>NC_084461.1:93347500-95847500 GCF_027409185.1 Cynocephalus volans | reverse complement strand
CTGGATCACATCTCAAGTTAATTCATCAAAAGTAGAAATAACAATAATAAAGGGAATTTAAGTAGAAGGGTGGTAGAGTCACACTTTCATTTCTAAAAGGAGGAAACTAATCCGTGCTTCAGAAAATAAAGTTCCCCCATCCCCACACACATTTTGAGAGAAATTCTCATGCTTGATGATTATCTGTCATCATTGTCAATTTAGGAGATTTTGAAACATTGTCCTCCGTGGGATCATTCCTATCCTCACTGAAAATCCTAATACAGAGTCTTAATACTAGAAGAGCAAATAACAAATAACAGGGGAAAAAATATACCAAAAGCTAAAATGACCAAATGTCTAAATGTCCTCAAAAAACCTGGACAGGATGGGGGAGGAAGAAAGTTTGGGAAAGGCGTCGCTGTGCCTAGAAAGACAGGGACACTGTTTCAGCCTTAATTGCTCACAATTTTCTCTGCATTCCTTATGCTCATTCACAAGCTTAGTATTATTTTGTTGTCATTATTCTGTGAATGGTCTTGTTTTTATTTTTAAAAATATAAGTAAGGAACAAAAAAAAAAAAAAAAAAAAATCTTCATAAGCCTGTCAGGCAAACTGTTCTCTTCTTAGAGGAAGGGAGTGGTTGAGTCCATGTCAGCAGAACTACTCATTACACACAATTTCCCTAGAGCTAGAAAACTAACGTCCAGAGTGTGACTTTTCGTCCCTTTGTCCTCAGTATTGACAGTGGGGTCAAATTTGTGACTTGATTCCTGAGTTGTGTTGGGCCACAACTCCTCAGCAGCAGCATTTTTATGATTAGAAGAAAGCATGCAGCTGCCTAGCATTTAGAGCTTTGCTCAAGGTCAAAAGGGTCAACGCCATGTAACAAGCTTCCTGTGAAAAGCCCAGGGCACCAGCAGAATCAAACCTATTTGTTAAGGCATATCAGGTAGCCAAGAACACCCATTAAGCACTGTTTGTAGAGAATTTAGGGAATTAAAATGAAATATAAGATATAGTCCCTTCCTTTTAGGAGTGTGAAATCTAATGGAGGGAATAAAATACACAGGCAAGAAAATGGGACAGTTACAAATGAAAATAGATAAGAACATTTACAGGATAGCAGCAGAAACATGAGAAGACGTTCACTGCTAACTGGACATGTACAGAGATACATACTTTTGTGCTAAAGCAGCCTGTGTGGCTGAAGAAAAGTCTGTGAAGGTCAGACCACTTGACGTTGCACTCCTGATGCTGGCTCTATATTCTAGGTATCCCCCTCCTCTCTGTTCTGGTGTGGGCAGTGACTGACCCAATGTCAGAGAACACGACAGGAGAGAAGCAGACACTTCGGAGGCGGGTGGAGGAGGGGTTAAAACACAGAGAATAAAAATGCTGGTGAGGATGTGGAGAGAAGAAAATGCTCCTACACTGTTGGTGGGACTGTAAATTAGCACAGCCACTGTAGAAAACAGTATGGAGGTTTCTCAAACAACTACAGATAGATCTTCCATTGACCTAGCAATACCACTACTGTGTATTTACCCAAAGGAATGGAAATCATCATGTCAAAGTGAGACCTGCACTCCCATGTTCATTGCAACTCTGTTTACAATAGCCAATATATGGAACCAACCTAAATGTCCATCAATGTCCAATGACTGGATAAGGAAACTGTGGTATATATACACCATAGAATACTACTCTACCATTAAAAAGAATGAAATTCTCCCATTTGCAACAACATGGATGAGCTTGGAGAAAATTACATTGAATGAAATAAGCCGGGCACAGAGGGAAAAATACCATATGTCCTCACTCATAAGTGGGAGCTAAGAGAGAAAGAAGGAAGGAAAGAAAGAGCACAGTTGTGCATTGGACTTGCAGAGGGAGAGAGCACACATAGGGTCATACAGTGGAGGATGGGGGAGGAGGTCAGGGATTAATTGGGTGGGGGACACGGGGAATAATCACAATTTGTGGTAATGGTCATGCTGATAGTATTGATCTGGCCATCACATCTTGGGCACAAGTGGTGATGGTCGCTTTGTACCCCACGAATATGCATAACCAAAAAAAAAAAAAAAAAAGTGGCTCCATGGGAAATCTGTCAACAATTGATAGCGTGGACAAGCACAGCTCCCCAGAAGGCTAGAATCATGTTTCCATGCCTATAGTAAAGGTAGGGGCACAAGTTAGCCAGACTAGAGACACCCACCATGCTTTGGATTCTATCCAACAGGTTGTATTATTGGAATGTAAGGGAAAAAACTGATGAAATAGTCTTAGAGATTTTTTTGTAACATTCACCTGGCTGATGGAGAGGATAAGCCACTCTGCTATCCACCCTTCCCTGCCCTGTCCCTGGTCTATAGACACACTCATTTCTACCAGAGTTGAAGAAATCCAAGCAGGCCATCAAGGATCAGCCATTCCACTGTCCAGTAAAGAAGACCATCTGGCGATCCCACCTGCTCCCTCCTTGCCATGAGGTGTAAGGCCCAGATTACAGAGCTATGGACTTTTGTAAGAGTGAGGTGTGTGGCAGAGAGAGGAGTTGATTGCGTAAGAGGTGCTCACAGTGCACAGGGAGCACAACAGACAAATTTACCTTTGGTTATCTTGTCTGAGGTATTGCCAAAGACCTTTCCATACAGTTTGCACAATGAGTTGACTTTCAGTTCATAAACACAGTAGATTATAATAAAAGCATACCATTTTTGTTTGAATAATAAACTTTATCTGTATAGCAGTTTTAGATTTCAGAAAAATTGAGCATAAAGTAGACAGTTCACATACCCACCCACCCCCACACAAAGTTTCTCCTATTACTGACATGTTACACTACTGTGGTACATTTGTTACAATTATAAACCAATATTGATTCATTATTATTAACTAAGTTTTACATTAGGGGCCCTCTTTGTGTTGTCCAGTTCTATGGGTTTTGCCAAATGCACAATGTTGAGTATCCACCATTACAGTTTCATACAGAATATTTCCGTTGCCCTAAAAATCTTCAGTGCTCCACTATTCATTCCTCCGTCCCTCCTCCTCTGAAACCCTGGTACCCATTAATCTTTTTTTTTCACTACTTCAAACATTTATTATTTCTTCGTGCTGGGAATATTTAAAATCCTCTTTTCCAGCTAACTGAAGGTATACAATAAGTTGTTGTTAGTTACAGTCACCCTACAGTTCTATAGAACACTAGATTTTATTCCTCCTGTGTAGCTATAATTTCATATCTGTTAACCAACCTCTCACTACTCCCACTCCCCCTTGCCTTTCCAGACTCTGGCAACCACCATTCTACTCTCTGCTTTTATGTGAACAACTTTCTTTCCCCCACATATGAGTATTTCTCATATGCAGTATTTCTCTTTCTGTTCTTGGCTTACTTCACTTTTCATAATGTCCTCCAAGTTCATCCATGTTGCCACAAATGGGAGGATTTCATTCTTTTTTACAGCTGAATAGTATTCCATTGTGTATATACACCACAATTTCTTTATCCATTCATCTGTTGATGGACCCTTAGGTTGATTCCATATTTTGGCTATTGTGAATAGTGCTGCAATAAACATGGAAATGCAAATATCTCTTTGATATACTGATTTCCTTTCCTTTGGATAAATACCCAGGAGTGAAATTACTGAATCATATGGTAGTTCTCTTTTTAACTTTTTGAGGAACCTACATACTATTTTTCATAGTGGCTATACTAATTTACATTCCCATTAACAGTGTGTGAGAGTTCCCCTTTCTCCACATCTTCACCAGCATACCAGTTTTTATTTGCATTAGAATTGCATCCTCAATATGATGTCTCATACAGTGCACAATCCCCCAGGTATAAACTGCAGAGGAGAAGAGAGAAGGCCTACAATTTTTCAGGTTACGGGTCTTGCTCTTCCTGAAGCTTCATGGTGAAGTGACATTCTTTGTCCTAAATTCTAGGTAAGAAAATATTATAAAGTATTGCATGAACCTACTCCAGCAAGTTTCCAAACAAATTCTGCCTGATAAAACTTTACTGGTTTACACTAGACTAGTTAAGAATTCTGATTATGGCAAAAAGTGTGCATTAACTAGTTGCTAAAAGTATTATCCAATTATAAAAGCCCCCCAAGAGACTTTAGGGACAGAGTTCTTCCTCTCCCATTGCCTTTTTATACAAAACCAATTATTTTAAACTACAAACATAAAATTAATATCAAATATAAGCAGAAAAAGGTGTGCTAAAAGGAGAATTAATTGAACACCCTTGAAAAGATGTATTATCCGTACTCCTTTTTAAAAGTTATTACTTTAAAAATTATTTCTATGTTTTCTTTCATGATGTTTGCATTTCAGGAAGCAACTGTTAATTAGTAATCTTTTCTTTGCTAGGGATATCATGGGGTGAAGAACATATACGAGCAATGAAGGAATGTTTTGTAACTTGTGCTTTTGCAGAAATGACACATTCCAAGTGACGTCAAGAGTAATGAATTGCAAAACATTAGTGGCAGAAATCCTGGAGATCTTTCATAAAAGGGTTAGAATTACCACAAATTTCCATCCTTATCACTAGCAGCCTTCAACCCGCTGTGTGGGTGACAGCTTGAGATGAAGCCAGTCCTCCCCATTACCATGCTGAGAACCTCGTCAGCAGAGTGGGTGTCAGGAAGTGGCCCATAATCCATATAATTTCCTTCACAATTAAAATTTCTTGCTAACAGTTTATAAGTGACTTCATAAGAGGTTAATTCTACAGAGAACAGAAGGGAAATATCTATAAAAAACAGGACAATCACAATTCACCACAGGAACATTCACCAATGTAAAATTTTGGCCCAAGGTAACAACATTGAGCTGTGGATTAGTCTTTAGTGTAATTATGGCCATCTACAATTAATTTAAAGAAAATAATTTCCTAATTAGGATTTCCACTCATCTAGAGCCGGAGGTTTTAAAGTAGAAAAGGGGAAAAGAAAAAACAAAACAAAACAAAAACCAAAAATACCTCTGGACACTAATTTCATGATCTTTTCTATTTTTAATGTTAAGCTGGCTTTAAGTAGCTCTAAGAAAATGAGATCTACAGCCTAAACTTTTAAGTATGGCATTATGATTTTAAAAATAAGGTGATTGATTCTCTAAATATTTGGTTGCTAATCAGCAGTTGTCCCTGGGATTGTCTTATCACATGAAACTGAAGCAATATCAAAACCAGGAAGGACTAAATTTCACTCCAAGATTTTCATGTGTCTAATATGGACCACTTACCCTTTGGGGCCCTATCTGTTCCTCCTCCCATTGGGAGAGGTAAAAGGTACATGAAAAGAACATAGGCCTTGGGGTCAGAGGGTCGAGAGTTCAAATCTATCCCTGACTAGCTGTAAAACCTTTGACAAATCACTTAATTTCTCACAGCCTCAGTTTCAACATTCATACAAAGGGGATAATTACTATCGCTGAAATCTATCTTAAAAGGTCATAATGAGGATTCAATGATACAACACATGCAAAACTGACTAACATAGAGGGTAGCAGATGATTTGGTTGTGGATGTTTGTGCCTGCATGTAATAGCTACTCAAAAAGTCATTTTTTTCCCTTGCCAACGAAGAACAGTGAGCCAGTTAGGAAACTTTTCACTCCAAATAGTAGCAAATACAGCTCAAAGTGACTTACGCAGGCAACAAATTAATCAGCTTACATCTCTTAAAGTCTAGGGATAATGTTGGCTTCAGGCATGGTTCAATCCAAGATTCAAATCATGTACTTGGGCTTAGTCTCTGTGCCCTCTGTGCTGTTCTCACCCTCAGGCTGGATTCCCTTGAGGCAGCAAGATTGCTGCAGCAGTCCAAAGCCTCACATCTACACATCATTACATCCTATGGAATAATAATAATGAAAACAGCAGCAATCAATATGTATTGATCTGAGTGTCAGGTACCTTTCTAAGCAATCTCACTATGTCTGTGTTACAGAAGAAGAAACTGAGACACAGAGATTAAGTAACACCCCCAAAGTACAGCTAGATGGTGAGCAACCAGAACTGGAACCCAGCCCAGAGCTAAATATTGTCCTCTTAACTTCTTTGCTAAGTTCCTTCTCCCAGAAGTCCCAACCAAGAGCTGCTGATAGCTTATTGGCTATGATGGGGTTTTGTGCCCCTTCTTGAACCAATCACTGTGGGCAGCTGGTGATGGGATATGTTGATTGGCTTAAAGCAATTAGGACCCACCCCTGGAGCCGGGAGTGTGGTTAATCCATTGACAGCACCTGGCCTAGAAGGGTGGAGGAGTATCTGCCAAAAGGGACTGTTAAGAGAAGAGGAATGGACACTAGGCAGAAAACAGCATGTGTTCCCTAAAGGGGTATGAGTTAAGCTATAGTTGGAGTCTCCAATAGGCTTACAACTTGGAAAGCAAAACAGGTATGCGAAGTCCACAGTATGAAGTACTCAATATTACAGTGCTGCAGCTGCCTATATGCCATCAGGATGGCTGCAGCTGGGCTCTGGCTGCTAAGGCCCCATATCTTGCCTTCTGCCTTGAATGGTTCCTCACCTATTTTCATACTTCCATTCAATCATCCACCCATCCATCCATTCATTCAACAGATAACAGAACACCTACCTTGTGCCATGTGTTGTTGGCACTGGGAGTTCTAGGGTGAATGATATGGAACTCACAGGGAAGAGCCACTGTTACATTTACAATGTAACAAGCAGTTACAATAAGGAGCTGTGGTTGGCAAAGTGCAGGGTGAGGTACAAACCTATAACAGAAGAACCTGAGGCCTAGGGTCAGGGGTGGTTTCCAGGAAGAAATGACATCTAATTTGAGACTCAGAGGAAAATAAGGAATCGACTAAACAGAGGTAGATCCTAAAAGAACCTCAGAAATTCTAACCTGTGAATACTCCAGCTGGCTCTTTTCTGTGAGCCCTATAGCAATGCCTCCCATGGTCCCCATCATTCTCAAAGTCTCCATTAGAGCTCTTCTAAAAAAAAAATTAAAAATTTGTGATTAATTTAATTTATTTATGTATGCTTTGTGTTGGGTAGGCTTGTGCTTTATTGAATCATGTTCCTGAAGCCCTAGAGTTCCGCATAGGTCTCAGGAGCTTAAGGCAGTGGAGGCAAAGGTGGAGATAGAACTGTTGCTTGGGAAGGGCAGAGAAGCTGAGCAGGGAGACTCCTGGGTCTCCTTTCCCTGATTCAACCAGACCAGCTCTGCTTCTATGCTTTATATAGTGGAAAATATATAGTTATATATTATTGGGGCCAAGGTTCTATTGCTTAAAAATAAAGTTTGAATAGCTCTGAGGTAGAATATGGATTTAGTAGCAGAGTTTCTCAAATTTATTATTTCTGAAAATTTCTCTATATACTCATACATTGGTGATCAGGTACTTGACTGGGGGAAGTTCTGATTTGGCTTATGTATGCCAAATTACAATGCCTTTTCCAGGAATGCAGCCTACTATGGAACTGTCTGGATGTGGCAAGTAAGATAACAGAGGTTGCAATGTGTGCTTTTGGATTTCAAAGAAGAAAGGGTGGACTTTTTTCTGGGAGTGATCAGTGGAGCTTTCACAAAAGGGGTGGCCTCTGAACTGCATTTTGCTGGCTTTTAATAATCATAAGCAGGAAAGAGAAGGGCCTTCCAGATGAAGGGGAGAAATCAGAGAAAAATGCGGAGGCAGAAATGCAAAACCATGTTTAAAGAACAGCGAGCAGAACTGGAACCTGAGTATTGTGGGGAGGCGTTGTATGTGATTAAACGAAAAAGCTGGCTTGGGTAAACATGGTAGAAGGCCAAGAATGACAAGTGATTTCCTTTCCCTCCTCAGAGCATGTGCACTTGCTGTTTGTTCTCTCACTTGGACTGCTCTTCCCCCTGATCTCTGTATGACCAGCTCTTGCTCATTGGTCAATAAGCATGCAGGGCAAAGACACTGGTTGGTATTTAAAATATAGGAAGAAGGTAATTGTTGCTTACCGCATTTGCTTATTCAGTGTCTTTCAGGAGTCACTTGGGGGCTCTTCTGCCCTCTGAGAAGACCCACAACACAATCACTACATATTTTCAGACTTACTTTTTATGGTTCTCTCTGTCTCTTCTCCTGTATCTGTGTAGGCAATTTAAGTTCCATTAAATTGGATATAATATGCCATCCATCAACTTTCACAAGAAACTCAGTCACACAGAGTATGTCATAAGTTTTTGGTTCTACTGAATATTTGTAGGATCAAGGGGCAAGTGTTGGTCACATCTGTTCATTTATTGAGCGCCTACTATGTTTTAGTTACTATTCTAAGTACTATAGATTCAGCAGTGAACAAGACAGACAAAATCCCTGTCTTTCTGGAGTTTCCAATACTTTTTTTTTCTTCCTCATCCTGTGGTTTAATTTTTAAAAAAAGTATTGAAGCATAATTGATTATACAGATTTTTGGAATACAGTGTCGACTATCATTATTTGTGTACAATATGTGATGATCAAATCATTATTATTAGCATATTCATTGTTACAAATCATGATTATTCTTTGTGCCCCTTACCCAGTTTCTCCCTAACCTCCCTCTTCCTCCTCTTTCCTACCTTCTGCAGATTTCAGAAGCCTGGCTCTGACACGTGATTCCACAGCCCCACTATATTGCTTTGTCTTTCACAAATCTTGGAATTCTGGCAGACAAAAATGCCTCTTATCTTGTTACACAAGATTTTAAAATTCCATGGAACTGGACTAGTAAGAACTGGCAGGTCACCAGGCCACCCAGCTGCCAAGTGGGAATGTTTAGGAGGGTATGTGGGACAATGGACTAATCATAGAAATTTGGGATCAGAGAGCTCTTGGGTCAAATCTCTGCCTCTTACTGGTTGTGCAACATTGGGTATGTTACTTAATCTTTCTAGGCCTTGATACTTCTCATCTGTAAAGCAGAGTGATTAACAACTTCTTCTTAGTTGATGGTGAAGATTAAATATGATAACAAATAAAAGCTCCCAACACAGATTTGGTGTTTAAATATGACTAGTTCATTTCCTTGGGGTTCTAGAGATTCCGAGGTATACCAGGAAGATAAACTAATCAGTACTCACTACTAGAGACAAGGACAGTTATGGACCAATACGAGAGGAAGAAGGTTAACACCTCCTGCACTTTAAGGGGCAACACAAGTATTCATAGATCCCTCCAGTGAACAGTAGGGTGACCCCCTCCAGTGCCATGATCTAGGTTTGGGACTTTAAACCTACTGCACATCCTGGGGCTTAAGTTGTAGTGCTCATTTCTCCAACAGGATTGGCTTAAGATAGAGCTGAAGCAGAAGTAAACCTGCAAAGGGAGGCCACCAGCAGGCCCATGAGAGGGAGCACAGGTTGAGAAGATACACTGAATGCCAGGAGGAAAGTAGTGACTGGAAGTCCCATCTGGGTGAGAGCCAAAGCCATGCAATGTGCCCTAATTGCAGAGGCTGCCCAAGGTAGCCAGGCTGGCAGAATTCTGACATCTGTGGTAGAAGGAACAAGTGACTGGTCTCCTAGGGAATGGCTTACCTGGGGCTGGGAAGCTGAGAGTCTCCAGCTTGTAAGGGCTCTGAAAGTTCATGCAGCCCAGGGCTTCCCAAACCTGCCCTGCCTAGCACTACTGAACAAAAAGCCCCAAGATTTTGATCCAGGCCAAACATTTAAATACTCTTTAGGTGATTCTTGTGGCCTGGGTGAGGGTCAGAGATTTTATTGTATTTTTAAGGAGAAAGTCACTTGTAAATCGGAAGGAGGTACCTATGCCACCAGCTCATGGACTACATTTTGAGTAGCAGGGTCCTAGACTGACTCCCCAGCAGATGCTGAATCTTTTCTACTATAGTCCCAAAAAGAGGTCAGTTGACTTATGCTGATTTTCTCCTGTTGAGGGAATCTCATGACCTCTCATGTGGCCCCTTCAAACTTTATCCCTCCTGGTTGAATAGCTGGTGTGTGTATGTATATTTTCTAAGTCCCATTACTAATTTTTGTAGCCTATTCAATCTTTTGGCAGCTCTGGCAGAAAATTATTACTTATGTTTTTCTGCCATTTATTACCTTAAAGGTTATAGTATTAACTACAGGTTTTTGGTAGAAAATATAAATGAATAAAGGGTAAAATCCACAATATCCATAATACACCAAATGGAGATAACTGCTGTTGAAATATTGGAGTGTTTCCTTCTAGTTTTTCCTTATTATGATCTGAAATCTCATGTCTGTGTCTTTTCCTCTCAACGTGTCACAGAACAGGCTCAGCCTGGGCCTTTTCTCTCTGACAGCTCAGGGCAGTGATTCACTGGCTGATGCTGGACAGCTGGCCTTTCCCACTAACTCTCCTCACAGGAGCAATGTTTGGGCAGAGATCAGACAGAAGAAAACTCAGGCAACCTGGTTGAAGATGACACTGCTGACACTGAGCTGTGGGCTGTTTTTCTAGTCATCAGGATGGATTTCAAATGAGCCATTCTAGTCCTTGTACTTGATACCACTTGTCACCAATAAACAAACATTTTAAGGAGTGTGTTACCCCTGAACAGCATGTTTTTCACTGGGCAAAGTCAATTGGCTCATGGCCAATCACATCCCCACCCTCACTCAGTTTCACAAGTATTATGGTCACGTGAGTGCAGACTCCTGTGTTGGAATGCCTGCATTCAAATCCTGGCCCCATCATTTTTGCTAACCCTGAAAAGTTAAACAAGTTACTTAACCTCTGCTATACCTCAGTCCCTCATCTTTAAATGAGGACAATAATACTACCTACCCACAGGGTGCTTACATGGGTTAAATGTGTTAATACACATGATTCTTAGAACAGTGTCTGGCTCCTAGAAAGAACAAAGTAGATGATATCTAAAATGAGCACACATACAAACAGCTGCAAAGTCAAGCTTAATGGGTAAGGTATATTGAGATAATAAGCTAGGTACTTATTTCCGTATTTTAACCTTGAGAAATAATTAGATAAGAAAAGGCTACCAAGTTGTCCAGAGTCAGCTGTGATAATGAGTATGTTCTGCCTCAGAAGCCAGAAAAAGAGGCTACTGCCTGTGCCTTGAGCTTATTAGCAGGTACTGGACACTGAGCTGGAGCACAGCAGCTGGAGCAGTGCAGGTGCCCAGTGACTGTGGAGCAGGAAGGACTGCTGTCCCACCTCCCTCACCACGGCTAGCTCTGGCTAGTGGGCAGGCTGAGAGATGGCCCAGGGCACAGGGTGTAAATCCTGGGGAACCGGTAGCACTTTTTTCCTAGGAAGGGTTCTCTAGGACAGGAATGTTGAAGATTTTGTGTCACTCCCTCTGCATGCTGCTGAGACCTCTGACCAAGCATCAGATGCTCAGTCTTGAGAGCTGTGCTGAATCCCCATGGAGTCACTGGCTTCACTCTGGGCAATTAGTGCTTTACTACAATTATAGCTGGTTTTCTAGAAAGCCACTAAATGGCACCCTGCTGACTAGAAAAAGATCACGTTCAACCCTAAACACCTAACTTCCTATTAGAAAATTACTTAGACACTGGAGACAATCTGGCTCATTAATAAATCAGTTGATTTTTACATTTCCTAATCCAGACTATAAGTAGTTTACCCCATACACTGATCTTTGGATTTACAGCCGTTTCTCTTTTTTCTCTCTTTGTCTATCCCTTTATTCATTTTTAACAGCTTAATTGAGGTATAATTGACAGACAAACTACATATATTTTGAGCATATAATTTGATAAGTTTTGACACTGTACATCAGCATCTGTGAAACCATCACCACCATCAAGTTAATGAGCCTATTATGTCCATAACTCCCGAGAATTTCCTCATGCCCCTTGGTAATCTTTCATTCCCACATGTCATGGCCCCAGATAGAATCCTGGGTAGTTTGGGACAATCATTTGTCTGCTTTCTATCACTATGGATTATTTTGCATTTTCCAGAACTTGATATAAATGGAACCATACGGTATGTACTCTTCTTATTTTTCTTACGGCACTGGCTAGGACCTCCATTACGATGTTGAATAGGAACAGGAGTGTGAGAGGAGAAATCCTTGTCTGGATCTGATGTTCAGGGAAATCATTCAATCTTTCTCTCTTTGCTATTGGTTTTCATAGATGCTCTTTGAGGAAGTTTCTTTTTACCCCTTGTTTGTTGATAGTTTTTAATCAGGAATAGATGCTTACTTTTATCAAATATTTTTTCTGCATCTATTGAGATGACACAGAATATGTTTGCTAAAAAGGTGCATTACGCTGACTTTTGAATACTAAACCAAACTTGCATTTCCTGAGATAACCTTCACTTGATCATGGTATTATTATTCTTTTTGTCTATTGTTGGATTTGATTTGCTATAATTATATCTAGAATTTTTGCATCTATATTCAAGAGTAATACGAGTTTTTAGTTTTATTTTCTTGCAATGCCTTTGGTTTGGGTAGGTATCAGAATAATATTCTGGTTTCATAGAATGGGTTGGGAACTATTAGCATCTTTTCAGTTTTCTGGAAGAAGTTTTATAGAATTGGTGTTATTTCTTCCTTAAATGTTTAGTGGAATTAACCAGTGAAGCTGTCTGGACATGAAGACTTGGGAGGGGGCTTGCGGGGGAGGGTTTTAATTATCAAACTTATTTCTTTAATAAATGTATGGCTATACAGTTTATCTATTTTTTCTTATGTGAAGGAATAGCTTGTCTTTCAAAGAATTTGTCTATCTTATCTAGTTTTAAAATTTATTGGCATAAAATTGTTTATAATATTCCCTTAGTATTCTTTTAATATTTATAGAATTTGTAATGATGTTACTTCTTTTATTTCAGATATTGGTAATTGCTACTCACTGATTCCTCTCTTTTTATTCCAGTTAATCAGGTTAGATATTTATCAATTTTATTAATCTTCTTTAAGAACTGATTTAGGATTTCAGTACTCTTCTTTATTGAATTTTGGTTTTCTATTTCATTATTTCTGCTCTGATCTTTATTACTTCCTTTCTTCTGCTTATTTTGAATTTTAATTTTTCTCTTCTTTCTGGTTCTTTAAGATAGAACTTGAGATCATTGATTTGAGAGCTTTCCTTTCTTATAAAATAGATATTTTCTAGTGTAAATTTCCTCATAAGTACTGCTCTAGTGACATTGCAAAAAGTTAAAATGTGTTTTTTCTTTTCTTTCAGTTCAAAATGTTTTCCAATTTTTCTTTTGATTTCTTCTTGGATCCATAGTTTATTTAGAAGTGTCTTATTCAATTTTCAAATATTTGGGGATTTTCCAGAGATACTTCTGTCATTGTTTTCTAATTTAATTATACTGTGGTGAGAGAACACACTTCATATGACTTGAGTCCTTTTTAACTTTAAGACTTATTTTATGGCCCATGATATGATCTACATGTCCAGTGTACATTCCAAAAGAATGTGTATTTGGCTGTTCTCCAAATGTCAGTCTGGTCAATTTGGTTAATGCTGTTTTTCAAACCTTCTGAATGCTCACTAAATTTTGTCATCTTGTTCTATCAATTACTGAGAGAGGGGTATTGAAATCTCCCCTATAAATACAGATTTTTCTATTTCACTTTAATATTCTATCAATTTTGTTTCACATATTTCGATGCTCTGTATTAGATGAATTAATATTTAGGATTGTTAAGTCAGTTATCTCAATAAACAGACCCATTTATTATTATAAAATAATCTTTTTTATCCTAGTAGTATTGTTCTGAAATCCACTTCACTTGATAGTAGCGTGGTAGTAGTAGAGTAAATAATAGTCATTTAAACCTTCCTTTAAGTAGTTTTATCTTGGTATGTCTTTTTTCATCCTGTTAAATTTAAACCATGTATTTCTTTATGTTTAAAGTAAGTTTCTTGTAGGCCAAATTTATTTGGTTCCAATAATTTTTGCCTTTTAACTGGGGTATTTAGATCATTTATAATTCATGTGATTATTGGTATGGTTAGGTTTTTACATCTGTCATCCTGCTATTTATCTTCTATTTTTCCCATCTCTTCTTCATTCTTTTTCTTTTCTGCCTATTATTTTTTAATAATTTAATTTACTAAATTATTTAAATTGTATTACTTCAGTTTACCTCCTTAGTTGTATTAAGACTTAGCTCTAACTCTGTTTTGTTATTTTAGTGATTGTTTTTGGGTTTATAGCATATATAACTTTAACTCATCACAGTTGTCTTTATTCAGGCTACTATAACAAAATGCCATAAATTAGGTGGTTTATAAACAACAAAAATTTATTTCTCACAGTTCTGAAGGTTGGGAAGTTCAAGATCAAGGTGCTGTAGATTCAGTGTCTGGTGGGGGCCTCTTTCCTGGCTCATAGATGGCAGCTTCTTGCTGTGTCCTCACACGATGGAAGGGGCAAGGCAGATCCTTGGGGACTCTTTTGTAAGAGTACAAATCCTATTCACGAGGGCAAAGCCTTCATGACCTAGTCACCTCCCAAAGGCCCCCTCTTCTAATACTATCAACTCAGTAATTAGGATTCAGCATATGACCTTTGAGGGAGAGGCACAAACATTCAGACCATAGCAACAGTCTACTTTCAACTGACATTGCACTCGTACCACTTCACATGCAGAGTGAAAACCTTACAGCAGCATACTTCCTGTCTTATCTGCTCAGGCTCCTGTAACAAAATACCACAGACTGGGTGGCTTAATCAACACACATTTATCTGTCACAGTTCTAGAGGCTACGAAGTCCATGATTAATGAACTGCCCTTTTGGTACCTGGTCAGACCCACTTCCTGGCTGGCCAATGGCTGCCTTCTTACTGTATCCTCACATGGTGGTGAGACCTATGGTGTCTCTTCCTCTTTTTTTGAGGGCACTAATCCCATTATGTGAGCTCCACCCTTATGACCTCATCTAAACCTTATCAACTCCTAACACCATTGCATTCAATATATGAAGTTTGGGAGGACACAAATATTCGGTTCATAAAACTTTCATTTCTTCCCTCCTGGTCTTTGTTCTGTGGCTGTCATATGTTTTATTTCTCATATGTTATAAGTTGCACAGTACATTGCTATTATTTATGTTTAAATGCTCAATTATCTTTTTTAAGAGATTTAAATAATAAGAAAATTAATTTTATATATTTACCCACATAGTTACCATTTCTTTTTTTTTTTTTTTTTTTTTTTTTGTCGTTTTTTCGTGACCGGCACTCAGCCAGTGAGTGCACCGGTCAGTCCTATATAGGATCCGAACCCGCGGCGGGAGCGTCGCCGCGCTGCCAGCGCAGCACTCTACCAAGTGCGCCACAGGCTCGGCCCCATAGTTACCATTTCTGATGTTTCTCATCCTTTTCTGTACATCTTTATATTTTTAAGGGCAGCCTGTACACTGCCCTTAAAATGTTTTGCAGGTTGGGTCTGGTAGTGAATCCTTTTAGCTGTTGCATGTCTGAAAATAATATTATTTTGCCTTTATTTTTGAAAGATAGTTTCACTGGGCACAGACTTCTAGGTTGACAGTTTTTTCTTTCAGTATGTCAAAGTTGTTGCCTCGCTGTCTTCTAGTTTGCATTGTTTCCAATGAGAACTTTGTCATCTTTACCTTATACCACTTTATACAATATAGCTTCTTTTTCTAGCCACTTTTAATATTTTCTTTTTATCACTGGTTTTGAGCAATTCAAATAATGAAGTGCCTTGCTGTAGTTTTCTTCATGTTTCTTGTGTCTGAGATTAATTGAACTTCTTGGATCTATGAGTTTATAGTCTTTGTCAAATTTAGAAAATTTTCAGTCCTTATTTCTTAAAATATTTTTGCCCCCTCTCCTTTTCAGGACTCCAGCTGCATATGTATTAGCCTGCTTGAAATTGTTCCACAGTTCACTAATTCACTAATGCTCTGCTCACTTTAAAAAAATCTATTCTCTGTATTTTGTTTTTTGTAGTTTCTATTGCTTATATTTTCACATCCACTAATCTTTTCTTCTGCAATATCTAATGTGCCAATAATTCAGTCGAGTTTTTTTTTCATCTTAAACATTGTAGTTATAATCTCTAAAAATTCAACTTGGGTCTTTTTTATATCTTAATCTTTTGAACATATAGAAAGCAGTTATAATTGTTTTAATGTCTTTGCTAATTCTAAAATCTGTGTTAGTTCTATGTCAGTTTTCCTGTTTCTTTACATGCCTGGTAATTTTTAATATATGCCACACCTTGTGAATTTTACCTTTCTGGTTTCTGGATATATTTATATAAATATACTTGTGATTTACTCTGGAATGTAGATATTTAGAAATGGTTTGATCTTTTCAGATCCTCCTTTTAAAATTTGCTAGACAGAATTAGAGCAATGCTTGGTCTAGGAATATTTATTTCCCACTACTGAGGCAAGACTTCTTGTGTACTTTGCTCAGCTCCCCACGAATCCTGAGGTGTTCTGTTCTGGTTGATGGGAACAGACACTATTCCCAGTACTGTGTAAGCCAGGCACTGTTACCTCTAATCCTTTTGGAGATTTCTTTCCCTTGAATGCTCTGCTCAGTGCTCAACAGAACCAGACTTTGCAGATCAGTGGTTTTCACGCTGTGCAGCTCTCTCCTCTCTGGTATTCTTTCCAGTGACACCTAGCCACTTCAGTGTTTCTGGACTTCCAGCTCCATCTCTTCAACTCCAGGAGACTACTGAGATCTAACTGGGTTTCAACTCCAGGTGCCAAAGCCTGGAAACACTCTCAAGGAAGTAAGCTGGGGCCATTATAAGGATCCCCTTATTTATTTCCTATCTCTCAAGGACCACTGTCCTTTGCTGCCTTACATCCAGTGTCTTCAAAACCATCATTTCATATATTTCATCCTATTTTTTGGTTGTTTCACATGGGAAAGTAAATCTGGTCCCTGTTATTCCATATTGGGTGAAAGTGGAAGTCCCCACCCTTTCTCTTTAAATGATTTTTTCCACTTAGTTGACAAATTAGTTTCACTGTTAGGTACAGCTTGTTGAATGCCTAGGATGTGGTCTTTTGCATCTAGCTTTTGTATGAATCTCTGAGAGTTACTTTCAAATTAACAGTATGATCTAGACTGTGTCTTATTTCCCTAAGGTCTTTGCTTCCTTCCTTTACCACTTAGCTAATGCCTCTCTTCTAATGGATTCCTCCCTTATAGTTGTTACGTTTGTGTCGACCAGGCTAATTGTTCACAGCACCAGAGCTTTTAAATTGTTATCGATTTTTTTTCATCGTTTAAATAAGAAATATGTGTATGAGATAATTTATCTGATGGTGATATGTAATAGCTGATGTCCTGGTCTAGTGGATAAAGTATCTGGTGGATTAAAAGACAAAAATTCCTAAATTTTATGTAATATAACAATAAAAATGGTAAACATAACCAAAATTAATATTTATCAAGGACCTATTATTGGCCAAGTATGCAGCTGAAGGTTTCCCCCCACATTATCTTAATTAATCTTCACCTTATAATGTGGACATTTCTCCCCGTATCTGCAGGTAAAGAAATTGTTTCACAGAGGTTAAGTAATTGTTGAGTAGCTGATAATTAATGGAGCCAAGATTTGAACTCAAGCTGACTCCAAAGTCTGAATTCTTTCTCCTCCAGTATATTGGCCCAAGAAGACATCAAACTGTTGTTGATCATTAGACTTCTCTACATGTACTCTCTAGAGTGCCCAAGGGCAGAAAGACACATTAAAAGCCTCCCCAAAACAACTGAAATATCAAAAGCATTTGAAGTAGACTTTTTATCAATGCCTTTCTTGTTACATCTTCTCTCAACCTGTAATCCTTTAAACAGCAAATAACTTATTAACTGCAAGGAATAAAGGCAATGAATGAGATGAAGTTGGTTTCTACGTCGAAAAAGGTTTATCTGGCTTATTTAAAGTTAGAGTCAGCCCCAAAATAAGTGCCATAGGAATTAAATATCTAAGCATTAAAAATCAAACTCGTAAAGCATTCAAATAAAATACTGGGTAACTTTTCATAATCTGGACTTGGGAGATGACTTTTTAAGTAAGAAACAAAATTCAGAAACCATACAGGAAAATACTTGACAGATAAGATAACGCAACTTTTAAAATTTACGTCTGTACCAAACACACTGCAAAAATTCTGAAAAAACTCAAACAATAGAACTGAGAGGTAATATTTGCGGTGCTTGTAACTAACAAAGAGTTAATGTCCTTACCTGGACTATCATCAGCTTTAGTCCCTAACGGCTCTCAGAAGTAATGTCAGACTGAGGCACTTGCTCCAGGGAGCTTTGTCTTTCAGGCCACCAACTCTCTAGGTTGATTTCTGAGTGTCTCCTCACCAGAGTGCCTAGAATCATGAAGAGAGTTAAACAAGTCTGAGATAAAGTTCTGGCTCTGCTGTTATAAGCTATACAACATTGGGCAAGTCTGTGAATCCCAGTTTGCTTAATGACCCAATGTAGATAGGAACAGTACTCAGCTCATGGTGTTTTGTTTTGTTTTTGTGAGAATCACATAGCATTGTCAATAAAGATAGCCATTGCTTACTGTTACATCTTCAGTGCAAGGACAACATCTGGTACATATAGATATTCAATTAGTATTTGTTGAATAAATAGCTAACTTCTAGAAATCAATAAGAAAAAGACAACCTGTAAAAAACAAGCAAAAGATATATCAGGAAATACAGAGATAAATGTAAACGTTTGGAAACACATGGAAAGAGGCTCAATTGCAATAATAATAATAGAAATGCCAATTAAAATAATAACAAATCACCTTCATTTTAACCTTCTATATAGGGGAAAAAAAAAGTTTAAATGACTGATCACATCCAGTGCGGGCAAGATTGTAGGATAAACTTTCTATCCATGTTTGGATAGAATAGCCCTAGAAAAATATTTGACGGTGGTTTTAAAACTTTAAATATATACATTCAGTAATCCCACTTCTAGGAATCTAGCCTACAGAAATAATACATGCGTATAGAAAGCTACATCTTTAAATGTTCATTGCACATTGCTTGAAATGGAAAAAAAGTTAGAAATAACTTAAATGTCCATTAATTAAGAACTACTTAAAAAATAGTGATATATCTACATGACCAGATGAAATAGATCTAGAAAAATGCTCATGATATACCTTTTTAAGGATGTATAAATTTAAAGAGAGCAAATTACAGAACATTGCATAATAATAATAGCTAGAATTTGTTGAACACATGTGTTAGGCAGTCTGGTGAGCAGTCTATATGAATTATCTTATTTAATCTTAAACTATGTATGCAGCTTCTATGGACTTAAGTTTCTTCATGTGTAAAATAAGGGAATAGGACCAGATAAGCTCTAGGAACCTCTTCATTCTAGCTGTAAAGTACTACCTATACCAAGCTACAGTTTTGAGAGCCATTTAGCCCTGGAAAAGGCTGAGCATGGTGATGCCTCTGGGAGTTGGACAAACACATTAATGCCTATTCATGTGACTTCTGCCATGGAAACTTTGCAGTGTGTGATTCTGCTTCCTAGGAAATATTTGCAAACTTGTTCTCAAATGTGAAATGAGAGTAACTTTTAACATCACAGTGAACTAGCTCCTCCTGAAGCTCACCTATAAAGCAGAGTGAACTCAGGTCTCCTAAATGTGCAGGAGATCCCAACCACATGCTCTCCTGAGTGTCTAACTACAGGAGGAACACCTCTCTTCACTGTCTCCCCACTTGCACGGAGGCTCGCCTCCTTGTAATCCTGCAACTGTGATGTTGGAAAGCGTCATTTTTCACACTGGCAGCCAGGCAATGGAGAAGGAGGGAAGAGAGGCACAACCAACTAAGAGGCAATTGTATGCCCCCAGAACATCTTCATTTTTGGTACACTCGCCACCTGTACTAGGAAGTGTGCAAAGATGATGGAATACCCTTAGTTCTGTCCTGTTGAGAAAGTGCAAGTTTGAGCTGGGAATGTATGTGGGATAGGGTAGGAATATAGGCAAGTGAGTAGTGAACTCAGAACTTTGACTACATACTCATGTTTCAGGAAAAAAAATTTGTTTATCTTTTGGGGTAACACGGCAAAAGTGTTACTCTTACAACTGCCCTAATTTTGAATTTTTTTTCACCACAGAGGTATGTTCTGCTACTGGATTAGTATCTGACAAAAACTGTGTTTATCAGCAGGTACAAATTCAAAATACAAATGTGGTTTATGCTGAACACCTGCTTTCCTTCTGGGAGTCTGAAATTTTGATACGTGCTAGGCAGAGGCATCTTTGCCACCAGCCCGCCAGTAAAACTCTTGGGCATTGGGTCTCTAACAAGCTTCCCCATAGATAAGACTTTGTAAGTATTGGTCACAACTTGTCACTGGAGGCATAAGCATGACCAGTGTGACTCCACAAGGAGAGGACTCTTGGAAGCTTGTTCCTGGTTTCCTCCAGACTTTACCCCATGAGACTTTTCCCTTTGCTGATTTTGTTCTGTATCTTTTTGTTGAAAAAAAAAATGGACTTTGGGTGTGATGAAAAAAAAAATCTTTTTAAGTACAAAATAGGCTCTGATTTTTACCTATTTGATAAATGCCCTTTGTCAAATAAAAGCATTTATTAAGTAATCATTCCCTAGATACTGCCTCTCTAGTTATGCAATCTGTTGGGATTTGTTTGGATACCACTAGTAGCATTGATATGAAAAATGACCATCAGAAAGACAAGAAAAAAGAAATGGAATCATCTATTACAATAAAGGGTTAAAGTCTACTTCCAACAGGCATCAGGTGCCTGGAGTATCCACTTGGAAATTGATGACAACCTCCGATACCAGCACAGAGAAGTATACCCTCCTACATGGGCTGCAGTCAACCCATCCAAAAGTGGTGCTAGATAATCAAAAGTTAAAAAGGGGAGGTAGGAGGATAGAACATGAGAGTATTTTATTTTACTGGAAAGTTTTAATTGCTTCATATACAGATCATTTCTACCAACCCTGACTCTCACAGTAGTACTAACATGCAGATATTGCATGATTATCAATAATCAAGTATCTACATTATGCTGATTGCTGTCTTTTAAGCCCAAGGTTAAATAAAGGCCAATAAAAATCACAAACTAACCCTATTCCTGGTAGATTTCTTTCCAAAGATAATAGAGTATAATGGAAATCTCTAATGGATTAACCATACCTAAAGCCCACCTATGCCTCATGAAAGATATTGGCTTTGAGAATTGCAGAGTGCAGGTTAAAAAGTTGTCTGTTTTATTACATCCTGCTGTCAACAAGCTAACAATCAGGTATAAGACATAAACTCATAGCTCTAAGATGATATAAAGGCTCTATGGGACTCTCCTGTATCTGACACTGGCCACATGGATCTTTGGCCATTGCAAAGATGTAATTTGTTGCTGATTGGAGCTCATAGTCAATCCTGTTTCATGCTTCACCATTCCCCACTACTGCTTTCACTGAAGGGGATAAAACACCTCATGCCACATTTGTGTGTCCCTCTGTTATATGGGCCAGAGGAAGGGCTACCTTGTGCTCTCTGGAGCTTCTCTTCCTTGCATTTATGGACAAATCCCAAGAACAGAAAGGAGTGGGGCAGGGGGTGGAAAAGCCAGAGGACAAACTGGGTAGTGCACACACACTATTGCACACAAAATCTATCATTAGAGCTGATGCATGTGCCTCAAGTCTGACTCCCTCAGACTGAATTCCTTCCTGTGAAGCTTCTTCTCTAGTCCTTGCTATTCTTCTCTTTTCCTTGTCTATTCCCAATGAAGTTATTCTCCTGCAGCTTCTCTATTCCTCCTGAAAAGCCCACCTACCTCCTGGACATGTCTGAGTCCCCCAGGTAAGCTGGCTCTTATGTTGGGATATCAGACAAACAGAACCATCTTTTATGCTTGAATTATGATAGAGGAGAATAATTGGGGGACATGCTCACTGCTCATTTCTTTTCAAAAAGGCTGGAAAAATTAGTGTTTCTGTTAGCTAGCTTGCATGAATATTCTGGAACTGCTGAAGAACTATTACACTTGCTCTTATTTTTCCAGATAAAAGGATTAATTTCTCTTCTATTAAAAAAATAACAACAACCTTTCAGTGACTCTTTTATTTTTAAAAGAAAGACCTTAGGCCTTTATTTATTTCTGTTGCATCACCAAATGGTTTAGATTTGGGGTAGTATTTTAATACAGAAAAAAATTAAAACACTAGCATATTTGACATTTGAAATTATGCTGATTGGCTGCCATTTTTTAAAACATATCAAACAAGACAGGCATCAGTGCTTGACAAATTTTTACACAAAATATATTGTAAGAAACAAATGAAAGGGAAAGTGTCAACAAATTTCTTTCTAAAATTTAAAAGACAAATGCACAGAATTGCAGTAGGTGTACTAACTCCATGTAGAATTTAAAATGACTTTTGTGGTTCATAATCTTTTTAAGATTCAATCTGGAAAATTGCTTTGGAACAATGAAAACCTGAAATCAAATCATAAAGCATACTAACGGATAAAAACTGTATTACAAATGAACATATTTTATCCCGCCTGTTCAAAGTGGGAGCACATTTTTATTCCTGTTATAAGCACAAAGAAGGGTCTGCATTAATTTGCCTTACAATAGTCATCATTACCTTTGCAAAATGTGAAGTTATTTTTTAAACTCTAATCTGATTGTAGTTTTTCTTTTCCCTATTACTTACTGATTCAATTTTTACATGTAAACCATAAGAGTCAAAATCATGTAGATATTGATGGGCATAAAGCCATGGGTGTTACAAAACAGCTGCTGCAAGGACTGGATTGTATGTGGGGTTTTTAGGGCATAAATTTTACTTTGAAATTATCATCTTTGGATTTGAATTCTGTTTATAATCAGTGTCTGCCAGGCAGAGACTAGATAGAACAAGACTGAATACCACATCTTCTTGGTGGGCTTTATTACTTCGCTATTTTTGTGCAACTTTTCAGAGCACATTGAAATTCTCTACTGTAGTCTCATGTGACCAGGTTTTAATGTGTGACAGCATGTGCCAAGGGCAGAGCAAATTATGTTACCTGAACTCTTTATCTGTAAGCAGCAATACAACAGGGTGATGTAAAATAGAAGACAGATTTATTTAGACATAAACAATGTAAAAAATATCATTTGATACAAGAAACATAAAATCCAATATCCCAATAAATCTAGCTGGCAAGCCTTACCTTATTGCTAAATGATTGCACAAAAGAACAAACTTTCTTTAATGTTTCCAGGTTGACAAATGCAATCTGCTCTGTCTACAGCCTTCTAACTTTGTAAGGAGCCATAAAGGCCTTTTCTCATGGGTTTCTGAGGAGGTTTACAGGACTTCATAGTCTATCCTGTTGCAGCTGAGGCACTACCCTTGCCTTTTATCCCCTGATATTTATGGAAACAGCAGGCTCTACTGGAGTATAATATTACAGAGTTGCTCATATTTTGTCTTAAAAATTAACCAGTTATAAAAATGATCTGGCCTTGTGTATCTCAGACATTACTGTGCATACAAATCATCTGAGGATCCTGTAAACAGCATACTCATAGTTATTGTAGCTGAGGACTGGGATTCTTTGTTTTAAAAATTTCCCAGGTGTAGCCAATACTGTCTGTGGACCACGCCTTGTGGTGCAATGATCTATATGACCTCATTCAGAAGGAAAATATGATCCAAATGGTTTGAGAAACTTAAATTTCCACAGATACTTAAGATCATTATATTGGAACATGTATTAGACTCTTTCTATGTGCCAGGCCTCAGTCAGCCAACAGGGATATGCAGACAAGGGCGCCACAATTCTGTCCTCAAGGAGCTTAGAGAGCCAGGGCAGAGAAGTGGACAACTTAGATCTCACAGCCAGAGCCAGAAGTCATGATTTCCTGAATTCCAGTCCATCGTCCTGTGTCGCCTTTCAGCCTCCTGCTTTCTTTACAGCTGTCTCATGTCCTACCTGCCTTCTCCCACCATCCCATGCCTCCTATTTTCAGCATTCTCCAAACTCTGTGGTAAAGTCCTGCATTACAGAGGCCTAGTCAAGAACGACTAATTGTTCCCTGCTAAGAGATGTGAATATTATCCTGTAAGGAATGGGGAATCCTTGAAGGGTTTTAGCAGGAAACTTGCACTTAGAGGAGTTAGACTTTGGTCTGTATTGTTGACTGTTACATCAGCAGCACCTAGGACAGTGTCTGGCAGTAAGAATTCAGTAAGCATTTGTTGAATGAATGAATGTTTGCATTTTGGATAGGCTAACTCCTTGAAGTGAGGGGGATGGATTGGGTGACAACAATGCTTCTATGTGACGAGTAGAGAGAATGGGTTGACCATCTGTTCTGTACCTCTCCATCAGGCCCTGAGTCTGGCATTGTCATTTAATCTCATGAAATCCTCCCAATAGTGAGAGAGAGAAGTTAGCTGCAAACTGGTACTGTCTGGGTTTGAACTCAAGGCTCTCTAAACCCAGCACTCATTTTTTTATCCACTACTGCTTCCAAAGAATGTTATGTGTACAATACTTACCAATGCTTTGCGAAACCAGTGCACACTGCTTGGGAATATAAAATGGCAACAGAGTTGTGGCAAAATGATTAAGCACTCAGGCTTAGGGAGTCACCCAGACCTGGTTTCAAATGCCACTGCTGCCACTTAATGGTAAACTTGGGTGAGTTAATTAATCTCTGTGAGCCAGATTCCTCTTCAGTAAATGGTGGTAACAACACTGACTTCACAGAACTGTTGTGAGAGAAAAAGTAATACAATGGACGAAAAGAATTTAGAAGAGTACTTAGCACATATCCAGTGTTCAATGCATAGAAATCTTATTATTTATTGTTATTATTGTTAATTAAATGTGCTTAAATTTTACTTGAAGAGATGTAGAATGAATAAGAAAATAAAATTCCCCTTTTCCATTAGGAGGTCATGAATAAACTGGAGATTTTTCAGAATAAAATGCAGGACAGTTTATTCCTGATGACTTAATTATGGTCTTGCTTAAGGACCATGCCCTGAAAATGCCTTCTAGGCCCA
Organism: Cynocephalus volans; assembly: GCF_027409185.1. NCBI lineage: Eukaryota > Metazoa > Chordata > Mammalia > Dermoptera > Cynocephalidae > Cynocephalus > Cynocephalus volans. The sequence goes on along the minus strand of NC_084461.1, from coordinate 95,822,481 downwards.
TAATCCTTTGTTTTCTCAACTAAATAAAGAGGCCAATCATAATATTGACCTACTTCATAAATTTTGTGAAGATTGCCAAACTTGAAGGTCAAAAATAGCTTGAAAAATGCAAAGTAATAAATGTCTTCTAGCAATTATCTTTTCCTCTGTGACCCAATCCAAAAGCACCCTGGTAAGCCACTGACTGAACAGTCTTTCTCTGTCAGCCACTTATCAATCAATACAGTGAAATGCCCCCACATAGTGTAGGAATACATTTTGGGGAGTTGCCATGGTAACCTATAGATCACTTTAAAATGCCTTAAGTCTGCAAGACTCAGTTCTTTTACAGTCAAGATAATCAATTACAATATTAAACCAACTTGAAGTATAATTACAACAAATTTCCATTTTTATTGAGCACATCATACTTTATATGATAATTTTTCCTCATAGTATGCCTTTCGCCTTATGTGAAAACGCAGATAACCTGCTCCATCTGGCAACTACTGTTCCACCATTTATATCTAACCACATCTCATAGATAAATATTTGTCTCTTAAATATCTCTTCTTCTTGAAAATATTTCCTTGAAGATGCCTGCCAGGCTGAAATTTTTGAATATTGTTAAATTTCTCTATGTATTTTTATGCAAGATCAAATAACAACCTGGCTTCCTGTTAAAATTTTTGTAGGAAACTCTGGTTGATTGTGTGATGAGAATTGCATATTTTCTTTGAACTCAGTGTTCAGTTAACCTGATCCATAATTTCAATTTACAGATCTAATTGTATACAGAGAAACCAGGGAAGTAAAATACTTAATATACTAACAATGCATTTTCCTAGCTGAGAAGGTACAATTAAGCTGTTCTGATTAATCACATGACAAAAAAGAAGAGAATACAGCAGAACAAGTGCTGACAGTCTCAGTCCCCATAAATAAAAAGGAACAATTAGTTTAAAACCACTGTTTAACTTTTAGGCAAATTTTCCTATCATTCAGTGAATTGTTGTCCCTTCACAACATGTCTCAGTTGTGCATCTCACCTCACCTTGGACAAATACTAAAGCTTTTATAGGCAGCTTTAAGTATATTTACATATAGTTTGTGTATGAACTTTAGACTTATTCCTCTGTACCCCTGGAAAGCCCATTAATGATAGTTGAAGGATTTTTTTTCTCCTCCTCTTATTCTTTAAAAAAGATCTACTAGATTTGAGAACTGTGGGGATTTTCCAAATATTTATGCTGTGGATTGAATGTCCCCACAAAACTTACTGATGCTTGAATGCTAAGAGGGTGGGAAATTCCATTATGGGATATGAAAGGTGGGCCCTTTAAGAGGTGATTAGATTGTGAAGACTGTGCCATTATGAATGGATTGATCCATTTATGGAGTAATGGGCATGGTTCTGATGGCTTTGTAAGGAGATCAAGTGAGAAGCTTAGCTCTCTTGCTAGAAAGTCACCACCAAGAAGAAGGTCGTCACCAGATGTATTCCCTAAACTTTGGATTTCCCAGCCTCCAAACTATAAGAAATAAATTTCATTTCTTTATAAATTACCCAGTTTCAAGTGTTCTCTTCTAAGCAACAGAAATGGACTAATACAATATATATAAAATGAGATGAAAAAATTTTATTTGCCACAATTCCAGAAAAAATGATTTTTTCCAAGGCAGCTGAAGCAAGAAAGTAGGCAATATTTTGGTATCACTCAAGGTCCTTCAGTTGCAGCTGTAACTGACTTAAGCAGAAAAGAAATGAATGGTGTTGCTAAGAGAATTAAAGGAAAGGCTTTAGAAAGGAAAGGAATGAGGGCATCTAATAGTCAGTTTCTTGTGGGGGAAGGAGGGACGACCATCTGAATGAATCAGCTACAACTGATTCAAATGCTGGGAGAGAATATCTAGTTGGCTCAGCTTGGGTTATGAGAACCTTCCACTTGAGACTCCAGGGCATCTTGACTGACAGTTTTCCCAAAATGGCATGCATGGGTGTGAGAAGTAAAATCAAGGCACTCTCAACAAAAGAGAGGGGTATAGATAATAAGAAGCCAAAACAGGCCTGGAGGACTCTACCACTAACCTAGGGACTGCAAGCAGGATAGAGAGTGTCACATGGCAGAAACAGGCTTTGGAAAGGCAGCAGATGACAACCAGAGAAGGAGCTGGAAAAGCAGAAGCTGAGTGGCCAGAAAGGTGGGACCAAAATGTAAGCCTTTCCTCAGAACACACAAATCTTTAGGAAAACTCCAAATATCATGATATAATTGGAGGGTCTGGGTTTCTTGCGGAAGTCAGAAATATGCATTTGAATGTTTGGTGCACAGAGTAGAGTGTAAAAATGCAATGAGGACTCAGAAGAGAAACCCAAAGGATCCCAGAGAAATAATGGAGACTGTGCCAAGACTGTAAGATGATAGGTGATAAATGGGTTACAAATGCCTTTTAGTGACAATGAGGAACAGCCTGTTTGAGAGAAGACATTTGGATGACTCTTTGCTCTTATCTTTGCAAATTGTTTCCAGGTGGAAGGAGGTCCAGAGCCATCTAAGCAGTTCAAGATCCAGACAAATTACCTAGGTACACAGAGCCTGAAAACTGCACAGAAACAATTGTGTTTAAATTAACATAAAGAACAGCTTTGAAAGAAAAATGTGAGCAATATTTGAGTTTAGAAATAATAAAAGAAAGGGGAGTCTCTTGAGTTTTGCTTTGGTAGTAGTGTATAAGTTTTGAATGAATATTATATGCACAAAACTCTGATATTTTTATCAGTTGATGGTCACCCTCCTACCTGCCCCCTGTCCACCCATCACCATAGTACCCCCCCATCTCCAATTATATGGATGATGTGAGACAATTATACAATTATATAGTTGCACTGATTCATTCTATCCTAAACAGAATTCTGTCTATCCTCATTTTATTCATATGAAATATACTAATTTTCCCTTATGCAGTACATGGGACATTTAAAGTATCTAAATGGGGAGCTACCCACTTATCACACATGCATGGGGAAAAAAAAATACTGGAAAGGGTTGCTCAGCTAACCTCTTGGTGCTCCATTCTAGAAAATCTAGGCAGTAAACTTTCCACTTTGATAGGTTTCAGAAACTAAGACGTAACCTTTTGAACTTCAGATATCATCACTATTTGCTTTATTCTCTTATACTCCAACCATCCTGCTAAGGCTATGTTAAGAAACATCACTTTAAAGTTAATTAATTTTTAGTATTTTAAAAGTCCCCTTGTGATTCCCTGAATTATATGTGAGATGCTACAAAAATAAGTGGAAATTCCTGATCTAGGGGCATTCACTTGGATGGACCAAAGAAATGACTCATGATTCCTTTTAGTTCTACTGTTTTATGAAATCTGAGCCTCCACATTCAGCTTATATTTGATCAGAGATGTATTAGTCTTGGCACTTAGAAAACAAAGGTTGAATATTTATGTTGGTTATGTGGAATGAGGAGAAAAGCATTCTGACTGGCTGCTAGGATAGTGACGAGGTCTTTAAAACACTTAAGCACTATTTTTAGCAGCCTAATGCTCTAGTTCTCGTCTAGCCATGAATCACCCACCAGTTTTTATCTAGGGACAAGTTTTTCCAGAGCTAAGAACAATTGAATGAGGCCTGATTATAACAATATTATTCTCTCTGTTTTAAAAAAATTATCTTTTGAAAGCACACTAACTGTATTTTCATTTGAAACCTGAATATATATATATATACAAAGTTGTTTCATTTCTCAAAAACACTAAAACTTGCAGGACACTATGTGCCCTGAAAGTTTTATAAAATGTAAACCACCTCCATGTTGGAGCTATGGCCTATCCAGGAAGACAGTCATGTCCTCTGATGAGCTTTTAAAAGCCCACGTGAATTGTTCATAGAGACAGCCAGATTTGGAAAAGGAGGTGCTCTACCTCTTCTTATTCCAAATCTACTCAATTTAGGGTTACGTCCAACTTGATTCTTAGTCTAGCCAGGAAACAAAAATCTGGGACCCAGGCTGAACCAAATTATGTGCTGTAGCAAACAGGCCAATCATTTGTTGCCCCTTTAAACCTATATTTCTTAAACATTTTTTCAATGCTTACTTAAAGGTGGGGAGGGGAGGAAGGTGGAAAAGGAGGAGACAGGGACAGCTTTAGTCCTTCCTTGATTTCCCTAGGCAATGCAACTCTAGCTCAAACTTGCATAGCGCACTCAGCAAAAGGAAACCCACCTTGCTGTAAAGTCAGTTTCTTACCGTCTGCTGTTGCTTAGGCATACTCCTTTGTACAGCTCTGATGTTAAAAAAGTGGAACTCAATAGGATACAGGGAGAAAACAATGGTGTTGTTTTCCTCACCATCCCTTATATCCTTTCCATGTGCTAGTTCTTTCCCTGCCAATGAATGAAACCTTGGCTTTGCTGTTCACTTGTCAATAATGTTTAAAAATCCTCCCGAAACTTCTAGTCAAATCTCAATATCAGTAGTTAAAATGATCACTCTAATGTGATAGTCAAAATTGCAAACTTCAGTCAAATGTAAAGCCTCTCGCTTCCTCCATATTGGGCTACTTTCAGCTGAAAGCTGTGTGATAAAAGGCTGCATGATTAGCCTCTTTATTCTCTTACTTGTACTTCTTTTACAGCACTCCATTCCTGTTAGACAGATTCTAACTTCTCCTGCTTTGGGGTGGTGGTTAGACAGAAAAGCCATGCAGCAAGAGAGGCCACAGTTGGTGGTACTGTTGGGATAAGGCATTGTCACTATGGGCTTGGTGCATGTTCAGAGCTGACTTTATTCCTGTCGGGTATATCTCAGGGTTTTTCTGAGATTTCCCAACAGGGAAGCTCCATCTGCACTTGTAATTTGGGGATGTACCTCCTCCTTGCAACTCATGATTCCTGCCCCAGCCTCGGGTCATCTCTAAGCAGTTGATCCCCACTGCTGGGGATCCCATCAACCCTCCAGGCTGTCCAGGCAAAATCCAAAGCAACTACTTCCCAATGCAGCCTTCCTTTATCTGTCATACCAAGGCACGTGTTGGGAGACAGCTTCACCACAGCATCCTGACAACCTTGAATATTTTCGCACGAGCCATATGGGCAAGGCTTGACTACAGTCTGACCAAAGTCTTTGCTGAAAGCCCTATGATTCCTCCCAAAAGAAGGGCAAGAGAAGCAGACTTGTGAGGAGCTGCCACAGGCAGTTTCTCATCAGCTTTTCCATCTGGTGGGCGACAGCCGCAAGACTGGTTCTGATACATCTCCTTCATTTCACTGCGCGCAGGACTCTCCACCCACTTCTCCCCTCCCATGAGGTATAAGGTTAGCTGTAGGTTTCTGTGTGAGTATATAAAACTGCTTAGCTCCAGTTTAGAGTTGGCTTCTCAGCAGCAGAATGGTCACTACCACACCACCCTTCTTATTGGTGTCCCCACCCTCCTGCCCCTGTCCTCTGGGACTAGAGAGGCAGAAAACTGACTCCATGGTGATCTTGCTTTTGCTGAGTGGTAAGAATCTACCTGAAACCACTTGGGCCCATTGTCACCTTACTGGCTGAATCTCTGGAAGTGTGACCAGTCAACCTACTGGTTTGCATAGCGGCCCTTGCAACCCCCTCACCCACTGTGCTGCTGCTTGGAGGCTGCTTCATCACTTGACTGCAGCAAGTCAGCCCCAGTCTCTCACCTTTGTACTTGTCCAGTCACTGTTCCCTACAAACTTCAGGGATGTAAGCCAAACTTTGCAAGTAGTTTTCCTTAAGCTCTCCTTCCTTGAGGTAGAGGTAAACACATTCCACCGCTCCAAAATTGTCAAGGATGGGATAGCCATAGCCGTAGCCATACCGAATAACTTTCTCCAGAAACACTACTCCCCGCAACATCTTCAGCCCAAACCTGTTTATATCCTCAAATGAGTATTTGCCTAAACCTGCAATTGGTCAACCTTTGCGTGGTGGTTTAGCACTTTACTTTGGGAGTGTGAGCAAAACCTGACACCAGTAGCCTATGGTGTTATTCTTAGCTTTTGACATCTCAGTTTAAACAAAGATAGAAAGCATTCTAAGCAAACTCTTAGGCTAGTTTATCATCACCCTATAAAGCATATTCAAATTACTCCTTTCAGTCACAGAACAATCTTCCTGCAAGAAATTCTGGTTAAAAATTATGTTTACCCATTTTGTTTCATTATTAATGATACTTTATCACACATTACAGATTGCAACCCTAGGTTATGTCCTAACTGGCCACCACTTAATCTGGCTCTGCTGCCAACCATGAAAAGGTTATATTTTAGGAGCCATGGTTTGTTCTAGGCCACCAAGCAGCCAGATTTGATTTAGAGAATTTTTAATGTGTAATGTTCTCTTCTCTTCTTTCCTGTGAAGGCAACAGTTAACTTCTGAGCACATTAATCTCAATCGCAAAGTTGTTGAATTTATAACCCTCTTGCTTGCCTTGATTAAATAACTGCAAAGCCTTGGAAATTGCATTGAGCTTTTTAAAGGCTTGAAGCTCTGGAAGCTTTCATACACCTTATTCGTCTCTAGCTAAATGTGGGTGCAGTAAAGCCTCTGAAGTGTGGCTGGCCCTGGGAAGAATCTGTGAAATAGCTGCTTTGATATCAGCACCCCTAGTGCCCTCTTTTGTTGCCTTCTTTCCCCTCAGGAGCACCTAATGCTCATATATTTTCACCAAGACCTACCCTGTCATGGCTGAGTCCTGTCTCTGAACCACTCTTCCCTCTTCCTACCAAAACTCACCTAGTGTCTCTTGTCTGTTCTCAGAAGTGCCTGCTCTGAGCTTGTCTGGAGGGTTCTGGCTTCCCTTGCTTCGTTTTCTCTCTTCTCCTACCCAACTAAGAAATTCTTGCTTCTCCATATAGAGTCTTTTGGGGTTTTACAGTGAGAATACCAGAAAGGAGGAGGAAGAGTGGGGCAGGATAACAAATTAATAAATTTATCCTAAGATGGTAATAGCCCATAACAATGCATTTATTCACTCCTAGTAAATTCAGAGAAATTAAACCCTAACAGTAAAATCTCAGACATTGCAGAGAATGTGGGCAGAGTGACATATAAAACTTCTGCATCCCTTTTTCTACTGAATGGTCATGTGTATAGAACAAGAACCTAAGGAACAGAAAAGCAACACAACAAAAAAATACCCAGGCCCCTAACCCCCCATGTAGAACAGAAATATCCGATTATTCTGGACCAACTACACTTGTAGCAAAGATAGATATGATAAGCTATCTTGTTTGAACCACTGTAATTTTTTGGACTCATTTTTTAGCAGCTTATTCTGTATTCTTACTATTATCTACACATAATTTTCCTTTCAAATGTTACGACATATGTATTATTATCACTGTTTTATAAGAAAATTAAAGCTAACAGAGATTAAGTAAAATTATATTCAAGTATAAGTAAAAGATAACACAGTTGAGCAGTGGCTGAACTAGGATTCAAGTATATATTTGGCTCCAAAATCAGATAGTTTCCCACTCCATACTGTTTATATATGTTTCTATATTAATTTGTGTGTATTACGTGACCGAATGTATTTTTCTTAAAAGAAGTCATAGTAAGTTTTAAGGTATCCTAGATTTTTCATACCAATAGATGTGTGCAACCCATATTAATATAAGGAAAGAACTTATACACAGATGTATCTCAATATTTTATGTAACACATGTAATACCATAATCCATGTAGCTCAGTCTTAGAGTGGTGATGCTATGAACCAGTGATTCTCAAACTTTTATTCTCAGAACTCCTTTAAAATAAAAATTTATTCAGGACCCCAGGAATCTTTTGTCTGTGTGGATTATATCTGCTATTACTTACTGTGTTTGGAAATAAAACTGAGACATTTAAAAAATAAGTAAGATATTTAAAATAGCAATGACAAACCCATTGCATATTACTGTAAATAACATATTTTAATAAAAATAGTTATATTTTCCAAAATATAATTAAAATTAGTGAGAGTAATGACATTGTTTTACATTTTGTAAAATCTCTTTAATGTCTGGTTTAATTGAAGACATCTGGATTGTTACATCTGCTTTTGCATTCACTCTGTTGCATTATGCTGCTTTGGTTAAGAGGACCAAAAGACCTGAACAGATTTCTCACCAAAAAATATATACAGATGACAAATAAGAATATGAGAACATGCTCCACATCATATGCATTATGCCACTGACTATCAGGGAAATGCAAATTAAAACAACAGTGAGATACTACTACACACCTATTAGAAAGGTTAAAATACAGAACTCTGACACCACCAGATGTTGGTGAGGATGTGGAGCAACAGGAACTCTCCTTCATCACTGATGGGAATGCAAAGTGGAACAGCCACTTTGGAAAACAGTTTAGCAGTTTCTTACAGAACTAGACATTTACCATATGAACCAGCCATTATGCTCCTTGGTATCTACCCAAAGAAATTAAAAACTTATGTCCATATGAAAGTCTGCACATGGATATGTTTAAATTAGCTTTATTCATAATTGCTACTACTGGGAAGCAATCAAAATATTCTTCAGAAGGTGAATGGAAAAACAAAAAACGAAAAACTGTGGTACATCCAAACAGCAGAATATTATTCAGTGCTAAAAAGAAATGAGCTATCAAGCCATGAAAAGATGTGGAGGAATCTTAAATGCATATTACTAAGTGAGAGAAATCCATCTGGAAAAGGTACATATTGTATGATTCCAGCTGTATAACATCCTGGAGAAGGCAAAATCATGGAGCCTGTAAAAAGATCACTGGTTGCCAAGGGTTGGAGATGGGAGGAATGAATAGGCCAGTTACAGAGGATTTTTAGGGTAGTGAAACATACTCTGTATGAGACTATAATGGTGGATACATGTCATTATTTATTCGTCCCAACCCACAGAATGCATGGCACCAAGAGGGAACACTAATGTAAAGGATGAACTTTGGGTGATTATCATGTGTCCATGCAGGTTCATCAATTGTAGCAAATATACCGCTCTGGTGGGGGATGTTGAGAATGGGAGAGGTGCATGTGTGGGGGCAGGGGGTTTATAGGTAATCTCTGTACCTTCCACTCAATTTTGCTGTGAACCTAAAACTGCTTTAAAAAATTTAAGTCTGTAAAACAAACAAAAAAACATATACATATATACAGACTGTAGAGGTGGCAAAATTTTACCTCTACCCTTCTTGGAGTTTTTTGTCTGGGGCCGAGAATTATATTGACATAAGACAGATTAGTTGGAGAAAGGCATAAAAATTTGTTTAATATAAGTTTTATGTGATATGGGAGCCTTCCTAAGGAAATGAAGACCCGAAAAAGTGTCCAATCCTAAATGCTTTTTATATCAGGTTGAACAAAGAGAGGCAGTGTGGATAAAATAGCTAAACTATGGGGAGAAGCTAAAGAAAGATAAGAACTACTTTAACAAGATCTGTTGGTACAGAATTCTCTTTGCCTCAACTACCTGTCCTTGATGATGAGAATGATAATATTATTTTCCTTCTGGTATAGGGAGAACATCTTCCATATGGGGTTTTATCTCCTGCTTTCAGGAAGAAAATGGGAAAGGTCAGAGCGCCCTTCCTGCATCTGTTGTTTTGTTGTTGTTTTAAGTGCCCGGAGCCAAAATAATCCTGTGACATTCTGCCATATATATATATGAATATATATTCTAGCCTCACACAGATGTGATTTAAAAAGAAATACGTAGTTTAATAGCCTTTGCAGATTGTTGTGGATCTTCTTTGACAGCACACCAAAACTCAACAAGTGGTAGCTGTTTAAAGGTGAGTTGCAATTTGGCATCTGCAACTTTTGGTACTCTGTTACATTAGAAATCCATTGGTCTGGCTTGCACTTTGATGGGATTTTTCACCCAAGCATGATTTTGTAACATTATGCATTGTTCATCTGGGAAATATTGATTCACTGAGTTATGCAGACATTTCAAAAAAAAAAACTTTTTTTAAGGACTTCCAAATGTTGATACATTTCCTTATCCAATAAAAAAAGTCACATATTTAGTATCACCACAAATCTCATCATAAAAGTCTGTAAGTGTTGGGAAGCTGTCAAGCTCATGGTTTAGATACAAGTTTTCTAAAACGTTTGCTTGAAAGCTTGTATTTTATCATTGGCAAAATACGATGTAAATTACTTTCTTTCAAGTGATAGGCTCACTTCGTTCATTTTGGAGACCGTGCTGCCAAATGCCCAAATCTAAATAATGATAAGTTGTCTGTCAATCAATCTTTCGAGTAAAAATTGGTGTTCTGTGAAAAACACTCACTGGTTCAGCTCACAGCTCTATCACTGGGGTGCTGGTCCTCAAGACAGTCATTGTGTTTTGGTACACATCCCTTTTTGTCACACAGAACATTTAAATGATGTATACTCAAGGATTAAGATTTACTAAAATATTTTTTACTACTTTATCAAGGTCATTGTTAAGTGAAACTTAATTTATTTTATTTTTATAATGTGAGTGCATGGTGGTGAGGAACATACTGATTTAGACGAGCACAGCTTGAAGCCATCACTTTGATTCTTGCTCAATTGCCAGCAGTTTTACCCACCATTGTTTTTGCACATCAGTGAATATTTCATCATGGTGAAAAAGGCAAATAATGTCTTTGTGATATTACACAAATAATTTTGACCTCACAGAACCCATGAAAGTTTCTCCGGCACCTGAGAATCTCTGCTGTAAACAAACATTCAGACAAAATGCAGCCACCAAAAGATATTTCAAAATGACTAAAATGCTTTGTGTTTCTTAAGCACCATGAAATAAACATATAATTCACAACAATGCTTGTAAAAGTCATTTTCCCCTTCCATTCCTAAGCTTTCATATTATAACTATTCTGCCTTTCTCTCCACCCACCCTAGAAGTTCCTTCCCTAGTCATTGCCCAAGATCCTTTAATCCTTCTCTGTCTACCTCTCATCTACTTAGTCTCCTCTTATAGGCACAAAATAACTGGTTCAGAGATGGGAGGAAAAAGAGGAAGCAGATAATGACAATAACCTACTTATTGAAAAGGCAATAGGGAAAAAGTCAAATGCTCATACATTATTTTTGTTGCCGCATTTTAAATATTTTTGAGAAGCTGATGGTTATATACTGAGCCAGATATTGACTGTTCATACTCAACGTGATTTCCACCCTTCTAAAACTCTTCCCTGTACTACAGGGTCTGGAAGCCTGGAAAATATATTGCTTAAACTCCCTCACTGCCTCGTTTAGATTCTGCCAGTACAGGCATTGTGCATAATATCCAGAAGACAGAAGAGAGGTCAGCCATTATTCTTCCCCAGCAGTGGCTGGTAGATGCCTGGGATGATAGCAAACAGGAAGTTTATAGCTCCTTCTGGGTGAGCTCTTGTGAATTACCTACTTTGTGTTTCAAGCAGCTGTAATCACCAGTTACTTACTGTGGTTCCTGGATTTCTAAATTTTCTCATAGCCAGCAGTATGCTTCCATGATTGTTAATTGCCCCAGTCCTCCCAATAGTTTTTAAGTTTGTCATTCCTTTTGGATTGAAGCATCTCTTTCTGCTACAAACTCGAGAAGCAAATGCTTTCCTGGCAAAACACTGATTGATAACAGAGTTGGGTTCCATAAGTGGTTCCAGGATGCAGAAACTCAAAGAGGGTAATCTGGGATTTAGTTCATTGACCTTGTTAGATTGGAAAGCAATTATGACCTCATTACCACTGAAAAATGGGATACTGGTAGTTCATGGAAAGCAGTGACAAAATAATTATCTAAAGCCTTTCTGGAATGAACTGTTTATTATAGAAAAGCCTTTGAGAGACTACCATTACAATAGGATTTTAAGAGGAAGTGAGGACTGGAAGGACTGTAGAATGGACTGGCTGCTTCTAAATAAAAGGTTAAGATTTCAAAATCTCAGCTCAAGGCACAGAGAATCAGAGAGCTTCTAGGACTGCCCTAAAAATATCTTTTATAGCCATATGGCTAATGTATAAAAAAATTTTATCCTGTAGGTTGGATAATTATAACCCAAATGGAATTCACAGACTTGCCAGGTCTCTTATGTAAAAGTTAGGGCATTGATTGGGAAAGAGCAAAAATTGGAATGAGGACATTTGGGTGGATTCCAATGACTCTCAGAATCATGAACTTCTAAATCCCACTGAGCTCCCTATCTTCCTTATTTGACAGTAGCCACTCCTTACTTAAAGACCCTGAAACAATTACCTTCCTGAAGGGTACAATCACGATCCACCTCCACCACCTCTTATTGCCTGCAGACTCATAACTAGAGTCAGAGACCAAGAGACCCTGGAAGGATAAGTACAGAGTTTGACCTAGAGGATGTAATGTCACACTGAAAAATTGCAAGATTTATATTATTAGAAACGTTGAAAAACATCTGTGGGAATGTAATCTAATAGTTTTAGACAAGAGAGGAGGAAACATAATTTTAGATATGGCCAAATTTGTTATTGTGGGAGCAGTTACCATAGATTCTAAATTCAATATTTAGTTAGAGTGGCTGGGAATAACTTTCTAAAGAGTTTGCTCAATTGATTGACTAAAACCAGGACTCAACGGCATCCTTCATTAAATAAAATTAATATAATAAGGAGAAATAATTCCGAAGATTAGGAAGAGAACACTGTTGGCATGGATCAATCATATGTGACCTGCTCACCCATCCCTTACTATGGCCCCAAGGAGAGCCCAGAGGATATTCTCTTCATGAAGGCATTTCTCAATATATTCATGAAGGAAATGCCAGTATTCTTGTAAACCTCAGTGGTGTTTGTCCTTTTGTAGATTAGGTATGAGAGTGTAATAAATACTCTTCATATGGGTTACCAGGAGTTGCAAAGGCCAATTGATAGCACCTAGCCACCAGAGAAAAGGTGGCCAACATTATTGTACTGGGGAACAAGCCAGAGTCCTGATCCAAATCCTTTTGTCCACAGAGATCTTTGGCAGAGACTTTTTTTTTTTTTTAAGACATAGCATTCCTAGGGCTGAAAAGGATTGTCATCCTAATAAAGTCTTAGTTCATCTGTAAAATTAAAACAAAATAAAAAGTCTAGTGGACAAATATATGACTTACTTAGCCATGATGGAGAGTCATGGACTTTTATCACCTCTTGGAACTGAGCCAGTTAATAAGGTCTCTTACAAGAAAGGGAGGCTGGGAACTCTTTAGGAAGGACCCAGTGAGGTTGCAACAGAATGTAATATAAAATTTCCTCCTAGCTTTCCACAAAAGGAAATGCACTCATTTATCAGGGTGATTATACTCTGAGGAAAGGAAAGTACCCAGACATTTCTAGATTTCTGGACACTGGCTCTGAAATGACTAGTATTTTTAGAACCCCCAATTTTAGAATCCACCAGTGAGGAGTTATGGATGTCAGATAATAAATGTAGTTTTGGCTTGAATCCATCTCCCAGTGGGCTAAGTAGGTCTGTAAACCTAGCCTCATTGTTATTTTCTGAGTTTCCAAAGACATATTTGGCAACTAGCAGAACCTGCACTTCCTGACCCTTAAAGTGAGGATAAGAAGTGCTAAGAGGAAGCCCCTGGAACTTCCCCTTTTCTCCCAAAGTAATAAATTAATAATAATTCTAGAACCCTGAGGGACTTTCAGAAATAAATATCACCAAAACTTGAAAGTTACAGGGGTGGTGATTTCTATCACATTGGTATAAATCCTCCCTTATTTGTCTTATGCAGAAGAAACATGAATTTTTGATGGTTACAATGGATTATTATAAACCTAACAAGGTTATGATGCCAATTAAAAGTACCGCCTCAAATGTGCTATCTAATCTGGAGCAAATCAATGCATCCTCTGGCATCAGGTATGCCCCTATTGCACATATTCTTTTCTCTATACCAATTCAAAAAGTCCATGTGTTGCAAATGGAAATGCTGTATTAAGCCTCTGACAAATCCAGATAACAGAATTACAGTGCAGACCCTTGGGATTTTAAAGGAAAACCATTCTCTTTTCCATAGATAATTCTTCTTTTGAATAATAACTTCTGGAACTACTGGATCCAAGCAGAGATTGAATGATTAAACATAGTCCATTGGGCAGCCACACAACCTGAGCTGCCCATCATGAACTGGAAGTTAAACAATGCCACACCCTTGGGCCTGGGCAGCAGCACTCCGTAATCAAAAGGGAGCAGTGTAAATAAGACCAGGCCCAAGCAGGCCTTGAAGACACAGATGAACTACATGAGCGATTGGCTCAGAGTCCCATGACACCTACTCCTACTGCTTTGTCACCTCTTCCCTGATCCACGCCTACAACCCTACGATCAGCTGACTGAGAAAGAAACAACTTGGGCCTGACTTTGAGATGATTCTGCACGGTGTACTGGCACTACCCCAATGGAGTACTACCGCATTTCAGGCTTATTCATGGCTGGTCCTGAAGAGCATAATGAAAGTCTGTGATGGCTGTAGGAAGGGGCCACTAAAAGTATAGGAAAGAAATACTACTGTCAGTCTCCCTGATGCCCATATGCAACACTATATTTTATGGATCAGAGCTTAAGGCTCCAGTTATCGCCCACTCACCACAATTCCCCTTCACAGCACCTTGCTCTGGCTGCCCTTCATTCATGAAAATTCACTAAATGCTCTCCCACCTTCAGGACTTGCTTCTCCTCTCTCTGTGACATTTCCCACTCTACCCACAAAGCCATCACCTGATTGAAGCCTTTCTGGCTTCAATTATCATGCTCTCCCTCTCTTATACCTGTTCAATTTCTTCTATCTCTTCCCCCTACCTTGCACTTTACACCTATATCCCCTAAACAGGGGGCCTATACACATGGGTACAAAAATATTTCTCTAGTATTCTTTCTAATTCGTTGATAAATAGCCACTAAGACTCAACCCCAGTGTCAGGAAGAAAGAGGACTGTGTGAGGTGAGGACTGTGGCAAACCAAACATTTGTATACTGTCAAAATGGAGAGGCTGCTACTCAGATCCAGGTGAGTGTGCCAGGAATGTAGGACGAATGGGGCCAGATCTTGTGATTTTTCTGTAGAAACTGGAAATTCAGATTTTTATGTGAAATTTCACAATTTCAAGTTTAGTCTGAATTTGCTAAAGCACTGTGCCAGTCATCAAGTAAAGGAATCTACAGGCAGGAGTGGGCCTCTAGGCAACAATTTGCAACCTCTGCCCACAGTGCCATGAGTTCCTTGAGGATAAGTGATGGGTCTTATTCACTTGTATATGAGAGCTCAGGACAATGACCAGCACGTAATACCTTCTCATTAAATATCTGTTACCCTTAGTTAAGTTTTTAAAAACTAATAAAATTGCATATTGTCTAATTCTACAGCTAGAAATCCTTAAAGAGAAGATCTTTTTCTTATTCCTCTTATATATATATCCCAGAGCCTAGTATATCCTGTGCACACAGTAGATGCTCAAACACGTTACGTGTTGTTGAAGAGAAACACATCAAGTGTTCATTAGTGGCTTAGTTTGATTTTGTTTATAAGATGAGAAGCAAGATATATCCTAAGGCTTAACGTTAGGAAACATAAGACAGATGATTTTGATAAAGAGAATTGGGTCAAGAAAGATATTAAATGCTGCCCTCAGGAAGTGTAACAGAGCATCTCAGTGATTACTGAGCAAGAATGGAAAGCGTGAGAACCCTGAGGCTTTGGGGGACTTGGTGACACAATAAATCCTGCTTACTTGACATCTGTGGCCCTGGGTCACAGGGAGGCGCAAGGCTCTGGTTCTGCAATACCAAGCAGAGCTATGTCTGCCACTGCTGCATGTGGCTTATCAGGAAGGCTGCTGATTTATGATGGTCATGTTAAACATAGCTCTAAATGTCTATTCTGAGCAGAACCATGATAAATGAAGAAAGTTTTGCAGAAAAGGCTAAAGAAATGATCTTTCTTTTTGAATTTTGCAAGTTGAAAAAATTGCCCAGACTTATTTTTGAGTTATTGTTTTCAAATGTTAATAACTCAAAAATAGTTAAGTTGTAAAAGCAAAATTAGTAGTCCCTTGTATTTACAAGGGAAACCAAATAAATAATAGCTACAGATCTATTCATGTACATCACTGCTATATTCTGACTTTAAAAATGAAGGAAATAACTATTTTATATAAGCCAAAAAAGCCTAATAACTTGCTGACTCAATATTGAGTTGCAACCAATTTATTAAAAAAAGATCAATTGTGAACATTTTCTGTTAAATTATCATACCATACATCAAGTGATGTATTTGCCTTGTCTAATATATAATGAAAACATTTTAGCAAATTTTTGCCATATGTTAAATAATGCATTTTAAATTCATAATAATGACAATATTTTATTCTGCATATACAAAACTCACATGAATTTGAACAGCACTTAGAATATTGAAGATTTAGCAAGCAAAACTTTAGTTCTAAAATGTCATTTTAAAGGACTTCAGATCTTATTTCTTTGAGATAATAAGCCCCCCAATCTCCCCAGCACACATTCCTAATTTTATACTGGATAAACAAGAAAATGTTTGACTGTACACAGAATAGGTTTCCTAGCATATGAACTTACATAAAAATATTTAATGCCTCACAATAGTGATGCTTTCTTATAAATCCTCCCATATATTCTATAAACACTTATTGATTTAATAAATATTACTGAGCACCTACTATGTGTTGGACTCTGTGGGCATTAGGACTATATCAATGAACAGACAAAAAAGCCTACCTGGAGCTTACATTCTAAACCATATGATATTAATATCCCTGTTTTGCATTTTTTTGTATGTTAGGTATTCTGAAAGAATAATAATTATTATATTATAATTATTTACAATTTACATATATTAATAATTGCAATTATGAAATACTGTGCTTAACATTTTGAAGTACTTTCAAATATGTTCTCAGTTAATTTTCACACTCCCCTGGCCTTGAAGTAAGCGTGGCAAATGTTACCATCACAATGTTACAGATGAGGAAACTGTAGGTGACATCTTCCCACAGCCTCTGTCCTAGGACCAGTCTCATCTCTCTCCAACCTATACAATTGTGAGAGCATGAGAAAGAGGCAGAGTCAGAGGCTGAATAAAGGAAGCTTGAAATAGTTGCCATGGAGGGACGTGGGGAGAGAGAGAAAGTGCTAACTGGAGAAACATAATAAGAATGCCAAGAGCAACTGGAATTGATGGCTGTTGCTGTCACTGGCTGTTCATCATAAATACTATATTTGGTTCATCTCATTCCTGGTACATGTTAAGATTGCACTTCCCCAGGCCCTTGCACTCAGGTGGGGCTACCTGAGTTCCTTTGGCCAATGAAAGATGAACAGAAGCCTCTCCCCTTGCTGCAGTTGCTGTGGATAGTGAGCTGAGATGCAGCCCCCATAACCCCAAGTCCCTGCATGGCTAAGATGAGCCGAGCCACTGCCAACCCGTCCCTGACTTGCAGCACTAGCAGAAAATTAGCTCGTGTTGTGTCAAGCTCTTTATATTGAGATTTGTTATTTTGTTTATGTTTTGTTTTGCTTCGTCTTGTTTTATTTTGTTGGTTACCACACATAACCCAGTCTAACCTGACTGACAGAAATCATGGCTATATACTGATGTCAGTTTGTCCGGTTGTGTGATTTCTTCTCCCACAGTTGTGTTCAGTAGCTCAGGTATGGTGCAGAAAGCAGAGAGTGAATACATCTGGGATTGGGATTTTGTCAGGTAGTTGCAACAAAAGAATTTTAGAATTTTGGCAAGAGAGGGATTGAAATGACAGACCATGAAATCTAAGCTTGATTGGGAGTGGGTCAAGCAGAAGGCCAGTAAGTAAAGAGAAAGTAGACAGGTCAAGAGACTGGCTATTTTGATAAGGTGAATGACCATTTCTAGAGAAAGTAAACAAATAGTCAAGATTAACAAATAGTCAAGATTAAAAATATAAGGAGGTGCGATTGAAGCACAGGGTGGTTTAAGTATAGAGATTTCCGAAGGTTCTGAGGTTCTGGAAAAACCTCAAGTCATGACAAGGTACAAGATTTGAAATGGAACTGAGTGACTCAGCCAGACAGAAGGGTATATCTAAACAAACAGAGAGGCCGTGTGCTGGGCAGGCCAGCCACACGCACATTTGAATTCCCCAGAATGGAGGCAGGAAGGAGAGTGGAGAGGAAGACAGTGAGCTAGTGGACAAAGTCATCAGTTAATGCGTGGGGAGGCGCCATAGGAGGGGACCGTATCTAGCTGTTAGGAGCGTCACAGAGACAGTTTCCTTTACCAGAGGCTGCTATAAGTGAACTAAGGGGGCTGCAGACTCTCCCTTCCAGTCCTGAGCTTCAAGGGGGTGGGAGAGAAAAAGCAGCCTCCACTCAAGAAGGATGTGGGACAGTGGTTTTATAAGGTGATAGCCAAATTTCTGTGCAGGTGAAAGATCGAGGGAATGTTGCCTGAAAAAGTTGAGGATGGAGGGCATGATTTGGGGCCATGGAAGAGGAATTTAAAGGAAGAATAGGGACAAAGTGTTATTAGGCTGAAAGTTAAAGGGGTGAAGCATGACCAGGAAGGTGTCTGTAGGCAGTGACCAAGGAAATTAGGTACGTGAGGCAGGGGGAATTAGGTAGTTCTCAGGACTGTGGAGCCAGTTAGTTCAGCATGTTCTCAGTGCCTTCTGTGCTCACTTGTGGGCTGGCGGGGAGGACTAGCAGCTGTGCTCTGGATATGCACATTCCCTTTTAGTAAGCTTGAATCTTGTGCAGGCTTGAAGCTTGTACCTGTTGAGGGATGCTCCGAGGAAACCGATCTTTGTTCCATCCAATTTAGTATCAGAAAAGTGTTCAGATTGTTTGGGACTGGGTACTAGAAGCCAGGGTCTCCAGAATAATCAGATAGGAAATGATTCATCCAAACCTCTCATATCTTAAATAAGAAAACGAAGGCCCCAAGAACATCCCAGACTGCATTTATAGCTTGTTTTAGAGATAGCCTATAGCCCAGGTTTCTGGTTCCTTGTACTCTCTCCACTGTAAATATCCAGTTTCCTGGAAGAGGAATGGCAGGCCATAGTCATTTAGTAATAACTGATACTGATATTCACAGCTGATGCTTATCAAGAGCTCACTAATAGCCAAGCCAGTATATCAGTTTGACTCTCCTAACAGCCCTGGCACTACCATTATCCCCATTCTACATGTGAACACCAAGGATTAGAGAAGTTAAATAACCAAGATCACACAGCTACAAAGTGGCAGATCTAGGATTTGAAGTTGGATTCTTCCACTGCAGAGGCCTCGCTCTTAGCCCAGTATATTATGCGTTTTCATTCATTGGCACATGTGTTATGGCTAGCCCATCCCCCTTTTCTTCCTTAATGGAGTCAGATAGAAAAATAGTGGGTTTTTTTCCCCTGATAAATATACAGTTCCATAGGCCAGTACTTGTTCTGCTCAGACAAGTCTTTAGCTTGGGTGTGCAAACACCTGTTTGGGGGCTGGCTCTTCTTCTTGGCTGTTGGTTTCTGGAGTTACCCACCTCTGGGGGAGAAGGGTAAAAATACAAGTGTGAGGCACAAAGTTTTTAAAATTTATTTTGATTTCTGAAATAACCAGTGTTATCTGAGAAAGGCATCTGCCTTCTTCTTCATTGTGAGAATGTAGCAGAGTGGCTTTAGAGCTGCTTGCATTTGTGGGATTCTTAGGTCATCATTCCAATAAGCCTTAGTCTGGGGAGAGCTGTACCAAAGTCAGCTTTAGGATGAAACTTGGAGACGGTGGAGCAGGCAAGCACACATCCAAGATGCTTGATGCTCCCTAAAGTCTCTTCAGAGATAGAGAAGCTGTGACTAGCTGAAGAGAAGGGCTCTCAGTTGCAGACGTGGTCTGCTCCTTGGCACAGGTGGCATTTATTGAACAAACATTTAGTGAATCCCTCCTGTGTTCCAGGCACGTGCTGGATGATCTTCAGAAAATCACATTCTCATCAGGCAGAACGAACGGGTGAACAGAAACTTGAGATACCATGTGGTAATTTCAAATGTAGGGAGCACATTCAAGGTTCTAGAGAAATCCAGAGGAGGGGCTTGGGCTTCCTTCCAAGAGATGTCAGGAACGATAATGACACTGAAGGAACGATAATGACGATAATTTTCCTTCAGAGAAGCGGAATAGCCATACCCTTGGGCAATTTATTTATTTTTATTCTTTGGGATAGGCAAGGTCACATTTTGATCATGAATTGATGTTTGTATGCAGATCTGGTTACCTGTAGACCATACTAGAGGAAAACTGGTAGTGCAAGGTACCGAATTCCTTCCCCCAGCCTTGTCACAATTCATCAAGTTGTCCTCTTTTGTCTCTCTGTCACTCTGGAGCACTGCTGGATTGCCTTGGAATTGTTTTCATGATGTGCTGTTTTGTTCCTTTGAGTACTCCATACTTTAGGTGCCAATTCACCTTTCCTCTCATAAAGAAGAGTCAGGAAAAAGAACGAGAAGAACGGCCGAACAACTGAAAAACCAGCATACTGAAAAGGTCACGGTGCCACTGCACACTATTTTAATTTCTAAGCGTTTGAGGCACTGTAAGTCCTTTCTGACACTCCATTCTACTGACAAATACTAAAAAGGGGGTGGGAAAGGGCACACATTATTTCATCTGCTTGTAAGACACGATGATAAGAGTAGGAAATGGTGCCCAATTAATCCATTATTTTTGTAGTGTTTTCATTTGGAGGCCTGTTTTGGAATTGTCTTTCTGTAAGAAGAGGTAACAGTTATAACCTGGGGGTGCTCACCACGGTGATACAGAAGAACCTAGCCATCCTTCCGAGTAAGCTAACATTTTAATCTTTTTTTATTGTCTTTTTACTCATTCTAATCTGGCACGTGCTTAGTGAGTGATTTACTTACAGAAACTCTCAACTACCACACTAGTAATTAACACTTGCGGGCCGACCCCCTGGCGCACTCGGGAGAGTGCGGCGCTGGGAGCACAGCGACGCTCCCGCCGCGGGTTCGGATCCTATATAGGGATGGCCGGTGCGCTCACTGGCTGAGCGCGGTGTGGGCGACACCACACCAAGGGTTGCAATCCCCTTACCGGTCACAAAAAAGACAAAACAACAACAACAACAACACAAACCACTTGCCCAGAGTCATCACTATACAAAATGCCCTTGGCAGGCACTGTTGCTTAGCTTACCCAATCTCCTTCTCTCCCTTGCTCTCTCCCACTAAAGAAGCTGAAAAGCCAAGTACTTGTTCGACATCCCTTGCATAGGGTGGGTAGTCATGCCCTCCAGTTCTGGACTATGACATGTGTAAGGGTACTTTGAAAAGTTCATGAAAAAACGGGATTAAAAATTAATACAAATCTTTCCATAAACTTTTTGAAGATCCCGTGGAAGTTAAAGTTTGTCAAGAGAGTTCTGCAGAGAGGGAAACAGAAAAAAGGCAATGCAGCCTTCTCCTTTCTTCCTGCATGGAACTTGGGAAGGATATCTAGAGATCTATCAGCTAGCTATGACCATGATGCAGTTAGCCAACTTGCTAAGGAAGCTGGAATGGAAAGATAAAAGGATCCTGAGACACTGATGATGTCGTGGAGCTCTACACCTGCCTACCTGTCTGTGAGAAAAGGATGAACTCCTGTTTGTTTAGGTATTGGAATTTTGATTTTCTGCTACTTGTAGCTAAAAGAATTCTTAACTGATAAAGTGCTTATATAAACAACATCTTATTTGAGCCTCATGACAAACTTGTGTAGTAGTTTCTTGTTATTTCTACTTTACTGATGGAAAAAGGGAAATTAAAGGAGTTTCAATTACAAGCACATACCTAGAAAAAGGTGGGAAAAGACTTAGGAATCTCAAATTCTCTGTGCTTTTCCCACCATTCCCTATTCCTATCTGGAATCAGAATTTGAACTTCCATTGGAAGGGAAGACAAATAATCCATTAGTAAATCATTTGATCTATCTATTGAGTGACTTCAGGCTCTTCTCTCCCTCTTGAATTACTAAGGTATTAGTTGTATCATGCCTCTGATTCCTCTATTTGGGTACCATGTTCACATAATATTTTTTTCTGCAAAGTTAAAGAATTGGGGGTTAAATAAGAACTAGGAAATCAAAAATGTCTCTGAATTCAGGAAACACCAATGAACCTTTCTCATAACCAGAGATAACAGGCAGTATTATTAATATATCTTATTGAAAGTAGTCAAAATGAACAGTTTATCCTTCTATAGTGAACACTGTTGATGGCCCAAGATCCAAAATGATCCAAGATCCTTTTCCCTTTTCTTTGCTAGCAGAGCAAGGTGTCTGACTGCCCATCCTTTTTGCATGTAAATGAAGAGACAGATCCTTTCTCCAGTTACAGGTCTTCTGTCAAAGAGAACCATAGCAGCTCCATTTGCCTTGCCAGTGATTGGTCTAGGCATGGACATGTGACCTAGTCCTGACGGATAAGGCCTGAGGAAAGATCTTCTAGAGAAGACAATTCCCTCCTCCTCGGGACATTATCAGTTCTGGCTGTAACACTTATCCTGTGGCTAGACAAAGCCAGTTCACTATGGATGGCAGAATGAAAAAATGGAAAGAATCTGGATCCTTAATGATGGTATTGAGCCACTGAATTTAACCCTGAAGATCTCTAACTTTGGACTTCTTTTTGTGCCAGATAGTACACTTTTTTATTGTTTAAGCAAAATTGAGTCAGCTGAAGGCATCATATCTAACTCTACAGTTTCTTGATCTCAGTGGAGATTTGGCCCAATTAGGAAGCACAGTAGGTTGGCTGCCTTCCAGGACCACCCAGCCTCAGGTAACATGGTGAAGCTTTCAGGCAGGCAGGACCTGAAAATTTCCCTGCACACTGGTTCTTCCAGGTGGTCTGAACATTCACTACTGTGCTACACAATAGCCACAGCCTGACCCCTGGCTGGAGAAATCTGGTGAAGACCAATTGAAAAAACGAAACTAATTAATGTGAAGTAGAATTTCTTAAAATAGGATAGTTACTGCTGTTAACTGAACTGAGCATGTTATGGAGCATGCGACATGTTGCATACCAAAGTCTAATCGATCTATCTTTTCAAGAATTAGCAGTGCTTTAGTATTTTACTTTCTGGAAAACAGGATAGTGTAAAATGTGAGTCTGGTTCTCTGTGCTAGGTAACAGAATTCAATTCCCATCTCTATCATTAACCAGATGTGTGACATTGAGCAAGTTATAGTCCTTTTCTGTGCCTCAGTTTCTCCATCTGTAAAATGGGCATAATAAAAGCATTTAATTAGTAATAATGGGCATAATAATAGCAACCTTACAGGATTGTTGTGAGGATCTAATCATTTTTATCCTGTGGTAGGTGCTGCATAATTGTTAGCTATTGTCATTATTCACGGGCTGGATTTCAAGCATCCTCTCTTTCTTCACTACCCTCTTGGATGACAAGTAGTCTTGCATTTATCAAGCCCTGAGTTAATGCTGCTTGAAATTGGGTTTTCCATGCCTCTATATGGAAAATTTTGAATATAATATGATTAACTTATAATTATCTACTTTATTAAAGGAGAAAATAATATCTTAAAAACAAATTGTGCTATAATCTATTTTTTATAATTAATACCGTGACTACTAATAACATTACTAAAAAGTGCTTTCAATCATAGAATCTTTACATTTGTAAGATGGTAAATCCTGGACTACCTTAACCTTAATTTTTAAGGTCATGTAAGTGATAATTTATTTCAGTAGGTTACTACAGTAAAAACCCTCCCTTTAGCTTGTATTTGTCAGTGACTCACTGCTCTTGTGGTAACTATCATTCACCTGCACACTGTAATTTTAAATTTTCCCCTCAAAGTGCAGCCATGACCCTAACAAATGCTTTCTCAATAGGATGTCTTTCCACAACAGTCTAACATTTTATTCTTCTTTGCATGTAATTTAATTTTACTCTTTTCAGAAAATTGTCTTTAAATATCCTGTAAGCAAAAAAATCTTAAAGGAAAATTGTGGTACCTGGGTTTTCTTTCTTAGCATTTGAACTGCAGAATTCTGCAACAGAATAAATACCCTAGTTTATTACAAGCACCTTATCTATAGAAAACACTACTCACACTTTCAGATAAGGCCATTGGATCATTTTGGTGTTTAAGCCATAATTATGTTGTAAAGATTCATCTCTAACTTTCTTGCTTAAATTTGTTTCTTGATATATCTTCACTTAATTTTTTCCATAAATTCTTAACCATAAATGAACTCAGAAGTACTGACATTTTTGTCCTGCATAAAAATCTTTTATTTATTCTTTCGAAATTTTACTGCTTAGTCTATTGTATGAGGTTCTTTCCTGAGCACTGGAGACATAAAAATAAAATTAACATAGACTTTATTTTCTATAATTTCTGTAACTAATAAGAATATTAACAGTGATAATACACATAATCACCTCTTAACTATTAGAGCACAAGAGAATGGCATAGATAAATACTACTTAAATAATACAAATATTTATTTAAATCACTAGCTTCTACAAGAAACATCTTTTTCTGAATGTTAAAAGAAAAAACAAAAACTGTGCTCTGTTGTGTTTAAATGTTTCTAAAGAAAAATCAAGGGCCAAATTAAGAATGATCTCAAAAGAACCAACCAGGTTGGGTCCAACATTTTGCACAATGAAATGGCAATACTGAAAGATGGAATAACACTAAAATCATTCAACAGACACGTGATAACTTGTTCATGACAGAGAAAACAGGGCCATAATTATTGCAAAGATAATAGTTTGGTTTTCTTTAACTGAATGAACAGATAGAAAAATGGCAACATGTTCCATATGACAGTGGAAAAGGCTAAGAGGGCGTGAGGGATCCAGTAGATAAAAATAACATGAGATTATCTTTGAGAGATTTAGAACATTAATTCATAGTGATCGTCCTGGTATCATCCTGGCAGCAAGAAAAACTAGCTACAGGGACAGCTTTAACTCCAGAGTTCTGGAAGGAGGGCAGCCCCAGGGCATCTGATTCTCAAAGAAGGAAGGGACAATTAGATGGCAGTGTTGACAATGAATGGCTAGCTCATAGGGCAGACAATGTGTTCAGTGTTTACCTAGCCTTTTGTTTACTCCTCTGACTGATCCTCAAAGATCATTATTACTAATGTTCTACCATTGAGGAAACCGAGGAGTGGAGAGGCAATAAGAATTGTTCAAGGTCCCTACTGGATCTTAACCTAAAGTTTGGAAAAACTGCTAGAGCCTCTTTCATTTGGGACATCCCTTCAGTGTGTCCCTCAGTGCTTCTCCGTCCCTCCTTCCCACCTCACTTACATAGTGCATCTAGTGGATACCCTTCCAGGTCCAGCCAGAGTGCATACGACAGCCCTCTCTGACTGCACAATAAACGGATAGATCCTGACTCCTGTTGAAACAATATTCATGTAATAATTGCATCTACTGACGACAACCAGTATTATTCAGAGGCCCATCGCCTGGTCTGTGGATTGAGAGTGGAGGATAAAACCTTGTCAATAATATTACTTTGAATTCACAGAGAGCCTTTCATCTGAAAGAAAGGGCTTTGTAGTTGAGATGAGTGATTCCTCAGATTTTTAGCAAGTTCTATATTGGAGCTGAGAAAATAAATTACAGTTATAGATTTCCATATCATATTTATGGGCAATATACAGTATTTACAATAATTCCTATTTTCCACCCTTCATCTTTCTAACTATTCGAGTAAGCATTAAAGTGTTACAGTCATTTTTTTAGGTGAGAGTTTAGCAACATGGTTTTGCACATTTCATTTCTATAAATTAATAAAAATAATAACTCATGTTTGTACAGCATTTTTCAATTTGTGGTTGTCTTTCCCGGGCAGTTAAGAATATTGTTTCACTTCTCATATGAAAAAACTAAGGTGAAAGAGTTCAGTGATAAACCCAGGTTCACCCTGCTAATTAGTCAAGCCTTTATACGGAAAATTCTGACTGTACAGTCGAGTACAGGATGCACGGTCTTTCCGGCTGTGTATCCAAAATTTTTCTCCTGCCTCCCACTGCCCTTAGTTCCAGTGTGTGATATATTCCTTACAGTGCAAGTTGTATCCTCAAGTTAGGGATGTTGCTTGGAAATATATACATATTCAAAATTGTTTAATAACTACATAAGCATTTTTACATAAATGGTTTCCATTTAGCTCATTTCCGTATTTCATAGTACAAGCACTTTCCTGTCACAAGTGAGGCATACCTGTAAAGAAAAAAAATAAGGTCCAGAGAGGTTAATGAAGGGCCGAAAGCCCTGTAAGTGAGTTAGTAGCAGAAGGAGAAACTCTGCGCTCCGATTCTATCTCATCAAACTCTGCCTTTCTCAGTGTAAAACGTCAGTCTCCTTCCAGCCTGCACTGTTTCTCAGTGCATGCACTCTCCTGGTCATAAGTAACCAGCAAATGTTTACTTTCTAGGTTGCCAAGCTAAACACATATTTAGTGGAAGAGCACGACACATACTACATAAAAAAGATATTATTTGTTGTTGAATGTTTCCCATTTGGATCTCAACATCTCAATCTAACTGGATGTCATTGATAAGGATTGTTAATGATCAAGTTTCAGGCAAACCCTTCCATTCTAAACATACTCGCACTCAACAAAATTGACTTGGGAAAAAGATCCAGTATAGATTTTGTAAATAAATCTAAACAATTTCATGTTATTGCATATAGATAGTGACAACATAAATTTAAGTGCAAGACATAACTTGGCTTTGAATTTAAAAAAGTAAGAAAAAATCAGTAACAAATATTTCTAGTTTAAAATATCTCCATTTCTAGGAGATGTAAAGATTTACATGTTAGCAGTAATAGGGGAAAAAATGCGTCTCTTTCATGGTAGATCATAAAATCTTATTTTAATGGTGGTTAAGTTAAGTAGCAATCAAGATGATCCAAATTAATTTCCTAAAAAAGAGAAGTTGCTTTGGATATATACCCAGGAGTGAGATTGGTAGAGCATATGGTAGTTCTATTTTTAATATTTTGAGGAACCTCCACACTGTTTTCCATAATGGCTGTACTAATTTCCACTCCCACCAACAGTCTGCAAGGGTTGCCTTTTCTCCACATCCTTGCCAACACTTAATCTTTTGTCTTTTTGATAACAGCCATTTGGACACATATGAGATGATACCTCATTAGATATCTGCATTTCCATGCTCGTTACAGCATTATTCACAATAGCCAAGATATGGAATCAGCCTACGTATTCATCATCAGATGAACAGATAATATATATATACACACACACACAATGGAATACTATTCAACCTTAAAAAAAGAGGGAAATCTTGTCATTTGCAACAACATGAATAAACCTAAGTGAAAGAAGGCAGGCACAGAAAGACAATACCACATAAGTTCACTAACATGTGGAATTTTAAAAAGTTGAACTCCTAGAAGCAGAGAGTAGAATGGTGGTTACCTGGGGTTAGGGATGGGGAGGACTGGGGAAATACTTGTCAAAGGACACAAGCTTTCAGTTAGAGAGGAGGAGTAAGTTCAAGAGATTTATCGTACAACATGGTGACTTAATGACAATGTATTATATACTTGAAAATTGCTAACAGTAGATTTTAAGTGTCCTCACCACAAAAAAAAAAAAATGTAAGGTAATCCATATGTTATTATGCCTGACTTAACCATTCCACAATGTATACATATTTCAAAACATCGTGCTGTATACCATAAATATAAGCAATTTAAAACAATAATAAAAATTTTTTAAAAGTTGAAAAATTACTCCAAAATGTTGTTAAAAGTAACACTTTACTTAAATAATAAGGAAGAATACACATTTAATGTTCCTCTTTTTTCCTTTTATTAGCAGGTTAGAATTTACAAATAGAATAAAAATGACATAAATCTCCCATGCTCATTGGTTGCTTTTGTGCCAGTCACTTTCATTTTCATTTTACTGACATTTCTACTACAAATGGTGTCCTGTAAAAATGGGATTTTACTTTTTTATCAAAAGAAGGAGATTTCATTTTCTACCTCGGAGAGAATCCAATGCAAAATAGAGCCAGCATAATTACATACGTACTTTTATAACTTCAATATCATAATATTTTGATTTTGCTTTACATCACACACTTTCCCAGCTGGTGGGCAGCTTCTGTTTTAGCTTCACGGATTATATTAGTAACGGGGAAAAGAGATATCATACACATTGTGAAACTAATGAGACCAACATTCTGGTGTCATCTGAGGATATAATAATACATCTGTTTGATAGTCTTTGACTTGCTTTGTTATTATAACTCCTGTACTCCAGGCCCAGTGGCACTTAAAATTATTTACAGCATGCTGGGGCTTAGGAAGCAGCAGCAGAGTATAAGTGCAAGGTGGGTAGCCAGAGAAGGAGAAAGACAGGAAGGACTAATGAGGGAAGCTGATACCAAGAGATGAGTCAAACCAGATTGTGCAAACAAGGGGCCACACAGTCAAGACAAGTCGGGGGGCAGATGACAAGTAACTGGGAAGGTGGCAACAGAGAATGCCTAGAGAACCAGGTCCCTATCCTGAGGGTCAAATAAGTTTTAAGAAAAGAGTCAATTTCCTGCTTCAGTTCTTAGGAGCCCACTGATCTGGTGGGAGCTAATTCTTCAGTACAGTGCTTCCAAAACTTAATGTGCCTATGAATCCCCTGGAGATCTTTTAAAATGCAGATTCTGGTTCACTGTCTGAGATAGTACCTAAGACTCTCCATTTCTAATAAACTTCTAGATGATACCATTGATGTTGCTGGTACAGAAACTATGTATTGTAGAGCAGAGTCTTAGCCCAGCCCAGTGCTAGGCAAAGCAGACAAGTGGGAAGAGCCAGCTAGAGCAAGGAACAAGGGCCTGGGGAGAAAGTCAGTTCCTAACAAAGGCAGGATTTCAGATGACAAAGCAAACTTCATTGATGGCTGCTTGTTATGGCAGCCAATTGTGTCCCCTCAAAAAGATATGTTGGAGTCCCAGTATCTCAGAATGTGACCTTATTTGGAAACAGGGTCTTAAAAAGAGGTAATCAAGGTAAAATGAGGTCAGTAGAGTGGGCTCTAATACAATAAGACTGGTATCCTTATAGAAAAGGGAAATTTGGACACAGAGACAGACATGCTCAGAGGGAGCTGATGTGAAGAGACATAGGGAAAGGATGTCCATGTGACTAGAGCAATGTATCTGTAAGCCAACAAACTCCCAGGGATTGTGGGCAAACACCAGAACCTGGAAGAAGCAAGGAAGTTTCTCCCTGAGAGCCATTAGAGAGAGCAGGGCCCTGTCAACACCTGATTTCAGGCTTCTAGCCTCCAGAACTGTGAGACAAGAAATGTTTGTTGTTTTAAACTATCCAGTTTTGGGTACTTTGTTATGGTAGCACTAGGAAATTAATACACTGCTGAATAATAAGAATATTGACTTACCACTTTTTGAAAAAATATTCAACAAAGAAGACTTGGACCTAGAAAGATTTAATTTCCCAAGGTGTGTAAACACTTAGTAGAAAGAAGGTCTAAAAACCAGTTCTCCAGGTTGTCAGTTAAAGCCTTTACACTTTAACACCCTGTCTCCCAAGAATAGACACAAATGGGATAATCAATAAAACACTTTCCAAACCGGTTTTATGCAGAACTTTTTCAGAGTTTTGTTAACAGGTGCTGCAAAAGGTTCGTGGTTAACTAAGTTTTAAAACACTCTAAATTCATAATACTCATTAACCTAATTAAAAATCTAGGTAAAACCTACCCAAAAACCAAGCCATTGAAAAAAATTACAAAACTGGTTAAATGTGTTGAACCAGAAGTTCCCTAATTTTTACAGCGTAGAACATTTTTCCACCATACTCCTCTTAGCCTCCTACAGAATGCCACTTTAGGAAATGCTGGCTGAGAGGATAAAATTCACAGCAACTGAGAAAATTCATGCCAACAAAACAGCTACTTTAAAATTTAATTGTGTTTTACTCTAAGTTATTCAGGAGACTACCTGTGTTGTTATTGTTTTCTCAAGGCAGGAAAGAAGATGCCCTCCGGGATGAATTTAAAGAGTGAATTTAAAGGTCTATCATAAAAGTGAAGTAAGAGATCAGTCAGAGTGACACGGGGCAAAATGGAATCAAGCAAAAGTGAGGGAGTTTGAGAAGAAATGAGAACAGGGAAATCAAATATTTAAGGCTTCACTATGTGGCTACAGTCTTTCTTCAGAAAAATCCCACTGAGCATAAAGACAGATTTTTGACATTTACCGTACTTTGTATCACTGGTGAAGAAAAATTACTGCAGAAGCATGCAATGGATGACACATAGCAGTATTATCTTCCACATCTGGTACACATCCCCGTGAGCACCACCGTGGACATTCAGGCAGATACAATGGCACACTCAAGGCACCATTCACATTGTGGATGTCGTACATTTGTGTAATAATTAGGGCAAATCTGGCATTAAAATTTCAGCAAAATCCATAGTATATTACAACAATTTGCAAACAGATAAAAGTAAAGTATATTGAGGAAGGGGTGCCTTTTCCTAGCCTCCAGTGGAATTACATGAGTTAGCAGCAGCCCTGGGACCCTTTCTCACTACCTGTAAAGTTCAGAACCCCATTTTAACTAGGAAAATTGTCTAATACCACCATCCGACACTTGGATGATGAAAGAGTTCCATTAAGAAAAATAATGTTGCTCCATCTAGCAAACTTTCACTTTGTGCAGAGACATAGATCCGTGTCCCCTCCCCTTATCCTGAGGAGCTAAGAACCTAACCAGACATGAAGAATAAGTTCTGCATTATGGGGCATTCATGAATTCTTCAAAACTGTTTATTCTAGGTCTATAAATAAGAGATACTGTTCTAGGAAATAGAAGCAGTTCATACATGGGCTTGAGTTTAAATGCCATTTTTACATAATGAAATGTTAAAGGTAAGAATTTTAAACACATAAACCGTATTACTTATTCACAAGAGAAACACTAAAACTCAGCCAGTACCTACCAGACATTACTTTACCTGTTGGAGGCACAGCAGGAACACACTAGGTACAGCCCCACCTCCATGGAGCTTACAGTCTAGTGCGGAAGACAGACTTTAAACAAATTGTCACACAAATAACAATAGAACTACACTGGTAAAAATCTTGAGAAGTGAAATTACACAGTGCTCTAAGAGCTTATGATAGAAGGTTCCAGTGAAGACCAGGGGGTCAGGGAAGCCCTTCTTGGAGAAGGCATCTTCAAGCTGAGATATGAAGAATAAGTAGAAACTAGGTAGGAAAGGCATGGGGAGTGAGGGTTCCAGGCTCTGGAGACAACAGGTGTACATGCTGGGGCAGAAAGGGCTTAGGGCACTCAATAAACAGAATGAGTCTCGGTGGCCACAGCATTAAATGTGAAAAAAAAAAAAATAGAGAGAGAGGTTAAAGTAGGAAAGCGATGAGAGATTATGCAGGTTTTTCTAGATTAGATTAAAGATTTTATATTCACTCATGAGAGCAAATGGAAGCCTTTGAAGCTTTTTAAGCAGGGAAGAAATAACAGACTTTTAAAAGCCTGTTCTGGCTGCTGTGTGAGCAAAGATTGAAAGAGGCCACGAGTAGAGCAGGCAGGTGAGTTAGAAAGCTACTATAGTCATCCATGTGGGAGGTGGTAGTTTAGTTCTGAAAGGTATCAGTAAAGGTGGAGAGAAATAGACAGATTAGAGACATATATTAAAGGGAGAACCTATGGGAAATATTATTAGGTATAAAATGAGTTATTTGTGCTAATAAAGAGACATGAGCAAAAATGGGATAATTCAAAAATATATATGTATTTTTGCAGTGTTGTGATTAAAATGACGATATTTCATGTTTCTATGGTATATGGCAGTTTGCGAAGCATTTTTTCAAAGGTGAAAAATAGTAATTGAGCACATACTGTGAGCCAGGCACTGTTCTAGGTGCTGAAAATACAGGTGCACAGGTCATAGGCAAAACCTACACCCTCATAAAGCCTCCCTTCTACTGATGGAGACAATCAGTGGGAAATAAGCCAACAAAGGCCTGGTAACAGGTGGCAAGAAGGATCATACGGTAAAGAAAAGCATGGTAAGGAGTTGGGAGAGATCGGACAGGGCTCTTCTGGCTTCTGTGCATGCCAGGGAAGGCCATTCTGAAGAGGTAAAATTTGGGCGAAGATCTGACCAGAGTGAGAGAACGCGGCATGCAAAGATGTCGGGAAGAGGATGGTAGGAGGTGAAGCTGGAGAGTGAGATGGGACCACATCCTCTAGGACCGTGTTGTCAGGGAGTTTATTCCCTAGTGTCCTCCCTATGAAGTCACCATAGACCATCTGGGTCCCTCCATGTAAGATCCATGATCTCTCAGGATGGCCCAGTCTGTACAACCAACACATGCTTCTTCCAGGACTGGAGATGGAGGCAGCCCTGCTCATGCTGGCCCTGGGTTCCTGTGCTATCCCTTGTGATTCCCTTCTACCCTACCCCTGTCTTCATGATTAGTCCTTTGTAAAGAAACCCTCCTCAAATTATGTTAATGTACATGTACTAATTGCTTCCTCCAGCTGATACAGCATTCAATAAATGTTTACATAAGAAGTAGTGCAAAATAATGGTCCAGATACACATTTGGATATTAATGATTTTATAAATAATTCACAAAGTGCATTTATAAATATTGATTCAAAGTTAAATATAGTAGAAAGACATAAAAGCCACCCATGTTTCTTTGAGTGTTTTAATTTTTTTCTATTTACCTTCATTTACAACAAACATATCGAAGATAACTGCAGATCTCACAATAAAAACTCTGAATTTTGCTTTGGTTCTTGATTTGGAACATTGAATACCAAATCATTTGCATTTCTACTTTAAAATTTTGCGCTTTTCCTCAATACTTATTTCATTTAAAAATAATTTCTCTGATAGAAAGAGGCAACTCACTGATGAAAAATTATTCAACCTAACTGGTAATCAAAGAAATACTTATATCAAAATAATAAAATTGGCCAAATTGTTTTACGATTGTAATATTTACTATTATTTCGTGATGGTATGGGAAAAGTCTCATACTATGCTGGTGCTAGAATACTTTGACAAAACATTTCTAAAAGAAAATTTGGCAATCAAAAGCCTTCAGTTAAACTGAACCAGCAGCTTTACTTCTAAGAATTTAATCTCAGGGAATAATTAGAGATGTATCCACAGATGGATACTAGCCACATGTTTACTTATAATATTCTCCCCTCCTAAAAAGAGGAACAACATAAAGGTCCAATAATATTGAGAACAAGTTAAATTATGGTACATGCATATGATAGAATCCCATGTAGCATTATAAATGTTGCTGTAGAAGAGTAGTCTCAACTTTAGCTGTGCATTGAGATCAGCTGTGAAACATTTTTGAAAATATAGATGTCTGAGTCTCTTTAAGGGGAGTCAAATCAGTAGGCCTAAAGTCAGCTCTAAGTTTCTGTATCTCAAAAAATCCACAGAGGTGCTCCTATGAGGAATTGAAAATCATTAAGTACGGAAAAATATATGACATGGGAAAATGTTTCAGAATAATGGTAAGGGTGGAAAGCTTTTTATAATAAAGTCTTCTTAAATACAGGCCCAGAAAATAAACTATAAGAATAGGCTCACACTAGTAAGTTTTTATCTCTGGGTAGTGGGATCATGGATGATTTCTATTTTCTTGTCTATTCTTCCCCATACTTTTTAAAACTTCTATAATAAAATGTATTTTATTAACTTTAACACAATAATAGAAAGAAAGCATCTCTTAGATCATTTTATCTTTCATGCTTCCTCCAGACCTTCTTTCGCTAGCCTCATTCCTCTCTCTGTATCCAGTTCGAATTACCTATTTTTAACTAGAGAACAGTCACACTAATTTTAGGTGCATTGACAGTCTAATTCTAAAATCTGATAATGCATCTTTTTGTTTAGTAACAAAGCAAACACTTTTATCTACATGAGACACTGTAAATCTGCTGGCTCCTCTTCATAAGCAGCAAAAATATGATTGAACAAGAAATACTTCATCTTTCTTTCATTTTTTAGCACATAATGTTCACAAGGAAATAGCCACTTCCTTAGATACACATTTAAGAGACACAATAGAGAACAAAGGAAATACAATCATTACAAATGTTAAAAAATTATTTTCCTATAATGTGATATTATCTGACAAGCTGCCTTCCTATGAGAAAAATAAAAACTCTAAGACTATTTACATGAATGAATTCTGCCTAGGTGACACTATACTTGTCATTTTGAATAACAAAATATCTTTCACTTTTAAATGGAAATAAACTGGTTATTCTGTTATGTCTTTAGTTGGGAAGTGCTCCCACCTAAGTTTCCTCATTAGTTTTATTCAAACAAATTTTTATTAGGTTTATAAACGCATACGTACACATGTAAAAATCATAAATGTATACCTTTATTAATTCCTGTAATATGAACACACCTTCATAATTGCAATGTAAGTTGAGGAACAGAAGCTTTACAGCACAACCTAAACAACCTTTGTGCTCCCTTTCACCAGCCCTTTCACACCCCACAGGTAAGCACTAATCAGACCTCTAATACCACAGATTAATTTTAACTGTTTTTGAACCTCACACAGGTGAAATTATACAGTATTTACTCTTTTGTATTTTTCCGTTAGCATTATGTTTGTGAAATTAATCTATGTCGTTACGCATTGCAGTCCTTTGTTCTTTTTCATTGCAGCATAGTATTTTGTTATATAAATATACTTGTACTACTATGTATTTGTTCATTCTACTGTTGAGGGACATTTGGGTTATCTCCAGGTTTGGTCTATAATGAATAATGCTACTATTAATTTTTATACATGTTTTTAGTATACATATTTATGCATTTCTGTTAGGCATGTATCTTGGAGTTGATTTCTGAGTTATAGGATATGCAATTGTTTAGCTTTAGTATATGCTGCAGAACAGTTTTCCAAAATGGTTGTACCAGAAAAATACAAAAGTTTAAGTTGCTTCATATCCTTGCCAACTTATCATACTGTCATTCTTTTAAAATTTAGTGAATCTGGTGGATCGGTAGTGGTTTATCACCGTTGTTTTAATTTGCATTTCCCTAGTGATTAATGATGTTGACTACCTTCTCATAAGTTTATGATCCATTCAGATAGTCACTCTCTTGAATTTGCAGTTCTAGGCTTTGCTCATTTTTTCTATTGATTTTTCCGTCTTTTTATTTTGGTTTGTGGAACTTCTTTATATATCTTCTTAGAAATCCTTCTTTATTTTTTATGTATTGCAAATACATTTAATATATATATATTAAACTCTGTGAGTTTATTTCATTCTTTTAATGAGTCTCCATTGATGAACAGAAATTCATAATTTTAATGTGGTCAAAGCTATGTGCCTTTTCCTTCACAGATGACACTTTTCCTGTCCTGTTTAAGAAGTCTGCATCTCCCAAATTATAAAAATATTATTCTATATTATCACTCTGAAAATTTATTATTTTACCTTTCTCATTTAGACCAACAACCCATATTGATTATTATTTGTAAGGTGTGAGGTTGGGGTAAAGGTTCATTTTTTTTTAGAGTTATCATTGGCTCACCAACATTTATTAAAAACAGTATTTCCCCCTCTGCTCTGTATTGACATTATAATAAATCGAGTGTCCATAAATGAGGGGCTGCTTCTGAACTTTATCTTGTTCCATTTACCTATCTGTCTATCCTAGCACCAATATTACTCTGTCCTAATTACCATCTTGACATCGCTCACATAAGTCCTCCAATTTTGGCCTTCTTCAAGATTATCTTGACTATCTTGGGCCCTGTATATTTCCACCTAGATTTTAGAATATGCTTGTCAATTTTCACTAAAAAAAATCACAAAGATAGCTTTTAGTTGGGATTGCATTGAGTGATAATATGGAAAATATTTACATCTTTAAATATTGCCTCTTCCAGTGCTTGTATTCAACATAACCCTTTATTTATTTACATTATATTTATTTTCTCTAAATAATATTTTTTGTGTGTGTGTGTATAGAGGTCTTGCACATTTTTCATTTAGGAATTTGAGTTTTATACTACCTTAAATGGTATTATTTACATTTTTTTATTTTCTAATTGCTGCTTATAAATAGAAATACAAATGTATTTTGTATACTGCTGTAGTATCAAGAAATTGCTATATTCACTTATTAATTTCTATTAATACTTATTAATTCTAGTGTGTTTAAAGATTCTTTTGGATTTTCATTGCATACACTCATGTTGTCTTCGAAAAATGAAAAATTTTTTTTTTTCCCAATCTTGACATCTTTTATTTTTCTTGATTTTTTGCACAGGGTAGAATCTCTACTACAATGTTGAATAAAAGTATCAGTAGCAGGTGTTCTTGTCTCATTCTCAACATGAGAGGAATTCTTTTACTCTTTTACTATTTAGTGTGGGGCTAACTATAGGCTTTTTGGTAGATAGACTTTGTCAGATTAAGGAAGTTCCTTTCTATTCCTATTTTGCTAAGAGTTTTTATCATGAATGGGTATTAAATTTCATTGAGTGTCTTTAGTTCATTTATTGAAATATCATATAAATTTTCTCCTTTGTTCTATTAATGTGGTGTGTTACACTGATTGATTCTTTTATAACTAAACCAAACTTATATTCCTAGCCACATTTTTACATATTGCTGAATTTGGTTTGCTAGCATTTTGTTTAGGGGTTTTTCTTGTTGGGTTTTTTTTTTTTTTGTATCTGTGTTCATGAACAAAATTGACTGTAAATTTTCTTTTTGGCAATATTCTTATAGGATTTTACTTTCAAGATTATTCTCATCTCAAAAAACAAGCTGACTCTTGTTTTCTGTTCTCTGAAAGTGTTTGTATAATATTGATATTACTTTGTTCTTAAATGTTTCAAAGAGTTTATTAATGAAGTCATCTGGGATTAGAGTTTTCTTGGAGGGTGGTTTTTAAATAGAAATTAGATTACTTAAATTAATGTGATGGGTATATTTATGTGTCAACTTAACTGGGCCACAGAGTGCCCAGATATTTGGACAAACATTATTCTGGGTGTTTCTGGGAGGGTGTTTTTCAGTAAGATTAACATTTAAATTTGTGCACTGAGTAAAGCAGATTGCCCTCCCTAAGGTGGTGGGCCCTACTCAATCACTTGAAGGCCTGAATAGAGCAAAAAGGCTGACACTTCTCTGAGCAAGAGAGAATTCTCCTTCCTAACTGCCTTCAAACTAGGATATCAACTTTTTCCTGCCGTCAGATTTGAACTGAAACATTGGCTCTTTCTGGGTCTCAAGCCTGCCTGGCCTTCAGTTTAAAATTACATCATTAGCTGTGTCATTATCTCTCCTGGGTCTTTAGCTTGCTTACTCACACTGCAAGTGTTGGGACTTGCCAGCCTTCATAATATATAGGTGTATATGTCCTATTGATTCTGTTTCTCTGGAGAACCCCGTGTAATACAATTAAATATAGAAATATTCAGATATCCTGTTTCTTTTTACATAATTTTTGGACATGTTGAGTTTTTCTATCTATTTGCCCGTTTTATTTGATTTTTTAATTCACTGGCAAAAAGTTAATAATACTTTCGTATGTGTTTGTAACAAATGCAGAATGTAGTAGATTGAATGTCCCCCACGAACTCTTTGAAACCTGAATTGTGTCCCCAGAGTTTCATGTATTAGAAACTTGGCCCCCCCGTGACTGTTGGGAGGGTGGGAAATCCTATTATGGTAATCGAAAGGTGGTGTCTTGAAGAGGTGATTAGATTGTAGGACCATGCTGTAGTGAATGGATTAATAGTCGTGGTCAGGGGCATGGTTCTGAGGGCTTTAAAAAAAAGCACATGAGAGGTTAATCTCTCTCTCTGCACTACCATTTCCTGCTATGTGAGACGCTTGTGTCACTGTCAACACCACCGAGACCCTCACCAGATGCGTTCCCTGGACACTGGACTTCCCAGCCTGAAACTGTAAGCAGTAAATTTCATTTTCTTACAAATTACCCAGTTCCATGTACTTCTTTATAAGCAACAGAAACAGATTAACACACAGAATCTGTAGTGGTGCCCCATTTTACAAGTGGTATTAGAATCCTCTGTCTGTCTCTCTGCATCTATTTATCTCTTTCTCTCTCTCTCTCTCTTTTTTTTTTACAGCTTAAGATAGCATAACTTTTTTTTATTGAAACATGATTGTACTTATCTGTGGGGTACAGCATTGAATATCAATACCTGTGTGCAATATGTGATGCTCAAATCAGAATAATTATATGTGTATATTCAACATTACACAACACAATCACTTTTTGGGGCCCTTTACCAATTTCTTGGTAACCTTTCCCTTCTCCTTCTCTTCTGGTGGCCTCAGTTCTGTTTTCTCCTTTTGAAAGCCCAACCAATTATTGTGATTGTTGTTTCTTTCTCTTTTTTTAGCTCCCACTTATAAGTGAGGACATGCGGTATTTCTCTTTCTGTGCCTGGCTTATTTCACTTAACATA
Organism: Cynocephalus volans; assembly: GCF_027409185.1. Lineage (NCBI taxonomy): Eukaryota > Metazoa > Chordata > Mammalia > Dermoptera > Cynocephalidae > Cynocephalus > Cynocephalus volans. The sequence continues at coordinate 95,783,905 of NC_084461.1, read as the reverse complement.
ATTTTCTCTAAGTTCATCCATGTTGCTGTGAATGGCAGAATTGCATTCTTTTTTTGTGGTAGAGTAGTATTTCATTGTGTATATGTACCACAAATTCCTTATCTGGTCATCTGTCGACAGACATTTAGGTTGGTTCCAATTTTGGTCTATTATAAATAGAGCTGTGATAAAACATTGGAGTGCAGGTATCCTTTCAACATGATGATTTCTGTTCCTTTGGGTATATGCCCAGTAGCGAGATTGCTGGATCGTATGGCAGGTCTATCTGCAGTTGTTTGAGGAACCTCCATACTGTTTTCCATAATGGCTGCACTCTCTCATCTCTAAATCTCATTAGTTTTGTCATCCTTTTTAAAAAGAACCAACTTTTACATTTGCTTATTCCCATTATTGTGCATTTGTTACTATTCCATTTCTTTGCACTTTTATATATTATTTACTCACTTCTATTTTGGGGGGTCCTATTGGTATTGTTTTATTTACTTTTGAGATAAATAATTAGAGCATCTATTTTTCAGCCTGCCTTTCTTTGAATATGCACTAAAAACTATAAACACAGTTATGAGTTCTATTTCCCTTTAGGCATAGTTTTAGCTGCATTCCACAAGTTTTTACATGTCTTATTTTTATTACATTCAGTCTAAAATATTTTTAAATTTTTATTGTGATGTCCTCTTTAACCAATAGGTTATATATACATATATACTTTTGAAATTCTGGGCATTGATGATTTTCTATTTTTTAGACAGATTTTTAGCTTAATTTCACTGCAGTCAGAGAACATGCTATTAGAGACACGTTTTATGGCTCAGTGCAGTTCAATTTGTAAATAATTCAAAAGTACTTGAAAATAATATATATCCTGAAGTTTATATTCTTATATATCAATGTTATATTCTTATATATCTTATATATAAGATATATCAATAAGCTCAACTTTGTAAACCATGTTGTACATTTGTGTTATATTCTATATCCTTCAATCTGTTACTGAGAATGGTGTGATAAATTTTTCCTCTGTGACTGTTGGTTTGTCTATTTTCTCTCTTCTGTTAATTTTTGCTTCATAAAATTTAAATATATTATAATGAGTGCTTACAAATTAATAGTTGCTGCATGCAGGATAGTAGACCTTCAACTATAGTTAATTGTCTGTTTTTTCTTTCAGTTCTATTTAGAACATATTCCTCATATATTCTAGGCCTATGTAATTAGTTATGTATACACATTTATAATTTTACATCTTTCTGAAATATTGATCTTTTATCCTTACGAAATCTCTCATTTGTCTCTAGTAATAGTTCTTGTCTTAAGGTCTGTTTTCTTCGATGTTAATGTAGTTACCTCAGCTTTCTTACAGTTACTTTTCCATGGCTCTCTTGGGTCTACTATTTGATGATATTATTACATGGTCTTCTGGTTTCCATTATTTCTCTTGTAAAGTGGGATAGGAATTTTTATTGCCTATTTGATAGTATCTTTTTTCTCTGGATGCTTTTAAAATTTCCTCTTTGTCTTTAGTTTTTAACAATTTTACAATGATGTACCTAGGTGTGCTTTTATTTGCATTTTTCCTATTTTTTTGTAGCACCTGCTAAATCTGTCACTTCACATCTATCATAAGTTTTAGAAAAGTTATGGCCATTCTCTTTTCAAATATTCTTTTGCTTTATTCCCTCTGCGCCAAATCTTTCTCCAGATTGATCGCACCAATTTACATTCTCAGTACAAGTAAAAATATTCTCAATATTTGTTTGCCATCCTGATAGTTGTGTAAAAATATCTCATTGTGGTTTTAATTTGTATTTTCCTAATGGCTAATGACGTTAAACACCTTTTTATGTGTTTATTTGCCATCTGTATATCCTCATTTGCTCATGTTCTAAATGAATTGTTTTTTGAGAGTTCTTTATATATTCCAGATGCAAGACCTTTGCTGGATATATGAGTTGCAAATATTATCTCCCAGTTTGAAGCTTGTTTTACACACTCTCAATGGTATCTTTCACAGAAGAAATGTTCTTAAATTTGATAAAGTGCAACTTATCAATTTTCCTTTTATGCATTGTGCTTTTGGTTTCAAATCACATAAGTTTTTGCCTATGCCTAGATCCCAAGATTTTCTTTTATTCTTTTTCTTAAAATTTTACAGTTTTACTACTTACACTCAATCAGTTATCCATTTAAAGTTCACTTTTGTATAAAGTTTGAGAATTAGGTCAAGGTTAATGTTTTTTCCTTATATATGCTCAGTTGTTTTAGCACAATTTGTTGGAAAGTCTATCCATAGATATTCCTCCATAGAATTGGTATGGCACCTTTGTCAAAAATCACCTGGGCATGTTTGTGTGGGTCTCTTTCTTGTTTATCTATTCTGTTCCATTGACTTATATGTCTATCCTTTCAGCAATAGTACAGTCTTGATTATTATGGTTATATAATATAATAAGTCTTGAAATTGGATATACTGACTACTTTCATTTTTCTTCTTTTGTTTATATTTTAAAAAAACTTGCTGGGGTTTTGATAGGAATTTTGTTGAATGTGCATCTCAATTTGGGGAAATTGACATTTTTACTATATTTTGATATAATAATAATTGATATATTTACTATCTATTACTATATCTTTATCATATATGTTTATTCCAATCAGTGAACCCAATACATATTTTCATTTATTTAGATCTTCTTTATTTCATCAAAATTTTGTATTTTTCAACATAAAAGTACTATACATGTTTTGTTAGATTTACACCTAAGTATTTTATTTTCTTTGATAATTGTAAATAGTATTGCATTTTTATTCTTGGTGCCCACATGTTCATTGTTAGTATATATAAATGCAATTGACTTTTTAAAATATTTACCTTATATCTTGCAACCTTGCTGAACTCAATTTTTATTTGGAGAAATTTTTTGGAATGACATCACCAAGCTGGTGGACTAAATGATCTGCTGCAGCAATATGGGGCACCATCAAGTGAAATAAACTCCACATAATTGCTGTACCCAAGATAGATGAAAAAGAAAGAAACCTACAAAGCATATTTGAGGAAATAATGGCTGAAATTTTCCCAAGTTTGGAAAAAGATGACAGCATCCAGGTACAGGAAGCTCAGAGGTCACCAATCAAATTATATCCAGAGAGGATTGTGGTCCAAGACATATCATAATTAAATTATCAAAAACCAAAGACAGATAACACAAAAAGCAGCAAGAGAAAAGAAGCACATAACATTCAATGGAACCACAACACATCTTTCAGCAGATTTCTCAGTAGAAATGCTACAGTACAGAAGAGAATGAGATGACATATTTAGAGTGCTGAAGGAAAAAGCTTGTCAACCAAGAATTCTGTATACAACAAAACTAAGCTTCAAAACAAGGAGAAATAAAGAATTTACTAGACAAAAATAAAAAAACAGCTAAGGGAATTAATCAACATTAGGCCTGCCTTATAAGAAATGCTAAAAGGAGTTCTTCAGTCTGAAAGGTGATGACACCGTAGTGTAACGAGAAAACATTTGAAAGTACAAAACTCACTAGTAAAGTAAGTACACAGACAAACACAAAATACTTCAATGTGGTAAAAATCGTGGTAAAAGTGGTGAATTAACCACTTTATCCTGGTATGAAACTAAAAGATAAACCTATTAAGATAATAACAAATACAATAACTGTACAAGAAACAGGCAATATTAAAAGATGTAACTTGAAACAAGAAAATGTCTGAGGTCAAAGCAAAGAATCAACTTTAGTTTTTTCTTTTTTCTTAGCAATGGGAGTTAAATTATTATTCATTTTAAATAATCTGTTATAACTGTAACTTTTTTCATAAGCCTCATGGTAACCATAACACAACCACCTATAATAGATATACTAACAATAAATAGCAAGAAAGCAAAGTATACTACTAGAGAAAATCAATTAATCACAAAGGAAAACATTAGGACCAGAAAAAAATGAGAAAAGGATCAATGACACCACCAGAAAATAAGCAACAAAATGGCACTAGCAAGTCCGTATATATCGATAATAATGCTAAATGTAAAGGGATTAAATTCCCCAATTAAAAGACAGAACCAACAATATGCTGCCTACAAGAAACTCACTTAACCTATAAAGACACACATTGAATGAAAGTGAAGGGATAGAAAAAATGCTTCCTGCAAATGAAAACCATAAAAGAGCAGGACTAGCTGTATTTATGTCAGATAAAATAGACTTCAAGTCAAGGAAAGTAAAATAAGATAAGGTAGGTCATTATATAATAATAAAGGGATCAATCCAATGAGAGTAACAATTCTGAAAATATATGCACCCAACACCAGAGCATCCATATATATAAAGCAAATGCAATTAGACCCAATTGGAAAGATGGGCTCCAATGCAATAATATTTGGGGACTTTAACACTGAAATTTCAGCAATAAACAGGTCATTCAGAGAGAAAAATTAACATAGGAATGTCAGAGTTAATCTCTACTCTAGAATGATTGGAGCTAACAGACATTTACAAAACATCCCATGCAACAGCTGCAGAATACACATTCCTCTCAGCGGCACATGGGGCATTCTCTAGAATAGACCATATGTTAGGTCACAAAACAAGTCTCAACACATTTAAGAAAACTGATATCATATAAACTATCTTTTTCAACCACAACAGAATAAAACTACAAATCAATAACAGATGGGACATGGGAAACTGTACAAATACATGGAAATTAAACAATATGCTCCTAAACAACAAATGGGTCAATAATGAAATGAAAAAGGAAATTAAAATATTCTTAGAGACAAATGAAAATGAAAATACAATACACCAGAACCTATAGGATACAGCAAAAGCAGTTCTAAGAGAAAATTTTATAGCAATAAATGCCTTCATCAAAAAAGTAGAAAACCTTCTAATAAACCACTTAATGTTACGCCTCAAGGAACTAGAAAAACAAGAACAAATCAAACCACAAATTAGTAGAAGGAGAGAAGCTCAGAGCAGAAATAAATAAATTTGAGGTTAAAAAAATATGAAAGACCAATGAAACAAAGAATTGTTTTTTCAAAAGGTAAACAAAATTAATAAACTATAGCCATACTGTCAAAGAAAAAGGAAGAGAAGACTCAAATAAATAAGATCAGAAGTGAGAATAAAGACATTACAACTGATACCACAGAAATACAAAGGATCATAAGAGACTATTATGAACACCTATGTATAAAAAAAATGTAAAACCTTGAAGAAATAGGTAAATTCCTGGACACATACAACTTACCAAGGTAAAATCATGAAGAATTAGAAAACTTAAAGATACCAATAATGAGTAACAAGATTAAAGCAGTAATAGAAAGTCTCCCAACAGAGAAAACCCCAGGACTAGAAGACTTCACTGCCAAATTCCACCAAACATTAAAAGCAAAGTTAATACCAATTCTTCTCAAACACTTCAAAAAAGTTGAAGAGGAGGGAATAATTCCAAATGCATTCTATAAAGCCAGTATTACCTTTATACCAAAACTGTAGAAGGACACAACAAAAAAATAAACTACAGACGAATATCCTAAAGAACACAGATATAGAAATCCTCAACAAAATGCTAGCAAACCTAATCTAACTACAGATTTAAAAGGTCATTCACCATGATTAAGTGAGATCCATCCCTGGGAAGCAAGGATGGTTCAACACATGCAAATCAATAAATGTGATACATCACATCGACAGAATGAACAACAATGACAACAACAAAAAAACCTGTACGATAATTTCAATAGATGCAGAAAAAGCATTTGATAAAATTCAACATCTTTTCATGAAAAAAACACTCAACAAATTAGATATAGAGGCATGCACATCAGCACAATAAAGGCCATATATGACAAATCCACAGCTAATATCATACCGAGCAGAGAAATACTGAAGATTTTTCCTCTAATATCTAGAACAAGACAAGGATGCCCACTTTCCCCACTCTTATTCAACATGGTACTGGAAATTTAAGCCAGTACAATAAAGTAAAAGAAAAAAAGAAAGGGCATCCAAATTGGAAAGGAGGAAGTCAAACAATCCCAATTTGCAGATGCCATGATCATATACATAGAATACTCTAAAGACTTATTCAAAAAATTGCTAGAATTAATAAATGAATTCAGTAAGCGCCAATATACAAATCAACACACAAAAATTGATAGTGTTCTTATACACCAATAACAAAATATCTGAAGAAGAAATCAAATAAGTAATTCCATTCACCACAGCTACCAAAAAAATGAAAATGAAATACCTAGCAGTAAATTTAACCTAAGATGTGAAAGACCTCTACAACAAAAAAAAATATAAGATATTGGTGAAAGAAATTGAAGAAAACACGAGTAAATAGAAAGATATCCCCTGTTTATGGGTTGGATGAATTAATATCATCAAAATGCCCATATTACCAAAAGTATGCTATAAATTCAATGTAATCTTCATCAAAACAGATCACATACTTCACAGAAATAGAAAAAAACAATCTTAAAATGTATATGGAACCACAAAAGACCTTGTATAGCTGAAGCAATCTGGAACAAAAAGAACAAAGCTAGAGTTATCACAGTACCTACTTCAAAATGTGCTGTAAAGCTATAGTAGCCAGAACAGCATGGTATTGGCATAAAAACAGACAAATAGACCAATGGAGCAGAACATAGAACCCAGAAATAAAACCATGCACTTATAGCCAATTGAAAAATATACACTTGGGAAAGGCCTCTTCAATAAATGGTACTGGAAAAACTGGATATCCACATTCCATATGCAGAAGATTGAAACTAGACCCCTATCTCTCACCATATACAAAAATCAACTTAAAATGGATTGAAGACCTTTACTTAAGACCTGAAACTATAAAACTACGTGGAAAAAAAAACAGGGGAAATGCTACATTAAATTGGACTGGGCGGCACTTTTTTGAACAAGACTATGAAGTCACAGGCAACCAAAGCAAAAATAGATAAGTGGGACTACATTAAACTAAAAAGCTTTTGCACACTAAGTGACAAAATCAACCAAGTAAAGAGGTAACCTACAGAATGAAAGTGTTTGCGAACTGCACGTCTGATGAGGCCTAATATCCAGAATATATAAGGAATAAACCCAAACAACTCAACAACAAAAAACCCAAATAACCCAATCAAAAATGGGCAAAGAACACATACCAATGGCCAACAAGCACATGAAAAAATGCTCAACATTACTAATCATCAATGAAATGCAAATTAAAACCACCACGATATAGCATCTCACTCCAGTTAGAATGGCTATTATCAAAAAGACAGAAAATAAGTGTTGGTAAGAATGCAGAAAAAAGGGAACTCTCCTACATTGTTGATGGGAATGTAAATTAATACAGCCACTAAGGAAAACAGCATGGAAGTTCCTCAAAAAACTAAAAATATAACTACCTTATGACCAAGCAATCTCATTACTGGGTATATACCCAAAGAAAATGAAATCATTATGTCGAAGAGACAATCTCACTTTTATGTTCATTGCAGCACTATTCACAATAGCCAAGAGATGGAATCAACCTAAATACCCATCAGTGGATAAATAGATTTTAAAAACTGTAATTTTAATACTATTTTATACTATTATACTATTTATTATAAATACTATTTTATGCTATTAAATACTATTTAGCTATAAAAAATGAAATTCTTTCACTTGCAGCATCATGGATGAAACTGGAGACCATCATGTTAAATGAAGTAATCCAGGCATAGAAAAATAAATGCTACATGATCCCATTCATAAGCAAAATCTTAAAAAAAAAAAAAAAAAAAAGTGCCTCTCATAGAAGTAGAGAGTAGAATAATGGTTACCAGAGGTTACCAGAGGCCAGGAAGGAAAAGGAGGTAGGCAAGGAGGAAAGTTGGGGGTGCAAGGAGGGAAGTTGGGGGTGCAGGAGAAGAGGTGGATTAACAGGTACAAATTCACAGGTAGATAGGAAGATTAAGTTCTGGTGTTCTAGGCTGACTAGGGCTAATAATATTATATCATATATTTCTAAATAGCTAGGAAATAAAAGATAAATGTTCTGGTGATGAATATGCTATCTACCCTAAGTAAATTATTGTGCTATATATGCATATATTGAAACAACACACTGTACCCCACGAATATGTACAATTAAAATTTGAAACTATAAAAAAGTTGGTTTTTTGGGTTTTTTTTTTTTTCAGAATCCTAGGGATTTTCTACACAGATAATTGTGTTATCTGACAATAGGGACAGTTTTATTTCTTCCTTTCCAGTATGCATGCCTATTATTTCCTTTTCTTGCCTTACTGCACTGGCTAGAACATCAAGCATGAGCAAATATCCTTGCCTTCTGATCTTAGGGAGAAAGAATTCAGCCTTCAGCATTAAATACGTTAGGTGTAGGATTTTGTAGATGCTCCTTATCAAGCTGAGGGAGTTCTCTGATTCTATTTTTCTGAGACATTTTTTTTATCATAAATTGATTATAAATTTTGCCAAGTGCTTTTTTCTGCATTGATTGATATGATATGTGACTCTTTCTTTAGCCTTATAATAATGTGGATTACATTAATTGATTTTCAAATATTGAACCAGCCTTACATCTCTGGAATAAACTCCACTTGGTCATGATGTATAATTCTTTTGATATATTTCTAAATTCTATTTGCTAATTTTTTAAAGGAATTTTTGCATCTATATTCATTAGGGTTATTGCTCTGTAGTTTTCTTTTTTGTGCAGTCTTTGGTTTGGGCCCAGGGTAACACTAGCTTCATGAAATGAATTGGAAAGTGTTCACTCATCTTCTATTTTCTGGAAGGAATTATATGGAACTGGTGTTAATTCTTCTTTAAACATTTATAAAATTCTCCAGTGAAATCATCTGGGCCTGGCGATTGCTTTTGTGGGGGTTTATAATTATGAATTCAATTTTCTTGATAGTGAATCTATTTCATATTGGGTGGATTTCAGTCATTTGTATTTTTTGAGGAATTAGGCCATTTCACTTAAGTTATCAAATTCGTTTGTGTAAATTTTATAGTATTCCCTTATTATCTTTTTTATATTTGCAGGGTGTGTAATAATGTCCCCTGCTTTATTCCTGATACTAATAATTTGTCTTCTCTTTTTTTCTTTGTCCATCTTGCTAGAGGTTTGTCAATTGTATTGGTCTTTCCAAAGTACCAACTTTTTTTTTTTTTTTTTAATTTTTGTTTTGTCGATATACATTGTGGCTGATTATTGCTCCCTCCCTCCTCCCTCCTCCCCTCCCCCCCAACAATGTCCTTTCTGTTTGCTTGTCATATCAACTTCAAGTAATTGTGGTTGTTATATCTTCTCCCCCCCCCCGTTTGTGTGTGTGTGTGTGTGTGTGTGTGTGTGTGTATGTGTGTGTGTGAATTTATATATTAATTTTTAGCTCCCACCAATAAGTGAGAACATGTGGTATTTCTCTTTCTGTGCCTGACTTGTTTCACTTAATATAATTCTCTCAAGGTCCATCCATGTTGTTGCAAATGGCAGTATTTCATTCGTTTTTATAGCTGAGTAGTATTCCATTGTGTAGATGTACCACATTTTCCGTATCCACTCATCTGATGATGGACATTTGGGCTGGTTCCAACTCTTGGCTATTGTAAAGAGTGCTGCGATGAACATTGGGGAACAGGTATACCTTCGACTTGATGATTTCCATTCCTCTGGGTATATTCCCAACAGTGGGATAGCTGGGTCATATGGCAAAGTACCAACTTTTTGTTTCACTGATTTTCTCTTTTGTTTTTCTGTTTTCAATTGCAATGATTTCTGCTTGTATATTTGTTATTTCTTTCCTTCTGCTTGCTTTGTGTTTATTTTACTGTTCTGTGTTCTTGAAGTGAGAGTTTGGATTATTGATTGGAGACACTTTCTCTCTTCTAATATATGCTTTTAGTACTATAAATTCCCCTCTTAGGACTACTTTAGCTATGTCTCACAAATTCTGATATGTTGTTTTTGCATTTTTAGTCAGTCCAATGTATTTTTAATTTCCCTGAGATATTCTCTTTAACCTATGGATTATTTAGAAGTATGTTATGTAATTACAGTTGTTTTGAGATTTTCTCGTTATTTTTTCTGCTATTGGTTTGTTGTTTGATTTCATTGTGATTCCTTTGTATGATCCAATTCTTTTAAATGTTTTGAGGTTTGTTTTGTGGCTTAGTATGTTGTGTATCTTAGTATATGCAGCATAGGTGATTGAATAGAATGTGTATTCTGCTGTTGTTGGAGGGAGTGTTCTATAAATATCAATTAGACTTTGTTGGTAAATGATGTTGAGTTTTCTGTATCCTTGCTGATTTGATGTCTAGTTGTTCTATCAATTGTTGAGAGAAAAGTGTTGAAGACTCCAACATAATTATTGATTTGTCTATTTCTTCTTTCAATTCTATCAATTTTTTAACTTTGGATGTATTGTAGCTCTCTTGTTTAGTGTTTATAGATTTATGATGGCTATGTCTTCTTTCATTATTATATAATATTCTTCTCTGTCTTCATTAATATTCTTTTGCTCTGAAGGCTTCTTTATCTGATATTAACATAGCTGTTCCTACTTCCTCTGATTGATGTTTGCACTATATATCTTTTGTCCTTTTTCTTCAAACCTGCCTATGCTGCTGTATTTGAAGCAAGGTTCTTATAGATAGCATATAGTTGGGTCATGTTTTTTAATTGACTCTATCAATCTCTGTATGGTAATGGGTGTATCTAGACCATTTATATTTCTTGTAATTATTGATCTATTAGGGCTTATATTTGTTATTTTATTTTTTGTTCTCTGTTCATTCTATTTTTTGTTTCTCCATTTTTTTCCCCTGTCTCATTGTGGGTTACCTAAACATTCTTTAGAATTCCATTTTTACTAATCTAAAGTGTTTTTGAGTGCATCTTTGTGTATAACTTTTTTTTTTTTTTTTGTCTTTTTCATAACCGGTAATGGGATCGCAACCCTTGGCTTGTCGTCGTCTGCACAGCGCTCAGCCAGTGAGCGCACCAGCCATCCCTATATAGGATCCAAACCCGCGGCGGGAGCATCGCTGCACTCCCAGCGCTGCACTCTCCCGAGTGCGCCACAGGGTCGGCCCTGTGTATAACTTTTTTAGTGGTTGCATTATTTGGTAGATTATTACATTATCACATTATTTATACATAACTGATCATAGTCTACTGGTGTTCTTCGTTGGGACTAGGGTTGCTAGCTGCTTTGCCTTCTTCTACCTCTCAGAGTCTTCTCTTTTGTTTTATGTGTAAACGTCAGGGTTTAAATTGCACTTAATGAAAAATGTTTACTTCATGTTCTCAGAAGCAGAAATCCAGTTGTGATAGTTTTGACAAACACCTACAATCATGTAACCACCACCACATCTAAATTTAGTACAATTTTATCATCCTTTCCCCAAATTCCCCCATGCCCTTTTTTGATCAATTTCTTCCTTCACCCCCACTAATCTGTTTTCTGTTCCCATGGTTTTGCCTTTACCGGAATGTCATATAAATAGAATAACAACACATATGTAGCCTTTTGGCACTGGCTTCTTTAACTTAGCATAGTGCATTTGAGAGTAATCTGTGTTGTGTATATCTGTACATTGTTGATTTCCATTCCTGAATAATATTCGATTGAAAGGATATACTGCAGTTTGTTTATCCATTCTCCAGTTGAAGGATATTGAGTTATTTCCAATTTGGAGTGATTACAAATAAAGCCACTATAAACATTCATATACAGGTTTTGGTGTAAACATAAATTTTAATTTAACAGGAAAATAAAACAGTTGTAGGATTTCTAGTTCCTATTTTAAGTGCATGCATAACTTCATAAGAAACTGCATACCTTTTTTTTTCTGAAGTGGTTGTACCATTCTTCATTCCCACTAGCAATATATGAGAGCACCAGCAGCTTGACCTCATTGCAAGTATTGATTTTAATTTACATTTCCCTGATGAGTAACAATGTTCAGTATTTTTCATGTACTTAGTTGTTGTCTAATTGGTGAAGTGTCCTTTCAAATCTTTTGTCCATTTAAATAATTGGATTATTTGTTTTCTTATTATTGAGTTTTGAGAGTTCCTTATATATTGTGGATATAAGATCTTTATTAGAAATGTGATTTGCAAATATTTTCTCATTCTGTAGTTTGTTTTTTTGTTCTCTTAACAATGTCTTTTGAAGAACAGAAGGTCTCATTTTTAAGAAAGTCCAATGTATCAATTTGTTCTTTGATGGACTATGCTTTTGGTATCATATTTAAGAAATCTTTGCCTAATCTAAACTCATAAATACTTTTGCTATGTTTTTTTCCTGCTAATTTTTAATTAAATGCCTGACGTTGTTTTTGAAAGACTGTAGAGATAATTTGAGGCTCTGAATGATGTCACCTTCCTCCTAGAGAGAATATGCTTCATCTTTTGTCAGACAATTATGTTAGAAGCAGATGACTTTAATCTAATTGGGGCTTCAGAAGACTCAAATCCCAGTTTCAGTCTTTGTGAAGGCAAGTCTATTTCTGTTTGCCCTAAGGTTTGTCATCATGGGAGGGGTATTGAAAGCCTGGAGTTTTTAACAAGCTCTCCTCTTTGGTGGGTCTTATATCCCAATTTTTGTCTCATCAACCCTGTGAACCTGCCAAAAGCTCTGCTTATCTTCTCTTCATTTCATTTATTTTTTTGCTTATAAATCAGCAAATGGCTCAGCAAATGGAGAAATGTTGAGCCAAATATCAAGGTTCTTTCTGTGCCTCCCTCTGTTTAACATCATAGTCCCTCAAGCACAGAGAAAAAGCTCTTGTATATCAGCAAACAGTTTTGGTTTTTTTCTTTAAATCTAGCTTTTATAATTTTATTCAATGGAGGGGTCAATCTGCTACAAGCTAGTTTGATATAACCAGAAGCAGAACTCCTCCCCATTAATTTTTCACATTGACTATTCTAGAGGCATACTATCAACTCGGTCCCAGAGATTAATTTTCCTTTACAGCAATTTGCCTATGTTGAGATCTAAGACATTATAAACCTGAAGATTCACATGGATGTGGGAAATGACTTCATTTCCCTGCTGAGGTAAAGAAGAGTGTGTTTTTCCTCTATATATTTCTGGGAGAATGTGTTTTAGCAGTTTAGAAGGAGAGGATCTGATATTTAACCACTGGCACAAGCTTAACGTAACAACTTTCTTCACCTAAGTAGCAACAGAAATTTAATTACCTTCTCCTTCAGTTATTTTATATGTTTATTCCCCATCCTCATCCCCTCTAAAAGGTTACTGCTAGCAAACAAATCCATCAGGCATTCCACCCAGGACTTAATAATGTGGTTCCCTAGGATGATCCAGGATGAAGGAATTTGTCTTCAAAGTGTCAGATGAGAGAGATAAAGTTTCCACCGTCAACATTAAATCTTTGATAGCAGCTCAAAAATAATTGAAATAAGAAATACCAGATATGAATTCACATGCACTAGCTTTCAAAATCGAAAGTAAAATCCTTCTAAGAATCCTGAATGGAGATGCTACACAGCTTGTCAGGCTGCCCCAACAGTTGGACCAAGTCTAGAGAGATTAAAAGTACAGTGAGTGAAGATAAGTTTTATACAAGATGCAGAAACAGAAAAACAGGAAGAAGAGACAAAGGGAGAACTGTTAAAGATAAAAGGAGTGTTTAGGCTATGAGAAGAAATGAAAGATTGAACCTAAGAATGAGCAGCTTGACTAAGAGAAATGGCTAAAGCAAGGACTCATGAAGTATGGACATTCTGTGCTTTCTAAACATTTCTAAATCTTTAACAGACAAGTAACAGATATGATCAATGTCCATTTGCTCTACACGCAGGGCACAAAATCTTTGGGATTAATTGACCAAAGAAAAGAGTTAGAATTCTAGCTTTGCTGTTAATTTATGGAGTGACCTTGAAAAAGTCACTTATTTTCACTAGGCTTCTGCAAAATGGCAGATTTTTAATGCATCATTTTGTAGGTTTTTTTTAAAGGTGTGTGTGGGTATAACCCAAATTTCAATGTTGATATAAGGAAGTATTAGGGACCTGTAATATCCTTCCTTGACATTTTTTAATTCAATAAAATTAAAAATTTCAAATCGTAGAAACATGGATTGTACAATAAATACTTTTCTCTTGATCATCAATCATTTAATATACACAAGTAAAACTGTAAAGACAAATATGTACAATTTTCAGAGAATCTGGATCCATAAGCCTAATTGTCCATGGAAGACATTACCTCACACTCATATCGAGCTAAGTTTTGTGGATAATTTTACCCCCTGTGTAGTCATTTTTGGATGAGTGGCATATTTACCTCTCTCAGGAAGAAAAGAGACTTTGTCACCAAATATTTATGGAGAAACTAAAATTTTATATCAGAAGATTTAAAAGACCCAATGTTAACTCCATGCTGTTTGCCTTAACTCATTTTTCATTATTATATTCTAGTTTTGAAACAAGAATCTAAACCCCAAGGTTATGATAATAAAAACAATCTACAAAACTGATCCTGGAAACTCTCATGTTTTTTTCAGAAATGCTATGGTGGCTTATCTTATTTTTAAAGTCCTACCCCCTCACTTAAAAGACAGGTGACACTAGTGTACCTGCCTGCAAATATAGTCAAATTTTACAACCCCTATTTAGTGACATTTAGAGGAGGCAGGGATCTTTGAAGACAACATCAACAAACCCTATCATTATGCAGGTAGGAAATCAGAAACCCAACACAGGTAAGTCACATAACCAAGGGGGCACAGTCCTGGCCTGGCTCTCCACTAACTGCTCTTAGAGTCTAGCAAGTTTATCAAGTGTCCATTTTCATTTAAATCATCTTACCAGGTATGCAGAGGAAGTTACAAAATAAAGAAAACATTATTTCTAGTCTTAAAATTGAAAGCTCCAATACAGCTGAGTCCACGCCTGTCTTGTTCATGACCTAGCTTAGTGTCCGTCACGTGGTAAGTGCTCCATCAGGTTTAGTCTGAGCTAAGACTTTCATTCCTGTTCTTGTCATCCCTTCCTCTGAATCACCACTTTTTGAGCATGGATTGTGTATATGATGCATGAGCTTGTCTGTGGGAACCACTGCATTGGCAATAGAAACTGCCCTCTTTCCTGACTGGTGATGGGCAAAGGGTCTGGAGCTCTCTATGAAGGGCCCAAAGAAGCTTCACTGATGAGTGTGGTAAATGCACACTTGGGAGCTAAACTGGTAAATTTTTCAGGGCACAAGTGTGGAGATTGGTTAATTACTGGGAAGGGGAGACAATACTAACTATTGCATATTGGGCATAATTATATGCCCAGCATTTTACCTACACTAGCTCATTCAATCCTCATAACAATCAGGTGAAGTTAAAAACTATAATCCCCTTCAAAGTGGAGGACTTAGAGGCTGAAAAGGTTAACTGTTTTGCCCAGTTGCACACCTGCTGAAAACAATGGGGTTGAGGGTGGGGATGTCAGACCTTGACTTCCTGCCTCACTATACCAAATGCTGCATCAGGACAGGTGAAGGAGCTCAGTTTAAAGGCAGACACACTGCGGACTGTGGTACAATGACTAGAGGACATACCACATTCTCTTTCCCAGGGACCAGCAAGACCAGAAAAAGCAGTGAACAGCAAGATGAACAGACCACGACGTGGCTCACAAGCTATGGCTGAGTGCAGAGAAGTCAGGAAGCCTGTGAACAGGCACATTGCCAAAGCCAAGGCTGCAGCTAGAACTCCTGCCAGAGAGAACAACTGGACTGACTGGCCTTCTTGGAGACGGCAGACTATTTTTAAAAAAGGAGTTTGAATTCCTCTTGGGCAGGCACACGATGGAGGAGAGCCCAGTAAAGGGAACTGAACTTGAAAGGCCCAGTGAAGTCACAGTTGGAAGCACTGCTCAGACCTGCAGCAGCTTTTATCACTTGGATTGTATGTAAACAGAGAGAAGAAGTAGGGATTTAGTGATCTGGGGCTTGAGGTTTTTGGACTAACACTTTACATTATTTTTATACTCCAAGAAGTTGCCATATAACCTTTGAGGGCTGAGATTGGGTCTTATTCTTGCTCTCATGCCCCTGCTTTAGTGCTTTTCATGTGGTAAGAGTTAAAAAGTGTGGGATGAAATGAATACATATTCGTATTATGTATTGCATACATTGAGATTTTAATGATACAACCAAAAGAAAGTTAAACGGAGACTGTAACCTCCTTCAGTCTGGTTCCTGCCTTTCCTTCCACCTTGACTAGAGACCTGAAGTCGAGTTCGCATTTACTATTTACTTGTTTGTTGGGTGGATGGATGGGGTGCCCACATTAGTTGTACTTACACATTTACTGTTCACGATGAGCCCGGTGAGAGTGATTTTCAGTTCTTTGCCCTGTGAGTGGTACTGTACACAAGCACAACTTTACAATAAATGGAGCCCTTCTTTGGATTTCACAATTCCAAGCTGAATTTGAGATGTCTTGAGGCTTACAAAAGCATTTATTTTTATCTATTTAACAAACCAGAGGCCTTGTTTCCTAAGAAAAGTTCTCTCTCTCTCTCTCTTTCTCTCTCTCTCTCTATATATATACACACACACACACACACACACATACACACACACACACACACACATATAGCCCCAAGACCAATTTAATTTATGGCCATCTACTATTTATGAGACAGCTTCTCTCATACTACGAGCTGCTTTAAAGGCAAAATTCATCAGGCAACAATAGCAAGCACAAGCCAGCAGCTTTGTAGCCTTTCCATAACTCACCAAGAAAATCCATCATCCAGTTGTGTCACTTTCCAACTGAAGAAAACTGATTTTGCCTTACTTCTAAAAATGTGATAGAAATTGATCAAGGTTAACAAATATCCACTATGAAAACTTAATTCTGAAAAAAATTAATGTTCATCTGAATGCTGTTTGGTTCCACCATCTTTTCTAATTTCAGTCTTAAAATGTCTGATTCTCAGATTCACATACTAGAGATTGAACACGATAAATACAGCAGACAGGAAAGGAGATTTTGCTCTGAGAGGTGGTATCAACTACGTCCTTAAACAATAAAGTCTTTTTGTTTTCATTGATGTCTCAACTAACAAATTATTCAAGATTTTCCTTCTAGCAAGTTGTTGAAAATCTAAATGTCATAAAGCCTTGTAAAACTTTCTAAATCTAATTTAGATTTATGATATTGTGATTAATGAAGACTCAGTCTAGCTTTACAAATATAACCTATGGTTAGCATTCCAAAGGTTGTTCTATATTTACCAACAAAAACAGAGAAATGTAACACATGAAGGTAATATATTTTTCTCAATGTGAAAAGAACTATTATAAAAGCATTCATAAGATGCCCCTTAAAAGATTTCATGGTTTGTTAAACTAAACCCGATGCAAACAATTTCAGTTTTCTCGCTCTTCTAAAAATGAATTTCCATGAAAAGAAATAAATTAAAGGCATATGCCTGCGTGCAGCACTAACTCATGATGTAAAAAAGCCTACCAGACTAAAATTAAAAAGAAAGTAGTATTATAAACATAAAATGAAGTTTACGCTTGGGACAACTTAGTAACTGGAATTAGAAATATTCATATTTGAGACCCAGAAACTGATATGGCCTAATTTTTTTCCTACAGAAGAAGTGTTCATTGGGAGTAATCCCTGTGAGTGATTAGCCTTGAGGCAATTGGGCAATTGTCATCCCTAGAGTTAAATTGCGCTTCTCTTTAAACCAGTTACTCATTTATTCAAAAACCATGTATTTCAGCATCCACTTTCCAGTGTAGCTGGGGGAAACAGTGGTGAACAGACAGGCGTGCCCTCACCTCAGGTGGCTCAAGTGTAGGGACCCACTAACTCAGATTGACTTTTGCAACCCCATAGTGGGAGAACTGCCTGTAAGGGTTTGGAACTGACTCCTACAACAGCCTTGCATAGGCTCAAGGGGAATAATTGTATTCATTTTAAGAGACAAAGAGAAGCACAGGGACATTCTCAAAGTCACACAATTATTAGTGGCCAGATAGGACTATATCTGTGTCTCCTGGCTTTAGGCCTTGGCTAAATTCTGGCAAAGTCTCCCCTCTTTGGTTCCAAGATTTTGCGTTTAGCATTAAGAATGGAGGCACCAATGTCAGAAACATGGTAGTGGAGAAAAGGACATGGAGATCAGGTCAGATGAAGACATTGATCGAAGAGCTATTAAGTGATCATGACATTTGTGGGCATAAAAAACAAATACTAAGAAGATGACCCAGTGCTTCCCGAGAAGAATAAAAGTAGCATTTGCTATATGCATGGCACTATTGTAAACATTTTGCATACATTAATTCCTTAAAAAAACAAACAAAAAAACTGAGATAGCCATAATTCCCACTTTATAGATGAGGACACTAAGACACAGAGTAGTTTAGTAACTTGCCAAAGATCACACAGCTCAGAAATGATCATTGTGGATTTGGAATTAGGCAGTTTGACCCCAGAGTCAATGACTTTAACTATTACGCTATACTACCTGTCCTAAGAAAGAATCTAAAGGTCTAGAATATTTGTCTGCAACTCAATGTTCTTTTTCTCCTTTAGTGATTATAGTGTACAAAATGACAACAGCCATTGCTTTCTATTTCACAGTGCTATTGTAGGCTTTTATAGGTGAATATATTTTCTTCTCTTCTTTCTCCTAGGAAAAGCCCACTGCCCATACAGGGGATGGGATGTGTGTGGGGGCCTGTTTCTACATTCCATTCACTTACTACTAGCTCGGCCCTAACTGCATATTTCTTGGTATTCCTTTCCAAGCATTAGCCTTTGTGACCTTCAAAATCAATACTGTCTTATCCGGAGGGAAGCTCAGAAAATCAAAGCAGTAGGTAAACATGGGACTGTCATTGTCTACAAAAAAATGCCATGACCCTAGTGGCACTGTGGCCACACAAAATGGAATTTGCCTGTGTAGAAAGCAAAGAAAAGGCTTTGCTCTAAAGTAAGAGAGCTAGAATTCTTTTGGTTATTAAAAAATGAAATTTATAAAATCACATTATCATTAAATACACAGGTAGACCAGCTCCAGGTATCATGGGGTAAGAATTATTGGGTTTGAATTTGCTGATTAGCCAGCATGGGGCCAGGTTCACCCTGGTGCCAGCTACCTAAATCTCATGAGCCAAGAGTTGGGGAGAACTGGCTCCCAAAAGGAACTTCAAGTTACTATCATCAAATCAAAGGAAATAGGAATGGATGGGGCAGAAACAAACCAACAGCAGGCAAATTTGGTAGCCCAGTCTCCACCTCTCAGCTTGAGAAACTGAGGCAAGCTTTCTTTGCAGTGTAGCATTTTGGAGAGCTGGGGATTTAGCCAATGATTTTCCCTGCATAAACTAGACAATACAGAGAAAGGAAGAGAAATAACATTTTTTGAGTATTCAAGTGTCCAGCACAGTGCTACATGAAGAATTGTTCACCTACCCAGAACTACCCCAGCTTTACCACAATTCTCTTTAAAAGTTATCACGGGAGACTGTTTTGTTATTCTGCCTGAATTACTGTATTGACACTTAGAATTCCTTAATTGTGTTCAAGGAAAATCAACAACCATATGGATTTTTTAAAAATGAATATTTGATTAATTCAACAATGAATGTGGAAATGGAAAAGTAATTGTATTTTGATTTTCATCTTGTTCCTTCTGTCAAGTCACCAAAGATTGTATATGTTGGGAATTAAGTCAATGCCATGGGATTTGGTGACTAAGAAGCCCGTTTGTTTAATGTCCTCACAAGACTCCCTGCAAACACCTGTGTCTACATGTCTTACTCCTTCCAATTGCTGTGAGTCTGACTTGATTAGTCAGAAAATCCAAATGTTAATATTGGAAGGAGAATTAGAGAATTTACAAATGAGATATCAGAGGCCGTAAAATCTAGGAATAAAACTTACATCAATTCATATCAGGGAAAAAACTTAATGTAAACAAACAAGTTTGAGCATTTAGTCATAATTGGGGATTATGTCTATCGTAGTGGTAAAGTGTGAGATCATCTTTCTCTTGTATAGTTTTTGAGCCCTTTCCTTTGAGATAAATGGATTTCTAATCAAATTCTAGGCTTTTATTGACTCAGAACCTTACACTCAATTGAAGGTGAGATGAAGCACTCACTCCAACCCCACCTGCTGGGGTCATATAACTAGGGAGCAATAATATAGTCTCTCTGGATAGAAGTCAATGAACAAAACATACTCCATGGTCTGTAATCCACCCTCACGGCCTCTGGACTGTATGGGTAAACCAGCCCAAAGCAGACTCTCTTCTCTGCAGAAGGCCTGGGCTTGGCACATATCCTACCTATTTGAATTCATTAGATCACTCACTTGGGCTAACCCTTTGCACAGGGACTACTATTGCAAAGCTTTTGGTATAATTTAAGCACAGTAACAATTGCTTGAGGCATTTGGGCCGTCAGTGCCATGTATGCCCAAAGTCACTGTTGAGCCATGCCCAGTCTTTATAGAATTATGTGACAGACAATCATGCAACTCTGCTTTTTACCTCTGTTGGATTTCATTTGCTACCATTATCCTTTATCCTGCCATTGGCTTTAAAATAAGAAGAGAAACGGGGACTCCTGAAGAGGAAATAGCCTTTCAAGCCTCATTTCTACATTTTCACTGTTTTGACTGATGACATAGCTGCTAATAGGATTAGTGCCTTCCCTTCTGCTCATTCTCTAGCAGAATTAGTTGCTGCTTTTATACCCTCTGCTGCTAATTTTACTGGCAAATCTCTTGAGGATTCTAGCCTAATTTTCTGCTACTAGAAGAACTGCTGTTCTAGTAGGTCACCTAACATTATTTAATTCCTTTAGGGTATCTTGAAGACTAAAACCTATAGGAGTAATTCAGACACCAACATCAAATACAAATTAGGAACCAATTTTTCATGCAGGGATATTGATTGCTTAGAACCAAACAATCCCTATTTCCCATAATCCTCATACCGTAGAGTTGTTGTAAGAAATATATATGTATATATAACTAGTAGTAATAATATTCTGTATATTATATTACACTATATTATATATTCAGATATAACCCAGCACTGTGCCTGATGCATTGAAAATACATTTTAAAGTTTTTAAAGCAAACAGGAGCAATTTAAGTTTCATAATTTTATTAGTTTGTTATCTGTTGTTGGTAACAGAATACCTGAGAAAGGGTAATGCATAAAGAAAAGAGTTTATTTCTTACAGTTTGGGAGGCTGGAAGTCCAGGATTCAGCGAGTGTATCAGGTGAGGACCTTTTTCTTGGTGGGAATTCTACAAAGTCCTGTAATGACTTTGCGTATCATGTGGTGAGAATGGCAAGGGTGAGAGAGCTAAACTGCTCACTTCTTCTCCGTAGAAAGCCATCAGAACCACTACTGGATAACCCATTAAACCATTCACCCATCAATGTATTAATCCATCATGAAGGCAGGGCCCTTACGACCCAATCACTTTGTAAAGGCCCCATCTTTTAAATATCATAATCGGGTTTCCCAATCTCTTTACACTCTTACAATGGAGGTCAAGTTTCCAATACATGAACTTTTAGGGGACACATTTAACCCATAGCAATAATTATGCACTGAAGTCATTCTTTGATTGTTTGGTGTTTGAAATATATAGTCTAAAGATGATATAAGCAACTTTCAGATTTTTCTCTACCATTGATTCCCTTTTCTTTATTTCTTATACTTTGGAAACATTGTCCAAAAGACTACAACAAAAAACAGAGGTGATGTGTTTCAAATTCCTTCAGACTAGCACTATCAATGAAATGAGAGATGCCTTGGCAAGTGTCTGTCTTGCCAAATGTAAAGAAAACTGGGGATGGCACAGTCCAGGTATGTCCTAGATCAGTAGTAGGGATGCTCCATTGATGTCCACTCTATCCATGCTCGATGCGGTGTTGCAGGAAAGAAGAGTGCTGGTAACAGAGGCTCGGAATGAGGGACCAAGATCCATTCCACTGAGGAAGAGCGATCCAAACCGTCAGGGAATATCAGTCAAAAATGGAAGGAAACTGGCACAAACTGAAGACAAGAGCTCTCATGGGACTTCTATACCAAATTTAGACAAATATTTTTATCTTTCTGGAAGTAAGGGCCAATGGCAAACAGTGGATTTTGCCGCAGGGTGTTAAAGGAGCCAATAAGTCTTTGGCAATACCCTGGACTAGATCATTGATTAAGAAACATTTGGGAAATTAACAAAACAGTACTTCTTTCTGAAAATAAAAACACACACACTACTCCACTGGTAAAGCATGGAGCCACAAGTAATTTATATTGAATGACGTGAAGATCGTGGCAGCAGGGTCATTAACAAGACAAAAGTTCAATAAGGTGATAGTACAACTCACAAATCAGTATTACCAGATGTAACAGAATTTGTAATTGATGTAATAGGCTAGAATTGAAAGCATTGTACTTTAACTGCCTATAGTCTTAATCATTTAGGAAGCATTGTAATTGTGAAAAGCAGCAATTAATGTTGGCTAGTTACAAAGCTGTATTTAAATTTATAATTATTCAGAGTCAATTGCAATTATGTGGAAAGATACTGGAAGCTTAAGTGGACACCACAACAGAGTAATATTAGTAACAGCATAGCCTGCTATACTCCATAGAAAGTAAAGAAGGGAAGGAGGCTGCAGCAAAACACATTGGGGTCCTGGTTGAGTCTTGGCGTTGTTCATAGGGCAGACTCCAACTGTGTATTTTGAGAAGAATGCTTTTCTGATACTGATTGGCCTAAATCTACATGCTATAGTTACAGTGTCATGACTCGTAGTTTCAAAATCAACTATAACCTAATACATTTACTAATCATAATCAATACATATGAATCATTAGTAATGATTTACCTTTTCTCTTAATAAATTGGAGAGGATTCAAGATTATCCTTAGCCTAATGCCTTTCCGATCACTAAAATTCCACTTACTTTCTTGAATGAAAAGAAAGAGAAGTTACTTGAAAAACGAGAAGTTTTAAGCAATGTGAAGGTAAAGGGGCTGGAATAGGAGAAGAAAAAAGGGAAAAGAGCATTTCCCCAATGTAATGGTTCATTTTAAGTGCCAGTTTGACTGCGCCATGGGATGCCCAGACATCTGGTTAAACGTTATTTTGGGGTGTGTTTGTGAAGATATTTCTGGAAGAGATTAGCATGTGAACTGGTGAACTGTGTAAAGCAGATGGCCCTCCCCTATGTGGGTGGGCGTCATCCAAACCACTGAGGGCCTGAATAGAACAAAAAGGAAAAGAAAAATTAAATTCACTGCCTGCCTGGCTGACAGAGCTGCGACATTGTTTTCTTGCCCTCAGTGCTCTTGATTCTCAGGCCTGCAGACTCAGGCTGGAATCTATACCGTTGGCTCTCTGGCTCTCAGGCCTTCCTACCACACCACTGGCTTTCTTGGGTCTCCAGCTTGCAGACAGCACATTATGGGACTTATTAATCTCTATAATTGTGTGATCATGTGAGCCAACTTCGTATAATAAATCTTATTTCATATATATATACACATATATGTACATATATACATACAAATACATATATATATATATCCTATTATTCTGTTTGTTTCTTTGCAGAACCCTACTGTACCCAATTTATCTGATCATGGAATATACCCTCATTTTCTCATGCAATGCTTACCTCATCTCCTGAAATTCTACAGTGGGATCTTTTTTTTTTTTTTTTTTTTTTGACTGATAATACCTGAACTCCTTTCCTATTTGGGGGGACCCCTACTTTGTGGGGTCAGGTTCAACAGCTCCTAGAAAAGGTGAAAAAACCTGAGAGACATTATTTCAGTCTCTCCTGTAGTCAACCACAGACACAAAATGTAGCCTGACCCAGACTTTGATTCAGAAGCTGGTGACTTAAAGAGTCAGGGACTGCCAAGGACTCAGTCCCGGTAAGGACACATCCAGAGGCCATGGGCTCAGTGGTCTGCTCATATCATCCTGGCTCCCAGACCAGAGAAGCTGGATGTACCAACTGCCTGTGCCCACTGCAACTGCATACGTGTGGCTCCTGATAGTTCTGCAGCTTTGTTTGGAGCGGTTTTTTCCCCCTGATTCTCAAGCTTTCCTGGAGATTTTGTGGATCTACCTTTAATCAAATAACTTTCTGCTTGAATCAGCCAGAGTTAGTTTCTGTTGCTTGTGATTGTAAACCTTGACTGAAACAAATGACCTTAGGAAATGTAGTTCTGTGTTACTTTGCAAAACAGTGACAGAAGATGAGTTCTTACTGACTAAAGAAGGAAGATTAAAAATAAAGAAATGGGAGAAAACTATGGTATACTGAATAGTACTACTAACTGGCGCTGTGACTTAAGTTTTACTATATACAGTTATTATTATTCCAACTTGACAGATGGAAAAATCAAGACTGGAGAGATTTTACTTGCGGCTGCTAAGCGAGAGTTACAATTCAAATTCAGCTCTAATTCTTTTGACTCTACCAAGGAAATAAGGCTAACTAACATTAGCAGCCTAAATTAAAAGGTTCAAATTTAAATAATGAGTTACACCAGGATAATCAGGACATATGGCTTACGGTGAAACATGTTCTTGTAGCAAATATGACAGAATGCAAGCCATGGTAGGTGAAAAAAGAAGGCTCTCAAACTGGTTTAGAAATTGCACACAAATGATAAAAACAAAGTGTAGGAGTGCCCAGTCTTCCCCTTGTCCTCCTGTGATCACCTCCCAAATGAAGGAAATATATTTTATTTTTTATAGAAAAAATAATTGTATAATTATAGATTTATGGGGCATAATGGAATGGAGACTAAAATAGTAATGCATCGTATATTTCAAATTTGCTAAGAGAGTACATTTTAAGTGTTCCCACCACAAAAAAGCTGAAGGTAATTAAGAGCAGTTAGTGCTCAGAGACAGAGGAACGTGTTAAGGAGGTAATTAACCCCTGCACAAAGTCAACCAGCTGGAATTAGCTAGTTTGATTGCACAGAGCTGTGAAAAGTGCCTGGGGCACCTTGCGAGTGTCAAAAGGGATTGGTTGGAAATTCGTAACTGACAGATTAGAAATAAAATTATTCGTTTGGTGCTTAAAAATTGATTTTGCTCTTAACCATTGCTCTAAATAAGGTACTAGTTACTGTAAATTTTTAAAAAATCTAGATGAAGAACTATGGGTTGTTTTATAAATGAAGAAATGCAGTTTGTGTGAAAAGTGCAAAAGGAAGGAATGAGTGTTGTATCCCTGCCGGCCTCCTGTGTCTACACCTGAAGAAAGCCTGGCTGTCAGCCCCAGGAGACGCTAGCCGGCTGGCAGGCTTCTGAGTCAGAGCCATGCAGTACTGTATGCTCATAGAAACGCCGCTTTCTTCTCATCCTTACTTCCCCATTGTCATTTCACTACCCCCACATGTAACTGGTTTCTTAAATGTCAGAATTATCCTCCTTTTTTTCCTTCATAAATTAGCAGATACACATATATTTTCTTATACCCCCTTTTTTTAAGTCAATAATGAATATTTATTCAAAATGAGAAAAGTATGCACAGAACTATCAATTTTAAAAAGACAAGTACAGAAATATGACAAAACACAGAAAAAATACCATAAGATTTGTATTAATTATCTGCAAATCTCTATAAGTGCTGTATTTTACATTTTGGGCTGCATACTCTGCCTTTTCTTATGATAAAATTCTGTAATACTCTTTTCCATAGGGAGACTAGAAACAGTTCAGTTTTTCCTGTGACATAGTTGATCAAAATTTATTTATTATTAATGATAATTTAGAAAACTTCTTTCAGTTCCACAACTCATTATTGTCCATGTCATGTAGGTTTTTAGTATTATTATCAAATTTTATCCCCTTCTTTTTTACATGAAGAGTGGTTTACTGTATACACTCTTTTGCACTTTGCTTTTTCACTTAATCATTCCTTATCAGTTCAAGGAGATCTTTTTCATTGTGTTTTACAGCTGCATTTTTCTCCAATGTGTGGATTTAGTTTATTCACGGTTTATGCAACCATTCTGTTATGCGGGGTCATTTAGGTCATTTCCAATATTTTGCAATTGCACACAATACTGTAATGAATAGTTTTGTGCCTATATATGTTTGTCATGTTGAAGGTGTATCTCCAGAGTGTGCTATGGTCTGAATCTGTGTCCCCCCTACCGCCCAAATTTCATAATGTCAAAATCCTAACCCAGAAGGTGATGGTATTAGGAGGTGGGGCATTTTGGCAGGTAGTTAGGTCATGAGAGTGGGGCTCTTATGAATAGGAATACTGCCCTTATTAATTAGACCTAAAGGAGCTTATTTGACCCTTCTATCATATGAGCACACAGCAAAAAGGTGCCATCTATGTTGTTTGTATGCTACCCAGTTTATGGTATTTTGTCATAGCACCTTGAAAGTACTAAGACAGGGTTTAATCCTAGACATGGGATTACTGGGCCAAAAGGTAAGTGCATATGCAGTTCTGTTAGGTTATTGCAAACTTTCCTTCAGAGGGGTTAGACTAGTTTGCATGTCCACAATGAATGACAATGACACAGGCTTCCCAGCAGGATGTGTCATCATACTCTTTCTTTTTGTCAGTCTAATAGATGAGAGATGATGTCACATTTTTGTTTTAATACGCAAGTCTCTAATCTTTAGCAAGCTGGAAAATTTTTCATATGTTTGAGTGCCATTTCTATATCCCTTTGGGTGAATTGTCTGTTCTAGTCTTTTTCCCATTTTTTAAATTGAGTTTTTGATCCCTTGTCTCTCAATTTTTGAAAGTTCTTTATATATCGGGATATTAACCTTTGCCTGTGTTATGTGACAAATATTTTCTTCCAGTTTGTCAGCTGTCTTTAGACTTCACTTATGGTTTTTTTGCCATGCAAATTTCTTTCATATTTAGTAGTCAAATTTATCAATGCTTTCTTTGATGGTCTCTGGATTTTGAGTCATAGTTAGGAAGCCTTTTCCTACATCAAAGTTAAAGAAGAATTCACCCGTGATTTTAGCACTTCTGTAGTTTACTGTTTTACATTTAGATTTAAATCTGTGACTCATTTAGAGTTTATTCTTGTGTATGGCATGGATATGTTTAATTTTTTTTTTTTCCAAATAGCTACCCAGTTGTCCCAGAACCATTTGTTAAAAAGTCCATTTTTGTCCCACTTATTTGCAATGGTACTCTTGTCATATATTTAATTTTCATACATTTTCTGGGCTTCCTATTCTATTCCACAGGTCTAATTGTCTACCCATATACCAGTACCACACGTTTTAATTACAGAGACTTTAGAGTATACTTTAATGTTTGGTAGGGCTATTTTTCCCTCACAGTTTTTCTTTTTCAAGATTTCCCTGCCTATTCTTGCATGTTTGTTTTTCCCTGTGAATTTAAGTATCAACTTCTGGAACTCCATTTAAAAAGCTTATATGTATTTTTATTGAAATTATATTAAATTTATAAATTAACTTAGGTAGAAGTGACATTTTTATAATGTTGAGTCATCCTATCTAACAACAGAGAATGTCTTCCAATTTGTTCAAGTCCCTTTTGTGTCTTTCAGGAATATTAAAATTTTTTCCTCATATAGGACTTGCACATTTCTTGTTAAGTTTATTCCTAAGAATTTAATCTTCTTTGTTGCCATTGTGAAAGTGATTTATCTTTACCATTGTGTCCTTTAACTGTTTATTGTGTGTGTATATGAAAGCTATTGACTTTTGTATGTTAATTTGATATCCTGCTGTGTCTCTCAAGTTAATTTGATCTGCTGCAATGTTGTAAGGTTTTCCAGATATACTATTTTATCTGCATATAGAAATAGTTCTTTTTTTTAAAACTATTTTTGTTCCTCTACTTGATTTCTCTGGTATAATTGCATTGGCTAATAACTCTACGATAGTGTTAAATAGGAACAGAGATAGTGAGCATTCTTGCCTTGTTTCTGATATTAGTAGAAATGCCTCTAGTGTTTCCCCATTACATAATATACTAAAGATTAAAGGTTGTGTGTGTATGTTTATAGGCACACCTATAAATTTTATCATGTTGAGAAAGTCTTTCTTGGTTTCTATTTTTATTGTGAATGGGTTTTAAATTTTGTCATAGGCTTTTTCAGCATCTATGGAGATAATCATGTGATTTTTTTTCTTTAAAGCTATTGATATAGTATATGATATTAATGAACTTTCTAATATTGAACAAACTTTGCTTTCCTAGAATAAATTTCACTCGGACATGTTGTATTTCTTAATGTGGTATTGAATTCTGCTTTCTAATAGTTAATATTTTTGCATCAATACTCAAGAGAATGTTAGTCTGTAGTTTTTTTTATGTACCCTCCTTCTTTGCCTTTTTTCTATTTCCACTACTTTCTCTCTAACCATTTTTACTTTCTTTTTACTTCCTTCTCTCATGATTTCCCTGCCTTTCTTCTATAACTATTAAATTTTTATGTGTTAACTCTCCTTTGGGTACATTGTAATTTACTATTTCATTACTATATTTGTCTTTTTCTTCCATTTCTTTCCTGAGTTCAATTAACTCTGTCTTTATTTCTTCCAGTTTTTGTCCATTTCTGTTACCAGGTTTTTTTTGTTTTTTTGTTTTGGTTATGAATATTCATGAGATATAAAGCTGATTGCTATCCCTCATGCCCATGATGTGGGGGCCAGATTCATACTGGCAGCATACCCATTAGCACAAATTGCGTTTGTACCCCATGTCCCACACCCAATTGTCCCCAACTGCCCTCCCCCTCCCCCCTCCACCCCACTCCACTCCACTTTGTAGACCACGGAATGTTCTCTCCCTCTGCAAGTCCAATGCACTACTGTGGTCTTTCTTTCCTTCCTTCTTTCTCTCTTAGCTTTCACATATGAGTGAGCACATGAGGTATTTATCCCTCTGTGCTTTGCTTGTTTCACTCAGGGTAAGTTTCCCCAGGCTCATGCATGTTGTTGCAAGTGGGAGTATTTCATTCTTTTTTATGGCAGAGTAGTATTCCATGGTGTATATATACCACAGTTTCCTTATCCAATCATCCATTGATGGACATTTATGTTGGTTCCATGTCTTGGCTATTGTAAACAAAGCTGTGATGAACATGGGAGTGCAGGTATCCCTTTGACATGATGATTTCCTTTCCTCTGGTTATATACCCAAAAGTGGGATTGCTGGATCATATGTAAGATCTATTTATAGTTGTTTGAGAAACCTCCATGCTGTTTTCCATAGTGGTTGTACTAATTTACAGTCCCACCAACAGTATAGGAGTGTTCCCTTCTCTCCACACCCTCACCAGCATTTGTTATTCAACATCTTTTTTATTATAGCCAGTCTAACTGGGGTGAGGTGGTATCTTAATGTAGCTTTAATTTGCATTTCCCTGGTGGCTAGTGATGTTGAGTATTTTTTCATGTACCTGTTGGCCATTTGTATGTCTTCCTTTGAAAAATGTCTATTCAGCTCCTTTGCCCATTTTTTAATTGAGTTATTTGTTTTTTTACTATATAATTGTTTGAGTTCCTTGTATATACTGGATATTAATCACTTATCAGATGCATAGTTAGCAAAAATTTTCTCCCACTCTGTAGATTGCCGTTTCACTCTGTTGTTTCCTTTGTTGTGCAGAAGCTTTTTAGTTTAATATAGTTGATTTTTGTCTACTTTTTCTTTTGCCGTTTGTGCTTTCTACCTCCTGTTCATAAAGCCTGTGCCCAGACCGTTATTGGAGTGTTTCACCTATATTTTCCCTTAGTAATTTTACAGTTTCGGGTTTTATACTTAAGTCTTTAATCCATTTTGAGTTGGTTTTAGTGTATAGTGAGAGAGGCATATTTAGTTTCATTCTTTGCATATGGATATCCAGTTTTCCCAGCATGACTTGTTGAAGAAGCAGTCTTTTCCCCAGTGTAGATTTTTGTTGCCTTTGTCCAAAATCAGATGGTTATAAGCCTGAGGGGTGATTTATGGGTTCTCAATTTTACTCCACTGGTCTGAATGTCTATTTTTATACCAGTAGTATGCTGTTTTGATTACAATAGCTTTGTAGTATAATTTGAAGTCAGGCAGAGTTATGCCTCCAGCTTTATTTTCTTTGCTAAGGATTGCTTTGGCTAGTTGGGGTCTTTTTTTGTTCTGTATGAAAGGTAAGATTGTTTTTTACACTTCTGTGAAGAATGTCATTGGTATTTTGATAGGGATTGTATTCAATCTGTAGATTGCTTTGGGTATTATAGACATTTTCACAATGTTAATCCTTCCAATCCAGGAGCATGGAATATCTATCCATCTTTTTGTGTCTTCTTTAATTTCTTTCAGAAGTGGTTTGTAATTCTCATTGTAGAGGTCTTTCATCTCCTTTATTAAATTGATCCCTAGGTATTTTATTTTTTGTGTGATGATTGTAATGGGCTTACTTTCTTTATTTCTCTTCCTGATAGTTAATTATTTGAGTATATAAATGCAACTGATTTGGGGGCATTTATTTTGTATCCTGCAACATTACTGAAGTTATTAACCAGCTCTAGGAGTTTTTTGATAGAGTCTTTAGGTTTTCTATATATAGTATCATGTCATCTGCAAATAGAGACAGTTTGACTTGATCTTTTCCAATCTGTATTCCCTTTATTTCTTTCTCTTGCCTGATTGGTCTGGCTAGTACCTCCAGTACTATTTCAAATAGTAGTGGAGAGACTGGGCATCCTTGTCTTGTTCCTGTTTTTAAGGGAAAGGCCCTCAATTTTTCCCCATTAAGGATGATACTGGTGGTGGGCTTGCCATAAATGGCTTTTATTATGTTGAGATACTTTCCCTCTATACCTAATTTGTTGAGAGTCTTTATCATGAAGGAATATTGAATTTTGTCAAATGCTTTTTCAGCATCTACTGAGATAATCATATAGTCTTTGTCCTTGAGTTTGTTGATGTGATGTACCACATTGATTGACTTTCATATGTTGAACCATCCTTGCGTTCCTGGGATGAATCCCACTTGATCATAGTGTATAATTTTTTTAATGTGTTGCTGTATTCTGATTGCTAATGTTTTTTTGAGGATTTTTGCATCTATGTTCATCAAGGATATTGGCCTGTAATTTTCTTTTTTTGTTGTGTCTTTATCTGGTTTTGGTATCAGAGTTATGTGGGCATCATAGAATGAGTTTGGGAGAGTAGCTTCTATTTCAATTGTTTGAAACAGTTGGGGAGAATTAGTAGTAACTCCTCTTTAAAAGTTTGGTAGAATTCAGCTGTAAAGACATCCAGACCTGGAAGTTTCTTTGTTGGAAGATTGCTAATTACAATTTCAATCTCATTGCATGTTATTGGTCTGTTCAGGTTTTCTATCTCTTCTTGATTCAGTCTTGGTAGTTTGTAGGTGTTTTAGTCCGTTTTGTGTTGCTATAACAGAAATATCGAGACTGGGTAATTTGTAAAGAAGAAAGCTTTATTTGTCTTATGATTCTGGGACAGCTGCATCTGGCACGGGCCTCAGGTTGCTTCTACTCATGGCAGAAAGTGGCAGGGCCAGTGGGTACAAACAGATCACATGGCAAGAGGAAGCAAGAGAGAGAGAGAAAGGAGGTGCCAGGGTCATTTTAAGCAACAAGCTCTCGAGTAAACTAATAGAGCGAGAACTCACTCATTAATCCTCCCTCCCCCAGGGAGAACATTAATCCATTCATGAGGGATCCGCCCCCATGACTCAATCAGTTTCCAACACTGCCATATCAGAGATCAAATTTCCACATGAGTTTTGGAGGGGACAACACATCCAAACTCCATCAGTAGGTGTCTAGAAACTTATCCATATCTTCCAGATTTTCATATTTGTTGTCATACAGTTGTTTATAATAGTCTCTAATGATTCTTTGTATTTCTGTGGTATCAGTTGTTATGCCTCCCTTTTCATTTCTGATTTTTGTTATTTGGGTCTTCTCTCTTCTTCTTTCTTTCTTTTTTTTTTTTTTTTTTTGGTTAACCTAGCTAATGTTTTGTCTATTTTATTTATCTTCTCGAAAAAACAGCTTTTTGTTTTGTTGATCTTTTCTATTGCTTTTTGGGTCTCTATTTCATTTAGTTCTGCTCTGATCTTAATTATTTCTTTCCATCTACTACCTTTAGGTTTGGATTGTTGTTTTTCAAGTTCTTTGAGGCATAGTGTTAGCTCAATTTATTTGAAGTCTTTCTGTTGTTTTGATGTAAGCATTTATTGCAATTAATTTGCCTCTTAGTACTGCTTTCACAGTATCCCACAGGTTTTGGTATGATTTATCTTTATTTTCATTAGTTTCTAGAAATTTTTTGATTTCCTGTTTAATTTCTTCTTGGACTCATTGGTCATTCGGGGGCCTATTATTTAGTTTCCATGTATTTGTATAGTTTCCAGAGTTTCTCTTATTATTAATTTCTAATTTTAGTCCATTGTGGTCTGAGAAGATACTTGGAATGATTTCAATTTTTTAAAATTTGCTGAGACTAGATTTGTGACCTAATATGTGGTCTATCCTGGAGAATGTACCATGAGCAGATGAGAAGAAAGTATATTCTTTAGTTGTTGGGTGAAATGTTCTGTATATATCTGCCAGATCCAGTTGGTCTAAGGTGTAGATTAAATCCTGTGTCTCTTTGCTGACTTGTTGCCTGGAAGATCTGTCGCATACTGAGAGAGGGGTGTTCAGATCACCCACTATTAATGTATTAGGGCCTATTTCTTTCTTTAGGTCTAAGAGTGTTTGCTTTATATATCTGGGTGCTCCAGTATTGGGTGCATATATATTTATAATTGCTATGTCTTCTAGCTTGATAGATACTTTTAATATTATATAGTAGCCTTCTTTGTCTCTTTTTATGTTTTTCAGTTTAAAGTCTATTTTTTCTGATATAAGAATAGCTACTCCTGTTCATTTTTGGTTTCCATTTGCATCGTATATCTTTTTCCATCCCTTTACTTTTAGTCTGTGTCTGTCTCTATAGGTGAGGTGGGTCTCTTGAAGACAGCATATACTTGGGTTTAGCTTTTTAATCCAATCAGTCAGCCTGTGTCTTTTGACTGGGGAGTTTAGTCCATTCACATTTAGGGTAGTTATTGATAAGTGTTGTTTAATTCCTGTCATTTAATTGCTTTCTGTTCAGATGGTTTATATATCTTTTGATCATTATTTTCCCTTTTATTTCCCTTCTTCAATGTTAGTTGGAGATTTAAGGTGGGATGATTTAGCTTCTTTTTCTTTCTTGCTGGCATTTTTGTTTTAATGGTGGGTTTTGCTCTTTCTCGTGTATTTGTGATAGTGGTTACCATTATTCAGATTCCAGATGAATGACTCCCTTGAGAATTTCCTGAATGGCTGGTCAGGTCGTGGTAAACTCCCACAACTTTTGTTTGTCTGAGAAATACACTATTTCTCCCTCGTTTCTGAAGAAGAGCCTTGCTGGGTAAAGAATTGTTGGCTGGAAATTTTTTTCTTTTAGTATTTTAATATATCATTCCACTTTCTTCTGGCCTGTAGGGTTTCAGTTGAGAAGTCTGTTGTTAGTCTGATGGGGATAGCACTATAAGTGACCTGATGCTTTTCTCTTGTTGCTTTTAGAATTCTCTCTTTGTCTTTGAGCTTTGCAAATTTAACTATAATGTGTCTTGGGGAGTATCTTTTTGGATTGAATCTGTTTGGGGAACTTTGAGCATCTTGCATCCGAAGGTCTGTATCTTGCCCTCTACCTGGGAAGTTTTCTGTTACTATTTCCTTGAATAGATTTTCAATACCTTTTCTTTTCTCCTCCCCTTCTGGAATACCAACAATTCAGATGTTAGAGCACTTGAGGTTGTCTGCTATCTCTCTTAGATTTTCCTCATTATTTTTAATTCTTTTTTCCTTTTTTTTTTTGTCTACCTCAGTTATTTCAAAAAGACCATGTTCAAGATCTGAAATTCTTTCTTCTGCTTGCTCTATCCTGCTGCTTAAGCTCTGTGTTGTGTTTTTAATTTAATTGATTGAATCTTTCATTTCTAAAAGTTCTGCTACACTCTCTTTGTAGGTTTCCTCCTTCATATTCTGGATATTTTTTCTTGTTTCATTGTGTTCTCTAATTGAGTCTTCCTTTATTTCTTCACATTTTCTTAAGATCATTGCTCAGAATTCTTTTTCAGACATTTCAAGGATTCCCTGTTCCATGGAGTGTGACATAGGAGCATTACTGTATCCTTTCAGTGGTGTCATTTGTTCTTGTTTATTTGTAGTTCTAGTATTTTTTCATTGATGTTTGGTCATTTGGTAGAAGGTTTGCTTCTTCTATTAAACTGAGGTTGGCTGTGGAGTGGCTCTGGCTAATACTGTGGTGGTGAATTGTCTTTGCTTGATAGTTGGTATGATGGTGGTTATGGGTTATGTTAAACCACCTTGGGTCCTGTTCCAGAATCTGTGCTCACAGGATAAGCTGCCAGCTGGCTCAGCTTGGCAGGTCAGGTGGTGGAGGCTGGCACTCCCTTCCGGGTCCAAGGAGGGAAGTGGGGTTGCTGGTGCCATGTGGGTCTTCTGGCTCACCTCTCAGTGGCTCAGGTGGTGGGGAGGGGGCTGGTGCTCCCCTCCTGGTCCAAGGAGTGAGGAGGTGTTGCTGGCTCCATGTGGGTCTGAGGCGGTCACTAATTTTTGAATTCAAAGGTTTTTCATACTCTGAAATGCTTGAATTAGTATAAATGGATCTGTTTGGAGTGTTGACCTACAGATTTTTTCTGCTTTCTCATGGGGTGTGGGTGTTGTTACACAGCTGATATATGCAAAATTTTCTTCCCTGATTTTTTTCAATGGTTCTGTACAAATTTGTTGATATTTCTTTTTCATTTTTATGGTATTGTGGTGATTCCTAGTTTAATGACTACATAGCCTAGTAATATAGCAACGTCCATATATTTTAGTGGTCATTTGTTTGTTTTAGTGATGGGTGGAGGAACCATAAGTCCTCCAATGTTGTTTCTTTTTGAACTTGCAGGACCCTAAAATTTACATCTTTTGCTCCTTTTTCTCTTCACCTTTCAATTGCAAAGAGTATTTCCCCTTTCCTTTTGTCTTTTATCCTCCCCTTTAACAAGATATTTTGAATATTGCCCTTTAAATAACTCCTGACCCTTTTAATCACACGTGCTCAGAAGTCCTTTCCCTGTAGTTCATACTGCACTCTGCCTGGATAGTTATAACATTTTCATACTTAGGGTGAACTTGGTCTTTTTGATGGTAGTTTTTGATGATTCTTAGGCCCTTTTGTTATTTTTTTTGAAAAACTTTCCTGGAGTTTATCTCCGTCTGCTTTTACTCACTGTAGAGCCTTGTGCAGCACAGACAGGGGTCAAACCCAAGTATGAGAAATCTCACACTGGAATGTGGTGATTTTCTCTTTTTAGTCATAGTCATTTTAGTGTTCTGGCATTCTCTGTCTTCAAGTTATGCTGAAGCCATGGTTTTATGTGGATTTACATGTCCTTTCTTGTTGGTTTTTATCATTCGAGCAGGAAATATAGAGAAGCATGTATCTAGGA
The DNA here is from genome assembly GCF_027409185.1 of Cynocephalus volans. Lineage (NCBI taxonomy): Eukaryota > Metazoa > Chordata > Mammalia > Dermoptera > Cynocephalidae > Cynocephalus > Cynocephalus volans. The sequence continues at coordinate 95,748,285 of NC_084461.1, read as the reverse complement.
GATGCTACTGTTTTCAGCTTCCCAGAAGTCCCCAATTATAGTTGTTTTAAAGTTCCTGTCTGTTAACTTCAATTATGTGGATCATCTGTCTATTTGCTTTTATAGCTTTTTTTTTTTCTCTTGGTTATCGGTTATATGACCTAACCTCCTCACATGTCTAGTAACTCTTGTTTGCAGGTCGTATGTTGTGTATAAAGGACCCCTAGAGGGTCCAGATATTATTATATTCCACAACAAAAAAATTCTTCTCTTGCTATGAACTAAAATATGTCCTCCCAAATTCATATGTTGAAACCCTAACCCCCAATGTGACTGTATTTGAAGATGAGGCCACTAAGGAAGTAATTAAGATTTAATGAAGTCATAAGGGTAGGACCCTAAACCATAGGATTAGTGGCCTTATAAGAAGAGGAAAAGAGGGAACTCTCTTTCTCTCTCTCTTCTCTCCCCGCTGCCCCCCATGAGCGCACATTGAGAAAAGGCCATGTGAAGGAGGGCACAGTGAGAAGACAGCCATCTGGAAGCCAGGAAGAATGCCCTCATCAGGAACTGCATTGGTCAGAATCTTGAACCTGGAATTCTCAGCCTTCAGAACTGTGAGAAATAAATGTCTGTTGTTTAAGCCACCCAGTCCATGGTATTTTCTTATGGCAGTCCAAGCAGACTAACACAACTCTGTTAGGAATATAACAGGGTCTAATCATTTCAATCTGATTGGCAATTGAACTGGGATAAAGTTTTAGTAAGATTCAGTCTGCTTCTGGTTTAATCATGTTCCTAGGGCATGGCTATTCCAGGCTTTTCACTGCAAGCACAGTGGTTCTCTGCCTCTTCAATACCAAAAGGCTGCAGGAGATACGTTTCTGTCCTTCTGAAGTTTTCAGCTTACCTTTTTGGCCTCTTGCCTCATGCAGCTTCAAGATTTGATAAGTCTTCAGAGGGAGATTGAACCTGTGTTTGAAGCAGGCCTCTTCCCTGATGAGTCTTTGTTTTCTAAGCTCTGTGAGATTGTGGGAGATTGCAGTTCAATGGGGAGAATCAGGCATGCATTTGAGGCTCTCAACTTTCCAGTGCTCCACGTGATTACTAAAAGCTTCACCGGTTTCTCTTCCTACAGCAGAGTCCTTCTACCTGGGTTAAGCCCAAACATCCCAAAACTGACAAATGCCCTGAGAGGAAAAATAGCTGGTACTCATCAGATCATCTCATAATTGTTCTCTCTCTCTCTGGGATTCTAGTTCATTTAGTCTTCACTGCTATCATGGCTCTTGGATGCTTTTGAAAATAACTTTTGTAATATTTTCCATTTGTTTGAATAATAATATTGGCCTATCACATTCTTCTCAGAAGCAGAAGTCTTTCTCTATATAATTTCTAATCTTTACAACTCTAGTTTTCCGAAACGATCTGCTAATACACTTTTGTTGTAATGAATGAATAAATAATTAATGCCTGTTTTGCCTGCTTTGCAGTCTTAACTGGGCCAAGTTTGCCACTTGTTTGGGAAGACAAAATGGCCACTGTTATTTTGATGATACAGCCAAAGTACAATGGCCAAGATTCAGGGACATGTGGTAAAGGGCACAGTTTTGAAGTACAAACCAATCAATCAGACCCAGACAGTCTAGAGTCCTGACTCTCAGCCATTATTTTTACCAGTTTTTGCTTTTCAACTTCTCTGCCACCCCAAGATGAGAAGTAGTGGGTGAGGTATTTGCTTACCAGCTTACCCTCTGTCTTCCCAACTAAACTCCATGAGGGTGGGGACTTTGGCATGCTATTTTATCCTCAGCATCTAGAACAGTGTGTCACCCCTAATAGGTGCCCAAGTCATTTGAATTAATAAATTAATATCACTAAGTCCTATCACAGTCTGTATTATTAGCAAATTAACATGATTAAATGATAAAATAGAAATAAAACAAGACTTTAGTGGAAGTTATTGACAATAACTAATGCTAATACACAATATGAGTTCCAGAAACTTGAGAAGAAGCACTTCAGCAATAACTTTGATCTGGAAGAAATAGAAGTTCAGGGATGGATTCTATTTTATAATAAAATAATTATCATTTATGAGATTATATTCTCCTAACAGCCCTCAAATAAAATAAAATCCTGTCCATCAAAGACCTTTGCAGAAAATAAACTGCAAGCAAAACTTTAAAATATAGATAACCTTGGAAATATTTTCAACTTTCAGTGCTAACTACAGCACTTGGAACATGGCATAGGAATTTCATCAACAGTTATACTTATACATACCAATGCCAATAAAATCATACAAACTGAACCAAGGGCAGAAGTTATTTTGAGGGAATTACAGTTAACCTTGTATGTTATTTACCACTCGATTTTTCTCCCCTGGAGAATATTCTTTGACAAGATCTTTATGTAAAAGCAGAATAATTTTCTTTAAAACTGCAAGGCTATAAGAAATTATTGATTCTTACTAAAAATCTGGGGAGAAAACAAATCAATTTTAGGTGAAATAATAATGATGAAAAATATAATAACATGTGAATACATTTTATTCATATGTTGTTGAAAATGTTCAACAGCAGGATAATTGACCATAGGGGATGATTAATGTTAAATAACCAAAAAAGTCCATTCCCTTACAATTTAATTTTCTATATCAACCATAAATGAAGCAATCATGGGAGGACCTCAGAGTATGAAGTAAAGCAATGGTCTTTGGAATAAAACAACTTTGACTTCGAATATTTGCCCTACTGTTACTAGTAATGTAACTAACTTTTCTGAACCCCATTGTTCTCATTTGTAAGATGGGAATTATTGAGAGAGCTCAGAGGAGTCATCTGTAGGATAACTAGGATTAACTAGTAGAAATAGAAGTGTTCATCTAGTAAAGAAGAAGAACTATGTAAAGCAGCCAGAACACAGGGAAAGACAAAGACAAAACAAGGAGAGAAAGAAAGCAGAACTGTGGTACCATTTTCATTCTTTTAACTGCAAGAATGAGAAATCTCAGGAACATAGTGAGACTCTGACCAGTTATAAATGAAGGTCTTGGTCAAAAGTACACAATTATACTGTACACCAGGTTGCCCTGACAGTAAGACACTTGCTTTAACATAAGGACATTTCAAAGAGAGCAATTCCTTGTTATTGAATTAACTTTGCCTTCAGAATTATGTGGTAGGGAGTTTGGAAGGGGATTAGGTCACAGACAAAAATCTGTGACAAAAGGGAGAATATGGTTTCTGCAGTTGTTTCGTGCCTGAGCACTGGGTAAGCATCTGGTACTAATGATCTGCTGTTCCTAGGGCTGGCTGGTGGGTGTCAGAGGTAAGTAATAAATCAAGTAGCTGCAGATAGTCTAATCAGACCACTGCTTCCATTGGAAGGAAACCCTAGAAATCAAAAGTTCTGAACTAGAAAATGGCAAGATCTGGCTTTCCTGGCACCTGGTTGTAGAGGATTGGAATATCCAGGCTCTGTAGAGGGCTCCCTCAGGCCTTATGCCTGCCTTCCTGGACTGGGCCCATCTGGGGGAGAGCAGAATTGGGTCACCAGGGATTATACTGCCAACCTCACAGGGTGTTGTGAGAATTAATTGAGACAATTCATTACAAAAGTACTTAGCACATGAGTACATGACAAGTGATGGCTTTCTTGCCCCTTCTCTTTTAACACTTACCACAGGTTACATAGTTACTTCCCCTTAAAGTATTCATGGTGTTTTCACGTTTTATTTTAAACCTTAGCCTACCCATCATTACCTTTTTCATATCTAAATATAAAGCAAACCATATAAATCTATGTACTCAGGGATTTGACTGATACTTAGTCTTTTTTCAAGAGAAACTAGCAGGATTAAAGAGATTATGAGGATGAGAGTAGAGTAGTGTGATGAAATCAGTGTACCATATTTATTGGGTAATTTTAAATGGCTGTGATCTTTAAAATAAAAGGTTGCATTTTATTATAGCAACTGAAAATGCCATTAATTTTGCAAGCATTTAACTGTTTCTGGTCTCAGGATTTTGCAGTAGATTTTACTTTTCATTAAGAAATAAAACTTAAAATCAGTCTAAGCTACATTTTCCCCAAAACATATTTCAGTTGCTCACTAAACATCAAGAAAAGGAACAAGACTGAATCTTGTGAATTTCACAGCTAAGGGTTTATGGGGCTAAATGGTCACTTCCCAAATAATCTATAATTTTCAGACAAAAAGATACAAAATCCCTGGGAAGAAAGATTGATGGCTATTTTCACGAATCCTGAATTAGAACTTTTAGCGGCAAGTCATAAGAATGCACATCAAACTTACTGAGAGAGAGAATGAGAGAGAGAGAGAATGAATAAGAAAAGGAATTCAGTGACTTAACTCTCTGAATAGTACAGAGGTACCTCTCATTTCAGGCAAGGCCAGGTCTGGAGTTTCAAATGATGATATCAGGAATTAGGACTCAGTTTTCTTCGATTATTTAACTCATATTTTCTCTGTATAGATGCTTCTCCACTTTCAGTGGGCTTATATCCTGATAAACCCATCATAAGTTGAAAATATCTTAAGTTGAAAATGCATTCAATGCACCTAAACTAGTGAGCATCATAGCTCAACCTAGCCTACCTTAAATCTGCTCAGAACACTTACATTAGCTGACAGTTGGGCAAAATTGAGTAACACAAAGTCTATTTTATCATAAAGTGTTGAATATCTTGTGTAGTTTGTTGAATGTTGTACTGAAAGTTGAAAACAGGGTAGATGTATAGGTACTTGAAGTACGGTTTTTACTGAATGTGTATCACTTCCATTGTAAGTTGGGTACCATCTTAACTCTCAAACAGGCTTTCTATGTTGTGGCTCTAGATTTACATCCTCCCAGCTTCAAATCAAACAAGCAAGCAAGAGGAACTTCTTTTTTCCTTGTAATCCCAACAACAAAATTCTAAAAATTGAGTCTCATTGGTCTAGCTGGGGTAGACATTCAAGAGAAACTAGCTGGCTTAAAGAGATTACAAGGACAAGAGTAGAGTACTGTGATGAAATCAGTGTGCCACATTTATTGGGTAATTTTAAACAGCTGTGATCTTTAAAATAAAAGGTTGCATTTAAAATTTTAAATAATTGTATTTTAATATTTAAAATAAAAGTTTGAATGTCCATTGTGGATCGAATGAACCCCACCCCCCACTTCACTGTAACAGTGTAACAGAGTTAAGAGGGTGGGAAATCAGACTATGGTAGTTTTGAAAGCTGGGTCTTTTAAGAAGTGATTGAATCATGAGGACTATGCCCTTGTGAATGGGTTAATCCATTTGTGGAGTAATGAATCAATGGTTAGCAGGTTGTCATGGGAGTGGCACTTGTGGCTTTATAAGGAGAGAAAGTGAACACAGTAAAGAGCTCTTGCCATACTATCCATGTGATTGCCTGCATCACCACAGGACCCTGTAGAGAGTCTCCACCCAGAAGAAGGCCCTCACCAGATGCGTTCTCTGGACCTTGGACTTCCCAGCCTCCAAAGCCATAAGAAATAAACTTCATTTTCTTATAAATTATGCAGTTTCAGGTATTTTGTTACAAGCAAGAGAAAATGGACTGATGCAGTACTCATTAACATCCAGAATATGAAAGCTTTTTGCAGGGGCCAGTTCTAGGTCATTTTATATATCACCCCAGAGGGTACAAGATACAGTGAAGTCTTACCCAAACTTGATATGATTTGTTTACAATTATCATAACTGTGTGTGTGTTTCTTCCAGTGCAGGCCTGGCCTCTCCACCATTCATGTTATATTCTATTTTGGGGTAAATCATTCTTAAGCAGTCAGTCAACTTACATTGTTATGCCAGTGATACATACCTAGCTTTATCTCTCTCAAGCTTATCACGACTTGGTTTGCTATATATTAAAATTTGGCTCTGCAGGGAACACCACAATAATTTGGGTTGTTGCAAGAAAGGAAAATATGTGGTAGAGATAACATCACTGGGAAGATGTATGTTAGTTTGCTTTGAGGGATGAGTCTGATTCCTCCATGCATGGGGTTTAATTGGATTTTAAAGTTTGCTCTTGCTAAAAATCACAGCTATAGAAAACTTTGGAGCATAGAATATGCCTGTCTTTCTGTTCTTAACAGATAAAGGGAATAAAATGGTATTAGTATATTTAGTGAATTTTTCTGTCTATGAACATATTTCATGGTTCATGACAGATATCAAAGGTCAGAAGTGGTCACATCAGCAATGCTGCCTCCAGAAATTTCAAAAGGAAGGACATTTGTAGCATGCAGCATGTCAATGAGAAGAATGTGGATTTGGAATTACAAGACTGGTTTTGTGTCTTGGTCTTACTCTCACTATTTGCAAGGCCCTGGGCAATTTACTTTAGCATCATGTGAGCCTTCATTTCTTCACCTATAAAGTGAGAATAACAACATCTGTCCTACCTAATTTACAGGACCAGTGTGAGGTTCAAATGAAATAAAGCTTATTTATCCCCATGTCTCTCCTGTAAATGAATTGCCTTATAGGCTGTCTTATTCATCTCTGAGTTTCATCTGAGAAACATCCCCTTCCTACAAGGTATTCTGAGAAAATTCAAACGTGATCATAATTGGAAATCTCTTCCTAGTTCCATGTTTCTATTATGCATTCTATGTAGTTACAGCCATGAGTAATAGAATACAAATGTGTTTAATCAGGAGAACCAGGAATAAGAGTATAATATTTTATAGTACCTGTCTCAAAATCCTTCTGTCTCATTCCCCTCTCCCCTCGTATTTACTCCCTCATTCAGACACATATACACAGTTTTGTATAGATATTGAAACCTATATTGGCCATGATTTAAAAAGAGTAACCAGGGAGCTGTTTTCCTCACTGAGAGCAATTAAACAAAGAAAGATTAAACAAACACCAATGAAATTAACAGTTCAGGATACATAATTTTGGAAGTCACATAGTCATACATATGGAATCTTTTTCCGTGGTGAACACTGCCCAGTTGATGTCAATATAAACAAGCAAGGTAATCTCAGGGTTACCTAAACCCATTTCCATTTTTCCAGACGACAAATCGTTCATTTTCTGTCACAGAAATTTCTGCAGAAAATCTAGATGGAAGTGAAAAGAACCTTTATAGAAAGGTGAAAAGTCATCTCCAGGGATTTCACAGGCTTCCTTCAGAAATACTTTAAATAATTCAAAGACCTCTGCAGCAAGGCACTCATGCTCTAACATTTAGAGAAATTACTAAGTGTTAATTATAATACAATTCACTCGTAAGTTCTCCATTTTACTTCTTGCCATGTCTTAGCTAATTAATGTTTCTCTTTGAGCTAAGAGAGCAGTAATTTTCTTGGCTGTTTCTTTGCTAAGGGAGTCGCTATTCTTTCCAAATTTTGAACTTCAGCTTCTTTTCTAGTAAAGGAAACCCAGGAAAAAATATGCAGCCTCAAATACAAGAACCCTAAGTTCTGAAATGTTGTTAAGATATTGTTCAATTTCAAAACTTCCTTGAGCCAGTGGTGAACAATATTTGTTTTCTGCCTCTATGCATGGCTATCATCCACTCATTCATCTCTTTAATCATTTGTTCATTGTTTATCTGTTCATCTGACAAACAGTTGTTGAACATACTTTGTCTCCTAGCCACTTTCCTTTCCCATTACACTTCCTAGGAAATTTTTTGAGAAAAGAAGCTTGCAGGATCAAGACTTGAGGACATGGCTGATATTTACTTTGGATAAATAACTCATGAATCAAAGAAGTCAAAGATGAGGATATACCAGAACCTACATGATTTTTGCAACAGTGAGATTCATGGCCTTTACAAATATGTAGAACAAGATGAAACAAATGTTTTCAGTAGATGTTCAGGTGCTCTTTTCTAAAAATAACATATGTAACCACAAATCAATGAATACAGCCAGATGGTTAATGAAGGCCAGCCAGGAAACTCCTATAATTCACAGTAATGCGTATGGTAATGAGCCCCCATTATAAACTAAACGGCAGCATAACTACACACTGTGTCTATTTCAAATAACAGTAATCTGATTATTTCGTATTTTTCAAAGCTCCAAAGCTTAATTCACAGGGAAAAATATTAGAAAGCCTGAGTGAGGGAGTTAATCATGCCCAGGAAATCAAATGGAAGGTGGCCTAAATTTTTATTAATAAGACCCATTTAAACATCAGAAGTCATAGCAAGAAAATAATACTCAAACCCAAATAAAGGCTAAGATTTATCAAAACATGAAAGAAGTTCCATTACCATGATTGAAAAGAAATGTTTTCTTTCAACTCTTTGATGTCTTTACTTTCCAAATAAGACCCTAGGAAAGGTTATGTTCTGTTGAACAGAATGCTTCAGGGACTCTGCCACTATAGAAAAATGCCAGGGATTGAATTTTATTTTTAGAATCTAAAGCAAATATTTATTTTTACACTTAAAGTTCACCTGATCTCAGAGAGGTAGTTTTAAAAGGCATTCTCAGATGCCTAAAATGATATAGGCAGGAGCACAGTACATGTGCAGACCACTGAGTGTGGTTTTAGGGAGCCACTCTACTCTCAGTTGACGTGTCACACTGGGCTACCTTCTTGTAAAGGGATAGGATGCTCAAAGCAGAGTAGTGAGAAAGCAAGAGCTTCAATACCCATCATCGTTTCAATCTTATGTGAATCAGGCCACTCACACAATGTGTGTTTGGAATACAAGCCATTACAATTGACATGCATATTTGATGCTCCATATTTTAACATTATTTCTATTAAACTGTTATGTGCTCTTAGGAATTCTTAGGAAGCATGCTTTTCCCCAAAATGTGATGGGACTATAGACAGACAAGATTGAACAAATTCTTATCTATAAAATTTCTGACTAGACCTCAGTTATATTTACTGAAGACTGGAGATTTATTTTCTGAAGTGTGTAAGACAGACGGTCTCTGGTCTGGGAGCAAAAAGACAAAATTGAAGGTGTGGGTGCTATATTGAAAACCAGAGGATTAAGTGAATTCACCCGTCTTCTCCCACTCAGCTCCCTATGTGCAGGTGGCCAGGCTTCACCATCCAGAGAAGAGATTGAAGTTTTTTCTCTGGAAAAGAACTGTAATAACAACCCAAGAGGAAAGTTCTAAAGGTGCTAACATCAGAAGTTTCTCAAGTAAATAGCCCAACTTGAACAAACACAATGGAATTCACAATCTCAGAGCCTATTTATACACTCAGAGTGGCCAATGAGCTATAAAATGTAAACAGACAATATACATCAAATCCAAGAAGACAATAATATATAGACATATATAATTATATGTAAAATACTATAAAATAGGAGAAGGTGACAATAGTAGGAAATATAAGAAGACAACCAGGGGTTATTAGACATTGAAAGCCAGCATGTAATTTGAAAAGTAGTGACAAAAATAAATAGATTTAAAGCAACTTGGAGAAAACAGAGACTATGCAGGAAAAAGAAAACTGAAAAGTAAAAACAAAACAGCATCGATATCTGCAGAGAGATAAGAGAAGGTCATGCAACCCAAGACAAGAACAGGATACTATAATAAAGAAACATTCAGATAACAAAGAAGAGCTTTTACAAATTGAAAATATTATAGTTAAGAATGAAAACTCAGTAGAAGAGTCTTTAGGAAGACTCTTAAGAGAAGATTTAGAAAATTGTTGAAGAGTGAGAGGTTAAATTAAACACATGAAAAAATGAAACAAATGAAAACAATTTTGACTCCAGGGAAAACAAAATGTTGTGCAGAAAAAGAATAGTGGTCATAGTTGACTACATGTCTCAGCTATAAATAGAATTTACATATATACGTATACATAATAATGTATTAATATATAATATTAATTTAACCAAAATTGTCATATAGCTCTACTTACTGGAGGAGAAAGGAATGAGAAGACTATGTGTTCATGGAGGAAAGTGGGGCGGGGGGAGAAAAGGGAGCTATATAAAGTCTCATCTTCCATAGCTGGAAGACAGTTAATGCCAGAAACTGAAAAATCGTGAAGTGGCAATGAAGAATGCTGCTTGGATTCATGAAACTAAATGACAACATAATCAGGCAAGAGAGATGAAAGTGATTGCTTCTGGGGAGGACAACAAGTAGGGGAGGGGTGGGACAATGCTGGGTTTCATAGCAAACCTTGCCATCTGTTGGAGTCTTTGGATGTTGTATATGATTAACCTTAATAAAAATGAAAACTGAAAGAGGATGAGACAAGGATGGAGACTGGCAAGACAGACAGATAGTCCCAAGTAATCATCATATGAAGCTTTGTACATAATAAACCCACATAGCCAAAGCATTTTTGAAATTTCTCTGTTGTAATCACCTTCAAAAGCCAAAATTACCTTAAAAAAAACTTGTGACTATTTTCTAAATCACAAAATATAGACAATTATTACTGAAAATTTGGAAAATATGGTAACACATACAAAATTAATGTTGATCCCACCATGCAGAAATAATCATAAAAGAACTTGGGTATATACAACTCTAGTTATTTTTTTATATGCCTATATATGCACATGTACATTTTATAAATTTGGAAATACACTGCATATGTTTTATAATCTGATTTTTTCAATTAATATGCTATGAATATTTCCTCTTACTAAATACTGTTCTCACTACCTTTTAAATGGCTTCATAGTGTTCAACAAATGTATGATAATTTTGTGCACATATCTATTTCTTTCAATGGACATAATTCCTAGAGGTAGAATTCCTGGAAAAAAGAAGATGTATATTGTTCAAAACACTTGATACTTAACTATCAAAACATTTCTCCAGTTCACATGATCACCAACAGCCTGAATTTTATATTTTTTAATTGACAAATAATAATTGTACATATTCATGGGGTACAATGTGATATTTTGAATATGTATATATTGTGAAGTGATTAAATCGAGCTCACTAACATATCCATCACCTCATCTACTTATCTTTTTTAGTGTGTGGTGAGAACATTTAAAATCTACTCTTTTAGCAATTTTGAAATACACAACATATTATTATTAACTGTGGTAATGGAATCTAAAAAAGTCGAACTCATACTTTTGAATACCGTCAAATTGACATCTTGATTTTGGGGAAAATTTCAGTTCCTCACTAGATACCCTACTTCCTCCTCTAGGTTATAAAGTCCTTGAGCTCAGAGACCATTTCCTAAAAATTCATCTTTTATATTCCCCAAAATATCAGGAAAAAGTAATTTTGTATTAGTACCTGGTGAACAAAGTCAGTAATCAAACTGGGTGATGCTCTTTGAGTCAAAATAATATGACTGTAAAGTAACAACACTGAAGTGTACGTTGCCAACTATCTTTGAAGCATCACTATATCCTTACTTGTAAGCATAGAGAACAACTATCATAGAAGATGAATGAAACATATATGGGATTTATTTATTTTTTTAATTTATTTTTTATTGTAACATAGTTGATTGTATGTATCTGTGGTGCAGAGTTGAATATCATTACCTGTGTGCAATATGTGATGCTCAAATCAGGATAAATAGTATATTCAGTGTTATACAATGTAATTGTTTTTCATGTCCCTTTACCAATTCCTCCCTTAACCAACCTCCCTCTCCCCCTTTCCCATGTCTGGTAACCTCAGTTCTGTTCTCTCCTTTTAAAAGTTCAGTGTGTAATTGTGAAATTATGATTGTTGTATATTTCTCTTTTTTATAATTATTTGTTTCATTTTTAGCTCCCTCTTATGAGGGAGGAAATGTGGTATTTCTCTCTCTGTGCCAGGCTTATTTCACTTAACATGATTTCCTCTAAGTGCATCCATGTTGCTGCAAATGACAGTATTTCATTCTTTTTTATGGCAGAGTGGTATTCTATTGTGTGTGTGTGTGTGTGTGTGTGTGTGTGTGTGTGTGTGTGTGTGTGTGTGTGTGTGTGTGTGTGTGTGTGTAGACACACACCACATTTTCTTTATCCAGTTATTCATTGATGGACATTTAGGTTGGATCCAACTCTTGGCTATTGTAAATGGAGCAGTGATACACATGGGGGTACAGATATCCCTTTGGCATAATGATTTCCATTCCTTCAGGTATATACCCAGCAGTGGAATTGCTGGATCGTATGGCAGTTCTGTCTGTAGTTGTTTGAGGAACCCCCATACTGTTGTCCATAATGACTGCACAAATTTACAGTCCCATCAACAGTGTAGAAGGGTTCCCCTTTCTCTGCATCCTCACCAGCATTTGTTATTCTCTGTCTTTCTGATAATAACTAATCTGAGGTGAGATGTTATCGCCATGTGATTTTGATTTGCATTTCTCTGATGCTGAGTGGTGTTGAGCAGTTTTTAAAATGTCTGCTGGCCATTTGTATATCTTCCTTTGAGAAATGCCTATTTGGCTCCTTTGCCCATTTTTTATTTGGATTATTTGTTTTTTTACTGTTAAGTTGTTTGAGTTCCTTATATATTCTGGATATTAATCCTTTGTCAGAAACATAGTTTGCAAGTATTTTCTCCCACTCTGTAGGTTGTCTTTTTGCTCTATTAATTGTTCCTTTTACTGTGTGAAGCTTTTTGTTTGATATAATCCCATGTGTTTATTTTTTCCTTTTGTTTCCTGTGCTATGGGGGTCATATTCATAAAGTCTTTGTCCACTCCTACTCCCTGAAATGTTTACCCTAGTTTCCTTTTAGGAGTTTTATAGTTTAAGACCTTACATTTAAGTCTTTAATCCATTTTGAGTTGATTTTGGTATATGGCAAGAGGTACAGGTCTAGTTTCATTCTTCTACATATGGATGTCCACTTTTCCCAGCATCATTTACTGAAGAGGCAGTTGTTTCCCCAAAGTATGTTCTTGTTGCCTTTGTCAAAGATCAGTTGGCTATAAGATTGTGGGTTGATTTCCAGGTTCTCCATTCTATTCCGTTGGTCTCAGTGTCTGTGTTTATGCCAGTACCAAGCAGTTTTGGTTACTATAGCTTTGTAGTATAGTTTGAAGTCAGGTAAGTTATACCTCTGGCTTTATTCATTTATTTATTTATTGCTCAGGATTGCTTTGACTATTTGGGGTCTTTTCTTGTTTCATATGAATGTTAGGATTGTTTTTTCTATTTATTTGAAGAATATCATCAGTATTTTAATGGTGATTGCATTGAATCTGTACGATTACTTTGGGTAGTATGGACATTTTCACAATGGTAATTATTCCAATCCAAGAGCATGGAATGTCTTTTCATTTTTTTGTGTCCTCTTTAATTTATTTCAGCTGTGATTTATAGTTCTCATTGTAGAGCTCTTTCACCTCCTTGGTTAAATTGATTCCTACATAGTTTATTTTTTGATGACTATTGTGAATGGGATAGCTTTCTTGATTTCTTTTTCTGCTAGTGCATTGTTGGAGTATAAAAACACTACTAATTTTGGGGTGTTGACTTTGTAACATGTAACTTCACTGAAATAGTTATCAACTCTAAGAGTTTTTTTTTTTGTAGGGTTTTAGGCTTTTATATATATATATACACATATATATGTGTGTGTGTGTGTATATATATATATATATATATGTATATGATTATGTCACCTGCAAACAGGGATGGTTTGACTTCATCTTTTCCAGTCTGGATGCCCTTTATTTCTTTCTCTTCTCTGATTGCATTGGCTAGTATTTCCAATACTGTTTTAAATAGGAGTGGCAAGAGTGAGCATCCTTGTCTTGTTCCCATTCTTAAGGGAAAAACTTTCAGCTTTTCCCCTTTCACGATGATATTGGCCGTGGGTTTGTCATATATGGCTTTTATTGTGTTGAAATATATTCCTTCTGTACCTAATTTGCTGAGAGTCTTTATCATGAAGGGATATTGAATTTTGTCAAATGCTTTTTCTGTGTCTGTTGAAATAAACATATGGTTTTTGTTCTTGATTTGGTTGATGTGGTGTATCACATTTATTGACTTGTGTATGTTGAACCATCCTTGCATCCCTAGGGTGAATCCCACTTGAATGTGGTGTATAATTTTTTTGATGTGTTGCTGTATTCTATTTTCTAATATTTTATTGAGGATTTTTGCATATGTTCATCAAAGTTATTGGCCTACAGTTTTCTTTTTTTTGTTGTTGTATCTTTGTCTGGTTTTGGTATTAGGGTGATGCTGGCCTCATAGAATGAGTTTGGGAGAATGGCCTCTGTTTCAATTTTTTGGAATAGTTTGGAGAGAATTGGTATTAATTACTCTTTAAAGGTTTGGTACATTTCAGCAGTAAAGCCACCTAGTCCTGGGTTTTTCTTTGTTGGGAGACTGTTGATTACTGCTTCAATCCTGTTGCTTGTTATTGGTATATTCAGGTTTTCCATGTCTTCTCAATTCAGTCTTAGTAGTTTGTATGTATCCAGAAATGTATCCATTTCCTCCAGGTTTTCACATTTGTTGGCATATAGTTGTTTATAATAGTCTCTAATGATTCTTTATATTTCTAATTTTTATTTTCTAATTTTTGTTATTTGGGTCTTTTTTTTAATTTGGCTTAGCTAATGGTTGTCTATGTTGCTTATCTTCTTGAAAAACCAACTTTTTTTTTGCATTGTTCTTATATATCATTTAGGGGTTTCTATTTCATTTGGTTCTGCTCTGATCTAAATTATTTCTTTCCATCTGCTAATTTGGGGATTGGATTGTTCTTGATTTTCTAGTTCTTTGAGATATAGCATTAGGTTGTTATTTGAAATCTTTCTGGTTTTTTTGATGTAAGCATTTATTGTAATAAACTTCCCTCTTAGTACTGCTTTTGCAGCATCCCACAGGTTTTGATATGATGTGTCTTTATTTTCATTAGTTTTGAGAAATTTTTTATTTCTTGTTTAATTTCTTCTTGAGGGGGCCCTGAAGACAACAGCAGGATCCATAGGCACCAGCACCACCCACCACCACCATCTGTGCTACCAGGTCTGGCAACCATGCGGGAGCCAGTGCCATTTGTACCCAGGGCCCTGAAGATGGGAGTCATGGGCTGTGGCCTCAGCCACCATCATCCACAACCAGGCTGACCATGGAGACAGAGCCAAAAGCCCCTGGGACACTGAGATGTGGGGGATGAAGGCCTTAGCCCTGTTCCCCTTTCCCCCACCTTCCCGCAACAACATCTTAGAGTGTAATTATTAAACACAAGTGTTTCTATGGGGTGTGTCTTATCTGCTCATGTCCTTCATTAAGTTTCTGCTTAGATTTTTCTAATTCCTTTTTAAGAGTTCTTTTTTCATTAAGGATATTAATCTTTGTGTTAAATTTGTTCCTTACCAATTGATATTAAAATTAATAAAAAATAATAATAATTTCTTCTTGGGCCCATATGTCATTCAGGAGCATGTTATTTAATTTTCATGTGTTTGTATAGTTTCCAGAGTTTTGCTTGTTATTGATCTCTAGTTTTAATCCTTTGTGGTCTGAGAAGATACTTGAAATGATTTCAATTTTTAAAAATTTGTTGAGGTTTGATTGTGACCTAACATGGGTCTATCCTGGCGGATGTTCCATGTGCTAATTAGAAGAATGTATATTCTGTGGTTGTTGGATGAAATGTTCTGTAGATATCTGCCAAATCCAGTTGGTCTAAAATGTGGTCTGAGTGTTTAAATCATGTATTTCTCAGTTGATTTGTTGCCTAGATAATCTATCCAATGTTGAGAGAGGGGTGTTTAGGTCCCAACTGTTATTGTATATGGGTCTATCTCTTTCCTTAGGCCTAATAGTGTTAGCTTCACATATCTGGGTGCTCCAGTGTTGGGTGCATATATATTTTTTACTGGTATGTCTTCTAGCTGGATAGGCCCTTTATCATTATATACTTGCCTTCTTTGTCTCTTTTTATGGTTTTTGGTTTAAAGTATATTTTATCTAATATAAGATTAGTTACTCTTGCTCATTTTTTATTTTCATTTATGTGGTATAACTTTTTCCATCCCTTCATTCTTAGTTTGTGTATGTCTTTATGGGTGATGTGAGTCTCTTGTAGACAGCGTATAGTCAGGTCTAGCTTTTTAATCCAATCAGCCAGTCTATCTTTTGAGTGGGGAATTTAATCCATTTACATTTAGGGTTGTTACTGAAAGGTATTTTCTTACTCCTGTCATTTTATCAATTTTTGTTTGGATGTTTTAAATACCTTTTGTTCCTTTCTTCAACTTTTCAACTTTTATTGTTTGCCTTCAGTGTTTTTTGGTTATTTGAGATCGTAAGATATAGTTTCTTTCTCTTTCTTGTTTGCATTTTTGTTCTACAAGTGAGTTTTGTTCTTTTTTATGTATTCATGGTAGTCATTGTTGTTTTTTGGATTCTAGATGTAGGACTCCTTTGAGGATTTCTTGTAGGGCTGGTTGTGTGGTGGTAAATTCTTGTAGTTTTTGTTTGTCTGGGAAATACACTATTTCTCCTTCATTTCTGAAGGATAGTCTTGCTGGGTATAGTATTCTTGGCTGGCAGGGTTTTTTTTTTTTTTTTCACTTAGTATTTTGAATATATCATCCCATTCTCTTCTGGTCTGTAGAGTTTCTGTTGTGAAGTCTGCTGTTAGTCTGATTGGGACTCCCTTATAGGTGATGTGACACTTCTCTTATGCTGTTTTTAGAATTCTCTTTGTCTTTGAGTTTTTCTAGTTTGACTATAATGTGCCCCAGAGAGGATCTTTTTGGGTTGAATCTGTTTTGGGGGATCTTTGAGCCTCCTGAATCTGAAGGTTCAGGGGTGGCAGGCTGCTCACATGACAATGGTGGCTGCCTGGAGGTGCCAGTGGTGGCGGTGACTGCAGCAGTGGCAGTTGCAGCATCTGCCCACTTGGCTGCAGTGTCGACAGTTATAGTATCTGGAGCTGTAGGGGTTATCTTGCAGTGGTGGCAGCAGCTTCAGTGGCTGCAACTGCCTCCCTATAGTCTGTGGTGTCCTTGGCAGCAGCAGATTACCTCGTGAGGATGGCAGAAGCATTGGTGGCTGCAAGTGCCTTCCTCATGTCTACGGTGTCTGCAGCAGCAGTGGGGTTACCTTGTGGGGGCGGCAACAGCACCAGTGGCTGCAACTGTCTCCTTTGTGTCAGTGATGTCTGCAGTGGCAGCAAGGTTACTTCATGGGGATGGCAGTAGCACTGGCAGCTGTCACTGCCTCCTGGGAGTCTGCTGTGTCCACAGCACCAGCAAGGTTACCTCATGTAGGTGGCAGAGATGTCAGTGGCTGCAACTACCTCCCTCATGTCTGCGGTGTCCTTGGCTGTCTCCTTGGCAGCAGCAGGGTTACCTCATGGGGGCAGCAGCAGTACCAGCAGCTGCAACTGCCTCCCTTACGTCTATCGTGTCCTTGGTGGCAGCAGGGCTAACTTGCTGAGGCAGCATTGGTGGCAGTGGCTACAGCCATCTCCCTCATGTCTACAGAGTCCACAGCTGGAGTGACATCACCTGCAGGACTGTTACTCTTTGGGGAGCTGTTTTATAATGGGCGACAGTTCTGGGCCTGGACAATGGCTCTGGAGACTGTGGCAGCAGTGGCAGTGGGCCCGTTTTGATCTTCTGTGAGAGGAACACACCCTGGGCACCTCTAGGCTGCCATCATCCCAGAAGCCTCAGATACATGGGATTTACCTATTTCCTCTGGTGGTGTCTTCGAATTGGCAGTTATTTTTTCAGATTATTCAGATGTGGTACTCATTAAAAGAAATCCTCAGAGAATAAAACATGCAGATAATGACAGTAGTGCATTCTGGCTAGTGTTGTTTTACATAATGGAACAAAACTGAAGTAAATATATAAATATAGGCAAATAAAGTAAACCCCAATGAAAAGCCTGAGGGAAAAATAAGCTTTGCTTTTGTTGTTGTTGTTTTTAGTTGTCCTCTAACTAAAACAAAGAAGGAAAGAAGAGCTCAATTGGATTCTAAAAGTAGTTTGCAAAAATAGCTTCTTCAGGGCTGGCCCCGTGGTGCACTCGGGAGAGTGCGGTGCTTGGGCGTTCAGCGGTGCTCCCGCCGCAGGTTCGGATCCTATATAGGGCTGGCCAGTGCACTCAATGGCTGAGCGTGGTACTGACGACACCAAGCCAAGGGTTGCGATCCCCTTACCGGTCACAAAAAAGACAAAAAAAAAAATAGCTTCTTCAGCTGCTGTAAGAGCTATTCAGAGTTTCTTCATAACACTGGATGTTTGCACCAAGGCAGGTCAATCAGAAACCTGAGCTATACCTTTCCAGGTCAGGGAAGAGGCGGTTAGTAGTGAGATACAGCTGTTACAGAAGAGCTATTTACCTTAGACACACTGGCAATAGGGTCTGCTCCTCACAGATCTGTCCAGCTTCCGGAAAGCCCTGGAGTTTCACCTTGCCTGGCCTCTCCAGCTGAGGTCATCATCGGTAACTCTCCTGAGGCACCTCCCTCAGTACTAGGTGGCAGCCGCTACTTTCTTCTGTCATTGGCACTTTCTTTCCTTCATCTAATTTGCCTGCCTCCTAGATCACGCCAGCTGAAGGTGCTATTGGAAGAAACTGTACTCACACCTTGGTGAAGGGGAGAAAGCAGCTGTTTTTCCTGTCTTCTGCACGGGCTGAGCCATGCAGCCTGCACAACTAGAACTCAGTCTGCAAGTGTGAAGAGATGGGGTTGAAGCATGTCTCCCATACTTTATTTAAGTACCTTTGAATAGTATTGAGGTCGCTGAGTTATTAAAATTTTGTCCTATAGTCAAAACTGTAGCGAGGACAATATATCTTTAGTTAAAAAAAAAAAAAAAAAAGGCATCCTTCAGCACCCAATTCAGATGCCATCCTAGGTGTTTTCACATTTCTCAGCTCATTTAAATCTGACAGCATTCCAGGGAGGTGACCTAACTATTCTCACTTTAACAGATGAAGAAACTGAGCTAAAAGAGAGTAAGTATGTTTCCAAAGTTAACCAGTTCATAAATAAAAAAGCCAAAATGTAACCTTGGGTCTTACAAATTCTAAAATCCCTTTTAATATACCCTCCCCACTTTCCACTTGCTTCTTGGTGCCCCTTCTTTTCTGAGCTTTTCCTATTCAAATTGATTTTAGCCAGCTACCATGTTAGAAGGGATTTAATAATACAATTCACAGTGTATTACCTTTTAAAAGTTTTGATTGCATTTGAATAGGAAGCATCTATGTAATGAAATTCCAGTGGTGAAATTTAGGTATTAGTTTGATACAAGATATATTACAAGATGATAGTCTCAGAAGAGGCCAGGGTCTCTAGTGGGACATCTGGTAGCCTTAATTCTAGAAGATCCTGAGGCAGGGGCCATATGTTTCTGTCCATATGTTTTAGTGACGTGGACAGAACATGCTTGAAAAATACTTTTGATAAGAATGATGAAAAACTGCATTGGCATTTCAAGGAAAAACATACACCTGAAGGAGAAGATAGGAGCAAAATAAGAATTCCTTCGTATGAATATCAATATAATTTGCATCTTTTTTCCAGCCTCTCAAAAAAATCACTATAAACGTAAAACCTCACCTATCCCTTTCAATCCTTAATTCGTTAACCTGAGCACTCAATGTAATTGAGTGGGAGAAAATAGAACATTTTTCTTGTCACTATAAAGAAAATGTGTTATGCAATTCTCCTAAGTATTCATTCTGGTAATGCTGGAAGAAATTGTGAATTAGAAGTAAAAGACAAATGTTTTTTTCCCCTAAGTTTATATAGAAAAATGTCAGCTCAGATATTATATAAAATATGCAACTTAATAGTCTGTGGAGCAGATATTCAGCACCCAGAAATAAAATGTGTGACATCCGAGCCCAGCAGGGAGCACTTGGTTATCCTCAGCAACCAAAACAAACATTCAGAACATCTAGTATGTATAAAACTCTGAGATAGTGTAAAAATGAAAGGTAGAGGGTTTTAAAATCTATTTTGAGAGACAAACTATGCCGATCCGCCCAGCTACACATTAAAAAAGAGCAAAGTGGATGCTATTGTGTTGAATGTCTTCCATGAGTGACCTCCCTTTACCCTTTCTCTCCAGGATGTTACATAATTATTCTTGCTTATGAAGAGTAATCTGGTGTATTCTTTCACTTTTTCACTTTATTTCATAGCATGGAAAATAAAACCAAAGTTTTATCACAATGGCTAATAAATAACTCACTTCTTTCTTTTTAAAAAAAAGTATTTTTATTTTGCAATAGTATTAGGCTTAAGAAAGAGTTACAAAAATAGTGCAGACTTACAGCTACCCCTAATATTAATATCTTACATAACCAAAACCCTTGTCTCTCAACTAAGAAATCACCATTGGTATGATGCTATTAAACTACAGACTTTGTTCGGACTTTGACTTAGTTTTTCTACTGATGGCCATTTTAAAATTAATATTTCAATATTCTACTTCACATTTGGCTTGTCATGCGTTCTTAGTCTTATCCAGTCTTTGACAGTTCCTCAGTCTTTTATTGTCTTTCATTACCTTGAGGCTTTTAAAGAGTACTTGTCAATTATTTTGTAGAATGTTCCTCTATTTGGGTTTGTTTGATATTTTCTCATGCTTAGCCTGAGACTATGCATTACTAGAAAGAATTCCACAGAAGCGATATGTCCCTCATCATTCTGTCATATCAGGGGTACACGATGCAGATATGTTTTATGATTGACAATGTTAATCTTGGTCACCACCAGATATCTGCCAGATTTCTCCACTGTAAATTTACTATTTTTCTTTATAGTTAATAAGTATTTATTTACTTATAATAAGAAATACCTTGATATTATGCAAATGTCCTATTTCCCTTAAATTTTATCCACCGAGCAACTCACTTTTGGAGAAAAGGTAAACCTAATTTATAGATATAAGAAATCTATCAGTGATACCAGAAGCCCAAGTGATTGGTGGCTATTATGGTAATCCTAAAGTAGACAATTTTAGAATTGCTAAAGGCAGAGCATGTGAAACAAAAAGCACCCTCAAAAGGGCATAAAGAGTCAAGCAATTTGTCATTATACCACAAAACCCTCCTCTTTTTGATAATTTGAGGGAAGAGCTAAAATAAAACAGATAAGATTCAAAGAGAAACAGAAGGAATTCCAGACGGATTCCACAATTATCAGAGCTACATTATCATTTGTATTTCTTAACTCATTTTTGTATCAGTAAGTTATATGGCTCACAGATGGTTTAAAAATCTCATTTCCAGTGTTCTTCAGATCAAGTACATAAAGAACTATAGGCTTTGGGGCTTTTGAGTCATTAAATTTTGGCAGACTATTGAATGCCACTTGTTAGATTGGTTTATTAATTTTCCCTGAACACTGAATTACAATATTGTAAAGTCCATATTCAAGTTACATTGTAAAATATGCCTTCAGAATTATTTCTATACCACATGTCCTTGCCAGAAGAGGCAAAATATTCATGAGCCCAATCTTAACAGAGTTTACTTGACCCTCCAAGAATTCCAAGTGAACTAACTGGAGCATATGCAAAGCAATGTCACTATTAGATAATTTATCACTTGGAAAAAAAAAAGCAATTTAAGTTAATTCATGTAAAAAACCAAAATACCTATACCATTAATGAACCAGTTATATATTGGTTTTATCTGTGAATGTAATAGCATCAATAGCCAATATATATTTAGTACTTTTCCGTGTGCCAGTCCTTAAGTTCTTTACACAGATTATCATATTTAATTGGCAAAGCTATATGAGGTGTCAAGAATCATGGAAGGGCTAAGATTTTACCCTACTTGCAACCTAACAAATTAGCTTGCTGTAGTTTTATGGGTGCTGGCAGAAGTCTTTGTTCTTTGGTCCACAGACAAAGGACATTTATTACTCATAGAAATGGTGGTAACCAAAGTATCAGCATTGCGTGCACCATTTCTCCAAGCTCCAACTTCCACAGAGGGTCAGGTGACACCTACACAAAATGAGTTGCATTACAGGAGAGGAATCCCAAATTGAGGAAATGCGAATCTTTAAAAACGGACAATGCGCATGCTATTATTCGCATCAGAGGGAGACATTATCACCATCTCCCAAGGATACTAAATGTACAAACATCCTTGGACGAATAGTCCAGAATAAAGGCCATCAGTGGCTCTGCTCACAACATAGGCAGAACTGCAAGACACATCCACGGAGAATTATCTTCCAACATGATTCGGTACGATCATTATTTCTCTTACGAATGAAGAACTTTAAGCTGAGAGAGAACTACATGAATTTAAGGAGACATTCAATAAAGGTCCAAGGTACTTGCTCTCTTATGGGAGCATTTTAATATTTACAAGTTCATTTAATTTATTACATGAAACAGCGTCTGTTGCTTTTAAAACTTAGAAAATTCAAGAATAAAATCAGGAGATTTTAAGTCCTGTTTTTCTGTGTGAAAGCTATTTTAGGCATTGGGGATGTGTCATATTGTATTTAACTTCTTTCATTCAAAGATTAATTTTAAACATGGGGTGAAAAACTCTTCAAGTTGTCAAAGCATTAGCTTTTAGTAATAGAATGGATGTTGTTCTTTTAAAGGTCTCCTAATATTTCTTTTAATGACTTGGAAAGCTTGTCATTTACCCTAACACAATGTGAATAAAATACAAATGTATGGTGGGAACCAGAGTTAGGAGGAGCTCAGAAATCTACATTTGCCATAACATGGGTCCTAGTGATCAATTCAAAATGCCCCGTGACTTTCCATAGGAAATTGTGCTGTATCAGAGACAGCTCTGTGGGTCTTTTGTCCATTCACATGGAGAGGTGTTGGAAGATGAAATTGTTTTTTACATTCACTTAAAAGTTACTCCACAGCCATTAGATAAAAGCAAGAATAATTGCCTGCTCAGTGGGCAGGCAGCTACAGAGGAAGAAACACTGTCATCAAACAGTTGTGTTTTTCAGCTCTGGCAGATGGAGCATCATATTCTTTGGTGAGTTCTTCTACTCTGTAAAATTTAATGATTTGCCCTCCCCGCAGATTGCTTAACAAATTATTGTCCACAATATTTGGATGTCAATTTACTTTCGAAAGCCTCTCAACTTTAACTAATAGTTGCAATCCAAATCAACAATAACCAAGGAAGGATGGAAATTATGGCTGCATTCTGGTAATTCACTCCAAACTAAGCTTGTTATCTGCATGAAATACAACTGTGGCTCTGTGAATAATTCTCAAAAATGTTGAATTTAAAATGAGCGCTGGGTAGGATAAACAGTAGTTGAATAATACTTAAACTCCACCATCTGGTATTCTAGTATTCTAATGTGAGCTGAATTTCTTTTATTAGGTGTTTATTTCTGTATGTATTCTTTCCCTATGCAAAAGGAGCCCCATAAACTGGGGGAGGAGTAAGAGTCATGATTCAGGACAATTTTCTTTTATAGTAATTCTCTTAAAGGGAAGTACGAGTATTAAAATCACAGCCATTTTCCCAAAGGGGCAACTGAAGAACTCCTTAGAGAGTTTGTCTCAATTCCAAGCACTTATTTGTAAGACTTCATGAGGTCGATGCATGTAAAAGGAGGGAAAGAATCACTCAGGTAATAGGAAAAAAAGAGTGTATGATAAAGATTAATGATAGGAAACAAACAAAAATGATTTATGGTAGAAGACAGGGCAAGACCAAAAATAATTATAAATATTCATTCATGGTCTTTGGGAGAAAAATAAGAGAATAAGATGAAGAATTTTTGAATAAATGAAACAGGTATCATGAAAGGAAGATTTAATGGGCTCATTATGCTTGGGGAAAAAAATCGATCAATGTTATCTCCTCAAAAGTTTTATACCAAGCTATTCCAGTGACTTCATGTGAAATTTGCATGAGAATTCTTTTCTTCCTGATCTGAGGAATTCAATATAAAGTTATATGGAGAAAGTAGGAGACAATAATGACATTTACATAGCTCCTTACTGTTTACCAAAATACTTTCATACGCATTATCCCCTTTGATAGACACAGCAACGCTCTGTATAAAGTGAGTAGAGCTGATATTTTCATCCCCATTCTTCATATCAAACAAGTTCAGCTGCTGACTGACAGTACCTTGAGGTCTGTTTTACTTTTCAAAACTCTCAACTTTAATTGTTATATTTCAACTTAGCACTAACCAAAGTGGCAAGGATATTCTGCGTGTGTTCCAAGCAAATCTACGATCTGCTTGAAATGTACCTCCCCTCTGACTTCAAATTCAGCTTTTATTTAATTACTTTATGCCTCCTAAAGAAATCTGGCTCTACCATGGACTGAAAAATATACCCTGGAGTCATTCCTTAATTTCTCTAGGCATCAGTTTCCTGGATTAACGTTGATAGTTAAATGTTTACAAAGCACTTTTGCATTCGTCATCACATTAATGTCCACAGAAACTAAAAATAGTTCTTTTTTTTAAAAAAAAAAAAAGAGTAAATTTAAACTCAGAGTGGGTAAATGGCTTGTCTAAGATCATGCTAGCAATAAATGTTAGGTCCAGGTCTCTACTCAAGATGTCTAACCCACTGCCTTACTGTGAACTCTGGGACTGGGTCAGATGCTTTCTAAGATCTCTTTCAGTTCTGTCTTCCCTGATTTCAAAGACTGACTGGGAGAATCTATTGCTATTTGCATGTGAATAGTATTTTACTGGTAGATTGTATAATACAGGGAACAAAAATAAAATAAAATATTTTATTGACTAGTTATTAAAGTACTTTCTGACACCTCCTTTTTGAAAGAAATTGTGTCAAGTGTGGTGGAAAGAACAGGAAATGAACCAAAACCTATCTCTACCCTCAAAGAATGTATGCTCAAGTTTTGGACATAGTATAATAAGGGTACTTCAAAAGTTCATGGAAAAATAGAACTAAAAGATAATACAAATCTTTCCATGAACTTTTTGAAGAAAGTCAGAAAAGCAGCACAGACAAAGTGCTCTGTGCGTCAGAGAAGGGAAGTGATCTTAAGCTTTAAACCACAGGATGGGTTTAAACACTCAGAGATTGAAGCAAGGTAGCAGAAGAAAGATAACCCAGAAAAAAATCTCACGTGCCATCTACCTTATTAGCATATCTCTTCTGTACCAAAAAGACATTAGAATGCGTTTTCTTGTAAATGATAATAATAACAACATAATTGTTATCTTGATTATTATTAACTATCAATGTACCACTAGAAAAATAAAAAGTTAGGGATTTTTATACAATACCTGAAATATGACTAATATATATATTCAAATCCATTGAGAATCACAAATCCGTAATGCATGCAAATTTTAGACACCAACTTCACCTTTGTCTTCAAAGTAATGTTTTCTTGTTTTGTTGTGTCATTATCAAGACCTGTCAAAAAGTCCTTCAAATGATCAGTTTAAATTTTTCTTCCTCTTTGTCTAACTTCCAGAAGTATTAAAGAGCATTGCAATGAATAAAGGCAGAATGGAAAAATGACAAAAACAAAAGACCAAGGCAATTAGTCACTGAAAAATTGAGAACTGACAAACTTTTCTACTACCCGTAATAATTGCATGGCCTTATTAAGTTGTACCTTGTGTTGTTACCCAAAGCCAAAACATGTTGTCCACTTCACTTGTAACAGCGTACCCAGTGCAGGTTTTCTCTATGAAACGAATAAGATGGATGTCAGAGCAGGCTTTGTAATGTGTTGAAGACTGAGAATTTTGGCAGCAGATTAAATGAGTAATACATGAGCATTGATTCCAAACACCCTTTCCATTTAAATTTCAGCACTGCATCAAACATCAGGCAACTGTGTAAGATGAAGTAAGACCAAAGCAAGAAGGAAATTATAATAATGTAGCTTGCAATAAAACTTCATTTCAAATAACATCTTTCATATAAACTGGTATACAAAGTGCTTTATCAAATAAAAAAGTACAAAAAAGGTGGACGGTATGTGGTATAAATTACAGAAAACAGTGGTGCAAGGATATTATATGTGGACAAATTGAAGCATTCCATCATAAAGCCAAGAGCGGTGGGAGAAAACGTGAAGAGGGACAGCAAACTGTACGATTTTAGATGGGTTGTAAGAAACTTACAACATTTATAAGAAAGCCATTTTTCTCCCCATCCATGTTTTTAAAAAGAAGTATTTACCATTTTCTTTTAGTAGAATGCAGTAAGCTGTGTATCTGGTAAAGCTGAATTTTAGAGTCCTTTAGGCTTGAATATTACACTCAACCAGAAAGAATGAGTGGTTCTGTGTAAATAATCTAACTCCTCCCCAAAATGGGCTGATCTCCTGGAAGTGTCAAATCGACAGGTGGCAAAAATCCTCTTACAGTCATTTATAGCAGAGTAGTTTACAGCACGAGCATTGTAATAAGACCAATTAGATGCATGCGTGAACTCTGTCACTTAAGAACGGTAAGGCCCTAGACACTGTATGACCTCTCTTTGCCTCAGTCTCTTCATTTCTCATATGAGAATTACAATAATACCTAGGTAATAAGACAGTCATAAAGATTAAATAACAAAATTCATACAAGATGTTTAGCACATGGTCAGTAGCACAGCCATTTCAAATGTTAGCTGTGAAGATGTGGTCTTAGTCCCCATGGGAAGTCTGGAACCACCAGTGAGGACCTCCAGGTTTGTCAAAGCCCAGTAGTGTTCAGATAAAGTAGTCAGTCAGGATTCACTTACAGGCACTCACTCACACACCTGTTACCAGGGGTGCCGCTGTAGAGTCCAGGCATTCAAGGTTACAAATCTCTGATGTCACACGACTTTTACTTTTGTAACAAAAAATCTGAAACAACAGAAGACTGACACTCCTTAAACTCTAGGGGAAGATCCAGAATAGATCTTTTGTTAAGAGGTCCATGAGGGAGGTTAGGATATGCCAGCTCAGTCCTTAGACCATAGCTCGGCTGTGTGGCCTTGCCTATTCCTGTCTTAGATGACTTCCATGCAAAGACCCTCTGAGGGGACCCACAGTGTCCACCACTCCCCTGGTATTAGTTACATATTGCTGGGTAACAAATTAGTCCCAGACTCAGCACCTTAAGACAACAAACATTCTCTATCACACAATTTCTGAGGGCCAGGAATCCAGGAGTGGCTTAGCTTTGTGGTTCTGCCTCAGAGTTTCTCATGAAGTCTCTGCAAAGTTCAGCTGCCAGCCAGGACCGCAGGATGTTTTCCAGTTCACTCATGATGGCAGCAGACTTCAGCTCCTCACCAGGTGGGCCTCTTCATAGGGAAGCTCATGAAATGTGAGCTGACTTTCCACAGAACGAGTGATCGAAGAAAGTAAGAGAGAATCGAGCATTAGCCACAGCATCTTCCATGACCTGATCTCAGAAGTGGCATACCATTGTTTCTGCCATATTCTGTTGCTCGCACAGTCCAGCCTGGTACAATGTGGACAAGTACTACACAAGAGTGTGAGTACCAGGAGGCAGGACACATTGGGGCCCATCTTAGAGGCTGGCTACAGACCCCCTTGCTGTTAGCTATTCTTCTGCCCTGGCCACTCCTGGACGTTTTTAGCCTATTGATGACTATAGTCCAGTTTGTCTATATTTTTCTGTTCATTCCAGACTAAACTATGGTTGAACTACTGTATGATGCTGAAGTTTTCCTTTCTCAAAGCACAAACCAAAGCATTTACCCTATTATATATAACATAAGTACTTTAAGGCTTTAATCTGTTGTTCCTCCAGGTAAACCTGAATATATTTCTGTTTTTCTTTTAATTTAAATTCGTATTTTATCATTTACTTGTACGTATTTGTGAAGTACAGTGTGTTGTTCCAATACATACACATACTGCACGTATGTGTGTAGTTTTGTCCACCACTGCCTGCCCTCGCCCCCCACCCCTCTGGAAACTGTTATTCTACTTTCTATTTCTATGAGAATCACTTTTTTTTTTTAAGATTCCACGTGAGTGAGATCATGTGATATTTGTTTTTCTGTGCCTGGCTTACTTCACTTAACATGATGGTTTCCAGTTCCATTTGTGTTGCTGCAAATGATAGGGTTTCTTTTTCTTTTTTGTTTTTATATAGCTGAATAGTATTCCATTTTGTGTGTGTGTGTGTGTGTGTGTGTGTGTGTGTCACTGGTTTTTTTAATCCATTTATCCATTGATGGGCATTAGGTTGATTCAATCTCTTGGCCATTGTAAATAGTGCTGTGATGAACATGGGAGTGCGAGTGTCTTTTTGATATATTGATTTCATTTCCTTTTGGTATATACTCAGTAGTGAGACAGCTGGGTCATAAGGTAGAGCCATTTTTAGTTCTCTAGGGAACCTCTGCACTGTTTTTCACAGTGGCTTTATCAATTTACACCCCCACCAGCAATGTAGAGGAATTCCTTTTCTTCACATCCTCACCAGCATTTGTTCTTTTCTGTCTTGATAACAGCCATTCTACATGGAGTGAGATGAGATCTCATTGTTGTTTTAATTTGTATTTGCCTGATGATTAGTGATGTTTTATTAGACAGTTTCTGTGGCTTTTAACAATACCTGAAACTGGGTAATTTATAAAGAAATAACATTTATTTCTTACAGTTTTGGTGGCCGGGAAATCCAAAGTCGAGGGAACACATCTGGTGATGGCCTTGGGGGGGTGGCTCTACAGTGACTCGGGGCATCACATGGCAAAATGGCTTAGCAAGAGAGAGCTAAACTTTTCAGTTACTGTCCTTTTAAAGCCATCAGAATCTTGCCCATTACTTCACAAATGGGTCAACCAGTTCATGAGGACACAGTCCTCACTCTTCAGTCACCTCTTTAAGGCCCCGCCTTTTAATTACCATGATAGGATTTCCCACCCCCAACACTGTTGAAGTGGGGATTAAATTTCAATGAGTTTGGGGGGACACTCAATCCACAGCAGATGTTGAGCATTTTTTCATGTGCCTATTGGCCATTTGTATGTCTTCTTTTGAGAAATATCTATTCAGGTCCTTTGCCCACTTTTGAATTGGGTTTTATTTATTTGTTTGTTTGTTTATTTTTTGCTGTAGAGTTGTTTGAGTTCCTTATATATTCTGGATATTAGCACCTCTTGTAGTTTGCAAACATTTTCTCCCATTCTGAGGTTGTCTCTTCAGTTTGTTGATAGTTTCCCTTGCTGTGAAGAGGCTTTTTAGTTTGATGTAGACCCATCTGTATAGTTTTGCTTTAGTTGCCTGTGTCTTTCTGGTCTTGTTCAAAAAAGCACTGTCCAATCCTATTTCTTGTAGCATTTCCTCTATGTTTTCTTCTACTATTTTATAGTTAAGGGTCTTAAATTTAGGTCTTTAATCCATTTTGAGTTGATTTTTGTGTAAGGTGAGAAGTAGGGTTCTAGTTTCAATCTTCTGCATGTGGATATCTAGTTTTCCCAGCACCATTAAACTGATAAGAACAGATACTACACTTGATCTTAGCCAAAAGGCCGAGAAGCGATTCCCCAGCACCATTTATTGAAGAGGCTCTCCTTTACCCACTTTGTATTCTTGGCTCCTTCATTGAAAATTGGTTGGCTGTAAGCTGAGTTTGTTTCTGGACTCTCTGTTCTGTTCCACTGGTCTATTTGTCTATTTTTATGCCAGTACCATGCTATTTTGGTTACTGGAGCTTTATAGTATATTTTAAAGTCAGAAAGTGTGATGTCTCCAACTTTGTTCCTTTTGTTCAAGATGGCTTTAGATATATGAGGTCTTTTGTGGTTCCATACAAATTTTAAGTCTGTTTTTTCTATTTCTGTGAAGAATGTCATTGGTTTTTTGATGGGGAATGCAGCAAAATTATAGATAGCTTTGGGTAATGTGGACATTTTGATGATGTTAATTCTTCCAACCCATGAACAAGGGGTTTGTTCCCATTTATTTGTGTCCTCTTCAGTTTTTTTCACCAATGTTTTATAGTTTTCATTGTAGAAGTCTTTCACCTCCTTGGTTAAATTTACTCCTAGGTATTTCATTTTTTTTTGGTAGTCATTGTGAATGTGATTACTTTCTTGATTTCTTATTTAGCTGTTTTATTTCTGGTATATAGAAATGCTATTAGTTTTTGTGTGTTGATTTTGTATCCTGCTACTGCATTGAATTTATTTATTACTTCTAGTAATTTATTGGTGGAGTCTTTAGGATTTTCTACATCTATGATCATGTCATCTGCAGATAGGGATGGTTTGACTTCCTCTATCTGACTTGGATGTCCTTTATTGCTTTCTCTTGCTTTACTGTGTTGGCTGGAACTTCGGTACTATATTTAATAAGAGCAAGGAAAGTGGGCATCCTTGTCTTGGTCCATATCTTAGAAAAAAGGCCTCCGATGTTTGTTCATTCAGTTTGATATTAGCTTTGGGTTCCTCATATATGGCCTTTAGTGTGTTGAGGTACATTCCTTTTATACCCAATTTGTTAAGTGGTTTATCATTAAGGGGTGTAGGATTTTATCAAATGCTTTTTCTGTATCTATTGAAATGCTTATATGGTTTTTTCCTTCATTCTGTTGATGTGATGTATCAGGTTTATAGATTTGCATATGTTGAATCATCCTTGCATTCCTGGGTTGAATCCCATTTGCTCATTGTGTATGATCTTTTTAATGTGTTGTTGGATTCAGTCTGCTAGTGTTTTGTTGAGGATCTGTGCATCTGTGTTCATTTCAGATATTGTTCTGTAGTTTTCTTTTTTTGTTGTGTCTTTTTCTGGTTTCGGTAGTAGGGTAATGCTGCCTCATGGAAGGGGTTGAATTTCTTGGAAGAGTTTGAGAAGAATTGATATTAGTTCTTCTTTAATTGTTTGGTAGATTTTGGTGGTGAAGCCATCTGGTCCTGGGATTTTCTCTGCTGGGATAATTTATTACTGCTTCAATCTCATTACTCATTATTGATCTGTTTAAGTTTTCTAAGTTCTTCATGATTCAACCTTGGTAAGTTGTATGTGTCCAGGAATTTATCCATTTCTTCTAGGTTTCCCAGTTTGTTCACATAAAATTGTTCATAGTAGTCTCTCATGATCTTTTATATTTCTGTGGTATTAGTTGTAATGTCTCTTTTTTCATTTCTGATTTCATTTCTTTGAGTGTTCTCTTTTTTTTTCTTCAGTATTTTACCTAAAGGTTTGTCAATTTGTTTATCTTTTTAAAAAACCAACTCTCTTTCATTGATCTTTTATATTCTCTTTAATCTCTAACTCATTTATTTCTGTCCTGATCTTTGTTATTTCTCTCCTTCTACTGATTTGGGGTTTGGTTTGTTCTTATTTTTCTAGTTCCTTGAGGGGTAATATTAGGTTGTTTATTTGAAGTTTTTCTTCTTTTTTGATGTAGACATTTATTGCTATAAACTTCCTTCTTAGAACTACTTTTGCTATATCCCATAGGTTCTGGTATGTTGTGTTTTCATTTTCATTGTTTCTAGAAGTTTTTAAATTTCCTTTTTGATTTCTTCTTTGACCCATTCATTGTTTAGGAGTATGTTGTTTAATTTCCACATGTTTTTACAGGCTCCCCTTTTTTTGTTGATTTCTAGTTTATTCTGTTGGGGTCAGACAAGATAGTTGATACAATTTAATTTTTTAAAATTTGTTGAGACTTGTTTTCACCTAACATATGGTCTATTCTAAAGAATGTTCCATGTGCTGCTGAGAAGAATGTGTATTCTATTGTTGTTGATGAAACATTCTATAAATGTTCATTAGATCCAATCAGCCTAGAGTAGGGATTAATTCTGATGTTCTTGGTTAATTTTCTGTCTGGATGATCTGTCCTTTGCCTAAAGTGGGGTATTAAACTCCCCACTTATTGTAGTGTTGGAGTCTATCTCTCCCCTTAGTTCTAATATTAATTGCTTTATATATCTTGTTGATCCAGTTTGAGATGTATATGTATTTAGTATTGTTAAATCCTCTTGTTGAATTGATCCCTTTATTATTATATAATGACCTTCCTTATCTTTTTTTTCTTTTCTTGTCTTGAAGTCTATTTTATCTGATATGCTACTCCTGCTCTTTTTTGGTTTCCATTTGCATAAATATCTTTTTCCATCCCTTCACTTTCAGTGGATGTGTGACTTTATAGGTGAAATTAGTTTCCAGTAGGCAGCATATTATTGGTACTTGTTTAATAATCCACGGAGCCATTCTGTTTCTTTTAATTGGGGAATCTAATTCATGAACACTTAGGGTTATTATTGATTTACAGTAACTTGTTACTGCCATTCTGTTTCTTTTTTTGTGGTTGTTTTGTAGATCCTTTTTTTTTTTTTTTTCTTTTTTCCAGTCTTACTCTCTTTCTTCATGGTTGAGTAGTTTTCTCTAGCAGTACATTTTGATTTCCTGCTATTCATTTTTAGTGTGTTTCTTATAAGTTTTTGTGTTATGGTTACCATGAGGCTTACAGAAAACATGTTATATTTACAACAGATTATTTTAGACTAATAACAGCTTAACTTTGATCTCTAAGAAAAAAGAAAAAACAAAGACAACCCTTCACTATGGCATCATTCCCCCCTCTTTTTGACAATTTGTTGTTTCGAGACACATCTTTTAATATTGCCTGTCTCTTATACAAGTGTTGTATTTGTTATTGTCTGGTTAGATTTCTTCTTTTGTCTTCGTACTAATGATGTAAGTGGTATGTTCACTATCTTTACAGCACTGGAGTATTCTGAGGTTATCTGTGAACTTACTTTACTAATGAGTTATGTACTTTCAAATGTTTTCTTGCAAGGCTTTGTGTTGTCTTCTTTCAAACTGAAGAAGTCCCTTTAGCATTTCTTGTAAGGAAGGTCTAGCATTGATGAATTTCCTTAGCTTTTGTTTGTCTGGAAAAGACTTTATTTCCCCACTATATCTGAAGTTTTTGCTGGATACAAAATTTTTGGTTGACAGGTTTTTTTCTTCAGCACTTTGAATGTATCATTCCATTGTATTCTGTCCTGCAGGACTTCTACTGAGAAATCCACTGAGAGACATATTGGGGCTTCATTGAACGTCATGTGTTTCTTTTCTCTTGCTGCTTTCAGTATACTTCCTTTGTCTTTGGTTTT
Organism: Cynocephalus volans; assembly: GCF_027409185.1. NCBI lineage: Eukaryota > Metazoa > Chordata > Mammalia > Dermoptera > Cynocephalidae > Cynocephalus > Cynocephalus volans. Next base: position 95,715,306 of record NC_084461.1, on the reverse strand, counting down.
TAATAATTTGATAATTATGTACCTTGGGGTGTTCCTCTTTGGATTGAATTTGGTTGGTGACCTCGGAGCTTCCTCTACCTGGATGTTGTCAACTTTCTCCATATTTGGGAAATTTTCAGTCCTTATATCCTTGAATATGCTTTCTAGGTCTATTCCCTTTTTGTTTCCTTCGGGTATGGCAGTTATGCGGAGGATATTCTGCTTGAGGGAGTGCCATATTGCTGCATTTCTGTTTCATTTTTTTTTTCTTTTTTCTTTTTCTTCCTCTGATTGGATAATTTTATATGTTCTGTCTTTGAGCTCATTGATTCTGTCATCTGTTTGATCAAGTTTGATGTTGGAGCTTTCTATCAAGTTTTTCAGTTCAGATAATGTATTCTTTATTTCTAGAATTTCTATTTGTTTGTTTGTTTGTTTGTTTTAATTGATTCTATTCCTTTGTCAGGTCTCTAGTTCTGCTTTTGAATTCTTTTCCAGATATCATTTAATTTTTTATCTGTATTTTCTTGTGACTCTCTAAACATCCTTAAGAAAATTATTCTGAATTCTCTGTCAGACATTTCATAAGTCCACTATTCTTCTGGGTACATTGTAGATGCTTTGTTTCCTTTGGTGGTGTCATATTTCTCTGTTCTTTCTCAATCTTTGTGCTTTTATGTTGATGCCTAGGCATTTGAGGAGACAGCTACCTCTTCCAGGTTTCAAAGGTGTTCTTTGGTGGTGTTCAACCTTTACTGGTTAATATCAGAGGTTTGTCTGTAGTCTGTGGGTTTCTCTCTTTCTCTCTCTCTCTTTCCCTCTTTCTCTCTCTCTCTCTCTTTCTCTCTCTTTTCTTCTGTTCTGTGGTAGATTAATAGCTACCACCACTACTTAAACTCTGCACTAGAACTAATTTGCTGTCCTGTGGTTAATTCCCAAATTGGGGGAAGCTTCCAGTGAAGACCAGAACTTGAGCTCCGTGCTTGAGCTGGATTGCTGATTTGCTGCTGTTTTTCAGACTGGGTAAAGCTTTTTGTGTGGCTCAGATTTTAATTATTGGCCTTTTAGTCACTCTGGGGTCTTACAGGGTCACCATGGACACAACTGGAAAGTGTGGAAATTTTGGCCCAGGACTGAGACTTTCCCACAAACTGCACTCCTGTAGCTCCATCATCCTGACTGGTCTCCAATGTGTGGTGCCTGTGCTGATAAGAAAGCAGATTAGCTACCCACACTGTGCCCGAATACTCCCCTGGTGGGTCAGCCTCCTTCCATTCCCTGCACTCCAGACATTTCCCATGGGTCAGGTCATGCACAAGTCTGCTGCAAAGACTCACCAACCTATGGGTTGTTCCTTTCTCCCATCATCTGAAGCTCCTTCCTCCTGTGGAGGTCCAGGAGATGCTTGCTGGTGGCTTCTCCAGCCTGGTATATAGAATGGTGCACTCTGAAGCATGCTTCTCCCCTGCAGATTCAAGTAGCTTCATGCACAAGTCACTGCTGTGGCTTTGACATCTCCTGCTTTCTGCTCCATGTGGGCAGCTGCTCCTTGCTTTGTACCATGTCAGCCCTGGAAGCAGCTAGGGCTTGGAATGGTCGGAGTGTGCTCTCCTTCTTGTCACAGCCTTTCACACCTTCATGAACTCCTTGGATCTCTCTTCCTCTTCCTTCAGGCTCCAGCAATATCAGGATGGCAGTTTGTGTATTTAGTAGTTGTAAGTTGATCAGTTGTGAGCAATGCTGGGATCATCTCTTCCACCATCATGATGACATCACTCCTCTGAATATGATTCTTGAAGAGCCTTAGCTACTAGAACTCAAGGATCACATGTATATAACTGACTATGCAGAACCCATCATGTCATCTTGGTTTTTGAGAAGTTGAAAATAATTATGATTATCACCAATAGATTACACTTCAGAGAAATACTTGCCTTGAACTTTTCTTTCCTCTGGGTCTTTGTTTAAGTGTGTCTATTAATTCAGAACAGCTTTCTACCCCTTTCGCCAAGTACGCACGTCCTTTTACGTGGCCTAACTATGTGACACCTCCTTCAAGGAGCCTCTCCTGATGTATCATCCCTCCCTTCTCTGAGATGCATTTACATTTCATCTGTGCTTCTCTCTTACCATTGTTTACCCTTTGGAGAGTAGGAAGGCCACTGTTCATATGATAGAACTCTGTCTAGGCTTGTTTCACCGAAGAAAAGGGATACTACTAGAAACCCATCTATTGGATGGTGAGGCATGGTAAGAAACCTCACAGGTGAAGATATTCCTAAATCACTCATTAAAAAAAAGAAAGAAAAAGTAATGCCAATTTTGCAACATTTATATAAGAGTTTATCCCTAGGATATTAACATAATATGCTTCCTATCCTGGAATGAGTAAATGTTTACCTTCCTGCAGTCCCTGTCTGCCAATGGGAAAGGGTGATTTTTTAAATCTGTTTGCTCAGTGACCTTATGGACTCAATCCAACCTTGGCCTTGGTTGCAACAAGTAAAGCCTAATCATTACCCTGGAGGCAGGCACTGGGAGTAGTACTAACCCTAGTTTCTTCAACCTTTACTTGCTCAGCACTTCTCAGGGGCTGAAATCCTAAACCTGTCTGTTTCGGCATATGGATTATTCCTTATCTCTCTTTTCATAATAAAAACAATGTAGCAGTTTTCACGAACATTTAAGAAAAAAAAAAAACTAATAATCCCATTACCCAACTGCGTATAGAGAACAGAGTCTGTGAGTTCTGATCCTGTGTGTTCTATTTGTTCAGTAAATAAGTTCAAGTTCCCTAACTTCTTTTGTTTGTCCATTAAAACTATAGTTGTGCACACACACATAGACACACCCATACTCAACCTTTTTTTATTTTTATTTTTTTGCTTTTATGGATCATTTCCTGATTTTCTTAGCCTTTTGAACACAAAAGCAAGTGGCACATGACACAAGTTCCTCTCCAATACTTTGTCCATATGTGTATAAAATTTTCACATAGTTGCATCACAGTATGCATACAATTTTCTACTCTTCTTTGGCAGCTAACATAAAATTATAAGCAATATTTCAATGTTGCTGCATAGCCTTCATAATTCAGTGTAGGAATTTTTTGTATTTAACAGACCTGAGATCAGTCTCACCTCTGTCATTTAGTAGCTGTGTTACCTTGGACAATTAATTAACCACTCTGGGAATTACTTTATCTCTAAAATAGGGTTGACAACAGATGCCTCATCCTGTCAGGAGTAATAAGTGAGGTACAGGATGCAGTCTTAATGCTGGCATACACAAAACATCCAACAAATGTTGGCTAAAAATAATAACCTTCATCAAATATAAATGTTTATTGTGGTTGCTTATAACAGAATACACAGAACTGGGTAATTCATAAAGAAAATGAAATTTATTTCTTTCAGTTTCTGAGGCTGAGAAGTCCAAAGTTGATCTGGTGGTGGGGACAGTGACCCAGGGGTCTCATATTGCAAGATGGTGGAAGCAGAGAGAACAGAGAGACAGACTCTCCTCTTCTTTTAAAGCCCTCAGAACCATGCCCCTGACCACCATTTTTAATCCATTCACTAAGGCATGATCCTACAGTCCAATCACTTCTTCAAGGCTTCACGTTTCAATTACCATAATAGGATTTCCCACCTTGTTAACAGTGACAGTGGGGGCTAAGTTTCTAATACACAAGACTTGGGTGACACAATTCAAGCTTCAGTGAGTTTTGGGGGGATATAATTCAATACACTACAGTGGTATAGTAGTCCATCAAGTGGAAAATACAAGTTATTTTTGACACACAATAATTCTAATATATGATGAAATGCTTATTATGCACACACAATCTCTTTAAATTCCTATTTCAGGCACTTGAGTCTGATGCTTACTTATGGTCCCTGAGTGTATTGGCCTCTCTGTCTAATCACAGCCCTTTCATGTGGGAATGTATTTCAGTTTATTCCCCCTGTGTCCTTTCCTTCCTTCATTCTGGATACATACTTCTCCCCAGTAGAGCTAATAAAAATATTTTGCTGGCATTAATGTTTTCATTTAGGATATTCATGGGATGACCGATAGGTTTTTCGTGTGATAATCAACACTGCGTGCAATATATAGTAGAATTTCAGGATGTTTACATATCAGGGAAATAAGTGGTTAAGAACTCAATAAATGAATAGAAGGCTTTGCAAAGACCAAACGTGTTAATGAGGAGGATGTCGACTTCACAGATTCTGCTTGAATCCTTGGATTATTTGTGAAACCAAGGAAACAAGAAGAGTGAATTCTGCTGATCACTCTAGAGGGAGAGGAGGAGATTGGGCTAGAAAGTTTTGTTTTGTTTTTGTTTTTGTTTTTAAATTACTAAAGCTCTGTAAGTAAATAAATAGCGCTGATTTACATTAAATTTTCTTGTCAGTATCTTTAAATATGGTTTGTCCTGGTGGTAAACAGTGAGCAGTAAATTTTACTAGAGTTGTGTTGCACTCTCTTTGTCACCTCTCTCCCCCTGGGTGATGGAGATGCAAAGGATTACTCAAATCCCATTTCTTCTGAGCAGTGAGACAGCCCAAAGGGGTTAATTTCCAGAAACCCTCAAGAGGGAGGCATCCCTCCTTGGGAAATTAACACTGGACTAGGGTTCAGTCTCAGTATTTATTCTCCAGGCCAGAAAGTTACAGAAAAGGGACATAGGTGGAGTTATGGCTAAGTATAGTTTAACAATAGAGGCTGGTAACATCAGTGAAATAACAAAGTGACACTCCATAATGCCATTTGCAAAAGGTTAAGTTGATACATCAACAAAAGCTTGTTCTAAGCAAGTACTGTCTTTTCCTACAGCAGTTTCCTCAGTATTTAACATAACAATAAAGTAACTTTAGGTTAACCTGCTCTAAGGACGTCTGTCCCTGAGCCTGCAATTTTGCTGTATTACAATTCTTTATCTACATCAGAGACTTTAGCCTGGGGAAATTTTCCTGCCTTTTGCAAGCTTAACATTTCTATATGTAATTTTAAAAAGTTAGGTTATACCTGAAACTACAGGGCTTTGGAAACTAGGCCCTGTGAAATACATTTGCTTTATAAATGTTAGTATACTCCACATCTCCCCCATTTTATTTATTTAATTAAAAGAAAAAGAAAAAGCCATAGATCAAGTTTTCACTGTTAAGACAAAAGCATTTTGTTAAAGTAAAGTTAGTATCATTTAGCATGGCAAGTCCTTTTAATTTATTCCAGGTGGGGACTGATGATGTCATCATTTCTCAGAGTTGTTGCATCCGCATCATTCCTGGTGCTGTGAATTGGGGTGTAATTACCAGTTGTTGAAACCCCTGGAAATTAACCCCTTCGGGGTGTCTCACTGCTCAGAAGAAATGGGCTTTGAGTAATCCTTTGTGTCTCCATCACCCAGGGGAGAGAGGTGACAAAGAGAGTGCAACAGAGTTGGGTTTTGTTTCATTGCGTTTGCTTTGTTTTGTTTGGAGGAGGGAGGGAGTGTTACCGTTGGGGTGATGTATTGGGCAGAGTTCTTAACTGCAATCTACAGAATCTACTTTTGCAAATTTGAGCAGAGATGGCATTGATGGAAGGATATTAGATAGTCCACAGAATATCTGTTAGGGCCAAAGGATCAGATGACAAATCTGAGCATCCATAATCAATGGCTGATCACTCTGTATCCAGCAGAAACACCATGGATGCTGGTTTGGCACTTATGATGCTCAGGACTGGATTCCAGAAGCACTGCCCCCCCCCCAAAAAATTTGATTCCTACAAACCTGGCTTGCCAAAAGACCAATATGCCTAGGTACATCTGTGTCCTCATATAGTCCCTTAGAATTTGTCTCTAAAGGACAGTCTAATTAGAGGAAGTGAGTTCACATGCCTGTACCCTAATTCAGGGAGTCCAGGAATGCAAATTTTCTGGGTTCCACTTTGGGAAGGTGAGACATATAATGTGGGAAATTATCACAATGTAGGGAGAATGTTCAAAGATGTCAGGTAGCCCAAGTGATGAACTGGCATTATAGGGTCACTTATGTTGAGGGTTCTGTATCCATTGATTATGGATTTCTGTCTCTGAGGAGAAATTTCTCACCAAGTACTTTTCAGCTTGCTGATGATGGACCCCACATTCCCCCAGATCCCAGGATTGCTCAAACCCTTTTGTCACAAAGAAAACTTGCCATTCATGAAGCATGTAGCCCCGATTCTTCCATTCCTCCCCTCACCAACATACCCAGCATTAGCATGGGGAAATTGAGATGATGAAAATAAAACTGATAAGTGTGTGTGTGTGTGTGTATGTGTGTGCAGATGTACTAAACATCACATATTGACATGGAGTGGGGACTCACGACCTCACCTCCGGTTTATGTTTAGATATAATTGTAAAGGAATAAAAGGAGATAAGGGAGTAAATTGTTTTTTAGAAAGTTGATGGCTTAAGAGGGAAATAGGGTGCATGGGTAAGATAATTATAAAATGTCTTGTATTGCAAGAAAATCATATTTCACCATTATTAGGCATGCAATTCTAAGGCAAAATGTTACTTACTTACTCTAATTGGAAATATAATGATTAAAATGGTCAATGTTTCCAAATAATAACTATGGATTAGTTACATGGGAGAAAATAAATCTGTTCTTCAGTGGTATATTCAGAAACTTTATCAATCTTTGCCATTCATAGCTAAGAAAGATTCCATCTGTTTTGTTAAATTTAATTGTAGGCCAGATAATTAGGGTACAGAGAGAATTAATAAAGATTGTCAAGGTAATCACAAACTAGTTTCAAATAACTGATTTAACTAATAATGAGTTTCTCACTGAATCGTCTGTATACATTGGGGAGTTTCTCTAATGTTATTTAATATATTTTAAAATACTTTTTAAAATTGCAAATGCAGCATGTTCATTACAGAAAATTTAGAAATAATGATTTAAAAATCCTCTCATTATCTCGTGTGTGTTAGTTTGCTCAGGGGGTCATAACAAAATGCCAGCAGACATTTATTTTCTCACAATTCTGGAGGCTCAGAGTCCCAGATCAAGGTGCCAGCCAATTCCATCCTGGTGAGGGCTTTCTTCCTGTCTTGTAGATGGCCACCTTCTCTTTGTATCCTCACATAGCAGAGAGAGAGGGAGGGAAAGAGGGAGAGAAACAGGTAGGAAGAGAGGGAAGGAGAGAGAGAGAGGAAGGGAGGGAGAGAGGGTGGACAGAGAGAAGGAGAGAGCAAAGTTGTGGGGAGCGAGCCCAGAGCTCTCTTGTGTGTCTTATAAGCACTAGTCCCATCATGAGATCCTCACCTTTGTGACCTCTTTTAACCTTAATTACTTTCCAAAGGTCTCATCTCTAAATACCATCCCATTGGGCATTAGGGCTTCAACATATGAACTTGGGGACAGCTCAACATTCAGCTCATAACATCATGTTCAGGATATAACACCTGTTGAATGTGTCCATTCTGTATTTTGCTTAAGAACAGAAACAAGTTATGTAAAAAATGAAAGCACACTGATTTGTAACTCACTTTCTCCTTTTCTTTTAACACTATTCTGAAAGTATCTTTTCACTTAATTTCATAATTACATAACTATATATATAAAAAGTATTTTAAATATCTTAAAAATTATCCTGTAATATTAAGGTTAATAACAGCGTAGAATTATACTGTAAGTATATGTTGGTATTAGTTTCCCAATTCATCTACTGATGGACATTTGCATTTTTCCTAATTTTTAAATATTTTAAATAGTGCTATGAAGAACATTCTTGTAACCATTTCTTTGTTGCACTTCTATAATTATTCTGAACAGTGGAATTTCTGGGGCAAAGGCTATGCATATTTTAAGGCTTTTGATAGCATCAACAAATTTCCCTTGAGAAAGTTTATTCCAAGTATATTCCCAAATAGCAATATAAGAATCCCTGTTCTTGATGTCTTCACCCTTAACTTATTTTAACTTAGGGCATCGTCATTTGAAAAACTTTACCAAACACATAACACTTGTTTTAATTTAATTTTTTAACCTTCTGTGGAATTTTTAATCAACTTTTATTCTTAGAAGTTCTATCATTAGAAAAGTCTTCCCTACCACAAAATTAAATAAGCTTTCACATGTATTTTACTTTTCACTTTTAAAGCCTTGTTATGTACATTTACATTTTTAATCCATCTTGAGTATATAGTTTTGCCAAGTGATTAGGAAGTTGTCCTAATATTTTTTGAAATTAAGCAGAGTTATGCATAAGATTTTGATATTCCCACACAAAGGAAGAACTCTAATTAGATATAAAAATAGACTTCACTTTAAAGAGTACACAACTATAATGTAGTCCTCATGATATAGTCTCTGAGGATCACGTTATTATAAAGGTCCAGCTGTTGGTAATTTCATTTTTTAAAACGTTATGTGAACATGACCTATAATCACTCCCTGAATAACAATCTGTACATGTACAATTTAGCTCCAGCATGAGAGGTTGTACATAATTTTCTCCATAAGTATAACCTCATTTTAATCTTGAAATCAGCAACATTAAAGACTACAGGTATAATTAATTTTGATGTGTCAAATTAATACTTGCTGTTTCTTGACATTTCCAACAAAGATATTGATTGCTATCATGATTTTTTAAATGCAAAGAGCAATCCAATAAAACCTGGAAATGCATTTTCCAGTTCACTCAGAACTTCAAACTACCACTAGATGGGGTCATTAAATCTTTGCCAAACTGGGTCCAATATACAATGTAATGACTTTACAACAAAAGATCTGTAATGTTTAAGTCAGCACTCTTATGTAGTTAACTATTATCTCTAGACAATATGACTTTAGCTGAATTGGAATGAATGTCAGATTTATTTATTTAATGAAAATGTGTGCTAGCAAACATTGCAAATTGGCTTTCTTATCTTTCTTCTCAAGATGAGCACACAAAAATTAATAATATATTTACTCACAATATATACTCACAATAACCAACTGGAAACATAATATATAAAATGATCCCATTCATAATACATACAAAACATATAAAGTACCCAGGAATAATTCTAACAAAAGTATTCAAGACCTTTATACAGAAAATTGTCAAGTATTTTTAAATAGCACCAAAAAGTCCTGAAAAAAATGAAGAGATATACAATGTTCATAGATGGAAAGACTAACATAAAGATGTCAGTACTCCAAATTAATAGACAAATTAGATAAAAGTCCAACTAAAATACCAATATAATTGTTCATATAAATTAACAAGCTGATACTAAATCCATATATAATAACACAGGATTTAAAATAGTCTGTTCAATTTAAGAACAATATGAGAGTAACTTGCCTTACTTGGCCAATGAAACAGAATATAAACCCAAGGAAAAAAAAGTCCATAATGGCATCCCCCAAATCAGAGAAAAGACAGAGAATTATAATTCATGTGGGATAAAGTTAAATGTAAATAAAACTAAATCTTTATTTCATATAAATGAAAAATGAATTCCAGGACGACTAGGAACCTAGATATTTTAAACCATCTAAACCTATAAGAAGAAAATGTAGAAGTTTATTTCATCTCAGGATAGGGAAGGATTTCTTATGTAAGACACCGAAAGCACAGAACAAAAAGAAAAGAGATAAATTTTCCTATATCAAATTAAAACTTCTGTGATCAAAAGATACACAAATAAGGGGGAAAGACAAGGTCTGAACTGTGAAGAAATTTTTGGAAATGATAAGTATCAAATTCATGTTAGTGGTCATTTCTGGGGAGGATGAGAAGGGGACACAGGAAACTTTATTTCATCTCTTTTACAAAAAAAAAAAAAATCTAAAACAAATAGGCAAAATGCATAATATGTTAGTATTTGATAAAGTACCCAGAACATGGGTATTAATTATATATATATAAAGTATGTCTTAACTTAAAGAAAACTTTTTACTCCAACAGTCAAGTTTTATTTTTAAAAACATAAAGAACATCTTCCGACCTGGCAGTTCAGCTGTCCCTAGCAGCCTCACAGATGGATGCTTTTATACTCACTTTTACAAAGGTATCTTATTTTTATATTTAGGGAGAAGCATTTATAGAAAATAGAACCGTGGGATCTTTTTCTGTTTGTTTTGTTTTGCTTTTTAATGATGACTTCTAGTACTTTCTCACAGAAACCAGAATTTTCATTTTGGTTTTTCCATTTGAGAAACAGCGATACTTTTAGAGACATGCAGACTATTAAAATCATGTTTCCAAAGTCCTATAAAATCATTGGAAGTTTCTTAAAAGTATGTTTTCTGTTATGTGTTGGTTTTTTGACCCACTCCTCTTGCAGCTACCCTAGGCTAGCCAAGAAAAAGAAATTATAATTCTCCCCTTTGCACAGCAGAGCTACAGCTCTGCTCACCCGATTCCCTCACATCATGCTTCTTTCTCTTTCACACCCACTACTTGCCATGTTTATGTAATAAATTAGGGCTCCAGTATACAAGTGATCATACTGAATTATTGAGTGAGAAAATAAAATCTAAGCCACAGCTCTCCAATAACTTGGAGCAAAGGACAAGAGCTACTTTATTCATGCTGTTTTTGGTCTTCCCCAAACAAAACTAACTTGCAAGAGACTTTTGCTTTCAACTTCCCATAAATTATACCCTGGTTACCTGAAGTAATGGGAGAAGTTTTAGTGATTCATTTTTATTTCATGAGAAACAAGACTGACAGACATTTTCATCCTTTCATATTACTCACACCCTAAATCAACTATCCTCTGTGGTGTTGTCCCTCAAAACCTTGGCATTCACAAGACTTTTCGTCAAGGCAAGTTGTCAATTCCAACTTTGTCCCCGTCTTAGAAATTCCTCCACCTCATCAAAAGAGGCCAATATGAGAATTGCTAAGGGAGAAGGTGCTTATGTAAAAGAGACATTTTCCTTTTCTTTTAAAAATTGCTTTTAGGAAATATTCACTTGCTGGGGAAGCACACCGATGTCAGTTGTTTGACTGAGGCTGAGATTTAGGAAAATGAGATGGATATCCTCCCAGCTTCTGGTAACATGATATGCTAAGTTACAATTAATGGTGAATCAAGTCTGTCACTTATATGTACTCTAAGAGTTGCTTGTGGAATTATTTCTATGCAATGTTTTTCTGATTATTGTAGAAAATTTGGAAAATAGAGTTAAATGTTTTCATTTAGCATTGCATTGTAAGCATAGCATATTAAATAAAAGTAAATGTTTAAAAGTTTTTGGGTTTGAAAACTGACCCAAATGAAAATAAAATTTTAAATAAAATCAATAAATGTGTTCCAGTCATGTTTTACTGGAACAGTTGTATATAAGGTGATCAGTCTAAAAAAGTATCTACTCAATTCAGGTATGAAAGTACTTCTCAAAAATCCCTGGTCTAAATAAAATGCTATTATATTAAAAAGTACTTAATTGGTCTTGATGTGGTATATTGTTTAATGAGAATTCACAGGGAGCCAAATTATTCTTGCTCTTCCTGTCTCCACCAATTCTTTTTTGTCACATGATTGAGGAAAACAATTAGCCACCTATAGAGTTAAGTTAGGGAACAATATATAAATTTTATTTAGTGTTCTTCTCCCAGGTTCCATGAGAACCATTCTTCGCCTTGTACCCTGATCCAGTGGTTGGTTTCAGTGTTCACTTAAATGCTGGTTTGTATCATTTCTGTTTCCTACAACAGTACAGGCAGTCCCTGTCTGTGTCTACAGTGCATTCCTGGAAACCATACCATATAGGGATCTGTGCTAACACAGACCGCTTTCCTGACCCCTCCAACCCCCAAGGGCCAGTGTCATAACTGAGGGTCATGGTTCTAAATAAAGGATCTAAAAACAATAAACTGTAGCTATTTCCAGTTAATTTTCTATAAAAATGAAGATTCCACAATGAGATACATCCATAATAATTTTAAACAGTAAAAATCATAATCAACATCTTATAAAATGACCCTGAGGCTTCCCTCTACATTGATTATACAATGCGCAAATATATTTATAGCACATAAAAGAAATCAAATTCAGCTATAATACATTGACCATAAATAAATTTCATAAATTTAATTAGCTTAATTTTCTGTTCCTTTTTAGGATTTCAAAGGAGAGGGTACTTTGTTTTTGTTGGCCCAGATCTTTTTAAAAGAAACTCAAAGAATCCCCAATTGTGTCTCCTCTTTTTAAAAAAAAAAACCATAAATTTCCATACAGTCATTCAAAATCACTACATAGAGTAGAAGGGAGAGTTTAGTGAGTGATTTTATGGATTGTGATAAGAAAAAAGATGACAGTGACAATGGTGGGGACCTTCCATGAAAGCATCTTTTCCTTTTAACCTCTGCCAGTGCCTACATTCAAAGCTGCCTCTGTGGTTGTTCTGGTCAGACCGGTGCATTGCTGCACAGGTCTTAAGTCATCTCTTCCCTTGTCTGTTAGCACTGCCAATGAGGTTTTCTTTGCCTGCTCTGCGCAAGAAGATTTGGACGAATGAAGGCCTGAGGAATGGATTTGAAAGATATTGTGATGGTAGATTCAGCAGGACTTGGATAAAGACAGAACATGGTAGATTAAAAACGTCTTCAAAGTCTTTGCTACTCCTTCCATTGAGAGTTTCCTTCCCCTTGCCTTAAATCTCAGCTGTCTGAGCAACTCAACGTGGCAAAGGGGGCATCCTGAGACTTGACGCTAGGTCTTCAGAAGTCCTGCAGCGTCTTCCTGGGCCTCTTGGAACACTTTTCCATGTTACTCAGATTCCAACCTGTGAAGGAATCCAGCCAACCCTGTGGAGGGGTCCACATGAAGAGGAACAGAGGCCCTCAACTGACAGCCCAGCTAAGCTCCCAGCCGTCAGCCAGTGCTATCCTGCCAGATGTGATTGAATCATCCAGCTGATACCATGTGGAGCAGAGAAAACTGTCCCTGCTGGTTCCTATCTGAATTACAGATTAGTAAAAGATTAATAAATGATAGTTGTTTTAAGCTAACAAGTTTTGGGATGGTTTGTTACATAGCAATAGATAACTAAAAGGGGGAGAAAGGCAGAGAAGAAAAACCAATTTGATGTTTCAGGTCTGAATAAACAATAGCCTAGTACTTTTTTCGGGAAAGAAAGCAAAGAAAAGGAGGGAGAAGATAGAACATTTGATTGGAATAGTGTGGAAAAACCCTGGGTGTATAAAGTGTATTACTGGACACCAGCAAAACTTATAATTTGGGTTTAATCTTGTTTACTTTATTAGCAATGGTATCATATCTATCTCTATAAAAACCTGAAATCCAATTAAATCTAGAGTGAACTGCAAGTTTGAGAATATAAATGGCAGAGAGTGAAAGCCTTTAAGGTAAGAAAATATTAGATCCATTATTAAATAATTTGATTGGATAGTACAGGATATAAATGTGCAAATAATGTACAAGATCATCATCAGTCTCAAATTCTTTCCAGGAAGTAAATTATCTTAAAGTACATGAAATAGCAACATTCAAAACTACCTTGACTTTCTCTTTGTTTCTGGCAGGATTAAGAAGTCTTCCAGATTTTGTATATCCAACAAATGTCCTGCAGAGATCATTCTTATGAGAATGTGTGATCCTAAAAATGTGTCTCAAAAGAGAATATTTGTATTTCAGAGGAATAAAAATACATTGTTATAATCAAGTATAGCTATTAAAAGGTGTTGGATGGTATTTGGCATATATGTAGATTTCAATTAAATGTTCCAATTGGCCATACAGTGTAGCAATATAAAAATCATTGGGCTCTTTTTTCCTCTAAAAATAGGCAAAACTCCCAAGTAATTTGTCACTTTAATCAATAACTTTAGAGAGAAACTACTGCTGGAATAACATGAAGATAAATAGTTGGGTAGAACTGCAACTTTCACCCTTATAGTGTATACTGCCAAATAGTTTCCGATAAATGATTTATATCAACCCATTCAGTATGAAAGATTTGTTCTTTGTACTCCACCCACTTTGTTATGGAGGATGATTGCAACTTTTTTTTTTTTAAAGGCTTCAGTAAATATACTCTAAAATTGAAATTGTAGTTTTTAAATATCTTTTTATGTGTCAAAAAGTTTTAAGGACATAGCTCATAGCATCTCTCCAGTGAACCAAAAGTCAATGTATTTTTACAGCACTTAACTTCTCGTGGAATGGCTTTCACCTTTTTCACAATAGGTCAACACAGAAAAAATACTGGAATCCCTTTCATCTGCCATCCCATCGACTGTAAACATTCTTCATATGTACCATGCTTGGCACACCTTAAGAAAGAAAGGGGAAATAAAGGGAGGGAAGCCAGGAGTGGAGGAGAGGAGGGGAGGGCTCTTTTAGAAATCTGTTGCATGACACTTAAGAATTAACCTGAGACTTTTTTCTGCTCAGTCTCTGTGATTTAGAGTTCCTTTACAAAATGCTGTGAAAATATATGCTAGTGCCTGTAGGGTAATATGTTGTAGATTGGGAAAATGTAATTTCAGCTGGGGAAACCTGTTTGAAATATTAAGCATGTCTCTTCTCTCACAACTGATGATGCTATCTGGGACTGCCTCACGGGTCTCACAGCGTCACTTTTTATCAAGGTCACCTGTAATAGTCATGCCAAAAATCTACATATTGCCAAGTCCTGCTGCTGAAGATATGACAGCAAATAGAATGCCCTTTCACTATTCTGCTATAGTGACTAACACAGCACTGGGTAGAGTTTAGCTTTAACTAATAAAGCTATAATGGTCTGGGATTATGTGTAACTGAGTCTGTTCTCCGTACTATGCAATATTAGAACAGCTTATATCAAGAGTGGTTATAATAAAGATCATAATAACTACTACTTAGTGACTGGTCACAAGTACCAGATACTTTGCTAAGCTTTTTGTACACATTATAATTGTACTGAATTTATTTCAACAGCCCTGCATAGCAGTATTGCTGTGCCTACTTTGCAGATAAGGAAGAAGAGGTTAATTTAATTTAGTTGGAAGTGGATCCAGGATTTTAACTCCAAGTCATCAGTCTCCAAAGTTCTTTCTCTTTCCACAACCCCTGCACTTATATTCAGAACCATAGTCTTCACTGAAAAGTTACTGAGTGGCCATCACCATAAATGGTATGTGGTGTATAGTAAGTGAGTTCACAAATTTATTTAGAGAGACCTACTATCCAAGTCCAAGAACTCATTTCCTTGTTTACCAAAGTCAATCTGATGGTTTTTATAATTTATGTAAGACTAATCAAGATACTCCAGTTTGAGGACTCAGACAGTAAATGTTGTATCTCAGAATCTTGGCACAGGATTGATTAATTCATTCCTCATTGACTGCGTATCAAGCACTGGGTTTGACATTGAGGATATAGTGGTAAGGACATGCAGGTAGCCCTGATCTTGACAAGTCCACAGTGATACCTTTACTTTAAAGCCCAATGAAACAAAATGCAATAATGCTATTGGAACAGAGAGAATGTGTTACAGGGAACAAATTACACCAATATTTGGAGGCTCTAAATTACTAGGTCTGAAAATTGTTGAATTGCTAAATGTTTATTAAACACTTGACTATCTCAGGGCAGGCAAAAATACTTGTCTCTCAGGACAAACACTTAAGTTCTTTCAAAAATAAATGTCAAAATATCATTCTGTAATGAATTCCCAGACAGAAATTAAAGTTCACTGATGCGTTTTAAATTCCATCAAAGGATTAAGAAAAAAAGAAGAAATGTAAGAGAATCTTTGGACATGGTCGGGTACCTTACGATATAGTCAATACATTTTAATTCTACTTTAAAATACTCTTGATATTGAATAACAGGGAGAAATTAAGATGTGGTATAGTGAAGCATGCTTTGCCAGGAGAAGAAGTTTAATCCGTAACCTGTGACACTGACTTTCTTATCTAATATTTCTTTTCTAAATCTTTCTCTTTTTCTATACCTCCACATAAATGTAAATACATTTATTCCTCCTGCTCTGTGCTTTCATTCACATGTCTGCTTCAAGTTAGGGAAATAAACTACCCCTAGAGTAAAAATATTACTGACAACTCCAAAGTGAAGACAGTTCTAATGGGAAATACCTTGGCAGTATCTCAGGGGCTGCCAGCGCGGCTGTTTCTGGCTATCAGTTAGGAACCAGCAGATGTTAAATCGACATATGCTAGGAAATAGCTTTTGGAGACTTGTGTTTCAAAACATATAAAAGAAAAACAGATGACACCACTTTTCTTTTTTTTTGGCTTAAACTGGATAACTAGAAAATCACACCAGATGTGTTAAAATGTTTCTCTTGATAAACATGTTCTGTTTCCTGAAGAAAGAATGCTTAAAAGCAGAAGTGAGAGATGTCCTCAAAGTGTACTTTGACCTTCTTTTCATAAATTTTAAATTTCTATTGTGATTAAAATATTTGGCCAAAATCAATGGGGCAAAAAACAATGAATTCAATATTTTTATAATTTTTACAGATTTTATAAATTGACGAATTCCTCGGTTCTCCATAAGAATTAGTTAGGGGGGAGCTCTAAATAGAATTCTGAGGCAAAGCCTGAAAAATGTGGAACAATTGAATAAGATAACTAGAGAATTGAAATGTTACTATTACGTGTCTGACAATTTTATTGTAAATGATTCATTCTCACAAAGGTAAGGTATTAACACAAGAAAGCACATTGAGGACATTGGCACTTTCACTATACACATTACAAGTTGACAGAGACATTTGTTGTTCTTGCCTGCACAGTATTCATTCCCCTCTTTCAGGTGACAGCACTTTTAATACTGTGGTTCTTCAAAAAGTTTGGGGACAGATCGAATTAAAAGATAATAGGAATCTTTCCATAAACTTTTTGAAGACCCGTCGTATAGACCTTTGAGAAACCACCCCTTTCCCACACTCCATGTTCTCTAGTTAGGCCCGGTTTGAGCTAAGTTTCATTCACTTGCAGTCAAGAGAGCATGATGACTCTGTGAGAAATCACTTTAGGCTGAGGAAATTACAGAAGGCTCCATGGAAGATGTAACCCTGGGCAGGATCTTCAAAGAAGCTAGATTGGAGTAAGCAGGATGGAGAGAGATGCATTGCTGATGGTGTGGCTGTGTTGTCCTCAGCATTGGGGTCAACCTAAAAAGGAAAGTGGCTGCAGGGTCACTGAAGCTCAGGATGCATGAAGGACTCCAGGCTGGGTCTCTGGTCTCAGCCACCGCATCTAGACTCCAGTCAGCCCTGTTGACTACACAGTACTCCAGGGGATGGGGTATATTCCTGAGGAGAATGGATGCGCTTTCATGTTTGGAAACATGCAGCCTAGAGCCTGCATGAGTAGAGACTTCAGACATAAGGAGAGGGACAAACCTCCAAAGGCAAGAAGCCCATAGCCACAGACCAAAAATCATGGCCCAAACAGCATGAGAACTTCAAGTCTTCCCTATTCATATTTTGGTTGCTCAAGAGAATTGTGGAAAACTAGATTAGCTGAGAAAGGTCACCACCGAGGATGGTGGCTTTCTAACATTTTTGAACACAGTAAGAAGGACATGTTATGTCAGAACACATATACATATAAAAAAATCAAAACAAAAGTTCATGCAACCGTATTCACCCTTATTTACCTTTACTACTTGTCATGTACTCTGATATTTTTTATTCTATTTCATTCTATATCTTTTGTTGTTTTTGTTGCTGGTTGGACTCACTAAATTGATTTAACACCTGACTTTCAAACCAGCAGTTTGAAAACACTGACCTAACAGTGCTGTTGAGAAGGACCAGCAGATGTCACTGTAGGTGACCACACCAGCTGCAGCAGGTGACCATGGCAATGATGGCTCCCTGCCAAGACCCACAGCATCTCTTTACTATGTTTATTTTTATTTATTTATTGTATGGGCCACGTAGTCATAAGGCTTTACATTTCAAAAATGTAAAAGAATACTCCGTGAAAACTCTCTTTCCCATTCCTTTCTCTCAGTCAACCAGCTGTCTCCCTCACGGGCAAATCAATGTTACAAGTTTCTTCTGTTTTCTTCCAAAGATGCAAACACACACACACACACTTTTTTTCCTTTTTCAGGATAACATAATTAATATTCTTCTGTACCTTTGTCTTTTCTTAGCATATCTTAGGTATTATTCCACCAACACACAAAAAAGAAAGCACTGCCATTCTGTTTATGGCTACATAGTATTCCACTATACATCATGCCATTGTTTGTTCAACCAGACACCTACTGACTGCACATTTGGGTTGTTTCTAATCTTTTGCTCTTACAAACAATGTTGTGCTGAACAACTTTGCTGCTAAGTCATCATTTTGCACATATGAGACTACTGATCCTAGCATCCTTAGAAATGGAATCCCTGAGTCAAAGGGTATGCACCTTTTTAAAAGGGTTATTTAACTGATAAGTTTAGAAAACAGACAGGTAAATAATAAAAATGTTTACTGGAGAGCCAACTTAGGTATGTAAAGATATATGCATTGCAAATTTTCCCTAGGATGTTCATGATCATCCCTAGGATATTTATGAAAACAACTAACATGACTGCTGTCTTTTTAACTATTAATCCCACTTTACCTGGCAGTTATAACTCTCTAGCCTTGAGTGCTTAGGTTCAAGAGCTCAATTAAGCTTCATTGTGTTTTCTTCTGCTTTTCACCTTTCCCCCTTCCTAAATCCCATGCCGGCCCCCTTCCAGTTGCCTCAATGCTTTTGAACCTCATTCCACATTGGCTCAGCACCTGATTTGCTAAAATTACAAGATTTGTAATTACAAGATTTGCTAAAATTGGGTGCAGGACTGCTGACGTATCCTAGTTTCCTGTGTTCCTCTGACATCTTACATGTGACAGTACCATGTGTTAGACTTACCTTCTCTTCTCATATGATCCTTTCCTGTACAGTATTTCTGGTTTTCAAGACAATACTGTAGTCACTCATCCTGAGGTATTTCTCTTTTTGTAATAATTGAGGTGGGTTTTTTGACTCAGAACTTTTAAAAACATGTAGTTGACTAAGAAGAAATAAGGCAGAAATGTGGGTAAATGGTATTCATTTTTATTAAATCTTTAATTTTGGCATATGTATACCCACGGTTCCCAACACACACACACACACACACACACACACACACACACACACACACACACACACACACACATTTCCAGACTTCTCCCAGATCTCTCTTATTATATTGCCCATCTTGACTCCAGTGGCTATGCTGGCCACTGGAAGCCTTGACCCAAGTTAGTCCCATGACTGGTATTGGTCACACAATGTTCCATGACTGGTTCTCTCTTGGCTCCTCCAAACGCTGGGTTTTGCGGTTCCTGTGGTTTATTTCTCAGGACATTGCAAAGTGCTATGTCTACTGCCCCATGTTTTGAGATAAGAAATAATAGCTTGCAGAAAAGAGCTGCTTTCTCTGAGTTTTTTCTCATTCATTGAAAATTACCCCTTAGCTCCCTGGTTTACTATTATGACTTTGCAACTAAAAGCTGCAAGCAGGAATTAGACAAAAATCTTTATGTTTTCAGCTCACTGTTTCTGAATCAATGGGAGCTAAGAGCTCCATTTTTCTTATTCATTCTTAGTTTTTGCCACAACATTGTTAAAAGCAATGTGAGATAAATCTCTTTTGTGGATTTTTTTTAAAGCTTTATTTGCTGCTTGTTTGTTTATTTATTATTTTAGCTAAAGTAAGACTCTATATAACTTCTAACAATAGAGCTACTTTTCGTGATTTTACCTGTTACTTGCTTGAGACTATAAAGAGTCCAGGAGCAAAGGTGGAATTCATAAATATTGTACCAATGCTCAGACCTGCCAGGCCAGCTACCATATATAACCCTCATGCTGTACCCAGTAGGTCAACCCACAGACCTCAAATGACAGCTATATGGCCCCTTCCAAATGTCCTGTGTGCCAAGGAAAAGTCTTGGTATGTAAGATATATAGCCATTGATTCTCTCTTGGACTCAGAATGTCTTCACATTAATAAAGAAAACCAACAGTAAATATTTCAACCTTCTCTGACTATACTTTAAAGTTTGGAAGGAGAACTTTTGTTTTAAAAAAAATCATTCCACTGGCATTCAAAATATCCTGAAGCTATAGAATTCGGGGAAAGTTTTGGTTCTTATTTTAGGTTAAAAATGCTCACAGAAGAGACACAATTCCAAGTTATGAAAATACCTCATTTATCTCTGTGACATTTATAGAGTATTTTTATTAGATATAATTTCATCGTTGTTAATGTAAGTTCTCAATTCCATCAAATGCGAATTCAGTAAAAGTTGTAAGACCATACTTATTATCAGAGACATGCAAACCATTTTTGATGACTATAATATTTTCAAAAAACTAAACTGAAGTCATAATGGGAGACTTTCACTCTGCTTGGCAATACTATGAACTGATGTATTCTTACATCTCTAGTCTCTCCTCATTTACAAAATTCAATCAAAATAAAACAAATCATGCTGTCAAATCTTGAAAACAATAATAAACTAGGGATGCTCAAAAATTCCATGATTGGATGATCAGCTGTATGTGAGTACATGCTTTGTCAAAACATTTTTCACAGTGAACAGAAGGAATGAGTAACAGTTCTAATTTGATTGCAACCATAGAGGTTCTCCTTTTCCCAAGATAACTGATACTGTGAGAAGTCCTTTAAAGGATCTACACATAAAACTATGGCAAAGGCATTATTCAGTTTTTACCTACTCCTGTTTGATTCTCTTTTCTCTTTCTCTCTGAACACAAGAGAAGATAGTATTTCACAACTTTCCTCGCAGTTAGGTTGGGGACCATACAACTAATTCTGGCCAATGAAACACGTTTGCCACAGCAATCAAGGCCGTGTGTTGAGAAAGCAGAACCTCAAGGTGGAAGCTGCCCAGATCCCTGAGTCACCACGTAGCAGATAGAATCCTTCTTGCACTGGAGTTTTTATGAGCAGGAAATGAACCTTTGTTGTGTTAAGTCATACAGATGTCAGGATCAGTTGGTTACTGCAGGTTGGCCTAGCCTGTAATCCAGAAATAAATTTTCAGTATAAATAGTGGAAAAATGATCTGATTGGGACTTCATCTTAAAATAAAAACAAGATTGTGAAAAATAAGTTTATTTTCTCTTTTATTTAATAAAATGTATTTATGATGTTTTATAATTGCATTTGTGCTTAAAATTAAGAATGAATCAAATATTGGACTTTGGCATTTTTTTTCTTAAAGGCGTTTTTTTAAATTTAATTTTAGTTTATCAA
Source organism: Cynocephalus volans (assembly GCF_027409185.1). Classification (NCBI taxonomy): domain Eukaryota; kingdom Metazoa; phylum Chordata; class Mammalia; order Dermoptera; family Cynocephalidae; genus Cynocephalus; species Cynocephalus volans. Next base: position 95,694,043 of record NC_084461.1, on the reverse strand, counting down.
TATACAATGTAGTTGATTTTCGTGTCCCTTTACCAAATCCTCCCTCCCCCTTCCATCTCCCCCCTCCATCAACATCATATCTGTTCGCTTGTCTTAAGTTCAAGGAATTGTGATTGTTGTGTCTTCTTCCCCGCCCCCACCATTTGTTTGTGTATTTTATTTATTTTTAGCTCCCACAAATAAGTGAGAACATGTGGTATTTCTGTTTCTGTGCCTCACTTATTTCACTTTATATAATTTTTTCTAAGTCCATCCATGTTGCTGCGAATGGTAGTATTTCATTCTTTTTTATAGCAGAGTAGAATTCCATTGTGTAGATGTACCACATTTTCCGTATCCACTCATCTCATGATGGACATTTGGGGTGGTTCCAACTATTGGCTATTGTAAATAGTGCTGCAGTAAACATTGGCATACAGGTATCCCTTCAACATGATGATTTCCATTCCTCTGGGTAATTTCCAATAATGGAATAGCTGGGTCGTATGGTAGATCTATCTGTATTTGTTTGAGGAACCTCCAAACCATTTTCCATAAAGGCTGCACCATTTTGCAGTCCCACCAACAGTGTAGGAGGGTTCCTTTTTCTCCACAACTTCGTCAGCATTTATCATTCTGTCTTTTGGATTTTAGCCATCCTAACTGGAGTGAGATGGTACCTCAGTGTGGTTTTGATTTGTATTTCCCAAATGCTGAGTGAGGTTGAGCATTTTTTCATGTGTCTGTTGGCCATTCGTATATCTTCCTTTGAGAAGTGCTCATTCAGCTCCTTCGCCCATTTTTTGATTGGGTTACTTGTTTTTTTGCTGTAAAGTTGTTTGCGTTCCTTGTATATTCTGGATATTAATCTTTTGTCAGATATATATTTTGCAAATATATACATTTGCAAATGTATATATTTTTGGTTGTCGTTTAACTCTGTTGATTGTTTCTTTTGCTATGCAGATGCTTTTTAGCTTGATATAATCCCATTTGTTTATTTTTCCTTTGGTTGCCCGTGCTTTTGGGGTCGTATTCATGAAGTCTGTGCCCAGTCCTACTTCCTGGAGTGTTTCCCCTATGTTTTCTTTGAGGATTTTTATTGTTTCAGGGTGTATATTTAATTCTTTAATCCATTTTGAGTTGATTTTGGTATATAGTGAGAGAATGGGTCTAGTTTTTTTCTTTAAGGCTTTTATATGCCTAATAGGCTTCGCAAGTTACTCTAAGAGTGGAGTATGGTTCTTTTTCATCTTTGGAATTACTAAATTGAAATATAATACACATCCATTTAGGATTTCTGTTAGGTGTAAGTATGAAACTTAATCATTGGATATTTAGAAAAAGTCTTAATTTAAAAAGGTTAAAACAATTCACATTCTTAAATACCCTTTGGAAGTTTAAGAAAAGTTAATATATATATAAAAAATATTGTATATACTTCTTGAAAAGAGTAGTACTATTACTTTTACTAAAGTTCAGAGGGTTAATAAAAAAATCATAATTCTGAATTGCTATTAAAAAACAAAAATAAATCGGAATTTATTTCAGGCTGTTTAGGTAAAACCAGTGGAAAACAATTTCTTGTTTAGCTACAAATAAACCTAGAAAGGAGGCTCTGACAGGTTGGGTGTCATCCCAAGTCTGCTACAGGCTAAATTTTTCCCACAATGGGGCTTTGATACAGAAAGAGATGGAGACTGCAAGAAATGATAGAAAACTTTTCAAAGTCTTAAGATACAAAAATTACCATATATAACCAATACATTTTTAAAAAGTATTTCTGTAGGCAGTACTAAGTATCCATAATGTAGAATATCACATATAAAACAAGAAAAAAAAATCCTTGGTTTACCAAGGGATTTTGATGGGATCTTTTACAAACCAAAACTAACAAATATTCCTTGAAAATCAGAATGATTCTATCATTTTCCTGACTTCATTTCCTTCCCCAAAGGAAAAATTCTTTTTAAAACATTATTACATTCTTGGGTAGATTCTATGATGAACATAGAGATTTAATCCCTTGTTAGGTATATGTAAATCTTGTATTTCTGGTGCACTTCAATACTTAAAAAAAGAAAAGAAAAGAAAGGATTTCAGAAGCTTTGTAGCAACAAAAACACACTTTATAGGATTTAAGAATATTTTGATTGCTTGACTTGGATCCAGAAATGGTTAACTACTAAAATACAAATAAAATGTTTCCCAATCCAAATGGATTGGAAAAGATCCTCTATTTTCCAATACAGTGCAATTAACAAATGCAATAATAATTTTTAAAAAAGATTTATTGCATGAGTTTAATGTAAATGTTGCTTTAAATCATTTGGCCCATTAAATCCAATTTCAATTTCACACAAAAATTTTGGAACTTTGTATTATCTTGCTAATTTGATATAGACATTAGTAACAGAGTTAGGACTAGACAAATTAATTTAAATTTAATTTTTTGAATACGTTTTGAACTATATGAATACATTCACATAGATCAAACCTCAGAAACTCTAGAAGGTATGCAAAATGTAAAAGTCTACCTTTCATACCTGTTCCTTGTCTGCCCAGGGCCCACTCTCCTCTGCAGGTAACCACTATTCTTTGATTCGTATGAATCATTCCAGTGTTACTCTATCTGCATTCAAGCAGATATAAATTTAATAAGCAGACACAAATATTATCAAATAGGGGCTGGCCAGTTGGCTCAGTTGGTTAGAGCAGGCTGTTGATAACACCAAGGTCAAGGGTTCAGATTCCCACACCAGCCAGCCACTGCCCCCTGGCCAAAAAAAAAAAAAAAAACAAGTGTAATGAAAACCAACAATGATTTCACTTCTCACCTTACTTGTCTTCTCTGCAGCACTTCTGAATGGGGCTCACTCTGCTGTGCCTGTGGAAAGTCCCTTGGCTTCTCCCCTGGTTTTTCTCCTATCTGTCTAGCACTCCTCTTCCTCATTCTCTCAGGCATTGCTTCCTCCATGTGTCCCTTACAAACCAATTCTTTTCATTTCACATGACATATTTTTCCCAAGTGATGTCATCTATTGCCATCATGCATAAATAAAGGTTTTGGCATTGAAGTAATTTGTGGGCTAAGAAAATCTTTTCAGAGGAGATATTTTTGCAGGATAAAGAGGAGATAGAAAAGAGAGACCATAAGAGGATTTCTAGACGGAGGGAACAGCACATAGAAATCCACAAATAGATAGAGGGGTGGGGGAGGGGCCTGACTTTGCAAAATGAGTGACCAGCTGAATGTCTAGCTTAAAAATATTTATTGTGAATATTGAATGAAAAAATGAATTATATCCAAGGAAATTTTTTACCAGAAAAAAGGTAATTATTTTACTAAATCAGCCATGCAAATTATGGAAACAATGAAATGAAACTAAACCTAAAAGGACTAAGTCTGTGAGCAATGTGAAATGTGAATAAAAGTGAAAACTGTCACATGCTTGACTACTAAATAATTCCTCAATCTGCTGGTCACTGCCAACATAGTGCTCTATTTAGGTCACTTCTATGTGTGGGAATATCATCTGGACAGCTTTGCAGATTGACAATCTGCAACCCTCTTTCAAGATGCTATAAAACATTCTGCCGCAGAACTTCAAAGTGCACTTGGCCACATGGGTAAAAGACCTCTTTTCTCTTTTCATGGCTTTTTAAGTCTATCAGCTATAATAAGGGCATGTCAAAACCTGGTTGCTTAAACATAACACTGCAATGACACATTAAGTAGTATGAAAAGCATTAGCTCCCTTTTTGGATGCACTTTAAAAAATAAACATTTTCATTTTCTAGATTTCTCATTCTCTCAGTTGAAAGAATGGAATAATCTCCTAAAGTTAGAAATTTATGTCCAAAAGCCAGAATGAAAAGAAGCGACTGTCAGTGTATTTTAGCTGAAGAAACTTCCTGCTCCTGTGAGGACAGAGTTTTGACTATCTAGGTCACAAGATTTTTGCCTTTAACAGAGTACTTTCTGTTGTTAAATCTTTATTGTTTGAAATGGACTATTTCTGTGTCTGTAAGATTTCTATAGCTCTATCTACAATGGACTGGGAACCTGAGGAGCTGGTTCCTCATGCAGAACTAGAACTGTGGTTGCAGTCCTGTCATTTCATTTCTCTGGACCCCACTCTCCTCATCTGTGCTAACATCTCGAAACTTGTAAGAGAATCATATAAACTAAAATTGATGTCAAATCATAGAATGCTATCATACAGTTGTAGGGATTTCCTAAACTTGGACTTGCCTCTTATTTGGGGTGATAGCAGGTTATGAATAGGTAGCGCATTATATGGTGCAATGATAAACAATAGCTAGATTGCCTCCAGTTCCCTCCCTAAAGGTGAGAATCTTTATCCATCCCAGGACTAAGCTCTCTTAGTTGGCAATTAAGGAGTAGATAACAAATGTTGTTCTACAGTTTTAAATCCATGTCCAAGTTTTAAATCCCCACGTAAGGAAGAGTATATTCTGACCTCTTTTATTCTTTCCCCAAGGTGAAACTGTGGCCTCAATGAGAAATGCAATTATAGCTTCATTGCAGGAGATTTACAGATATTACTCACATACCCTCACTACAGATGTGTCACCTCTTTCAGAAAAGGGCACAGTGACCCCGGCATACTTTGCTGAAGAAGAATGGTCGTGACCTAATCATCGCATGTTCCAATGAGAAGAAAAATTATTATGTGGAAAACCTATGAATGCCAGAGATCTTCAGCCCATTTGGAAATTTTTAAGAAGGCTTTCTCCTAAGAAGTAGTGTGTTGTGATTGGAAAAGAACCTCCACAAAGTGAGAAGAGCTGGATCGTAGTCCGGTTATCCCACTTTGTGCTGTGTAATCTTGACAAGTCACAACACATGCAGTATCTGTTTCCTTACCACAACGCGAGCCTGTATGATCTCTAAGATCTTTACAAGTCCAACATGCTATGATTTTTCTAATTACAGCTGTCTTCAAATACATGAATCCTAATGTAACTTATTGGAGGGTAGAACAAAATACAGTGTGAGTCTCTCAATCTTTTTTGGTGACTTTTAAAAACTAAACTTTTAAATCAGAGTGGCAAAATCTTTAGTAGTGCTAATAAAGGCTTGCTTTCTCTTTTTCATGCAAATGTGGAAGGATGCTATCTGCATATAGGCCAATTTCATCCACCACTGAACCAGAAAAGCTCCAATGAACTATGCCTGAAAGTCTATCTCAGTGAGACTGCAAGGGTCAACAACGAGAGTTAAGATGAGAGGGGATGAGTGTCTATAATGAACAAAACATGTTTGCATCTAAAAGCCACTGTTTCTATTCAAATCCCATGTTTTTGAAAGGGGCAAATATTCCTTGGCTAATTTAAAAGCTATGAAGCAATTTGGAGGTTTCTATTCAATAGGACGAAAGGTAAGAACCAGGAGTTCTAAGTTCAGTTCAGGATCTAAATACCTGAGTATCAGCATATTAATAAACACAGGCTCCATGCATAACTTCCCAGACATCACTGATATGTCTCTCAGTTTACTCATAACTTTAAAAAAATAATTTGATGCACTATCAGTAAAACGTTTGCCAATGTATTATTTTAAGGTAGTGAGATAAGGTGTCAGGTTGAATTTAACAAAAAATGTCTTGGTTTTCTCTGTGCAGAGATAATCTTAGTAAATTCAGATAAACAAAAAATAGAAATAAAGTAAAAATCACCCACAAGCCCAGCAGTCTGTTAATATTTTCATGTGTTTCCTTATATTCTTTTTATCGTGTATATATGGGGATGCCTGTTTCTAACAAAAATGAGACCATGGTGTACATACTGTTTTTTAAACTGCTTTTCTCTCCAACGCCCTATAATGAACATCTTCACACATCCCTGAATTTTCCTGTATAAGCAGTCAGTATCAAACCACCATTCTGAGGAGACCTAGGGCTTCCTCTGAGAGGCCCGAGGGGTTTTCAGAATTTGGAGTGTGACTGAGAGAACAGAGTTCCATCCCTCTACCTCTACCCCAAACTCGACCTTCATCAATAGTGCCTTATAAAAAATATAAGCTGTACGTGTATTTTTTACTTATTTGTTTAAAGGTTTTGCTGCTAAAAAGAAAGACTGACAATTACTGTTCTATTTTAACATATAATTTTTGGCATATATATATGTATCATATTCTAATTAATAGATCCCTTTTGACATAGTAGATAAGATTCAGACTTCCTGGGGTTGAATCCCAATTCTATCACTGACCAGCTGTGTGATTTTGGTGGTTTTAAAATACACCCACAAATTTTTTGACAGTCCTTGCATCAGACAGTGGAGTATAATTCCCTTCCCCTGGAATGTTAGCTGCCTCATTGACTCACTTCTAATGAAGAGATGGCAGCAGAAGTGACTTGCATGACTTCCAAGGCAAGGTCATAACAGGCTTCATAAGGGAAGCAAGGACCTTGGCAAAGTACTTACCTCTCTTTGCCTCACTTTCCTTATATGTAAGATGAGAAAATAATAGTATCAATTCATAGTTTTTTTTATGATTTCAGAGTTAATATACATAAAAACCTTATCATAGACACCTTGTAAGCACTATATAATTATGATCTATTATTATTAAATTGCTTTCATTTTTAAGAAATGTCTACCTATATATGGTAAACATTCATGTATAGTTAAAACTCTGAAGGCAACCGTAATTATTTCCTTCAAAATTTGTAGACATAGAATTGCTAGATCAAGGTGTATGCATTTATTAAGCAAAAGTTATTGTTGAACTCAATTCTCACTTTGGTGTCAGAAATCCTGTTCTACTTAATCATAAAAGGCACATATCATCAGTGAGTCCTAATAATGTGGGTGGATATTCATGTCACTTCTAAGTCAGCTTTCATATTTTTATAAAAAATTAAAAATAAAATAAAACTAAAAGCGAAACATACTTGAGTTAGCAAGAAGTCTTATAAACTTCTATGTCTTTTGCTACAGGACTAACAAACGAGTTATTGGTTAGTCTGCATACAGTATTTAATTATGGGCCTGGGAATGAATATGAATGAGACATGGAACGAGACCCAATAGTGACTGTCCAGGAGTTACTGGCCTGAATACAGAGCCAATTGCCATATTATCCACACCCAGAGAATGACTTCTACTCTAGCCTTGATTCCTTTCCAGAATCAGAATATTGGTCAATATGAGCTGATAACAATGGAGAAGGATGCATTCCTTTCCAGAATCCTTCCAGCAGACAAGCAATAGCAACTTACATGTTGTGAGCTCTTAAAAAAATGCTCTGAAATATATATTAAAAATGAAGTTACTTGGCAAATAGTCAAAATACAAAATTGCAATGAGTTGATGACATTTCATAATTTTAAACTTTGCCTAACTGAAAGATAATTGAAATTTATCATTACTTCTTAAATGAAAAGTCCAAGGAAAAAAATTTGCAGATACTGTGCCTGAACAATTCTTAGATGAGGATATAATTCCTTTGGTATTTTTAACGTTATGTTTGGATCTTTCACTTGAATATGGCTGTGTTCTTCACAAAAGGGTTTTAGAACATTAGTCGCTCATTCTATAAATAAATTTATCCTCTTCTAATGCTGATCACTACTGTACAGTTATTAAGATAAGATGGAACAAATATTAAAAATAAATTAAGTCACAGAAAACACGATGAATGGTCCAAAATGATTGCATGCCATCTAGGCTAAGAACAAATTCCTTCTTTGATTATTTTATGGATATATCTTTTACAGTTAATTTATCTTGGCAACTCAACATTTTTGTACCTGTCAATTGTATTTCATAATGTATAGACAAATTGCTAAGGCTATTGTCTATCAGTCTCTTACAAGTTTTTCTCCAAATTGAAAATAGCAACAAATTGAAAATGCTGTGCTGGTCAGAGCCTAGATATGGTAAGAATTGAGAACTATGTATAAAGTTCCTCAAGAACTTGGAAATGAAGGGAATAGATGGCTTTATTAGACTTCAACTGTAATATAAGCACAATGACCGGACAGTTGGTGGGCAAATTCTCCTGCAAAAGAGAAAACTTCCTAGGCCTTCAGAACCATAATGTAAAGACGATATTTACGTATACCTATCAGGTCAGCCAGGGAAACCTGGAAAAGAAAGTCACAGAAGTAGGATAGTTTGGTATCCTTCCCTCCATGTGCAACACAAAGGAGAGGTGTAAAGGATCATGTTAACAGTATCCATCTCAGCAGGCTCTTGACAAGAGGGAATCTTGAGTATCATATTTTGAGTGCCCTGGTCCCTATGGCAAGACTATGTCCAGGGAGATATGGATACGCCAACCTTGACAGTAACAAACATTTATCTAATGCCTGTTGTTGAGATTTCTATGTTCACCAGATAACCTTCTAATCACGTGTACCTTGACTACAGGGAGAGAATAAACTCTTCACTCTGATTGTAGGCCTTCTACTTCCCACGATACTAATTTTTTCATTTTAAGCTAATAAATTCACATTCTGATGTCTCCTGCAGTCTCCTGGTAAGTTTAGGTTTAATCAGTGTTACAGAACTCTTAGAAATTGACAATTATCAATGGCCTCTCCCTAAGCCCACTTACAAATGCTGGTCTATCTGGGGATTTCTATACTGGGATCAGAAACTAAGCCACCATGACTACACTATTAGAAACCAGAAAAGGTCTATAAACAAAGTAAAAACTCACAGTTTACGAAGAATAAAAGAACCGAGGAACAACTAATATCACAAGCTGCATTTCAACCACCACCAATGTGTAGAGGACCCAATCACCTGAAACCTATGAATAACTATCTTCTCAGAGCCAAGGACAGAGGTGAATATGGCTCAAGCAGTCTTTGATATGAGATATTCTTCCCTGTGCATTCTTAATTTTATGGTTAATCAATAATGTGGGGTGGGGGAGACAGAAAGGGAGGGTACAGGAGAGAGAGAGAGAGAGACTCTTAATGGGTTTTTTTGATGGCTGACCTAAAATTCAAACTAATACCAGCCCAAACATGTCACTGTGGTGGCCAATAAGATAGATATTGATTATGCAAGGAAAGCGGGAGTAGAGTCAGAGGACCTTCCTATCTAGCTGCACAGCATGCATCCTGGGCCTCACCCAGTAGAGCACCAGTATGTCCTGACATGCATATAAACTCCCCTGCCAGCATGGCTGCCTCCACTATGCACACTAGTGTGACTATTACCCTCTTTCCAATCTCCCAGACATACGCTTGGACTGTGTTTCAAGTTATTCATCTCAAATGTGGGTTTTCCCATAAGCCAGATAATGAGTTACTAGGTAGCAATAACTGAGTGCTTAGTTTGTGTCAAGTGGTTATGAATGACAGTTTTAACTAGAACCACAGGCTTATACAGTGAGATGGAAGAGCACTTATTCAACAAAAGGGGTGCTGTCTCCAAAATGGAAAAGGTGTTTTACAAAGTCAAAATAAATGTTTTAATTTGCATGTCTCTAAATATGAGTGAAATTGAATATCTTTTAATATATTTAAGAGCCATTTTTATATATTTTTTTGTGAGTTGTCTGTTTCCCCCCATTTTTCTAATGATTTTTTATCCTCCTCCCTCCATTTTCTATTTTATTAATTAAATATCTTTAAAAATAGGCTTGATGTTCTAGAACAACTTTAGGATTAGGGAAAACTTGAGAAGGTAGTACAGAGAGCCCCCATATACCCTACACCCTATTACTTTTCCCTATTATTAATATCTTACATTAGTATGGTACATATCCCTCAATTAATAAGCCAATATTAATTCATTATTATTAAATAAAATCCATAGTTTATCCAGATTTCCTTAGTTTTTACCCAATGTCTGTTTTACTGCTCTAGGATCGTATCCAGGATACGACATAACTTTTAGTTGTTTATCTCCTTAGGCTCTTCTTGGCTGTGCAGTTTTTCAGACTTTACTTGTTTTTGATGACCTTGACAATTTTTAGGGACATTGGTCAGGTATTTTGTACTATGCTCCACTGTTGGAATTTTTCTGATATCTTTCTCATAATAAGACTAGGGTTACAGGTTTTGGGGTGGAAGACCACATGGGTAAAGTACCATTTTCATCACATTATGTCAAAGGTACATTCTACCATCAAATGATTTATGAACATCAATGTTGACTTTGATTACCTGGCTGAGGTAGTGTTTGTCAATTTTCTCTATCATAAAATTACTCTCTCCCCCCCTTTCATACTGCATTCTTTGCATTGCATTCTATTTTATGAATTAACATATATGTTTTTTTTTTTCTTCTCTCTCTTTTTTTTTTTTTTTCTGGCTGGCTGGGACAGGAATCTGAACACTTGACCTTGGTGTTATAACACCTTTCTCTAACCAACTGAGCTAACTGGCTAGCTCCATACTGTACTTTTTGGAAGGAAGTCACTTTGCACAGCCAACATTTATGGAATAGGAAATTATACTTCAATTCCTTGAGGGTGGAGTAGTTACACAAATTATTGGGAAATCTGCACAGGAGATTTATCTCTTCTCCCCTATTTATTACTTTATTCAATCATTTACTCATATCAGTAAGGACTGATGGGTATTTATTTTATACTTTGGGCTATTATCTAATACCACTTTATTTGGTTGCTCGAATTGCTCCAGCTTCCATCAGTAGAAACTATTTCATTTAGCTCCTGTGCTCCTTTGACACACCCTTATCAATATGGTTTTTAGGTTTTTTTCTTGGGCCGGTGGTGTTTGTGCATATGTGTGTTTTAGCACTTCCTTACTTTCTGGCATTACAAGATGCTCCGGGCTCATCTTGTATATTACCTGACCGAGTCGCAGAATAAGCCATTTCTCCAAGGAGCCCTGATTTCTTTCATTGGAGAATAATATTAGAAATCACAATCTGTGTGCTAAGTATGCTCTTTGATACTGGGGTGTTTTCCCTTCTATTTTATATAGAGATTTTTTTATATAGTCATGATATAAGTCTTTTATCTCTAATATATGCTTTCTCACAGTCCATCAGATATCTTTTGAGGTTTATGATATTTTTGATATGCAAACTTTTTTATATTACTGTAATAAAATATATTGATCTTTTATTGCATTTTGGGTCATAGATAGAATGCTTTTTCAACACATGATTTATGATTGGGATGGCATTGAAGATATAGATCAATTGGAGAGAATTGTCATCCTAACAAATATTGTATCTTCCAATCCATAAACATAGCTAGAGCTCTCTATTTACTTAGGTCTGGTTAGGTTCCCTTTGTAATGTTTTGTAGTTTTAATGTGCAAGTATTACACAGCTTAATTATTAACTTTATTCCACAATATTTTAAATCCTATTGTAAATGGAGTTTAAAACTTTCTCAATTTCTAATTATTTATTGTTAGTGTATAGAAATCCAATTTATAAATATTGATTTTGTATCCTGCAAACCTAAAATTGCTGTTGAATAATAAACTATTGTTCTAGTACCTTGTTTGTAAATTCCTTAGGGTTTTTTTTTACATAACATGACATATCATGTCATCTGCAAATGAGGACAGTTTTACTTCTTCAATTTTAATTTCAATAGTTTTTGTTCTGTTTTTCTTTCCATATTATATCAGCTAGGCCCTCCAGTACAATGTTAAATCAAAGTAAGAAGAATGGACATAACTTTGTTTCTGATCATACATACAAAGAATTGGGCTGTCGGCCACTGATAATAATGTCAGTTGTATGTTTTTTCAAAAATTCCCTTGGTTTTGAGGGAGTTTGCGGAAGTTACCTTCTATTCTCAATTTGCTGCAAGTTTGAAATCATAAAATTGTCCTGAATTTTTAAAAACTTTTTTGGTGTCTACTGGGATGATCATGTCGCACTTATTTTGTTAATGCAGTGAATTACATTAATTTTCAGATATTTAACCAACCTTGCATTTCCAGGATAAACCCTCACGGTCATAACGTATTACTCTTTTTACATACACGTTGTTGAACTTGATAATATTTTGTTGGACTAGATAACATTGTTGGATTTGATAATATTTTGTTGAGGATGTTTATTTCCATGTTCACTGGTATTTTTCTCCATATTTCTTTTCTTTGCCTGGTTTTAGCATCAAGGTAATTCTGGCTTCATAAAATTAATTGGGAAGTGTTCCTTCCTCTTCTACTTTCAAAAACTTTGTGTAGGATTGGTATGAGTTTTTCCTTAAATGTTTGATAAAATACACCAGTGAAGAATTTGGACATGGAACTTTCTTTGTGGTAAGGCTTTTAATTATGAATTCAATTTCTTTCATTGACGCAAAGGTGTTGAAGTTTTCTATTTCTTCCTGGGATGGTTTTGTATTTTAAGTAATTTGAATTTAAAGTTAGTGTATCTTTTAAGAGATTTGCATATTTCATCTAGGTTGCCAAACTTATTGAAATATTATTCTTCATAATATTCTCTTAATGTGTACAAAATGTCTATGGGATCAATGATGTGTAGTGATCTCTCTCTCTCTCTTAATTCCTGCTACCAGTAATTTGTGTCTTTCTTTTCATCTTGGTAATTCTGGCAAGAGCATTATCAATTTTATTACTCTTTCGAAGTACTAGTTTTTGGCTTTACTTCTTTGCTTATTTGTTTTCTACTTTATTAATTTCTGCTCCTTTATTATTTTCTTTGTTCTACTTGCTTTTTATTTTCTTCTTCTTCTTCTTCTTTTTTTTTTTTTTTTTACTTTCTGAAAGTGGATTTTTTTTCCAGATAACTGATTTGAGACATTTCTCCTTTTCTGATATAAGCATTTGATGCTATACATTTCCCTCTAAGCATAGCTTTGGATGAATCCCACACTTTTTGATATATTCTATTTTCCTTAATATTGAGTTTAGAATATGTCTCTAATTTTCTTGTACTTTAGAAGTATGGTGTTTGTCAACATATTTTTATTGAATTTAATTTAATTCTACCTCAGTCAGAAAACATAGTAGTATTGCATAATTTTTAAAAATACATTAAGATTACTTTTATGAACTAGAATATGATCTATCCTGTGAAACTTAGTATGTGCATTTGAAAATAATGTATATTCTACTTTTAGTATATATAGTGTTCTCAAATATCAATTAAGTTGAAATGGTCTCTGGTATCTTTGTTGATTTTTGTGTGGTTGTTCTATAAATTTGAGAGAGGGGTGTCATAAGCACTAACTATCATTGTGGAATTGTCCATTTCCCTTTTTAATTCTTGCAGCTTTTTCTTCATGTGTTTGAGGTTCTATGATTGGGCACATAAAACCTATGCTCTATATGTCCTCCTGATAAATTGACATTTTTTATTTCATAAAATTTCCCTCGTTTTCTCCAATAATATATTATATTTTCAAATCTATGTAATCTGACATCAATATACCCACCTCATTCTTCTTTACTTTCTCTTTACCTAGTATATTGTAAGGAAAATGGAGTTAGTTTAGTCAGGCCCTCTCGCCTCATATCTGGCTGGGTATGATTCAACACATCCACTGTAAACAAGTTACATAAGAATAGTGTTAGTGCACATGTGCGCCCATATATACTCCTTGGCTCATAGCCACTGTTGTGTACTTTCTGTATATAAGACAGCAGCTCTGAACCGCTGGGCCAGAGGAGCTTGTATCTGGAATAAATCATGACCACTTTGCTGGTGGCTACTCAGTGTTTCTTTCTCTTACCTGGCTCATGACCTGCACAGGATGGGGCAGAAGGGTTTGTGATCTAGCCCAGCAATTGGCATAGTTGGTGGCAGGATTCTGAGCAGGTAAGGGAGCCACTAGCCCCCAGGAGGGGGAGGAAATGTGGCTACCCTCGAGTATGTGGATATCCAGCAGCCACTTTCCTGTTGACAGGGGTCTAGCTGTTGCTCACTGTTCTACAAGTCAACATGGACCAGGCAGTCCATGAAGTGGTGCGGCTTTGAGCCTTGCAGCAGAAAACAGACTTGTTGGAAGCACAGATACTTTCCTGGAGGCTGAAGTGCAGCGACAGGTCATTCCTGCTTTTCACACCAGGGATGATGAAAAACCCGACAGTGAGTTGGGGGAGACTGTGTATCCCCTGGCACGGCCTGTTGTGCATCAGAAACTAAAGCATGAACAGCCATAGGACAAGGCAGACAACCGGTAGGCAACCCACAAGTGACCTAATTCACTACTTAGGTCCCCTACACTCAAGCTGAGTTGTTAGACTTGGGGAAACAGTTTCACCAGAAACAGGGCAAACCCCTAACTGCTTGGCTTTTGTGGCTGTGGGACCTTGGGGTGGATGGCATAATGTGCTCTGGCAAGGAGTTGGAAAAGCTGGCTTCTATCACCATGCACCCGTCCCAGCGTCAGCAGCTACAGAACAGCTGCAGATATGCACTAGGACAGGATGACCACTCCATGATGGACTGGGCAAACGCTGGAGAACTGACTGAGACTGTGAGTAGGTGGCAAACGTATGCCAAGCTAGTTCAAATAATTTGGGAGCTGGGGATGCGACAGTCCATGTTTAATGTGAACACCCATGGCCTGGACCATGAATATTTTACTGGCAGCATGAGAGACGTAGGGCTGCAAAATGCTCCATCAATGTCCTTTGAGTCACTGATGGCCATACTGGCCCCATACATTGGTCATCCTATACATGAAGTAATGACCATGATGGTCAGTCTGGGCAAGGTAGAGGGGAGGAGATAAGTAAAGGGGGTCTGAAAGGTGATGAAGACCAAGTCCCCAAGAAATGCTCAGAGTGTTGTCCCAAAGTGACCAAGCAAGATCAACTGTATGCAGATGTGGCTTGACTTGCTAACAGCAGGAGTTGATAGGAAAAAAATGACTGGCAAACAAATGTGGTCTTGTTTGCCCTGTAGCCACAATTGCACCCTGAATGGCATTACACCAAATTTCCCCAAGAGGCACATAACAAGGTACGCCCAATGTGTCTGAAGGATTTTATGGCTACATCCGCAAAGGTGGAGGGATGATTCTCTTTCAGCTAGGGACCAGGCTGAGGTGCGAGTATTTTGGGGGCAGATGCAGACCAGAGGCCTCACTTTGAACAGGCAGTACATTGGTCAGGGACAAAAGTGCAGCATGTATTGGCATTGGTGGACACCAGTGCAGAACGTAACCTGATACATGGCAACCTAAATAAGCTTCTGGGGACCACAGTGAATGTTGATGGTTATGGAAGACAGACTATTATAGTCAAAGCTATGTCTTTGCTGCTGAGCACTGGATGATTGCCCCCTCATGTATATACTGTGTATGTATCTCCAGTGGCTAAATACATCTTGGACATAGATGTACTTTAGAGTTTGCACCTACAAACAATTGGGGGATACCAGCTGTGGATCTGGACAGTGAAGCCTGTGCTGCAAGGACATGTCAAGCATGATCCACAGGTATTACCCAAGCCAAGGCATGTGGTTAATGTGAAACAGTATCACCTGCCAGAGGACATGCAGAGATAGGTGCCACTATATTAGAGTTAGAAAAGGTTGGCATCATTTGTCCCACACACAGTTCCTTTAACACCCAGTATGACCAACAAAAAAGCCTGATGGTACCTGGAGGATGACTGTGGACTATCAGGAACTGAACAAAGTTGTGCCTCTTTTGCACGTGGCTGTGCCTTCGGTTCATGATTTGACAGATCAGCTGATGACTCAGCTAGGAACCTATCATTATGTACTGGACCTTGCAAATGCTTTTTTCTCTATCCTGATTTTAGCTGATAGTCAAGATCAATTTGCCTTCACCTGGGAAGTAAAGCAATGGACTTTTCAAGTGTTGACCCAAGGCTAGCTGCATAGCCCAACCATCTGTCATGGTTTAGTGGCTGGGGACCTGGCCAAATGGCCTAGGCCCAGCATGCTTACCATGTTTCATTATATAGATGATGTCTTACTAACCTCTGATTTTCTTGCAGATTTAACCAAGGTGGCTGCAACACTGCTAGGTCATTTGGAACAATGTGAGTGAGCCATATATAAGGGTGTTAGGAAAAGGTAGAAAAATGGTCAGGGCCCCTCAGATGTTCAGAATCTTGCCAAGCATCTGATGTAAATACACATGTGTGCCCAGGTATTCCTCGTTATTGTCAAATGTGATTGCACGTGTGCACCCAGGTGTTTTGAGTTATGGACTTAAGTAAAAACGACTAACGGCTCTGATACACAAAAGCATTTCGGGACACTCCAGGAAGCCACCAGGGCGGCTGCTCCTAGCTCTGAATAAAGCCTATTAATTTTTCACTCACGGCTCCAAGGACCTTTTTCTATTACCTAGCTCTTAGACCTGCATGTGGAGGGTTTGTGACCTAGTCTGGACAACAGGCTCAGGGGGGTCTGTGAGCCCTAGCCCTAGCTTGACAAAGAGTCTTACCCTTTAGATATCTACTTGAAAATATCAGCAGTGGATGGTAGGCCACTGACCCCTGTGGGGATGAGCCATATGGCAAGAGTTATGTGAATTAGGACACAAAAAGGAAGTAACTCCTTTCCATGTCATAGGACACTTTCCCTTAGCCAGGCCAGTTAATGATGAAGCTGATGCACTGGCTAAGGTAAGACGGCGGGAGAGAGCCCCAGCTACTGATGTGGCCCAGTGGTTACATCAACAAATGCAGCATGCTGGCTGCAAGACCATATGGTTGATGGCTCAAAAGTGGAACCTGCCCATAAAATGGGAAGATATAATAAACGCATGTCACGTTTGTCCAGTATGCACTCAAGAGAATCCACACCCCTGACGGATGTCATATACTTATGGGCAGATAACTCAAGGACAGGTGCCCTGAGTCAATGGCAAGTAGATTTTGTGGAATTGCTTCCCACATCAGAGAATTTCAGATATATCTTCACAGCCATTGATACAGCTACTGGTCTTCTGTTTCTGTGGCCCTGCAAAGCCCCAAACTGGGTAATAACTATTAAGGCATTAAATAGCCATGTACAGTTGGCCCCTGGTTATAGAGAGTAATAATGGAACCCACTTTACTGGACATAAAGTACAGAATTGGGCTTCCCACTTGTCCATTCAGTGGAAATTACATGTACCATATCACCCCTAAGCAATGGAAATGATTAAACAGTACAATGGTCTTCTGAAAAAGGGACTAAGTTTATCTGCCCAACCCCCCTCCCTGAAGGGGTGGACTTGGCAATTTTGGCTGACAGTCAGGATCTTAAATGAGAGACCCCACAAGGGCGGGCCCTCTACAGTGTAGGGTCTGTTGCATAGGGCTGCAGCACCTGTTCCTGCAACCGTTCTTTCCAGGATGGTAAGCTGGCTTGTGTTCTGCCAGAGGGACAAGAACTCCTTCTGGTGGTGCCAATAACTTTTTGTCTTTTTGCCCATAGTATTGTGGCTGCAGGCACCAGAGTTGACTGGACAAATACGTATGCTCGTGTGGTCAATGTGTCAGCTTGCTGAATATGCACCAAGTTTCCTACCAGTGTGGCTGCAGGATTCCTGTGGAATTCACGCCAATGATGACTAATAACTAGACATGCGTATGGGTGGGGTTATCGTGGCTAATAGTTGAAAGGATAGAGCTACAGGGACAAGCCTCAAGGTGTATTAAACATACAATAAGTACAGAGGTTATATGGATACAGGGGTCAGCCATCCTCACTAATGGAACATTGCAGAAGATCTCAGATGTGTAGATTGTATGGTGAGGGACCCTGGAGGTGTGGAGTGTGAGGAAAGTGGAGTTATCTTAGTCAGGCCTTCTCACCTCATGTCTGGCTGGGTATGATTCAACACATCCATTGTAAACAAGTTATGCAAGAACAGTGTTAGTGCACATGTGCGCCCATGTATACTCCTTGGCTCATGGCCACTATTGTGCGCTTTCTGTATATAAGACAGCAGCTCTGAACTGCTGGCCTGAGGAACTTGCATCTGGAATAAAGCATGTCCACTTTACCAGTGGCTACTTGGTTTTTCTTTTGCTTACCTGGCTCAGGACCTACACAGGATGGGGCAGAGGGGTCTGTGATCTAGCCTGGCATACATCTTTCCCATTCATTTTCTTTCAACTTTTCTGTATCTTTATGTTTAAAGTGAATCTCTTGTAGACAGTTCATAGTTGGATCCTGTTATTTTATTCATTATTACAACCTTCCTTTTTAATAATGGGTTTAGTCCATGAATGATTAATGTAATTATTAATATACATGAATTTGGGTCTAGCATTACACCCTTAACTTCTCATAGTCCACCCACAGTTAATAATGTACAATTTCATGTAAAATCTAGAAATCTTGCAACTTTATAGGTCCATATACACTCCCCACTCATTCACCTAAGTTGTTGTATTTACTAAATCTGCATAAGTTGTAAACCCTGAAATTCTATCTTTAAACAGTTTTATAGAGACAAGAAAAAAGAAGCAAATATAGTATTTTGGCTTCATCCGGACATTTATAATTTCTGATTCTCTTCATTCTTTTTTGAGGATCTGTGAGTTTTCTGCATCTCTTGAGATGATTGTGTGACTTATGTGCTTTATTCTATTGTTAAGATGTATTACATCAATCGGTTTTTTTTTTTTTTTAAAGATGACCGGTAAGGGGATCCTAACCCTTGACTTGTTGTCAGCACCACGGTCTCCCAAGTGAGCCAACCAGCCACCCCTACACAGGGATCCGAGCCCGTGGCCTTGGTGTTATCAGCACCACACTCTCCCAAGTGAGCCACGGGCTGGCCCTCATCAATTGGTTTTTGAATGTTAAACCAACCCAGCATGCCTGGGATGTATCCCATTTGGCCATGGTATATAACCTTTTTTTATATGTTGCTGGATGTGGTTTACTAGTATTTTGTTGAGGATTATTATGGCTATATTCATAAATAACATTGACAAAGTTTTCTTTTCTTGTGATGTTTTTGTCTGGTTTTGGTATCTAAGCAATACTGGTCTCTTAGAATATGTTGAAAAGTGTTTCCTTCTCTTCTATTTTCTGGAAGAGATAGTGTAGAATTAGTGTTATATCTTGTTTAAGTGCTTAGCAGATTTTGCCAGTAAAAACATCTGAGCATGGAGGTTTTTGGGGAAGGGGGTTAACTACTTGTTTAATTTCTATAGTAGTTAAAGAACTATTCAGATTACATACTTCATCTTGTGGCTTTCAAGGAATTTTTCCTATTTTCTCTACATTGCTAAATTTATGTGTGTAGAGTTTTTTGTAGTGATCCTTTATTTTCCTTTTAATTTCTGCAGGGTCTGTGGTGATATTCCCTCTTGAATACCTGATATTGGTAATTAGTGTCCCTTCTGTTTTTCTTTATCACTCTTTCTAGAAGTTTATCACTTTTATTAATTTTTTTTTAAAAAAGCTTTTATTTTAATTGATTTTATTTTTTAATGCATTTAATCTCATTAACTCCTGGGGTTAATGTATTATTTATTTCTTCATGCTTGCCTTGGGTTATTTTGTTCTATTGTTTTTTGAGGTGGGTGTTTGGGTTGTTTGCTTTAAACTTCTTTTTTTCCTGTAAGTTTTATTACTATAAATCTCCTTCTAAGTACTACTTTGGATGCATCCTACAGATTTTGCTGAGTTGTATTTTCATTTTTAGTTCAATATTTTTTCTTCCCCTTGAGAATTATTCTTTGACTGATGAATTATTTAGAAGCATATTTTAAATTTCAAGTGTTTGAAGATTTTCCTGTTGTTATTTTTCTTTTATTGATTTTTAGTTTAATTCCATTGTGGTCAGAAAATATATTTTCCATGATTTCAATTGTTTTACACTTGATAAGGTTATTTTATGAGCCAGGATCTGATCTATCTTGCTAAAGTTTGTGCACTTCACAAGAATGTATATTTCTGTTGGGTGAAAAGGTTTCTAAATGCCAAACATATTCAGTTGGTTGATAGAATTCAGGTTCTCTCTGTCCTTGATGACTTCCTTACTGCAAGATCTATTGTACTGAGAGAGGAGGTTAAAGTTTCCCCTTCTTTCTTTTGTAACAGAACTTACAAATTATAGCTGGGCATTTGGCTGCCTTGCTAGAGAGCACATTCTCTAGCTTCTTTGCATCTCGGTGTGATTTTGTGATTAAGTTTCTGGCAATCAGATGTGAGCCGAAGTGATATATGTCACTTCTTAGTTATGCCAAAAAAGAATGAAACTATTGTATTCTTATCCTTTCCCCCTTCATGCCAGGACATGGGAAGAGCTAGAGCAAAACCATACTCACCCCCACATGCTGAGGATGGCAGACAGCCCTGTGCTATCCCCTTCTGGACTCTTACCTTTCTTTTCTTAAGAAGGAAAACTTTGCGTTAGCTTTAAGCTTCTCTATTTTGAGGGGTTTTGTTAATACTACTTTGCTTATATGCTACTATATACCAAAATTAGAAGTAATAAATTAGATTTACATATTTCATAATGGATAAAATTCAAAAAACACAATTTTCAGTGAAAATAAGTTGCTGAATGATTTATATAAAACTATATCATTTATATAAGTTTGAAAATGTGAAAAAATTATACTGCATATTGTTTATGTATAATAAAATTATAAAAAGTATGCACAGGAATGACAAATTCAGGTTAGGAGACACTTTGGGAAGTGGGGAAGGAAATGAGATCTAGAAAACTGTACTCAGAGGACTTTATACCTGTTATGTTTTATTTACTTTTTAAATACTGAAGCAAATATAGCAAATTTTATAATTTGACAAAACTGGGTGGTAAACATGTATATTCATGGTAAATTTCTGTAAATTTTTATAAATGTTTGAAATATTGCACAATTTAAAATAATTTCAAAGAAAACCCCTTCATGGAAAAAGTGACATTTGCCTTGAAGGATATTCAGAATTTATGCAGTCATATTTTGTGGATCTGTATTAGTTTCTTATTGCTGGTTTAACAAATTACCATAAACTTTGTGGGTTAAAACAACACAAGTTTATTATCTTACAGTTTTGGAGGTCAGAAAGACAAAGTTGATTTCACTATGCTAAAATCAAGGTGTCAGCAGACCTTCTGTAGTCTCTAGGGGAGAATCCATTTTCTTACCTGTTCCAGCTTCTAGAAGCTGCCCAAATTCCTTGGATCATGATCCCCTTCTGTTGGGAAAAAATAGGAAAACGGTCAGGGCCTCTCAGATGTTCAGAATCTTGCTGAGCATTTGCTGTAAATATCCTCAGGTGTTCCTTGTTACTGCTTAATGTAATTGCATATGGGCACCCAGGTGTCCAGGGTCATGGACTTCAGTATAAAAGACTAACAGGTCTGATCCACAGTGCTTCTCAGAACTCTCAGAGAAGCCACTAGGATAGTTGCTCCTAGATCTGAATAAAACCCATTCATTCTTCTGTACCTGCGGCTCCCAGGACCTTTTTTTTCTATTACTTAGCTCACAGACCTGCGCGTGGAGGGTTTGTGACCCAGTCTGTCACAGACTCGAGGGGTCTGTAAGCCCTAGCTTTATACCTTCCGTCTTCAAAGCCACCTTTATCACAATGTCATATTTCTGGCTTTGACTCTTCTGTCTTCCCCATTTAAGTGCTGTGTGATTATGTTGGGCCCACCTGAGTAATCCAGGATCATCTCTTTAAAGTCAGCTGATTAGTGACCTTAGTTTCATCTGCAACCTTAATACTCCCTTGCCAAGAAGCATAACATTCACAGGTTCTGGGGATTAGGACGTGGGTATCTTTGGAGCCATTATTCTGCCTACCACAGGGTCCATCAGTATTCTTTGTTTACAAGCAATAGAAATTGTCTCTAACTTGAGCAGATAGAGAATGTACTAGATGGATAAAGGCTTAGCTCATGGAATTACAGGAAAGCTGAATAATTTGGGGTTGGAAAGGATGTGAAATCTGGATATCTATAAAGTAGAAGATAATTGGCAATTTCTTTAATAAACAGTAATATCTCGATGAATCAGTGTCAAGCTAGGGCTAGGACTCAAAGACGCCACAAGCCCATTGTACAGGCTGGGTCAAAAACCCTTCACACCCAGGTCCATGAGCTAGGTAATAGTAAAAGATCCTGGGAGCCATGGGTAAAAAATTAATAGGCTTTATTCAGAGCTAGGAGCAGCCACTCTAGTAGCCTCCCAGATTGTCTGGAGGAGCGCAGACAGCAGTGTGTATCAGAGCCATTAGTCCTTTATACTTAAGTCCATAACCCAGGATACCTGGGTGCCCATATGCAATTACACTAGATAATAACTGAGGAACACCTGGGTGCATGTGGCTATTTACGTCAAATGCTCGGCAAGATTCTGAACATCTGAAGGGCCCTGACAATTTTCCTATATTTTCCCAACAATCAGCTCCAACCGTTTTTTTATTCTTAGGTTTCTCAAGATTCAAATTCCAGGGAAAGATAGAATCAGTCTGGCCGACATGGGGTAATGTATCCACTCCTTAGCCAGAGATTGGATGAGCACTTTGATTGAAGGTCCCACGAAGATAGTTTGCAATGTGAGGAGGTTCTTCCTCAATGGAAAATCTAGGTATTATTATCAGAAGAGGAAAGGTATGTTAAACAGGCAAAGCCAGAAATCCCCACTGCACTAGAGAAGGGAATTTGGGGTGATAAGAACAGTGCCAGCTAATTTACAGCAGAATTCTACTAAATTGTATATTTTGTGAACAAGTTTAGTTTGGTTAGCATGGAACATGTAAATAGCCATCACATAATAACAACAGAAAAGTAGGTTCTACTGTGTAGAACTGTCTCTGTATGCCCAAGTGAAAGATTTTTACCCAGTGTCAGAGAGAATGGGCATCTATCAAATGTTTTAGGATAGAGGAATAATGTGATTGGAACTGTCATCCACAAAACTGAAGTTAATGGCTTTATTAGCAAGTAAATTAGGAAGTTAAGTTCAGACATACAGTTATGCCACTAATAGCTTAGAACAAATTTTACCTAGTTATTTCTACTCTCCTAGTATTAGAAACTGAACTTCTGGGTAGTGGCAGACTAGTCTGCTTCCCTAGAAATCAATTATTTATTCAGATCTTTGGGGAAGGAGGTGAAGTTCAAGACTTTCTGAGACTCCATATCTAAAACCCTACACACAGTCTCAGCTTTGTGATATGTCACTTGCTAGTCATGCCAAAAAAGAACAAAACTATTTTATGCTTATCCTTTCCTCCTTATATATATTTCTAGGAATATAAGATCTGTATAACCTCACATAATGACAATCACAGAAACAGGTATACACGAAACTATCCTATTTTCTTCATTTTTGTTATCAGACCCCATAATTTTCTATCTTATTGTTTTTACTATTAAGCAGGCATTTTCCTAAATTATTCAGTAAAGTTTGTACATTCATTCTAGCCACATTCTTAACTAAAATATGCTTGACATAAAATTGCTAGGTGATTTTCAAGGAAAGTAACAAAAAAGTCACACATTTGAAGGGTGATCTTTAGTCTTCACAAAAAGAAATCACTAAAGTAAATTATCTGAAGGTCAAAAATGTTTACAACTTAAATACAGGACAAAGATAAAAAGAATTCCTAGTCAGAACTACTCCCCAGGATCCCTGGAAGCAATGTGAAACTCAAGCTGTGAATCTGAAAAGGAATGTAAAGTATGAACAAGTACTATCAATGTACCATCATCATTGCCTAGAAATATTTTCCCCTTGCTTCTGAAACATCATCCATTTTTATCTGGATTATAACAGCTCCTCTTCTGTCTCCGTTGTTTTGCTGGCCAGTGGAATAAATGAGTCATTTCACCATCTGGGCAAAAGGAAAAGGAGATGTATGACTGAATAAAGCTGAATATTATCTGCATAATGATGGCCCTACAGTCCAAAATATCTCTTTCTCAGTGTCCTCATCTACACTTAATCTCTCTCCAAAACAAAATTAGGGGGTATTCTACAAAAGCAATTTCTGGCTACTTATTCTCATCTCTAAGTCAACATTTTCAAAGTTTTGGCAATAGAAACTCCAGACAACACTGACTTTTCAAAGGTTTGGTAGTGACTGAGAAGGTTGGATTAAAATAATTAGCAAAATATACAGCACCATATGTTTTTTTTTTTTGAAGTGCCATTCAAAATTCCAAATAACACCACTCCTCAAAAGCAAGGCCAACACTTGCTTGTAAGTAGAATTAGGGTTGCCCAAATGATGCAAGCTTTTAATTCTGTGTGTGTGTGTGTGTGTGTGTGTGTGTGTGTGTGTGTGTGTGTGTGTGTGTGTGTGTGTGTGTGTGTGTGTGTAGACTCTGCTAAACACCAGGATCCAATGGTGAAGAAAATAGATATACATCTTACCCTCACAAAGTTTAGAGATGATTGGGATAAAAAATATAGACTAAATGTAAAATACATATATATTTCTAGGACTATGGGACCTGTATTACAAACATTATAATATATATAATCAACTCTTGTTTATCTAAGATTAGAGTTCTTACTTTCATAAAAAATTAATGCAAACTATATTGTTTATTGCTTTATACTATTGTATTTTGTGGATAAGAATTTTAGTTATTTGAAGAAACAAGCCTTCTAATACAATAATAGCATGAGGACCACATCCTAAGAGTGTCACTGACAAGCATAGCTTTGGAAAGGTGACAGAGTCTATGATGAATCTGGTAATCAAGTTATGTGATATCATGATATAATAAAAAAATGTATGTTTGGTCTTTTTCCTCAGTTCTTGTCACACAGGTCTTAAAACGCTTGTAAATTCCTAACTGATAGGGGTGCTGAAAGCATCTTTTGTTCTATCATTTGGTCTTTGACTCTGAGTCTTGACTCGGAGCTCTTAAATCCCTTAGAATTTCCTGGATGATAGTGTTTTTGTTCTAATGAGGTAACTTTTTATGGGCTTCTGAATAGCTTCAGGATAAGGGCTGGTCACCAGAAAGGCCAAGCCATCATGAAAAGCTTGGAACTTTCAGCCCCATCCCATTATCTGGAAGAGGAGAGGGGCTTGATATCATTAAGAATTGATTAGGCCTACATGATGACACCTCCATAAAAATCCCAAAAGGCTGGCCAGTTAGATCAGTTGATTAGAGTGTGGTGCTGGTAACACCAAGGTCCGGGGTTCAATCCCTGTACCAGACAGCCACCAAAAAGAAAAAAAGAAAAAGAAAAAGAAAAAAAATCCCTAAAGTATGACATTTGAAAGCTTCCAGGTTGGTGAAAATATTCACGTGGCAGGAGGGTGGTACAGCCCAACTCCATAGGGATGGAAGCTGCTGAACCCAGGACCTTTCCAAACCTTGCCCTATGTACCTCTTCATATGACTGTTCATCTGCATCCTTTAAAACATCCTGTAAAATAAACTGATAAATGTTTCCTTGAGTTCTATGAGCCATCATAGCAATTATCAAACATGAGGAGAGAGTTGTGGGAACCCTAATTTGCAACCAAGTCAGACAGAAGTGTGGGTAAGGTGGGGCCCAACTCCTTCTGACTGGCATGTGAAGTTGGGGCAGTCTCGTGGGACTGAGCTCTTAACCTGTGGAATCTGACGCTAACTCCAGGTAGATAGTATCAGAATTGAACTGAATTATAGGACACCCAGCTGGTGTTGAAGAATTGCTCGATGTTGGAGAACCCCACACACATTTGGTCACAGAAGTGTTGGAAATGTTGAGTGTAGTAGAAGAAACAGTTTTTCTTTTTAGTTTCCTATACAAGTTATGGAAGATGTAGTTGAGAGAACTGGTAATGTTCAGTATGAAAAACAGATGACATACGTGTACAGTCTCAAAATTCTAGAGCTGAAAGGGATCTTAGAAAGATAATGTACTCCAAATATTTCATTTTGCAAAAGGAATAATATGGTAAATGCTTCTAGATTATGGAGTGAGTTAGTCATATAATCAGATTACAACTGAAACCTCAGCTTTGTGTTCTTTTTCCAGTATCATTCTGCATTTCCATGGCAGCTGACTTTTAATTTTGGAAGTGCTATCATCATTATCACCATTCTCAATCAATCAGTGATCATTGTCAATAATTTTTTTTTTTTTTTTTGACCAGTAAGGGGATCACAACCCTCAGCTTGGTGTTGTCTGCACCACGCTCAGCCAGTGAGCACACCGGCCATCCCTATATAGGATCCAAACCCACGGCCTTGGCGCCACCAGCGCCGCACTCTCCCAAGTGAGCCACGGGGCTGGCCCAATAATTATTGAATGTTATGTGCTGGTTACTGATCTAGCCACTAATTATCTCATTATTCCTCACAATAACTCTTTGGGGTAGGTCCTATTATAATCCTCATGTTCCAGATGTAGAAAGCAAGAATTAGGTCATCCAGTTAGTAATAAACAAATGTGGACTCCGGACAAAACTTGTAACTACTATGTTCTATTCTGAATAATTAGAGCCATCATATAAGAAGAAAGACTTTGCCTAACTTATCTAAGGAGGACATTTCTAACATTCCACTGCTAACAATTCAGAGTTGAAATGCAGCCTTATTTCAGTGAGTTCTCCGAATACTAAGTGTTGAATGTATCTTGGGGAAGAATTTCTGCACTGGGTAAGAAAATGGACCAATCAATATTAACTCTTCCTTCTAATTCTTCAAATTTTTAAATCTTCTTATTAATCAGCTGATAAAGTGTTATGGATCTCATAGCCTATTTATCTATATATTTTTCAATTACTGTAATTAGACTATATATTTTAAAGATACTAAACATTTACATTTTTAAAAATTATGCTGAATGTTGGCTCTGATATTGGCTAGATGCCCTGCAGTGAGCATATGTCATTTCTTTTGGCTTCTTAAGATCTGAAATTCTTTCCTGTTTGAGGAATTCCCTACCATACAAATTTCAAGGAGAGGCAGAGCTTCCCATTATAGTAGAAGATGTCAGCTGCCTGCTTTCCTTCCTTCTACTGGCACATGACTCAGGCTCTGGTAGTCAGATACCCCCTTCAGAGACTTTGGCTCAGGAGCTAGTGATGTAAAGAAGCAAGGTCAGGGAAGAATTTGTTTTGGCAACAGCAGCAGCAGCCAAGTTTAAGGGACAGAACTGCCAGGAGCACCACCCCGCCTTGGTGCAGTCTGTGTAGTCGTGCTCAGCGGGGTGGCAGCAGTGTCCTTACCAGCCTGGTTATGTGGTATGCCTCAGGCTACGGTTCTACATATCCAGCCTCCCTTTGTTCCTGCCAGTTTCCCAAATTTGCTTCTTCAGTCTTCTGCGAGCTACCTAACATTTTTTCAATAATTTCCTTTTCTTCTTTAATCAGTTGGTTTCAGTTAATTGCAACTCTGACTGACAATGTTCCCATCATAAGGAGATAGAATTTGTCACTGTCAGTTTGACTATACAATCTCTCTCTCATACAAGTATGAGATTTATTAGAAGTTAAATGAATCTCTACTGTTTACACAGTGCTCTGTGCTAGGCAGTGCTGAAGACATACCTGGGCACATAACCCAGCGAATGTCCTCTAGACTTAAATCATCAATTTGTCAAAGAGTTTGTTCAAGACAGCATGTTATCTTCTCTGCCTCCTGAATTTACAACAAAATAATATTAAAGAAAATTAAGAGTATAAACCTTAAATGACAAAGATAGTGGGAGGGAAGACATCAGCACATGAGCAATTTCAACGAATTTTTAGAAAACAATTCAAATGGAAGAGTGTAACTGATGGAACCAGGCAGAGAAAGCTGAAAACTGAAGGATAGTTGGAAGGAGTTATAGCTGAGGTGGGAAGCTAGCAAACTTAAAGAATGCTCGAGATATTTAGGATTTCAGAATGCTAAGTATTAGTACTACAAAAGACAGAAGTAAGCTATAGACAAGAAAACAGAGATAAATGAAAGCTTTATATCAGGACTGAGCAATGGATACTGAGTCACATATATAGTTTAAAATTTTCTAGTAGCCCAATTAAAAAAGTAAAAGGAAGCAGTTGAAATTAATTTTAATATATTTTATTTAACCTATAACATGACATTAATATTTCAATATGTAATAAATATAAAAAATTTTAATGAGATATTTTATATATATCTATATATATTTATGTATATTTTTGGTACTAAGTCTTCAACGTCTAGTGTGTATTTTACACTTCTATGCATCTTAATTACAACTAGGCACATTTCAAGTGCTCAGTAGCCATATGTGGCTTGTGCCTTGTGGCGGCTATATTGGACAACATAGCTCTGTATGAAATTCCACTCAGAAAAATAAAACAGTCAAGTATCTATTCTCCCAAACAGAAATTTAAAGGTGTTTTCCCCTCTTAAGAAATTTAATGGCCCTGTAGCAAAATTTGGACATTCTAGCATTTATGTTTCTCCCAGCAAAACAGTTAGCTTCCCTTATAGTAAAGTCTGACAGTCAACAAGCTCCATCATATTCACAGAACTTCCAATTAATTTATTATTTTCAAATCAAAACACAACCAAGGATAATCATATATATGAAGAAAGCTTACAATTAGAAAGAAGAATATTAAAATTGAAAAATACTCTAAGTGACACCGAAGGAAACAGAGTAGTTCAGGGAACAGAAGGAAACTTAAAAAAATAAAATAAAATAAAATAAAAAGAAACCTCTAATTAGAATCTTTGGAGATAAAAGATTATATCCATAAAATAAGAGAATTATGGCATGAAAAGGAAGAACCCTCAGAAATTAAAAATATGATGATAAAAAAATTCAATAGAAGGAATAAAAGATAAATTTTAAGAACTCTCCCAGAAAGCTGGACAAAAAGAAGATGAAAGAGTGAGAGAAAAGAATTGGAAGATATAGGATCAAAGAAAAGAGAAGAGAGGAAATTATCAATGTAATAACATAGGAAAATTTCCCTGTGCTCAAAGACTTGTCTTTACACAGGGAGGATTTACCTAATGCCTAACACATGACTCAAAAAAGGCCCACATTTAGAACAAATTGTAAATTTCAGAGCACAAAGATAGAGGAAATGCACTAAAAGCTTTCAGAGAAAAAAACATGTCACCTACTGTATCATTTAGAACCAGTTGTAGAGAACTCAATCCACTCTAGCAAGTTTAAGCATAAAAAGACTCATTATTTGCTATAAAGTGGCTCACACTATTGTTGGGAAGGCTGATGAAATAGGTTCTAATCTGAGCTTCTAAGAACTACTCCCAAGGTCACACTGCAAAACTGGGCCACCAAAAGAACTTCTGCCCTTGCCATGAGTGGCAGAATAAAGCACCAATGGCTGCTTGGCAATTCAAGGAAACCATCACTATAGTTCCCAGCCGCAGCGCCACACCATCTCCAGCACAACTCACACCGATAAAATGGATGTCTCAATCCCTGACTCTGGACTTCCACAGAACTTAAGACCAGACACTAGGATCTCTGCTACAGGAAATAATTCCAGTTCCTCCAAACTTCTCTCTGCAACAGAAACAGCCAAAGCAATGGAATGGTATCTTTCACTTATGACATTCACTTTCACCTTCCAAATCTCATGCGGGTACATCTAATGGGCAGAACCTAAATTATATCTGGAATCTAAGAAGTGGAGTTCTTAGCTTTCCAGCGTGTCCAGAATGGAAAAATGTGTTAGAAGTTTGTAATGAAGACTGAAGAAGCCAATCCGTACTGTCTATCATAGTCTACCGCAGACACCCTCTTCTTCCCATACTTAAACTTTTACACAACAGCTACTATATGACTACACTTAGACCCTCTACAAAAGGAGAGAATTAGAGTCTTATCAGTCACTGTTCCAACTTCTCAGCCCAATGTTGATGTCCTGTAACCCAGTGGTTCTCAGACCCTAGCCTGCATTAGAATCACTTGGAGGGTTTCTTAATGATAGATTACTGGGCCCAACCTCTAGTGTTTCTGATTCAGTTGATCTGAGATGCACACCAAAATTTGCATTTATAATACGTTCCTAGGTGGTGCTGATGCTGCTTATTTGGGGACAACTGTTTGAGAACCACATCCATAACCTACAGAATAAATCATGTTATGGGCAGTAATTTGCGGAGTATTTATAAACTGTTTTTCCAACTACCTATTTCACATTCCCTTTGCCCTCAATTCATCTGGTCAAAGTTAACTCTTTGGTGGGGAATTATCAGAACAAACTTGGAACACATGAGTTGAAGATGGCCTAGCCTCTGCGAGCATAGGGTCCTTGAATTACGGCATAAAGAAGAACCTCTCCTCCAAGCCCCCTTTCTCCCACCACTAGAGGAATTTTATCTACAGGAGTCCCCTCTTATCTGAGGTTTCACTTTCCACAGTTTCAGTTACCCCTGTTCAAAAATAGGTGAGTACAGTGCAATAAGATATTTGGCAAGAGAGAGACCACATTCACATAACTTTTGTTACAGTATATTGTTATAATCTATTTTATATTAGTTATTGTTAATCTCTTACAGTGCCTAATACATAAATTAAACTTTATCATAGGTATGTAGGTATAGGAAAAGATATAATGTACATAGGGCTTGGCACTATACAAGGTTTCAGGCCTCCACTTGGGTCTTGGAACATATCCCCCCTGGATAAGGGGTGTCTATTGTATTCTTCCGTTGAATTAAGCCATAATATTTTAGACTTTATTTGTTACATTAACTATTGTTACTTAATTACTACAAGATTTCTTATAACAAAATATTGAAAACACACAGCACTGGCTTAGCGGTTGATCAATGGATGGTGAGGCAACTGATACCAGATGCCAGAAGCATGAGATCCAGCCTATGCAGTCTCAAAGCATTTGGTTAAAAAAATAACTATCACTGTGGTAGTTTGGGAGGCAGAACAGTGCCTGCAGAAGCTGTAACTCTACAGAAAAATGTTTGAAAACAAAATAGTAGAGGAATTATTACTGTTTAGCAACGTATAAGATGAAAGAGATGAGCTCAGGCAAAAAATGGCTGTTTGCAAATAGAAATGAAACAGAAATTCCACAAGTTTGGGGCTGCAGATGATTAGAAAAGTAGATTCCACTACTAGACCCTAAATTGTGAAATAAAAGACTGAGAAAGGTTTTGACTAGTGAGACCCAATTAAGACCAATCTTTATGGAAAAATTCAGTTTAAGAGTATGGCTTTTCTATCCAAGCCTGATGGCCTCAAGGTAGTCACCATTAAATAGAAAGAGAGAGGCATGGAGGTGAGGAAGCAAAGAATTAATCCAGACATGAGAATTAAATATGGGAAATAACTTTGAATATGGTTTATGACTCATAAAACTGCCTGGAAAGAAAATATCTGAAGTTTATTAAGATTTGGAAGGAACTCTTTTGCTAAAAAAAAACCATGGGTCCAGACTTAAAAATGTTATTTCTCTATTAAAACTGTAAAACAACTGTCTGGTTAACTTCTGGTTGCAACCACTACTGACTAACTTCTATTAGACTAACCTTCCCACTGAAAGCAAATATAAAAACTAGGAAAGTGTATAAAGCAAACATTTGAAAGCATTGAAGAGTCAGTAATGCAGGTGAGACTTAAGAACCTATGATCCTTGAGAGAAGGGAAACACAGGAGGTAAGTTTCACATTCATGCTTTTTCCCTGAGAGCATTTACCAAATTGTGGTGTCCAGGAAGAGTTCAGCAAAAAGTGCCATACACCGAGTACCCTTAGCACACAGAGAAGACAAATGTCAGAGTACAAAGTTGCCAAAATGCCTGAATGGGAAAAAAAATCCCCAAGAGGAGAGAACTAAAAGAACGATACTCAAAATCTTCATAAAAATTCCCCTCAAGTTGTTGATTCCCCTAATGACTCATGCAAAACAGTGAGACTCCAAGAAATCCAGCAGAAGACAGTAACTGAGAGTTTATATACTGAGCAAAGATTACAGCAGTCATGTGTCCTGGGAGACAAAGATAAGAATTTAAGTCCTGCGGAGGAGAGACACCTTGGTAAATATCCCAGGCTTTCAGCTGAGACCCCAGAAAGGCGACACTGTAAGAGTCAAGACCACACCTTAGGAATAAGGCATATATCCTTGTAATAAGGACAAAACTGAAATAGACCAGTCTTAACAGCCTAAAACAAAGCCTCCACAGGTTCAAGGTGATCTGCTGGCAGATCATGATCATTAATGACAATGACTAGGCCACTTGCATGCTAGGCCAATAAAAACCTAAAAACTCCTTCACACTCTCTTTCTCCATGCTTCCTTCATCTTGTTGGCTCTATGTCGATGCTCAGCCAACATGTATTAAAGATAATAGAACTCAGGTCCCTGAATGTGAAGCAGAGTATCCCGCCCATCCTGCTGAAAGGGCTTTGAATAATAAATAATCTTGTGTTGTGCTACTGAGACTTGAGGGTTTTGTTTATTACAGTGGCTAATTTATAACTAATAAAACCTCTCTGCTGTTATCACCTCATTTAAATGCTATGACATAGGTATTATTTTATTATCTTTGTTTTCTAGCTCAGGAAACTAATGCTTAAGAAAATTAAATGATTAACCCAAGGTCATTCTGTTCATAAATGACAAGGCTAAGATTAGATTTTCTGTTTCTTCTTGAGTCAGGTTTGGTAGTTTGTGCCTTCCTAAAAATTTGTCATTTTGCCTAGGTTTTCTAACCTGTTAGCATTGAAATATTCTTAGTATTTACTTATAACTTTTTATTTCCATAAAGTTGGTAGAATGTTCCCTCTTATATTCCTTGTTTTTTTCTTTTTCAGTCTAGCTAAAGGTTCATCAATTTTTTTTTTTTTTTTATCTTTTTGAAGAATCAACTTTTGGTTTTCTTGAAAACCAGACATTTGAAAAGTATAATGCAGCAACTGTGGAAATCAGATTCTTTCTCTTCCATGAGTTTTGTTGTTGTTGCTATTATTGTTGTTGTTTGTTTAGTGACGTTTCTGAACTACTTCTGTAAAGTCTATTGTTTGTCCTGTGTGGCTACAGACACTGCTTTGTTAGCTTAGTGTTCATCCACTGATTAGACAGATTTCCTTAAATGCCTAGAACCAGTATCTCTCCCAGTGTTTGCTGATGGCCTGTGTGTGTGTGTTGGGGCATGGCTTTAACATTAAGCCAGGCAGTTGACAACTCTTCCTTAGTCATCACTTCATGCTTGTACAGAGCCTCAAGGCCAGCCTAAGTGAATGCTTAGGGACTTCTCAGGTCTTTCCTGAGTTTATGTACCGTTTAGCACAGCTCTAGCCATGCGTATGGGTTTCTAGATTCCCGGGAATATGTTGAAGCTTTTCAAATTTCCTATGGATATCTCATTCTCCAGCTTTTCCTTTTAAGTTTTTTGGTTTACTTATCGTTTTCCCAACTGTTTCCACTGCCTAAAGCAGTGACAAAGTTAATCAATTGCCTCTAACTGTTTTCAACAAATGCCTCTGGGCTTTTTCAACTGGGTGAGCTTTGGATTAAATCAAATGAAGACAGCTTTGTAAGTGAGAGCTTCTAGGGAACCACCAGATAGGTCAAATAAAGACAATTCTCTGAAAATTTGGCTTTCCAAACCTGTTGTGCCTCCTCTGCGTGCTTCCAGCCTGCTTGTTTTCACCAAAATTGTGGGCTGTTGGTTTTCAAGGCTACAGTGGAACTGGAGATGAGGGTATTAGAGTAGGGCAAGTTAAAATGGCATAGAACTTGCTGTTCTTACAGAGATTGAGCTGTTTCTTCTTGAATAATTGCTCCCTGGATTGTTGCAAGCCTTTGGTTCATTTCCAGAGTTCCAAAAAAGTTGTTTCTAACCATTTTGACAATGTTCTCATTGCTTTTATGGAGAAGAGAATTTTCAGAGGCCCTTACACCTCTATTTTTGCTGATGTCACTCTAAGGCTATGATTAGAACACAGGTCCTCTCCTTGACCAATCCTCCTTTTATTTATATGTGGTTATCAAATTTTATGTACATCACAACTACCTGAAGGCTTATGGAAATACAGCTGGGCCCCACACCTGGAGTTTCTTTCTGATTCAGGTCTGAGGTCGAACCTGAGAATTTGCATTTTAAAAAAATTTCCAGGAAATGCTGATGCTGTTGGTCTGTGGATTACTAGTTAAGAACCACTGCATTATAGCATGTGGTACCTTCGACCTATTGCTTCCCAACTCTGGAATCAACAATAATAATACAGATAAGCCAATAATACATATTATTTTCTATATATACATATAATAATACAACACATAAGCTAATAGGTATTTAGTACTTCATTCTAAGCATGATATGCTTTATATTGATTAGGTTATTTAATCTATACAACAGCCCTTGAACAGGCATTATTACTTTCTCATATTTAAATTGGAAGTTGAAGCCAGAGAGGTAAGTAGATTGCCCAGAGGCACAGAGCTATAAATGCAGGAGCTGGTGTGAGAATATGTCTGATTCTAGAGTTCATGCTTTAAGCCTCCAAACCAGTGTTTCTCAAAGAATAACACAGACAATTTATGATGCCTTGATGACTGTAGTTGGGACATGCATGCAGGATTAAAAACAATGACTCACATAGTGAGAAAGTGTTTGCTATTTTGGTTCTTTTTTTATGCTTTGATTACATCATGATCAAAATATCATTTGAGTGCTGTCTTTAATATGTGTCTAATGCTTGGTAACCTAACCTACCCTTTTAACAGAGAGAGTGTGTTTTAGGCTCGGAGCCTCTAGCGGGCAATTGTTTCCAGCCAGAATTTTAATACATTATTTTATGCTCACTCTAATCACAGTTACTCTCAATTTAGGATAGGTGATGCTAGTTTTCCATTTACAATACTTTTATAAAGTTTGCCTCTGAAAGAAACTGAAGAAAAAATACATTTATTTAAAGAAAATGAGTAGTATACACAGATATGGTATGAAAAAGATCGAAATTTGGGAAACTCTGCCCCCCAAAACAGATTATTGTATCCAGTTGGACCAATCTGCAATACCTTAAAAAGAAATTAGGGAAATATAATTAAAATACGCATTCTTTTCCCAAGAGGGAGGGACTTGGATGGACAGAGTCTCAACTCCTGCAGCTACCTGTGTAGAATAATATCAAGTGGGAAATGGTTTCTTGGTAAGGTATATACGAGTACTACAGGGGTGTGCTGGGAATTAGACTTGGTTTCACAAAATGGCAAATTCTCATAACCTAAGTGTCTATAGTAAATTTTGGATAATTTGTTTCCATCAACAGCAAAAAAAAAATTAGTCTCACTTCACTGGCAGGAGATTTAGCAGCTGTCACAAGACAGCACAAAATGTAAGGCTCTTGGGCCAACCCCGTGGCTCACTCGGGAGAGTGTGGCGCTGGTAGCACCGAGGCCGCGGGTTCGGCTCCTACATAGGGATGGCTGGTGTGCTCACTGGCTGAGCGTGGTGCTGACCACACCATGCCGAGGGTTGGGATCCCCTTACCGGTCAGGAAAAAAGAAAAGAAAAGAAAATGTAGGGCTCTTAATTCGTGAGGGGGAGGAGACACGATAAATATATCCTGGGCACTGAGCTCTGGGCACTAGGTTCCAGGCGAGGAATGGGGGCGGGGAATAAGAGAGGAGAGCGGGACTCATCAGAGAAGCGGACGTGTTTCAGGATGAAAAAAGAGAACATGTGCGGCACGAAAGAACAATTTTGCATCATTGACATAATTAACTAAACTGTTACCCGGGATTAAATTAAGCAAGGTGTCCGGGGACTACAGCTGTTGTATTTATTTTGGTTGCATGTGATGGAAGCTGTTACATCCCGAGCAGCCTCAAGATGCAAACCGGAAAGCTCCAGTCAGGCGAAGGCTGTAAAGAGGAAAGGCAGGCCTTCCCTGCATCCC
The DNA here is from genome assembly GCF_027409185.1 of Cynocephalus volans. Lineage (NCBI taxonomy): Eukaryota > Metazoa > Chordata > Mammalia > Dermoptera > Cynocephalidae > Cynocephalus > Cynocephalus volans. Next base: position 95,658,342 of record NC_084461.1, on the reverse strand, counting down.
GCCTGAGTAGAATCAGAAACGAAGAGGCAAGGGTCTGACTGCGGGTGGGAGGGAAGGAAGCACTCCAGAGTGCGTTATTTCTCCTCCTACCGATCTCTGAATTGCAACTGATTGAACTTTATGCCAAGAAACCTTAACCTGGTTAGTCAGGTTTCCAGTCGAGTTAGGACCGATTTGAATGCCTCCATTTTTGTGGTTGCCGTTGAAATTTCTGAAAAAGTCTAACTGCGCCATCCTTCCCTTAGTTATCCACACTCCCTTCCTTTTCCTTGAAACCCCGCCCTTTTCTCCCAGCCCAAACCACAAAAGGCCGTGCAGCTACAGCCCCAACACGGTGCCCCGCCCCCTCGCAAACGTCGCAGTGCTGCAGGGAAAAGAGGTGGGCCCGGAAGTGGGGGTGCGGCGGTTTCGCGCTTAGTCCTTCCGCCCTTCGGCCAATTGGCGAAGTCCCCCTGAAGAAGATGGGGGAGCAGGACGTACAGACAGTCCAAGTATTTATCCCAATTTCTGCCACGTCCCGACCACTGACGTAAGCTCACTCCTCAGGTTCCGATTGGGTGCACTCATTTTTCTGCGTAGAGGTCCTTTAAGTCTATTGGCCAGCGCTGTCGTGGGGGCGGGGCTTGCGTGCTCTCCTCATTAGCTTCCACCGCGGCGCAAGGGGCGGGACGCGCCGCCACCGCCTCTGCTTCCGCCGCCGCCGCCGCCGCTGCTGGGGCCTGACTGCGCGTTAGGCGGGGGAGGAGTCGGAGGCGGAGAAGAAGGCGGTGGTGGCGGGTGGAGGATCTAGCGCTGTTCTCGCTCCGGAGACGCTGCACATTTCGGTGAGGGGATTTTTTTTTTTTTTTTTTTTTTTTTTAAAACCTGGCTTGTTCTGATGTCGGGAGTGTGGGGGTCGGGGCGAGGAAATTACTGCGGCTCCTCAGTTTCTTAGTTTCTTTCCTCGAGAAGGACCGGGCCTGTCCCTGGCCCGCTGCGCCGGCCATGGTGGGTGGGGTTGATGGCTGTGAGAGGCCTTCGCCTCCTGGGCCCTGTCCAGCCTGGACCTGGGGCTACCACGCCTGCTGCCACCCGGATGGATGGCGTTGGTATTGGGGGACTCCGCTGGCCGCTTTTTCCTGCTGCCTCCTCTGCTGTCCTTGGCCAAGGACCCCGCTGCCTTTCTCCCCACACTCGCAGCGGTACAAGAGTGTGCCCCCCACCCACACCTCACCCCCGCCTTCTCTGCGCATTGCCAGCCACCCCGCAAAGAGCTGATCCATCTTACGCCGCAGGCCTGCGGACCCCCTCCCCCGAAAAACCTTCTGTTGCCGTCACTCTGCTGGGTGTGTTTGCATTTTTCCCGATTGTCACCGAGGCTCGGGCACGCAGATACCCTGTGTAAACCACAGCAATCGTCCTACTCCCGATATTAGCACCATTCCATCAGTGCTTCTCTCTGTTAGCATGTCAGGTCAGAGCACGCCTCTGGCAGATGCTCCTTCAGTTTTGGCCTCCCCGAGATTACTGCTTGTTAGTCATTTTGCGCACATTCAAAATGGTGTTTAAAGCCGCACAGACCAAGTTGAAGAAAAGGGGAGGACGTAAATAGTCTTTTTTGAAGACAGGAAGAAGAATCTGGGAGATTTCCCCCTCTTGGCGTTAAAAAAAAAAAAAAAAGTATATCCTCATAGACACTGCTTTGAGTCTGCCAGTTCTGTGAAGTTTACAATTTTTTTTTTAAGGCTTGATATATTCTGTTATTTTAATCGTGAAATATTTGGTTACATTTTCTTTGAAATGGCATTCATCTTTGCTGAAGACTACAGATCATTTAGTAAATAAACCTGAAGGTAACAGAAGTAAACGTTTAAACTACCTTTTTCAATTTTGTAATTGTTTTCTGGAATTCATGTCATTTATTATGAAATAGCCATTTTTAAAATTAATTACAGACATGCAAACTTGATATAAAATTCAACAATATAAATAAAGGATTATTAGGCAAAATTTGAACATTTCTTTTCATTCTCCAGTTCCACTCCAGTGTCCAGAGTTGAGAATTTAGTATTCATCTTTCAAAACCTTTTACAAATGCACTCTATTAAAACACACAAACATACACGCAGTTTTCTTTTTTAGGGGAGTTATACCAAACACATTTTTATATCACTTGCCTTTTAATTTAATTATCTATCTGGCACATTTTTCCTTGTTATATATAACCATCCCTAATACTTTTTAAAGGTTAAATGGTATTTCATCAGTTTGAATGGGCTGTAATTTATGTAACCATTCCCTTATTGACAGACGTTTAAATTAATTGTAGTTTCTTTTTTACTATCACAAATAATGCTTTATAATGAAGCCAGCTTTCTAATTTGATTGATGTTTAATTACAAACTTTAAATCATCCTTGATTTTAAAAATTTAAACAGTATGGAAGAATGTAAACTAAAAGGTGCAACTCCCGCTTCCTCTTCTAGTCCTACCTGTATCCCAAGAGTCAACCACTGTTAACAATTCAGTAAACTTTGTCTATGTGTGATTATTTCTGGAGCATGGATTCCTAGAAACGGAATTGCTCAATAAAGGGTATGCATATTTTAAATGTCTCCATTTAAAATAACCATTTCTCCCCCCTTATTACTCTTCAAAAATAATCTTGACTGTTTCTTATGCATTTCTTCTTCTACATGAACTTTAGACTCAGCTACTTATAATTTAAATTAAAAATCTGTAGCTATTTTGAATGAGGTTATATTGAAATTTTAGATTAATTTGGAGGGAACAGAACTTGGTGTTGTTTCTGACTTTCAGGGAATGCTTCTGATGTTTTAGCATTAATTATGTTTGCTGAAGCTTTTAGGATAAATAGCCAAAATCAAGTTAAAATATTTCTATTTATTCTTGGCTTTCCAATATCATTTTATTTTTGTTTTCATTTTTGTTGATATTTTAAAAACCATAAATGGATTGTTTTCTTAGATGTTTTTTGACATCTTTGAGATGGTTATATGTGGACATCACCACCATTCCCTAGTTAACATTTTCCTAAGAGAGCACCTTTTTAAAAAATCAACTTTATTGAAGATAATTTAGGTACAATAAAATGTAATTATTTAAAATATACAGTTCATTTTATTTTGACAAATATGTACACCCATGTCACCACCACTGCAATCAAGAGCGGAGTATTTTCATCTCTTCATTGGGAGAGCATGGTGCTAGTAACACCAAGGTCAAAGGTTTGGATCCCCTTACCAACCAGCCACCAAGAAAACAAAACAAAACAAAGAAAGAAAATATTTTCATCTCACCAAACGTTCTCTTCTGTCCTTTTATAGTAAATCACACTTCACCCTCAGCCCCAAGAAACCACTCACTATAAATCGGTTTCATTTGTTTTAGAATTTTTATAAAAGGAATTATGTAATATATGCTTTTTTGCATCTGGCTTTTTATTTTTAGCATGATGTTTTTGAGGATCATCCTTGTTTTTGTGTGTTTAACTAGTTCACCTCTTTTTATTGCTGAGTAGTAGTACTTAGTATTGATTTACCACAGTTTGTTGCTCATTTCATCTGTTTATGGATATTCGGATTGTTTCCAGTTTGGAGCTGTTACTAATAATGTTGCTATGGATGTTAATTTTTTGTGTGAACATATATTTTTATTTCTCTTAGTAAATACTTAGAAATGGAATTTGTGAGGTTGTATGCTAAGTGAATTTTTAACCTGATAAGAAACTGTCAAGTTGTTTTCCACAGTGATTTCCCATTTTATATATCCACCAACAATGTATGACAATTCCAGTTGCTCCACATCCTCATCAACGTGGTTATTTCAGTCCATTAAATTTTGACCCTTCTAGTGGGTATGTAGTAGTATCACACTGTGATTTCACTTTCCATTTACCTGATGACTAATGATGCTGACAGTTTGCTCATGTGTATATCTTCCTTTGTGAAGTATCTGTTCAGATCTTTTGCCTAATTTTAAAATTTGGGTTTTACTGAGTTGTAAGAATTTTTTATACATCTTTATACAGTTTCTTTGACACGTAGACACATAAACACATACAGCAATCTGGAGCTTGTTTTTTTAATTTTTCTAACTGTAAGAGAGAAGCTTTTAAATTTGATTAATTCAGTTTATCAGTTTTTTCTTTTATGGCTTGTGCTTCTGTCTTCTATTTAAGAACTCTTTGCCCAATGCATAGTTGTGTTGATTTCCTCTTATGTTTTCTTCCACAAGTTTTATAGTTTTGACTTTTATGTCTAGGTGTATTACCCATTTTGAGTTAGTTTCTGTTTAGGGTGTGTGGTAAGGGTTAAGGCTTATTTTCTTTTCAAATGGATGTGTAGTTCATCTAGCACCATTTGTTGGGAATACTTTCCTTTTCCCACTGAATTAACTTTGTCAAAAAATCAGTTGACCTTGTATGTGAATCTGTTTCTGGACTATCCCCTTGATCTTTGTGCCTACAGTTCTGCCAATACTACATTGTTGTGGTTATTCTTACTTTATAGTAAGTCTTCAATCAGGTAATGTGAATCTTCAGACTTTTTTCTTTTTCAAAATCATTCTGGTTACTCTAGTTCCTTTGCTTTCTCATAATACTTTTAGAGGCAGCTTGTTGCTTTTTACAAAAAGTCCTGAGGGGATTTTAATTTGGATTGAGTTAATCAGTTTGGGAAGAATTGACATCTTAATATTGAGTCTTCCAATTCATGAACACAAATTATCTCCATTTATTTAGAGCTTTTTCATTTCTTTTGTCAGCATTTTGTAGTTTCAGCATACAGATTTTGCTCATTTTGTTAGATTTATATCTAAGTACTTCATAATTTTTGATATTCCTGTAAACGATAATTTTTAAAAATTTCAGTTTGTAATTGTTCACTGCTAATATGTACAAATGTAATTTTTTTGCCTGTTGACTTTGAATCTTGCAGTCTTGCTAAATTCACTTCTTCTAGTAACTCTTTTTGTACATTCTTTGGGATTTTCCTATGTGGACAGTCGTGTTATTTGCAAATACAGACTGGTTTTATTCTTTTAAAATTTGTATGTAACCTCCCCCTCCCCAACACACTTTTTTCTTTTTGCACTGGCTAGGACCTCCAGTATGATGTTGAATAGGAATAGTGAGAGCAGATATCCCCTTGTCTTGTTCCTGATCTTAGGAGGAAAGCTTTCAGTCTTTCATTATGGTAGAGTAGTACTATAGACAGCATGTTTGTGTTCCCTGCCCCCCCCCATTCATATGTTGGAATCTAATCCCCATTGTGAGGGTATTTGGAGGTGGGGTCTTTGGGAGGTGATTCGTGCCCTTCAAAAAGAGGCCCCACAGAGCTCACTGCCCCCCTCTCACCATGTGAGGACACAGTGAAAGTGCTGCAGTCTGTAAACTAGGAAGTAGCCCCTCACCTGACACCAGATCTGCCAGTGCCTTGATCTTAGACTTCCCAGCTCGAGAACTGAGAGAAATAAATTCTGTTGTGTATAAGCCACCCAATCTATGGTAGTTTGCTATAGCAGCTCTAGTGGACTAAGAAAAGTGGCTTTTTATCGTGTTCAGGGCATTCTTATCATATTTTTACATTGCTGAGAGTTTTAATCATGAGTGGACATTGACTTTGGTCAAATGTTTTTACTGTATTAATGTGATCGTGTGGTTTATCTTTTTTAGTCTGTTAATATAATGAATTACATTGATTTATTTTCAAATGTTGAATTACTTTGCATTCTCTGGTTAAACCTCATGTGCTGATGGTGTATTATCATTTTCATAAATTGGTGGATTATATTTGCTAATATTTTCTTGGGGTTTTTTTTTTTTTTTTTTTTGCATCTATGTCCATGAAGGATACCCGTATTAGTTCATTTTGTGTTGCTACAACAGAATACCTGAGACTGGGTAATTTATAAAGAACAGAGGTTTATTTGCTTATGATTCTGGGACAGCTGCATCTGGCACGGGCCTCAGGCTGCTTCTACTCATGGCGGAAAATGGCGGGCAGCTGGTAGGTACAAGCAGGTCACATGGTGAGAGCAAGTGAGAGAAACAGAGAGGGAGGTGCCAGTGTCTTTTAAACAACCAGCTCTCATGGGAACTAATAGAGCGAGAACTCACTCACAACCCATACCCCCCAGGGAGAGCATTAATCCATTCATGAGGGACCCGCCGCCATGACTCAAATAGCTTCCAGCACATTGGGGATCAGATTTGCACATGAATTCTGGGAGGACAATAATCAAAACTCCATCAATACTTTTTCGTGTAATTATTTGTATCAGGGTAATGCTGGCCTCATAGAGTTGGAAAGTGTTTCTTCCACATATTTTCTGAAAAATCTTATACAGGATTAGTATTGTTTGTTTTGTAAATGTTTATTAGTGTTTGCAGGCTAACTCTGAGTCTAGAGTTTTCTTTGTTGGAATGTTTTAAAGAATAAATTAAATTTTAATAAATACAGGATTATTAGGGTTACCTATTTTTTCTTGAAAGCTTTCAGTCTTTAGCTATATGAGTCACTTCCATTCACTTACGAGCTTTGGTAGTTTTTGTCTTTCAAGGAATTTTTCTGTTTTATCTGTTCATTTTCATAAAGTTGTTTCTTAATTATCCTTTTAATGTCTGTAGCATCTGTAGTGATGTCTCTTCTTTCGTTCCTGATATTAGCAATGTGTTCTCTCTTGTCTTTATTAGTTTGGTTCTGGGTTTATCAGTATTATTAATCTTTCCAAAGAGCCAACTTTTTTATTTGGTTGCTTTTCTATTTTTTTAATGTTTCAATTTCATTGATTTCTGCTCTTATCTTTACTATTTCTTTCCGTATGCTTTGGGTTTAAATTTCTCCATGTTTATTTCTTAAGGCGTAAGCTAAGGTCATTGATTTGAGACCTTTCTTCTTCAAAGCACTGCTTTAGATATTCACACAAATTTGATATGCTGATATTTTCTAAGTTCTTATGTGACTTCCACTTAAACCCATGGATTATTTAGAAGTATGTTGTTTAATTTCCAAATATTTGATTATTTTGCGTATCTCTTTCTGTAATTGGTTTCTGTTTACTTTTGCTGTAGACGGATAACATACTTTGTGTAATTTCTTTAAATTATTTGATGTTTGTATTAGTCCATTTTTATTGCTTATGACAAAATACTTGGAGTTCGGTAATTTGTAAGAAAATGAAATTTATTGCTTACAGTTTCAGAGGTTGGGAAGTCCAAAGTCCAGGGAACACATCTGGTGATGGCCTTGGTAGTGACAGTGACATGGGTCTCACATGATAGAATGGCAGAGAGAGAGATCCTCATGTTCTCTCTCTTTAAAGCCCTCAGAACCATGCCTATGACCACTCTTAAAACCATTCACTATGACAGGGCCCTCACAATCTAATCACCTCTTCAGGGCCCCACCTTTCAGTGACCATAATAGGGTTTCTCATCTCAACAGTTAGAATTGGGATTTGACTTCATTGACTTTGAGGGGACCATACAGTCCACTGCATTATTTGTTTTATGGTGAAAAATATGGTCAATCTTGGTAAATGTTTGATATACATTTCAAAATCATGTGTATTCTGCTATTTTGGGGTAGAGTATTCTGTAAATTTTAGTTAGGTCAGGTTGATTGATAGTGCATTTTAGGTCTTCTATTTCCTTACTCAGTTTTTGTTTACTTGTTTTATTGATCATTGAAAGGAGAGTTAAATTTTCCAAGTATAATTGTACATTTGTCTCTTTCTGTTCTATCAGTTTTTGCTTCAAGTATTTTGAACTTCTGTTATAGGTGGATATATGTTTTGGATTGTTACATTGTCTCTTGATGAATTGACCCTTTTATCATTATATAATATCCCCTTTTATTTCTGATAATGTTCCTTATTCCAAAGTCTCCTTTATCCAATACTAATACAGCCTATCCAGCTTTTTAAAATTAATGTTTGCATGATATATCCTCTTTTATCCTTTTACTTTTAATCATGCCTTTTTAATTAAAGTGGGTTTGCTCTAGAGAGCCACTTTTTAAAAAAATTATTTCTTAATTGATGCATAATTGAACATATTTATTGAATGCAGAGGAATATTTCAATACCTGTATACACTGTGGTAATCAAATCAGGCTATTAGTGTATACCTTACCACAAACATTTGTCATTTTTTTGGTGTGATTAGAACATTTGAACTCCTCTTATCTAGCCATTTCACAATATACAATAAATTATTGTTAATTATAAACATCTCTTCCTATCTAGGTGTAATTCTGTATCTGTTAATCAAACTCTCCTGATCCCCCCACTCCTCACCCTTCCCAGCCTCTGGCAACCCACTTTTTAAATTCATCCTGATAATCTCTTTTAATTGAGGTTTAGACCATTTTCATTTACTGTAATTATTGATGTGGTTAGATTTAAATCTATCATCTTAGTAGTTTTCCACTTAACTTACCTTCTCTCTCCCTATTTTTGAGTCCATTTTATCTTTACTGTTGGCTCTTTTGTGTTGCCTCTCTTTTAAAAAAGATTATATTGGTTTATCTGTGACTTACATTATACATATTTAATTACAGACTATATTCAAACAATATTATACCACTCTTTATATAGTGTCAGAGCTCTACAATAGTGTATTTCCTGTGTCTCCTTACTATCTTTTGTGCTGTTACTGTTCTGTATTTTACTTTTTGTATGCTATAAACCCATAGTACCTTATTACTGTTTGTTTTAGACCTGCACTATCTAGTATGGTAGTCAATAGCCAGTATAGCTGTTGAAATCAGAATTTAAAGAAGTTAATATAAATTAAATTAAAATTCATTTCCTCTTTTGCTAGCTACTTCTCAAGTGCTTATCCCTTATGCCTGAACAATTTGCTTTCACATTTCTTGCAGTTCAGCTCTGCTAGCAGCAAAGTCTCTCAGATTGCCTCCCAAATAATAATTTTGTTTCACTTTTTCTGTTGAAAGATAATTTGCTGGGTATAGAATTTTTTGCTCAGTGTTTGTTTTACATTAAGAATGCCATTGTATTGTTTTTTGATTTGCATAGTTTCTGACAAGAAGTCAGCTGTAATTATCTTCTCATTCTTTTGTTCCCTCTGCCTTCTGCATCAGTCATTTTCTTTTAATTATTGGATTTTTATAGCTTGTTGAGTATGATATGTCTTGGGATTTGTGTGCTTCTGCATGTGTTTTATATTTATCCTGTTTCTGGTGTGGGCATTGCTGAGCTTCTTGGATTTGTGGTTTCATCTTTTGCTTAATGTCTGGAAAATTCTCTTTTTCTAATACTTTTTCTGCACCATTTCCTCTCTTCTTTGTGGGATTCCAGTTGCACGCTTGGTAGTTCATTTAATATAGTCCCCCAACTCTTGGAGGGTCTGTTCTGTTTTTATGCATGTGTGTTCTTTTTAATGTCTTTAAAAAATCATTTAGTATTTAAGTTTGGGTAATTTCTTATGGCCTCTCTCGATTTCTTTAACTTATTTTAATTTCCTTTTCTGATAGTTCTGGTATTGCTTTGTCTCTTGACATTGGTTTTTGTTTTTGATCTTGTTCCTTAGCTTTTTTGTTTTGCAATTTTTGATTGAATGGTGGACATAGTATAAAGAATAGTAGAGATTGTGGTAAAACACTTCTTAAGTCTGGATGTGAGTCTGCTTCTTCATCTGCTAGGTTTTTCGTTTGATGGGGTTGATTCAGTCTAATCATGGATTGAGCTAGGTTTGGATTTTGCTGTTCGATCACTTTCAGTTCACCAGTTACCTTGTGCTTAGTGTAACAGTTGGAATGCCTGATTTTTTTTCTAAATTTTTCTGTTCTATTTTCAGCTTTCAGCTTTTTCTATGTGCCAGTACCTGTGACTCCTATGACTGGAGTCTCTCCATATGCTGTTTTCCCCAGCAGTAGACTGTTGTTACTTGGGGATGGAGGCAGAGGACTCTCTGTCTTCCTAATTTGTGCAAGCTTTGTGTCTCTTAGCCTTTGAGATAAGGCAGTGACCCTGTTCTTTCTCTCCATGGTAGCAACACTCTGCCTCGTATCTTTATTTGGGTTTTGTGCAAGAGAGATTTTCTGCCCCTTACCCAGCGGTAGTAAATCTCTAATATTATCAGTATTGGAGTGTGGGCCACGAACCATTTTCCTACCCTACTCCAAGAATAAAGGTCTTTTTTCTTTTACCCATATTCTAGCCACAATAGAGCACGCTGTTTGGTACACCTTTTCTGGTGGTTTAAGGCTTTTTTTTTTCCCCCCCTGCAAGGGAAAGAGGTTTAGGTAGAGTTTCATTCCTTTCCCTTATTGGCAGTTACTCTTCTGTCATTGAAAATGACCTCTTTAGTCTCCCAGCCTTTTCCCAGTCTTTGTCATGAGCACCCAGTAGATATCCATGGAACAGAGTCTGTGAATGGGTGCCAGCTTCTTGAGTTTCTGCAATTCTCAGAGGTCCTATACTCTTATCTAGCCCATACTTTGTCTTTAGCAATTTGTTTAAAAAATTTAGATGATTTTGCTTGTGTGGTGTCTGAGATATCTTTTACTTCTTTATTCTTTCATAATTGAGCCAGTGTTCTTGTACTTTCTGTCCTTGGAGGGGCAGGTCTGTCTTTCCTTATGTTTCAGGCTGTTTGATTGCCTTGCTACCTCAAATCTGGTGGCTTTAAAACAAGTTGTGGTTTTGTTGTTTACCTGGCATTTTCTTATTGTTAGGGTGGAAATGACATTCCACCTTTCTACATCCTGGGTGAAAGTGGAATTCCTACAAGTGGTATATTTCTAAAATTCCTTCTTATAGTTGATGTTTAAGCTGATATTTAATAGTGATTTTTGTATCTTGATACTATAGCTGGCTATCTTTGAACATTCCTGCTGCCATAACAAAATACCTGAGACTAGGTAATTTATAAAGAAAAGAAATTTATTTCTTACAATTCTGGAGCCTGGAAGTCCAAAATCACGGTGTAGGCATTTTTGGTGTTTGGTGAGGGCTGCTTTCTGCTTTCAAGATGGCACCTTGTTGTTGTGTCCTCACGTGGTGGAAGGGCAAAAATGGCCTAGCTAGTTCCTTCCTGCCCTGTATAAGGCACTAATCCATTCTGCACTCATGAGTTAATAACTTCCTAAAAGGCCCCATTTCTTGATACCACCACAATGTGCGTTGAGTTTCAAAATGAATTTTGGAAGGGGATAGAAGCATTCAAACCATAACAGTGGCAATATCACTGATGTCTCTTTTTTGTTTCAAATTTTTCCTTTGAGTTTCTTTTTGGTCTTTTTTTTTTTTTTTTTTGGCTTCTGCCATTATCTTTTTTTTTTTTTTTTTTTTTAAGTTTTATTTTGTCGATATACATTGTGGCTGATTATTGCTCCCCATCACCAAAACCTCCCTCCCTTCTCCCTCCCCCCCTCCCCCCAAAAATGTCCTTTCTGTTTGCTTGTCGTATCAACTTCAACTAGTTGTGGTTGTTATATCTTCTTCCCCCCCCCCCCCGGTTTGTGTGTGTGTGTGTGTGTGTGTGTGTGTGTGTGAATTTATATATTAATTTTTAGCTCCCACCAATAAGTGAGAACATGTGGTATTTCTCTTTCTGTGCCTGACTTGTTTCACTTAATATAATTCTCTCGAGGTCCATCCATGTTGTTGCAAATGGCATTATTTCATTCGTTTTTATAGCTGAGTAGTATTCCATTGTGTAGATGTACCACATTTTCCGTATCCACTCATCTGATGATGGGCATTTGGGCTGGTTCCAACTCTTGGCTATTGTAAAGAGTGCTGCAATGAACATTGGGGAACAGGTATACCTTTGACTTGATGATTTCCATTCCTCTGGGTATATTCCCAACAGTGGGATAGCTGGGTCATATGGTAGATCTATCTGCAATTGTTTGAGGAACCTCCATACCATTTTCCATAGAGGCTGCGCCATTTTGCAGTCCCACCAACAATGTATGAGAGTTCCTTTTTCTCCGCAACCTTGCCAGCATTTATCATTCAGAGTCTTTTGGATTTTAGCCATCCTAACTGGGGTTAGATGGTATCTCAATGTGGTTTTGATTTGCATTTCTCGGATGCTGAGTGATGTTGAGCATATTTTCATATGTCTGTTGGCCATTTGGATATCTTCCTTAGAGAAATGCCTACTTAGCTCTTTTGCCTATTTTTTAATTGGGTTCCTTGTTTTCTTCTTGTAAAGTTGTTTGAGTTCCTTATATATTCTGGATATTAATCCTTTGTCAGATGTATATTTTGCAAATATTTTCTCCCACTCTGTTGGTTGTCTTTTAACTCTGTTAATTGTTTCTTTTGCTGTGCAGAAGCTTTTTAGTTTGATATAATCCCATTTGTTTATTTTTCCTTTGGTTGCCCGTGCTTTTGGGGTCGTATTCATGAAGTCTGTGTCCAGTCCTATTTCCTGAAGTGTTTCTCCTATGTTTTCTTTAAGAAGTTTTATTGTTTCAGGGTGTATATTTAAATCCTTAATCCATTTTGAGTTGATTTTAGTATGCGGTGAGAGGTATGGATCTAGTTTCATTCTCCTGCATATGGATATCCAGTTATCCCAGCACCATTTGCTGAAGAGGCAGTCCCTTCCCCAGTGAATAGGCTTGGTGCCTTTGTCAAAGATCAGATGGAAGTAAGTGTGTGGGTTGATTTCTGGATTCTCTATTCTATTCCATTGGTCAGTGTGTCTGTTTTTATGCCAGTACCATACTGTTTTGGTTATTATAGCTTTGTAGTATAGCTTAAAGTCACACCAGTATGTGAAATGGTTAATCTTCTAATTTTGTTCTCTGGTGTGTAATGGTAATTTATTATTGTATTATTAGTTTAGTTTATATTTTCAGCCAATTTATAAAAGTAACACTTTTTAATATATTTCTTAGCCATTTGGGTATCCTTTTCTGGGGTGTGCTTCTTCAGGTTATCACATTTCTTTTGGGTAATATTTTTTTATTTTTATTTTGAGGAGTTCTTCATATAGTCTGGATATGAGCTCTTTATTACTTAAATGTAATGCAAATTTCGTCTCTCATTTTGTGACTTTCCTTTTCAGTCTCTGAATGGTATCTTTTTATGAACACAAGTTTTTAATCCTATTATGTTATAGTTTATTGGCCCTTTTCTTTTTTAGGCAATTTTCCTTTTTGTGCCCTAGTTAAAAAAAATATTTTCCTTCTCCAGCATCATAAAGATTTCCTCTCTTCTGAAAGGATTTGTTGCTTTACCTTTTACATTTACATATGCAGTCCTTTTAAAGTTAACTTCTGCATTTTGTGAAACATAGGCTAAATTTGGTTTCTGCATCAGTATCTAATTAACTTTGTGTATTTAGTGAAAAACATATCCTGTTTCCAGAACTGTGTAGTATAGCATTGTCATAAGTTAAGTGTACATAGTGTGTATCTGTTTCTGGACTCCATTTTTATGCTGTCCATATGGTACTAATTACATGTGGTTGTTCAAAATTAACATTAATTTGGGTTTAAACACTTCAGAGTTTCATCATCACACAAAGTTCTGCTGGGCAACACTTTACTATTATATTCTATTGGTCTATTTGTCTGGTCATTCCCTAATGATCCTCTATATAAATTATCATAGGTTGTTCAGGGTTGCTTTCTGGAAGAGTTAAACCTTTCTACCTTGTTCTTTTTAAAGATTACTTCAGCTGGTTTTAGCTATTTGCAGTCTCATTTAAATTTTAGCATGACTTCATCAATTTTCACACACAGAAAAATGCATGCTGGGATTTTATTAGTATTACATATAATCTATAGATTATTTTAGGAGAGCTGATGTTCAGAAAATTGGCTTCCAAGCCAGTGAGCATGGCATTTTTCTTCATTTCATTATTTATTTCTTTTTGTTTCTTTCATTAATGTGCTATGTCTTTCATTAAGTTTATTTCTAGAAATTTGATATTTTTGGTTACTATTGTAAATTATATCCTATTTAGATAAAACTTATTATGAAATTTATAATTTTGTATATAATTTTAATGTATATCTTAATTATATAAAATTTATAATAAATTTAGTTTTCTAGCCATGTGTGGAATATGGTAATACACTTTTTATGTTGCTTTTTAAAAAATCTATCAACCTACTAAAACTTATTTATCATTGTAAAAGTTTATCCATAGGTAGTCTGTTCCAGTTTTGCTGTACACAGTCATGTTGTCTGTGAATTATGAGATTTTTTTCCTCCCCTTCCTAATCTTATTTGTTGTACTGACAAGCAAACTGGGTTGGTAGGTGTTTGAATACATGAGTTCAGCTCAGATGACATAGAATTCTTAACTGAAACTGTGGAAGCCAGAAAACAGTGAATTATGTCTTTACAGCACCAGAAGAGAAAAACAAAAAGGAAAGAAAAAGAAAAAAAAAAAAAACACAGAAACTGCCAATCTAGAATTCTATTCCCATTGAAAATACCCTTCAAAAATAAAGGCAGTTTTGGATAAACAGAAGCAGAGAGGGAAGTTGTCACCAGTAGACTTATATTACAACAAATGTTAAAGGATATTTAGGCTGAAGGAACATCAGACAAATGGAGGCATGGAAATTGAACAAGAAATAGACATCTTCAGAAAGGTATATCAGAGATTATTGGGTGTTTGAAGCAGTCATGATAATGTTCAGTGGAGCTTATAATATATGTAGAGTGAGCTATATGAAAATGACAAAAGGCCTGAGGGAGTAGATGGAGTTAAACTGTTAAGAAGTTCTTGGATTGTTTGGAGCATGGTAAAAGAACTAATTTGAATAGACAGGAATGTAGATCATACTTTCAATTAAGGACAAGCTGAAATGGACTTGCCCTAACATAGATCAAAACCAAACTTCTGTGGTATCAAGGCAATCTACCTGCATTATAATTGCCTGCCAGAAGAAAACTTGCATAGAGGGAGGTAAGCTATCGAGAATTTCTGGGAAATAACATACAGCATATACAGTAAGGATGCATTTTCTCATTTTTAGGGAAATCATTTAAAGTATGATACTAAAGAGTATATCAAAAAAGCTAGTAGATGAAATAAAATAGAATGATATAAAAAAGGTATGATCGATACCAAAGAAATCAAGAAAGGAGGAATAGTAGAATAAAGATGAGACAAATAAAACTTTTAGCAAGGTGGAAGACTTAAGCAAAACTATACTGGTAATTGCATTAAATGCAAATTGATTAAACACTCCAATGAAATGACAAAGATTATCAGACTATATATAAATGAGCAAGACCCATCTATGTTCTGTTTATAAGAAAAGCACTTTAAATGTAAAGGCTCAGATAAGATGAAAATAAAAAGATGGGGTAAATATTCTTGACAAATACCAAAAGAAAGCTGATGTGGCTATATTAACACCAGAAAAAATACATGTAAGGAAAGAAATATGAAAAATAAGGAGGAAAATAACAAAATAAGTGAATCGATTCATCGAGAAGACGTAATTATTCTAAGTATATGTTCAGCTAGTAACACAAGGAAAGAGACATACATTCATAGCTAGAAATTTAAAACATACATTTGAAATAACTGATAAAACAATTAGATTAAAATACTAGGAAGGGAATAGAAAATTTGAATGGCACTATTAATCAACTTGACCTAATTGATATTTATAGAACATTATATCTAACAACTCGAGAATGTACATTATTTTCAAGTGTGTATGGGACCTTTGTCACAATATTCCGGGCCACAAAGAAGTGTCACTAATTTTCAAAGGACTGAAATTAATATGGTGCATGTTTTCTGACCACTATGGAATTAAGCTAAAACTTTATTTAGATCAATTAAATTTACGTTCTAAAAGTAAGTGTTCCAGTCCAGTAGCTATTTAATGATTATCTACTAGGTGATAGGTGGGTTGTATGTGCAGGGCAGCACTTCTTACATTGACAGCAAGCAAAAGAGTAATATAATGATATTGCCAACTTCAGTGTCACTTTTCATGTTGATAATAAATAGGTTTTTAATGAGATGGTTTTAGAAAACGTTTGTTCTCGTAATAGGTGGAATAAGAAAATCCAGTATATAAGCACATGTAATTTACATCTTGTATTTGTTATCTAATGCAGGATAGCAAGGTAACTTTTTATTCTGCAATAGACTTAGCAGCCCAGACACTAATTATCTCACAGTTTCTGTGGGGCAGAAATTCAAGAGCAGCCTATCTGGATGGTTTGGGCTCAGGGTCTCTCATGAAGTTGCAGTCAAAATGTAGGCTGGGACTGGAGTCATCTGAAGGCTTGACTGGAGCTGAAGGATCTGCTTCGTAGGTGGCTCATTCGTGTAGCTATTGCCAGAAGACCTGTTTCTTATGGCTTTGGGCAGGAACTGTCAATATTTCACTATGTATTGACCTTTCCATGGAACAACTTGAGTGATCTCATGATGTGGCAGCTGGTTTCTCCCAGAGAGAGTGAGCATAGCGAGGTAGAAGGAGGAAGCCATAGTACATTTTATACCGTAATCTTGCATATCACACACCGTCACATCTATCACAGTCTTCATTAGAAGGGAGTCATAAGTGAGGGCTTTAATAATGAGAGCAGTTTATTAACTTGCCTAAAGTATCAGAGATGGAGTTTGAACCTAGGTATGCCCAAATACATAGCCCTCTCTTACCATTGTATTATTACATTTCCATTAGAGAAAGGAGCACAAAATTGTCTCATTCATTCATTCATTCAGCAGCTGTTTTAATACATACTATGTTAGGTACAGTGCATTCAAATAAAAATAAAACAAGGCCCTTGTTCTTTAAATTCACCAGTTTATTACAGGGGGTTTACATCCTATGTCCATGCTTTTTCTTGTATTCTTTTAAAGATTGTCTCTATTGCTTGTCTAGAGCTGCTGGCATAATATCCTAGTTAAAATAATAAAGTGATGATTTCTAGGTTAATAATTGGAAGCTCTAAAGTTAATGCTTTCCTGATTCATTCCTTTAACTTTTAAACAACATGTTTTATATAGTGTGTGTGTGTGTGTGTGTGTGTGTGTGTGTGTGTGTGTGTGTGTGTGTGTGTGTGTGTGTGTGTGTGTGTGTGTGTGTGTGTGTGTGTGTGTGTGTCTGGCCGATATGGGGATCTGAACCGGTGACCTTGGTGTTATAAGGCTGCACTTTAACCAACAGAGCTAACCAATATATATATATATACATATATATATATATATTTTTTTTTTTTTTACAATTGGTCAGTATGTACAAACCCCAAAGCATTTGAAATGAATAATTGTCACAAGTAGAGAGGAACTATATGCCGTTTGTTAGGTGAATAGTACAAGGAACAAGTGACTAATTCAGTGAAGGAAACATCTGTTTAGAGAAAACTCAGAGACTGAATGTTTCCAGTTTACTGTACATACAAATTTGGAACTGATGAATTAGTCATTCTAATCTTGACACACAACTATGGTCTTTATTCCCTATTCATCCCCTTTCCTCCCTATTCTGCTTTTTTATGCTTCAGAGATAGGAAGGAGATAATATTGTCATAGACATTTGAATATAGTGACCTTAGATGAAATAGAGATAATTAGTATCTACAGAGAGCCATCTACGTTTTATTCATAAAACAAGAACCACTACTGAAAATAATAATAATCAGAGAACAAGAAAATATAAAAAATTTAAAAGATTATTACAGATAATTATGGACGGCCAGAAGTAAAAGTGAATGAAATCTCTCAGTCCATAGAGTGAAAATATGAAAGAAAAGTTTAGAGACAGGATTAATTCATGTGGGTCAAATAAAGAGAAATATGAACAGGGAGGGGGGCATCTTTGGGAGACTGACAGGAGTCTTTAAATTAAAACAGCCCATCCATTGCTGTGTAGGATAAATTTTTAAATGGCCTGCCCCTAAATGCCCCTAAATAAGTCCTTGTGAAATTGCAGAATGCCAGTTATTAAGACAAGATTCTAAACATTCCAGAGAGAAATATTTGGTTTTTCTACAATAGGAGAAATAAATTAGTAGGACACTTTCTTAACAGTAACAAAGGATACTATAAAACAGTGCCTTTCAGAGTTTAGAAAAAAATGATTTTGTCTTAAACCGTACCAAAGTGTGAGAGAAAGATAAAAATATTTTCAGACATACGAGTACTCAAAGTGCACGTGCTATGTATATTTCCTGAAACAATTATTTGAGGATCTTCTAGTAAAGAAAAAAAATGAGATAGATGGTCTCTAGTGTCCCCAGTGTCACTGTCTCCCACAATCAACCAATTCACAACTATTAAAAAATAAAGACTGCCAAGCTGGGGCTACTCAGGGGAAGAGGAGGAGAGACCTACAAAGTTCATGAAGGTGGGAGAAGCTGCGATGAGAGAAAGAAGGGACTGCTCTGAGCATTTTGATCCCCAGCCATTTCAAAGCTGGCCCTAGCGAGCAGATGGAGCAAAAGCTGGCAAAAACCGCAGCTGTGCACTTTGTGTAAAGTTGTTTGGAGACTGCAGGGCTTTGATGGCCCCCAGGCCAGCAAAACCACAGACATGGTTCCCATGGACCCACATATGAGTGAGGGGCAACAGACAACTGAAGGAGCCACTCAAAGGCCGGTGAGTCATTGCAAGGGACCAGCGCATGGCCCACCCCATGAGATGTGTTTGGAGTGTGCAGGGTGAGGGAGATGGGTCCAATGGGGGAACACTGGGGCACGGCATGGACAGCTGATCTGCCCTTCAGTCAGCACAGGCCCACTCAGTGGAAACTGATCAGAAATGTAGAACTGTAGGGGGTGCAGTTTGCTGAAAACACTCAGGCCCAGACCAGAGTTTCCATACAACCCAGGTGTACAGGACCTCACAAGACCTGAAAGTGCTTACAAGGCCAACAATTAAAACCTGAGCTGCACAAAAAGTCTTCCCCAGAGAATCAGCAACAAAGCAGCAATTTAGCTCAATGCAGGGCTCAAGTGCTGGTCCCAACAGGAAGTTTCTCCATTTTAGAAGTAAGTCAAGGGCAACAAATTAGTTCCAGTGCAGAATTTAAGTGGTGGGGGTAACCAATATTCCAATACAGAAGTGAAGGAAAACTCAAAACACCCACAGATCAGAGACAGAGTTCTGATATTAACCGGTAAAGGTCTAACACCACCAAAGAACACCTACAAAACCTAGAAGAGCCAGAAGCCCCCTGGGCTCTTAAGCCAGGATGAGGGGGATCCGAGAGCCTCAGCCACACTTCCCTGACATCCGCATCCAGCCTGGCGATGACTGCGCTGCCGCCAGAAGCCTCCCAGGTCCCCAAGCCGGGTGGGGGTGGGGGGTGCCGAGGGCTTCAGCCATGCACCCCTGCCCTCCTCAGTCACGCCAGTGAAGGAACCGGCCATGGACCAGTCCCTCCCTCCCTCCCCTCTCCTCCTCTCACTGCTCTGCAACAATACCTTAGAATGTAAAACAATAATAACAATGAACAGTTTTAGGAAAAAAAATGAAGAAAACAAGATACTCAAATCACATGTCTTAGCTCAGTAGTACAATCAAAAGATACCACAAAAATAGCTGGATAATAGGCCTTGAAAATAAGTAGACTAAATTTAGATCAGGATGTTGGAGAGCTCCAAAAACAGTATGTTTAAGAAGAAAATAGAATCTAATTAAAGAGAAGTTTAAGAAACAGGGTGATTTTCATGATTTCTGTACTCTTTCCAATTCCTTTGCTCTGTCTCAACAACATTTCAGTCAGGCTTTTGCACCCACCATTCTACCAAAGGTGCCCTTTTCAAGATCGCCAGTATCCTCCATGTTGCTAAGTCTAGTGGTCAGCTATAGTGCCTCATTGTACTTTATCTTCTGGCACAGTGGATCAGTTCTTCTTCCTGAAATACTTCCCTCACGTGGCATCTACATTCCAGGATTTTTCTGTTCTGTTACTGGCCTCTCTCTGTTAGTTTTTCTGGTACTTCTTCCCTGGCCTCTTAATGTTGGATTGTCTCAGGGCTCAGACTTTGAATTTCTTTATTTCTTCATGTACACTTGGAGGTCTCATCCAAGTTCATGTCTTTTTGAGTATTTTCTATACACTGACAAATCCTAAATTACACTAACAGCTCAGAATTCTCCAGTTAACTTCATACTTCTATTTAATATTTGCTCTTGAATATCTCATAGGTATCTCAAACTTAATACATCTGTAACTGAATTCAAGACATGTTCCTCAAATCTGCCTCTACAAATTTTCCTACATCAATTAATGGCAACTCCTTTTTTCAGTTGCCCAGCCTATAAAACTTGGAGTCAACCTCAACTCCTTACCTTTTTTCATACATATCCTATATCAGTAAATTTTGTTGGCTCTGTTTTCACAATATATCCAGAATCTGGCCATTTCTCACTACCTTTATTTTTATGCTAGTCTAAATCATTGTGATCTCTTGCCAATATTATTTTGATAGCTTTGTAACTGGGCTACCTGCCTTTGACCTTGTTCCCTTTCAGGCTATTCAATGAAGTACCGAGAATGTTCCTATTAAAACAGATGTCAAATAATGTCTCTGCTCTGCTCTGCTCAGCATTGTTCAGCAGCTTTCCATCTCACTCAGAATAAAATCCACATTTTTTACATTTGTCTATAAAGGCCAGTGTGATCTGTTCCGCTTTACTCCCCCCACGTTTTCCCTTTTTAATTTTCTAACTTCATCTATTACTGCCTTGCTCGTTTCATTGCAGACTTCTTGCTATTACTTAATCACTTCTGGAAGTTCTCACTTCAAGATCTTCTGTTTATTGTGCTTGGAGTGCCCTTTCCCTGGATTTATACATGTTTCTTTCTCTCACTTCAGGTGTTTGCTCAAATGATTCCTTCTCGTTGAGGCCTGCTCTAACCACCCTATTTTGTATATACCCTCAACAGCTCTTTATTCCCTGCTTTATTTTGTTCCATAGTATGTATTATCTAAAATAGTATTTATTTATTTATTAGTTATTTGTTTTGTTTAGTATCTACGCTTCATACTGAATTTAAATCCATGATCATCTTTTACAATTGCCATGTACTGTACTGTCACCTCCAGTGATTAAAGTTATTTCAGATTATTTTTCTTATAAAAACAATGTTAATTGGAGCCTGTGTTTTTGCCAGTATGTTAAGATTTTTTTTTTTTATATTCCTTTTCTCTTTAACAATCTGACTTGATTCAGATATATAGAGGATCACAACCTGTTCCTGAATTTACAGTTTACATGGGTGAAGGTGTGTGTATACTCATATGTATGTTAATATGTAGCTCTTCACTATGAGACAGATAACAAATACAGTTAAACTCATTTGCAGAGCTCTCATCTTCAAATAAATTTGCGTTAATGATAGGTAATTAACAGTAACTCAAGCATTTAGGTAAATCAGGTGTTTAAATAAAAAACCAAGTCCTTAGCAAACTTTCAAAAAAAAAAAAAAAAACAACAGGTTGCAACTTCTCAAATAATAATAAATTAGTTAATTAATTTCAAAACAGAAGGTCTTTTTGTATTTGTTACATGGTAAATTGTAGTTTTTCCTGATAGACTAGGTTCTTATTTGGAAATAAATTATCTGATCAATTGACTATTGTAAAGAATAATATTTCATTATTTATACACATTAATTATTGTCATAGCCATTCTACATTTTTAACATGAAGTGTGTATTCTTAAGGTTAACTACTTTTAACAATTCCAGGGCTAAAGGAACTATATAGTGCTTAACAGAGAAGAAAAGCTAGCACAGTTTAGTAAGCTCCTGAATAGTTTGGTCACATACCCCAGTTAGCACTTCTCCCAATATATTTGCTTATTTACTTGTAAATTATACTTCTGTTGTTGTCATTGGTAATCTTAAGGAATCATAAGGATGGTATATACTTAGGACAAGGTTTATCAAGAGCAGATGTAAATCTGTATTTCAAATAGCCATTTTGACAGTTGTGAAGTTTTTTAATTGACTTGTCCAATCAGATTTTATTTTTCTGAGTTATTATAAGACTAATAAAGAGCTTCACTAGAAGGAGAAATGCCGGTTTTGTTATTTTTGTTTTGTGCTTTTATTATTAGTATCTTGTTCAATTGTTTCTTTTTAGGAATCTTCTGCAGCTTATCCATTGTGTGAGTAAAAACTAAATCACATCCATAATTCTACTGAACTGGGCATACTGAAGCTGCCACATATGTCACAGTACACTGAAAAAGAGCCAGCAGGTAAGGAAGGTGCCGATTCTTCTATATTGAGGACTTCTTGTTTTTCCCTCTGGGTATGTTGAGTGCCATATGTGACATGTGATCATCTGACAAAAGGTCTTACTAAAAGCTGGTTTCAATTCATGTACTGAATATTTGTGAAGCTCAATTTCTACTTTTTGATATGAAAATAAGTATGAATAGAAATTCTGATATTTTTTTTTCATACCCCCTTGGTTTCTTGTGCTTTCCACTTTGGAGACTAACTTTGGAGGAGTTGTTAAGGGCATTGGTTCTGGAATCATACTATTGGACAAGTTACTTAAACACCTAATTTTAACTCTAATATTTTGATTTTTAAAATGGAATACAGTGTCCACCTTATAAGGTGATTGAGAGGATTAAATAAGAATGTAACACTTGATATTGCGTGTTATAAATACAGTCATGGGCTGCATAATGAAGTTTTGGTCAACAGTAGACCACATATACAATGGTAGAGCAAGAGGCTATAGTGTAGGCGTGTAGTGGGCCGTACCATTTAGGTTTGTATAAGTATACTCTGATCTTATAATGACAAAGTTACTTAACATTGCATTTCTCAGAACATATCCCCATTGTTAAGCAAAGCTTGGTTGTATATGTTTGTTTCTCTTTTGTGCTTGGAAGAGATTATATATTATTCTAATGTAGTAAAACAAAAATATGTAACTTCCATTTATGCACTATACCATATACTGTGAGAAAATATTTTGTTTAGTTCCTGCTTAATATACACAATATATAATTGACCAAGCAAACTTATACTTAATTTATATATAAAATAAGGTTCTATTTACCTAGTAAAAGATGCTACTGTTTATTACTATATATCCCTCAGTCATCAAAATTTAATATTCACGTTGTTTAAATGTTGGTAGCTTTTCTTATCATAATATATACCATTCATTGGTAGTTTTCAAAAGGTGTGTGTGGTAGTATGTGTTTGACTTGGCCCATGACTGTTTTCTTTTGGGGAATTTTATCTGACTCTAGGCTTTGGGACATATTTTATTGTGGTCTAGTTGATTCTTTAGATACAGATACCATTTAAAGAACTTATCTGTTACATTTGACAGGAACATATTCACTCTTAAAGTAGTTGAAACCATCTTATCGTGTGCTAGTAATTGAACACTGATATGTACGGTACTTTACTTAGGTAATTTGGAAGATCTTTCTCCAGTCCATAGAGGGCTTTCACAGTACAGTAATTTAGCATATGAAAAATCTTTTCTGGTAGATTTTATTATAAAAATCTGAAATAACTTAAAGGAGCCAAATTTTAAAAGGTTGGGTTTTTGGGGGAAGAGTCCACTGATTCTCATTACATAGTATTTTATGTTTAATTTTCTAGTGTGTGAAGAAGGATCATGTTTTATAGTACTAGTTAGGTGCACTTGATGTTCAGTACCATATGATTTGGTAAATAATAACATTTATGTACAATTCCCCCCCCCCCCCCCACTGGTAACTAGATTGAGGTCATTACTGTCCCTCTTTTATTTTTTTAACTATTTTTTTTTTCAGCAATGGATCAAGAATCCAGCAAGGCTGCTTGGCCCAAACCAGCAGGAGGATATCAGACAATTACAGGCAGGAGATATGGAAGAAGACATGCATATGTCAGTTTTAAACCGTGTATGACCAGGCATGAAAGAAGCTTAGGTCGGGCTGGTGATGACTATGAAGTGTTGGAACTAGATGATGTTCCAAAGGAAAATTCCTCTGGTATGTAACATGTAATTATTTAGGGGTTATTAATACTTCTATAGGAATTGATCTTGTAATATTTTTAAATATGAGTGGATTTTATGTGTGTCTGTGAGTGCAAATGTAGTGCATTTCCTATCAAGAAATTCAATTTTGAAATTTTCATTAAATTTAATATTAATATATATTTAAACATAGAAGAGAATAAAATACTTCCAGTCGTTAAGTATAACTACATTGTCATGACAGTGATTACACTGTCACATCCTTCAGCCAGAGGAAATCATCTTTCAGTCAAAAAAACATCTTTTTAATGTGACCTGAGTTTATTTTTCAACTTTTCTTTTGATTTTATCTCTAAATAATTTAGCTTGGCTAGTTTATTTTTTTTTATCATTTTATTAAATATAAATGTCAAGTAATGCTTAGTTATTAAATTAAAATTTCTTAATTATTTAGTGCTTTAAAAGTATTTTGCAGATACCCATGTACTAGAATTGTACATTTTTGGACTGGATGTACCTTCTTCTTGTCCTGAGCAAATCTGATACTTCTAGATTATTTTTACTGTCATTTATGTATAAGAATCTGAATTGCTAGCTAAGGTAATTTTGTTAAAAAAGCTTTTTGCAATATGACAAGGCTGAGCTTGTTATTTTATAACATACATTTTTTGTTTCAACAAAACTCAAATGTCTTCCTTTTTATTGTTAAATTAATGGTGATGAAAGACAGTCATGCTTTAAGTAATTTATAGATGTGATTTTACTTATGTCTCAGGATTCTCATAAACTATGGCAAAGAGAATCTTGACTTTGTTTTTCAGTGATAGCTATAACACATCTCAAGTTAATTCATGAAAAATGTACTACAACAATTCATTTTTGGGAAAGAAATCGAATATATGTCTAGAAACTGAGCTATAATATTTTGAATTGACGTCAAAATGCAGTACAGTCTCCCTTCT
This sequence comes from Cynocephalus volans, assembly GCF_027409185.1. Classification (NCBI taxonomy): domain Eukaryota; kingdom Metazoa; phylum Chordata; class Mammalia; order Dermoptera; family Cynocephalidae; genus Cynocephalus; species Cynocephalus volans. The sequence goes on along the minus strand of NC_084461.1, from coordinate 95,633,461 downwards.
CTTAGATCTGTAACCTATTGTTAATGTAGCTGTCATAAGTACTTGTGAAGTTTTGTGCATTTTTTACCCACATGTAGTCAGAGAAGGTGTGTTTGGAGATCACTGGAAGGGCATGTTGGTTACATTATTATTCCATTTATACTTCCCATTGTCTAGCTTCTCACTAGCCTTTGTATATATGTCTTACAGAAAATTTTAGGTATCAAGATTGAGGTGAACAATTTAGGCAAAAGACATGTGAGGGAGAGGATATAGAGAAGCTACGTAACATAGATGAACTCATAGGGTAACGAATCTGCACTCCTGATTAAGTTAGGGAGCATAGAAGTACTGCAAAACAAATTCGTTCATACTTTCAAGGTAATAATTGGTATAATTTCCACTTAAGTGATAGTTATTACATAAAATTATATCTAAATTAATCTCTCCAAATGTATTTTCTTTTGTTCTCTGTGAAGGTTCCAGTCCATTGGATCAAGTTCATTTTTCTTTACCCAGTGAACCTATATTTGAAAAAAGTGAAACAGAAATTCCTGCTTGTGATACAGCATTGAATCAAACCATTGAGAGCAGTCCTTCCTTTGCTGCAGTACATCATAGTGAGGAAGGCAGGGAGACATTAGGAAGCAATATGAATCTTCATAATCACTCTGAGGGAGAGTATACTCCAGGAGCTTGTAATGCTTCAAGTGTCCAAAATGGAATTGCATTGGCTCATACTGACTCTTTTGATCCAGATGGCAAACATGGAGAGGAGAATGACCGTCTTCAACTTTCTGCAGAAGTTGTAGAAGGTGGTAGATATCCGGAAGCATTAGGCAATACAGTATTTGAGTTGGAAAATGGAGAGGCAGAGGCATACACTGGTCTTTCACCACCAGTTCCCTCTTTTAACTGTGAAATAAGAGATGAGTTTGAAGAGTTAGATTCAGCACCTTTAATGAAAAATGCTACTGATAATACTGAGTGTATCCATCAGAACAACCAGGAATTTCAGAGGTCTTCTTCCGAAGATGAAGTTGTTAGAAAGAAGCAACAAAATAATACTAGCCAGGAAAGACAGACAGAAAATTCAGCAGAAAATGCAGTCTGTGTTCTGGAGCATAAGTGTAGTGAACAAAGTGCCAGTGGTAGGGACAACAACCGTGGAAGTTCTCCTGAACAGGTAGTGAGGCCAAAAGTTAGAAAACTGATAAGTTCAAGCCAGGTGGACCAAGAAACAGGTTTTAATAGGCATGATGCCAAACAAAGAAGTGTTCAGAGATGGAGGGAGGCTTTGGAAGTCGAGGAAAGCGGCTCAGATGACCTCTTAATAAAATGTGAAGAATATGATGGAGAACATGACTGTATGTTCTTGGATCTACCTTTTGCAAGAGTTACAGAAAGCGAAACAGAAAATGACCGAATAGCACCAGTAAGTGGAGCCACAGCAGGAAGGCAAGAAGTTGTGGATAACAGCTTCTGGAATGGCTGTGGAGATTATTACCAACTCTATGACAAAGATGAAGATAGGTAAGGTCTCTCATGCAGTACTTTGTCAGATTGTGTGGTGAAGCAAGTGGTGTATTTCTAGTACCATGATGTTTGATGGATCAGCTATCTGATATGATCAGGGAATTAGATACTTTGATGTATCAAATATTCTTATTTCCTGAGTGCTAAAGATACATGTAAACTATGTTTAGAGCTTTTTACAGAAACTTTCTTTGAGGCATTGTAGTAGATTATGGAAATAATAAGTTCAGATAATGATTATTTTCATCATAAAAGGATAGAGATGCTAAATTATTTCAATTTATAGTATTTCAAGTAATGAAACACAAAATAAGTAAGTATTGTGTTTAAAAAAAAATCTATGTTAAGCTATTCTGGGCTTTAAAAAGTGATTAAGATCACAGAAATTACTGATCGGTAATACTGCATTAACTTTGCCAGTTGTTATTAATATCACTCGTTTGCCTCTTATCTATTCTTCCTGTTGCTCTACCTATGACTGAGTATATTTTTTACTCATTTTTGTTTAGCATTTAATTCTCATTAACATCTCCACGTGGTAGGTATTATTATTTCCCCCATTTTTAGATGAGGAAACTGAGGCACAGCATTAACTACCTTCCTAAGGTCACAAAGCATCTGAGTGGTAGAGATGGAATTTGAGTGCCTACTCTTTGCTTAACTCCAGAGGCGGTGTTCTTCACCATTCTACTGTGCTGTTTTCAAGAGAACATATAACTTTTCTTATAATAAACATTTCTGTTCCTCTTACAGACATAGATTCCTTTTTTTCCAAACCATAGACAACAGAAAGAAGAAAGAAATGGAGAGTTTCTTTGTACAATTGCAGAATTTTCATTACCCCAGAGTCTAGACTTTTACATAACCTTTTAAGCTAGTTGCAAATCCAACACTGCAATTGGAAGATTTTATTAACTAGTAGAGATAATTGATCTTTTTTTAAAAACTAGAAAGTACTATAAAGGAAGACATTTACCATTTTGAGTATGAATGGACTTTGTATATTTTATTTCATGTCATAAATAAACATTCGATTTTCTTTGGATGTATGAATTAAGCTACCGTAGTATAGTATGTGTAACATATTGTAGAAAAAAAACTTGAAATATAATTTCTACTGCTATCTTGAAATTTGTAAACTTTAAGGATTAGCAGATAGTTCTGTATTATGTAGTGTGTTTTAAGCTAAGGATAAAGTTAGTTAAGAATTTTTGCCTAATTTATCTCTATTTTTTAAGTTCAACTGCACAGTCTTTTATTCAAAATCCATAAAGTTCTAAAAACAGAAATTGGCCACAAAACCTGACCTGATGTTAACTTCCTTGATGGTAGATCTTGACTAAAATGAGGCTCCTTTTTAAAATATTCATATGTTTTCCTGCAGAAATATGAATACATTTGATTACCATGTCCTGGCCTGGACCCCACTGAGGGTTGTTAAGCAGTATTTCTAAATATAAGGGGAAAATACCTGAATTCCAGGACATATTTGGCCGTAAGATTTTTGGATTGGATTGTGGACCTCTATTATTATACTTCTGTGTTACTGTTGGGAAAAAAAACAAAACTTATAGTCTTTCATAATTTATCATTTTGAAAGTATAAGGTTGTTACATTTTCTACCCCACTTATATTTTTAAAGAAAATTATTTAGCTGGGTGTGTCTTCACCATTGCAAACACACTAATCAAAAATAAAAACTTCGTACTTTTGCTTGCTTTCTGTTATGGTCATGTCTAATGTTGTGTAATGAAGTTGATGAAATCTTTAAGTTGTTTGGCCCCCAAGAGAAAGGCTAGTTTTCTTGGCTCCTGGTTTTTAAGTTTCTTTTTTTTTTGTTTAGGTCAGTGGTAGAAGTGTTTTCTTTGCCTGGAAGGACTGTGGACTTCTAATGGTTATAGGGTGTGTTCTTAGTACATTTATTTTTAATTTTCTTCTTAAGTAAGAAATATGTCAGTATTCCAGACAATGATAGATATTTTACAAACTGAATATACAGGTGGGAAAACACTTATAGCTAATAGAAACTTTTTCCTTTCAACTTGTTAGTAGTGTATTGACTTGCAGAACCTGTAGTTGGGGTATGCCAAAATTATGGAACTAATTTTGGAACATTCTTTAAGACACATTGAAATGTTAGAAACACGTAGGGTTTTTTTTGTTTTGTTTTTTTGAAGAATCACAGAATAGGTTCTGGAGGGTAATGGTTCTCCCTAGGACTATACTTAATATTTGCATCTATAAGCCTTAAGTTATGTTTTAGGACCTTACTTCAATAGTCTGTACAATTGTAATGAATAATTCCATTTCTGTGCTACTGTTTTCTGTTCTACCCTAAGTCCCTTCAAAGTACTGTAGCTGCCAGAATGCCTTTTAATATGGTGCCAGCTGAAGGTATATAATTTAATAGCCATACACTTCTATTTAGTTTAGTTTTGTCGCTTGTTCACCCACCTGATGTTTTGTGGTTGTCCTGCTCAGTTATGATATTAGCAGATTGGAGAAATGGGGAAATGCTGACTCTAGTCTTCTAAGTTTTTTGAGAAGGAAAGTATAAAGAGCTTCTGCTTAAATTGAGTCTGTGAGGTTTTTTTTTTTTTTTAGTTGTTTTTCTCTTTGTAAAACTTAAAAGTGACATGCTTGAAAAGTTTTTTTGTTATGTTTATACTCTTATTAAGAACATAACTAAAATTCACCAGGACATTTTTAGATATAGGAACTTTGGCTACTATTTTTTAATTGATTATATGTTCTTTATAAGTGGAAAAATATTTTAATGAATGCATGATCTCCTTCCCTAAAAAATGCTAAATGATGACTTAATCACATCTAAAACATTGCACTGTATGGAATAAGGATTGCAGCTGGTAGCATTGCTCTGAGCTGTTTGACAGGAACTGAACACCACCTTATTAAATTAGAACTGTAAGGAGAATTTTAATAGGCAGCATATAATTACCAGACTTGGAATTAGACCAAAGAGCTAAGGTTAGTACCCTGCTCTTTCGGAATATACCCTGAGAACTTTAGTAACTGTTTGAGGACAAGATCTTGAGTTTAAAAAAACCTTTCAGCAATACTAGCATAGTTTATCCTTGGGTCTAACTGCCATCTGCTCATCATTTCTTATAGTACTTGAGGTTTCTTTCAGAGTTTTTCTGTCCATAGGACTTAACTTTACTTAAAAGATAAAACATCTTACTTAAGGTAAAACATCAGGATAATATTTCTTGTTGATTTTGTTGGGAGAATAAAATGAATATTAACCATTTAGTTGATTTCAGTTTGATATATTGAAAAAGTGTTTATTGAAATCCTAAGTGCCAGACTTTGTTCCATGTGCTCTGTAAATGCAAATAATACTGCAAATAATAATGTTTCCTGTTGCCACAGTGTTCACCAGCTTTAAGGAGACAGAATATACAGATTTATTATTGTGAGGCTGAATTAAAGCTTCTTTCCTGTTCTGTATAAGTTATCTGAGAGCCATGAAGAAAGAGCTCCCCCAACATCCTGGTACTACCCCAACAAATAAAACATCTATGAGCAGCCAAAACAAAGATCTGAAAGCACACGCTCTAACTTAGCAGACTTTTTATATTGTCTTCAAGTTCGTAGAAGTTTAGAAGAAGTAAATTAGGGATAAATGAATTTGTTTCTCAGGAATGCTACGGAGTTCGAGTGATTACAGTATCCTGATATTAAGGGAAAAGACTAGAAAGTGGTAAAAGACAGGTACAATATAAAGGCACAGCCATCTGGGCCTTATGAACTAAATTAAACAGCGTTATATATTTGCACGTATTCCATTTGCATTACTGTATTACATCACAGTTCAAATGTCACAGAATGCTTAGACTGTGTCAGATAACAAAATTATCTAAAATTTAACTTTCCCTAGACTTCTATGTAGTTGATGTTCTTATAGATGTGATATATGCCAGAAAAGACAAACCGACCAGTTCCTTGGGGAGTTAGGGAATATGAGATTGCTTTTGGTTGGTTTTGCTTCTGTCTTATTTCTACCTAGGATTTTAACATAAATTATTTTATTTGTTTATAAATCACATATAATTTCATTCCATGTGTGAATAAAATTTTTTGGCTCACAATTGAATGAGTAAAGAGTAAGTTAAACACTTGAGTAAGTTATAGTTGCCTAATTTTGAATATAATGCTAAATGCTAACAGGAACAAATACCAATGAAGAGCTATATGAAGATCAAAGTAGTACTTAATTTAGTTTTTACTTTGAGAACTTTAAAACGCTTAATTCAGCTGCTTTCAAAATCAATAACAAACAGGTCCTTACTATTCCACATTTTGTGTCCTATTTGCTTACTCTCCTGGAAAAGTTCTATCACTCTTAGTAGATATCTTTTGTTTCTCGCTTTCCTGGAAATAATGAAATAACTAAATGTGAACTTTCTTGTTTTCCTTCTCCCATATTAGAATATGCTATCATTTATTCCTGTTTTTAATTTCTTCAATGAAGAGAGGTAGCTCTTCTCATTCTGTGCCTATAGTCATTTCTGATGCCTTTCTTTAAAAAGTCTGTTATACTAGGTTGCTTCCCTCTACCTCTCACCCTTGAATTGTTCTGAACCCTGCTGAAAACCTTCACTTGATCTTGCTCCCTCCATTAGCACCTTGCTTGTGGTTTTTCTTCTACCCACTCTTCTTAATACCTTGAATTCCAGTTCCTAGTATTACTTCTATATCCTGTAATGTCAGCAGTGTCCTCCTAATTTCCACATTCATTTATCTTTTCTTGGTATCCATTTTCCTTGACTTCTCTGCTGTTACTCAGTCTGTCTGCTCACCCTTTTTTTCCCCACAGTTAGTCTTCCGTTGACCTATGTTGGTTTCTTCTTTGCTACCTATTCTCTGGACCCCAGGGGTCTGCAAACTGTTTTTCAAAGATGGCCACATAGTAAATATTTTAGGCTTTGTGGGCCAAAACAAAATCAAGAATATTATGTAGGAACTTACTTAACCATTTAAAATATGAACACTTAAAAGTGCAAAAAACCATTCTTATTTTCCAGGTCATTAAAAAATGGGCAGGTGCTCTGATTTGGCCAATGGGCCAGGGTATAATTTGCTGACCTATGGTGTAAAGAAAGACTAAAATTGATTGGGTGACCGGGAGGCTGATACTGTGGTGTACGGGTAGGAAATCCAATTGAAATATCTAAGAGGACAGGTTATATTATGAAAGGAATAACTAATGCCTTTATTAAGTGTTCACCATTTTCCAAAAGTTGTACAAAGCATTTGATCTTCAGTATTCATTTAAACATCAGTGTAGACCTGGAAAGAAGGTATAGACCTGGAAAGAAGGTATTAGCCTCATTGTACAAATGAGAAAAAGTGAGCTTAGAGAAATTGATTGCCTAAGCTTGCACCACTAGTAAGTAACTGAGCCAGGATCCTAATCCAAATCTCTCTCACTTCCAAGCTTGCTGTTACCAATGTGGTATTCCACCACCAGGGATAAGAAAAAGGTAGTAGTGGATGGAACTTTCACCTGATATTAAATATAGTACTTTGTTTCTTCAGTAAAAAAATTGCCCATGGTAGGTTTTTTATTTTGTTTTTTAAATATTAGAAAATCTTTTTTCCCGCCACCCCCCCTAGAAAATCTTAATCATATTTGCATAGTCTCTTCTGACTAGCCCTCTGAGCCAGTATGCACGTTTAGAGCTACAAATTAGTATAGATGTTAGTTTTGGAGATTGTCATAGATAATAATGTTCAGAATGATTTTTTTCTTTTTCTGTAGTTTTTGTTTTATTGCAAATATAATGGTAGTTGTATTAGTTGCATTTTGTTTTGTGGAAAACTACTCCAAAGCTTAGTGGCAAAAACATTAATCACATATTTGTCCTTGATTCTGTGGTTCATCTGGGTAGTGGTTCTGGTCTGGGCTCACTTAGTTATCCTTTTTTTTTTTTATTGCTTATACATATTCATGGGGCATAGAGCTGACCGTCAACACCTGTGCCCAAGATGTGACTGTAAGATCAATACTATCAGCATGCCCACCACCACAGAGTGAAGTATTAACAGGAAATTGTTCACATATTACTTTGCGTCACCCATATCACAAATATGTATTAATTTCTTGAACATACTTGAAAGTATCAATTACTGGCCCTTTTCAAATAAATTAATAATCACTAAAAGTTCTCTACTTAAAATCATGTAATTGCACAGTCTTTAGGACCTTTCAAGAGCTTATGACCTCTTTACCATTCAGGCTCCTTGGAAATTTTACTGGTAAATATTAAAGAAACTGATTTTGCCTTTATGAAAAATAAATGCAGTGTGCTAAAGTGAGTTGGACTGAATAAACAAAAAGTCTAGTTCATGAAATAACTGAAAAACAAAAGAAGCAATTTTATACACAAGGGTTTTGACAGAAGAGGAATCTGATCTGGTCCTAAAAGGAGGGGAAAAGGTGAAATAATTGGGAGGACATTCTTGATGGTGAGAGGAGTGATTGTGGCAGAAGTTTGCACTTTGGGGACAGTGTTTGGAGTAGAGCATTTATATACAGGAAGAGTTGGATATAAGAGTATACTGGGATCAGATTGTAGTAAGTTGTAAATGCTATTTAAAGAAGTTTAACCTTTTATTCTGTAGGCCAGTATATCTAAAGTGGGTGAAATACATATTAAGTGGTACATAGATGAGTGCTTCTAATTTTAATCATTATGTATTTATTTAATGGGAATTTAAACTTACAGCTGGCACATCAAATCTGGGACTTAATGGATGTTGCTCAGGAAGTAACTAAGTGTATTTGAGTTTAAAAAAAAAAAAAAAGATTTGCCAGCAGTTATTGATGGCTTTTTATTTATCAGGCACTGTTAAGATATTTTATATGTAGTAATCCATTTACCCCTCACATGAACTCAGTGAGCTATAAGATACTATTATTATGTTCACCTGATATGTGAGGCTGCTAAAGCACAGAGAGGTTAAATCCACAGCTAATGAGTGGTGGATTTAAATCCAGACAAGCTGACTCCAGAACCTGTGTTCTCAACTATTGTACCAGTTGACACAGTGTTAATATGCAGATGAAACAAAAATTGTGAGGGAGGTAGGCAAATGGCTTAAATTAGGGGAAAAAAAGAGCTGTTGAAGGTTTGGGGAGTAATACATACTTTTTGATATAAATTGAAGTGATGGCGATATTCAGAATGCATTTTTTAAGTGAATTGAAGGAATGGGATCAAATTTAGGAACACCAATTAATAATTGTGTAGGCCTAGGTTTGAAGAAAAACGTTTGAACCAGGATTTTTTAGGAGAAAGGGAGGAGCTAGGAAATAAGAGCCACACTTGGGAAAGAATGGAAAGCAAGAAGAAAGGACTTGAACTTGGGGGGAGTTTGTGAAGAGTCTAAGATTAGTGGTTTCCAGAATGAGAGCATGGTAGTACTACTGGCAGATATAAAATCGAGAAAGAGACTCATCTGGCAGATGAATTTTGTAATAAAATATAACTTTTGAAAAGGAAGGTGAAAAATCTAAAAATGTTCATTGGGCATTTAGTGATTATAAAAGCTTACTATGCTGGTCAGGGCTGGGGATATACATTTAAAAGTTATCTCCTTACAGGGTGAGGGTTGTGTATAATGAGTAATAATGATACAGGCCTGGGGTCTGCAAACTTTTAAAGGGCCAGATAGTAAATATTTTAGGCTTTGCTAACTGAGAGACAAAATCAAAGATAGACATGGGGAAACCATTTTTTAGCTCACAGACCACAAAACAAACAAACAGACAGACAAAAAAAGGCCGCTGGGTCAGGCTTGGCCCAAAGGCTGTAGCTTGCCAATCCTTGACATAGGCTCTCAAAATGTATTGACCGTTGGTCATAGACATTCTTTTTATATCAACATTTAGAGATATTTCATCAGTTACTTCATTAATTTGAAAAGGTGCAGTTCGTGTTATTTTTCTGGACAGAATCATACTCTGAGTGAAATGTTTTAAAAATGTGGTCTTTTATGTATTAAAAATTGCCACAAATTTAGAGAAGTCTTACCCTAATTGTTATAGACATATCAAAATAGAAGTTGATATTTTAGCTTTCAATTTGAGAACCTTCAAGCCAAGGAAACTTAGCTCAATAAGCTCCTTTAAAACTGTCTCCCGTGTATTACTTACAAAAGTATACACTATATAAGTTTTGACACCTATGTATACGTCCAGAAATGTTTTACTTGATCTTAGATTATTCTTTGGATCGCAGAAAATTTTACAAAATACAAGCAGCTTTGGTTCATACCCAACTTTTAGGCACCTTTTAGTTGCTGTGCCTCGGCTTTCCTTCTGGATATTGCTTTCCTTCTGGATATTTGTGCCCATTGTTTACCAAAAATTGGAAGTTGATTTTATTTTTTTGCTTCTATTAAATCTGTCAGAACTCAGATTAGTGCTGTGCTGCTGTTTAATAGCATCTTCATTTCTTGAGTTCATCTGTCTATGATATAAGGGACTCATTAACTAGATATTAATAACATAATATAATCATTGGGAAAATGTAATTTCCTACCAATTATCACTTCTTTTGAAAAATGTAAACTAAAGTTACTTAATTTTTCTTTTCCCAAAATCAAGTGAACGAAGGGAAATCTTTAAGGAGATTCTTGACCAGAATGGTTGATATGGTTGGGAAGGGCATTTAAACTTACTTTCAACATTGACAAGTCATGTTTTAGCCTTTGGTAGTATAAAATGACTAGTTCTTTAAAAAGTAAGAGTAGTTAAATAACTAAAAGTAATTTTTTGAAGTTCTTAGTTAATCCCATCTTTTAAAAGTTCCCTTATCCAAATATTTTCTTGAACTGATACATATTTTGTGTTCACAGTCCTAAGGACTTCAGCAAAGATTTGTCAATGCTGCATTTTATGAATTTGGATATTCCTCTTATAAAAGTTTTTTTGTGTGAAAAGGGAAGGAGAAAAACAGTTAAGCTTTTACTACATGGTAATGGTGGAAATTTATTCATATAGGATATGACATTAGTTGTCAATATGTAATTATAAAGTTGTTTTAATCAGGTCAGGTGAGCAATAAATCTGTTATTCCAGATAGCATTTATGATTACCAAACTGTATTTAGAAATATGTCTAAAATATGACAAGACTATTTCTAGATACCATGGAATTATGTACTTTAGTGAAAGAAAAAATAGTATTCCATAATTTACCATATGCCATATTCATTTGAAAGAGTTAATTCTGCTGGGTCTATTTATTTCTGTATTTTTTTTTAAAAATGTTTATCAACTGACAAAGCATGTGAACATACCAGCAGTCTGTTCTGTACTATGATGACTGGTTAACGTTCCAAATGATAAAAATGACAACATTAAGATGGTTTCTTTTATTTCTGTTCTAATTTGCAGTTCAGAATGCAGTGATGGGGAATGGTCTGCTTCTTTAGCGCATCGATTTTCTGGTACAGAAAAAGATCAGTCCTCCAGTGATGAAAGCTGGGAGACTCTGCCAGGAAAAGATGAGAATGAACCTGAGCTACAGAGTGATAGCAGTGGCCCTGAAGAAGAAAACCAGGAATTATCTCTTCAGGAAGGGTATGTTTAACAGTGAAATTTATTTTATTTTAATGTGTATTGTACAGGAATGGTATACATTCAGATGTTGGGTATGCTATTAATTGCATTTGTAAGCCCTGTGTAGGACCACTTGGCCCCACTGATTTTTTCATTATGCTTTTAGTATTTTTAAAAGAACAATTACATTGAAAATACTGATAATTTCATTGTCTTGTATTGAGATACAATGCATTCTTCCACTTTGCTTTATAAAGAAAACTTGGGCATTAAAATGTCATTTTTGTTGAGTTGGGAATGAGTGTATTAGAGCTGACATTGCTGTACAGTGAGATAATAATAAAGGAGAAATGGCAGCCTCAAGAGGGAAATCAGTATCATTCATAGAAATGGAGGCAGTTAGTTGCAAAAGTAGTTTTAGTATTCTCGTCTAATTGCATTAGATGATATCACCAGAACATCAGTGATTAATGGTAAACATCTTTGTCTTTTTCTGACTTCAGTGGGAATGCTCTAGTATAGGGGTTGTCAAACTTACACTGTTAAGGGCCAGATAATAAATATTTTAAGCTTTGTGTGCCAATCACTGTTACAAAATTTTATTTACAAACATGGTGGCAGGCTGGAAATAACCTGTGGCTTGTAGTTTACTGACCCTTATTCTGATTTCCCCAGTGAGAATGATTCTGACTTTTCGGTGATTTCACACACACACACACACACACAATTTTTTTTTTAAATCACGCTAAGTAAATATCTACCTTTTATTATTTTATGTGTTTCTAACAAGAATGTTTGTTGCGTTTTATTAAAGTCTTTTCAGCATCAGTGGAAATGATCATAATGATTTGTCCCTTTTTAGAGAAAAAAACTTTCAGCCTTGACTAATATTAAAATTTGTATTTCTCAAAGTATAGACATTTCCAGCTTGAGATTAATTCTATAAAAAAATCTAGTAATAAGATATATAGAAAATCTATAAAGAAAGAAATTCACAAACATAATTGTTTTCTGACAGTAGTAGGTTGAGTTGGCTCTTTTTCCCCTCTCCATAATTTTATGTTCGATTGCCTGTAATGATTATTACTTAGTTTACTGTGTATTAATAAATATTTTATATGTCATTTGTGATAGTAAGTCTTCATTCAGCAGATACTTATTGAGCATTTACTGTGTGTCAGGTATTGTGTTAGATCTTGGGATTATATCAGTGAACAAGACAAATAAGATTCCCTCACGAAGCTTAATTGTAGTAAGAAAGGCAAATAATAAATAAGATATAAACAATAAATTACATACTGGGATAATTACTACAAAGGGAATAAAACAGTAATGTGATAGAAGTAACTGAGAGACCTACATTAATGAGAATGGTCAGGGAGGATGTCTCTTAGAAATTGACACTTGAGCTGAGATCTAAAAGATAAAAATTAATGGTTGAAGAGGAGCTTAATAGGCAAAAGGAAAGGTAAGAGCAGAGGTATTAAAAAGGAAAGGGTTTGGCATTATATGAAGGTGGCGGGGTTGAAACATAAAGAATGAAGAGTGATGTGAGACAGTAGGCAGGAACCAGACTATGCAGGCCATATGAGAACATCTGAAATTTATTCAGAAAGCAGATTTTTACGTGTAGAAATAACTGTTCTGATACACATTTTTGAAGGATGGCTCTGGATGCTTTGTGGAGATTGAATTGGAAAGGGACAAAAGTTTAAAAAAGTGGGGGAAGTAAGGCTGTTGGACTAGTGGGTAGTAGTAAGGATTAAGAAAAGTAAACAGGTTTGAGAATATTTTGAAAATATAAATAATAGGATAGATTGGGTGTGAGATGAAGGAGACTGAGAAATCAATCATGACTTGGGTTTTTGGCTTAAGCATTGCGTGGATGTTAATGTCATTTGCTGAGATGGGGAAGTCTGGGGAGAGGAATGGGAAGTAGAAACTCATTTTGGAAGTTTTACATGCCAGTTAGATGTGCAATATAGATGGTCAGTAGGCACTTGAATATGACTTGCAAGTGTAAGGGAAATGTCCCTGCTTATACTTAGATACAGAGATACAGGAGAATAAACAAAACACATTTGGTATGTAATCAACTACTTGCATTGATACCTTACAGTAGTACAACCTGGTAATTTGTTTAAAAAAAAAAAAGTGAGGGGTAGGGAAATAGAACTAAAACACTGGACAGCAATAGCATTTACATTGACGGAGGAAGATCAGAGTTGAAGTGTATTGTTTTGAAGAGGATTGGAATGTTAATTAACTCTTGATCTAAGTTAAATTTGTGTGGTGATATTTCAAAGATAACCACTACAAGAATAAATATAAAATATGTGTACTAGAAATATGTGCAGTGGAAAACAGGAATTAAGACATGGAAAAAGAGCATTTAAAATCAATCCCCCCTGAAAAAGGTGAGAAAGGAAGAAAGCACAGAAAAAGAGGGAAAAAATGAAGATTAAAAAGGTAGGATATAGGAACAAGTCTTATATGTTAATAATCACAACAAATATAGATTGAGTAATCTTGGCTTATGAAAGACAAAGCTTATCAGTTGGATTTTTTTTTTTTTTTAAAAATGCTGTTTGCAGGCCGGCCCATGGCTCACTCGGTAGAGTGCGGTGCTGATAACACCAAGGCCACGGGTTCGGATCCTATATAGGGATGGCCGGTTTGCTCACTGGCTGAGCGTGGTGCTGACAACACCAAGCCAAGGGTTGAGATCCCCTTACCGGTCATCTTTTAAAAAAAAAAAAAAAAAAAAAAATGCTGTTTGCAAAAAGCAGTTAAAGCGTAAGTATACAGAAAGGTTGAAAATAAAATGTTAGAAAATGATATTTCAGGCAATTATTAACTAAAAGAAAACTGGAACAGTTATATTAACATTAAACTAAAAGACATTATTAGGCAGAAAGAGTCAGTATGTAATGGTAACAAGTCTAATTTACCAGTGAAATATAGCAGTTCTAAACTTGAATGCACCTAATGCAATAGACTCAAAATATATAAATCAAAATTTGAGAAAATTGACAAATTTACTGTCATATTAGGAAATTTGTATATACCTATCTCAATTACTAATAATTCATGGAATTAAAAAATTAGTCTGTCTTTAGTTGATTTGAGCTCAGTGAAGCATAGTTTAATAAAGACTGCCTCCTGTATAATACACAAGTACATAAGGAACAGTTACAAAAACTAAACATGTACTAGATTACAAAGCACAGATTAACACCTTTCAAAGAATTGATATCCTGCAGACTGTATTCTCTAACCATAATGCAATTAAGTTAGAAATAAATAGCAAAAATATAAGTTTTTAACAAAAGCATGCACTTTAAATTAGCCATCCTTGTAAATAGCCAGTAGGACAAATCATAGTAGAAATTTTTAAAAGCTTACAACCCAATGGTAATGAAAGTACCACCAGTCACAGTCTGTGGGGTACCATGAAATTGGTATTTAAAGGGAAATTTATGGTCATAAATATTTATGTTAGGAAAGAAGAAAAGCTGAAAATGGAGAAGCTATAAATTTAACTTAAGATAGAAAAGGAATATTAGAATAAACAGAAAATAAAAGGAGATAAAAATTAGAATTTGGACAGATAAGAGTGAAAATCAGTGAATTAGAAAACAGTTAAAATAGAGAAGAGCAAAGAAGACAGAAGTTGATACTTAGAAAAGATTAAAAAAATAGACAATCCATTTGGATAGGAAAAAAGAAGATAAAGACAAGGCACAAGTAAATAATACTGAAATACAAAGATAGATACAACTACAAATACAAAGATTGGGTAGGCTAAAAAGTGTACTATAAACTTTGTGCTGATAAATTTGAAAACTTATAAGAAATTGACAAATTTCTAGAAAAATAGAATTTACCAAAACTCATTCAAGAACAAGTAGGAAGTTTTAATAATCCTATAACTATTACAGATATGGAATCAATGTTTTAAGATTTTCCCATGGAAGAATCAACTGATCCAGATGGTTTTAGAGCTGAATTCTATTTCAGTAAACTTTCAAGAGTCATACCACTCTTACATAAATTCTTCCAGAGAAAAGAAAAAGAGCTATTTCTCCAGGTCATTCTATAAGGCCAATATAACCCTGTTTCCAAAAGAGTATGTGAAGAAAATTAGGAGCCTATTTCATTCATTAAAATAGGTGTCAGAATGTTAAATGAAATTGTTGGAAATCTGAATTTGTTAGGTGTATTTTTTTTAAAAAGAGAAAACTTGGTTACTGGTGTGAGTATTCCAGAAATGTGAAGGTAGTTTCACATAGAACATCTGTAAACGTCATTCACCACATTAGCAGAATACAGGAGAAAATCCATGTTATAGATTCTATAGATGCATTTTAAAAAATCATTCAGTAATATTCAAGACCTCATATATGTGATAAAAACTCATATATGATAAAAATATCATTTCTATACCATTGTAGTGGAGGTCTTAGCATGGCACAATAGGAAAATAATAAAAGGCAAAAAAGATACAAAAGGAAGAGAAGCAAGTTGCTCTAAATATTTTTGAGGTTTTTGAAGCATTTAAACCTAAATTATAGCCTTCCATTCCCATAAGGATGTTTGTTTTCTGTTGTTAGCTACCCGAAGTAAAAGATATTTTATACTGTCAAGCCAACTCTGATCCCACACAGTATCATTCTTCTAGCCTAGTAAATTTTGTGTTAAATGGTAGGAATATGCAGGTACTTTATGTAACATGTTGAAAGCATATGCCATATCCTACTTATTTTCTCTTTCTATAACTTATAATGAATCGTTACAGACTGAATCAAATGCTTAAGTGAAATATATAATCAAGAATTTCTTATGTAGTAAAGGAGTATTAAAGATACGTTATAAATTGTTTAGACTCAGAATGATTTTTTATTTTAGTTTTATTCTTTTTTGAGATTAAAAAAAGTTAAGATATATTTGTTACCCAATTTTTCCATCAATAGATTTAATCGAGTTTTATGTTAATGTATCTGAAGTACAGAGTAACTGAGTTGTGTTTTCTAAATAATGGAAAAAAACAAATGTAAAGTATGTTTTGTTAGAAATAAAAATTTCCAGCGACTTTTCTAGGCTTCATCAGTAAATTACTTGCTTTTTAAAAGCTATTTTTCCAGGATTTATTATTACATTTACAACACATGTACAGAAGGTACATATTATGTGCCAAGCACTGTTATAGAAGGTAGGGCTACAGTGACACCACTGTATGCCCTGTAGAGTTCCCAGTTTAGTGGGAGAGACAAGTGAGTTACCAGATGAGTTACAATACAGTGCACCAGTGTCTCATTAACGTGTGAACAAAGACCTTTTCCATAGGAATTTTTATTTGATTTTATGTTTTTACTCCATTTTGGGCTTAATATTTCTTTCTATCTAATTAGGCACAAAAGGAAAACATCCACTCTCTTTATATACCAGTATTAGAAATTAAAATTTATCAAAATACTCATATTTTGTTGTGCTTCTTTCTCTGATTTTACTATACTGGCCATACTAGATGTGAAGTCTTATAAACCTGTTATTCCTAAGTATAGTTTAGGACCAGAAATTACTTAAACATTTATGGGTTTAGTATAAGAAGATACTGTTAATTTTATTAGAATTCATTGATTTAGTAATTTATTATTAAGAATTCATTCATTCTTACATGTGGACATTGTCTACATCTTTTTCACATATGCATGTTTTTTACCCTTCAAAGTTTAATTTTAACAAATATAAATAGAATTCTATTTAGAGCTGCTCTTAAAGTTGAAATATGTAAATTGTTATATAACAGATCTTTATCTTAAGACTTAAACTAAAATTCAACTTTGCCAAGACTATGCTCTAATATTAACCTTTTTAATATATTAAAAGGTATTTTATTCTTATTGATAAATTCCTAAATTAATTTTGGTTCAATTCATTGCAGTTTAGAAAGTTGATAATTTAAGAAGTCAAATTTTTCAAAATTAGTCCTTTGCATTACTGTAATGCCAAATTATAGTTTTACTCTCATATTTTTTTCTCCTTAGACGTGTTCTTAGAGCTAGCAGTCTTGTTTTGGTAAATCTGTGATTACATATACATTTCTCCAACGTAGATGTTATTTTCCAACAGCGACTGAGACTATTTATTTAATAAGGTAGTTTTCATATTGCCAAGATATGTGGAGATCCACAAATCTCCTTCCAGTTGGTATATTTTGCATTCAGAATGATGCAGAATAATGTATTCTGTTCAGAATGATGGGGTACACTGGATGTCAAAAGCATAATGCCGACAGGCTAATTAAATCTAGCAGGAAAAAATTCCTAATATCTGGGATGGAGCAGAAATAAGAATAAAAAATAAGAACAAATTAGTACATTTTCAAAATTCTTGAGTTGTCCAGATACTACAAATAGAGCTTTTACCAAAGGTAGAAAAGAACCAAGGAAAGTAAGAAAATCTTCAAGGTTTTAACATTTGTTAAAATTCTGTTAAACATTTATTTGCTTTAGTTATATTTAGGCTAAATGTGCAAACAACTGTGTGACTTCTTAATGATTGGTCACATGACTTACATAACTGAAAGAATTCATTTCATTGTTGTTCTTTGCATTAAAGAGATGATTTCTTAAATATTAGTAAGAGTGAATGCAGATTTACTTTTTAATGATACAGGTTTTAATGCTTTAGAAATATTTAATAAATTGCCAGAAAATTTTTGCTGGGATAGCTATTTCTGTTTGAACTTCTCTTGATAAACAGATAAAATTACAAACATATTCAAGATAGGGATTCATACACATGATGAAAAGTGACCTGAGACGGTATGAAAAGACTGGCTAAAAATCTTTGTAACCAATTTCTTTTGTGGGCTTTTAAAGATAGTCTATGCATATAAAGTTATATATGCTTATACATTTCTCTTCACTTTTTAAAATACAATTTGTAGCAAATTATACAGATATACTGTGTATATGTTGCCTTTGTTTTTGGTGTTTTGTTGTGGTTTTGTTGTGTGGTTTTGGGTTTTTTTGCTTATAGATCTATTTTTTAAGATTGTTTCATATTCATTTATGTAGTTTCTTCATTTTTTGAAAAATCTATATAATACTACATAGGTCAATTTCTTTTGGTGAACATTTAAATTGTTTTACAGTTTTGGCTATGATAAGCAATGCTGTGAAGAAAACATTGTACATTTGTACATACATTTTTAGGAAAAATATCTAGAAGCAGAATCACTAGGTCAGTGAATGTGCACATACTTATTCTATAGATATTGCCAAGATTCTCTGCTAAAGTTATATCATTTACTTTCTTACCAATACCATATGAATTACCTTTCTCCAAAGCTTCACCAACACAGTAGAGTATTACCAGATTCTTAAAATTTTTGTCAATAGTTGAAAAGTGGTATTTGACTGTTTTAATTTATTATAAATGAGGTAGAGCATCTCTTTTTAAGAGCTATTTGAATTTCCTTTTCTGTCAACTAATTGTATCATTTGCTTCTTTCCATTGCTATGTGTTGATATTTTTCTTACTGGTTTGCCTTTTATATTTTAAGCTTCTGGGTTTTTTTAAGAAAATGCCTTTTGTCACTCGTTATAATTAATTTTTTTGAATTTTAGCTTTGTGTTCAAATTTTTTGGTGTTTTGGCATTTTTATGAATGTTTTGTTTAATTTGTACGTTGTGAAATTTATCAGTCTGTTTGTCTATGGCTTTAAGGTTTTGCATCATGCTTAAAATGACACTGAGATTTCTGTAAAATTTTCTCTCATGATTTTTCCAGTACTTTTATTGTTTTGGGGGCATGGGGTGCATGTGCACATACATTTCAAAAAAGTATAGCTGAAATTTATTTAATTTATTTAAGCTCAAATAATGACATAAGGATTTCACTTGCCTGCCTCCAGGTGGATACCCACTTGTCCCAGTGCCATTTATTGACTCGTCCTTTTCCTCCTGTTTTGAAATACTTCCTTTAGCTCTTCATTGTATTGATCTGTACCATTGATTTGTCTATCCCTGTTCCTGTGAGCTTATGTTCTAGTGGGAGTAGACTGACAATAAACAAATAAGAAAACATTAAATAAAAATAAGTTCTATAATTTAATAAGCAGAGTGATGTGGTAGTCAATAACTGGAAATCTGCTTAAACTGAGGAGGTGACTTGTAATCTGACATGAGTATCAAGAAGGGTGTAGCATTGTAAAAATCTGGTGAAAGAACATTTTAGATAGAAGAAATGGCCCCAGAGTGGAAATGATTTCCATGTGTTCCAAAAATAGAAAGAAGAGTGGGAGCATAGTAGACAAGGGTAAGAGTGGTGAGAGATGATGTTGGAGGAGTGGGATGAAGAGAAAGCAGTTAATACACAGGGATTTGTAGGCCAGGTTGAGGAATTTGGATTTTATTTTAACTGTGAAGGGAAGTTACTCAAGAGCGGTCTTTAAAAATTCAAATTGTCTAGGGTGGATTTTTCTTATTTTTCTCTTGCAAAAAGAGGAAATAATAGGAGCATAGGTAATTTATTAATCAAAAAAATATGTTCCTATGTAATTAAGAACTATTTGTATGTACATATCTCCCTATTTACTTCCTTTTAAAATAATTTTTCAGTTAAGGAAAGCAGTTTTTTTTAGAATCATAAAAGTACCAAGAGCTTAGAACTCAAGGAGTACAGAGTCTACGTGCAATAAATAGAATTTTTTAAAGAAAAATGTTATGATGTGTTTTAAAATAATGTTTTTTCTTCCTTTAAACTGTGTATATTAGGGAACAGACATCCTTGGAAGAGGGAGAAATACCTTGGTTACAGTACAATGAAGTCAACGAGAGCAGCAGTGATGAGGGAAATGAACCTGCCAATGAATTTGCACAGCCAGAAGCTTTCATGTTGGATGGTAACAATAACCTTGAGGATGACTCCAGTGTCAGTGAAGACTTAGATGTGGACTGGAGGTATGTAGCGCAATGTTATTAGAGTGTTTAATTGCTCATTGAACAGAATTCATTTATGATTCTAGGTTATGAAAATTAAATCTGATATCTAAGAAATTTTCTGATTTTCCCACCTGTTAGTCTTCCTCTTCTTCAAAGCTCATTTCAGGTGTCACTTCCTATGTGGACGCTTTCCTAATTCTAGTTAGTGACCTCTTCCTTCTTTGACCTTTTGCTCTCTTGAAGCTCACCTTATATCCTAGTTATTTATACACTTTTGGGGTTTTTTTTCTGATTTTTTTTTTTTTTTTTTTTTTTGCTTTATATGCTATGTAGCACTTAATGAATACTACTTCAAGAATTAAAAAAACCGTGATTGAATCAGAAGAATCATAGGAATACAGTTTTCCTTCACTATCCTTCCTTTTTCTTTTCTCTACGTAAAATACAGAGGATAAAATTCTACCTTTCCAGAGATGTTGGAAGTACTAAATTTATTTTATGCTGACAGAATAGTGAGCCTCAAATAAAAGAGGTATATAAATGAAGTGGATTATAGCATTGTTACACCTTATGAAACAGTGCTCAGAATTTAACTATTTTGGTTTATAAAGTTGAGCTTATCTTTCAAGGATACAGTAGAGCTTTGGAAGCAGCTAATTATTGAGATGTAGAAAGCGTGTTTGCCTAACTGATCCCTTTTTGTTACATTTTCTGGGAATAAATGGGTTGATGTATTTACCTTTGTTTCCTTCTCTGCACAAATATATTTATAAGAATTTGTCTTGTTTTTCCAGTTAAAATTCTATTACAGAAAATTTAGAACAATAAAGATAAGGAAAACTCATTCATATCCCCTGATATTTCTGCAGGTTTCTAGCTTATGCTTTTAAGGCCTCCTTTGTGTCTTCAGTTTCTCGTTCTGTGTGTGCTAGCTACTTCATTGTACTCCTCCAGATTGTTCCAGACAAGAAACTCAGCATCTTCTTGAAATCTTCCTTACGCTTTTCTGTTCTTATTCCCTAGGGGGGAAAAAATCATGTCTACAGAGCAGACTTTCATCAGTCATTTTGTGGAATTAGAAGTGCGGTTTCATCACAGCCACGCAATTTATAATTCCACCTTAAGCATTCCTGTTCTGCAAATCCCATTTCATGGTTTCCCGAACATTATGGAGGATCAGTGGCTCCACCTCATCCCAGTCTTGCTGACCTAGATGCTTTCTTTTTTTCCTTCTTGATGCTCCTTCTCTTGTGTCTCCCAGTTACCTTCTTACTGTGCTCTTTATTAATTCTAAAGTTTTCTGTCTCCATTGTGCAAAATAATTTCTCGAAATGATCAGCAGATGAAAGAGTCATCTGTTTAGCATTATTTATGCATGTTGGGTGGCAATTATGGTTTCTTATGAGGGAATTTTTCTGTTGTAAGTTTTCAAGATTCTGTAAAAGTAATTTTTTTTCAGCTCCATTACTAAGATTTAACAGATTATTTACCTATTGAAATAGTGTGGTGAACTATTTTTCCTCCCCATAAAACTTGTTCTGTACTTCTGGCTATTCCTTTAGGACAGATTATTAGAGGTGGCATTGGTGAAATATGTGGTATTTTAGGATCTTGATACATATTTCCAAAGAACTTTTAAAAAAATTGTTCAGCATAAAAATTTTGAAGGAATAATAGAAGTCTTTATTGAATATACTTTTAACTTAAAATTGAAAACTTTTAGGTTCTAATTCACTGATTATCTTTCTGGATGTGACTGTTGTGTTAGGTTTTAGAGACATTATTGATGGTCCCCAAATTTGTGGAGCTTCAAATTAGTTTAATATGGAAAGCATTTTAGCATTGATTTTTAAGACAATTTTTGAGTGTTGTTCTTTTGAATCTAGATAGGTCAGCACCTCCTTATTTGCTTGTGTGATACTATATTTATTTATGTGGTAGTGGCTAAATGTTGATAAGATGAAAATATGGTTTCATTTTCATATTAAAATAGCATGTCATCTTGACAACTAAAGAGAAAAGCCATGGCGAACAGCAGCAATTCTTGTCTGTCAAGTCAAACTTTAGCACATGGTATTTGTTTCGCCACTACTTAGAAAAAAAATAGTCTTTTGGTTCCTTACTTTAGTTTAAAGGAAAATGGGGAAAAGTCCTCTATTAATCTTGTTTGTTTGTTCATATTGATTGAAGTTGTAGAAGTGTTGCAAAATACCCAGAGAGTGTCAAGTTGGGGTGGTAGGAAGCGATATAGAGAAAACGTGGCTTTTAGATTTAGACAAATCCCAACTCTACCATTTATTTATTCTTTGATAACTCCTTAACCTCTCTCTCTTCCTAAAAGAAATTAGGGTTATAATTCTTAGCCTAATAAGGTTGTGAGAAGTTAATTACATGTGGACATAATTATGGCTTAATAATAGAATTATTGTGAAATAATTTCAGACTTACAGAAAAGTGGCAAAAATAGCACAAAGAATTCTCATATATTCTTCATTAAGAATCCTTGAATGTTAACATTTTAAAATCCCTTCTTCTTTTTGTTTGCGTCTTTCTTTCTTTCTCTCCCTGTATTTATGCTGAGGTTTTTCCTGACCCACTTAAGAGTAAGTTGCAGATACTGATGCCCCTTTACCTGTAAATGTTCTAGTATGAACTTCTAAAAGCAAGGACATTTTCTTATGTAACACAGTAAAATTGTTGAAGTCAGGAAATTAACACTGATTTAGTACTGTTATCTAATCTACAGACCTTATTCAAATGTCTATAGTTGTCTCACCACTGCCTTTAGAGAAATTTTTTTCTGGTCCAATCCAGGACCACTCATTGCATTTAGTTAACATGTTTCTTTACTCTCTTTTAATCTGGATATTTCCTCAGTCTTTTTTCATCTTTTGTAACTCTGACATCTTTTAAAAGTACATGCCATTTATTCTGTAGAATAGCCCTTAAGTTGTATTTGTCTGATATCATAAATAGATTTAAGTTACGAATTTTTAACAGAAACATCATAGAAGTGATGTTTTGTCCTTCTCAGTACACATCAGAAGGCACATAGTGTCACATTATCCTATCGGTGATATTGATTCTGATCATTCAGCTAATCTTTCAGATTTCTTCCCTGTATGGTTGCCATTTTTCCCTTTATAATCAATAGTCATCTAATGGGAAGATACTTTGAGACTGTAAATAACCTGTTCTCAAACTATTAAAGTTCCATCCACTAGTTTTAGCATCCATTAGTGCTTCTTGTCTGAAACAATTAATGCCATGGTGATTGCCAAATGAATATTAGAATTTTTAACATTAACTGATTATTCTGCAGTGGCCAGATTACAGCCAGATATCATACTTTGAGTGTCTAGGTTTGTTTAGCCCAAGGAAAAGAACTACTAGGAGATAACTGACTTCAACTGTTTGAAGAGTTTTTCTGCAAAGAGAAGGTGGACGTAGTTTGTATTGCTTCACCAGGCAGAACTGCAGCAACAGGGTAAAGTTCTAAGTAGGAATGCTTACTTTACATAAGTTTTAAGCTTCTAGTAGAGCTGTCCCACACTGGCACATACCACCATAGAAAGCAGTGTATTTTCTGCATGGAGGGAATGTTTTTACTGTTTCTCGACTTATTACTATGGTGCTATTGTCTGTGCCAGGCACTTTTGTGCATCTGCTCATTTAATTTGTTTTATAGATGAAGAAATAGAGTCTCAGTTAAATAATTTTTTCAAGTTGTTTGACTACGTATGACTCAGTTAAATCCCTGTCTGACTCAGGGCTCTTCCTTTTTTTTTTTTTTTGCATAGTACAATTTTTTTTATTGATTTTGAATATTCATGAGATACAAAGCTGATTGTCACCACTCGTGCCCAAGATGTGATGGCCAGATCCATACTGGCAGCATGCCCATTACTACAAATTGCGATTATACCCCATACCCCCCACCCACTTATCCCCGACCTCCCTCCCCGGCCCCTTTCCCCCATCCACTTTGTATCCCTAGGTATGTTCTCTCCCTGGAAGTCCAATACACCACTGTGGTCTTTCCTTCCTTCTTTCTCTCTTAGCTCCCATTTATAAGTGAGTACATGTGGTATTTTTCCCTCTGTGCTTTGCTTATTTCATTCAATGTAAGTTTCTCCAAGCTCATCCATATTGTTGCAAATGGGAGAATTTCATTCTTTTTTATAGCAGAGTAGTATTCCATGGTTATATATATTCCATATTTTCCTTATCCAGTCATCCATTGATGGACATTTAAGTTGGTTCCATATCTTGGCTATTGTAAACAGAACTGTGATGAACATGGGAGTGCAGGTATCCCTTTGACATGATGATTTCCATTCCATTGGGTATATACCCAGAAGTGGGATTGCTGGATCGTATAGAAGATCAATCTGTAGTTTGAGAAACTTCCATACTGTTTTCCAAAGTGGATGTACTGATTTACAATCCCACCAACAGGGCTCTTCCTCTTTACAGCACATCTCACTGCTAGATGAAGGAGTCCCAGTATTGCAAGAGTGGGTGGATTCAGTAATTCTTAGTATTAATTCTAATTCTAAAATCTATGGTTGTATGAGAATGTCTGTTCCTGTGTACCATGTGATGTTTGCTGATTTCCAAATACATACTAAGCTGTGATACATATTTCATAAGAATCACTTGTGTGTCTTTTGGCAATAGATTTGTAATTTTAATGATGGCACATGGGTTGACATCAAAACAATTTTTGAGCTAGCTTGTATAACTATGGATATTTCTGAGTGTGATACTCAAATTCTGCTAAGATTTGGAAGTCAACTGAAGTTTGCCTTTAAACAAAATAAGCTCAGCTTTGGAGATCTTGGATTTATGAAGTAGTGAGAGTACATCTCTGCAAAGTGCCCCACAGACAACTAGGAATGTAGGTTAAGAGCCCCAGGGAGAGTTTGGAATTAAGTGGAGATTTAGGAATTACCTGCAGAGAGGATAATTGAAGAAATGGGCTTGAATGTAATTTCCAAAGGAGTAAGATTAGAGAGAATAAGACTGGGGACGTACTTAGGGTTTCCAAATTTTCAAATGCTTAGTATTTCCAAGACTAGAGGAAAAGGAGGAATCTGTCTATGTCTAGGGATGGAGGAAGGAGGTTAGGACCCAAGTGAGACATATTTTTCTTCAAAGGGCTTACAGTCCTTTAGGAAAAAAAATAATAAAAGTGAGCAGTTAGGAGCTAAATAGATTTCAAGCTTTATAATAATGGAGGAGGCCTAATTCTCAGAAGAGAAGAGAGATTAATTAGAAAGGCTTAAGAAAATAAAATATGTTTAAACCGAAAGTAATTAAGTAATACAAAGTGAGAGAAGAAAAAGAGGTTTTGACTAATGATAAAATTAAAATAAGTGTAGTAATTTTTGAATTGTATTCTCATCTATATTCAGATGGAAACTAAAATAAACAAAAGAGCAAATATATGGAAAAGAATTGGGTGGGAAAAAAGTATTACCTTTAAGCAGTCCTCAGAGTTAGAACTAAAGACAGAAGAGAATTTTTCTACAAACTTTGTGCGGAGTGTGGCAGCATATCGGGTTAGGTGGTGGTATTTCAACTTATCATTTCTGTTGGGTTCCTCCTGCCCCTCACCCTGCAAGGTTTATGTTAAAACGTTTTAAAACTTTTCTGCTCACAGTATGTTTCTTGGCTTATCAGTATGCTAATATACTTATGTCCTCAGCATAAGATTTCCCAAATCATGGTTGTGATTTTTCAAATCGTTGTTGTTGTTGTTGTTGTTGTGTGTGTGTGTGTGTGTGTGTGGTTTTTTTTCCCCAGCCTGTTTGATGGCTTTGCAGATGGACTAGGAGTTGCTGAAGCTATTTCTTATGTGGATCCTCAGTTCCTCACCTACATGGCACTAGAAGAACGCTTAGCCCAGGCTATGGAGGTATGTTATTAATGCTAATAATGCTCATATATAAGTTGATGGGATACAAAATTATATAATTTAAAGGTTTAAAGTGTTTTTTAAATTACTGTACTCTTAAGAAAAGTTGAATAGTTTTTTCATAAATTACTGAATAGTGATTGTCACCAGTATGTGTATATGTTACTTTTCGTCCTGCCAGTTTGACTCACTTTTTACTTCAGAATGGAAAAAAATTTGGTTACATTTGGAAAATACTCTTTTTCCCTCTATTGAATTATGTAGGTATGAGAGTCTAAATAGTTTATACACACACACATACACAGGTAAGCATCTCTGTGAAATGAAATTGAAAATCTATAAGGGTATCTTACAAGTCACTTTCTTTTGTTCTCATGGCTTCTAAATACTATCTTGCTGCCTAATACAGTTAGGAATTTTGCTCCCTCTCTTCCTCACACACATACACACTTTAATAAATGTGGCACATTTGTTGCCTAACTTTTTCTTGACTTCTTTTCATTATTTTACTAAAACAGAAACACTTGTTCTTAAATGTATTTGCCTGAGGTCAAAAGCCCTAGTATTTGCAAGTTTGGGAACTTCCACTGCACCTAGTGGATTTTATTATAAGAAGTCTTTTTTTTTTTAAAGATGTCTGGTAAGGGGATCTTAACCCTTGGCTTGGTGTTGTCAGCACCACGCTCTCCCAAGTGAGCTAACCAACCATCCCTATATAGGGATCCAAACCCGTGGCCTTGTTGTTATCAGCACCACACTCTCCCAAGTGAGCCACAGGCCAGCTCCAGAAGTCTTTCTTTTAAATCCCCATTTCCAAGATGATTTTCAAAGTACAGGAACAATAATAACTAATGAGTGAGTGAAAGGTGAGAGAACAAAAATTAATCAAGAGAATGTTCAGGAGCATTTTATGTTAAAATTTTCTGAGATTAGAAAGTCCAGTTTAGATTGATAAAATAGACAGTAGATAGAAGATAGATGCCTATCCATTTACACATGTACGCACACACTTAACGTTAGTTCTGCTTTGACATTACTTTTTTATATGTGGGTAATCTTCCGTGGAGATCATTGCTCTCAATTATGCTTTATGATACATGTTTTACTCAACGTGACCATAGCAGAAATACTATATAGTAGGAAAAAAATCAGAAAGAACATCAAGAGACAGGATACACTTAGGATTTTTGCCAGATTATTTAACCTGCCTTGCCAAACCCTGATACATACAAAATAATGGTACAGCATGATAACTTGCATCAGAGACATAATATGGAAAGATTAAGGATCACTGACTTCCTGAGGTAAATAACTTTTGAGTGACTACAGTGGAGTACATCTGTTCTCAGTCTGGTTTCACAATGCTTGAACAGTCTTCCATTTTTATGCTCGTGGTTTATGATTTCCTGCAACAGGGAGATACCTTAAAAAAGAAGTGCTGAATAAAATAAGTTTTATTACTCATTACTAATAGGTAATGTGACATTTGATTGGCATCTTGAAAGAAGAGCCAGAAAGATTGGTCATGGGAGGTTATGCCAGGTAAACGCACTAGCAGAATGAACAAAGACAAGAGGCAAGATCACAGTACATCCAGGGAACTTACAGTCCCATGACTTGTTTGCTTTTGCTAAGAGGGAACCCAGTACCACTACCACTTTTAAAATTATTCTCATCCATCTATCCTTCTGCCTCTGATTAATGGCTTTGGGTCTCCTTTCTTCACAGCTTAATAGCTTCCTCATATTTTAGTGCTCTGCTTTATTTTATTTGAATTTGATTGAGACTTTTCATCCCTAGAGAATCCATACAGTTCCATCTTCCTATTACTGTCCAAAAATCTTTATTTTTTCATGTCTAGTATGCATTTACTTGTATTTAATCATTTTGAAAAATGAAACTGACATAATTTATGGTTTTTCTTTTTAGATTTAACACTAACATATGTTACTGAAACAAAAGCAAATAATAACTGTGTGCTTTTATTGTTTGTTTCTCAAGCAGCCCTGTACCTTTTTGGAAGTAGTTGCTTTCATTTCTGTTACTTGTTCAATACTAGACTGATCTTTCTTTTCAGGTAATGACTTTTGGTGCAAATATCTGTGATACGCATTTGCCTCACATCTGAGTCTCAAATTTGAGTGAGGACAGGGTAAAATATAGAACATCTTTAACTTTTTAAAACAGTAATACTAAAGTTTTCTTTCTCCTAAATTTTGAAAAACATATTCTCTTGTACATGTTTATGTTGACAAAATAAAATGCTTTAACACAAATCTAAGTGGTATTGCTTACCTTATCATACTTTTTTTTAAGAAAAATATTTAAAATTTCTAATGTAAAAAATTGGTTTAAATTGTTACAATTAATAGTATTCGATTGATCAAAGATAAATTATTATAAATTTTGATAAGTATTCATAAAATAAAATTTTACTGTAAATCATCTCAATGAGATGGAGGCTTTTTCCCTTCCCAGTTACTTCATGAGTGAATTTTATTTATTCCTAGAATGAGACACATTTCAGCATAAATTTTATTTCTGTTTTTCATCTTTTTGAATGTAAGCTTGAGAAACCTTGTTCACATAAATAAATTGATAGGGATAGGAGTTTATCGTAGCATTGTCACTCAGTTCTTCTGAGATATTTGCCAAAAATTACATCAACTTAACAAGTTGTTTATATCTTCCTTCAATTTTTTCGAAAGCAAAGGATTGGAAGCCACCGAAAAAGATTTGTTATTCAGTCATTAGAGTTCAGTTTACACCAGTACTTCAGATTGCCCCTCTGAATGGGTAAAATGTATGCTTTCATTTATAAAGTGGGAGACAAGTGAGTATAAAAAAAAAGTGGGAACAGAAAACCACATGATATTTTGACTGCAGGTACATTCTTACGTAGAACAATTTGAGGAATTATTAATTAAGAAAGTTAATTGAAATTTATTCCCCTAAGAGTGTCCACACCCATGAGCCCCTTGAAAAGTCTTTACATATTCACAAGATCACCTCATATACATTGAGATGTAGACACTAGAAAGGTAATACATGGAGGTTAAGAGAATGGGCTCTAAATTAGATAGTTAGGCTGTGTGACCTTGGATGATTCACTTAACCTCTCTGTGCTTCAGGTTCCTCATCTACAAAGTGGGAATAATAACATCTACCTCCTGGATTATTGTTGAAGCATTTAACAAAATATCTGGTGTAGTGGCTCTAAGTAAATGGCTATATTCTTAGTTATTCTCACATCAGCAGTCAGCCAAGTGGCAATCATCCAGCAAATCTGGATTCAGTGGTCATCATTCAAGATCAGTATTAGATCATTTGTTATAAATCTTCATTCTTGAGAAACTAAATTCTGTTTCATTCTTTAGAAACTAAATTTTGTGCTGACAAAGGATTATACTATTTTAAACCTAGATATATTCCAGATTGAGTTATTTAGACTATTTATTTAGTTGTCTTTCTGATACTTGTACTGACTTGAGAATATATTGTACTGCTTAAAAGTATAAATAGATTTTATAGTTTTATATATTTTCATAGCAGTGGCTATAAAATGGTCTCTTTTTTCTCTTGTTGCTTTTAAGTATCCCAGATCATCTTACAAGGCAATAAATTATTTTTACATACATGAAATTTCAGGATCTATTAGCACTGCAAATGTACAAGTAATCATACAGAAAGGGATAATGAACCCATTGAGACAAATATGTATCAAAACATAGTTGGCCTGGAATAACCTCCCCAAATGGAAGTTATTATAAATAGTATCCCTTCTTTTTTGTTTATGTGTAGCACAGATGAGTTCTTGCAAGCAGGGTGTATCTTGAGAAGTACATAGGGAATTGGAAGAGATTCATGATTATACTTATGTGAGAAAGAAAAGGACAGGTAACAGGATCTTACCTTCCATTTCCTGTCTCCTGATGGGAAAGTCTAATATAAAGAATTATTAACTATAATGAGAGATTAGAGTAGCAAGGGATTAACTAGTAAGAAATAAAGATAATTCTGAAGAGTATAGGAAAAGCACATATAAGGAGCAGCTACCCAAGATAGAACACCCAAGGAAGAGTCCCCACTCATCCCCAGGGCTGAGATCCAGACCTTGATAGAAGTGGCACAGCTGTGGCTCACTAGATGCCAGAGAAGTCACTGTGATGCTATGCTGGCAGAACTTGCTGGAAATCAGCCCTCCAGGGTACCAGGGAAAGCTATTCATAGAGAGATATGTAACTGGAAGTACTCTGCTACAGAACTGTCCAAGGCGGATCCTGGACAGTTGTGATGCTGGCCGCTTGCATTACAAGAGCTGGCCTCTGAAGAAGCGGTGTGTGCTGTGGGAGTCTAGTGCTAGAGGAAGCCATGGAATGCACAGAAGCCTGTCAAGCAAGCACACTGGGATCAGAAGCAAAACTCTTTTCATCCTGCAGAGTCTCTTTAGCATCCTTGTGAACAAAGCTTATAACATCTTGCCAGCTGTTAGAAGGGGAAATGTTTAAATGGCCCAGATTTTCACAGAGCAGACAAAAATATTGAATTTGGAGTTGAGCTCAATAACTGGAACAGTCCATGCCTTTAACGACTTGGCTTCCATATACACCTTTCTACCCACATTTGAACTCCCATCCAACAATACAACTACATTTCTACCTAATAAGATATAGCTATTGTTACAAATGAAGTTTTCACCATTTCTCCTGAATGAGCAGATGTATATTCCCAAGAATCATTGTATCTATCACTAGCTTCACAAATTATTCCACAAATTCAGTCACAGTCACACTGAATATTCTCTTATGTAAAGACTAGATTATGAAGTTAACTTCTAGCAACTGTTATATGAAATGGAAGTGGGAAGGCGAGAGAAAAAGAAAATGGTTAACATGTACTCATAAACACATACATAAAACAAGCAAATAGAAAATATGCAAAGCTGCTAGTTCTTTTTTATGTATTTGGTCACAAGGCTGTAACTGACAGCTCTGCCTTCCTTCTTTCATGATCCATTCCATATTTTCTTTGCTCTCAGCCAGAACCTCAGCTGGTTAGGATTCTTTACATGGTAGAGTAACCCAAACCTACATTACTGAAGAGTTTGTGTCCTTAATTGTCCTTCCTTTTTTTGGCTGCTATAGTTTTCTGGTAAATATAGTGGTAGGCATGGAAGTATTAAGAGATGCACACTGCAAGTGAGATTATCACAGGGTTTTCAAGCAGTGGGACCCTAGTCTGTGGAGGGCAAACTACTTCCAGTGGTCAGAGGAGGCTCAGAGAGACTTGGGGATTCAAGATCATCAGTTTCATACTATTTAAACCAGATGTCCCCATTTCAAGTTTCATAATCTCATTCTTTAACCAATCAGTGCTATAACTTTCGAGAAATTTGACAAGACTGAGAATTCAATTCACATTTTAATTTAGCAGTCCACACCATTAAACTTTGTTTGATTTGTAGAAATAAGAGCTACTTTTAAGGCTGTCATGAAAGCTCTCTCGTTCTCATACTGGTGTCTTGAGCCGAAAGTTAACAGACCTGAGTTTGTAATTTTCTCTGTAAGTGCACAAGGGCACTCAAAATAATCCATCCCACACCACAGTTTTTATAGTCAGATCATTACTATCTTAAGGTCAAGTGCAGCAGCTACCTGGGCTCCCAAGACATGTGCTTTAGTTAGCACTTGATCACAGTCAACCACAGGGATAGCTTGAGTAATTGTGATGCCACTGCAGGCATGGATTAATAGCATCCCATTCCCATTGACAAGGACCTTAGCACTGAGCTCAAGCCCAGAGGTCCAACCAAAGCAATCCCCAAATCCTATTCTTGCAGGTCCACTCCAGGGACCACTCATACCAATTCTGCATCAGTCTGGGCTCAATCACAATAATTTGAAAAGGGAGAGTTTAATAAAAATATTAACTACAACAGGAGATTAGAATAACAAAGGTTTGGCTAGTAGGAAGTAAAGGGAACCTCTAAAGAATATAGGAATAGCAGATTTAAGGAACAGCTTTAGGGCTGAGATAGAGTACTCCACTTCCCCACCCAGGGCTGAGATCCTGACCTTGTTAGGAAAGACACAGCTGTGGCTCATAGAGAAGTGTTTATGGCACTATGCTGGCAGGACTTGCTGGAAATCTGCCCTCTGGGGGACCAGAGAAACTGTTCACAGGGAGGACCAACTGGAAGCATTCTGCTACAAAACCATCCAAGATGAATGCCAGAAGAAGCTGCTGGCCACGTTGAACTGCAGTTGCCAGGCACTGGAGAAGCTGCGTATGCTTCAGGAGCCAGGCGGTGGAGAAGCCACCCACAAGGGAGGAGTCAGGTGCTAGAGAAGCCAACCCACAGTATAGGAGCTAGGCACTAGAAGCCACCCACACTGGAGGAGCCTGATGCTGGAGAAGGCGCCACACTGGAGGAGCCAGGCACTGGAGAAGCGACCCACACTGAAAGAGCCTGGTGCTGGAAAAGCCATCTGTGCTTAGGGAAGCCTCACATACTGTAGGGGCCCGCTGAGCAAGCCCAAGGGAACTATGAAGTAAAGTCCTTTCTTCCTGCAATGTCTCTCCAGTACCCTCGACTGAGAAAGCTTAAGATCATGCTAGCTGACAAAGGAAAAATATTTAAAAGGCCCAGATCTGTTTTCACAGAGCAAAAATAAAATGTGGATTTGGAGCTGAGAGGCAATAATTCAGTTATTTTTCCTCTTTTTGAAAAATATGTCTCTCTACAAATCTAGAGTCAAATTTGATTTTCAATATTATTAACTATGTTTATTAACTTATGGTGAAAAAAAAAAAAACTTATGGTGAACCTGTTTGCTTTTTCCTTTTTTAGTCTTGATTTTACTTTGGACTTGGCCCTGTCCTCTATTGTAAGTCATCTCAAACCCTTTTTGGAAATAACTATACTAGAACCGTAGGCATATATTAAAGATTATGTTTGCCATCCAGAAGAACACCATGTTAGCTGTCATGCAGAATTCTCCTACATGGGAAGCCCAGCTTGTTTGTTTGGTTTTTATTGTAGCAAGATAAACATAATGTAAAATTTACTGTTTTAACCATTTTTAAATGTACAGTTCAGTATCATTAAGTGTAGTATATTCACACTGTTAGGAGCGATAACTCCTCGTTTTCCCCTCTCCCCTACCCCTGGCAACCACCATTCTACTTTCTGTCTCTACGAATTTGACTGCTTTAGGTACCTCATATAAGAGGAATTATATGGTATTTATTCTTCTGTGACTGACTTATTTTCCTTAGCATAATATCTTCAAGGTTCATCCATTTTGTAGCATGTGTTTCAATTTCCTTCCTTTTCAAGGCTGAATAATACTTCATTTTATGTGTATACCACATTTTGTTTATTCATTCATCCGTCAATGAACACTTGGGTTGCTCCCAACTTTTGGCTTTTGTGAATAATGCTGCAGTGAACATGGATGTACAGATGTCCATTTGAGTTCCTTTTTTCAGTTCTTTTGGGTATATACCCAGAAGTGGAGTTGTTGGAGTACATGATAATTCTATTTTTAATTTTTTGAGGAATTGCCATACAGGAGCTATACCATTTTGCATTCCCACCAGGAGGGGAGGCCCAGTTCTGATAGCTGTCAAATCTGTTTCAACTTTTTCTTCTCAACAAAGAAGCATAATGCTAAGGTTTTTCATAGCTCTGTGGTCTTATGATGTTATAATTTGAATATAATAATAACCAGTAATTATTAAACCATATAATACTAATTATTTGAGTACAGTAGCAGTCCAGAAGGAAGATACCAGTGTGGTCTGAGACCACTGACAGAGGCTTCATGGAAGAGACGGGACTTACCCCATCCCTGAGGAACTGATAGGACCTAAAGGATGGACAGAAAGTGGCACTCAGAGGAAGCAGCGTGTACACTAAGAGCATGTAATTGTGCAAGTGGCAGACAAAAAGATGAAAGTCCTCCCTGCTGTTCTAGTCTAAGAGGAACCAGAAGGGATGAGAATGGCTCATACTATAGATAGTCATGTGATCTGATGTTCTTTCAATCCTTGTTAGAACTAACTTTATGCAAACATTTGAACCCCTAAGTGAAGTTCACAACTCAGATAACCTAGTACAGTGTATCACATAACGACAGGGATATGTTCTGAGGAATGAATTGTTGGGGATTTCGCTGTTGTGCAAACAGCGTAGAGTAAACTTACACAAACGTAGGTGGTATAGCCTACTGCACACCTGGGCCACTACTAGTATATGCAGTCTGTTGTTGACCTAAATGTCATTATGTGGCGCATGACCGTACTGGTGAGCTGGTAGTGTGGGTGTTCTGATTCTGTGCCAGTAGTAGATATAGCCATTCAGGAGTGCATTATTTGCTTCCATACCTTGAACATCTAGTGACCCTAGCTACACTTTCTCTCCCATGAAGTGAACGTTTGTAAGGTGTTTACTTTATTTCATATTGTTGATCCCACAATATGAACTCAGTTGGAACTCATAAGTTGGAAGAGGTAACCACTCCTCTGAAAATATATATATGATGGGCAAGTAGTTGATAATTGAGACAAGATAGATTTTTGTTTTACTTGTGAGAAGTAGGGCTTTGTGTGTGTGCGTGTGTGTGTGTGCACGTGCATGCGTGCTTGATGTTTTGGTCTCATGGTGATGGTGTGGTTCCTTTTGGAAGGGGGCAAAAGGGGGAAAGGACTGAAGCAAAAGAAACTAACAGGAAAGTATAATGGTGGATATAACTTTGGAAGTATCTTAAAAATAGTTTGCTGTTACTGTTTTAAATTATTAACTAACAAAGAACTGTAACTTTTCATTTTCAGACTGCCCTGGCACATTTAGAGTCTCTTGCAGTGGATGTTGAGGTGGCGAATCCACCAGCCAGTAAGGAAAGCATTGATGGTCTTCCAGAGACCCTTGTTCTTGAAGATCACACTGGTAAGGGCAAAGTTGATCTCAAATGTCAAATGACACGTTTCATATTTAAGTATATCATCAACATACCTAGAAGGGTGAAGTATTTGACTACTAGAAATTCGTTAGATTTTCCATAGAAACCAGAGAGCTGACGAACTTTCACCTAGTAGAATATTTTTAATTTATCAAGTGATAGGCTGAAACAACAATCAGTTTCCCCAGTCAGCTTTTCTACAAAAAGCAGTGTCTGTTAAATTCCAAGTTGTGTATTAGACAGAAACGTGCTTGTCAGGTAGTTGATTAAAAGTCTGGTTCTTTAGAGAAGAGCAGGAGGTGAGGACTAAGCCTGGGGGTATGGCCCAATTGAATGGCACCTTAATTCACAAATGGCACCTGCTAATTGTTTTTAGAAAGCTCATTCTCTAAGTTAAACATTCCTCTGTAGTCCCCAGATTTGCTTAGCAAACCTTTTGCATATTAAAATAAATACTAACTTATCTCTGATGTAGTTACCAAAAAAAAAGTCTAGTTCTTTTGTCTTTAATAGGTATCACCTAGGAGTTAATATGTTGATTTTCAATTTTATCAAAGTTGAGTTTTATGTGATTTATAGATCTAAATATTTGTTCTTTTCAGCTATTGGTCAGGAGCAGTGCTGTCCAATTTGTTGCAGTGAGTATATTAAGGATGATATAGCAACAGAGTTGCCCTGTCACCATTTCTTTCACAAACCTTGCGTATCAATTTGGTTACAAAAGGTGAGTTTTAGATTTACATTTTTTAAATTAATACTTAATAGATTCTCCTACAAGTTAACAATAATAGTGTCATTTAAGCCTATTTTATTTAGCTACATATCTGTAACACTTGGTAATTTAGCATTAAAAACTGGTTGCCTTTAATGATTACAGATTAGGGATAATATGGAACTATTTTACTTTACTAACATTGTCTAAACATAGAGAACGATAACTATTTAACATACTTCTAATCATTCTTGGAAATGACTAAATGTCTGAAAAATTATTTTATAATAAAGCCAATTAGATCTTTAATCACAACCCTGAAATCTGTTGTTTTTCAAAAGTATCTCAAGCAGAGGCCTTTGGCACTACTCAGAGTACTGAAACAGTGTACAGGTATTCTACTACCATGGGTTGGTGCTCCTGAAAATGCATATGAGAGATATTTAGTACCTCTTATTCCAGTTTTTATACATGTATACTGTCCTTAAATATTTACCCCATAATTTTTAAGTATATTTGAGTTATTTAAATAAAAGAAAGAGTTTTAGTTAAATCTTCTCTGTGAACTTTATTTTTGCATAAAGAATATTTACCATCCAGGTCGGTAGGAATTCACTCATCACTTTCCCAACTAATGTACTTGTGATTACAGCTTCCTTTTTTCCCTATAACCTACTCCCTTTTCCTCCACCCTTCTTTCCTTTCCTTTCTTTACTGTTCCTCCTCCCCTACAGCCATTACATCCTTCTCAAAACTCTATTTAAAATCTCTAAAATCCAATGTAGAATAGGTCATTTTCTTTATGAAATCAAATACATCATTTAGTTTTTGATTTAGCTTCTATTTTATGTCTGTATGCATATTCAATTTGCATGTAGTTTTATAGTCTACTTTTACAAAACATTACTTGCATATTTTTCCATTTACTGCAATCTTTTGTTTCCGTACTTCTTCTCAATTCCTCTTTCTTTCTCACTACTCCTCCTGCCCTCCTCCCATAACCAGGATTTCTGTCTAGGAGTGTATACATCACACTTTTTCCCATTTGCATTTGTGAGATTGAGGTTTTTTTTAATTTTTTTTTTTTAAGAGGACTATGCTATATTTTTTCTTTGCCTGTTATTTTTCATACTTATTCTTGGGCGGTTTATTTCTTTTTCAACTTTAAAATTATTTTATCTATTTGCTTCCTTCCCAAGAAAGAATATACTTTAGGATTCTAATTGTGACTACGTTAAACTTATCCATTATTTTTAGTGAACTATTCTAGAATACTTTTAGAATTAGTTAGTAGAACACATAAAAATATTTATGAGATAAAATGCTCATTTGAGTTAAGGTCTAAAGTTGTGTAGTTGATTACTGCTGGATTTTTTTTGTTGTTTTTCTTTTTAACTTTATGTCATTTGTTAAATGATACTGGTGATCATATATGTATCACATAACATGAAAATTAAATGAGATAACCCACAGTGCATGGCAGATAGTGAGTACCCAGTGCATGTTAAGAAAATCTTATCAGATCAAAGCTGTTATTAGAAATTAGAGAGGTTTTTATTTTATTAATAATGAAATCACAAATACAGACTTAATTTATGATACGAGTTATAAAGACCAGCCAGCAGTCTTCAATAAACAACATGTACCCACACAATTGCTGTTTGATGAGTATTGCCTGCATAGAGATCATGTGTGTCTCAAGTCTCCTGAGACTCCCTGTCATTCTGGATTAAGGTGTAATTCTGGATTCTGAGTTATTTGATCTCTCCCCTTTCACAAAACATGATTTGGGTAATAGTATTCTAGGTGATTTTTCTTAAGCTGTTTATTTGGCATTATGTTGCTCATCCTAGATGGCTGTACCATACAATATATCCACCTCTAGGGTTTTTGTAAAGGTTGAAGTAGATAATCCATAATGAATTTAATATAGTGCCTCACACATAATAAACACATAGTGCAGGAAAAGTAGCAGTTAAGTTAGAATTAAGTAGAAAAGAAGTTTCAGTGCCTATACATGGTGATGGTGGTGGTGGTGGTAGTAGTAGATGTAGGGGTTACTACAATTTTTGTTTATACCTGTTCTGAGGTTTATTCCCTCATTTCATTTCCACTTCTTTACATCAGGCCTTCAACCCTTGTTGACTTAACTACCATAGTAGTTACCTACTTCATCTCCTTACCTCCTGTAAAGGTTTTTTCTAAAATGTAGCTCTGATCATGTTACTTCCCTTCTTACACAAGAAAAAGAGACACTTCCAGTCATCTGTGGAATAGTTTGAAGTTTCTACCTTGGCTTTCCGGGCCTTCTGTGATCTAGTCCCTGACCTATCGCTTCAGATTCGCTCTTCTGTATATTTACTCTTGTTTCTGTGCATCTGCTTATGAAGCCTGGTGTAATCTTTTCCTATACTATCTGTAAGATTCAATTACCTAAATAGATCCAGTTTAAATTCTCCCTTTTCTGTCCTTAATGTGGCCTTTCTTTAAATTCTTAACAATAGTTTCAGGGACTTAAGAAGGATCCAGTGTTTTGTGTCCCTGCTGTGTGTCAGGCACTTGCTGGATGATTCATATGTACTTTCCCATTTAATCCTTACAATAACTCTAGAACATATTGCTGTCCTTATTCCTATTTCCCAACGATTGATACACAGCAAGTATGTGGTTGACTAAGGCTGCCCTCATACCTAATCGGTATGGTGAGTGTACAGTAAATGCTGAATTGAGTTCTGTAATTGTAAATGTTATATATGTTGTACAGCCTTGAATTGTACTTGACTTTGCTATAACCCAAAGTAACAATCTCTTCAGTCTCTTTCCTGTCAGGAAACAGCTTAGTGTAAGCTGGTTTTCTCTAGGGAAAAGGTTCCCAAGATATAGTTTTTTGTAAGCTTCACCAGCATGATCTCTTCAGCCTCCTTTCTGTCAAGGAAATCTCCTTGAGAAAAAGACCAGATTTGCAAGGGGATAATCTATCTTCTCATGACATATCTCTATCATCTTCCATTGGTCCTAAAATATTGAACTCCCAATATAACTGCTTCCCCCTTCCCACCTTCCTTCCCAGGTCTGTGGTTGATTTGTTTTGTCATTTAGAAGGCACCTAACTGTCCATCTCTCTTTGGAAAGGAATCACTTTCCTTGTAAAGAAGGTCTGAGGTCCACCTGCTTTGACATATCTGTGCTACACTAAAGTGAGGCTTTAGCTTATATGAGGAAGGTCCTGGGCAGGGGGAAATTTGGTGAAATAAGTATGTCAATTAAGTAGGTCTCTGGTTTCTCTGATATGTGCATGAGAGATTAAATAACAGTAATTCAAGTCAGGTCATTGTTGTGCTAAACTCTGACCTCCATGAGGACATGCACCTTGATTGTTTGCTCATCCTCTCCCGCAGGACCAGTGCCAAATGTGGAGGCTCTTAATTAACACTCACTCAATGAAAGATGAATGACTTTAAGGGTACAAACAGGATTAAGAGGCATTGTTTACCCTTATAGAAATTAGAGTCTGATTGGGATGCAGAGGAAAGAGCACTAAACTTTATCTTTCTGTGTTGTATGGGTTTGGAATTTTATTTGGTTTTTGTTTTTAAGATACTTGATTTGTTACTAGGATAACGATACTGTTTTTTCTTTATTAAGACAGTTGTATGGTGTATGGTAGTTAAGATGTGTCTGGTGGCTATTAAGGCTATTAACATGCCTTTCTCCCTCCAGTCGGGAACATGCCCTGTGTGCCGCCGTCATTTCCCACCTGCAGTTATCGAAGCTTCTGCAGCTGCTTCCTCCGAGCCTGATCCTGATGCCCCACCTTCAGATGACACTACTGCAGAAGCCCCCTAAACCTTAACAGCTGAAATGAGATCAGTCTATCAAAGTAAATCTGAAAATTCCTTCTAACTCTGATGTGCAAATAATTATATATAAATATATTAAAAATGCTATATGTAGTATATTCCATAGTTTAGAAAGAGGATATTAACCTTTCTAAACTAAATTTAGGTTTGCAGAAAGTACTAAACATTTTCAAGCTGAATGTTGAAGCAGTGCATCCATTTTCTTTAGTTGAATATGTTGGCATTAATTGTAAAATCAAGCTTATCAGTTAACTCTCTCCAGAAGACATAATCACCTTTGTGGCACACATATTGGTTTTGTCTAAAGTACTGCCACTAAGTGATTATAATTAAGCTTACCTATTTGCATCAAATGTGAAGACTGTGGTCACAACAGTAGTAAAATTTGGTTTCATTGGAAATAAAATGAATTCTAAAGCATGCTTCTTCACTGGTCCCTTTGCTTTTGCTACATCAAATAACCTCTTGGTTCATAATACCG
Source organism: Cynocephalus volans (assembly GCF_027409185.1). Taxonomy (NCBI): domain Eukaryota; kingdom Metazoa; phylum Chordata; class Mammalia; order Dermoptera; family Cynocephalidae; genus Cynocephalus; species Cynocephalus volans. The sequence goes on along the minus strand of NC_084461.1, from coordinate 95,593,468 downwards.
AGAAGTTATTGAGAAAGGTGTCTAGTTTTCCATCTTGTTTATGATTAGGACTTTTTGGAATGCCAAACAAAAGCTAAAATTTTGGCCAGAACATAACAAAATTTTTAAATCTTAAATTTCATGCCCCTGAAATAGGTAGTAAATAAATTATTTAATAAAACAGTGAATGTGCTTAAAGTAAGGTTTGAAAAGCATATGAAAAATCTGGTGTACTTGGTACACTAGATGAATTAGATGGCCTTATGAAACCTTTTCTGAGCTCTTATCAAACCTGTTTCTACTTGGTTAAAATTATACTTGAAGGTCCAGAACACTTATGGCACTCTTGTTTAATAAGTAGCAGATACAGTTACTTTAAGGTAATTTTGGTTCTGAAATATTTTGAAAAGTCTGGAAACTCGTGCAGGGTCATCTTTGTAATTATATAACGCCAAACTAAGATTGCACAGCTTCTCCTTTAGATGATCACACATGGTAGACAAATATGTAGAACCAGGGGTGTAATAGTTCACTTACAGATGTGATTTGATATCAGCACTAGATATCGTTCTGATGGCTGTTAGAATATCACATTTGAGCAAGTAAAATTGTAAAGCATATAGTGAATGTACATCCCTCCAAGTGGTCCATCAGTAATTTAGTTTGGACACACAAAAGGAATATTTATATGGCTGCCCAAATGCAGAATTACATTTTATTTGTGTAATTTTTCTAAGTATTTATATTCTCTTTTTTCCATCCTTAAAATTAAATTAATTTTCACTGTTGGCACATTTGAGGCTTAAATATAAGGAACATAACACTTGCATTCTAATTTTTGCATATATTGTAAATGTGTCTGGTATTTACAGCAAAATACTGTGTATCCTTTTATGGGTAAAACAAAAGTGAACATTGCATGCATGTAATGTGAAGAACTTGTAATTTAGGGGTTCTTTGGGGCTTCTGTGACTTTGGAAATGCTTACATTCAGGCCTTAATGTTGCATTAACTAGCATGTTTTCCTTCTGATGTATATAGTCACTGTTGTATAAACTAATCTTTGCTTGTTTTCTACTCTGTGATCTTTCCATACCATATTTCACTGATGATCAGTTAGTGTCGAGGAGTCAGATCAGATTAAAATTAATTCTCATGTGTATATTGTGGATATTCGTGGCTAGTGTGATTTTTTTTGTTTCCTCTTAAGTAATATTGATCAGTTGTGACACTGGTTAAATTCACATTGCTACAGGTTTTTCTGTAATCAGCCACACATTATATTTAGACAGTATTAGACCTTGGTTTTTTTCCTCCTGGATAGCAGCTGTCCCAAAGAAAATATTTCTTCCTTGCCTGTTAAAATGTAGCTTATTATCTCTGCCAGTTGTTAAGAGGCTTTGGTTCCAAACTTAACCAGCAATGTTGAGAGCTGAACTTAAGATAGCTGTTGTACTTTTTGCTTTCCATCTGTTATTGTCCTTCATTCTTGGCTCCCTACTATCTTAAACAGCTGCTATAAAGGAGAGAAGCAGAATTAAAAAGTCAGCTTAAACAAAAAAGAAAATTGAGGTTTTAGGATTTTCATGGTTACAAGCTGGTAGAAGCTGAGGCTGACAAGTTCAGACACCAAAATATTATTTGATCATATCTTGGATCATTTTGAAAAAGTTAAGAATATATGAAGGTAAATTAGACATAAGTATGAATATTAATAAATGTCATTTACCTTATTTCTCTATTTTATGTTGCGATGACCTAATAATTTTATTTTTTTAAACATTTTCCTATTTTGTGTTATATGAATGCTGATATTTAAAGATAGATCCACATGGTTTTCTTTTGTGTTTCTTAATTGTTTATCTCTAAGCTAACTAATTCTTAAGATTATTTGTGATCTGTTATATATAAGCTGTTGAATATATAAACTGTTGGAATGGAATGCAAGTTTTCAAAAGCCCAGGTCTAAATGTAATGATTGGTTTATTGTTTTACAACCTCAGCCCATCATTTTCCATGTAAATCATAAACAATAAACAGGATATACTCGGTGGTCATTTCTAATATTTAATTATATAATCATATCACTTCTGTAATGTAACCCCTAAAGGATTTAGAGGTAATGGCAAAGGAAACAGCTATTAAGGAAGTCTAGAATAGGCTCCTGAGCATATGATTTTATAGTCTTTGAACTGTGATCTAAGCAGGCCCTACAGAGAGCCATATAGAAGTTATGGACTTCTGCTAATGGACTTATGCTGCTGATGGGGCTCCGAAGGAGTAGTTAGTCCTTGTTGCCCTCTCTTAACAATCTTGTAGTTTCAGCAGAGCCTGGCTTCCATACTGACTCAGGACTGAAGAAACCCTCAAAGTTCCAGGAAGGGGGCCCACTTCACTTCAGTGGCTTTCTCCAAATCAGGCCTGGCACTATTATCAAATCTAACTGCTTAGGAAGATTCCTGTGGTTTCCAGAGTTCACAGACCTCATTCATTTCAGAGGGGTCAGTTGGGTGCTGATAGATTATTATGCTCACATTAAATTAGACAAAAACTAATGTTTTGTTTAGATGCTTTAGAAAGTTTAGAATACTGATTCTCCCCTAATAGATTAAGCATATACTAGAAACATACAGTCTTAGAGCTAGAAACAGCAGTGGTAACACCTCTACTGCAGTATCAAAATCCTTTTATAATTGCATCATAGTTTTCAACCACTACTGGGTGAAGCCACTTGGCACTCCTTCAAGGGATGGATTTCATTGTTAGAAGAGTGTCACCCAGATTTTTCTGTAAATAGCACACATGTGAAACTAGACAGGTAAGTCCTAACTCTTCTGTGTGGCCATCTCTTCATATCTTCTATCAGGCATGACAGTTTTCTGAAGTCTTACATGATATCTATTCCAGACCATCCTGGGGTTGGCTCTTGATCCCTCTCTTAAAGTACATTGCTCAGAACTAAGCACAGTTCTGTTGTCTAATTAGAGCAGGGTTCAGGGACATTATTACCAATTTCAATGTGACTCTCATACAGCTGGTATAATTCCCATGTGATTGGTATATGTTGTTATTACTACCCTCATTGTTAGGCAAGTGTAACACATTGTTTTGTCTTGCTGAACTTCACAGGCATTGTTGATAAGCCAAGTCCACTCCTGATCTTTATTTATACAATTTCTTCTTAACCTCATTGAAAGACAACATTCATTCTTACTAAATTTAACTTGTAAAGGTTCTTGTGAATCTGATTCTTCCTTTTAGCCTGTGTTCCAATTTTGATAAAGCATACCTTTGGTATTGAGTGGCTTTGTCCAAGTTATTGTAAATATTGACTCAAACAGGATGGAATACAGACCATTTTCAGAATGCCACTGTGGACTGCCCTCCAGGTGACTGATCCATTAATTAGTACTTTGGGTACAGTTGTTGATGCAACTACCAATCACTTCACGTGCCCCTATTTCTTTATCTTTCCTAAAAATTTTGTCATGTTTGGCAGACAATCAGATATACTGTCTTTGGAAGCAGTCTAATTTGCTAGTATAGTAAATGAAGACAGGAAATGAAGTCAGCTGGAAATGCCTCATTCTTAGTAAAACCATACTATCTCCTTCTCTAACTGTTCACATGCTATCTGTTTAATTATCTGCCTTAGAATTTGATAAGTAATCAATGTCAAGCTCGTTTGGATAATTTTTTGAATCTACCCTTGACCCTCTCAAAAATTGTGGTATTTGAAATAACTTGACTTTGACAAGTCAATCGCTCTGCTTCTGCTTCCTCTAAAAATAATTCATCTAAATTACAGGTTTAGTATTACTGTTTGTGCATGGGTAAAGGTTTGAAAAAAAAATTTGTTGATGTGCATAGTCATGGGGAAATACGTTGTGCTTGGTTTCCATCATTGTATTTAGCACTATGTTTTGGAGATTGGTGAACATTTCAGATAAAAATCTTAAAAGCGTCTTAATCACCTCTCAGTAGTGCAGAGAATTTGACAGGGGAACTTTATTAAATCAAAATAAAATTTAATTTTTAAAATTTTACTAAAAGGCTAAAGGCCTAACACACTAATAAAGATAGGTGGCAATTTATTCCATGTTATATTTTTAGGTTATAGTCAGTATACGGTTTTTATAGTGAAAATCGATGGGGAGGAGGTCTTTATCTTACTATTTTAGGAAAATACTATCTCTTAGCCATTCACTGTCAGCAAGAGAAGTTCTGCTAGCCACCGTGATTTCTTTTCCTTTGATTATAAACAGCATTTCTTCTTAAGATTCATTTTAAAAAATGCATTTTTACGTAATAACAATAGGTTCCTATTTATGAAATGTTTACTAAATATTAGGCATTGTGTTACATTCTCAGTCTTAGCTAATCTTTGTAATGAATCAGTATTGGTTGTATTGTCCCAACTTTACAAAAAAAAAAAAAAAAATTGAGTCCCAGGGATGGTAAAAGAGCTCTGGTTCTTAAGACCCTGAGGGTTCTTTCTACTTCATGCCATTTCCTGGGTGGGAGCAGCCTATCCAATCAGTGTTATATAAGTAGTTTGAGATGCAGTCTGAATTTTTAAATGGGAAAAAATGGGGTCTGTTCAAAACTCTAAAAAAATTTTGTCTTTCCTTGCCATATTATTTTGCTAAGGTTTTATAAAGAGACATTTTTGTACCACTGACCAAAATTCTAATGTGGTCCTGGTTAGTGAAGTTTTTTAATCATGGATAAGATCTGATGAGAACTTCCTACCTTTGCCTGATAATCTGAGATCCTCAGATTATTCTGCAGAGGCTGTCTCTGGCCTGAGGGGTGTGTAGCATCTTATTGTTTCTTCAGTGAGACGTGAGTAATGCAGACACTGCAAGAGACTTGCACTATCCTTTTCTAAAGTTTCTTCCTCAAGAAGCCATGGATGTTTGCCCTCCACATTTGCCAGCGTTCCAAAGAGTAGAAAACCTATACCCCCAACTTATTGCATCAGTGGTAATAGATTTGACAGAGGCTTTCCTTTTGATTTCAGCCCTTAAATGCCATTTTAAGTTCTTTCTAGCCATTTAAGCTATGCCCTAGTTCTGTTTGTCTAGTCCTATTTTCTTGTTGAAAGAATGCAAGTGTTAGAGACAATTGTTATAAGGGGCTTCACTATGTACCATTATACTGACTGGTGTTTAGCTTCAACAAATAATTCCTCCTCTTGACTTGGACCAAGGATCCCCCAACCCTGGTATTGAAGCATACTAGGTTTGCTGCCATTCCAGAATGTAAGCGTTTTTATTTTAGTTTAAATTAATATTTAAAGCAGATGAAGTTGGGGATGGGGAGCTTACAAACCGACCTTATCTGGAAAGCAAGCTCTAGCCTCGACTGGATAGTGATGAAGCTATTCACAAGTAAACTCCTTGGTTACAAGCCACATCTTAATGAGTAAATAGCACCTGAAAGAAAATGTTTAAATTTTTAAAAATAAATTAGTGAGCTTATGAAAACAGTACATTAGGACATGTCAAACTGGCATCCTCCCTGAATCTGCTAAAAAATACCTTCACCAAACTCAACAAATATTTGCATAACCTGAGCTGCTATCCAAGTGCTTAATGAATGTTTACCAAGTGCCTATTCTGATAAATTGTGAACAAGGTAGACAAAATCCCTAGCCTCCTGAAGTGTCCACTGTAGTGAGGAGACTATTACATAGTCTCTCCCCACCCTCTACACAGCTGGATTCACTCTCTAGGAAGGATTTCATCTTGGCCCAGGGGATGCCTGACCCACAGAGCCTTAGAGGCTCTTCTGTGGCTGTCCAAGCTAGAAGCAACCAAAGTCGGGAGAAAGAATAGCAAGTATTGAGCTCCCCAAGGTGACTTTAGCCTCCAGCAACTACCCTCGAGCCCAGAGGATCTATAGCTATGCTGATACATTTATAGGTTAAAGATCTCTTACAAGGTTATGCCCTATGGCCCCTAGCAGGCCATGATGTCTCTAAACCAGAGAAGTTTCAAAAGAATTTATTTTCTGTATATGGAACTGAGCAGAATGGAGAGGAGCAAAGCTTAACAGTGTTTCATCATATATCCTGTGCTATATCTTTATTACTTTTCCCTCCTACTCCCTGTGCTCGAAGGCATTCACACATAAGCATCTGTTGTGTTTTTACCCAGAAAATGGAACATAAAGCAGGCCATTGTGAAGCATTGCTTTCCTGCTACCTATGTGGCCTCTGGTGCAAAATATTGTATAATTTTTGGTAACCATACTGGTGGGTCAGGGCTTACATAACAAACCCTGCAAACTGTCTTACTAAGGGCTTGACAAAGGAGTAAGCCACTGTCAAATTGTCAAACTTGCTCTCTTTTGACTCCCAGCAGTTGAATGAGCCAAATAGAGCGCACTGGGCATCAGGGGACAGAAAGCTACACACACACACACACGGTCTTGTTAGGACAGCCCCTGCCTGCCTTAGCAGCAGTCCCATGGCACACAAAGGTGCCAAACCTGGCCATGACAAGGCTGAGGGAGGGCAGAAATGGTGCACAACCTCTGGGGTTCTTTCCCCACCCTCCATTGCTGTATAATGCTTTTTTTCTCCCAAAAACTAGGCCCTGGAGAAAACCCCTAAAGCTTATTTAATCCACAGGTAGGTGGAACTCTATAGAAGAGGAATCCAAATAGAAGGCTGTGTTAGATGGCTTCACAGTGCCTGCCTCACCTGTTCTACTTGAATGAGGACATCTGAACATTTTCATTGTTAAGAACTGAAGGGCCTAAGATTGTACTCTGCTTGTAAGCTAACAAGTTTCCTAGATTCTGGCAGAATAGAAGAGACCCCTTGATCAGAGATAAAGGACTTTATTTCTCATGGTCCAGCGGGCAGCATGAGTGTGATAGTAGCATCAGTTCCCTTTTCCTTGTGTCCCTCGAGGATGGTGCATAGACTGGCGAGGTGGACACTGCACACACAGTTTGTGTGACAGCTGAGGAAATCTGAGCTTAGGAAACTCCAATCATAGAAGGGGGCTGCTGGCAGACCTGCCCCAGAGCAAGACACTATCTTTGTTATCTTCAACAGGAAACAGATCTGTCCTGGGATGGGAGAAGGGGACAATATATATCTTCTAAGAATGCTATCCAAACATCTTTGAAAAGACAGTACAGAACAAAGCTTTCCATACCTCTTGCTCTGAAGACAAGCAGAAATGCAAGAAATCCATGAAGAATTATCTCCAACACCCATGGCCCCTTCTTAAGAGAGGGGACAACACAGGTCACAAAACCTCACTCCTCCCAGCCACAGCTGACTGCACTGGTGGTGGGCACCTGACTCAAGGCCCATCCATTCAGAGGTTGACCAGTGGCCTGGTGCTAAAGATAAGGCCGGCCAGTGAGGCTCTCTCACTAATTCATATTGAGAAATAGGGAATTGCCGATAGGAAATGGGCAGCTGAAGCAAAAGGGTTATGTAAGGAGGGATATTAAAGTTGTAAGTCGTCGTGATGTGCTGAAGTCATGAGGAAGCAGAAACTAAGAACAACTAGAAACTACGAGCAGGAGAAAAGATGCAGGAGTGGATGGGAGAGGAAGCCAGCTGTAGTGTCAGGGAAGGAAGCTGAGCCTTGATACTGGCAGAACACGAATGAATATGTGGTCATAGCTCCTGCCTTTCCTGAGGCATCTTCGTACTTTTATCCTCATCTACCAGCCACATCAAACATGCACATCCTTATAATAACACACATGCAAGCCAGTTCTGGAGAGAATTTGAGTGTGCCTCTGTTTTAGGTAAGTAAGCTCTTTGGTTATAAAGAATGGAAGAGGGGCAAAAAAATGTAGAACAGTGACAGTAAATTAGCTAACATTTATTGAGGGCATACTGTATGCCAGGAACTTTTTTGGGTAGTTTTACATGCATTATTTTAGTTAATGCTAACAAAATTTCTTAGAAGACACTTATTATAATTTTGAAAAAGCATCAAAAGGTTAAACAGACACCAAGGGTCACATAGCTAGTAAGTAAGGGAATCAGGATTCCAATCTGGTGCCCTTCACGGCTTTGTTATATTGCCTCCCGCATGGGAAAACTAAATTTTAGCTATATTACTGATAGTGCAGACTAATCTGCAAGCTCAATAACCCTTTAAACATTGTTTCAATAGGAATGAAAACACTAAACATTTGGACCAAAAATTATGTAGGAGTTGGTAATTATCTGTATTAATAATCACAGATAATAAGCCCAAAGAGGCTAAGGAGAGGAGTCTGAACATTAAGTTGGTTTATTCTCCTACCTAAAAAAAAAATAACCTTAGCAGCTGCAGATGTTTACATTACTTTCAAATCCACTGCAAATAGAATTCTGTCTGCCTCTACCATTTTTCTCTTGTCAATCCCTTTGGTATCCATAGTACCAGTGACCACTGTCTGCATCTGTAAATAAGCAAGAGCAATGAGGTGGTCACAGGAAGCCTGCTGTATTGCCACAGACTGGTAAGGCCTGGCTGGAAAGCGAGTTGTGATTGAATAGGGGTAAATATTTAGTCCCTGCTGTGTCTCACGCTAAATCCACTCTACGTGGTCTTGTTCTCTTCTAATCGGACTCTGTCCCAGATAGCTAATCTTTTTGGTTAATGAGTACCCACTGCCTCATCATCTCCAGTAACAGATACCACAGGAAGCTGAGAGAGCATTGCCAAAGCAACTTGGCGAATGTGCTCGTCTATCCTTAGACTGCCTTGTACTGAGAATCAATGAAAAATTAACCGTATAAATCATCACTATATTAGCTTACTTAAGGAGGAGACAGTGGCTTGCCCAAGATCACACAGTCAGGAAATGGTGGAGCTAGGACTGGCGTTCAGGTTTTCTGACTACAGTTTTCCCACTGCCCATGGCTATGCCCTGTCTCCCTTTTGCCTGTACCCGTTGTAATCCTCCGGTGAGTCAGGGCAGCAGCCAAGGGTAGATCAGAAGCAAAGACCTTCATTTCATAGATGTGTTTACCTACAAACCTGCTCATAGCTACTCATTTGCCAACACACAAAGTGGGAAAATCATGACGTAAAGAAGCAGATCAAGACTTTCTTTTGTGAGTTCTTGTTTTTGTACTTCTAGGTCGGGTCCATTTTAAGTTAGGAGGCTTGAGGTAAGGAAGCAGAGACATTTCTCAGAGCTTGCTGTGTAGCTGGCCCTTTATGAAAATAGAAGTACAGAATGAAATTTTGAGCTTTTTAAGGATGGCAACACTGATTAATAATCCCTAGGAGCCGGTGATTGCTTCATGGTCCTGAAGTAGGAAACCTGCTGGGTTAAAAAAAAAAAAAAAATGACAATAAAGGAAGTCTTGTAAATTGAGTAACAGCATTCTCTAGTGACCTGTTAATGTCAGAGATGATCTCTACAAAGGTGAAGACAAGCTTCACTGACCCAAGGAGAATATCTTTTCTTTCCAAATGGAAATACAAATTTAGGGTTGTTTCGTGCAGACTTTCTTGAGTCTGGAAAGAGGGAGGCTGAGGCGATAATTACATACTCCAAAAAGGAACTAAACTCAATCCTGCCAGTTACTTCAGAAATGACAGGCACTAGCCTTTTCTCTTCTTTCCCTCCCTCCCTCCCTACTTCCCTCCTCTCCTTCCTTTACTCCTTTTCTGCATCAGCCACAATGGCTGCGTCCAATCCTGGTCCTGCCAGCTGTGAAGTCTTGGGCAGCTTCCCTAACCTTCACGTGTCTGCTGCCTCATCTGTAAAGCAGGGACAGATGGCGTCTATCTTGTAGGGTTACTATGAGCATCGAGTGAGTGAACACAAGCACTTAGAACCTGGCACGTGGTCAGTTTTGGGAGGGAGCACTGCTCCCCGTTCCTGATGTTTCCTGGCATGTGGAGGGAACTTCATTGCTGAGACTCTCCTGGCCACTCCCCACCCCTGCACCTATGGCGAGTGGCTTACCCATCAGCAGGCTGGTCTCAGCTCCTTCTTTGCCTCTCCCGGTGTGAGCAGTTGCCTCGGCTCCTCCAAGGGCAGCCCCATACGAGGCCGGCTGTGGCCCAGTGCAGTAATGGCGGCATGGCAGGCTGTCTGCTTCCGGAGTTCACCACTAAGAAGACAGCACTGCCCCTGACCTGCCCCAGCCCTCGCCACAGGGTCTCTGCGCCTCAGAGTTCCCCTCCAGGGCCTGGGACTGGTTGGACAGGCAGTGACGTGCTAGTAGGCATCACTGTCCGTGTCTTTCTTTGGGGTACTCTCTCACCCTTTACCCTGAAAGTGGGCTCACCAAGATGCCCCGACGGGTTCCAGGACTCATATCTGTGGGGTTGTTCTGGGGCCTCATAGCCAGGCTCCAGTTCCAGGAGGGTGGCCTGAAGGGAGAATCTCTCCCACTGACTGGCAGGGTATTTCTTTTGCAGATTGAGCAAGACTAGGCTGGCAGAATCATGCTGATTTGGGATGACTCTCACATCAGACACAAAGTGCAGGGCATGGCTTGAGCTGTGTGTGGGCCCATGTCACCTGAGTGCTACCTCAGGTGTATGGCACTCAAGGTAGAACAATATGGAGCCCATTACGATTATGTTTAGGGAGACCAGGAAGTGACATGGAATAGGGCGAATGTGGAATAAAACAGGGAGAGGAGGAGACACACTTATAAATGTAGGGCCTGTGATTATGTAAAATTAGGCATCTGAAAAAAAGATGGGAATAAAGTAATAATAGACAAGAGTTAACGTTAGAGTAATTGGATTATATTTGTTGTTTCTCTTTTCAAACTGAATATATTACTTTTATAATTTAATAATAACTTCATTTTTTCAGAAGGAGGCACAGCCATGCCTTCCTCCCAGCCAATTGCAGCCCTAGGGCAAGGGCCTTTGTCCCCACACCTGCATCACACCAAACAGTCCTGGCCTCCTAGGACCCTTCCTTTTTCCCCCCTAATTCAGTGTCTCTCAAACTATGCTCTTTGAACATTTGAAACCATCTCTGGGGATGGGGCTGAGGAATCTGTTATAAACAGGCTCCTGGGTGATTCTTATGCACAATAATTTGGAAAGTTTGCTTAGTATTTCTACTAAAGTCCTCAAGAAAACAGACAAAAATTTCCATCATCTATTTTCTTCCTTGAAGCAAATTGAATCCATTGACATTATGCCTCCTATGAATGTTTGTGTTTTAAGTTTAGGACTCAGTGAACAGTTTTTTTCTCAAAGATTTTCATTTAAAAATTTTTGCTTATAATTTGTTAATAATTTTTGTTTAGAAAATTACCTTATAAGCAAGCTGTCCTGTTATAGGATTCTTATTTTCTTTGCCTCCATTTTGCATCCTGCCATAATTAGGGCTGATTGGCCTTTCGGGACACACTTTACTTGGGCTCTTTGATCCCAAACAGAAACCACAGGGCCCGGGGTCGTGAGGGAGGCTGGTGAAACGGTTCCAGTTTTCCTCAGTTCTCTATTATTACAATGCCTAGAAACACCCAGTCATGATCCCACTGCTTCTGGCCCTCAAACAAAGGGTGAGATCCCCCAGTTGTCCAAACAGGGGCCTCAGAGCTCCCAGGCAGTGAGGGCAGAGGCGGGGAGGCCTGGGGATGCTTCCGTAGAGCCTTGCCAGCTCTGCAGAGAGAAGGTCCTTCTGAAGTGGGAACGTTCTGATCTTTTATAATTTCACTCAGAAAACTCATGGTTTCACCCAATCACAATTGTAGTTTATCTTTTTAAGGTAAAGAGATAAGGGGCAAGAATTTCCCTAATCTTTTCTAGAAACGTAAAAGTAAAGCAAGTATGTTCTCTAAAAGAAATTGAGGCTTTTTCCCAGGAAGTTACAGACACAGCACAAACTCCTTCCTCATTGCTATTTCTTAGGAGGGATCCTTAGGCTGTGGTGTGCTCCGTGGAGTAGGAGTGGCCAGGTACACAGCTGGGAATCTAGTCATTGTCACATGGTATCAGGAATTCCATGCTCATTTTGCCAAGGTTCTGCTAAAATATAACTCCCAACACACTAATACAAGCTTCTACCACTTCCTCTGTGTGTAAATAGACATAATGAGTTATTTTAAAACTCATGTTTTCCTTTATAATCATTTGAAATTTCTGCTCAGGATAAAATGACCATCCAGATTCTCACAAAATTCATGAATTATGTTTAAATCTACCAATAGTCTACACTCCTGAACAGCAAGGATTCCATTTAGATGATGCACTAAACACTAGGCTCGCATTTCTTTTCAAAGCTTTGGAGATAAATGGTCAAGCCTCTCAGGAGGTTATCATTTATGCAGTAGCAGAAAAGTATCTTTGAAGGTCATGTTGCTAGGGCAGCCAAGGAGGCCAGACCCATGGACCAGGAGGTCCGGAAGCCTCCCTGAAGGGTGTGTGCAGTTATCCACTGTGGGCTGCAGTTGAGGTTGAGGAATCAAGCTACTGCACCCCCTCTGTCATGCCAAGCCTGGGCCAATAGATCTGTTGTCTCCTTTACCCATTAAAGGAAAAACTGCTTCCACTATGCTGAGATCTGCTCCTTTAAAGACAGACAGAATCCCTTAACTCACTGCCCCCGACAGAGGAGCATAAGAGAGGACAGTGCCCTGGAAGCTCCCAAATTTCCTTCTCTTTTTTTCTTTCCGATCAAAGAGCATGGTTCATTTTCAGTACCAAAGATATTTTTTAAAATTTACTTTAAAAATCAGAAAGACTACCTCTTCCTCTTCCCTTCCCTAACAATTCAGCCCTAAAGCCATTAGGTGGGGCAGAGGGAGGAAGGTATGGGTGCAAGGGGGAGGGGAGCCTCCGTGGCCCAGAGAAGGGTGCCAGCAGCCAAGCAGGTTGGAGAGGGACCCCTGCAGAAGGGTAGCTTAACGTGGCATGTTCAGGTCCTGCAGAGTGGGGCACTGAAGCCCAAGCAAGAGTGGACAGTGTCCCCTCAGAGAATGGCCCGGCATGGGGAGTCAGCCCCCAAGCTGAAGATCAGAGCAGCAAAAGGGGAGGGTGGAAGTGGGGTGGCTGCTGCAGCGTGTCAGAGCCAAGTGGGGTGAGGAAGGCATCCAGTGTGGAGATCTAGAACCCAGGCCAGGTCAGGATGGGAGTGTACACACTGCTGAGCGGGGAGGTTGGTTACATCCAGGGGATTTGATAAATTAATAGTGCTCTGGAATCAAGATTTTTCAGTATCAGTGAAGGGAATTACATATGTGGACATGGAGAAAACTAGGATGGTCCCGTCGTGTTGAATTGGAATTAAATCTGTGTGAACTTATGGTTTTTGGTATGTACAGATATGGAAATACAGAAGTGTCATGCCCGGGCCAATGTTGGAATCTTGTCGACATCACCAATTGCAAAGCTACTTATCCTGTTTGTGATGCCAATTGTAAAGTTGGCAACCACGCCAGTTGTTGGGCTCTTTCACCTGCTGGTAATCCTGCACCGACTGGGCCAATTGTTGAGCTAGGGCTGGGTCTGGAGCTCACAGACCCCTCAAGCCCATTCACAAACTGGCTCACAAACACTTCATACACCAGACTGGGTCACCAGACCCCTTCAGGCAGGTCTATGAGCTAGGTAACCGGCCAAAAGGTTCTTGGAGCCATAGGTTGAAAAGCATGGCTGCACAGGGCGGATGCCTGAGGCAGATGCCCACCTGCCTGCTTCACTAAAACTCCTCTCTCCCCCCGCCATCTCTCTCTCCCTAAAAGAACACAAGAATAGCAACAAAGCTAAAAAGATACATTGGCGCGCCTTCAGGGTCCTTGCCGTACAATCTATGTGTTCAGAACCTTCCATGATGTTCCCATAGCGAGGATAAATGACCCTTACATTTACATACTGTACATTCCATCCCAGTCCCAAAGGTCTTTAGCTTGTTGCAGCACCAACTCTAAAGTCCAAAGTCCAAAGTCTCCTCTGAGACCAAAGGTAAAAGTCCTTCCAGCTGTGAACCTGTAAAGAGTCAAAAACAAGTTTATCTACTTCCAAGATACAGTGGGACAGACATTGGGTACACATTCCCATTCCAGAAGGGAGGAAAAGAAAGGATAACAGTCCCCAAACAAACCTGAAACCCAAACAGGGCAAACATTAAGCACACTGGGGCACCTGGACCCCTAAAACATTGGACAACCTCACTCCTATAGCTCAGCCAGGTGTAGCCCATTCAGCTGCCCTGGTGCCTGCAGCTTCTCCAGACTGGTGCTGCACACTGCCAGCAGCCCCACAGTTCTGGGCTCCTGGTGGCAGTCCCACCATCCTGGCTCCACTAGGCATTTCCTCAGTGGGCGTTCTCTGTGGGGGCTCTGACCCCACTTTTTTGCTCCACATTGCTCTGTAGATGACTTCTGCAGCGGCTCCACCCCTGCAGCAGGTCTCCGCCTGCATCCCCCAGCTTATTCATACATCTTCCAAAATCTAGATGGAGACTGCCGCACCTCCACTGCTCTCACATACTGCTGGCCTGCAAACTTAACACAACATGAATGCCACAAAGGTTTTCGGCTTTTTTTTCTTCAGAGGTGCTGAGGGAGGTTTGCTCTAGCCAGAGCAGCTGGGATGCAGGGAGAAGTTTGCTGAGGGCAATGACACCTCAGGACAACTCAGTTCTCATAGGAGGGGAGGGGCACTCTCTCAAACTTCTCAAATGCCCTCAGGGCCTGTGATGGATGGGGCACCCATCCAGACTTCTCAAATGCCTTTAGGACTTTTTTTTCCCATTGTCTTTGCTCTTAGCATCTGGCTGCCTCACCGCCAAGATAATGTCCTTAGCAAACAGTTTATCTGCTTCACCCTTGCATTTTTCTTCTGCTCTTTGCTTTTTTTTACTTCATGGCCAGGCTGCAAATTTTCCAAATCTTTATGCTCTGCATCCCTTTACATTCTGACTTTTGAATTACTTCAGTCAGCTCGGCTTACACCGGCTACTCACTCAGTCTCAGGCAGTTTTTGCAGCGTTCGCTCACACAGTTCAAACAGCTGCATTTGCCCAGTCCATCAAGGAGTGGCTGCCCTGCCTCTGTGCATATCTGCAGCTCTCCTGTAACTGCTGCCACAGAGACAGGTGCATAGTAATGGAGACTAACTTTTCCACCTTTTCACCAGGTGAAAACATACTTGAAATTCTGCAGTGGCACCCATCCTTGGGTCATCTGCCCATCTGCATGTGGCACTCTTTTCTCGGGTCTTACGGCACCCGGCTGGCCATCAGGTTTGAGTGGCACCCTTCAAGCCATTTGCCTTCAGACAAACACAACATGCATTTACTACATCATCTCTAGAGCACGTTACACCATCCACTCCTAGGTCTCATAGCTGGAGCCACCAGGGACTCTCCCTCTTTCTGCTGCTTTACTGTCTCAATTTCTCATATACAACAGCTCATGCCTGTAGATACATGGTTTTGCCAACTCCCCACTGGGTTGGTTGTCTTCCCTAGTGTGAGAGGCAGGAGTGGCCAGACGCTGCATGTCGTACTCCAGGACATTTATCCATGCTTCCAACGATTCTTCTTTCTGCCACAAATCTTGATCAGTTTGCAGTTTAGTGAGCAGCAGCCAGGCTCTGGTCAGCAGAAAAGTGGCCACCGGGCACCACATGCTCAAGGACAGCCACATTTCCTCCTTTTCCCAAGGGCTTTCGGTTTCTGTACCTGCTCAGAATCCTGCTGCAGACTACGCCAAATGTGGAGCCAAGGCTAATTTCTGGAATCCTGTCGACATCACCAATTGCAGGGCTACTTATCCTGTTTGTGATGCCAATTGTAAAGCTAGGTGACCATGCCAGTTTTGGGGCTCTTTTACCTGCTGGTAATCCTGCACCAACTTGGCTAATTGTTGAGCTAGGGCCGGGTCTGGAGCTCCCAGACCCCTCAAGCCCATTCACAGACTGAGTCACAAACCCTTCATATGTCAGGCTAGGTCACCAGACCCCTTCATGCAGGTCTATGAGCTAGGTAACTGGCCAAATGTCCTTGGAAGCCATAAGTTGGAAAGCATGGCCGTGCAGGGCAGATGGCTGAGGCAGACACCCACCTGCCTGCTTCACTAAAACTCCTCTCTGTCTCTCTCTCTCTCACTCTCACTCTCACTCTCTCTCTCACTAGAAGAACACAAGAATAGCAACAAAACTAAAAAGATACATTGGCCCACATGCACACTAACTCCACACACACGCACACACACAATTTGCTTAAAAAGAATGCTGAACCACACCCAACTGGACCTGAGGTGAGGGTCTGACCAAACTATTCTATTTTCCCAACAGGAGGTAACAGTGTGACTGTGTGTGAACATACATACATATGTTGCCTACCTCTGTCTGCCAAGATGCCTAGGAATAGTGATATTCCTCAAGCCCAGATCTTAATCTCAAAAAACCACTTCCACTAAAAGGAACCAGGACTTATTAGAGAAATGGCTAATTCCAGGGCTGGGGCAAGAAGAGTAAAGATGAGCCTAAAATATTTTGAGCCAGAAAAGGAAGTGATCCAAGAAGGCTGGAGATGTGTCACAAAGACTCAGGAGCTGGCTGGTGGGGCTCCCACTGGCCATCGGGGGATAATTTGTGAATCACATTAAATAATGATAATGAAGGATTGGACCCATTGGACAAAATAAGAAACTATGAACCCATTCAGATATAAATAAGTAAATGAATAAATGAAAGTTTGATAAAGGGGATATTTGCATAATTTCAAAGGATTTCTCTACCATCACTTATTAATTGCAGCAGGAAAAGGAGACACTTTATGATGGGAGCATCTGGCAGACATCATCTGACTCAAGAGATCAAAGCAAGCAAATGTCACCAACAATGAGACGAATTAAAACCCTGTGCCACTGGACAGGAGGCATTGAGAAGAACATCTGTGATACTCCTGCTGAAGATGAATCTAACTGTGAAGAAACATCAGAAAAACCCAAAACAAGAAACACTCTGCAAGGTAACTGGCCTGTAATCTTCAAAGATTCAAGGTCAGGAAAGTCTAAAAAAAAACCCGAGAAACTGTTCCGGACAAGAGGGGACCTCAGAGACATGACAAACCAGTGCACATTCAGGACTAGAACATTTTGCCATAAAAGACACGGTCGGGACAATTCACTAAAATGAAGTGAGGGCTGAAAGTTAGATGGCAGCAATGTATCAGAGCTAATTTCTGATTTTGAGAGTTGTATTGTGGTTCTATAGGAGAATGTCCTTGTTTGTAGGAAATATATTGTATTTAGGGGTGATGGGAATCAGGTTGGTAAGTTACAAACAGATCCAGAAAAAAAGTTACTTGTAATGTACTTGTAAATTTCCGGAAGTTTGTCGTTTCAAAATAAAAAATTTAAAAAAAATTAATGTAAAAGTACATTTTACTGATTAATTCCCATTTTACATTTAGCCACTTTGGAACTGGGCCGAACAAAACTAGGAAGGGAAATGATACATGTGCATAGAAGTGATCTGCCAGCGTATTCTTATTACTGACAAGTGTAAAATGAGGCTGACAGCTTGACCTAGGAAAGAACATCACAGCCACCCTCGCTGGGAGTCATGCCTTCCCAGGAGAGTCAGCTAAAACACAACGAAGTTTACGCTACTGAGAAAAAGCAACATGCCCTTCAAACAGGGATTCAAGGGATAAATGTTCATCGAGATATTTAGTATGCACTGCTCCTCCCTGCCATAAAGTACATACCTCTTCTCATTAGTTCACTGCCACCCTTTCCAGGTCCCCCAAATCTGTGGAATTGGCGACTAAAAAGATGGCTTCTGTAAGAAGAGCGATTGATGTCCACACCTGCTGGCACTGAACACAGGACAACGCAAATGTGTCCCCTTGTAGAAAAAAACTTCATAAACTTTATGTTCAGACCCAATTAGTTAAGGTGTCATGAATTTGTTTAATAGCATTGCTGCCTCAGCATCCATTTTTAGACCTGCCATGGTTGTCTGAGGCCTCGCCGTACCCTGCCCTGTTGGCCTAGTTAAAACTTGCCGTCCCTGGATGATGGTTTGCCTATTGCCTGCTTGCTCCTCATCTCACTGAGTCAAACCGACACATCCCACACCTGCTGACAGTGATAAAACCTAATGGTCAACACCAGTCATGTAAATGAGTTTCCTTCCCAAACACTTTCTTCAAACTAGCCAATCCACACCCCCTGGGAAAGGCCGAAGGGAAACACCCACAGCGTTATAAAGGCATTTTCCCACTGGTCCCCTCTCGCTCCCCACACGCTGCTTGCACCTCTGCTGTCTCTAGACTTCCTGTCAGTCCTCGTGCGTACCTCTCTTCCCTTGTGGACCTGTGAGTAATAAAATGCTTCTGTCATTTCATGTATTTTGTTGTGCTGTCCCCTCTGCATCTCATCTCATGGACACACCTGAACTTAGTTCTCCTTCCAGTCAGAGCTCTCCTAGAGAGTGGCAGTCCTGGTAGGAATAAACAGGACACAGATCAGGCAAGAGCCTCAAGGTCGTCTTCCAGTATAAACGAGCTTACTGTGAGAGGCACACTCGGTTACAGGTTGACACTTAGACATTAGGCTGTCTGCAGGACAAAGAAGTATCCTGTGCAAGGCACACTGTGAACATCCGTGACCACATGCCCTGCAGCCCCATCAGGGCGGGGAGAGAGTTTATAGCCACTGTCCAGAAAGAGACCTCAAGGCCACGTTAGAGGAAAATCACAGCATCAGGGTAGGTGTGATGGTGCTGGCGGTGATGGTGGTAGTTATTAGCTAACACTAAGGAGGAAGATGGAAATGAAGAATTTATTTTGGTAACCACCCCTACGTGTTGATAACTTAACCTCAGATAATCTGTGCCTTCCAGCTCTAGGATCTTATTCAGAGTCACTGTATTATAGTAGAGAAAACACTGATTTGGGGTCAGTCCAAGGTTCAAATCCTAGCTTTTTTTTTTTTTTCTGATTATCTGCATTTGGCACACTGCTTAAACTTTCTTCAGCTGTGGTTCACACTGCTCTTGCCTTCACTGTCCATTCTCTTCTTTATTACTAACAGAACCTCAGTCTTGTTCAGGTGCTACCACATCTAGCCTTCCTGCCTCTGGACTACATGAGAAAATAAACACTTATCCTGTGAAAGCCACTGTAGTCATATTTCTGTCTATTACTGTGAAACACAATTATAACTAAGATATCATCTATAAAAGAGGGGGTGAATAATGCCTGCCTCATAGGGCTGATCAAAAGGTTAGATCAAATGGCATAAAGTAAGTGCCTCTAAATGGTAGAAGAGAAAATTGAACACATGTTGCTTTCTACTTTCCTTCCCTCATTCCATTTAATCTCTCATCCAAAGAGAAATATGCTTCACCTTGATATTCAATGTTCAATTAAACCGGCTAAAGTATTCGCCTTCAGGTGTGGCTGATTAATGACCTGTAGCTGTTTGCCAACACAGAGGGAACACCAGCTGGTATAATTTTGGGGACATGGAGGTTATACTTTATGGTAGTTTGGGGAGAAGTCAGAAGTCTGTTGAAGGTTCTAGTAATCCCCTGGCTAATCTAGTTGAACTACCAGCCTCCCTGTAAATTGGCATCAGCATGGGGGAAACCTCGCTACCCAGCTTCCTAGATAATCCTGAAGAAGCCTGAACTTCCAGTGAGTTTTCCCACCTTGCCAATTAGGATCAAATTGGTGAGATTTTATTCTAAGGAGAATTATATTCCTCTTAGAAGTAAATTCAGCTATCATCACTTATTCTATATCCTCGGCATTTTGTAAGGCAAAACTATCCATATGATTAAAATAGTGAGCCAGTGACCTAAAATCCATATTTGTACAATGTATAAAACATGTCCCACAATTCCATAAAAATAGAATTATAGGTTTCATGCTGGTTGTTGACCAGTTGACTAAGTAAATGAAAATAGTGATATTGAACTCATAAAATATTCTTGAACTGTGAGATATTTTTCCGGTAGGATACATCTCAATTCTAATCCCAGGTTTAGTTCACTGGTGGGTCTCACATTTAACTTCAGCGGTTTCATTGGAAAATAGCTTTCTCAGAGCCTTGTTGCCCAGAATTAGACCCTAGAGAACTGGGATTCATACCTCCCTCCTCCGCCAAATCCCAAGGATATTGTGTCTCTTCGCTGGGTAATCTCTGAATAGGACCTCTGGAGTCGTGCAACACAATAGCACTGGTGGTAGTTAGATCAGTCAGTTTTTCTTGAAATTGGTCAGACTAAGAGGCAGCTTCCTGGAATATTCATCATGAAATACATTCTCAAAAGCCACACTGGAAACTCAAAGCAAAGTACATTTAATTAGTTAGGATTGTTTTTTTCCAAGTGATAGAAAACCAAGCTGAAGCTGGAATAAGCAGGGGATTTATAGGCTCACCTGGCTGAAGAGTCTGGGGTCGGCTGGCTTCAGGGCTTAAATGATATCTTCAGGATTCAGTTTCTTCCATTTTGGGCTGTCTTCATTCTCAGACTCCTCAAGATGGTCCCGACAGCTCCCTGTTCTACTCTCAAGATAGCAAGGTAGCCATGGCAGCTACATTCTCACATGCTTCTGATTTTGAGTCTAGAAGAGAGTTCTTTTCAGTAGTCTCCCAAAAAGTCCAGAGACTCCCTCTCCACTTGGGTCATGTCCATCACTCTTCCAGTCACTGACCAGAAGGAGACAGTGCTGTGACTGATGTGATTAAATACTGAGTCACATGATTTAGTACTGAGTCATGTGCTTAAGCACACGGTCCACCCCTGGAGCCTTGGATGGAGACTAATAATGGGGAAGGGATGGATCCCAACAAAAAATAGGGGCTACTACAAAAAATAAGGGGGAAATGAATGCTGGGAAAACAAATAAACAGTCCATCCTTACATAGGCATAAGGACCCACAAACCTGAGACTTAATTTACTTTCACCATGACGCAATTTGTGAAAATCTGTTACTTTAATAAGCTCGTGGCAGTTCAGCAATAGAAAATGATTTTTTCCTATTGTTAGTTACTCAACATTTATCTTCAATTTGAATCTAAATACTGGCATACATTTGAACTGGTAAACTATGCTCTTTGTTTTTCCATATAGGTTCAGTAATTTTGTTCATATATCTTTTCACATCTTTTAGGAAGTACGGTATGATCAGTCAGTCGTCCAACAAATTTGGTCTCTCAGAGCCTTTTAAAATTTCAAAAATTTAGAAAACAGGGAACACGGCGCCAGGGCTGCTGTGGATGCAGACAGGATCCCGGAGGCCGGGGCCACGCTGAAGGAGGCCAGCTACCCTATTCAGGATTCGAGGTTTCAGGCTGGCATAAAAGAAGATTCCTGGGAGCGACCGAGCCGCGCCGCGGGACCGAGCGAGCAGCCCGAGGCGGCAGCGGCCGAGAACAGGGAAGGCAACAAACCAGAGGCAGAGAGTGAGCGCCCGACCTGGCACAGCCCTGTGAGTGACCCCTGGCCCGGCCCTGCTCGGGGGGCTGACGCCCACCCGGCTTCCGCCTGCATCACCAGGCCACTCACCGCCCTGGGGCTGCCTCCATTTTCCCAGGTGCTGGCAGCTCCGGCCTGGCTCGGCTCCTCACTGAGCCTTCCCACTTGCTTGCCCCGGCGCAGGGCTTCCCGGGGACTGTGGGCTGGCCTCCCCTCCCACTCCCTCCGCGGTTCTCTGGCGGGGCTGGTGGCGTGGGGCGTCCCCGGCCAGTGTTGGGAGGGCAAGGAAGTACGGGTGGGGCCGACTGTCACTCCACCACACCCTAGACTCCGGTCCCCGGTAAACTTCCTGTTACTGGGAGGCAGATACCATCTCTGTGGCCACCAGTTTGGAAAAACGCCTAACCAATTTCTGGTTGGGAATAGTGTGGTAGGAGAGTTCCCAAGTTGGCTTGAACCTGCCAGAGAGCTGACTGCAGGCAGGCACTAGACTCGGTCCATGCCGGGAGGATACAAAGGTGAACAAGTCCCGAGAAAGATCTACACAGTGCTACAAAGGCACCCAGAGCGACCGGTCATCTGTGCCTAGCAGAAACCTGGTAGACTTCCTGGGCAAGGCAGTGCCAAGCAGGGTCTTGAAGGCCCAGCTGATAGACAAGGGTTGCAGAAGACACGTCCCAGCCCAGCCCAGTGTGCACAGAGTGGGGAGACGTGTGGCCAGGGAGGCAGAGACTCGACAGAAACCACACACCCTGTGGGGTCGCCACTGCACGATCCAACAGCCTGGGCCAGAGCACACAGAACAGGGAGAAGTTCTGCACGGGAAGTGAAAGCTCAACAGAGATCACACACCCTGTGGTACGTGATCCAGCAGCCCAGCGGAGTCCAAGCTGACCAGAAAGGTGGCTCCCCGGAGAGGCCCAAGACCCGAGGCAACCATACACACAAGGCACTAGAGGCCAACTGAGCAGTCATGGAGGTAGCCATACCAAATTGGCAGCCACAGCAACATCTTAGTTAGTCAATAGTCTCAAACCCATGGACTGTGAAACCCCCTGCAACAATGAATAAACATCAAAAAAAAGATACCAGAAATACAAAAAATCAAGAAAGTACACCACCAAAAGTTAATAAATCTCAAACTCTAGATCCTATAGAACAAGAAGCCCTTGAAATGACTGACAAGGAATTTTGAGTGATAATTCTAAGGAAACTGAATGAGATACAAGAAAACTCAGCTAGACATCATGATGAAATGAGGAAAAGTATACAGGATCTGAAAGAGGAAATGTACAAGGAAATCAATGTCCTGAAAAAAAAGGTAGCAGAACTTGCTGAACTGAAGAAGTTATTCAGCGAAATAAAAAGCACAACAGAGAGTTTAACAAGCAGGCTTGTCGAAGTTGAAGAGAGAACCTCTGAACTTGAAGATGGGCTGTTTGAAATAACACAAGCAGACAAATAAAAAGGAAAAAGAATCAAGGACATTGAAGAAAATCTGAGAGAGATATCAGACAACCTTAAGCGCTCAAATATCCGAGTCATGGGTATTCCAGAGGGGGAGGAAAATGGAGATTGCATTGAAAAGATATTCAACAAAATAGTGGCAAAGTTTTTTCCCAGGTATAGGAAAAATCACAGATCTTCAGATCCAGGAAGCTCAACGATCTCCAAACGTATTCAACCCAAAAAGGCCTTCTCCAAGACATGTCATAGTCAAATTGGCAAAACTCAGAGACAAAGAGAGAATCTTAAAAGCTGCAAGAGAGAAGCGTCAAATCACCTATAAGGGAGCCCCAATCAGGCTAACATCAGACTTTTCATCACAAACCCTAAAAGCTAGAAAGGAATGGGATGATATTTTCAAAATACTAAAAGACAAAGATTGCCAGCCAAGAATACTCTACCCTGCAAGGCTATCCTTCTGAAATGAAGGGCAAATAGTATATTTCTCAGACGAACAAAAACTGCGGGAGTTCACTGCCACACGACCACCCTTACAAGAAATCCTCAAGGGAGTACTGGGTTTGGTTCCTGAAAAATAACTACCACTGCCATAAAAACCCAAGAAAAATCAAAACCCACTAGTATAATAAAAATGGCATTCATGAAGAAAAAACAATCAAACAAAAACGCTATCTACAACCTAAGGAAGCAACAAACACAGAAACCAAACAGTAAATCAGAAAGCAAGGAACAAAAGACACCTAAGACAACCAAACAACCAATAAAATGCTAGGAATATATCAACACCTTTCAATAACAACTCTTAATGTAAAAGGCTTAAATTCCCCAATCAAAAGACACAGACTGGCTGACTGGATCAAAAAGCAGGACCCAACTATATGCTGCCTACAAGAGACCCACCCCACCCATAAAGATTCACATAGACTAAGGGTGAAAGGATGGAAAAAGATTTACCATGCAAACAGAAAAGAAAAACGAGCTGGAGTAGCTATTCTTATATCTGACAAAATAGACTTTAAACTAAAAACCATATAAAGAGACAATGAGGGACACTACTTAATGATAAAAGGACTGATCCATCAAGAAGACATAACAATCATAAATATGTAGACACCCAGTGTTGGAGCGGCCTGATTTATAAAACAAACTCTATTAGACCTAAAGAAGGAAATAGACACGAATACCATAATAGCAGGGGACCTGAACACCCCACTGTCAATATTAGACAGATCATCTAGGCAAAGAATCAGTAGAGAAACACAAGATCTAAACAAGACTCTAGACCAATAGGAATTGGCAGATATCTACAGAACATTCCACCCAACCACCTCAGAATATTCATTCTTCTCATTGGCACATGGATCATTCTCCAGGATAGATCACATATTAGGTCACAAACAAGTCTCAATAAATTCAAAAAAATTGGAATTATCCCATGTATTTTCTCAGACCACAATGGATTAAAACTAGAAATTAATAACAAACGAAACTCTGGAAACTATACAAACACATGGAAATTAAACAGCATTCTACTTAATGACACATGGGTCCAAGAAGAAATCAAGCAGGAAATCAAAAAATTTCTTGAAACTAATGAAAACAATGATACATCATACCAAAACCTGTGGGATACTGCAAAAGCAGTATTAAGGGGGAAATTTATTGCATTAAATGCTCACTTCAGAAGAATGGAAAGATGGCAAGTGAACAACCTAACACTTCACCTTAAAGAACTAGAAAAACAAGAACAATCCAAACCTAAAGTTAGCAGACGGAAAGAAATCATTAAGATCAGAGCAGAACTGAATGAAATTGAAACCCAAAACACAATACAAAAGATCAATGAATCAAAAAGTTGGTTTTTTGAAAAGATAAATAAAATTGACAAGCCATTAGCATGGCTAACAAAAAAAAGAAGACAGAAGATTCAAATAACAAAAATTAGAAATGAAAAAGGCGGTATTACAACTGATTCTTCTGAAATACAAGGATTCATTCAAGACTACTATAAACAACTATACGCCAATAAATTTGAAAATCTGGAGGAAATGGATAAATTTCTGGACACACACAAGCTCCCAAAACTGAACCATGACGATGTAGAAAATTTGAACAGACCAATAACAATAAAGGAGATTGAAGCTGTTATCAGAAGGCTCCCAACAAAGAAAAGCCCAGGACCAGATGGATTCACAGCAGAATTTTACCAAACATTCAAAGAGGAATTGATACCGATTCTTTGCAAACTATTCCAAAAGATTGAAACAGACGCAAATCTCCCGAACTCTTTCTATGAAGCAAACATCATCCTGATACCAAAACCAGGTAAAGATATAACCAAACAAGAAAACTACAGGCCGATATCCTTGATGAATATAGATGCAAAAATCCTCACTAAAATACTAGCAAACGGAATACAGCAACACATACGTAAAATTATTCACAATGATCAAGTGGGATTCATCCCAGGGATGCAAGGTTGGTTCAACATATGCAAATCAATAAATGTGATACACCATATTAATAAACTCAAACACAAGGACCATATGATCATCTCTATAGATGCTGAAAAAGCATTTGATAATGTTCAGCACTCATTCATGACAAAGACCCTCTATAAGTTAGGTATAGAGGGAAAGTATCTCAACATAATTAAAGCCATATATGACAAACCCACTGCCAATATCATCCTGAATGGGGAAAAGCTGAAAGCTTTTCGTTTAAGATCAGGAACTAGACAAGGATGCCCACCCTCACCACTCCTATTCAACATAGTGTTGGAAGTATTAGCCAGAGCAATCAGAGAAGAGAAGGAAATAAAGGGCCTCCAGATTGGAAAAGATGAAGTCAAACTGTCCTTGTTTGTAGATGACATGATCCTATATATCGAACAGCCTAAAACCTCTACAAAAAAACTGTTGGAATTGATAAATGATTTCAGCACAGTAGCAGGATACAAAATCAACACACAAAAATCAGTAGCATTTCTTTTCTCCAATAGTGAACATGCAGAACGAGAAATCAAGAAAGCCTGCCCATTTACAATAGCCACCAAAAAATAAAAATAAAATACTTAGGAACTGAGTTAACCAAGGAGGTGAAAAATCTCTATAATGAGAACTACAAACCACTGCTGAGAGAAATTAGAGAGGATACAAGAAGATGGAAAGATATCCCATGCTCTTGGATTGGAAGAATCAACATAGTGAAAATGTCCATACTACCCAAAGTTATATACAAATTCAATGCAATCCCCATCAAAATTCCAAAGATATTTTCTCGGAAATGGAAAAAACTATCCAGACATTATATGGAACAATAAAAGACCACGCATAGCCAAAGCAATGCTGAGCAAAAAAAATAAAGCTGGAGGCATAACACTACCTGACTTTAAGCTATACTACAAAGCTATAATAACCAAAACAGTATGGTACTGGCATTAAAACAGACACACTGACCAATGGAATAGAACAGAGAATCCAGAAATCAACCCACACACTTACTGCCATCTGATCTTTGACAAAGGCAGCAAGCCTATTCACTGGGGAAGGGACTGCCTTTTCAGCAAATGGTGCTGGGATAACTGGACATCCATATGCAGGAGAATGAAACTAGATCCATACCTCTCACCGTATACTAAAATCAACTCAAAATGGATTAAGGATTTAAATATACACCCTGAAACAATAAAACTTCTTAAAGAAAACATAGGAGAAACACTTCAGGAAATAGGACTGGACACAGACTTCATGAATACGACCCCAAAATCACGGGCAACCAAAGGAAAAATAAACAAATGGGATTATATCAAACTGAAAAGCTTCTGCACAGCAAAAGAAACAATTAACAGAGTTAAAAGACAACAAACAGTGTGGGAGAAAATATTTGCAAAATATACATCTGAGAAAGGATTAATATCCAGAATATACAAGGAACTCAAACAACTTTACAAGAAAAAAACAAGCAACCCAATTAAAAAATGGGCAAAAGAACTAAGTAGGCATTTCTCTAAGGAAGATATACAAATGGCCAACAGACATATGAAAAAATGCTCAACATCACTCAGCATTTGGGAAATGCAAATCAAAACCACACTGAGATACCATCTCACCCCAGTTCGGATGACTAAAGTCCAAAAGACTCTGAACGATAAATGCTGGCGAGGCTGCGGAGAAAAAGGAACTCTCATACATTGTTGGTGGGACTGCAAAATGGTGCAGCCTCTATGGAAAATGGTATGGAGGTTCCTCAAACAATTGCAGATAGATCTACCATACGACCCAGCTATCCCACTGTTGGGAATATACCCAGAGGAATGGAAATCATCAAGTCGAAGGTATACCTGTTCCCCAATGTTCATTGCAGCACTCTTTACAATAGCCAAGAGTTGGAACCAGCCCAAATGTCCATCATCAGATGAGTGGATACGGAAAATGTGGTACATCTACACAATGGAATACTACTCAGCTATAAAAACGAATGAAATACTGCCATTTGCAACAACATAGATGGACCTCGAGAGAATTATATTAAGTGAAACAAGTCAGGCACAGAAAGAGAAATACCACATGTTCTCACTTATTGGTGGGAGCTAAAAATTAATATATAAATTCACACACACACACACACAAAAAAAAAACGGGGGGGGAAGAAGATATAACAACTACAATTACTTGAAGTTGATACAACAAGCAGAGGGGACATTGTGGGGGGGAGGGGGGAGGGAGAAGGGAGGGAGGTTTTGGTGATGGGGAGCAATAATCAGCCACAATGTATATCGACAAAATAAAATTTAAAAAAAATTAAATAAATAAATAAATAAATAAAAATTTCAAAAATTTCTATGGCTGAGAAAGCAGCTCAGTAAATCACTTTAACAAGTTTCCGTGTCTTAGCCTCTGATTCTATTTGAATTAACTAAGTCTCTGTAAACTACTTTGAGTTTTTTTCATAAACTTCTCAAACCCCACACTAACAGATGGATAGGCTCTATTTGGCTATAAATGCTGAATAAAAAAAAATGTATAAACAATTTCCTAAAATCTTGGTCCTTAGCCC
Organism: Cynocephalus volans; assembly: GCF_027409185.1. NCBI lineage: Eukaryota > Metazoa > Chordata > Mammalia > Dermoptera > Cynocephalidae > Cynocephalus > Cynocephalus volans. The sequence continues at coordinate 95,565,571 of NC_084461.1, read as the reverse complement.
ATCCTCTGCTGAATGTTGTCATTGAAGACTTCATGAATTCAGGCACACGCTAATGCAATGGTATCATCCTGATTTCCCTGTCCTGTGTCCCTCCCATTTCTGATGAATAAATGTGACTTAGATCTTCTAAGTCCAACAAAGGAGATCCTAAAGAGACTTGAAAATGGAGATGATCGACCAAAAAGCTTTTCCTTTTTTTCTTTCTTGTATTTTCTATTATAACAATATCACTTTGAGATCTCTTTAGAGTTTATTTATCATTTAGTGCTTAAAGTTATAACTATAATATCCATGTTCAGAATAACTGCTTAAGAGGCCAAGTTACTACTGTTTTCATAAAGCCCACTTGCTATGCTCCTATGAAAGTGTCACCTTCTGTCTTCCTAGCTCCGACATTTGCAATGATTCTGGTCATCATTAATTACTAATATAGTAATTACTTAGTGATGTTTCAAATCCTTACACATAGATTCAGCTGAGAGCCCAGTAGGTCTCTAATGCTTTGCCAATTGCACATGCATCATTAACTCTTCTGTACAGCATTCTGCCTCCCCTGAAGCGATAAACTCAATATATGAAAAAATCTTTAGTTTCTCAAAACAAGTTTCAAGGGGTTTCTAGGAGGTAGATTGTTAGAACAGGTGGATTATCTACCTACATTTCAACACTGATTACAGGTAACAGTTTGCAGACTTTTCCCCCAGGTCTAATCCAGTCTTCCACTTTGATTCCCCACAGAGAATCTGACCCAGGTAAACTCAGAAAGCAGAATGTGAGCAGCTTTAGAAACCACGAGACACTTTGTGATTGGAGGTTTGGACTCTTGAGAATTTGAGGCAAGTATGAGCACACTTTCAAGAATATGCACATTAAAACATACAAAGAACCCCTTGGGTCCCAGGAAAACAATCCTGTTTTCTTGGGCTTGGAGGACAAAGTGACTTGCTCTAGACCATAGTACAAGTTGACAGAGTTAGAACTCAAGCCTGAAGTACAAGGAGGTCCTTGATACCCCAGAGTTCATTCCTTAAAACCTTACAGAGGTTGCTTGTTGGCATGGGGGCTTAAAAGGAAGATATTATCTAATGGGCCAGTCATAACATTATTTCCCACTCAAAATTTGCCATTTAATGTCAATTCCTACCAACTACATCAATGTCTGTTTTACTCCAGCATTACTAACTGGTTGGAATATGCAACATTTCACTGTTAATACGGTGCAAATTGAGCACAAAGTGAGAATGTAAATCTTGTGACATGCAGGATTTCATGGTTTTGGAAGTGATGTCAGAGAACTGCTCAAAATCCCACAGGCTGAGACTTGATAAGTGAGGCAGCGCTAGAGTTAAACTTGGTAACAGCTGAAAGGACAAAAGGACATGGGGGCTGACAAGCTAAGCACCCCAAATATTTAGATATGGAAAAGCTTAAAAGACTCTTTTGAGGAGACCAAGAAAGTCCTCATGCAGTTTTGTTAAATGATTCTCGTTATGGTCACGTGAAAATCAAGTACCGAGTGGAATATGGTATGTGCTGAAGTACAATTTTGTTGGTAAGTGACACCAAAATCTGCAGTCTTTCATTTATTTTTTTGGAGGCTGGCCAGTACAGGGATCTGAACCCGTGACCATGGTGTTATAAGGCTGTGCGCTAACAACTGAATAACTGGCCAGCACTGCACAGTTTTTAATTTCATTAAATTATATCAAACCTTTTTTTTGTTTCTATCATTTAGTATGAAATCATGGTTCCTATTTTAAGGAGATTCAGTCCAAGTGGCTTTTTTTTTTCTTTTACCTGTTACCCTTAGATAATGAATACATCCTATATTTCATCTTAACTCCAAGAAGCAGACACTTTTTTTATGTATTGATCTTTAATTACATCTTTCTGATTCCAAACCACAAAGATCCTCAAGGATTGTTATTTTAGAAATCTCCCTCCAGGATTTTTTGGTCAGGTTCATAGATATGGAGTGGCGATGATGAGCCCTGGGGAGTAAAATTGTGCTACAGATTGACGAAATTTTGATTAACTAGAACTTTTCTGAAACTCCATGTGTAGCGTAACTCAATATTGTTTTGAAAAATGAGAATGTCATTGAAACCAAAGGGCATGGACACGAAATGGATGAATTCTAGGTTATTTATTGAATGCCTCTTACAGATAGAATTTTATAAAGTCTTATGTGGTTTAAATAATTTCAAACTATACATGCTTCTGTTCCTAGACATTTTAATCATTAATGATTCTGCAGCATAAAATCCCATCTAAGACATTTTTATGCCTTTTGGTAATCTAGGAACAAATTATAAAATTAACCTTTATAACTAGATTGTTTGGGTTTATCCAGCAGAATGAAGTTACTGTTAATGTGAAGTACGGAATAATGAGCAATTTCTCATTGGGACTTTACAATGGCAATTAAATTCAGGGACTCGTATTTAGGCATCTCTCCTGCTTAATTAGCCATTCAACATCTCTGTACATTTTGTCCAACATTTTTAAAGCTAAGTACTAGTGGTAACATAGGCCTATTGATAGGGTGAGCATATAATTTATCATCCAAACTGGGGCACTTTTGAGAGGGGCATGTTTAATAATTATGCTGACAACAGCTGTAGACAAAAATTATTCCAGCAAACAAACATATGGCTACTGTACCTAGTGATGACCTGTTGTTGCTCAGCAGTCAGGAACCCCGACTTCCACAATTTACAAAGCCCCTAGTGCATACTCACCCCATCCACCTGAGACCCAGGTCCTACCTTTGTGGCATGCACCATCACCAGAGGCAGCTTCCCCGGTAAGAAAGAGGTCTGCTCTTTCGCTAATGGTGAAAACCATCTCATTAAAGCTGACTAATGGTAAACTTCTTTGAGCCCCAGTTTCCTCCATATGTAAAATGGAGATGGTAATAACCTCTCCCTAATGGGTTTATTATAAGGCTCAAGAGGTGACTTGTTGTCCCCCACATCTAGCCTCCCCTTTCAGTAATAGAATTAGCCAAACTTTAATTGGACACATATTCCCCAAACCATTGCATTTACCAGCTTCTCTTGTAGTTATGGTGAAGGTGGCAGGTGTGACTTCCTGGTCACTTCTTCATAAGGAAGCTTTGAGCTCTCCATTCTCTCTTTCCCCCTTTCTGCCAGTCAGGAAATGCCAACAAAAATAGCCAGCCTGGGCTCAGATGGAAGCTACACCTTCCAACTGAAAGGGACACTCAATTCTGTACTAACACATGAGAGAAAAAACAGTGTTTACCTTAAGCCACTGTACTTGGGGCTTCAAACACAGCCATAAATCATACAAGCAGCAATAGTGCCTTTCAAAACTCAGCAGGCTTGAAGTCAAAGGTGCATGTAGTCCTGTTCTTTGCATGTCCTTGGGCATCCCTAAACTTCACCCTTCTCATCTTGAAATATAAGTGGAAATAATACCCAAAACGTAGGTGACTATGAAATAATAAATACCCTATATTGTTATCACTTTTCTGATCCAGGGTTTATCTGCATGAATTCATTCACTGGGAAAACATATAAGGAGCCAGGCACTATCTCGCATTACATAACATACTGAAAGTTTCCAATCCTCAAATGAACAGAGAGTAAATAAACCAAGAAATGTCAGGTACTGATGAGTGTTAGTGACTGTAGACAAGGTGATGTTTTAGAGACTGAGCGGGGCCCATTATGAGAGATGGTCAGAAAAGGACTCTGATGTTTCTGGTGAATGAATAACAGGAGACAATCTGACGATTTGTGGTGAGAAGATTCTAGACAGGGAATTCATAGGGCAAAGAATCTAAAGTGGAAAGAGTGCAACTTGTTCAAAAAATAGAAAGCCAGTGTGGCTGGAGCAGAGGGAGAAAATGGTAGATAGTAAGAGATCAAATCTGAGGCAGGAGGGGGCCAGATCATCTGTCCACATTGTTCATGAATTAGTTCCAAGCACATTGAGAAGTCATTAGGGGGTTTTGAGCAAGAATAATACAATGATAGCACCTGATACAGGCTTCCTCAGATGCAAGTGCTATACCTAAGTGCAGGCAGTGCATGTGAAAACATAACTTCTCTTACAAGTCAGGCAGCTTTTTAAAGTAGAGAAAAGTTCTAGCTATCAGTCATCTGAGGACACATGAGGATATTACTAAGAAAAACATTGAAATCCAAGGCAGACACCATTACTAAGACCTTTATTGTCCTTATTTAAGGATGTTAGTAGCTTGGAATTTGATGTCAGAAACACTTGACTTTCAATCCCAGATGTTCCACCACTGGATATGGCCTTGGATGAGACACTCTGCCTCTCAGAGTTTCGTTTATCCTCATCCATAAAATGTGGAAAATAACATCCATCTCAGCGGTGCTGTTGTAAGGCCTCAGTGAGAGGTTATGTGTAAAACACCTGACACATAGTAAGTACTCAACAAAAGGTGGTATGTGTATTTAAAGTTATCGGACAGCCCTAGAATTCACTGAAGACTACTAGGCCAGTTCATCACTCCACAGAGGAGCTGAGGGTGCAGGACTCTCCCCTGCCGCCACCCCCAGGCCTGTTAAAATCCTCTTGTTCTTCCCCCAGAGCCCACGCTGACTGCTCCCTCCTTGAACTCCTGTCGCACTGACGCTGACCCTCACCCGCTGGCAGCTTAGCTTTTTTTGACATTCCACATGGTTTTGCCTTGTTTTCCCCATTCAGTTAAGAGCCCCTTGAAAGAAGGGACCACTTATGCTTGACCTGTGTTTTCCCAGATGCTTCTCTGTATAGAAGGTATTTAACAAATGCATGTTTGAATGAAAGAATGCAAAAGAGATGAGTAAGAGAATCAGTTGAACACTTGCCCCCCCATCTCCTGCTCTGCCGAGTCTCAATGCTCCTGTTTTGCTGTGTATCTTCCATTTGCCCTGGGATCCATTGCCTACCCTCCTCCACCTGCTCTGTGCCCCAGCAGGCACCAGCAGGCTCCCTTGCCTTCTAGCTTCTGATAGCGTTCAGCCAGTGGACAGAGAGTGAGCTCTGGGCCAGGAAACGCCACTCTTCCTGGGTTCCTATGACTTCTCCGTACTGTCTAAGGCCTCCTGCAGTTGCTAGCCCTGGGAATTTCCTTACTAGTTCCCAATACTCTGCCCACACCATTGTAATTCACTTTTAAAACTCTGCTCAAATTACCCAGTTTGGATCTGCCCTTTTCTCCCCATGGGCACTGATACATCTTGTATATGCCGCATCAGGAAATATACCACATCAGGTAGACCTAAAGGTATTCTATTCCATATTAGGGCTGGGACTCTTTATTTGCTCTAAGAGCAGATTCTACCACCTCACCTGGTAGAGCATTGTTTCACAGACATGCCAAGTTGCTATGAGCCTGGGCCAGGAAATGTGACTGGAGCAAGCAGATTCAAATGAAGCTGTTCGTTGTCTTGAAGAACTAGCAAGTTGTTCATAGGAACTGCAGAGCTTAGCAGACACGAACCATTGCTGACAGTTAAATGTTCTTAAGAGTAAAATAAAATGTCACTTCATGGAAGAAACTAAAAATACTTTAAAAAGTGTATATTGTGCTTGAGTTTTTTCCTACTATGGATTGCCAGGCTGTGGGTGTTAAACTCTTCAGAAGATTTGGTCTGTCATGTTTAGATGGTAGGTGGCAAAACAAATTCTAGGATAAAAAAAATTCAAGACATTCACTCCATTGTCTCTTGTTTAAGTGTGAACCGTAGAATGCTGGATCCAAAAATGTTGTTGACTGGCGTGGTCATGGCCAGTTGGAGGACAGGTTACCCGTGGAATGGTATCCTCAAACCATGCCTCTCCTGGCACTCAGGCCACCACCCAATCACTCTTGCAATGATTGCCATAAAGATGGGCATTCTATCAAATATAATCTTAGAAATAGCCAAGGAAGGTTCAATAAATTCAGATTTCTGTAGGAAAAAGCTGTAAAATTTTTTTATTTGCAACATTGATCTGTCCAAAGAAGGGAAGAATGGTATTAATAAAGATCAATAAGAAAGAAAAATGAAAAGACGAACAGGCTTTTGATTGGTTGGCCTGGGAAGCTACATTCCACTGGCACCAGCTTAGTAAACATCTGTCTTCAGTTCCCTGATTTGACAACATGGCGCCCCTGAGCACCCCACGGAGCACCTAGTTATTCCACGTGGTGGACAGCCCTCCCCCTTGCAGGAGCCCTACCACCCACTCTTCCCTGCCACTTTTCCCATGTCCTGGCAGGGTGGTGGTCAGTGGCCTGTGCCTCAGTTTGTTGAGGCTGAACCAACTAAGACAAGCACAGCTCGCAGACCTCAAACTCTTTGGTGTTCATCACGCTGGTGGGGAAGGGACCTTGTGTTCAGTCAGGGACCAGGTGCTGCATTCACGGCACATTCAGAGTCTCTCCAGACGAAGTGAGAAGCAACCACAAGTGGGTCACAGATCTCCCTTTTCTTCCCAGCTTTAAAGCCAATTATTTTTCTAATTTATTCAGGATAAATCTTTGAACTAAGCAATCAAATTTAGTTCCCTCCCATTCTGGAGAGGGGAGTTAGATCAACAAATGAGTGAACAAAACAACTACAAAAACCCAGTCACCTTCCTGTTTCCTGGTTTCAAAAACAGTGCAAACAAAGTTTGTGAAAATTAAAGCCAAGCCCTGGACCACCCCTGCCACCAGAGTCCCTGCTACCAGGTACAGACACACTCCCTCCTAGAGAAGCCAGACCTGAGAAAGCAGCCTAAACTTCAGGTGCATTGGGGGCTAAAAGCTAATATAGAATTTAGCACTGTGAGAGCATCTGACCTGTAGATAGCACTCGGTCCTCTTGAGCTTGTAGGAACCCACGTAGTTTCCAGAGATTCCTGGAAGGGAATGTCTGCATCTGCCCTCAGTAACATAGTTGACATGTGATGACCTTCTGCAACAAGGCACTTGTCTTTGTGTCTAAACCAAACTTATTTTGTCTGGTGCTGTTCTCAGGATGAATTGAGACCAGCTGTTCACCTTCTGTAAGACAATAAACCTTCACATAATTGTAAGCTAACAGCACATAATCCCTTCAGTTTCTTCCTGCTTAGTTTCATGCCTCTATTCATTTTATGGGACATGGAAGATTTTTGCAAATGAGAATCACTTGGAAGGTACTATGCCTGGGGCTGCTAGTTGTCAGTTTGCCACCCTTGGAGAGATCCTGGCTGAAAATAAAGCCAAGACCAGGGAAAAGCCTGGGCACAGGAAGAGAGATAGATATTGGATGAGGGAAGTATTATTATTGCTACTGTTACTGATTGTTGTGGAAATCTGGAGAAATTTGTTTGGAATGGCCTCTTAGAAATAATTCTGTGTTACAGGTGGTTCGCAGTGCTGGTTGGACGTCTGAATTACCTGGCAAGTTTATGAAAGGACATATATTTAGCACCCCCATCACCTTGGATATTCTGCTTAGTAAGTCTGATGTGGACCCAGCAATTGTCAGTTCTAAGAAATTCTTCAAGTGATTCTAAAGTACAGTCAGCTTCATCCTCCAAAACGCCTGTGGGGCCCCATGGAAATGTCAGTGCCCAGAGTTCCCAAGGCCGTTCATGCCACCACTGGGCAGCTCTAGGTACAAACTGCATCCTGCTATTGTAAAGCCGAAATCGGTCCCTCTGAACTTCCCCACTTTGATCCTCACTCTGTCCCCAGGAACAACACAGGACTGGTTTTCTCCCTCTTTTCCCTTTAGTCATTTCTTTTCGTGACTGGAGGGAGGAAGGTCGGCTCCTCACCCCTTTCTTCATTCTTTATATGGCAGAGTTTCTGGACACTCTGGACATGGTCAAGAATGGTAAAGGGTATTTAAAATATGGTCTCCCAGAGGCTGTGCTTTTTGGGTAACTTACAAGAGAAGTTATTTGGATAATATTCCTAGTAACACCCTCACCCCAGAATGGCCCATACTCCCACGTTCCTTCTCTCCAGCTTCCTGAGCAACCCTATTTCTCCTCGGACACACCTTTGATGTGGATTTATCACGCCATGGGGATGGCTGTTCTAGTCCCACTGCGGAAACATATTTAGCAAATGTGTAAGAGGTCAGACAAGGTGGAGGAGAAGCAGGACAAATGTCACAGTAACTGCAGGATATGGTATGTTCTCCAGAAGTGTTTATATTAAAAGGCAAAATAAAACAGTGATTGCATAGAAACAGAGAACCTTCAACATAAGCTAATAAATGTGTCAGTGCTGCATTATAAACCCAAATCCAGTAACACAGTATAAACATATCCTACACACTGTGGAGGATCGGAGTTGTCAAAACAGGTCTATAAATTCTCTCCAACAGACACGTACTGTGCTTCTATCTGCTAACTGTATTGGAACAATACAGCTTATTACTATTGCTTTCTAACTAAGTATAAACACTCCAGAGACATACTCTGAAAAGACAAAGATGTGTGTGAGTGGAATCGAGTGGAGTTACTGAAATAAATGTAGAGATTGATTGCTTTCAAACTCAAATCGGATTTCACCTCAAGTACTGAAATGGTTCTGTCATTTTTAAGAAAAACACTCTCCACGTCCTGGTGTGTGTGCACAAATATGTGCACAACTATGCATGATTTTATCTTGAATTAAGAATAAAATATTTCTGGATACATGGTAGTTAATCAAAATATATAGAAATTTTTTCTTTTTAAATGCCCAAAGGCCAGAGTTGCCTGTTAATAGAAGAGAGCACAAAAGGCTGAGGAGACCAGGCAAGGCTGCTCTACCTGCATGGTTTTAAAATACAGCTGCACAGCCAGTCCCCTCAGGTAACATAAAGTGACATGGGCTGGTGCTTAGCTTTGGCTACTTACAGAGCAGTGTAAGTCTACGGTGGTTGTTCAATATGAGACAATATACTCATGGAATAGTTAATACAAACTGTTCCATGTTTCCAAAGGCAGCAGAAACGGGAGCATCTGCCACCCTGTCTGTTATTAATACGTGACGTACATCGAGGCATGTAGGTACACGCGAAGGAACAGGGAAATGTCAGCATTAAGGCCAGGGAAACAGATGGCATGTTCCCTTAAACATGTTTTCTTGTCAACTTTGGTAGAACAAATGCTCTTGCTATACTTCAATTTGTAAAGTATATATTTATTTTTGAAGTGAGAATGTCTACCACATAAGGACAAAACAATAGCAGTTCTGTGTTTCTTAAAAATGATTTCTCTCTCACGCAGTACTTTCTGAGCAAAATAACCAGTTTTATTTGGAAATTGAAAAATGACAGATTAATTTTAAAGCAATTTTTCTACTCATGCCCTGTAACCTCTGAAGAAGTCAGACTTCTGACGGAATACGCAGGGAGCAGCAAAGCTGTCATCTATATTTATTTTTGAAGAGGACCATCTAATCAGACATTAGATAATGGCTTTATGACCACAATTCTCAAGTAGATGTAAGAATATTAATACTTTTAGAAACATGATGTACAGCTCCCTTCTGCTTATTTTTCACTGGGTGAAAACACTGTTATATTTCCTTTTAAAGGTTGTATCTTTAAAAAAAAATAAATAAATGGACTCAATGTAAAACCAGAAAAAGAAATTGAGAAACTGGCAGAAAAATTTGAGGTGGGAAATCTATTCAGGGAACACAAATTTCTGACACATGACTGCTACTTCTCCTGGGCGGGGATGCACTTTCTTCATCTCTATGGCCTGTGGCCACCTGCCTTAGGCAAGTCCAGACAGAGGCCTGGATGTGACCCAGAGCTTGGAGCAGAGGGAGCAGCCTCCGGGGCTTCCATAACATAATCTCCAGGGTCTGTCATAGTAGCTGGGCTTGAGAATAATTCAGAACTGTGCAGCCTCCTTTCAAGTGGGCTCCTCTTAATCCTCACTGTCAATATCTAAGAGAAAACTGTACTCTCAGTCATTTATATACTTGTGAACATACAAGGACCTGTTATTGCTGCCAGAATAAAGCTCATCCCTGCGACTGTTCTTTGGGGTCCTCCTCAGTCTGAAAATGACTTTCTATTTTTATCTCCCTCTACTTCTCCTAAAGCGGGCCATCGAGTTTACCAAACAGAAGATCTAACATATTTTCCTTTCCCAACATCTCTGCTCCTCTGCCAGGATTGAATTTCCCATTTCCTACTAAAATCCTGCCTATTCTCCCTTTTTGACTTAACCTCCACCTCTTCCATATAAGCTGCCCTGATTCTTTCAAATAGAAATAATCTCTCCTTTTTAAAGGCTTTTTATTGCTATCTTTAATGGCAGTCATATACGCTGTCTGTATATACACCTGTCTCCTCCTAGACCAGAAGCGCCTTATAGACAATTACCACGTCTCCTGTTCTCTGCTCCTGATGCCAGCTTTGGGAAGTTGAGAGTGAGACTTTCTATCCCAGAGAGAGCAAAAGGGAGAGCACAACTTGTATGCATTCATTGTCAAGACTAGAACATGAGCTCATCTCCAGGAGGCACCACTGTGTCACCCGCTGTACAACCTTGATACAGTCACAAACATATTCCCATTGTTGTTCTTGAAGTCTCATCTTCCCTGAGGTCAGCTGGTCTCTGGATCTAGATGGTCTACAAAGTCTCCCAGCCTTCTTGTTCTGGCTCTCCTAGCACGGTGAAAGTCCATCACAGCTCAAATTAAATGCAGCAGCAGCAACACCCCCTTCCCTGTTTGGGATCTTTTAAGCAATTCTTTGAACTGGTCATGTCCCTTTGTCCAGCTGTTCAGCAGAACTGTGATTCTGCTGCTTTCTCCATCACCATTATCTCCTGAATCTATATCCCTGCAACTGATTTTTCCATCTAGGGTTCAACCAGCTCCTTTCCAAACCCACCTCTCCACCACATTATCTGCCAAAATTATGGTTTCTGACAGCTGAACCTCTTTGATTCCTTCTCATAAGGGCTAATTTTCCACTGAGGAAAGGCATGAAGAGAGTAAATAGAGCTGGAGACATTCTATCAGGAGAAGACACAACAATCAGTTGAAATTTACTTGTAATTAATGCATTCTTATTTTTCTATATCCACCTCCCATTCATTTATTCATCTAATGACAAATACAATGAACCCTTGCTATGTACCTGACATGTTCTCAGTACTTTGGATGCACAGAGAAGAGACAGATCTCTGCCCTCACAGCAAGGCACTGGGGAGATAGACGATAAGCAGTAAACTTAGTAAATAAGTTATATCATTTTCTGCGGGCAAAAGGACAGAGAATTTGGGGCATGGGGGGATTGTAAGAGAGAATGTGCAGATTGCTGGTGCTTGGGTAAGGTTTGAGCAGACTTGATATGGGTGAAGAGTGAGCCCAGGGGGATGATATGGGTGAAGAGTGAGCCCAGGGGGACCTGGGAAGGATGGGCGAGCTGTGTGGGCAGAGGGCAGGGAGCGCCTGGCTGCTTGAGGGATGGCAGGCAGGCCAGAGCAGGAGAGGAAGGGAGCAGGTGGTTTGTGCAGAATGTAACAGGAGTGGAGCTTTATATGCTGTCAGAAAGACTTTGGGGTTTTGTTGTTTTTTAAAAAAATAAGAGTGAAAAATACTTTCCTTTACTGTAATAGAGACGAGGAGGTGCTTGGAGGTGGCTGCACTAAACGAAGACGTGAGATCAGTTTTCACTCTCTCTTTAAAGACAGCCATGTGGAACACATCGTGCCTCAGAACTCATGGGGGTTCAGGGCAGCCCTAGAAGACCCAGGAAAGAAGGAAAGTTACTGGAGTGGGGACAGGTTTGGGATTCAATCAAAACATTTATTAAGCACCACTGTGTGCAAGAAGGGCTTTCTAGCAGAGAGAACTGCTCAACAATAGGGGTGTGCACAGCGTGAGGACGATAGGCATCATGATGAAAGAAGGCATATCACACACAAACAGCTGCTGCCTGAGTGCCTAGGAGAAAATGAGGGAGATCAGAAAGCATGGTGCTTACAGCCTAGACATGTGTATACCAGAGGCTCTGTCTAGGAAATTTAAAACAGCAAACTGTAAAGAAAGCAAGTTCACGGCTGCAATTCTGTAGGCACAACAGGAAGCTGGTTGGATAGAAGTCATGACACAGATAAACCGATTGGCAGGGATGAGGGCATATCTGTAAATCAGAAGATATGGCTATTTGTAGAAATTCACAGAGCTGGCATGGGCTGATGTGGCAGAAGGCATTTGTCAGAAGACAAAGGGAGGAAAACACATGGTAGCTAACCCAGACTACTTCCATCAGCTAAAAAAAGAAAAAAAAAGTTTGCTTACACTTTGGCATTTTATGCTTGATAAACTTACAAGAAATTCAGTGGGAACAATGAGGCCCTTATTTTTGCATGTTGCCTGGAAACTGACATACTTGCTTGATTGGGAGGATTTTAAGGAGGAGGAGAAAAAAACAAAAAGATACCCTGAAGCTAGTCTTAGTTCTTCCTTTCTGCAGCAAAAAGAGAGGGGTGCCCTGATTGTAGTTCTACCATCAGTGTGGGCAGAATCGTGAGGGGTGACATATGTCCCAAGATTCTGAATCCTAAAATCCTCCTAGTTCCTATTTCCTTTGCACACCCACCCACCTCTTACAATCTCACTCTGCCCCAAGGGCTGCCTCCTTGACCTGCCCGCTTCCGCCCCATCCTAGTGGCATTCCAGGGAAATCAGCACCACCAAAAGTTGCCAAGAGGCCAAGGGAGATTTAGATGGAGAGATGTCCATTGGATTCAAAGACAAGGAGGCCATTTGTAACCTGAGCCAGAGCAGTTCCCACAGAGTGACATGTCAGGCTGCATTTGGGTTGAGGAATGAATGAGAGATAAGAAATCAAAGCCAACAAGTGTAAGAAATCCAACTATGCAAAGAAGGGGAGTAGAGAGAGTCATAAATTTTAAGACAGAAGAGCCTTGATCGTGTTTAAAAGTTAATGGAAAGAAGACATTTGCAAAGAACAGGTTGGTGATACAGGAGAGAGGGGGGACAGTCCGTAGCATGAGGTCCTGACCCTAGCTAGGATTTTAATGCAGGATGATACATAATTTTAGCCTGGCCTTCTGACCTATTGCTGAGACCCAGCAAACAAGTCCAGAAAAATGTTTCTGGCCGTTACATTCAAGAAGCTTAAGTACCACCATTACGTAGGATCCTGAGCACTGGAACCATTAAATCTAAGAGAAATGACAGATTGTCTGCATCTTGTTATATGGTCAAGAAAAGACTCCCTGTACTATAATACATGTGTAACATTTTCTTAATGTCCTCTGAGAACTGTGACTAATATTATGATAAACTACTCTGTTTCTGAAAGCCGTTTCCATTCCACATTAACATTATCCAATTGATTTTCATTATCTTGGGGACTTTTTTCCTCTTAAGATCTATTGCATTGCTCTGCCTTTAATTGTTTTAAAAACAAGCGTCATTTTAAAGCAAGACATTTACAGAGGCATAAATTAGTTTGAAGCAAACTCAGAACTCTGTGTGACTTCAAGAGGCTCAGTTCTGACCAACAAAGACGGGAAGCAAAGGGATGGTACTGATCAGCACTGTTATTCAGGCATCTCAATATGAATGCTTTAATTTTCAAAGAGAATCCCACAAAAATGCAGATGGGATGGAATCACTGAGCCATCCAAAACTGGGACTATAATTAGTTGTGGAATTTATATTCCAATGTATTTTTTAATCTTGTAAGCTTTGGATGCTACTTAACCTCCCACCTAAAAGCATGCATGGATAACTTAAAAACCCTCTCATGATGGCAGCATGAGTAGCTTTGTGGGACATGCAGGCATAGAGCCAATCTGCTCCACAGTACAGTGAAGAGACGCTGTTTCGGGCTGTGGGTAACAGTGGCCAGCACGTTGTAGGGCACAGTGATTGGAAGCAGATGCTCTTAGCAGCCAACTGGAGATGCTGTAATATGGCGGACATTGGACAGCTGCATGAGCAGAAGCTGAGAATTTTCTGCAGAGCGGTAAGGCATCTCATGATGAAGGAGGAAACAAGAGCACACTTGGCATGCAGATGAACACCAGAACTTGACAACAACGTAAAAGATTCCCATACCAGATGAAGTGTGAGTCCCTAGTCGCAGTAGACCCAACATTCTCAGTAATTCCTTAGGGATAATGTATTAGACATTAATATTAGATCCTGCCGGATGGTGAAGACAGTCACTGGCACTACCACTGTGGTGCCTCAGTGTGGTTCTCATTGCATTGTGGATCCAGCACTTCCAGTTCCTTCTTCTGGTAAGACCCTGCTTCAGCTATTGTTAGTAATAGCAGCAATGGCTAGATTGAATGCACGCCAGTTTGTTTCAGGCAAGATTCTGTCACTTCTATAGAGTCTGCCTAATTTCTAAGAGTGCTGCATATTATACTAGACATTGATTTCCATTTTTCAGGAGAAGATTTTCCCACTAAAGTTCAGCGAACAATTTATAATTCTTTCCAGAGCACATGTTTCTCTATTGACAAATAATGTCAAAGCTGGGTTGTGCTGCTTTATGAATTAAACATGATATGGGCCAGTAAAGAAGGAAATTTTACTTTATTAAAAGTGGACTGGGGCTTATAAAGTGGGTACTTCAGAAATCGTTTGATCTGATACTATACTGACCCTTGCTGCAAGGATCTTTTCTAATTTTCTTAAGGCATTCTGTCAGTGTATTAGATGAAATATCCTTGACTATTTCACTTATGCAAGATTTACCCAAGTATGTTTTATGTGAGCAATTGCTTAGGTTTGCACTTTGGTAAAGGTTTCTGAGAATTTTGTCCAAAGGTAGTCTGGCCATAGCCACTCATGTCAGAGAATTGGACACCCTAGCTTTATGTGAAGCACATCATGCCAGACCCAGAGAATTCTCTTAGGTGCTATTGTATTCACCTCTGCATTTTAGAAGCGACTAGGCTTGGAATCTACTGGAAGCACATTGGTGAGATGCAGCCCAGAGTGGTCTGAGTGAACCAACAACATCGTTCCAAGAAAGCCGGACAACAGGCACTGGAACTAGTCCCTCTGTCTGGCACTGACTAGGGCTTTTTCAGAAGAGTGTTTAGGATTTAGCTTGTATTTTACATAGGTGGGGAAAGACATCCAAAAGCATGCAAAGCAGATTATCTTGACTTGGGTTCTTTCAGAAGCTGACCCTGAGGCAAGGATTTAGATGCAATAGTTTACTTGGAAGCTGACCCCAAGAAGCCCTGGTAGAGAGATGGGGAAGCAAGAGAGGGAGAAAGGGGTCTATACAGGGTGTGTACCAGCCTGTGACCACTGTGGGAAATGGGGCTCAGTCCTGCTGAGGCTCACATACCTCAGAGTTAGCCCACCTAGGAGTGAGCTGGCAAAGAAGCTGGACTATTGATCCATCAACAACTCCCCATCCATCACTGGTTGAGGGCTGCTTCCATGAGCATTAGCTCATTGGCACTGCCAACTTACCTGGTGCTCAGACTCCCCCAGTAAGGAAAAGAAAATGCTTAGATGAAAAGGGGCAGTGCTGGCATACACACACACACACACACACAACTGCTGGTGAGCTCTACATGGCTCCAGCACAAGGAAGGGGAAAAGAATCTGTAAGCACAGAGAATTTGATTAGACAAAAGAAATATATAAACAATTATTGAGTGCTATATGCAAGGTCCTGTGCAGTGGTTATAATAAGAAAACATTGTCTTCCTCCCTCTCAAGGAGTTTGCTTTTAAACAGGTGAGACAAAACATTAAAAAATAGAGAAAAATAACTCCTCAAGGTGCCCAAGTCCTTTCATTATTCAAGGTAGTGGCGATATGAAGAAATAATTAGTGCTTTCTAAATTGCAGAGGGGAGAGAGAGCATGTGCAAGCACTAGAGAGAAAGCAAGTGACTTTTAGCTGGAGACAAGGGAGATCAGGGTGGACTTTGCAGAAAAAATAAGATTTTAATTGGGCCTGAAATGATGGTTGGATTAGATGAAGGAGAGAGGGGTATCACTGGTAGGTGAGTGTTTCAGGTGGATATGAGAAACATGTTGACTTTTTTGGAGGATTAAACACTGAAAAAGACATATAATAAAACAAATGAAATAGTGGAATCTCTGATATCCTTTAGTCTTGCTGATGCACATTCAGAATTAAAAGTCAAAACCCCCAAGTGAACTCACTGGCCCATGTCTGGTAGGAGGGTGAGGACCATCTAAAAGTCACCAAAAAGGCTACTGCAAAGACCCAGTGGACAGGGGACCATCCAGGAGGCCTAGCAGCAGGTATCAGTGACCCTGCTCTGAGGCTGGGGACTTAAGGGGAAAACTCAGGGTCAGGGCCCCAGAGACAAGCAAGTGTACTAAGCTGAGACACTACTCTCAGGAACCAATGGTGTTACACTCTGTTTGTTGCCTCCTGCTGACAAGGAGTCCCTGTTTGAGGGCTGAGCAATAGAGGGATTTAAAAGAAAACTGACAACTCAGTAACAAAACTAATAACCCAGTAAAACACAAAAGATTTGAACAGATATTTCACAAAAAAAGATATATGGATGGCAAATAAGCACATGAAAAGATGCTCAACATCATAATCAAGAAGGAAATGTGAATTTAAACCAATAAGATAGCAATGCATACCACTAGTCCTTGGACAACACGACTTGCTGCTGAGGACGTGCAGTGACCAGAACTCTCTTCCACCGCTGGTGGGAATGCAGACTCATGCAGCCATTTTGGAAATCACTTAGTAAGTTCTCATAAATTTCACACTTGCTATATGACCCAGCAATCCTATTCTTAGGTGTCACCCAAGAAAAATATCTAAAGATACCCCACAAAAAGATCCGTACAGCAGCCTAAGTTATAATCTTCTCAAACTGGAAAGAACCAAAATGTTAATCAATTGCAAGTGGATAACCAGATTGTGGAACATCTCTGCAATGGAATACCATTCCGCAATAAGAAAGGATAACTACTGACACAACAGCACGAATGCGTCTTAAAATCATTATCAGTGAGAGAAGCCAGACACAAAATGCTACACACTGAACTATTCTATTTATATGACATTCTGAAAAAAAGGCAAATTACAGGAACAGAAAACAGATCAGTGTTTGCCAGGGGCTGAGAGTAGGGGTCGGGGTGACTACAAAGGGGAAGGAGGGAACTTTATGGGATGATGGAAATGTTCTATATCTTATTGTGGTGTTTACTCAGCTGTCTGCATTTTTCAGAATTTATGAATCTGTCCATCTAAAAGGGGGTGAATTTTTCTGCTTGCAAATTATATCTCAATGAACTTGCTTTAATAAAAGATGTAAGGATGGGGAGGGGAAGGAGGTGAGAGCCAGCCGAAACTTGCCGACTGCTCACAAGACTCCCACGGCTGTGGCACATTCCCAAATCCTCTGATTAGACCAAGCAGCTGGGGGGACATCTGTCCTGCTGCCCTGGGTTCCAGCCTCAGCTCTGCCCACACACCTGCCAGCCCCTCAACCCCGGAGCCTCTGTGTTCTCACAGCGACATGCTCACCTCTTGGCTTAGACGATGGGAGGTTATATTCTTTCAAGGTGATTCTAGGCTGGCCATGGACAAAATGAGGATTAGCTTGTTTGGGTTTCTTCGTAGAGATATGAGGAACTGCTGTACTGTTTCCCATAGTGGCCGTACCTATTTATGGTTGTTCACGTCACAGACTAAAAAAACCTGAGACAACGGAAAATGAATGGAAAGGAGGGGTCAAGAGTGGAGGGTCAGGGCCGTTCTCAGGTTGTTTTCAGCCAAACGCAGCCAGAAATTTCTGTCTTGAGTGGATTTGTCACTCATTTCCATCCTGCCTCTGATCTGCACTGGAATCAAGGGAGGAAAACGTGAAATTCTGTGACAGTGATTGGCAACAGGGAAGTGTCAAGAAGAAAAAAGAGCTCATGGAAACAGCAACACAATTTTCTCAGAAAAAAGGCAATTTGGGAGAATTTAGTGGAATTCCAAAAGGGTGGTTGGGTGTAAACATGCGCTTGGCACTGGGCATTGAATTTCTCATTCGCATATCTGTGCCATCTCCCAGTAACTAGCAGAGAGTGTGAGTGTAATCTCCTAATGAATACATGTTTTTCATGCATTGTAACCCTTCAGGTAGATGCTGCATGTTACCCATTTATCCTAAACTCAGTTTTGCTGGTTATATTTGTAGTTGGCACACTATTGAAATGCAAAGAGGCTGTCCAAATATATAGCCCCATACAATTGCTTTCTTTCATCACTCAAGTTAATAGAAATCTGTTTTGCTTCCTATAGGATTTGGGGTTTGTTTTGATTTTTTTCTTTCTATTTTTCATGAAGGGAGGGAGCCCAGAAATTTAAAACAGTGAACGCTGAAGATCCAAGATTACCAGTCTTGCAGCAGCTCTGCCTGCTTCACTGTGATAACATATTTGATAAATACCTCTCTGTATAGATTAGAAAGAGAGAACGGATCCTTCTCAGCAAGTGATTGTGTGGATCTTCCATTAGTGAAAGGGGACCATCATCACAGGAAAAGGACAGAAGAATTCTTGCCACAGATAAGAGGGAAACACATGTAACTTCTCACATTACAACGTATGTTTGCTTTAAATAGAGAGGAAGAAAGAGGATGTGGAGAAACTGGAATCCTTGTGCACTGCTGGTGAGAATGTAAAATGGTACACTCACTATGGAAAACAGTATGGCAGTTCCTCAAAACAGAAAATAGAACTACCATGTGACCCAGGGTGGTGGATTGAATGTCCCCCCAAACTCACTGAAGCTTAGCCCCCACTGTAACTGTCGAGGGTGGGAAATCCTATTATGGTAAAAGAGGTGATTTGATTGTGAGGACCGTGCCCTAGTAAATGGAACAGGAAATTGATGGTTTAATGGTGGTCATGGGCATGGTTCTGAGGGTTTTAAAAGAAGAGTGCAAGAGGAATTCTTTCTCTGCTCCTTCCATCCACCGTGTGACACCCTGCTTTGCTGTGAAGTCACTAACCACCGTCAAGGCTCTCACCAGATGTGTTCCCTGGACTTTGGACTTCCCAGCTTCCAGAATTATAAGCAATAAATATTGTTTCTTCTTAAACTACCCAGTTCTAGGCTTTTTGTTACAAGAAACAGAAATGGACTAATACATTCAGCAATCCCACTTCTGGGTATATATCCAAAAGAATTGAAAACACAGTCTCAGAGATATTTATATTCCCCTGCTCATTGCATCATAATTCACAATAGCCAAGAGGTGAAAGCAATCCAGTGTTCACTGACAGATGAACAGATAAACAAAATGTGGTGTATACTTACAATGGAGTATTATTCAGCCTTAAAAAGGAATGACATTCTGATACATGCTGCAACATGGATGAGCCTTGAGGACATTAAGTGAAATAAGCCAGTCACCAAAAGGCAAATACTTTATGATTCCATTTATAAGAGTCATCTAAAGTAGTCAAATTCATAGAGGCAGAAGGGACAATGGTGGTTGTACTGGGGAATTGTTTTGTGATGGGTGTAGAGTTTCAGTTTACAAGGTGAATACGTTCTGGAGGTCTGTGTCACAGCAACGTGAATATACTTTACACTAGTGAACTGTGCTCTTAAAAATGGTTAAGATGCTCAGTCTTTGTGTTGTGTTGTGGGTTTTTATTTTTTAACCACAATTTTAAAAATTTTTAAGAAAAAGAGAGGGAGGGAGAAAAGGAAGGAGGGGAAAGAACAAATTTTGAGGGAAATGAGACTCAAATGAGTTGTGCCCGTAAGTAAATTTTATTTGGGGTTATAGCTTTGGGGAGTAGCATTCTTCCTTTGTAGTCTTTCTGTGTTTGAGAACAAATCCATAAAAATCTTCCTCTGTATGTATAGGTACATGTGTGTGCTGATTACAAAACAAACTCCCATTTTGTTACCTCCTCATGGAACAGAGTAAAAACAGACTCACTGGGGTGCTAGTTTCCACAGGGTAGAGAAGTACTGACTTCAGACTTGGGGATTCTAGAATAATATTTTTAATTAAGAGGCTTAAAATGTAGCAATAGTTAAGATGTGTGACAGCTGAAGAATTTGTGAAGACTAATGATTTGCTGAAATGGGATAAATAAGCTGTTTGCTTGCATTTGTTTTCTTTTTTAAAAATTTTTATTGGCATATTCATTGTTACAAATCATACTTATTCTTTATGCCCCTTATCCAATCTCTCCACCTCCCCCCTCTAGTAACCATAGATTTATTCTCTCCATCTGATAGATTAACTGTTCCTCTGTTGGTCTGTTGCCCGGATGATCTGTCCAGCACTGAGGCAGGTGTGATCAAGTCCTCCCCTATTATTGTAAAGCAGATGCTGCTTCTATTACCCTGGAGTGTGCTTTGTGGAGAGAGAGGTTCAGCTTCTACCAGCTCCATTCCTCAGGACCCTGGCAGGGCCCCGGGGCAGTGGCGGCTGCTTTCTAGTTGTGAAGTTGTTCAGCTTCCCCTGGCTCCACGCCTCATTCTGAGATGTTGTTGCCGAGCCATCGCGGAGAAGGGTGAGAGGGGATGGGGGAGGGAAATAGGGTGGGAAGAAGAGGAAGGAGGGGGCATGAATGAGGTCCTTGGTGCCCCCTCATTCTGGCAGGGGAGACCATGGGGCTTCTTGTGGTGGCTCAGTGGTCATTGCTAGGCTGGTTGCAGACTTCGGGGGGGGGGGCATGGCTGAGGTCCCTGGCCCTGTCCTGGCCCTGGCTTGGGAGCCCAGGGGGCTTCCGGTCCTTCTAGGTTTTATAGGTGTTCTTTGATGAAGTTAACATGAAACTTTGTATCTAGTCTGGGGGAATTTTGTTTTTTCTTTCAGTTCTGTGTTTGATTATTTGCTGTTCCCAGCACTTAAACTCTGCACTAGAACTAATTTGTTGTCCTTTGCTTACTTCTAAAATGGGGGAACTTCCTGTGGGAACCAGCACTTGAGCCCTGTGCTTGAGCTTAATTGCTTCGTTGCTGCTGATTCTCTGGGGAAGTCTTTTTGTGCAGCTCAGGTTTTAATTGTTGATCTTGTAAGCACTTCCAGGTCTTGTGAGGTCTGGTACATCTGGGTTGTGTGGAAACTCTGGTCTGGGCCTGAGGTTTCTGAGCAAACTGCACCCAGTGTAGTTCTATATTCCTGACCTGTCTCCCCTGAATGGTCCTGCACTGATTGGAGAGCAGATCAGCTGTCCATGCTGTGCCCCACTGTTCTCTTGGGGGGCTCGTCTCCCCCACCACCCACACTTCAAACACTTCCCATGGGGTGGACTGTGCGCTGGTCCCTTGCAGTGACTCACCAGCCTCTGAGTGGCTCCTTTTTTCTGTTGTCTGTGACTCCTCTCTCCTGGCCTGGGGGCCACAAGGCCCTCTCCTCCCCTGCCACCTCCAAGCAACTTCATATGAAAGGCACAGCTGCAGGTTTTGCCAGCTCTTGCTGCGTGAGCTCACCAGCTCAAGCCTGGAAGCAGCTGGAGATCGAAATGGTGGGAGCAGTCCTTTCTTTCTCTCATTGTGGCTTCTCCTGCCTTCATGGACTTCATAGGTCTCTCCTCCCCCTCCTCTGAGTTCAAGCAGCGCAGCTTGGCTGTCATTGCTTGTGTGTGTGTGTGTGTGTGTGTGTGTGTGTGTGTGTGTGTGTGTGTGTGTGTGTGTTGTTGCAATTTTTTATGAATTACTGATGTAATGTCAAAGTATAAAAGGTGAAATAACCTTTGGGAGATTTCTTTAGATTCAACTAAACATTTGACTCACAGATTACCATAAAGTACCCCACTTCAGGTTTTTTTTGGGGGGGGGGTGGCTGGCACGTCCAGAGATTGAACCCTATACCTTGCTGTTCAGATTTTTTTTTTTATTGAATCATAATTGATTATACATATTTTGGGGGTTCAACATTGACATATGTTGATCAAATCGATGTTATTAGCATATACATTATTACAAATCGTACTTATTCTTTATGCCCCTTGTCCAATCTCTTCCATCCCTTTATCCCTCACCTCTCTCACCACTGAGAACCCTAGATTTCTTCTCTCCTGAAAGAGTAAGTGTTACTCTGTTGATTTGTTGCCTAGATGATCTGCCCAGTGCTGAGAGAGGTGTGTTCACTATTATCATAAAGTAGATGCTTCTTCTTTTCACTCTGGAATGGGCTTTGTGGAGAGAGACATCCTCTTCTTTGGTCTCTGCTGGTGACTCTCCTTGCATCAATGCACTCGAGTGGCTGGCAGACCATGTGCATGGTGGTTGTGGCAACTAGCCGCTTTTGCAGCAGCCGTGGCTATTGTGGTGGCTGTCGTGGGCCACCCACATGGAGTGGTGTTTTTGGCGTGCTCCTTGTCTGGTTGGGGGAGGAGGGGTCAGTCCCCGGCTCCATCTGTTTTCACATTCTAAGATGATGTTGTGGAGCAGTTGGGTGGGAGGGGGAGAGGGGAAGGGGAAGGAAATAGGGTGGGAGAAGGAAGAAGGAGGGGCATGGCTGAGGCCTGTGGCAACCCCCTCATTCCTGCAGGGGATTCCAGAGGGCTTCTGGTGGTGGCTTGGTCATTTCTGGGCTGAATGCAGATGTCAGGGAGGCATGGCCAAGGCCTGAGGCCCCCACCACCCAGCTCAGGAGCCCAGGGTGCTTCCTGTGGCAGCTCAATGGTCATCTCTGGGCTGGGTGTCAGTGTCGGGGGGCATGGCTGAGACCCCCCAGCCCTCTCCCCTCCCTGGCTTGGGGTCCCAGGGAGCTTCTGGTCCTTCTAGGTTTTATTGCTGTACTTTGGTGAAGTGAGACCTTTACTAGTTAATATCAAACTTTGTCTCTGGTCTGTGGGTATTTTGTTTTTTCTTTCAGTTCCGTGTTGGATTATTCACTGTTCCAAACACTTAAACTCTGCACTGGAACTAATTTGTTGTCCTTTGATTGCTTCTAAAATGGGGGAATTTCCTGTGGGGACCAGTACCTGAGCTTTGCGGTTGAGCTAAATTACTGCTTTGCTGTTGATTCCCTGGTGAAGGCTTTTTGTGCCACTCAGGTTTTAATGGTTGACCCTGTTTGTACTTCCAGGTCTTGTGAGGTCTGGTACACCTGGGTTGTGTAGAAACTCTGGTCTGGAACTCAGTCTTTTCAGCAAACTCTTTCCCCTGCAGTTCTATATTCCTGACCAGTCTCCCCTGAGTAGTCCTGTGTTGACTGGAGAGCAGATCAGCTGTCCTTGCTGTGCCCCAGTGCTCCCCCAGTGGACCCGTCTTCCCCACCACCCTTTCTCCAAACACTTTCTATGGATGGACCCTTGCAATGACTCACCAGCCTCTGAGTGTCTCCTATGTGGGTCCACAGGAACCCTGTTAGTGGTCTTGCTGGCCTGAGGGCCACCAAGGCCCTCTTCTCCCCTGCAGCCTCCAAGCAACTTCATATAAAGGCACAGCAGTGACTCTTGCCAGCTCTTACTCCATGTGCTCACCAGGGCCAGCCTTGAAGTGGTCGGGATTCAAAATGGTGGGAGCGGTCCTTTCTTTCTCTCATCGTGGCTTCTCCTGCCTTCATGAAGCCCGTAGGTCTCTCCTCTTCCCCTGAGCTTTAGTGGCCCAGCTTGGCTGTCATTGCTTTTTAATAGTTGTAAATTGGTTGATTGTGGGAGAGGGTGACGCTGGGGACCATCTATTCCACTATCTTGACCAGATTCTTTTTTCTTTGCATATCAACAATCGATAGAGTCACTCACACAGTGATGAGTAACCTCAAAAAAAGAAACAGGTATCTCTGAGTTTACAACTCCAAGCACCTAAAACTGCAAAGAATTCTAAAAAAAAAGGATGTGACAGTGCTGTGTACTCCAGAGAAGGCTTCCGACTTCTAAGGCACTGAGGGTGCTGAATTTTATGGAAATGTTACAACTGATGGAAACATTATATAGAATAGGCTTGTCTCATACAATTATGTCATTGTATTAAAATAAAACACTTTATTTTTGTTTTGTTTCCACTTTCCATTTTTATGTATTTGGTAGAGTTAATTCCTTCCCTAGAGAAAAAGCTGGGCAGCCCATGAATTTCCTTTTCACTTTTATGTAAATAAAATCTTCCAGTTACTCGAAATTTCAGCACAGTCTTTATTCACAAATTACAAGCCCGGTCTCTTATAATAATCAAAACTATGAACTTGACTTAAAGTCGAGGCATCTCCCCACTCCAGCTCGGGCCAGCTCGAGCAGACAGCAGAAGGACCGTGCTCAGTTTCTTGCCTCCCTCAAGGAGCTACTGTGCTCATCTTGCCTCAGCTGCTAATCTGAGTTCGTCATGTATCCCATGTTTATGTTGCTAATGTACAACTAACAAAGCACTTTCTATGGAAAAATCACTGGGCTAGGAGCAAGAAAATGATTTATGTTACTTTGTGACCTGGAAAAGCAGCAGTGGATGAGACCCAGGATTTGGACACAGGATGCTTAGCTTTGAATCCTGACTCTACATTTAGCTGTGTAACCTTGGACATATTAATTAATTTCTCCACTTCCTCAGTTTTCTCATCTGTAGATGAGCATAATAACCATGATACTGTCTCTGTCAGGGCTCAATGAGAGAAGAAGAACCAGTTTGAGATATAGATATTAAAAGATTTATTAACTGGAACTGGCTTATGCGATTATGGTGGCTAGCCAAGCAAGGCCCAAATCTACAGCTGCCGCCCACAGTTGGAATTTCTTCTATCTCCCTCATTTCTTTAAAGCCTTAGCCCTGCCTTTAAGGCCCATCCAGATAATCTAAGATTATCTCCATTACTTTAGGTCAGCTAATTACGGACCTTACATCTATAAAATACCTTCACAGCAACACCTACATTACCATTTTTTTTTAACTGGCAAAAATTATGTATCTTTATCATGTATAACACAATGCTTTGAAATATGTATACATTTTTGGAATAGTTCAATTGAGCTAATTTACATATGCATTACCTCATATACTTATTTTTTTTTTTTTGTGGCAAGAACACTTAAAATCTACTCTCAGCGATTTTCAAGAATACAATGTTATTAGCTATAGTCACCATGTTGTAAAATAGATCACTTTAACTTACTCCTATCTAACTGAAATTTTGTATCCTTTGACCAACATCTCCCGACCCTCCAGCCCCTGGTAACCACCATTCTACTGTCTCCTTCTATGAGTTCCACTTTTTTAAGATTCCACATATAAGTGAGATCATAAGGTATTTATCTTTCTGTGCCTGGCTGATTTCATTTAATGTAATTTCATCCAGGTTCATCCATGTTGTTGCAAATGACAGGATTTCCTTATTTTTAGGGCTGAGTAGTGTTCTGTTGTGTGTGTGTGTGTGTGTGTGTGTGTATACACACCACATTTCCTTTTATCCATTCATCTGTGATGAACGTTTAGGTTGATTCCATATCTTGACTGTTGTGAATAATGCTGCAATGAACACGAGAGTGCAGATATCTCTTTGACATATTGATTTCATTTCCTTTGGATATATACACACTAGTGAGAATGTTGGATCATATGGCAATTCTGCTTTTAATTGTTTGAGGACCTTCCATACTCCATACCGAGATGGTCTAGAGCCTGAGTCTGAGGGAGCTGGCCAGGCACTGGGGTGGGCCTGGAGCTACAAGATTCAACCTGGTGCCCAAGGTGAGACTAGAGGCTCAGTCCATGGGTACTGGCCTAGAGTCTGGGGCTGTGAGGGCCTGCCCAGTGTGGGGTTTTACTGGGGTGGGCCTGGTTTTAGGATCCCTGGCAAAGTCCAATGCTCACTTCCCTCTCCTTCCCCCACACGGCAGGCATTTCTCTCCACACTGTGCTGCCTGGGGGAGGGGTACTGAGTGTAATGTAAACCTGTTCCACCCTCTTCAATGCATCTTTTCTTAATTCTGTGTTACACCCAGGTGCTGTAATCTCTCACCTGATTTCCTTTGCTTTTGTGAAGGTATTTTTTCTGCAGCGGTTGTTGTGCAAATTGATACTTTTGAGATAGGAGGTACTCAGTTTCCTTGGGTTTGAGTCTCAGGACATACCTCTGGGTTTCAAGCCACTCCCCAAGGTCTCAGGCCCCTCCTCTAGGCTCTCCCCTAGAGGAGAGTTACTGTTGCTTATTGTACCTATTTTTGGTACCAACAAGGGGAGACTGAGACCAGAAGGGGCAGACTTGTGCAAATCCAGTGGGTTAGCATCCTTGGTAGAAAGGAGTGATGTAACTCTAGTAGCTAAGCATGCTCAGTAAAAGGAATTTATATAGGCTTATATGACCTCAGTGACCAAGCATGCTCAGTGGAAGGGAGTTTATCCTTTGAATGACCTCCCACTGGCGATGCTAGAGAGCACCAAATATATTTGAATATTGAATATATTCAGTGCATGTGGTAGAATTTGACCAATGAGCATGCTCTAAAAGAGACCAACTGAGCATGTGCAAGATGAGGTTACATAACTGTGAACCACCCCCTTAGTTGAATATTCATTAGATAGCATGAATGTGTATTAGATAGCAGAGCTATAGAAGTTAAATCCCGGCAGAAGGTGGGGCTGTTGTCCACTTCTCCTGGGGCCAGCCTGCACTTCTCTGGTGGGGTGTGTATGCTTTTCTTCTGTGTCAAACTTACTTCTAATGGGCAGCTGCTCACTCTCTTGAGCCAGCCTACACTTTGTACTAAACTCTAAGTGTGTATTTCCAAAACTTGTTGCTGGCCCTGTGCAGTCTCTGGAGCTAGGCTGCACTTTTCTCTGTGAAGTCTGTGTTCCTTACTTTGTTACATTAAAACTGTTCTCACTTTCTCCTGTGACTCTGCTCTTTAGTTCCTTCTTGTGGTGGAGTCAAGAACCTGCTAGAGGGTGGGATGGGTTGAGGCTGGCTCTCAGGCCTCCTCAGACCTCTCCTCTTCCTCCAGTATCAGTATTGTGGTTGGGATGAGGGCAGCAGAGTCATATTCCACCATCTTCCTGATGTCAGTTCTCCCAGATTAGCATTTATTGAATAATTGGAGAGCATAGGCTTGCCAAGTTGACATATCAAAAAAACCATCACAATATCTACACCATCAGTCATCCTAAGGATTAAGTGATATTTGCAAATCACTTTAATAGTGTCCAGCATATAGTAAATAATAAATGTTAATGATCACAAATATCGCTTACCAGTTATATGACATTGAGCCAGTCATGTGACTTGATTGATCCTGCTTTCTCAACTGTAGAAAGTTGCTAACAGCTCTTCATTCTCTTGAAGCCTGAGTTTTTGGCTGTGTTAGAGGAAAGGAGGCTAAGCAAGCTGAGATTGGACAGAGAAGCAAACTGGAGTGAAGTAGGGATAAAGAAAAAGGAAGAGGCCATGGCGTAGGAGGAAGAACAAAACAACACAAAAATTCCTAAGTCCCTCCAAACACATTGTAAGTGAACAGACTTCCAGATTTACTGAGTAGACCGGCCTTTGTCTACGGCCATCCTGACTCCTAGGTGCCTCAGCCCAGCACCAGGGAATTCTTGGCAGAGTGGCAATAAAAGCCCAGCTCTTCTGCAGGTTAGACTTCTTCGGGTAACACTCAGCTTGCACCTACTCTGTGCCAGGCCTGGGTAGATGCTGCTGTGACAAACCTAGAAGTTGTTTCCAATTCTTCATTAGCAGGAAATGCTTCCGTCTGATAAATTACCTTTACTCCTCAGCATCATCTCCACACACAAAAAAGTGTTCTTTCTAAAAAAGGGCCTCCAGTTTATTGCCAACCTGGGGGTTTGGGGACAATAAGGCATGCACTGGATGTCTCCACTTCCAGCTCGAAGATGTTACCACCCTTGAAAGATAATGCCATTTAGTATTTCAAAACAAAGATCTTGACATTTCCTGTTATGACGATGAGAAAGAATGCAAGCTATTCTCCCTCAGGCAATAGCTAAAAACAGTCAAAAAGGGTTAGAACCTTCCAATTTATCCCCTGAGGAAAGTCGAGGTGCTGGGCTGCAGTGATCTAAATCCTCAGCAAGTCCCTTTGTCATGAAGAAAGATGGAAGCTGGGGGAAAAGTGATTGTGGATGACCCAGAGAGGGAAGGAGAGACACTACTAGATAGGTAACTGATCATCTGAAAAGTCACTACTCAAAAATAGAATGAGGTAATATTCTTTTTTTTTTTTAATACAGAGAATATTTTCATGTGTTACTTGTGGAATTTAAAATCAAATTACAAAAGCATAAGATGAACCACTCTGGATTGGCTGAGGTTCCAGCAGATGCTGTCATGTAGGGCCAATGCTCATGATTCTGGGACTGTGAGAAAATGGGCCCCCAGCATAGGTCATATTAACACCAACCCACGAGGCTTCCAGTCAGGATGGCAGAATAGTTGGTCCCCAGCATCACTGTCTCCCACAAATCAACCAATTTACAACTATAAAAAAGCAAGAACAGCCAAGCTGGGGCTGCTAGAGCTCAGGGGAAGAGAAGAGACCTGTGGAGTTCATGAAGGCAGAAGAAGCTACGATGAAAGAAAGAAAAAATCACTCTGACCATTTCGAGCCCTGGCTGCTTCCAGGCTGGAGCTGGTGAGCTCATGGAGCAGGAGCTGGCAAAAGCCACAGCCATGCCCTTAGGATGAAGTTGCTTGGAGGCTGCAGGGGAGAAGAGGGACTCGGTGGCCCCTAGGCCAGCAAGACCACTAATAGGGTTCCCATGGACTCACATAGGAGCCACAACAACTGAAAAAAAAGAGCCACTCAGAGGCTGGTGAGTCATCGCAAGGGACTGCAGCATGGCCTGACCCATGTGAAGTGTTTGTAGCACAGGCGGTGGGGGAGATGGGTCCACCGGGAGAACACTAGGATACAGCAAGGACAGCTGATCTGCCCCCCAATCAGAGAAGGACCACTCAGAGGAGAAAGGTCAGAATATAGAATTGCATGGAGTGCAGTTTGATGAAAAGACTCAGGCCCAGATAGAGTCTTGAATCTCTTGAGAGCCAGAAGTACCTATAAAGTCACCTGTTAAAACCTGAGCTGCACAGAAAGGCTTCCCTAGGGAATCAGCAGCAAAGCAACAATTTAGCTCAACCACAGAGCTCAAATACTGGTCCCCACAGGAAGTTCCCCCATTTTAGAAGTAAGCAAAGGGCAACAAATTAGTTCCAGCACAGAGTTTAATTGGTGCGAACAGCAAATAATCCAACACAGAAATGAAAGGAAAACCAAAGTACCTGCAACCAGAAACAAAGTTTGATATTAACTAGTATAGGTCTTTCACCAAAGAACACCTATGACACCTAGATGAACTGAAAGTCCCCTGGGCTACCAAGGCAGAAAGAGGGGAGGGCTAGGAGCCTCAGCAATGCCCCCCAACACCCAAAACCAATCCTGAGGGTGGGGGAAGAGGGTCTCAGCCCCCCCCCACACACATGTGCAGCCAGTCCAGGGACAACCACTGAGCCACTGCATGATGTACCCTGGGCTCTCCTGAGCTGGGGCAATGGGAGGCCTGGGCCACACCCCCCACACACGTGCAACCAGCCCGGTGACGACCACCAAGCTGCAGCAAGAAGGTTCCTGAGCTGGGATGGTGGGGGGCGAGGGCTTTTGCCACACACCCCACCCCTGACATCTGCACCCAGCCCAGCAATGACCAAGCCACTACTGGAAGTCCCCTGGTCTCCCCTGTGGGAATGAGGGGGGTGTCACAGGCCTCAGTCCCACTCCTCCTCCTTCCATCCCATTTCCTTCCCCTTCCCCTCTCCCCCTCCTTCCCAACTGCTTCACAACAACATCCTAGAATGTAAAAAATATTAATAAAATTACATTTTCTTTAAAAAAAACAAAACAGAACAAACAACCCACATTTCACAAGCTTGGACTCACCTTCACATAAGGCATAATCCCTTCTCCTTCTTATTCCTTCAGTTGTTTGGGGGAGACTCCCAAGGCAGTCAGCCGTGTGCTCCTGTTAAGGTCAACATGCCTCTTGAGTTTCTTCTGGTTCTCCATTCAGTGAGGCTCTGTCAGGAACTCGGTGACCCACCTCCTGAGGGCAAATGCCAAATGCCAACTCGTTTGACAAATGTCAAATGACGGCTCCTGTCAGGGGCTCCCTCAATCTCCAGGTCCCCAAAACCGCTCCCTCCCCTTTTCCTTTGTGTCAGTCTTATTATCTCTGGGGAAAGGCACCATCCTTGTGGGTTTTCTACATTGTGCCCACACATTTATAAATGGCACCTTATTAAACTCTTCAAAAGGTATCCCATATGAGCGTGCCATCCATTTCTGCTAGGACTCTGTCTGATACACCAGATGTGTCTGAATCTCACTCTAGGCCTCAGGCTAAAGTCTCTGCTATGCCATGATGTCTTGTCTGAAAGTCTTGTCGAACCATTTGGTGAAAATGGTTCAGGAGACTGAGAGATCATGCTGAAGATGTTTTAAAGTTGAAATTGAAATGGTGAGGTTTGCCTCATGGTTTCTGCGACTTAATGCAACTGGTTGGAAAATTGTCAGCACAGTGAGGCTGATCATTGCCGTCCGCACACAGTGAAGTCAGGTAAAAGGAATTTACCAATTTACCAAGAGGCACAGGGACCCCAGTGTCCAAGCACCTTGAGGCAGTAGGATTGGCAGCTACTGTTGGAAGTGTCTTTAAGACACAGTGACCAGCCAGCCTGGCTCTGAGCCAACACTGAAAGGGATTTCA
Source organism: Cynocephalus volans (assembly GCF_027409185.1). Lineage (NCBI taxonomy): Eukaryota > Metazoa > Chordata > Mammalia > Dermoptera > Cynocephalidae > Cynocephalus > Cynocephalus volans. The sequence goes on along the minus strand of NC_084461.1, from coordinate 95,534,944 downwards.
ATGTAAAACCATGACAGCAGTGTCACCATCTGCTGCTGCTTAATTCCTGCAGACTCAAGGCTGTAGATCCCACTTCCCCACCTTGACTGATCTCATCAAGTGCATCAGAGCCACCACATTGCCTGCATTGAAATGTTGGCCTTACTCCAAGTGCATGGGTGGCATATCTTCAAATGCACGGGGTATAGAATTATAGGTTCACAGTTTGGCTTTCAAATTTTTCTTTCAGCATTTAAAGATGGTTTCTACTCTCTTCTGGCCTCTATGGTTTCTGATAAGTCAGTCGTTAATTGGATCACTGTCCTTCTGCATAAAACTGTCATTTTTCTCTTGCTGCCTTCAAGATCTGTTCATGATCTTTGGCTCTCAACAGTTTTATGAGGATGTACCTCAGTGTGAACTTCCTTGTATTTAACCTCCCTGGTGCTGTGTGAAGACACAAACTGCTTCTGCTTGCAGGTATGACAAACAAAGGTCTTGCGGGACAAAACACGTGACAGAAAACAACTTCAATGCCTTTGATTGACAAAGGCACCAAGCCTATACACTGGGGAAGAGACTGCCTCTTCAGCAAATGGTGCTGGGAGAACTGGATATCCATATGCAGGAGAAGGAAACTAGACCCATACCTTTCACCATACACTAAAGTCAACTCAAAATGGATTAAAGAATTAAATATACACCCTGAAACAATAAAACTTCTTAAAGAAAACATAGGAGAAACACTTCAGGAAGTAGGACTGGACACAGACTTCATGAATACGACCCCAAAAGCACGGGCAACCAAAGGAATAAACAAATGGGATTATATCAAACTGAAGAGCTTCTGCACAGCAAAAGAAACAGCAGAGTTAAAAGACAACCAACAGAGTGGGAGAAAATATTTGCAAAATATACATCTGACAGAGGATTAATATCCAGAATATACAAGGAACTCAAACAACTTTACAAGAAAAAAACAAGCAACCCAATTAAAAAATGGGCAAAAGAGCTAAGGAGGTAGTTCTCTAAGGAAGATATACAAATGGCCAACAGACATATGAAAAAATGCTCAACATCACTCAGCATTTGGGAAATGCAAATCAAAACCACACTGAGATACCATCTCACCCCAGTTAGGATGGCTAAAATCCAGAAGACTCTGAATGATAAATGCTGGCGAGGTTGCGGAGAAAAAGGAACTCTCATACATTGTTGGTGGGACTGCAAAATGGTGCAGCCTCTATGGAAAATGGTATGGAGGTTCCTCAAACAATTGCAGATAGATCTACCATATGACCCAGCTATCCCACTGCTGGGAATATACCCAGAGGAATGGAAATCATCAAGTCGAAGGTATACCTGTTCCCCAATGTTCATCGCAGCACTCTTTACAATAGCTAAGAGTTAGAACCAGCCCAAATGTCCATCATTGGATGAGTGGATACGGAAAATGTGGTATATCTACACCATGGAATACTACTCTGTTATAAAAAAGAATGAAATACTGCCATTTGCAACAACAAGGATGGACCTAGAGAGAATTATATTAAGTGAAACAAGTCAGGCACAGAAAGAGAAATACCACATGTTCTCACTTATTGGTGGGAACTAAAAATAAATAAATAAATTCACACACACAAAAAAACCGGGGGAGGGAAGAAGTCATAACAATTACAATTCCTTGAAGTTGATATGACAAGCAAACAGAAAGGACATTGTTGGGTGGGAGGGGGGAGAGGGACGAAGGAGGGAGGTTTCGGCAATGGGCCACAATAATCAACTGCATTGTATATCGACAAAATAAAATAAAATTAAATTAAATTAAAAAAAAAGGAAAACAACTATAAAACCTGGACATGCAAAAAGTGAGCATGTAAAGTTGCTGCAAGGTAAACAGAAGCAGAGAGACTCATTGAGGACAGAGTAGAATCCAGATGATACAGACTCAATTATAAAACTCAATTATGAAAAGACAACTAGTTTTTTTAAAAGGTCAAAAGATTTGAATAGGCACCTTACTAAAGAAAATACACTGATGGCCAACAAGTATATGAAAAGGTACTCCACATCTCTAATCATAATTAGTAAATACATCACTAGCAAAACTATCACTAATAAGTAGAAATTAAAGCCATGACGAGATGGCTTTACACACCCACGGGAATGGCTAAAGTTAAAGAGCACCAAAAACACACTATGCTGGGAAGCATGTGGAGCAACGAGAATGCGCCTTCCCTGCAGGTGGGCATGTGCACTGGCAAAGCACTTTGGAAAACAGCACAGTAGTAGTTTATAAAGTTAAACATATGATTACCATAAAACTCAGCAAGTTCACCCCTAAAAGTAATTATTCAAGAGACATGAAAACATATATCCATACAAAGATGTGTAAGAGGATATTCACAAAATCACTATTTGCAGTAGTCCAAATGGAAGGAATATAAATGTCATCAAACAGTAAATAGATAAACACTTTGTGACATATCCATACTATGAAACACTACTCACCCATAAAAAGGGACAAAACGTTCGTACATGCATCAACATGAATGTGACTCAAGTACATTATGCTAAGTGAAAGTCAAATCACCTACACACCTATGAGTCCATTTATATGGAATTCTAGATAAGGTAAAACTAATGGCAGAATCAGGTCAGTGTTTACCTGGGGAGGGGGATGGGATCAATTGCAAAAGGTCAGAGGCAGCTTTTTAGGAGTAGGGAACTGTTCTGTATCTTGATCGTGTGGTCACATATTGCATACAATGACCAAAATTCACCAAACTTTATGCTCAAGTAGGTAAATTTTATTGTATGTAAACAGTACCTTCATTTTAAAATTTCCAATTTAAAAAGTATATAGCCCACCCCCGAAAAAGAACTTGCTGGATTTTCCAAGAGTCAAAAGAACATCAACTTGGCCCTAGACTCAAGCAATTTCTAAGTGTGTGGCACCAGCTAGTTTTCTAATCCTCCTGTGCCTCCACTATGTTACCTGTAAGGTAGAGACAATACTATTACTGACCTCATCAGGTTGCTGAAAGGATGAAATGAGGTAATAAACATACCCACTCTGTGTTGGTCGTCACTGCAAGTCTTTTCTAAGAGAAATGAATTTCTGGAGCTCCCGCTAGGACACTGGAGTGGTACCCAGTGCTTCAGCTGGATGGTTCCATCCAAGAATGAACTTCCCACTGTGTCCTTTGAAATTACAAGCTATCTGAATCCTGCTGGACCCAGCAGGATGGGGTGTGTTTTTGGTATCTGGAATATAGTCAGCAAAGGGTAGCCCCAGCAACCTGAAGATGTCCTGTTTCTGTTCCTATTCTATGAAGCTCTAGGCACCAATGTTAGTTGCCTTCAGTAGTTTTTCTCAGAGCAGTGTGACTGATTTAGAAAGGTAAAATCTGGAAATTCCATGACTTATTGTTTGCATGGATTCATTCCTTTTATCTGTTGACCTTGTACTTGCCTCTACTTTATTGTATAATACCAACTTTTTTTTTTTTTTTTTTTTTCTTTTTCGTGACCGGCACTCAGCCAGTGAGTGTACCGGCCATTCCTATATAGGATCCGAACCCGCGGCCGCTGGGAGCGTCGCCGCGCTCCCAGCGCAGCACCCTCCCGAGTGCGCCACAGGCTCGGCCCTAATACCAACTTTTACAGAAAGAAAATAACCGCCTGTTTTTTCTTTTTGTAAATAACCTTTTATTAAGATGCATTTATTTTCCATTTTCAGATGGGGGAAGCAAAGGGATTTCATCCGAATCTAACTCTAATATCTCTGTGTTAAATGATACTATAAAGACTGTAAACAAGATTTAAACAAGACCATACAGCATTACTCCATAATGGGCTTTATTCTCTTTTGCGTGTTGTCAAGCACAGATTTTGGGTTTGGCTCCCTTTGTACAGCTGCCTGTTGGTGTGTGGGGAGCTGAGGCAGGAATTCTGGCAGAAGCTGCCCTGCGTGGCTTCTGAGGCATCCTGCGGTGAGCTACCTTATTCCTTATTTGCACTCATTCCACTGGACGAGGAGCTTGTTCCTGTTATGCATATAATGTGACTTATTTATAAGTAATTTATATTTGCATCACATATCACTTATACGTTATACAACGGTGGATATTTTATTTTCTACTTACAATTTTAGAATTGTTACTGCAAATGGATTTAATTGCATTTTCTCCTTTTGCAAGGCTGAGGTGAAAACTAATGATGTAGACAACAGATATTTTTTCCTTGATAATTAGAAAGCCTCTAGCTTCGTACTTAATCCCAAGGACAGGGTAAGTGATATTCTCTGAGTTGCAGTCTATCATTCCATTTTAATTAAAATTTTTTACAATATGAGAGATTTGTTAAACAAATATTAAACAATGTAAGTGCTTGAAGACACAGGAAAGGTTTGGAAGTTTCTATGAGATTATTTGTATCACACTGTGATCCTCAGGAAATTTACCTTTTATTAAATGAGCTTAGAAAGGGAATGTTGTTTTTTCCCAAAGTTATATTTTGATGATATTTATAGTCTCATCTGTTTTGTGTGCAAGCGGTAGAATCATCAGATGTGTTAAGGAACTGACCCGTTGGCCCAGGAATTCCATTTCTAAGAATTGATCTCGAGTGGACATATAACTTAGATTTTGCCATGCTGGGCCTTGTTACATGTTGGGCTCTGGGTAACTTCTGAGGGCACAGTAAAGAGCAAGAAAATTATATCTGGCATTGGCTTTGGGGAGGCATTTTAATCAAATGCAGGCCGGATTCAATCTGTTCTGTGAGAGGCTGAGGGCTGATTTAGCTGTTACCTGAATCAATGAAACAACCTGAATTTTAAAGGTTGTGGAGGCTGCGATTAGAGAGCAGGTAATTGGGGAACTGTCTGTTAGCAGGACAAGCCAGATCTCTATTGATCAAGAAAGGAAAACATCTGACCTGATTAACGAACCTTTTTGGTGTCAGTAAACTAATGGTTGGTTTTAAAATGTAATTCTTCTTCCATTCTTCAGTACGGGGCCCAAAAATAGCCCAGGGAGGGACCACGGGGAAAGTGAAAGTGTTTCTAAATCTGGAGCTTTTACTGTTGTCTGAGGAAAACTAGTAACAGGAAAGAAAAGAATTTGTCTGGGGCAGAAAAGCTTCTCTAATCCCGAACGCTGTATGGTAGAATTCAGCACAAAGTTTTACACTGAAGTCTGCAGCATTAGACTCGTGGCTCCACATTTGGCTCTGAAACAATTTCTGCTGGAGACAAGTGTGTCAAGAAATCTCTTACACAATTGTGCCTTGCTCTGGGGGCTCTTAGAACGATCCCTCCCTGGGGACCTAGGGGACCTGAAACACCACATTGTGGCTTTTCCTCCTCTGGGAAGCAGATAGGATGGACATACTGGAGTTCTCTCTGTTATGCTGAAGCCAAACACACCAGGCCCATAAGCCCTCTTTCCAGAAGAAGATGGGAGAGGACAGGTAGCACCTGCAAAATCCCTTTCCTGGTGCCTCTGGGTCAGAAATCACAAGTACTTACTTTTTAGGTTTCTGTTGAAGAACAGAGGAAAACCTGCCCTTAGTTGTCCCAAAGGCGGCTGGGGAGTTGAGACTGGGTATTGACCTGGACCCACAATTTGGGACCTGAAGAAATTAAGAGAAGGTGTCCAGGCCCCTCCACCTCCTGCCTTAGAACAGAGCCTGTGAGATCTGCGGTGGGCCTCTGGGTGTGGCCCTCCCACCCCCAGCCACTGCTGCAGAAGCACGGCCCTCCGGCCACACTGGTCAGGTGGGTAAAGAACCCGCTCTTGGCAGGCAGTGGGCACAGTGTGGATGCCCTCTGGACAGTGCTTTGCATTTGACAGGGAATGAAGCACATGGAAGCTCTTTGAATGTATCTGTCTCTTACTGTCTTGTAACTTCCATCTCAGTGCAATAAAAACAAAATCAGTTTGACGTGGTCCAGAAGGCAGAGGCAACTCCAAGTCTGATAAAATCTGAAACAATAACATTTTATTCCAATAGGAGATTTGAGATGTAGAAAAGGGCCAAAAATAAATAAATAAATAGTTCAGTCTGGGAGAACTTAACTAGGTTGTTTCTTTATGGGTTTAATGCCGACCATGACGAAACATACTCCAAGTGTGACATTGATTCCACAATTTTTGAACGCAGCTGGGAGAGGGCAGGAGAGGGGTGAGAACCTGCAACATTCCTGGACTAAAAAGTTCTGGGCATTTATGAATTTTGAGGTGGGAGTTATTTCCCTTCCCACATCACTGTTTGTCCAAGTTCTTTTTTGACCTGAGACAAGAGGTGATTCGCCAGCACTCGGGGAGACATTCTCAGGCATCCAGCCCTTTCGGAGTGTGTGGTTGTGCAGCTGTGCTCATGGACACATGTCCCTGTGACAGCAACCTTGCCCCACCTCTGCTTACCATGGCCACCATCAAATCCACCTCCAAAATCCCCGAGGGCTAAGCAGTCACATTACAGAGGGGGCTGTCTTCACAACACGTGCCAGCTTCCCTGGCCTTCCACAGCAAGCAAACGCTCTCCACAGGCACGCCCGTTCCCTGTGCAGAGCTTGGACGTTCACTCCTGAGACGTGTCTGCGTGTTTCTGGTGTCTTGTGAAGGAACCTCTGCTCTCTACGGATCTAGCCTTCCCAGCACAAGACATAAGGACATTTAATGAGCATGACCCAGCAGTGAGTGTAAATTGGAGCCAATGCCTTTTTCTTGTACTGGTGCTGTTTTGCTTTTGGCAAATTCAGTATTCCAGAAATATGGGACATAAAAATTTATTTGGAAAATTCCTTAGGAAATTTTATGTGAAAATGGTGTAGAATGCAAATTTTGAGTGCACATGAGCGCTTCCATTCCTCTCCTGGGTTAAAATTTTTGGCTTCTCTGTTTGCATGAACACCCCCGCCCCCCTCATCCTGTGACAAGAGGCTCCTGTATTGCGGCTGCTAGCTGTTGTCAGAGGGCAATCCACCGCATTAATGCCTCTGAGATGGCTCGCAGAGACTGCTTAGCTGTCACTCAGGATATCTGGCATGAAGGGAAGTGGATGGCTAAGGACAGCAGAGGGAAGCCATATGCAGAACCCAGCTCTGTTGGATTTTTGTGTTCAGCACAGTTAGGTAGGAACCAACATGAGGAAAAGAGTTTGTCCTTCTGGGGGTCAAGGAAGCTCATGGGCCAGGGCTGGGGGAGGGAAGGGGTGCTCAGCCTTCCCATCTCTGGCAGGCTGTCAAGTCAGGGCCTAGAACCAAAAGCTGTGACCTGGGGAAGCCCTCGAAGCTGAGTCTAGCCTTTGGGTTATGTGGAACTGTGTCTGAGAGGGTCTGGAGAGGAAGGGGGTAGCATGGGGGCCTAGGCTAGGGTGCAGCGGGACAGAGTTGGGCTCTGTGGAGACAATGGCAATATTGAGGAGGACAGGAACTGAGAGCAGATCACCCACAGGAATTGGGGGGACCTGGGAGTCTTATGTCAGTGTGACCCTGGCCTAACAGTCACCTCTGTTTAAATGAGCCACCTGGCTCCACACCGCCCTTCCACCCAAGCAGAAGAGAGGGCAGAAGCCAAGCCACTGGGGTCCCCGGCTGTGGAGCAGTGCGTCCTGCTTTGTTACAGCACCAGTGTGAGTTACAGGCAGACAAGGACTGTCCTTTGTTGTATATCACCAACAACCTGGGAAACTATTCCCAATTTTCTCTCTGTGCCTACCTTTTCCAGGGTACACTTACTCACAGGTGGACTAGGACAGAATATAGGAATAGCCAGAGTCCTGGTGGCCCTCAGGACTGTGACCCTTCCACTGCCCCCTCCCGTTCCTCTGGCAAGTGGCATCAGCAGCCTTTGCAAGCAATGTCCCCCTAGAGAGTTTCACTTGGGGTAGGGGGTGATTTATTCTGCCCATAAGGAGGAGATGGAAATATCCTGGTCAAATTATTTGGCGGGTGGCAAATTTTGGATGCTTTCTTATAATTTAATTAATGTGGGTAAAAGAATGTTCTTAGTTCTGTAGAACCATGTAAGTGAGGTAGAAAGAGCATTAGGTTTGGAGTCAGCACACCTGTGTTTAAGATCTGGCTGAGGTCAAGAGACCTACTTGCCCAAGGCTGTACAGCCGGTCAGGAGTGGCAGGAACAGAATGTGACTCTGGGTGGCCTGGCCATAGGTGCTCCTCCCCTACCTTATGCTGTGTCTTCAGGATAATGTATGTGAAACTGTCTTGGAAGTCTCCTGCCCACAGAAAGTAGGTGCTTAACACATTTCATAAAGGATCGAATGAAAGATTTAATAGATACATTAAGTACTAAAATATATAAGGAGCTGTTGTCTTCGTTACGACTAGAAAGTGGGTGGTTCTGACCCCCTACGATAAGGAGACCCAGATCTGAATTCTGTTCGGTCACCAAATGCCCGCAGGAGGGAGATGAGCCCTGGCTCCCAGGCAGCGCCAGGGCAGGGACAGATCTGTGACCGTGTTGGGGGCAGGGGTCTGAAGCACAGACAGCCATCTCTGGGAGGGGCAGTGTTTTGGCGGCTGCCCCAGAGCAAATAGAGAGTTCTCAGCCCTGAGACTCTTTTCTTCAGCTGGCTGGGAAGGGGAATCTTTCATTCGAACAGGCCATTGGTTGTGATTGATGAAGAGAGTAGCCTCCGTTAGGAGAAGCTGACAGCGGCAATTTACAAAGGGGCTGGAGGAGGAGGAATGGAGCCACGGGTGACACGCAGATGCTGAGCCGGGCGGGCGCAGCCCCTGGGGCCTCAGCGCCGCACTGCAGACGCTTGTCAGCATGCCACGTAAATGCTGCAGCCACCATTGTTCTACTCTTCAGCTGGGACCGAGATCAATGGCGAGCTGCACTGAGGGCATCCATCACCCCAGGAGCAGGCTGTGAGTTATGAGGCCGAAATCCCAGCGCTGAACCCGCCCACAGCCTCTCTGGCAGAGTGTGTGGTGCACGAGTGAACCAGGCAGCACCTCGGACCGGGGGGTGCCCCTGGGAGGTGACCCACCTCAAAGCCCAGTTCCGAGGCCTTTCTGAAGGGCAGGAAATGCTGCGGAGGAGCCCCACTCGCTCCTGCCGCAAGACCTCGTGGGGGAGCACGGTGTGTCCCAAGGACCCTCAAGGACCACACTGTCCTGTAACCTATATTAGTCTACCCAAGATTAGAGAGGAACATTGTTTATCCCACTTTCTTATGCGATGGTGTCCGTCCCCACCTCAGTGACTGCCACCCCCCAGTTGGGGGAGCCCGAGATCCTGGAGTCACTCCTGACTCTGTCCCTACATCCCAGCAGTCATCAGATTCCATAGGTCTCGTTACTACACGGGCAGCTTTCAAACATTTCTTATGACCCACAAAAGGAAGTACATTTTATATTGTGACCCAGTTTACCATAAAACACACACACAGAGGAGCTCCTTTGCTCTTTTGTCTCTTAAAAGGGTCTGGAGGAAACTCCTTCGCCACAGCATGGAGCAAAACATGGGTGAGGGAATGATTCCGTGGTGGATGCTGTTGGTGCCGTGCCAAGGCTCCCCTCACCAGGCTGGCACAACTACCTTCCGGCTGCTTGGAGTGCTGGCTTCTGGCTTCTCCATAGGATCCCCTTATACCCACAGGAGCCATTCTCCTGAGAGACTGCACCTCTCCCACCACTCTTCCAAGGCAGCCAGAGGCCAGACACTGACACAGGAATCTAAGTCCAATCCCCTTGCCTCAAAGTGGAGCCAGCTCTGTGCGGCAGTTCATGCTTCAGCACTCTCTGGTGTCCAGACTGTGACTAGTGCCCAGCCAAGACCACCTCCTGCTTACCTTCGTTCCCCTGCTCTATCCTGCTTCTTGCACTCCCCTTCTCCTGGGAACGCTCCCCAGTATGTTATTTTCATAAGTAAACTCTGTTCGGGTTCTGCTTCTAGGTAATCTGAGCTCTGACAGCTCACATCTTTGAAAAGTATAGAGGTGGCTGTCCTCTGAGGGCCTGAATGAGGGTGGTAGATGCTGCCATTGATATAGTCTCCTTTATTTCAATGTGGACATTTAGATTCCAGCTGGTAAGGACCCAGGAGTAGCCCTTACCTGCCAGAGGTGAGGTTGGTGTGGTTTCTGTCATAGGCAGATGGCCAGAGGGCATCTCAGAAGTTTGACTTCTGGAGACCTTTGTTGGTGGCCAATTGGTCATACTATTCCTAGGACTGAGATGGATGGGTAGTCCACTAAGGCACTGCTTGAGTTGTGTAGCTAGAAAAACTCTGTACCTTTTGAGAAGGACGCTGGCCTGAGTCATCAGCGAGAACGTCAAGGCCCCTCACCAATTCCTAGGTCTGAGATGATTCACAGATCCGGATCTCCCTGAGTGAAGAGATGTGACATACCCTTGAGCAAGGACCTGGTGACAAGATTACAACAATGTCCTGTAACTCTCCCTCCTAGCCTTCTCCTAAGGGACCTGCAGCCATTCACTAGAATAACTGTGCACAGGAAGAGGAAATGCCCAGCCATTTAGTAAATTACTGGTCTTGAGATCTTAGAATGCCACTGTGGTCTACCAGTCAGAATGTGGAGATCAACTGAAAATGATGTTTTGATACAAGTTCATGTTTTGGTCTACATTCATCTCACAGTGTGTCTGATGGGTCCATCCTACTTCCCGGGCTCTAGAGTGTGTAGTTAGAAAAGATGAAATTAGCAATAGGCAGAATCTTCATGTTGGCTGTCTGTCCTGTGGAGCAAGGTTTATTTTTTAGAGAAGGAAAGTAGAAGCCCTTGGAACAGTCCCCATTTTACGAAAATAGAAAGCCAAAGCAATACCCCGTCACTGGAAATTACTTATGGCCAGCTATTTACATGCATTATCTTATTTAATGTACACGACTGCAATGTGAGACTGGTATCATTAGCCTTGTCTTGTAGATAAGAAACCTGAGTTGCAGAAAGGTTGAAGAATATATTTCTGGAAAAACCTCTGGTTCTCAATCCCAGGCCTTTCCTGTCCTACAGGTACTGTTTGGCCCACTGTGGTCTGGAGCCCGTCTCTGCACATGCGTGGTGTTTGGACACAGAGACTGGCTGTTTGTCAAGCCCCTGTGACAGTTTGTCAAGTATTTTACAAGAGTGGTGCTGAGGACTCTTTTTCTTTAATAGATTTTATTACTATCATGAAACATTATATTCCACACTTGCCTTCCCCTCAAAGACTTATTGTGGGGACTGCAATGAGTGTGGAATACTCTTCACTAGTGCGTAATTAACACGTGCTGATTCACTTAGGCAGAGCCCCTCCCCTCTTTCTTGCTAAAAAACTTACATTTATATTAGAAAATTTACAAGAATGTGAGAAGGGAGGAAAAATCCTCCAGAGCTCTTGAGACCCTCTTTACTTCTCTTTGTTTTATCAGATGTGTTTTCTCTTGGCTCCTGGTGGTTTGGGCTCTAAAATGCTGCAGGGGGCTGGGAAAAGTTCTGTCCGCTGTGGTTCAGCAAGGGGACACCCTCCCCCAAATTAGAAATCAGCCTGACAGCCCCGCTCCTGTCCCCACGCTCACTCAGCCTCCGCATACTGCTAACCCTCTTCCCAAACGTCTCTTCAGCGCCACAGTCCCCTGCGGCCTCACGGCCCTCGTCAGCTGTGCCCGGACTTCCTAAGACTTCCCGCCCCGTCTTTCCAGCTGCATTTCCCTCCCTCCCCTCCACTCTCTCCACCGTTGCCAGCAGCCATCATTCTAAAACTATCATTCATCCCTTCGGTAGTTCCCCGTGGAGGAAACACCTTTTTGCTTCTCAGCATCACTTTAAGCAAGCATCCCCTCCTCCTTCCCAGCTCAAGGGATGGGCACGCGACCCAGGCCTGCCCCAGGTGACTCCATCCCACCGACTGGGTCAGGGACGCCCTGCCAACCCCAGCGGGGCTAATCCAGATGTTCTCTGGGGACTTAGGCTGGAGCTATGAGGAAAGCGGCATTTACTTCTCTCTGGGATCACTAATCTCCAATGGTCCATCCCTTAAGAATCAACTACCTGGTAATGAGTCCCAGACCAAGGAAATCAGAGCCAAGACAGGGAGAAAAGGAGGGGGGGGGGGGAGAGGAGGGAATGACGAGTCTGCTGTCATCTGCAACCAACCAAGTCCCGATGAACATGTTCCCTGTGCCCGACAGGATAAATTCTGTTCCCCCGTCCTAGAACACAGCACCCTCTCTAGAGTGCACCGTCCCTTCCTTTTCTCCTCATCTCCTTCCCTCCTCGTCATCAGGCCCCATAGCACAGCTCCGCTCAGAGGCTCCTGGCTGTGAGGGTGGTTTGGGGACTGCACGTGTTTGTGCTGCTCTTCATCCTTCCGGGAATGTGGTCTCCCCAGTCCCTGCCCGGCTAACGCCCTCTTCTTTCAGACCCAGCTCAAATGTCACCTACAACCCCCTGCCTGTCTGCACCACCAGGGGTTAAAGACCCTCATCTGCACTCTAACGCACCATGATTAGCTCCGTTATCAGTTATTAAACTGTAATTGTATTTGCTAGGTACTGTGATCTGTTTCTTCTTTCATAGTCATATACTAACATGATAATCAAATACATTCCCATTCTATTTAACAAATGTTTTTATGTGTGAGGTACAAGTTACATACAATAAGATCCACAGATACCAACTTTTCAGTGATTTGGCAGTGGTTTACAGTCAGGCAACCGCACACAAAATGAGATCTGGCACACCTCAGAAACTTACCCGGTTCCCCTTCCAGTCAACATGCCCCTCCCCACAGGTAACCACTTCATGATTTCTGTCACCACAGATGAATTTGGCCTGTCCTTGGACTTCATTTGAATGAATTCATGCAGTAGGTACTCTTTCTGTATCATGCTCCTTTTGCTCAACAAAATGTTGGAAATGTTTTTGAAATTCATCCATGCTGCTGTACGCGTCAGTAATTGTTTCATTTCATTACTGAGTAGTATTCTATTTTATGAACATGCCACAAGTGGTTTATCATGATTTGTTTAGGGATATTGAGATTGTTTTCAGATTTTGACTATTAGGAACAAGGTTGCTATGAACATCCTTATACAGGTTTTGTTGTGGGCAAATGTTTTCCTCACAAGCTGGGTCCTCTGGAAGCAGACGCAGAGATAGAGCTTGGGACGCAAGGAAATTATTAGGGATCAGCCCTTGTGAGGGCGAGTGCACAGGAGCGCGACTAGGCTGAGGAAGAAGCTGACCTCCAGTGGGTTAGGGAAAAATATGTGTGGGACCCGCGTGACCCACTCGGACATCTCATCCTATTCGCTTGCCCAGCTGTGAGTGTCGCCTCTCAGAATGTCCACGTTGGGCTGAGGTGAGCAGGCCTTGATGCCCCTGCTTCATTTAGCCACTGGCTGAGGGCTACCAGGAAGGATGTCACCTCAGGAGAGGTGGCTTTCCATAGTGGAAGTGCACCCAGAGGACACAGCTGGAGCTGTCTGCCCACCACAGCCCCACAGCTGGGCAGCAGGTCCTTCCCTGGTGGGGACTCTGGGTGGTTCATCCCAGTGTCCACCACAGGCTGCTCCGTAAGCCACCCAGATCCACTCTCTATAAGTTTGGACAGCAGGACCTTCATGGGCCTCTTTTCATGAGAGGAACCAGAAGAGAGAGGGTTGACAGATGATAGCTGTGCTCCTGCAGTTGGTCTTGGGGACACAATGAATACTCACCAACACTCTCTTCCAATCAGAGCTCTTCTCACCTGTGCATGCTCCTCTGCTGGCCTCAGGGCTTACGGGTGTGACCCCAGTCTTCATGCTGGAAGCTTTGTTCTTCTCAGTCTGGGGTAGCTCTACCTGTCCGTATATACTCACAATTAGGTGAAGTACAAAGAGGTGCCCAGTAGAATCCCCTGGCCGCCATAGGAATTCCTCCCTGCCCACTGTGTAGCAGGAACCCCCTACAGATGATACGGCAAATTACTCCTGCCAATATAGTGCCTCCTTTTCTTGCCTGCTGGCCGCTGGACACATGAAGTACCTAAGTGGCAGCTGTAGCTAATATTTCAATAGGACTCTTTCCATGCCCTCCAGAGAGAGTGTGCCCCCTTTGGGGACCAGAACATATTACCCTGCAGAACCCAGAGTTGCAGGCATGGGAAGCACAAAGTTTCCCAGTTAGTCACTAGGAGTGACGGTAAGTGGGACCACTCCTATTTCTACCTCTTGGTTCTTGGACCACATATTCTTCCTGCTAGAGACAGAGCACCATATGAACTATTAGATCCAATGCACATACTACATGCTAGAGACCTGTACCCCAACTGTATTAGTCCGTTTTGTGTTGCTATAACAGAATACCCGAGGCTGGGTAATTTATAAAGAACAGAGGTTTATTTGGCTTACGATTCTGGGACAGTTGCATCTGGTGCAGGCCTCAGGCTGCTTCTACTCATGGCAGAAAGCAGCAGGCAGCTGGAGGGTGCAAGCAGGTCACATGGTGAGAGGAAACAAGAGAGAGAGAGAGGAGGTGCCTGGATCTTTTAAGCAATGAGCTCTCGTGGGAACTGATAGAGCGAGAACACACTCATTAATCTCCCCTCCCCCAGGGAGAGCATGAATCCATTCATGAGGGATCTGCCCCATGACTCAAGCAGTTTCTAACACTGCCACATTGGGGATCAGATTTCCACATGAGTTTGGGGGGAACAACATGTCCAAAGTCTGTCACCAGCCTTTCACAATGTTGCCTTCAAGCTGACACTTTGGTGGTGCAGCATGTTGATCAATCAGTGGATTCTGTGGTCATGAACCCTATGTTGATTTCCTGTTGCCTTGTAACAAATTAACACAAACTTAGTGGCTTAAAACAACAATAATTTTTACCTTATAGTTCAGGAGGTCAGAAGTCTGCAACGGGTCCTCATGGCTGTGTTCCTTCTGGGGGCTCTGGAGGAGAATCCGTGACCTTGCCAGCCTCCAAGGCCTGCCTGCACTATTCAGCTCATGGTATCTTCCTCCAGCTTCAGGCCAGTGACACGGCATCTTTAGTGCTACACTGCTTTGCTATCACATTGCCTTCTGTCTGTCCCTCTGCTTTTGTCACCACATTGCCCTCTGTCTTATAGGGACCCTTGTAGCTATGTTGGGGCCACCAGCTAATCCAGAATAATTTCCCCATCTCAAAATTCTTAATCACAAAGTCTCTTGCCATATAAAGTAATATATTCACAGTTCCAGGGATTAGGAAGTGGACACCTTTGGGGGACCATTATTCAGCCTGGCACAGCCCCAGCCCTGCTTCCCTTCCGCTGTAAAGCAGTGTTCTCAATTGAGGGCAATTTCTCTCCCTAGGGGACATTTGACAATGTCTGGAGATATTTTTGGTTGGCATAATTGAAGAGGGTGCTCCTGTCATCTACTGGGTTGAGGACAGGGGTGTTGTTAAACATTTCACGATACACAGGATATACCCTGTATTAGTCTGTTTCTGTTACTTATAACAAAATCCTGGAACTGGGTAATTTTAAGAAAACAAAATTTATTGCTTACAATTTCTGAGGCTAGAAGTCCAAAGTTCAAGGGGTATACCTGTTGAGACCCTTGGTGGTGGCAACAGTGATGGCAGAGTATCACATTGCAAAAATGGTGGAGCAGAGAAAGAGAGAGACTCTTTTTAAAGACCTCAGAACCACATCCCAACCACCATTTTTAATCTGTTCATTTGGGCACGGTCCTACAATCTAATCACCTCTTCAGGCCCCACCTTTCAATTACCATAACAGGACTTCCCACCTTCTTTATATTGTCACAGTGGAGACCAAATTATGGGGGGACATTCAACCCAATGCAGACCCCCTCAACAAAGAATTATTGGACCCAAAATGTCAATATTGCTGAGGTTGAGAAACCCTGCTGCCAAGTGAGACCTTTGGATTTAAGGAAAAAGAATCAGGCTGTTGTCACATCAGAGTTGTCAGCACCAACATTAGATGCATCTTTACAAGATCATCTTCAGAGTCCTGAGGAAAAATGAATTTAGTCCTAGTGTTCTGTGCCCAGGCAAACTATCAATCAAGAGTGTGTGTGTGTGTGTGTGTGTGTGTGTGTGTGTATTTGTAGTGGGTGGGCATTAACCTTTGTGAAGTGTACCATTTTCCCCATACATTCATTTGAAAAATTATTTAAGGTGGTATTCCAGAAATACACAAGTAAAGGAGTCCAGAAGATTAATAGCATTGGAAACAAGAGGCAGAGAGAGTTGAGTATGAGCTGGGGCATGTGAAAAAAGCTGGAGAAAGTAAGTAAAAAGAAATCCATTAGACCCTGATGCACATAGAATTCCCCCTCAAGAGGACAATATAAATTCAGGAGTCATCAGCTCATAGATGTAAATATTTAATGTCACATAAATATTGTTTAAAGTTGTGATGAAAGGTCACCAGAGGAATAAAAACAGAAACCTAATGCTGGAGAGAGAGCATTTTATTCATTTTATGTCCTACTCTAATGGTTAGCTTTATTTTTAAACTTGTGGATGTACTGTATATAAAAACAAACTAGTTTTAAAATATCTATTTAAAAAATAAAATTTTGAATCTGTGTGATCCTGAGTAAACTCCTTATAAATAAAGAGTTCCCATTTTTATTATCTCAGGGAAAGAAAGAGAATTGGACGAACCTTCATATCAGCAACAGAGAGCTATTACATAAATTATGATATATCTTCTCCATTATGCAGTTATTAAAATAATGGTCTTATTGAAAACTAATGTAGAAATATGAAAAATGTTAGGAAATAATGTCAAATAAAAACGTGCGTATATTTTATTAAATTACTCTCGTTTGATAAAAGGCTGGAAAGAAATTTTCCCACTGACAGCATTATTTGTGAGTAATGGGTTTATAGATAATACGTATATTACATACATTTTTCTTTTAACCATTTTCCCCATGTTTTATCTATTACCTTTATGATTAAAAAGAAGTTTCCCTTAAAAAGAACAGGAAGGTATTTTTAGGTAGCACAAAGATGTCAAGGCATACAGCTCTGGTAATTCTTGTCTGGAGGAGGGCCCTTGTCTCTTTTTAAACAGGAGATTGGAAAATTACTACCTTCTGGTTGAAAAAGAAAGCCACAGGGGTTCTAGCAACAAACAGCATCTGTGGTTATAATATTTTTTTTGGGATGAATGGAAAGATGAGAAATTTGGGAGCTTGTGTGTGTGTGTGTGTGTGTGTGTGTCTGTCTGTCTGTCTGTCTGTCTGTCTTGGTCTGTCTGCTGAGAGAGTAAAGACATTATGAACTAAGAATGCTAGTGCTGTCATCTGATTAAGAAAGCCCGGTGGGTTTTCAGTAGAAAATGTGACGCTAGCCACTGAGGGACGTTTCAAGAAATTTTGATCCAAATTAGTCTGAAGTGTTGGAGTCTGTTGGCAGCCTCTGGGATGGAATTGGGCAAAATAGAGATTAAAGATAATTTAACGTGCTAATGTAGAAGTACGTGTGTTGAGAGGAATGAAATGGAGATTCTGTAGCAGACACTGCTGTTCTCAAAAATCTATTCCTCCTCCTATTATGATAGAAACCCCCATTGTTTTTTTTAAGCCAGATACAGGGTCTCCCAGAAAAACAGACTGCATTTGCCACCTCCTTGAAGCTGGCGTGGCCACGTGACAGAATTCTTCCAGAATGGAGAACTTCTAAGCAGAATGGTGCCTGCCGTCTCTGAGAACAGGGCATGCCCTTATCCCTGCCCGTCCTCTCTGACAAATGTGAACACGACTGCCGGGCTGGCGGCCTTGGTGGTGGAAGCTACACACAGCTGAGCAAGAGGATGGAGTGGGCCTCGGGCCCTGCTCTCCTGAGGCCTCATGCAAGCTCTGGTCCATCTAATTCCAGACTTATATGTGAGAGAAAAACAAACTGCTATCTTGTTTACACCACTACATTTGGAATTTCTGAAACAACCTCCTGATCACACAGGGGAGATGGCGGTGGGAGGTTGTTTATCGATACTGCTTCAGGGTGACGACAATCTGCCCAATGTCAAAATCATTTTTAGCTCAGATCCGAAAAAGGAAGGTTGCTTTAAAAAAACAAGCTAACTGACTAAATAGTACAGACTTTTCTGCATGACCTCAGAGGGGAGAAACAACCCTGAGTCCAGAGGGTGTGGGGACTAGTATCAGTCCCTGGCAGGGTGTATGGGAGGGTGCAAAGCCTCCTTTGAAGTTAGCACTTAAGGGATTCAAGTGCATTTGGAGTCAGTATGCATTCTCATTAGTGGCCAAGGCCGTCCAGGTGAAGACAGAGCAGCAGGGACACATAGAAGTCAACCAGCAGAGCTTGCAGAGCAGAAGGAAAACAAACCCGGAGTGAGCCTAAATACATCCTCTTCTTGGCTTCTACGTTTCCTTTTCTGTAAGGAAGTTGGTGTTCATATCAGCATATCACTGTGTCTTTCACAAATTGCGTGTGTGTGTGTGTGTGCATGCGTGCGTGCGTGCGTGTGTGCGTGTCTGTGTGTGTGTGTGTGTGTGAGAGAGAGAGAGAGAATGTATAAAACTTATTCCTGAGCATAGCTTTAGGCCATCTTAACCAGTCTTTTTCTTTTTGTGAAGTCTCAGGTCTCCTGGTCTGACTATTGCAGGTGCTCGGAGTGAGTCAAAATACACAAACAACTTTCCTTTGAAAATACTGCCTTTACAAGGAATGGTGCTAATTATAAAGGTCTGTAATGTACCCTACTAAATCAAGCTGATCAGACCTTGTTCAGTCCTAAGGAAAAAATATAGTGCTAGATTTAGTAATGATTGCAACAGTCAGTCATCAGATAAAAAGCATCAGGTTTGCTCATTTGTTTCCTGATGTCTTGAATCCTCCAGGTGGTTAGCTTGACCCAAGCCTGGCAGTAGGTTTGGGGGCAACTGAGAGAGAACTGATATAAGTGATGACCAGATAAGGCTAATTCAGCCCATTACAAATACAAATACTTTATGGAAACCTAGGGAAGTTGATTTGAGTAAAACCTAGCAGCACTGTAGCCTGAGCCCCTTTATTTTCCCTGGAAAGTCAGCATGGACTAATGTGGCTGGTTCCTCCAATTTCAAAAGAGAAAGAGGCTGCTGGGAAAGAGGAGGAGGCTATGGAGAATGTTCTGGACCCTTCTGTGGATTTCTAGATGTGTTAAAGGAACCTGGAAGTTTGGGACAAGACAGCAATACCTATTAAGGCTGTTCTTAGCTATTTTAGTAATTTTAATTTTGGGGTTTGGGAAAACTACTATTCTACGTCAGAATCACCCTTGCCTCTACCCGATACTTGCTTAGTGGCTGTGAGGCCAACCCAGAGGCATCAAATCTATATCTAAGGAAGACAGGCCAACTGTGAGGACATACAGAGCCTGAAGGCTGACACCAACTGAGAACTGCAGCATTGATCGCAGCACTGCAGAAGGGTGAATAGATGGACGAGAGGGAGAGATCGAGGGAAACCAAAGCCACAAAGGTCAAGAGGCCTTGCCTGGCCACCGTGTTTTCAAAGTAGTGTTTACCCAAAGACTCTTCACAGCATGCCTGGGGAGAATCTCATTTGATCAGGCTGTAGATGGAGATTTGGGGGCCAGAGTGGAATCAGTGTTGAGTCCTGAGGATCAGAGCCGGGGGGTGTTCAAAGAAAGCCGGATGTTCCACAGGCCAAAAGTCTCACCCCCTTCCCTCCCCCAGGAGTTCACACACAATCTCACTACTCACCAGGCTGGAGCCATTTCCCTGATTCCCACTCTCCCCCAAATTCATGACCATGACCTAGTATTCTCAGTGCTGTCTCCTCTCTGTCCTTCCCTCTTCTGTTTGTACAGTCCACGGTAGAAGTACTTGACATCATTGCTTCAAGCAGGAAGCTTGGATGATTTGTGCATTTCCTGAGCCATGTTTGGCTCTTGGGGAGCAAATCCCTCTTCCCATTTCCTGCTACGTTTTTTCCCTGCTAGTTCTAAGTTCACTGTTTCATACCAGGTACTCAGGGGGTCTGAGGAGCAGAAACTCAAAGACCATCTCCTGTGATGAATGAGACCCCCCAGGCCCTGGCAGAGCAACTTTAGTCTCCATGTTCCCCTTGGACGTAATGCTTTTTTTTTTTTTCTTTTTTTTAAGCTCTGCCCTCCTCTCTGGCTGTTCTGGTGGCTTCCATACCCTAACAGAGGAATGCAAGGGGGTCTCCCTTCCCTAGCAAAGTAACTTGACTTTGAAAAAGAAAGGCTACAAATGGCTGGCTGCTTGGGTGACGTAGCATTCTGCAGCCTCACAAATGTCCTGATGCCTTCCTGAGCTGAGACTACATTACCATTTCCCAAAGAATCAAGAGGAGAATAATCTTCCATGAATATGTAGAAATCACCCTGGTAAGAAAACCACACTACCGCAGCTCAACAATTCCAGAAGACTACTCCACAGCAGCTGTCCACCCCAAGTTGGAAGAGTTGCTAAATATAGAATAATCCTTGAATAATAACCTTCAAAGAAATTAATTTAGTTTTTCAAATTTCAAACCTGTGCTGTATACAAAACTCATGTCTCAGAATTTCAGGGCTGATGGAGAATTCTGAAGAGGAAAGATTGGATTCACAAATGACGTCCTCAAGAAGTGGCATCTAGCCAGAGCAGCCTGTGGCTTCCCCCTGAACAAGATTGCAAGGACTGAGTGGAGTTTTGTTCCCTGGTGAACGAGTGGATGCTGACAGGGATCGCTCAGTCTGAAAGAAGCCAGGTGACATTAACAAACTGATGCCCTCAGGAAAGGCAATCAGGTTTGATTCATCTTGAGATCTGTACTTTTCCTCATGGCTTTGTTCAGATTTATTCAGGGGACACATATAAGAACTGGAGTCCAGAATTTAGCAGTAATTGTACAAGATTAATGCTCAAGTCAAGAAAGATGGTGGTAGCAGTGAGGTCCAGTGGTGAGAAGACTCTCCCAGCTGACCCGTATTCTTGGATAAGAGTCCTGTGCAGGGCCCACGTGGGAGCCACCGGCAGGACAAGAATGGGTGGAGGGAGGACAATGAGCTGGAAGAGGAGCCTGGGGATGGGAGGCACACGGTGGTGGAGAAGCAGATAGTGTTCCATCCGGAGAGCAATTCAGATGGGAAATGGTCTGCCGAGAAGCAGGGCCCTACAGTCAGCGTGCACCAGCTCGATGCTGGGGACTGTGTCATGTGGGCTGGATATTCTGGTGGGGTGACTGTCTCCAAACTACTGCTGGGTGCTTCTTCCCACTCCCAGCATCTCCCGTCACCCCTGCCCCATCTCCCCCTCAGACAGTGGCTGGACAGCTTGAGAGTCTTTGCCTCGCAAAAGGGTTATTAGGGCAGAAACTTAAGGAAAACTTCTAAGTTTTAAAAACCTGCGCCTTGAAGGCAATCATGAAACTAAAACAAATTTTTTTTTTTAAGAAAGAGCAAGGGCAATGCTTCCCAACTCTGAGCTTGAGTGGTAAAGGAGGAAAAAGAAGAAACAAAGTGGTTAGTGTGTAGATGCTGGCTGGAAGGAGTCCTGTGACTGTCCCCCACCCTCTGCAAGGTCCACCGTGACAGAAACCCACATAAACTAGAGGCATCTGACACAAGCAGCACTAACGGCTGCATGTGGCCCAGGGGACAGGCAGGGTATGAAGGGGAGCCCCTGAGAGGGACGCAGAAGCACAGTGTGGAGCATCACGGGACCCGAAGGTGCCTTTTCAGACAGGACAAGAGGAGCACGGTAGCGTATTCTGGTGTGGACTGGCGAGCAAGCGCCACCGGTGGACAGGTGGCCCCGTGAATGCCAACGTGGGCCACTGAGGGCCAGATGCTCCCGCCCCACCCCAGTGCCTTGGTGCTTCTCCATAAACACTTCCACTCCTGAAGTGGGCTGAGATTTTCTGCCGACCGGCAAAATGAGGGCTTGAAATAAAAACTACGAACTAAATTTTGTATATGGTACTGTATATTATCCCATTTAATGCTGTCATTCATAAGGGGTTATTGTACCTATTCACATATATATCAAATGAGGCAGAGAGAAGCATTACAAATCATGGAGTAGTTCCTGCAGTCACTCGGCAGATATATAATGAGCCTCTTTGCCATTTGTTTTAGTTTTCTATTGGTACATAACATTATCACACATTTACCAGCTTAAAACAGCACTCTTTACCAGCTCACTGTTCTGTTGGTCTGATGTCTGTCATGGTGTCCTCTGCTCAGGGTGTCACAAGACTGAAATCAAGGTGTTGGGCAGCTGGGATGAGTCACTGCCTGTAGGCTGTGAAAAAACTATACCTCTAAATTCATTCTTGTTGGCACAATTCAGTTCCTGGTGGCTGTAGGACTGAGGCCCCCTTTTCCTAGCTGACCATCAGCCAGCAATTGCTTTCAGAGCCTAGAAGTCATGCCCATGTCTTGCCACGTGGCCTCCTTCCTCTTCAAGCTTTGGATCTCTGCTTCTTTCTCTGTAACCAGCTGGAGAAAACCCTCTGCTCTGAAGGGTTCCTGTGATTATGTCGGGCCCTTATTTTAAGGTCAACTCATTTGGTACCTTAATAAAATCTGCAAAATCCCTTCACAGCAGCACCTGGATGGGTGCTTGCTTGAATAACTGGGAGAAGGGGTGTCCACATCAGGAGCTGGGTATCTTGG
Organism: Cynocephalus volans; assembly: GCF_027409185.1. Taxonomy (NCBI): domain Eukaryota; kingdom Metazoa; phylum Chordata; class Mammalia; order Dermoptera; family Cynocephalidae; genus Cynocephalus; species Cynocephalus volans. The sequence continues at coordinate 95,512,315 of NC_084461.1, read as the reverse complement.
GGACCACCTTAGAATTCTGTCTACCACACCACTGTTTTGCAGGGCAATGGCGAATAAGGCAGATAAGGCATTTTGCATTCCAGTAGTGGAGATAGACTATAAACAAGTGTACAAAAAGAGAAACAAGATTATTACAGGCCATGGCCAGTGCTGTGAAGGTGATATCGTGGGTCTCCAGGAGGCATCACCTGCTTTTTCATGCAAAGGGAGAAATAACAGTAGATTGGTACTTGCTCCTTACACTCCTGTCACCCTGGAAACAGGTACAGGCACACAGTGAGGTCATCCAGTCAGTTGAGGCTGTACCAGGACTAAAGTCTCCCACACATAGGCATCTCTAGGGCTGCCCCCTGGGGCTGGGGCTCACCTACAACCACTACCTGCTCTCTCAGGCCACCAGGCTCCCGGTAGAACTCAGATCTCAGAGCAAGGACTGTGTAGCCTGCAGACCGCCCTGCAGCACCCTGCTGAGTCTGACCCCAGGCCAGAGGTGCAAAGCCAGAGCTCTACCACACCTGACAGGAGCACTTCGGGCACCACAATCTAAGGGAATTCAATCAATTTTGAAAAGAAAGATGTGTGTGTGGTGCATCAGCCTTTAGCAGCTCCTGCCCTCCCGCCCTGTCACTCCCCACCAGGACCTCCATGGTAGCCCCCAGGCATTGCTGTGAGCTGGCTCCTGAACACGGGAAGTTACTGGGGTGTGAGTAGTATTTCTGCACCTTCTTGGCACTGCTGCAGGGGAGCCACTGTGGAGACAGGAGCAGGGTTATCAGAAGGTGTCGTTGGGATCAGAACAGTGGCTCCGTCCTCTATTGGACTTCTCAGAAAGTTTCTTGGGAGGTTTCATCACTGTGCGAACAGCATAGAATATACCTATACAACCTAGATGGTATAGCCTACTACACACCGAGGATCTGTGGTATGACCTGTTGCTCCTACACCAGTGATGCGTTGTATTAAGACATTGTGATGGCTATGACGTCACAAGGTAATAGGAATTTTTCAACTCCTTTATAATCTTATGGAACCACAGTCTTAAATGTGGTCCATCGTTGACTAAAACATCATTACATGCACGTGACTATATAATTCTGACAATGGAAGCACTGGACTTCTGAACAGGTTTAACTCTTTGAGTGAAGACTGAAATGGTAGCCATTGTTTTAAAGTCAAAGAAGGACCCATGAGCAAAGGAGCCCTGGGTATCCAGGTGCCTACAGAGCCCTGCTGCACTGTGCTTGTTAGGGAATAAGCCACTGCTAGGGAGGGAGAAGAGTAGAAGAGAGTCCCTGGTCTCAAGGAGCTCTGGACACATAGCTCCAGACGGGCTTAAGCCTCTGAAATTACTAGAGACCAATCAGTCTGCAAGTCCTGTTGGCGGTGTCTTCAAAACCTGTCTGGGACCCAGCCACTTGTATGTGCACTGCTACCCTCTTAACCCAAGCCACCTTCAGCATCACCTGTGGAAGCTTTCTGAATGAGATCCTTGCTTTCTCTCTACCACTGAACAATGCATTCTCCACAAAACAGAGGTGGTATATAGCTGGTTAAAGCGTTCTCATGCCTTCCTACTACACTTAGAATACAACCTACGCTTGTTACATCTCTTAGGGGAACACTGGCAATTTAATCACATTGAGTTTTCCATTTCACAAGCATATCTCTCTCCACTTATTTAGAAATCCCTTAATTTCTTCAGCAATGTTTTCCCTTTGTGTCAGGTATATTGGGGTGTAATTTACATACAGTAAAATTCTGCCTTCTTCATCGTACAATTTGATGACTTTTGACAAGTGTACACAGTTATACAACCACCATCACATCCATCACTTCAGAAATTCCCTCGCGTCACTTTGTAGTCAGTCCCCTGCCCCCTTCTCAAACCGTGCAGTATTGCCCTTTCCTGAATGCCGCGTAAGTGGAATCATGGTGTTTAGCCTACGTGTTTCGCTTCTTCACTTAGCATAATGCTTCTGAGATTCCTCCATGCTTTATACGTACCAGTAGTTCCTTACTTCTTAGTGCTGAGTAGTATTCCATTGTGTGAATGTATCACAATTAGTTTATCCATTCATCTTTGAATGGACATTTTAGTTGTTTTCAATTTTAGGCTATTATGAGTACAAGTCCATGAATTTTGAGTATAAGACTTTGTGGGAACATATGTTTTTATTTCTCTTGGGTAAAATATCTAGGATTGAAATCACTAGGTATTATAATAAGTGTGTGTTTAACATTTTGAAAATGTTTTCCTCTGTGTGGTGCTATTTTCTCACTCTGAGGAGCAATGTTTGTGAGTTCCAGTTGTCACACATTCTCACCAGCGCTTCGTATTGTCAAGTTTTGGGTTTTCATCCACGACAGTCGGTGTGTATGTACCTCACCTCCCTAATGACTGACGATGCCGAGCATCTTTTCATGTTCCCTTCACTTCATTGGTGAAGTGTCTCTTCAAATCTTTTGGCCATTTTTTGTGTATACTTTTTATCTTATTATAAGAGTTCTTTATGTATTCTGAATTAAGTTCTTTATCAGATATGCATGCCATAAATATTTCTCCCAGTCTCTCATATTTTCTTCTAGCATTTTTATAGTTTAAAAATTTAAATGTAGATCTATGATCAATTTCAAGTAGATTTCTGTAAATGGTGTGAGAGCGAAGATTTTTTTTTGGTTTTTTATTTATTTGTTTTTTACACATGAATGTTCGGTTGTTGCCAGCATTGTTTATTGACTAGGCTTCTTTCTCTAGTGAATCGCCATGGCGCCTTCATTGAAAAATCAACTGACGGTGTATGTGTGGACCTATTACTGGACTCTATTCCGTTGACTTATGTCTCACAGGCTTGATTGCTTTGGCTTTATAGCAGCACTTGAAATCACATGGTGAGAATGCTCCAACTTTTTTCTTTCTGAAGATTATTCTGACTATTGTAGGTCCTTTCCATTTGCATCTAAATTTTATTCTCAATTTGTGAATCTCTACCAGAAACATTCTGTTGGGATTTTGATTGAAATTGTGTTGAATCTATAGCCCAATATCTATTAAAGAAATTGAATCTGTGGTTAAAAATCTTCCCATAAAGAAAAACTCCAGGCCCCTATGGCTTCACTGGTGATATTTGCCAAACATTAAAGAAAAAATAATACCAATTCTATAAAAGCTCTTCCAGAATATAAAAGAGGATGGAACACTTCCCAATTCATTAAATGAGGCCAACATTATCCCAACTTAAAAGAAAAAAATGAGACCAAGACATTTCAAGAGAAAAAAAACTAAGGGTTGAGATCCCTTTTCATTAGAGACACACAAATCTTTAACAAAATTTTAGCTAATTTAATCTAGCCCTAGCCCCAGCTGGATGTTACTTTGCTTACTGCTGTTGTGGAGAATAAAACACTGTTTTTTATCTCTGACCCAAGCCCATGTTTTCTGCCAGTATTCATGAAATGTGATGGTGATTTGGTGAACTTGCACATTGGATGGAATCATAGACCCTCGTGGTTCCTGACTTGGCGTATGCTCTGCAACTGCCCTTCAGTCTTGGCAGCACTCTGGTCCCTGCCCCTTTACAAGGCTGATCCCTTCTTCTCCAGGCCTTTGGCTCCACCATTTTCCATCTCTTCAGGGACCTGCTGCATTGATCAGTCCCTCTCTTCTGGCTTGGCCCATCATTAGACTGACCTTATCAAGTCTCTCTCAATTAAAAACAAACACTTCCTCCCTCCAGACTCCATTCTCCCCCTTTTTCCTCTCACTAGGAAACTTCTTGAAAGACAAGTCTCTACTTCATGTCTTCATTTCCTACCTCCCATTTATTCCTCAGCTCACTGTGGTCTGTGGGGCCCTTCACCTGCCTCTACCACTAAGACTTATCTCTATTTGTCTTAATACAATCAACCCTTTAGAAGGTAATCTTACTTCTTGGTGACATTTAGCAAACATGCTTTTCTTGACTTCTGTGTCTGTCTGACACTGTGATGCGTCTCCCCAGCGTCACCCCTGCTCACTCATTATCTCCAATGGGCTTCTCTTCCTTTCCTCTCCCTTAACCCTCAGTGAGGCTCAATGCTCCATCCTTCACCTCCTGCTCCTCTCACACCATATCCCCCACTCTCTGGGGACTCCACTCATCCAAACCCATGGCTTCAGGTACCATTAAGAAGCAGATAAATCCCAAATTTATATCCCCATCGCCAAATGCAGACCCATATACCCAACTGCCTACCAGGCATCCCCACTTGGGTGCCCCAGTTTCACATGCTCCACATAGAACCCGCTGCCTTTCTCCTGAGCCTGCTCCTGCCCTTGCCCTGTTACCTCTCTCAGTGACTCCCCCAGCCCTGCCAGTCTCAAAAGAGGAGGCATCAGTGCCATCTTCCGTGTCCTGTTTCCACACTTAATCCCAAAGACTGTACCCTCCAACTCATGTCTTCCTCTCCATCTCTACTGTCATACTCTAAGAGCTGGGTCCTAAAATGCAGCAATAGTCTCTTTATAAGTTTTCTTCCTTCAAAAGTTTTTGCCAAGAAATCTGGCCTCATTTGTCACTGCTTCAAATTCTTCAAATTTGGTTGATGTGATGTTTGATTTTATGTGTCAATTTGAGTGGGCCAAAAGATTCTCAGATATTTGGTTAAACATTATTTCTGGGTGAACCTGTGATGGTGTTTCTGGATTAGATTAATATTTGAGTCAGTAAACTGAGTAAAAGCCATTGAAGGCCTGAATAGAATAAAAGCCTAAGTAAGGGAGATTTCTTTCTCTCTGCCTGACTTAGAGCGGGGACAGCAATCTTCTGCCTCTGGGCTTGGAATTGAACTAGAACTTATACCATTAGCTGTCCTGGTTGTCAGGCCTTTGGACTCAAACTGGAACTACACCAATGGCTGTCCTGGCTCCCCAGCTTGCCAGCTGCAAATATTGAACTTCTCAGCCTCCATAACTGTATGAGTCAATACCTTATAGTAAATCTGTCTAGGTAAATACATAGATAGATAGGTATGGAGATATCTCTAGATCATGAGAAAGTCGGTCTATCTCTCTATCTATCTATTCTCCTCTGGAGAATCCAGACTAGTACAGATGGACTTCCCATCCACCCAAACATGTTGTATTAGCACATAGAGCCTCTTATGGTTTCCCCAGCACCTGCTCTCTGGTCTCATCGCCTCCGCCTCACAGGGGCCTTCACTCCAGATCTATGGAACCACTTCCAGCTACCCCATGTGCCGAGGTTCTGTGCCACTGGGGCTGATCTTCCATTGTTCCCTTACTCCCTCCTACCAGTCCTCCAAATCTCAGGTCAGGAGTATGCACAGGAAGTCTTTCTGGAACCACCTGACTTAGGGGCCCCTCAGCCAGGGTGCAAAGTGCTGTGTGCTTCTTTACCCTAGTGCTTCTCACACTTGGTAATCCTTGTTGATTCACCTTTGTAGCTCCCAGTATTAAAATTTTCTTGATGATGAGGATTTTGCCCCATGTTTTCTATCCCCAACACTTGGAACAGTTCTTGGCTCATGTCGATTGGCTTAATGAAGAAATAATTGGTGAGATCACAGCCATGGCCAGAGCCCAGAGCCAACCTGGTGCCTAGAAGGGATGTGGAGGGAGCCACACTGGTCTCCCTTCCTCTGGCCCCTTCTCTGTCACATCCATTCTCCACACTGCCATGGGGTTGGTGTTCTTAAAAAGAGAAGCAGTCATCTAAATTCGCCTCCCTGATGGGCTGTATCAGTTGGGAACATTTGACTGACAGACTCTCTGCACCTGAAACCAACTCGTGACTCCTTAATCATCTCACTAGAGCCCCCTAGAAAATTGCCCCCCATCCTCTAATTATCCCCAGATACACCTGAATCTACTAGGGACATAGTTTGAACTAGAGCTGGTGCCTGCATCCTACAGGAGATGCAGTTTAGGCTCCAGCTGTGACCCCTGCCACCTACACATGAGGTCCTGAAGCTTGGAGGTGTGCAGTCACTTGCTCACAGCCCCCCCGGGGAAGCTTGCTTTCTCATGTGCAGGGCCCATCTCCTCACCTGCTTTTTCTCCTCACCCCCAAACCAGTGTCCTATGAGCAGCTTGCTCACCTTTTAATCAGTAATAGACAAAGTAGCCCAAAATGACTGCCCTTGGGATGACTAGATAGTGAAAGAGAAGCAGTTTATTGTGAAATATTCCTGTATTTCAGCCACGTCACATTTCTGGCTCTGTATTACATTGCCAATATCTTTCCATATAGTTCCATTCCAATGAGCAATAAACCCCCACCCCCATCCCCATACCCTTTTAGAAGGATTTTCTGGAAGCCTACCCCTCTTCATTCCCAGTGCCTTGCATGCAACCTAAATAAGTCCCAATTTGTATAAGTGCAACATCACAAAATTAATCTATTGCAGAAAAAAGATTCTGAATGAGATAGGCAGGGATCCTGTGATTTAAAATTAGTGACCATGCTTCCCAATTTGCCTGGGACAGTCCTGTTGTCCCAGCCTAATTATGAGGAGCATCCCTTGTCACTGTCAATACTGTCCTGTAAACCTGTATGGCCCCTCCCTACCACCTTCCCAACTCCCTTCCAGCATCTGTGGGCCAGTGGTCTGAAGACGTGGCTTCGCTTTGTGGACACGAGGTAGGGTGATTCTTGTGGATTCTGTCAGTCCACCCACCACTGTGTAGATTCCCAAACAAGGCAGGTCCTTCAGAGTGTCCTGTGCTGGAATTGCTTCAGGTGAGTGACGCAGCAGATAGGCTAGGTCTATGAAGTTTAACTCAAGCTATGCTGCTGTAGAATATTCCAGTGACTGTTATTATGACTGACATCAAAATCCTTAAGGTATATTCATGAGGTGAATATGTTCCCCCAAATTCCAACAGTGACATAAATTAAAGGAAAAGCTCCCAAGAAAAACCACTTTCTGCTCCAACCCCTCTATTCTCCGTCTTCCCAGGACTTGGAGACTCCTGCCCCTGTGAGCTGTGGTGTCTTCCTTCCTAGGCTTCTGAGCCCTGGAGGGACATGGAGACCACAGGCAAAGAAGGGACAGGAGCCCAAGAGCTGAGTCACATCAGGAGGTCAACAGATAACAGATGCCAGGGCTGCTGTGGGGCACTCAGACTTTAGGGTGGCAGAAAACAAAACCTCAAAGGGCTGAGCTATGGGGAGAAAAGAAGGTGGGAGAAGTTTCCAGCATGACATTCACCACTGGAACAGGTAGAAGTGCTCAAAATCTCTTAGAGAACAAAGCTGGATGGCTTTCCTGCTGCCCAGTCTATTTTCCTCAAACTTGGAGCATATTTTGCTGTGGAATCTAAGCAGATGCCATTTGCCACCACCCCTACAAGCCTCTGTCAGTGCACCTGCCTTTGCACAAGGCGGGTCTCCCTCATCCCCTCATTCTCCACACCGAGGCTGAGTTTGGGATGCCCTGCCTTGAGCCTCCCCTGCCTGCCTGTGGAGAGGATGCCATGTGGGCAAGGACAGCCTCAGAGCTCATGAAGTTGTGGCTCGTGAAGAGGCTCAAGGCCTCTCCTGGCCTTGCTGTGAGGCCCTCATTTGTTCACAGTCTCCTGGGCAACTCCAAGGCCAGAGGAAAGATTTATTTTTTACCTCCTCATCTGAGTTGTTAGAACGTATTTCTAAACTATTACAGATAGTAAGAAAGTATCCCATCCAGGAGAGAGATAAAAATACCAATTTCCACCCTTTAAAAAAATGTGCTTTAAAGAAATACAGTGAGCACAAATAAATCAAGAGTGCAACCCGGTTCTCTGTTCAGAGTCTGAGCGCATGCACGGGGCCATGCACAAGACAGACAGACAGCTGGACGGATGAATGGACCTCATTTGTCTCCCAGTAATTTCCAGTGTCAAGGCTCTAGGCTTATTTTGCACCTTTTCACTGTCAAATCTTGCCCAGAAAAATCCTGGGGAATAAAAGGAAAGGGAAAGAGGATTTTTAAGCAGGCAGGTGATGTCACCCACAGGAGCATGAGGAATAGGCAACATACAGCGCGTTCTCGATGTGCTTCTGAGTGAAAAAGCCTTGTTTGGTCATTAATGAGAACAATAACATTTTAAATCTCAGGACAAAACATTCCTGACAATTGTTATGTTTTAATTTGCAGTCTCATACTTGACAGTAAACTATAAGGATGAGAAAGCAAGGGCTTTGTGAAATAGCTCATCAGCTACTCAAAGCACAGAACAAAGCACAGAAATCAAGGAGCCGGTTAAGCAGTTCAGCTGTTCAGGCGGCCTCCTCGTGTGTCTAAGGGCCCTGTACGTTGCAGAAGCCAAGAGGATTTGGTGTGCACATGGATTGGCCTGAGAAAGGAAGTGTATTCACACAGCATTGCAGAATGTGCTGGTGAGGTGTCCTTTGGGGTAATGGAAGCCAGGGTTCCCCAAATGCCAACCATTTGCATATGACCCTGACAGTGCTGCCCTAACCACATATTAGCTGGATTGGTATTTATTTACTCTGTTAAAAAAAAAAAATTGTCATTTTGTTTATTTTAAATGGAAATTATATCATTGGTTTGATGGGCTAGTTGCATTTTTTATTACTATACATTAAATGCATACCTATAAAAATGATGTACTGCCTAAAACATCTCCAGGATTACCTAGTGGCTCACATCCCACTTTGGGGAAATATTGGATATGCCCAGAAGGTCACAGCTGTGGTACTAGGTGCCATGAGCTTTTTTACATTTCTAAATGTCTTTCATTCCGTTGTATACTGCTTGGCAGTCTGGGCCTGCTAAAAACATTAGCTTCTCAGTGTTTGACTGAAATGATAGCAACTCAAGTATAACACTGCTCATTGCATGGGAAAACCCACTATTTTTGATATGTGAAGCTAACTTGGATAGACACAATCTTTCAAAATGTATGTGTGTGTGTGTTGTGGGTAATTAAAAAGGGGTTTTAGTGGTGGAGAGTTTAGTACCCACTGGTTCAGACCCCACTTCTTTGTAAAGATGAAGAAACTGAGCTTCAGAAAACCCCAGGAATACACAGAGACCTGAAACGCATGCTCTCTGACCCTTGTCACACTCTTTCCTCTGTGTCACCTACTCTGCCACTGGTCCCTCTTTCTCCCCAGGACCATTGCTCTTGGCCACATCTGTATCAAATGGGTGACCACAGCTCTTCCCAGGAGTGGCCATTCCCTGAGCTGGCAGGAGGCACAAGGCTGGGAAATGGACTGTGTCCACCCGAATGGACGGAAAATGGAGGAGTCTGTGCCCGGGGTGTGTGTTGGGGAGCTGCGTGCAGAGACCCCAAGGATTTTCCTTACTCCCTGTCCCCATTCAGGGCCAAGTGAGGGCCAGGATGATAGGAATTATTCAATGGAAGTGTGTTGAATAAGCGAGTGGATGGATGGATAAATCAAACAGAAAGTGCCTCCCGCGTGTCATCCACCACTGCTCATGGGACCGTCTCCCCTACACAGCAGAGCTGGCGTGGCCCCCACTTCCTCCCACAGCCAATGTCTCCTGAGGCCAGCCCAGATGGCGGAGCCTAGAATTTTAAACTTGTCTCACAGGCTATAATCAATGCACCTGGGCAAAGTCGGCCTGGAGAAGAGAACTTTTGAAGGGAACACGACTCTGTAGTCAAGGCTGTGGCAGACATAGTCTCAGATGACCACCAGTGAGTCATTCCCTTTCTTAATAATTCTATCATAATGTGGGTGGAATCTGTGACTTGCTCCTATTCAACAGCATATGGCAAAAGTGATGGGATGTCACCCCTTGATTAGATTACTTCATCATGCAAATGCCACTCCCATGATTATGTCTCACTCTGTGAGAACTTGTCCTCACAGGCTGGAGAGAGAAACTCCCCTCTGGCCTTGAAGAAGTGAGCTGCTGTCACGCGAGCTGCCCATGGAGGGGGTAACATGACAGGAAACTGTGGGAAGTCCCAGAGAGCTTAAAGTGGCACCTGGCCAACAGCCAGCAATAAATGGACCTCAGTCTACAGTTGCAATGAGACGAATTCTGCCAGCAACCTGAGACTGTGTTTTGAGCCTCTTATGACACTGCAGCCCTGGTTGACATCTGGATTGCAGCCTGGTAAGCCCCTGGAGCAAAGGACCCAGCTCAGCTCTGTCTCCTGATAGAAAGTGAGATAACAAATGTGTGTTGTTTAAAGCCTCTAAGTTTATGGTGATTTGTTATGCAGCAATAGAAAATTAATACAAAGTCTTGTCTCTGACAGGTCCTGTGCTAGGTGTTTAGAAACAGATCATCTTATTTAATTTTCACAAGACTCATAAGAAGTAGGTACCATAATCTTACCAGTTTTACAGATGTGGAAACTGACAAGAGATTTAAACTTGGGTAAATTTCCAATAACTAAATACTTATGACTAGGCCTGTGGTTCACAAATTGTGCACCGAGGCACCCCAGGGTGCAACAGAAACTCACAAGCATCCCCACAGGACACTTCAAATTTCTGAGAGAAACATCTGTTGGATATTGTGTGAATTACTAGCTCAATGTAGTTTATAGTTTTAACACTGGATCGTGCTTCATTCTATTTGATGACATCATATCTCTGTGAGTTTTCAGTAGTTGATTCAATAAAAACGAAGTAGTGAAAAAAAACAAATATAGAACAGGACATCAGGGTGGTTAAGTCCAGTCTGATTCCAAGGTTTGAGAAGCTGTACAGAGCCTGGTAGATACATATCCCACTTGCAAGTAATTGTGGTCATTTAATAACAAAATCCAAATACTTTTTCTTTGAACTTATGTGCATTCAAACAGCTACTGAGCTGTTAGAACACAAATACGTATTAAGTTGGTTGAGAGTAACTACTAATAGATGAAACTGCCTGCTATTTCTTTTGGCCTGGAGGCTCTGTGGATAAAGTTACTGTGACACTGAGGAGGCTGAGAACATTGGGGTTCCTCTCTATTCAGCAAGCCAGTCTGCCAGTGCTTGAAGGGCTGATTAATTCCATTTCACTCTAGAGGCTGGCACTAGAACCAGAGGGCAAAGTCATAGGAGGCTGATTTCAAATCGCACAAGGACTATCTGACTACTAACGTGGTCCCTCACCCACTCGTGACCACACTGGTGGAAAAGGTGGCCTTCTGGGGCGGTAAGGTCTGTGTTGAGGGAGATGTTCCAACTGACAGTGGACAACCACCTGTGGGCCACATAGGTGAGGATATTTCTGTACCTGCCTTAGGTGGGCAATGGAACCAGAGGCTCACTAAGTCCTGCTAAGACCCTGGGATTCTGGGCCTCCATTCAGCCGATTTCTGAGAGTCTCCACTTAGAGCAAAGCACTGGTATACTCTGTTCTTCCACAGCCAGGCCTTTCTAGGAAATCTGGGAGCTAGAGGATCTGGATGTTGGAGGGAGAATGTCCATATTAACAGAAATAGCAGGCTAATATGCTGCCATAATGAAGAGACCCCAAAATATCATGACTTAGATAAGGTAGATATGTGTTTCTCTTAGTTAACTCCTAGAGTTGGAGGACGGCTCAGCCACTTCCAGCATGTGGCTTCCCTCTCTGGGTCCCAGGAAGCCGTTCTGCTGTGGCAGCGGGGAGGGAGTGCCAGCAGCTTCCACTTTAAAGCAAGACCTGGAGGTTTCCGCATCACTTCCACTCACATCCCACTGGCTCAAACTTAGTCACGTGGCCCGACCTCACTGCAAAGAAGGCTGGGAAATGTAGTCTCTCACTGGGCAGCCTCTGTTTAGCTAAAACTAGAAGAACTCTATTTTTAAGGTGAAGATGGGGAGAGTGGACATTGTATCAGTCTGCTAGGGCTACCACAAAACATACCACAGGCGGGGTGGCTTACACAACAGGAATTTATTTTCTCACAGTTCTGGAGGCTTGAAGTCCGAGATTCAAGTGTCAGCACAATTATTTTTTCCGAGGTCTCTCTTCTTGGCTGTCTTCATGTTCATCTGGCATTCCTCCTCTATGCATGTCTGTGTCCAAATTTCCTCTTTTTATGAGGACACTAGTCATATCGGATTAGGGTTCACCCTAATGACCTCATTTTAACTTAATTGCCTCCTTAAAGATACTATCTCCAAACATAGTCACATTCTGAGGTACTAGGGGTTAGGACTTAAACAAATGAATTTTGAGGGGGCACAGTTCAGCCCATAACCGATATTGAAGGACAATTCTCAGCCTTCTGCAAAGGCCAAGGCCAAGGCCGCAGTGGTCACAGAGCAAAACACAGAGATGAGATAAGAGACAGGGAATAGCCTAAGGCGCTTTGTCAGATGCCCTCAGGAAATCATAGCAGTCAGGTAAAGAAGCTTAAGGAAATGAGGGCCAGAGACTTAGGGAGCATAGAGCCCACCTAAACTCATTCAAATTCAAAAATTAAAAACCTAGTTGGGATACACTGCAACTACGGGTAGGATTTTGCCTGAAAATCACCAGGCACAGAGCCTAACCCTGCCAGTTTGCCACCTCTGACTTTAGTGGTGTGATAGCATTTTGAAGGGATAAAGAGAATTCATCTGTTATTAATGGCTCCAGTTCATAGAACAAAGTTAAATATAAGCATGTTGAAGTAGAAATCTCTGGGGAAAGTTGGCAGCGGGAACGGAGCATTATGGAGCGTCTGTGGGTGCGAAGTGCCCCATTAGGCACCTTTAGGCACATTGCTCCTAATTAAAGTGCAGCTCAATAGGGCGGGTATTATTTTTATTTTGCACATGGAGGCTCTAAGGCTCAGAGTGACTGTGTTATTTGTTCAGTGTTCATGGTGTGTGGTGGAGTCAGGATTTGAACTTGGATCTGTTTGCTGAAGTTCGTGCACTTTCTGCCACACCCCACTGTCTCATTTATGTAGAGGTGAAAACAGTTGAGAGCAATGTCTTCTACCTGGGAAGTTCAGCTAACACGGAGAAAGAACCGGAGTGTCAGGCTCCTAGAGCTGGGGCAAAGTGTTCAAGAGAATGAAAGGACGGGAAGGGCTGACTCCTCCTGGCACAGTTTTGCCCAGAGCTGGCATGGAGCACCCTGAGACATTGCTCTTTCTGAATGGGAGGCCTAGGGCAGGATGGTGCACCCTCTACAGGCGACCCACAGGCTGACATCCTGAGAGGACCCAAATGCGGGGTTGGGGGCTTCCCTGTGCAGTCTGGGCCTTGCACTGAGCTGCTTTGCCCCACACTACCTGGCAACCACACAATGTGTGTAAAAGGATCTCCAGAGCAGCCCTTGTTATTTTTGTTTGCATTCTTTAATTCCTTTCCTTCTTTCCAGTGATTTCTCTTCCCCAAATCTACCCAACATGGACCCTGCCTCTCCCCAAGCCTGGGCTCAGCTCCATGAAAAAGGGAGCAGAAGAGCAGGGACAGTTTCCGCAAAGCTCACTGGTTAGTTTTAACCACCTTGCTTCTCCCAGGACAGTCATTTCTAAACCCAGCCTCCTCTTATTCTTTCTGTTCTGTATTTTCCTTGCTGCTTTCCAAGGAGATTCGGATTTCATTAGAGATATGAGCTGATAAAGACGGACAGCCCAACCACGATTTTAAATTTGCTGCTCTAATTTAATCTCTCCTTTGATGTTTCTCCTTTAGAGGCAGCATAATCGCTTGGGTTTTCTTAGCTGCTGTTCATAGCTCTAATTTTTAGCTATGGGGTCAATGTCTTTGCCCTTCCCCGGCCGTTCCCCAGAGTAATCAGTCTTAACAAGCATTTCACCTACCTGAGAAAAATGCTTTCTCGTCTCTCCAAATATTCTATCGTCTCATAAATTCCTTAACCTTGTTCACTGATACGCTGCGGGCATCTGGCGAACCACCGGCCCTGAGTGTAAGGCCACCTATGCAGACTGTGTTGCCCTCGAGTTCAGTGTCCTGCCTGTGTTCAGTATTCCCTGACAAATATGGGCTAGCTGCTGGGCTGGGCACTGGTTTTCAGGGGGATGCGAACGTGCGCTGCAGGATACAGGCGAAGGTCGTCTATCAATCTGAGGTTGCTGCCACGCGGGGGCGATGACTTCCCCTCCGCAGTGCTGTGTTATCACTTCAGCTCAGCCACATTTATGAGCAAAACACTACACAGCAGCACCTTAGGGAGGATCCTTGCCTGTGGCTGAGGTGACTTAGGGGGGGATGTGTACATGAAGATATATGCATACAACCACGGCCATCCCGTGTACCTGGCTGAAACTTTGCCCTGAGGAGAGGCCACAGGGACACTCAGGAGATGGCTCGTTGGAGTTATTCACGCTCGGTCCTATGTGTGGGTGTGGGTGAAGGTGCGAGTGGGTGACTGTATGTGAGTGTCTGTAGAACAGGAGGGTGCATAAAGGTGTGGCTAAGATAAATCTCACTAGAAAGCCCATTTTGAACTAGATTGGAAATTGGGAGGGAGCTTTGCAATTTCGTTTTCAGATTTCAGAGTGTGAAGACAAACTTCCAAGGAGCTCAACCATCTGCCTTTTTTCTTTTCTCCCAAAGATCTAGGAATGAATGGATTTCAAACATGGAGGGCAGGGGAAGTGAAGAGTTGGTCGACTAGATCCTCTAAGCCTTTATTCCTTTCTTGGGGAAATTATTTCTTTAAAAAAAAATTAATTGCTTTGTATAGGTTATATTGTTTACATGATTCAAAGAACAAAACAGTACAGAAAGTATACACTGACACGTCCCCTTATACCCCAGCCCCGTTTATCTTCTGTGCGTCTCTAGACAAATGTAAGCTAATGATAAATACATATTCTAATTCCTTTCTATTTCTTAAAGAAAAGACGGCATACTATAGGCACGCCCTGCACCTTGTTTTTCAAGAAAACATTTATTATGAAAAATTTCAAACAGAAAAGTTGAAGATTTTATCAACCATATGCCCACTATCTGTTTTCAACCATTAACATTTTTCTAGACTTTTATTCATTTCTTCACACCTCTACTCTTCTATCAGTTCATCTTTTTTTTTTTTTTTTTTTGGTGTAATTCAGAATAAATGACAGACATCATCACACTTAGCCCAATATAGTTCAGCATGGATATCATTACTTAGAGTTCGATATTTGCTATTTTCTTTTGTTGTAAAAATTTACAGTGAACTTCACAAATCTTAAGTGTACATTCACTGATTGTGACAAATGGATGCCCCTGTGAAACCTAAACCCCTGTCAAGATGTAGAACATTATGATTCCCCTACAAAGTTCCCATATGCCTTTAGTCAATCCCTGTTCCCAGCCCAGATGCAGCCACTGTTCTGGTTTGTTCCCCCACAACAGAGTTCTGCCTAACTTCATCACAAAGGAATCATGAATATATACTTTTTTTTATATAAGACTTCTTTCACGTAGTAAAATACTTCTGAGATTCATTCACGTTGTTGTGTTGATCAGTAATTCGTTCCTTCTTACTGTTAACCAGGATCCCATTGTACGGGGATACCTAACGCTTTGGAAGAGGGCAGTGAGCTGCATCCACCCAATTCATGGCAGAGGTGTCTTAAGAGGACTGGCGACCACCTGGCTTCCCACTCCCTTGCCTGGCTGCCCTGTGGTCGTTGTACTGTTTTCATGACTTTTATCCCTGCCTGTGACCCATGCTAGTCCACGTTTTTGAAGCCTCTGGTGTCTTCCAGGGGGTGCAGCGTGCTGTGTGGCAGCTCAGCAAATAGGCAGCTTAAGAATAAAGGTGGAACTATGGACAGATTTGAGGGGCTCGAGCAGACGGCACACGTCCAGACTCCGGGGCAGGGAGGTTTGGAAGTGGGGAGGACGGCTAGATGCTGAGCACCTCCCTGTGATCCGTCCATACTGGGACATTGGGGTAGCACTCCCCAGTCCTCTGTGCACTTTCTCTATGGGCTCTTTCAGCCGCTGATTTACCTGGACCAAGACAGCCAAACACATTACAGCCTGAGTATTGGAATAAAGGTCAACCAATGTCGTGCTTAACACACTGAACCAAGCTGTTTAGGCAATGTTGTGGTATTGTTGAGAGAAAGCAAGGAGATGGAGTTATTTTCAGATAGAGGGCAACCCTGCCAAATGTCCTCTCTGTCCCCCAGGCCTGCCAGGTAAAGATAGTGAGTGCTCTTTACCATGGACGGGAGTCTTGAGATGGTTCCCAAAAGACATTTTAGAAATAAAACATGTCATTCCATGGGCCTGCTATCCCCCTGAAGTGGAAAATTCTGCTGTCCGGAGATACGAGACACTTTCTTAGAGAAATGAGGTACTACAGGCATTGTCTTCCTAGAGGAAAAATATTAAACCAATAAATATTTAGTGTTTTATATATGGAAACTGATAAAATGTCTCTTCAGTTGCTTCGGTACAGGATAAGTTCCAACACAAATGTATAACCCAAATTATTTTCCGTGTTAGCTTTAATTTCCATTTTATTATAAAATAAAATATTTCACACATACAAAAGCACATACTGTGTAAGAAATAAGTAATAACATAGGTTTCAATGTAGAGACCACTTACCTTGAGAAACAGAGGACTAGAAAGACTTAAAGATCCTGTATACCTAACGCCGTAATACTCATCTTCGCTTCCCCACAGGAAATCAAAATTTAGAATTTTGTTTTTATTTCCTTGACTTATATTGTAGTGTTAACTGCATATTTATGTATCCCAAATCAATTATTGTTAATTTTATATAAAGTTTCCATCTGTGCACAAATGGGCTTATACTTTGTATATTCTTCTATGATTTGCTTTTCATTCAATATTTTCAAAGTTATGTTTATTGAGGTTTAATTTTACATGAAATAAAATTCCCTTTTACTGTACAGTTCAAATGAGTTTTGAAAAATGTGTACAGCTTCATAATTACCCTCAGAATTAAGAGGAATAGCATTTCTATCACCTCAAACTGTCCTCAGACCCCTTGTAGTCACCCCTCAGTCCTGGCAACTACTGATCTGTTTTCTATCACTATATTTTGTTGCCTATTCCAGAACATTACATACATGGAATCGTATGGTATAAAGTCTTCTGTGTTTGACTTTTTTCCCCCCACTGAGCATAAGGCTCTTGCAAACAGGTCTTTGTGTGGCCTTTTGCTTTCATTTTTATCTAAAAGTGGATTTTCTGTGTCATATAGTAGGTATATGTTTAACTTTGCAAGAAACACCCAAAACATTTTCTGTGCCGTTTTGCATTCCTGCTGGCAATATGTGAGATTTCTAGTTGTTCAGCTTTCTTGCCAGTGGTGGTAATGGCAGTCTTTTAAAGTTTAGCCATTCTATCTATTGTCTTTGCAGTGGTTTTAATTTTTATTTCTTTGATGACTAACAACACTCAGCATATTTTTATTTGTTTATTGGTTATTTGTAATTTTTTTTGGTAAAATAGTTCAAAATTCTTTATTTTTACAAATTGTGTTGTCTTCTTAGTAAGGCTTGTAAATTTCATGTATAATCTGGAGCCAAGACCTTTATCCAATATGCATTTTATGAATATTTTCATCCAGTCTATCTTTTGTCTTTTTACTTTATTAAATCTTTCAAAAAACAGAAGGTTTTATTTACAAGAAAGTCAAATTTATCATGTTTCTTCTTTTATGGTTTGAGCTTTTTGTATTGAAAATTGTTTGCCTAATCCAAGGTCACAAAGATTTTCTTGTGTTTTCTTTTAAAAGTTTTCTAATTTTACCTCTGTGTTTACGTCTATGGTCTATTTAGCATTAATTTTTATTTGGTGAGAAGTAATGGCAAAGGTTTCATGGCAAATGGCAAAGGTTTTTGCATAGAGATATCCAGTTGTTCTGGGACCATGATCATTTGATCATATATACTGTATGTGGGTTTATTTTGGAATCACAAGTTGATTTCATTGATCTATATGTCTATATTTATGCAAATACCACACTGTTTTGATTACTGTACCTTTATAGTGAACTAGGTAGTATAAGTCTTCCTTCTTTTTCAAAATTTTTGGCTATTCTAGGTCCACTGCCCTTTCACATAAATTATAGAATTAGATTGACAGTATCTAAAAGTGGCCTACTGGGATTTGATTGGGATTGCATTGCATCTACAGATCATCTGGGGAGAAATGATATCTTAATGTTGAGTATTTCAATCCATGAGCATATCTCTCTCCATTCATTTCTCTCATCAATAACTTGTACTTTTTAGTGTACAGTTCTTACATACATTTTGTTAAATTTATCCCTAAATATTTCATGTTTTTGATGCTATCGTAAATGTTTCTTTTTGAAATTTGTGTCCAATTATTCATTGTTAGTATATAGAATCCAATTCATTTTGTATGTTGACCTTTCACCCTGCAACCTTACTTAACTCACTTATTAGTTCCAGTAGCTTTTTTGTAATTCCTTCCTTAAGATACTTTCTGTGAATGATCATTTTACATCAAATAAAGATGATTTTACTTTGTTCTCAGATTTTATTGTTTTTCTTTTTCTTACATTACTGTATTAGCTATAACTTTGGGGCAATGGTGAGGTGAGAGTAGATATCCTATGCCTTGTTCATAATCTTGGGGAAAAACATTTATTTATTTTTAACCATTAAATATCATATTAGCCATAGATTTTTCATATTTTTTATTAATTTATTAATTAATTGAGGATATTTCTTTCAATTCCTAGTTTGTTGAGGATTTTTATCATCAGGGGATATTGAATTTTGTCAAATGTTTTATCTGCATCTAGTGAAATAATCATATGAATTTTCATTTTTAGTCTGTTGACATGGTTAACTCCTTTTTAAAAAAATTTTTATTTTTGATTGTTGAATCTAACTTGCTGTTCTGGGATACAACCCATTAGTTTATGATTCATTATCTTTTTTACATATTGGTGGATCCTATTTGCTGATGTTTTGTTAAGAATTTTAGTATTTATAGTCCTGAGTGATATTTGTCTGGGGTTTTCTTGAAATATCCTTGTGTGGTTTTGGTATCAGTGTAATGCTAGCCTCTTAAAATGACTTGAGAAGTATTTCCTCCTTTTCTACATTCTAAAAGAGTTTGTGTAATATTATTGCTATTTCTTCCATCTATGTTTGGTAGAATTCATCAGTGAAGCCATCTGGCCTACAGGTTTTTTTGTGGGAAGGTTTTTAACTACAAATTTGTTTTATTTAGTAGATAAAGAGCTATTTGGGTTATCTATATCTTCTTGACCGAGCTTTTGTAGTTTGCATCTTTCAAGAAATTTGTTGATTGGAATAAAGTTATTAATATTTCTCTATTTTCCTTTTAATATGTACAGAGTCAATGGGTTGTCATTTCATTTCCAATATTGGTAATCTTTGTCTTCCTCCTTTTCCCCCTTGATCAATCTAGTAGACCTTTGTTGCTTTTAATCATTGTTTCAAGAAATTAGCATTTAATTTTATTATTTTTTCTCTTTTAACTTCCTATTATCTATTTCTTTGAGTTCTGCTCTTACCTTTATTATTTTCTTCCATCTGCTTATTTAGGGTTTAAGTATCTTTTCTTTTTCTAGTTTCAGTCATTTGTTCGAAACTGTTTCTCTTTTTAGTATAAGCACTGAATGCTTTAAATTTCTCTCTAGGTGCTGCTTTAGTGACATCTCACAAAAGTTATTTTTTTATGTTTCTATTTTCATTGAGTTCAGGTATAGAGAGTTCCCAGCTTTCCTGTCCCCAACCTGATGGCAGACCGCTTCTATGACCTACTAAGCAGTGTGGGCCTAGAGCACAAGGAGTTTCATGCCTCAGAGGCAAATGGTTTTTATTCCTTAACACAGAAATGCCTACTGTCTAGGATACCGCACAGGCAGGTTTCTTGCCTGTCCTCTAGCGGTAGTCAGTCGTGATCTTGTACATCTGCTGGGCTACAGTTGTGAATGGGCGTCCAGTACACCTGCTCTGCTCTCAAATCCTAGCAGCCTCTTCATGCTTGTGCCACCAAGAAGGGCTCTCTCAGGTCTCCCACCCTCATGAGCACCTGGTGACACCCATGGAAAAGAGTTGGCAACTGGGCACAAATGCCCTTTGAGACTGGAGCTCCAAGACTATCACACTATTTCACACTTTGCCTCTAAGTATTTGTTATAATTTCAGTTGTTTTCTATTTAACTGTGTTTAGGGTGGCTGTTTCTTCTTCCTGTGCTCTGCCAAAGATGAAATACTTTGTGTGTCCCATGTCTTCTCCAAGGATTTGTCACTCTTTGCAAATTAATTTACTTGGTTATCTGACAACGTCAGCTCTCTGATGGTCTAAAAATACTTATGACTTCTAGATTGTTCAGCTTTTTCTCACTGTTTAGGGTGGGAGTGAAATTTTCTTGTGGTTTTCTGCATCCTAAGTAGTTTTCTAAATTTTATTTTTGAGATTCATTTTTGTTGATGCTAGCGAATGCAGCTCATTACTTTTGACTGCTGTATAGTATTTCACTATAAGAATATATCACAATTCATTTTCCCATTCTTCTGTTGAACATTTCAGAGTTTTTCTCATTTTTCTTTTCTATTTTTTTCTGTTCTATGTTCAGAGAGTGATGCTGTTAGAAACTTTGTTTTAAATGTCTCCTGGAATACTTGTGTAATACTTGTGTTTCTCTCAGACACACACCTAGGAAAGGAATTGCTGAATCATAAGAACGACCCATCACTCTCTCCTCAGTATTCTTTACATTTTCACCTGTGCTTGCTATTATCCAAATTTTAAGTGTTGCCAACTTTGTAGGTATCAAATTTTATGTAATCGTAGTTTCACTTTGCATTTTGCTAATTATTAATGAGGTTGAGTAATTTTTTTCAAATATTTATAGGTTATTCATCTTATCTCTCTGTGAAATGGGTTTCTCTTTTTTGAATTATTTAATCATTTCTTATTAATCTGTGGAAGTCTTTTATATATTAATTTTTTGTCAGTTACATGTATTATAAATATTGTCTTCTGGTTTATTATTTGTCTTTTCACTTTTTGATAATGTCCTCTAATGAATTAAAGTGTGTAATTTTAATGTAGTTGGATTTAGCAACCTTTTCTGTCTTTTTAAAAAAGCGTTTCCCTGCTCCAAGGTTGTAAAGACGGTATATTTTCTTCTAAAAGTATTAATGTTTCACTTTTTATATTTAAGCTTTTAATCTACTTGGCTTTTTTTTTTTAAGTACATAAAGTATGAGGTGGGGATTTAATCTCATTTTTTTCCCATATGGATAACCTAATCTCCTTGCACCATATAATGATTAGTCCATCTTTTCCCCACTGATCTCCAGTACTGCCTTTGCAATATATCAAATGTTTGTATTTGTTTGCGTTTGTTTCCAGTCTCTCTGTTCTGATTCGTTTTTCTATTTGTTCATCTTTATGCTAATACCACACTATAGTTTTATGATATGTCTTATCTCTTTGGGGGTATCTTTGCTTTTCTTGACCCTCTATTCTCCCATGTAAATTTTAGAATCATCTTGTTTATTTATATAAAGATCTCTACTAGACATTATATAAGAATTACATTTTATATGAAGTCAATTGAAAAATAATTGGCATTTTTACAATACCGAATATTCGTAGCCATGAAAAGATATAACTCTCCATTTATTTAATGGTCTTCTTTAATGTTTTGAAACTTTCTCTATAAAGAGCTTGTACATCTTTCATTAGTTTATTCCTGGGTATTTTACAGTTTTGGTTGCTATTGCAATGGCATTTTAAAGTATTATATATTCTTACCCTTTGAATGGAAATGTAATTAATTTTTTCATGTCAATCTAGAAATTTAATTAAACTCTCTTACACTCTAATAAATTGTTAGCCTAATAATTCGGTTCCAAATGTAAATGTTTGCATCATCTATGTATAATAATTTTATTTTTTCTTTTCAATTATTACAACATATATTTATTTTTCTTGCCTTTCTGTACTGGCTGGGGTCTCCAGTACAAGGTCAAGTAGAAATGGTGATAGATACTCCCTTTTACTGTCCCTAATCTCAAAGGGGATGCCTCTAATGTTTCACTTTAAGTCCAAGGTTTTTGTAGATTCCTTTATGATTTTAAAGAACTTACATTTTCTCCCCTAGTTTTCTAAATTTTTGACTGCCTGGCAGAATTTTATGTGTTTGTTTTTTTTTCCTCTTTGTTCTGTTCATGTGATAATTTACAGTAATAGCTCCTATAAAAAACATTCTCATTCTTAGAATAAATCTAATTCAAAATTGGTATTTTATGTATTTTATTCTTTGCATTAAGTTTGCCTTCATTTAGAGGGAAGTTTGTCTATATTCATGATTAAGATTGGCTAGTAATTGTGGCTAGTAATTGTCTTTTCTAGTATTTTCCTTCTTTAAAGTTATATTATCTCATTAGATAGATTGGAGAGTCTTCCTTCTTTTTTCTTCTTCTCTCTGGAAGAATTTGCAAGAAGGCGGTATTTGCCCTTTGAAAGCTTGGTGGATCACTTCTAAGACCTATACCTCCAGATCTACTATTTTTGTGGAAAGATTTTTGTTTTCTTATATATTTATTTTTTAAACTTTTAACTTTGAAATAGTTATAGATTTGTAAGAGGTTGCAAAGGAATGTACAAGGAAATTCCATGCATGTCTCCCCTGGCCTCCCCCAAGAATTTGACAGTGGTATAATCCATAGAGCTTATTCAGATTTTACTAGTTGTACATTTATTCATTCATGTGTTCGTGTGTGTATAGCTCTATGCGATTTTATCATGAGTAGCCTTTTGTAATACCACTATAATTATGATACTGAACTGTGCCATCACCACAAGACTCCCTCATGTTACTCTTTAATAGCCACACCCATCCCTTCTCTCCCATCTCTAGTTCCTGGCAATCACTAATGAATGTGTTCTCCATCTCTGTTATGTTCTTTCATGAATGTGACATATATGAAATCATGCAGTGTGTATTCCTCTGAGATTAGCTTTTTTTGTTGTTCATCATAGTTTTCTTGAGGTTCATCCAAGTTGTATTCATTCCTTCTTACTGTGAGAAGTATTTCATGGTATGGATATAATGATTCACCTATTGAAGAACATTCACATAACATCTGGGTAGTTTCCAGTTTTTGGCTGTTATGAAAAATGCTGACATGAACGTTTGTGTACAACTTTTCACATAAAAATAAGTCCTCAATTTCCTGGGATAAGTGCTGTGGGAAGATTTTAGACTACTGATTTCAATTGTTTAATGGTTATAGAACTATTCTCGATGTCTATTTCTTCTTGAATTTGCCTTGGTAAGTTTTTTTTTTTCCCTAGGAATTTGTCAATTCTGTTTAAGTTTTCAAATTCATTAGTATAAAGTTTGTACGTATTTACTTAATACTTTTTCAATCACTGCTTTTTCTACAATGATTTAAAACTACTTTTTCATTCCTAATATGGTTTATTCTTTTTTTTCTTATTAAATCTCATCAGAGGATGGTCTTAAAGAACTAACTCCTTGGCTTTGTTGGTCTTCTAGATTGTTTCTCTGTGTAAGCAGTATGTCAAATATGTCAACTCATGGGAAATAAATTTAAAAACATTTTTATTTTTTGTCTTCCATTGTTCCTTTAAAATTTGTCCAGTTAAAGAAAGTCTTCCACTGCTCCTGGATGGAAATTCAGACAGGCCCCATGACTCAGTGTTTTTCAACCATGGTACTACTGACATTTTGGGCCAGATAATTCTTTAATGCAGGGTCCGTTCTACGCATTGTAGGTTGTTTAGCAACATCCCTGTCCTCTACCTACTAGACGCCAGTAGCATTCCCTATTTATGACAACCAAAAATGTCTGCAGACATTGTCAGATGTCCCCTGGGGGACAAAATTGCTCCCAGTTGAGAACCACAGCCATGACTTTTATGTTCAATCTTAGATAACATAAAGTCCTAAAGTAACCTTTAAAATGACCTTTAAATTTGAATGCTTAGGGGGACACGGGGTATAAACACAATTGTATCTGGCCTTCACATCTTGGGCATGAGGAGGGGTGACAATCAGCTTTGTATCTCATGAATATTCATAACCAATAAAAAATAATAAAATAATTTGAATACTTAGCTCATAAATTTTCAGCCTTTTGCATTTTCTAATGTAAGTACTCCCTTTTGTTTTTTTGTTTTGGTTGTCAATAGATTGAGTGAAATTTTTGCCTAAACTAATTAACAAATTTCACATATTTTGTTTCCTTTCTTTCTCTGCTGTTTACAATTAGATTTTATTTCTAATTTTCCTCTTTTATGTTATGCATAATCTTGTAAATGACCTCTGGTCTTCTCAAAATAGCATCTGAAGAATACACGTTAAAAATGGACCAATGATTATATTCATAGAACATTTGCTTTGGGGTAAGAAACCGTGGGGTTTACTAATAGAGGACTTTATTTCAGACCATGAGAAAGGGCATGCCTGAGGAAGAAGAAAAGAAAGAATGGAAGAGAGGAATGAAGCAAAGAAGGGAGGGATGGTGCTGCAGATTTGCTGGTCTTTCACTTCTAGGTTTCTGTATGCATCTGCATAGAGCTACACAGGGGAGAGACTGGATTGAATCTGATCACAAAAAGGAGTTTAGGGGTTAACCTGGCTGTGGCAGATGGCTGCCTTTCCCCCTTACTTGGTTGAGATGAAAAGTAATAATCCCACCATAACAGATAAGATGTTTCCACACTCTGATGGGCATTCCCTGGAAGACTAATGAAGTGTGTCATCCTGGAGGAGAAGAAAGCCTGGTTTCTGGGTTTTTGGTTGGCTGTGACAGGGTCTTCCATTATTCTAAGTCCATAAGACTGTGAGCCTGGATGTACCCAGAGAACAAATCCTCCCCTTTCCCCACTCACTCCCTTTCATAAGGCACGTGCATCCGAAGTGTATTCCTGAGTCCCACTGTGCTACGTCACTGTATCATAATTCCTTGACATTTGGCAGAGGGACAAGAAAACAATGGTAGGGAGAGGGAAGGCCTCCAGGGGCTGCTTGGACAACCAGGTTGGGATGAAAATCCAACAGGCTTAAATTATTTACTGGCTGTTACTCAGATCTAGAAGGAAACGTTTGGTGGGTTTTTGTCTGTTTGGTTTGTTTTGTTATTTCGCAGGAGAGGGAAAGGCCCTCCTGAATGTGGAAGAAGATCAAGCCCTATTGAACATGGGGAGGGAGAGGGCAGAGGAGAGTAGTTTCTAAGGTTGTCAATACCTCAGCTCCTGTGACATTTATTTTTCTATTAATGCCTGGCATTTATATTGTGGTGACAGATCAATTAGCCTCTCACAATGTCTAGTTCATTGACCTTATCATTGAACTATTCTATGGTGCCAATCTCACCACAGGGCGATTGCAAAAGAAACACTCATAATTTTGAATTACCTAAGTCCAGAGCTGGGGAAACATAAAAAGCTTAGTTGGGATAATCAGCAGCACATTAGATGGCTGAACCTTTAGGGAGCTTTCCTTTTTCTCATCACTCTTGGATTTTGACAGCCACGTTATAATAAGCAAAGGAACAGAACCCACCCTGTATAGCTCTGGTGTTCAGGTATTCTAAAATGACCCAAGATGACCTGGGAGATCACAAAATGTCAAAAGGCTTAGAGATCATTGTATAAGTCGTGATCCTTGGCCAAAAGTAACAGAAATGGATTATAAATGATTTAGGTAAAAGGGAATTAGCTAGAAGGCTACCAGGGGGCTCCAAGGTCAATGGGAGGTTGAAGGAGGCAGCTTGGGAATGGAAAGAAGTCAACAGGGCTCGGAGAGCTGAGAAGCAGGAATTACAGCAACAGTTTCCAAGAGGAATGGACCTTGCTATAATGAATGCTCTCCAGCTGTTCCTTCTATTCCTCAAGACTCAGTCCTGGGAGAAAGAATACAATCGGGTAAATAAAGAAGGATATTGATCCTTTGGCTTTTGTAGTGGGAGATGGGCACTTGGAATTATGTTTCCATCGGGACTACACCAGATGCTGAAAGAGAAACCCCTGGAGGAAATCAGGATGCCTTTAGGAAAGGAGAGTGAGTAATGAGAATTTCTGCACGCCCTCCAAAAAAAGACAAAAAAAGGAAAAAGTTTATTACTAGTCCAACTTCACTTTACAGGTGAGGATATTGTGGCCTAGATAGTGGTATGGCTTGTTCAAAGTACAAACTAGTGAGTCCAACCAGGGATGAGAACCCATTTCCTAGCTCCCAGCTTGATGCTTGTTTCAACACCAGATGCCCTGGGAACCCAGCGCCATCAGCCCTATTTGGGTGTAATCACAAGAGTTCGGCCTAAGTGTGCTGGCCAAC
The DNA here is from genome assembly GCF_027409185.1 of Cynocephalus volans. Classification (NCBI taxonomy): domain Eukaryota; kingdom Metazoa; phylum Chordata; class Mammalia; order Dermoptera; family Cynocephalidae; genus Cynocephalus; species Cynocephalus volans. The sequence continues at coordinate 95,486,098 of NC_084461.1, read as the reverse complement.
CCATATGTATCAGGTTGAGAACTTTGAAAAAGCACTTCATTTAGACTCAGGTTTTAATTGGAGGGGCAACCACTGTTGCTTTTAATAGAAACTAGTTCTTGCATCTATGTTTTCTGCAAGCAATATCACCACCATCTGCCTGAAGAAATCAACAGCTAGAGGAAGAATGTACAGTGAACTGTAGGACTTTAAATACCACCAGAACTCCAGGGAATTTTAGAGATGCTATTCATTCATCCTGGGGAATGGGATTTCAGTCTGATAGCCAACCATGGTGATGGATGCACTTGGTCCTAATTAATTGACATCACTCAAAGCACAGGTTATCTGAGATGCTGTGACAGAAATCAAACCTGCTGGAGATGAGGATTCAACCCCAGACAATTAAGAGCTATGGCTCAAAGGAATTCACCCAGGGCCCAGAAACACACAGCTCTGGTCAGGTGCTGCAGAAGAAGGAAAATCAGGGGACTGTGTGGATCCATTTTGTCTGTCCTCAGAAGCTTGTGGGCTGTCCCATGAACAGTAAACATGTTTTTGAGAAGCAGTGGGGTCGACTCCTCTAATCCCAGATCAGGAATGAGGTCGGGGCTTGATTTAATGCAGGGAGAGCCTGTGTAAATGACAGCATGCAGTTTTAGGAAGGTTACTGATTTGCTGACTGAAGGGTACATAGAAGTCAAGCATCTTGGCTTTGTGACCAGCTCAGCCCTGTACCAGAGAGAGACAGACAAAGATCCTCACCTAAAAAGGATGATGCTTTAGAGTAGCAGCCTTCGGCTTGTTTCCAAACATGCCTCTCAGACACCTTTTCCCCCTAAATCCTTGTGTTATGTCTAAACAAATCCTGTTATGAAAAACAAAAACAAAAACAAAAACAGAAAAAACCTGGCAAAGAGCCAATCCACACAGAGAGCTGGGACTTGAGGTACATTTCAGTTTTGATTTCTGAACAGAGGCGCAGTGATCGGACTGTAAGCAACACACACCTATTATCATCAGAACTCAGAAGCTTAATTACAGAGAAGCTGAAAGCTAATAATTCCTAAGCACTGCTACAGCCCTAGGAGGCCAGTTACCATGGAAATCTTGTCTTCCTTTTCTTCTACTTAGAGCATATTTATGTGGAAAAGGAAGAGGAATATAAATATGATGGAAAGATTAAACAAGACGAGGCATAGTTTGCTACAAATATTTTACATTTATTATTATAATACAGTAAAAAGAGGTTCTGCAGACCCATGAGTGGTAAATTGGTCTATTGGGAAAAAAGAGGCTATTTAAAGATGGTCTAAGTTTACAAAAATGATGAAATCATATTTGGAAAATGTAGAGAACAATTAAAAAACATCCTACAATGGTAGCCAAAATTCAAAGTGTATTTCTTCTGAAAGTAAAAACTAACAAATAAATAAGTGTTAAATACAGATCCGAGTTAAAAATAAGACAACTAACTGCCTTATATATTTAGTTCTCATTCCTTTTCAGACTTGTTTACAAAGCCAGATAAACCCACCAAAGGCCTTGCTTGTATGTTTTATACTTGAACTTTCCAGAAGAAGCACCCTATTTCCAGTGTTTCTTTTACCCACTTCACAAATATATTATTTTAAAACAACAATAAAAAAGATTAAAGGTGCTTTAACCTGACATTACACTGACCATATGTTGGCAGTAAAAGAAAACTTTGTAAACCACAGGAGTGCTTTGCTTAAAATGCTGCTTGCAGATGGAACATCTATACCACAGGTGGCTGAGGGCAGGCTCCACTGCCACCCCAACGTCTCAAACTCATGTCAAAGGGAAGAGAAAGCAACTCACAAAATCACATTTCCACAACCACTGGCTATGAGCCTGTGCCAGGAAAACGGCAGTGCCTGAGGCTAGTGGGCTGCCACAGCTACGTGGCGCAGGCACCATTTGTACATTTTATCTTCGCTTTCAATTTGCTTGGGTTCCTGAAGAAGTCAGGGCTGTTCTTGGAACTCTGACAACTTGATTTCATTCTCTTGTATTTATCTGGCTTTTCTTAAACCTATATAGCTGTATGGCTATGACTTTGGAGTGTTCCAATCGTTCAGAGCACTCACAAGAAGCTGCCAGACAAAACCAAGAAAAACACACACAAAGAAAACCATAACAAAGTCAGCAGAATTTTCATCACCACCCCCACCCCCACTATACTGTTGCTCAATTAGCCCATCTAATATAGTTAAACATAAATTAATCATAAAATCTACAGGTGTCTGACTAAAGAGAGTGTTTCATTGAGAAATCTCAATGCTCTATGAAGGAGGACGGGGAACAGAAAAGGCCCATGACAAGTATGCTCCTGGCCACTGGTCCACAGCGAGGGTCTGATTATGTCACAGGCTGGAATTGGGTAACTGACATTTTGTACAGTGAAGTAAAATGTTCACCAAGTGAAAATGAGTTTCATGTCTTTGGCCATTTTGGTCATGAATTTGAAATAACCGAGACCCCTCATTACCAGTTTCCCTTTATCTTTGCTTTTGATGTGATGCTGAGAATCCATATCTGGGATTTGATTTAGAATCATAATTATAAAATACACTTGTTATGGGAAATCAGGTGAACTGTGTAGAACCAATCTCTTTGGCACTAAAGCCAAAAATAGTGAATTGCATTAGAACATACCCGTGTACTGCCGTTGTAAAATGCCTAGAATCTAAGGTGGAATTATGACAAGTAAGTTCGTTTCTGTTGGAATTGGTCTTCTGACTACAGCTGAAGCAAAGCAATTCAAACTGGCAGGACGGGCCTCCATAGTATCCTACAGTCTGAACACAAGAACTGCTGTACTTTGGGTTAGGAGGAAACATTCAAAGTCACGTCAAGCAGGGCTGTGGGCACCTTGCCCTCCTCATTTGCTTACAACAGTCTGGCATTTCTTAAGAGCAGGCAGGCAAGTTTACTTCTACCAAGTCAAATTTTTTATAAAAGGAAAATTCCTATATAAGATGGTGTTTTGTTTTTTTCTTTTCCTTCTGGGTTTAAAGATAAATAAAAGCATGGCGTGGTGAGCTGACAAAGACTACCAAGGATGGTCCTTTTACCTAGGATCTCAGTAATATCAGATTCTAGATTCCCTCTCAGCCCCGAAAGTTTTGAATCTGGATCACCTGGAGATCTGAGCACCCAATGGGGAAATTTGTTTTTTTGATTTACAAAGATTGCTCAGGCAACTCAAAGGAAGACTCCAAGGTTGTACTATTTGACAAGAGCTACATAAAGAAAATATTAATAATGAGAGTTTGAACTCATAGTTTCTTTATCCATGCTCAGATTTTTGCTGCTCCATGTGGGAGTTGGGATTTATGGCCATCTTATATTTATCCGGTGTTGCTAAGAACATTGACATTTCTCACTGATATCTTTCCTATGCTTTCAAAGGAAGGTATGATCTCCTGTGACCAGATGAATTTTCCAAGTGGTTAGAGTTTTTGCAAGAGTGTTTTAACTGACAACAAAGTAAAGTGTTGTTTCTGTTGTTTACTTTGATGGTTATGGATCAGAATATGGCTTCTTACTATGTCATTCTAGAATCTGCTTTGCAGAGCACTTAGAAGGTGCTTATGCTGATACTAAAGATGTTCTCAGCAAATAGGAAAAAGGTGTGATGACTGCTTCTTAGAAAGGGTATTGCTGTGGGGAACTGTGGAGGAGAGCTGCTGCTGCTGTTTTGAACTTAAGTCTTCATATTTGCTTCCCTCTCTTCTAAAGCTATGACAAGCCCTTTAACACTGCACAATTAAAATACTTTCTGACATTTGCTTGCAAGAGGAATGTGAAGAAAACAACAAAAAATATTGGCATAGAACAGTGGAAAGGAAGAATTGAATATGTCCAGGGATTTAAAGTAAAGCAATTATTGTTAGTGTTTTAACAGTTCTTTGGGGGGTATGGGGGGTAAAGTCACCTTTTCAGCTTACCTGGCTAAGTCAATAGGCTGCTTCCCTGGACACAGACTACTCACAGTAATCTTGCTGTCCTGAGAAAACCTCCCAAGAGCCTCTACTGACAGTAGCACTCATCTAACACATCTTCCACCTAATCAATCCGTCTCCACAGTGAGACTACATCTAGTTCTTTCTATTCTGAGCTGCACCTACCACCGGGCCTCTCACATGCTGAGTGTGTAGCCAGTCTTGTTAAGTAGGCAGGGCCCCCCTGAGCACCTAAGTTTGATTAATGTCATCATTATTCAGTTTAAGCTGATGATAAAGGCTTTTCTATTTGGGTACAGCAAAAGATTGAGAAACTGAAGATGAGAAAAAGAAATACTACCCAGAGATCAAAAACAAATATCAGAAAAACTAGCACCCAGCAGCATTCCCTACACCTGACATGGCAGATGATCAAGAAAAGCTTCCTGGATAATTAAAGCTGAGGAGAACCATAACATTCTGCTACTGGGGTCACTACCTACCATCACGTAGAAGAGCTTATTACTTTGTGTAACACTTGGATTTTGCTAGCCTCAATGGTAACATTTGGGAAGATAGTTTAGAAATTCATGATTTGAATCTCTTTAGGGTGAATCAAATATTCTTGTGTTGGGGTTCTTATAAGTGTAGACACCTGCAAAGTATTTTTTTTTTCTGTAATAAAATGAAAAACAGGAGCATTCACAGCAATTTTCCTGCAATGCTGGCTACCCTGGACATGTGTGTGTGTCGTTACTCCGCTTCCCACTGCTCAGGGAGTGGGCTGAGCCACTGTCATGGCTGCAGCCTTACAGAAAAACAGAGCAAGGGTAATTCTGATTCAACAGTGGCTATCTCCCGAGATTATAGGCAGCATAAAGAAAATTAAACCAATATCCAGTTCAATGCTCTTTAAGAAAATGTAGAGATTTGACGGGCATGCAATACTTAACATGCAGCAGGAAGCTCCTCACACCCACTTTTGAAGATTAGCTTCCCTTATTGATACTGCATTTATTTGCTGGAAGGTTAGCCTTTGAGTCATTTTGTGTTTGTACTTTGTTACTGTCCTTTATCACTTCTCAGCCTTTCTTTCTGGATGTCTTTTTCTTTGCCACTCTGTCTTACCTTACCTATGCTGCACTCTGACCAGTTTCAGGATGTTTCTAAGATTCCTTTCCCTCAAATGTTACTAGTTTTGAGACAGGGAACATTGCTACTCACTGGTGTTTTCCTATTCCCCTGCTAATTCTGTTTCCCCAGAGTAAAGCTCATCACAGTAAGGCCCCTCTGTGGGTAACTCTTGGAGCCATTGAGTTAACATTAGTCAAAAGGTGAAACTGGGCTGATTGAAGTGTGCTCTCCTTTAGGAGACTTCAACCCAGGTTAAGTCCCACTGCAACCAAAGATTTCTAATAAAGTATGAATGATCAGTGACCTTAGTTTAAGAAATACTAAATATAACAAATGCAAATATAAAGAGACTTTGAGTAGTCTCCTTGAAAAGCTCAAACATGTATGGCCGAGCCCTTTGGTTGGGAGGACAGTGAGTTAGTGTTGCCCGGTGCAGCAGCATCTCTGAGCTGGGACATAAAAGTGCCCCTAACACAAGGGAGAAGTGTTTGGTTTGCTGATGTGAAGGCCCACACTTCTGGCAAGTGACCGCTTTTGTTTCTTTTGACTCTGATAATCTTTTAAATTTTCTCTAAGAAAGGATCTGGCCTCGTGGCACTGTTCTCAGGCTTCCTAGTGACATTGTCCAAGTCTTTTTTCTACTTTAATTTGTCCACACTCTCTATAGGGCTGCATCACCCTGCCTTCTAATAGCTGGTTCTTTCCTCTTTTGCCTTTGTATGTCCTTGCCTCAGCACCTTAGAACAGATATACTGAAGCCTAAGCTCATTACTTCTGTGCAGTTTAAAGTGACTAAGAATTTAGCACAGCAGGATTTTCTACCACCCAAGAATCTCAGTCCTTATTAGGTAGCTAAGTGATTCTTAATGCCTATACTTAACAATTCAGAATTTAATCTTTGAATCAGTATGAGGCAGTAGGATGGTTTTCAAGGGGTACTAAGTATTTCCTTAAATTGAATTATGGCTAAAATATACAGTTTAGACACCTTCTGTATTACAGCATTATTTTTTAAAGAAAAATTTTATGTGACTCTAAGACTGTACCAATATTTCCTTCACATAGGTAATCTTGAAACATTACCCAAAAAATTTAATCATAAGATACTGACTTTCTTAAGAGCATCTTCTTTTGCAGAAATGAATATACAGTCCTAGGTTCTCCCAAATAATATAGCATTCAGACTTAGAAAACTAATCAAAACAGAGAAAAATAAATAAAATTAAAATATTTAATAAAACTGTTCTGATATGTATAAGCAAACCAGAGTTAGTAATAAAAGAGGGAATACTTTATTTTAAAGGTAAACTTTCATGCTAACTTAATAGTATAATGGAAATTAATATAAACTCATTTTCATATAAAATCTTTGATTCCATTTGGTAAAGATAATACATAAAGAAAACATGGCTTTTTCGATTGTCTCTTTGTTTCTCTTTTTATTTCGCATTATTTTCCGTTTTGTGTAAGGGCTCTAACCTAAATACAAAAGTCATCTTTCCATGACTAAGAATGCTACTAATGAGTAACCAATTCTGTTGATAAGAAACACCTAAAATATCAACAGTGTGATAAATGCAGAATGTGTAAAAAGAAGAGGTCTAAGGCAAACAACCCCTTTTCAAAAAATATCAATCTTTCTTCAAAGGACACATGGCCACAAAATAGTGTACACAAAGTATACTAAGTAGGTTTTCAGGTAAACTTTGAAACATTTGACTGTTCACAAGAATTAATGATGAAGTGGTGGCACTGAGACAACCCTGAACAACATGACATGCGATCCAAACATGTACTGCTGCATTCTAATTTTTGTTTTTTCCACCACCAGGTCCTTGTAGGTGGCACATATTATAACAAACACTTTCTTCTTGACACAGTTTAATACCAGTATTGTAAGGCTAGTTATTTGTAAAACTATATGGCAAAACTAAAATAAATAGAGAAGGAAACCACATCATGGTTTAAAGATTAAGACTATTTCAACGACAAAACATTTTTCTTTTCCCCTTTCAAAATTACCCTAAAATGGAAAACAATTGTGAAATGTGCACTGAACGGTACCTAACACAATTAGGCTCCTGGTCTGTACTGATCCACTAGTAAGATGTTTTAATAATAATGTATTCGTGATACAGTGGTGAATTGTGGAAAGGAAATTTTATTGTCCATATTAAATTTGGGAGATAAAAGAGAAGCAATTACATGGGACTATTCAGTGGGGACTTAGTGGCAAGATCGGCTGAAATAAAGCCTCAGTTTCTTAAAGTGTAAACAAAACTTATTCAACCTTTATTATTATTTTTCTGGAAGAGAAAGGATGTGGCTTTGAAAAGTAACCTTAGATTACATGGACTACAAATTAATTTTAGGTTTCACATATTGGTAATAAATGTTAAATTAACATTAAAAATTTCTATCCTTGAAAAATGATGAAGTACCTAAATATTTCTTATAAGGGCTCCTTGGTGATTCAAGATAGAAAAATGGAAGTGAGCCAGACCACTTGTGTTTGTCCTCCCAATTTGTCTTCATAAATTTAAGGAATTATGAGAAAAACTGTACAGTAGTGATATATTCAACTCTTGGATAATCCATTAACACCAAGATTTGTGACTGGACTTAATTATATCCAGATCAGTGGCAATTTTGGTTACAGTTATTTTCTTACTAACCAAGTCATAGGATTTTGTGCATTTCTGAAGCCTCCTTTTCCTCCATCAACTTGCAAATTCAGAACAGTATTTATATGTGTGCTTTTTGAGTATGGATTAGCCTCCTAAAGTATATAATTCCAATAATTATCAGTGACAGAAGGGATGAATAAATTATGCTTTAAGCACAACAGAATTAACAGTAAAAAATGATTTGCATAGGTTTTTCTTAATGCATGTGCCTATATTAAATTTAATATTCTATACAACTGATACAAGCCTAAAAGACTCCGAATGAGTTATTAATCTTCAACTGCACTACTGCCTGCTTTGGGACAAAGAATAAAATAGAATTTAAATGATGCAGATGTCATGATGTTTTGAAAAGCTTTTTAAATTTAAGCACAGAGTTATGATGTGAATTGCAAATTCTAACAGCCTGGATGAGTGAAATATCAATGCTATGTTTATTCTTTACATCAGAATACAAGGATTAAGCTTCAGGTCCTGTTCACAAAATTAAAGCCAAAACCATAATTTCTCTCCTTGCTGACAGCTTATTATTAAGGCTACTAAGTGATGGGAGGCTGTTTACTTTAAACAAAGAGCAGTTGACCCTTGAACAACACAGGTTTGAACTACATGAGTCCACTTATATGCAGATGTGTATCAATAAATATATTGGAAAAATTTTGGTTAGGTATGTCACGCAATTTTGACAAATAGGCTAAGTAGTTAAGTACTTTACTACTACTTAAGTAATGAGCACCCCCTTCCCCTGGGGGGGCTCAGGCATGGAATGTGGTACAGCCAAGACCCGGCCTGGGGAGTAGTTAAGTTTTTGAGGAGTCAAAAGTTATACGTGGATTTTCAACTATGGTAGGGTTGTGCCCCTAACCCCTATGTTGTTCAAGGGTCAACTGAATATTACAGAGAGATTCATTTGGAAATACTGACAAAAGGGTGGAGATGTCCATCTTATGCTGACTTTTGAAGGCTGGCAAGTGTCTAAAGACCATAGCATTTCATCTTAATTCATGAGTTTGTGCTTTGATTTACCATAAAATGCGGCCATCAAAAGAAAGTTCCATTTATTTAAAATTTTTAACATAAGGAAAACCATGCTGATTAAAAAGAAGTTTCTTTGTATGTTGTAATATATCTTTGAGGGCAAGCTTATTAACGCTTTCATTTTAGTCTGAATATGCTAATTATTAAATGTGTACAAAATCTGCAAGGTGATTGAAATGATAGACACAAGTCATTTTTCTCTTTAGCATCATCCTTTATACTTTTTAAAGTCCTGGTGTGAGTTCTGTGCAATGATATTCACAGGCAAAAGACAGCTGGTGAGGGCAGGAGGAATTCCCATCCCATAGCTCTTCAATGAACATAGGCCAAATAATAATCACTACAGTGATGTTTATCTGGACACAGGCCTGAGGACTTACAAAACGCCACATTTACCCCTGAGCGCGACCATCTCCTACACATGTTTTTATCCTGGGAGGCAACTATATACAGATCATGGGGTAAGTTCTCTGGATGCAGTAAAGACTCAGCTCAACAGAATCCTAGTTTTAAGTCTGTGATACATTTTATTCACAGGAGACACCTTCAGCACTGTGCTCGCATACCTGTCAGCCAATGATAAGAGTGTCCAGGGAGCAGTTTAAGGGTAAATGAAGGGGGAAGGTGGAAATGGGAGGGTTGTCCCTACATAATCGTCTTCATTAACACTTGCTTGACTTCCAATATCTACTTTCTTCACACCGGCCTTGCATCTTGGTAGTTAGTGTGTACACACTGGAATGTTTGTGAACTAGAATCATGAAATTCTGACAGCTCCAGAAACTGGTACAAATGAAGGGAATTAACGTTCTGAAACGTTCTTAGCTTCCTCTAAGGTAAGGATACTTAACCAGAAGTATGCTGTTATTTTTGTGGACTTGGACTTTGTAGTTTCTCTAGAAACACTTTTTGTTACCATTAAGAAGGCTCCATCTGTGAACTCCTGACACATTTCTTAAGATCTTTCTGGTGAATTGAGACCATAAAATAAAAAGGGCATATGTATGTGCATGTTTATAAAGGCATAACTCTCCTAAGAGGGTGAATTGTATATTTTCCTTTTCTTCTCTACTTTGATCACCACCCTTGCCACTCTTTAATCCAGACCACCCTCCTGTTCAAACTTGCTTCTTGCTGTCACAGCTCTCCATAACGACCTCTCAAAGCAGCTGCCTCCTCAACACTTCAAACATCATTTTGATGCCCAGACATAGGAGGAAGGAAACGACAACCTTATTAACAACGAAAGAGCCTGATGATTCTTATATTGGGCTCATTTCTGGCAAGAAAGAAAAGAAAAACACCAGGAGGTCCAAATAATTCCCAATATAAAGTTATGTTTACAAATATAATCTTGCCCTGACCGAGGAGAAAGCCAACTGTGGTTGGAACATGTCCTACAACCATGGCATTACCAATGCAGTTTATAGCACCAATTGAGCAGGGTCTGTGGCACAGGATGGCAGCCCACAAACTGTGCCCGAAGTAGAAAGCTTTTGTGAAAATCAATGGTCTTGGGTGTGAAAAAAAAAATCTTTTATCCTTCACACATTTAGAACCTGTGCTTTTCTATTTCCAAATGGCCTGAAATGGCAGGATTGCTATGGTTAGCTAATAAAGCCCTTGATAGGACTATTTCTTTAATAAATTTGCCTCTGATACTTAAAAAAAAATTTTTTTTTAAAAACCCAGTTAATAAAAAAATAACCTTAGAAAACCATTGCAGGCAATGTGGTAAAACTTTTTGTTAATGAGAACAACAATATTACTCTGCTGGAGGAGAGTCATGCAGGCTGAGTTTGGTGCTGTTCTGTCACTGTGTGATTTTCCTCTTGATGACAGCGAGCTCTTTCTGAAGTTCACTGAACTTAGGGCGATTTTCAGGTTTATAATCCCAACACTTCATCATAATTTTAGCAATATCCTCTGGACAGTGTTGGGGGGCTGACATCCGGTATCCTGAAGACCCAAAAAAGAGAGAACAGAGAATTTAGAATGGAGATAAGATATAAATGTTCACACAGGGCATGCTGATTTTTTTTTTTTCTTACAGATGATTGAGAATTCAGTGTTACAAAGCCATGGACTTACCTTTATGTTCAAAGAATACATTTTTTGTTTGTTCATTCGTCAGACAGTCTGATGTAAGATATATAACTACAAATGCATATTTTAGTTGCTCTAGTATTTGCTTTTAGAATTAGATGCTATGAACAGAGTTTTAAAAAATCATCTTTATAGTCAGTGTTTTTGAAGATGAAGAGAGGATGAGGATTTTATAAACACTTATTTAATAGTGAAATAAAAATGAATATGAGTCATTTTCTTTTACAGTTTGTTTTCTGGCAGTGTCCCAGAAAACACTTCGGGTAGTGTGAATGTGTCTATGTGTGTTTGACTCGGGAAGTAAGATGTGTGGGAGAAGTAGGAGAAGGGAGAAAGGAAGTTGGAAGGCATCCTCCTCCACCCAATTCAACGACCATGCCCCTCTTGAGGGGCCTGATGCTAGGGCATTGCCATTTTATTGAGAGCATTCTTTTTGTTGAAAGCTGTGGACTCTATAAGTGCATGCTAGGGTGTCACTGTTACCTAGTCATTCCCATCTCTGATCTGAGGGTTTTCGGAAGTGTTACAAAATTCTCAAAAACCTCTTCCTGAAGACTAATCAATTTGCAATACAATTAAGAGGGTTTATTTGGCATAGAATAAAAAAATAGGTTGAGGAATACTACCCTGTTTCCTTTGAAGACAGTGACTGGCACAACCCTGCAGATGTCATGCCAGGCAAGGAAGGGGTGGAAGAAAAGCCTGTTGCATAAGAGCCACTCTATCCATGGGGTTCAAAAGCAGATTTATCTAACATCTCTGCTCTCTACTTATCACCCATATAGTACTGTAACTCTCCCAGCTGTAATCTGGCCAGCAGGCAAGCTCACCTCTTTCCACTTGCTCTCGTGCTTGTTGATTTGTCATTCCAGGGTATGGACAGACCCCTAAGCTGAAGGTCTCCCAGAGGAGGATGCCAAAACTCCATACGTCACTCTCAGAACTGTATCTCCCTGGAAGGGAACAACAACCATAACCAGGTGAGGCACAGTGGACAGGTAGGTGACCATTTCTGGTTAGGTATGTCTATGTAAATCACATTAACATGTTTAAGCTTGCCAATGGAACTCAATAGCTAGTGATCCTATTCTTTTTATTGGTTTTATATTCCAGGACTAATAATATTAACAGTGAAATGCACAGTCTTCAGGCTGCTAGTTTAATCAAACCAGCTTCCAAATCACTTCCCTGCACCCATACCCTTCCTCCCCACAAGAACAAATATTCAGCCAGCATGTAATCTCACTTTCCCTGTGCTATCTGAATGAGATGGATGGTTTATATAAAAAAGATATAAATTTGTACACATCAATGACTAGGAGATTAAATACGTTGGATTCCTGCAATTCTGTCTTCTGCCTGCATCATTTTCCTTCCACTAAAATTACAAACAAACTTAAAGCAATAACGAAAGTTTCTTAACTTCAATTTTTTACTCATCACTGTTTACAGATATTCTTACATGCTTAAAGGTCTCATTTTCTTCACTGATAGTTTCATTTATGAAAAATATATTTTTTGGTGTGTTTTGAATAGAGTGGAAATTAACATAGCTGACTGATAAAAACAACTTTAACTTATGTGGTGCTTTGTTTTGTCAGAATATCTTGGTGCACCTGTTTCACTGTTACATGCACTAAGCTCTTAGAATTTTTTTGGCAGTCTTTCTAAAGAAGCATAGAGATAAACCAACACAAGATGTCTTCTGGAGATGTCTGTGAAATCAAGGAGGGGAAGCAGAAAAATCCTTTGCAATCTCCAAGAGATTAAGAGTTTCCAAGATTTTCCCAACATATTTGCATTTTTATTTAATTTTACATATAGATCATGTACTATCATAACTAAACTCCATTTGCAGCGGTGTTAAAGTTTTTAAATGATGTCATTTTCTCTCTCTCCTGCCTTAACTCAGCCACTCCAGAATTTATAAATGCCCCTCCTCTAAAAATGTCGTGTTACTTTAAAATAGGATGGCTTTTTCTTTTTCTTGAAAAAAGCAAAATGAAAATGAGAGTATGCCTGTGCTATGATAACTGCTGTGACATCAGAGTTTGGAGTGTACTTACTGATTATCAGCTAGCTCCAGCTGTGTGAATTAGCGTCTTTCTTAGTAGACGGTAATTATGGACATTCACTATGCTGTTTGGTAGGAAGATTAGCTTTCTTGTCTGCATATCAATTCTTTTCATGTTTGGCACCCAATAATTTAATACTTTTTATGAAAGTCATTCAATGGCCACAAGTTAAAACTAATTCTTTAAGAAAGTATAAGTTATACAGAATCAAATATCTCATTTTGTAAGGTGATATCTGGGCAGAGATTAAGAAAGGCATATTATATATAAACCAAGATCACACTCGAGAAGTGAGAGCTTATAACCTAATTCTATAACCTTGATCTTTGAACCTGGTTTTGCTGGATAATTTTAATGGGCCAACAGTAACTTATGATTGGATAGCATTTTGCTACTTTTCCATCTCTCATTTGATCCTCACAATATCGTTGTAGAAAAAAAGTACTATCATTCTCATCTTACAAATTAGGAAATGTAGGAATAGAGCAGATGGCTGGCCAAGGTCATGCTGCTAATGACAAACTGGTTGTGAACCCTAGTTCTGATGGGCAATCCAGGACTCAGTCACATCACACTAATTAAATTAGAGGATGCATCAGCCCCAAATATTCAGGTGAAAATTTTCTTTTATAATTAATAAATATAATTTTATTTCTTGACTGGAGATCAGTATCCTGTTTGCCCTTTATAAACACAGTGCTTTTGGTGACAGCAAATATATGCAGAACAGGTGATGAATATACTACTATTTTGTATTTTAAAAGAAGTACACGCATGGGAGAGAGGCTTACCTTAGATTGTAGGCCCTTTAGTGTTGCTTGATTTTTTAAAAAACCAAGTATATGTAGCATCAAAAATTAAATAATAAAACTAATGACAAAACAGTGAAAATAAGTTTAATTTTACTGTTTAATTCTAAAGTTTCAGAGAAGTTTATGGGAGGTTTGAGCAGAATTTCACCTACTGTAGGGCAAGAGTAAAGGAAAGAAGCAAAGGGGAAGAAAAGGCCCTTGGAAATGAGGCAAAATTTCACCACTAACAACAAAATGATGTTTATATAAAACATGAAAGTATAACAAGAAATAAGGACTTTCAAAAGATATTTATATTTTCTCTTGTCAAAAAAAAGTTAGGATTTGGAGCCAATCTTCAGAATTTCAGTACGTGAGAACTAAAACAACTTCTCAGCATTACCGTGAGGCTTAAACACTCTCAGCAGCTCCCTCATTGGATTGGGGAGTAGTAAATACTACCAACTTCTTCATCCACTGCTAAAATCTTTCCTTCTTTGTCATCTAAACTGTTCTGAATTTTATAAAATTAATAGTAAAGACTGCTCAAAAATGTTCCTCACTGCCAATCAAAGATCTCCATACTTGTCCTCATTACTAAAAATGCTTTAGGTCTGGCTGCTAGAGGTATCTGGAATTGGAACTTCAATTTGTAAATACTTCAGTTAGCTTGAAATTCAACCAGAATACCCTGTGATTGAAAGTCATAATTGTTTAACAGTAAGAGGACTTCTAAAGGCTACATAATGTAGATAATCTGGCAAACAGGATTGAGAACAAATTCTAGAGAGTTGGATTTTACTGGTAAGCCTTTAGGGACTCCCAAGTCCAGTTATAGCTCCCTTGGTGCTTAAAAATGTTTTGTCATCTAAAGAAAACCTCTATATAAATGCCAGTGTTATCCTATCTTTTATCCTGTGATTGTTCCCCTTAGTAATGTAGCCTTAGATTAATAACAATCACCACCTCAGGAGAGAATCACTATGGACAATAGCAGGGATACCACTTCCTCTAGATTCTGAGGAACAGTGGAACTAGTTTGCAATCACTAGAAAGCTCACAAAAGCCTCTCTTGCTGGTACATGAGAGGACAAACTAAGGGTAAGGATTAGTACCTGTGGTGTCTGGATCAGCCCCAACCCACTTCCAAACCAGTTAAATTCAAAAGTTTTACCTGGAAAACATTTGGTGGTTCCTCATAAAGTTAAATATAAAATTAACATATGATTCTAAGTATATACCCATAATAATTGAAAACAAGTACTCAATAAATCCTTGTACACAGGGTAGCACTATTCACAATAGCCAAAAAGTGAAAACTACACAAATACACATCAAAGAATGAATGAATAAACAAATTACGGTACTGTATATCCATACAATGACATATTATTCAGTCCTAAAAAAGAATGAAGTACTGATACATGCTACAACATGGATGAACCTTAAAAACATGCTGTCAAACAAGCCAGACATAAAAGATCACATATTGTATGATTCCATTTATATGAAATGTCTGAAACAGGTAAATCCACAGAAACAAAGAGCAGATTGGTGGTTGCCAGGAACTGGGGGAGGAGAGGAAGAAAATGCTTAATGGATATAGGGTTTTATTTTGGAGTGATAACAATGTTCTGGAATTAGATACAGGTACTGTTTGTACAACATTGTGAACTGTACCAAATACCACTGAATTGTGTTCACTTTAAAATAGTTAATTTTCTGCTATGTGAATTTCATTTCAATTTTTAAAGTTTTATCTGTCTTTAATTTAGGCATTAAATTAAGGCATTTATAAATGCCTTCTAAATTACTTCTTATGATAAAGTCATTTTTCATTTTAAATTAACAGAGAATCATTTTATGGCATTTTTATTCAAAACATACTACACCTGTTCACCAATCCATGGTTCATATGCTACTTCCCTTAATGAAAATGTAATTTCTAATTTCAGTTAAAGCACACTTCAGTCTTATTTTTTTTCATAAATTCTTGAGCTGTTACCCATCTTGTTATAGCCCATTTCATCCCAACCACAGACAATGCAAGCTATATTTATTTCCAATTATGACACATAAAATTCAAGTAAATAAAATCACTGCTGTTTTAAAATGTAATTCCCATCTCCCTCATCCCTCAAAATTTATGCAAGTTCCAGAGACCAAAATGCTAAGAAAACATGTCGATTATAGAGTGAGGAAGTAAAGGAATTAATTGACTTAATATTTTAGGAATCTAATATTGGATAAGGTTATTGGACCAATTATAACACACTTAAAAGAAATGGTACAGAGCCATAGCAATACTTTCACTCTGTGTATAATCTATTAAAATAAAAATAATCATTTTAATTTTTTTGGATAAAATGAGAAACTCTCAGATGTATAGTCATATTTAAAAGTGCTTATAAGTGTATCCACCTAAAAAGGTGAATTAAAAAAATTAGATTAAATAATTTAGCAATCATATATGAAAATATGGTCAATAATTTCAACTAATTAAGTTTGTGCTTATGTCTGAGTACAAAGTATGAACATTAATACATCATTTGTGTTGATTCTCAAATCATTCAAACCTGGGTTCTGCTCTCCCCCTGTAACATTGCTTGTAAATGTTTTGTGCTGATGAAGTCCATTTTTACCACCAAAAAGAAAAACAGTCTATTCTCACCGTAATTAAGAGCTTCTGGTGCTGTCCATTTAATGGGAATCTGCTTTAAGCCAGAAGATGAATACACCCCACCGTCTTCTTGACGAGACATTCCAAAGTCACTGATTTTCAGAACATTATTTTCAGCTACCAGGCAGTTTCTTGCAGCAAGGTCCCTAGGTTATAATAAGACATGGAAAACACCTATTAAAACAAATTGAAAGCCGCTTTCACATTTATGACTTCCACACTTTGCCTTTTTACATTTGCAATGTATTTGTAATGAGGTTAAAAATGCTTGTGATTTACTAGTCCTTCCCATCTTTTCCGTCATAGGTAAAAATCATACATGAGAACATTTGCATATGGAACAGGCCTCATGCTAGCTATCTAGGCACCACATATATTTCCATTTAGATAGAAAAACACTGATTCTAGGGTTAAAGAGAAAATGACAGAGGAGAGGCTAAGCAAATTTAGCATTATTTCTCCTTCGACTGGCTTTTCTAGAGCAGCATTGCCCAACAGAACTTTCTGTGATGATGGAATGTTCTCTATCTGTGCTATCCAATAGGATCAGCCACTAGCCATGTGTGACTACTGAACACTTGCAGTGTAGCTGGTGTGACCAAGAAACTGAATTTTCCATTTCATTTCTTTTCAGTCAATGAAATTTAAATAGCTGCATAGTAGCTACTGAGTAGCCCTTGACAGACTATCCCTGGAGTTTCCCAAAGGTTGGAAAATGGTTGAAGCACCAGAGAGGTTGGCAACTCTTTTCTACCGCATCTGGGAAAGACAAAACCTTACATGGTGATCTGGCCCTGCATGCCTCTCCCACTTCATCTTGTTCCACTCTCCCCATCATTTACTATATCCCAGCCATCCTGAGTTTCTTTTTGCCCCCAAATGTAGGACAAGTTCCCTAACTGTGGGAAGCTTGTTTCCACCACAAGGCCTTTGCACTCAGCTTCTCCTTTGCCTGGAGTGCTCTCCTTCTAGACTTTTGCATAGCTAGCTCCTATTGCCCTCTCTTCCAAGAGGTCTTTCCTGACTGCCTTTATCTGACAGGGAGGACAGAAGTGAATAAAACAAAGTCCCTTCTCTAATTCTGAGAGGGAGAGAGAGAGAATGTATATATGTGCTCGTACACGCACACACAGAAAATCGTATGTCAAGTGCTGAGTGTTAAGAAGAAAAAAGTTGTAAAAGGCGAAAGAGATTTACAAGACAGAACCCTGTTTCAGATAGGCTGGGAGGGACGAGCTCTTTGGTACTATGATATTTGATTGAAGATCTGAAGGAAGTTAGGGAGCAAGCCATGTATATGTCTAGAAGAGCATTCCAGGTAGAAGGAAGAGTAGATATAAAGCCTTTGAAGTTGGTACATGCTTGGCATATTCAAAGAATATCAAAGAAGCTGGTAGAGCTGGAGTGGAATGAGTGAGGGAGAGAATAGTAGATTTAATGAGTTAGCAAGGACCAAATGATGTATGTATGGTCTTTTAGGCCACCGTAAGCTGTTTGGATTTAATTCAGTGAGCTGGGAAGCAATGGTGAGGTCTGCACACAGGAATGACATGATATGTGACTAACGTTTTGAAGGACCACATAATTACTATGTGGAAAATGGATTAAAGAAACCTGAGAGACCAGTTAGGAGGTTATTTCAGAAGTCCAGGAGAGGTGATGATAGCTTACACTAAGATGAAAGTGGTAGAGTTACTCAGAAGCTGTCATACTGAGGATATATTTTGAAAGTAGAATCAATAGGCTTTGCTGGTAGATTCAGTGTTGAGTAGGAGAGAAAAAGAGTCACAGATAACACCAAGATTTCTTGGTTTAAGCAACTGGAAGAATGGAGCTGACAGTTATTGAAATGGAGAAGACTAGAGGGAAGACAAGCTTCAGGGAGAGTGGCAGAGACAGCCAATTGCTTCCTAATGTCCATTTCCTCCTCCTCTTTAGTAAAAGGACCCCTATTTTAGGTGAGTATTTTGCCATCCAGCTAAAAAATAATCCCCAGCCTCTCCTGCAGCTAGGTATGGCCATAATCTAAGTTCTGACCAATGAGATGTAAGCAGAAGAGTTGTCTAGAATTTCTAGCCAGTTTCTTTGAAAGAAAGGGGAAGCATCATTATATCCCCCTGCTAACTGGAATGTAGTCACGATGGAGAGTGTCAGCAGACATTATGGACAAAGAGGAGCCATACTAACCTTGGAAGAGCTGCAAAAAATTAGGGGACTGGTTTCTGATGAGTGCGGACCCACCACACATTCTGGACCGCCTACTTCTGTACCTCTGGATTTTTTTTTTTTAATGTGAGAAATAAATTCCTATGTCATTCAAGTGATTATCATTTCTTAACTTTTTCTTTTTTTGTTGATGTGTGTTAGTTTTGTTATATGCAGTTAAAACTAATCCACTGTAGGGGTGGATCAGGTTTTGAACACATTGAATTTGAAATGTCTATTAGATATCTAGGTAGAGATGTTGAGTAGGCAACTGGATATGTTATCTGTAGGTCAGAAGATAGGTCTAAGAGTTGTCAGCTTTTAGCCGGTATTTGAAGCTGTGGGATAGGAAAATGCTTTTACCTAGAGAGTGAGTGTAGAGAGAGAAAAGAAGGCATTCAAGGACTAAGCCCTAGGACATTCCCGTATTTAGAGAAGGATAAAAGAAAGGAAACTGAGAAGAACAGCAACTGAGGTAGAAGGGAAACGAAGAAATAGTGTGGCGTCCTAGATGCTGAGGAAAACTTTTCAAGGAGGAATAGTGACCAACTCTGTCAACTACTACTGAGAAGGCGAGCACGAAGACTAGGAACTGCCCACTGGATTTGGCAACACGGAATTTAGTGAGACCTTGATAAGGGCAATTTCAGTGGAGTCGTAGGTACAAAAACATGACTGAAGCATGTTCAAAGATTATAAGAAAAAGAAGTAGAGATAGTGAATCCAGACACCACTTTTGAGTGCATTTTCTGTAAAGGGGTTCAGAGAAGTGGAGAGGTAACTAGAGGGGGATTTCAGGTCAAAAAAATGTAATAGCCCCCATATTAGGGGGATACATGTGTGTGTGTGTATATATATATATATATATATATATATATATATATGGGAATAATATTGTAGAGAGGGTAAAACTAATGCAGGAGGGAAAGGTGACAATTGCAGATTTGAAGCACTTGAGAATCTAAGAGGTAATGGGATCCATCTGTGCTTTCTAAATTGTATTCCTAATGCCCAGAATTGTATGTGGTACAAAGTAGGTGCTCGATACATAATGAATGAATAGATGAATGAGTGAATAAATAATAGATACTACCTTATCATAGGAATATTCCCTGCTGAAGGCAGGTTGTCTATTCTATGCTTTTTTCCTTTTTAATTATTTTCTCCTGAGAAACAATCAACAATTGGTTTCATTTTCAAATGATGTGGTTTTACATATTTATCATTGGAATGTACCTGTGAATATCAAACATGACCAGGACTTCCAAAAAATTAAAGTTTAGTTTATATGAGTGGCTTTGTACTTGTAACATAGGAATTACCATGAGCAACTGACATATTAACAGTTGCTGATAATGGTGTTTCCTAAAAGCATTAAATTAATCTTGGAATTGCCGAACATGATTATTAGAGAGACGGTATTTTTAGATTTCACATCAGGATCGAAGAAAAGGGAATGGTAAATAGCTGGGTAATGTAAAATACTACTTTTTTTTTCCAGTTAAGTTCTTAAAAATATGACTACATATTGAAAACAAATATTATAGCATTATCTGGTCAGGTTTTCAATGTACACAAATGTTATACATATGACAATTACCATATAAAGGTTGCATGTGGGTAAAGGAACCTTTACAGTTCTAAGTTTTCTATGTTGGTACATTAACTCTAGTCTGTGAAAGTTTAGGTATGTGTATTGCAACCTCTTGAACAATCACTCAAAAAATGATGCAAAGAGATCTAGAAAAAAAAGTCGAGATAAAATAAAATGGAATATTAAAAACACTTAAACATCAGGTATTTAGTATTTAAAGTACCAATATCAAAAACATAAAATGAAAATGAATAGGGGTCATTACTACTGGTTCTACAGACATTGAAAGGATAATAATAAGACACTATGACAAACTTTATGCCAACAAACTTGGCGGCTCAGGTGAAATGAATACATTTCTTGAAACTACAACTTGCCAAAATTGACATGAGAAGGAAAAGAAAATCTGAATAGCTGTGTATCTATTAAAGAAAATAAATTCAATATCAAAGCCTTCCCCCAAAGAAAACTACAACCCAAATGGTTTCATTAGTAAGTGCAGAAAACATTCATGGAATAACAATATTATTCAAACTTTTCAAAAGGAGAAGAGGATCACTGTCTAGATCATTTTATGTCAGCAGAACACAAAAACCTGACAAAGACATTACAAAAAAATTACAGAAAAATATCCCACCTGTAGACAGAGCCAATTATCCATAACAAAATATTAGCAAATCAAATCCAACAGTATATAAAAAGGGTAACGCATCACAACCAAGGAGGGTTTATCCCAATAATGCAAGGTTGGCTTAACATAATCAGTGTTATTCACTAGATTCACAGAATGTAGGGGGAAAAACATGATCGTTCCTACTGATGCAGAAAAAGTATTTAACAAAATTTAACACCCACATTCATGACAACATTTCCAGATTGCTGAGAGTTTTAAGAAACTTCCTCAATCTGATAAAGGGCAGGTACAGAAAATTTAATCACTAACATCATACTCAGTGGTGAAAAGACTAAATTGTTTTCCTCTGAGATCAAGGCAAGGATGCCTGTTTTTACCACTTCTGTTCAAAAGAATCTCTGTCTGGAGGTCCTAGTCTTTGAAATAAGACATAGAAAAAGAAAAAGAGGCAGATATCAGAAAAGAAGTAAAACTATCTCTATTTGTAGATACGAGTTTTTTTTTTTTTAACATAGAAAATCTTGGGGAATTTACATAAACTAGAAATAATAAATGAATTTAGCAAGGATGCAAGATAAAATGTTAATATATAAAGTATAAATATATTCCTGTATGTTATCAGCAAACAATTGGAAAATAAATTCCATTTACAGTAGTACCAATAAAACAAATACCTAAAAATAAGTTTAGCAAAAGACAACTAAGTCCTTTATGCTTAAAACTACAAAATTTCAGAAAACAATCATAAATATCAAAATAAATAAAAAGATATTCCATATTTATGAAGTAAAAGACTCAATATCATTAAGATGGCAATTCTTCCCAAATTAATCTATAAATTTATTGCACTCCCAATCAAAATTCTAGCAGATATCTTTGTGGAAATAGACAAGCTGATTCTAAAATGCATATGGAAGTGCAAAGGTTCTACAATTATCAAAGTAACTTTAAGACAGCCTTTCGAAGAAGGACTTACCTAAACTGATTTCGAATCTTACTATAAAGCTACAGTTGTCAATATAGTTTGGTACTGGAGAAGAGATATACAGCTTAATTGAACAGAATAGAAAGAGAATCCAGAAATAGACTCGCACTTATAGTCAACTGATTTTTTGACAGAAGTAAACGGAACCATAGATGTACCTCCCAACCCTAGTCAGTGAGCCAAATGTCATCACTCTTGGTCAGAATGAACTTTTATTCACTGCAGCATTTTAGTCATTTATGAGATTTCATTGTTAGTATGTACTTTCTTCAGAGTAATACCTACGCTTTACAACTACATACACTTTTGTTGTCATGACTGTCTTCACGGCACCCACCAGCTTAGAGGGCTGTCCTCTGAAATAAGGATTGAATTACAGTTCTGTGAGAGGCCAATCTAAAACTAATTTAGAGATACCTTCAATTCAATGTAAATAAAATTTCAATAACATTTACAGAAAATGCTACTTCCTTCTGGCTGCATTAAGTTCAGATGAATGGGAATGGTATCTTCTTAAGATAATCTATGAATTTAAAAAAACTTTTGGCCTTCAGGAAATAAGCATGTACTGCATACTCTCCGTTTGTCTAATATTCTAGTAATTATTAAAGGAGATAAGAAAAAAGATATGGCCTCTGTGCTGGGAAGCTGACAATCTAATTTAGGAGATAAGCAGACATACACATTTCTCCCTTCTTTTCTCTCCATTCCCTTCCCAGCCTTGGGTCAGACACTCTAGGAGACCCACTAGTGCTCCCTGCATCTTCACACATGAAACTGCTAGAGAACAAGCCAATGTGAGCCTGTGCGTGGCAGAATGCAAATCCTACAGGAATTTAGAGATGAGAAGTCTCATGATAGGCTGGTGTCCTTCACAGGAGGTATCAGAGATACCTGTATGTCACCACATGCAGAGGGGTATAATAGCAAATGCTGCTCACTGCCAGAAGGATATGGAAATGTTCCACTTATGTCTGCCGAGTAATCTTATTAGAAGACTCAAAGTCAAACTTCTGCGTATGTACCAGAGTTGTCTTACACGTCATACATAATATGAGACAGGCTAATTAAGGATCAAATAAGAACAGAGAGAAATTACAGGAAATCCAATGCTGGTAGGCAATGGAGAGGAGTAAATTTTCTTTGCTATTTGGAAAGCATGACAGTGGGCACTTGTTCTGTGGCAATGTTCCCTCTCACAGCAAATATTACGGTGAACCAGAAAACACCATGAGGCTGGGCCTGCGTTCTCCATTGCAATGCTGTTTTTGCCCCATTGTTTACTACTTGCAGTTATGGTTCTACAAAGTCAGGGTTTATCCCTCACATGGAAAAGGAGTTAGAGAAATATTTGCTTTTTAAAATTTTTGGTACCAAAACTGTTCCCATTGGGCTGAATAGAGCCACAAATAACTATTAGCAATTAGGAAGAGAAAACCTATTTAAAGCTCTGGTTTTTCCTCATTTTGACTAAAACATGGCATAAAATCAACAACCCTGGCAGTGGGGAATAAATGAAGCATACTGCATTTGCTTTACCGTGTTCTGATAAAAAGAGAATTATAATATCTTATTACTACACAAAATATATATATTTAGATAGGTGCAAACATATTTGGGGGGCATTTAAAATAGTGGTTAAAAGCACCAACTTTTCAGCATTAAACCATTTACTGGCTCTTGGACCTCTGTAAATTTACTTACTCTGAGCCTCAGTTTTCTCATTTGTAAAATGAGGATAACAGCACCTATATTTTATAAGGTTGTTGTGAGAATTAAATAAAATATGTAAACTATTTATAGCACAGTAAGTAAAAAATAGTAAGTGCTCAATAAATGCTAGCCACACACAGATATAAAACTGTACATTTATCATAGCAAAACTTGAATTTTAGCCTCAGAAACCATGGGCTGTGGAATCACTGCCTTTTTCCCCCTTCTAACTAGAATAAACTATTTGACAATTTTCTCTTTATATAAATATAAAAGCCATTCAATTTAGTTTTTCTAACAACTTACTCATACAGTATTTACTATATGTCAGGCACTATTTGAAACACTTTTCATATATTAAGTCACTGAGAAATTACTGTAATTATGCTCTCCATTTCTACAGACAATGAAACTGAGGCCCAGGGATTAAGTGCCTTGCCTTAGGTCATACAACCAGTAAATGGAGGAAAGCAGGAATTGAACCCCAGCAGTCCAGCCCAGATTTTAGCCACCTTCTTTAATGTCTGTTAATACATCTAGTAATTCTCTTTTGGAATGTAATCAAACCACAAACCACTTAATCCACGGCCAATGGTTACAACTCTTGATATTTAAACAACAAGAGCCAAAATTGGCTACCTGTAAGAAAAGAAGTGACACTTGAAACTCTTTCCTCCAACAAAAAAGAAAAAACAGGAATGGCCTATATGTATAGTAGTCCCCATCATCTGAAAGAGATGCATTCAAAGACACCCAGCGGATACCTGAAACCACAGATAGTACCAAACCCTATACGTACAGTACTCTTTTTTCCTATACATACATACCCATGATAAAGTTTAATTTATAAATTAGGCACAGTAAGAACTGCTGCACTTTGGGGCCATTATTAAGTAGGATAAGAGCTTGAACACAAGCACTGCAAAATCAAGACAGTTGATCTGATAACCAAAATGGCTAGTAAGTAACAGGTGTGTAGCGTAAACCGTGTGGACACATACACTGGACAAAAGTTGACTCACGTTCTGGGCAGGATGGAGCAGGATGGCACAAGATTTCATCACACTACTCAAAACATGCAAATTTAAAACTTATGAATTGCTTATTTTTGGACTCTGGTGACTGTGGGTAACTAAAACCGTGGAAAGCAAAAGCACAGATAAGGGAGGACTACTGTATAATAAACGTGAAAAATCTGTTTTCTGAAGGAGAAGCCAAATGTCACCAACTCCTCTAAAACAATATATGAGTGTTCTGATGAAAGGGGAGTAGGACTGTTTCTTGTAAGATTTTGCACACAATAATAGAAATGGAACCATATCTGTCTCACAGAGAACACTAGGAAACTGAGGTTGGGCAAAATGGGATATCTTTGGCAATAGAGGTAGGACCTTGGGGTTCATTTTTATACAGGTTAATACCAAAGCCATTAGTTAGCTGAAAGTAATGGGACCAGAGATTGGCCAAAAAAGAGAAACCAGCCAGATTCCTCTGCAAGTCAGATGTTGCTTATTTCCACTTCAGAGTCTACCTCACCTTTCCTTTGAATAGATATATGTAAACACGAGTATCTCCATACATTCTCAGCACACCCCTGATTTCACTCCCCGTTTTCCATTGGTCATATTGTTCATCTCCTCTCTTCCTTTTGCAACTTCCTTTACCACAGTTAATACCTCTCCCTGGTGAGTTCTATGTCCATTACTAATGGGGCACTTATTTCTAGAAAAGGAAGACCCAGTCACAAAACTGTAAAAATCTGTCCCATTACTAAAGTGCGCCTATTCTCTTTCCTTGGAAAATTGTTCCAGTGCCACAGACTTCCAGAAGGATGGAAACAAAAATGCCACCTCTGTGAATGCAGTAAGCAGAGTTAGGGTTAGAGCACAGTTTATGCTTTTTTGCTCAGGGCTGGTCCAGTGCCCTATGGTGAGAGCCAACTGCCTAGATGACGAGATCCAAAGGACTCATTGTTCTGGAGGATCTCTCTTGCTGCCTGTCAGGAAATTCATAATGGTCAGTATTTGGGTCTCCTCATTTACTTAACGCCACTGCTAAAATGCAAATGTTACTTGAGGGGAAGGGGGCACATATTACCACTTATTCACATTCTGGCATAAATTGCTTGAAGAGATAATTAAATAGACATCATGCAAAGCCTTAAGGGAATGGGATGACAAGGCAGATATATCCTGATAGGGGGAAAAAGAATGGAAAAGGAAAAATTGAATAGTACAGGGAACTGGCTGAGGAGAGCAAACCTGGGTAAGACAGGAAGTGGGCTCTTATGGAAAAGTCAATTTGGGCACTGGGTAAATTTTTAAGGCTGTGATAGGGCATTGGGTGGGGAACAACAATGTAGACATAACTTCTAAAAATATCTGTATAGGGCTAGTCCTAATGTATTTATTCTACACCAGGTTACCTTCTCAGTAGCAGAGAAAGATCCCCTCTGGGGGCCTCAACCACGGAGTCTGCTTATTATATTGGAGTGAGACTCTGAAACAGAGGCCTTTGGTGATTTCCTCAGCTTGAGGGTGTTGCCCAATAGATAGAACACAGAACACCAGATCCTTGTCTGATGCAGCTGACTGAATGAGAACCATCTGTGGAAGATACTTTAAGTCATCTGGCTTTACTTAAAATGATCATGCCCAGCACATTACTTCTTTTGGCTCTTTCATCCCTTTTCCTTGGGCGACTTCCCTAAAAGAGAATTCTAGTTGGAAATGTACAAGTGCAAACTGTACATATTCTTTAACTCAGAAATCTGTGGAATATACTATAAAGCATATGTATTTCACAGGGCCTGGTTTTCCAAAGCCTTGCAGTTTCAAATATTGACCTTGCGAGGACAGGAAATTTTCCCCAGGCCAGTGAGTCTTTGTTGCAAGATAAGAATTGTGGCACAGCAGGTTGCTGGCTCAAAGACAGACTAGTTACTGATTGTTCTGTAAAGATACTGAGAAATTGCTGTAAGATCACTTAATTGTCTAATGGAATGTCATCTGACTTGTTTCACTGAAAGTTACCAGCCTATATTGTTAAAATATAACCCCACCTATGTTCTCTTCCTGTAACTAAATGCAGGAAGAGAACCCCAATTCGTTGTTAATTTTCCAAGGAAGGGTTGCCTCTTGCTGGAGAGTCCCAGGGAAGTTAACCACTTTGGGGCTTCTCACTGCTCAGAAGAGATGCGCTTTGAGTAATCCTTTGCGTCTCCGTCACCCAGGGGAAGTGGGGTGACAAATCCATGGGGGGGTGAAGCAACACAAAGCAACAGAAATCACATTCCTAGACAGTTAGCTAAAGAAAGGGAATTCATACTAAATATGGATATTGAAAAAAAAATTTAGAACCAAACACATAGTGATAACACTTCAGTCTTAAATTTACCTGAAAAAAGAAAACATAAAATGGCCAACATCACTAGTATGAGAAAATGAAATCGACATATGAAAAAATGCTCAACATCACTAATCAGAGAAATAGAAATCAAAACTACATTGAGATATCATTTCACCCATAAGACTGGTTATTACCAAAAAGACAGAGAATAACAAATGCTGGCAAGGGTGCAGAAAAGGGGAACACTTATACACTGTTGGCAGGATTGTAAATTGGTACAGCCATTATGGAAAACAGTGTGGAGGTTCCTCAAACAACTACTGATAGAACTGACATATGATCCAGCAATCCTACTACTGTGTATATAGCCAAAGGAAAGAAAATAAACATGTTGAAGGGACATCTTTACTCCCATGTTTATTGCAGCTCTATACACAAAAGCAACCTAAATATCCATCAACAGATGATTGGATAAAGAAAAAGTGGTATATTTACACAATAGAATACTACTCAACCATAAAAAAGAATGAAATTCTGCCATTCCCAGTGATGGAGTTTGGATGTGTTGTCCCCTCCAAAACTCATGTGGAAATGTGATCTCCAATGTGGCAGTGTTGGAAACTGACTGAGTCATGGGAGTGGATCCCTCATGAATGGATTAATGCTCTCCCTAGGGGAAGAGGGGTAGTGAGTGAGTTCTTGCTCTATTAGTTCCCGTGAGAGCTTGTTGTTTATAGGACCCTGGCACCTCCTCTCTGTCTCTCTTGCTTCCTCTCGCCATGTTATCTGCTCATACCCACTGGCAGCCTGCCACTTTCTGCCATGAGTAGAAGCAGCCTGAGGCCCGTGCCCAATGCAAGCATCCCAGAATCGTAAGCCAAATAAACCTCTTTTCTTTTTAAATTACCCAGTCTCAGGTATTCTGTTATAGCAACACAAAATGGACTAAAACACCTAGCAAAATGGAAAGCTTGAAGAAAATTATGTTAAGAGAAATAAGCCAGGCACAGAAAGAGAAATATCCCACGTTCACACTCATATGTGGAAGCTAAAGAAGTTGATCACATAGACGTAGAGTAGAATAGTGGTTACTACAGACTGGTAAGAGTAGTTGGTAGGATGGATGGGGAGACAATGGTCAGTGGTTACAATATTGTAGAGATAGGAAGAATAGATGCAATGTTCTATGGTAATACAGGGAGACTAGAGTCAACAACAAATTACTGTATAACTTCAAGTAGTTAGTTGAGAGGATGTAGAATGTTCCCAACACAAAGAGGTGACAAATGTTTGAGGTGATGGGTATGCTAAATAGCATGACATGATCATTGCACACTGTATACATACATGTACCCAAATATATCGTACTCCAAAAACACATACAATTATCATGGGTCACTTAAGAAAAAAGAAAAAAATTTCAGAGACAGAGTAGATTAGAGGGTGCCAGAAACTAGGGGGAAGGAATAATAAGTCATTGCTTACTATGTACAGAGTTTATGTTTACGATGATGAAAAAATTTTGGAAATTGAGGTAGTGGATGGACAGCATTGTGAATGTAATTAATTCCATGCAATTGTATGTTTAAAAATGCTTAAAATGACAATCCTTATGTTATATATATATTACAACTTTAAAAAAGGGAAAAAAATTTACCTGAAAAACCTGAGGAAACCTTTCTTTGTATATAATTACTGTGATTAATCTGGATGCTTTATAGTTTTATGAAATGGATATTCTATTTGTGTAGTCAGATATAAATCTCTCTTGGTCAATGTTTTCTGCTGTCTATCCCCTGTGGGCCACACTGTGAAATGAGATACCAAATTTCCAGAGACTACCTCTGGGAACAAATTTTGAAAATATTGAGCTTTCGTTAAACCTCTCAATAAATAGTCTGAGGAACTTGGAGAGGGGGGATTAAAAAACATTGATGGAAAGTAAATGTTTAAATCTCTTTAGTTCACAGTAATATACCAAGTTCTAATGAGTAATTCAACAAACCAGCTCTCTTTTAAGCATATACATTAAAGGCCAATAGCTGTCTGAAGCTGCAATGAAATGCCCTGCAAGGACCTGTCTCCAAAGTCAGCCTTAGTACTGATGGCAAGAGCCTCTACTCCTGAGAGACTTCAGGAAGAGAGATTTAAAAAATACCCATCCATTCCCATTCTGAGAGAATAAGAAGTAAAAACAGAAGACATGTGCCTGAGTGACAAATATTATAACTTAAAATGTTACACTTGGATGCAATAAGTTACTCTGAGCAACAGGCAAAAAAAAAAAAAAAAGTGACAAAACCACTCCTTACTGAATAGGCATCACGATAACAGCTATCATTTATTGTTTTACATGTGCCAGGTACTGTTTTAAATTTTTTTGATATAACCCATTCTCTATCAATACTCAATTTCATGCACACTAATCTGTACATTAAATACATTTCACAGATTTTTCAGAAGCAATGATGCAAACATTTCCAGTGTTGGGAGCTCTGAACTAGAAACTGGGAGACTGGAGTACTGATCCACTGTTTTCCTTAATAAGCTGTATGAGCTCACATATCACACATTATTTTCCCGGACCCTGGAAATAAAAGCACTAGTTCTTGACTTTTCTGAGCATGAGGGTTGTACAATGTCAAACAATTTTGATTCCTTTGCACCACATCCATCCTGATGTGAGTCATACGTTTTATATTGGCTGAGTGAAAATACAACATGATGAAAAGCTACTAAGAATTCAACAATGTTTTGAAATGGATTTGTACTCTATTAATCACAACAGTAAAACAGTATTGCATATAGATATATGCAAGACATTATTCTGTCTCCGATGATGTTTGGAACACTTGAATAGTTTGGAGGAACTAGGTCCATGGTCCACCAGTTAGTATCTAGCATATGATCCTTTTAACTCTAACATTCTGCATACCCTACATTATAAAGCATTGTATTCCAGTAACTGGTTGGGTAAATCTAGCCACATGGTGGTAGCTGGTCCTGGTAAAGAGTTTTTCCATGTTGCCAGCACAACAGTGAGTGCCAGTAGCTAATGAATGCAAGTCATGCTGGGAGGGTAAGTAACAGGAGTGCCACTCCATATGCCCAACTGTCCCACCCACCCAGGAGCCAAACTACCACAATGCAGGTATCCTCTGGCTTGCCTCTGCTTAATAACTGTGGGCTACAATGAAGAAAACACATTTCCCAACCCTGTAAGAACAGTAACCATTTGTTGAGTACCTATTATGTGTCAGGCATGACACAGGAACTTTACTTATTATCCCTGATCCTAACAATCATTTGTAGTGTAGATAACTCTATTATGAAGCTAAAAAAAAAAAAACCCTGAGGCCCAGAGATTAAATAACTTGCCCAAGATCAAGTGGTACTTAGCTGATAAGTGACTAAGTATGGAACCTGTCTTGCTCCAAAGCCCATATTCTTTCAGTTTTCCACCGTACTGAGTGTTCTTTCAGTTTCTTTGAAATACTGTTCATTTTATCTTGCAAAAGTTACACTCTTCAATCCCTGAGTAGATAGATTTCTGCCATTTTTTTCCCATTTAAATTTAATGAAATAAAGCCCCTGACTCAGTGCTTAGGCTATGGAATATAGAATATATTGAGAGGACTAAAATATGCATTATTTTTAACTGTTCTATTTTCTGTTTTGTATAAAGGCACATAACAATTCCTCCATAATCATTTGTTTTGGTTTATATTTTCACAAAGTGATATACATAATCACACTGGGGCCTAAATTAAGATATAAAAGGCACAGAGCAACTGTGTAATCTGCGGTGCACCAGGTGCCATAATGAGCCTCAGGATCATTAAAGTTTTGCAGTCTGCAAAATGTTCAGCTACCAATGAACAGATACATTCTAATTATGGTGGAATGCACCTAGACTTAGAGAGTGGATGACCTACAGACCATGTGGTGGTTAACTCTGCAGGATCATCTTCTCTGAATGAGAGATACCACTGACTCTGTACTCTGCTGAGAGGGTCAATAATGGACTACATTTCCCAAATGCCCCACCCCCAAATTCTCCCAACCAGACAGAGCTACATGGTCAACTTATACTTTTGCCTTTGGTTTGGTGATGCCTAATAGACTCCCAGGCCACACTCCGAAGAGGCAGGTGGGAAGACAGCCTCATCTGGCATGATATCACAGAAAGCATCTTTGGAACAGTTTTGGTCCCTGTGTATAGAAGAGATGTCTAATCATATTTACTGTGGCACCAGTATCCTGTTAATAGAAAACACTTTTCAGTATTTATTGGAACTCAAAAGAAGTAATGACTTTCTCTCATGTTTCTCAACAGTTCTTTCCTTGCTTCCCATTTATATTCTTTTAAAATATTTTCATTATTCCCATTTCAATTTCTAACGTTGTTTTCTATGTTTATGAAGTAATATCCCAGGTGACTTTATAATAAATTTCCCTTCAGTCCTATGATTGTTTGTGGTGTACAAAACCCAAATAAGAGAGACTAAATTATGAATACAGATATTTTTTATCTTGAAACAAAGATCTGAAATTCAATTTCTTTTCTGTCTCTCTATATTTTATTTCCATAGTCAGGAGACTTTGCTTTATCTTCATTCAATTTTAATTCTGCATTATGTTTGGTAAGACTTTATTTTTGTGATATTATATTAAGACTTGATTTCATATACGTAGCTATTTTACTCTTCTTGTGGTTCTATAAGATAAAAGTTTTAAAAAATATTTACCTAAAATATTCACCAAATATCCTTCTATGATTAGTTTTTATTCGCTCTGTGATTCTTTGATGTAATCCACACAAAACCTGCATTTTGCATTTATGAAGGATTACTTGTCTGAGCAAATATTAACTTTGCATATACATGCATTCTTTTGTTCTGTTAATGAAATTTGCTTTTACCAACCAGCAGACAACAGTTACATAAGATAAAAGTGTCTGAAAGACTAAAGGTGGACAAAATAGTAATTTATATAAATGTAAAGCTTATCCCGCCTAAAGGATTCCAAAGCATTTTGGAAAATTTACAGTGATCTCCAAACCATAAGAAAAGTGTGACAGCTGCTTAAACTGTATTCAGCAACATTATACGGCAATGGAGGCAAACCAAAGTGGGTACCACAGTATCTCTGTGAAATTCCATGTGGAATAATTACCTACGTGAGAACTTAATTAAGACACACAACAGGATTTTTAAAATCTATGAAATACTAAATCATCAGTTTTGTGCCATCAACTGATATTAGTTAATAGCGGTGCCTTTTAGATAACTCAAAGTATTTTTTAACCAAGTAATTTGGAGCTACATTTGCAAACAGACTTTCCTAATTAAGACCTTGTTATTTTGGCATGATGTTCATGAATCTGACATTAAATACATGCCACAAAACAACATATTAGACTGTAAGGTCCAGTATATTTGATGACAGTGAAGGTGGAAAAAAGAGATGAAATCATTTCTGGTTATTTGATTAGGGAACTGATTAAGGAAACACTATTATGTATTATGCAGATTAGTTACTGCTTGACATACACAAAAACCCTTACTATTTTAAACCAAAAAGACATACTTCCAATTTACTTTGTACTTTTTGCAAAGTACCATTTCCACTAATCTTATAATCTCAGAATCTAGCTACTAAAAGTACACAAACAGGGTATACATACATGTATCCATACACACACACACACACACACACACACACATCAACCAATTAGTCCATCATTAGTTCAACATTCATTTATTGAGGTCTTACTAGTACCAGGTACTCTGCTATATGCTGCAGACGAAGATAACCTAATTCCTTCCCTCAAGGATTTCAAGTCTATAAGAAGAGATAGCTATGTGAGCACATAAATTATAATACTGGAAGTTACAAGCTTAAAGATAATGCTGAGAGGCAGGTTCTTAGAGACAGGTGTGGTATGAAAAACATAGCCATAACATTTTGTACTGCTTTCCCCCTGTATCTAGGCTAACCTTGCAACTCTGACCAGCAGAATGTGGCAGAAGTAATATGAAGGTCTGCATTGTAGGCCTCAAGAGACCTTGCAGCTTTCACTTTCGTCTTCCTGGAACACTTCTGACACCACATAAAGTCCAGGTGAGAAACCATGGGGAGAGGAAGTGGAAGAGGGAGAGAGACAGCCAACCTCCAGTCAGCACATAGGCCCCAGACATATGAGACTAATTCTATTCTCCAGCTCTAGTTGTGCTACCAGATGACTGAAGCCACATAAGTGACCATGGGGAAGAACAGGTGAAAGCCATTCAGCTGAGTCCACCTCAAACTGTTGATCCAAATTGACAGAACAATAAGAAATAAGAAACAGTTGCTGTGTTGATCCACTATATTTTGGGGGTGGTATTTTATGTAGCAATAAATAACTGGTACAGCAGATTTATTAATGGTAGTAAGAATGGGCAGGGCAGAGTTGGGGGTTAGAGATGAAAGAACAATTATCACTGTTCATGAAGAGTCTGGAGCTATTAATCGATTCTTTCTCATCATACTTGATAGAAAGCTGCTGCAGGCACTTTTTCATCGGTGCAATAATTTCTTCTGGCTTGGCTTTTCATCTTCCACTTTTAACTTGTTTTCTTATCTGGCTTTTTATGGTCTATAAACCTGAATTTCCCCACTTTCAATCTTTTTTGCACTAATGTCTGCTGGACTACTTAGCTGGTATCTCTTTTAGACACTGCTTCTTGGAATATCTTTACCCCAGCAAATGACATTTCCAGAGAGCTCTACCCTGTCCCAAGTGTCTGCACTACCACTTCTAGTCTGATATAGAGAAAAGAAAAATTTTAAACACCTGGCATATTGAATTAGTTAATTTAGAGGTAAAATTTCCTGAGAGGAGTTGAGGAAATGTTGATGTCAGATTAGAACAAATCACAATAGGCAGTATAAATAATAATGACCCTGAGTCATCAATGAAGGTTAACTATTGTGGGGATATACTTGGTATCAAAAGCAGGAAACGTGATAGATAATTTATAATTATTTCTGTAAAAAAGATTTAATGTTGGGGGGGAGGAGTGGAGAAAGCCAAAAGATGAACTGATTGGATTTTTTTTCAGAAAATATGTATGTGTCACTTAACTAGGCAAGGCAGGGAACCAAAAAGACAAGAATTCATGTCCTCATAGAATATATATTCCTTTTGTAGGAACTAGTTAAATGATGCATCATTAAATATTACACATCTAAAATAATTACTCAAGGACATATTCCATATAATGTAAAAAAGGAATACATAAAAGGGTGCAGAGCAAGAAACAGGAGAAGGAAGAAGTAAGTGGGACAATGTTACATAATTACTTATCATCTGTTAAAAAAATAGAGAAAATCCTAGATGACTTCAACATGCTAAGTGGAAGGGAGGAGGTAGGAAGGAGGAAGGTAAAGTAAAAATACATTAAAGTTGCCATCCTGTTCACATAGAAGAGAACAGATTTAGGGTATACAAAGAAAGGATGTAAGAAGCATATGCTAACAAACATACAGCAGGTGTGGCAATATTGCTAACACAAAGTAGAATTTGAGGAAAAAGTGCATCAATTAGAATAAAAAGAACTATTCCATATTTCTAAAAAGTAGAATTCACCGAAAAGATATTTGTTAATGATACTAAATGGCAAATGCAGTGAATAGTGAAAACAATAACAGGGAATCTACACACATTATAAGTTAAGGACAAGAACAAAAGAAGTATAATTTGATACAGATATATAACTGATTCAGAAGGGGGCAATGTATAAAACACGTAGTAGGGGCAATGTCCGCAATATCAGAACAGATGGAGTAACAGCATCAGAAGCAAACATCAAAGAAGGACCAGAGGACCTGACTCCTAAGCAAACAGCAACTTAACTGACACTAACAAAGGAAAATGGAAGCTGCCTCTTAGTACTTTAATAATACAATCACTATGGAAGAGGGAGTCATTCAAGTTCACTCCATGTGGAAACAATCAGAGTAATCCTGGAATCCCACACTACACCAGTGTGTGACCTGATTATTAAATAGGCAATGATGTCATTTTGGGTAACGGTTGTACCTGCTTCACTGCTTGGTTTATTTGAAAGAAGGCTGATCAGGACCCCTGGGAACACCTTACTGGGAGCAAATGTGTCTTTGAGAAAGAATGGGAAAATCTCCTACTAGGCCTTTCCAGCTGTAATCTCGGAATTATTTATTTATTTATTTTTTATTAACACTAACTGGTTTAGGTTTTATGCAGTTTAGCTGTTTTGGTCACTGACTGAGTAACGTAACAATAGGCAAAACAACGATTATGCAGATAAGAATTTGGCTTTATCGTCTGAATGTTTCCATAATCCTTTATATTAGCTATAGAATAGACATATAAATCTCAAACTGCCATGAACTTATTGTCTAAAACCAAGTCAGGCACCCAGAATAGTCTGTAAAGGTTTTCTTTATATTCTGGATAATATTAATGTCAGATTACCAAAGAATACACTAAGCAGCAGTAATGTTTTAAAATAAATATTCAATATTTTATTTTATTTTATTTATTTATTTATTTATTTTTTAATCTTTTTTTTTTTTTCTTTTTTTTTTTTTTTTCTTTTTCGTGACCGGCACTCAGCCAGTGAGTGCACCGGCCATTCCCATGTAGGATCCGAACCCGTGGCCGCTGGGAGCGTCGCCACGCTCCCAGCGCCGCACCCTCCCGAGTGCGCCACAGGCTCGGCCCATCAATATTTTATCTAAAATAAAATTAAATGTATTCTTCTGATAGTAGAAGAGCAAATACTTATTTTTAAGCCAATATCCAAAATTTTTCTTTTCTAAAACTTGCCTTATGAAAGTTCTTTCCAACAGTAACAACAAAGAATTCCACTCATGATGATTCATTAAAAAGAAAAGTCTTCCTGTTCCAAAGGATTTGTGGCAGAGAGAAAAAGCCCAAACTGAAAGAAGGGATCATTATTTAAGCATGCATTGGGTTTAGTAAAATGCCAGCAGTGTTCACAAAGTGACAGTCATGGATAATTAAACATTTTAGTTGATAATATGATTGCTATGGACTGTTTGTGTCCCCCTGCAAAATTCAAATGTTGCTATCTTTACCCCCAAAGTGACAGTACTAGGAGGTGGGGCACTTGGTATGTAATTGTTCATGAGGGTAGAGCCCTTATGAATGGGATTAGTGCCCTTACAAAAAGAGACTGGAGAGCTTGCTCCTGTCTTGTCTGCTCTCTGCCATGTGAGGATACAACAGGAAGAGTACCATTTGCAAGCAAGCAGGCCTTCACCAGATACCAGATCTGCTAGCTCCTGGATCTTGGAATTCCCAACCTCTAGAACTGTGAGAAATAAATTTCTGTTGCTTATAAGCCACCCAAGTCCATGGTACTTTGTTTAATTAGCCTGAACTAAGATAATGATTTAAAAAATAAGACAAAGCTAAAGAAAGTGGGTCTAAGCCATATAGCAGATAAGGTTGCAAAATTCTTGTCCATAGGAAGTTTTAGGATTTTAGCATATAGGGAGATGACAGAACCTCTTTCTCTGGAAGGTTAAAGGGTAAGATCATTGATTCAGCAAACATTTCCTGGGCACATAATACACAGTAAGTACTGTGTTGTGTTAGAAAAGACCAGGTTCCTGTCTTTAAGGAGTTTAAACTGTGGAGGTAAAAAGCAGTCTTGTAGAAGAGAGAATAGAGGTCGGTCAACAGAGAGCATGATGGGGCACAAAAGAGGAAGGATGCTTCCCTGTGTGAGTAGAGCCTTGCTAAACAATTATACGTCTGCTAGGGGAATTATTCAGACATGGAAACCATGTGTGACATGACCTAGGGAAAAAGAAAATCAGTCTACACAAAGCCTACACAAAGGACTGACTAAATCATTCTTCCAATGCTATCTGTATAGGCTTTTATTCTAATGTGATCAAATTAACACAATGGAATTTTCTAAACTTTCTCACTGAGTTCTAGCTGAATTTAAATATTTGGTTGTTTCAAGCTCTAGGCATTTTACAATTTTCACATATTCCACCAGGAAAAAAAAATTTGGCATTTTTCTAGAGGAAAGAATGGAAAAGGCATGTATATGATACCTAGGGAAATATTCTTAGAAATGCTACTAAAAAATAAGAAAAGGTAGGCACTGTATGGGTCTTAGGCCTGAAAGCAAGAGCCAAAAGATTACTAAAAGAAGATTTCTAATGTGTTTTGACCTCCTTGAAGAGATATGATAGGACTGGAACTGGGAGTACCCAGGAAAGACGAAATACAAGGTGTTCTGAACAAAAGACATGTAAAGCCAGAAACAAGTCAGATATAAGCAAAGCACCAAATGGTGGGAAGATTCAGAAAGGATCTCAAACCAGCAAGGATAAGAGGCAGGCACTGTATGAGTCTTAAGTGTGAATGCAGGAGACAAAACTATAAAGTTTTTAGAAACAAAAACATAGTAAGAAGTCTTTGTGACCTTGGTTACATAGGAGTTCTTAGATGTGCCACCAAAAGTATGATCCATAAAAGGAAAAAAAAAGATAAAATTAGACTTCATCAAAATAAGAAACTTCTCTTGAAATGAAAAAAAGAGAAAGGAAAGGATACAGACTAAGAGAAAATGGTTACAAAATACCTATCTGATAGAACCTGTATCCAAAATATGTAAGAAATGCTTATGACTTAATAAAAAGACAACCTGATTAACAAAAATTGGGCAAGAGATTTGAACACTCTTCCACAAAAGAAGACATGTGAATGGCAAATAAGAACATGAAAGGAAGCTCAACATCATTAGTTATAAGGACAATCAAATAAAAACTTAAACCACAATGAGATAACACTACATATCTACCAGATTGACTAAAAAATCAATCAACTAACAATAAGAAGTGTTGACAAGGATATGGAGAAATTGAAGCTCTCACACATTGTTGGTGGGCATGCAGGAAAGAATGGGTGGGTATACTGGAAAACAGTTTTGTACACAGTTTAACATAAATTTTTCCATGCAAGCCACCCGTTCAACTTCTAGATATTTACCCAAGAAAAATAAAAACACAAGTTCACACAGACTTACACTTGATTACTCACAGCGACTTTATTCATAGTAGTCCCAAACAGGAAATAACCCAAATATCTATCAACTGGTGATCAGAAAACAAACTGTAGTATATCCATGCAATGGAATATATTCAGAAATAAAAAGGCATAAACTATTAATATATGCAACATCATGAATGGATCTCAAATGCATTATGGTAAGTGATAAAAGCTAGAACAAAAAACTACATACTGTACGGTCCCATTTAAGTGAAATTTTAGAGAAGGTTTTAAACTATATCTAAACTTTTATTTAAACTATAGTGACAGAAAGCAGATTAGTGGTTCTCTGGGGCCAGAGGTAGAGAAAGGGGACTGAGTGCAAAGCAGCTCAGGGGAATTTTGAAGGGTGATGGAAGTGTAGTGCTGGTTACATGACTGTACACACAGCAAAATTTATCAAACTATACCTTATAATTAGTGCATTTTTTTGTATTTAAATTATACGCCATAAAGATGATTTTAAAATATGTAAGGTACCTTAAGATTCCTACAAATATTTCTCTTTGTTATAATGGTGTTACTATTAATAAAGAACTTGAGGTAGCATGTACTACGGATTTCTTTATATGGGATTGCAAAATAATTTAGGTACCACTGAAGTAAAGCAAAATATTTTCAGCCTAAAATATATTTCTTTGACATTATTTCAAGTTATCTATTCAGAGGAGCTGGAAAAACAAGAATAGCTAGAAGGCTGCCTTTTGCAGAAGAAATTTGCATCTGTAGAAAAAAAATGCATTGGTGAGACAAATGATCCAGGCTTCCTCTGAGGCCTCCTTTCTTGTCTACCATCTATTCTTTCTGAGGGCAGCTGCATGACTGAGATTTTGATTTGCCTAACAAGACAGCCTATGATTTCCTTCCTTTATCTGTGATGCCACCTCTCCCAGAGCTCCAAGAAACTTGGTCCCAGGCCATTGTCCTTTGGGCTCATTCATTTACTCCTATCCCCCCAACTCCATCTCTCCTCACCCCCATGAAGACTGGTATGTACCCCATTGAGTTATGGGGCAATCACTCTCCCGAGATTCCCCAGTGACATGCAGGTTAAAATAAAACTGTGATTCTCCCCTGCATAGCCCCACCCTGTAGCATGTTAAAATAAAATTTGTTATGCCTTTTTCCTGTTAATCTGCATTTTTGTCAGTTGATTTTCAGTTAACCTGCAGGGGTGAAGGGGACGTTTTCCCTTGGCCCATACAACACATAGTCAAACAATTTATTTTTCAGTTAAACCAACCAAATAAATGTATTAAAATACTGCCTCTCTTTAATA
Source organism: Cynocephalus volans (assembly GCF_027409185.1). Taxonomy (NCBI): domain Eukaryota; kingdom Metazoa; phylum Chordata; class Mammalia; order Dermoptera; family Cynocephalidae; genus Cynocephalus; species Cynocephalus volans. The sequence goes on along the minus strand of NC_084461.1, from coordinate 95,446,763 downwards.
TACGAAAGTGCTTCTGAGGGTAGGTTTTCTGCTTTTTTAAATCATCTTAGTGGTATTTTTGTTTAGTCACTTCTGCAAGACCAGCACCCCCATGACCAGTATTTATGAGAGAGAGAAAGGCTTGGTGGAGAGTGTGAGGCTTTAATATGGCCTTTTCTAATGATAAATAGCTAACTTGTCTATATGGCACTTATACTTTCTATCTTGGCCTTTTTAATAAAACAGTCAAACTAAAATTCAATAAACTATTTTTGTATTATTTTATTTCAAAGATTTTATCCCATGAAAAAATAGTGGCATTTATATTAACATCCAATAAAATAATGATATGACCATCTTTATCTTCCTTTTAATTCTTACAAAAAAAATTAAGGACTAGAACTCTTATTACTAAATAGGGATTGAGTTGTACTATTAAATGTTATATAACTCATTACTTATAGATTCCCTAATATTTCATATTTTTAAAGATACTAAAATAAAATGACTTAGACCACTAAAAATTTAATTATTTCAAGATTTTTATGTCTTCAAAATTTAAAAGAAATTAAAAAATTAATTATAAAAGCATCCTATAGAAACTATCAGAAAAGGATAATTGAACAAATAATGAATCTTTTATCAACAATAGAGCTAGAAGCAGAATAACAACATTCACTGTTATACTTTGCATTTAGCAATTGGTACCATTTTTCCTATTTTTATTTTATTTTATTTTATTTTATTTTATTTTTTTTTGTAATAGTAAGAATATTTTGTAAGAAAAGGGTAGAATTATTTAAGTTGAAGGCAGCTTACAAGACATTTTCCAATAATTTTTAGAAATACCATTTTGTGTAAAATTAGCATATTTATAATACTGAACAACTGAAAGTTAACATCAGTTATGATTTTGTGGTCTTAAAACTGTTTTCTACAACAAATTTCAGCCATTTGTTTCATATGACTTGGCAGTGATTTTATCTCAAGGCGGAGCTTTCTCATTCATTAAACCTCTGCCTTACAATTTTATTTGTAACATAACAGACATTTTTAAATGCTCATGTCAACATTGTATCATGTTCATTTTTAAGAGAGATTATTTCTGATTTATTAAAGGAAAGAGATGGTCTATACTGTTTTAGTCCTTTGCCAGCCCTGACTCTAAGATGCCATCCCTGATTTCCCTGGGTTGCCTTAGGAAATTTTTTTCTTGCTGGTCAAATTTTATCTTCTGCCTTCCCCAAAACTTGTTATTTGGGGTCATAATTATTTCACCACCATTAGAATAAGGAAAAGATCCACATTAGATTTATATTTGTTATCTCCAGTATTCAACATTGTGCCTGGCATTAGTAATGCTTAAAAAAATAATTTTTTTTTTTTTAAATTTTATTTATTTATTTATTTATTTATTTTTTAAATTTTATTTTGTCGATATACATTGTAGCTGATTAATGCTCCCCATCACCAAAACCTCCCTCCCTTCTCCCTCCCCCCTACCTCCCCCCTCCCCCCCAACAATGTCCTTTCTGTTTGTTTGTTGTATCAACTTCAAATAATTGTGGTTGTTATATCTTCTTCCCCCCCCCCCCCGGTTTGTGTGTGTGTGTGTGTATGTGTGTGTGTGAATTTATTTATTTATTTATTTATTTTTTTTTAGCAATATTTTTTTTTTAATTTTATTTGGTCGATATACATTGTAGCTGATTAATGCTCCCCATCACCAAAACCTCCCTCCCTTCTCCCTCCCCCCCTCCCCCCCTCCCCCCCAACAATGTCCTTTCTGTTTGTTTGTTGTATCAACTTCAAATAATTGTGGTTGTTATATCTTCTTCCCCCCCGCCCCCGGTTTGTGTGTGTGTGTGTGTATGTGTGTGTGTGAATTTATATATTAATTTTTAGCTCCCTCCAATAAGTGAGAACATGTGCTATTTCTCTTTCTGTGCCTGACTTGTTTCACTTAATATAATTCTCTCAAGGTCCATCCATGTTGTTGCAAATGGCAGTATTTCATTCGTTTTTATAGCTGAGTAGTATTCCATTGTGTAGATGTACCACATTTTCCGTATCCACTCATCTGATGATGGGCATTTGGGCTGGTTCCAACTCTTGGCTATTGTAAAGAGTGCTGCGATGAACATTGGGGAACAGGTATACCTTCGACTTGATGATTTCCATTCCTCTGGGTATATTCCCAACAGTGGGATGGCTGGGTCGTATGGTAGATCTATTTGCAATTGTTTAAGGAACCTCCATACCATTTTCCATAGAGGCTGCACCATTTTGCAGTCCCACCAACAATGTATGAGAGTTCCTTTTTCTCCGCAGCCTCGCCAGCATTTATCGTTCATAGTCTTTTGGATTTTAGCCATCCTAACTGGGGTTAGATGGTATCTCAATGTGGTTTTGATTTGCATTTCCCGGATGCTGAGTGATGTTGAGCATTTTTTCATATGTCTGTTGGCCATTTGGATATCTTCCTTAGAGAAATGCCTACTTAGCTCTTTTGCCCATTTTTTAATTGGGTTGCTTGTTTTCTTCTTGTAAAGTTGTTTGAGTTCCTTATATATTCTGGATATTAATCCTTTGTCAGATGTATATTTTGCAAATATTTTCTCCCACTCTGTTGGTTGTCTTTTAACTCTTTTAATTGTTTCTTTTGCTGTGCAGAAGCTTTTTAGTTTGATATAATCCCATTTGTTTATTTTTCCTTTGGTTGCCCGTGCTTTTGGGGTCGTATTCATGAAGTCTGTGCCCAGTCCTATTTCCTGAAGTGTTTCCCCTATGTTTTCTTTAAGAAGTTTTATTGTCTCAGGGTGTATATTTAAATCCTTAATCCATTTTGAGTTGATTTTAGTATACGGTGAGAGGTATGGATCTAGTTTCATTCTCCTGCATATCGATATCCAGTTATCCCAGCACCACTTGCTGAAGAGGCAATCCCTTCCCCAGTGAATAGGCTTGGTGCCTTTGTCAAAGATCAGATGGCAGTAAGTGTGTGGGTTGATTTCTGGATTCTCTATTCTATTCCATTGGTCAGTGTGTCTGTTTTTATGCCAGTACCATACTGTTTTGGTTATTATAGCTTTGTAGTATAGCTTAAAGTCAGGTAGTGTTATGCCTCCAGCTTTATTTTTTTTGCTGAGCATTGCTTTGGCTATTCGTGGTCTTTTATTGTTCCATAAAAATGTCTGAATAGTTTTTTCCATTTCTGAGAAAAATGTCTTTGGAATTTTGATGGGGATTGCATTGAATTTGTATATCACTTTGGGTAGTATGGACATTTTCACTATGTTGATTCTTCCAATCCAAGAGCATGGGATATCTTTCCATCTTCTTGTATCCTCTCTAATTTCTCTCAGCAGTGGTTTGTAGTTCTCATTATAGAGATTTTTCACATCCTTGGTTAACTCAATTCCTAAGTATTTTATTTTTTTGGTGGCTATTGTAAATGGGCAGGCTTTCTTGATTTCTCCTTCTGCATGTTCACTATTGGAGAAAAGAAATGCTACTGATTTTTGTGTGTTGATTTTGTATCCTGCTACTGTGCTGAAATCGTTTATCAATTCCAACAGTTTTTTTGTAGAGGTTTTAGGCTGTTCGATATATAGGATCATGTCATCTGCAAACAGGGACAGTTTGACTTCATCTTTTCCAATCTGGATGCCCTTTATTTCCTTCTCTTCTCTGATTGCTCTGGCTAGTACTTCCAACACTATGTTGAATAGGAGTGGTGAGAGTGGGCATCCTTGTCTAGTGCCTGTTCTTAAAGGAAAAGCTTTCAGCTTTTCCCCATTCAGGATGATATTGGCAGTGGGTTTGTCATATATGGCTTTAATTATGTTGAGATACTTTCCCTCTATACCTAACTTATAGAGGGTCTTTGTCATGAATGAGTGCTGAACATTATCAAATGCTTTTTCAGCATCTATAGAGATGATCATATGGTCCTTGTGTTTGAGTTTATTAATATGGTGTATCACATTTATTGATTTGCGTATGTTGAACCAACCTTGCATCCCTGGGATGAATCCCACTTGATCATTGTGAATAATTTTACGTATGTGTTGCTGTATTCCGTTTGCTAGTATTTTAGTGAGGATTTTTGCATCTATATTCATCAAGGATATCGGCCTGTAGTTTTCTTGTTTGGTTATATCTTTACCTGGTTTTGGTATCAGGATGATGTTTGCTTCATAGAAAGAGTTCGGGAGATTTGCGTCTGTTTCAATCTTTTGGAATAGTTTGCAAAGAATCGGTATCAATTCCTCTTTGAATGTTTGGTAAAATTCTGCTGTGAATCCATCTGGTCCTGGGCTTTTCTTTGTTGGGAGCCTTCTGATAACAGCTTCAATCTCCTTTATTGTTATTGGTCTGTTCAAATTTTCTACGTCTTCACGGTTCAGTTTTGGGAGCTTGTGTGTGTCCAGAAATTTATCCATTTCCTCCAGATTTTCAAATTTGTTGGCGTATAGTTGTTTATAGTAGTCTCGAATGATTCCTTGTATTTCAGATGAATCAGTTGTAATATCACCTTTTTCATTTCTAATTTTTGTTATTTGAGTCTTCTCTCTTCTTTTTTTTTGTTAGCCATGCTAATGGTTTGTCTATTTTATTTATCTTTTCAAAAAACCAACTTTTTGATTCGTTGATCTTTTGAATTGTTTTTTGGTTTTCAATTTCATTCAGTTCTGCTCTGATCTTAATGATTTCTTTCCGCCTGCTAACTTTAGGATTGGATTGTTCTTGTTTTTCTAGTTCTTTAAGGTGAAGTGTTAGGTTGTTCACTTGCCATCTTTCCATTCTTCTGAAGTGAGCATTTAATGCAATAAATTTTCCCCTCAATACTGCTTTTGCAGTATCCCACAGGTTTTGGTATGATGTATCATTGTTTTCATTAGTTTCAATAAACTTTTTGATTTCCTGCTTGATTTCTTCTTGGACCCATATGTCATTAAGTAGAATGCTGTTTAATTTCCATGTGTTTGTATAGTTTCCAGAGTTTTGTTTGTTATTAATTTCTAGTTTTAATCCATTGTGGTCTGAGAAGATACATGGGATAATTCCAATTTTTTTGAATTTATTGAGACTTGATTTGTGACCTAATATGTGATCTATCCTGGAGAATGATCCATGTGCTGATGAGAAGAATGAATATTCTGAGGTTGTTGGGTGGAATGTTCTGTAGATATCTGCCAATTCCAATTGGTCTAGAGTCTTGTTTAGATCTTGTGTTTCTCTACTGATTCTTTGCCTAGATGATCTGTCTAATATTGACAGTGGAGTGTTCAGGTCCCCTGCTATTATGGTATTAGTGTCTATTTCCTTCTTTAGGTCTAATAGAGTTTGTTTTATAAATCTGGCTGCTCCAACATTGGGTGCGTACATATTTATGATTGTTATGTCTTCTTGATGGATCAGTCCTTTTATCATTAAGTAGTGTCCCTCATTGTCTCTTTTTATGGTTTTTAGTTTAAAGTCTATTTTGTCAGATATAAGAATAGCCACTCCAGCTCGTTTTTCTTTTCTGTTTGCATGGTAAATCTTTTTCCATCCTTTCACTCTTAGTCTGTGTGAATCTTTATGGGTGAGGTGGGTCTCTTGTAGGCAGCATATAGTTGGGTCCTGCTTTTTGATCCAGTCAGCCAGTCTGTGTCTTTTAATTGGGGAATTTAAGCCTTTAACATTAAGAGTTGTTATTGAAAGGTGTTGATTTATTCCTAGCATTTTATTGGTTGTTTGGTTGTCTTAGGTGTCTTTTGTTCCTTGCTTTCTGATTTACTGTTTGGTTTCTTTGTTTGTTGGTTCCTTAGGTTGTAGATAGTGTTTTTGTTAGCTTGTTTTCTCTTCATGAATGCCATTTTTATTGTACTAGCGGGTTTAGATTTTTCTTAGGTTTTTATGGCAGTGGTAGTTATTTTTCAGGAACCAAACCCAGTACTCCCTTGAGGATTTCTTGTAAGGGTGGTCTTGTGGTAGTGAACTCCCGCAGTTTTTGTTTGTCTGAGAAATATACTATTTGCCCCTCATTTCGGAAGGATAGCCTTGCAGGGTAGAGTATTCTTGGCTGGCAATCTTTGTCTTTTAGTATTTTGAAAATATCATCCCATTCCTTTCTAGCTTTTAGGGTTTGTGATGAAAAGTCTGATGTTAACCTGATTGGGGCTCCCTTATAGGTGATTTGACGCTTCTCTCTTGCAGCTTTTAAGATTCTCTCTTTGTCTCTGAGTTTTGCCAATTTGACTATGACATGTCTTGGAGAAGGCCTTTTTGGGTTGAATACGTTTGGAGATCGTTGAGCTTCCTGGATCTGAAGATCTGTGATTTTTCCTATACCTGGGAAGTTTTCTGCCACTATTTTGTTGAATATGTTTTCAATGGAATCTCCATTTTCCTCCCCTTCTGGAATACCCATGACTCGGATATTTGAGCGCTTGAGGTTGTCTGATATCTCTCTCAGATTTTCTTCAATGTCCTTGATTCTTTTTTCTTTCTTTTTGTCTGCTTGTGTTATTTCAAACAGCCCATCTTCAAGTTCAGAGGTTCTCTCTTCAACTTCGACAAGCCTGCTGGTTAAACTCTCCGTTGTGTTTTTTATTTCGCTGAATAACTTCTTCAGTTCAGCAAGTTCTGCTACATTTTTTTTTCAGGACATTGATTTCCTTGTATATTTCCTCTTTCAGATCCTGTATACTTTTCCTCATTTCATCATGATGTCTAGCTGAGTTTTCTTGTATCTCATTCAGTTTCCTTAGAATTATCACTCGAAATTCCTTGTCAGTTATTTCAAGGGCTTCTTGTTCTATAGGATCTAGAGTATGAGATTTATTAACTTTTGGTGGTGTACTTTCTTGATTTTTTGTATTTCTGGTGTCTTTTTTTTGGTGTTTATTCATTGTGGCAGGGGGTTTCACAGTCCACTGGTTTGAGACTAATGACTAACTAGGATGTTGCTGTGGTTGCCAATTTGGTATGGCTCCCGCCGTGACTGCTCAGTTGGCCTCTAGTGTCTTGTGTGTGTGGTTGCCTCGGGTCTTGGGCTTCTCCGGGGATCCACCTTTCTGGTCAGCTTGTACTCTGCTGGGCTGGTGGATCACGTACCACAGGGTGTGTGATCTCTGTTGAGCTTTCACTTTCTGTACAGGACTTCTCCCCGTTCCGTGTGCTCTGGCCCAGGCTGTTAGATCGTGCAGTGGCGACCCCACCGGGTGTGTGGTTTCTGTCGAGTCTCCGCCTCCCTGGCCGCACGTCTCCCCCCTCTGTGCACACTGTGCTGGGCTGGGGCGTGTCTTCTGCACCCCTCGTCTATCAGCTGGGCCTTCAAGACCCTGCTCAGCACCGCCTCGCCCAGGAAGTCTACCAGGTTTCTGCTAGGCACAGACGACCGGTCTCTCTGGGTGCCTTTGTAGCACTGTGTAGATCTTTCTCGGGTCTTGTTCACCTTTGTATCCCCCCGGTATAAACCTAGTCTAGTGCCCGCCTGCAGCCTGGTCTCCGGCAGGTTCAAGCGGACCTGGGAACTCTCCTACCACACTATTCCCAACCAGAAATTCGTTAGGCTTTTTTCCAAACTGGTGGTCGCAGAGATGGTATCTGCCTCCCAGTAACAGGAAGTTTACCGGGGCCGGAGTCCAGGGTGTGGTGGAGTGACAGTCGGCCCGCCTGTACTTCCTAGCCCTCCCAACACTGGTCGGGACGCCCCACACCCCCAGCCCTGCCAGAGAACCGCGGAGGGAGTGGGAGAGGAGGCGGGCCCGCAGGGTCCGGAAAGCCCCGCGCCAGGCCAAGCAAATGGGCTCAGTGATGGCCGAGCAGGGCGGAGCTGCCCGCACCTGGGAAAATGGAGGCAGCACCGGCGCAGTGAGTGGCCTGGTGGTGCAGGCGGGAGCCGCGTGGGCATCCACCCCCCGAACAGAGCTGTGCCAGGGATCACTCACAGTGCTGTGCCAGGTCGGGCTCTCGCTCTGTCTCTGGTTTGTTGCCTTCCGTGTTCTCGGCGCTGCCGCCTCGGGCTGTTCAGTCGTGGCGCCGCTCGGGCGCTCCCAGGAATCTTCTTTAATGCCGGCCTGAAACCTCGAATCCTGAATAGGGCAGCTGGCCGCCTTCAGTGCGGCCCCAGCCTCCGGGATCCTGGCTGCATCCACAGCAGCCCTGGCGCCGTGTTCCCTGTTTAGAGACTCGCTTTTGCAGCTAAGAATCAGTTCTTTTCCTGCTCCACACTTCAAAGCTGTTGCCTGTAAATGAGGCAGCCTCTCCTGCCGGGGGCAAAGTGGCGTTCAGACCCCACGACCGGCCAGCAGCAGCAGTCCTCCCTTAAGAGATGGCCAGAGGAAGGTCCACAAGTTTCCCGGCTTCCTGAGGCCCAGTGGCCACCTTTTCCACCTCAGCTACTCCGCGCCAGCCGCCGCAGCCGCCGCCATCTTGAAACTCCCTCAGCCGGTGAAGCACAGGTTGGCCCCAGGAACGTGAGCAACAACCCCTCCTTCTGCTGGGATTCAACTTTTATAGTCTTGTTTTTTAATACATATCCATGCTATCTAATGAATATAAACTCCACTTTACTGAGCATGCTTGCCCATTAGGTTCCATTTTTCCTATTTTTAAACTTACACGTTTACTTTGCCCTTGGTCTTTGTGCTTGGTATTGATGACAAATACCCTAAAGCCTTTAGTGTACCTTGAAGAGACAGAACTCCGAAAAGGCCGTTATGCTCAGAGTGGCAAAGAATAAAATAATGCATCAAGGTATGGTTTTTCCCTCAACTCCCATGTGTAGCATCCATCGGTCTATCAGATTCCCAAGAGAAAGTGCAGGTACTAGAGGTCTATTTTTAGCATAAACTCAGAATTTAGATTGAAAAATTCTCAGTGTGTTTTTATAGTTGCGCAATTGGTCTGGTCCCAAAGGTCTGTCTCCTTCTTCCTCTAGGACCCAGACAGTTGACATTCTCTTTACAAAAAAGATTCAGAAGTGCATTGATGCTCCTCAAGGGCTGCCAAATTGTGTCTATGGCATTTTTATATTAGACAAAATACAATTAAAGGCAATAGAAATGAAAACGAAATATCAAGACAGAGAGAAGGAATTGGCTTAATCATGCTTTTGATAATTAATTAATTTAGTACAGAGAACAGAAATCTAACAGTTCTAGGTATGAATACCTGAAGTAGGAAAAATTTTACATGATGGGATCGTATTTTGCACAGCAAGTTATGACTTGATGCTGCCAGAACAGGATTTTTCTTCTTATGAAAAATTTACAAAAAGCATTTGCAATTATGTATATAATATCCCTTCAAAGAAAGTTATTCACATACCAATATAGAAAGGAGATGAAAGAAAATGGACTAAACCAGTTCTGCATTTAGCACACAGCAGGGCTTCCTGGTGGACAGGATGTCTCACGAATCTCTTTCATCCCTGTCATTTGATTCATCACTCTTTCTCCCCATGTGGTCTGAAGATATGACAATCAGTATCTCTGAGTCTGGAATCTGACTGAATCCCTAAAAGATACCTGTATAACTCCACAGGCTAACTTTTGATTTTAGGGGAAGAAATTCTATATAGCATGCCTATTTCTAATGTATTACATCTAAAAGTAATAAGCATAAATGGTATTCCAATTTATCACTAAATATTTATCTGATGTGAAACAGAATGATGTCTCTGGCTAATTTTCTTTCGGGCAGATATTCTTGCAAGGCTCAAGTTGGAACCAAAATGGAAAAAAAAAAAAAAAAAAGATGCGTTTTTTTTTTTTTTCTTTGTCACTAATAACCATCACTCGGACAAAAGAAAAGTCAGGTAAATTAAAATTAGTCCAAGGCGTGATATCAGAGGAGATGATCTGCTTTGTAAATTACTGCAGCCCCACTCTATTTTTGTGCAGAGCCACTATGAGAAGCTTGGGGAGGATGGGCTGGGACTATGCACTCTAGTCCGTGACTCCACGTTAATTTTAACCTTCAAATGTCACGTTAGTATGTTTCTAAGTAAAAGTGCTTCTTTTTGACACTTCTCTATCTCAGCCATAATCCCTGAATCTCACTTTGGCCAACAGGATTCTACTGACACTTTCTATAGAATCCACACACTCCACATTTATATACTTCTTGACAATTACTGTGCTATTTGTCTTATAAGTTAACTTTGTATTATATTTTTCTTGACATGTATTGTCTCCCTAATAAGGTTTTATGCTCTTTAAAAAAAAAAAAAAACCAAAAAAAACTGTCTGCTTTGAATTGCTATTAACATTCATTCATTCAACAGAAAGAGTGATCTCTGTTCAAAGCACCAGTCAATTAATGTGGAGGCTGTAGCATGAGATTAAAATATAAGAGAAACACAAAAATATTCGATGGTAGTAGAGAGAAGGTAAAGATTATTTCTTATTGGTGAATGGCAGAAGAATCTATGAAGAAAAGAATAAGTTGAGCCTCTTGAAGAAAGAGCAGGGTTTTAAAAACTACCTAAAAAGTTGGAAATAACAACTACTATTTTGTTTTCCTACTATAAAAGCGCCACATGTTTACTGTTAGGAAAAAACTGAAAATATAGAATAGGCTAAGATAGGGGAAAAAAGAGTAGCCATTACCTAACTAGCCAGAGGTAATGACTGTTAATACCATGTTGAACATGCCTAAAATTGTTTGTTCTGCCGTTTTTTAAAATTGTGATTAAACTAAACATACTATATTATATCCTTTTTGTTTAACCTAGCAGTATATTAATTCATCTTTTCATAATAATTATCCATCCCACAAAATTATTTTTAATGACTTTCTTTATTGGTATTCATGGACATACTGATATTTATTTCTGATACCTTAGCTTTTAAGATCAGGTAGAATTTTAATCAGGTAAAATACAAGAGGGGATGGTGGGAGAAGGAAAGGAAGAACACTTGAAGCAGAGAGTACCACTTGAGCAAAGGTGTGGAGATGGGAAAATGAGAATTGGGGGCCTAGTGAACAGTGAGTACTTCAGTGTTTGAGAAGTTTCAGTAGGCCCTAAGCCCACGAAGACACTCATGCCAGACTCTGGAAAGCCTTGAATGCTAGCTGTCACTAGAAGGTAAGTTGAGACACTGAAGATTCCTCAAGAGAGGTATTATGAACAGAGCTGAGATTTAAAATATTGAAGCAAAAGTAGATGGTGGATTGAAAGACAGAATAGAGGCCATAATTCTAGGAGATCAGTGTTCTTAAGTGAAGCACTCCCCCGCTACCACTTTTTCTAATTCATCTATTTCACAGACTCCCCAGCTTCTTTATATGAAATACAGACTATTTAGAAAAAAAATTCTTTTTCTTTTAACTTAGACCTTGCCTCCCTTTTTTCATCTAGCTAAATCCTACTCATTCTTCAAAACCTAACTCAAGCATTGTTACCTTTCCTGCTTGTGTTACTATGGCACATTTCAGCGTGTATCTCACTGAACGATAGTCAGATTTACTTGTCTGACTCTGTCTCAAATGTTACCTTCACGCAGAACCTCTTAGGACAGTTAGGAACCTCAATGTGGTACATGCCACACAGTAGTTCTTAATGCATGTTTGCTGAATAAATGCATGAAAGTTCCCAAGTCTCCACTATTCGAATGCCACTTAAATTGGGAAACTAAATTTACACTGGAGAAGTTCTGGGTAGGCAAATTATAATCCACAATTTTAGAAATAATGCAATTCCATAAAAATGGAGAGTCACTTAGGAACATAAGTCAATTATTTTTGGAAGCTTATTCTCACACTATGAAATTTATCAAAGTTAACAGCACTGGAGTGCAGAGGCAGACTCCTTAGGGAACTGTTGAAATGCTCAATATCAGAAAAAGAATATCAGAACTCATTGCCAATGATCAAATAATACCACTAGCAATGTATACTCCAGCAGAAAATTCCACAAGAAGATAAATCGTTTACAAAAATTACAGTCCAGGCACGACAGATCAAAGGGAATAGAATTTATAACTGAAAATTTTACAGCCTTTCCCTATTGCTGATCACAGCAGTAAACTGCATTTTAAAGTATTCTCATAGAAACAGTCACTAAGAAAATCTGTGTAACACTGAACTGCTAGCAGATTTAAACACACAACATTGTCTCTAAGAAAATAATGACCTGATTCAATCTAATTGCATAAACATTTTTGATTGATTGAAAAATAGTAAATCTGACAGGCTTGAGGAGAGAGTAAAGAGCTATACCAAGCTTCGTTACAATGTAAGCAGTATGAAATCCACATTAACTTAGCAATTTTCAAAAACAGCTATGATATATCTGGCTTAAGTGGCCTGGGAGAAATAACTGGCTAGGTCTCAGTTTACTATAATTTACTTACCAAGTGTGTTCTACTTCCTTTTCTCTATTGACTGTCTCCATTAACATTTGAGCATAAAAACCTTGTCCTTGAGCCCACATCCCCTTCCAGATATCACCCCATTTCTACACTTGATCTTAGCCAAAAGGCCGAGAAGCGATATATCACCCCATTTCTTTCCTCTTTGTCTCTATTATCACCTTCCTTTCTTGGCCCACTATAATTTGACTTTGCCCTTATCATTTTATTGAAAGTGCTCTTGCCTCCTTGTGGCTACATGCTATGCATACTGTTGGTCTTATTTTTCCTGACCTTTCAGTAGCACATGACACTACTGATCACTGCCTCTTTGAAACTCTTCCTTTGGCTTCTAATACACCTTCAACTATACCCTCTTGGTCTCTTCCACCCACGAATTCCTTAAGCATTGATGTTCCCCAAGGCTTGGCCCTAAGTTCTCTTTCCTTCCCAGTCTACAGGTTCTCTCCAGATGATCTCATACACTTCTATGGCTTTAACTGTCACCTATACACTCATGACTCCTAGACCTAGATCTCTACCACAAATCTCTCCTCTGTTCCAGAGCTTACCTAGATTCCATTAGAAAGCTCCATTTTACTACACTGTAGCTACCTAAAACTTACTGGGACCAAAACCTGCTCCTTGCCCGGTGTTCCCTTATCAGAGAATGATGCCACTATCCACTCAGCTGCTCAAGTCGTATTCTGAGTGTGGTGTTTGATATTTCACTCTATTTCTACCCTCACATTCTGTTAATGAAAATCCCTGTTCACCTTATGAACTTAAGCTCTGTCAAATCCCACGACTACTGTTTATTCATACTGCAATCCCTTAGTTCAGTCCACCATCACCTCTTACTTCCTGGCTTCTCTCTGGTATTAGCTTCCTTCAGTCTGTTGTCTACACCACAGGAAAAGTGATAGTTCTAAAATGCAAATATGATCACTTCATAACCTTACTTAATGGATCCAGGTTGTCCTAAAAAAAAAAGGTTCAAATCCCTTAAAATAGCTTATGAGGATTTTCATGATTTGGCTCTAGTTGGTTTCCCCATTCTTACTTTTTTCTTTTCACTTTCTCCTATTCCCCACTCATCACAAATCCACTTAACTGTATTATCAGTTAGAACCCTTTTCCTCATCTGGTCCACAGGGATATCATGAGAAACTTTGTCAAATACCTTGCTGAAATCCAGGTACAACCACAGCATTTCCCTAATCTACCATCATGCAGGCACTTTTAAAAAATGAACAGAAAGAAGTGTTCTTGATGAGTTCATGCTGGCTTCTGTTGGCCACCACTTTTCAGTCTATGGCTTCACAATCTGTTTAGTGATCCATTTTAGAATTTTGTAAGAGTGTATCCTCATCGAGCTCACTGGTATAAAGGTTTCAGAATCTATATTTTCACTCTTGTGAAAAATTAAGACAATAAGTGTAGACTCTAGTGTTTTAGCCCCACCACTCTTCTCCATGAGTCTTTAGATCACCATCAGAAGTTTAGTAATTGATCTTACCAGTGCAAGTTTTCTTTTACTCTAAACTACAATTCACCTTAGCCAGAAAACTCATTCCAAGCAGTTACACTTTGTCATCACTTCTGAACTACAAGGACCTCTTAGCAATGTCTGTTCTCTCCTTACTTGCCCTGTCACTTGTTATAATGATCACCTTTTCCAAGTACTGATGTCCACCTTTCTTTTTAATTTACTACTCTTCATATTTTTCATTAACCTCAGCTCATTTTATTTTTAACCTGCTGATGCTATTCTCACAGAGAGTTTCTCACTAGAGGGGATCCTAGGCAATAATATATCAGTTACTCAAGATTTATCAGTATCTGGTTCTTTCATTCCTGAGCACATGGAAGACTGCAGTTTTTAGCCTCTTCACAGTTAGGTGGGCCATATGACAAGGGAATGTGAATGTGTGGCACTTGTCACGTTTGAGCTAAGGAAGTAAAAAGCTCCTCTACAATCATCCATCTCTCCTCTTACCATCGCAATTGTAGAGCCCATACTGAGATAACAGAAATGTAAGATGAAACCACCCTGGTTTCTCTGAGTCACTGCTTAGAGGGAGGTGATCTGCAGAGTTACAGGACCTGTAGTAGATTTCCTTAAGCAAGAAATACTGTTTTATACATTAAGCCATTGAGATGTAGTATTTATTTGTTACTGCAGCACAGCTTACTTTTTCTTAGCTAATAAAGTATCTTTTACCATTACTGCAATATTTCAGTATTGAAGGGTTCCCACTACAATTGAGTCATTTTTCTGTTTAAGGTTTTAAGATGCTGTGGTAGGCTGAATAATTTAGCCAGGCCTCTTCCCCCACCAAAGACGTCTGTGTCCTAATCCCTGGAATCAATGAATATGTTACCCAACAATGGCAAGAAGGACTTGGGATTTGGGGATGAGGAGATTATCCTGGATTATCTGGGCAGGCAGTGTAATCACAAGTGTCCTTATAAGAGGGAAGCAGTAGAGTCAGAGCTAGAGAAAGGAAATACAACAATGAAAGCAGAGTTTGGAGTGATGCACTTTGAAGATGAAGGAAGGGGCCATGAGCTAAGGAATGTAGGCGACCTTTAAAGCTGGCAAAAGCAAGGAAACAAATTCTCCCCTGGAGTCTCCAGAAGGAAAACAGCCCTGCTCACACTTTGACTTTGGCCCCATGAGACCCATGTTGAACTTCTGAACTCTAGAACTGTAAGATAATAAATCTGTGTTGTTTTAAGACACTAAGTTTGTGGTAATTTTTTATAGCAGCAATACGAAAGTAATACAGATGTCAAATAGTACTTTTCCTTTCTCTGAACATTTTGAAAGTGACTAAGATCTAAAGTATTCATATCTAAGCTATGTCTTAAACTAGAGTCCTCTCTCCTTTCATCTCTATCTGGATGTTATGGTTAAGGGCTATTGGATGAGAGTTTCTTTTCTCCGTATTCTTTAACCCACTCATTCTTCCATTTTCATTTTACAGGCATGGGTTTTGCTTTTCCTTTACTTCGTAAAAAAGGTTTCTTTCCTACTTCCATTTCTGAATTATTTATTCTATCTTCTCCAATAAAGTGGAACATAGAAATCAATTCATCAAGCCTTTCATCTCTTACACTGTAAAGATCGGCTTGCATTTAATAATCTTAGAACTGGTGACAGGCTTCAGGAGGACGATATACATAACACAGTCTGAAGGGTGTTTTTTTCTCATTCCTTCAGTTTTCATACTCCCAGGAAAAGTTCATAAATGTTAGAGCTATCCCTGACACCTGTTGAGAAGAAGTATGATGACAAAACATTTGTTACACCTATTTTCTGGTTCTGTTTGGGAGACTTCTCAGAATTAAACTTGTATGCAGGGTGGACCCACCCTTCCAGCATTATGTGATTATTGCACTTTTCTCAAACATAAGTATTAGTATTAATTGTACTCTTGCTAGTTTCTGCAAACTTGGAGACCCTTAAACATATATAACACAATGAATAGAAAGAACATTTGTTGAAATCATCAAGAAAGATCACTGAGAAAAATATGATCATTCGCTACTTCTCTGCTACCTGATTTTTTTCTGCTGTTTCCAGGTGAACTATCTATAACATTGTGGAGTCAATACCTTTATTTTTAAGATAAGAAAACAGAGGCTCTGATAGTTGAGGTGACTTTCCCAGAGTGAGAGAGAGCATATTGCTTGCTAATGGCTAAAAGCCAGGATTTTGGGGTCCGGGTTAGAATTCAGGCTCTGCCAATTACTACTACCTGAACATGCCTGGACCTCATTTTCCTTATCTTTAAAATGGGGATATTATCTGCCTCACAGTGTGAATTCAATGAGTAAAATGTAGAACAGATTCTGGAAGATAGTAAGCACTACATAAATGTTTAAGACTATTGTGTGATGCAGTGAATTAATGATAGTACTATTAGAAGTGCTCTGGGGCTCTTTCCACTACCCCACTCTGGATCTTTAAGCCAAATATTATATACTTGACTTGGTAACATACTTGGTAGAAAATGCAACCATAAGTCAAATTTTTTTTTCTTTTTTTAGAATGACTTTCTTGTTTTTGTAAAATGGGGCATATTTTTGATAAAGTATCAAACAATAATAAAAACGTACAAAGAAGAAAATTAACATCAAATCCCATCACTTGGAATATCTCCATATGTGTATATATACACTCAGAAAATGTAAGTAAATGTAAGTAAAAACATTATCAATGGATAATGTTATTGATCATATCGTAATGCTGCTTTTTAATGAAAACTCAAATGGATATCTGAATTGATTTTTTACCCTAAAATTCTGATTTAATAGTTCACTTGAGAAACAGCACCGAAACAGTATAATGGAATTTTCTTTGCTTCATGACATCATAAGAAAGGTTTATATTCATCTTCATTTTGACTCTGTGGTACCTAACAGATTTTCCTAATTCTAAAGAATAAATCACTTGAGGTTAGCCATATATACACATAAAGCTATGGTATCTTTCTGTATTTTTGATACTCTCTATTTCTTATCTATATTTTGTCAACCCATTTCAATTTGTTTTTAAAAGACAACATAAATGTTCTTAAAGCTCAATACTATAGAATGAAATCTCCAAAACTGCATGTTCTTAATTGCTTACTTTAAAATGCAAATTTTATTAAAATGGTGGTAATAGGCGGGTAGTGCATATAGCTACAGGTTTCATATTTCCTTCCTTGGTACAGTTCTAAAAGTCATTGAAAAGGCTTTGGTTTCCTCAACATGATAGCTCAACAGAAAAGGTAGGCATTAGTACAATATAGGCTTGCATATATAAACAATTTCACAGTGAAATTATTCTACAACAGTATGTCAAAAAGTTCATGGAAAAACAGGATTAAAAGATAATACAATCTTTATGAACCTTCTGAAGTACACTTGTACAAATGCTAAGAATTCAATATGTATCTGAATTATATTTGTTTTATATATATTTTATATACATACATATAAATCAGAGACATATGTTGACTTTTTTTTCCTCTGACAATCATAATTTGATACTTGTCCAGAGGGCTGTATGAGTCCTAAACCTGATATTTACATTTATTAATTATTTATACCTTGCCTAATTCTAATGGGCTTAGAGTGTCGGCAGTACCTCTAGCCTTATGTTGGCTTTTGAAAATTAAAACAGGTGCCCCCTGTGGGTGGGAAAATGTACTGCAGGCTATATTTAACTTCACAGCAAAAAAACAAATAACCCAATTAAAAAATGGGCAAAGGAGCTATAATAGGCATTTCTCAAAGGAAGATATACGAATGGCCAACAGACACATGAAAAAATGCTCAACATCACTCGGTATCCGGAAAATGCAAATCAAAACCACTTTGAGATACCATCTCACTCCAGTCAGCGTGGCTAAAATCCAAAAGATGGAGAATGATAAATGCTGGAGAGGTTGCAGAGAAAAAGGAACTCTCATACACTGTTAGTGGGACTGCAAAATGGCACAGCCTTTATGGAAAATGGTATGGAGGCTCCTCAAACAATTACAGATAGATCTACCATATGACCCAGCTATTCCACTGCTGGGATATACCCAGAGGAATGGAAATCATCATGCCAAAGGGATACCTGTACTCCCATGTTTATTGAAGAATTGTTTACAATAGCCAAGAGTTGGAACCAGCCCAAATGTCCATCATCAGATGAGTGAATAAGGAAAGTGTGGTATATCTACACAATGGAATACTACTCTGCTATAAAAAAGAATGAAATACTACGATTTGCAACAACATGGATGGACTTAGAGAAAATTGTATTAAGTGAAACAAGTCAGGCACAGAAAGAGAAATACCACATGTTCTCACTTATTTGTGGGAGCTAAAAAGAAATAAACATACAAACAAATAAAGGATGTGGGTGGAAAGAAGACACAACAATCACAACAATTTCTTGAACATGGTAAGACAAGTGAACTGATATGATATAGTGGGGGTGGAGGGGAGAGAGGGAGGCAGAAAAGAAGAAAGGGTAAAGGGACACGAAAATCAATTACAATGTATATTGAGGAGTTAAAAAAAAAATTAAAACAGGTGCCCCCTGTGGGTGGGAAAATGTACTCCTATATTTATCCCCCTAGGGTGGGGCACAAACTACATAACTATATTAAAGATTGTGATAGATTAAAACACAGATTTGAGATTAAAAAAAAAAAACAAGTAGACTATGTTAAATGTAAGAAGAAGGAGGAGGAGCTGATGATATAGCAGATTTATTATACTTGTGCACTGATTTTGATTCTGCATTTTTGGCAGCTAAGGCAAAAAGAGAAATACGTAGGGTTATAAAGCCTTGCTTCCTCAAGTTTATATAGACATACAAAATTATTTGTATGTGAAAATTTTTCCCAGAACTAAACTCATGTGGAAATATCATTTACCTCCTAGAATAAAAGATCTTGACTATCTTCAATGATGGTTGCCTAAATGTCTCAGAAATGCTGTACAAACTGACCACTTTTGCACTGATCTTCCCTAAGAGCAGGAGACACCAGAGTAAGCCATAACTCTGTGAAGGTGCACCTTTAAGGAGCTAAAAATAATGTAGTCATTTTCTTTCTAGTTTTGCAAGTTAATTATGAGACAAAATTTGAAAAACCTTTTTGAATGGCTGTAAACATGTCCACTGGACTGTTTCTAGACAATGATGAAACATGTTTTGAGCAGGTGTTGGGCTGCTGTCAGATTACGCTTTGACCACAGCCTTTGTGACTTATCTTCCAGATGGCTGTAGTTGTCACTGTAATGACAACAATCAATTTCTAAAAGTTTCTTTGCTGGAACAATCTCTTCTGGAGTCAAGCTCTATAGCAAATGCCCAAACTTAGAAAATGAGGAAGAAAAATATGTTCCGTTAGCAAAAGCAAAACAGAAATCACATGCTCTGGTCATCTGGTCATATTTTCTAACTTTGCATGTTTTTCTCATCTTTTACCTTGGGTAAATGTATGTCTGTAGTATCTCTGCGTTTTCCTTTCTTATTAAACTAGTTTTGTGTTCTTTAGAGAGAAAATTTAGTATATTTTATGTAAAGCAGAAAACCTAATTTTTCATTTGAATTGAGTAATCTTGCCACCAACTCAATTTGACTGAATTTCTTGTGTCTCAAAGTGGTATGTGAAAAAATGTTCCCCCTAATATTCAAAAATAGAGAAAACAAATACAGAAATAAAATGATTTTTTAAAAAATCTGAAACCTCCATCAACAAAGCACAGCACAGCAGGAAAGCATCATTCAGTGAATTACAACAATTTTCTGTTCAGCAAAGCCATTTTAGACTATTTTTCCACTTTCAAAAGGAAAAGAACTAGTTGAAGATACAAGTTCTTCAAAATATTTGTCTATAATTCATTATTTTAGAGCCCATCACTTCTAATACAATAAGAATTTTATACAAGGCCATTTTTATTACCTTATTACTATTTCATTATAATTAAATCATAATGTATCCTGTTTGGATGACTCAAAGTTAAATATAAGAAATTTGTAATGGGCTCTACTTCAAGGTCAAACATTTAAAATGTCACAAAAAAGTGACAGATTGTTCCAATAACAAAAGTACAGCAAAGACATAGGAAACTTTATTTTCAATAACTTCTCAGTAAATTTGTATGCCAGGAGAATACTAATGACAGGGGAGAAAAATAAACAACTATGACTTTAAAGATATTGGCTTCTAGGACTTGAAAAGGGATAATTTACTGTTCTATTTCCTCTCTTATGAACTAGCCAGCAGACTTCCGTGCTATTTTATAGATTGCTTTGAGGGTTTTCTACTTCCTGGTTAAGTAAGTGTTTTATATTCTAGAGTGGTGTCATAAAAGTCTATTGGGACAGACAGGTAACTAAATAAACAATCATAACTAGTGTAGTAAGTGCTTTAATTGGATAAAAAGAGGGGGAACTAACCAAGAACTGGTAAGGAAATGGGCTTGCTAAAGGAAATGAGGTCTAATGGGAACTGGAGGGAAGGAGCAAGGTGAGATGGTTGTAGAATGCTCCAGGGGAAGTGAAAGTATGTTGAAAGGTGGTGGGACAAGAGGGAGGTATACTGGGAGAGTTGGGTTCTGAGGAATAGAGGGGTGAGTTATAGGAAATGAAGCACCAGTTGATCAGGTCCTTCAGTCTCAGTGACCTTACGCTCTCAGAAGCTCAATCTATTGGGTAAGACTATGGATACTTGGAAAGGTTGGAGTGTCTCATGCCCTAGACTTTTCTTGATATCTTTTTCCTCCAATCTCTATTACAAGTGAACTACTTCTAGTCTTGTTTGCTCTTGGGGGTAGTGGTGAGGGATAAGAGTACAAGAGTCATTTGGCAAACTCCTCACATTTAGGAAAGGTCTCAAATTTAGACTTTTCTTATGGTCACAGAAACACTGAGAGAAGATTGGAGAATAAAAAAGATGCCACAAATTTTGCAATCTGGTTTTCCATTTCTTAATTTTTTAAAATATATCAGGAAAAATGAAAGTGACCTGAGTAACTATTTTGACCTCTTAGAGACCCTGATTGAACTAGGTTAGGTGACGAGTGGTACCCATAGGTAAAGCACATGTAGTTTGGTAATATTTTGCTCTAAGTAATACAACAACTTAGGTCAAACTGCAAGTCTCCAAAGATCTTTATATGATGATCTTTCTAATCTTCAGCATCTCCAAAACTATCTTACACATTTGTTGCTGCCTTGGTACTTACAATCCAGTCATCAAAGAGTTGCAGGTGACTCTTGCTCTGTGAGAATAAACACACACAGCAGAGCCATGTTTTGACTGTCTTGGCCCCTCAAAAAAAGGGGGTGGGGTATTTTACATAAGAAAATTATCCAAGTAACTGAGGGTTAGCCCTTTGAGAAAAACCTTTAAAAATTTTTCACCACGTTTAATGAAAAACTTTCTATAATGTAGCACATACTTTCTTATATTCTTATTTCTTATATTCTGTTTAGAGTGAAAATAGCATCCCACTGTCTCCCATGACTCAAGGAAATCATTATAACAATGACTAAACTTTGGTGTAAGAGAGTGATGCCTGACAGACTTTAAAAGTAGGTTTCTTTTCACATGCTATCTGCTGCTTGAGTGTGAATGGAGAAGTTTAATTTTTTTCTCTAATCACAAGTGATTGGTCAATAGAAAAAATATGTAAAACAAGAAGAAAAAAATTACTTGGAATCTAACTCTAAAGATATCACTCAATATTTTGGTATTTTTTATTAGTATTTTTCTCTCTTTGTATATACATATATATTCTCTCTGTATAAAATATACATATGTTTGTATATATATACTTTTAAGAAAGTGGCATTATGTAGATTCTGAAATTTGGCTTGCCTTTTCCAGCTAGGAATATTGTATGAACATTTTCTTCTACCAACAAATTTTCTAATATCATAGGATTTATAATGGCAGCATTTGTATTCCACTAATGGGCATACTATAATTTACATAACTAACCCCGGATTGTTGGATATTTTAGTTTATATTCATATTTCAGGTTAATTTTTCCTTTTTTTTTTTTTTTTTGACTATCATGAATAATTTCATTTGGTCACACAGATCTTTTTGCATGTCCACACTTAGTTTCACAGGATATATCCTAGAAGTGAAATAGCTGGGATAAAGTAAATGAAAACTTGCATGGTTTTAGAGATGTATCCTTAAATACCTGTCCAAAGAAGTTGTGCAATTTATACTCCCAGCACTGGCATATGCATGTCTGTTTTCCTCATCCACACTGACTCATAGTATTCTTTTTAATTCTTGCCAATCTGCAGCACAAAAATAATCTCATTTATTTTTAATTTGTATTTCTTTTATGACTATTGAATTTTAACATTTTTTATATATGTTAAATTCAATTTAAATTCAATTAAAAAATTCAAAATAAAAAAAACTGTATAATCATTTTTCTGTGAATTGC
This sequence comes from Cynocephalus volans, assembly GCF_027409185.1. Lineage (NCBI taxonomy): Eukaryota > Metazoa > Chordata > Mammalia > Dermoptera > Cynocephalidae > Cynocephalus > Cynocephalus volans. The sequence continues at coordinate 95,424,471 of NC_084461.1, read as the reverse complement.
CTTTTTGTCTCCTTTACCAGTTTTTCCATTGGGTTGCTTACCTTTCATTTACTGGTTTATAAATCTTTATGAATGATGTCTTTGTCATATATATTCTATACTTCCCCAGTATTTTTGTCTTACTACATTCATGGCATTAAAAAAGACTATTTCTCTTAATTGTTCCTTTATGACATTACTAAATCCTTTAATAAATTTTCTAAAGCTCTTCTCTCCTTTTTTAAAAAAGATCTCTTTTGGACTTCCTCCCAATCCATCAGCTCTGAGGTAATGATGCACGCAACATGGCAAAGTGAAGCCTTGCCAATGTCATACTTGCCATATGGAGCAACAGTTTAAACGCAGTGGTTCATTCTGTCAGTACTGTATCTATGGCATGTGGATTTTTAAATCACTTAAATCAAATGTGTCACTTTTGGAAGGATTTTGTGTCTTTTGTGAGGCACACAATTATACGATGTATATGTTATCTTATAAATCATAGGTCCTTCATACATGCTGAAATGCATGGGTAAATGTCACAAAATCATAATTTCGAAATTCTGACATACAAGAAAATACTACTGCATGTAGAAATAAAAAAGTAAGCCAGCTAAAACAATTATAATAATAAAAGAAGAAATGTAATTGTGGCTGAATATTGCTATAACCATGGAAAAGATTAGTAATCAATAATGTTACTTAAGTCAGTAATATTTGAATACAGATATTTAACCTTTTTAATGCCAGTTGGATTAGATCAGGTTTCTACTTGTGTTCACACGGTAGGAAAGGGATGGACCTAGGTCACTACTTCATTGCTAAAGAATATTTAAAAACCACAAGAAAAGTGGTGAAAACTAAAGATTTTTTTTTTTTTTGCAGCAAAATTCTGTAATTCTGTTTTCCTCCTTTGTTGTTTAAATTCAAATAAAGTGGAAAATTATATTTTAAAAAATCATCTTGATTTTATTGAGAAATCTTTATATTATACGGTTCCTTTTAGTTGCCTGGTATGTCATCTGTACATATGTTAAAAACTAAATACCGAGATGTAAATCACCCAAATTCCTCTCTCTTTCTGTTATTCATACAAAGTTCTGGGAGATTTTTGGTGGGTTTTTTCTTAGCTTATAAATTGTAAAGTCTATTTTCTGGGCAGCCAAATAGCTTCAATATTCAGCCCATTTACTCAAGGTCTTAAAAAAAGCAAGTAGAAATACATTAGCATACATTTCTTGAGAAATGAGACATCAATGTGACGATGATAAAGTTCCAATAAACACTATATGTATATATCCTCCCTTCCACAAATCTCAACCTTCCTGAATAATCTCAGAAAATGTTTTAACACACTTTAATAAGGATCTCCTTAAAAACATTTCTTCGTTTTTGAATGTTAGATGTTGCCAACAATCAGGATGCCTCCCAGTCTGCCTCCATCGAAAGGTACTGGTTGATGCTAAGCAATGCAAAAGCACAGATGTGTGACTTAAACAGGGGGTAGGGAGGTTGAGGATTGGAGGAGAAGCAAATTCTTTACAACTCAAGCAAAAAAAATCTGTAGTAACAACATAAAGCGCTGAAGCACACAATTTGAAGGTAAATTTAACTTCAGAAAATGATATGAAAATGGTTATTTAAACACCCTGTTTCCCTCTTCTTGTCATTGTTGTAAAGCTCTGTAAAGAGAATGTTTTTGCTATTTTTAAGCTTGCAGATTTCAAAAAGCATTTCCTTTGGGGAGAGAATAACTTTCCTATGTTTTGGCTGTGCAAGCCCTGAAGAGGGTCACCTTGTTTCAGACACAGTGGGTAGAGTTAGTGACTTTAAGCATGTGCAACACTGGAGCTATTAGAAAGTTTACAACTAAAGGAGAGAGAGAACTTTGTTAGGCAAAGCTCTCTATAGCTGAATTTGCCACACATTGTTAGCACAGATGTATACTTGTAACTTGAAGAAACATAAGAATAAAGTCTTAATTTTGTTTCCAATAAAAAACAAACAAACAAAAAAACTAAAGAAATGAAACAATCCTGATCAGATTTTTTGAGCACCCTGGGACAACAAAGAAGGGAGGTTGGAAGGACAAGCAGCGGCACACCTCTCTTCACAACTTGAAGATTATCACAGAGGCAAGAGTGAATGAGAAACTGCTACAAATTAAAAATCATATTTATTCTTATATTCTTCAATTTTCTTGATTTAGAATTAGAATCAATACAAAAGACATTCACATTTGTTCTCATATTCGTTTACCTCCTCTCTTGCTCTATGGATCAAAAAACCTCTTGAAAGAAATGCTCGGTGTCCCAGGTCATCCAAACAACATTTGGTAGTATCTCTCTGGCCCTTATCTCTCAAGAATGAAGGGAAATTGCCTAGGTCCTTAAAAGGCTCTCATGTTCCACTTAGCTCAGCTGGAGGAAAACCAAGCCAAACCCCCAAACAAATAAATTCCACATCTCAGATATTGTCACTTTTAAGGATCTGACTGAGGGTGAGAAAAGATCATACAGATGTGCAGGCAATCAGAATCAGCATGCTACAGAGTGGAAGACTCTGACAGAATCCACTTGAATTTCCTTGTTTCACAGGAAGACTCAGATCTCCAAGGCAGCCAGGACTTGGTGGATGGCCAAGTGCACCAACAGGTCTAGAATGCACATTTACTGACTCCCAGTGGGTACTTATTAAGAACATTCATGTAGCCTCTAAGACACAAGGAGCTACCCTGACATTCAGTTTATAAAATCATCAATATTTTAATATTGTTTACTTCTAATGGTAGGAGGAAGAATATTAGGAAAAAAAGAAAGCAGAGAAGATGGGATTCAGAGTCCAGAGAGCTCTCTACCTTCAGCTACATGAAACTTCTGCACCAGTAAAATGCTTCCAAATCATGCTTTTGCGGTGGGTAATGGCTCTGATATTTAACAAATATTGTTGAAATATAGTAATAAAAATAATAAATTCTTTTCCTTGTGGAGCTTAAAAATTGGTGAGAGATACAAACAATAAAGAAATAATACAATTTCTGATAGTTACATGTGTTGTTCGGAAAAATAGGCGAGGTATAAGGAAAGAGTATAAGAGAGGTGGGGTAGACAGATGAGGCCTCTGAGGATGTGATGTTTGAGGCCTTTGAATTCTGAAGTGTGATGGTAGAAAGGTCTGACATGAAAAAATAGGTCAAGTCTAAAAGAAAAATTTCTTCACACTGGCCTCTGTTTTACCACCAATATTTTTGCCTGTCCTTTCTTTAACTCAATACTCACAAAGCTGATTAGATAATCTATCTCTTAGGTTGGCAAGAAGACAAATTTATGTGTTTACAGTCAAGAACTTTATTGCATACAATAAGCTCTTTTCTTTGTGCCCTGTAAGTGAATTTGGCTACAGTAGCTCTATACCTTGTTCCCTGATATAACTCTTCCTGATGCTCCCAAGATTGCTGCAAATGCTGGCTCTGACCATCCAAGTTACTTAATGGAATGACAGAGCTCCTAGCATTTTTCATTGACCCTAAACTCCTTAATGAAACGGGAACATATCACTCAACACAGATGGGTTTTTGCCTAAATTAGAGTGGCCAGAAGTGATGCCAAGGTTGCTGCTTTTGTCATAAAGTAATCACATCCCATCTTCAGTGACAGGACAGAAAATAAAAAACAAAGACCCATTTGTCACTGGCTAGCCATCAATCTTTCTAATACCGAAGAGGTAAAATGTTTAGGCTGTCTTACTTAGTATCTGCTACTAGAATACAATCTACAATTCTAATACTCTAAATGAGGGTACTTCAAAAAGTTTGTGGAAAAACAGAATTAAAAGGTAATACAAATCTTTCCATGAATTTTTTGAAGTACCCTCATATTTCTCACATTTATACAAAACACCAGATTCCACATGGGCCTCTTGCCAAATATGAAGTGCAAAGAGAGGTCAAAACTAAAACATACATGTATTAGTTACTGAGAAGTCTGTTTCCTTTCTATTTTCCAGTCTATCCTCTCCTCTTCTGTTAGCTGAAGTTAGCTTTGATGCTTTAGGCTAAATCTCCCTTCAAACTTTCCCCAAACCAAACCACATGCTGTGTATGCTCTTTCATAATTCTTCCAAAGGAAGATCAATTCTTACTCTTCTTTCAATCCCTGGCACCTAGCAGAGTCTGTTACATAGTAGTTGCTTAATAAATGCTCCATGAAGGCATGCCATTCTTTTTATTTCCCTCAATGACTCTTATTTTAACTTTTAAAATAAGTCTTGCAGTCCCTAAAATCCTACCTCTTCTATGAAAACTTCCCAGATTGGAGCCTGCTTGTTCATATAATTCCCATACCTGCTCAGTGGCTCATCATCAAAGAATACACCAACCCTTGCCATTTATGTAATAAAAACATTACAGAAGGAAAGTGGTGTCAGATTATCAGTCAAGCAGAAGAAGTGGAACTGAGCTTTCAAATGCTCTAATATTGACAACTTTCTTATTTTTAAATATCTTTGTAACTCACGTAAAAAATAATCCCCAGCAAAAATTTCCATTATGTAAATACTAGAATGTAAACAGGTTTTTACAGCGGTCTCTTGTATCTTCCTCCTCACTTTATCTTCAGTCTCCTAAAAGAAATTGATTATGAATGTTTTTTCCCCAGACCCAAAGCTACTATGTGAAATCCATGAAGGTGGTGTTGATTTTCACAGAAACTCACTGGTGCTAACAAACCAGGAAAAAAGGACATTGGAATCCACACTCTGGTAGCCATACTAGGAAGAGCAGACCATGAAGTCCAAGGCCTCTCTCACTTGACAAGTCTGTAGACTTTCAGGCTGGTGGTTTTAAAACCATACAAACCAAGGAAACTTTTCTGGAGCCTACATTCCATTAGCAGGGAACTGGAATTCCAATTGGAATTGGAAGTGTGGTAGCTATATTACTGGTTACCTTTCCCTGTAGGAGGATTATATATCCCCTCCTCGTTAAACTCAGGCATGGATATGTAACTTGATTATTCAGTGAAATTTGAGTAGAAGTGATGATTATCACTTCCAGGAAGCAGCTTTAAGAAGTGCATAGTTTGGCAAGTTCCCTGACTCTGTGATTGTGGAAACAATGGGCTCTCCATCTTCCTGTGTCCCTAAGTGACTACTATGAGCAGAGTTTCTTTTCTGACACATGGTAGACTATAGTGAGAAATAAATTTAGCTGTTTTAAACTCCGAAGATTCTCATGTTGTTACCGCATCATAATACAGCATATCCTAACTGACGCAGGAGTCAAAACTTTTCTACCTTCTGCAATGGCTTGGAGCCTGGATGACATTTGCAGTTAATCTGTAGTACCACCCACGGCTTCTCAGTTAGTGAACCGTCAATCAAGTCCAATGCAGAGAAAAAAAATTCTGCCTTTTTCTTCAGGTACTTTACCATAACTTGAAGCTCTTGTGAGTTTTTCTCATTCCTAATAAATATTTCAGATATTCATGATGACATAGGATATCATTAACATGGCCTGTCAGGAAATGAAGAAAGGAAGTTGAATTTATATTTTCAAAATAAGAAATCTTTGTTTACTCATGAAAAAGGTCCTCTCTAGTGCCTTGTATAACTCTTCACGTAGGATACAAAGTAAGAGGGGCCACCTCTATGTCTTCTGGAGATGCTGATCTGGTTAGGCCTCTGTTAAGTCTTATTGCATATAGACCTTAGAACTGCTCACATGTAGCTACTAGTTTCTACAACTTTTCCAAGTCTCTGAACATGGTATGCTCAAGAGATGTAGAAGAGAAGCTATCACAGAGCACGGGTCCAGGGTTCTAACTTGAAAGGCTTCTCAACAGAATTTGGCACTTTGTAGGTTAGAGGGCCATAATGAGTTACGAGGAGACTGCTCTACTCTCCAATTCTCCACTTACACAGATGAAAAAGGATCTTTATGTCTACCTCATAACAATATCTTACCTCTCAATTTATTATAATTTAAATATACTCCACCCAATTATCAGATGACTTAGACTATAAAAGGCACTTTCTGTGTATTACTAATGCCGCCAGTTATGACAGAAGGTTTTAGCATTTTTCTATCATTAGCAGCAGTGTTAAAGGAAAAATCATTTGAAGTCTGAGACTTTCATAAGCAGCAGCATCAAACACTGAAATCATTTTAATAGGCTTTAGTATTTAATAATTTTTTTATTTCCTGCTCTCACCAACATCATCAATAGCTTTCTGATGACAATTTTAAAAATCCATATTTTCTAGTTGCATAGGCCTTTCATAATACTGTTTTTCTACTTTCTGGTCTCTTAGTAAAAGAGATACTTCAAGATGTTTGTGGAAAAATGGAATTAAAAGATAATACGAATACTTCCATGATTTTTTTTGAAGACGCCTGTACCACTGATTGTACTCTTACAAATAATACTCAAACTCCTTCCCGTGGAATTTGGATGAAAAATGTGGCCAATATGAACACAAAATGGACTGACCTTACGAGTAATGGTGTGGTTAGTTGCCCAGTTCAAGAGGCCATTAACGTTGCTTCAAAAAGGACACGTTTTGTACTATTCCCTTATTTGTATTAGTGTAATTATACAATATAATGGGAAGGGAAATGAGATTTTAGCTTACTACAGGTGAAATTCTGTTCTACTTGAACCCATTCATATGCATATAATGCTTTTCTTGAATCATTATTAACAGCCACTAAAATAATCCATTGATTTTTTATGTAATATACATATAGTTTTTGTGTACCCAGAATAAAATAAAGGCTTAATCAGCTTGTAACAAAAAACTAAACCCTTTTATTGTCTACTATGATATTTCACATCATATGAGAGTACTTCAAAAAGTTCATGGAAAGATTTGTATTATCTTTTAATTACATTTTTCCACGAACTCTTTTTCTCTTTTTCTTTTGGCGGCTGGCAGGTACAATAGGGAATAAACCCTGGACGTTGGTGTTATCAGCACCACGCTCTAACCAGCTGAGCTAACCGACCAGCCACTTTCCATGAACTTTTTGAAGTACCCTCATATGAGGTAGCATTATTTTGCTTAATAGTCACTAAAGGTATTTGCAATTTAGGGGAGTCAGAAAAATGTTTGGGCCTCTATTTCTGATACAGTATGACGCAATAACATATTCACCAGTCAGCTAGTAATTGATAGCAGTATTCTCTTTTAATTCATTTTTTTTTTTATTACAATCCATCTAGCACTGTGTAGATCCTATCAGCTAACTGGCTGCCCATCTTCCTAACCAATACTTACTTCAGCCACTGTAAAACTGAGAAGTTTTCAATTGATTCTTATTCTCAGGTCAATTCATCAAAACACTAAGCTTCAGAACGTGTCAGCAAAACGTGTGTTCCCGTATCAACACATCATATCCAGAAGAAAACTAGCGGTTTTCTTTCATAACAGGGCATATAGTAACTACAATTTTTATGCTGACTAACCAGAAAACCTTTAAATCTTAATGGGGATAAAAACCACTTCTGACATCTGAAAATAAAGTGATAGTCAAACTATATTTCCTGAAAAATGCTCTCTTAGTAATGTTTAATAATTAAGGACAATTTTCCTATCTTTTAGCAAGGTCCCTAGGTTATGAAAAATGAGAAGGTGGCATGGCCCTGTCCTTTAGGGGTGCAGTGTGGGGGTGGGAATCTTCTGCAAGTTTGGCTGGCAACAAGACAGAAATTCAGGAAGGAGTCTATGGAAGACAAGGAGTAGATTCTGATAGACATTATTAAAGAAAAGCCCTGAAGATCATCGACACCTTCCTTGATTCATCTAGCCCCTCTGTGTTCCTTCTAAGTCTCTCTCAAAGTCTCTTCTTCCTGTTCCTTAAGTGATGCTCTAGCCTAGGCCCACTTCTCTTCACTCTTCTTAGGGAATCTCATTCTCTCCTATTGCTTCAATTAACACATAGGCATCAATGGATCCCATTTTTATATCTTCCACCCCAATATTTTAACTGGACTCTTCTAGATTTCTCTTCCTAGATGTCCTATAGGTATGTTAAACTCAACAAGTCCAAAAGCAAATGTCAAATCTCTTCTCCCTCAGAAACCTGCTCCTGACTGCTTGGTCCATGGTCTGCCATGGGCCCGCTACATGTTAGATATTTACCCTTAGTATCCTCTTTGACTCTTCTTTCTCCTACACCCTATCATATAAACAATTTGTATTTATTCTGCCTCTGAAAAAGTTCTTAAATTCAACCATTTAACCCTTCCTTGGCACTCCCACTGCACCTGTCATAGTTCAGACCCTTATTATCTCTTTCTGGGACAACTATAATCACCTCATAACTGCTCAGAGAGGGCTGAGTGACTTCACAACCCCCAGTCTGTGAAACATCATATGGAAACGCAGAGACAGCTGACTGGTTACTAAAATAGACTGGGAGAATTGGAGAAATGAAGAATTTTTGAGGCAGCAAGAAAAACAGAAGTTTTGGGGGAGAGTAGGTATAAACCTTTTAGCTGACATTAAGTTCTCATTGAATTTTTTCTTTTAATTTAAATTTAATTGACAAATAAAGATTGAATTTATTCAAGGTGTATAACATGGTCTGATATATGGACACATTGTATATAATTATCACAATCAAGTTAGTTAACGTACCTATCACTACCCGTCCTATACCTTAGATCCCTAGAACTTGTTTTTATACACTGAAGTTTTATACCCTTTGACCAACATCTTTCCATTTCCTCTACACCTGAATTTCTCTTCTAACATCTTTTTACTGTCTTTCATAATGCCAACTATAAGAAACATAAGATAATTAATGATGAATAAAGTGAATTATGCGACATCCTGAACACCTGCAAATATCCCATGGGTAATTTAAAGAGGTGAGGTATTTTCCTCTTTTATTGCAGAGATAGAGTAGCTGTTCCTCCTCTTTCCTCCAACCTCCTTTGCTTCTGCATGCTTGTACATACTTTGTTCCAGCCACACATTTAACATTCTCTTCTATACTCCCTGAAGCAAGTGTCCCTCCAGTTCAAACATAATAGAAACACTTCTGGCTTAAGTCTGAATGTAGGGAAACGGGAAGGCAAACCAGTGCATTATTCAGGGGCTACAGCTGGAGGCTAGGCCCAGTACGTCTTGAGGAGGAAATAAGGACAGGATGTCCTTCCCAAGTTAAATCAAGTTGGTAGCTAATGGGGTGGGGCAAAGTCCATAGGGAAAAGATTAGAATCAAGACTGGCAGAAACCTAAAGCCCCAAAGACTGGAATGGGATGGAAAATTTGGTGTACTTAACTACTCCTTTCCTCACAGGGCTGAAACCACAGGGGCACTACAAAAAGGTGCCCATCTTTTAAGAGGCTTTTGCCAGGTTCAGCCTCTTACTACCATCCCACCACCATCTTTCTATCCCTGTTTGTGGCTCCTTTCCATCAGACATGAGTTCTTTCTCTTTCTGGTGCCTGTGAATGGGAGGCTTGTTAGACTTGTTAGATCACTTTGTGATTCATGAGCTAGATTTTTATCTTGGACGCTGTCTTAGGGTCCCTGCAGGCCTCTATTCTCTACAGCTGGAAGCCAGTCTTGCTCCACCTTTTATACTTCCCCAACTTCCTAAAAGCCAGACCAAAGTCAGCACCTTAGGAGAGGTTTTAGAGATATCTGAACAGAGAAAAAAAGGCCTGGCATACAAGCTGGTCAGGAACAAACATGGCAGAACCACACAACTTCAGTAAACCCCAAGGGATAGTTAATAACTGCATGGTGCATGGGCACACTGTCTGGTACACAGTAGAAAAAGTGACAGAGCAGTCTCTGGTGCATACTCTTCTTCTGGAAACCATGGATAAAGCCTGGTAGTAGGATCTGAGATTTCGCTGTGTAGAAAAAAACCCTTCATGATTTACTATAGTCCTCCAAGAAGGCTTCCTCCTCCATCTCCCCTTTCCCTCACAGAGCCCAGTAAGATCCCAAATGAACAGACCAGTTAATCAGTTTATAAAAGCCACTGTTACAATTAAGCCATGACTAAAAAATATTTCCTCTCAATGAAACTAAGAGACTTTGGAAAATGTTATTTTAAGTTACATCATTAGATTATACAGACAAGTTGTACAGCCTGTATTACCTGAATGTTATATTAGAATAAGTCTTCTTTGCTTCATATTGATGATATCAAAATTACTTTTATGATCATGAAAAATACTACAGGTTACCTTAGGAATTATCACAGAGTTGAAAGGTTACTTGTTTTATACAAATGCCACAGAGGTAACTGAGTTAAAGCTTGGACTAAAGACCCATGTGTTTCCACTATTATCTAGTATTAACAAAATAATGTTTTGATTTATGAAATTTATAAACACAGACAGGTTCACAATCTAATGGGAGAAACATTTGCTGTTTAAAGACTGCACGTGACCACATAATTGGACATTAAGACTCTTTCCCTGAGCCATTCCTCTACGAAGCTGTCCTTGATGTCCCCAGGCAGAGTGAATCATACTTCCTGTGTATTAATCCTGTTTCTAGGAACATACCTTTATAGTGTGAATGTACTTGTTTCAATGATGCTACATGTTGTTCCTCCTAAAATACATTGGAAACACCTCCAGGACAGAGATCGTCTCTCTCTCCTCAGTGGCTCTAGTGTTCAGCAGAGCTCCCGGCTGAACTGCTCTTAATGGAAGCACCATCAGTCACTAGCTGGTTGTACTGGTCAAACAATTACCTAAGTGAAATCTGTGTCGGAGCCAACTCTCAAATTTAAAAGAACAAAATTTAATTTGAGTTACTTACTTGGGACAGGCCTCTAAGCAGCTGGGGTGGGGAGAAGGAGTATAATCATATCAGCATGTCATTTAAAAATAACTTTTAATAAATGACAAGAAAAACTAAGATTGTAAAAGCTCTCCTCTTAATGTCATGTTTCTATTTTACCCACTTAATTTTGATTAATACTGTAAAGGAAATTAAATTTATTTTTTATTTGAATGTGGTTATTTTTATGTCTTTTATAAAACTGTACCGACCATTTGGGATATGTTATTGTTCTGTGTTTAGTTTTTAAAGCACTGCAGGCTAGTCAAGTCTCAAAATACTACACTGTATAAAACCTCTTTTCTTTTAGTATTATTATACCAACACAATGGAGTATTTTTAATACTCATCCACTTTTCCATGCTTCAACTTCTTAAGAAAAAAATATAGAAAATATTATTTTGTCTTTTCAAATGAGAGAAATGAGATGCTCATGAGCTGATGTGCTATAAATAGAAAAACTATTTATTTAACCACTCAGGAAGAGAGAAAAATTATTCCTGATGTCTTAGTCAAATCCTTTAGCTATCATTATTAATTAAGGATCCAAGTACTAATCAGAAGTAAAAATAACACATGTGATTAAAAATACTAGTCTTTAAGAACAAATGTCAGAGTAGAAATACATTTTTAAGAATGACTATTTATGAGCTACATTTGATGCAATCTCTTATACTAAATTTTGTTTACAGCCTTTACAAGAGTGTTGGAAGTAGTAAAGAGAAACTAGTTAACTAATGAGAAATATATGGAATATAGTTTTGGTACAGAAATCTAGATCTAGGAAACAATCATCAGACAGATGGAGGAGATACAGATCTCATCAATTTTTCTTGAGAGTCTTGCTTCAATTTTTCAAATAGTCAAATAAAGATAATATGTGCTTTCTTTTTTAATCAGAGAGATATTAGTAACTTTTTAAGATCTTGATAATTACACAGTATCAGATAACATTTTTGCTACTTAAAACTGCTTATGAATAAATTTTTTAAAAATGTCTTTACTATTCTTTGTTAAATTTTTTAGTAAACCAGCCAAATTCACCAAACTATTATTATTTATAAATATTTAGAAATAAGTGAGTCTTGAAATAGCTAGCAGAATAATTTTGGCTATTACTTCATTTATTTTTGCTGCTGCTACAGGATAAATTTTAATAGTTAAGACAAACCTTTTCTGTTTTTCTGTGAATCACATTATTAAATTTTCTAGCATTATTTGCATATCTTCATGATAATGCTTTTCTCCTCTAAGAGGAACACCCTGAAATTAAGGCAAGGAAATTACTGACTTGACTTCTCTCCTGCAGTCAATTCCTGACTTATCAATTTATGATATGCATTTTATCAAGCCACAGAATCCTTCCCCTAAGAACATGCTGATTATTTCATTTCCAATAAAACTGAAAGTTATAGTATGAAAGAATTCCAACTTAAACACTGTAAACATCTTATGAAATGACTCATATATGTTAGAAATCATTTTGGAAATCACATGTGAGTACACATGCTTTAGCTATTCAGCAACAGACTCCCCTCCACACAAGCCCATTCTATCTGCCCACAGCCCTTCTTTAAACTACCATATACCTAACCTCTGTTACTGGTTTGTTCTTTATTTCAGATCCTTACTAAGAGGAGCCTGGATTCTGTCCTCAATTCTCATCAGTTGGACTGTGGCTCTGATGACTTGACAGCTCCCTTTCACCAGGTGCTGCCAGCTGGGCTATATTCTAAATTGTCACTGTTCTTTTTCAACAAGGATAACCTGCCTGCTCTCCACCTCCAACCCCTACCTAGAGATTTTTACAGGCACTCTCCATGGCTAATTCATTCCTCTTGGAAATCAATGTCAACCTGAATTGGACTTAAGAGCACCTGTCTCCTTAGGCACTGGGCATTGGACTTTGGCCTGATGGTCTTCTCAGTCTTGGGATCTAGCCTTTTAGCAGTCAAAGTACAGCTGACCTCCTTTCCCTGGCTCTGCCTGTTTCTTGCTTACTCTTTTCCCACCCTGCCCACACAGCAGAGCCTGCTGGTGTTGAGACTAGAAGTATGAATTTCACTGGAAAGACTGTAAGGCAGGAATTTTTCTTTTGTTTAATGATGTATCCCAAGCTCCTAGAATAGTTCTTGCCACAGAGTAAGCACTCAATAGATTAAATAAATGCCCTCCTGAGATAGCACCTTATCTATATTTTTATTTTAGTTACCCCTTTTCAGGAATTTACTCAGTTTTCTATATCTTTCCTATGAGTTAGGACTGAAGTCATAGCCCATAATACCAGATGTGGCATTTGGCTTAGTACTATTTGCCTATTTTGGTTTTATTTTGGGGTCTTTGGTAATTTTTAAGTTTCTGAAGATGCCCAGCATTTGGTTCCTAATGTTGAGCAGCATGTTTGGTTGGTTCTTCTGAGAAGATTTAATAATAATGGTGTTAATGATAATAGTTAATTGATTATTGCATATTTACTATGGACACATATTTTAGGCACATTTACCTAATGTAATTTTTGCAATAACTTTATGAGGTGGGTAACATATAGATGAGATTTAGAAGATGCAGCAAAGCTATCTTAATTTACATGTCTGATTACTCTAATAAGCAGTATGCTTGATATTAACATGGCTCAACGATTCCTAAGCCCTAGACCTAAAATAAAACTATTAGCTAAGAGCACATCAGATTATTTCCTGCTCTTAGCAACTAACACCACATTGGCATATGATGGCACCTTAGTTATTATTACTGACACAGTAAAAACATTCACTAGAATTATTTATAACATCATTTATGTGGACAAAGATATCTCACAAATCCAGTAAACAAATGGATTATTGATCTCGTCTTTTTTATTAGAAAAAAAAATTTTAATACCATGACATATTTTTAAACATTAGTGTTCTATAATTTGGACAAAAAAATTTTAAGGAAAATATAGTAAGTAATATTACTAATGCTAGCTCACTATATGATTAATGCTGACCAACTGTTGCCTGTCTCTATTGAGGATCATAGGGGAAAAGTCTTAAGTTACAGCAAGGGATTATTTAGATTGATCGGGAAGAACTAAATAGCTGTAAAAATTTCTTTAAGATAGGACAAGGTTATATTAAGTAAGGTTACTGAATTCCTAACTCTTAGAGATCTTAAAAAGAAAATCAGCTCTGCCCAGAAGCAGGCAAGCAGCAGAGCACGCGTGGGAGGCCTAGGCAGGAACCAAGGGCAGAATCTTCCACCTAGAAGCAGGCAAGGAGAATGACAAAAACACCACTTCCATGCAGGTGGCCCACCACAGCCACAGCTGCCACAAAAGCAGCTTGACACCACAGCAGTAGCCATAGCCACCATGCAGGTGGCCTGCCAGACACTGAACTGCACTGACACAGGAATGTCACCAGCAGAGACCAGAAAAAGAAGAGGACATTTCTCTCTCCTCAAACCCCTCTCCAGGGTAATAGAAGAAGCAAGTGCTCTACCAGATGACTAGATGTCAATGTAGAGGTAATATAAATACGAAAATCCAAGAAAATATGACACCACCAAAAGAACATAGTAATTCTCAAATACCAGACCCTATAGAAGAGGAAATCCTTGAAATGACTGAAAAGGAATTCCGAGCAACAACTTAAGGAAACTCGCTGAGATATGAGAAGATTCAGTTAGACAACATAATGAAATGAGAAAAAATATCCAGGATAGGAAGAAGGAAATTTACAAAGATATTAATTAATACCTAAAAAAGAATGTGGCAGAACTAAGGGAACAGAAAGATTCATTCAGAGAAATAAAAAACACAACAGAGAGCTTAAGCAGCAGGCTAGAACAAGCAGAAGAAAGAATTTTTGATGCTGAAGATAGTGTTTTCAAAACAACCCAGGCAGACAAAAAAAAAAAAAGGAAAAAATAAGTTAAAAAAATGAAGAAAATCTAAGAGAGCTAGCAGACAACCTTAAGTGTACAAACATTTGAATCATGGGTGTTCCAGAAGGGGAGGAGAAAGGAAAAGGCATGGAAAACCTATTCAATGAAATAATAACCAAAAAATTTCCAGGTATAGGGAGGGACATGGACATTTAGATCCAGGAGATTCAAAGATTCCCAAACAGAGTCAACCCCAAAACGTCCTCTCCAAGACACATTATAGTTGAACTGGCAAAGTTCAAAGAGAGAATCTTAAAAGAAGCAAGAGAAAAGTGACAAGTCACATATAAGGGAGTCCCTATCAAACTAGCAGCAGACTTCTCAATATTAACTTTACAGGCCAGAAGGGAATGGGATGCTGTATTCAAAATGTTAAAACAAAAAACTGCCAGCCAAGAATACTGTACCCAGCAAGGTTATCCTTCGGAACATCTTAGAATGTATTTATTAGCTACTTGTGTTTCTTTTGGGTGTGTGACTTGTCTGCTTATGTCCTTCACCATATTTCTATTAAGATTTTTCTAATTCATTTTTAAGAATTCTTTATGCATTAAGGATGTTAATCTTTGTGTGTTAAATTGTTCCTTATCAATTAAATTTAAATTCGATTTGTGATGTTTTCCTTTATTTGTATGTTGAGAAAATTTTCTATCAAAACATTAAGTAAATTAAAAAAAATAAAAAGAAAATCATCAATCAGCCATTTTGGATGGCTTAGAGACCAAACAAATGAAGACTTGAGGTCTTTCAATTTCTATAGCTAAATGCTAAATAATTCTATTAATTTGACATTTTGAGTTTTAATGTATAATATTTTAAGAGAAGGATTTACCAAAAAAGAAATTTCCTTGAAGTAAAAAATTTAGTTTCTCTCTTCTTCCTTAGCTTCCTTCTGACAAACATATATTCAGTATATACTATGTCAGGGATATAAAGCTGAATAAAATACAGTTACTATCTTGAGTAGCACACAGTTTAATGCATGAGATAGGCGTGTAAATGTGAAGTATAACAGAGCAAGTGATACTACAGAGGTAGGAACAACAAATAAACTCTGTTTGGGGAAGCAGATTCAAATATTAAAAAGTGTTTATTAAATCCTAGGTACTTTATTAGGTACTGGGGAGATAGGAGTAAAAAGGTCCACTGGTTCTCAGAGAGCTTACAGTCTAACACTGTTCTCTTCAGTATGGCAGCCACTAGCCACACGTGAGTACTGAGCATCTGAAAGACGGCTAGTCCAAATAGAGATGTGCATAAGTATAAAATACACACTAGATTTTGAAAATATGTAAGACTAAAGAATGTAAAACACCTCACTAATGAATAAAATTTTCATATATTAAGTTAATAAATGTATTACCTAAAATTAATTTCATCTGTTTCTTTTTATATTTTTGATGTGGATATTAAAAATTTTAAATTACATATGAGGTTCATATTACACACCTATTAGTCATAGCTAATAGAAGATACAGACAAATTAACAGAGATCTACACTATAGCATCTTTGATAAGTGCTATGACAGTATAGTATAGGGAGGAATGAATACAGAAAAATAGTCTCAGGAGAAAACTCATTTCTCTTAAGCATCAAAATATGAAAAAAATCAATTACAACTCATTAAGTATTATATGTCTCATTAAATGTCAAACTTTGATTAAACAGATATATTTTAAATGTGATATTTACTATGGTATAAAATCTTTAATCATCTTACTTATTTTGAAATTATGGGGATGGTTTTATTTTTTAGTAGAAAGGTATGTCTACTCAGTCATTCTGAAAACAGTCATAAGCATAAAAACTTTTTTGTTTTTTTACTATTTTTAATACATTGCTATATGACTTAAAATATTTATGTGTAAATATGGAAACAAATTTTTTAAAATAAAAATTAGATATACTATACCTATTATTTGGTTTTATAAGTTTTTCTCTCAATAGTAAAAGTAGGATCCCACATGTGTAGAGATGTAGGATGTTTCCAAAAATTTGCCATTATAAACAATAATAGAAGAATGATATGATGAACAACTAAAAAACATTATTTGATGTCTCTTAGATTATAGCCTGGAGGTAAATTCTTAAGAGTTGAGTTGCTGTGTCAAAGGGCATGCATTTTAAAAGATGCTTGGTATATTTTAATAATTTCCATCTGAAAAACTTGTACAAATTTATACCTCTGCCAAGAGCAGATAAGAGTATGTACTAACTAGTACTGGGAATTAAAAATTCTTTAAATCTTCACCAATCAACTAAGTAGTCATTGTTTTTAAGTTGCAGATCTTTATTTTCAAACATTTAATTAAAATTAACTAACATGTGCATGTTCAAAACTAACTTCACGGCCTTTGCTTATTTTTCTGTTTACTTTTCTACTGTTCTGTAAGAGCTTGTGAAGGTTAATTCTAGGTGTCAACTTGGTTAGATGAAGGAATGCTGAGAAACCTGGTAAAGCTATCTTTTTAGGTATGTCCGTGAGGGTGTTACCAGCAGAGATTAGTATGAGAGTCTGATTGGATTGGGTGGGAAAGACCCACCCTCAGTGTGGATGGGAACCATCCAATCTGCTGGTGGTTCGGAAAGAACAAAAGACAGAGGAAAGAGGTGAAGCTCTCTCTCGATCTGCTGGAGCTGGGATACACTCTTCTCTCCTGTCTGTGGACATCAGAGCTGAAGACTCTTCAGCTTGTGGGTTCCAGAATTTACACCAAGAACACCATCAGCTTCCCTGGTTTTGAGGCCTTTGGACTTGGACTGAGCCACGCTACCGGCACCCAGTTTATAGACTGCCTATCATGAGACTCTAGACTCTTCAGTTTTTGGGTTCCAGAACTTACACCAAGGATACCATCAACTTCCCTGGTTTTGAGGCCTTGGACTTGGACTGAGCCACGCTACTGGCATCCAGTTTATAGACAGCCTATCGTGGAACTTTTCTTCATAGTCACATGAGCTAATCTTCCTAAGAAATCCCTCTCATATAATTATAATGTATCCTATTGATTCTGTCTCTCTAGAGAACCCTAATACAGAGCTCTTTATGTTACGGAATAGTAAGACTTAGTTCATGAGGTATGTTTCAAACTCTTTCCTACAGTTTTCTAGGATGTCAACAGTGACTGGTTGATTGTTTTGTGGAAGTACACAGCAGAGGAATAAAAGGTAAAAAAAGAGTCATGAAAATCCAAGGAGGTCTTGATAAAATTACTACATGATAGAGAATTTTAGTATACCATTTTAGGATTAGACAGAACAGGTAAAAAATAAATAAGTATATATAGATATGAAATGTTTTAAAAGAATTACTGAAAATATTAAGGAGTATATTTGTGGCATGAAAGTTTTAAGTTGTAACAAATTTTCCATATTTTCCAATAATTATTATTAATCTAAATGCTCTAATAACTATTTAAAAAGTAAAAACTACCAATAAACCATTTATTGAGATTCTCCATCTGGAATTTATTTTGTTATAAGATGAGGTGTGAGTGTCTGACTTAATTCCTCTGTCCACACCCCAGCCTACCACAAGTAGTTCGCTAATTGTTCCAATACCACTTATTAAAGTAATTGTTTTCCCCCTGATTTAAAATATCGCTTTTACTATGTTCTAAATCTTTAACTATATGTTAGTCTATTTCTTGACATTATATTCTACTTCCAACAATATTTTTGCATAAATCCATGCCTATACATTATAGCTTTAATTATTATAGTTTTATAGAGTGTTTTAACACATAATGGGAAAGTTCTTCTTCCCTCTTTGTTTTACAATGTTTTCTTCATTTTTGTGGCATAGTTTTTAATACATACTTTAGAATCATTTGTAAGGTTTCCAAACCAAAACTTCATTTGGATTTTGATAGAAAGTATATTAAATGTATCTCCATATGTTAAAATAAAACTTATAATCCATTTTAATTTGCATAATGTGAATTTATTATTTTAAGTACATTGGCATCCAAATGCTCTAGAAATTTATGCTTCATTAACCTATGGGTACTACTAAATATTAATGTGGGCATCTTAACACTTGTAATCCCCACTCTGCATTGCTATAATGAAGCTTGAACTCATGACGAAGTGCATGCTATAGGACAGCAAACACCAGAATGATGACAAACTATCCTAACTGCATTTTTCCTAATTTTCATTAAGTAAATCCCAAATACGAATTAGAAACATCATCACATTATTGAGATTAAAGGCAAAAGTCTAAAATCACATATTGATACTAAAAGTGTTTATTGTGAATGCCTTGTTTAGATGAAGACTTATTTTATGCTCCCCAAACTGACCATTGAAAGTAGGCATAGATATTTATAATATGCCAAAATTAATGATTACACGTAAAAATGTACTTTGAGGATCGGGGCATTAAAGAATACTATTTCATGATTCAGAAATAGTTCTCAGTATTTCTCTCATGAAAAAGATTTGTATATCTCACGAAGGTATAATAAAGTTTTGTGTGATCAATAATCAGGTGGGGAAGGAGAGACTGAAGTAATACATGTTCCTTGTCCATGCTAGGATAAACTTAACCTTCAACACTGCAGCTGCTAGGCCACTTTTATATTTCGCATGTCAATTTAAATGCTAAATCAGAGGCTCATAAAATTTCTGATTTACAGTTTTCAATAAAACTGGGCAAAGTTAAAACCAAACACTGAATGAAACAGTACTGCAAGAAAAGAGATTAAATGGTTAGTCTGTATAAACAGTATTATTTCTTCCTGCCAGCAATGACCCTTCATGACAGTGACATATAAAGTGATTAATAATTTATAGCAACAATAAATGCATGAATAACCTGTTTGTTTTACAGTTACCTAACACTAGTAAACATTCAGTATACTCAAGGGAAAAAAAAAAATTGTCAACGGATTGGTACCATGCATGAATTATTTCAGTATCTGTACCTTTAGCATGTAATAGTTCCTTGCACATTTAGGGAATTATTTATTCACTAAATGATGAATGATTCTAACATGACATTTATTAGTTTATATACTTATGTATTAGTTTATATATTTATTAGTTTATGACACTTACTTCTGAAAGAATGGGCTGATTCTGGGTTCCTAGTAAAATGTAAAAATTAAGTTTGAACTTGAAAATGCTGAGGATATTTTCAGTTTTTTTATAATTCCTAATACAGTTAATAAGTAATATCTTTCTTAAAACAGTAATCCTTTTGGGGGGTGAGGGGGACTGCTATAATTAGTACAGCCATTATGGAGAACGGTGTGGAGGTTCCTTAAACAACTACAGATAGAATTTCCATATGATCCAGCAATCTCTCTGCTGGGTATATATCCACAGGAATGGAAATCATCATGTCGAAGGGATACCCGCATTCTCATTTTTATCGCAGCTCTATTTACAATAGCCAGGCTATGGAACCAATCTAAATGTCCCTCTATGGGTGACTAGACAGAAAATGTGGTATATATACACAATGGAGTACTACTCAGCCATAAAAAAAGAATGAAATTCTGCCATTGACAGCAAAATGAATGAACCTGGAGAAAATTATGCTAAGTGAAGCAGCCCAGGCGCAGAAAGAGAAATACCATATGTCCTCACTCATAAGTGGGAGCTGAATTCATAAACAAGCAAGTAAACAATAAAAAAAAGAGAGAGAGAGAAAGAAAGAAACAATAACCACAATAACACATTGAACTTTTAGAAGACGAGAACAGAACTGTGGTTACTAGAGGTGGAAAGGGGGAGGGGTGGGGGAGCGGAAGGGGGTTAAGGAGAAATTCGTTAACAGACGTAAAGAATGATTACGTATTGTAATGATGAATAAGCTAACTATCCTGATTTGACTCTCACACATTGTATATAACAATTGATAGTCAAATTTGTACTGCACAAATATGTATAATAAAAAAATGAACAAATCAAGTCTGTGTGATAACTTCAAAAAAATAAAATAATCTTTAAAAATAAAAATGTAAACAGTTGAAGCATGCTTTGTATAAGTTAACATTAATAATTTATTCTTATTTTAGGCAATACAGACATACAACATATGCTCAAACTCTTCATTATGTGTTCTAATGAAATAGTAGCACAGATAATCCCCAAAGGTGGATAGTTCTTAAAAAATTTATATTTGGATGTTTATTCAATACAGATATGTGACAAGGCCCTCATTTCCCAAAAGTGACTATATTGAAAGCTAATCCATGATTAGAGGGAAATGCATATAATGAATGCCAGCACATATTTAAAGCACTATAAAAAATAATCTTGGAGCTTTCCCAACACAAGAATGTAGCAGTTATTAATAGGTTCCTGTGTACTGGAAATATGTGATTTCCTGAGAGACTAAAATAGAAACTATCATAACCTTTTCTGCTGGCTGGAAACCCCCTACCAACCTTTCAAATAGAGCTTAAAACCCTGCTGTCCCCAATCTTCACATCTCTAACTCCTTCAGTTCTCATCAAAAGGTAGACTCCTCTGAAGTCTTCTTTCCTGACTCCCTATGTAAGTAGATTTCCCCATCCCACTTTCATACAATTTATTCTTATCACTGCCTCCTGTTTGCTTCCATAGCAGCATTTGTCACAACTAGAAAGTACCTATTTATTTATTTCTTTACTTCTTATCTGCCTCCCTTACCTGAGTATAAGATGTACAGTAACAAGAAACAACACAGCCAATCCCTACTGCAATGCTTGGCACAAAATAAACAATTCGGTAAGTATCTGCTAAATGAATGAAAAAAAGTAGAGATTAGGTCTGAGATGGTTTGTCTCTACTCACTGTTAAGTTCATACCTGTGAGAGATGGTAGTGGCAACAAATTCTGATTCATAAATCAATTCTTTTCTTGAAAATGAAAAATTACCAATTTATTAGATTTACAAAATTTTCCTGGTATCCATACTTGGGTTTTGATGGGCACAACCCCAAAATCAAGATCTCAAACTCCCTTTCTTCCAAACACTTTCTATGTAGTGGCTCTCTATATAATGGATAAGGTGAGTAAGTAAACAGAGTCTAAAAGCAAGGTAGTATTGTTCCTATTGCTCAAGTACTACTAAGACAAATGGAGGACAGATTGCTTAAAGATATAGCAAGCATGGAAACTGCAGGGTCCTTACCTCCATATGCATATAAAATGGGGCTCAGGTGAGCAGAACAGGTACAAGGGAGAGAGAAGGGAAATGTCCTTTGGACCTAAGCAGGAATCCCAGACCACACTGTGAGTGGTTAGAGGTATTTTTCTTTGTTTAAAGGTAACAACTACAATTATGTCCAACCACATAACTGCAGTTACATAGAGAGAATCCAGTAGAGGTCAGGGAGTTTGAGAGTATGATTTCTGGAACGGAGTCAATTACTGGCTGTATCAGGAAAGAAAAAACAGCTGTAGATATGAGGTTCTGATCAGTAAGGAATGAATGAGGCTTGCCTGGATAGAGCAGTCTCAGCCCTCACCATTTCACACTTTCCAACAAGTCAGAAGAACAAGGCATTCAGGAGGAGTCAAGTGATGCCTAAAAATAATTTTCAACTTAGCAGCAAGGATATCAAATCAACCCAGAGAATGGAATGTCACTACTCTTAAACTCCTACCTCTCAAGTAACAAAGTCTTCGATGAGATGATTTATAATATAAAACACTTGGGGATATCAGGTTTTTAGAAGGAGGAGTATATGAACAGAGAAGAAATTCCAGTTCTTCTGTTACTTTTCCATTTCAGGAACAATATTACTACAACTAAAACTTGCTCACACTTAGTGTGATTAAAATGTTCTAGGCACTGTGCTAAACACTTTACATTTAATCTTCACCAATATTCTATAAGTGCTATTATTATCCCAATTTTACATTCTGTGTTATGCATGAATTTGGAGGAGGGGAGGAAATGGTCCTAAATTATGTGATTAAAAAAAATCTGGCTGCAGTAGGCAGATGATGAACTTAAGCACAGATGTTTTTACAGTCTTTTTATAATGCATCTCTAAGAAAAATTTAGTAAACTTATTTATGTAAAATCATTTGTATAGACTGATAAAATTTTTAAATTGCAATTAATTTTCACACTGATTATTACTTTATAATTATATAATTATCCAAACAATGACTCACAAAACATTTAAATCTGCTATATTATGTAAAGAGTTCTAATATGAGAAGAAAGTATAGACAACAATTCTAAACCTTTAATTTCTGGGGTGTTACGATCTTGAGAACAGTAAGTTTAGTGAAAGAAAAAAAAATTACTTGCTTTAAAACTTTCCCTACTCATTAGCACTCAACTTCTATTTTAAAAGGAGCACTCATATTTCTAATTTTACATTTTCTTCCTATTAAATGCTTTTCTTCTACAACATACTAAATAACTGCTCAGAGTCACAGTTCTGAGATTTTGATTTAAGCTTGCTATCCATCAGGAAAGGTAGCAAAGAAAACCATTGACAAAAAAGTCTTTAAGAAAGACAAAGAAAATATTATAGCTGGCAAGTACTATGTTCCTAAGAACAACTGATCTCTTTCTGAATACAGAGGAAAGGAGGAGGAGCCACAAAGTAACTTTTGGGAATTTACATAGGGGTTAAACAAAAACTTCTTTCATCTCACCAGCGGGCTCGCGCTCCTTATGAACCACTAGTCTAAGCACAGACCACTGAATGGAAGAATACTGCTAATAATTTCTCACTGCATCTAGTTTCTGAAAGCTTTCCAACTGATTATTATAACAGGGTAAAGAAAACTGCCAAGTATCTAGTTTTTTGTTCCTTTGTTTTTTGCCTTATCGCTGCCAACAGTGTAAGCCCACAAGTGTATTCAGATACTGAGATGTTCAGAAAACAGGTTAATATGTTCTCTAGCTAAAAGAAGTAGTGATGAAAATGTAAATTCACCTTCTTTTGCCTAGCAGTCACGGATCTTAGAATTGAACTTCAGTCTTTACATAGCCCACAAAATGATTATTCTGCTTTTAATTTGTAAAGCAAATGTGATATAATGCTATTAAGCAGAGAAAATATTTAAAACATGTTTTTCATGGACATAAGAAGCAGTCAGCTAATCTGGGTATATTAGGATAATATATATATCTCAGAGGGAGTACATAATACTTTGATTTTCTATTTTTTGTTTTAACCAATTAGCTTCTAGGTCTAATCCTATACAATTAAAATAATAACATCTATTTGTATAGTTCACCTTTTATATATTATTTTAATTTATATTATTCACATTATATTTAGTTAATAAACATTTGGTAGATTTTTTTTTTTTAATTTTATTTTGTCGATATACATTGTGGCTGATTATTGCTCCCCATCACCAAAACCTCCCTCCATTCTCCCTTCCCCCCTCCCCCCCAACAATGTCCTTTCTGTTTGCTTGTCATATCAACTTCGAGTAATTGTGGTTGTTATATCTTCTTCCCGCCCCCCCCCCGGTTTGTGTGTGTGTGTGTGTGTGTGTGTGTGTGTGTGTGTGTGTGAATTTATATATTAATTTTTAGCTCCCACCAATAAGTGAGAACATGTGGTATTTCTCTTTCTCTGCCTGACTTGTTTCACTTAATATAATTCTCTCAAGGTCCATCCATGTTGTTGCAAATGGCAGTATTTCATTCGTTTTTATAGCTGAGTAGTATTCCATTGTGTAGATGTACCACATTTTCCATATCCACTCATCTGATGATGGACATTTGGGCTGGTTCCAACTCTTGGCTATTGTAAAGAGTGCTGCAATGAACATTGGGGAACAGGTATACCTTCAACTTGATGATTTCCAGTCCTCTGGGTATATTCCCAACAGTGGGATAGCTGGGTCGTATGGTAGATCTATCGGCAATTGTTTGAGGAACCTCCATACCGTTTTCCATAGAGGCTGCACCATTTTGCAGTCCCACCAACAATGTATGAGAGTTCCTTTTTCTCCGCAACCTCGCCAGCATTTATCGTTCAGAGTCTTTTGGATTTTAGCCATCCTAACTGGGGTTAGATGGTATCTCAGTGTGGTTTTGATTTGCATTTCCTGGATGCTGAGTGATGTTGAGCATTTTTTCATATGTCTGTTGGCCATTTGTATATCTTCCTTAGAGAAATGCCTACTTAGCTCTTTTGCCCATTTTTTAATCGGGTTGCTTGTTTTCTTCTTGTAGAGTTGTTTGAGTTCCTTATATATTCTGGATATTAATCCTCTGTCAGATGTATATTTTGCAAATATTTTCTCCCACTCTGTTGGTTGTCTTTTAACTCTGTTGTTTCTTTTGCTGTGCAGAAGCTTTTTAGTTTGATATAATCCCATTTGTTTATTTTTCCTTTGGTTGCCCGTGCTTTTGGGGTCGTATTCATGAAGTCTGTGCCCAGTCCTATTTCCTGAAGTGTTTCTCCTATGTTTTCTTTAAGAAGTTTTATTGTTTCAGGGTGTATATTTAAATCCTTAATCCATTTTGAGTTGATTTTAGTATATGGTGAGAGGTATGGATCTAGTTTCATTCTCCTGCATATGGATATCCAGTT
Organism: Cynocephalus volans; assembly: GCF_027409185.1. Lineage (NCBI taxonomy): Eukaryota > Metazoa > Chordata > Mammalia > Dermoptera > Cynocephalidae > Cynocephalus > Cynocephalus volans. Next base: position 95,399,243 of record NC_084461.1, on the reverse strand, counting down.
ATCCCGGCACCATTTGCTGAAGAGGCAGTCCCTTCCCCAGTGAATAGGCTTGGTGCCTTTGTCAAAGATCAGATGGCAGTAAGTGTGTGGGTTGATTTCTTATGAAAAGTCCCTTGCTAAGTAAGGGACAGTAAGGGGGGCAGAGCTATCATCAACTTTCACTATTTAGGAAGGATATCAGAATAATATACAGCTAATTATAACAAAAATTCTTTTTCCCAGAAACCTCAACTTATATAAAAATAACATAAGTTTACCACAAAATGGTAGATGTACACCACAATGTCCTTGAGGTTTATACGAGCTTGATAGATCCTTATTTGACATGAAATGGTGGAATTTTAGGGTATCCAGGATTACAAACAAGCACATGTGAACCATTATTTTATAAGGTAATGACATTCTGACTCACAGAAATGCACACAATGATCTTACCCAATGTATAGAGAAATGGACTCAACATTTAATGGTAAAGGTCATTAAACCTTTCTGATTTACCATTCTAGAATGTAATCTTGGTGGAAAAAGAACCTTTCTAAATTGTAACATGATGAGCATATGGAGTTAACACTACAACTGAGAAAGAATCAGTAATGTCAAGAATCAGTAAAGTCCCTTAATATAAAAGTAAAATTCCATATGATAGATGAAATGGAAAGCTGAGAGCTTGAACAAACTGTCTCACAATAGATAGGTTCCCTTCTGACATTTAAAATGACAGAATGTAGCAAAATCTTTTATCATCAACCAAGAAATTCTATTCATCTTCTGTTCTATGACCTTTTTTTAAAAGCATAATCACATACAGATGTATTTTTAGTATTCACTTCATTTTATTCCTCACTCTGAAATGCTGAATAATTTTCATTCATACAAGAAGAAGGGAAAAATAACATTAGGCTTAAAAATGTCATTTGTCTTTACTCAAACTATGTGTTTGTCTTTACTTACAAAAAGTGACATCCCAAAGGCAAAATGCAATACGAATGTTTTATGTGTTATGAAGACAGGCTGTGTCAGTAACAATTATCTTGAAATATGGTGGCAGCCTACAATCAAGGACATCAGCACAAGCAGAATGTAAATATCCATTTGTTTCTCAGAATAAAGTGAAATAGCAACATTTTAAACAAACAACTGGAAGCAGATTTGGTTAGATTCATCAAGTGTACTTTAGAACTGGAAGACTGATTCATTTCTTAACATTGTAGATGACAAGCACATTGTCAAATTATACTTGCAAACAGAAATAAAGCAATCCATTGACATTGTTATTTTGCTTTTGATCATCTGACAGAGTATTCTACTTAAAAGGGGAATAAAGGAAATCCATGAAGCAACAGAAGCACTCAAAGCTTTTAACCAAGGATATAGATAAAATAATTCCTTTATAACTGATATCTAGAATCAGTACTATCACATTCTTGTCAATATCCATCAGTAAAGAAAACCAGCAAAAATCATTCCACAGGTTTCCATCTCCCTAGTGTAGGTTAAGCATTTTTGGAAATGTGACAACCTCTTCAGGACACCACCACCCTTAGACTGAGGTAGCCAAGGGATCACAGGCCCAGACACAACTCCCTTCTTGCTCATTTATCTGACCTGTTGAAAGTAATGTTTCCCCAATTCAAACTACTTTATCTGACTTCTCATAATTTTCCATGTTATATTCTGGTTGTGAATGTCTCATATCTTTTATATGAAAAACCCCTAGAAGGAAGAGCGTTTTTTATTCATTACAGAATTCTCAGAACTAATGGTACGCTTAGCACAGAACAGACCAACACAGATTGAGAAAGCAAAGAGGGGAGTAGAAAGGAAAGAAAGGAAGGAGTTTACAGTAATATTTTTGTAATGAATACTGTAATAATTTTGAATTAAAAAGAGAAATCATCTAACTACAAAATGTATGACTAAAAATATCACAAATGACAATAGTCAACAGAAGCTGAAAATTCTGATCCCTCCAAAAGAACACAGGAGTCTTTCCCGGCTAAGAAATATAAAATCTGTCCGCAGAGTAATTACATGAAACTTACTTATAGAGATGTCTAAAAATAAACTATTTTCATAATTTTAAGTTGAACAGCCTGAGGATAAGAAAACCATTTTTATAAATGAGTCTCAAAAATCTTCCAGATGTAGAAATAATTTGTTAATATGCCACTTTGCTATGCCATTCAAGCCCTTTTCCATCCATAACTGCCTGGGCTGGTTAACAGGTATGGCAGTATTACTTAGAAAACATCTGGTTTTAATCAGATCTGAGAAACCTAGGAGTCATCTTTACCCACCATGGCCAACTTAACAATACATCATATTGATTCTATCTACTAAATTCTCTTTAATTTTACATTTCCTTTCCATCACTACTGTAGTTTAGGCCTTTATAATATTTTGCCTGACTCGTCCTGTGTGCTTTAAAATTGTCATAATAAGATGATAAAAACATTTTTTAAAATCTTCACCAGCAACAACAAGCATTAAATGGCTCCCATGTTAGGGCCTGAGAAATTAAAATAAAATAATTACTTTCACAATATCTCCTGTGATGACAGTTAGGAATTAAAACAAATTCTTTATTAGCAACAAAGATCTACTGGCTCATTTATTAAGAATTGAGCAAGTGGGGAAAAGGAGATTAGAAAAGAGGAAAGAAGCAGGGAAGGAAAGAAAGAAGAAAACAATCTATATACTCAAACAGCTAACAATGTAGCTGGAGAAGCAATACCCATTTCAAAAAGTAATAGGAGGTAGTACAGATAACAGGGACACAGGGAAGGAGAGGAAGGAGGCAGAGGGAAGGGAGTAGCATTTGAGCATGGTCTTAAAGGAAAATTAGAAATAGAAAGGCTGAGAAGAGGAATGTAGTGATCTTAATATAATTTAGTTTTAATTTTAGAGCATGGGTTAGCAAAAATGGCCCAGGAGCCAAATCTGTTTTTGTTTTTTTTTTTGTTTTTTTTTTTGGTAAAGTAAGTTTTATTGGAACACAGCCATGCTCCTTTGTTTACATATTTTCTATAGCTGCTTTCATCACACTACAATCACAGAGTTGAGTAGCTGTGATAGAGACCATATGACCTAGAAAGCCTAAAATATCTTATATTTGGCTCTGAAGAAAAAGTTCTAGAGCAAGGGTTCATCTATTTTTATCTAATCCATATATTATCCTCAAAAGTTCGAAGTTAAAACCTTGCATGCATTAGAATAGATATCTTCATAAGCAATGAGGTCTTAATATTAGTATATAAAAAATGAGGAAACAAGTATTATTGACTTTAATACCTTTATTAAATACCATCATTTTAATACAGTTTATTCTGTCTACTCAAATACTTGCAGTGTTGTACAATTCAAAAGTGATAAATGAAAAATTAACAATCGACAGCTATTGGGAACCTTAAAAAAATAAATTAGTCACATTAAACTTAGTCCTGGGTATGCTGTGATCACAATTTGCATTCATAGTAAGTTACCAAAGACATGGCTTATCAACGGAATTAATCAGTCCTAGGACAAGTCCTTGTGCATTGGAGTGAGGGACACTAATACAGTGGGTGGGGAAGTAAGCACCCATCACTGCCAACATACAGCTCACTGTGAGGACAAACAACAGACTTTCAATTTTAAGAATGTTCACTTCAGCACCAACTATCATTACCACATTCATTTAGAAAGCATACAAGCAATACAACCTTAAAAAAGCCATTCTTTGCCCCCAATTATATATTTTTCTATTTTGATATCTTGTTTCACCTGTTATCTATTTCCCATGACTTTTCTCTTGCATACTAAATGTTATAGCATCAGATAACATTTTGAGTATATGCTCTTTGGAGAAAATAAACAAAACTTACTTTTCTGACCAAATATCATTGTCAAAGAGTAAGCATTTATAAAGGTCAAGCATACTTTGTGTTATGAAATATTAAGATTCCTTAACACTCAATCTATATTTAATTCTTTCATGCATTAGCACTCAATTGCACTATGTGCTAGGCACTGTGCTGGGCAATAGGACCTCAACATGAATAAAATATGGTTCCACCCCTTAGTAAGTTCCCAGATTGTGTTATGTGTCCATGTACGTATAAAGCAAAAATATTTAAACAACTTCAGAATAAACTGAGTAGCTCAAAGAGAAGAGTTTCAAGTGAAAAATTTACTTAAATTTTTGTTGCCCCAACAGATGAAAACAGAATTTCTGTCAACAGATACTGTTTGAAAGTAGTGGTTCTCAGACCTTTTCATCTCGTAATACAAAAGGGTTCCTGAAATATCCTGTTTCCCTTGCTTCTTAGTGTTTTAAAAAATGAGAAAAAGAGATATATTTGAGTAGGTATATATAATTCATACCTTTTCTATATCCTTTCCTCCTGCTTAATTGAGGAGTCCTGATATCCCCAAGTCATAGGTACATTAGCAGACGATCCCTATGGCAGGTCAAGATCAGGCAGGAGAAAACCAGGTTTCATTCTAGTAAGACCTAACAAGCCCCCCTCACATTATTAACTTTACAACTGTTATCTGAGTGATTGTGGAAGATGAACATTGTAGTCTGGCATCACCAGATTCAGTAGTGATGAGAAGACTATTTTTTCTCTCTTCTTAAAATCTAGGGACTCTAGACATGATCATGTTTTCTTGCATTGGGAAATACAGTTGGACAGGCAGATAGATGGATCAGGAAACACAGACATATGAATCAAGTGAGCCTGGGTATCTATGAAAATGTGAAAAGTTTCTTGCTACCCAGAAGAAGCAGTATATCTGATAGATCAGAAAACTGGCCATCCACTCTTTTAGGCAGGATATAAACAACATCATGATAAATAGGAAGTAACAACATGGACTGCTGAAAACTTGCAGTGACCCTTCTGCGTTAGACATTCCTTTTCAAGCAATATTCGAATGTTTCATAAGACAGGTTTAATTAATCTCTAAAACAGGGATTTAGTAAAGATAATTGGAAAAAGCTAAATCTCTTCCTTCTTATAAAGAAAACAGGCACAAACATATCAGGTAAAACTATCATAATGTTGTAGTCTTTTTCTTTTAAGTAAATAAAGCCTTGGGAAAAAAATATGAAAATAAGACAAAAAGTATATGTAGCCAGAGAGCTCTGGGCATTGTGATCTCTTCAAGTACCTACTTTGGAGTAGCAGCCCAGGGAAGGCCCACTGAGACGGCTGGCACTGGCTGCAAGCAGTAAGTTTTACTTCAGCTCCAGTACAGTTGACACAGTGGCCCTTTGCACCTTCTTTAACCCATTTCTTCCTTTGTCTGTCTCTGTTTTCTTTTCATCGTCTAATATGCCTTGGTGTCCAACTCCCTTTTCCTCTACAACTGGACAGTAATTTAATACTGTTATAATTTGAACTGCCATTTAATTGTCTCAAAGCTATTTACATCTTATTTTAATTTAACCTTACAACCACTGACTGTGAGGTAGGTATTATTCTTTTAACACATGATGGTTGGGAAAAGCTTTTGGATATGAAAAAATACACTTTTTTACCCCCACAAGATAATTATTTTTGTCTTTAAATTTTTATCATAGACAAACTAAGGAAATGGCTCTATTTTAGGTAATTCAATATGTATGGCCTTAAAATGTGAAAAAACCAGCAAGAGACACTTTCATTGTTGCCACTGTTAAATCTTAGTCACTGGATCATATCATATTCTTAAATGTTCTCTTGTATGAATATCTGTTAACGTGTATCTTGCTCACTAGACTTTTAGCACCAGAAAACACAGACTCCATCTGAATTGCTCAGCATTTAATCGCCAGCACATACCAAGTGCTTGACACATAGAATGCACTTAAGTACATATTTAATGACTTCAACTGAACTATCATTTATGGAGCATCTGCCATGTGGCTGCTTTTCAATACCCAGATGCTTACAAAGTAAGCAGATAAAGTACCCTTTAATAAAATTAGAGGGGAAAATGAAACCTTTTTAAGTTCTGGTATATGTGGTAAAATGCTAATTAGGAAATTCTTTGGGAATTAAGTTTATTTTTAATAAATTTGATTATATAAGAAAAATTCAATAAATTATCCCAATACCTGTTGGTAGCTCTTACAACTTAGACTGCTGTATGCTACTTTTCCCCCTCCTACTATAAACGTCCTTCAGAAAGCCTATCCTTGTTTATTTACTCTTCTTCCTCAAATGCACTGTTTATTAAATTATCAAGATATTTTTATATCTTTAATTTCCTTCATTTTCCTTGAGAGTAGGAAGAACATCTAAATAGGGTCTTTCACAAAGAGGGCATTAAATACATGGGTTTTGATTGATTTAATCTGTGGGACACAGAGAGACTTTAGGGCTTTTTAATCACCAAAAAAAAAAGAAGAAATTTCGCCAGGCGAGATTACATGATATCATAAAAGCAAAGATATAGAAATCCCGATAATCTCTTCTACTAGGATGTGTACTTAACTATAACTTTCATATGAAAATTACAATTTTCTTTTCTTCACATATTTGAGAAAATGTAAGGGTGCAAAACTATGGTATCTACCCCAAGTGAACCATTGTGCAGTATATGTATATATTGAAATAACACACTGTACCCCACAAAAATGTACAATGTTAAAATAAAAAAAATTTATAACATTGCACAATGTGATTTTAAAAAGGGCCAATTCTTAAGTTACATGCCAAATATGCTTTCACTTAGTTATGAAGAGGTTTATAGATTATTTTTATATTATGATCTATGGTTATGTCCTGCCTGGGGTATTTAAAGATCTTAAGCAGCAGATACGATTGTTTTAATTTTATTCCTTCATTAATTTATGTAAGTAAGAAGCCTAATTTTAAAGAAGACTTCTATTTAAAATGAGAATTTTAAGAATAAAAGGAGAAATATTACTCAATGGGAATTAAAGTTACTTGTCACAAGCTCTCTGTCTTAAGTAATAAGGAACTAAGTACCCTGGAACTGTTACAGCCATAGCATTCACATTCTCAGGTTAAGTGAATGGACAGAGGGCAGAGAGGGGAGAAAGAGACTAAACAAAATGTGTGCCTCTGGAGCACTCTAATACATAATAATATATGTTGTTTACTTCCAATTATTTCAAAATATATATTAAAAATTAATACTTTGTGGCATATTATAAATTACTGATGCTTTCTTAAGCCCTGACCATTGTCTGAGATAGGACAAAGTCAATATAACAAATAACTACTCTTAGATAAAAAATGGACTGAAACAGGATAGTATTCACCTTCTTTGACCCTTGGAGGATGATGATATTCTGAAAAGTGCAGTGACATTGTCACACTAAAACTCTAGAATGATCACATTCAAACAATTCAAAAAATGCCCTAAGCATTCCAAAGCCTTCACACTAACTCATGACAGAAAACTCCTGGACTATATGTATAATGCATACAGGTTTGCATCAGATATAATTACTTCTTTCTTCATTTGTGCTTTATAAAGAAATGAATTGGTGAAAGATAAAAATGGAAGATTAACACTTATGGATGAAACAACTTATAATTATTTTTCTAAAAGGTCCTTAGTTTACCTAATAGCAATCAATCAACACTTTGGACCTATTTAATTAATTAATTCATTCATTCATATGTCAGATGTTTATTAAATTTCTACTATATGAAAAGTACCTGCTGAAAAACGTTCACAGAAAATTTGCACTACTTCCTTTTACAAGAAAACCAAATAAAACTGTGCAATAAAAAAGTTCAGCATTAAAAGGTTAATTATGAATATAAAATAGCCAAGTATTTTTTTCTATAATAAAAATATCTGTCTATAAGAAGTAGAAATAAGCACCACCAGACCACAAACAGTAATTATTCTCTCTAATCTATTTTAGAAAAGAATTTACTACTTATTATAATAGAGGTCATTTTACTTTATAGTATGTAATCTTAATTTAGAAGAATAGCATTTTGTACACTAAACATAATACCAAGTAAAAGACATCTCTCTTTCACACCATTTTAGTTCTACAGATGACATTAATTCTCCAAGGATTAGGCATAATCTGTTTAGGGTTATTAACTAGCAACACTATAGAGTTATTCACTTAGGTAAATAATAATTAATTGTATTCATCTACAAGTCATAAAACCAGAGACCTCAGGAGGAAAACATGACTCTCTAACTTTATGCATACATTTAATTTTACTTACATCTCTAAATCAATGGGTCGATGAACTAGTATACTATTTACAAGGTATACTTCTTAAAGATCAATAATTTATTGGGAAACACATGCCCAATTTAAATGCAAAAAATTTCAGATGAGACTTTGAATGCCACTCTTTTTTTTTTTTTTTTTTTTTTGTCGTTTTTTCGTGACCGGCACTCAGCCAGTGAGTGCACCGGTCAGTCCTATATAGGATCCGAACCCGCGGCAGGAGCGTCGCCGCGCTGCCAGCGCAGCACTCTACCAAGTGCGCCACGGGCTCGGCCCGAATGCCACTCATTTTAAGGTTACTTTCTTTCATCTTATTCCACCACAAGAATTACAAAGTTAGTGTGCTAAAACAAAAATGCCAGGAAGAGTGCTACTCTTTCCATCTTGTTCATGGCTTTATCACCAGCACTAGCAAAGTACTCAGTATATAAGAGGCTCCCAGTAAAAAGGAAGCTACAAGTTATGCTTTTCTTTTATTTGGATCATTACAGTTTGAAGCAGTAATGTTAGAATTACAAAAGATAAAACATTGGAGGGTGTCTTACACCTACTTGAATTTATAAGAAAATAATATAGGAAGACATTTTTTGAAGTCTTCATGAGAATATGAAGTATTTTTACTCCTCTTTTCTCTTACATACTATATTTAATATTTCAGAAAATTCTGACGGCTCTACCTTCAACAAACATCCAGAATGTGGCCACTTCTCATGATCTCTACCACTACCGTCTGGTCCAACTCCCATCTTCTCTCATTTAATTTCTGTAGCCCTCTAACTGGTCCTCTTATTCTTCACTAACTCTTTTACAGTCTATTTTTAAAAAAGAATTCCAACTGATCCTTCAGAAACCTGGACAGATCAAGTCAGTCCTCAATGATGGTCCCCATCTTACAACAAGCTAAAAGCCACAGCCTTTTCAAAGGCTTAAAAGACCTTTGTGATCTGGCCACCAAATAACTAACCCCATTTTCTGTCTCCCTTCTGGCCTGCTTTGCACACATTTACATGATCCTGTTTCAGGTCCTTTCTGTGTTTGCTACAGTCATTGCCAGGAAGGCTCTTCTCATTGATCTCCACATGGCTCACTCCTTTATCTGTTTTGGGTCTTCCCTTAACAACCAATATAAAATAGTGCCTGCCTCCACCATTCTATCACTTTTATTCTATTTTACAGTCTTCTATATCACTTATCATCATGTGGAATACTTTATGTTTACTTGCTTATTATTTTTAAAAACGCATTTATTATCTACTTCTCCCCACTTCTGTAAGTTCCATGAGGGCAGAGCTTTGTTTCATTCACCATGGTGGCCACGATCTCTAGAAGACTACTTGGCCCAGACGTACTCAGTATTAATAAGACTCAGTTAAAAGAGTAGTAAGAGTAAGGTAGAAGACTGTGGAGAAATGGACTGAAGATAGATATAAACTGCTTAGAGACACCTGGGCTTTAACTTTGCTTTTTCCCCAGAGTGGGGATGTGGTCTTGCTGACAATGAGTTTGGTACAAGAACCAGTAGAGCCCTATCTTTAAAACATTACATTCAACAAAACTACATACACAAGTACTACCTACTGGTGTTGTAAGTTCCACTACAGCACATCAAGAAAATGAGCTTCTCACATTCAACAAGGCCCTATCCTGTTCTGATAGACTCATCATTAGAAACTCTGGGTACCATGGCAAAGTGAATTGAGATATCCTGCATTTGCTCTTGCTTTATGTGGCCATCTTTCTCTGGAAAGTTTCTGTATCCTCAGCTGAACAGAAAACTTAACCTAATCTTAAAATGGTGTGGACACGTGTGGTCTCTTCCTGCTCAGTTGTGGTCCCCTTGAAGTGCTGTAGGGATATGTCCTAGTGGAGAGACTTGAGATGCTTGTTTCCTACTTAAGTAGCCTTGCCTTCTCTAACCTAAGTCAGTAGGTCGAAGTGAATACTACTATCTTTATTTTATATTGGGAGAAACAGAAGAACAGTTAGTAAATTCATTCATTCATTCAACAAATTTTTATTGAGCACTGACTAGATGCTGATACTGTTCTCTGTATTGAGCATCAAATAATGAACAAAATAAAGTCAACGTCTTCATGGAGCTTACATTCTAGTTGGAGGAAGTAGGCAATTAAAAGTAAACCAGTATTTTATATACAGATGTCCATGACATATGATGGCTCAACTTTTGATTTTTTTGATTTTCATGATGCAAAATTAACAAGCATTTGGTAGAAACTATGCTTCAAATTTTGAACTTTGATCTTTTCCTGGGCTAGCAATCACGATGTGATACTCTCTTGTGATGCTGGGCAGCAGCAGCAAGCTGCAGCTCTCAGCCACATGATCACAAGGGTAAACAACTGATACTCTACAGTGTACTGTGTTACCAGCATTTTTTGAATACTGTATTTTATGTTTTTGCATCTCCTCATGTCTACAAAATGCCGATCTATGTACAATATTCAACACTTGATTATAAAATAGGCTTTGTGTTAGATGATTTTGCCCACCTATAGGATAATCTAAGTGTTCTGAGTACATTTAAGGTACGTTAGGTTAAGCTATGATGTTTGGTAGGTTAGGTGTATCAAATGCATTTTTGACTTATGATGGGTTTATCAGGATGTAACCCCATCATAAGTTCAGAAGAATTTGTATATGTGTTGTATGTGTATATGTATGTATATACATACGTGTCTATATATATAAATAAGTGTCAGGTGATGATAAGGACTATGACAAAAACTAAAGCAGGGTAAAAGTTATAGATAATGCTGAGGTGAGTGTGGATGTGGGGGCCCAAAGTCATAGAGATAATATGTTGCAGAGCCAGTATTCATAAACAGAACATTCCAGTTCCACATCTCTGGTCTTAACCATTCTGCTGAAGCTGTTAAATGGCTATGCAAACTCTAGGCCTAATGGATATCAGAGTTGGCAATGTAAAGGGAAACTGTCTGGATTATCCAAAAACACTTTAAAAGAGAAAAATGGGAATAAAAAGAGCTTCTCACAGTGCTTTTGTGTTTTATAAAGAATGAATAATATTTAAAAACAACATTGGGCAAAAAATCCAGTAATTCTTAAAATTACTGAGATGAGATGAGTCAATACTTAGCAAATGGTACAGGCTAGGGTTTTCTAGTTATATACGTTGACTGCTCTGATCCTGCCTTGAAGGCCAGAGAGTAGAAGACAATTTCTGAGCTAAAAGGTTAAGCTTATTTCTGTGTCATCCGTGTTCTCATGGGCTCCCCAGAGGCCAGAATTTCCACTTGACTGAAACAATTAGAAAAAGCAAGCTACTTTAACATTAGTCAGGTTTGACTTGAAAACCTGAATTCAACCAATGGTCAACAAATCTCTGGGGTAATTATGGACCCAGTTCCACTGTCCTGAGCTTGATTTCTTGCCTGTTGTATGGACTCAGTATGAGCTAGGATTCAAGGAGACTGCATGGATCAACTGCAGTCCCTATACTTTGGGACTGTGTGGGATCATCCCAGGAAAATACGGAGTTAAGACTGGCAAAGGATTGGTTCTCTTATCTCTACAATGAGGCTTTCTCTAAATCAGCATTTACCAAATGGTGTTAAGTTTTGCTTCATAAGGCAGATATCCACATGGTTGATCATATTCACAGAAGGAAGAAACTGAGAAATGTATCTAGTTTAAATTTTTTGCTTGGTTTCACAGGCTTTGTTATCAGCTCAGTATAAACTTGAATCTTCCACTTACTAGCTGTGGGCACTGGACAAGTTACTTTTTTGTGGCTCAATTTGTTCTCTTGTGAAATGGAGATAAATAGTACCAACCTCACAGACCTATGACGATTAAATAAGATAATGAATGTATTTATCAATCAGTAAGCCCTCAATGAATGCCTGACAGCCATCTTTTGGGGAGCCTGCTTAGTACATATGCCCCATCCTCTGAAAACTATCCCCTCACACACAGAGGTTGGCTGGGTCTGGAAGGTTATATTATATTAACTCAAATGTCATTTGGGGGGCCTTTGCAAATGGGCAGTGGGATGCAGTTTTCAGAGCAAGAGGAAAATGCAGCAGCAACACAGCAAGAAGAAATAAAGTCTAAGTGAACACAGAGGGAAAGACAGAAAGAGGTGCTGTCTTGCTGCCTGGCTACTTCTCAGTTCCTAGTTTCAAGGACTCCCAAGAATGGCTAAACTACCAGTCCTTGAGTTCTGTGAGAAAACACTGCTTTCTTATGATAAATCTCCTACTGCTTTTAAGTTAGTTTAAGCAGTTTATGCTCCCTGTAAACAAATATGTCCTAAGAGAAATGTGGTAACTCCAACCATTTGTAGTTGTTTAATGTAAAGAATTACTTTTTTGACGCTGAATCCAAAATGTACTTACTGTAATTGACTGAATAAAAGCCAGAAATAGTGAAGGGTATGAGGAATTGGTCAATTTTCCCTTCTATCATCTCTGTGTAACATAAGACAAAGCTAGCCCTAACCGAACTATAAAATAGCTTTAATGTACTCCTATTCCCCTCTTACTTTCTCCTCTCACTGTCAATGACCTCAGTCTGTTCATTGGACTGCCCTGAATTCCTGAAGTCTCACATGTGCTGTATCTTTCCCACCAGTAACCATAAATCAAAACTTATCTGTCCCCCGGCCCTTTATCCCAAATCTCTCACTTCTGTCTTCTAAGGAAGCAGCTAGATACTCTGGTACATTAATCCAAGCCAATATGTTAATTGATTCTAATATGAAATAAGGCTGCCTTTTCATTTCTGGAAACATACTGGTGAATTTAGAAAAAAATCCCATAATTAAAATGAATGAAACTACGGGTAGAAAATCCTGACACTGAATAAAGTAGCAGGATAAAAAAAAATTTTAGAAAGGCATTCTTGTGATATCTTTTGTATGATAATTATGCTGCATACAAATACCAAATTACACTATAAAACAAAGTTTCACCTAGAGAAAGGCCATATATTTTTGACATATTTAAAATTATTAAGCAGTCCTCTCTATACTATAGCAAAATTGGTTTGGAAGCTAAAAATAAAAATACTGCTTAATATATTCAAAATTGTACTCAAATGTTGGAACAAGAAAATCAGTCATAAATGCTCAGTCAACTAACTGAGATTATCACATCTCTATGCTAATCTTGTGTTTTTAATTAACAGATAAAGCAGAAGGGGGTATCTAAACAATAATGCATAAAAAATGAAAAAATAAAACTTTAAGCTCTAATTAAATGGAGAAGCAATAACAAAATACTGGTGCATTTCAGCAACTATTCACTAAAAAAAACCAAAAAAACTTTGGTATGTCTTTCTAAAATTACATTTCACAGGCTTCAGCATCCTGTTCAATTTTTACTCATGATCATAAAGTGTACAGATGTTGAATATAAGCTGAGCCATTATACCAAGCACCATTTGGCCTGGGCCCTGAGTTTCCAGTTGGTTAGAAGATAACTTCAGTACAGAAGGCAGTAGAGTCTAATTGTGTGATTCTGTGTGTGGGCTCTAGAACCAGAGTGCTGAGATTCATCCTGGATCTGCCAACTTTCTTTTAATATGACCTTGGGCAAGACAATCAAACTCCCTAACCAGAAGTTTCCTCATGTGTAAAATGGGCTTAACGAGTAACTGCTTAATTGTAACCGCTGTTGTTTTGAGTATTCATTCATTCACCTTTAAGTGCCAGACACTTTTCCAGGCCTTTGGAATCCAATAGTGAACAATACAAGTAAAAATTACTGCCCTCATGAAGCTTACATTCTCAGACATTGCATCTAGGGCACATAGTACAGTGTTTGGTGCTCAGTAAGCCTTCAATAAACGTATGCTGTTAGAATTACTAATATTTGAATGAGACAGTGTAAAACACTGGTATTCAAGTGGCAGGGAATGTGCCAGAATGGAGTCAGCACATCTATGACCTAGCAGTGGCCTTGTCACTAATTGTCTAGGTGACCTTCGTTTAATCTCTCTCTGGGCCTCAGTTACTTAAAGTGATCTTAAGGTGCCTTCTATTGAGAATATGGTAGATCATGAGAGAGAGAAATGACGAAGGGTTCAAAAACAAAAAAAAAAGTTTTAAAACTTTGTTTATATTTATATATTGTTTATTTTATATTTGTTTAATTTGTCTTTATCCTATCATTTAAATGATAAAGATATAATAAGCACAAAATACTTTTCAGTACATTCAAAGCTTAGGAAGAGCTCAGATGCTTGATAATCAGCTGCAGTTAAAAAAACAGAGAACAAACAATCCTCAAATATCATTGGGAAAAATGTAAATAATCAATATCATACCAAATCTTTGCTTCATAAATAAGTCTCAAAAATCCAAAGACAAGTCAGAAGCAGCATCTTACATTTATCTTAAAAAGTACACATGCCTAAGCATGTGGGTAGAGATCAGTGGGTAAAGCAATCTCCTTCTACAACGTACAGGTGAAATGCAATATTATTCCTTTCTGGACAATCTTAGCTTTCCTAAATTAATTTTTCCAATGAAACTTAACAACAAAATTGTTCCCATACCCACACATTTTCACAAGATTATACATTTTTCAGTGTTTTGTGAATTTTGTTCAAATTACTTTTCATTTCTAGTTAAAAACCATAGCATTTCAATTTTCTTAAAATAATCTCAATATATATTCCCACAGCTTAGCCAAATTAAATGATATACTCATACAGGAATCTTAGTGAGGATGACCCTGTTAACCTGGCTCAGCACCATCTCCTTTGGATTTCTCATTCTGATAATAATGAACTGCCTGAAGTTCCACGATTAAGTCATACTCTCTTCATTGTAACTTTGCTTTCAACTTTTTTCAGCTGGAATATTTTCTCCCCTTCTGTTCAATGACACACTCATCCATCAAATCTCACTCACACTGTATTCTCCGCAAAGCTTTTCCTGATTATTCCCACCACCGTCCCCATTTTGACAAGTCATATCAGACACTCTTGATATGTATAAGAATTTGGTATACATTATCACAAAATTGATGATCTCTTTGCATTATTATTATTTTTTGTTACATCCATCTGAGGGCAGGGACCAGGATTTTCATCTTGGTATCCCCCTGGCACAGAGCAGGCAATTGTCCACATTTATGAAGTATCAGAAATACCATTGTTCTCAATGGATAAGCAAAACCCTTACTGAATAATAAAATAAGTATGATCTAATATACTTTAATTTGTAGAGTTGTTAACCTATTCCATAACAAAAACATCATTGTGGTAGAGCAATCAAACATGAAGAGGAATCAGTACAAGATGTAAAATTAGAAAAAGAAATTATATTCTATCTCATCCCTCCAACATACACCTTTTTTGATATAGATAATGACACAGAATATCACGAAATTAAGAAATATTTCCCAAACTCCCCATAGATGATGGTCTCTAACTCCAATACATGACAATAAAGAGTTTATCCTCTTTTTACTTTCCATAGATACCAAACAAAGAACAACAGCACAAAACCAACTTTTAGAAATAAACCCAAATAGAAATAAATCTTGCAGTAGAATTCATCAAGAATAAAACCATAAATGCCATTACCATTTAAATCTAGCATATTATCAACCTTCAATCCACTTCAAAATTAATCAGGTTTAATATTCTTCAGAGAGTGACACTTAACAATCTAACAACAAACCACTGTAAGTAAATACACATACCTCTCAAATTTTATCAGTGTATTTCAAGTAGTCATACTGTATAAAGTAAAAGTAGAAAAGAAAATTTCACATTGGCCTATAAAATAATTACAACAAAAATGCAGTTGATTTAAACTAAACCAAAAAGCAAAATATCCACCAATTTTCAATCTGTATACAGAAAGAAACAGTTTCAATTAGAAACTTAGAGCATCAAAAGAACTCTCCTCTGAGATAAATGGAAATTACAACAAGAACATATTCTACATGCAGGTCATTTCTCAATGCAATTCCTTATTTCCATTTCATAACTGTCATACTTGTTTTTCTATAATGAATCATTGTTCTGCTCTTCTCATAGTAATCAAAACAATAAAACAAAGCTAAAGAATGAAAATATGCCCCTCAAAAGTTAAAGGGGACAGAAAATTAGAAATATTTTCAAATATGTTCTGAGTTCTAGTGACCTCTGACTAGTGAACAGGATAAAATTTACTAGTTTATATAAAATTTAAAGCATATTTAAACATCTTGCTTGGATTTATTGGACATAGGTTTTGTACTTCATAGACACACATCTATCTTAGTAGTATTTTTGAATATCAAAAATAGGACTTAATGCCTTTGCTCATTACCTGAAAAACTAAAAGAAACTTTCAACCATGCTTTAAATTATTTTAATTAATTTTTGAAACACCTCATTAATAATAATTACTAGATATTTTTTCTTTGAAATTTCTTAGGAGAACAAATATATAATGTGTCTCAAAAGTATCTTCTAACTATAAATCAAGAAAAATTTCATTGCAATTACTACTGTTCCCACAGAAATAGTTCCACAGGCCAGCCAGCTCATAGGAACAGGTTTCTACAGCACAATCACTACTATAAAAAAAATTCAACACAAAGAATTATTAATTTTCTCAATAGAAATGCCATGTATTGGTGAGGTACTAAAATGAAAAGAAAAAAAGAAAAATTCTGAATTCATCCAAAAGAGCACTTATATAAGTTTAAAGAGGAACAAAAAACCACTGGCTGGAGATATAAAATTCATCTAGTACTCATGATTAACATGGGAAATAAGACAATAGATAGTTTAGAAGAATTCAATGGAAGTGATTATAGAAAAATATTATACTGTTGCTATATTATGACTAGTAAATAAAAATCATAGTGAACATTTTAAAAAGTGAGAAAAATATGAGAACAAATACAAAAAGAAGATATTGTGTAACAAGGATGGCAAATTTGGGGCGTATGTGTTAATGCTCGCCAGTACCGTGGCGGACATGACTAATTGATCATTGGACTCCTTGTGGCTGATCCTAGAATCTTTCTCAACACATACCACAGAGAGCCACTACCAATCACTGAAAGTTGGCACTAACGCTGAAACCTATTTGTCAAACCTGTACTCAGTGACATTGTTCAAGATGTTCAATTGAAAAACCTTCTTAGCAGGTTCCCTGCTAGGGTATGTGGTCAAGCAAGCACTGGCTTTCAAAACTTTGGGGACACATACAAATTCTTAAAAAGCAAAATGGGAAAATAACATTACAGCAGATAATATTATGATTTGGAGAGAGGGATAAATTTTAAAAAGCTAACTGGCATCTACAATTTAGAATGGTTTCAATTCTCATGATACAGACACTTAAGAAGACACAGTCATCCATTTGCAAGGAAAGCAATCACTACAAAAGTAGCAAGAAATTCAAACAATGGTTCCCTCAACTGCAATGCACTGGAAGTTAAAGAATATTACTGGTAATTGACACTTTTATAAAACAGTTTCAATAATGTGCATTTATTATGCTTTAAATCCATAGATGATCTAATAGTTTGAAAAACACCTAGACAAAATAAATAACTACAATAGAGAACTTGATGGAGAATCTGATACCCAAAGCATCTCCACACCTTAACAGATTTTCTGTAAATAAAAGGCAAAACCCTTTATGGTTACTTTTAACAAAAAGTGTTTAATGAAATTAATTATAATGCAATTTTTGTTCAAAATCAACTCTAAAAAAATTCTTACATTGTAATTAGATCTATATTCATAGAAAGCAAAACAAATGCAATGACAATGGCTTAGTTTCGGTTGTCTTATTTTCCAGAAAAATAGTATCCTCACTGAAATTATTTTAAAATACATGCACTTACTGAACTATATTTGAAACATAGGTCATAATTTTAGTTCCAGAATAAAACTGACTACAAGGCAAAGTTTTGGGGGTAAATTAAGTCAAAAATATCCATTGAGATAAAATAAATGTGTGGTTAAGGTGAAGGTAACTTTGTTTTGCTGTAATTATACATTATACAACCACACCAGAATAATAAGTCAAAGGCTGCATAATGAGACACCTCAGAGAAAAGCATACTTCAATAATGAGACCAGCCTGGATAAAGTCTACAACAGCTCAATCTGACAATGAACGCTGATCCATGTTAAACCATATTATGCATTATATCCGGTGAATAAAAACTGCATTAGTTCTCCATATCATTTTGCTTATATACGCTTAGCCATATTTAGGATCTGACAGGAATTCCGCAACAGAGCTTAAGTTGTACTGACTATTAGCAGTAAAGAACACATTCAGCTAAAAGCAACTAAAACCACAAAATATAAAGCATTAATATTAGGTCACTACATATAATCAGAGAAAGTTTTTCAAAATCTCCTTTGAAATAACTAGTATGTTAAATCTTTTACCCTTGGCCATATTCACTGTCACAAATTGTTATTTTATGTTTTTCCATGACTTTAAACATAATTTCTTTAGAAAATGAGAATATGCAACACATAACAATCTTATTTCATTGTAAGACTATAGTTTCTTGTATTACTAAATTGTGGTACATTCAATATCACTATTATTGATGATTATAATAAACAAATTCTAATTAGTAGGTAAGCCACTGTCTAATTAGGTACATACATCAAGTAAGAGGGAAAAGAAATGTTCCTGTAAACTCTATAAACAACTAGCAAAGTATGTTTTCACACAACATATAAAAACCAACAAGAAGATATGTAACTTTTGTGAAAGAAATTTACTGTTGTATTGGAGCAAATATATCACTTAATAGAGTTCTATTAATAAAACTAGAAAATGTTTCAAAATATTCTCCTTACCTGTGTATACAGTTTTTACTCTCGAGATATAACATACCGGAAGCAGCATCTAATGAAAATTTCACTAATTGTTTGGGTTTTAGTTCATCCTTCTTCTTTCTCAGAAAGGAGAGGAAATCACCTCCTAGAGGAATTGACAGATGAACAGTGAAACAAAATTATAATGAAAGATATTTATTACCTATTAGGGATATCTGACAAAATAAAAAGCATTACACATTTGACCAAGCTTTTTATCCAACTTGACGTAAGAATGAAAGAAAACATTAAAAGAACACATCTTATTAGAAAGCAGACATCAAACTTTTCTAGGTACAGTTTAAATACTTTAAGTGCTTCACACAGTATATTACCTATGGTATAATAATATTCAATTAAAGTCATACTTTTTTCTTTGTTACTATTTTTCACCAATTTTCTTCAGTAAAATTTTCTAAAACATTTGATATTCTCTAATACCAAATAAAACACTATAATTAGATTGAGTTAAACAAAAAAAGTAAATGATGTTCAATTAGATATTAGATTCAGTGATTACTTTAAAAATTAAGACTATTAACATCACCATGACTGATAGTAGTGCCAGACAGAGAGAAAAAAAAAGTTATGATTCTGATGAGATTTAGTTGCTGACCCAGACTGCAATTTTGTGTATTAAATGGATTCCAGGATGGCCTAGAAAAACTTCTTAAACAATCACTGTCCAAGACAAATGTAATGTGAGCCAAAAAGTAATTTTAAATTTACTGGTGACCACATCTTAAAAAATTTTTAAAAATGTGAAACATTTTAATAATACATTTTCTTGAGGCCAATACATCCAGAATATTATTTTATCAATATAGAAAGTATAGTTGAGATATTTTACATTCGTAATCATACTAAGTCTTTGAAATATATTTATTTTACACTTATGGCACATCCCAACTTAGATGTAAATTTTCACCTGAAATATATGATCTGTATTCAGACATCATAAAATTTATAGGTGAAAAAGTAGATCTACATACCCAATTGTTCTAAATATGCTTCCAATTTTCCAATAACTGAATCAAATATCAATTTTTAAATGTAAATCAATTAAAATTAAATGAAATTTCAAATTCAGTTTTTTTTTTTAGAAGCACTAGCCACATTTCAAGAGCTCAAGAGCGAGATATAGCCAGTGAGGACTACACTGAATAGTGCAGCCTCAAACTTTGCATTCATTCCTAATAGAGCAAGCAGTAAAATCTACGGCTTTTTTTTTTTTTAAGTTGGTTAGTTTATATTTATTGCACTATAACAAAAGTAAAAGTATATTACAATCCATGTTTTCTAAAAAAATCATTCCTACTTTCTCTATCAGGCTCCCAGATGTTAAGCCAGGATTCTGTAAGAGGGATTAACATTTTAATTGCCATTTCCTGAACTTTTTTTACCCTCTTTACCAGGGATCTAGGCCTCCTTAAATGGAAAAGCTCCAGAGATGAAGACTTAATGGCTTTTTCCTTAACGAGAGTACCTAAAAAATAAACACCAGCCTAACTCTTCTTAAAATGTTCTCTTTTTCTAACCTCTTCTCTTATTTACAAATCAAGTGTTTTACAAAGTTAGGTAGGCTATTTACAAAATCAAATAACCTATATGGTTTAAAAATAAATTTAATGATATAAGGCAATTTACTTTTTTTCTGTTCTTTTAAAGAGAATACCAAATGTATTAAATTACTAGAATGATTACTACCAGTTTCTGTCAAGCTTTACTTAAAAATCTAAACAAAACACATAATTTCAACAGTAGAATTAACCACTAATTTTTCAACTTTGACAGGTACTGTAAATGTCCATTAAAATGGACTGGAAATCAATATTTAGTTCAAGATACTACTTGGACCAATATTCACATATTACTGCTTTTGCTAGATATATGTCGGCTAGATATGTTTGTTTTAGAAAATGTGTACCCTTCTGGTCTTGAAACTACGTAGCATTCTATTTAAGCTATGAAATAACTTTCAAATGAAAAGATCTGCCCTACAATTTGATTTAAAAGCAGCATATGACATAACCCCAGTGTTCTTCTGTGGACTCCTGATATTATTTCTTTCTAAAGTTAGTTCATATTTAGCACTTTTTCACTTGCCTCCTGCCCTTTTTAAATTTACTTCTTCATATAATACTCTTTACACTCTCCACCTGCCACCCCAGACTATAAACCCTGTGAAGAGAATTATACCTCTGTTGTTCAATATTTATTGATTAACAAATATTAATATTTATTTAACAAAGTATTAAATATTTTAATATCAATACATAATATATTAATAAATGAGAAAAGACAACACCTAAATAGCATTAAAAATTGGGGGAAAAGTGATATCAAGTCAATAAAGGTAAAGTACTAGGAAGGTAGAGCTTCCTGTTTGGAAATATAGGTATTCCCAAATACTGTGACACAGCCAAAGCTACAGACGAGATTTCTGATTGTCCTGTATTTAATCCAACAATATTTCTGCCTTAGAGCAATTTCTTACTTCAAGTCATTAAATGTAGAAAAGCAAATTAAGTTTATTTCCAATTTATAGTTATTCAAGCCACAGATAGAGTAACTGTAAATAAAAGAGCAGAGCTGTATCTTCCACAGGCCCAGTCAGCTTCTTGCAGAAAACTAGAAGGAAGTGGGCCTTCAGTAAAAATTAAATAATTAAGATTCAGTACTGAACTCCTGAGCCTTGGGCAAGTGCAAGCACTAAGAATCTTGAAGCAAGAAGTAAAGTCCCCAGGGGGCAGAGTATGGGACTAAAGTTAGGATAACCAAAAAATAATTCAGACTGCACCAAAAATATTCCCTTAGGTATAATACTGGTTTATCACCATTAAGTGAAGAATGACTGGAAACTTGATATCAGATGATATCAAGTCTTCAGCGTTCACGCTTAGGTTACTTTAGAGGGCAGAGCCCGTCCTTTTCAATCCATTCTTTTATCATTTTCATTAAGTGGCAAGTTAAAAGCCTCTGTTAGAATTTGTGATGTATACAATACTCATACACATGCAGCACCTAGATAAATATGAGGGTACTTCAAAAAGTTTGTGGGAAAAATGGAGTGAAAAGATAAAAAGAATCTGTTCATGACCTTTTTGAAGATCCCTCGTATATGTATGTGTGTGTGTGTGTACGTGTGGATGCATATAGCATAGAGCATCCTACTTGACCAGTGCCATAAAGATGTTGGTGCTCAAAGTGGGAAAAACAAGATAAGTAACTCCCCTTTCATAATTCTGTCTAAATAAGGCTTATATCCATATGAATATACTGCGCATTAAACCAAGGTAGGATGAATTATTTCCTAGAATTCTACAACGATGACAAATTTCTAAGACAAGACTTAATATGCTTTTAATAGCCAACTTCTGGTTTACTAGGGAGACAGCATGACATTGTGAAAAGAACAGACACTGAAGTCACACTGACCTAGGTCTAATTAACCATGTGGCCTTGGATAGTTTGTTCAACTTTTCTAAACTTCTATAAAACAGGGATTTAATACTATTTATTTCTCAAGATGGTTTTGAAGACTAAACTGTATCTAAAGTACTAAGCATGTGCCTAGCATGTAGTACACACAATAAATACCAGTACTATTAATTACTGTTGTTGTTGAAGTTACTTTCCATAAAAATGAGGAAGAGTTGTAGTAGGGACTTATTGTTGGTTTCACAATATCTGTTTTCCCTCATTCACACCAATTCCTTTAGGGGACTGCCCCTCTCCCATTTTGGAAGGTATTAACCTCACCCTCAACAACAAGGATGGTCCTAGATTGATGCACTTAATCAATGAAGTCCATTCTCCTGCCCAAGTGACTGGTTCAGGAATAGGCATATGGCTTAATTCAGGCCACTAAGATGTAAGGAAATGCTTAAAGAGTAATAAAAATAAAAATAAAAATAAATAAAGAAACCTGTTTTTGAGAGAAGTACTAGAAAAGAAGTGTAACCAGAAGTTAACAAGACAGCATATAGTACCAGCAAGGACTGGCAGCCTTAGGATTAAGGCACCATAAGATGCTTTTAAGGAAAGCAGAAAAGAGTGAAGGAAAGGGACTAAGCCTTTGGGGACATGTTTGAGCCACTGGATCATATACTGCTTGAAGTGTGATCTCCCTCTAGATTTTTCAATTAAGTGAACTAATGAAATCTCCAGAATTTCTTTTATACATCTTCTATACTAGCAACTCAAGGATATCTAATGGGTACAATAGTATCTATAGTAAAAGGTTATTTTGAAGATTAAAAAAGATAATATATATTAAAGGTCTGGAACAAGTAGGGAACTCAAATAGAAGTGCTTATTACTGTTTGCAGCTGACTTTTTAAATAAGAGGATAGAAGGCTGTTATTTTCAACAGCTCTTTCTCAAAGATTTCTAAAATACTCCATGCTATGAAAATTTGATGTTACCTGTTCTTTCAGTATTAATGGCGCTCTGAGGAACTGATCGTACTAAACATAAACTCAGAGATTGTTATGTAAATAAAAATACTAACTTGTCAATTTGTAACTACATAAAAGAGATCATTAGGGCAACACCACTAATGACTTATTTTCACTGAATCATAGAAATCTTAATTTATCTTCAAATAACTTCAAAGTTTATTAAATTAAGAGGTACCAGTCCTCAGTGATATATAAAATGTGTAATTCATTACCTTTCGTTTTAGGATATAAATTTGTTTCCTGAGATGTTTGTTTGGTTTAGTTGTATTCAGTTACACATTTTAAAATAGGCTAGTAATCCAAGCAAATATGAAACATAGAGAGCTACTTTGGGAATTCTTATTTTTAAAAAAAGTTTTGTTCTTTAACCAGCACTGATGAGAATTATGGCTATTAGCCAACCCATCAAAAATAAAAGGGAAAAATCTATATAATAAGCACAAACAATAAATGCTGACTCAAATTATACTCTGTGAAACACAGAATAGATTTTATAGGACAGGATATAAGCCGGAAAAAGTTCCTGAAGAGGTAAGGGACAATGTAAACACTGGAGCAGAGGATACTGGCTGTTACATGTAGGATATATTTTTCAGAAATGGATTGCACAGAAAGGGAGATTAGCCAGGAGAATGCTCTAGTTGTTGAGTGCAGTGATGGCTGCTTATATTAAGAACTATCCATAGAAATAGATTAAACATTAGATCTGAAAAGACTCAGTAGTATAAGCTACAGATGAGTCAGTTTGTGGAGAAAAATAAGGAAGATTAAACACTGAAAAACTGAAAATGACTCCAAGAATATACTGGCTTTCCTGATTCCATTTTCTTCTTTTATAAGAAGCCACTTAATGAAAAGCTTGCTACCTAAGCAGTAGTTTGCTACCTAACAATTCAGCTAGACCAGATGCAGAGCTGAGTGTGTGGGTTTCCCAACCTGGGCTAATATATGGTGTCAGTCTTTTTAGATCACGTTCCTTAATGGCCACTGTATTAGTCTGTTTCTATTGCTTATAACAAACATACTTGGAACTGGGTGATTTACAAAGAAAACAAAATTTATTGCTTACAGTTTCAGAGGCCAGGAAGTCCAAAGTCCAAGGAACACATCTGGTGAGGGTTTTGGTGGTGGTGACAGTGACCCAGGGGTCTCACATGGCAGAAAACAGCACAGCAGGGAGAGACTAACCTCTCATGTGCTCTTCTTTTAAAGCCTTCAGAACTATGCCCATGACCACTATTTTTAATCCATTCAATATGGCATGGCATAGTCCTACAATCTAATCACTTCTTCAAGGCTCCACCTTTCAATTACCATAGCAGGATTTCCCACCTTCAACAGTTACAGTGGGAATTAAGCTTCTAATATATGAACTCTGGGGACACAATTCAATCAATCCTTAGCAGCCACGTTCTGCTAACTGTAGAATAGCAGAATCTTTTTGCATTTCTCCTTTGCAGATGATCTTTGAGATCATAACCTGATAGCAGTTATGATAATAGTTCTATGAAATAAAAGAGTGTATTTCACAGTATTTTTAACTCGCTATTTCAAGAGGCAACAGATATAACCTTGTCAGAAATGCCATTGTCAACTTTCAAAAAGTCTAAGAATGAAAAGCACTAGAAGGGACTTTGGAGATAATCTAGATTTTGCTATTATACATGAGGGAACTGAATTTACCTGACATTTTTAAGGTGATGATTTTGGTGATATTATTGAAATTCAAAGGCAGGTGTCTTCAAACTACAGCCTGAGGCCATATCTAGACCTTTTGTGTTTTTGTGAAGGAAGTTTTCTATTGGAAAACAGTCATACTCATTCCTTTACATATTGTCTATTGCTGCTTTCATGCTACATTGGTAGAGTTGTGATAGAAACTGGATAGACTGCCAGCCTGAACATTTTACTACCTGGCCCTTTACAAAAAAAGTTTACCAACCACTGTTCTAAGGTATTACTCAGTATTCCATATAGTTCCTCTACTTTCAACCAATATTTTACTTTGCACTTTGTGTTTTGCACTAGAGGTGAATAGTGCTATTTTTTTTAATTCTCAAAGAGGAATCTGGAAAGGTAGATTCACTGTTTAACTTTATGTCCTTAGGCTGACACACACATTTACACACAAATACACAATGTACATTGCATACATTGAGACTGTAACTCCTCTGCCACACACCCCATCCACAACCTACTGTTTGCCACGAAGGCAAAGAAATTCTAGTGTCTGTCTCTGTCCCTACTTTGATGCCAAAGTACTACCCACTTTTGTATTTTGTGACTTCTTATCTCCCTCCACACCGCTTTTGCTATAAAGTGTAAAGACAGGAATGGGCAGGAAAATCAGATGTATAAAATGTTGGCTCTATACTCTCCAGGACACCCTTCAAATACTTAGATGCTACAATGGTATTTTTGCAAACAAACAAACAAAAAAAACCCACAATGGAATACTCATTTTGATGTCTATCTGCTACAGCAAAATCTACAGAGAAAAAAAAGGAGGCATCAGTTCAAGCTTCCTTAGATTTAGGAGATGTGGAATAAAAAGACATTCAAAAGTACATGTAAATTTTAATAAGAATAAAATGTTTATAAAAAGCTAACAATATTTTCAGAAATTGAATTTATCATAGGCTAGATATTTTAGGAAAACTAAGGTCCACAAATCAATGATACCAATGACTATAAGAAATATTAAAATTACATAATATTATTATTTAAAACAATTAGAAACATAGTTATCTTTATGCAGTTTTGCTGGTCATAGTCAAAATTGACATGATGCAAAGGTTTGATCAGAAATACATTCACTAATTATAAAACTATCAGATTACAAAAATACTACATTAAAAAATACTTGTAAAGAACACATTGCAGCAAAGAGTTGAGAATGTCTGTATTAAGGAAAATAATGAATAAATAGGAGTCTCCTTTCTCACTTTTTTCATTGTCGTAAAAACCATACCTTAAATTTACTCTCCTAACAATTTTTAAGTGTACAATATAGTATTGTTAACTATATGTACACTGTACGCATCTGTAGAATTTCTCAATCTTGCACGACTTGAAGTTTAAACCCATTGAGCAACAACTCTGTTTTACCCTTCTCACAACCCCTGATAACCACCACTTTATTTTCTATTTCTCTTAGTTTGATTACTTTAGATACCTCACATAAGTAGAATCATGCAGTATTTGTCTTTCCATGACTGGCTTATTTCACTTAGCATAATGTCCTCAAGGTTTATCCATGTTGTAGTATATGACAGGATTTTCTTATTTTTTAAGGCTGCTTAATTATTTCATTTTATATATAAACCATATTTTCTTGATCCATTCATCTGCCCATGGACATTCAGGTTGTTCTCACATCTCAACTATTATGAATAATGCTGAAATGAACACAGCTATAAAAATCTCCCCAAAATTCTGCTTTCAATTCTTTTGAATATATACCCAGAAGTGGGATGGCTGGATTATATGGTAGTTTAATTTTTAATTTCTTGAGGAAGCTCCATACTGTTTTTCATAGTGGTTTCACTATTTTACAATCCCACCAACAGTGTACAAGGGTTCCATTTTCTCTACATACTCACTGATGCTTGTTATCTCTATTTTCTTGATAGTGGTCATCCTAACAAGTATAAAGTAATATCTCACTGTGGTTTTGATTTGCATTTCCCTGATGATTAGTTATGTCGAGCATCTCTTCATATGCTTCTTATCCATTTATATATCTTCTTTGGAGAAATGTCTGTTCAAGTCCTTTGCCCATTTTTTAATTGGGTTGTTTAGTTATTGTCATTGAGTTGTAGGATATTAACTCTTTATCAGATACAGGGTTTGCAAACTTTTCTCCCATTCCATATGCTGCTTTTTCACTCTGTTGATTGTTTTCTTGGCTGGGCAGAAGTTTTTAAGTTTGATATAAGTCCCATTTATCTATTTTTGCTTTAGTCGTCTATGCTTTTAGTGTCGTATCCAGGAATATCTGTCCATTCAAATGCCATGAAGCTTTTCCTCTATGTTTTCTTCTAGGAGTTTTACAGTTTCAGGTCCTAACATTTAGATTTTGTCTTAGTCAGTCTATGCTACTATAACAAAATACTTGAGACTGGGTAATTTGCAGAGAACAGAAACTTGTACCTCACAGTTCTAGAGGTTGAACGTCCAATATCAAGGTGCTGACAGGCTCACTGCCTAGTGAGGGTCTGGTTTCTGCTCCCAACATGGTGCCTTGAATGTCATGTCCTTGAGAGAGGATGAATGCTGTATCCTCACATGGAAGGGACAGAGGCATAATTAGCTTCCTCCAGCCTTTGAATAAAGTCACGGATCCCAGTAATGAGGGCTCCACCTTCATGGCTTATTCACCTCCTGAAGGACCCAACTCTTAATACTATCACATTGGGTCTTAGCTTCCAACACATAAGTTTGGGAAGACACATATATTCAAATCATAGCATTCTGTCCCTAGCCTCCAAAATTCATGTCCTTCTCACACAGAAAAGACATTCATCCTATCCCAGTGGCACAAAAAATCTTAACTCATTCCAGCATCAACTTTAAAGCCTTAGTCCAAAGTCTCATCTAAATATCATCTAAACCATATATGGGTGAGAATCAAGGTTCAATTCATCCTTAGGCAAATTCCTCTCCAGCTGTGGGCCTGTAAGCTCAAATAGTGATGTGCTTCCAAAATACACTGGTGGGACAGGCATAGAACAGGCCAGAAGAAAGGGGTAACAGGTCCTAAGTAAGTCCACAACTCAACAAGGCAAACAACATTAAATCTTGAAGAGTGGGAATAATCTTGTTTGACTTTGTGTCCTACCTTCCGGGTACACTGGGGTGAGATTTGTCTCTCAAGGCCCCTGCCGCCATGGTTTAGCTGGGCACAGCCCATGCAGCAGCTCTCAGGGGTTGAAGTTCAGTACCTTCAGTTTTGCCAGGCTGGTGCTGCACACTGGTGGCTCTGCAGGTCTGGAGTTTAGGGGATGGCCCTGACCCCATGGCTTTACAGGGCATAGCCCTAGTGGAAGATCTCTATGGCAGCCCTGTTCCCACGGAAGTTTTCTGCCTATGCCCTGAGGCTCTCCAAGGCATCCCTTGAAATCTAGGTGGAGGTAACCATGCCTCTACAGCACAAGCACTCTGTGCACCTGCAGAGTTAACATCATGTAGACACTATCAAGCTTTACAGCCTGTGCTTTCCAGAGGAGCAGCCATTGTAGACCACACTGCACCTGGGCCCACTGGAGCCACATCTGGGGTGGCTGAGGACCAAGGACCACTGCCCTGGAATGCAGGGAGCAGAAACTTGAAGTGACCTTGGGCAGCAATCACAAAGGTCCTACAGGTATCCTGTGTCCCTTCCTTAAAAACACTCTGCTCTCCAGGTATGGGCACTGTGGGCCTATGATGGGAGTGGCAGCTTAGATGATCTCCAAAACACCTTTGGGGTCATTCTTCCATTGTCCTGATGAATAGCCTCTGCCTTCCTTCTGTCCATACTAATCTTTTCAAATGGCCACACCCTTGGTGTTCTTACCCTAAAATGCTTTTACATCCTAGCCAGGCTAAGAATTTTCCAAGTCTTTGAGTTCTGCTTCCTTTTGATTATAAATTCCATCTTTGTTTCTCTCCTCTCACATTTTCTTAGAAGCCATCAAGAAAAGCCACGTAGCACCATGAACAATTTGCTTAGAGATTTCTTCCACCAAATATCCTACTTCATTGTTTTTAAACTCTGCCATCGATAAACCATTAGGACATGAACACAATTCAGCCAGGTTATTTGTCACTTTGTAACAAGAATGGCCTTTCCTCCAGTTTCCAATAAGATATTTCTCATTTCCATCTAAGACCTCATTAGAATGGCCTTTCTACCAACATTCTGATTACAACCACTTAGGAAATCTCTGAGAAGATTGAGGCTCTGTCTACAACGAAACCAGTCCCTTGGGGAGACCTCTGAAAAGGTAGAACAATGGATGAACATTCCACTCTTCTCTCCCTAACCCCAGGAGAACCCGAAAACAGATATTTTCTCCTGGCACTAAGCTGTGCTGGCTTGGGGGAGAGGTGATCACAGGTAAAGTGGAACTGTTCTTTTTACCCACTGCAATGTGGCTGTTCTTGGCTGTATACTTGCCTGTTGTACTGCAACTTCTTAACTCATTTCTGAGTTCTCACAAAGATATTTTGGTCCATATATTGTTAAGTCAGTGTCTTGGTGGGGAAACGGGCGGAGACTTCCTATTCTGCCATCTTGCTGATGTCACTTTCTCCTTTCTCTTTACTGACTTTCAAAATTTTGGCTAGTTACTGATGCATCATAATTTTCACATTTCTTTTTTTTTTTTATTGTTACATGCATTTTATTTTATTTTATTTTATTTTATTATTTATTTTTTTTTTTTTTAAATTTTATTTTGTCGATATACATTGTGGCTGATTATTGCTCCCCATCACCAATACCTACCTCCCTTCTCCCTCCCCCTCCCCCCCACAATGTCCTTTCTGTTAGTTTGTCGTATCAACTTCAAGTAATAGTGGTTGTTATATCTTCTTCCCCCCCCGTTGTGTGTGTGTGTGTGTGTGTGTGTGTGTGTGTGAATTTATATATTAATTTTTAGCTCCCACCAATAAGTGAGAACATGTGGTATTTCTCTTTCTCTGCCTGACTTGTTTCACTTAATATAATTCTCTCAAGGTCCATCCATGTTGTTGCAAATGGCGGTATTTCATTCGTTTTTATAGCTGAGTAGTATTCCATTGTGTAGATGTACCACATTTTCTGTATCCACTCATCTGATGATGGGCATTTGGGCTGGTTCCAACTCTTGGCTATTATAAAGAGTGCTGTGATAAACATTGGGGAACAAGTATACCTTCAACTTGATGATTTCCATTCCTCTGGGTATATTCCCAACAGTGGGATAGCTGGGTCGTATGGTAGATCTATCTGCAATTGTTTGAAGAACAGACTAAAACCTCTACAAAAAAACTGTTGGAATTGATAAATGATTTCAGCACAGTAGCAGGATACAAAATCAACACACAAAAATCAGTAGCATTTCTTTTCTCAAATAGTGAACATGCAGAATGAGAAATCAAGAAAGCCTGCCCATTTACAATAGCCACCAAAAAAATAAAATACTTAGGAATTGAGTTAACCAAGGAGGTGAAAAATCTCTATAATGAGAACTACAAACCACTGCTGAGAGAAATTAGAGACGATACAAGAAGATGGAAAGATATCCCATGCTCTTGGATTGGAAGAATCGACATAGTGAAAATGTCCATACTACCCAAAGTGATATACAAATTCAATGCAATCCCCATCAAAATTCCAAAGACATTTTTCTCAGAAATGGAAAGAACTATCCAGACATTTATATGGAACAATAAAAGACCACGCATAGCCAAAGCAATGCTGAGCAAAAAAAATAAAGCTGGAGGCATAACACTACCTGACTTTAAGCTATACTGCAAAGCTATAATAACCAAAACAGTATGGTACTGGCATAAAAACAGCACACTGACCAATGAAATAGAATAGAGAATCCAGAAATCAACCCACACACTTACTGCCATCTGATCTTTGACAAAGGCACCAAGCCTATTCACTGGGGAAGGGACTGCCTCTTCAGCAAATGGTGCTGGGAGAACTGGATATCCATATGCAGGAGAATGAAACTAGATCCATACCTCTCACCGTATACTAAAATCAACTCAAAATGGATTAAGGATTTAAATATACACCCTGAGACAATAAAACTTCTTAAAGAAAACATAGGGGAAACACTTCAGGAAATAGGACTGGGCACAGACTTCATGAATACGACCCCAAAAGCACGGGCAACCAAAGGAAAAATAAACAAATGGGATTATATCAAACTAAAAAGCTTCTGCACAGCAAAAGAAACAATTAACAGAGTTAAAAGACAACCAACAGAGTGGGAGAAAATATTTGCAAAATATACATCTGACAAAGGATTAATATCCAGAATATATAAGGAACTGAAACAACTTTACAAGAAGAAAACAAGCAACCCAATTAAAAAATGGGCAAAAGAACTAAGTAGGCATTTCTCTAAGAAAGATATACAAATGGCCAACAGACATATGAAAAAATGCTCAACATCACTCAGCATCTGGGAAATGCAAATCAAAACCACATTGAGATACCATCTAACCCCAGTTAGGATGGCTAAAATCCAAAAGACTCTGAACAATAAATGCTGGTGAGGTTGCGGAGAAAAAGGAACTCTCATACATTGTTGGTGGGATTGCAAAATGGTGCAGCCTCTATGGAAAATTTTCACATTTCTCATTGTAATTCTGCTCTCCTTAAAGTCAATGGTCAGTCTTTTGCACTTCAGGGGGATTTGTTTGTAATGCTTCAAAGTATGTTAAAGGGGTAAAAATTTCGTTTTAGTGGTATTTTACTTTTCACTATGTGTTTTTTGCACGAGGGTTCACTAGTGCTATTAAAAAACAGCAATAAAAAATTCTCAAAAACGAAGCTTAAAAGGTAGCTTCACCAATTTTTAAAAATGTAATGAAGCTGATATACACATTTATAGACAAATACACACTTTCATTGAGATTATAAATCAGTCACCGTCACTATGCACAACCCGCTGTCTACTACTAAGCCAATGAAGTTTGGCTATCTCTCTGTCTACTTTCATGCCAAATACAAATTACCATTCTCACTTTTCAGGGATCAAAGTACACATTTTTAAAAATATAATTCATCAGAAATCTAAGGTAGCCTACAGCAGAATCTCTACTGACTTTGTGAGTTGCTATCCATAACACCTATTTCTTTAGGTGAACCACATGTCTCAATAGAGGATCTTCACACAATAGATTTTTCTATAAGTAGTTGTTCTTTTTTAAGGAGCTCTTGATAACTTCATCTTCTTCATAAATACATTCGGTATTAATGTCTATAATTCACCTTGACTAATTCTGGCTGAATCAAGAGATACTTTGAAGGTTACTACCTAATAAACAATAAATAAATAAGCAAATTAGCCTTTTACATATCTCATTCTTAGTTCTGTAAAATGATTTAACTTAATCATGTACCCATATCATTACTTTAAAAAACCACTAATAAGCTTAAACAATAAAGCTTTGACCGACTCAATTACTGGATGTAGAAGAAAAATTACCTAATTTTTTCATCTTTGTATCTTTTACAATTAGTATATAATTCCTTTCCATCTTCTTGCCCCCAACCCCATGCTCAGCCATACCACATTCATAAAATATTTTACGTAAAATTTTTCTGAGACTACTTAGATGATTATATTAGTACCTAAGATAGGAAAAAGCCTTCTTAAATATTTTCCATTACTGATCATCAGAAATGAAATTCCATCTTATTGCTTTCCTTCACAATACAATAGTGTAATATCTTGAAAACTCAGGCCAGAAAAATTACTCAGGAACCAAAAAAGCAAACAGGAAAATTGGATTAGCAACTCACTGCCTGGTCCAAATGACAAACCTAATTTTATCATAATTATAACCTAATATTTGATATAATTGTCAAGTTCATCCCAGGTTTTAAAAACTAAAGAATGAACAATACAGTATAAGCAAGTAAGAAAGAATGTACTACAAGTAAGGGGCAGGGCTGGGTCTCTAATCCATGTATTTTATCTATAGAGCAGAATTCTCATGGCTATATCAGTTTTCCAGGTGTAGAGCAGTGACTGCATCCTAAAAGGACATGCATTTGACCTACGTCATGTGAGGAACACATGACTGTGACAAACACAGTATCTTTCATGCAAGAAAGTGCTATGGGGGACTTCTCAGCAGGCTACAGAGTGTGCAGCCTCTCAAGTCACACAGTAAGCTCTTCAGCCAGCCATCTCACAAAATGTATTTTTGATACATTGGGCAGGAGTAGGGATTCCTATCTAGAAATGAATACAGGAAAGAGTAATGCTCAAAGGACTTTAGAGTAGAAAAAATAGGAATAAAAAAAGATGGATATTTATTCCAGGTAAATTGCTAAAGGCCTACAAACTTAAGATTAAAGCATATTCCTTGTCCTGCAGTTGTTCTCAATCTATTAAGGAGGATAGAAATTGCAGAAATAAACTATAATAAAAGACATAGTGAAATAACAGCTAAATAGACAAACAAGTAATATGTCATGATGGTTCAGAAACATACAATGAATTCTGACATGTGGGGTAGGAGAAGGATCCACAGAGCAGGATTCAATGGATGAAAGAAAGGAGTACCACCTTTATTTATTTTAAAAGAGATGGATATAAATCAAAACAAAGAAAGATCTCTTGAGAAGTAAACATCCACAGAACCAGGTTCCAAAACTCAAATTTCTGTTTGTGTTTGTTTACATTTTCATGTTGCTGAAATATTTGTGCTAAATAGTTACTACCATTGATGAATATTGAAGTTTCTTCCTAAGTAACTGCTTAGGAGGAAAAACTAAATTGAATTCAATCTAATACTGAAAATATCTTTCTCTTTAAACTTCATTCAGGATATGGAATAAACATTAATGCCTTATTTGGAGTTTTTCTATTAGAAAAACTGTGCTAGAAATAACTACAGTCCTCTAGAAGCAGAAAAATGTTTGCATAAACAGATATTCTTCCTAATTGAGATCATAATGAAAGAAGTTCTCAATAATGCATAATCTTCTCAAATCTAAGTGAGAAGAAAAGATACATTAAAGTAATCTGTTTTTCTTAGGAAAAGTACTTTCAGAAGAGAGATAAGAATCATGCATGTAGTAAAATCCTAGTTATTTAAAGGAAAGAAAACCACTTTCTGTATGCATTTAAGGTTAACTTTAATAATATAAGTTTACTACATAAAACTGTAGACTATTTTCTTTTTTCTCTCCAACTTTGTCAGTAATTAGTTGTAGAAGCTTGAACAAGCTGCTTGATTTCTCTGGATTTAATTCATTACATAAAGAGGCTGGTCTAGAATGACCTCTGAGGTCCATTCTAGACCTGCAAGTTCAGCCCAATAGAGAGCAGGAATGTGCAAATTATTTACTCACCATCTCTGGGTTCCCAGTTTTAATGTGTTCCACTTCGAACACTTAGCACGAAGTCATATTTTATTAACTGTAGAAGTCTTCTATCTTCACTACCCAGCATTGTCTCTTTCTGCATCATGACTAAAGCACTGTTATCTGTGTGTGCATATGACCTGCTGATAAAGCTGGAGTTCTTCCACAATTCTCCTCAATTCCCAACTCTCAATCCCAACCTAATAATCAATGTCACCATTTCCCTGATTCTGAGTCAAGCTATCTGAGAATAATATTTTGTTTATTAACATATTTCATTCTGCATATCTAATTTATAATACTCTTCCTTGCCCCTATCATTTAGCCTTTACTGTTACTGTCTTAGCCCAAGGTCTTATCCATTTGCTTCTAGATTAGTAAGAATTTCTTTTTAGATCTCAAACTCTAGCAGATAAATGGAATAACCTTGCAGTACAGATTTCCAGCTAATTCATTACCATTATTCAGACTTAAAATCTTTAAGCATCCCTCCTTCTTGATTCAACGAAAGATAACTTTTACCAATACCCTCAACTCAAAATGAGTAAAGCATCATTTACCTCTTCATAACCCATATAACTATTTTTATTAACATTAATATTTCATTAATTCTTTATGTAAATTTTTAAAATTAAATTTATTGTCTATGTGACCTTTTCACATTCACTCACATGGAATATTCCATTCCACGTCTTTCATCATAAACTCTCAAAAAGCACAGACTAGAAAGTAAGTCACTTTGCACAACACCGTGAATAATTAAAATTGTTTTCATTAAAATGATAGGTTAAATGCCACAAAGAAGACAACACCAAAAGAATTTAGATTACATAGCCATTTCTTTCAAGATATTGTAGGTCATTTCTTACTCGGTGTTGACTTTCATGCTATGACATGAATACCAGTTTAATGAGCAAGCAGATAGAAAAATGCCTTGTATAATTGGGATTTTCTTTTCCACTTTGGATACACTTTATTCATTTAACCTAGGAGAAAAAATAATTGTCTTTATCAAAAAAGGTAGCAGTTTTAGTAAACTACCAAACCTACAACCTTAAATGTAGACAATGGTGAGGTCATGATCCACCACTTAAACAATGAGGATAGGCTGGCAGAAAGAAATGACTTTAAGTAATTCCTAACTTGCCAGAAATGGCTGCAAAAGCATGTTAGCATTAAGTCTAAAAATGAGGTAAGGATTAGGAGAGAGTTGTGGGCTTGCCAGGAGCTCGGCTATAGTGACTGACAGCCACACTGGTTGGCAGTTTATGTAGGGTAATGTCTACTCCAAAAATCTGCAGAATCTAATCTGACATAACACCTTCTTCCCTGAATAGATTTCCTTGAGGTAACTATAACCTTTCTTGGGTATCATTTTCTCATCTGGCTACAGTGCCTTCAAGCCAGAATTTTGCTTAGGAGTTCTGACATTTACACTGATATGTCTTCCTTCTACAGCCAGAACAACATTTATATGACTTCCAACACTGCATACAGAGGAAGATATTTTATTGACACTAGGAAAAATGGGAAAAAACTGAAATTGCTACTGCTATGTTTTGTAATTCATTCATTCAGTAAACATGGTTTAATATTGTACCACAAGACACTCAATCAGACTTACAATGAAAGAATAAATGTTTCATTCCACACTCTAGACCACCAATCTGGAATCACCATATGTCAAAAAGCCTTCAGCAATTTCTCAATATCTCTCCACTTTCCTAGAGGGAGGTGTTTTTTTAATAAACATTACTCTTTGTGAAAACTTTTTCTTCAACTTTATGAACAGTTTCTTCTCTTCTCCCTTCATCCTGGGTATAGTAGTGGTCAGAACACTTCCATAACCATAATATCTTATGAAATTGTTTTTATTTTTTTATTTTATTTATTTATTTATTTATTTATTTTTGTCTTTTTGTGACCAGTAAGGGGATCGCAACCCTTGGTGTGGTGTCGCCCACACCGCGCTCAGCCAGTGAACACACCGGCCATTCCGATATAGGATCTGAACCTGCGGCGGGAGCACCGCTGCGCTCCCAAGCGCCGCCTTCTCCCGAGTGCGCCATGGGGCCAGCCCTTATGAAATTGTTTTTAATAGGTCTTTGCTATTCAACTAACATGATAATATAGGTCTGGTAAATATCTGTTCATCTCAGTCTTGGAACACCATCACTGGAAAAAATAGACAAGGAGAATTTACACAAATTTATCTTTAAAAGTCCCCCATCATTCACTCTATCTGGTATTCAACTTGGTAGGTAGGTTGTGAAAAGACTTAGGATTTCAAATATGATCTTCAGACATATGAGAAAAAGAAAAAAAAAATGAATGCAACCTCATATGTTCTCTTTTTTCCACCCAGAAACCAGGTAACAATTTTGACAAAAATTTATCTAGTAGCTATATTTTAAAACCCAGTTACTATTTATCTTGTCTCATGGACTTAAGTTACAAGGGGACCAACTTTTATAATATTCGCATATGAGAAAATAACAAGGAACTTCCATATAAATCTGTTAGTGGCAAATTTTCTAGATATAAACTCCTAGAAGGCAGTAAACTCCTAGAAGGCAACTCTTAGACAGTAGCATTTATGCTCTTTTATTTCCTAGTGTGTGACTATGTCTACTATATGAGTGATGTGGTAAATATTTACTAAATGTATAACCAGTTTCTACATCAGTTGTCTATTCTAAAGCAGTTTATCAACTTACTAATTGCTTGGATAATGTGAAATAAGGAGAGTTAGTAAACAGACCCAATCAAAGGCACTCTCTTCTTTCTTGAAGGAAGCTCAAGAGACAAGGACATTAGCGTGGGCTGGCTCAATTCTACAGATCTATTCAGGTTAACTGAGGGGAAAAAAAAAACAACTGGGATATCTCCTCATTTTAAGACAGACATAGAGAAATTACCCAGAGATAGGAATAAATACTGCAACATTAAAATAATCATGCAAAATTAAAATAGTCATGTAGATTTTAATCACCTTCTTGCCAGTGAGGAGTGAAAAAATAGTTCTGGCTAGTGATGAACTAATAAACCACCTGATTCTCCACAAGCTTTATTTTCAAGATCATCACTGTTGCAATAGTTTGTAGATTCCATGGACACATCCTTGAGTCCTTAATTGCTACATGTAGGGGGTAAAGAAGGACGTCACCAGTGGTATATATCTTTAATTTTGCTCCTTTTGTATTCTTATACTCCAGGTGTTCTTCACACAGCTGTTTTTGAACCCCTCTGAAGCACTCCTAGATACTTCTTGGGGCCAGCCCTGGACTTTTACAACCCACTGGGGATACTGGTAAGAGCTAATACTGGTGCTAGTCTATTCCAGAAATGTTTTTGATCTACAAGCTTACACTAAATATTTTTGATCCAAAATTTCCTCCTCTGTAAAATAGAAACTGCAATAATACTTAAGTACTATATAGGATGAAAAATATCAGATTATTTATGATTATAAAAAACTAATCAGATATGCTTAAAAGTTCTTTATAAAATAAAACCCTTTTATATTTCAAATTTGAAAAAGTTAAAAAAAAAAAACGCACAGTGATAACATTAGTTGTGTGATATCCATTCCTTTGTCATTGTTCCTTTATTTGTTTGGGTTGATATTAGTGAGCCAAGTGATATGCATGGTGGTTATTGGCTACAGAGAAAAAGGAAAGTCAAGTAAGTATATTAAAGAAAAGCCAATGAATGGACAGGGAAGGAGTATAAAGAATGAAAATGGGCTCTTGGGCTATCTGGTAAAGGCCAGGAAACCAGGAGTTTTGCCCTGATGGGTGGTCTAGAGGAAGTGGTCTTTCTCTACTAGATTTAAGGACAGAGAATTTACAATGGCCCTGAAATGCAAAGGGGCCACGACAAATTGATAGTATCTTTTTAAACAAGTGGCCAATGGGGAGAATTTATTTCAAAAAATTATATTCCACAGTCTGCATTTTGCAAGTAATTTCCATCAATAAGATACGTATATATCATTTTAAGAGTAATTGTTGATGCTAAAAGATGTATTTGATTTTTTTACCTCACGTTAAGGTACTTTTTAAAGCCTTTTCAGTTAAATAGCCAGACGAGGCTCGATTTAGGAGTTAATTTATACAGTAAGGGGAAATCAGGATAGTATGAAAATATAAGCCAACTACATTCCAGTTGCTCATGTGCTCTGAATACGGTTTCTCTTGGAATAGCTTTCTATGACTCCTCACTCTTTGACAGAGTAATTCACAAATACTTTTGCCCCACAATGCCTAAATATCTTTCATTTTAGCACTGTTGCTAAAATCTGGTACTATGTAGTTTCATTATAGCTTTTAAAAATGTTGCTTATATTAAAGACAGTGTATAAAAGGCAGACAAGGTAGCTGACATTTAGCACATGGTATAAAAAAGGAAGACAAGTTTAAGAGACGTGAAGAAGGCTGGCTTATTCCACTCAGAGGCTCACTGCTCATCGTGCAGTCAGAGGACCCGAGATTGTATACTGGCTCTGGCAATGGGGCCTTGGGCAAAACACTAACCTGCCTGGGCCTCAGGCTCATCATCATAACAGTGGCATGACAGTGATGACCTCACAGGGCTATAGCAAAGATTCAAAAGCATTTAGCACAGTGTTTGACACAAAGAAAACTAAAAACTTAAGAAATATTTGCTCTTACTGGTGTTGTCGTTACTAATATTGTTATCGCTAAGACATTGAATTTAATCCAGTCTCCTAGTTTGAAAACAGTGATATAGGAAAATGCTATGAAAAGAACAAGAATCCACTAACTTTCAAGTAGACAGAGGCAGTCATTCAGAATGACCACTAAAATTACCACACAAAGCTGATTCTATGAGACTAAGAGAAAATAACAAGAGGGTAAAATTCACTTCAATTAGAGAACATTAATAAACTTTTTTTTAACCAATATAGAGATATTGGTAATGTTGCCACATAATAGATTCTGTCACTATTCTGTTACATTATAGAAGACAACTTTAAATGTCTAGTTTCTCACTTCAGGAAGTAGAACTGAGCAAAGACTTTATGAATAAGACCCCAAAAGCACAAGGAACAAAAAATAAATAAATAAACAAATGGGATTATATCAAATTAAAAAGCTTCTGCACAGCAAAGGAAACAATCAACAGATTGGAAAGAAACCTACGGAATGGGAGAAAATATTTGCAAACCAGATATCCAACAAGGGATTAATATCCAGAATATATAGGGAACTCAAACAACTTCACAGTAAAAAAACCAAATAATCCAATTAAAAAATGGGCGAAGGAGCTGAACAGACATTTCTAAAATGCTCAACATCACTAATCATCAGGGAAATGCAAATCAAAACCACACTGAGATATCACCTCACCCCAGTTAGACTGGCTATTATCAAAAAGACAGAATAACAAATGCTGGTGAAGATGCAGAGAAAAAGAAACCCTCCTACACTGTTGGTGGGACTGTAAATTAGTGCAGCTATTATGGAAAACAGTGTGGAGGTTTCTCAAACAACTATAGATAGAACTGCCATATGATCTAGCAATCCCACTTCTGGGTAAATACCCAAAGGAATGGAAATCATCATGTTGAAGGGATACCTACCTGCACTCCCACGTTTATCACAGCTCTATTTACAATACCAAAATATGGAACCAACCTAAATGTTCATCAACAAATGGATAAGGAAAATGTGGTATATATACACAATGGAATTCTACTCAGCCATAAAAAAGAATGAAATTCTGCCATCTGCAGCAACATGGATGAGCCTGGAGAAAACTATGTAAGTGAAATAAGCCAGCCACAGAAAGAGAAGTACCACATGTCCTCACTCATAAGTGGGTGCTAAAAAGAAAAGAAGGAAGGAAGGAAAGAAAGAAATAAACAAAAGATCACAATAATACACTGAACTTTCAAAAGGAGAGCACAAACCTATGGTTACTAGAGGTGTGGGGGTGGGGGGAAGAGAGCTTAGGTAGAGATTGGGTAAGGGGCATAAAGGATAATTACTATTTGTAGTAATGAATATGTTAATAAAAAAATGAAAGAAAAGCCTCCTTAACCTAAAAAGAAAAATAAGTCTAGTTTCTGAAATTTTACTGATTTCTTGTTTTGATCTGTGTTCTCTGTCATTTTCCTTGATTATCTTCCTCCTCATATGCAATTTGGCTTTTGTGATGATTTCAGTCCTCAGAATAGCCATTATAATAGTGCTACATAATAATCAACAAAAAAACTTAGGTTGGTGTTGTAAAGTTCCAGCTGGAAAAACTAATCTTTGGAAAAATATATATTGATAAAAATTGAGAGGTAATGTTAAAGAGCATGTGTCCCTCTGAAATAACTTCCAATTTGTCTTTCCATTTTTTTTCAGAAGATACATTATAAAAATAATTAAAGTGTTTATGTACTTTATTATGCTTATGAATATACATGCCACTCAAATGTGGAGGATCCCAGATAATCGTTATGTAGAAGGGAAGTAACATTTCAAATTGAAAAAAGATAATATTCTTCCGTATTACAAAGTATATCTATAGCAAGCTTTAACTTTGATTAGTTTTCAAGCATGATTAATTTATACAGGTTTTTAGGTGGTGGACAGGTACATGTTTAAAATGCTAAGCAAATGTCATTTGTAAGACACTTGTAGCCAAGGAATAATCTACAAAGTAATATTCAAAAATGATATGCTTTCATAATTTGGGATTGATTTATGGATCAGTTTTACAGCAAGGTATAATTAATATACTATGCTTACATAAAAATACAAAAGTGGCAAGCAATGGTGTTAATAGAATAGCTACATTTTCTTACATTAAATTTTTTCTAAGTCTTAACTAGTCAGAACCTCTGAAATTACTCTTTAAGAAAGACCAATGAAAGAGAATGAGAGTATGTATACACAAGAGAGACAGGATTTGGGGGGTGGGTGTGTGTATAGAGGAGACAAGAAAAGTTAGAAAACTAACCATAATTAAAGATTTTTCATGTTTAAAAACTAATTTTAGTTAAATTAGCAATACCTGGGTTCAGATATAACTTCATTTATATCACTGTATGAAGAATTAGGTTCATAACATAACTAATACACTCAAAGCTAGGATTCTGCAACTAGGGTTCCACTTAGACCATGGATGCTTAAAAGAATGCCATATCACTAGCAAATATTCAGAAAAGAAAATTCTCTTACAAGGATAGAACTATATAAACATCGCTTTATAAAACTTTGTACAGTAAATGGCTATTTTTCTTCTGCTCATAAGATAATTTTTTGCTTAATGACTATGTTAAAATTTCTGGGCATATGATATACAGTTTGTAAATTATGTGTATGCTTTCTAAAATTATTTTGCATTACCAATTCCTTGAGTCCTTTTCTCATATACTTTCTATTTTTTTAATTGGAAAAAGGAAAAAAAACAAAATTTTGTTAGCTTTCTAAGACTATATACTGTGATAGACTGATTAGATGGCACTGTATCTTTTAAAAGTAATTAACTTATTCTAGCATCTTTGTAAATCCTCAAGCACAATAGGAACAATATATGAAAAGTATGATATGTAAAGAGATAAAATCACAGAGGTACCTGTCACTAAAAAATGGCTTACTCAAGTGATGAAGATTAACATCACCAGTGATGTCATGTGGATATCATGCACCTCCTGAGATGATGTGTTGAGAAGGGCACTTTACCTCTATGGTATTTTTCCAAAACTCATAAGTTCAGTCTATTCAGAGGGAGAAAAAAAAAAAAAATGAGACAAACCCTAGTTGAGGAAATATTTTGAAGGATACCTAGCCAATATTTCTCAAGACTGTCAAGATCATGAAAAACAGGGAAAGACTGAGAAACTCTCATAGAATTGAGGAGACTGAGGAAACATGACAACTAAATGCAACATGGTATATTGTAACCTGGAACAGAAAGAGGGTATTAATGGAAGCATTACTGAATTTCAACTAAAGTGTTAAGTTTGGCTTAAAAAATAGTTTTACTGATATTTTTACTCATAGAATATAGCCATATGCGAATTTAGAACACTTGCAGAAAACACAGTTTCTAATTCATGGTAGATATTATCCAGAGCAAAGTTGACATAAAATAGGTACTTTGTTGGTTGATGGATGGATAAATTATAAATATTAATATTAAAAATGTAATGTCTATTTTGAGCTATATGAAAGATACATGAAATAAAATAATCATATTTGTGTTACAGAGGAACTCCATTAATTATAATCAAAATGTCTCTTTTCCATTACAAACAATCCTGAAATTTTCTTGATTTGTTCTTCATATTTCTAAATCTGCCCTTTTCTCTAAAGAATAAAGAAAAGACTTACCCATATTATACTTTTAACTTTTTTCTCTACTTTCTTTCTTTTCCCAATTATTGAGTCTAAATCATAGTGACAAAAAGCCTAGAGTCAAATTCTTTTTCTAGAACTTACCACCAGGGTGACCTTGTAACTCAATCTCTCTGAGCTCATTTTCCCTCATCAGTAAAATGACTAGCATATAAGAAGTGCTATATTATTATAGCTATTATTATCTTGCTCATCACAGAGAATCCCTAAGTTTCATAGGTTCTTCCTATTAGTATTTCCAAAGTTAAATATCTTCTAATGGAAGATACGCACATTCATCGTCGAACATATAGTTGGTACTATTCTCCAAATTATATTGAACTGGATACACCTTAAATCCGAAAAAGTGTGGCATGTCTTATATTCTTGCATTTATGTGACCATGTAAAATATGCTTTTATATTCTTTCCTCTCATTTTTTTAAATAACCTTTTCCCAGCTTTACTTAAAAGCTGTTTCTGCCTCTTGAGGGGGCATATGTCTGGGGAAATTAAAACTACCTTTATTGTTAAAAAGGCAACCTAGCAATTAC
This sequence comes from Cynocephalus volans, assembly GCF_027409185.1. NCBI lineage: Eukaryota > Metazoa > Chordata > Mammalia > Dermoptera > Cynocephalidae > Cynocephalus > Cynocephalus volans. Next base: position 95,355,754 of record NC_084461.1, on the reverse strand, counting down.
AAAGAAAAGCATATAGACTAACTGCCAATGAGTCCAGTTTATACTCAACAGGGAGAACACACAAATCAACGTTTTGTTAAGATCAAGTACTATAAAAAGTTACAGAAGTATATTCTTAGAATTGTTCAACAGTCTAAGTGTTTATGCCTGTCTGTGGATTAATGTCCATTCTACACTGAAAATTACAGATGTCTAAAAACTGAAGTAAAACAGGCCAACTCTTTTACTTACCACCTGTTGCACTTAAAATTTTATTTCCTTAGCTACTCGGACATTATTCAAATAATAATAAAAACAAACAAAACTATGGCTCATCTTTCTGAAGTGGGTAACACACATAACCTCAAAATTGTCTTGGAAATACAAGGACATTTTCAAAGATCCTTGACATCAACGTCTTCCATTCTTTTGGCAACAATTTTGACATTTTCCCTGGAATACTGCCAGAACCCTTCCTAACTTGGACTCATCAACTATTCTTCATAGCTTAATCATTTCCCACCTCAACTATTAAAATTAAACTTCATAAATCTATCTTCACTATACTCAGGGTGTGGAGACAGTTCAGCCAAATTATTTTATCATTTAACCCTGTCTTATATAGTCTGGTTTCCTACAAGTCTCAAAGAATTTCATAAGTTGTTCTATTCATTCCTATCTGTTTCTAACAGTTTTTGAGTTCTCTAAAGTTGTCTTGTCCTCTAAACCATCTGCTTACTTGTCTTCTAACCTTGGCTTGTATGTCTCTTGCTATGAATTTCTGAAACTGTGAACTGCAATTTTGCTTGTACTGCCTTCCAAACTCTTTCCTATTACAAATAACTATTTCTAATATCTCATCTCAAGCATATTACCTTCTAAATTTACAGCAGAATTTTGATAAAATATTTGGTCCTCTGAAAGTTGCTATTTGTAACTCTACTGTGTTTGTGTAATATTTTTCCTAGAATCTAAAGGTTTGATATTTACAAATATCAAGGAATAGCACCTTAATAGTATTAATAGCAACCTTCCTGTTAAAATAAAATTTAATTGCTTGGTAATGCTCTAGTAGAAAGAGAAAAAAATGAAAACCTCAGATCTATTTTCAATTAGTTAAGATTCTGACTAAACAATCTAAGCCAAAATAGGTGACTACCAGTGCTTTGAAAATACTGAGTTTCAAAAGGCTGGCTATCATTTCCTCTGAACTATCTGAGCACGATAGGAATCTGATAGCTCATTGAACTATAAATCCAATCTATACTTAATGTTACTCCTTAGCTCAGATTAATTTAGCAGCAGATAATATTTATTAAGAACTTACAAAGTGTAAAAGAACTGTGCCATATTCCTACATACATTATTTCATTTAACCATTTGAACTTTATTATTTTCTTTCCCCATTTTATAAATAAGGGTTTAAAGAGGTTAAGTAACTTGCTTAAAGTCACACAGCTGGAAGTAGTAGAATGAAAATTTAAACCCATATATGGCCTCAAAGCCACAGTGATCATGTTTACAATGGCAAAAGTAACTCACAAGTACATACCAGCTTCCAAATAAGAATTACAATGAATTTGTAATTCTATTGAACATTTCTTTTTATAAGTGTTAAACTGGGTAACAACAGAGCATAACAAATGATGAATGAGTAGTCTCAAACTTTGGAAGGGAATAATTTTTCCATTGGGCTTTCTCAGTTTTAGAAACAAATCCTGACTCCATAATCAAGTACTGTGGGATGAAATAAATTTTGGTCAAAGGGCAAATCATATAAAGAAAAAATACATTCTGATACTCTTATTCACAAAGATTGAAATCTATTATGATCAAGACTAGATGTGGGGCTTGGTTGGCCATTTATAAACTTATCTTTAGGGTACCTGCTTTTACACAAAATATTGTGAAGACTTCTGGAAGCACAAGCTCCAAAAATAGCCACTATTTTTTCTAGAACTCTCTTGAATTCAGATCTAATGCTGCCTGAACTGTTGATCTAGAGTTAAAAAGTTTGGGGAATATTAATGAATCTTTCCTATAGCAGATCTATTTAGATATTCCAGGGAGTAGAATTTAATCCAAAATGTATAGATGTACAACAATTTTTATTGAAGGACTCATTATTGTAGATGAAAACAATTATCAAGTAGGGCATAAACAGATACTGTGCAACTATTAAAAAATTAAGTTAAATTACATGTATATACACTGATGTAAAAAAAAAAAAATCTCCTGGACATTTTGTCAAGCAAAAAACGAAAGTACAAAGGTCAGAGCAGTATATATGGTAAGCTATAATTTGTATTAAAAAACAAAAAGATGTATATGCATATATATCCCCATTTGTAAAGAAAAGCTCTAAAAGGATAAAACCAAAATTAAACAAAAACATTAAAATCCCAAAAAAGCTAGTAAGAACAACAGTCTCCAAGAAGAGAAACCAAGGGGAATGTGAGTCAAGGATAGAAAGATGGTTTTTCATTGTGTTCCCTATGTACTCTTTGAAAGTTAAAAAAAAAAAAAAAAAAAAGTTATTCCACTGCCTGAAACACAATTGCTTTGGGAATAAAATTCAATTGCTTGCCCTGACCTATCAAGTCCTACATCATTCCATCCTTCCTACCTTTCCAACCTTACTTTATGCCAGTCTCTCCCAGACTCACTATGCCTCAGTTGCTTTACCCCTTCTTCTTGTTCCTCAAACATAAAAGCATTTTCCCACCTTAGAGCTTTTGCACTTGCTATTCTTTGTACCTTTTCCCAATCCTTTGCAATGGTGGATCACTTTTTTTTTTTTTTTTAAGGAATTTCTTTTATTTCTTTATTTATTTTGGTGGCTGGCCAGCATGGGGATCCAAATCCACAACCTTGGTGTTAACACGGCTGTGCTCTAACCAACTGAGCTAACTGACCAGCCCAAGGTGGATCACTTTTATCTTTCATATCTTAATGCAAATGTCACCTTCTCCAAGAGATGTTTCCTAAGGTCCTTGAAATAAATTAGGAACCACCTGTTACCATCTTTCTGACCAACACTCTTTTCATAGCAAAATTTGAAATAATAAATTTAATTGAGATTATTGTTAAATATATATCCCTCCCATTACACTGTGAATTTTCTTTAAGGGAGGAGATCATGAATGTATTTTCTACCAATTTATTTTGTATGGAACATAGCTGGTGCTCAATAAGTATTTATCAAATAAATAATCCAGATCTCATGATAATAGGTTTATAAAGAATGGAAAATCCTAAAGAAAAACAAAGGTATTTCTAAGTTTCAAAGTTAATGAAATACGGAGTGATATATGTGTTTCCAATAAAAATTAATCATTGCATTTTCTGGGTTTACTTTTATCAAAACTGGCTTAGAATATTTTTAAAAGAATAATAAGGCTCTGCCATATTATAGCCTCAGTTTAGAAATTCTACTTAATTTAAAAAGAATTTAAGATATAAATTCCACTCTTAACAGTAAATAACTTCAGTGATATAATATTTATAATTTTTCCATATACCATTACCTATATACAAAACATTTTATTTTTAAAAAAGCACTCTTAAAGATGTAAAAAATTGAAAAAGATAGGTATCTGAGTCTTTTATCCTATATAACAAATTGCATGAAATCATGATAGGTATGAACTATATGAAGAGTTTCTTATTTTATAGCAGACAAGACAGAAAACAGAGATTCAACCACTTCCTGGTAGCAAAAATCATCTTACAAGATAAATTCATTTGTAAGTCTTTATCAGTGATCTGGAAAATGCCCCCCCATACTAACACAGACAAACAAGTAAAATAAGAAAAAAAAATTCTTAAAAAACAGGTGCTATCTGGGAATTATTTAATATATGTGATCTCTTACAAATGCTATAGAAAGTCACTTCTTTAATTATTGTTACTTTGCTGTATAAAGCGTTTCATTTTGAATGTAGATACTGTCAAATGTAATGCAGTTTTCTCAAGTTTGTCACAGAACATTTTAGGCATATTTATTTTTTCAAGCAAAGGTTACATTTCCTAGGTGCATTTATTAGGCTTCTCAATCTCGGGCAGGGCTGTATCAGGTACTGAATCATATTCTTTCTGGAATAGAAATGCATACCCATAAATAGGTACCAATGACAATCTACTTCAGTTTTATAGGAAAGGGCAAATGAAGGCAAATAAAGAAGAGGAAAGTTCTATATAAACAAAACCTTGTTATGATGACAGTTTCTAATATTATTTTCACATTTTCAATGACAAGAAGCTATACAGTGCCTAATATAAAGTTCAATCTCTCAAGATGAATTTGTGAAGATGTTTTATGTTATATAGCATCTGAAAGCCTATAAAAGTAAAAAGGAGTATCTAAATGAAAAGAGAGATATTAAACGACCAGAAAACTGGTGAAGAAATGAGAAAAGAAAAAATGCATAATGAATTTTCAGAAGTAATTAATTTTGCTGGTCATAAAATGAGCATTTAGCAAGTAGAAGATGGATTTTATCCTTAAAAGTTTATTCAAATTTATGAAGGGAAAGGAAGAGAAGACAAAAATATACACATCCCCATCCACTTGACACAACAAAACGGAGACTCTTATGCCTTGTAGGGCCTAAAAGATATTCAGTTATCTCCACTAAATTTGTCATAAATGTGAGGCTCCATTTACATTATTTACCCTTGAAAGCTGAAAAGGATAGCAGGAATCTAGCATGTTCAGTTCAGAGAAATCACCACAAGATGACTCCTCAAATTGAAATAAATAGTTACTATGATTTACAAGGCTTTGCATAATTCCCTCTCTGACCTCATCTCCTGATATGCTCCCATACTTCATCCACACTGCTCTTTCTGCTGTTCCATGAAGCCCGGAATGCTCAGCCTCCAATATCCACATACCTTGTTCCCTTACTTTCATCAGGCTTTTACTCAAATGTCTTACCATTACTGAGGCCTTCCCTGGCCACTTTCTCCAAAATTCAACCTCTACCCATCCCAACAATTGCTACGCTCCCCTTTCTATGCTTTATTGTTCACACCATTCAACCTACTACATACTTTACTTATTTATCTAACATATTTCTTTCCCACTAGAATATAAGCTCCACAAGAGCAGGGTTTTATTTTAGCTTTTTGTCAGAGTTTTTTTGGTCAGCTTTCTTCACTGTAGTATCTCCAGAATCTGGCATGCATAGTAGGCATTCAATAACTGTTTGTTGAGCAAATTAATGAATAACCCAACAGAATCCCTAGTCTTAAAAAATGTTTAAGTAAAATTCTATTAAAAGTATTGATATTTATGAGTAGAGTGATTCACCTTCTTAAATATTAATGTGTAAGGTTCATTTCTTCCACAAATTTAAGAAGAGTCCTGATTTTGTCTGGCTATCATTTCTGAATAGAGGGGCTAAGTTAAAAACAGAAAGGAATAAAACATTACAATATCTTTGGCTAATGCTGACATGAGGCTTTTATTTGGTTTCTAGATAACAGTCTGAATACTTATAGTACTTCAATGCGAGTAGAAACAAATAAAACAGCATATTCACTTATCATGAATTCAGTAAGTATTTTTTAAACACTCTGATTTAAATGGTTGTCAGTGTCCTTTAATCTTAGAAAAACTGTACGGGCTCCTAACCATTTCAATGAATTACATGTTTTCCTTACAATTTTGATAAAATAAAAATCTCACACTGATAGGCACTGTCAAATTCATATATACTGGATAGGTTATCAGGAAAAATCTGTTTGCAAAAAGAAGCCATTTTATGTAAAATTTGGTTTTTATTTCAGCTAGTCACCACAGTTTTACTAGTCTTGCTCATACCTCTAACATTTGCATCTAATGTAAGTAGATTGTGAAATAGAAAGCAAATTTTCTTATTAAAACATTGCTGTAAACTTTGCTTATCTCTGGAAATTTAAAGACTTTTCTATGTATGGCACAAAAACAGAAGCATAACCTACAAAGCAGCAGTAAAACTCATCAATACCTTTAAAGAAATGTTTATCCATGTGAGAAGATACATATGTATTCATAACTTCTACGCTGTCCTTTCAATCACTAAGAAACTTCAAATATCACAGTCATTTTAAAAACATAATCTGTAGTTCAGAGCACATTTTGTCCTGTTCACCAGGCCATGTGCCTCGTTGCAGGAGGTACTTACTCATAGGTGTAAGTGCCATAAGAAGCTCAAAACATAAAAAAAAATGAGTAATATTGCTCAGATAGATGCATCTATGGCTCGAATGTATTATGAAAACAATGTTTATCACAATGTAACATTTGCTAATAAAAAAAAAAAATCCCTAGGCACTTCTGTAAAACCACTCAAAGATGTGGTTTTTTATTTCATTTCTCAAATTCTTCCAAGTTAAGGTGTTTAGCATTCGGCTCAAACTCTGGGAAAGAATATATATTACTAAAAGAGAGCAGGCTACCAGAAGGGAATAGCTTACTAAAACAGAGTGGTCTATCTGAAAAACAATAGGAAAAAGGTCAAAACCGCACATGTGGAATACCAACAGGTTATCAAGTTATGTCAGGTGTAAATTACGTACGGTAACTCCAATTTCAAAGGCTATTAGTGCTTTTGGTGTCTGAAGAAATGGCCAGTTTAAACTATCCCATCTGTATTTACTTTGGGATATCACCTGGCTCAGAAAGAAAAATAAATTCAAAGACGCTATCTTTCTAAATGTTGTTCTGGAAATATTTTACATTGTATCAAAAGTATTTTCAATGATGCAAAATGGCAACTGAGGGCATTTATTTTGATTTTTATTAATGTAATATGCTTGAATTACAAAATAAAGATGAATGTCTAAGTTTCGATATTAAATCAGTTAACATACGAAAGAAAAAATTACTCATTCTCCCAAATTGAAATTTACAGTGCATTAATTTATAATTACACCCATTTAGGCTCATATCAAAGTTATTTTAAAAGAATATTTTATCAGCATATCTAAACAATATAATCAATAAACTCCAAAGAATTAATTTTTAATAATTTATTTGCAACATTAAAAAAAAATTCAGCCACTGAGTTGCCACATCTTATAATTTTTTGTATAAAATATTAATTTGAGAATTACTATGCTGTCTTTTTTCTTGACCACAAAATTTACTACTGTGAAGTGATATAGTTATATGAGTGGCAATGGGTTAAATCTATGTAAGGCAAGGTGCCAGTTCAGATTTTTAGGGCTCTCTGCAGTGAGTGCCAGGAGCCACGTTCCTTAATCCTTTGTTGGTACAATTTATCCTTTCCACATTTATGAGGAGTGAAAGAAACAAATGCCAGGCAAGAATCCAGGGCCAAAACGCCAGGACTTTGTTACCAAAGGAGCTGGAACTGTCATTTCCAATGACTACCATAATAATCTACTATACCTGTGATGTCACATAACTAAAACTGATTCTGTAAATATCACATAAAAATATAAAATTTCATAAAGAATGAGAGGACTAAAATGTTCATTTTTTAAGAAAATTTAATCTTCTGGCAAAAATTAATGAAATTGACTACATAAATTACAAATGGAAATGAATAATTACAAGAAAAGGAATTCCGACAATTTAAAGATTTCTACTGAAAGTTGAAAGACATTTACAAGAATATTAATAACCATGTTCAGATATCTAAGCCTAAAATTGCCAGACAACATAAACTGAATGAGTTCAATTTTTTTAAACCATAAATAAGATGTCATGTTATAAAGATGAGATATATTTTCACAAAACCTAAAACCTGATAACTCTTCAATAATTCTAAACGTTCCAAAGCCATAAGTCATTTTAAGATTAAGATGAGTTTGAGGATTGCCAAGGGCCATGCATCAGTGTGAGCTATATAACAGATCATATAACATTTAATTAGTTCCAGGAAGTTCTGAACTCAAAATGAGCATTCAGGTCAAAAAGAAAGAGGCAGTTACAAATCTCTAGTGAAAGAAAGAGTGGAGACTGACATTTTTTAAGGCTTGCTAAAATTAATCAGCTCTGCATAGACATTGTTATACTAGGAGGTTAAAGTGCTTAGCCTCCTATCCATCATGGCATCTTGTAGGAAGCACTAATTTAATCACATGTATGAAAACAAATGCTTGAACTATAAATTTTCCTTTAAGTCTTGGCTTGTCACTTAGAAAACAACAACAAAAAAATCTCTCTTCATTTGAATTTCTAAGTAATACACAACTTGACTGCAAAATAGAGGGTTATCAGGGGCCGGCCCGTGGCTCACTCGGGAGAGTGTGGTGCTCATAACACCAAGGCCACAGGTTCGGATCCCTATATAGGGATGGCCGGTTAGCTCACTTCGGAGAGTGTGGTGCTGACAAAATAGGGGGTTATCTTTTAGCATATTAGAGTTTTTCTATTTTTGTTTTTAGTATTTCCCATTGCCATTTCCCATTATAACTCACTTTTGTTTGATTTTTACTTATCCAGCAACCCTTAAGCAAGCAAACAAGTAAGCAAAGTATTCGTAATTCATGAGATGATTCAAACAAAGACAGGATCATGTTGAAATACTCACTCTAAACTTGAATCCTCAAATGCTATAATCTCAAACATTTACTTTGGTTAAAGTATATATTTTGGATTTATGATTCCAAAGGGCTCAGTTATCTGACAAGAACAGGAGCATTTTAATCTTTGCATAACACATTTTAGAAACAGTTTTCATATTAGACTCTAAGCAATTATTAAATCTTGCTTTTAACCTACCAGTTTTCTAAATCTCCCCTCCACAGCTTGACCCTCAGTAGAAAGAAAAGTAACCCAAACAGAAATTTTCCTGTTTACTGAAAAAAGCTATATTATTTATCAGTGCACAAAGTTGTGACATTATGGAAAGGGGGTTCATGTATTCAACCACAGAGTATCTTGCATAAGCATTTTGCTTGAATTTTCATTTCATAAAAGGATTACATGTTTTGACTCACTTATAAACCTAATAACATAATAGTAGAAATATAAAGAATAGTATTTTCCCACTTTCTATTTAACTGACATTGACAAGTCCCTTTAAGCTCTCTGAACCTCACTTAACTTATCTGTAAATGGAGCTAACAATAATGTCTGGTAGAAACAATGACAATGTTAAAGTTCTTTGACAACTGTAAAATATTATGTAAATGTATGATATTATATATTATTGTGTTACTTTTATAAGAATAAATACTAGCTGGTTATTTCCCTATCATGCCTTTCATAAAAAGGACAGAAAGATGCTACTTTGAAGTAGTCTGAGAGCTGGTGATGAGAGGTGTCAAATTATCCAGAAAAATTCATAATAATTAAACAGTTACAGGTTACAACTAAAACTTAGAGACCATTTAACCCAGTCACTTGAGTTTTACATATGAGGGAAGGCAGACCATCAAGGCTGAAAATTAAAGCATACAAACAAAACAATCATAAATGATGGTGGAAAGGGAAGAAATGAAGACAAACTTTGTGCTTCCCAATTTGTTCTCAGGTCACTCCGGGCTAGAGAAGTCTACGGTTAGGATAATAGTTAGAGGCAGGGGCAGGAACAGTTTCAGAGTTTGGGTTAAAGTCCTGGCTGGATAATAGCAGTCATTTTAACTAGTCACTTTTTCCTTTTCAGTCAATTATAAAATAACAATAATAATTATGATAAACACATTAAGCACGTAAGTGTCAAGCACTCTAACATATTTATGTGTATGTGTACATGTGTTTGGTAGACATGCACATAGTCGCAGTACATCAGTCCTTACAACAACCCTATTATTCTTATTTTACAAGTAGGAAACTAAGTCACAGAGAGGTTAAAAGTAAGGTAAGTAAGGTCATACAACTTACAAGTGGTTGAGCCAAGCTTTCAGCCAAGACTGCCTGACTCTTGAGTTTTATTTTATGGGTTTAAGAGCTATATTTAAGTTTAGTTTATATAAATATTTAATTTACCCACCTTAATGTACAATCCAATGAGTTTTGATAAATTTAGAATATTTCATCACTCCCAAAAGAACCCTCATAACTGTGTATAGTCTAATTCCCATCTGCACTCCAGCCCTAGGAAACCCCAATCTGCTTCTTTTTTTCCCCTACAAATTTGTGTTTTCTAGGCATTTCCTATAAATAGAATTATATGATGCACAGTCTTTTGCATCTGACTTCTTCCACTTAGCATAGTTTTTGAGATTCATCTATATTGTAGCATATATTAGTAGCTCATTTCTCTTTATTCTTTAATAATATCTATCATACAGATATATTCATTTTGCTTATCCATTCATCAGTTGATGGAAATTTGGCCTGTTTCTACTTTTGGCTATTGTACATAGTGCTGCTATGAACATCTGCATAAAAGTCTTTGCATGAACATACATTTTCATTTCTCTTGGGTAGATACATTGGAGTGAAATTGTTAGGTTATATGGAAAACTTACTCTTAACTTTTTGTGAAACTATGAAACTCTTTTCTAAAAGTGGCGGTACCATTTTACATTCTACCAGCAATGTATGAATGTTCTGGTTTCTCCATATCCTCACCAACACTTATTAGAGCTCAAGCTTTTTACCATGATTCTCTACTACCTTTCAATAACCATGTGCATTTGTCACTTTATGTTGGAATAGGAGGGAGGAAGAAGTAAAGGAGACAGAGATCCTACACTTTTTCAAAGCCAACCAACCAAGTCTATTTAATCTTTCCAATGCTTTTCATAACCATACACTTATTAGATTTTCATTAGCAGAAATATATATATATATATATATATATATTTTTTTTTGTACAAAGGGACTTCATGCTTTTGTGCTGATTTATCTTTACAAATTCTGACATGTACATATATTCTTTGATGAGAAAGGAGAAGGCTGCAGTAAGAGTTAAAAAGCAACATATTGAGAGAAGGGAGAATTGAAAGGATGTCATTACCAAGACTTAACTTTAAAATAGCATAAAATTATATCATTTCCAAATTTGTTACTTTGGCCCAGTTTTCTCTACAACATCACAATGTTAGATATAACTGGTTTAAGACTAGAGAATTCAAGGCCATGTCTAAAGAGATCACTGCAGATAAAGAAAAATATATCTTAACCTTCAATTACAAAAAAGTTCAAAACAAACACCAGTAATTTATATTTAAGTTTTGTAAAGTTTATAGCACATAGTGTTATAATATTAGTACAGTACCTAGTGTTTTAATTTTAAGACATTGGCAAAGAAATACCTGAAACAGTTAAAAGATGTCTTTTATTTACTTTTTCTTTCCTTACTGCACCAGCTGGAACATACAATACAGTGCTGAAGAGAAGTGGTGATTGCAATTATATTTGTCTTATTTCTGATATAAAGGGGAAAAACATTCAATCATTTGCCATTTAGTATGATGTTAGCTATAGGTTTTTCTTAGATGTTCTTTATCATGATGAAGTTCTCTTCTATTCCTTTACAGAGTTGTTTTTTTTTTTTTTTTTTAATCAGGAATGGATGTTGGATCTTGCCAAATTTTTCCCCCATTTAAATAAAAATCATTTATTAAAATGATCCATTTCTTCTTTATTTTATTCATATGTTGGATTATATTGACTGATTTTTGAATGTTAAACCAGCTTGCAGTACTGGGATAAACCCCACTTGATCATGAAGTATTTTTATATATTGCTAAATTTGCTTCATTAAAATTGTGCTTAGAAATTTTATATCTACAATCCCAAGTGATATGGATCTATTGTTGTGTTTTCTTTCTATTTTCACTTTTGTTGGGTTTTAGAATCAGGGCAATGCTGGCCTCAAATAATGAGTTGGGAAGTAGTCCTTCATTTTCAGGTTTTCTCAATGGGGTTGTATAGAATTGGTGCAGATCCTCAATAAAACACTAGAAAACAGAATTCAACAACACAATAAAAAGATCATTCAACATGACCAAGTAGGATTCATCACAGGGCTAAAATGATGGTTCAATATAAGAAAATAAATGTGATACATCACATCAATAAAATGAGTGAAAAAAAACATATGACCATTTCAATAGATGTAGAAACAGCATTTGATAAACTCTAATACCCGTTCATGATAAAAACATTTAATTAGGTATAGAAGGAATATACCTCAACACAATAAAGGCCATATACAACAAACCTACAGATAATATCATACAGAATTGACAAACATTGGAGACTATTCCACTAAGATCTTCAATGAGACAAGAAAGCCCACTTTCTCCACTCTTATTAAACATAATACTGGAAGTAAGTTCTAGCCAGCACAATAATGGCAAGAGAAAGAAATAAAGGGCATCCAAACTGGAAAGGAAGAAGTTAAACTCTCCCTATTTGCAGATGATATGATCCTATACATAGAAAATCCTAAAGACTCCACCAGAAAATTACTAGAATAAATGAATTCATTAGAGCAAAAGGATATAAAAATCAACACACAAAAATCAACAGCATTCCTATAGGCAAATAACAATAGCTGAATAAGAAATCAAGAAAGTAATACCATTCACCATGGCTACCAAAAAAATGAAATACCCAGGAGTAAATTAACCAAGGAGATAAAAGACTTCTTCAATAAAACTATAAAACTTTGGTGGAAAAACTGAAGAGGACACAAATAAATGCAAAGATATCCCATGTTCATGGGTTGGAAGAATTAACATCAATCAAAATGTCCATATTACCCAACACGATCTGTACATTCAATGCAATCCGTATCAAAATACCAATGACATTCTTCACAGAAATAGGAAAATGATCTTAAAATCTGTATGGAACACAAAAGCCCCCAGATGGCTAAAGCAATCTTGAACAAAAAGAACAAAGTTGGAGGCATTACACTTCCTAACCTCAAAATATACTCTAAAGCTATAGTTACAAAAACAGTATGGTGCTGGCATAAAAATAGACAAATAGACCAATGGAACAGAATAGACAGCCCAGAAAAAAACCCAAGCGCTAATAGTCAAATGATTTTTGACAAAGGTGCCAAGCATACACAATGGGAAATAAACAGCCTCTTCTATGAATGGTGCTAGGAAAACTGGATATCCACATGCAGAAGATTGAAACTAGACTTCTGTCTCTTACCATACACAAAAAGCAACTCAGAATGGATTAAGGACCTAAATTTAAGACCTGAAACTATGAAACTACTAGAAGAAAACATGAAGACAATGCTATACAAAATGGACATTACCAACAAAGTGAGAGACAACCTATAGAATGGGAGAAAGTGTTTGCAAAATAGACATCAGACAAGGGGCTAATATCCAGAATACACAAGGAACTCAAATGACTCAACAGCAAAAAACCAAATAACCCAATTAAAAAATGGGCAAAGAACAGACATTTCTCAAAAGAAGACATACAAATGGCCAATAATCATATGAAAAATGCTCAAAATCACTAATCATCAAGGAAATTCAAATTAAAATCACAGTGAGATATCATCTTACCCCAGTTAGAATTGCTATTATCAATAAGTCAGGAAATGGTAAATGCTGGTGAGGATGCAGAGAAAAAGGAACTCTTCTACATTGTTGGTAGGAATGTAAATTGGTACAGCCGTTGTGGAAAACAGTATGGAGATTCCTCAGAGAACTAAAAACAGATCAAACTTACGACCTACCTGTCCCACTACTGGATATATACCCAAAGGAAGTGAAATCAATATATCAAAAAGACACACCTGCCCTCCCATGTTCATCACAATGCTAGTCACAATAGCCAAGAGATGGGATCAACTTAAATGCCCATCAATGGATGAATGGATAAAAACCCCCCACTGTATATGTACACAATGGAATACTATTCAGCTGTAAAAAGAATTGATATCCTATCATTTACAACAACATGGATTGAACTGAACACTATCATGTTAAGTGAAGTAAGTCAGACACAGAAAGACAAATACCACATGATCCCAGTCATATGTGGAATCTAAAAAAAAAAAAACAAAAAAACCACAAGTGGTTCTCACAGAAGTATAGTATAGAATAACTGCAGCCAGAGGCCAGGAAGGGAGGGCTGTGGGGGGGGGGGAGCAAAAGTGTTGGATTAATAGGTACAAACCTGTGCTACCAACCCTGAGTGAATCATCATGCAGCATACGCATGTATTCAGACAACACAATGTACCCCACAAATATGTATAAGTAATTGTTAAAATTTTTTAAAAAGATTCTGTTAAAAGAATGAAAAAGCAAGACACAGAGAAAAAGGACTTGTTTCCAGAATATGTAAGGAACCAAGTCCCAGTTATTAAAAAACAACCCAATTTGAGAAATAGGCAGAAGATTTGAGCAGATGCTTGATCAAAGATAATGTATAAATGGCAAATATGCACATGAAAAGAAGTTCAACATCATTACTCAGAAAGGCAAATTAAAACCACAATAAGGTACCTCTAAAGAAATATTAGAAAAGCTATATAATGATCAGACCAGTAGTTCATGAGGATGTACAGGAACTGGAACTATCATAGACTGCTGATGGGAATGTAAACTAGTACAACCAATTTTTCTTGGAAATTTAAACATGCAAATACCATATGATCCATTCGTTCCACTCCTAGATAGTTTCCCAAGAGAAATGAAAGCACATGTCCTTACAAATACTTTTGTATGGATGTTCACAGCAAATTCATTTTTAAAGGCCCCCAAATGGAAACAATCCAAAAGTCTATCAACAGGTAAATGGATAAACTGTGGTATACTCATAAAATGGAATGCTACTTAGCAATAAAAAGAAAAGTACTGATACGTATTACAACATGCATTAATCTCAATTACACTGAGTAAAAGAATTAGACAAAAAGAGTACTTACTATATGAATTCATTTATATAAAGTTCTAAGAAATGGTAACTGATTGTAGTAATCTGTTTCTGTTGCTTATAACAGAATACCTGAAACTGGGTAATTTGTAAAGAAGTAAAATTTTTTAAAGTTTTCGAGGCTGGTAAGTCCAAGGTGCAGGGGGCTCATATAGTGAGGAATTTCTCCTGGATAGGAACTCTCTACAGGATCCCCTGGTGACACAGGGTATCACAAGGCAAGAGAACGGCAAGAGCTAGAGAGTTAATCTCACTTGCTCTCCTTATAAATCCATCAGAACTACACCCATGACAACCTATTAAACCATCAACCCATTACTTGGATCAATCCATTCATGAGGGCCAGTCCTCACTATCCAATCATCTCTTAAAGGCCTTACCTTCCACCACCACATTGGGGCTTAAGCTCCAACATGAGCCTGGGGGGACATTAAACCACAGCACTTATATTGTGACAGAAAGCAGATCAGTAGTTGACTTAAATGGGGTGGAAAGAGGAAGAAGGAAGGGATTACAAAAAGGCATGAGAATTTTGGGGTGATAGATGTGTTCATTACCTTGACTATGGTGATTGTGTCACAAGTGTATACAAATATCAATATGTATAAGGTATACACATTACAGTTTATGTCTATCAGTTACATATCAATAAAGCTGTTTTTAAGAGAAGGAATAACAAATTATGGTTATTAAAAATTAGATATTTAGCAGATATTTTCTCAAAAGTGAATGAAGTAAGCTTTACTCATCAATGAAAAAAACTGCCAGTTTTTGTTGCCAATGATAAAATCCAAGCTTTCAAATAAAAATTAAAATTGTAGAATACATGTACTTGCCACCATGAGCTCGACAGTTTCCCATTTCTTTTCTGATAAGACTAGTTGTGACATGAGTAAATGTGATCTTGTGATATTGTATAATAAAATGTGTCACTATTTGGAAGATCTGCATAAACTGGTGACCTGATATTTCCCAAATGACTGAAGCATGATGCTACAAAATCATGCAAGGGTAAAAGATGCATTCAAACTGCGAGACCAACTAGTGGATTTAATTTAACAGAGTATGAAAAGTTCACTGATATGGTTTCAGATACCACATTATAAGAAGCCTTTTAAAACAATTAGCAAAATCTATTGTGGTAGGCAGAATTTGAAGATGGCCTTCCAAAGATATCTCACCCTAAACCTTAGAACCTGGGAATGTGATTAGATAGCACTCTCATAATTGTGTTCTGTCATATAGTACAGCTGACTTTAAAATAAGGAGATTATCCACGTGGGCCTGATCTAATTATATGAGTCCTTTTAGAAGCAGAGAGTATTCTCCTGCTGGTAAGAGAAGAGGAAGTCAGAGAAATTCAAAGCACTTGAAGGATTTGACATGCCAGTTCTGGCTTTGAAGATGGAGAAACCACGTGAAAAGAAATGTAGGAAATCTTAAGTAGCTAAGAGATGCCCCCTGCCAACAGAAAAAGAAATGGGAACCTGAGACTTATAGATGCAAGAAATGGTGTTGCAAAAAATAGGAAAATATCAGGGCCCCTCGGATGTTCAGAATCTTGCCGAGCATTTGCTGTAAATATCCTCAGGTGTTCCTTGTTACTACTTAATGTAAGTTGTGTATGGGCACCCAGGTTTCCAGGGTTGTGGACTTCAGTATAAAAGACTAACTAACAGCTTTGATCTGCAGTGCTTCTCAGAACTCTCAGAGAAGCCACTAGCATAGTTGCTCCTAGATCTGAATAAAACCCATTCATTTTTCTATACCTATGGCTCCCAGAACCTTTTTTTTTTTTTTTTTACCTAGCTCACAGACCCTGCATATGGAGGGTTGGTAACCCAATCTGTGCAACAGACTCAAGGGGTCTGTAAGCCCTAGCTTTACAGACGGGATTCTGCCAATAACTGAGTGAGACTAATAGTGGATTATTCCCCAGAGCCTCCAGATAAGAGTTCAGCCCAACATCTTGGTTTTGGCTTCGTGAGACCCTGAGCAGAGAACCAGGTCGAGCCTGCCTCACAACCATGAGGCAATAAATGGGTGTTGCTTTAAGTTGCAAGGTTGTGATAATCTGTTATGCAGCAAGAGAAAGCTAATACATTTACCATAAATCAAAATAAGCTTGGACCCAACAATCCTACTGCTAAATTTTTACCCTTCAGTTATACTTCCAAGTGATTCTTATAAGTCCAAAAATATTCATTAAGCATTGTTTTTATAACTAATATAAAAAATGCACCTATGTACATGTGTATATGTATTTATAATATTTACACATCCTATTTTAATTACAATTATGGGCTGTTCAATTGTTTTAAAATTTTGGGACTGTACCGTTTCATCTTTTCATAACTATGTTGAAAGCTGCTCTAAGAAACAGATCACAAGTGCACACCATTCAAACATACAATGTCCCTCCCACATACAAATGACATCTTGAAGATAATCTAGGTATTCTACAGTTACATAGTAATACTAAGAAATACCCCAATAGCAAACAGAGTAGTATGATAAAATAGGATCAATTCTAAATAGTGGAAGAATTATAAAGGCAGTATTTAATGGGCAATCTACAATACTAGGTTTCCTTATGTATTTTTTTTTTTTTTTTTTTTGTCTTTTTCGTGACCAGCACTCAGCCAGTGAGCGCACTGGTCATTCCTATATGGGATCCGAACCCGCGGCGGGAGAGTCGCCGCGCTCCCAGCGCAGCACTCTACCAAGTGCGCCACGGGCTCGGCCCTTCCTTATGTATTTTAATTAAAGTTAGACATAGTTTTCATATGCCTTTCAATTTCTTCTTTAAAATGAGTAAATAATTGTTAAAAGTAAAGCAAATCCTTTTCAGTTATTAAATATTGTATTTGTAAACATTAGCAAGGTCAAATTTTACTTCTGATTTTATTTTCTACAACAGGAAGATGGACAATGAAAAAAACTTAAAAACATACTATATCAGTTAGAAGTTGTCCTTGTTTGTTGTCACAAGTTGTTAACCAAAAGACCCGGAGGCACTGAAAGTCACCAGAAAGAAATACCAGAAAAAATTACTAGATAGATCGCCTTTTTGTTTGTCCACATACGAAAGAAGTGCATAGCTGATAAGTGTCCCAAAGCACCATATATATCGTTATATATAACTATCAAAAAAAAGGATGTGTGGAGATGTACTTGGAAAATGATATACTCATATAATGAACTAAATATAAGGTAGTACTTTTACTGTTATAAAGTCAAACTAAGTAGACTTTCTGAACAGCTTTTCACACATAAACATTATATATAACTGAATTCCATGTGTAACTACACTCTAATGATAAATCTGTCTCTTACAAAAATGTGGGCTGACATTTTCCAGAAAACAGCAAAGTATTATGGCCTATAAAAATACTGAGTACACGTGCAAGCCCTTTGTTACCAAGAAAATGTTAAATAAAATCCTTGGGAACTTTACAAGGAGAAATAAAAGAAAAGACTAAACATAAAAGTAATTAAACATGACATAAAAATGTCATCAAGCAAAATTCTCAAATCACATTACCTGGAACCAGTTCCATAATGATGTAGACAGGCTGTCTTTGTGTGCAAACTCCTATAAGTTTGACAATATTGGGATGATCATACTGCTTGAGAATTCTGGATGAGAGAAAAATATAAGTATAGTTATCATTTAAATTATAAAGCATTTGTTTGTGATCATAGTGTGTACAAGCAGAATAAACTTTAATCATAATTCAATTTTTTAAATTTCACTATGACCCTAAATTATGATAAATGAAATGTATACAAACAAGTATTGATGAATATTGGCAATATAACACAGGTGCAAATGAGTCAATTCTCCTTAATTCAATTAAATGTTCATTTAAAAATTATTATCCACTCTGAATGACTAACAACTAGGTTAAATAGGAATAACCTAGTTAGTCCATACATGTAGAACTCTCTGAATTCAAAGTATCTGGTTTTAACCACCATCACAAAAGTTAAACTGAAAATTATTACTGGGCCAAAAACTCTAAGCTGCTAGGGTAGCATCTTTTTTTTTTTTTTTTTTTTTAAGTACACAGTTGATTTTAAAGCACATAAAAATAAGAAATCATCTCATACTGGTAAATACCACAGGGTAATCACTTCATTAGATTTCATAACAGTTTTAAATACTCTATTGATGATCACGATCAATTTCAAAATGGTAACAACACAGAAGTTGAGAAAATTGGCAAAAAGTTAAAAAATAATTCAGTAAAAGAGTTTCAACCTAGACTTAAGCTGTAGCAGAGGAGGCTTAGCTTGGATAAAGGCAAACTTTCATCAGAGGTTCACGAAAGTAGAATAGATTCCCATAGGACTCCAAACATGAACTAAAATAGATTAGATTCTCTTAGAGGCCTAGCTGCCCTGATGATATTTTTAAATAAAACTTTATTCTTTATTTTTCTATTGACATAGTTATAAATACACTCATATTTGAAAATTCGAGCATTCTGTCCTCAGAGAATTAAAAAGTAACTTTGGAGAAACCACCTAAAATTTATATATGCTTTGTACATGTACATCTAAACCAGGGATACTTCTAAAGAAAAAAATTTAGATTTAAAATATGTAATGATTTATAAATAAAAAAGACTGGGAAGAATAGAGAAAATGCTCTGTCAATAACTTTGAACTTGTAACTTCTACTAAAAATTAAAAAGGAAGTTTTGAGAATGTTTGATTTTAATCGAAAATGTCAATTCTTAGGCTGAAAACTGCTTCATAAATAAATTGCACAAAACAGCAAGTATGAACTCAGATAATATTAAATATCTAAATATGTAGCTCCAGAATGTATTAAAGGACAATGACAAGTTTGCATAGATATAACAACATAAAACTTCATAATTTCACTTTAAAAGAGGAAATTAAACTCTTTGCAATAAAACAATCAACAGCTAAAAAACAAGAAATTTAAATATTTTTGAAAATATGGTAGACATAGCCTTTTACCTTAAGAATACCTATGAACTACTAAAATAATGAAGCTATTTTAATAGCATACCTTTTAATGTATCATCAGAATTTTTTCCTGAATTGCCAGTAACACATGAAAAAAGCACAACTTTATTCTATAGATAATATTTAATAAATGCATCCCATTACTTTAATTCACTGCGATCAGTATTCATTTTTAGATAATGAATGGAGAAATGTACAACAAAATGCACCATGCCATGGGACTTAGTTCTCTTGTTGCCATCTTTTCTGTTCTCCCATGGCACTTTCCCTTTACACCATGAAGTCTATGTACACATGTATCCTCCTCCTTTCCCATCCATCCGTCCATCCATCCATCCATCTCACATTCATAGGTCCATCCAGCTTATTCTTTCCAAAGTACCTTTCCGTTTGTTTTGTGTTTTGTTGTATATACTCGATTTTACCACTAACAGAATCATTCTAATTTATCTGAAATACAAGGGTAGCAAGGTGGAACACTGAATTTCAGCTAATAATAGAAAAAAGAGAAGACAATCACCTTAGAAGATTAGAAAAGAAACAATATGAAAATTTTGCAACAAATGCCAGACATTAAGCTGAAGAATTAATTTGTGGTTCTCAGAAAAGAAAGCTAACAGCTACGAGAAGAGAATCAGGTGATAATATCTAAAGAGGGTAGGTTAGATATAATTATATGTCTAAATGTACATATAAGTTATATATTTATGTATATAACAGTAATATTTTTATTTTGAAGACAATCACAACATTGCATATATTTATATGTGATAAAAGCAAAAATATTATAATATTTTTTAAAGACTTGAAGAATACTCACCGCTTTTTAACAGCTGCTTCTTTGACTGCAATTGCCTAATTGATCTACAGTCTACCTCAAAAACAGAAACTTTCTGTTTCCACATTGTAAAAGTGCTTACTTATGAGGGTTCTGAAAGTGCTTACTTCTAATTCAGCAAGTCACAATTTAAGATGTCTTCAAACTTAGGTTTTAAAGAATCACTTATATTATAAATATATTTTTGTATTACTTTAGAGAACTCACTTGGCTTCTTGTAAAAATTTTATTTTCAATTCCTGAGGAAGATCTTCTTTACATGTTTTAACAGCAACAGAAGTTTTATCCTTTAATGTGCCCTTATATACTTCACCAAAATTTCCCTGAAAATACAAATACATTCATTGTTTGTGAAGTATGACAATACATAAATCTCTGCCAAATACAAGAAAAGCATGTAATGAAGCATTTTGAGTTAATCAAAGGACTTTGTTAGCTTTATTCATAATCTTGCGTAGAAATAAAGACTGTTAATGTTGCTGTTATCAATCCTCTAACCTTAAATATACTACCCAACAAACCAACCATGTGGAGGTTTGAGGATAGAGGAGAATTGAAAAGGAAAAGAAATGGGGGAAAAAATGAAAGAGAATCGATAAAAGGAGAAACCCAAATTGATGCAAAAGAGAATAAGATTAAAATGAAAAGTATGTAAGTTTCATTCACCTACTTCCCTTTATCCCCTAAGCTCTATATTTTATTAGATTTTAATAGTATCCACTAATGTTTAGAGATGAAGCAAAGATTCTGAGGGGTAACTGCTGGTAATAACCAACATGACCACTTGTCAGTTGGAAAAGACAGAATAGGGGAGTGAGACAGAATAGGGGGGAGGTGACAGAAACAAGGCAGATGAGGGGCCCTCAACAGCTGCTACTGTAGGTTGACAGTCTCTGAAAGGTACCAAGGAGGGGGAGGTGTTTACCCAAATGTCAATGTCACGTGTGACGAACTAAGTTCTATCAAATGTATGAACTCTTAACCTTACCCTATACCTAGAACCCATTTTGATATAAAATGCCATATTTACAGTGTACTTGAGAAGGAACTTTGAAGTCAATTAATCTTACTTTTATTACAAATGTGAAACAAAATATTACAGAGAAGATCAATAAGGCTAACACACTAGCACAACAGCTATTTTTGAATAATCACTTAGGTCTTTCTACGTACACACATGTAATTTTTATATAGCTATAATCACAATATGCAAACATAATAAACTCCAATGTTACTGTTGTTGAGCAAGAAGTCTGCTAGCTATTGTGTTTTAGAGTTTTAGAGTTTTACTTTTAGAGTTCTAAGATAAATGTAACTCTGAACTTGTAAAATTTTTACAATATAAATTACTGGTTATTAATAATTTAGAATTGTTAAAATACTTTTAAATGCCTTTTTAAATGACAGAAGTCCTGTATTCACTTTTTACTATTAAGTCTAATATTCAGCTCTTAGATATTTATAAAATAGTGGTTGATCATGAAAAATAAACATACTTTGAATTCTCAACATAGTAAACATTCATCATAAATTACACAAAATGAGTTTCACACCTGTTATTCTCAAGGTTACCCCTTTTGATGTACATCATTCCCTTAATATCCTCTCCTCCCTTCCATATCCACCTTAAATTCCATGTCAATAATTATAAATACTTTACCATGTTGTCCTTGCTCCTCTCTTAATCTGTAGAACTCTTTTGGCAAATCCACAACCCTGATTAAATCCAAAACTCTGCCTACTCTGCAACTATGCAGCTAAATGTGGCTGAAGAAAACCTATGCTGACTGATTTAACTTTAAATTCATGAACACAAACCTTTAAGGGGCCCTTAATGCTGCTCCATAATCACATTACATTTCTCTAGACCATTCACACTCCCTTTCTTCTAGATGACTGTTTCCTCGTCTATTCTCTTCTCAAATCTCTCATCCTCATTCTTAGCTGATGATTTTGTGTCACACTTCATTGAAAAAATTGAAGCAATCTGTAGAGAACTTCTGGACTCTCAGCCCATTTACTCACCTACTAATCTTCCTTACTGTTATAAAAATGCAATGTTGTGTTTCTATTAAAGTCAATCCTCCATTGTGAACTAAATCTCATCTCCTCTTAACTACTCAAGGATGTTGTCACTCTAGCAATTCTCATCTTTCCTCAATCATGAATTTTTCACTAGGTCATATAACTACAAACCAGTTTGCTATTATTTCTCCCAGGTTACACAACAACAACAACAACACACAAATCATTCTCTTGAAACTACCACTTCATATCTCTGCTTCCTTTTGCAGCAAAACTTCAAAGAGTTACATCCTTGCTATCTAATTCCTCTCCTTCCATTTTCTTTTAAATCCATTCCAATCTGGCTTTCACCTAAAGTATTCCATGGAAACTGCTCAGCCACGTTACCAGTGACCTCCTCATTGCTTAGTTCTCAGTAATCATCTCCTTCGACCTCTCAGAAGTATTTGACACCACTGCTGACTCTTCCTTGGAATACTTTCTCCTCTCGACTTCCAAGGCATCATATCTCCTGCTTTTGTCCCTTCCTAATTGCTCTTTCCCAACCTCCTTAGGGGATTGCTTCCCCCCAGCCCCTTAATGTTGGAGTAACCAGGGCTCAGTCCTTGATCGCCTTCTCTTCTTTATCTAGACTCACTCCATTGTTGAACCCATCTAATCTTATGGTTTTAAATACCATCTATATACCAACAACTACCATATGTGTACTTTTGACTCGGATCTCTCTTCTAAACTCCAGACTTGACATCCAACTGTCTTCTATTATCTGCACTTGGAAATCTAACAGACTCAAATCCAAAACTGAACACCTAATCTTGTTCCCTGAAACCTGTTGCACTCATATCTTATGTCCCTCTTTCTCTCATGCTCCACACAGAGTCCATCACGATATTCAATTCATTCAACTTCAAAAATATATCTAGAACTCACCGTTTCTCACCACCTTCACTGCCACCATCCTGATCTAGCATCATCTTTTAGTCAGATAAATGCAACTACTTCCTAACATTCCAAATCGTCAGCCTATTTTCAGCATAACAGCCAGAGTGACCATTTTAAAAAGTAAGATCATGCCACTCTTCCACTCAAAATCGTCTAGCAACTCACCATCTCTTTCCTAATCAAAAGCCAAAGTCACTACAGTGGCTTACAAGGCAGTATGTGATCTACAGCCTCATCACTTCACTGACTTCCTCTCCTATCATAGTTCCCCTTGCTTACTCAGTTACAACCAAACTGTCTCCCTTGCTCCTCGAACAAATTTTGAATTGGCTGTTCAGAATTCTGCCTAGAACCTTCTTCCTTAGATGTCCACATAGCTAAATCCCTCTCCTCCTTCAAGTCTTTATTCAAAAGTAACCATTTTAATAAGAAATACCCAAACTTCCTACTAAAAATTGCAACTTTGAGTAACAGTACTCCCAAACCCTCTGTATTTTTCACAAGACTTAGCACCTTCTAACATTATCAGATTTACGTATTTATTATGCTTATTGTTTATCTGTTTTTCCCTGCTAGATGGAATATAAGCTCCATAAGGCAAAGGATTTCTGTCTGCTTGTTCACTTATGTATCCCAAGCGCCTAGAGGAGTTCCTGGCATGTAGTAGGCATTTAACAAATACTGGAGGAATGAATAAAATATTTACTGAATACCAACTATATATCATATATAGTCTACTAAGAATACAGTGCTGAAGTTAGAATTCCTACTGTTGTGTTACCTTATATTACTACTAAACTCCAAAGTCCATTAAGTATAGGAACCCTAAATAATTCCCTTTTAATTATTAATGCACTCTTAAGCAGTATACTTTAAATGTTTACTCAGAATAGGTGATAAAAAATATTAAATTTACAAGTCATTTTCTAGTACTCAAAAATATTAGATGAAAATAAGCTATGCAGTGTCTCAAAGTTGCAGTCTAATTAAAAATTATTAAATTTATTGAGATTTAAATGGTACTGCCTTGTCATTGAGAAAATAATTATTCTTTGAAATAGGGAGCTAAATTCCTCCCGATAAACCATACTTTACAGAGTAAACTAAATATAAAAATGGCTGAAATATTTCTCTTTAACTAAAAATATTTTTTCCTCAGTACTGAAATATCCGCCCTCTATATTATTTCTCTATTTCAGTAAGTGGTTGAGTTTTTACAACTTATCATTTAATTGCATTTTCATAGAAATTAATTTCTTTGTAATAATTTTTGACCCAATCACTGCTACTGCATTACTGACCCAGAGGAATATTTCCTTAAGAATGACTAGAGCATCACAGAGTAACTATACACATCAGCTATTGGTTACAGCCGAGGTTCTTTAGAATTTATTTACTAAATAAGTATTAGCAGCTGATAAAAATCTGCTTTCCAATAGCAATTTGATGCTTCCATTTGGAAAAGATATTTAAAAATATGTGATAAGAATCCTGAAAAGTAGATTATTTCAACAGGGATTCATTTTCTCAACATAAAAAAATAGGGAAAAAATAGTTAACTTGTCAAGTTTATATTTGCATCAACAAAGTAATGAATAATGATTTATTTCTTTATCTAAAATGCTGAGATTTAGTATTTAGTCTAGTACTGATCACTCATAAATATATGTAGGACAGCTTTCCCTAAATACCTGGATTTTATACTATTTTTCACATCATACCATGAAGCTAAATCAATTCAAACTTTCATTCAAAAACATCCCTAATTAAGTCATTGACAAAGAAGTTAATATTTACCCATTGGAGCTTAATTATAGATAAAACAATTAGTAAATTTTCAAATAGTCCATTTGATTAATTATCAAATGTCTCCCATTGTTGTTAGACACAACATACTTTAATAATGGTCTATAAAATGGAAGAAACTTCCAACTAGATTGAAAGAAGAGACTTTCATTATGTGAAAAGTGGTCCCCTCTGACTACTAATAGAGCTAGTTACAAAATGAATATTTATATTGAAACATATGTCTTGTCTACATTATTTTTAGATTGAAACACGTGTCTAATGTTGTTACATACTATAATTCCAAATACAATCCTGAAATCCGAAGGAGCAGTATTTCACTTTTTCTAAATTGTCACATACAACCTGAAACAAATGGAACAAGACTATTAGGTGTTTATTTAAATTTTTATTACCTAACAGTTTTGTTTTTTTCCCCAAATTTCAGCTCACCAGTTTTGGCTTCACTACACTGTAATAAAACTATTATGGGTTTTAGTCCTTTCAGGGGAAAACATACATTAAATAGTGTTATTTTTAAATGTCAACAATCATCCTTAAAACTTTCAAAGATGTTCACATATCTTTTTCAGTTAACATTACAGTATTTATAACAGATGTGGTGTTGTGTTCTAGGTTAATCTGCAATATGCCTTGCTGCATACTGGAATAGAAGAAAACTTCGAAGAAAATTTTTAAAATCTGCAGAATTCATAATCACTATAAAGACGTATGGTTATTTAGCTCAGTTGATCAACATACCTTGCCTAGTAATTCTCCCAATGTGACATCTTCATGACTGAGAATCCATTTCTTATCCTACAGCAAAAAAATAAGAAAGAACAGTTGTTTAGTCTAAGCAAGAGTACACTTCCTATAAGATACATTTGAGGCAGTGGGAAATAGACTTAAAGGGATATTTCATTCAGACCAACAGCACACTAAGAAGTTATAACCTCAGGACACAGTAAAGAAGATTTAAGAAATGTCACCACACAACAGGATATTAAAATCTACATTACAGCAAATTTCTACCAAAAATCTCAGCATTCAGAATGAAGGTATCCCTGTAACTAGAACATTGCATGTACTTTTCACCTACCATAAAGCTTAGGCTATGCTATTACTTGTCATTTCAAAAAAAGTTTTGTCATAAGTACATGAGGGAGTTTCACTTTGCAATTCAAAATTTCCTATTCTTACTTGATCTTAGAGAATTATTTTTCTATCAAAAGCATATTACTAAGAGCTAATTTTTCCACATATAAACAGGCCATGAGTTATAGCTCTCTGTGGCATTGTATGTAGTCCCGTATCTCTCCCAAGTAATTTCCCGTGATATAATAAAGCAACAAACATCAATTACAATATCACTAGGGTGCACAAGACCAGTGATGCAAACATGCCATTATAAAAGAGCATCCCATTATCTAATCTCCAGAACTGATTACTACTTAGGGAATATTTGATCATCTAAAATATCTCAGCTATTAAACCACACAATACCATAATGTTAGAAAGGTAAATAGATTTTTTATTTTTTTAAAGGAAGGAAGCAAGGAAAAAGGACGGAGGAGAGAGGAGAAAGAGAAAGAAGGGAGGAAGGGAAGGGGAAAAAAGGAGAGGATAGGAAGAAAGAAGAGGAGGAGGAAGAGGATACTGGAGTGATATTTATTTATGATTTATGTTTTTTAATGGAGTATAGTTTTCCACCATTACAAACACAGACTGAAACATAATTATGATCTGTAGTATGAGTTGTAACAAATAATCAAACATCTTGAAGTAAAAATCCACTCTAACTATGGTTTTAAAATGTCCTGGGCAGTCATTTGAAGTACTTTACTTTCTGAAACACCATGTGGGAAACACTTAACCATCACACTCTCATAGGTAGAAACACTGATTTTTAAAATGCAATAGTTTATACGTGTAGTCTTTCAAACTAAATATAAAGTTAAAGCTATAAAGATCCTGGAAGAAAACAGGAAATCATCTTCACAACCAAGCGAGTAAGCAAAGATTTCTTAGGCACAAAAAGGACTAACTATGAAAGAAAAAAAATAAAAATTGTACTTCATCAAAATTAAAAACACTTGTTCAACAAAAAGCATCATTTAAAAAATGAAAAGGCAAAGTACAATCTAGGAGGACATTTCTATAATATTTATATCTGATAAAGAATTTGTATGCAGAACATCTAGAGAACTCAAAAACAAAATAAAACAACCAAATTAAGAAATTGTATAAAAAGCTTGACAAAAAAAGACAGTCAGACAGCCAATAAGCACAAAGACACTTAACATCATTAGTCATCAGCAACATTCAAATATAAATCATAATAAGCTGGCACTTCACACCCATTAAAATACTAAAATTTAAAAGATTAGAAATACAATGAGATTGTGAGAATATGCAGCAGCTGGAGTCCTCATACACTGTAGGTGAGGATGCAAAATGGTACAACTATTTGGAAAACAATTTGTATGTTTCTTATGAAGTTAAACATATACTTACCTTATGACTTAGAAATTAGACTCCCAGGGAATAACCCAAGAGAAATGAAAACATATCCACAAAGAAGACCCACCAAAAAATGTGTAAAGTAGCTCTATTTATAGTAGCCAAAAACTAGAAATAATTCCAATGCCCATCAAAAGGAGAAATGATAAATTTTGGTATATTCAGACAATTAAATACTACTCATCAATAAAAAAGGAACTCACTATGGGTACACACAATAACAGAACATTTGCAAAATGTTTTGCTGAGCTTTACTATGCAGACATACTTTAAATCCATACATAATTATTCCATTTATATAAAATTCTAGAGAAGGACAATTAATCTATAATGCTAGAAATCAGAGTGGTTGCCTGGGGCAGGGGTTGGGAAAGACTGACTAAAAGGGAAAAGAAATTTTAAGGGGTTATGAAAATGTTCAGTTTCTTGATGTTTCATTGAACTACACATTTAAAACTTGTGTAAAATTTTATTGTACACAAATGATATATCCGTAAAGTGATTTTTTTAAATGAAAAATAAAAAAGCAATACCTTCCATTTATCTTATTTTATTTTCATTTATTTTGAATATTCATGAGATACAAAGCGGATTGTCCCCCTCTTGCCCATGATGTGGGGGCCAGATTCATATTGGGGACATACCCGTTACCAGAAATTGCTTTTGTACCCTTTGTCCCCTTCTAATTATCCCCCCTCCCCCCTCTCCCACTCCCCTCAAATTCAATTTGTACCACTGGGAATGTTCCCTCCCTCTCGGATCATGGGACTACTGTGGTCTTTCTTTCCTGCCTTCCTTTCTCTCTTAGCTCCCACATATGAGTGAACAAATGAGGTATTTATCCCTCTGTGCTTTGCTTGTTTCACTCAACGTAAGTTTCTCCAGGTTCATCCAAGTTGTTGCAAATGGGAGTATTTCATTCTTTTTATGGCACAGTAGTATTCCGTAGTGTATATATACCACAGTTTCATTATCCAATCATCTATTAATGGACATTTAGGTTGGTTCCATATCTTGGCTATTGTAAACAGAGCTGCAATAAATATGGGAGTGCAGGTATCTCTTCGACATCATGATTTCCATTCCTCTGGATATATACCTAGAAGAGGGATTGCTGGATCATATGGAAAATCTATCTGTAGTTGTTCAAGAAACCTCCAAATTGTTTTCCAAAGTGGTTGCACTAATTTACATTCCCACCAACAGTGCAGTAGTGTTCCCTTCTCTCCACACCTTCGCCAGCATTTGTTATTCATCGTCTTTTGATCATAGCCAGTCTAACTGGAGTAAGGTGAAATCTCAATGTCGTTTTAATTTGCATTTCCCTGATGACTAGTGATGTTGAGCATTTTTTCATGTATCTGTTGGCCATTTGTATGTCTTCCTTTGAAAAATGTCTATTATTCAGCTCCTTTGCCCATTTTTTAATTGGGTCTTTTTTTTTTTTACTGTATAGTTGGCTGAGCTCTATGTATATTCTGGATATTAGTCCCTTGTCAGATGAATAGTTGGCAAAAATTTTCTCCCACTCTGTAGGTTGTCTTTTCACTCTCTTGATTGTTTCTTTTGCTGTGCAGAAACTTTTTAATTTGATACAGTCGCATTTGTTTATTTTTTCTTTTGCTGCTTGTGCTTTTGGGCTCATGTTCATAAAGCCTGTGCACTGACCTAACTGCTGAAGTGTTTCACCTATATTTTCCCTTAGTAATTTTACAGTTTCAGGCCTTATACCTAGGTCTTTAATCCATTTTGAGTTGATTTTAGTATATGGTGAGAGATGCATATCTAGTTTCATTCTTCTGCATATGGATATCCAGTTTTCCCAGCACCACTTGTCGAAGAGGAAATCTTTTCCCCAATGTAGATTTTTGTTGCCTTTGTCTAATATCAGATGGCTATAAGCCTGAGGAGTGATTTCTGGGTTCTCTATTCTACTCCACTGGTCTGAATATCTATTTTTATACCAGTACCATGCTGTTTTGGTTACAACAGCTTTGTAGTATAATTTGAAGTCAGGCAGAGTTATGCCTCTGGCTTTGTTTTCTTTGCTCATGATTACTTTCGCTATTCAGGGTCTTTTGTCCTTCCATATGAAAGTTAAGATTGTTTTTTCCATTTCTGTGAAGAATGTCATTGGTATTTTGATGGGGATTGCATTGAATCTGTAGATCGCTTTGGGTAGTATAGACATTTTCACAATATTAATTCTCCCAATCCAAGAGCATGGAATATCTTTCCATCTTTTTGTGTCTTCTTTAATTTCTTTCAGAAGGGTTTGTAATTCTCATTGCAGAAATCTTTAACCTCCTTGGTTAAATTGATCCCTAGGTATCGTATTTTTTTGGTGACAACTGTAAATGGGCTTACTTTCTTTATTTCTCCTTCTGTTCATTATTTTAGTATATAAATGCTACTGATTTCTGGGCATTTGTTTTGTATCCTGCAACATTACTGAAGTTATTAACCAGCTCTAGGAGTTTTTTGATAGAGTCTTTAGGGTTTTTGTTTTTATATACTATCATGTCATCTGCATCTCCAATCTGGAACCCTTTCTTTCTTTCTCTTGCCTACTTGTTCTAGCTAGGACCTCCAGCATTATGTTGAACAGAAGTGGTGAGAGTATACATCCTTGTCCTGTTCCTCTCCTTAAGGGGAAGGCATTCAATTTTTCCCCATTCAGAATAATACTGTTGGTGGGCTTGTCATAAATGGCTTTTATTGTGTTAAGATATTTTCCTTCTATACCTAATTTGTTGAGAGTCTTTATCATGAAGGAATGTTGAATTTTGTCAAATACTTTTTCAGTATCTATTGAGATAATCATATGTCTTTGACCTTGAGCTTGTTGATGTGATGTATCACATTGATTGACTTTTGTATGTTGAACCATCCTTGCATCCCTGGGATGAATCCCACTTGATCATAGTGTATAATTTTTTTAATATGTTGCTGTATTCTAATTGCTAATATTTTGTTGAGGATTTTAGCATATAGGTTCATCAAGGATATCGGCCTGTAATTTTCTTTTTTGTTGTGTCTTTATCTGGATTTGGTATCAGAGTTATGTTGGCCTAGTAGAATGAGTTTGGGAGAGTAGAGTCTGTTTCAATTGTCTAGAACAGTTTCATGAGAATTAGTATTAACTCCTCTTTAAAAGTCTGATAGAATTCACCTGTAAAGCCATCCAGACCCAGAAGTTTCTTAGTTGGAAGACTGTGTCCACTTCGATCTCTTTGCTTGTTATTGGTTTGTTCAGGTTCTCTCTCTCTTCTTGGTTCAGCCTTGGCAATTTATACGTGTCTAGGAACTTATCCACATCTTCCAGATTTTCGAATTTGTTGTCATACAGTTGTTTATAATAGTCTCTAATGATTCAATGTATTTCTGTGGTGTCAGTTGTAATGTCTCCCTTTTCATTTCTGATTTTTGTTATTTGGGTCTTTTTTTTAGTTAATCTAGCTAATGGTGTGCCTATTTTGTTAATTTTCTCAAAAAAACCCAACTTTTAGTTTTGTTAATCTTTTCTATTGTTTTTTGGGTCTCTATTTTTATTTACTTCTGCTCTGATCTTAATTATTTCTTTCTGTCTACTGCCTTTAAGTCTGGATTGTTGTTGTTTTTCAAGTTCTTTGAGGCATAGTGTTAGGTCGTTTATTTGCAGTCTTTCCGTTTTTTTGATATAAGCATTTACTGCAATAAATTTCCCTCTTAATACTGCTATTGCAGCATCCCACAAGTTTTAGTATGATGTATCTTTATTTTCATTAGTTTCTAGGAATTTTTTGACTTCCTGTTTAATTTCTTCTTGGGCCCATAGGTCATTCAGGAGCCTATTATTTATTTTCCATGTATTTGTATATCTTCCAGCGATTTGCTTATTGTTTATCTCCAGTTTTAGTCCATTGTGGTCTGAAAAGATTGCTGGAATGATTTCATGAGGGATCCACCCCCATGACTCAATCAGTTTCCAACACTGCCACATTGGGGATCAAATTTCCACATGAGTTTTGGAGGGGACAACACATCCAAACTCCATCAGTAGGTGTCTAGAAACTTATCCATATCTTCCAGATTTTCATATTTGTTGTCATACAGTTGTTTATAATAGTCTCTAATGATTCTTTGTATTTCTGTGGTATCAGTTGTAATGTCTCCCTTTTCATTTCTGATTTTTGTTATTTTGGTCTTCTCTCTCTCTCTTTTTTTTTTTTTTTTTCATTAACCTAGCTAATGTTTTGTCTATTTTATTTATCTTCTCGAAAAAACAGCTTTTTGTTTTGTTGATCTTTTCTATTGCTTTTTGGGTCTCTATTTCATTTAGTTCTGCTCTGATCTTAATTATTTCTTTCCATCTACTACCTTTAGGTTTGGATTGTTGTTTTTCAAGTTCTTTGAAGCATAATGTTAGCTCAATTTATTTGAATTCTTTCCGTTCTTTTGATGTAAGCATTTATTGCAATTAATTTGCCTCTTAGTACTGCTTTTGCAGTATCCCACAGGTTTTGGTATGATTTATTTCTATTTTCATTAGTTTCTAGAAATTTTTTGATTTCCTGTTTAATTTCTTCTTGGACCCATAGGTCATTCAGGGGCCTATTGTTTAGGTTCCATGTATTTGTATAGTTTCCAGAGTTTCTCTTATTATTAATTTCTAATTTTAGTCCATTGTGGTCTGAGAAGATACTTGGAATGATTTCAATTTTTTAAAATTTGCTGAGACTAGATTTGTGACCTAATATGTGGTCTATCCTGGAGAATGTACCATGAGATGATGAGAAGAAAGTGTATTCTTTAGCTGTTGGGTGAAATGTTCTGTATATATCTGCCAAGTCCAGTTGGCCTAGGGTGTAGATTAAATCCTGTGTCTCTTTGTTGACTTGTTCCCTGGAAGTCCTGTCCCATCCTGAGAGAGGGGTGTTCAGATCACCCACTATTAATGTATTAGGACCTATCTCCTTCTTTAGGTCTAAGAGGGTTTGCTTGATATATGTAGGTGCTCTGGTATTTGGTGCATATATGTTTATGATTGTTAGTCTTCTAGCTGGATAGTTCCCTTTATCATTATATAATGACCTTCATTGTCTTTTTTAATGTTTTTTGGTTTAAAGTCTATTTTGTCTGATATAAGAATAGCTACTCCTGCTCATTTTTGGTTTCCATTTGCATAGTATCTTTTTCCATCTCTTCACTTTTAGTCTATGAGTGGCTTTACAGGTGAGGTGGGTCTCTTGAAGACAGCATATACTTGGGTCTATCTTTTTAATCCAGTCAGTTAGTCTGTGTCTTTTGAATGGGGAGTTTACTCCATTCACATTTAGAGTAGTTATTGAGAAGTGTTGTTTAACTCCTGTCATTTAATTGCTATTTAGGGAGTTTAAATATCTTTTAGTCATTATTTTCCCCTTTACTTCTCTTCTTCAATGTGAGTTGGAGATTTAAGGCACAATGGTTTAGCTTCTTTCTCTTTTTTGCTGGCATTTTTGTTTCAACTGTGGGTTTTGCTCTTTCTTGTGTATTCATGATGATGGTCACCATTGTTCAGAATCCAGAAGAATGGCTCCCTTGAGAATTTCTTGCAGGGCTGGTTGAGTGGTGGTGAACTACCATAACTTTTGTTTGTCTGGGAAATATACTATTTCTCTCTCATTTCTGAAGGAGAGCCTTGCTGGGTAAAGAATTCCTGGCTGGCAGTTTTCTTCTTTTAGTATTTTGAATATATCATTCCACTTTCTTCTGGCTTGTAGGGTTTCGGTTGAGAAGTCTGCTGTTAGTTTGATGGGGGTTCCCCTATAAGTGACCTGATGCTTTTCTCTTGCTGCTTGTAGAATTCTTTGTCTTTGAGCTTTGTGAATTTAACTATGATATGTCTTGGGGAGGATATTTTTGGGTTGAATCTGTTTGGGGACCTTTGAGCTTCCTGGATCTGAAGGTCTGTATCTCGCCCTATACCTGGGAAGTTTTCTGTTACTATTTCCTTGAGTAGGTTTTTGATACCTTTTCCCTTCTCCTGCCCTTCAGGAATACCCACAATTCAGATGTTAGAGTGCTTGAGATTGTCTGCTCTCTCTCTTAGGTTTTCCTCATTATTTTAAATTCTTTTTTCCTTTTTTTCGGCTGAGTTATTTCAAAAAGTACATCTTCAAGCTCTGAAATTCTTTCTTCTGCTTGCTCTACCCTGCTGCTCAAGTTCTCAGTCATGTTTTTTACTTTGTTGAGTGAGTCTTTCATTTTTAGAAGTTCTGCTACACTCTTTTTTATGGTATTAATTTCTTTGTAGATTTCCTCCTTCATATGCTGGATGTTTTTTCTTGTTTCATTGTGTTCCCTAATTGAGTCTTCCTTTATTTCTTCACGTTTTCTTAAGATCATTACTCGAAATTCTTTTTCAGACATTTCAAGGATTTCCTGTTCCATGGAATATGACTTTGGAGCATTACTGTATCCTTTCAGTGGTGTCATTTCTTCTTTATTGTTTGTACTTCTAGTGTTTTTTCACTGATACTTTGTCATTTGGTAGGGGGTTTGCTTCTTCTATTACACTGAGGTTGGCTGTGGAGTGCCTTTGGTTGCTCCTGCGGGGGGTGAACTGTCTTGCTTGACAGTAGGTGTGGTGGTGGTTGTGTTGAACCAACTTGGTTGGTCTGAGGTGAGATGAGGGGCCATGTGGAGCTACGTGGTTCTGCTGGCTGGCTGGTGCTGGCTGGCTTACCTGCGCAGTGCCAGTTAGGGGCAGCGGGGCGGGGCCTGGAGCTCGCCCCTGCCTGGGTCCAAGGCCACGAGGTGGGGTGGGGGGGCTTGTTAAGCTGCACAGTTACATCGGCTGGCTGGTGGGTGCCAGTGGGGTCACCTGTGCGGTGCCGGTTCGGGGCGGCAGGGCAGGGCGGGGCCTGGAGCTCCCCCTCACCTGGGTCCAAGGCAGTGGGGTGAGGGGCCACGTGGAGCTGTGCGGTTCCACTGGCTGGCTGGTAGGTGCCGGCGGGCTCACCTGTGTGGTGCCGGTTCAGGGTGGCGGGGCCAGTACCTTCATTTAAATAGCACTTTTGGGGTTAATCCCACCCCTCCATACATATATTATCAAAAGCTATTCTTCAAAGAATTTAGTCTGGCAGGCAGGAGAGTTACTAAAGTTGCAAAATGGATTTTTTGAGAGTTTTTCCACTTTAGACAATGGTAAACTATGTGATCCAGATCAACCCTCCCACTGTAAACCACTGAAAAAGCAGGATAAACTGTATAAAATAAACAAAGAAAACCCTATAAAACAGTTTGAAGGCACTGAAGAGCTACTGAAATACCGAAGAACTGAGAGGCTAAGTTTAGGTTAAGAAAAGAAGCCAAGTTAAGGATTTATAGGCTACTTTTACCCTTAAGTGTATATGCTGATTGTGAAAGCAGCAGCCAATAGGCAAAAAATAAATGAAGGAAGGAAAAGAATAGAATTCAGGAACTTCCAAAGGCAAAAGGCCCTGATAAAACACCCCAGGTTTTTCATTATAACCCCAAAAATACCACACTATGGTAGAAAAGGTAACCTGGAAATGGAAGTAACTAAGCCTATCTTCTAATCATCTCCATCACAGATCGAACTAAATTAGGGATTGGCAAAGTAAGCCTTTGGGCCAAATTGGCACTGCCTGTCATGGCCAGCATGGTTTTTGCATTTTTAATAGTTGGGGGAAAAAATGAAATAGTAGTTTGTGACACATGAAAATCATATGAAATTCAAATTTGAGGGTCCACAGATAACAGATCTATACATCAACAGAAACTATCCCATCTAAGCTACAGAGAGAAAAAAGAGTGAAAAGAAATGAACAGTTTCAAGGACCTATGGGAAAATAACAAGAGGTCTAACATTCGTATCATCACATTTACAAAAGGGAAGGTGAAGGAGTGCAGTGTAAGAAAAAATATTTTTATAAAATACTGGCCCAAACTCCCTAAGTTTGGTTAAAAACATGCACTTACAAATGGAAGAAACTCAACCAACTCCAAAAGGTATTTACAGGGGAACAACTGGAATGATAGAGACTTATCAGTAACCATGGAGGCAGAAAGAAATGGAACAGTACTTTTAAAATACTGAAAGAAACGACTGTCAACCCAGATTTCTATATCCAGAAAAAGAAGGTGGAATAAAGACATTCTCAGATGAAGGAAAATTTGTTGCCAGTAGACTTACTCTAAAATAATTGCTTAAGGAAGTTCTTTAGCCAGAAGGGAAATGATACCAGAAGGAAACCTGGAATACAAGGAATAAAGAAAGAACAACAAAAATGGTAAATAACTGAATATAGTAGACTTTTCTTCTCTTGAGTTTTTAAAAATATGCTTGACAGGTTGAAAGGAGAAGTTATAACATTGTCTGATAGGTTTTTCAACTGATGTAGATGCAATGCATAAGAAAGGACAACAAAGAGGGGAAGGTACACAGATCTCCACAGTGGTAAAGTTTCTACATTCCACTTGCAGAGGTATAATATTGATTCTTAGTAAACTGTGAAAAGCTAAATATGTATATGATAAATCCTAGAGCAACTGCTAAAAGAAAAACAAAGCTCTATAATCAAAAATATAAGAGAAAGAAATGTAATAGAATTAAAAAGGTTCATATAACCATAAAGAGGGTAAAAAAGGGGAAATAAAAAACAAAGAGAGCAAACAGAAAACAACAAAATGGTATCCCTAAATCCAAACATACTAATAATTATATGTAAATTGTCTACAATTTAAAGGCATTTAAAAGGCAGAGATTGTAATAAAGTACTTAAAAATGAATCAACTATATGCTGTCTATAGAAACAACTACAATAATAGAGGTATTCTAAGTAAAAGGAAAGAAATATAAAATGCAAATATAATTCATAAGTTGGAACATCTGTAGTAATGTCAGATAAAAAAGAGTATAGAGCAAAGAAAATTATCCTGGATAAAGAGGAAAACTAATAAGGATTAAAGTGCGAATTCATCAACAAAATATAATAATCCTAAATGTCTATGCTTTCAACCACAGACATTTCAAAATGAAGGAAATATTTACAGAATTGCAAGGAGAAACAGAAAATTTCACAATTATAGTCAGAGACTTCAATGCCTCCCTCTCTGTTACCCATAGTAGTAGAGTGAAAAATCAGCAAGGATATAAAAGAACTGAATAATATCATCAACCAAAGAAATCAAATAAACATTTATAGAACACTTCATTCAACAAAAGCATAATAAACTCTCTTTTCACGTGCAAAAGGAAAATTCACAAATTAAACTATATCTTGGGTCATAAAACAAACCTTAACAAATTTAAAGGAAGTGAAGTTATACAAGATGTGTTCTCTGACAATAACAAAATTAAACTGGAAATCAACAACAAATCAATAACAAAGTTAACAGGAAAATTTCCAAATACTTGGAAATTAAACACACTACTGATTTTTGCATGTTGATTTTGTATCCTGTAACTTTATTGAATTTGTTTATCAGCTCTAGGAGTTTTTTGGTAGAGTCTTTAGGTTTTTCTCTATATAGTATCGTATCATCTGCAAACAGGGACAGTTTGATATAAATTCCAAAGAGATTTTTCAGATTGTTAAAACAATAGGAGTTTCTTAAGAGACAGCCCACTACCAATAGCATCTATAAAACCTTATCACACTCTTAGATGTACTTTAACCATTTGAAATACTTGTCTATCTATGCAAGGCATACCTCCCCTCTCAAGCTCCATCAATGTAGCCCTTTCCTGCTCTTGAGTGTACCCCTCTGACTCTACTAGAATAAAAGCACCAGAAAAACCTGGACTGGAAAGAATTAGAGCCCTATACCAACCTCCTTTCTTGACAGTTATCATCCCTCTGTCTATCCATCCCTCCCATCTACTTAGTCATCCACTCATTCCACAACCTTTATTAAACATTGCTACTTGTAGCAGATGAGAATTATGACTTTAGGTAACTGAAAAAAAAAAAAAATCGCTAAAACACCCAGTGATGAGAAACACTCTACTTTATCAACAAAAAAATTTCAGTTGAATTGGTCTCATTCTTACAAGGCTGTTGACTATTATTAACTTTTATTAATTGGTTCTAATACTGGGAACACAAAAAATGCATCTCTTCTTTAGTATGTTTAGTGTTGTTATAATAGAATACAGAGGCTGAGTAATTTACAAAGAAAAGAGGTTTATTTGGCTCATGATTTCAGGGTCTGGAAAGTTTAAGATTAGGCAGCTGCATCTGTTATGGGCCTCACGCTGCTTCAATTCAGGGTGGAAAAGTGGAACGGGAGCTGGCATGTGCAAAGATCACAGGGCAAGAAAGGCACGAGAGAAAACCAAGGAAGCGAGGCTCTTAACAAGCTGGTCTCATAGGAACTAGTCCATTCCCACTACAGGGAAAACTTCCTCACCCCCCGCAGGAGG
Organism: Cynocephalus volans; assembly: GCF_027409185.1. NCBI lineage: Eukaryota > Metazoa > Chordata > Mammalia > Dermoptera > Cynocephalidae > Cynocephalus > Cynocephalus volans. Next base: position 95,317,421 of record NC_084461.1, on the reverse strand, counting down.
ACATTTATCTATTCCTAAGGGATCTGCCACTAGGACCCAAACACCTGCCACTAGGTCCCACCTCCCAACACTGCCACATTGGTGATCAAATTTCAGCACGTTTTGTTGGTGACAAACACATCCAAACCATGGTAACTACATAACAGCGTATCATGCTTGGAGCAAAAAACCACATCCTCCTGAAGGGTAGGTTTTCCAATGTAAATATCTAGCATTCCCACTATAATTTTTCATGCAAAGTAATTTTAAAACACTTCTTTTTCTTTATAGGCAACTTTGTTGAAGGCTGCCTTTCGATATATCTTGTTAGTGGTGTAAGTAGATGTTCCAGCTACTATAGAGCTAATATTTGACGGGGTTTTTTTTACATGTAAAATAGACCTTCTGTATGAAGGTTATTGGTCAAAATTGAAGGTCAAACATAAAATCCACATGATGTAGCAACCATACACCTGATATAACCCAGAAAATAACTAGGAGTCTTAAATTTTTCAAACATTCCTTCATAATAATAAACAAAACCATGGGTAATCTTTGTGAATATAACAGCATAATAATGATCTTTAGAGACTTAGGACAGATAATAAGCAGAAACCACATAATTATTACTTTAATATGTTTTTGTATTTCATCTTTAAAAAAATCAATTCATTGCATTACAAATGGGTATAAGAGATGAAAACAAACATGTAAAAGTGATTTTTTCCCTGTATATCTCTAATTATTCTAGAGTTATTTACACTTTTGCAGCATCAAATATTTGTATCAAAAATTCCTGACACTGGAGAGTAAAAATATTTCTAAATTTTGTAGGTAAATAATCCTATTACTGGATATTCAATGTTTCATGGACTACCCACTTTTCACACCCTTGACAAGAAAGTAAATAAATTGACTAAATTGACTAAAACAACAACTAAATTGAGGTAATTGATGATTATGTCATGACCTATGATGGTATTAATAAAAGTGCAAGGAACAGAATTATTTTGGAGATATTCAGGAGATAGAATATGCACTCCGGTAATTATTGGAAGATGTGAGCTGAAGATAAAGATTTTGGTAGCCTTATAAACCCAAGAAATCACAGTGTACTTTCTAATGGCCTCTCTAAGTAAGCAACATTTATTTTTGTTAGCTGATTTGCAAGTGAGATTGAGAAGTAGAAGGAGTGGATGAGAAGAACTCGTTGCTCTTCTGGGGAATTGGCTGAGGCTGCTGAATCTGGTTCTAATAACTTGTGGATATGAAGGAACTTCTGTCCTGGCTTAGTTTGGGTTCTTCCAGAAGAGGGCTCGGACAAGAATTCAAATGCAAGTACAGATGCTCCCTGACTTATGATCAGGTAACGGGATTATGACACCATAAACCCATCATATGTTTAAAATTTCCTAAATTGAAAATGTACTTAATACACCTAACCTACTCAAGATCATAATTTAGCCTAGCCTACCTTAAACATGTTTGGAACACTTAACATTAGCCTATAGTTGGACAAAATCATCTAACAAAAATCCTATTTTATAATTAAGTGTTGAGTATCTCATGTAATGTATTGAATACTACATGGAAAGTGAAAGAAAGAATGGTTGTATGGGTATTCAAAATATAGTTTCCACTGAATCAGCTTATCACACCATCATAAAGTCAAAAAATTCTAAGACAAGCCATTATAACTCAGGGACCATCTGTACTTAACGTGAGAAGTACAGGGAACAGAAGAAAGTAGGGAAATAATACAGGGAGGTGGGGACAGCCAATAAAAGGTAAGCTATTAAACCACACCTGAGTGGGACAAACTCTGGAAAACGAGATCAGACATATGGCCCAGAATTAGACCACCCAAAGTGTATATATTTGCAAACTCCTCAGTATCATTGACTGAGGGCTGCAGAAGGGATTTAATCCCTGGCAATTCTTGTGGCAGACATGGGCAGAAGAGCCTTCTGAGGACCTAGTAAAAAGGTCAAAGGTGAACATACTTGTAACTGAAAGTTGGCCTGAGTATGTACACCGACAGGTCTGAACGATATCAGCAGGGGACTAACATCTGCTACAGACCCTTTTATCATTGATGTATCCTGATTTTCCTGAAGACTCAAAATCCCAATGGATCCCTCTTCTCCAGACCTTCCTGTCCCTCTTGTCCTCCCCAACTCCTGTATTTACCAGAGTACAAATCTCTCTTCTTTCTACCTTTACTCCAAGCCTCCCACATACATATTTGGATGTAGAGTCCAAACTACCATTTAATAAAGGAATAAATTAGTTTAAATTTCAAAGGCCATGACTTTAAGAAAAGAAGCAATGGGCAATTCTAATTTAACAGTTAAATAAGCTAAATAATAATCACGTGAGCTAATTATTTAATTTACAGATATTAATGTTCATGTTTTTTAAAATCTTAGTTATATTTAGTGTGAGTTGTCTTTTGACTACCTCGTCCTGAACCTCTTATGTAATATTTTGTATTATTTGTCTATGCTTCCACTACTTCTAGTTATGAGATTTATGGCACATCAATATGCATCTGGAATTTACCCTCATTATTAATAGAGGTTCATCACCTTGACGAAGTAAGTACTCTAACGTGCTCTAGCAGCAACACTATTTTCATAATGCCCATATTCTTTACTAAACTCATTACAATCAGCATAAAGTGGCTTCCAAATTTCTTTCAAAAATCCATGAGAATGCACCTGATATCTACTGTATTTCTAAATAAATAAGCGAAGTCTTACCATGTGAAGTAAAAGTTACAATTATAAATAATGCTAGAAAACTATTTCAATATCTCATAAAAATCTTCCAATTTAACACTGATTATATATTTAGGACATTTAAAAGTTGCCTATAAAGTGAAATTTACCAAATTAAATGTTCTCATTAATTCCACTTTCTTAGAAATGATGGAATTTGGCCTCAAGATATAAATTATACTTATAAATGTCATAAATCTTTAAAAATCATATAATTTTAGGAAAAGTGATATTATATAAAAATATGAATAATTTTATTCAAAATAAGTGATAACAAATTAATTCAATTAGCCAGGGTTATTTTTCATGTATTACACAAGAATTTCAAAGCAAAAAAAATCAAAGTTACTACCTAAAGTGATCTACAGATTCAATGCAATCCCATCAAAATACCAATGAAATTCTTCACAGAACTAGAAAAAACAATCCTAACATTTGTATGGAACAACAAAAGACCTTGAATAGCCAAAGCAATTCTGAGCAAAAATAAAGCTAGAGGCATTACACTACCCAACATCAAATTATATTACAAAGCTATTATAACCCAAACAGCATGGTACTGGCATAAAAACAGACACTCAGATCAATGGAACAGAATAGAAAACTCGGGAGTCAGCCCACATACTTACAGTCAACTGATCTTTGACAAAGGCAACAAGAAAATACACTGGGGAAAAGACTGCCTCTTCAATAAATGATGTTAGAAAAACTGGACATCCATATGCAGAAGACTAAAACTGGACCTGTACCTTTCATCATATTCCAAAATCAACTCAAAATGGAGTAAACACTTAAATATAAGACCTGAAACTACAAAATTACTAAAAGAAAACTTAAGGGAAACACTCCAGGAAGTAGGACTGGGCAAAGACTATGAATAAGACCCCAAAAGCACAAGTAACAAAAGAAAAAATAAATGAATGAGATTATATCAAACTAAAAAGCTTCTGTACAGGAAAGGAAACAATCAACACAGTGGAAAGACAACCTATGGAATGGGAGAAAATATTTGCAAACTATACATCTGACAAGGGATTAATATCCAGAATATATAAAGAACTCAAACTACACAATAGAAAAACAAATAATTCAATTAAAAAATTGGCAAAGGAGGTGAATAGACATTTTTTCAAAGGAAGACATACAAATGGCCAATAGGCACATGAAAAAACGCTCAACATGACTAATCAGAGAAATGCAAATCAAAACTACACTGAGATATCATCATACCCCAGTCAGACTGGCCATTATTAAAAAGACCAAGAACAATAAATGCTGGCAAGGATGTTGAGAAAGGGGAAACCTCTTACACTGTTGCTAGGACTGTAAATTAGTGCAGCCATTATGGAAAACAGTACGGAAATTTTTCAAACAACTACAGATAGAACTATCAAATAATCCGACAATCCCGCTACTGGGTATATATCCAAAGGAATGGAAATCATCATGTTGAAGGGACACCTGCACTCCCATGTTCATTGCAGCTCTATTTACAATAGCAAAACTATGGAACCAACCTAAATGTCCATTGATGGATGACTGGATAAGGCAAATGTGGTATATATACACAATATCATCCATAAAAATGGATGAAATTCTGACATTTGCAGCAACATGGATGAGCTTGGAGAAATTACGTTAAGTAAAATAGGCTAGACACAGAAAAAGAAATACCACATCCTCACCCATAAGTGGGTGGAAAAGAAGGAAAGAAAGAAGGAAGGGAAGATAGGAAAATGGGAAGAAGGGAAGAAGGGAAAGACCCCACTAATATGCTGAGCTTTCAAAAGGAGAGAAAAAAACCTAGGGATACTAGAAATGGGGGGGTTGGAGTGATTAGTTGAATATGAGGCATGAAGAATAATTACGATTTGTAATAATGAATTAAATATATATACATACATATAAAATGAAAAATGAAAGTTTAAGGAAAGCAACATAGAGCATTAGAAGGTCCCTTAACAGTTAATCCAAACTTAGCACCATATTCTTTAGCAGAATACCATGAAAATTCTACTTGCTAATTAAAACCTCGTTCCTTATTCTTCAGAAAAACTCTTGGCTTTCAGAAATTACTATGAAAATAAGAAATCAGAAATAATTAGAAATAAATAAAAATAAATTAGAAATTAATAGTTAATATGAATAAAAGGTAAGAGGAGATATTGAGACATAAAGAAGCAGTATTGATTAAAATGTAAATTAAAGGGGAAAGTATTTCAACAATTGAGATTAAAATTTGTAACTAAGCAATCTGGTAATTTCCAAATTAGTTCCTTATATTAGAGTGAATTTTTACATATCAGTCTTTTTTACAGTAAAACACATAATTGAGTACTATCATGAAGAAAGCATATTTAACTTACAGAAATTATTTTAATAGGAATTTGAAAGTTTATTCAATAGATTCTTTATAGTTTACAATTTCAAACTTCTTCCATTCTAGCCCCAGAATTGCAAATAAAATTGATGAGATTCACCTTTTTTTTTTCTTTTTCTTTTCTGAAAAGGATGTACACAAGAACTGGTATGGCTAACTGGTAAACAGAAGACTGAAAACTAGAAATACATACCTGAAATACTGTTCAAACCCAGCCTGCTCCTACTATAGCAATAAGACAATGAAATGTAATTATATTTACTCTTTTATAAGGAAGTAAGACTCTTAAACAGAACAGTCAAGAGGATGGATTCTGTATAGTCAAAGAAACTAAGAGGAAAAGATTTTTCTGGGACTCATTTTGAGGCACAATATAATATACAAGAAGGTACAAAGCAGTCTAGAACTTACCAGACTAGGCTGACTTACTACAAGATAGCCAAAACAGCAAAATAGCATGCTGGGCAAAGAATGGAAGCTGAGAAACAGTTCAGAGCCTACCTCCAAATACATCTTACTGCATGCGTGTGTGCATATGTGTACGTGTGCTGAATTGTGCTAGAAATTCAAATTTATGTGAATTCAAAGGTAAGTTAAACACGGTTCCTATTTTCAAGGGCTTTAATATAATCATACTAACGAAAAGAAGCTAAGAGGGAATAACACAAAGTACAGACCTGAAACACTGACGGACCAAGTGGTCAATATTATCAAGACGGCTAAAACGGCTTCACGAAAGAGGTTGATACATTTCTAAAATTTCTCAGAATAACTTTCTCTTTACTTCCTAAAAGCTACTAAACTAAGAAAACTATAAAGTTCTTGCTGAGCTGGTCAGAAATACTACCTAATGTCTGTAGAAAGAAAACATTTATGTCACTTCCGGAAGACCTTGGAAGGAACAGGAAAGGGTAAACTGAAAGCTATTTTGGGTGCAAAAATGGGGCACAGGGAGTATGTGTACATGTACAGGGGTAGAGGACAGGGGTTGGGCAAGAGTACCCATGTTTCTTTTACCTATCTATGGTTGGTGACTATCATCATTCCACCAAGACCAGCTTTCTTCTCTCTAACGTCTCCTCAAACTAAAGTTTATTTTTTTATTTCATTCCCGAACTTTCTTCCAGTCTACCTTGCAACAGTCTCTCTGCCATAGGCCACAGAAGCCACTACTCCTTTAGGACTCAATGTAAATATACTGAAGGGGAAGAGGTGAGAGGGTGGGGAAAAATGCAAATCTTGAATTTTTAGAACTCTCGGTGCATAAGAACATATTCCATTAGACATTTGTAAAATGCTGGTTATGATCTATACATTGGATACATTATAGGTAATTTTAAGAACCCCAAAATCATTGCTAGTACTGCTTCTCTAGGAAAGTCCATCTCCAAACAAATGAGTTAAAGATAAACTTTTAGAGTACACCATGTTCAAATGTTATTTAAAATATCACGTGAGTAATGCAACATATGATAAAGGAGTTCAGAGGGGAAAAAAGCCATATTGAGCTAGAAAAGTTAGAAAAAGTCTCAAAGAAGAGGCGGTATTTGAGATAAGCCTTGAACATGGATATGATTTTTATATGCTAAAAGGAAAAATAACTTTAGCAGTGGCATAGAAAGAAGTGAATATCTTATAAGTAGAATGAATACACCAATATGGTGAAAGCACAGAGTTTGGGGTGTTTTTTTATTGAAACAATTGTAGGACACATAGCTGAAAAGCAATACCTGTATGCATTGCATGGTGATCAAATCAGGATAATTAACATACCCATCATTATAAAACATAATCATTCTTTGTGTCCATTAACTAATTTCATGCCAACCCCACTCCTCCTTTCCTACCTCTAGTAACCACAGTTCTGTTCTCTCCTGAAAGTTCAATGTGCTATTGTGATCTTTCCTTTCTTCCTTCCTTCTTCCCTTCCCTCTGTCTCTCTCTCTCCAGCTCTCCCCATCTCTCTGTCTCTCTCTCTCTTTCTTTGAAAGCAAAGACTTCTTAAAGTGGAGCAGTGTTGGGTAAATAACTAGAAATATACTTTCCAACAAGACCACGGAGAGCTTAGCCAAGCAAACAAGTATTCACTTAATCTTATAGACCAAAGATCACCAAACTCTTTATTGTGCAATCCTTTAATTTTTTTTTATAGTGAGCATTTGGTCTACTATACAAATATATAATGTATATTATCCAGCATCCTCAAAAAAAAATTAAAATGATGTGGTTGTTGGACAAATGGTATAAACACAATTCTCCTTGCTCCTTTCCACAGGACAGGATTACAACTATAAACCCTGCAAATAATGCCAGAGGCAACCAAAGAACTCTAAAAGGTGGTAAGAGGAAGGTGAACTGGTTTGGGACCCCAGTAATGAGAAAACAACATAGTGGCAGGATGTCTTATGTCCCCCTGACACAACAGAAGGCAGCATGACTCCCAACCTAGCAACAGAAGGCAACCCACGGAGGCCTATTCCTCCCCTAGATTAAATGGGAGTCTTTGACAACAGCAGATGAGCCCAGCACCACCTGCAAGGGGATTAATGGGAGTTCAGCTAATCAGCAGCCAGGGGAAGTGCACTCTTTCCCAGCTGGACCTGAGACTAGGCTGTTTCAGCAGGAAATATTGGGATGGCCCAGAAGCACCAGAAGCAGGAGGGACCCAGCCTAACAAGCAACCAAGCCAAAGAAGCCACTTTGTTCCTGCAGGCTTGATATCTCCCTCCTTCCCTAAGAAATACCAGGGCAGCTGGGCTATACTGGCAAAGGGAACACTGCCACAAAATGCAGCCTAGCCTGGGAAACCTCTTTGTCCCATGGACCTGAGACTCGTATGTCAGACACAACAGAGCAACTGAAGGGCATTGGTAAAGAGAATTCTACAACAAGGACCCAGTCCAGAAGTGCTCTCCATTCCCTACAGGCAGAGGAATTCGACCAAACAAGCACCTAACAATCTCATAGGCCTGAGACTCTCTACCCCCATAGTGAAAGATAAACCAGCAAAACAAAATAACTCCACGAAGGCTCTGAAAATTAAATTGTCATTGAAACTACAGCTCACTACAGCAGGCCAGGACCTGCATGCTAAACCTAAACAAGGTGGCTGCCAGCAAAAACAAAAGATTTAAACAGAACCCAGAGTCTCCTAATATAATAGATTAAATGTCCACGGCACAATAAAAAAATCATCCATTATATCAGGAGCCAAAGAAATCACAATGAATGAGAAAAGACAGTCAACTGACACCCTCACTAAGATGGATCAGATGTTGGAATTATCTGACAAGGATTTTAAAGCAGCCACAAAAATTCACAACAATCACTCACAAATTCTCTTAAAATTAAAACACACAGATTATCTCGGCCATAGAAATAGAAGTTGTAAAAAAGAACCAAATAAAATCATACAACTAAAAAATACAAAACGAAAATTCTGAAAACTCACTGAATAGGCTCCACAGTAAAGTGAAGATAACAGAGGACAGAATCACTGAACTTGAGGACAGATCAACAGAATTTATCCAATCTGAACAACAGAGAAAATACTCACAGATTGAAGCAAAAAATGAACACACCCTCAGGGAACTGTGGGGCGACAACAAAAGATCCAACATTTCTATCATCAGAGCTCCAGAAGGAAAAGAGTAGGGCTGAAAGTGTATTCAAACAAATAATGTTTGAAAAGTCCCAAATTTGGCAAAAGACACAAACTTACAAATTCGAGAAGCTCAAAGAACCTCAACTAAATAAATCCAAGCCAAGACACATCATAATCAAACTTCTGAAAATTAAAGACAAAGAAAGTCTTGAAAGCAGCCAGAGGAAATGACAGCATTATCTATGGGGGAAACACCAATTCAAATGATGACAGATTTCTCCTTTGAAACCATGGAGTTCAGAAGGAAGTGGCACAAAATTTTTAAGTGCTTAGTGAATTGTCAACTGCAAGTATTACATGTGGTAAAACTATCTTTCAAGAATAAAGGGAAAATAAAACATTTTCAGATGAAGGAAAACTAAAAGGATGTGAGCAAAAATCTAAACGGAGTTCTAATATCTTCTTCCCAGGCCCCAGTGAATTATTTTGTGTACCCTGGACACTCCAATGCAGCAGACACTGGAAACATAAGGTTAATTAGGATAGTATAGACATAATAAAAATGGTTTGTGGGACAATTCCACCTTTTTTAACTTTCGCAATAACTGAGTTTGAAGAAAGTGTTACCGCAGCAGGTCTATTTTATTCAGTTTCTGCTTATCTCTTTAGTCATGGTGATGACTTTTAGTAAAACTGAGAATTAAAATACTGGAATATTAAAAAATTACTGAGTAATGTTTGTCCACATTTTTGAAGTGGTAAGTCAAAATTAACAAAGTTGTCAGCATGTTTAAAGCAAATATGAAAATTCATGCTATGCAGCTGGTGCCTGGTTTGGGGTCCTCACATGGCTGTTCATGTAGCAGGTATATGATCAGCTCCTTGCAAGAACTTTGGACTCCAAGACTCAAATGGGATTTCCTGGACAATGACATTACACATGTCCCTGCACTTTGTACATAAAAAGACACACCCATACAATTCATGTATAAATAGGGCAAGAACGCCTGTGTTTGACCTAGCCTTTGCTGTTCCTGCATGAATCCTTTGCTGTAATAAATCTCAGTCTTGAGTATAATTTTATATTAAGTTATGTGAATCTTTCCAAGGAATCCAGTGAATGAGTGAGTAGCAGTGGAACTGTCAAGACACTAAGGGTGCTTTGAGCTTCTGAGAGATAGGTTACTCTGGCAGCAAATGGCAGAAACAAGTGTTTGAACCCACATCTGTCTGACTCCAAAGCTTGTGTCCTTTCTAACAAATTGCAGTCTCCCAAAATAGAGCAATTTATTTAAAGCAAAGTATGACTCATTCAAGTTCAGAGATTGTTGTGCAAATCATTTCAATTAACTGAAACATAATGGGATATATATTCTGTTTCAAGTTCTAGTCCTGAAAGAAGATTTTTTTACTTCTTATGGTCTATATACTTTGTTTCAAATGACTGCTATGCAAATCAATTGTAGATTGCTTTTCATTCATTGGATTTATTAGATTAAAATCTAATTTAAAGCTTTACATTTTGCATATTCACAGTTGTGTCAAAAAATAAAATCACAATAAAATTTTCCATTTGTAATCAAGTAAAACGTCTTTATATATCAGGTAGAATTATGAGTCAGTTTTAGATAATCCTTTATATAGCCTGTAACCTATAAAAATTACTCACACTTCAGTCTCCATACTACTTTTTGCCACTAGATAATATATGACAAATATTCCATTTCCCCACAGTATCTCATATCAATTTTTTCTACAAAATATAAAGAAATCATTTGAAAAGAAGGTATCAAAAAAATTAAGCCTTTATAGTAGCACTTTCTACTTTCATGAAAACACTTTGTTCTTGTAAATCCTACATCTTTACACATAAGTAGTATTATAATGGGCATAAGCTATAAAAATAACTGGAAATAAAACCTAATTACAGTTTTAAAATGTTAAAACCTAAATCTTAGAATTAATTTTGCTTACAAAGGTAGCCATTTTAAATAAAATGAACAAAATAGGAAATAAGCAGCATGTCCTTTGTTCACCTGCTGAAGACAGCCAGCCACAGTCTCCCCAGGCTGCAGGGCACTAATCATGCTTCTTGGTGTACTGCCACAGGGTACAGCAGATGGTCATTATTTATTATGCCAATCCTTCCCTGCCAAGTCTCTTTGGGATGGCTGTACATTTCTTCTTAAAGTTATCCTTCTAAAAAACTTCATAGGGTATAGGAACATATTTCAAATTCGATCTCAAGCAGGTAAGTCAGAGTGGTTAGGAGTGTGATTTAAATTAACACCTCACTTTGATTCACATTCAGTTCTCCAGGAAGAAAGCCCACCTTAAAGAAAATACTTCAAACAAACTAAAGAACAATCTTATTCTATCACCATACATCTTCCTGACATTCAAAATTCAAATAAATCTTTCTTCCATATAGGTGAAAAAGATGAGTTATACTTTAATTCAATATTTTCATGTTTAAATCATTATTTTGATAATTACTTTTGCCTTAAACAAATACAAAACACTCACTAATACAATAATACAACCTATTTCCAAGCAAGAGCCAACGTAATGTAGATCTGAGTTGAGAATTTAGTTACCCAAAATATTAGATATTTAAGCTTTGTCCAAGCCATGGTCAAATGGATGCTAGTAGTCAACTAGTATAATTGCTTTTTAAAAAAAGAAAAGGCAAAAATTTAAACAGAGACTTCTAAAAGTTTACCTCACTACAAAGATTTAACACCTGAACCAGATGGATTTCTGAATATTCTGACAACATGATATTTTAGAGCTTTTATTTTTGAATGCACAAGCCCAACATATAATTCTTAGAAGAAGTAATTAACAAACTGCACAATATAAAACATAAAATGATTGTCAGAGATTATAATTTTTTTAAGTATTCTTACTGAGAAATAATTGCTATCTCTACTTTTCTTTTATACACAGGTTTCCAGTCAGCCTGCTTTCCCTGCTTAGCCTGCTTAGCACATTTGCTCCACTCAAAATCTCAACCATAGCATATTTTTAGAATCCAAGGATTGTTCAGAATTTGATCAGCTTTGTCATTAAAGTTATCAGAGTTGCTTTAGAGAATAAAAATCCTTATTGACAAGTATGCAAAGTAGTCTGCCTGTCTGGAATCCATTTGAGAAGCCTTGTTTAAATGCTCTAGAAATTAATTCTAAATAATCCAAAAGTACATTCCTCCAAAATGGTTCTTATTCAGGAAAGACATATTATTGCCTTAGAAAATATTTCATTACATTTGCAAGCTACATAAAATAGATCTTGTGTTTGGTTTACTTTTATCCTATCATTCTAGAAATAATTTTAATTGCCCTTATTTTAAACTCTTGTGGCTCAATTTCTCCTATTTATATAATAAACTTCTGTTTCTATTAACATACTATTAATTGAACAAAAGGCTGTATGATAACTTTATGTACATATACTAATATTTTCTAATTCATTTTTAATCATCTAAACTTTAGAATGTCTAATTTTCTTAAGAAAAACTTTCGGAGCCAACAGTATGTCTTCTAAAGAAGTAGTATAGATGACATAAGTGCAAAAATGCTGATGCAGACCCTTTCCAGGTTCTGGTAACTAAGTGACGGAAAATAGCCAGCTAAAAAAATCTGCAGGTTCTACCTGGTCTATCAAATTCCCGCAAGAAATATCTTATTATTAATCTATAAATACTATGCCACAGATTTATCTCTTTTGCTGATGAATTCGTTTTAACAAACACAATGTGAAAGGCACAAGGGTTCATTAAAATGAGAACAAAGTATAGTTTCTGTTCTCAGGAATTTATTATCCAGTGAGAATAGGAGAAAGAAATGGGGATCAGATAGTACTTTATCCCTAGACAGCAAATGATGAGATTCCTAGCTTTTTCCTTTTAATCTTAGTATCTATCACTGCCCCCCCCCAACACACACACTCCTTCCCACCCCCATACACTTTGGCCACCCTCTATCAGGTGGGTTTGGCTCTCTCTCCAGTGTCTATTAGAAAGGAGGAGACCTGCCCATGAGCCGAAGTGGGTCAGGGCCTTGCTCTTGGGGATCTCTCTCCACTGCTTTCTTTCCTCCTCTTTCCACTCCATTCTATGTATTATAGAAGCTGCATGAAGAGGTGTGCAAGGAGTGACTCATCATCCTTTCTTCAAGGAACGTATACTGGTGTCTTTTTGTTGGGCCATTGGGATTATCACTGAAACCTGAGACTGGCAAGAGGCTTCTAAGTAGCATTATGGACAATTCCATGGGATTTATCAGAACCTTCTTCAATAGCACTCAATTTAGCTAAGAAAACTAAATGATCTATGGAACTGCAGCATGAACTTTCTGTTCTACATAAGTGTTAAGAGAGTGAGCTATGGGGACAAACTGCCTGGGCTTTAAATATGGCTGTGCTGTACTAGCTGTGTAACTTTCAGTCACTAGTGGATTGAATTATGTCCCCACAAAACTCACTGAGGCTTGAATTGTGTCACCCAAGCCTTACGTATTAGAAACTTAGCCCCCACTGTGACTGTTAAGAGGATGGGAAATCTTATTTTGGTAATTGAAAGGTGGAGCCTTAAAGAGGCGATTGGATTGTAGAACCATGCAGTAGTGAATGGATTAATAATGATGGTCAGGGGCGTGGTTCTGAGGGCTTTAAAAGAAGAGAGAGGAGAGTCTGTCTCTCTCTGCTCCCACCATCTTGCAATGTGAGATCCCTGGGTCACTGTCACCACTACCAGATGAGCTTTGGACTTCCCAGCCTTAGAAACTGTAGCAATAAATTTTGTTTTTCTTTATAATTACCTAGGTCTGTGTATTTTGTTATAAGCAACACAAAACGGACTAATACAGTAACTTAGCCTCTTTTACTCTCAGTTTTCTTATCTGCCAAGTGAAGATAAAAACAATACCTACCATATAGTGTGGTTCTTAGTATTATGAGATACTTATAAAGTACTCAGCACAGTGCCAAACACACAATAAGAGCTTAATGAACATTAACCATTCTTCTCCTTACTCAAGATCCCCAAAACTTTGGGGGATCATCCCTCAAACTCACCTACGCCAAGCACCTTATCTTTCCTTTTAAGCGAACAATGATTCTGCTCATTCATTATTTATTGAATATCTAATTAAGTGACAGGCATTGTGCTAGACAGGGTGAGCAAAGCAAAGTCTTTCTTCTTAAGAAAAAGTGAGAATCAGTTTGCAAATTAAAAAAAAAAAAAATTACAAAAAAAACACAAAACATAAACACTGAGACAGAGAAAAAAGCTGAAAGTAAAGAGAACCATTTAGATAGACTGGCATTTAAGCTGAGCCTGAAACCAGGAAGACAGAGAAAGAATATTCCAGACAGAAAGCAAAGCTGTAACAAAGGCTCCAAGACATGAGAAGAGTGTGCTATGTCCAAGAAACAGAGAGTCCATATTGATCCCCTGTGTTCTAAACATGCATATATGTCGAGAGCCATCTTGCTATAGGGAATGGCATGGGAGCCTGAGGAATGATACCCCTTGTTCAACAGGCTGCAAGGGGGCCCTGTATGTTTGACATGGCTCCGTGGAATTTCCTGTTTGTTTACAACTAATTGATCACAACCAGTTACAGATTTCTTTGTTCCTTCTCCACTCCCACTGCTCCACTTGACTCACCAAGAACATGTCATTCCATAGTAATAATAAGAATGACACAGTGTATTTGAACAAACTTAAGAAGGTTCATTTAACTTTTCACTTTGTCCCCTTTGCTGTTCCTGGAGTCTCTTGGCAGGGAGATGAGAAGTTTTGTTACAAAGATGAATAAGTTAGATAGTAGAAAAACATAAATTTTGATATGAACAGGTTTTGTTTAAATCAGTTTGTAACATAAAACTTGTATCACTAACATAAAATTTAATAGAGATTTATAGTTAAGTTTTATGATAAAAAAATCATGTTATAAATATTGTGATTTTGATTATAAATTAAAATGACTATATTATATAGAGTATAAACAATTGTCAAACATAACTAATCAATGTTATTAAAATCATGTATAGTAGGATAAGTAAGATTAAAAAAGGGTTAAATTGTAAGCTAAGAAGGTTAAGAATTTTAGTTCAAACTAAAAGTCTGATGCTCTTTAAAGCCAAACATGCTGCTATTGTATAGTTTCCTGGCCACAAGCCACAGGCTTTGGAGTGAACTATTGATGCATGACTGGGTGTTTTTGTCACAGCATGAGTGCCTTGGAATGTTTTGACCTTTCTTTTTCAATAGGATCAAAACTAAAATGTTTTGATTAAAAGATGAATCAATATGTAAAAGATTAAGTAAAAACATATAAATAAAGCAAGATTCATGTGGTCATTGTCCACACTTGCACTAGACACTTGTGGTCCGCCGTTTTCTTTTTTCCTCATCCTATTCCACACCACCTATTCAGGTCCAACGAATCCTGCGGAGCTGGTCTCCGGCACATATACGAGTATCCAAGTGCTTATATGAAATCTCCACTTGAATGTCTAATAGTATCTCTGACTAACCATGTTCACAATAGAACTCTCAATTCCTGCTCCACCAAAAATTGTGTTCTCCATTTGGGTCTCAAACCAAAAATCTTAAGAGTCATTGTTGATTACTTTCTTTGCCTCATCCCCATCAGGAAAAAATATGGATCTACCTCTAAAAGATCACTCAACACATCCACTTTCTGTCCATCTCTACTCCTACCCATTAACACTAAGCAAACATAATTCCTTTCCTACACCACCGTAATAGTCTTTTAACCTGATTTTCTCCTTCTATCCTCCCCTTACATACATTCTAAAAACATGAGTAAAGACTTGGGATTTTTTAATGTAATTAAGAACCCGTTATTCTCTTATTAAAATCCTCCAATAGTGTCCCATTGCTCTTAGAATAAAATCCAAACTCTTTTCCACAGCATAGGAGGATATGATCAGTCTCCTGCAACTCTCTATCCTTATCTTACTTCACTCCCTTCTTTAGGGCTTCTTTTCATTCCTTATGAAGACTAAGCATTTGGTTATTGTTGATTTTGAATCTCTTTACATTTTTACTACATAGTTATTCTACCTCAAATATCTGTAATACCTACTACTTGGAACGTATTTTTTCACCTCTGCAAATTCATTTTCATGTTCTAGGTCTTTGACTCAAGTTACATCTCCTCAGAGAAACTTTATCTGACCATATTATCTAGAATGACCTTCAAAAGGTAGTAATGTATAGAAATATATTATGCCATTAATATGTGCAGGGCCCAATGTCACATATCTAAGTATGTCAAACTTATAAATCAAGTTAACAAACTGTTAAATATTCCATTACTCTGACTACTATACCTCTCTAATAACCTGGAAAGCCAAATATTCACTTCTCAAGAGTTCTACACTAGAACATGGCAGCATAGGAAAATTCTGCCCAGGTCCCACACTTCAGGCCTGCCCTCTTCTCTTCTCATCCTCCTCCTCCAGGAGCCTAGCATGTGATGCCAGCAGACACCCCTTCCCACACATTGAAGCTGCATCCATGTGTCCCTCAAAACTATCACTTAGGCAGGGGGCTCAGGGTTGCTGGAGCAGGGAATGTGAAATCCTAGAGACCCTGAAGTAAAATATACAAACTACATGTGGGCACATATTCTGGGTACTGCAAACTCCTTAACTGTAGGGTGGGTGCACCTGGAAGAGGGCCAAAGTGGAGCCAGAGCATGAGTCCCTCCTTCTGGGTCTAAGGACATCATCACTTTGCTTATTTCCTTTTTACCATGCTCAACCTATAATTATTTTATAAATTACTTGTTTCTTTATCTCCTTCCTCTAAAAGGTAAGTTGTATATTTACAAGGCTCTGTCTTGCAATGCTCAATACATAATAGGTATTTAATAAATATTTTTTGAATTATACTTCTTATAATGACACAACATGAAAATACAGCTGTTGGGGGGGGGAAGGCACATATCTCACAAGGTCATATTTCACGAATATCAACCAACCCTAAGAAAACTAATCATTTGCATTTCAATTAATCTTATTTAACTAAGACTTATAGTTTAGTGAAAAAATAACTACTTTATAATAATGAGACAGGATATATGTTGTTTATCCTAAAGCCTTAGTAATTTTATAAAGTATTAAGATAAATACTAATAATCCCTCATTATAAAGGCTAATAGGTAAGAAGAAATTAGCCACTAAGAAAGCTTACTTTTAGAAGAAAATATTTGAACATATTCTACTATTCAGAATATTCAGAATATGCCTTTAGCAAATCAGAACTTATCAAGTAATGTTAGAATACAAAAAATAAAAAGCAATTTCCATTTGTGAGTTTGAAAATGCATTAAATGACTTGGTAATTATGTTAAATATATCCTTATACCATGCATTTTTTTAAAAATATAGAAATTCCTCAATTTCAACAGTAAAAGAAAGATCCAGCAAGATTTTACACAGAAAATCCAGCATTACAGCCCCTGACCTCACTCTTATTCAGGTCAAAGAAAACTTAAAAGGCCTACAATTACTGAAGATTTAAATTTTACTATTCTCCTACACACCCGCTAAAAACTAAGTTTGTTAATTAAAATGGTAATAGGACAGCACTGAGTACAGCAAAACAATATTTATATATAATACATCTTTTTGGATCTGATCATTAGGTGGGTGTGAAGCATTTCGGCATTTTGTGATAACAGATATATAAGATAGCTACATAAATTATTCTATTCAATATGAGGCAAAACACTTAGAATAACTTGAATTTAGAGGAGAATAAAGGTAAAATAGTTCCTTAACTCCTGGTTATGAGCATACCAATAATATGATGGTCTTTAAGCTCTGAGGGTAAAAAAAAACCCCTCCTTTTATTCAGATTAGTCTCAAATCAAACAAAACCATTTTAACATGTCCTAGCACCCAATTATGAGTTCTTAAGTAGGGAAGAAAATGTAAAAACTATTGAGACACACATGCCACATATCTCCAACAATTAAAATAAACAAAAGGAGTTCATTAATAAGAAGGCTTTTGTTTGGCAAAGTGGTTGGAAACCAATTTCAAGGTTTCTTTAGAGTCTTCGTGAAAGCCAGAATGTAATTTCTACTTTTGAACTTTTGGCTACAAAAACATAAAGTCATAAGGCAGAGCTAGAGAACAAAATCTGAGCCAAAAACTTACAAGGGGATATAACAGCTGGATAAAACATAATTAATCTTTCTCATACATCAAGTTCTCTACCCAGGAAAGATTTCCAGCAAGCCAATTTTAGTAACTGAAAAACTCCAAGTCATAAAAAAGAAAACTGTAATCTAAATGTAGTTTTAACTATACTGACTTGTTTTCTCCCCTAATCTAACAAGTTAATGATTTGATGGAGTATGTCTCTTTATTATACAAAAAAGAATGAAAGAGGTGTTGTTTGTTCATTTCTCTGTTAAGTTGGTCTTTGTAGAAATTTTGGTCTTATTTCTAGAACTATGGTGGAGACCAGCAACATGGGCCCAATTTAAGCTGTATTGTATACGACAATAAAGCAATATTACCGATTTCTTAAAGCACAATTTTAAAGTAAACTTATTCTACAAATGCTGAACTTGCTCAAAACAACTTTGCAAATGCACTTTAAAAACTGCCTTCAGACAATTTAAGAATATTTTCTTTGTCAGCAAATTATCAATCTGTGCAGGTAGATTTAATTTTCAGAAAGTCAAATGTGATGAATGTGGCAAGTGGTCAAATTTGTTGAAAAACAGTTTGAGAAGTAATAAGATCAATTTTATGTTGTTTGAAAAGTTACCTTGAAGACAATTCTAAATGACATAAATATTTTTAGTAAAAGGCAGCACTCAGAGTTTTCTCCAAGATTATCTTGATAATATGGTATGTATCGTTATCATCAGTATTTTTAAAATTAGTCTTAATTTATAGATAACATTTCATATACATGGACCTATATCTGTATTTATATAAAAAATAGGCTGAGTTTGGGAAGTAAAGGGTTATCAGTAGGCTTGTGACTCACTTCTTCCCCGGGGTTGCAGGAAAGAATGCCAGGGTGAACGAATGACCTTCACCAGATCTCTTTGTAAAGTTATGAATAGACTGGTTTTCAAACTTTAGCCTGCATCAGAATCATCCAGCAGGCTTTACGAAACAAGATTGATAGTCTCCTCTCCTAGAATTTCTAATTCAGTAGGTTTGGCATAGATCCCAAGAATTTGCATTTCTAGTAAGTTCCCAAGTAATACTGACACTACTGATCTATAGATCACACTTTGACAATACTAATAATAATACTTTGGTATTTACTTGAGAGAAAGTTACCAGAGACAATCTATCTATTAAGTGTTTTTAGCAGGATATACCTGGTCTTCTAGATTGCTTGTTGTAAATAAACCTGCAATTTGAGGATTTGTAAAGTAATGGGTAAGTGGAGAATACACAGTCACATAAGAATTTCTTTTTATGAAATTAACAGAGTATAAAACCAAAGAACTCCCAAATCAAAATGGCATACAGTTTTTGAAGCTTGTGTGTTAACCCCAAACCAAAACTTACTCAAATGTGGAGAAAGGGATTTTTTTTTTTTTAAACAGCTGTATATGATGGATTCAACCTCCTCTAGAAAGAAACACTACATTTGTGCCAGGTTTCTGCTTGTATGTTTTGAATTTTTAGAACACTTTGGTGTTAGATAAAATATATGATTCATATCAATCGGTTTGGCAATTCAACCTTTTGGGTTAGACAAGTGGATGGAGAAAGTCACATGGTTCAACAGTACTATTACCCACAGCAATCAAGGTGTTGTACTCTGTTTATTTTTCCACCTTTATTTGTCCAACCACGGACTAGAAAAAAATACTCAGAAAACAATGTGGGGGAAATGCAAGTCTACTACTTATGTCCTTTTTAAAAATTCATATTTTGCTTAGAGAACATGATGAATCCTTAACAACTTTGTGAGAAATAATTATACCTCTGACATTTTAAAAGGCCACTATATGCCAAACACTGTAATGTTTACGTATATGATTCCATTAAAATCTGCAGAACCCTACCATACAACCATAATTCCAGTTTACAGATAAGGAAATGGAAGCTCAGATTAAGTGATTCACCCATTTTACACATCTACACTATTGTAAAGTAAGTCTTTGCTACTAAAGTCTGTTCTTCACCAGCAAACCATACAGAAAATTGTAAAAAGGCAAATTAAAATTTAAAAAGGGTGTCAAATCCTCGGTTATTCGAAGTTTTCTACATGTACACTCTCAATGGTAAGATATCAATTATTTTAACTCCATATTAAAGTCACATTGAATTATTGATTATTAGTCCCAAATCTTTATATGTTTATCAGAAGACAAATCTGTTTCTAAATGGGCAGTTTCTAAAACTACCTACTTTAATGAATATTACTGATGTTTTCTAGTCTAAGTGATTTCTGTGGAAAATCTGTGGACATAACTTAAAATTATTTCAGCCTGGTATAGTTTGTCTCAGTTTCAATTTTCTCCTCATATGTCTCCTATTCAACTAAAACTTCACAGACAATTAGAAGTAAAAATCTAGAATATTAAGTCATTGCACTAGGCATTCTAACAATTACAGGGAGAGGACAGTAAGTTGACTGTATATAAATGATGTCCTTTTTTCACTACTGTTACAAAGTGAGATGTTAGAAATAGAAATCTTTAAAGGATATTTACAGAGGAAATGAAAACAAAGGTTCATACAGTGACTATAAAGGACCCAACCATGATGTATGCTACCATTGGATGGAGATTGTCAGGAAAAGAAAAGAATAGTGACTCTCAACAATGCCTTTGGTTCTCATATTTGAGGAAAAACAAGCAGGTTTTGTGGATTTCCTGGGTGATGGTCATTTAAGTACACAAATTTCTACATTGAGCTATTGGATTTGGTCTCTCATAAGACACATTCTATCTCAAATAAATGAATAAAATAACTATACTAAAGATAAGGCCAATGATATATTTATATATCCTCCAAAATTGGCCAAAATAAAAGCTAAATAAATATTTGTATTTGGACCCAAGCTAACAGAATTAAAATTTATTGTCATATGCAAATAAGTTTCATGTTTTCTTGTAAATTATATTATTTCAAGACAAAGTGTTCAAAAATGAGTAACAATATGTGTAAATATATGATATTTACTTATAAAGTATAAAAATCTTATGTCCTTTGTGTATTCCTTCAGCAATCATGAGCATGGGACACATCCAACATTGCTTCAAAACAAAACAATCCAAAACAATTCTTAGAACAATATGCTTTATGTATTTGGAATTTATGAAACAGAATACCTTAAGTTCTGTAATAACTATCTCGTCTTCTCTAACAATTTTTGATTTTCAAAATGTACATAACATCTTTTTGACAAATCTAAACAAATTTAAGAACATTTTTCTTTCTATGCCCCTTATTGGTCCTGCAATCTTCTCAAGCTCACATCTTGAAGGGCAGCATAATATAACTACCTCATTTCAGTAAAAGGCATGTAATGAAAAAAATTCCTAAAATAACTAAGCAAGAGAAATAAGAAAATAGCATGTTTATTACATGGGCTATATTAGTCTGCTTGGGGTACTTTAACAAAATACCATAGACTGGTTGGCTTAAACAGAAATTTATTTTCTCACAGTTCTGGAGGCTGGGAAGTCCAAGATCAAGATTCTGGCCAATTTGGTTTCTGATGAGGGCTCTCCTACTGCATTGCAAACTGCTGCCCTCCCACTGTGTCCTCACATGGTCTTTCCTAAGAGTATACATGTGTAAAGAAAGATCTTTCTCTTCCTCCTTTTATAAGGCTACCAATCCTACCAAATTAGGAACATACCCTTATGACCTTATTTAACCTTAATTACCTCCTAAAAGTCCTACTTTCTAATATAGTCACATCGGAGTTAGGGCTCCAACATATGAATGTGGGGAGGGGGAGACACAAAATTCAGTTTATAGCACATGGTTAAAATCTAGAATAATCTTGAGGAAAATATATTTCTCAAATAACAAATAGCTTGGATCTAAACAGTGACTAAGTATACAAATACACATTTCGAAGTTTTGCTATTGTTTTGTAACTAAAAATTTTTGCCTGAAAAAAACATGAGTTACAATTAAGTTACTTGATTTATATTTGTGGTCACTTATCAGTGATTAAAGAAAAGATGGTCTGACAGAATTAGAGGGGGAAAAAAGTATACAGGTATATGGATTAAAGTTGTTCTTGGTTAAAGTGAAAACAGTTTTCTACACACTTTCTTGGAACTTTACATTAACTTATAGCACCTGCTCAGTCATTTGCTGTTTATTCATTCTCAACACAAGTCCAAATCAGAGTGGCTGATGCACAGAGAATTTTTAATCAGTAAAGATGATCTTGAGCTACTTAGAAAGTATTCCTCCAGCAGGTTGTCACCTGGCCTTGTCATCTTCAAGCTTATTATCAAACTATAAAATTGGGATGAATAAAGGGGTCCAAAATTAACAGTATATCATATGCTTCCCTATATAGACTGCCCTGGTGTGCACAAAGATTTCATGAAACAAATGCAAACAGGGATAGAACAGAAACATGTAATTATATTCTCTGGCCTCTGAAGAAGTAGACAACTTAGGTCCACTATGGAAACAACAGAGAGGAAAAACCTACCTAGTAAAGGGCATTCTCAGCTCCTGGTGCCTTTTTTCTCCCCTTTACGCACTAATAGTGATCCTTAAATTGGATGTGGCTCGGTCCTCCAGGAGGAGTGAAGGAAATGCAAATACCTATCCTCTTTCATGAGCACCCAAAGCCACAGAAGGTAAATCACAGATGCAATATGACACAGTGATTCAAACAGTAAAGATATCTTGTGGAGGATGACAGTATTTGGGAATATGAAAGGGATTGAGGAAACAGAAAAGGACACATGACATTGACAATGAAGGAAAAAGCCAATTTCTAAATGACAGTAACTCATTCAAAGCTAAAATTTTACAGTAAGAAAACCACATTTCTGCTTTGCTAATAATCCTGTTTCGTTTTGAATTGCCATATTATAATGGTATCTTCTGCTTTCCCCAGGCATGATGTGCTGATCCTGCCCTAGTGCTTCCACAATTCTGTTCATGCTTATGTTACCTGTCACTCTGGATTGTAATGATCTGTTCACCTGTCAGCCTTCCCTGGCAGACTGGAAGCTCCTTGAGGCAGAGACTATGTCTTAGTCACCACTATAGCTCCACAATCTATCAAGAAGCTGTCATATAATGAGCATTTAATTAATGTGGCATGAATGAAGGAATGAATATATGCTCTCTCCAACTACCCTTTTGTAAAAAAGCCAAGAATTTGACTCTCTGTATTTTAAACATTTTTTTAACTTATCTAAAAGTCAATTTTAAAAGAAAAAGTTATTTAATGCCAAGGGCTGATATTTCGAGTTTTACTACAAAAGAAACACAGTTTTTTGATAAAGCACAGTTTTAAAAAGCAATGAATAGCAAACACTTATAAATGGAAATGATGATACCACTGTGATGACTGCAAAGGGGCTAGCTGATGTTGCTTTAATATAAATGCTGTATGGCTATGTTAGAACCAAGGAGCTTATGAAATCATAAATACAGTAGATTCAAGATCCATGTAACTGTCAAACACAAAAACAACTTTTTCCTATAACTAGATTGAGTCTGACATTATTTCTGGAGACACAAATATCATACTTTCACATTAACACCTACAGAGACATTTAGAACAAAATGTTCTTTAAAAATCAACATTTAAAAAGACAACTTTAAAAACAAAGCTAGCACTAAAGTCAGAAAATGCACTTAACACTCCATCAATATTCTAACAGGTAATTCCACTCCATATGTTCAGCAAAGTGAGAAATAAGTGAGTTAAGTCTGCAATAAGAATCTTTATTTCTAATGTCCCTTGCTTTTGTCATTTTAAGTCTGTCAAGTAAGACTTGCAGAGCCTTCTATTTTTATTTCATTATTCATCATATTCTCATAAACTTTTCCAGCATTTATGCATATTGATTTTTTCCCTTGGAGAAGTGGTAGACTAACAGGTACAAACTATGCTATTAACGTAAGTGAATCATTGTACAATATATGCATGTATTGAAACAACACACTGTACCCCACAAATACATACAGGTAAATGTTAAAATTTTTTAAAAAAGAATTTTGCAAAGTGCAAAAAAGAAAATGAAAAAGAAGAGAAACACTTCATAATTTAAAAGTGTAATTAGCAGTTATTTTCAGCCACGCTTCAACATTTACTTAATGTCCTATCAAGACAAAATATATCTCTCTGAACATACTTCTTCAATATCAAGTTCTATACATACTGTTGATGTAGTGCAATCACTATAACACAACATGGGTCTCAAAGTTTTGGAAAGACTTTCTGGAATCACATTACATGCATAAAAGTTATTGATTTAAACATAAAAGCTGTTACTTTGAAACAAATGAATAAAAAGTTGGGGGTGGGGGAGTTAAGTACCTCTTGGAAAGGACTAAATTAGTAGTGGGATTTCAGATTTAACCACAAAATAGATATGTAAAACTTTAATTGGCACATATAAAACTTGCCAGTCAATTGAAGGCAATATTGCTACCCCTGCTATAAAAGCAAACTAAATAAACAAATCACCAATTCTCCACAACTAGACTTTCTACATTTGATCACTAAGCCAGCTCAGTTATACTGATCTATGTGAATATTATCTTTAGCGTAATCATTATCTTTACCAATTTAATTTACTAAGCTTTTTTTTTTTTAAAGCAAACATAACATAGTCTCTACCTTCAAGAGGATCACAATCACAGACATCTTCACAATAAGTAAATACAATAAAATGAAAGTTACATTACAGAGAAGAGAGTGGTAAATTTTATCAGTGACTGGGGCTGGATGGCCAAACAGTAGGTAAAGGAGACTTTGCTGGGTAGACAGCGTAAGGGTGATAGGGCAATAGTCCAAGCAAAGAAAACAGCATGGGCAAAGTAACTGAAGCATAAATTTCATAGTGGATGTTAGGAAGAGAGTTTGAAAAAGGAAGCAGTTGGAATCAGGGACTGATGTAGCACTAGATTTCCATAATCGGAGGAAATTGTATCAGTTCTGTACTGCTTTGGAGGTAGATATGCTGTTTGTCATAACAAGAAAGGGATAATGAAAGAAAAGGGTGAGGTAGAAAGGTACCTGGGCAAGACAAGAAACAAATTTAATGTGTTGAAAACAAAGGCACTATCAGAAGCTACCTTATCTCATTAATTCTGTCTTGAATTTGTTTCTTTCTGATACTACTATTAGAGGTCCTGCTTTATTTGTGCATGCATTTTGCTGTATCCACCCCAAATTTTTAAGCTGCTGATATTTACATCTTCTCAATATCTCACTGAATTGTTTTTGTCTCACTTTACAGGTCCTAAAGAAATTTCTTTTTTTTTTTTCCTAAGGAAATTTCTAATACCTGCATCAAAAGAAGCTAATTATATATAATTTGAAAACAAATTTAAAACAATACCTATAGCATTAACACATTTAAAAACATGCTTAAAATGTTTAAATATGTAAACATTTTGTACATTACATATGCATATCAAAACATCTAAGATTTATATGAAAAGCTTATATACAGTGTGTACATATAAGTAGGGTTAATGGGTAATTTTTTATTTCTTTTGTATTTTTCCATATCTGTGTTTTTAAAATTTTTTTCAAAATAAACATGTTGTTTGTGGCCAAAAAAATGTTCAAAACTCAAAAATATTCTAAAAATAACAGTCAAGCAAAGAGCATAATGGAAACCTGAATAACAACTTTGAGGTAGAAAATAAGAGGCAGGATGTTCAAGATTTACAGTCAGCAGGATTTTATGAGCAATTGGATATGGGAGGTAAGGAAAGATACAAAAAATAATCTAGTGTGTAAAACTGCACAGATGATAATGTCATGGACCAAGAATCAAGACATGAAATTGGGAAGAGAAGTGAAGGTGTGGGGTCAGGAATGGAGATAATGGGTGCCCTTTTGGACTATCTTAATTTGGGATGCCCATAGGAAATCCAAGTGTTGATCCTTTGAGTCAATTATAAATATTGGTCAAAAACTTATGATACTTGTAAGAAAATGGCAACACAAAACATTTAAAGAGGAATAGAAAAGGAAACTCAGAAAAGATAACTGAGAGTCATAAATTAAGAACTGTAGTAGACTTCAATATCCACACTTCTATCAAAGTATAGAGGTCCCTTTGAAAGGTGACCTTCCAGTTTCTCCGTCTGGAGGTGGAGTCTTTCTCACCTTGAATCTGAGATAACCTTGTTACTTACTTTGACCAATAGTGTGTGGCAGAAGTGACGCCCTGCGAGTTACAAAGTCTAGACATTAAGAGGCCTCAAAGTTGCCATCCTCATCATCTTGGAATAGTACCTTGAGATCATGATGCTGTTAAAAAGCCTGGGCTTAACAAACTAGCCATTTCAGCTTTCTCAGTTGGGCCCACGCCTTAATCAAACTGTCAGCAGAATGCTAACACCTGAGTGAGTCCAGGCTAAATAGCTGAAGAATCACCCAGTCAACTCACAGAATTATCAGAAATAATAAAACATTATTTTTCTAAGACACTAAGTTTTGGGGTTGTGTCTTATACAGGAATAAATAACTGAAACAAGAAGCAACAGACGATTGTATCCTGGAAGAAGCAAAAAACAAAGGGAGAAGATAGTTTCTATAAAAGAGGAGTTAGACTTTTCAAAAAGTAGTGGAGGTTTCAAATGGACTGAGGGCTGAGAAGAGGTTATTGAAGCTAATAATGAGAAGTTGTCTCAGACACTTAAGACCTCAATTTCAGCAAGGTGGTCAGGGTAGAGGCCTTTTTTGATGGGTTTCAAATAAATGGCTAATGAGAAAAATTGACACAGTAAGATACATTTCTCTTATAAGTTACTTGAAAGAAAGAAAAGATATGAGCTATTTGAAAAGGCTGAAGAGGAAGACTGGTTAAATAAAAGCTTTGGCAATGATTGTTTAAGAATGGAGTGGCTGAGAAAAAGGCTGTAAGGGGATTAAAAACTTTTTATTTTTTAAGTATATAAAATATGTATCTAAGACCCAGGCGAGGAGAAAAGAGATGGGAAAGGTAAATGAGTTAACCAGAGAAAAATGAAAAATCAAAGACTCAGGTGAGGTGAGAAGAGCTGTGACAGGAGAAAGAAGTTAGAAGAGGTGAAAATAATTGTTCGGAGAGTGTGCAGGAGTTTCTTCTCCAGGTTCTCAGTAAAAGAAAGCAGCAAGGTCACCTACTAACACTGAAGAAACAGGAGGCAATTTAATTAAGAGCTTGAGAAAAATGGTAAAGTTTGGAAATAAGTAGGAAATGCAGACAGGAATTGATTAGACATGAGAACTGTTATTTCAAGCAACATGATAGACAAGAGTTGTAATCAGGGAGAAGAATTGCCAAAACATTATTTAAGTAGACAATAAAACAGTTTTTAAAAAAATCAGTTTCATACTAATAAACTCAATAATGTAAGATTAAAGAGAGATACACTTTATTTCCTCCGCGAGTACAGAATTATCATTTTAATCCACTGGTTTCTATTTTTCTGTGGTTGTCAAAAGTGCCCATAAAGAAGATATATGGATCACAAATAAACACATGAAATGATGCTCAATATCATCATTCATTAGGGTAATGCAAATTAAAACTACAATGAAATACCACTACATATCCATGAGAATGGCTAAAGGTAATTACCTAATTTATTTATTTTTTTTAAAACTGAGAAAACCAAAAGCTGGCAAAAATGTGGAGTGATTAAAATTCTCATGCACTGTGGGAATACAAAACAGTACAGCCAATCTGGAAAACAGTTCGGCAGTTTCTTATAAACTCAAACACACCTCACTGTTATGAAAATACACGAAAATGGTCAGGGCCCCTCAGATGTTCAGAATCTTGTCGGGCCGAGCCCGTGGCGCACTCGGTAGAGTGCTGCGCTGGGAGCGCGGCTGACGCTCCCGCCGCGGGTTCGGATCCTATATAGGAATGACCAGTGCACTCACTGGCTGAGTGCCGGTCACGAAAAAATGACAAAAAAAAAAAAAAAAAAAAAAAAGAATCTTGCCAAGCATTTGATGTAAATATGCACGTGCGCTCAGGTGTTCCTTGGTTATTGTCTAACGTAATTGCGCATGTGCACCCAGGTGTCCTGGATTATGGACTTAAGTGTGAAGGATAAGTGGCTCTGATCCACAAGGCCTCCCATCCCGGGGATGCCCCTGGGGCGGGGGCATAGGGAGGTCATTACTACTACTGGAGGCTGTTGCTGCCGCTGCTAGTGCCCCCGGACCCTCTGCAAGGCCACCGCCACTGCCCGACCTGTAAGCTACCAGACCTGTAAGCTGCTGCCGCTGAGGAAGCTGAGGACTGAGCTCCTGTCATCCGCCAACAGCTCCTGGAGTTACCTAGCATGGACCTGCGTCTGAGGGGTCTGGGGACCCAGTCTGTACAATGGGTCTGAAGGATCTGAGCCCCAGCTCTGACTATAAATGGAAACAGTATACCTAAAATAATGAAACATTTTGGCTTTAGTTATGATTTGCCTTACTTTACAACTACTTGAGAAATGAAAAGTAAGTGTTCACACAAAACCCTGTAAATGAATGTTTATAGTGGTTTTATTCATAATTGTCAAAAACTGAAAATACCTTTCAGCTATGGAATGAATAAACAAACTGGTACATCCATACAATGAAATGTTACCAAGAATAAAAGGAGGAAATTACTGATCTAGGCAAAAATATGGATGAATTTCAATTGTACTTTGCTAAGTGAAAGAAGTCAAACTCAAAAGAGAACATACTATATAATTCCTTTTATATGACATTCTCGATCATTCAAAGGGCTGGGTGGTTGGGATGACCAGAAAGGGGCACAGGAGAATTCTGGGGGGTGATGGAATTGCTCTATAATTTGATTGTGGTGGTTATATAACTCATTAGAACTGTATGCTAAAAAGGATAATTTTAATTTCTCTCTATAAAAGTTCTCTGTAAGCATGACTTAAATAATGTAAAGTGCCTTTTCAAATTGAAATGACACTGCAAAGACTGGTGTCTCCTACGATTTTTGGCCAAAACACAACAGGACCACTATACTGATACAATGTTAATACAATACCATATGCATTTTAGAATGTGAGCTATCACTTCAAAACATCACTGAACAAATATCAATAAACCATGTAATTAAATCTGCTTTTTAGATCCTAAATAAAGATTATTTCTCACTTTTCTGAATAACTCATCTATAAAAACCTCTAAACTAGATCTGTTTCAATAATATTTGCTTATTAGCACATCACAATAAACAAATCGTAGATTCCATAGTATTTTAATTTTCTTCAATGCCAAAGTAATGAAACAAACTGAAGACAACTTTTGCCAAAGTTTTCCCCTACCATTTTGCTCTTAGAATTAATATATTGCTTTAATAATCATAATTAAGTGGGGGTGAGGTAGATCTTTCCACCATACAGGATACATTCAAAAAGTTCATGGAAAGATTTGTATTACCTTTTAATTCTATTTTTTCCATGAACTCTTTGAAGTACCCTTGTATAAGCATTATAATCACTTATTTCAGTTAATTTCAGGGGATATTTGCATTACAAAGTAAAATAAAAGTAGGTTTGTTCAAAAAGAAACTTGGATTACAATTTTTACTCATCTTTAGAAATCACATGTAAATAACGAATCTCTTCCCCCACTTCCTATTTCTGTCAGAGCTCTACTAATAAAACAACAACAACAAAAAAAATATGTAAGAGAGCTGAATTTCATCCCAGGTACATGTTAAACATAAAATGCAAAATCTTGTTTAATGCTTATCATAGCTTTCTTCATTTCATGATCTCATTATAGAAGAGTACAAAGAAAAAGGAAAATTGTTTAGCCTCTCCAAGATTTAATGTTATCATTTATGATTTTAAAGCTGCTTCACTCTGCCTCAGGAGGCTGTTACAAAGAACATATAAGTATTCTTTGAAGTACAATAAACAAAACCATGCGGAGTTACTAGAATGTATCTGAATTAATCAATACCGGTTAAAAACCAGAATAATTTAAAAATATTTAAAGTTGCTTTTTACTCACTTAATTGTTCTAAAAGTGGTCTTCATATAAATATGAATTTGTCTTAAATAACTTATCCTCTAGTTGAGTGAAAACAGTATTTAGTTAACATTGAATAATTAAAGTATTTTTTAATTTTTATTGAATCATTTGATTATAAATATTTTGGGGGTTCAATGTTAACATATGTTGATCAAATCAATATTACTAGCATATTGTTACAAATCGTACTTATTCTTTATGCCTCTTGTCTAACCTATCCCTATCCCTCTCTCCTTCCCCCCTCCCACCTCTGATAACCCTAGATTTCTTCTCTCCTTCTGAAAGAGTAATGGTTACTCTGTTGATTTGTTGCCTAGATAATCTGACCAATGCTGAGAGGTGCATTCAGGTCACCCAACATTACGTAGAGCAGATGCTTCTTCTGTCACTCTGAAATGGGCTTTGTGGAGAGAGACGTCCTCTTTTTTTCTTTGGTCTCTGCTGGCAACTCTCCTTGTGTCAATGCATTCTAGTGGTTGTCGGGCCATCTGCATGGTGGTTGGGGCATCTAGCTGCTTTCACGGCAGCTGTGGTTATTGTGGCGGCTATGGTGGGCCACCCACATGAAGGTGATGTTTTTGGCATGCTCCTTAGTGCTGGCAATGTGCCTGGGGGGGATGCAGTCCCCAATCCATGCCTCAGGTCCCTGGGCGTGCCCTGAGGCACATCACTCATTCTTATAATGATTGGACGTTTCCCGAGAGTGCAGCACTGTACAGGAGGGAGTTTAGAAAGTACATGAAAGTAGAGTCATAGCCCTTGCTCTTAAGAAACATCAACTGAAGGGATATTTAAACTCTTGTTCAGTATGCTTTCATTTGTATGCAAGAGCATTTGTACCTAAAACAAGTATTTCCTAAAGTTTCTCTAGGTATTTTTTGGAAGTCCTCTGCTACATCAGAATTCTTTTCCAACCAGTTTAGTATAATTTTCCATAATTATTGGAATTTTGAAATTCAAATATCTTGTGTATGTGCATATGTTTATATGCGTGTGTGAGCACACACAAATGTTAGAATCTTGCACAAATAGATGATACAGTAGCCCCCCCTAATTGGCTAGAGATGCATTCCAAGACCCCTGGTGGATGCCTGCAACCATGAATAGTACCAAACCTTATATATACCATGCATGAATTTCTTTTTCCTTCACAATTTTAAAGATAGAAGATTCATTCTTACTGTAGATCTTGTCAGCCTCAGCATAAGATTTTCTTTCTTTCCTTACTAAGTGAAGAACTTTCACCTTTTCATTTAAAGGAAGCACTTTACAGCTTCTCTTCGGCATATCCGAATCGCCAGCACCCCTACTCTTCCAGAAGCTTTGGATATTTCATTAAGTAAAATAAGCCTGACCTGAACACAAGCACTGATACCTCCAGTCGGATTGATAACTGAGAAGGCTACTAAATGACTAATGGGTGGGTGGTGTCTATAGTGTGGATATGCTGGACTAAGGGAGGATTGACATCCAAGGTGGAGGCTTGAAATTTCAAGGATGGCATGAAATTTCATCACACTGCTCAGAATGGCATGCAATCTAAACTTATGAACTGTCATTTCCAAAACTTTTCCATTTAACATTTTCAGACTGCAGTCGACCTCAGGTAACTGAAACTGTGGGTAACTAAAACTGAGGAAAGTGAAACTGCAGATGAGGGAGGACTACTATATATGCTTTTACATATATGTATCACACCTCATGTAAATATAATGGCAACCATTAACATACCTCACATGCATGTGTTATATAAGTATGTTAGAATGAATATATACACATGTACTCACTCACATACACATACATACATAGGCTGGTTTTCCTCTACTTGCCAACTTGCCTGCCTCTCCAACTCCTTCTATTCTCTGCCCTGCTCAGCCCTGTTCTGTGCCCCCAGGAGGCAGATTCCTCGGATTGCACTTTGAGAACTTCTCTTACTGATGGACTTTAGATTCTAGTATGAGATCCAAGGATGGAAGAAAAGAGTTTCTCATTTCTTTCCCACTCCTTTCTGGCTTAGTGCTGTGTTTTTGGCAGTTGCCGTATCCCTTCATGATTAAAGCTTCTGCTGGGCAGCCCCACCTGCAAAGTTCCAGTATACACTGGGTTCTGGAAACCATTTCTGTTTCTTATCCCTTTATCTCTAGGGATAGTAATGAATTCCCACTATGAACAGTTTCTGGGAAACTAACCATCCCTAGTTTGTTCCTTTAATCCTGCCAGTGCTTGCTGAAAGAAATTAAAGAGGACACCAAAAGATGGAAAGACATTCCTTGTTCATGGATTGGAAGAATCAACATATTGAAAATGTCCATACTACTCAAAGCCATCTACAGATACAATGCAATCCCCATCAAAACACCAGTGAAATTCTTCACAGTAGAAAAAAACAATCCCAACATTCATATGTAACAATAAAAGACCCCAAATAGCCAAAGCAATCCTGAGTGGAAAAAATAAATAAGCCAGAGGCATTACACATCGTGGCTTCAAACTATCTTACAAAGCTACAGTAACTAAAACAGCATGGTACTGACATAAAAACAGACATTCAGACCAATGGAACGGAACAAAGAACCTAGAGATCAAACCACCTATTTATAGCCAAGTGATCTTTGACAAGGGCACCAAGAACATACAATGGGGAAAGGAGAGTCTCCTCAATAAATGGTTCTGGGAAAACTGAACATGGTGTAAAAGGACGAAACTAGATCCATACCTCTCCCCATATAACAAAATCAACTCAAAATTGATTAAAGACTTAAATATAAGACCTGAAACTTTAAAACTCCTTGAAGAAAACACAGGAGAAACATTTCAGGATGTAGGACTGGGCAGACTTCATGAATAAGACCCCCAAAGTACAAACAACAAAATAAAAAATAAATGGGCTTATATCAAACTAAAAAGCTTCTGTAAAGCAAAGGAAACAATCAACAAAGTGAAAAGACAACCTACAGAATGGGAGAGAATATTTTCAAACTATGCATCTGACAAGGGATTAATATCCAGAACATACGAGGAGCTCAAAAACTCTATGGTAAAAAACACCCAAATAATCCAATTCTAAAAAGATCAAAGGAGCTGAATAGACTTTTATCAAAGGAAGACATACAATAGTCAACAGATATATGAAAAAAATGCTCAACATCACTAATCATCAGGGAAATGCAAATCAAAATCACACTGAGATATCATACCACCCCAGTTAGACTGTATTATCAAAAAGACGGAGAATAACAAATGCTCGTGAGGATGAGGGAAAAGGGGAACTCTTCTGCACTGTTGGTGGGACTGTAAATTAATAAAGCCATTATGGAGAACAGTATGCAGGTTACTTAAACAACTACAGAAAGAACTACCACATGATCCCGTAATCCCACTACTGGGTAGATATAACGGCTATGGAAATCATGTCAAAATTACAGAAATCATCATGTCAAAGGGATACCTGTACTCCCATGTTTATCACAGCTCTATTTACAAAAGCCAGGATATGGAACCAACCTAAATGTCCACTGATGGATGACTGGATAAGAAAAATGTGGTATATGTACACAATGGAATAATATTCGACCATAAAGAAGAGTGAAATTCTGCCATTTGCAGCAACATGGATGAACCTAGAGAAAATTATCCTAACTGAAACAACTCAGGTGCAGAAAGAGAAATATTGCATGTCCTCACTCATAAGTGGGAGCTAAATTCATAAATAAACAAATAATAAAAAAACAAAGAGAAGGAAAGAAACAACAATCACAATAATACATTGAACTTTTAGAAGAGAACAGAACTGTGGTTACTAGAGGTGAAAAAGGAGGGGAATAGGAGAAGGAGGTGGTTAATGAGAAATTGGTTAATAGACACAAAGAATCATTTTGTAGTGATGAATAAGCTAACTATCCTGATTTGACCCTCACACATTGTATACAACTACTGATAGTCAACTTTGTACCCCACAAGTATGCATAATAAATTATATTTCAATCAAAAACAAAAGGGTGGGATTTTTCAAACTTATTTTAAACAGGTACACATTTCTACAGGCAGTATATATTTATCGATTAAGATAAAAAATGTGGAATCATTTTCATTCACAAAATGTTCTCAAATAAAGAAGTATTTATTCATTATGAAAAAAAAAAAATCCTGCCAATGCTTTTATCAGTAGTTCCTTTATTTAAAAAACTCCTCATTTGAGACATCTGGATTTAATTCTATTTTCCACAGGCCTTCACATATACAAACACACACAGAGACCCATCACCCATACATATGCAATATGACACTTAAATATATAAATATGCCAACCACCACTAAATTTCAAATGAAACCAACAACCTAAAATAAACACAATTACTTCACAAAGTTCAAAACCAAACAGATCCTATGCCAACCACCACTAAATTTCAAATGAAACCAACAACCTAAAATAAACACAATTACTTCACAAAGTTCAAAACCAAACAGATCCTGAATTAACATACTTTTAATATTTTACTTTTTTTGTCACTATAAAAGTAACATATGTGTCTATAATAGAAAATATTACCAAAAAAATCACCCATCACTATCATGCCTGTAATATAAATTATAAAATATTTTAAAACAAATTTGTAATCATGCTGTAAATTTGTAACCATGCTGTTTCACTGCCTGTCTGTTCAGTTAACAGCATACTGTGAGCATATTACCATGACGTTAATCCAAAAACATTTTAATAGGTTGCATAAGATCCTTTCATATGAATTTATAATTATCTGTTCCATTTTGTGAACATTTGTATTATTCCCATTTCTTACTATTGTTTTCAATGCTTTACTGAAGATCCTTAAACTTTTAAAATTCTTTCCAATAAATTCCTAGAAGTAGAGTTATTAGAAAAAGGATATGAATATTTTGAAACTATTGATGAGTGCTATGCAATAAAACATTCTGTGATTATGGAACTGTTCTATATCTGTTGTATGCAGTATGCAGCCACTAGCCATATGTGACTTCTGAGCACTTGAAATGTGGTTAA
The DNA here is from genome assembly GCF_027409185.1 of Cynocephalus volans. Lineage (NCBI taxonomy): Eukaryota > Metazoa > Chordata > Mammalia > Dermoptera > Cynocephalidae > Cynocephalus > Cynocephalus volans. The sequence goes on along the minus strand of NC_084461.1, from coordinate 95,282,420 downwards.
TGAGAGTGAGGAAATATTTAAGTAGCCAATATAGCTTGTGGCTATTTAATATTGCACAGCACAGCTCTAGATTCCTATTGCCCTTTTCCTTTTCTGTCATTCAGAAAAGTTGTAATGATTTACATTTTCTTTTTTTTTCTTATTTTTATTTATTTTATTTATTGAATCAAAATAGATTATACATATTTTGATGGTTCAACATTGAGATATGTTGATCAAAAAAATATTACTAGCATACATATTGTTACAAATCATAGTTATTCTTTATGCCCCTTGTCTAATCTCTCCCCATCCCCTTCTCCCTCCCCTCTCCCCCCTCTAATTACCCTAGATTTCTTCTCTCCTTCTAGAATAATGGTTACTCTATTGATTTGTTGCCTAGATGATCGGTCCAATGCTGAGAGGTGTGATCAGGTCCCCCAATATTATCATAGAGCAGATGCTTCTTCTGGCACTCTGAAATGGGCTTTGCGGAGAGAGATATCCTCCTCTTTTTCTTAATCTCTGCTGGTGACTCTCCTTGTGTCAATGCACCCCAGTGGTTGGTGGACCACCTGCGTGGTGGTTGTGGCATCTAGCTGCTTTCACAGCAGCCATAGTTATTGTGCTAACTGTGGTGGGTCACCCACATGGACGTAATATTTTTGGCATACTCCTTGGCACTGGTGGTGTGCTTGGTTGTGGGGCATATCTGGTCCCCGGATTCATGCCTCAGGTCCCCAGCTTCATGCCTAGGGTCCCCGGCTTCATGCCTTGGGTCACCAGGTGGGCCACGAGGTGCTGGCATGGTGTGCCTGATTGTGGAAGGGGAGTCCAGTCCCTACTCCATACCTCAGGTCACTAGGTGGGCTCCGAGGTGCTTTGTGGAGTGCCTGGTTGTGGGAGGGGAGGTTCAGTCCCCAGATCAATGCCTCGGGTCCATGGGTGGGCCCGTGGCACTGGTGCAGTATGCCTCATGGGGGCGGGGGTCTGTTCCCCAGCTCTAAGCCTCAGGTCACCGGGCAGGCCCTGAGGCGCTGGTGCAGTGTGCCTAGTTGTGCAAGAAGGGTCTGGTCCCTGGTTCCATGCCTCTGGTCACTGGGTGAGCCCCAATGTGCTGGTGTGGTGTGCCTGGTTGTGGGAGAGGTGTCTAATCCCCTTCACCATGACTCAGGTCCCTGGGTGGGCCCTCAGGCAATGGCATGGTGTGCTAGTTGTGGGAGGGGGATCCAGTCCCCTTCTCCATGCCTCTGGTTCCCAGACAGGCTTCTAGGCACTAGCATGGTGTGCCTGGATATGTTGGAATGGGGTCTATTCCCCAACTCAAAGCCTACAGTTCCCAGGCAGGCCCCCAGGCACAGGTGGTGTGCCTGGGTTGGAACTACTTTTTTGTCCTTTGCTTACTTCTGAAATGAGGGAACTTCCTGTGGGAACCAGTACCTGAGCTGTGTTGTTGAGCCAAATTACTGCTTTGCTGCTGTTTCCCTAGGGAAGGCTTTTTGTGCAGCTCAGGGTTTAATGGTTGACCTTATAGGTACTCTGGCTCTCCAGAGACCTGGTGGATCTGTGTTGTGTAGAAACTCTGAACTGGGCCTGAGTTTTTTCATCAAACTGCACCCCATACAATTCTGCATTCCCAACCAGTTTCCTCTGAATGGCCCTGTGCTGACTGGAGGGTGGTTCAGTTGTTCTTGATATGTCCCAGTGTTCTCCTGGTGGGACCATCTCTCCCACTGTCCATATTCCAAACACTTCCCATGGGACAGGCCCTATGCCAGTCCCTTGCAATGACTCACTGGCCTCTGAATGGCTCTCTTGTTTCAGTTGTTCTGGCTCCTCGCTCCTGTGTGGGTCCACGAGAACCCTATTGTTGGTCTTGCTGTCCTGGAGGCCACCAAGGTCCTCTTTTCCCCTGCTGCCTCCAAGTAACTCCATCTGAAGGGCACTGCTAAAGCTCCTGCCAGCTCCTGCTCCATACGCTCAGCAGCTCCAGCCTTAAATTCGCCACAGCCCAAAATGCTCAGAGCAGTTTTTTCTTTCTCTCATCATTGTTTCTCCTGCCTTCATGAACTCCACAGGTCTCTCCTCCTCTTCCCCTGAGCTCCAGCAGCCCCAGCTTGGCTGATGTTACATTTTTATAGTTGTAAATTTGTTGATTTGTGGGAGAGAGTGAGGCTGGGGACCATCTATTCCGCCACCTTGACTGGAACTCACAATTTACATTTTCATCAGCAATAAGTATGAGAGTGCTTATTTCTTCATTATCATCATTAGCAATTGCATTTATTATTTTCTAATATTGTCAGTTTGACAGGAAAATATAGAGTATAATACTTGGGATAATATTGTTTCATGTTTTCTATCCATTTGTTTTTCTTTCATGAATTGTTCTTTTTCTTTGTCCATTTTTCTACTTTGAGAAGGAGTTTGTTTTTCTTAGAATAGATTCACTCTCTATATTAAATAAATTAATGTCTGCCATATCTGTGGCAAATAATTTTTTAATTCTGTTTATGATGCTTTTTGATAATCAAAAACTTTATATTTTAACACAAATGTATTGATCTTAACTTTGTGTCTTTATCCCAAGCCAATTTAGATAAAGTCTCAAATCAACATATGTAATTTATTCATCACCTTTCTAAAATGAAAGGTCAAGATTAAACAGTGAATTCATACTTTAAAAGACTACCCCTGCCTCAAATACATGGCAATGGCAGATAAAATATAAAAAGAAAGAACCAAAAAGATTGTGCTGGACTCAAAAACAAAATAAATACCTTTACACAAAAGAGACACAAAGAGTCGATGCTACAAACTAGCTCTACTTCTGTGTGTTGCTAGGTGGAATTAGTAATCGTAACGGGCTTTCCTCCTACTTACTAAAATGGACTAAAAGTAGGTCCAAAATCCCAGCTTTCAGCAGCAAATATATAATTCACAGAAATGGAACACAGAAGATCCAATACATCCAGGAAAAGATGTTCAATCTCTCTAGTAATAAGGGGGATACAAATGAAACCATGTCTAACAGAATGGCAAAAATAGCAAGCACGGTAAAGATGTAGAGAAATGAAAACTCTTTTGCTCTATTGAGAGGAGTATAAATTGGCACAAACACATTGGGAACCAACATACCAACATTTAACAAAATTAAAGACATGCACACCCTTCCCTCTTTCTAACTAGTCTACTTCCAGGTATACATAATAAAAGAAACTCTCACACATACCTCACACATCTACACAATGATGCTATTTATGCATCATTCGTGTTAGTGAAAATGAAAAGAAAAACCAACAAAAAACAAAATACCCATTTGAAGAAAAATGTATGAATTATGTTATATCCATAAAGATTAAAAATTGATTTAAAAATTAAAACCAGTTAAAATAAGTGAACCAGAGCTACACTACCAATATGGGTAAATACCATTTTTTAAAATGTTGTGTACAAAAAACAAGTTGTAGAATGATAAAGTTATATAAAATTAAAAAACATGCAACAAGTGCTAAACATGCAAACAAATATTGTTACAGCAAGTACAAATAGCATAGTAGAATAATAGTATAAAAATTCACAAAAAATAAATCAGGCAGGTAGGTGACACTGAGCAGAAAAAGGCATAGAATAAAGGAAGGCTTCAAGTTTATTCACAGTGTTTCAATTCTTACTTTTAAAAAACCTGAAGCAAGAATGTTAAAATGTTAGAAAAAATAAAAACTAATTTAGATGTGGGTATTTACTATTTTATTCTCTGTAGTTTCTCATGTTTGAAATAATCCCTATTACAAAACTAACAAAAAGAGAACTTACAAAGAGTTCTCTAGACTCTTTTCCAAAATAAGTTATATATAAATCACATAAAAAACAATTGGAGTGAACTTCTGGTAACAAACAACATGGAGTAAACCTACTACCATCTATCTCTCCTATTGATTACAACTAAAACTATGAACAGTAACACCTCATACCTGTTAGAATGGCTATTATCAAAAAGACAAAAGATAAGTGCTGGCGAAGATGTAGAGAAATGGGAATGCTTATACACTGTTGGTAGGAATGTAAATTAGTATAGCCATTATGGAAAACAGTTTGAAGGTTCCTCAAAAAATCAAACATAGAACTTCCGTATAATCCAGAATTCCCACTGCTGGATATCGTTAAAGAATACCCCAACTAACAGACAAAATGGGCTCCCTGTGGCTAAAAGAGACACTCTGAAACCATAAAACAGAACCAAACAGCCATGGCAAAATGAGAGATTAGACACGTATTCCATGCTTATAAAATGTATGTATGTTACTTACTGTCACAAGGCTTTTCTTTCCCGTAATTAACCAAAAACCAGTTCCTAGAAATTAATGTCGAAAACAGGCACAGCTGGAAATTTCCCATCTAACCTCCAAGAGACCACCTGGCATCAGCCAACTGACCCCCACCCCCATTTTTACAGTCCCACTACAGCTCCAATTGGGCAGAGAATTGGCTTCACAAACATTTCTTCTTGATAAGCATCTGCAAACTTCAAACCAGTTTCTGCCAGTTTACAGAGACTGCCCACAAACTGTCTTTTGTGCCCTATCGTTACCATTTGCCATCAGTAGCCAAATTCCACCTAATTTTAATACTAAATCTCCACCCCAAACTGAGCATGGAACATATGTTACATGTACGTTTACCCACTGTGCACACACATGATTTCCTTAGCTGTGCTCCCATGTCCACAGCAGCATTATGTACAACTGCTGAGATATGGATTCAACCTAAGTGTCCATCAATGGATGAATGAATAAAGGAAATACGGTATATACAAGGGGTCTTCAAAAAGTTCATGGAAGATTCATATTATCTTTTAATTCCATTTTTTCATGAAATTTTTGAAGTACCCTGTATACACCATGAAATGTTATTCAGCGTTAAAAAAGAAGTAAATCTTGTTGTTGGGAAAAATACAGGAAAATGGTCAGGGCCCCTCAGATGTTCAGAATCTTGCTGAGCATTTGATGTAAATATGCATGTGCACCCAGGTGTCCTGGGTTGTGGACTTAAGTATAAAGGATGGGTGGCTCTGATCCACAACGCTCCCCTGGCCCTGTGAAGCCCCATGAGGGCCATGGGGAGGCTGCTACTGTGGCTGGAGGCTGTTGTAGCCAGTGTCCCCAGGACCCTCCAAGAGACTGCCACCACTGCGGCTGGACGTGCTCTAAGCTGCTGCTGCTCAGGACTGAACTCATGTCGTCTGCCAATGGCTCCCAGGATTTTTCCCAATTACCTAGCATGGACCTGCATGTGAAGGGTTTGTGACCCAGTCTGTACAATGGGTTTGAAGGGTCTGAGCCCTAGCCCTGACAAAACAAATGGAAACTTAGTATAACTAAAATAATGCAACGTTTTGGCTTTAGTTATGAATTGCTTTTACAATCATAGCCATTAGTGTAACCTGACAATTGGCATAATATGTAGCTTTACACTTCTCATTTGCAACAACATGGATGAAACCAGAGGACATTATGCTAGGTGAAATAAGACAGGCACGGATAGACCAATACCGCATGATCTCATTTATATGGGGATTCTGAAAAAGTTGAACTCATAGAAGCAGAGAATATTACTGTGATTGTCAGACCTGGGGTGGGGTGTACATAGGGGAGGATGAGGAGATGTGGGTCAAAGGGTACAAAGTCTTAGACAGGATGAATAAGTTCTGGAGATCTACTGTATAGCATGGTGACTGTAGTTAATAATAATGTATTGTACACTTGAAACTTGCTAAGAGAGTAGATCTAAGTGTTTTCACCACACTCATACAAAATCAGTATGTGAGGTGATGGATATGTTAATTAGCTTGATTTAGTCCTTTCACAATGCATACATGTATCAAAACATCATGCTGTATGCAGTAAATATATACAATTTTTATTGTCAATTATATATACCTTAATAAAGGGGATGGGGGGAACAATGCCAGGCAAATTGGGAAGGAGATGCAAAACTTAGACAAAACTCGCAGCAAGGTTAAGTTTCCTGGTTATTTTTTCTCTATTTGTCTCTGACTTTGACCCAAAGGGGAACCCGGAGAGGAAATATGTAACAGGCGGGCTGAGCCCGTGGCGCACTTGGTAGAGTGCGGTGCTGGGAGCGCTGCGACGCTCCCGCTGCGGGTTCGGATCCTATATAGGACTAGCCGGTGCACTCACTGGCTGAGTGCCGGTCACGAAAAGGACAAAAAAAAAAAAAAAGAAAAAAAGAAATATGTAACAGGAAAGGGAAAAAAAAGAAAAACTCAAAAACCGAAAACAACTCAGAGAGAAACCCTGCCTTTCTGGCCAGAAGACCACGAAAACAGGCCTCTAATAGCCAGAGAGTGGAGAGGGCACCTCTGTCTTTTGTTCCTCATTCTTCTCTCCCAGCTCTTCCCTGAAAGTGGTTGCATCACAGAATTGCATTGTGGCAGCAATGAGGTGATCACCTAAACCCCAAAAAGAAACAGGAAAAGGCAACCTGGTACCGGGTGGTCCCAGAAGTGTTTGGTGGGATATCCTGATATTTTTTCTCTTGCTTTTCTCTCACCTTTTACCCCAACTGTGACCCCCATCAAGTGAAGCTGCATGGCAGCAAAAACGGCTGAGACTCCAAGAGAAACCCCTCCTAATAGCTGAAATAAACGGGGAAAAAATAGAAATCAGAGAGTATGGTGGACATCTTGAAGAAGAGCTGGAGAAGATAATCCCATAATTTGGTGTATGATGCAAAACCATGTCAGGAGGCATTTCCCCATGTACTTCTACATGTCTCAGACTATCTTTTCAAGGATGTTTGTATAGCAAACAGCCTTAGAAGCTAAAGATAGTGTTTCTCTCCATGACTTGTGGGGGAGGGCAACTGATACAAAGTTCATGCTGCCTTCTGTGTGTGAGTAGTAAACTGTCTAAACTCACTTGGGTTAGTTGTTTGTTTACCAATCAAGTTTATGGAAGTGTTTTAAACAAACCTAGCAGCAACCCAATGCACTGCTCTTAGGAATTGACTGATCACCTGAACACAAGTCCTAGGCTCACCCTCAAGTTGCACAACAGTATATGATTCCATCTATACGACATTCTGGAAAAGGCAAAATAATAGGGAAAAAACAGGTCAGTGGTTGTCATAGGCTAAAGTGAGAAGCTCACTAAAGAAAGGCAGCATGAGGGAACTTTTTGGGTTGAAGAAACACTGCTGGATCCTGATTGTCATAGTGGTCACATGACTCAAAGTATTTGTCAAACTCTTAGAACTTTACACCACACACACTGAATTTTACTGTTTATTACTTTAATATAAAAATACTAATTTAAAATTCCCATTTTTAAATCCCAAAGAAGCAATTTGGAAGTTCACATTCACTTAAAAATCTAAAACATTCACTTTAAAAGACATATTTCATACATTGGTTGATATGGAACAAGAATACTAATAAATTAATATTGGAAATTACAGAATAACAGGGATTTCAGAAATTTAGACTTCTTGCTATTCAGTGTTTCTGCTTCCAGACAAGAAGCTAGTAGACAGCATTTTTTCTACTATCTCTGTTTTCTTTTTCAGGTTTTAAACACGGAAAAAAATTTTCCTTTCTATTTCCCTTATTTAAGTTGCATCTCTTTTCCTACTTTGGATATTTTTGTACGCTAACCTTTCACTTACTCTTTGATACCCTAAGGATTCTGATATCTGTTGCAGCTCTATAAGACTGTTTCTGGTTATACCTTCACCTCATTTCATATTATTCATTTTATTTCTTATCCCTATTACTTAATGTTCATCAAGCATCGCCATACTGAGAAGAGTAGAAAATAATATTTAAATGTCAAATCTCAAACTCAAGGTCCTGTCCTTTCATTCACCTTCAAAAGTATACCAAGTATGACATTAAGCTTTCCATATAAAGAGATAGGGCTTGATTTGGAGACAATATATTTCACTCAAATATTTAATATCAGAAGAACATCCTCATCTTGAATTTGAAATATATGAAGAGGAAAGGAACTAGAATTATCCTGCCAAGGGAAGAGAAAGGTTTGAGATGATTTAATATATTTCTGTGCTTAAGTTATACCTTGAGGGCTTTAAATTGCATAGAGAGAATTTTTCCTGAATAAAATAGCAAGTACTAAAAAAAATCAGCACTTAATAAATTCTAATTGAACGAATGAAGAAAGAAAGATTTCTTGAAGTACAGAAAAAAATGTTCATTTGTTTGGAATTACAAATTTTGCACAAATGTGGTGTAAATGGTAATCCTGAAATACATGTCTACCTCTTAAAAAATAAGAGATCAAAGTTTGTCTGTCTATTTGAAAAGCTTCTTATTTCTTCTAACTCTGTATCTTCTCATTAAATTTTAAAGCCTTATATACAAATGACCGAAACAATAATTTCTGGTAATTTAAGTTTTTAAAATCTGTCTGTCTTGGAGGGCCATGATAGCTCATTGTCACTCAGGATTACAAAACTTGCCTATATTTTTTTCCTTTGTCTTACTAATAACCAGAGTAATTAAATTATGTAATAATCTAATCAACTGATTTAGTGATAAGCAAACAGACAGCTGAAATACACACCTCCTACAGTTATGTGTTTGTACATGTATAATATCAGATAAACATGCTATAGCCTTGGTATTTAACCTCAATATTGACATTTTCTCCTATACCGTTACAAATAATTTTCTTGCTGTCTCACTGTCTCATTACAAATAAGCATACCATTGTATAAGATATATACATATAGCTGATCTTTGACAGAGGCACCAAGATAATACATTGGGGAAAGGACAGCCTTTTCAATAAATGGTTCTGAGAAAACTAGATATCCATGCGTAGAAGAATGAAACTAGACCCGTACCTCTCGTCATATACCAAAATCAAGTCAAAATGGATTAAAGACTTAAATATAAGACCTGAAACTATAAAACTCCAAGAAGAAAACATAAGGGAAGCACTGCAGGATATAAGGCTGGGCAAAGACTTTAACCTAAAAGCACAGAAATAAAAAAGTAATAAATGGGATTATATCAAACTAATAAGCTTCTACACAGCAAAGGAAACAATCAACAGAGTGGGAAGTCAACCTACAGAATGGGAGAAAATATTTGCAAACTATACACCCAACAAGAGATTAATATCCAGAATATATAAGGAACTCAAACAACTTAACAGTAAAAAGAACAAATAAGCCAGTTAGAAAATGAGAAAAGGAGCTGAATACAAATTTCTCAAAGGAAGACATACAAGGGCTGAGCCCGTGGCGCACTCGGGAGAGTGCGGCGCTGGGAGCGCAGCAACACTCCCGCCACGGGTTCGGATCCTATATAGGAATGGCCGGTGCACTCACTGGCTGAGTGCCAGTCACGAAAAAGACAAAAAAAAAAAAAAAAAAAAGGAAGACATACAAATGGTCAACAGGTACATGAAAAAATGCTCAACATCACTAATCACCAGGGAAATGCAAATCAAAACCACAATCAGATATCATCTCACCCCAGTTAAACTGCCTATTATCAAAAACACAGAGAATAACAAATGCTGGTGAGGATGTGAAGAGAAGAAAACGCTCCTACACTGTTGGTGGGACTGTAAATTAATACAACCACTATGGAAAACAGTATGGAGGTTTCTCAAACAGCTACAGATAGAAATGGTCAACAGGTACATGAAAAAATGCTCAACATCACTAATCACCAGGGAAATGCAAATCAAAACCACAATCAGATATCATCTCACCCCAGTTAGACTGTCTATTATCAAAAACACAGAGAATAACAAATGCTGGTGAGGATGTGAAGAGAAGAAAACGCTCCTACACTGTTGGTGGGACTGTAAATTAATACAACCACTATGGAAAACAGTATGGAGGTTTCTCAAACAGCTACAGATAGAAATGCCATACAACTCAGCGATTCTACTCCTGGGTATATACTCAAAGGAATGGAAATCATCATGTTGAAGGGACAACTGCACTACCATGTTTACTGCAGCTCTATTTACAATAGCCAAGAGTTGGAACCAACCTAAGTGTCCATCAGCACATGACTGGATAAGGAAAATGTGGTATATTTACACAATGGGATACTACTCTGACCAAGAGTACTCAAGCTCATCATTTGCAGCAGCATAGATGAGCTTGGAGAAAACTGTGTTAATAAATTATGTTAATTAAGTGAAATAAGTCAGGCACAGAAAGAGGAACACTTCATGTCCTCACTTGTAAGAGCTAAAAAATAAAAATAAAAAAATAGAAAGGAAGGAAGGAAGGAAGGAAGGTAGTTCACAATAATACACTGAATTTTCAAAAGGAGAGAACAGAACCTGTAGTTACTACAGGTGGGAAAGGGCAGGGGGAGGGGTAGAGGGTTAGCAAGAAATTGGTTAAGAATCATGAAAAATGATCATGTTTTCTAAAGATGAATATACTAATTTACCTGATTTGTTCTTTACATATTATACACAGGTATTGATATTCAACTCCATACCCCACAAATATGTATAATCAATTATGTTGCAATAAAAAAAGATATTTATAACCTAGAATCCATGTCGAACAAATTTATTGAAAAAAAGAAACATGAAAATTGGAAATAAACAAGACAGAATAAAAATAGGGCATTAATTTTGGAGTAAGCAGAGACTGAATATAATATTTAATTGTATAAATAAATGTAAGCTCAAAACACAACTAAGAGATAGGGAATATTTCCAGTGTGTGCATGTTGAGGGGTGGGGATAGACTCTATAAAGAATTACAGATTTAACTTCATTGAAAGGATAATTCTTCATTTAACAAATGAAGCAGCAATATCTGTTGATATATAAGAATTAAAATAAAATTGAAGCATAAAAAAGATATACACTTATATACGTGTTTTTCTGTGTTTATATACATATAAACATACGTATAAAATATTTATGTCAAACACAGGCACAATGTATGAATACATATTCACTTTAATTCTCAACAAAGCCTTATTTCTTGCCACATAAATTATGTACATATTTTAATGTTAAAAGTAGAGTACTGAGACTATTTTAGCAGTATCAGTGTGAAAAATTATGGTTGTTAGTCTAGAAACACATTTCATTTTTGCAGCATACTTGAGTAGAGAATCTCTGTATTGCTTGATTTCCTTTAAGCTTCATTTTAAAGATGCTAATGAAGATGACTCAATTCTCTATTTCACTGAATAATTACTCTCATTTTCTTTCTTATTTCTGGCCTTGTAAAGATGTATTTTCTGTGGTTCTCTTTTGAGACCATTACCCATTTCATCTCTGCCAACTACCAAACATGTCATTCTATTAATACTTCTATAATATGTATACAGTGTTAAATGGTTAAATGTATACAGGTTAAATATATACCGCATGGCTACTTCCATCAATTTCCTTCATTCTCTTTTCACCTGTAATTTTTTTCAAATATCCTTACCTTTATATCTGTGTTTCTTTGAATTATATTAAAGGGGCAGTTAGATTGGGATGTACACACACATATATATGTGCATACACGAATACTATATAACAAGTTTCATCATAATTCTCTAAGCTAAATGATGGAGTGTGGATGTATTGTCCTCTCCAAAACTCACGTAGAAATTGGATCTCCAATGCAGAAGTGTTGGAAAATAATTGAATCATGGGGCAGGAAACGTCTAGTACAGCCAATGCAGCAGGGCTGTCGCCAGGACCCCAGAACATCGGGGCCACTGGTAACATGCAACACAGGCCTGGAAAAGATGCAGGCACCAGTGCTACTCACTGGGCTGCACCTGGCAGAGCTGTGGGAGCAAGGGTGCCCAAGGCTTTGAGGGCCCGTATGCCCCATTGTGCCCAGGAAGCAGGACTTGGAGTTAAAGAAGATTATTTTGGAGCTTTAAGACATAATGTCTGCCCTGCTGAGTTTCGGACTTGTTTGGGGCCTGTTTTTCCTTTCTTCTGGCCTTTCCTCCCTTTTGGAATGGGAATGTATACCCAATGCCTGTTCCACCATTTTATCTTGGCAGTAGATAAATTTGGTTTTTACTTTAACAGGTTCACAGCTGGAAGGACTTTTGCTTTTGGTCTCAGATGAAACTTTGGACTTTGGACTTTTAAGTTGGTGCTCAAGTAAGCTAAGACTATTGGAACTGTTAGAATAGAATGATTGTATTTTGTATGTGAGAGTGACATGTGTTTTGGGGGACCAGGGGTGGAATGATGGAGTTTGGATGTGTTGTCCCCTCCAAAACTCATGTGGAAATTTGATCTCCAATGTGGAAGTGTTGGAAACTGATTGAGTCATGGGGCGGATCCCTCATGAATGGATTAATGCTCTCCCTGGGGGAGGAGGGGTAGTGAGTGAGTTCTCACTCTATTAGTTCCGTGAGAGCTGATTGTTTAAAGGACCCCAGCACCTCCTCTCTCTCTCTCTCTCTCTCTCTCTCCCCCTCCCTCTCTCTCTCTCTCTCTTTCTCTCTCTCTCTCTCTCTTCCTCTCACCATGTGATCTGCTTGTACCTGCTGGCTGCCTGCTGCTTTTCCGGCATGAGTAGAAGCAGCCTGAGGCCCGTGCCAGATGAAGCTGTCTCAGAATCGTAAGTCAAATAAACCTCTTTCCTTCATAAATTACCCAGTCTCAGGTATTTCTGTTACAGCAACACAAAATGTACTAATACACTAAAATACTGATATATACAAATCAAGATGTCATACACAATACTTTTTTACAGAACTCTGAGGTTAGCATTTTGAAAATTACCAACCATGTTTCTTAAAGTCTGATTATATAATATGTATCTATACAAGGAGAATACAAATGAGAACCACCAGGTTAAAATAAGCTAGCAAAACCATACATATTCCTTCTAATATTACCTGAGTTCATAATATACCTACTAAAGGAATCATGTAAGTATTAGCTTGCTTTCAGTTTTTGCTTTCAGTTTCACCAATATTTTACTTCAATGGCTAGCCTAATTTTTAAGAAATATTTTTTGGGTTTTACTGACATAAGCTAATGTTAAGAAGCTGCTTACTTTTGCATGTCTGTGATAAAAATAAATAAATAAATGATTGGATCTTTGGCATGGCCCAAATCACCTAATCAATTACTTAAAAATGTATTAAGTCGTAGTACATACAAAGCACTATAGGGACACAAAAATTATGACCTACTCCTTAGACTGATTACAGGGACAATGTGAATGCTTACAAATAACTAAAACAAACATTAGTGTATGAAGTACAATGATCTTCTTCAAATCAACAAAAATGTATTAAATGCCTATCTATATTAAATTCCTTCATATTAAATAGTTATGTATTCTCATGCCTACTCTACATGCAATTTTTATGATGGAAATACTATTAAAATGACTATATTTACATAATTGCTTTCTTGGACACTTTTCAAAGGCTTATATTAATCACCAAGATGCAATGGGAGAGAACTAGTCATATACAAGTTATATAAAAAAGTAAAAAAAGAACAAAACAAAGTCCTACTGTGATCATACAAGGAAAAACACACATACAAAGCATTAGTTAAGTTCACCTTTAAAAACAAAAATGGAAAGGTGGATAATATTTCACCGCCAGAAAGAAAACAATGTGCTAAATAATCTAGTATTTTTTAAAAGTATTCAGTAAGCTCATAAATGTGAATATTTAACTGACTTCACAGATGAAATATTTGTTTAGAACTTAATATTCCTTAATTATTTTCATTTACTAATTTGTAACATAAAGCAACTGAACTTAAATATTATTGTAGAATGGAGTTTGGCAATGTTTGCTGCTCTGTATTAAGAAATCCACAGAGCACAACAGATCAGCATTATCTACCCTTCATGCACTCTCACAATCTTTTTTCATAAGCACTAGTCGTGATTTTTCCCTATTGTAAATGACAACATGATGAGTAACTTTGGGCATCCAGCTTTTTTCCATTTGAAGATTATTTCCTTAGGATTGACTTCTGGTAATAAGATTAAGAGGTCAAAGACTAGGACAATTTACATTAGCATTTATTGTGAAGATGTCATCCTGTTGTATTTTTTTTTAATTTTGCTGAAAACTTGTTTAAAATGAAATCTATTTTTAGTTTTACTTGCCCTTATGGTTATATTGAATTGGCACATTCTACATTTACTTGTTTAAACAATTGTAGTCCCTATCTTGTGAGTTGTCGGCCCATGTCTTTTGTCCATTTAAGGCTTGGATTTTTAGCATTTTTCTTCTCTTTTTTTTACGAGTTATTTCTACAATAAGCAGTACTCTTAATTTACGGTTTCTCTTATTATCTCAGACTTTTTTTCTTTTAACATTTAAGATTATTATTAGACATTCAAAATTGCTAACATTATACTTTCTTATCTTCTGTATGTCTCCTAATGTTTGAAACTCCCATCTCCATCTTCAGAAGTTTATAAATATTAAACTCTATTTTCTCCTTTATTATGACTTGATTTTTATACGTAATTCTAATTAATTTTGAATGTATAATACTGGTGAGAAGCAGTGTCTAAACTGTTCCTTTACCACACTGCTACCAATTCATCTCACACCATCGAGAGATAATTCCCCTTCCAACTGATTTTTGATATAGCCTTTATCATTGTTTCCCCAAATACTTTCAAATGGATAATAATTTGTCATATTTGCATGTTTTTAAGTGTAATAAAAAGGTATGAGCATAATATTCAATGACATCTAACTATGTATAATGCACAGAAGTAACTACTCTCTGGCATTTAATAATTTCCAGCATCATGTCTTGGGATGAGAAAAATTTCAGCTCCCAGATAGCTTTCTTCTATATTTTCAAATATGTTTAATTAATTCTTCACTTAGACTTCATATTTTTCAGTTTTATTCCTTAAAGATACTTATACTTGTACATATAATTACCTAGATTTAGTGGAACATTTCATCCAACTTTTATATTTCTAAATTATTAATTTGAGTCATTTCTGTAAATCTGGTGAGCATATTTTTAATTCCTTTTTCCATATTCCTCTACATCTTTGATTCTAGTAACTTTAACTCTCCAAAGAGAAGTTTAAGAAATAATAAAGGTAAAATACAGGGTTCTTGGGAAGCTTTTAGGTATCTTTTCCTTTTGGAAAAGTATTCAGAAAGCAAGACAAGTAAAGGAGAGGACAAAAAAGTACAAGTGGGACTAGTTGACCTAACAGAATCTTTCTGAAAGACGCTTTGAGTCCCCCACAAGAAGAGCAGGCACCATGTCTGTTTTATTTTTTACTGCATTGCCAGCACCAAGTGCAAAGTAACTGTTCAATAAATATTTGCTGATTGCATGAAGAAGACAAAAAAGGCAGAGACAGAGATAGAAAAGGTGATAGAGCAAAGGGGGAAAGAATGTGTGAGTGAAAGTGTATATGTGTGTCAGCTTGTCTTGAGTAGGTTTTATAAGTTGTCTCACAATTCTGATTTTTGGAAGAAAGATCTGGGCAAGGCATTTTAGCTGACCCAGAACAATCGAAAGCAGGAACTTTTTAAACCACCACTTGTCTAGTGTTCCTCTGTGAACCTGATTCTACTACTAAAATTCCAAAGTGCCTAAAGTCAAATTTTATGGACAGACTCCAGATGAGTAATTCCAGTATTCCCTCAATTCTCAATTTAGGAGTTCCATATGGCTTAGAAATACCACTCAACTGCCTGATGTGTTGATGAAACTGCTAAGAAAGACTGTCACATCAAACACTTCACTGTCATAAGATGACAAATGTTAATTTACTACTTTACATATATTTCATACCTAGAAGAATACTATGAATCAGCTGTCCATAGTTCTGCCAAAAATCAACTCAATTTTAAAATATAATTAGATTTCAACTTGGTTTAGACCAAAAGCATCAAGGTATTTTAAGGAAGTAGACAGTAAAGTAAGAGAACAGGGGTTTTGAGGAAGCAGGAAAGATAAGACTGGAAGAAAGTTGTTAGATCACGGTCTAGTATAAATCTTGGTCAGACATGCTATCTGTCTTTTAATTTTGTTCTAGTAACTCCTTCCTCAGACATGCTAAACGTGATGTTCAATTATCTCTAAAATTGTTCCTGCTGTATATACTTAAAATTGGCCCTGTATATACTTCCTTACTGCCACAGCATCTCATCAAGATTAGAATCATTCGGCTGCGGCGGCTGGCGCGGGGTGGCTGGGGTGGAGGGGGCGGCCGCTGGGCCTCAGGCACCTGGAGGACTCGTGGACCTTCCTCTTCCCATCTCTTAAGGGAGGACCGCAGCTGCTGGCTGGTCGTGGGGGCTGAACGCCACTTTGCCCCGGCAGGAGGGGCTACCTCATTTGCCGGTGGTGGCTATCAGGTGCGGGGGGGGGGGGGGGGGGGGGGGGATGTTTCTTGGCTGCAAAGGCGAGTCTCGGAGTGGGGAGCGCGGCGCCGGGGCTACTGTGGAGGCAGCAAGGGTCCCGGGGGCCGGGGCCGCACTGGGGGCGGCCAGCTGCCCTGTTTGGGATTCGAGGTTTCAGGCCGGCATTGCGGAAGATTCCTGGGAGCGCCAGAGCCGTGCCCGGCTGGACGGCCCTGGTGGTCCGGGGTGGCGGCGGCCGGGGGCGGAAGGGTCGGCAGGCCGGGGCGGACTGAGCGCCCGGCCTCGCACAGCACTGTGAGTGACCCCTGGCCTAGCCCTGTTCAGGGGGCTGGAGACCACCCGGCTCCCGCCTGCATCGCCAGGCCACTCGCCGCCCCGGGGCTCCCTCCACTTTCCCAGGTACTGGCAGCACCGCCCGGCTCAGCCGTCACTGAGCCTTCCCACTTGCTTCACCTGGCGCGGGGCTTTCCGGAGCCTGCAGGCCGGCCTCCCCTCCCATGCCCTCCGCAGTTCTCTGGTGGGGCTGGTGGCGTGGGGCGTCCCCGGCCAGTGTCGGGAGGGCAAGGAGGTACGGGAGGGCAAGGAGGTACAGGCGGGCCGACTATCACTCCACCACACCCTGGACTCCAGCCCCCGGTAAACTTCCTGTGACTGGGACGCAGATACCATCTCTGCAGCCACCAGTTCGGAAAAAAGCCTAACCAATTTCTGGTTGGGAACAGTGTGGTAGGAGAGTTCCCAGGTCCGCTTGAACTTGCCGGAGAGCTGGCTGAAGGTGGGCACTAGATTCAGTCTATGCCGGGGGGATACAAAGGTTAACAAGTCCCGAGAAAGATCTACACAGTGCTACAAAGGCACCCAGAGTGACCGGTCGTCTGTGCCTACCAGAAACCTGGCAGACTTCCTGGGCGAGGCGGTGCCAAGCACGGTCTTGAAGGCCCAGCTGATAGACGAGGGGTGCAGAAGACACGCCCCAGCCCAGCACAGTGCGCACAGAGTGGGGAGACCTGCGGCCAGGGAGGTGGAGACTCGACAGAAACCACACACCCGGTGGGGTCGCCACTGCACGATCCAACAGCCTGGGCCAGAGCACACGGAACAGGGAGAAGTCCTGCGCAGGAAGTGAAAGCTCAACAGAGATCACACACCCTGTGGTACATGATCCACCAGCCCAGCAGAGTTCAAGCTGACCAGAAAGGTGGCTCCCCGGAGAAGCCCAAGACCCGAGGCAACCACACACACAAGGCACTAGAGGCCAACTGAGCAGTCACGGAGGGAGCCATACGAAATTGGCAACCACAGCAACATCCTAGTTAGTCATTTGTCTCAAACCGGTGGACAGTGAAACCCCCTGCCACAATGAATAAACACCAAAAAAAAGATACCAGAAATACAAAAAATCAAGAAAGTACACCACCAAAAGTTAATAAACCTCAAACTCTAGATCCTATAGAACAAGAAGCCCTTGAAATGATTGACAAGGAATTTTGAGTGATAATTCTAAGGAAACTGAATGAGATACAAGAAAACTCAGCTAGACATCATGATGAAATGAGGAAAAGTATACAGGATCTGAAAGAGGAAATGTACAAGGAAATCAATGTCCTGAAAGAAAATGTAGCAGAACTTGCTGAACTGAAGAAGTTATTCAATGAAATAAAAAACACAATGGAGAGTTTAACCAGCAGGCTTGTCGAAGTTGAAGAGAGAACCTCTGAACTTGAAGATGGGCTGTTTGAAATAACACAAGCAGACAAAAAGAAAGAAAAAAGAATCAAGGACATTGAAGAAAATCACAGAGAGATATCAGACAACCTTAAGCGCTCAAATATCCGAGTCATGGGTATTCCAGAAGGGGAGGAAAATGGAGATCCCATTGAAAACATACTCAACAAAATAGTGGCAGAAAACTTCCCAGGTATAGGAAAAATCACAGATCTTCAGATCCAGGAAGCTCAACGATCTCCAAACGTATTCAACCCAAAAAGGCCTTCTCCAAGACATGTCATAGTCAAATTGGCAAAACTCAGAGACAAAGAGAGAATCTTAAAAGCTGCAAGAGAGAAGCGTCAAATCACCTAGAAGGGAGCCCCAATCAGGCTAACATCAGACTTTTCATCACAAACCCTAAAAGCTAGAAAGGAATGGGATGATATTTTCAAAACACTAAAAGACAAAGATTGCCAGCCAAGAATACTCTACCCTGCAAGGCTATCCTTCCGAAATGAAGGGCAAATAGTATATTTCTCAGACAAACAAAAACTGTGGGAGTTCACTACCACACGACCACCCTTACAAGAAGTCCTCAAGGGAGTACTGGGTTTGGTTCCTGAAAAATAACTACCACTGCCATAAAAACCCAAGAAAAATCAATACCCACTAGTATAATAAAAATGGCATTCATGAAGAGAAAACAAGCAAACAAAAACGCTATCTACAACCTAAGGAACCAACAAACACAGAAACCAAACAGTAAATCAGAAACCAAGGAACAAAAGACACCTAAGACAACCAAACAACCAATAAAATGCTAGAAATAAATCAACACCTTTCAACAACAACTCTTAATGTAAAAGGCTTAAATTCCCCAATCAAAAAACACAGACTGGCTGACTGGATCAAAAAGGAGGACCCAACTATATGCTGCCTACAAGAGACCCACCTCACCCATAAAGATTCACACAGACTAAGAGTGAAAGGATGGAAAAAGATTTACCATGCAAACAGAAAAGAAAAACGAGCTGGAGTAGCTATTCTTATATCTCACAGAATAGACTTTAAACTAAAAACCATAAAAAGAGACAATGAGGGACACGACTTAATGATAAAAGTACTGATCCATCAAGAAGACATAACAATCATAAATATGTACGCACCCAATGTTGGAGCAGCCAGATTTATAAAACAAACTCTATTAGACCTAAAAAAGGAAATAGACACTAATACCATAATAGCAGGGGACCTGAACACCCTACGGTCAATATTAGACAGATCATCTAGGCAAAGAATCAGTAGAGAAACACAAGATATAAACAAGACTCTAGACCAGTTGGAATTGGCAGATATCGACAGAACATTCCACCCAACAACCTCAGAGTATTCATTCTTCTCATCAGCACATGGATCATTCTCCAGGATAGATCACATACTAGATCACAAATCAAGTCTCAATAAATTCAAAAAAATTGGAATTATCCCATGTATCTTCTCAGACCACAATGGATTAAAACTAGAAATTAATAACAAATGAAACTCTGGAAACTATACAAACACATGGAAATTAAACAGCATTCTACTTAATGACATATGGGTCCAAGAAGAAATCAAGCAGGAAATCAAAAAATTTATTGAAACTAATGAAAACAATGATACATCATACCAAAACCTGTGGGATACTGCAAAAGCAGTATTGAGGGGGAAATTTATTGCATTAAATGCTCACTTCAGAAGAATGGAAAGATGGCAAGTGAACAACCTAACACTTCACCTTAAAGAACTAGAAAAACAAGAACAATCCAAACCTAAAGTTAGCAGACGGAAAGAAATCATTAAGATCAGAGCAGAACTGAATGAAATTGAAAACCAAAAAACAATTCAAAAGATCAACAAATCAAAAAGTTGGTTTTTTGAAAAGATAAATAAAACTGACAAACCATTAGCATGGCTAACAAAAAAAAGAAGAGAGAAGACTCAAATAACAAAAATTAGAAATGAAAAAGGCCATTATACAACTGATTCATCTGAAATACAAGGAATCATTAGAGATTACTATACACAACTATACGCCAACAAATTTGAAAATCTGGAGGAAATGGATAAATTTCTGGACACACACAAGCTCCCAAAACTGAACCATGAAGATGTAGAAAATTTGAACAGACCAATAACAATAAAGGAGATTGAAGCTGTTATCAGAAGGCTCCCAACAAAGAAAAGCCCAGGACCAGATGGATTCACAGCAGAATTTTACCAAACATTCAAAGAGGAATTGACACCGATTCTTTACAAACTATTCCAAGAGATTGAAACGGACGCAAATCTCCCAAACTCATTCTATGAAGCAAACATCATCCTGATACCAAAACCATGTAAAGATATAACCAAAAAAGAAAACTACAGGCCGATATCCTTGATGAATATAGATGCAAAAATCCTCACTAAAATACTAGCAAACAGAATACAGCAACACATACGTAAAATTGTTCATCACAATCAAGTGGGATTCATCCCAGGGATGCAAGGTTGGTTCAACATACGCAAATCAATAAATGTGATACACCATATTAATAAAGTCAAACACAAGGACCATATGATCATCTCTATAGATGCTGAAAAAGCATTCGATAAAGTTCAGCACTTATTCATGACAAAGACGCTCTATAAGTTAGGTATAGAGGGAAAGTATCTCAACATAATTAAAGCCATATATGACAAACCCACTGCCAATATCATCCTGAATGGGGAAAAGCTGAAAGCTTTTCCTTTAAGAACAGGAACTAGACAAGGATGCCCACTCTCACCACTCCTATTCAACATAGTGTTGGAAGTACTAGCCAGAGCAATCAGAGAAGAGAAGGAAATAAAGGGCATCCAGATTGGAAAAGATGAAGTCAAACTGTGCCTGTTTGCAGATGACATGATCCTATATATCAAACAGCCTAAAACCTCTACAAAAAAACTGTTGGAATTGATAAATGATTTCAGCACAGTAGCAGGATACAAAATCAACACACAAAAATCAGTAGCATTTCTTTTCTCCAATAGTGAACATGCAGAATGAGAAATCCAGAAAGCCTGCCCATTTACAATAGCCACCAAAAAAATGAAATACTTAGGAATTGAGTTAACCAAGGAGGAGAAAAATCTCTATAATGAGAACTACAAACCACTGCTGAGAGAAATTAGAGAGGATACAAGAAGATGGAAAGATATCCCATGCTCTTGGATTGGAAGAATCAACATACTGAAAATGTCCATACTACCCAAAGTGATATACAAATTCAATGCAATCCCCATCAAAATTCCAAAGACATTTTTCTCAGAAATGGAAAAAACTATCCAGATATTTATATGGAACAATAAAAGACCACGCATAGCCAAAGCAATGCTGAGCAAAAAAAATAAAGCTGGAGGCATAACACTACCTGACTTTAAGCTATACTACAAAGCTATAATAACCAAAACAGTATGGTACTGGCATAAAAACAGACACACTGACCAATGGAATAGAATAGAGAATCCAGAAATCAACCCACATACTTACTTCCACCTGATCTTTGACAAAGGCACCAAGCCTATTCACTGGCAAAGGGACTGCCTCTTCAGGAAATGGTGCTGGGATAACTGGATATCCATATGCAGGAGAATGAAACTAGATCCATACCTCTCACCGTATACTAAAATCAACTTCAAATGGATTAAGGATTTAAATATACACCCTGAAACAATAAATCTTCTTAAAGAAAACATAGGAGAAACACTTCAGGAAATAGGACTGGACACAGACTTCATGAATACGACCCCAAAAGCATGGGCAACCAAAGGAAAAATAAACAAATGGGATTATATCAAACTAAAAAGCTTCTGCACAGCAAAAGAAACAATTAACAGAGTTAAAAGACAACCAACAGAGTGGGAGAAAATATCTGCAAAATATACATCTGACAAAGGATTAATATCCAGAATATATAAGGAACTCAAACCACTTTACAAGAAGAAAACAAGCAACCCGATTAAAAAATGGGCAAAAGAGCTAAGTAGGCATTTCTCTAAGGAAGATATACAAATGGCCCACAGACATATGAAAAAATGCTCAACATCACTCAGCATCCGGGAAATGCAAATCAAAACCACACTGAGATACCATCTCACCCCAGTTAGGATGGCTAAAATCCAAAAGACTCTGAACGATAAATGCTGGCGAGGCTGCGGAGAAAAAGGAACTCTCATACATTGTTAGTGGGACTGCAAAATGGTGCAGCCTCTATGGAAAATGGTATGGAGGTTCCTCAAACAATTACAGATAGATCTACCATACAACCCAGCTATCCCACTGTTGGGAATATACCCAGAGGAATGGAAATCATCAAGTCGAAGTTATACCTGTTCCCCAATTTTCATCGCAGCACTCTTTATAATAGCTAAGACTTTGAACCAGCCCAAATGTCCATCATCAGATGAGTGGATACGGAAAATGTGGTACATCTACACAATGGAATACTACTCAGCTATAAAAACGAATGAGAATACTGCTATTTGCAACAACATGGATGGACCTTGAGAGAATTATATTAAGTGAAACAAGTCAGGCACAGAAAGAGAAATACCACATGTTCTCACGTATTGGTGGGAGCTAAAAATTAATAAATAATTCCACACACACACACACACACACACACACACACACACACACACACACACCCTGGGGGGGGAAGAAGATAAAACAACCACAATTACTCGAAGTTGATACGACAAACAAACAGAAAGGACATTGTTGGGGGGGAGGGGGGAGGGAGAAGGGAGGGAGGTTTTGGTGATGGGGAGCAATAATCAGCCACAATGTATATAGACAAAATAAAATTTAAAAAAAAAATAGAAATAAGAAGCAAAAAAAAAAAAAAAAGATTAGAATCATTCAATTCATCAATTCACTCATTCAACAAATATTTATTGAATACTGACTAAAAAGTAGGGAACACAATGGCACAAAATATGTAGCATCCTTGCCGTCGGGGGGCTTACTGTGTAGTGGTATTAGCACATTAGTAGTAGTATAAAACAATTAACTACAGAAACAAGTAACAAATGTTCTATGCATGTGTTATCTCATTTAAAATAAGAGAACCAATGAAGTAAGATTGTTATCATTTCATCAATGAGGTAAAGTAAATGTATAATTACAAAAAATAGAAAATGGTGAGAAGAAAAGTTAAAGTACATATTGGGTATCTAACAATTCACAGCTCAGCTTTCTTGAGTGATCTAAAGTATGACAGACCACATACAGGCTTAAAAATTATAATTCTTCAATAAACTTAACCATTTTCTATTTTAGAATCACCTCAGAATGATTAGAGTGAATATACAGCTCATGAGGAGAATACCAAAAAAATAGTGTTCATGCAGAATATTACTTTAGATATCTTTCTTTTGAATTTGATGAGATTGCAAAAATCAATTTTGGAACATCAACTTCTCCAAAAAGCCATAAAATAAGCATTTCTGCTTCACTGATTTCTTGATCAATAGGATGCTTTGAGATGATTAAAGTTTAAAGAGGTCATTACTTATACCTCAAATAATTATCAGTCTATTCCCAGATAAATGCTATTTTATTTCTCTTATTTCCAAGGGTAGAATGCATGCACTTTTACTTTGGAGTAAAATTCCTACTATTCTCTCCCAACCTAAATTACAGAGATAAGGTAATGAATAGAACTTATAGATTCAGGATAGTTTTTTTCCTTCCACTACATTAGCTATTCTCAAACTTTAAGAAGCATCAGAGTCACCTAGAGAATTTGTTAAAACACATATGGCTGAGCCCTATTTCCAGAATTGCTGATTCTGTAGGTCTGGAGTAGGGCTAGAAAATTTACATTTCTAACAAGGTCCCACGTAAAGTTGATGCTACTGATTCAGGGTCTGCACTTTTAAAACCACTGGTCTAGAAGGTGAACCATAGGGAGATCTCTAATTAAAAATGGGTAAGTACTTATATTTCCTAAATTAATTTAATTTCATTCATCCTTAAATAGCATCATTGATGGCTATAAGGAGAAACAGGCATATAGAACTCAATATACTTACTACAAAGATGAATTGCAGGCACTGTCCTCTTCTGTACCACTAGGAGAGGCGGTAGAGCATGATGTTTAAGATCAAATACTCTGAAGTCAAATTTCTTGGATTGGAATGCAAGTCCTGCCACTTAATAGCTATGCTGTCTTGGGTAAATTACTTTGACTTCTCTGTGCCTCAGTTTTCTCATCAATAAAACTGATAAAATAGTAATACCCACTTCATAGGATTTTTATGAGAAGTAAAAGAGTTAAGCACTTGGAACATTGTCTGACATATATACATGTTTATTAAATAAAGGCTGGTTTCCTGAAAAAAGACTTACGGAAGCTTTTTCTCAAATATCAAATTATGCATCGCTGTTCTCAGGGGCTTCCTTATTTTTTTTACTTTTGTTGTTTGTTCACTCAGAACTGAATTTCTGGCCTATATCCACTTTAGAGAAACCTCTGGTAAACATTTCCATATAAAAGTTATACCTTCCTTAAATATGTAATTATGTTTTTTTCTCTGCATTCCAGTTTCATCATCCTCTCATTTTTCGTCTGTTGTATTAAACATATCTTTGCAAGTGTTTCCAAATTCTTTATTTGGAATGAAGATATGTATAAATCAATTATCAAATAAACATTACACCTCTGACTTTCTTCTACGTTTAATTTTAATTACTGAATGTAAAGCTACATGACTACAATGGTTGTACAGTAAGGCAAATCATAACTAAAACCAAAATGTTTTGTTATACTAAGTTTCCATTTGTATTGTCAGGGCTAGGGCTCAGACCTTTCAAACCCATTGTACAGGCTGGGTCACCAGACCCCTCACATGCAGGTCCATGCCAGGTAATTGGGAAAGACCCCGGGAGCAGTTTAGAGGTCCAGCAGCTTACAGGTCTGGTGGCGGTGGCAGCCTCATGCAGGGTCCCAGGGGACCTGGCAGCAATAGCTTGCAGCAACAGCCTCCAGAAGCAGTAGCAGCCTCCCCATGGCCTCCCCTGGGGGCATCCTGGGGGTAGAGAGGTCGCATGGATCAGAGCCACTCATCCTTTACACTTAAGTCCATAACCCAGGACACCTAGGTGCACATGTGCAATTACATTAGACAATAACCAAGGAACACCTGGGAGCACATGCATATTTACATCAAATGCTCGGCAAGATTCTGAACGTTTGAGAGGCCCTGACCATTTTCCTATATTTTTCCCTACACTGAACAACAAAGTAAACTAAAACACATTACTAAGCCTCAATTATGAACTAAAACATGATTTCCACTTTTCTTTAATGCCTTTGACACAATAATGAATTATACTGTGCTATTCCATGCATTAACCTCAAGTGATGACTCAAATCCCTTCTAGAAAACCTTCTTTAAAACCCTCCAACAGTCATTCTTTTGCCCTTTTAACAATTATGTGTATTCAGTTTTTACTGAAATTTGAGCAAATAGCAAGAGATCTTTATTAATCAGCATGTCATTGCTGTCCAACAAAAGGACGGAAATGACATGCAACTTAATAAAGATCTCTGAGGCCAGAGATCACCTGTTTCTTTTGCTGCTTCACATCACTCAGTAATTAATACTAGACCCGTAGGAGATGTTTAATGATCAGTTGCGGACTATGGGAATTAGGTAACAATAATAAACATGTTCAGTCTTCTTCAGGGTGTTTGGAAATTCACTTTTTATATCGGTCTATACCTATAAACATTGTTTCTTCAATTTTTCTTCAGTGACTTCTAAATGTTTCCCATGATCTTGACAAATGGCCTGAATAACCAACCAATTTTAAAATAATTTCAAATATGTTAGTATTTGACAAGGCACTTGAAGACAAAGTTTCACAGTTCTATGTCCTTCTGGTACAACAGGATTAAAGATATGGAATTAAGTGGTATTTTGGTTTGGAAGATTTCCATTAGAGGAATCAGAACAATTACAAGAGTTTATCAAAATAGGAGAGAATGCTTTTCATGGTCACATAGCTGACACTGCAAAATTGGCTCACGGTATGAATTATTTTTCACCAGTAATGGAGTAAACTACTATTACATAATATCCAGTATGAATAGGATTAGAATTATTTTTTGCCTTACTTAATGATATAATTAGCAAATGGATATTTCAATATGGATTACTTTTATTTTTTTTTAAACAGTTTTTAAAATTTTATTTTAACATTTACTTGTACATATTTGTGGGGTACAGTGTGTTGCTTTAATACATACACATCACACAAAGATTCACTTAGGGGAGATACCATCGTTTTGTACCCGTTAGTGCACCACTTCTCCTCCCCACTGTCTCCCCTCCCCTCCTGGCCTCTGGTAACTATTACTCTACTCTCTACATCTATGAGAACCACTTTTATTTTTAGATGCGACTTCTGAGTGAGATCATGTAGTATTTGTCTTTCTGTGCCTGACTTACTTCACTTGTTATGGTTTCCGGTTCCATCCATGTTGCTGCAAATAATAGGATATCACTTCTTTTTATAGCTGAATAGTACTCCACTATGTACATATACCACAATTTTTTTATTCTTTCATCCACTGATGGGTATTTAGGTTGATTCCATCTCTCGGTTATTGTGAACAGCATTGTGATGAACATGGGAGAGCAGGTAGGTGTCTTCTTGATACATAGATTTCATTTTCTTTGGGTATATATTCAGTGGTGGGTTAGCTAGAACATAAGGTAGATCTATTTTTAGTTCTCTGAGGAATGTCCTCACCGTTTTCACAATGGCTATACCAACTTACATTCCCACCAACAATGCAGGAAGTTCCCTTTTCTCTGCATCCTTGTCAGAACTTATTTTCTGTCTTGTTGACAACAGCCATTCTAACTGTGGTGAAATGACATATCATTGTGGTTTTAATTTGCATTTCCCTGATGATTAGTGATTTTGAGCATTTTTTTAATGTGCTTTTTAGCCATTAGTATGTCTTCTTTTGAAAAATGTCTGTTTGGCTTCTTTGTCCATTTTTAATTGGGTTATTTTATTTACTGTTGAGTTGTTTAAGTTCCTTACATACTCTGGATATTTTATCTAATGTGCATTTTGCAAACACTTTCTCCCATTCTGTAGGTTGTCTCTTCACTTTGACGATAGTGTCCCTTACTGTGCAGAAGCTTTTCAGTTTGATGTAGTCTCATTTGTGTATTTTTGCTTCAGTTGCCTGTGCCTTTGTACTCTTGCTCAAAAAAATGCTGCCTACTTCCATTTAATGTAGCATTTCCCCTATGTTTCCTTCTACTAATTTCATAGTTTCAGGTCTTAAATTTAGCTCTTCAATCCATTTTGAGTTGCTTTTTGTGTACGGTGGGAGACAAGGGTCTAGTTTCAATCTTCTGCATGTGGATATCCAGTTTTCCCAGCACCATTTATTGAAGAGGATGTCCTTTACCTGCTGTATATTCCTGGTACCTTTGTCAAAAATCAGTTGGCTGTAAGTACACTGGTTTATTTCTGGGCTCTCTATTCTGTTCAATTGGTGTATATGTCTATTTTTATGCCAGTACCTTACTGTTTTAGTTACTATAGCTTTGTAGTATACTTTGAAGTTGGGAAATGTGATTCCTCCAACTTTATTCTTTTCATTCAAGATTGCTTTAGCTATACATGGTCTTTTGTGGTTCCATATAAATTTTAAGATTGTCCTATTTCTGTTAAGAATGTCATTGGTATTTTGATAGGGATTTTGTTGAATGTGTAGATTGTTTTGAATAATATGGACATTTTGATGATGTTAATTCTTCTGACTCAACAACATGGGATATCTTTCTATTTATTTGTGTTCTCTTCAATTTTTTTCACCTATGTAGGTTTTTCACCTCCTTGGTTAAATATACTCTTAGGTATTTCATTTTTTTGGTAGCTATTGTGAATGGTATTACCTTCTTGATTTTTTCTTCAGCTATTTCATTACTGGTATATAGGAAGGCCATATTTACTTTTCTGTGTTGATTTTGTATCCTTTCACTACACTGAATTCATTTATTACTTCTAGTAATTTTTGGTGGAATCTTTAGGATTTTCTATGTAAATGATCATGTCATTTGCAAATATGGATAGTTTGACTCCCTAGTTTCCAATTCAGATGCTCTTTATTTCTTTCTCTTGCCTTTCCGCACTGGCTAGAACTTCCAGTACTATGTTGAATGACGGTGGGGAAAATGGGCATCCTTATCTTGTTCCAGATCTTAGAGAAAAAGCCTCCAATTTTTGTTCATTGAGTATGATATCAGCTGTGGTTTGCCATATATGGCTTTTATTGTGTTGTGGTACATTCCTTCTATACCTAACTTGTTAAGTGTTTTTATCATGAAGCGGTGTTGGATTTTATCAAATGCTTTTTCTCCATCTATTGAAATGATCATATGGTTTTTTTCCTTCATTCTGTTAATGTGATATGTCACGTTTATTGACCTGCATCCCTGAGATCAATCTCACTTGATCACGTTGAATGATCTTTTTAATATATTCTTGGATTCTGTTCTAGCATTTTATTGAGGATCCTCACATCTGTGTTCCTTAGGGATATTGGTCTGTAGTTTTTTTTGTTGCTGTTGTGTCATTTTCTGCTTTCAGTATGAGGTTAATGTTGGTCTCATAGAATGAATCTCGAAGTATTCGTTCCTCTTAAATTTTTCAGGAGAGTTTGAGAAGAACTGGTATTAGTTCTTCTTTAAATGTTTCATTTTTAATATTTTTAATTATGTTTAATTATATATTTCTCTTTTTTCAGAGTAATGCTGTGTAACATTTCTTGAGCTCCTGGATTTGACCAATATTTACATGTGAAATACATCTGTTGTTTAATCTATAACTTACAAACACTGACTTCTCTAAATTCTTCATTTTGCAGTTACTGGTCCACCTAACTTTCTCATTGAAATAACTACCATATCTTTCTCCACTATTTTCTAAAAGTTTATGAAATGAAAAAACTCACCATCAAAATATACATAATTTCCTTTCTATTTTCAGAATGAATTGAGTATATAACTCATTAGTTCAATCTATAATCCACACAATGATACAGTTTCTCCCCTGTCTTGTCCTAAATTGCAAGCATATCTGTTTAATACATCTGGGTCAAACATATTTCTGTAACAGGAACCTAAAGGATATTAAGGAATTTTGTGTAATTATGAAAAAAGATGACCTATTATCCAGATATCTTCATTTTTTAAGCTTCCTCAGCTAAATGAGTAATATATTTTCCCAAGTCTATGGACATTACACTCTCCAACCCAGCTTGGTCATAATTTCATTGCATACTATATCATAATAAGTGACATTTTTAAAGTATTTGAGAGTTTACAAAATGCTTTCACTACTTTGCGTTTCTAACAACTCTGCGAAGTAGGTACAGAAAAAGAAATGGCATTACAAAGAGATTAATTATATTGTCTAAAGTCTCAAAGGAAAAACAGTTAACCTAGTGAAGATATATTTGGTGGAGAAGGAGTTAAGGTGCATCAGCCTCTAGACAGCCTTTCCTGCCTATCCACTCAGGGAAATAATTGGGCAAGAACATTGCTTCAATTGTCTATAACCCCAAACTAGGATTTCTAAGGATTAATAAAGGAAATGCAACTTGCCATCAATGAAAGTAGTGATTTAGGCTTCTCCAAATATCTAAGACAATACTTTGAATCACAAGCTCTACGGTAGTCAGAAATAATACAGACAAGCCCTGCAGGGATAACACACACCAGAAATCACTGAATCATTGAACAACTGTTTCCTTAACATTGGTAGTTGCATAACACTTCCAAATTATTAACCCAGATAATTTCCCCAATCCAGATCTTTTCTAGTTTCATTGGCTCTTTTTGAAGGTAGCTACTAGAATTCTAGTCTAAGGGATGTAGGTGTTATTCTAGAGCCATTGATTAAGGATAAGACTATCAGCACTGTTTTATTACAATATTCCTATTAATGCCTAGATTTTTTGAACTTCTTGTACACAGTTACATCTATGAGTACACACTGTCTTGTGTTCTTTAAAATTTCTTTCAAAATTAAAAAAAATAAAAAATAAAAAAAATAAAATTTCTTTCAGCCCATATTTGTGGAGCACCATTTGTGTGCTACCATTAAACCAGGCTCAAAGAAGATAAGGATAAATTAAAATAGTTCTTGACTTCACAGATCCACACCTAGAAGTATATAAAAAGTAAAATAAGTCTAATACTGCAAAATAAGTGATATCATCATGCTTGTTCAGAATTGTATGTTCAAAAAATAAGACCTAATTCAAACTAGTGGGGTAACAAAGACTTTAAACAAGAAATGATGCTCAAAACACATTCCAAGAAAAGAGATCAGCATTACAAAGATCGAAAGGTATGAAAAGGCAAACAACATTCTGAGAAGTGAAAGGTATTTTGGTAAATTGCAACTTCACACATGCAAAGGATTGACAGAAAAAACAATTGAAAAAGCTGAAAGGACACAGATCACAAAGAGTCCTTGTATGTTAGAATGTTTCAAACTGACCAGTAGATTCATTAGAGTACTTTAAGTATTTAAATGACAGGCTCAGTTATTACTTTAGATGTTCCAAACATCTAAACATGGCAGTAGGGCAAAGGATTGGCAAGCATGAGAAACAGCAGACTCTTTACAAGTTGACCCATATCAATGAAGGCCTCCACTAAGACAGCAGCAGCAAGGACAAAAAGCAGTTAACAAACTTGAAAGCCATTATGAAGTATAAGTTACAGGAATTCATGACTCATTAAATATAAAGAATGAGGGAAAATGAGGAGTATGAATGTTCCAAATATCTTTTATAGTTTACATGCCAAAATAATGTTCACAAAGACCAAGCAGGGCCAGTGGGGGAATGGAGGAGTGAATTGGCATATGAGTTTACATTTGTACATATGCTGAGCTTGAGGTTCTATATTCTTATATATACATACTAACAGGTGGGCTGAAGGAAAGGTAAAAAGCAAAGGCAAGGAACAAGGGGCTAAGTTGAGCAGATGAACTAGAATCACATCATAGGAAATTAATTGACTAAGAAGCCTGCACTGATTCATAAAAGCAAAAGTGGTATCACAGGTATTTAATATCACCAGATATGAAAAAATGTTATTTTAACAGGATAAATCTAATGACAAAAGAGGGGAAAAGATCCTAAAAGAGAAGTAAGTGAGTTATCAGCAATACAGGTTTAAAGTGATGAAAGCCTGTATGAATAAGGCAGGCAACATGAGTAAAGAGGAAGGAAGCAGTGAGAGAGACCAGTGAAGTCTCTTCTTCCTCCATCCCTGGGCTACCTGTCCAAGGCCCTCTCCTCACACTACATATGTTCTCATGTACTCCAAGCCTTCGGGTATTTTCTTTACATGTTGGTGACTGCCAAGTCTATACCTAGCTCTGAGATTGCTCCTAAATTCTAGATATGCATATCCATCTGCCTACAGGACTGATCTATTTGGAAGTGTCACAAACACTTCAGAGTCAACATGCCCTAAATTTTCTTCTTTACCTGGTTTTTACCAGATCTCAGTCTAGGACACCATCACCGAGCTGCTCAAATTACAACCCTGAAAATAATCTTTAAAACCTGTCTCACCCACCACATTCTTTGCCAAGTCTCACTGACTCTGACAAATAACTAAGCTAGTGATTCGCAATTCAACACCTCCACAAATACCCAAATCTACCTTTTTACATCTTATTGTCACTTCTATCTCTCACTTGTCAACAACTCACTATAATAAAACCATAATTATTTTTATAAAATACAAATCTAATCATGACTCTTCTTCCCAGCATAAAACCATTCAAAGCTTCCTATCATTCCTAAGACAAGATCAAACCCTTTAGCATGAAATAGTTATTACCAGGCACCTTTTAACTTCTCCAACCTCACTTCCTGTATTAGTTTCCTATTGCTGCTGTAACAAATTACCACAAATTTTTTAGGGTCTTAAAGCAACACAAATTTATCTTACAGTTCTGGAAGTCAGAAGTTCAAAATGAGTCTCCTGTAGCTAAATCAAGGTATCAGCAGAGCTGTGTTCTTTTTGGAGGCTCTAGCAGATAATCCATTCCCTGCCTTTTCCAACTTTGAGAGGCTATCTTCATTCCTTGGATTTTGGCCACTGACTTCAGCCTTTACTTCTGTAATCACATCACCTTGTCTGACTTTGACTCTCCTGCCTCCCTCTTTCGCTTATAAAGATACTTGTGATTACCATGGATCCACTTGGATAATCCAGGATAATCTTCCCATCTTGAAATCCTCAACATAATCACATCTGCAAAGTCCCTTCTGCTATGTAATAGAACATATGCACAGGTTCTGGGGTGTGGAAATGCAGGCCATATCAATTCCATCTTCAGGTCCCTTCAGCTTTACTTGCCCTTTCATATAACCCTCCCCACCTTAATAGGCTTTTTACTGGGAAGTTATCCATTAATCTGAAGCTAGGCAAGCTTAAGCATAGTTAAGACAATGACTGAAAAGCCAGGCTAACTTAAGGTAAAGATCAAAGCTTTCTTGTTGATGTAGGTGGTACCCTTAAGCTAAACACTCACTGAACACAAGACTTTAGACACACCATAGTAGACATATTCCCTTTTGTCCTAAGTTCCTTTATAAACTCCAACTTCCCTCCAAATAGTATGGAGATTAGCTACACCAACATCTGGATCACTACCTGCCCAATCCTTCCTGTGTATAAGTTACCCATTAATAAACTCTTTGTTAAACTGTATGAAGTTGCCTGCTTTGTTTTTTGGTCTCGAAGTTCCTTCTCAGTTCAGAAGCTATTTTACCTTGCCTCTGTCTTCAGATATGGGGATTAGGATGTAGACATATTCTTAGGGCTATTATTCTGCCTACCACAGCTGCTCTCTCCCATCCCCTCACAACTAATATATTTTCCACAGGTGTACAAACTGTAATCGTTATAGTTCCTCAAAGGTGCCACAAAATTTTTCACACCAAGATCAGATGCATCTCCATTGCCCAAAACACTGTACTCTGCCAGGCCCTTCACCAGGACACCCCCAGTCATTCTTCATAACTCAGCCCAAAAATACCTCCTCTTGGAAGCCTTCCCTAAACTCTTAAGGAAACATGCCCTTCTTATGTCCTCTAAAATATGATAAAATTCCTCAATAACGGGGCTTATCACCACAATCATAATTCTTATTTACTAGTCTGTCTTCCCAAGCAGAATCTAATTTCTTTTGGGACAAAAAGATTGTTGCAGCCATTGCTGTATCTTTAGTACCTAATGTAGTTTCTATCATATAATAGGCAACTACATACGTATTTGTTGAATGCTAACTGAAGAGACAGTCATAGACATGCTTAAAACCTATTGGTATGGAGGAGTCTTTTAGAAGTCATTTCTAGGGAAGACTCAGAAAACTATTGACTATTTCAAAGTCCAATATAATGGACATTAAAAAATTAATCTTATCATCTCCAACTGAAGTGATTCTAGGGTCAAAAAAAGTTAAAGATTTATTATAAAAAGAGAACACAGCATTACTAGAAAGTATTGGGGGAAATCACACCTTTCTGAGGCCACCAATAGGAAACATCCCTAATGGTACGACCACAAAACAATGAGGGCTATTGTTAAAACATATGGGTCCTTTATTACTAAGAGAGACACACAAGAAATTATAACTCATCTTTGCTGATCTTGATTCAACTGCCCATTAATTTAAATAGCCGCCATCGAGGTTCAAGGATATCCATGAGATTATAATTTCTATGGGTATTCTTGTTATAAGATCTCATTTTTTAGTCTAGTTTTAACATACTCAAGTTGTTAACATAAATAAAGCTTCAATTTTCTAAGGCTCATAATACATATGAATGAGGTTTTCCATTTAAAACAATCACTTGCAGATATCTTTTTAATGTCCTTGGTCTTTCTAGTTTAAATTGTATTATTCCTATGTCATTAAAATGCTTAGCATGTATATTTAGTCTATGTAAAATAGGATGTGAGACAAGTCTTTCATGGCACAATTAAATTGTTCCACTCTAGGACCAGGCAGAAGAAGGTGAACACTAATTTAGATAGTACAGTAAAGAAAGATAATTGGTTCTTTTAAAAGTGAAAACAAGCACAATGTTTCTTGTATATCGTTTTCACTTTTGAGATGGGTTAAATATGGGATAGTAATTTGCAGATACGGAATATTAAATATTATATAAGATTGCTCTACCACTTTAATATCAGAGAGAAATCTTGTGTCAAATCATTTTTACAAAAACAACTAAACATAGTTTGCAGTAGTATAAAATACAGATAAGCTGAATATGAGTGCGCCAGAAACATTTTCTATCTGTACCTATAAACATTATAAAGCTTGTTAAGAACATCATAACTACAGGGAAAATAACTGCTAATATAAAGCAACAAAAGATGAAAATGGTAATATAGAAAATAAATTATTGTACAAATGAAACTGAAACTGAATATATCTTGTTTCCAAAAGGATCTCATTCATAAATCTAAACCATACTCCTCGTTGGAAACTGTAAAAGCAACCATTTCCGTATTATTCTAAAACAAAATATTAAAGTTTTTTGTTTATATTTTTTCAAATATTTCATCAAATATTTATTAAATGTCTAGATTTTCTCAAAAATAACATCAAATATTTAATGAATGTCTATTATGTGTTAAACTCTAAGAGACCCATAAAAGTGAGTAAAAATATCCTTATTGCTTTCGAATAGTTTATTATCTAATGGGGATGTCAGCCACACAAAACTAACAATAGAAGACTGAACAGAATAAGTGCTACAACTACTGCAAAGTTCAATGTGAGCCAAAAAGGAGACACTTTTATGAAATATTTTAAGAATATGTATGTCAAATAAAGTTGGTTGATAATGAGGATGGAAACTACACATCAGTGTCAGAGGTTTGGCACCTCAGAAGTTTTTGTGGGCTTCAGGTTGAGGGGCAGGGGGAGCAGAGTAGTGCTATGGAAGAGGGGTTATGTGACTGAAAGACCAATCCAGGCGGGAGGAGGAAAGATACCCTCTTCTCTGTCATATTTCTACTTCTCGCCAACTCACCCCACTCACTCCTTAACATCTCTCCTCTGCCCCTCCTATTCTATTGACCACTCCTCTCCTGCCTGAAGTATGGAATCAACCAACTTTAAGAATATTGTGCATTAGAATTCCTTTGTTCTTTTCTTGCTATAGAGTTTTCATGCTTTCTGAATCTCATTACCTTAGTACATTGTACTCTGGGGTTTTTAGAATACCAAATATGTTCTTGACATCCAAATTCAAGATTTGAAAATAAGACATTAAGAGACATGATGACTTTCCATAAAATTAAGCAATTTAGAAGTGATAATTTACAAAATAAAATAAATTACTGGAAACACATTATAGATTTTTTTTTTTCACAAGGGCAAAGTAGGAATGAAAAAATAATACTTCAACAATAATCCATTCCATCTTAAGGTTTCTGTCACACAACATGTGGGTCCTCTAGCAACTTAGCTAAATATTACACTGTTCAGGTACACAATTAAGATATTTTTACATTTATCTTATTTACATTTGTAAGTGTCATAAGTATAATCCTTTGGTATTTTAGTACTTGTTTCAACTTCTTAATGTATTTATAGCTAATTATAGCTAATTTTATTAATATTTTGATTATAAATCTGTAGTCTTAGAATTTTATGATTATTTTTATTCAGCAAAATTGAAAATAGCCAAAAAATGGTGAGGTAGAATGTTCATTATTAAACCATATTTTAACATTACGCCCTTGGCTATTATAAAAGGACACTAAAACCAACAACCTATGAAATCTGTTCCCAAACTTTTGCAGTAATATTGTTGAGGACATTGTTATCTAAAATCCCAAGAGAGAAATTTCCTTTATTGGTAGTAAAACTTTGCTTTAAACAAATTATAATCTTTCCTCCTTTATAATGATGAAATCAGTTACCTCTTTCTAGAACAGCTTTCAAGAAGCTTACAGCTAAATTTCAAGCTCAACACAAATTAAATATAAGCCTATAAGAGCTTGCATTTCATATTTCATTTACTACTTTTAAATTTCCACCATTACTTATTTTTCCACGGTATTGATAATTAGTTTCTACTTCTGTTTTAACATGACTATAATATAATTTGTTTATAGCTACACAAGTCCTATGTGAAAAATGATAAAATGAAAATTATTATTTTTCTGTTTTTTAAATTTGCCAATAAATTCCTTAACTTCTTCCAGCACTTAAAAGGCTGGATAGTCTCCAATCTAGTGAGGTTTGTGGTATCACCACTATAGTCAGTGTGTGCTTAGTTCACTTTCACCTCTTGCTTATAAACCTTCAGCAGAATGGCATTTTGCATCCTAATCCTAAATCCTAATCCTGGTATTCAAGGCTCTCAAAAATATGACTTAAACTTTTCAGATTATTCACCTTCCTAAATAATTTGCTTATGTCAGACTGATTTTCCCTTCCTTAAAACAGGTTTGGAATTTCCCATGTTTTAGACTATCCCTTTATCAAACGATTTCTCTATTGCTTCTGACTATCCTCAAGACCTATTTCAAGTCCCTCTTCCTCTATGGTCCATTCCTAGACTATTTGTTCCTCTTCTGAATTCCCATAACAAATATTGCTACTTTAAAGATCAGTTTTTATTGATTTTTTAAAAACACATAAATATTTTTCAAATTAAGGTTCACATAATCAACTTATTGGATGTAGACATTTTAAAAATATAATAGAATACATCGCATATAGGAAGCATAAAATGTTGTTTTGTAAAAGTTTCAGTTATGCACACACATACACATCAATACTCCCAATTTTGTGTGTCCTGGATCTCAGTAGAAAAGGCAAATTTCTTCCTATGCATTGTGGGAAAAACTTTTAGGAACATTGCTTTATAGTGTTCTTCTAAACATTATTGTACAATATAATTTTCATATTATAAAAATAATAACATGTTCAATAAAAAAATTTAAAAACTACACTTAAGCCCCCCCAAAACCACCCATAACTCCTCCAACCCAAGATAATCATAATTAA
This sequence comes from Cynocephalus volans, assembly GCF_027409185.1. NCBI lineage: Eukaryota > Metazoa > Chordata > Mammalia > Dermoptera > Cynocephalidae > Cynocephalus > Cynocephalus volans. Next base: position 95,245,203 of record NC_084461.1, on the reverse strand, counting down.
TATTCTGGAGTAAAGCCTTTCAACTTTTTCTATACACGCACACACACACACACACACACATACTAAAATCTATTTTATAAAAACAAGAAAATACCACAATATTATTTTATAAATTGCTTTTCCTACTTTAACAATATATAACATGAATACTTAGTCCTTACCAATAGTTTTTCAGTAAAGCATCTCTTTGAAAAATTATAATTGCTTGAAGGCAGGTACTATGTTTTCGATAGTTTTTTAATTTAACTTTTGAATAGGTAACATATTCACAGTGTTAAAAAAATAAAAAATGTAAAGTGTAACAAGTAAAAAGTTTTCTTTACACCTCTGCTACCAGTTTCAAACCCCTCTCCAAACATATAACCATGTTATTAGTTTCTCGTGTATATTTTTGTTTCTTTATCACATAAAAACAAATTCAGACATATAATCTTATACTCCCCACCCTTTTTGCATAAAAGGTAATAGTTTTGCAGTTTAGTTCCATTTATTAATAATATATGAGTATCTTAGAGCTCTCTCCAATCAGAACATAAAAAGCTCCCTCATTCACAGTCCTCCACTGGATAGGGTACCATAATTTATTTAACTAGCCCCTACTGATGAAATTTCAATTATCCCTTTCTCCTGATATTACTAGCAATGCTACAGTGACTAACCTTGGACTGGCACCATTTCACACATATGAAAATATAACTAAAGAATAAATTATGGAAGTGTCATTGTGGAGTGAAAGGTACATATGTTTTACAATTTTGACAGATTCTTCCAAATTTCCTTCTACAGAGTTTTTTCCCAATTATACTCTCAACAGCAAATTATCAAAGGGTGTTTTTCTTCACATCTTTGTCAAGAAAATGAGTTATTAAATTTTGAATTTATGCTAATCTGATAGGCAAAAAAAATCTCATTATAATTTTGATTTTCCTTTATTCTAGAGTGAAGTAACCAACTTTAATACCTTTAAAGGTCAATTGCATTTCTAGTTTTTGAACTATCCACTCATATCCACCGCCAATTTTTCTATTTTGTTGTTTGTATTTTACCAATTTCTAGTAGCTCATTGTAAATGAAAGAAATTCGACCTTTTATTGTATGAGTTTCTCTTGGCTGTATTTTTAATTTTTTTTAAAAAGCAGGCATTTTGTACATATATATATATATATATCTTTTCTTTTTTCTAATTCATTCCTTTATGTTTTTTCTTTCTTAATGCTTTTTTTCTGATTTCTTTTGATATAACTGTGGATTTGATTTTTCTTAATTTTTGAGTTGAATACCTCACATATTTCATTCTTTTTATTTTTTTTGATGTAAGAATATAAGGCTCTGAATATTCCCCCAAGTGCAGCTTTGGCTGTGTCATTTAAAATATTATGAAAATTTTTATTCCCCCCACCCATTTCTTACATCCATTGTTGCAAGCAAGGAATATAGCCTTAGAACTGCAGGGTGAATTCCTCACTTTCAGTAGGTAGTTTTGTTGGAGCTTGGTGAGATCTACTACAGCTTGGTTCTTTGATCACGTATTCTCTTAACTCTTTGCTATACAACTTCTGCATAATCTAATGTGCTTTTGGCTACCTTAAGATGTACTTTGACATCCGTGGATTATATATGGTTTCTAGCATAATGAAAAATGCAGTTTTTGGATTATTTATCTTTGTTGCTGTTCTATGGTTTTCAACAGGAAACAGAGGGGAAAAAAGCTGTTATTCAACAATGTTCATACACATATCTTCTTACGTGTTTGTTATACATTCCCACGTGTTTCCCAAAGTCCATGCATATATAGAAGGTCTATTAAATACTTTAAAATGATGAAATGACACACATCAGGCAATGTTTGTACTATAAATATAAAATTCTGCCTTTCAACTTGAATTAAAAATTAGGCCTTATTTAGGCCTCGTCTGCCTATTCTTGTCAAATATTTATAGGGTAAATAACAAATGTGTGGAACTCATTGTTGAAAAATCTAGCTCATCAGACTAAAAATATCATGGTATTTGAGGTAGGCTTCTGAATATAATACCCTTGAATGATCACTTATGAAACATTAGTGGTCTCCAAGGTCTACTAATTTTTTGAGACTAACATTGCTTTTCCTTAAAATGTCTACTAGTAATAGATGAGGTTTAAAAAACTAAAAATTAGTCTAGGTGTTACATGTGGTCTGGCACGGTTGTTTTATATTATTAAAGGGATCAAGCCTAAAATATAAATTTAATTTGACTTCCCAGACTATCCTAAATGGAGGCTAAATACTCAAATATCATTCTCTATATCCCTTAGCACAATATGCTCTAGTCTCTGCTAGACTTTAATGAGGAATAGGACCTTAACTGTCAAGTTCTCTGCTACATCTCAGTGCTGGAATATTAGAGTATGGAAAAAAATAATGTTGAACCATTAACATCACTGAGATAACATAGCTTATAATTTATGCTAGCTGGAGTTGTAATAAAAAGATGATGAATAAAACAGAATCAGTTTCAGTTAAGAACTCTGAAACCTACAAGAAATGTAATTTAGGGTAAATAACGATCTCTAAATTTCCTCACCTAATATTGTGGATAATGTTAACACTCAATTCACAGTTGTTGAAAGATTTAATAAAATAATAGAGGTAGAGTGTTTTCAACAGCACTTGATAAATTTTTTTTTTCCTTCACAATTAAAAATCTTCCAATTTTGCCTTCTGTTCTGATTTATCTGTCCTGTGAAATAAGTTTTTAAACAAGAAAGTATGTGTATTATACTTTCCAAAATACATCCACAGAGATTTTCTCATATGATCTTTACAAGTGGGGTTATTGTAAGCCGCATATGATGTGAGGAGGCTGGCTTGCCTACGATGGTGTGGGCCAATGGTGAAAACTGGGATTTAAAATTGGATTGTCTTTGTTCAAATCTGAGGCCCACATGGAGATGTATATTCCTAATGAATTTCCTTAGAAGAACACTTTGTAATTTTTTTGTGCTTTTCCACTCTCAATAGGAGTAATGAATTGATCTAAAAATGCCAATTAAATTGAAATCTTAATAGTAGGTATTCTGGTTCAGTACTTTTTTTCCCCAGACTGTGGGTTTCCACAGCTGGAAATCTAATTTGACATGATATTTAATTATCTCATTATCAAGAGCTAAAAAAAAAAAACCACTCATCTCTTTTCAAATTTTAAACACAGAGCACTTTTTAAAAAAATCCCATGCAAATGACAGCATAAGAGAATTAATTGTAAAAGCATGACTAGCTAGATGCCTCCAAGAATAATATTACTGGAGAAAAAAGTTATTAGAAATTAAAAACATAAGATTTACTCTAACTTATTTGGATGGCCATATTACTATTAAAATATCCCCTTGAAATTCACTACTACTATTAAACATAAATCTTTTGTTTTTAAGAGACCCAATATGAAAAATTATAAAATATTATGCTGAGTTTCTACTCAAAGTGAATTTCTTAAATTATACAATGAACAACTGACCTTCCGAGACAATATATATTAGTTATTAAATTAATCCAATCTGTGCTCGTCCCCCATTACTCTCTCCTCCGCTTCTGCCACACTAGCCTCTGCTATTCCTCAGTCACAGCAAGGAACACCCTTTCCCCAGATCCACATAGAGAATATCCACCCTGCAAACAACTCTATGGCTCTACCAGTTGTTTATAGCTGGCATCTGTTCTGATACATTGCTACCCAAGCCGTACTGTTAAATACTTTTACTACTACCCCTGCATATAACCACACAGATAATACCTTAGTTTGATTCACATCTCTGCCCAAAATTTATTAGGAGGCTGGCCTTCTTTGATCATGAAGCTTAAAAATAGTAGCTTTCCACTATACACAAGCATACACACACCACACAAGCCCTGCCCTCATCCCATGCAGGTCTAGTTCTTCATCATCTCCTTAACCTGCTTCATTTCCATAGCATTTACTGCACTCTGACATTATACAGAACATTGCTCAGCACAGAGAGAGTACTAAGTAAACATTTGCTAAGTGAATAAACACTGAATCACATGTTTTCCATTCTTCCCTTTATTAAAATTGTTAATTTTTTAAAAAATTACCCAATAAATGTTATGAATTAAGAAACATGGTGTGGACTTAAGGAAAAGGAAGTCTCTTTGATTCCTTAAAATGTTAAATAGAAATATTTCAACATATCAAAAACTGTATCATAAGCTTCTAAAATAGGAAAATCATTATAAACAGTAATATTGAAAGAGGCAAGGTATATTATGTAAGTACAAGGTAAAATAGTCTTTAAGTCATCTGAAAATAAAAAGACAAATAGTTTCTGATATGTTAAAGTCTTTTTTTCAACTTAACATTTTATAGAATCAAAGAGACTTCCTTTTCCTTAAACTCACCATCATATTCCTTAAAATAAACAGTTTATTCTAGCCTCTAAATTCCAGACTCTACAATCTAGACAAATAGATAGTGGTTAGGAACATGGGATCAAATCCCAGCTTTGCCTCTTATCAGTTGTACTATCTTAGGCAAGTCATTTACCATTTTAAGCTTCAGCTCCTCATTCATAATATTGTATGAGTTAATAACAATACTTACTTCACAGGAATACACTAGAGTTAAATGAGATAATGCATATAAAAAGCTCAGTAAATACCTTGCTCCTAGCAATTGCTCAATGAATTCAATCCTTCAACAAACATTTATTGAATACCTAATCTGGGCCACCACTCTTGTAGGTCCTGGAGATACAGCTGCACTAATTGTTAAATACAGTTCTGGCCCTATGAAACTTAAATTTCATTTGGGGGAGACAAATAGTTAAAATACATCATATATTATAGTGTCAGGTAAACATAACCATGACAAAGAGAAATTAAAAAGGGGAATCAGGGAGCATAAATGGGTGATGTGTTATTTTACACATGGTAGTTACAGAAGGCCTCTCTGATGAAGTGACATTTGAGCAGAAACTGAACTAAGTAAAGAACAGGCCATGTGCATGCCCAGTGTGTTTGCTAATATAAGGATGACAATGATGGGTGATTAATAACCTCTGTTTACAATGACAACTTCCGTCTTCCATGTCTTTACACAGGCTTTGGGAGGCAATGTAGGAAAAATTAGACAGTTGAGAGTGAGGGATGTGTATCTCAGGCACCCCTAGCTTTAATACTATGAGAAAGTTAAATAATTTCTCTAACTCTAATGGTCTAGTTTCCTATATCTCTAAGTGAATATACATAAGGATATGAAGATAAAAAAGAGATGACTTTGGTCTCTGTGCCCTCCAGTTAGGCATTATGATGAGAAGCATATTTTCAAGGGTAAGACCAAAAATAAATGAGAACAGAAATAAATGAGAAACAGAAATCATATTGAGACCAAAATAGCATCCTATGTAGGCTAAAAAATGGAAGTCTAACAATACAGAAATTAGATATTTTATAGCACATTTTATGGTCAAAGATATTAACTTCTTACACAAATTAAATCAAGAAATAGATTCAGTGATAAGAGTACAAATAATTCAAAGGAAGATATATGACAGATAATAACACCATAACAAAATCTATATCAATTTGTTCTCTACTCATAATTGAAAATTATCTAACTGACAACCTCTGCTTTGTGATTTTCTTTTAAAAGAGTAACATGGTTCTTTAAATCAAGTATATAACAATATTTATAACAGACTAAGATAATGAGTTGCATATTTCAAATGCCAGTACTTTAGGTCAGGTTAATAATAGGCTAGATAAACTTTAAATTTCTACCTCATAAAAAAACCATATATAGCCCTTTAATCTTCTACAGCTTCTGGTATACATTTATTTTCAAAGCTAGTGCTATCAAATGATGAAAAAGTCAATTCCCCAGTATTAGGGATTGGAAAGAAAGATAATTCACCATGTAATACTCCAGAGAATCTAATCCATTATCTAGGTTCATTTCATGGAATATTTTTATATAGTGAGGGTACAGCTTTATTTTATATTATATAATTCTACTCAAGCCCATATCTGCATTGTTATTTCTCTCTTTTATAGCTTTGGTCTGTATATTTAGACCTGGCTTAGCCTTTAGACGTGCAAATATTTGGTTGGCTTATGAAATGGAGCATCAATATCTCTGAAAACCTGTTTATATATTTTGCTAACCTAATATGGGTAGAAGTTATCTTCCTATACTGAATTTTATTCAGTCTAGAATACACTGGAACTGAACTTCATACTTCCACATGTACAAGTAAGTATACAAAGTGTACTTAAACTGCTGGAGGGAAGGCAGTGGTGAAGAAGGAGATGTTAAAGATGACCCCTAAATTTACAGCTTGAGAAGCTGAGTATTTAGTGGTACCACATGTTTAAAAAAAGGAAGAACAAATTCTGTAGTTAAAGGTGATGAACTCACAGTTTAAGATGAAAAACAGAAAAATCTGAGTATGGGGAAAGATAAACCTGAATAGAAATATAAATTTGCAAGTTATTGATGTATAAATAGTAAATGAAGCCTTAAGAACCAATCACTTTGACTTAAGAGAAAAGATCTTAGAATTCTTTTTTTTTTTTTTTTTTTCTTGAAAAGATGACCGGTAAGGGGATCTTAACCCTTGACTTAGTGTTGTCAGCACCACCCTCACCCAGTGAGCTAACCGGCCATCCCTATATGGGATCCGAACCCGTGGCCTTGGTATTATCAGCATCACACTCTCCCGAGTTAGCCATGGGCCAGCCCAGAATTCTGCAAGACAATAGCATTTACTCATAAATGAAAGAGGAAACAATGGCAGACTTTTTTTTTCGCTAGAGAAAAAACTATGACAAGCTGTTTCAGATTAAAGAAGAACTTTTTCTGGTTTCCTATAATTAATGTGGCAAAAATTAATTTAAAAAATTAACAAAGAATGAGGCAATTTCATAATCCTAGAAAATTGGTCAAAAAGCTCAATTCCTTAGGCACAGAATTAGAATGTTTAGCAACTGACTGTCAAAATGTTTTGCAAGAGGAATATTAAAGTTCAGCCCCTCAATGAAGATTTAGTAATATAATGAAAGTATAAATACAGACATTATTCTCTAGACTAACAAATACTTTTAAAAAAAATTTCCAATTAGCCAATGCACTAGCATTCTTGGGACTAGCACTTACCTCATATTAAAAATCATACCTATATATATAAAAATCTAATCAACCTACCAAGTTCATAGCTTTTCTATTTATATGCTGTTCTTTATAATAGCCCCTAAAGGAAAGGACTCTTGCTGATCCCCACCCAATTCCTGAAACATCAAGAGTGCTCAGAAGCTAAGTCAGCTCCACTGTTCCACTTTGGTTTAGGACCTACTGGTTTTACTTTAAAAACACAAACCTTCCTCGTACCCATTTCTTACCTCACAAATCTCTTAAAGCATTCTCATACCCATTCCTCATACCCATTCCTTACCTCACAAATCTCTTAAAGCATGTTCTGTGATAGATCTTAGAGATAAAAGTGGCCTACAACAATCTCTCCCCCAGACACCTGGCTCTACATAGGGAAGTTATGATCTACTGCCTTTGAGAAGAGTAGTGTAGTTTTTAAAAATACCAATATCTTATAATACATTGTAAACCTATCACCCCAAATTAAAATCTAATTTATTCTTAATTGCTGGCCTTTCCTTGACTTCTACAACTTAGAATCTTTTATAACCTGAACCTTTCAAAGTATGAACCTTATAAAGTGAAGAAAAGCCTCAAGTTTTTCAAGAAAAACTGAAAAGAACAAAAACAAATCATTTGTATCCTAGTAAATGCTGAATAAAAAGGCAACCCACCTTAATAAAATCAAGGAAATTCCATGCTTCAAAACTGTAGTGATACTAGTGTTAACCACAAAACCTTTTTGTTTCTGAACTAAAAATTTTAATTACTTTTTAATAACTTTAATTTTAATAAACTGAGAACTTTTAGTGTGGAAAATGTTAACTCACCAAGCATTCTTTTAAAACAAACAAACAAAAAAGTGTATGTATGCACCTACCTTAGGAATAGGATTCAGCAGAACTACACCCGATTTCTTAGTGATGACCTGTTTCGTTGTGTAGTGATGATCTATAAGTTGAGGGATGTTTGAAAACCCAGTGCCCTCAAATCGATATAGATTCTGGAGAGAGACCAATAAAGTAGAATAAATGTAAAGACACTGCTTCAGAAAGGCTATACTCATGGATAAATTAAGTTCCATTTAAGAAAAACTATCATTGCACAACAATGTGAATATACTTACACTTAAAAATGGTTTTGATGGTAAAAAATAAAAATAAAAATGAATAAATGAAAGTTGACCACGTTTTAAAAATCTCCCTTTTGACAGATAAATTAATTTTCACAATGATTAAAAGCAATTCAAATTGTTAAGAAAGAAAAAAGAAAAACTAACAAACAGACATGAAATACATTTTGCTAAAATGATAACCAAAGGAAACAAAACACGGGATACACTTGAGTTAAGAAACAAGAATTATGTTTACATGTTTACAGATACATTCCATTTGATAAAACTTTCATTACCAAAAATAATGGCAAAAGTTTGAGGGAGTATATCCAGTATAGTAATAAACATTTTAATATTAAAAAAAAAAAACATTTTAACACCTCTGATCATTTATTTCTGACTTATTGATACAGTATTACTCATTTTCAATACTGGGGTTTCCATGTATTATTCACTACCAAAAACACTCATTCACACACCTTTGATAAAGAAATAAAATGCACCAGTGACAAAACTGCAGATATCAACATGCTCAAATCTTAGCACTTTTTATTTCATAGAACCAGGTAAGTAGTATTTCCTCAAAACTCAGCCAAGACCCCATTTCTCTGTCTTCGTGTTTCAAATATCAGTTCATATGGATGAATTGACAGCAATACATTTAGCAAATAAAAAATATCCTATTGGCCATACTTTTCAATGCAAGAAGCATTGTGATGTATGTAGTGTGATTAAAGCTTCCATCTAATTATGCTCAAAGAGCTCACCTGTACATACACAGGTGATATGTACAGATTATGGATATGGGTGTGCTCCATTTTTTAAAAGCTGTTAAGAACTTTGAAAACTGTCTAAATTTGGATATTATTTGCATTAAGGGAAGATTATTTTCCCAATTAAAAGTTTAAAAATCTAAAGCGATTTTTCCATAGTATAAAATAAAATAAGACTCAATTAACTAGAATTTAATTTATAAACAATTTTTAAATAAATATTTCTGTTTCATCAGGTGAGGAACAAACATGCATTAGCTTATTTTAACACTTAACTATAGGCTATAATTAAAGCAGTTTGTATTAGAGTTAATTCAGGGCAGTTGTTAATAAATCGCCTGAAGAACTTTTGATAGTAAACAGACCTGCTATGAAATATTAGCTTTGATGTTCAAGAATATTTCACACTGAATACATTCATATATTTCTAGGTATGCAATACACTGAGCAAGATCTCTCAGTGTCTCAGCTTATTAACTGGTGAAACAGAGACAATATTTGGATCTCCTCACAGAATAAGTGTGAGGATTGGCTAATCATTACTGTGCAAACCACTTTGCCCACTATATGGCACATGGTACACCCTCAATTATTAAATCACAATACAAATAATAAATCTTGGATTACAAAACTAATTCCAAATCTGGATAAATAAAAAGAAATAATTTCAAAAAAAACTTGAGTATAAATTACATTTTCTCAAAGAATGATTACCTGTAAATAACTTAATTATCCTAGAAAGCATTCTTACATAAAATTGATTATGAAATGAAGGAATGTAAAAGATCACAGAGGTGTACCATGTAATAATAACAACAATAACAATATTTCAACTACACATACTGTTTCTCCCTTTGTCCTCCTCCAGTCTACTCTTAACATGGTCAGGGGACCCTGTTATAACAAATCATTCCATTTCTTTGCTCAAAATTCTCATCTCCTTCAGAATAAAAGCCAAAATTTTTACTGTGGTCTATAAGGCCTCATCTAATCTGCTTCCTATCATTTTTCTTAACTCCCTCTTACCACTTCCCCCCTTGGCTCACTCCCCTCCAGCCACACACATTTCCTTCGTGTTCTCCAGACACGCTATATACACTCCTTCCTCAGAGCCTACTGCTTTCCTGCTTAAATTAATACCTCAGACAGCCATACGGGTAATAGCTCTTTACTTCCTTCCAGTCTTTAATCAAATGTCACCGTTTAGTGAGTCTACTCTGGCCACCCTACATAACATTCAATATCCTTTCTTTCACCCCAACTAAATATCTCATCTTCTTTTCCCTTTTAAATTTTTCCCCTTAGAACTTAGCACTCTATCATTATATATTTTTTACTTACATATATATACATATATATAGTTTGTCTATCTCCCCCTTCGGAATGTGGGCTCATAAGGTGATAAATTATTATATTTGTTTTGTTCATTATAGTAACCCCATGGTCCAGAATAGTGTCTGGCGTATATTGCCTATATCAATAAACAAGTGTGAATGAATGCAATGCAACGACAATGAAGTTAAAAAGACAAATAAGACAACTTAGAAAAGAATACTAGAAGTTCACACATATACTCAAGACATTAAAGTAAATACAACAGTAAATAAAAAGTAATGAGATGAACTTCACACAAAATGAAATCAGCCTCCAATGTCAGTCTCATGTAAAATTCTAATATGCCTCTATAACTAGAGAAGTGTCAAATAAAACAATGGGAATTTCAGTTTCCTTTTCTTAATTTAAGAACAGACTTAGTTTTTAACTTAATTATTTCTTAAAGCAATCATTCTTACATCAGCAAAGTTCTGAGAGTCCGACTTAGTACAAAACTGATTAGCTCATTTTTTTAAAGATGAAGATACTGTAATGGATCTAAAAATGATGCTAAGACTGAGTCATCTCTCCATATCCATGGGTCCCACATCCTTGGATTCAGCCAACCATGGATTGAAAATATTAAAATTAAAAAAATTGTGTCTGTAATGAATATGTTAATTCCTAAACAATACAGTTAACAACTATTTACATAGCAGTCACATTGTATTAGGTACAATAAGTAATCTGGAGAAGATTTAAAATATATGAGAGGATGTGCATAAATTATATGCAAATATTATGGTATTTTATCAGGGACTTGAGCATCCGCAGATTTTGGTATCTGTGGGAGGTACTGGAACCAATCCCGCAAGGATACTGAGAGACAACAGTATAGTATATGCTTATGAAGTCCATCTAAGCAACTAAAAAGTCAAGAACAGTACATTCACTAAAACTGTTAAGGACTTATTTCTTGATACACTCCAAATTCCAAATATGATCTTTTACCTTGTATAGATCGCTATAAATTTTTTGTAACTCAGCTCACCTAAGGTTGGGTTCACATACAACTGATTTTTTTTTTCTACATGGCTTTAACAATAATACGACAGAGAGAATCAGACTAATTTTTAAATAAGAGGCTTCTCTTATGAGCTAAGGTTGCTGCTAATGATCTCTTACATGAATTCTAAAAGAAACAATAAAAAATAGTAGTATAGAATAAATTGCTACAGATTTCTACAAAGATCATTTTGTTGATTGTCATTTACATTACATTTTTAAATGTCAAGTCATATATCATTAAATAAATAAGAAGTATACATAGAAAATATGGTATGACAATTATTCTAAAATAAAAATTATATAGATACATGTGATTAGAATATGTGCAAAAAATCTAAAAGAATATTCACTGAACTCATAAGGTTTTATTATGAAGCATACATTCCCTGATACATATTTTTGAATTTTTACCAAAAACATGCATTACTTTTGTTTTTTAAATATTTACTACATCTAGAATTTGTTTCTGAGTTATCAACATACTACTCAAGAATCAATCATGAATATAGTCAAAAAACATAAAAAAAAGAATTGCACTTTGTTGTGCAAGGAAGTCAGACAAAACAGAATAAGCACACAAAAATGAGAAGATTCAATGAATGTATAATTTGAAATAATATGCCTGAGTAGATCTCCTGAAAAAAATATTGAGGTCCATAGTTCATGATAAGCAGGCTTAAGAAAAAATGAAAGAAGAAAAATGAAATAAAGAAAAATCATTTCTGAAAAGGGCTGAGATGAATAAACAATAAAACAAAAGGCTAAAACACGTCTTCTTGGGAGAATATCTAAAAATGAAAATATAAAATATAAACTTTAGCTTCCTCAAATAAAAATAGCACATTAATAATTATAAATAACTAATTAAACTAGTACACAAGAAATATTGAGGAATTAGGGAAATGACATGAGTACGGTTTTGCTATGGTTTTTCTTAGCTAATTTTTGTTTATTCCTCTAATATTGGCTGAAACCCAACTTCCTTAACTCCTCCAATTACAATGATACTTCTTACAAAGTACATTCATATTTTTTTCTCAAAGTCATCAAACAATGACTTTTAAATTGCCTAATATTTGCATAGCACTTCACATCTTGCAAAGTATAGATTTGTTGATTTGATTCTCACCAAAACTCTATAGGACATTATCCTATAATCCCTAAAACACAGAGCACATAAAGTTCAGGACTGGGACTGAAACCCAAGTTTTCTGACTCAATACCCTTTTCTATTCTCTAAAATCTCATATTACTTTATGTCCTCCTTTCTTAAGAAAGTTGTCACCTCATTTATGCACAGCTTTTATAATATTAATACTGGTATACAAACTCCTTCCTTGGAATATAACAGTACTTATTAAATATGTGTTAATAAATTGCTGCATTTATTGACTCCTCTGAAGCAACAGGTATATGAGGAAGGAAATAGGGTAATTTTATCTCATGGAAGATTCACCCGCACAAAATAAAAAGGAACTAAAAACTCCCCAAACTGTCTATACCACCTTAAACTCCTGTTTTCAACTACCTGAAAAGCTCAACATTATATAGTGAAAGCTCACAGAATAAAATTAGACATTAGAAAACCTGAGGCATTTACTAAAATGCAAGTAAGTGCTCTCATGGTTAACAGAGATATTTGCAAAATTTCAACGACAGAAGGAAGCCAAATAAAACTTTTAAATGTGAACCTGTAATGATGCCTTATTTTTATCATATATTATGCTGTTCATTTTAGCCACATAAAACAAAATGGCAATATTAAAAACAAGTGATGATTTGTAAGTTGACCCTTTCCTTTTTGTTTCTAATAATACTGATTTAAATTCCTAAAACTACCTTTTAAACTAGAAGTAGTAATAAGGTAAATATTTTAGTCTTATTTAGTGTATGACATATTTCAAAAACAGTAACTTTTAGAGCTTAGAAAATAGAAGGAAACATTCAAATAAGTTGTAATTAATTAGTTTATATTTTACTTACAATCTTTCCTTTTATAATTTTCATACCATTTTACAAATATTGCCAACGTGGTCACAAATTCTAATAGTGTAGTTTACCCACATCCATAACTTAAAGGCACATACAAATTACAAAAGAGCTTGCCAAGGAAATAAAAAACAACAATACTATTAGAAACAGTATAGTTTCTAACAGTAAGTTGGATGTATGAAAATGGGCAAACATGATTATCAAGTTGAGGTCTGAATACTATGCAAAGTTAAACAGTTTGAAAATTATAATATATACAGTACTTTAGTAGGCTTACTCCTTTCAACAATCTGAATGGCATCTATTTTAATTAAACTATAGTTACTAGAAGTAAACTTACTAAATGCCACTGATGTGTGCTAATGTTCTAATGTACATTACTAATATACATTACACTGAAGTGTACTAATGTACATTTTTAAACGGCTATTAGATGGTATGTGAATTTCGCCTCAAAAATATATACATCGATATATACATTGACATATAATATATATTATATATAAAATGTATATATATATATAAGTTACCTAAGTTACCTAAAACCCTCTGAGGTTCATCTAACAATAATAATGGCTTAACCCTTCTGTAATGCAACCAGTATCACTCTAGTCTCTGGGCATAAACTTAAATCCTGTGGACAGCCACCTTGAAAACACATGCCATTTGAAATGATGGAGTGAAAAATGACAAACAGAGGCATCAATTCCTTCATATGCCAAAACATTAAAAAATTCTCAGTGGGTAGAGTGAACATTTTGAAACTACTGTTTACCTGTTTAATGCTCAGTAAAGAAAATGTAATATATAAAGCAGTTTAGCAATACCTGTATAAATTTCAAAAAATAAATTAGCATTAGAATAGTAGTATTAATAGATTATTTTTTAAATTGTTCATCAACTTCTAATTATTGTTTATTAATACCAACAAACAACAGCTTATATATAAAGAGGAAAAACCTTTAGTCCTTAGTTGAATTGGTTTTATGATTGACTATCATTGTGTCATTCATTAAGAAATTTCATTATCACTATTCAGTAAAATATCTCTTAAAAATTTCTCATGGCACCATTTTGAAAGCAATTTCAAGGGTCAATTTCAAAAGTATAAATTTTATAAATTTAAGTTTCCCTGGGAAAAATTTTTTTTTAAATTATGATAATCACATTATTTTTAATTTAAAATATCTTTAATGTTCAAGTTTAACTTAACATATTTTAAACAGTTACATACTTAAATTTAATTTATATTTGTAAAAACTATTTTTAATTTAAAATATTTCTACGTACATATTTCCTTAAGCGATTTAACATGTTAGTGAATTTTTAGAGCTCTATATTTAAGAAATTCAGAAAAAATGTGCTAAACTTTAAGTGTTACAGGCATTTATTATAAACCATTCACCACTTAAATACAATTATACCACAATAAACTACATCAAAATATACATACAAACTAAACTGAAAACGTACATCAACAAATTGAATGATAAAGTGTCTCCTTTGTCCATCAGAATATACAGAAAGGACATATTCACCAGGTTTCCCATGACTCTCTCGAACCAAGAAGTCTCCTTGTTGTTTTAACAGCTCTTGTGCCTCTATTCTGGGAATAGCACCATGGTACCAGTCCTGTTCTGCCAGGGGCTTCTCACTTATGGAGATCATATCGGAGAGCTGGAGCAAATATTACACAGAAAAACTAAATTAGAGAAAACACTGATTTTTTTCTGGTAAAATTCACAGCAATTATAAATGCTTCTTACAAATGTTCCTCCCTTTAATTAAACAATTAAAAGTTATATGATGACTCTGAAATTATCATTATTTTTAAAGGAAATAGCACTGGTGCTGAAGTTTAGCACACATACATTTATCCTTCAATACTTTTTCTTCCTATCTATCACACATAGGTACATACGATATTAGTATTTACAACTAGCATTTACAGTCTTATTCACTATATCATAAATAAATCTATATATTAATATTTATCAACCAGAAAAATTATGAAAAATGAGACTTATAAGAGAAATTTATCACAAAACAATGTCATCTTTATTTAAGTTAAAAATTGAGTTATTTCTTTTTATGGAATTAACTCTCAATCGCATAGGCTCTGAGCTGTCCATGTCATTGTTCCAGGAGCATCTGAGGTCTTTCATGCTGACTTCCTGCTGTGCCATACTGTCTTTATCCTCATTCATCTGACTTCCTCAACCATCACCTCTGCTACATGTCTGGTCCTGCTCTTGAAAAGCAATGGGCAGATAAAGCCTTGAGAGAAATAGCATTTGCTGAAAACAACCAACATGCAATTACAAACACATGGCAAAAAAGAATGGAGATTATAAGGCATGAGGAAGACAAAAAAAGCAAATTATCTGTTATTTCAGGAGGCCAAAAATTAATTTCAAAGAGCAGAGATAATTAAGAATTGATTATATTTCCTTGGAATGTTTTTAATTGATGGTAAATGGAATCACACATTTTCTGGTTACAAGTAAAAATTTTATTGTTGTTGTTTTTAATAACCCACATGAACTAAACTGCCCAGATGGTAAGAGTACTTTTTGGGTAAGGTACACTACTGCACACTAACTCTTAAGATTCTCAAAATACAATATGCACAATGCCTCAGGAGAAAGTAATTTATACATTGGGAAAATCAGAACTAATAATAAATGAAAGGGAAATATTCACATATGAGATTTTACACACTAGTATTATGAACTCTGTATAGGACCAAAGCATGGTATCTTTGTAGTAAAAGAAAACCAGTTTTGAACATAGCCTTTATTGTTTTGTACCACTAAAGATGCCCAAAACTTCATTTACAGGCAACAGCTTTGAAGTGTGGAGCAGGAAAAGAACTGATTCTTAGCTGCAAAAGCGAGTCTTGAAACAGGGAACACGGCGCCAGGGCTGCTGTGGATGCAGCCAGGATCCCGGAGGCTGGGGCCGCACTGAAGGCGGCCAGCTGCCCTATTCAGGATTCGAGGTTTCAGGCCGGCATTAAAGAAGATTCCTGGGAGCGCCCGAGGGGCGCTGCGACTGAACAGCCCGAGGCGGCAGCGCCGAGAACACGGAAGGCAACAAACCAGAGACAGAGCGAGCGCCCGACCTGGCACAGCACTGTGAGTGATCCCTGGCACAGCTCTGTTCGGGGGATGGATGCCCACGCGGCTCCCGCCTGCACCACCAGGCCACTCACTGCCCCGGTGCTGCCTCCATTTTCCCAGGTGCGGGCAGCTCCGCCCTGCTCGGCCATCACTGAGCCCATTTGCTTGGCCTGACGCTGGGCTTTCCGGACCCTGCGGGCCGGCCTCCTCTCCCACTCCCTCCGCGGTTCTCTGGCGGGGCTGGGGGTGTGGGGCGTCCCGACCAGTGTTGGGAGGGCTAGGAAGTACGGGCGGGCCGACTGTCACTCCACCACACCCTGGACTCCGGCCCCGGTAAACTTCCTGTTACTGGGAGGCAGATACCATCTCTGCGACCACCAGTTTGGAAAAAAGCCTAACGAATTTCTGGTTGGGAATAGTGTGGTAGGAGAGTTCCCAGGTCCGCTTGAACTTGCCGGAGAGCAGGCTGCAGGCGGGCACTAGACTCGGTTTATACCGGGGGGATACAAAGGTGAACAAGACCCGAGAAAGATCTACACAGTGCTACAAAGGCACCCAGAGAGACCGGTCGTCTGTGCCTAGCAGAAACCTGGTAGACTTCCTGGGCGAGGCGGTGCCGAGCAGGGTCTTGAAGGCCCAGCTGATAGACGAGGGGTGCAGAAGACACACCCCAGCCCAGCACAGTGTGCACAGAGGGGGGAGACGTGCGGCAAGGGAGGCGGAGACTCGACAGAAACCACACACCCGGTGGGGTCGCCACTGCACGATCTAACAGCCTGGGCCAGAGCACACGGAACGGGGAGAAGTCCTGTACAGAAAGTGAAAGCTCAACAGAGATCACACACCCTGTGGTACGTGATCCACCAGCCCAGCAGAGTACAAGCTGACCAGAAAGGTGGATCCCCGGAGAAGCCCAAGACCCGAGGCAACCACACACACAAGACACTAGAGGCCAACTGAGCAGTCACGGCGGGAGCCATACCAAATTGGCAACCACAGCAACATCCTAGTTAGTCATTAGTGTCAAACCGGTGGACTGTGAAACCCCCTGCCACAATGAATAAACACCAAAAAAAAGACACCAGAAATACAAAAAATCAAGAAAGTACACCACCAAAAGTTAATAAATCTCATACTCTAGATCCTATAGAACAAGAAGCCCTTGAAATAACTGACAAGGAATTTCGAGTGATAATTCTAAGGAAACTGAATGAGATACAAGAAAACTCAGCTAGACATCATGATGAAATGAGGAAAAGTATACAGGATCTGAAAGAGGAAACATACAAGGAAATCAATGTCCTGAAAAAAACTGTAGCAGAACTTGCTGAACTGAAGAAGTTATTCAGCGAAATAAAAAACACAATGGAGAGTTTAACCAGCAGGCTTGTGGAAGTTGAAGAGAGAACCTCTGAACTTGAAGATGGGCTGTTTGAAATAACACAAGCAGACAAAAAGAAAGAAAAAAGAATCAAGGACATGGAAGAAAATCTGAGAGAGATATCAGACAACCTCAAGCGCTCAAATATCCGAGTCATGGGTATTCCAGAAGGGGAGGAAAATGGAGATTCCATTGAAAACATATTCAACAAAATAGTGGCAGAAAACTTCCCAGGTATAGGAAAAATCACAGATCTTCAGATCCAGGAAGCTCAACGATCTCCAAAAGTATTCAACCCAAAAAGGCCTTCTCCAAGACATGTCATAGTCAAATTGGCAAAACTCAGAGACAAAGAGAGAATCTTAAAAGCTGCAAGAGAGAAGCGTCAAATCACCTATAAGGGAGCCCCAATCAGGTTAACATCAGACTTTTCATCACAAACCCTAAAAGCTAGAAAGGAATGGGATGATATTTTCAAAATACTAAAAGACAAAGATTGCCAGCCAAGAATACTCTACCCTGCAAGGCTATCCTTCTGAAATGAGGGGCAAATAGTATATTTCTCAGACAAACAAAAACTGCGAGAGTTCACTACCACAAGACCACCCTTACAAGAAATCCTCAAGGGAGTACTGGGTTTGGTTCCTGAAAAATAACGACCACTGCCATAAAAACCTAAGAAAAATCTAAACCCGCTAGTACAATAAAAATGGCATTCATGAAGAGAAAACAAGCTAACAAAAACACTATCTACAACCTAAGGAACCAACAAACAAAGAAACCAAACAGTAAATCAGAAAGCAAGGAACAAAAGACACCTAAGACAACCAAACAACCAATAAAATGCTAGGAATAAATCAACACCTTTCAATAACAACTCTTAATGTTAAAGGCTTAAATTCCCCAATTAAAAGACACAGACTGGCTGACTGGATCAAAAAGCAGGACCCAACTATATGCTGCCTACAAGAGACCCACCTCACCCATAAAGATTCACACAGACTAAGAGTGAAAGGATGGAAAAAGATTTACCATGCAAACAGAAAAGAAAAACGAGCTGGAGTGGCTATTCTTATATCTGACAAAATAGACTTTAAACTAAAAACCATAAAAAGAGACAATGAGGGACACGACTTAATGATAAAAGAACTGATCCATCAAGAAGACATAACAATCATAAATATGTACGCACCCAATGTTGGAGCAGCCAGATTTATAAAACAAACTCTATTAGACCTAAAGAAGGAAATAGACACTAATACCATAATAGCAGGGGACCTGAACACTCCACTGTCAATATTAGACAGATCATCTAGGCAAAGAATCAGTAGAGAAACACAAGATCTAAACAAGACTCTAGACCAATTGGAATTGGCAGATATCTACAGAACATTCCACCCAACAACCTCAGAATATTCATTCTTCTCAGCAGCACATGGATCATTCTCCAGGATAGATCACATATTAGGTCACAAATCAAGTCTCAATAAATTCAAAAAAATTGGAATTATCCCATGTATCTTCTCAGACCACAATGGATTAAAACTAGAAATTAATAACAAACAAAACTCTGGAAACTATACAAACACATGGAAATTAAACAGCATTCTACTTAATGACATATGGGTCCAAGAAGAAATCAAGCAGGAAATCAAAAAGTTTATTGAAACTAATGAAAACAATGATACATCATACCAAAACCTGTGGGATACTGCAAAAGCAGTATTGAGGGGAAAATTTATTGCATTAAATGCTCACTTCAGAAGAATGGAAAGATGGCAAGTGAACAACCTAACACTTCACCTTAAAGAACTAGAAAAACAAGAACAATCCAATCCTAAAGTTAGCAGACGGAAAGAAATCATTAAGATCAGAGCAGAACTGAATGAAATTGAAACCCAAAAAACAATTCAAAAGATCAACGAATCAAAAAGTTGGTTTTTTGAAAAGATAAATAAAATTGACAAACCATTAGCATGGCTAACAAAAAAAAGAAGAGAGAAGACTCAAATAACAAAAATTAGAAATGAAAAAGGCGATATTACAACTGATTCATCTGAAATACAAGGAATCATTCGAGACTACTATAAACAACTATACGCCAACAAATTTGAAAATCTGGAGGAAATGGATAAATTTCTGGACACACACAAGCTCCCAAAACTGAACCATGAAGACGTAGAAAATTTGAACAGACCAATAACAATAAAGGAGATTGAAGCTGTTATCAGAAGGCTCCCAACAAAGAAAAGCCCAGGACCAGATGGATTCACAGCAGAATTTTACCAAACATTCAAAGAGGAATTGACACCGATTCTTTACAAACTATTCCAAAAGATTGAAACGGACGCAAATCTCCCAAACTCATTCTATGAAGCAAACATCATCCTGATACCAAAACCAGGTAAAGATATAACCAAAAAAGAAAACTACAGGCCGATATCCTTGATGAATATAGATGCAAAAATCCTCACTAAAATACTAGCAAACAGAATACAGCAACACATACGAAAAATTATTCATCACGATCAAGTGGGATTCATCCCAGGGATGCAAGGTTGGTTCAACATACGCAAATCAATAAATGTGATACACCATATTAATAAACTCAAACACAATATGATCATCTCTATAGATGCTGAAAAAGCATTTGATAAAGTTCAGCACTCATTCATGACAAAGACCCTCTATAAGTTAGGTATAGAGGGAAAGTATCTCAACATAATTAAAGCCATATATGCCAAACCCACTGCCAATATCATCCTGAATGGGGAAAAGCTGAAAGCTTTTCCTTTAAGAACAGGCACTAGACAAGGATGCCCACTCTCACCACTCCTATTCAACATAGTGTTGGAAGTACTAGCCAGAGCAATCAGAGAAGAGAAGGAAATAAAGGGCATCCAGATTGGAAAAGATGAAGTCAAACTGTCCCTGTTTGCAGATGACATGATCCTATATATCGAACAGCCTAAAACCTCTACAAAAAAACTGTTGGAATTGATAAATGATTTCAGCACAGTAGCAGGATACAAAATCAACACACAAAAATCAGTAGCATTTCTTTTCTCCAATAGTGAACATGCAGAAGGAGAAATCAAGAAAGCTTGCCCATTTACAATAGCCACCAAAAAAATAAAATACTTAGGAATTGAGTTAACCAAGGAGGTGAAAAATCTCTATAATGAGAACTACAAACCACTGCTGAGAGAAATTAGAGAGGATACAAGAAGATGGAAAGATATTCCATGCTCTTGGATTGGAAGAATCAACATAGTGAAAATGTCCATACTACCCAAAGTGATATACAAATTCAATGCAATCCCCATCAAAATTCCAAAGACATTTTTCTCAGAAATGGAAAAAACTATTCAGACATTTATATGGAACAATAAAAGACCACGAATAGCCAAAGCAATGCTCAGCAAAAAAAATAAAGCTGGAGGCATAACACTACCTGACTTTAAGCTATACTACAAAGCTATAATAACCAAAACAGTATGGTACTGGCATAAAAACAGACACACTGACCAATGGAATAGAATAGAGAATCCAGAAATCAACCCACACTCTTACTTCCATCTGATCTTTGACAAAGGCACCAAGCCTATTCACTGGGGAAGGGACTGCCTCTTCAGCAAGTGGTGCTGGGATAACTGGATATCCATATGCAGGAGAATGAAACTAGATCCATACCTCTCACCGTATACTAAAATCAACTCAAAATGGATTAAGGATTTAAATATACACCCTGAGACAATAAAACTTCTTAAAGAAAACATAGGAGAAACACTTCAGGAAATAGGACTGGGCACAGACTTCATGAATACGACCCCAAAAGCACGGGCAACCAAAGGAAAAATAAACAAATGGGATTATATCAAACTAAAAAGCTTCTGCACAGCAAAAGAAACAATTAAAAGAGTTAAAAGACAACCAACAGAGTGGGAGAAAATATTTGCAAAATATACATCTGACAAAGGATTAATATCCAGAATATATAAGGAACTCAAACAACTTTACAAGAAGAAAACAAGCAACCCAATTAAAAAATGGGCAAAAGAGCTAAGTAGGCATTTCTCTAAGGAAGATATCCAAATGGCCAACAGACATATGAAAAAATGCTCAACATCACTCAGCATCCGGGAAATGCAAATCAAAACCACATTGAGATACCATCTAACCCCAGTTAGGATGGCTAAAATCCAAAAGACTATGAACGATAAATGCTGGCGAGGCTGTGGAGAAAAAGGAACTCTCATACATTGTTGGTGGGACTGCAAAATGGTGCAGCCTCTATGGAAAATGGTATGGAGGTTCCTTAAACAATTGCAAATAGATCTACCATACGACCCAGCCATCCCACTGTTGGGAATATACCCAGAGGAATGGAAATCATCAAGTCGAAGGTATACCTGTTCCCCAATGTTCATCACAGCACTCTTTACAATAGCCAAGAGTTGGAACCAGCCCAAATGCCCATCATCAGATGAGTGGATACGGAAAATGTGGTACATCTACACAATGGAATACTACTCAGCTATAAAAACGAATGAAATACTGCCATTTGCAACAACATGGATGGACCTTGAGAGAATTATATTAAGTGAAACAAGTCAGGCACAGAAAGAGAAATACCACATGTTCTCACTTATTGGAGGGAGCTAAAAATTAATATATAAATTCACACACACACATACACACACACACACACACAAACCCGGGGGGGGAAGAAGATATAACAACCACAATTATTTGAAGTTGATACAACAAGCAAACAGAAAGGACATTGTTGGGGGGGAGGGGGGGAGGGAGAAGGGAGGGAGGTTTTGGTGATGGGGAGCAATAATCAGCTACAATGTATATCGACAAAATAAAATTTTAAAAAAAAAATAAAAATAAAAATAAATAAATAAATAAATAAATAAATAAATAAATAAATAAATAAAGTGCTTCCTATTGATTTTGCTAAAAAAAAAAAAAAGAACTAGAAAAACAAGAACAATCCAATCCTAAAGTTAGCAGACGGAAAGAAATCATTAAGATCAGAGCAGAACTGAATGAAATTGAAACCCAAAAAACAATTCAAAAGATCAACGAATCAAAAAGTTGGTTTTTTGAAAAGATAAATAAAATTGACAAACCATTAGCATGGCTAACAAAAAAAAGAAGAGAGAAGACTCAAATAACAAAAATTAGAAATGAAAAAGGCGATATTACAACTGATTCATCTGAAATACAAGGAATCATTCGAGACTACTATAAACAACTATACGCCAACAAATTTGAAAATCTGGAGGAAATGGATAAATTTCTGGACACACACAAGCTCCCAAAACTGAACCGTGAAGACGCAGAAAATTTGAACAGACCAATAACAATAAAGGAGATTGAAGCTGTTATCAGAAGGCTCCCAACAAAGAAAAGCCCAGGACCAGATGGATTCACAGCAGAATTTTACCAAACATTCAAAGAGGAATTGACACCGATTCTTTACAAACTATTCCAAAAGATTGAAACGGACGCAAATCTCCCAAACTCATTCTATGAAGCAAACATCATCCTGATACCAAAACCAGGTAAAGATATAACCAAAAAAGAAAACTACAGGCCGATATCCTTGATGAATATAGATGCAAAAATCCTCACTAAAATACTAGCAAACAGAATACAGCAACACATACGAAAAATTATTCATCACGATCAAGTGGGATTCATCCCAGGGATGCAAGGTTGGTTCAACATACGCAAATCAATAAATGTGATACACCATATTAATAAACTCAAACACAATATGATCATCTCTATAGATGCTGAAAAAGCATTTGATAAAGTTCAGCACTCATTCATGACAAAGACCCTCTATAAGTTAGGTATAGAGGGAAAGTATCTCAACATAATTAAAGCCATATATGCCAAACCCACTGCCAATATCATCCTGAATGGGGAAAAGCTGAAAGCTTTTCCTTTAAGAACAGGCACTAGACAAGGATGCCCACTCTCACCACTTCTATTCAACATAGTGTTGGAAGTACTAGCCAGAACAATCAGAGAAGAGAAGGAAATAAAGGGCATCCAGATTGGAAAAGATGAAGTCAAACTGTCCCTGTTTGCAGATGACATGATCCTATATATCGAACAGCCTAAAACCTCTACAAAAAAACTGTTGGAATTGATAAATGATTTCAGCACAGTAGCAGGATACAAAATCAACACACAAAAATCAGTAGCATTTCTTTTCTCCAATAGTGAACATGCAGAAGGAGAAATCAAGAAAGCCTGCCCATTTACAATAGCCACCAAAAAAATAAAATACTTAGGAATTGAGTTAACCAAGGAGGTGAAAAATCTCTATAATGAGAACTACAAACCACTGCTGAGAGAAATTAGAGAGGATACAAGAAGATGGAAAGATATTCCATGCTCTTGGATTGGAAGAATCAACATAGTGAAAATGTCCATACTACCCAAAGTGATATACAAATTCAATGCAATCCCCATCAAAATTCCAAAGACATTTTTTCTCAGAAATGGAAAAAACTATTCAGACATTTATATGGAACAATAAAAGACCACGAATAGCCAAAGCAATGCTGAGCAAAAAAAATAAAGCTGGAGGCATAACACTACCTGACTTTAAGCTATACTACAAAGCTATAATAACCAAAACAGTATGGTACTGGCATAAAAACAGACACACTGACCAATGGAATAGAATAGAGAATCCAGAAATCAACCCACACACTTACTGCCATCTCATCTTTGACAAAGGCACCAAGCCTATTCACTGGGGAAGGGACTGCCTCTTCAGCAAGTGGTGCTGGGATAACTGGATATCCATATGCAGGAGAATGAAACTAGATCCATACCTCTCACCGTATACTAAAATCAACTCAAAATGGATTAAGGATTTAAATATACACCCTGAGACAATAAAACTTCTTAAAGAAAACATAGGAGAAACACTTCAGGAAATAGGACTGGGCACAGACTTCATGAATACGACCCCAAAAGCACGGGCAACCAAAGGAAAAATAAACAAATGGGATTATATCAAACTAAAAAGCTTCTGGACAGCAAAAGAAACAATTAAAAGAGTTAAAATACAACCATCAGAGTGGGAGAAAATATTTCCAAAATATACATCTGACAAAGGATTAATATCCAGAATATATAAGGAACTCAAACCACTGTACAAGAAGAAAACAAGCAACCCAATTAAAAAATGGGCAAAAGAGCTAAGTAGGCATTTCTCTAAGGAAGATATCCAAATGGCCAACAGACATATGAAAAAATGCTCAACATCACTCAGCATCCGGGAAATGCAAATCAGAACCACATTGAGATACCATCTAACCCCAGTTAGGATGGCTAAAATCCAAAAGACTATGAATGATAAATGCTGGCGAGGCTGCGGAGAAAAAGGAACTCTCATACATTGTTGGTGGGACTGCAAAATGGTGCAGCCTCTACGGAAAATTGTATGGAGGTTTCTCAAACAACTGCAGATAGATCTACCATACGACCCAGCTATCCCACTGTTGGGAATATACCCAGAGGAATGGAAATCATCAAGTCGAAGGTATACCTGTTCCCCAATGTTCATCGCAGCACTCTTTACAATAGCCAAGAGTTGGAACCAGCCCAAATGCCCATCATCAGATGAGTGGATACGGAAAATGTGGTACATCTACACAATGGAATACTACTCAGCTATAAAAACGAATGAAATACTGCCATTTGCAACAACATGGATGGACCTTGAGAGAATTATATTAAGTGAAACAAGTCAGGCACAGAAAGAGAAATACCACATGTTCTCACTTATTGGAGGGAGCTAAAAATTAATATATAAATTCACACACACACATACACACACACACACAAACCTGGGGGGGGGGGAAGAAGATATAACAACCACAAGTATTTGAAGTTGATACAACAAGCAAACAGAAAGGACATTGTTGGCGGGGAGGGGGGGAGGGAGAAGGGAGGGAGGTTTTGGTGATAGGGAGCAATAATCAGCTACAATGTATATCGACAAAATAAAATTAAAAAAAAATAAAAATAAAAATAAAAATTAAAAAAATAAAATAAAGATGCCCAAAACTTACTGGTTAAAGTTCTATTTCATGTTATCCAAAACCCCTTCTATTAGTTAAAAAAGAAACCTTGAAAAGTCCCCAATAGACCTCAAAGTCCACATTTTCGTTTTTACTTCTTCCATTTATGACATTTTTTGATATTTTAAATATACACATGGTGTGACTGTATGTGGAAATTTTTTGTAAATTAAGTCTTTTTATTTTAGTACTATTTATGATAAACATAATATTTTTTTAACATGTTTAATGTGTTCCCCAAAATGGATTTAAAGAATGAAATATATAAACAACAGCCACAGCTATAAGAGGTAAAAGAATATTGCTTTTAAAAACAAATGCCTAATCCACACAAAATTAACTTCTCGTGTATACTGATACTAATAGTTTATAATTCTTAAAGAAGATAGTCAAAATAATCAAATATTTCTTTTATAAAATTTTATCACAGTGCCTTTAATTATAGTAAGTACTAAAATTTTGGGTTGTAATAGAAATATTTCCAAGTCTTGCCAATGGCAAAAGTGCTTTATTGATTTTTTTCTCTGAAAAAAATTACAAATATAAGAAATTCAATGTAACGCCTTTGCAGAGGACATGTTTTTATCATTGTCTCTCAAAATGGTCTACATAATAGGAAAGCATCACACACAAGGATGTCATGTGCTTGATTTCTTGTCCTAGCCAACTTACCCTTCCAAATTTGCATTTATTTAGAACTGGGAGAATGCAGAGCCTGGAGAATTCATTAAGTCTGAAATGTGTTTCAAATACAAAAGCTCAGCTATCACTCCACGAAATTAATTTAAGGATTTGAATATGAGGAAGATGTTTGGGTAAAAAAAAATCATACCGAGAAAATATCTAAGTTTTGTTTTGTTTTCTTTTTTTAAGCATAGCAGCTTTATTGAGATATAATTCACCTATCATACAATTTATTCTTTCAAAGGGTACAATTCAGTGGGGTTTTTCACATTCACTGAGCTGTGTAGCCACCACCACTATCTAATTCCAGAACATTTCATCATCCCCCAAAGTTTTGTTTTGTTGTTTAAAAAAAAAAAGGATATAGGAAGAAACGTATATTGTTATCTAATAGAGATTACACTCCACTTCTACAGATTTATTAGTAATAGAATGTAGTATCAAAAACAAAACCCAACACTACAAGAGCCAATCATAATGACATCACAAATAAAATGAAGATTTTACCCCATATATCCCATTTGTCTAAACCTCAGTGGAGAAAGATTTTTTTCCTTGTTGGTAAATTATCTGAGATTTATGCCAAAGATATGGGGTCAGGGGGAGGGGGTGAAGCCTTCTTTCTGGAAGTTACAGTTAATCCAATACAGTTAATGTTCTACTTAATAAGACACATTTTGATTGACTGGCCTAGCCTGTTTGTTAATATCCACAGGGACTGGCTTCAGAACCAAACCCCGCCCCCAATGCTAAAATCTGAGGATGCTCAAGTCCCTTACATAAAATTGCTTAGTATTTAGTATTTTCATATAATGTATGCAAATCTTCCTATATACTTTAAATCATTTGTAGATTACTTTAATACCTAATACAATGTAAATGCTATGAAAATAGTTGTTATAGTATATTGTTTTTTATTTGTATTATTTTTTATTGTTGTATTTTTTATTGGGTTCTTTTTTCCAAATATTTTCAATCCAGAGTTGGTTGAATCCATGAAAGCAAAACTCGTGGATACAGAGGGCTGACTGTAATCACTTCTTTTCCCTCTGTATTATTTTCATTCATTTACTTTTTCCAGTTGTGCTTGTGACTCTCATTCATCCACTCTCACCACTTCACTGAAGTTTTACTGAAGTTTTTCAGTATCACATATTCTTTCCTTAAACTCATATATTTTGTACATACAATGTGCCACTACATCAATGGCATGTTTTCATTAATTAACTGTATTCAATGCCAATTTCATATCACACATTTCAAATAAAACGATTACTAGATCACTGCAATGAGTCAGTATGTAATCATACTCAAGTTGGGATTGCCTGTGTAGAACACAGTCTGACATGATCGTGTCATTTATTTTAAGAATTTGAGCAAACTTATAAAAGAACAGATTTGCTCCATTAAACAGTGAAAATTATAGAAAATAAATCCCAATAAGCCCTTCTTGAAAATTACATGATAACTTAAGTGATTTAAAACTTGCAATTCAGAGAATAATGTTCAATTTTCCTAAACATTATTGACTATACAGGAGAATTCAGTTCATGACAGTGATATAATGCAAAAAACTTTATTTTCCCTTTTTACTTTTTCATCTTAATGACTAAAGGGAAAAAAGTAAATTAAGAACTTAAGAATAATAAAAAGAATAATAAAACTAAGTTTAAAATGTATAATATTTAACCTGAACCTAATAACATGCCTTGTTAGAGGAAGTACAAAGTTGCTCTGCTAGACTTGAAGGAGAACACTGAAAAATACAAGAGGCTTAATGTTATGCATGAGAATAACTACATTCCCCTATGTCAATGATAGAAGCCAAGCATTATAATGCTGACATTATAATTGATATACAACTTAAATATAGCTGAATTAACAGTGCTCTAAGCAAGCAAATCTTATTTACAATATTATTTTATATAAAGGAAGCACATTTTTATTTCAAAAATATTTTTATTCTCTAAATTCTAGGACAAAGCAATTCTAAAATTACAATAACATCTGTGTCAATGAAGTATAGAAAAACATAAATTTTAAAAAGATAGAAGCTGAATAATTTAATAATTCTTCTGATGTCTACAGAATGAATCATTTGGACCAAAATGTGCTTCATTCTGGTTTTAAGGAACATTTTTCAAAGAGTTCTACTACTATTAGAGGGGCACTATACACTCCACATACCAGTGATACAACTAGTACTCACAAGTGGCTGTAAGATGGAACAAGTGTTTTGCCTGCAGAATTTGCGGAAATTCTGCAGTAAAAAGATGGCCCTGGGAAAAGGGCAGTATTCTTGACATGACTTGAACAGATCTCATTAAATGTAAGATGGTTTGAAAGACTTTCAACTAAAATGGACCCTCATGATTGCCAGTATGCTTTAAAAATATGCAATTTATCCTGTCTAATACCTCCATCCTTGGCTTCAGAAGCAGTCTCTGAGAAATAGTTTGCAATGAAAAATTACAATCTCCTGAAAATGGGAAAATGCTGTATGTGGTGCAGGTCTCTGTGCCCTGAGATACTAATGATAGCTTATATAACTCCATTAGTACATGGGGAAAAAGTTCACATGCTTGGAGCTGATATAACATGTTAAAATAATACCCTGATCATAACAATAAATATTAAACATCTGACACCAGACACAATGTTCAGTTAAAGCCAAATTCATCTATGAGCTAATTATCTTACGTTCTTCCTTCCATCAAGACTGCTGATCTACATGTTCCGTTAGAATGTCTTTAAAGATAGCTCTACATTTTAACCACACTGTTAAAAACATTGAGACAAATAGATATGGCAAGTCCAATAAGAATACTAGCATGATTATTTCTAATTTCATTTTCCTATGCATAATTAATTTGCTTTATTTATATTCATTAGAATAGAGAAACAGTGATTCATACTTGTTGCTTTCAAAGATTTTAAATTAAATATACTTCCATATGTAAAAAAATGAATTTGGACCTCTGCTTATTCCTTATGCAAAAATTAACTCATAATGGATGAAAGTCGTAAATGTAAGAGCTAAAACTAAAAACCCTCAGAAGGAAACAAAGATGAATAGCTGCATGACCTTGGATTGTACAATGGTTTTTTTTAGATATGACACCAAAAGCATTACAATCAAAGAAAAATAAACAAATTTTTCTTCACCAAAATTAAAAACTTTTGCACGTCAAAGGACACTACAAGAAAAGTGAAAAGACAATCCATAAAACGAGAAAAAATATTTGTAAATGATTGTTTCCAGAATATATAAAAAAACACAGCTCAACGATAAAAAAAAACAAACTTAAAAATGTGCAAAGGATATGAACAGAACTATCTCCAAAAAACATATACCAGCAGCCAAAAACCACATGAAAAATGCTCAACATTATAGTCACTAGGAAAACACAAATAAAAACTACAGTAAGATATGACCTCACACCCAGTAGGATGCCTGTAATTTTAAAAAATGGAAAACAACAAGTTTTGGTAAGGGTGTGGAGAAATTGGAACATTCATACATTGCTGATGGGAATGTAAAATGGTGCAACCACTGTAGAAAACAGTTTGGCAGTTCCTCAAAAACTTAAACATAGAAGTACTATATGACCCAGCAATTCCACTGCTAGGTATATACCCAAGAGAACTAAAAACAGGTTTACATAAACTCATGTACATGACAGTTCATAGGAGAATTATTCACAAGAGCCAAAAGTGGAAACAACCCACATGTCTATCAGCTGATGAATGGATAAACAATATGTGGTAAATCCATAGGATGTAATATTATTCGGTCATAAAGAGAAATGAAGTATTGTTACATGCTACAAATATGGATGAATCTCAAAAACATTATAAGTGAAACTAGATACAAAAGGCCACATGTTGCATGATTCTACTTATGTAAAATGTCCAGAATAGGCAAATCCATAAGGACCTAAAGTAGATTAGTGGTTGTCAGGAAATGGGGCAAGAAGGGAATTGAGACAAACTCCTAATAGGTATGGAGTAACTTTTGGGGAAATTGAAATGTTCTGGAATCGGACAATAGTGATGGTTGCACAACATAGTGAAGATACTAAAAACTACTAAGTGTACACTTTAAAATGAGGAATTTTATGTTATATGAAGTACATCACAATAAAATAATTTAAATAACTATGCCAATTTGGCAAGTTTTTAGAGCTTTTTTATAAGGAAAAAAATCATTAATTAAAATGTTTTCTTCTTCTATTTCACCTTTACTGAATTAGCACACTCCAAAAAATACTATATTATGTCAGGAGAAATTTTAAAATTATGATTAAGTATCTTTAAATCGTTATGCATCTTAGATTATCATACTTAAAATACCTGGGACCTTCACATTCACACTAAGATTCAAGGCCTCATTTATCTGGGTATTTGAGGGAAAAAATCTCCTCCAAATAATAGGAAACCTAACACTTTAGAGAAATAGCTCAGTGTATTTCTTCACAGTGAATCTTGCTTGGCCAAGCTACTTTTACTAGGGATAAATAATACGAGTATTCTATGCACCACCGTGACATGACAAACCCAAATTTCAAGAATTAATCTATCAAACTTCAATTTCATAATCAAAATGTTCTTAAAACTATGAACATATATATAAACTGACACATTTTTAAGATTCATATACGGTAATCCCTATCATAAAAATGTTATGTTTCACTAGAAATTTGTTTATGTTATTCTTCTTATAAGGCCATCACGTTCCTTGTAATTATTTATATGTACCACAGAAGTCCATAATACAAGTTTATTTCTGTCTTCCATATATCAATGTCAAATGGGGTTTTACTATATACATATATGAACAGATTCATATGCATACAAAAAATTAAATTTTGCTCATTTTTCCATTTGTAAGTACAAATTTATATATAATATTCATTGGTATATATATCATAAAGAAGCTAGACAATGACCATTTTCGGTAGCATATAAAGTTAGTCCTACTTACTGCTGAAGGGCCCAGTGCAGACTTTGGAGACCTAATTATTCCAGCAATTGAATGACGAATAGACTCAAATTTGGATAGCCTCTCCTTTCTTTCCTGGAGGGATTAAGAAACAAGCCTTAAGCAATAGTAAACTATCCAATATATACACATTTCTTTATTTAGGTATTTATCCACAGCTTATCCATCATGTCTTCCAACTAAATAAAATGTAAACTTCCTGACATTAAGGACAACAAATAACCAAATGCATATATAGCGTTTTACTTTCCTGGCCCCTCAGTAAATATCTCGATATGGGAAAAAATAAGAAAGAAATAGAAATTCATATCAAAATTCACATATAATTCATACAGATGAAAAAAAAGAAATGCAAAGGAAATTCACAGAAAACCAAGTATTGAATAACATATGCAAAAAAGGACACAAACTATAAGGAACCAGTCTAACATAAAATATTCAGATAGCACTGAAGTTGTGAGGGATTTTCAAATAAGAAAAAGTAATAAGGGAAAAAAGGAGGAGAATGACAAGGAACATATTTTTTTAAAGTGAATTCCAAAAAATAAAAAATAAAAAATAAATAAAAGTGAATTACACTTTAGTGTGTAGGGAGTTTCCCAAAAATTCACGTAATGATGACGGTGAAGATATAGGAGGAAAGGGGGAGTAAAATAGGAGGTAATGGCCAAACCATCACTAAGAAAAGTCAATCCAGATTGCAATTTGCCACAGGATGTATATTTCTGAATATCATATACCACAACGAAAGGAAACTTTTCCTTAAAATTTCAAAACTTTAGATCCGTTTTACGAACGTAAGTGAATGGGGGAGGTGAGAGGGTAGAAAAGAAGAGAAAAAAGGAGAATATAAATAAGAACTAGGCAAAGCATTTGTAAGGATTTGTGATAAAGCATTGGTCAATTTCCAATAACTACTACAATTTCAACTTTAATTGGCAGCAGACAAAAGAACAAGAGATCCTAATGTCAAGTGTAATATTTCCTTATGCCTTCCATTAGTAGTGATGCTCAATTTCACTTGTGGAAAACAACTAAAGCAGGCCACAAATAACATCATCTGTTTCTTTTGTCTCCAGTACCTAGGATATATCTCTGTACTGGTAAATGTAGACATTCTTAGCCACATGCTGCCTCGTAATCACTGCAGTTTCTAAAATTCAGCTTTTACCTGTCCATTTGCCTACTTACACTTTATTTACTTTTCATTCTAATAGTTGCAGTGCTAATAGTTCTGATTATTCTACAAACATATGCAAATTAATAATTTAAAATAATCTTAGTATAACCTGCTAACAGAATAAATTGCTTCAACTTTTTCATCATCATTATCATCACATTACTAGCTTGCTTATAATCCTGTGTAAATCACTATGTACATACCAATTTGATCATGAATAAAATGGAAAAAAAATATTACAAACCTTCCTCAGAGGGTTTACAAGTAAATTACTACAAATGATTAAAAATTAACACTTTAAACACATGTATATATTTAATATAATGTACTTTGAGAAAATAAATCCTTACTTCAATACAAATAATCACTGCCTTAGGAATGTGAGCATGTATTCTATAGTCTTAATCCCAGCTGTAGCTCCAGTTTTACTTTTTAATAAAAATCACCATATCTGAACAACAAGAAGTGCTGAAGGAAAGACAGCCTTGAAGTACCAAAGGAGTATAATGACCTTTCTTAAAAGCATGTCCATCCTCAACGTGGGTGTTTTTATTTTAATCTATTTCTGGTGCTTGAGAAACCTTCTGAAATAAAAACTGGTAACAAGTATAGCCAGTATTGGGGGAATGGAACACTGGAGACTAAAGCACATATAATTGTTTTGTAATTAGATTTACAAAGAAATATATTATGATGGTGTAAAGCACACACACTGGAGAGCACCATAGTAGCTTTAGTTCTTCCACTCCCCAGCCTAATTTACCCTTTTTCTTATTCCTTTCAGGAATTTCTCCCCTCTCTCTGTGGCTGTGGAGGTAGCAGTCTTGCTGCTGCTAATGCTGACAGAAAGATAAGGTGAAATTGCTAACCTCACCTGTTTGGCAATGAAAACTCCACAAGAAAGCACAGGCACCTCTAATGAGAATTTAGGCTCTCCACTGAGTCAATGCTCTTAAAATACTACAGGGAGTATGGTTCCAATGTAAGACTACCGTGAGAAATAACTGAAAACTACACTGGAGTTTATGTAAAAATGTAGAAAATTCAGGGAAGAGTTTTAAGTACTAGAAAACATTTTATTTGTAAATGAAATAACAATATTCATTAAGATGGTAAAAATAACTCTACTCAAGTTACATCTTGGGCATCAAACCCTAGAAAAGAGACCCTTTGATAATATCAAAAGAGAAAACATTTTCTTAAGAAAGTAATACTAGAATTACCTAATGGATTAGAATTATATAATGAATAGGTCCAGGTATGGGGTAAAGAAGACTTCAGAAAGTGTTTCCCTTAAGCATAATATATTATGTGTTTGAAGAGATACAATTAATGAAAACATCCTTTCATTTGAAGATACCTTTTAAACAGGCTGATCTAAAAATGTATTATTAACTATAATAAGAATGACTTTAAGTTTTATACAGGAATAATCAAAATGCAAATAGGGTTTATAAAACATTTAAACCAGTGTCAGCTCACTTGGTGCCCAGATTTCCACAAACAAAACATGAAACATTTGCCAGAGCTCCTGTCTATGTAACATTAAATATCAGCTTTAAATTACAACCTACATAATAACATATCAGAGTGTGCTGAATTCAGTGACAGGTTGATTTTAATATCAAAGAATTAAATGGCTACTTTAAAAGATTAAAATTAAAAGTAAAAAATTTCCCTTCAATTACCATGGATACAGTGCTTAAGTTTGCCTGTAGGCCTGCCAGGACTGGTGATGATATAGACATTTTACCCACCTCAAGTAATGAAAAGATAGAGATTTCTTCAAATAAAAGAGACACAGAGATTAGTTCTGGCAAAAGGCAGCCCCTCAGTGAAGGGAGGAAGGGAGAAGATATGTTTCAAAATAATACCTGATGTTATAATATTCTGACGAGATGCCCAGAAAAATGCTGTAAGTAAAGCTATTAACCTATCTTGAAAGAAAAATTGTAGATGCAGTATCAGTTTCACATCTCATTCAAGAATAGTTTTTTGTTATTTTTAAATTAAATGGCAAGGTCTCTCTTTCTCTCTCTCTCTCTCTATATATATATATGTATATATAGACAAACATACATACATATATACACACACACATACATATATATAAAAAACTAAGAGACTCATAATAATTAAAAGTTCACCTATTATCAGTTTTTTAAAACTCTATAAGAAACAATACCTAAGTTACTTAAACCAAAATCACAGCTATCAGGTTTTGAAGCCACTCTTGCTAGAACTTACAAATTGCAGTAAAACAGGCTCTCAGGTTACCTGCACTAAAGCACAGGCAAAGATATGGTTAAGGAGCGGACTTTGATAGAGGAGAGATCGGCACTCAGAGGGTTGGAGATTCAGGTATTTTATTACACTGGCAGTCCTAGATGAGCTAGTGCTTCGAAATCTAAGCCTCGAGTTTAGGTCTTACAGGGATTACATAGGCAGACTCTTCCAGGTTCTTTTAAGTTCTGTGCTCTCAGCATTCATGTAGCCAGTACAGTACTCATTTGGATAAGCAAGCACGTTTACAAAAGCAGGAGTAGAGCAGCTGATTATCAGTAAAGCTGATACAATAAGCAGGTTCTGTTCTAAAGGCAAAACAAGCTACTGAAAGAATTAATTTTGTATTTTTCCAACAATATAACGGGCAAGAATTAAGGTTTTGCTGATTGGAGTGGCTCTGACAAAAATCAAAAGCTCTACCAAATGACTCCCTATCTAGCTGCCACTGTAAGTGACAAACAACTTTAACCAAAAAGCATGTAACAGTTCTCCAAGCAAGGCTCTTAAAGGGATCACTTAGGTAGAAAGTATAAGGTCCTTGATATCACAAGGGATAAAGAACATGAATCTGGGCAAATTACTTAACTACCCTGGCTTTCAGTTTCCACATCAGTAAACAGGAAGGCACTGAACTAGATAAAATCTTCATATCCAAAATTCTGTGACTATTGTCCAACTCCCCATCTTTTGCATTGCATTAATCATTGATGAAAGCCCCCCAGCAGAGTTCCAGGCTGGCAACCAGAGTTACTTCCATTAGAGCATTTGGTCATGTCCCGCACCTGAGGTACCCTTAAGACGTGAATCAATGGGAAGGGGGAACTATCGTAAAAGGTGCCACTACAAGGTTTTTTTTATTAACAATGAGTCATTAATAACACAATATTATAACACAATAACACAATAACACAATAACCCCAAATATTTTTCACAGACTTCTATAAATAAATTCAATCTAATAACATTCTTGAAAAAACAATGAAAGTGATTATTTGGCACGGCAGCAACAGTCAAATACTTATTCAAATCAGGAGGTAATAAGAATCAAGAAAAAGATAATATTCATGCTCAAACTCCAGGCTGAGTGCCAAATATCTTAGGGACTTCTTATGCAAAATAGCCATGAAATTCGAAGGGATTTTGTGAGAAATAACTACTAGGAAATTATAACCCCAGAGAAGATTGTCTCCTAAAAAAATTCTACACTGCTGATGACTCCATAACATAAATGAAATACTATAAATATCGGTATGTCCTTTGTTAAAGGAACATATTTATAAATAAACAAGCAATTTAATCTTTTACAGATGTTGATTTGCTGGGGAGAATGAAAGATACACAGTTTCTATCTCCATCAGGATATAGAATTTAAGTATTAAAACAGTTTCTAAATGATTTATTTTAGCAATTGGGTTCCAACTGAAGGCAAATCATTTTAGAAGTATTCACTGCCTAGTAACCTAGTTTGCCATGCTGTCTTTTTTCTATTATGTTTGCACATTAAGAATATTTATCAAAAGAAAGACAGACGCCTTGTTAAATCAAGCATTTTCATATTTTGAAATAATGGACTTGGAAACCAAATGTACAAAAGGAACCTTTGAATGATTATCAATATTTTGTTTCAAAGTAACAATGCTAAAAAATCTACAGTATAACAGAATAGAGTTTGGTGAGATCTAGATTGTAAAATGTCAAAAATCATTCTTTTTGCTTTCTTGACTCTCTATACCTTAACAAGAAAGATGATGTCGCTAGGGAAACAAGACCCAAGCCAGAGGCTATAATCAGTTTCCTTACTATTCAATATCTACATACAATTCATGTTCCATGGTGCTTTTCCCAAATGTGTGACTAAAATGACTAAAGATATTCTGTTTTTTGAAGACTATTTTTACAGCACTTTTAGGTTCACAGCAAAACTGGGAGGAAGGAACAGAGATTTCCATATGTCCTCTGCCTCTACACGTGCACAGTCTTTCCCATTATCAACATCCCCCACCAAAGTAGTACATTTGTTACAAATGATGAACCCACACTGACACATCATTATCACCCAGAGTCCATAGCTTAACTTAGGGTTCACTCTTAGTGTTGTACATTCCGTGGGTTTGGACAAACATGTAATGGCATGTACCCACCATTACAGTATCATGCATAGTGGTTTTGCTGCCTTGAAAATTCTCTCTGCTCCACCTAATCATCCTTCCCTCCCCCAAGATATTCTTTTTATAAATCATCCAGGAGGGCAAGATGAATACATTCCAATCAGTATTCTACGAGCACCTCACTGACCCATCAATTTAAGTGCTGATAGACTTTGCTCAGTAAGCAACTGTATAATTTAGTTTTTTGAAAAGCTATAACTATTGTGAATTAAATTATCAAAACTCAACTGAGATTCTGTTTTTAAAAATATAAGGGACATATTGGGATTTTCTTTAGTTAGTTTGTCTTTTTTTGCTTGTTTTTTGTTTTGTTTTGTTTTTTGTTTTTTAGTAATAAAGCAGTAAATATATCTACTTTCCTTAAACTAATAAATTATGAAACAAGGTATTATTTCATTTGAGGCCCAGAAGTCTCGGTAATCAAGGCACTTTACCAGCTTCAGCCACACCTTCACAAACTCCCCAGCTCATGACTCCATTTAACAAACTATTTTGATCAGGTCAAAATAAACCCTTTGCCATTCCCTGCATACACTCCACATGCCTTTCTCACAGCAACTTCCACACCTCTCCTCTCCCTCTCCTCTCCACCTTCCATTTTCCCTTCTTTTCTCTTCCCTCTTGGCCTTACCATAATGAATTCTCAAAAATATGAGCCACTTTTATTTTGGTCTTACTAACGCTGACAAGAACATTTGGGCTGTTTCAACATTTTGGCTGTTGTGAATAGTGCTGCTATGAACATGTGTGTATGGTACTTTTTAAAATACGTTTTCAATTCTTTTAGGTATAGATCTAAAAGTGCAATTGTAATTCCACATTTAACTTTTTGAGGAACAGCGAAACTTCCTTCCAGAGTGGCTGAACCATTTTCTCATTCCCACCAGCAACGTAGAAGGGTTCCAATTTCTCCACATCCTTGACAACACTTATATTGGTTTTTTTTGTTTGTTTGTTTGTTTGTTTTTTATAGCCATCTTAGCAAGAGTGAAGTGCTGCTTGCCTTGAAGGATATCTTCACTGGATATTGAATTCAAAGTTGGGGGTTTTTGTGGTTTTTTTCCTTTCTTTCAGTATTGTCTTCTGGTCTCCATTATTTCTGTTAAGAAGTCAGCTATAATTCATGTCATTATTCCCCTATATATAATGTCTTTTTCCCCTGGCTGTTTTAATAATTGACTAGGATATAAGTAAATAACATTTTTAAAAAACATTTAAAAATAAACATTTTTTTAAGACTTTATCCTGCTTATAGTTTATTAAATTTCATGGTCCTGCAGGCTGAAAGTGTTAGAAATCACTTGACCATTATCTTCAAATGTTTTCTATCCCCATATCTCTATCTTCTTCCACTTAGATTCTAATAACACGTATGTTAGACCATTTAATATTACCCCATGATCTCCAATCCTTCTGTCATATTTTTCCAGTTCTTTCTTTTTGTTTCAGTTTGGATACTTTTTATCAACTTGTCTTCACATCTCACTGATCTTTTCATCTCCGTGTCCAGTCTACCTACTAGTAAGTCCATCTAATGAATTTCTCGGCTCTTATATTTTTCATTTCCAGAATTTCTATTTTTTTGTAGCATGCACATCTTTGCTGAAATTCCCCATCTTTTCATACACATTGTCCATCTTTTCCACTAGATCCCTAAGCATTTTTGTTACAGCATATTTAAGACACTGTCTGATAAAAACATCTGGGCCATCTCTGAGTCTATTTTCCCTGCTATGGGTCACATTTCTTACTTTTCAGTGTGTCATGTAATCTTTGACTGCAGGCCAGACAGTTTGTATAAAAGAAAAGTAAAGTCTGAATTCGGTAATATTTACTTCAAGAAGGGGCCCACACACTCCTTTTTCTGTCAGACTGATGGAGTTAGAGCTGTAGTTAGTACGTTGGGACTGGTCTTTGCTGCAGTTTTAGTTTCAATCAATTACCACTGGCTTCAACTATCTTGAGAGAGATCAGGAGTTTTCCTTCAGCTAGGAATGGATGTGAGCCCTGGCAACATTTTAGCATCTTGCCTGTGCTTCAAAGTTGACCAACCAGCCTTGGGAACTTTGAGAGATCTCTCCCACATTTACAGCCTCTTGGGGGACAGGGAGAGGGTGGGGAGTTCTCTTTGCTCTCACCCCTACTTTATGTCTAAGAAGACAACTTTCAGCCCTAATACTCATTCTCTAGCCTTTGGAGAGCCATTACCCCAGACTCTGTAAAGACCCAGAATTCCCTTCAGAGAATTAGCTTGGGGAGGCACTCTTCTATTCTTTTGTAGGTGAAAGCCCAGAGTGCTCAATTATCCTGCCTGAACCACCCTGCCCACCCCTCCCAAACAAACACACACACACACACACACACACACACACACACACACACACACAGAGACACCACTACCACCCCCACCCCCCACCTTTTTGTCATGGGGAGGATTTCATTTTGAATCTCTCTCCCAAGTCTCCTTCTCTGATCTCCTGCTTCATTCTGTGAAAACACTTGAGTAAGAGCTGGTGGGTGAATGCTGCCATGCTCTGTGGGTTGGGCTCCTCTGGAATCTAATCTGTCACATGAGCCTACACACTGTCATTATAAGTTTGTTAAAAACTTGTCGGAATACATCTGCTCAATCAGTTCCACCAGGGATGGAAGTAGTTATCATGGGTCTACTTTTTCACATGAAAGGCTTGTCAGTTTCTGGACTTAGGTTTGTTTTTAGTTTCTTTCTATACTCACTTCTCTGACGAATTTTTTTAAAAACTATTATTTTGCAGTTTATTTGCCTTAGTTTGGTTATTAGAAATGATGGTCCCTTGTGACTTTTCATGTCCAAACTGGATGCAAA
This sequence comes from Cynocephalus volans, assembly GCF_027409185.1. Taxonomy (NCBI): domain Eukaryota; kingdom Metazoa; phylum Chordata; class Mammalia; order Dermoptera; family Cynocephalidae; genus Cynocephalus; species Cynocephalus volans. The sequence goes on along the minus strand of NC_084461.1, from coordinate 95,205,012 downwards.
ATTGATAGGTATTTTATTAATACAAGTAATCTACCAGTCATCATTTTATTTACCTTTATGGGCAAACCAAGAAAATATAAACACACAGTTTAAGGGTCTTCACCAAGACAAAGAAAAAGGCCATTAATTTATGAAAAGTTACAGACCCAATTTTGACAACTATTTTCCATGGCAGTCAATTATCACACAGTTAAGGCTACATTCCTCAGAAGAAGATAATTTAAAAGGTTAAAGGCCAGATGTCTTGAAAGTTTTAACTTCTGTTATTTTCTTTTGTTTTTTGTTTCCTTTGTTGATTGCTTTTGGGAGATGGGAGGATAAGTTTTATTGGTTTTGTATTTGTTGCAGAGGATTTCACAAGGACACTACGAAGATGACTAGGTACAGATTTCGTTTTTGTAAAAGTTTTAAGTTTCCAGCTTTATCTAAAAAGTTTCCTGAATGGTTTTACTGTTTAGTATTCTCATGCTGCACATGCATCAATAATCCTCTTATCTGTCCAGCGCTCCTTTTGTTATTGAAACTAGTAATTGGGAACATTTGGAATTTCAAGGCTTCAGTCAAGATTTTATTTATTAGAATGGAATCAAAAACTGCAGGACCTAAAAGAAAATCCTACGTCACAATAAATGAATGGAAAATAATACATTTTAAATAAAGGAATGTGGTGCTTATAATATTCCACTTATATTACCAGCAAATAATGTCCAATCAGGAAATGTATCTTAGAAAGAAGTCAGTCAGGTTCTAAGTGCCAGTCCCATTCTCAGCCCCTCTGAGAGAAACTGCCACACCATGGGACACTGCCTGAGAATAAAGTCAATACTATAGAAGGTAGAGCAGAGAAATGAAAACAGACAAATTCTCAATGACATGGTTTGAACTTCTGGATATATCCAGTTACATGAATGGATAAACTCTCTGTTTTGCTTTAACTGATCCGACTTGGGTGGCTGTTAAATAGAACTAATACAGTGGGCTTTCCCGGACTATCCACTAGTAATGAAAGATTTCCAATAAGCAATTACAAATGTCTTAATTGTAACTAACAAAATAATATACCAACTTACATTTTTAGGTTTTAGACACGTTTACTTTTAACAGGAAAATAAATCTTTTAACATTGAAATACATTAATATAGATATTAAAAAACTTTACAAAGTAAACACTTTACTATGTTGTGATAATTACTCCTTCTCATTCCCATTAATTTAACAGTTTCAGTACATAACATACAAAACAACTACTCAAGTTTGGGAAAACCCTAGTTTAGATAGTTATTTACAGCTGTTATAAAACAAATGGCTCAGCAGTCCCACAGATTTTAGAAATGCTCAGTTAAACAAGTGTAAATACATTTCTTTAATGCATTATGTCTCAGCACCTTAACAATGCATTAATACATACACTTTTTTGGGAAGAAATATTTTTCTGCAAAATACACTTCAGGAGATACTGTCACAAAGCTTTCCTTCTGTAGGGTGTGAGGGGAAACGTTCCCTTCCACTGTACATCAGCCTTGGCTTTTTCTTGAACATTGTCATCATGTGGAATAGTTCCGATTTCGAACTCCCCACTTCCTGGCCACAATCTCCAATCTCATCAGTTTTCTTTCAACAAGTTCTGCTATAATCATTTTTTAACATGTGTGTAACTCTGAGTCTTGGAATCTTCTAATTTCTCCCAACCAATCACCTCTTTTCTCCTCTTCCCTCTTTACCTAACTTAGATGCCATGATACATCATTTCAATGACACTCTTTCCAATATTCTAAACTCCCCTGCTATCCTGTCTCTTTGGTACACCATGTAGCAAAACCCAACCCTGGATGAATCCAACTATCTGCCATCTCTGAACTTACACCCAAGCAACTCACCACTGCTAGAGTTACATGATTAGTAACTTCAAATAGGCCCTAAATATGTGGCCAATTCACTTTTTACTTTATCATTGTTAACCATTTAAAACTTTCCCCACTTTTCTTGTGTCTAAACCCACCATTTTCCACATCCTCTAGCTTCTTTAAAAAGAATCTACATGGTAGAAACCCCTTCTTCTTGCCTTTTCAAAGCTACAAACCTACTACTTTTCTACCAATTCTAACCTCCTTCCCACATTTGAAACATGGAGCTGCTTCTCTTCCACCTAAGGATTACTGCTCTACTTAAACTTTGGATCTCATCCCCTCCTGCCTTCTCATGAACCTTACAACGCTTATACTTTACAAGAACCTAACAGATCTCTGTTTGATGTAGTGTTAATCATTCCTTCCCAACTGGCCCTTTCCCATCAGGCTGGGATAGGAGGTACTCAGTTTCCCTGGGCTCAGGTTTCAGGACACTCCTCTGGGTTATAAGCCACTCTCCAAGGTCTCAGGCCCCTCCTCTGTGCCCACCCCTAGAGGAAAGCTACTGTTGCCAGTTAGACCTATTTTCAACAACAACAAGGGGAAAATGAGACCACAAGCGGCTGGCTTATGCAAATCCAGTGGCTGGGCATGCTCAGTATGAATGACCTTCCACTAGAGGTGTTAGAGAGCACAGAATATTCTTGAATATATCTGGTGCATGTGACAGTATTTGACCAATGAACATGCTCCAAAGGGACCTACTGAGTATGTGCAAGACTATGTTACATAACTGGGAACCACCCCCTTAATTGAATATTCATTAGATGGCAAAACTATAGAAGTCAAATCTCAGCAGAAGGCGAGGTGGTTGCTCACTCTCCTGGAGCTAGCCTGCACTCTGCCTGTGGAGTGTGCATTTCTTTCTTTTGTATCATACTTACTTTCAGCAAGGGGCTGCTCATTCTCTTAAGCCAACCTGCCCTCTGTACCGAACTTTAAGTATTATTTCTTACTTTTGTATTAAACTTGGTGTGGGCCCTGCTCAGTCTCAGGAGCTAGGCTACACTCTCTCTGTGAAATCTGTATCTCTTATTCATTATATTAAAATTATTCTCACTTTCTACTGTGACTCTGTCCTTGAATTCTTTCCTGTGGTGGATTCAAGAACCTGGTCAGAGGAGGGGGTGGGTTGAGGCCTGCTATCAGGCACGACAGACCCTACTTCTGACATCAAGGCCATCAGCTTTTACATATAAGTTGCTCTCAGGAAATAAAGGAGGAAAGGGAGTAAAAGAGAAAGGAACTAGCTAGTTCTATTTACAAATAGCTCTCTATTGGTGCAGAGAACATTTAACTTACTAAAAATGTGTGGAATATACTATAAAGCAAATGTACTTCACAGGGCCTGGTTTTCCAAAGCCTTGCAGTTTCAAATATTGACCTTGCGGAAGATTGGAAATTTTCTTCAGGCTATAAAGTCTCCAGTGTAAGATAAAGATTTGTGGCACAGCAAGGTTGCTGGCTCAAGGACAGACAGGTTACTGACTGATATATGTAGATACTAGAAAATGCTGGAGGGAGAAGGAATGTTTGCTAAGATCAAGCTTTTGTTGATAGGACCACTTAATTGCCTTACTGGAATGTCATTTGGCTTGTTTCACTGAAACTTACCAGCCTATATTGTTAAACTGTAACCCCACCTATGTTCTCTTCCTGTAACTTCCTGGTCTGGAAAATAAATGCAGGAAGAGAACCCCAATTTGGGGTTAATTTCCCAAGGAGGGGATGCCTCTTGCTTAAGGGTTCTGGCGGGAGATTAACCACTTCGGGGTCTCTCACTGCTCAGAAGAGATGGGCTTTGAGTATCCTTTGCATCTCTGTCACCCAGGGGAAGTGGGGTAACAAATCCATGGGGGGCAAAGCAACAAAAACGGGTTCAAGAAAGGCCTAATATGTATCTAGGAATAAAAATGTATTATTTAATCAGACAATTAAAGAATCTTATAAAAACCATCACCAGTGCTTAATTTTTATCAATATGAATGTAAGTTAGAAATCTCAGGACCAGGTCTCTATTCCTATGTAATAGGCTCTAATCTGCTTACATTAATAAAACACCCACTGGGCACACTGGGTATTTTCAGAAGTTCATTAACTTTTTCATCAATAGGCAATAAGCATAGCAGAAACTTTAAGAAATGAACAGCATACTAAACCTCTGGCCTAGAGCAGTCAATGTGTAACTATAAATATCAGGAAGACTTGTAACCAGGAAGATCTTTGATTAGATGTTATCATCCAAACCACCAATTTTTCATCTAAAAATTAAGAATACGTACTCACCAAATACCTACATCAAAGGCTTCACAAAGTTTTTCAAGGTAGAATAATGGCCATTATTACTTGAAATGGCATTTTTATATTAAGCAGAATCATTTCCCTTGAAGAAAAATTTTAAAAATTGAGAATTTGAGCATCCGTTAAACCCCTTTGCTCCAACTGAATTGCCCAGGGAGTTTCCAAATAGCCTTGGCCAGGATTCTGTGAGTTCCAGAAATACTAAGTGATTTGCCAAAGTGATTTTTGCCCTCTGGCTTTTCACTCTACTACAGTGCAATAGCTGGAAAATTGGCTTTTTTATTTGCTTTGCTAGCAACTATTTTCACAGTAATTAGCACATGTGGTTTAAAGTTTCTTCTCACATTTTGGGGTCTAACAATGCTTCCAATAAGAAGGTGTCAGCAAAAAAAGGAATTTAAAAGGCAACCATCTCCCAAGACAAATCACTTAGTATTTCTGGGACTCACCGTCTTGGCCAAAGTCATGGTAGAAATACTAAATGATCAAGCAGCTAAAATTTAAATTCAGCTTTGATACCAAACGTTTGCTCATAACCATTGTGCTATTTTGCCTGCCTTGAATAGTTTTCGCCAAACTCTGACCTCATATCTCTTAAGCACTCCATCCCCAAACCACTCAAAAATAAATGTTTGAAGTTTGGTCAGTAAATGTGTACTTAATTGCTTCAATGATACAATAAAGAAAGGACTCTCTGTACTCATAATATAGATGTAGACATTTGATTCAGAACTTGGGTTCTAGCCCTGGCTTTGACTCTAACTCAGAGTTGGACCAGAAACAACATAACTGAACTCTGGAGAAACAAAATTATTTTATGATATCTTACAGTCCTGAAATGTTGTGACTCACAGAGTAGATACTCAAAAAATACTTAAACAAAAGGGCAGAAGAACCAGCTTCTCTCCAAGTTAAGCATCTCACCCACAACCAAAGCTTTAATTTTTGAGAACTTTCTTGATAATCAAAGAGAAGACAGACACAAACTGAAGTGGAGTGGATGGCAGCCTCCAAAAAGATATGTCCACCAAGAACCTGTGAATGTAACCTTATTTGGAAAAAGGCTTTTTGCAGATATAATTAAGTTAAGGATCTCAAGATGAGATCATCTTATATTATGCAGGTGGGCCCTAACTCCAATGACAAGTTTCCTCATAAGGAGACTTAGACAGAAGGGAAAGAAACATTGAAGGGAAGGTGATGAGAATGGAGAGACTGAAGTGATGTCTCCCAGTCAAGGAATGACAAGGATCACCAGCAGCCATCAGGAGCTAGAAGAGAGGCATGGAACAATTCAGATTTACAGCCTACAGAAGGAACCAACCCTGCTGACATTTTGATTTTGGGCTTCAGGCCTACAGAACTGGGAGAAAAGAAATTTCTGTTTTAAGCCACCAGATTTGTGGTAACTTGTTATGACAGTCCTAGAAAACTAATACACAACTGATAAAGAATCACCACACAATTACTTTTTAAAGTAACCATCAGCTATCCTAAATGTCAAAAAAAAAAAAAAAAAATCACTCTTATAAGAAATCTATTAAGAAGTGGGAAAAGAGGAGGGGGAAGGGAGGTTAGCAAGAAACTGGAAAAGGGCCACAAAAAATATTTACATTGTGTAATGTTGAATATACTAATTATTGCGATTTGAGCATCACATATTGCACTCAGGTATTGATATTCAATGTTGTAACCTACAGACATGTACAATCAATTATGTTTCAATAAAAAATTTTTTAAAAGAAATCTATTAATCGGGACAATAGATCAAAAATTGTATTATTCTCATAAATTCCATACAGTAAAATTAAAATGTGCATATATACATAGCTTTTAATCTTTCAATTTCCATCCAGATTTAGGTCAGAACCTAATCTCTGACCACTGAAACACCTTCCCCCAAAATCCAATCAAAAGTATAGTTGCCCTCCCCAAACTATTTTTCTCAGCAGGAGCCCTGATAATTCCAGGAAACAGTATGGTAACATTTTTAGCTCAGCAATAGCAAGGTCACTGGATTTTTCTCTCTCTGGCTTTTTACTCATTTACAGTGCTGTAGCTGGGAAACTGGCTAACTTTTTTATTTGCTTTGCTAGCATCTATTTTCACAGTAATCGGCACATGTGGTTTAGAGTTTCTTCTCATATTTTGGGATCCAATATTGTTTCCAACAATAAAGTGTCAAAAAAAAAAAAAAAGGGAATTTGAAAGGTAACCAACTCCCAGGAAAAAAATAAGTTGGTCAATATATGTTTATGTAGATACGGCATAACTAAAAGGATTAACATTGAAAATAAGTATAAAAATTACTGGGTGATAATTTTTATCCTATCACCTTTTTTTCACAAAACAATCATATAATGAAATTGTTTTACATAAAATCAGTGGCAGAGAGAACCTTCTGTCTTAAAGATTTTCTACTTCAGCCTTTTCACTTCATAACAGATGAGAAAATGGAGGAGGTTAAATGACTTGCCCCAAGACACACATAAGATGACAAAGCTAACTCCTTAACTTACTTCTCTTTCCACTCTACCACATTGCCTAGATTATACAGAAAGTCAACCAAATGCTGTGCACATGTCACTCATTCAAAAATTTAAGGTACTGGAGGGATGAGGGTACCTTAATTCTTACATTTGAAACAATTATTATATTCAAATTTATAACATTCTATACAAAATTATGGTTCAATATCACCTAAAAATGATGCAGTATTTTGAATACCACATCTTAAGAATGTAATAAAAACAAAACAAATAGAAAAGAAGAAAAAAAAAAAGAAATAGACCCGTAAAACTTATTGGAAAATGCTTATAGGACTGAGGGATGCATGCACACAAGCACACACACACACACACACACACACACACACACACACAGAGCCATTTTTGGCCTGGAATGGTGAAAGGAGAAATGGAAAAATTACACACAACTAAGAACTATAAAATATTAATGATAGATAAAATGATCACAGATTTTTTTTTCATTAAAGATAAAACACTAACAGGAGCTGGCTAGTTAGCTTAGTTGGTAACAGCATGACACTGATAGCATCAAGGTCATGGGTTTGGATCCCCTTACCAGCAAGCTGCCCAAAAAACAACAACAACAAAACACTAAGATAAGGGAGAGGCCTTTGAATATAGACACCGGAAAGTGTGGATACACATTTAACAAATGCTTGATTCAATGACATAAATTGATTAAATCTCAAAGTAGCTCAGTGAGGTACCAAATGATTTTTTTAAAGCATTGTCAAATACATGAATAAAACTGAAAGTAACATCACTATTGCTAAAGTTTTAACGACTATGTCAAAGAGGACAACCATAATGTACCATTTGAAGTTGCTGTTGAAAAAAGAATATAGACCTCCTTAGAAAATGTCTCTAACACTAAAGATAGTTAACATTTCTTGAGCACTATGTGCCAAGCACCATTACCCTGTACATACATTGCTCTGTACATTTTAATCTTCTACAATACTACATAGCAGATCCTGTTGTTATCCTCATTTCCCAAATTAGAAAGCCAAAGCTTAGAGTGGTTAAATAATTATTCCAAGGAAACAATAACAAGTTCTTACTCAGAATAATAATTTTTACAATCAAACTTATAACATAATTTAAATCCAACCCTTTTATTTCTTCCCTATAGTGATAGGGCAGCAACAAGATTATTTACAGAACCAATGAGTTAATACTCGAATTTTTAAAAATCTTCACTGCTTAATACATAGATTTTCAAAAATTATTCATAAATTATCTTGATGCTATAAAGGTAAAAAAATCAAATAGCTAATTATTAGATATCTTAAAACTTGAGTAGAAATTCAGAACTTTTTAAATGAATAAGTTACCTTGGAACTAAATGGCACTAATGAGGTGCCTCATTTAACCATATCTTAAAAAAAGATAAACATCATAAAACAAATTATGTATTTCTGTCTTCTCAAACAGTACAAAATGAACACAGGTTTATCTTCTCTTGATGAATCAAGGCTATAAGACTGCTTTGTAATGTTTTTTTATCTGTACTTTGCACCCTATTTCTCCCACGTTTTAAAGTATTCTTAAAAAAGAATTTTTTTGAGACAAGCTCATATTCCTGGAACACTTTTTTAATCAACAGGCTCTATTAGTATTCTCCTCATTCATAGAGAGCCCATCATTAGCAAGTTGTAATAGCCTTCACTTCCTGATGACTTCGCTTACAGCCAAAAAAAAAAAAAAAATCACCTTTATCAGCTCAATTCCTTATGATGCTCATGTACCTTATTTCTACCAACTTAAATAAAAACAAAAAGCTAATTTAGGTAAAATAATAGAATAGATAAACCATGCAACCAAGGATTTCTGGAATTCTAGTAAACAGCATCTTAGATGACTTCTAGATTCCAGCTGGCAACATCTGGTAATGATAAAAATGGACTTACAAGATGTAGCTTTATCTAATACAGTATTATGTTTGGTTCTACCACCACTTACAGTGGATTAGCAATACACATTCTGGAACAAAACATTCTATTTTTATGTGCTTCTTTAATTAAAAAAATTTTTTTTGACAAAGAGAAATTTTAAGGCAGCCAATGCTTTCTTGCTACCACAAGCAAAACAAATAGACTGTCTGTCTTTACTAATTACTGCAGGATATAGACCTTTATGACATTAGGAATGTAGAAATATCTTACTTGCCGTGATTGAATAAAAAAGGCTAAAAATCATTTCATGCCTTTCCTCTTTCCCTTGCCCCTTCACAACACTAGACTCTGTAGTTGGTATGAATTTTCATCACATATTCAATATTCTCATATGTCTGTAGATATATTTATTAATTAGAATAAAGTTAATATAAAATGTTTTTTTTAATCCATAGAAAAGCATAATAAAAATTAAACTATATTGGCTCAGCTGGTTAGAGTGAAGTGTTACAACACCAAGGTCAAGGGTTCAGATCCCCATACTGGCCATCTGCCAAAAAATAAAAATAAAATAAAGGGAACTACAACAACACCAGTGATTATTTGGCTAAAAGATTGGATATAGAATCTAAAGTATTCACCTATCATCTATCCTTTTTGTTTATAATTTTGACTATCCTTTCTATTGCTTTCCACTTCCTCTCATCCTCTTCTTTAAGAAAGCATGTATACAGTATCAAGAGAGATGCTATATAAAAATTATACCATTCATAGCTAGAACAAATCTTTTGTCAGAAATTAATTAGAAAGTGAGCATCTAAAGCAATAATCTAAAATTATACAATTAGAAAGGACAATCTGAAATACATACAATTTCTTTTCCTCTAAATATCTCACAACCCTTAAAAATCAATTCCTTACAATGTGTTTTTATTCTCATGAAAAAGATTAAGTTCTTTAATAAACTTCAAAAACTTATTAACTTAACTATTTTCATAAATACTATAATTACATCACCAAATACTGAAATGTGTACATAACTTTAAAATATTTTGTGACATGTTTGCCAATCAACAGTGGCAATTAAGTCTTCTTAAGAATTCAACCAGCAACCAGGAACTAGTGAGCTGGACAGGAGAGGGAGAGTACCATGCCTTCCAAATATATTTACAAAGGCAAGATGTGGTAACCAAATTTTTAAATATTAGAATCCAACATAATGTTCACTGATGCTATAAACTTATTCTACATTCATAAACATTATAGCTACAACAAGCTCCTGTGTCTGGGAGCAAGCACCTTGTAAAACACACAAACAACCACAATGAAAATAGCAATAACATGCTGAGTCATATTTTTCTATTTTAACCAAAATTATACTTACTCTTTCAGTCAGGACTGCTTCCAGCTATATATGGCAGAAATATGTCTACAATTAACCTATCCAAATTAGTTAATGGACACGAAGGATGATTATGTATTGTAATGATGAATATGCTAATTATCCTGATGTGATCATCACATATTGCACATAAGTATTGACAGTCAATTCTGTACCCCACAAATATGTATAATCAAATATATTTCAATTTTTAAAAGTTAACATTTTGGTAAAAAAAAAAAAAAAAAATATCCTACCCACATAAGATTTTATGTTTCTCATGAAACAAGAAATTTGTAAAGCAAGAAGTCCACAGTTAGCATAAGTTACTTAAGAACAGGACCAGCCTATGAGTTTACTTCCATCTTTTTTAGAAAAAAGTTTCTTGACCTAAATTTGCTTACTAGTTACCATCCCTCAGTTAATACTATTTTCAGATTAATGAACTTCTGTAGAAACTAAGGTTCTGGATGGGTGTTCCACATGAATATTAAAGTCATCCACAATGGCTAATGTAGAAAAAGATTCCACCAATAAGAAGGAGTAGAATGCAGTAAAACCAAATTCCACAATACTTGAAAACACAAAGACTTTCACATGAAGGTGAAAGAATAATAAAGGCAGCATTAAGGACCACTTCTCAATGTTGATTTATATGATAGAGGAGAATATGCAATCTTCTTTTGAAGAAGAAATATCCTTACCAAAAAGAGATTTCAGAAACCACAGTTAAAAAATTTGAGAAAATGGAGAGCTATATGAGAATAGGTGAGGGAAGTAAAAGCTCAGTAAAAAAATCGATCTAATAAATATATAATACACTATCAATATGAAATACTACTTGAAGGAGAAAGCAGATGGCCAGCCAACAGCAGCATGGGGGGGTTATAGCTCACCAGAAGAAAACAAGGCCCAGATTAGTCCCATTTCCAGGGGAATCCAAGTTGCTGATAAAAGGGACAACTCCTGTCTAAAATTAGCTCTTGTGGGCCGAGTCCGTGGCGCACTCGGGAGAGTGCGGCGAGCGCGGTGACACTCCCGCCGCAGGTTCGGATCCTATATAGGAATGGCCGGTGCACTCACTGGCTGAGTGCTGGTCACGAAAAAGACAAATAAATAAATAAATAAATAAAAAATAATAAAATTAACTTTAAAAAAATAATAATAAAATTAACTTTAAAAAATAAATAAATAAATAAATAAATAAAATTAGCTCTTGTGAATCAGTATGTATCTTACAGTGATAAGAATTCACTGCAAACATTGTAAAATACTATCAGAAAACAAAAACAAAGCAGTCAGAACATCTCTATGACAATGATAAATATTTTAAAATATATTTATAGATTTAACATAACTCAAAAAGTCTCATCATATTTAGCTCAGCCTTAGCTAATAACCAAAGATAGAACATCATGGTTATGGGCAAAAGCTACAGACACACAGTTCAATAAGTATTTCCTTGTGGAATTGTTTTAAAATTTCAAGAGTCTGTGTGCATCCATATATTTAATGTCTTCCTAAGGACAGTGGCTAACAGCCATCAACACAAAAACTGAAAAAGTTTGGGTCATGCAAGTCACTAGCTAGATATGTGAGTCACTATCTCAGGCTTCAGAGACATTATTATACATAAAATGATAGACTGGACAAGATGATCCCAATGGATTACATATCCTCAAAAATTTTTATGAATCTGTAAGTTGTGACAACACAAAACTTACGCACACAAGTAATGATACTTATACTTATGAATAGTACTTACCCAGTGAGCATAGGACATTAATATTTAGAAGGCCATAACCCAAATATTGAATTTGGTAACACTAAAATGGAAATTGGATATCTATTTCAAATCTCTTCAAATATCAGGAAAAAACATATGCTGCATAATCATTGAACTTTCTTTTTTGGTATTTATCATTCTAATTTGAAGGCCAGAATTTATTTTGTCTAATAGTGAATCTGGAAGAAGATAGCCTAAGATACAGTGGCATTAAATAAAGAACTTGAGAATGCAGATGATTAAGTTTACACTGCAAAATGACATGTAAGTATAATACTACCATGACAGATTTAAGATAGGACTCTATCCTATTAGTCACAAAAATTATTTTTATACGTTAAAAGATTAAGAAGTTAGTGTATTTCAGGTTATTAAATTAAACTATAAGAAGTGATTATAAAATTAACATTGGAGAGAGGCGCCAGGCTGGAGAGGGCCGAGTCCCACAGAGACCATGCGTCCCACAGCGCCAGCGCATGACAGAGAAGGTAAGCCTCACCACCGCCGGACCCCATCCTCAGCCCAGCCGAGTACGCAACAACCAGAGAGGCGCCCCCCCAGGGGAGGCCCGAGTCCCATGGAGACCACACACTCCATGGCACTGGCGCGCAACCTAGTAGGAAGGCCTCGCCACAGCTAGACCCCATCCCCAGCCTGGACGAGTTCGCGCCAACCATAGAGGCGCCTCCCTGGAGAGGCCCAAGACCCAAGGTGACCACACACCCGAAGCGCAATCAGGCAGAAAACTTCCCAGGTATAGGAAAAAACACAGATCTTCAGATTCAGGAAGCTCGAAGATCCCCAACTGTATTCAACCCAAAAAGGCCTTCTCTAAGTCATGTTATAGTCAAGTCAGCAAAACTCAAAGACAAAGAGAGAATCTTAAAAAATGCAAGAAAGAAGCATCAAATCACCTATAAGGGAGCCCCAATCAGATTAACATCAGACTTTTCATCACAAACCCTAAAAGCCAGAAAGGAATGGGATGATATATTCAAAATACTGAAAGACAGAGATTGCCAGACAGGCATACTCTACCCTGCAAGGCTATCCTTCCGAAATGAAGGGCAAATAGTGTATTTCTCAGACAAACAAAAACAGCGGGAGTTCACTACCACACAAGGAGCCGTACAAGAAACTCTCAATGCAGTACTGAGTTTGGTACCTGAAAAATAACTACCACTGCCATAAAAATACAAGAAAAATCAAAACCCACTAGTATAATAAAACTGGCAACAATGAAGAGAGAAAAAAAAAGTTTATCTACAACCCAAGAAACCAAAAAACACAGAAGACATGCAGTAAATCAGAAGGAAAGGAACAAAAGACACTTAAGACGTCCAAACAAAAATCAATAAAATGCTAGGAGTAAATCAACACTTTTCAATAACAACTCTTAATGTAAAAGGATTAAATTCCCCAATCAAAAGAAAGAGACTGGCTTTCTAGATTGGAGGTTTCAAGATGGCGGTGGATGCAGCGGTTGGGGCGGAGTAGCTGAGGTGGAAAAGGCAGCCACGGGGCCTCAGAGAGCCGGGAAACTTGTGGACCTTCCTCTCGCCATCTCTTAAGGGAGGACCGTTGCTGCTGGCCGGTCGTGGGGGCTGACCACCACTTTGCCCCCAGCAGGAGAGGCTGCCACATTTACAGGCAACAGCTTTGAAGTGTGGAGCAGGAAAAGAACTGTTTCTTAGCTGCAAAAGCGAGTCTCGAAACAGGGAACACGGCGCCAGGGCTGCTGTGGATGCAGACAGGATCCTGGAGGCCGGAGCCACGCTGAAGGCAGCCAGCTGCCCTATTCAGGATTCGAGGTTTCAGGCCGGCATTAAAGAAGATTCCTGGGAGCGCCGAAACCGCGCCACGGGACCGACAGAACAGCCCGAGGCGGCAGCGGCCGAGAACGGGGAAGGCGACAAACCCGAGGTAGTGAGTGAGTGCCCGACCTGGCACAGCCCTGTGAGTGACCCCTGGCCCAGCCCTGCGGGGGGGCTGACGCCCACCCAGCTTCTGCCTGCATCAACGGGTCACTGACCGCCCCAGGGCTGCCTCCATTTTCCCAGGTGCTGGCAGCTCCGGCCCGGCTCGGCTCCTCACAGAACCTTCCCACTTGCTTGCCTCAACGCGGGGCTTCCCAGGGCCTGCGGGCCGGCCTCCCCTCAGTTCTCTGGCGGGGCTGGTGGCGTGGGGCATCCCCGGCCAGTGTCGGGAGGGCAAGGAAGTAAGGGCGGGGCAGACTGTCACTCCACCACACCCTGGATTCTGGGCCCCGGTAAACTTCCTGCTACTGGGAGGCACATACCATCTCTGTGGCCACCAGTTCGGAAAAACGCCTAACCAATTTCTAATTGGGAATAGTGTGGTAAGAGAGTTCCCAAGTCCGCTTGAACTTGCTGGAGAGCTGGCTGGAGGCGGGCGCTAGACTCGTTCCATGCCGGGGGGATACAAAGGTAAACAAGTCCCGAGAAAGATCTACACAGTGCTACAAAGGCACCCAGAGCGACCGGTAGTCTGTGCCTACCAGAAACCTAGCAGACTTCCTGGGCGAGGCGGTGCTGAGCAGGGTCTTGAAGGCCCACCTGATAGATGAGGGTTGGAGAAGACACGCCCCAGGACAGCACAGTGCGCACAGAGTGGGGAGATGTGCGGCCAGGGAGGCGCAGACTCGACATAAACCACACACCCTGTGGGGTCGCCACTGCACGATCCAACAGCCTGGGCCAGAGCACACGGAACAGGGAGAAGTCCTGCACAGGAAGTGAAAGCTCAACAGAGATCACAAACCCTGTGGTACGTGATCCACCAGCCCAGCATAGTCCAACCTGACCAGAAAGGTGGCTCCCCGGAGAGGCCCAAGACCCAAGGCAACCATACACACAAGGCACTAGAGGCCAACTGAGCAGCCACGGAGGTAGCCATACGAAATTGGCAACCACAGCAACATCTTAGTTAGTCATTAGTCTCAAAACGGTAGACTGTGAAACCCCCTGCCACAATGAATAAACACCAAAAAAAAGATACCAGAAATACAAAAAATCAAGAAAGTACACCACCAAAAGTTAATAAATCTCAAACTCTAGATCCTATAGAACAAGAAGCCCTTGAAATGACTGACAAGGAATTTCGAGTGATAATTCTAGGGAAAATGAATGGGATACAAAAAAACTCAGCTAGACATCATGATGAAATGAGGAAAAGTATACAGGATCTGAAAGAGGAAATGTACAAGGAAATCAATGTCCTGAAAAAAAATGTAGCAGAACTTGCTGAACTGAAGAAGTTATTCAGCGAAATAAAAAACACAACGGAGAGTTTAACCAGCAGGCTTGTCAAAGATGAAGAGAGAACCTCTGAACGTGAAGATGGGCTCTTTGAAATAACACAAGCAGACAAAAAGAAAGAAAAAAGAATCAAGGACATTGAAGAAAATCTGAGAGAAATATCACAAAACCTTAAGCGCTCAAATATCCGAGTCATTGGTATTCCAGAAGGGGAGGAAAATGGAGATTCCATTGAAAACATATTCAACAAAATAGTGGCAGAAAACTTCCCAGGTATAGGAAAAATCACAGATCTTCAGATCCAGGAAGCTCAACGATCTCCAAACGTATTCAACCCAAAAAGGCCTTCTCCAAGACATGTCATAGTCAAATTGGCAAAACTCAGAGACAAAGAGAGAATCTTAACAGCTGCAAGAGAGAATCGTCAAATCACCTATGAGGGAGCCCCAATGAAGCTAACATCAGACTTTTCATGACAAACCCTAAAAGCCAGAAAGGAATGGGATGATATATTCAAAACACTATAACACAGGGATTGCCAGCCAAGAATACTCTACCCTGCAAGGCTATCCTTCCGAAATGAAGGGCAAATAGTATATTTCGCAGACAAACAAAAACTGCGGGAGTTCACTACCACACGACCACCCTTACAAGAAATCCTCAAGGGAATACTGGGTTTGGTTCCTGAAAAATAACGACCACTGCCATAAAAACCCAAGAAAAATCAAAACCCACTAGTATAATAAAAATGGCATTCATGAAGAGAAAACATGCGAACAAAAACGCTATCGACAACCTAAGGAACCAACAAACACAGAAACCAAACAGTAAATCAGAAAGCAAGGAACAAAAGACACCTAAGACAACCAAACAACCAATAAAATGCTACGAATAAATCAACACCTTTCAATAACAACTCTTAATGTAAAAGGCTTAAATTCCCCAATCAAAAGACACAAACTGGCTGACAGGATCAAAAAGGAGGACCCAACTATATGCTGTCTACAAGAGACCCACCTCGCCCATAAAGATTCACACAAACTAAGAGTGAAAGGATGGAAAAAGATTTACCATGCAAACAAAAAAGAAAAACGAGCTGGAGTAGCTATTCTTATATCTGACAAAATAGACTTTAAACTAAAAACCATAAAAAGAGACAATGAGGGACACTACTTAATGATAAAAGGACTGATCCATCAAGAAGACATAACAATCATAAATATGTACGCACCCAATGTTGGAGCAGCCAGATTTATAAAACAAACGCTATTAGACCTAAAGAAGGAAATAGACACTAATACCATAATAGCAGGGGACCTGAACACCCCACTGTCAATATTAGACAGATCATCTAGGCAAAGAATCAGTAGAGAAACACAAGATCTAAACAAGACTCTAGACCAATTGGAATTGGCAGATATCTACAGAACATTCCACCCAACAACCTCAGAATATTCATTCTTCTCAGCAGCACATGGATCATTCTCCAGGATAGATCACATATTAGGTCACAAATCAAGTCTCAATAAATTCAAAAAAATTGGAATTATCCCATGTATCTTCTCAGACCACAATGGATTAAAACTAGAAATTAATAACAAACGAACCTCTGGAAACTATACAAACACATGGAAATTAAACAGCATTCTACTTAATGACATATGGGTCCAAGAAGAAATCAAGCAGGAAATCAAAAAATTTATTGAAACTAATGAAAACAATGATACATCATACCAAAACCTGTGGGATACTGCAAAAGCAGTATTGAGGGGAAAATTTATTGCATTAAACGCTCACTTCAGAAGAATACAAAGATGGCAAGTGAACAACCTAACACTTCACCTTGAAGAACTAGAAAAACAAGAACAATCCAAACCTAAAGTTAGCAGACGGAAAGAAATCATTAAGATCAGAGCAGAACTGAATGAAATTGAAAACCAAAAAACAATTCAAAAGATCAACGAATCAAAAAGTTGGTTTTTTGAAAAGATAAATAAAATTGACAAACCATTAGCATGGCTAACAAAAAAAAGAAGAGAGAAGACTCAAATAACAAAAATTAGAAATGAAAAAGGCGATATTACAACTGATTCATCTGAAATACAAGGAATCATTCGAGACTACTACAAACAACTATACGCCAACAAATTTGAAAATCTGGAGGAAATGGATAAATTTCTGGACACACACAAGCTCCCAAAACTGAACCGTGAAGACGTAGAAAACTTGAACAGACCAATAACAATAAAGGAGATTGAAGCTGTTATCAGAAGGCTCCCAACAAAGAAAAGCCCAGGACCAGATGGATTCACAGCAGAATTTTACCAAACATTCAAAGAGGAATTGACACCGATTCTTTACAAACTATTCCAAAAGATTGAAACGGACGCAAATCTCCCAAACTCATTCTATGAAGCAAACATCATCCGGATACCAAAACCAGGTAAAGATATAACCAAAAAAGAAAACTACAGGCCAATATCTCTGATGAATATAGATGCAAAAATCCTCACTAAATTACTAGCAAACAGAATACAGCAACACATACGAAAAATTATTCCTCACGATCAAGTGGGATTCATCCCAGGGATGCAAGGTTGGTTCAACATACGCAAATCAATAAATGTGATACACCATATTAATAAACTCAAACACAAGGACCATATGATCATCTCTATAGATGCTGAAAAAGCATTTGATAAAGTTCAGCACTCATTCATGACAAAGACCCTCTATAAGTTAGGTATAGAGGGAAAGTATCTCAACATAATTAAAGCCATATATGCCAAACCCACAGCCAATATCATCCTGAATGGGGAAAAGCTGAAAGCTTTTCCTTTAAGAACAGGAACTAGACAAGGATGCCCACTCTCACCACTCCTATTCAACATAGTGTTGGAAGTACTAGCCAGAGCAATCAGAGAAGAGAAGGAAATAAAGGGCATCCAGATTGGAAAAGATGAAGTCAAACTGTCCCTGTTTGCAGATGACATGATCCTATATATCGAATAGCCTAAAACCTCTACAAAAAAACTGCTGGAATTGATAAATGATTTCAGCACAGTAGCAGGATACAAAATCAACACACAAAAATCAGTAGCATATCTTTGCTCCAATAGTAAACATGCAGAACGAGAAATCAAGAAAGCCTGCCCATTTACAATAGCCACCAAAAAAATGAAATACTTAGGAATTGAGTTAACCAAGCAGGTGAAAAATCTCTATAATGAGAACTACAAACCACTGCTGAGAGAAATTAGAGAGGATACAAGAAGATGGAAAGATATCCCATGCTCTTGGATTGGAAGAATCAACATAGTGAAAATGTCCATACTACCCAAAGTGATATACAAATTCAATGCAATCCCCATCAAAATTCCAAAGACATTTTTCTCAGAAATGGAAAGAACTATCCAGACATTTATATGGAACAATAAAAGACCACGCATAGCCAAAGCAATGCTGAGCAAAAAAAATAAAGCTGGAGGCATAATACTACCTGACTTTAAGCTATACTACAAAGCTATAATAACCAAAACAGTATGGTACTGGCATAAAAACAGACACACTGACCAATGGAATAGAATAGAGAATCCAGAAATCAACCCACACACTTACTGTCAGCTGATCTTTGACAAAGGCATCAAGCCTATTCAGTGGCGAAGGGATTGCCTCTTCAGCAAATGGTGCTGGGACAACTGGATATCCATATGCAGGAGAATGAAACTAGATCCATACCTCTCGCCGTATACTAAAATCAACTCAAAATGGGTTAAGGATTTAAATATACACCCTGAAACAATAAAACTTCTTAAAGAAAACATAGGAGAAACACTTCAGGAAATAGGACTAGGCACAGACTTCATGAATACGACCCCAAAAGCACGGGCAACCAAAGGAAAAATAAACAAATGGGATTATATCAAACTAAAAAGCTTCTGCACAGCAAAAGAAACAATTAAAAGAGTTAAAAGACAACCAACAGAGTGGGAGAAAATATTTGCAAAATATACATCTGACAAAGGATTAATATCCAGAATATATAAGGAACTCAAACAACTGTACAAGAAGAAAACAAGCAACCCAATTAAAAAATGGGCAAAAGAGCTAAGTAGGCATTTCTCTAAGGAAGATATCCAAATGGCCAACAGACATATGAAAAAATGCTCAACATCACTCAGCATCCGGGAAATGCAAATCAAAACCACATTGAGATACCATCTAACCCCAGTTAGGATGGCTAAAATCCAAAAGACTATGAACGATAAATGCTGGCGAGGCTGCGGAGAAAAAGGAACTCTCATACATTGTTGGTGGGACTGCAAAATGGTGCAGCCTGTATGGAAAATGGTATGGAGGTTCCTCAAACAATTGCAGATAGATCTACCATACGACTCAGCTATCCCACTGTTGGGAATATACCCAGAAAAATGGAAATCATCAAGTCGAAGGTATACCTGTTCCCCAATGTTCATCGCAGCCCTCTTTACAATAGCCAAGAGTTGGAACCAGCCCAAATGCCCATCATTGGATGAGTGGATAAGGAAAATGTGGTACGTCTACACAATGGAATACTACTCAGCTATAAAAACGAATGAAATACTGCCATTTGCAAGAACATGGATGGACCTTGAGAGAATTATATTAAGTGAAACAAGTCAGGCACAGAAAGAGAAATACCACATGTTCTCACTTATTGGTGGGAGCTAAAAATTAATATATAAATTCAAACACACACACACACACACAGACACACACACACACACGCACACAAACCGGGGGGGGGGGGGGAAGAAGATATAACAACCACAATTATTTGAAGTTGATATGACAAGCAAACAGAAAGGACATTGTTGGGGGGGAGGGGGGGAGGGAGAAGGGAGGGAGGTTTTGGTGATGGGGAGCAATAATCAGCCACAATGTATATCGACAAAATAAAATTTAAAAAAAATAAAATAAAATAAAAATAAAGATTCACACAGACTAAGAGTGAAAGGATGGAAAAAGATTTACCATGCAAACAGAAAAGAAAAACGAGCTGGAGTAGTAATTCTTATATCTGACAAAATAGACTTTAAACTAAAAACCATAAAAAGAGACAATGAGGGACACTACTTAATGATAAAAGGACTGATCCATCAAGAAGACATAAAAATCATAAATATGTACACACCCAATGTTGGAGCAGCCAGATTTATAAAACAAACGCTATTAGACCTAAAGAAGGAAATAGACACTAATACCATAAAAGCAGGGGACCTGAACACCCCACTGTCAATATGAGACAGATCATCTAGGCAAAGAATCAGTAGAGAAACACAAGATCTAAACAAGACTCTAGACCAATTGGAATTGGCAGATATCTACAGAACATTCCACCCAACAACCTCAGAATATTCATTCTTCTCAGCAGCACATGGATCATTCTCCAGGATAGATCACATATTAGGTCACAAATCAAGTCTCAATAAATTCAAAAAAATTGGAATTATCCCATGCATTTTCTCAGACCACAATGGATTAAAACTAGAAATTAATAACAAACAAAACTCTGGAAACTATACAAACACATGGAAATTAAACAGCATTCTACTTAATGACATATGGGTCCAAGAAGAAATCAAGCAGGAAATCAAAAAATTTATTGAAACTAATGAAAACAATGATACATCATACCAAAACCTGTGGGATACTGCAAAAGCAGTATTAAGGGGGAAATTTATTGCATTAAATGCTCACTTCAGAAGAATGGAAAGATGGCAAGTGAACAACCTAACACTTAACCTTAAAGAACTAGAAAAACAAGAACAATCCAAACCTAAAGTTACCAGATGGAAAGAAATCATTAAGATCAGAGCAGAACTGAATGAAATTGAAAACCAAAAAACAATTCAAAAGGTCAATGAATCAAAAAGTTGGTTTTTTGAAAAGATAAATAAAATTGACAAACCATTAGCATGGCTAACAAAAAAAAAAAGAGAGAAGACTCAAATAACAAAAATCAGAAATGAAAAAGGCGATATTACAATTGATTCATCTGAAATAAAAGGAATCATTCGAGACTACTATAAACAGCTATACGCCAACAAATTTGAAAATCTGGAGGAAATGGATAAATTTCTGGACACACACAAGCTCCCAAAACTGAACCGTGAAGACGTAGAAAACTTGAACAGACCAATAACAATAAAGGAGATTGAAGCTGTTATCAGAAGGCTCCCAACAAAGAAAAGCCCAGGACCAGATGGATTCACAGCAGAATTTTACCAAACATTCAAAGAGGAATTGACACCGATTCTTTACAAACTATTCCAAAAGATTGAAACGGACGCAAATCTCCCAAACTCATTCTATGAAGCAAACATCATCCGGATACCAAAACCAGGTAAAGATATAACCAAAAAAGAAAACTACAGGCCAATATCTCTGATGAATATAGATGCAAAAATCCTCACTAAATTACTAGCAAACAGAATACAGCAACACATACGAAAAATTATTCCTCACGATCAAGTGGGATTCATCCCAGGGATGCAAGGTTGGTTCAACATACGCAAATCAATAAATGTGATACACCATATTAATAAACTCAAACACAAGGACCATATGATCATCTCTATAGATGCTGAAAAAGCATTTGATAAAGTTCAGCACTCATTCATGACAAAGACCCTCTATAAGTTAGGTATAGAGGGAAAGTATCTCAACATAATTAAAGCCATATATGCCAAACCCACAGCCAATATCATCCTGAATGGGGAAAAGCTGAAAGCTTTTCCTTTAAGAACAGGAACTAGACAAGGATGCCCACTCTCACCACTCCTATTCAACATAGTGTTGGAAGTACTAGCCAGAGCAATCAGAGAAGAGAAGGAAATAAAGGGCATCCAGATTGGAATAGATGAAGTCAAACTGTCCCTGTTTGCAGATGACATGATCCTATATATCGAATAGCCTAAAACCTCTACAAAAAAACTGCTGGAATTGATAAATGATTTCAGCACAGTAGCAGGATACAAAATCAACACACAAAAATCAGTAGCATATCTTTGCTCCAATAGTAAACATGCAGAACGAGAAATCAAGAAAGACTGCCCATTTACAATAGCCACCAAAAAAATGAAATACTTAGGAATTGAGTTAACCAAGCAGGTGAAAAATCTCTATAATGAGAACTACAAACCACTGCTGAGAGAAATTAGAGAGGATACAAGAAGATGGAAAGATATCCCATGCTCTTAGATTGGAAGAATCAACATAGTGAAAATGTCCATACTACCCAAAGTGATATACAAATTCAATGCAATCCCCATCAAAATTCCAAAGACATTTTTCTCAGAAATGGAAAGAACTATCCAGACATTTATATGGAACAATAAAAGACCACGCATAGCCAAAGCAATGCTGAGCAAAAAAAATAAAGCTGGAGGCATAACACTACCTGACTTTAAGCTATACTACAAAGCTATAATAACCAAAACAGTATGGTACTGGCATAAAAACAGACACACTGAACAATGGAATAGAATAGAGAATCCAGAAATCAACCCACACACTTACTGCCATCTCATCTTTGACAAAGGCACCAAGCCTATTCACTGGGGAAGGGACTGCCTCTTCAGCAAATGGTGCTGGGTTAACTGGATATCCATATGCAGGAGAATGAAACTAGATCCATACCTCTCACCGTATACTAAAATCAACTCAAAATGGATTAAGGATTTAAATATACACCCTGAAACAATAAAACTTCTTAAAGAAAACATAGGAGAAACACTTCAGGAAATAGGACTGGGCACAGACTTCATGAATACGACCCCAAAAGCACGGGCAACCAAAGGAAAATAAACAAATGGGATTATATCAAACTAAAAAGCTTCTGCACAGCATAAGAAACAATTAACAGAGTTAATAGACAACCAACAGAGTGGGTGAAAATATTTGCAAAATATACATCTGACAAAGGATTAATATCCAGAATATATAAGGAACTCAAACAACTGTACAAGAAGAAAACAAGCAACCCAATTAAAAAATGGGCAAAAGAGCTAAGTAGGCATTTCTCTAAGGAAGATATACAAATGGCCAACAGACATATGAAAAAATGCTCAACATCACTCAGCATCCGGGAAATGCAAGTCAAAACCACACTGAGATACCATCTAACCCCAGTTAGGATGGCTAAAATCCAAAAGACCCTGAACGATAAACGCTGGCGAGGTTGCGGAGAAAAAGGAACTCTCATACATTGTTGGTGGGACTGCAAAATGGTGCAGCCTCTATGGAAAATTGTATGGAGGTTTCTCAAACAACTGCAGATAGATCTACCATACGACCCAGCTATCCCACTGTTGGGAATATACCCAGAGGAATGGAAATCATCAAGTCGAAGGTATACCTGTTCCCCAATGTTCATCGCAGCACTCTTTACAATAGCCAAGAGTTGGAACCAGCCCAAATGTCCATCATCAGATGAGTGTATACGGAAAATGTGGTACATCTACACAATGGAAAACTACTCAGCTATAAAAACGAATGAGACTACTGCTATTTGCAACCACATGGATGGACCTTGAGAGAATTATATTAAGTGAAACAAGTCGGGCACAGAAAGAGAAATATCACATGTTCTCACTTATTGGTGGGAGCTAAAAATTAATATATAAATTCACACACACACACACCAAAAAAAAAAAAAAACCGGGGGTGGGAAGAAGATATAACAACCTCAATTTCTTGAAGTTGTAACGACAAGCAAACCGAAAGGACATTGTTGGGGGGGGATGGGGGGAGGGAGGAGGGAGGGTGGTTTTGGTGATGGGGAGCAATAATCAGCCACGATGTATATTGACAAAAGAAAATTAAAAAAAAAAAAAAAAAAAGACAAAGACTGGCTGACTGGATTAAAAAGAAGGACCCAAGTATATGCTGCCTTCAAGAGACCAACCTCACCTATGAAGATTCACACAGAATGAGATTGAAAGAATGGAAAAAGATTTACCATGGAAACAGAAATGAAAAATGAGCTTGAGTAGCTATTCTTATATCTGACAAAATAGACTTTAAACTAAAAATCATAAAAAGAGAATGAGGGCCACTACATAATGATAAAAGGAGTGACCCATCAAGAAGACAAAACAATCATAAATATATATGCACCCAATGTCAGTGCAGCCAGATTTCTAAAGCAAACTCTATTAGACCTAAAGAAGGAGATAGACACTAATACCATAATAGCAGGGGACCTGAATACACCACTATCAATATTGGACAGATCATCTAGGCAAGGAATCAGCAGTGAAACACAAGATCTAAACAACACTTTAGACCAATTGGACTTGGCAGATATCTACAGAACATTCCATCCAACAACCTCAGAATAATCATTCTTCTCATCAGCACATGGATCATTCTCCAGGATAGATCACTGTTAGGTCACAAATCAACTCTCAACAAATTCAAAAAAAAATTGGAATTATCCCTTTTTTTTTTTCACATCACAATGGATTAAAATTAGAAATAAATAACAAACGACATTCTGGAAACTATACAAACACATGGAAATTAAACAGCATTCTACTTAATGACATATGGGTCTAAGAAAAAATCAAACAGGAAATCAAAAAATTTACTGACACTAAGGAAAACAATGATACATTATACCAAAACCTCTGGGATACTGCAAAAGCAGTAATAAGGAGGAAATTTATCACATTAAATGCTTACT
Organism: Cynocephalus volans; assembly: GCF_027409185.1. Taxonomy (NCBI): domain Eukaryota; kingdom Metazoa; phylum Chordata; class Mammalia; order Dermoptera; family Cynocephalidae; genus Cynocephalus; species Cynocephalus volans. The sequence goes on along the minus strand of NC_084461.1, from coordinate 95,180,209 downwards.
TCAGAAGAATGGAAAGATGGTAAGTGAACAACCTAATACTTCACCTTAAAGAACTTGAAAAACAAGAATAATCCAAACCCAAAGTTAGCAGATGGAACGAAATCATTAAGATCAGAGCACAACTTAATGAAATTGAAACCCAAAAAACAATACAAAAGATCAATGAATCAAAAAGTTGATTTTTTGAAAAGATAAATAAAATTGACTAACCATTAGCATGGCTAACTAAAAAAAGAAGAGAGTACCCAAATAACAAAAATTAGAAATGAAAAAGGTGATATTACAACTGATACCTCTGAAATACAAGGAATCATTCAAGACTACTATAAACAACTATATGCCAACAAATTTGAAAATCTGGAGGAAATGGATAAATTTCTGCACACACACAAGCTCCCAAAACTGAGCCAAGACGATGTAGAAAATATGAACAGATCAAGAACAATAAAAGAGACTGAAGCTGTTATCAGAAGGCTCCCAACAAAGAAAAGCACAGGACCAGATGGATTCACAGCAGAATTTTACCAAACATTCAAAGAGGAATTGACACCGATTCTTTACAAACTATTCCAAAAGATTGAAACAGACGCAAATCTCCCAAACTCATTCTATGAAGCAAACATCACCCTGATACCAAAACCAGGTAAACATATAACTAAAAAAGAAAACTACAGGCCAATATCCCTGATGAATATAGACGCAAAAACCCTCAAGAAAATACTAGGTAACAGAAAACATCAACACATATGCAAAATTATACACCATGATCAAGTGGGATTCATCCCAGGGATGCAAGGTTGGTTCAACATATGCAAATCAATAAATGGGATACACCATATTAATACAATCAAACACAAGGACCATATGATTATCTCTATAGATGCTGAAAAAGCATTTGATAAAAATCAACACTCGTTCATGATAAAGACTCTCTACAAGTTAGGTATAGATGGAAAGTATATCAACATAATTAAAGCCATATATGCCAAACCCACTGCCAATATCATCCTGAATGGGGAAAAGCTGAAAGCTTTTCCTTTAAGAACAGGAACTAGACAAGGATGCCCACTCTCACCACTCCTATTCAACATAGTGTTGGAAGTACTAGCCAGAGCAGTCAGAGAAGAGAAGGAAATAAAAGGCATCCAGATTGGAAAAGATGAAGTCAAACTGTCCCTGTCTGCAGATGACATGATCCTATATATCGAACAGCCTAAAGCCTCTACCAAAAAACTCTTGGAGTTCATAAGAGATTTCAGCAAAGTTGCAGGATACAAAATCAACATGCAAAAATCTGTAGCATTTCTATTCTCTAATAGTGAGCATGCAGAAAGAGAAATCAAAAAAGCCTGCCCATTTACAATAGCTACCAAAAAAAAAAAAAATACTTAAGAATAGAGTTAACCAAGGATGTGAAAAAATCTCTATAATGAGAACTACAAACCATTGTTGAAATTAAAGAGGTCACCAGAAGATGGAAAGATATCCCATGCTCTTGGATTGGAAGCTAAAAATAAATAAATAAATACACAAATAAACTGGGGGGTGGGGATGAAGACTCAACAATTACAATTCCTTGAAGTCAATACAACAAGCAAACAGATATGTGGTTGTTGGGAGGGAGAGGGGAGAGGAAGGAGGGAGGGAGGTTTCAGTAATGGGCCACAATAATCAACCACATTGTATATTGACCAAATAAAATAAAATTTGAAAAAAAAAATTAATACTGAATTATACAATAGTTATAGTAAAAAATAGTTATGTATTATAATAAAAAGCTTTATCAGTTACTGCCACCAATTACTCAAAATACTTATTACTGAATAATTAAATTATTCAATACTTATTATCAAATAATTAAATTATTCATTAATAAAATATTATTATTTTCCTTGGGGAAAGAAATTGAAAAGAGCAAGGTTAAATTTAGCTAACCAGCTAGAAAGGAAACTGAAATTTAGAACAGAAATCTTGCTACCATCACAGATTTTAAACTAAGCAAATTTTCTCTTCAAATTTCCAACAAAACCACACTCTCTTTTACCTTCCTATGTATTAGAATATTTAGAAAGCACGTACTTTTCTCAAATATGAGAAGTGAATAAAAAAAAACTAATGAAAATGCAAAACAAGCCCCTTTCATTTTTTTTAAATGGCCTTGGCTTGGTGTCTGAGTGATAGTATTGTACAAAAGAATTTATTTTCTGCCAGATTTGGAAGTCAAAAAAAATTATTCTTCCCAGTTGAAACAGAAGCATTAAAACTGATGATCTGCTGGATTCCTGGATAATGTCCAGGCCCTGACTGACATAGGCCTGAGACAGCATTCCCCCTTACCTGATATTTGTGGCCTTCTGATGTGGAAGGCTCAGGCCTGAACAGTGGAGCACACGTTTTACAGGATCGGGAGCCAGGACCGGGCTGCAGCTCACCCTCACAACGGGGACATTTCTTTTCCTCCTCCATCTCAATTCTTAGCTAAGAGCTAGTGATAGTAGGCCCACAGAAGTCGATTTGTCCCCAGACCTTCCTGTCTGAGCCACAAGCAAGATAGAAAAGCCGCAGATCTGGATCTCCTATTTCATACTATCTCCCCCTGTTGGCACGGAAGTGTATCGGTCAGTTCTAGAGTAAAGGAACTGATAGAGCCGACAAATGTTATTGGTCTGTCGAGCAAAAAAGACGAAATCCTCATGCATGAAGTGAAGACACACTAACAAATAAGTCTCTTTTCTGATGTTTATTTTCTTCCTATACAATATATACAAGTGTATTCCTATACAATATATACATTTTAGGTAGTTGGATCTTGAGATCTCTGAGAAAATTTTCAAGCACTTCTTGATACAAAACCTTGGCAGACGTCTGTGCTACAAAGCTTTTCTTAATTCAATGCTATTTAAATTTTTATTATTGAGGTATAAATATCCAGTATTTTATAATTTTTCTGATATAAAGGGGAAAAGTCTAAATTATGTGAAAATGATGTCTAAGGTCTCAATAGAAATAAAATCTGAAAATTTTCTTGCAGCAAGAACGTATTCAACTTAATAACACACAGTCCAGTGACAGGGCTGGAGAAGCAATAAAGTGTTTGGATACTCAAAACCATAATGTGGCACTTGGCGGTGGCCATTGCGCAGACCTGGTTCCGCTCGCACGCGCGCTTCGCCCCACTTCGCAACCAACTCTGACAAGCCCGATATGGCTGAGATCGAGAAATTCGATAAGTCTAAACTGAAGACAAAAAACGCAGGAGAAAAATCCACTGCCTTCCAAAGAAACGACCGAACAGGAGAAGCAAGCAGGCGAATCGTAATGAGGTGGGCCCTGCCATTATGCACTGTACATTACATAAGGATTGCCTTATTTTACTTCTTTTAGCTGTTTTATTTTGTAAGATGCAAGGACGATGGACCAAGTTTAAGTAACTGTGCTGCCCCTCTCATCAAAGAACTACTGACAATGAAGGCCGTGCCTGCCTCTCCCATCTGCTTGTCTGGCTGGCAAGGAAGGAAAAGAACTTGCATGTTGGTGAAGAGCTGGGTGGCAAGACGGTAGAGTGGGTGGGAAGCTGGTCCAAGGTGTCCTGCAGGCTACAAAATGCAGTTTAATCAGAGTGCCATTATTTTTTTGTTCAAATAATTTTAATTATTGGAAAGCACAATTTTTTAAATATGCAAATTAAAAGTTGTAAAATGCGAAAAAAGAAATAACCCAAAACACCATAAATGTTTAATCTGAAAATAAGGGTCCTGTTTTGAAAATGTGTTCTATAATAGCTTGTTAATTGCTATGTAAATCCCTGTTTTATTAATTCATTTAAATAAAGAAGGTACTATGTAACTACTAGATGCTAGATATGATATTAAGGCACTATGCTGAACATTCTTTCAAATGGGCCCAAGTTCAAGAAACTTTATGAAAACAAATAAGAAAAATAGAAAAAGAGCAAGAGAGACCCTTCTATATACAAGTTTTACTCAGTAAAACTTTCCTGGGTTACAGTTTTTACATAAATATCTTCTTTAAACTCTTAGCTCCTATTCCAATTAGATGCACTCAAAAAAATTTTTTGTCTTGCCTCTCTGTATAATTTCCTCTATTTTTTTGTGTGTATCCACCTCTTAATTTTGTTGTCCAAAACAATCATTCATTAAGAAAAATCCTCATTTTATATTTAGAGAAAAATGTTATAAAATTTTTCATTTAATAAATAATAATAAACAACATGGGGTGGAGAGTTTCTTATGAGCCACGCACTATTCTCAGCAATTTGGGTGGATTATATCATTTAATCCCTCACAATAATCCTTTGAAATAGGTTTTATTACAAGCCCTAGTTTACAGATGAGAAAATTGAGGTGCAGAAAGGTTATCTAACTTGCCCAAGGTTACATAACCAGTGAGTAGCTGATGCAGGATTCAAATATAAGCAACTCTGCTCCAGAATCTATGCAATTAACTGCTATACTGCTAACTGTTCTTGGGTTAGGTCCCTGCTCCATCTCACCAAAAGGATTTTGTTGCCAAAAAGGAGTCTCCAACAGTGCATTAACAACTTACTAATTTTGTCTTTCTGCTTAGTTTTGATACACTCAGGAAACAATGCATATTATTTCTCAATATTCCTTCCTTGATCTCATTTTTTTCCCTAGCTCATTTTAAACATATAATTTGGATTTTTATACCTAAATAAATTGACTTATATTTTCCTATCTTTCTTATTTCCTGTTTGGTTTTATTCATTTATCCTTTCAATATTCATTGAGCATTTACAAGGTGCCAGGCACTTACCCAGGTTCATAAAATCACAAAACTAAATCTGGAAGCAATCTTGGAGGAAAAATAAATCAAAATTAATGTTTACCCTCAGGAATATAAAAATCTAAAGAAGCTTTATTTCTTGCTACTTGGTCTAGCCCAGAGAAAAGCTAACTTTGGTGTCTGCTTCTCCTTTCATCATCTGTACCCATTGGTTTTGCTCTTCACAACTAGAAAAATCTGATATCATCTGGATACCTAACTAGGCAGTCCTTCTTTCAGATCAATTACAAAGATAATAATCACAATGAAGGTTATATTAGTTCCCTAGGGCTGCTGTAAAAAAGTACCACAAATTGGGTGGCTTAAAACAATAGAAATTTATTTTCCCACAGTTCTGGAGGCTAGAAATTTGAAATCAAGGTGTTGGCAAGGCAACGCTCCCTCCAAATTTTCTCTAGGGGAGGATCCTTCCTCACCTGCTGTGGAATTCCTATGCTTGTGGCATCATAACTACAATCCCTGCCTCTGCCTTCACATGGCTCTTTCCTGTATGTCAGTCTCCCTTCTCTTTTTATAAGGCCACCAGTCATATTGGATTAGAGCTCACCCTGATGAACTTATATTAACTTGATCAAATCTATAAACCCTATTTCCAAATAAGGTCACATTCACAAGTACTGGGTATTACAACTTCGAGATATCTAGTGAGGGCAGGGGGGAGGGAACAATTCAGACCATAACAGATGTGATCATTAATTGCTGAGGCACCTTGATCTTTACACATTTCCAGTCAAATAAATACCTATTTATTCCAACCCTTTAATTTCTAATTTTAAACCTGCTCTTGGGCCATGCTAAAAGCATATTTCCCATTCCAGTGGTGACAACATTTGGTAACCTTGGGTAAAGAACATTGTCAAAGTCTTTTCTAAAACCTATGTAGATTATTGTATATGCCCTATTACCTTCACATAAAAGGACACTAAGAATAGTCAGTCAGGCATGATTTCCATTGAAAATGTTCCCTCTCCCCTAGGAGGTTATTTTATATAAATATATGATGGCTGTATTTGTTACTATGGATTCAAAGAGCTTATCCAATATTTGAAAAATATTTACTGAGCCTACTCTATGTAGCAAGCACTGTTCAAGGCAGAAGAAATATGAGGGTACTTCAAAAAGTTCATGGAAAAATAGATTTGAAAGACAATACAAATCTTTCCATGAACTTTTTGAAGACCGCCTGTAGTAGTAAACATAATAAAAGTGCCAGTTTTCCAGGAGCTACAGTTTGGGGAGCAAGCAGGGATTATAGGAGAAGAAAGTAGATAATAAAAAAATATATACATACATAAACAAATACCATAAGTAAATGAGTTACGAATATAACAATATACATATTAGTATTTAATGCATGGAAATGCTTAGAACTAATTTACCACACAGTAAATGCTAGGCAACAAAATAGTAGTAGTCAGAGTAGTAGTAGTAGTAAAGATATTAGAAGTTCTAAGTGAGAAAAGAAAAAGCGCAATGTGATAAATAAAGATGGCAGGGGGTGGGAGGACATACAAGGGCTCATTATAGCAAGAGTAGTCAGAGATATCTCTCAAAGAAGTGTCATTTGAGTTGAAATAATAAAAAGAAGGCATTTGGTCATATGAAGAACTGGGGGAAGATTATTAAAGAGAGAGTAGTTCAGGGACGAGAAGCAGCTTGGTGTGCTCAAAGAGCATTAAGAACAGAACAGCTAGAGTGTGGTGGATGAAGAGTGGTAGGAGATGATGCGGAAGGAAGGCGGAGACAAGATCATGTAGTTTAAGCTATGGGAGGGGTTAGACTTTTATTCCAGTTACATAGAAATACCACTGGAGGGTCATAAGCAGGACAAATATAAGATCTCATTAAAGCATTGAGATCTCTCTAATTATTGTATAGAAAATAAAATGTACGAAAGGCAAGGGGACAAGCAAGTAGACCAGCTGAAGTAGCTCAGACCACAATTTATAGTAGGTTTTACTAGGGTGATTACAGTGGAGATGCTGACAAGAGGTCAGATTTGGGATATATTTTGGAGATAATACCAGGAGAACTTGCTGATGGGATGGATGTGAGATTTGATAAAGAGTGAACGTAAGGGTGATTCCCAAGATTTTGGCTTAAGCAGTTGACTGAAGGTGATACCATTAACTATGAAGTAGAAGACTTGGAGTGGCAAATTTGAGGATTTTAACAAGTTAAATTTAAGATTATCAGTCCAACTACCTTACTGAATGAAATGATGAAATTCTAAACCAATCTTCATAAATTAACTTCACATTAATAGTGCCTTCTTCATGCAAATGAACTGTCATACCTTATGTATGACCAGATATAACAAAGAATTTAAATTAAGAATAACTAAAGTATTATTTCTACATATTCAAGAACTATGTTGCAGGGTGATAACTTTTGGTAGGCATGATAAAGTAGAAAAACTTTACATATATATTTAAAAACTGTATGCAATTATTTAATTTTATCTTTTAAAAAATAAGGTGATAAAATACCTCAATTTCAGAAATTGTTTTTTTCTGACTCTGAGCTCCACCTGCTGGAAATTTCTTACCCCTAGTTATTATACTAATAAAAAGAACTAAAATATGTTAAAGTGAAATGTAGTCTCCAACATAAAAATATTGAAAAACCACATTTAGGAGACACCAAGGTAACACTTTCTTTCTTTGGAGCTACCATATTTTGAGCTCTACTATATGCCAGGCACCGTGCTGAACATTTTTGCAAACATTATCTCATTTAATTTTCAAAACAATTCTTTGAGATTTCTATGACTTACCACTTTTCACAAATAAGAAATCTTTTCTCAGAGAGGTTATATGACTTTGCCTATGGTCATATATTAATAGCACAGAAGATGTGAACTAAGATCCCTCTGACTACAAGTCTGTTTGTTTAGCAACCAGGCAACACTGCTTGGGTAAAACATAAACTTCAGTGTCAGAAAATTTTGAGTTTGAATCTGCCACTCTGATTCTGTTCCTTAATCTCTTCAAGCTTGAATGTTCTTGTCTGAAAGGTAGGAATAACTCTTCTGCAGGACTGTTTGTTGGTAATAAATAAAATAATATGCTATATATCTAGCATACTGTCTAGCACACAGCAATTAGTAATTAAGGGTTAGTTCCTTTCTTTTAGTAATTTTCCTTAAATGACACATTAGAACAAGCTAATATATGAGGTTTTATACTGCCAAATGTCAATGAATCAAATTAAGTGTCTCTCAAAGAATGATCTTTTGGAAAATTTAAGATTTTGAATTGTAATAGATACTAAATAAATTTGTTTAGAAAAATCCTCCCTCCAAAATGGAACATGTTTCATGCAATAACTAAATTTTCAGCACTCTTTAAATACTTATCTTTAAAACCTATAGAAATGTTGATTACATGTAAGCCAACAATAATAAAAATTCATAATGTGAAATTAAGAATAACCAAGTAGAAATAGTGAGATATCAATAAGTCAAATACATCATGGAGATTGTAAGCAAAAGTTGAATTTTAACACTGAAATTTTCCCTTCAATCATCAGTAAGATTTTTTAATCCTAACAAGGGACAAGATTTGAATACTTTTATGGGGGTTACATTTCCACAAACATAAAAGTTATTTTTAATATATAAAGTATTTCCAATGTTTTTCGAAGAAAATATAGGTCTTCGAAAAAATTATTTTAAAGATCAGCTAATGAATTGATTAGTAAATCCTTCTAATCTTGCAGATCCACCCTCAAACAAGTACAAAACATTAGCAATTGGGAATACTTTCCAGAGAATACAATTATCCACTGCATATCCAAACTTAAGCTGAGAGAAGTGCTACTAAAAAAGAATGGTTAAAAACACATCAAGCCCATCCATTATTGTAAGTCTAGATTATATTCTTGGATAAAATCAATTTATGGACAGCCTCATTGTTAGGCCCACACAGAACTGATGATGTTGTCATGGCCTCTACTTCCACTGAGGGATTCTAGATTCTGCAAGAGATAGCCTTATGAATCTTTTTCTTGTGTTAGCTGTAGTGATATTGACAAAGGCAATGTCACCACAAAAGTCAGTGTTAAAGCGTCTAGTAAGAAATGCTATTAGAGCTAAATACAATGAAAAGATTTTCTTCACCCTGCAATGTGGCATGCTTTCTTTTATTTGTGTTATGTGACTTTATCTCCCTTTTCATTTTGGCCTTTGCGAAGCTTAGAGACAAAATAACAGCTTTAGGGTAGTAACTACATACATGCTATGGTCTATATCGTTTTTTTCCCAGTCTTTATATCCTGTTACAACCTATATTATCTTCCTTGGTTCTAATTTTACTTTATATTTATATTTTGTTGAGTTTCGTTGTCATTAGCTAACTCAAATACTCTAAGGAATAAGATACGAAATGAACGAGTAAATGAACACAAGCATGTAAAGTAGCACATATTTTTACAAAAAGGTAAAATTTACATATTACCAGAGCTATACCATCTCTTCTCCTAACATTTTAAAACAAAAGCTGGATTACCTAGAGTTGGTGACATCACACTCCCTGAAATCCTCAGATTCCTAGAAATGGTCACTGGGCTGCCTTTCTTAGAAATGATAAAGCTGAAGCTTACAGCATCAGCTCTTTCACATGTCCTGCTCTCAGTTGATAGACTCAGAAATATTAGAAGGTCACAGGATGACTCCCTGGTGCTCTTTGATTTTTAGTGTTCTAATCCCAAATCACATTGCATAGCTGCTCAGCAAGAAGTCAAAGCTGTCTCTGACTTTGAGAGACAGGAAAGAAGAAACATCCCCCCAAATCACCCAAGAAGCCTATAAGAAATGGCAGACAAAAATTAAATTAGGTTGTCAAATTCCTATACAGAACAAAAGAACAGTATTTTTCCACAGTATGGCTAGTCTATGCTTGTTTTACTCCCTCTAATACCCCAAATGTCTTAAGTATTTGCACTAATTACTCTATCACTTGATAAGGACAGCATATCTTTCAAAATAGAAACAGTTATGTTTTAATTCCCCAGCATAATTTTCCAAATTATAATGAGCAACCACTAAATTAAAATGGAACCTCTAAATTGTACGCTGTCATCAGGTGGTATAAAGTACATATGTATTAATTTCTATATAGCTAGTGAAAAGTCAGAATCAACATTTCTGTACAACATCTCTATATCATTACTTATTTCTTTGAAATAAAGAGAAACCTTATGTATTTTCATTATTACTAAGAGGCTAGCAAAGAACCTTTCTGATTAAACACACTTTTAATATACTAAGACAATTAAATAAATAAAAGATGACATAAAACACTAATTGTATCATACTAGAAAAATGCTATCTGACCAAAATGTAGAATCCCAAGTTCATTTAATTATTAGATGTAAAACAAGAAATAAATCCTTAACAATACGATCAAATATAATATGAAATTGATTGCAATTACAGAAAAGGTCTATATATAATTCTATTTTACACAAAGGGAAGACAAATACAAATCTCAGTAAAGAGCTTTCATGATGATTTGAATTTCATCTTATGTCATCCAACCATGAGTGAACATGATAGGTTTATCTAGCAATTTTCTTTTCTAATAGCACTGGGGCCTAATAAATGGAAAAGACTACAAATATAAGTAATAAAATTGGAAAAGACATACAACATCAAAAAGTATAGATATATGTAATAATTAACACTGCTAATATAAGGTGTATCTAAATATCTATGACATAATTAATAGCAAATTGAAATAACTATATGTATAATGCAAGTCTATACTGATACATGCCCCTTCCTACCCCCACAAATGCCACAATAAATTATGATATTTCAGGTTTCTCTTTAGTGGTCTAAACTATTAGAGTAAATGTCTACATTTTTCATTTCATTTTACCTTATTAAGTACTTCCCAATTGGGAATCAACAATGTAATTTGGTTTTAATAAAATAATTACAATAGAAACAAATTTTCTTAAAATATTATAAGTTGGCTGTTGATCTAAAACTTGAATCAAATATGATAACAAATTTTCCTAAGTATTTGAACCACAAACTGCATCCATATATTAGATTTTATTGAACTATAAAAGTAAAAGTTTTGACACCTTTAAGTTAGCTTGGTTCAACAAATACTTTTATTTTAAATTCAAAATACTTTGTATTTGAGAATGCCAAATCAGTGTCTTTTGCCTATAAATTCTTACCTTGTACAGTCCCAGTTTTAAAAAGAAACAAAGGAAAGTTCTCAAGTCAGTAGTCAGTAAAAATGGAAACCTAGACAGCAGAGGAGGAGAGAAGAGGGAGATGGGTCATATTACAGTGCCCAGAGTCAAGCAGGGGCTTGAGGGGGAAACTTGGTAAGAGAAGAGGGAAAAGCTTTTCTTATTTCACACACTCTTCTCCGCCATCTCCTTTTTTTAGTCCTTTTTTCTTACTCTTATCTGACTCATTTCTGTATTTTCTGCGTCTCTCATGTTCTTTACCTTTCATTTTGCTCAACTTTCTTTACTGATCTTCTTCATCTGTTTTTCTTGCTACCTTTCTTCTGTTGTATATTTTGTTTTCTCTACTGATTTTTCCTTAATGGCCTTACAGACAAAGGATTGCAGGGAAAGAAAGGAGTTCCCTCCAAAATCAAATTGTAGTTAGGACAGCCAAATTTATCCCCTAGCCAAAAAATAAAAATTGTGGAATATGAACATGGGGCTCCATAAAGATTGTGCCTAATTTTTAAAAGAATAAATATATAAATGAAGGAACAAGAGCCATTTAACTATCAGAGTTTCAGAAAGTGGCTGTTTAGAACAACTAAGATTCTGTTGATGCTTAAATTACCCGAACTTCTCAAAAAAACAACCAAAGTTTTTTCTTACCAACTGAATCCCGCTGGACTCTACCGGACCCCTTTTGCCTCTCCCAATCCTGCTCTTAGTCCTTTGCTCGCTGACTTCTGAAACCAGATCCCTACCATAATCTATATCTTTCTTCACTTCAACTACGGTCCAAGTTACATGCCTACCCCATATCCTCCTTGCTTTGCTAAGCCCATTTGCTTCCACCTGTAGCCTTTGCCATTCCTGGCTGTATCTACTGAAAAGAAGTTCTCCTTTCCAAAATTTCAAGATCTTTTCCTTAGCCTTCTCCTGTACTCACCTATTCTTTTTTTCATATACTTCTCCCAACCTAAATTATTTTTGAAAAGGGAAGAGCCAAGCTTACACAAAAATTAGAAATGGGCCAAATTCATCTTCGGCAACCTCTGAATTTCTCTTCCAACACCATATCCTTCACTAGGCTGTCTATCAGAATCAGGACTGCCATTCAAAGGATCTTTGCACATCCTTGCACTATCCACTATTCCCACTCTCATCAGTTCCCCAAACCCCTGATTTAAGGTACATATTAATGTCTGATGATGCTTAATATGCTACTTATCCAAAAGGCATTCGGAATTTCCATGGACCATGGAAGAAATATCATAATATGGGGAAGGGAGTGGCTGACAGAGAAAAGTAAAGTCTGAATGGTTTAAAAAGCCACCACCTCCTCCCAAGTAATTCAGAGAAGATAGTCATAAATGGCTCAACACAGACACACATGCAGAAACACACACACACACACACACACACACACACACACAGTTAGGCATGCATTCATTTTGGTACTACGCTTAAAAAACTTTTTTTTCTTGAAATGTTTAAGTACAAGATGCATATTGTAAAGTTCACAAATCAAAAGAGTGCAGTTTATGAATTTTCACAAATTGAAAAGGGCTCTGTAACCATAACACAGATCAAGAAATAAGTCATTATCCATACTCCAGAAGTCTCCTTTGTGCCCCCTTTTAGACACCCCCCCCACCCCACCAAGGGTAACTATAATTCTAACTTCTAATATCACAAATTGCTTTTGCCTCTTTATGAACTCCATATCAATGGAATCACAGAATATGTTCTCTCTGGTATGTTTCACTCCACATTATCTTTGTAAGATTCATACATACCACTGTACGCAGCCATAATCTGTTCACTCTCATTATTGCACAGTATTCCATTAGGTAAATGTTCCACAATTTATCTACTCTGCTCTTGTTTAACATTTGGATGGCTTCCAGCGTGGGTCATTACAAATGGTGCTTCTGTGAATATTCTTGCACATGTCTTTTTGTGTATGAATTTCTGTTGGGTAGATACCTAGGAGTGGATATACTGGGTCACAGAGAGCGCACATGTCCTTCTTTAGTAGACCTTGCCAAAAATTTTTTCCAAGGTGGTTGTTCTGGTTAAGATATTTTTGAGGACATAGTTCAAATTGGCTCTGCCTAAAAGACAGAGCACACTAAGTGTCTATTTTGCCTATGTATAAGTGATGGTCAAGGCTATCTCAACGCATCTTTTCCCTCCTAACACTGTTGTAAGGAGTTTATTACTTTACAAAACAAATTCTAGACTAATTTCCCTCTCTACATTAACTCAGCAAGTATTTTGTTTTGTTTGGTACTTATATACCAAGGAATACATAACAAAGGAGCCATGCATTTGACTAAAAACTGCAATCTAAACACTGATGGTTTCATTTTGCAACATCAGGCATGCCCAAGAAAAATTTATTGACCAACTATTCTTTGCCAGGTTCTGCGTTAAGCACTGAAAGCTTTATATAGAAAACAATTATAACAGATGAGGTATTTATAATAACAGCATAAATGAAGCCATTAGTGGGCATTTTCATTCTCAATACTGTCATCTACTGGCCTCTCCGACATTCCCCTTCATTTATAGAAGTCTTTGATAAGTGGCTTAAGATTTTTTTTTCCAGCTCAATCCTGACATTATCATGAATGATTCTTATACCTAAGGCCTCGAAGCTCCTTGGATGTCTTCATCTCCAACAATGCTCATACATGCTCAGCTTCAGCAATTCATTCCACCATTTGAAACGGAATTTACCAGTCAGAATTGCTTCACTTGTGAGATTTCAGACCATACCTGTTAGCTTCTTATAAACCTCTTACTAACTTACTCAAACTACACTTGTTCTCAAACTGAATTAACACAACCAGCCCATGAACTGCCCCTAAAATTTTCTCCTAGGTCTTCACCCTTGTATCTTTCTTTCATTTTTTGCTCTTTCTTTCATAGGGGCATGTCTGTGCTTATGACCAGCATCCATTCACATTGGTCAGGGGCCAAGAATATAAAGTCTTTTAGGCAGGTCATTTAAAGAAATTTGGTGTTTAGCCTAAAAGTCATAAGAAGCCATTGTAGCCATTCTGTGGGGGGTCAATATAACCAGATTTACTCTGATTTGAAATTTTAAAAGATTGCTTTAGCTAAAGTGGAGAACAGGTTAGAAGTAGGCCACTGTGAATGACAAAAGGCAAGTTAAACAGCTCATTTTTTCTAATTGTATTTCTTTTTGTTTGTTTGTTCTGGCCACTGACCAGTATAGGGATCCGATCCGAACACTTGGCCTTGGTCTTACAAGGCTGTACTCTAACCATAACTGTATTTCTTAATTGTTATTTTCATTACTAGTGTGGCTGAAAATTTGTTGAATATTTGTTAAATACTTTTTATTAAAAGTTATATTTGCTCTATTATAAATTTCTTATCCATAATATTTGTCCATTTTTAACTGGTACTTTTTCATAAACCAATTTGAATGATTTACTTATATATTTACAAATACTCATCCTCTGCTATATCTGCAATACATATTATTCCTAGTTTTTAACTCTGCATTTTAACTGTTTATTTTCCAGTATAGAAAAATGTTCACTTGTATTTCCTTCTAGTAGTTTTGTGGCTTTATTTTTTTATATTTGAGTATTTAATACATCTGAAATTTATGTAGGATGAGTTTAAGATCTAAATTGATACTTATACAACATACAGAATAATCTTGTTTGTTCCTTAAAATATTCTTTTATTAAACTCCGATATATACATGCATATATATATATAAGCTTCCTTAGGCTAAGTATCCTTTTCTGTTAATCTGAATATTCCTGTTTCCTTAACTATGCTGTTTTAAACAATGTAACCTTCCAGTTCTTTGAAGGTTATTTTTCTTGGTATTATTTTTTATTAAACAATAAAAAATTATTTTTATTAAACAAAAAAAAATTATTTTTCTTCTTCCATGTTATTTTTCTAACATCACTGGTATGATAGCATTAATTCAAGTTTCAAAAAGAAGGCACATAAAAGGATATGAATTTATTTTTATCCTTCTTATTGCCCCCTACAACATCTACCACATAGTTAAGCACACAGCAGTAGTGTAACTCATTCTTTCTAATTGAGTCATTTCTCCTTCCAAGGATCAAATAATTTTTTAAGCAACCCTGAAAACTTTTCAAGAAGACTGAGCCTCTACTGTTAAAGATTTCTAGATACATTCCAACAGAGAAAAATCTTTTCTTTTCTTAGTCTGAGATCTTATCCTTCATCTGGAATTTGCAAAGTAAACGATTGATTTTAAATATTAACAACTGATTCTTAATCTTTTAAATATTAACACTGAAAAATAATTTTCTGCAGAATAGTATGAGAAAAATTATTAGGATTTAAAATTCATTAGGCATCAAATGAAGCAATAAATCATAACATTCACATATTCTCTTTATGAACCCTTTCAATTAAATTAAAGAAATTAATGTGTCATAAAATAAATTCCAAAATTCAAAACAAAAGACTTTGGAGATAAAAATATATAAATCATTCTCTACATGCACTTTTAAACATACATCCACAATTAAGTCCAAAGACAATATCTTCAAACATAAATTTTAAGACAAATACTGCTCAGTTTAATAAAGAGATCTGTACTAAATTGTATAGGCTGTAATAACTTTATTTACGTTGAAGGAAATTAAATTATTTAAAATTTTTTAAAGAAATGTCTTGAACATGTTATGCAATGCATTATATGCAAGTAATTGCATACTGATTGATTTACCTCTTAAAGGGGACAAGAAAACAAAAACAAAACTATTGTATAGGAGAAAAGAAAGAATTGTAATCATTTATCAACTGAAAAATTTTAACAATTTTATTCCTAACAGTCACTATAGAAAATTAGCCATGTATCTAAATATCTTTTTTTTGTTTTTTAGGTAATTAAATTTCTCCTCAGTCTTTTCAATCTGCATTAACCTACATTATCATAATCCAAAATTCTTTTTTTAAAAAATTTTTAATTAACATATAATGGATGCCAGTTAATACTACCTCTACCCATGAGGTAAACAGTTAATACGAAAAATGTAAAAGAGTAAAATCTTATTAGTGTATAAATAACAAAATTATTCTCTATAAACTAAAATGTTTTCTTACATTTAACCTTTTTTGTGTGAACTTGCATAAGTCACTTCTCTGCTTATATTTTTTATCTTTATATTGAGTGGTTATCCTGTATTCACAATTTCCATGAAAATGGAGATCTAGGAGTCATCAATTAATGTTTAAATCATGACAGAAGAAAGAAAAGTTCACAGATGTATGAATACAAAAGAAAAGGGCTGAAGACTAAGGGCTGAAGAATAAAGTGTGATGAATACTAATGATCAATTTCATAAGAGCGCTTAATTCTATCTGATGTTTTGTTGTTAATCGTTTGTTTATTGCAATTTTCTGCCTGCTAAATGTAGATCTGTAAGTGCAGAGACTGTCCACTACTCCAGGATGTCTCCATCCACAGCACATAATAGAAACTCATAGAAGTTGGTTAATAGTGTTTTGTAAGAAGGCAGAGGAAGGAAGAAGAGAAACGAGGATAGAGACAGGTAGAAGAGACAGAATAGAGAAAAGAGAAATAGAGAAGAGAGGGAAAGAAAAGGAATGAAAGCCAAATGTGTACTAATTATGTCTGGGGCTCTATATTGTGCTTCTCCTTCACATTCATTCATATAGCCCTGTGAGGTGCATATTTTTAACTACATTATACAGATAAAGAAACTGAGCTTAAGAAAAGGAAAATCCACCTAAAGGCAATTAAACACAGGATGATTTGACTCCAATTCCCATGTTTTCCATCCTACCCTGTTGTTACAAAGGTCGCTTTTGAACAATACTGAGAGAAAGGGATCAAAGAGAATGCAGAAAACCAGGCTTCAACAGATAGAATTAAGAAAATAATGGTATCGCATAAAATGACAGCAAGGAGAATCATTAAAAGCAGACAATATGAGTATCAAAAGCTGTTAATTCAATTTTCCATAACTGCATATTTTTTAATGTTATTTTAGGAATGAACAAATAATCATAGAATATAATGGCACTTAGGAATTTTTCACTTCTATTCAAATTAAACTATAAAAGAAAACTGGCACTAAAACGACACAAGTGCTATTTTTGTAAAAATTGCTTCCTGCAAAATTTTAAACACAAACTTTAATAGTGTATGTGAAAGAAAAAAGTGAGCTTCTAGTAGTTAAACTAATTATACTAAAAATATTTTTTTAAAAATTAGCTAGTCAACTCTATTGTCATAGGTCAATTATAGAAGCAATGCATAAGTCTTAAGTTAATTACATGATACTTTGTTTAAAAAATATTTTCTACTCTATTATGGGTAAAGGACAACAATACTTCAAATGCAGAGAAGAGTAGATTCCAACATGCTTATCTATCATATAAAAATTAAGAGTTTGTTTTTTAAAAAGAAAGGGATTTATTGTTTAATAAAAAATAATACCAAGAATAAGAAACGAAGACTAGCAAAGAAATAAGCACACACATTAAATTATCACTTCTGAGATATTTAATCAAATAATCAAATATCAGCTATATAAAGGACAACCAGGTTTACTACGTGGCAGGCACTGCTCTATGTACTTTAAACATATAAACTTAACTATTCCTCACATCAAACCCAAGAGCAGGTGATACTGTAATCTCAATTACCACACTGGGAAATGAGAGCAGAAAAAGTCCCATAACTTGTCTAACACGGTATACTTATGAAGTGGTAGAGCAGGGATTCAAATCCAACAAGTCTGGCTCTGCAGCTGGGGCTCATCAGTCATTTTCTCTGTAACTACTGGAGAATCTGTCACCCTGTTAGAATACTACTGCCACAATTACTTATTTATAGAGAAATATTTGATAGAAACTAATTTTAACATTTAAACAATTTAAAAAATTGAGTAGTATCAATTTTAACCTGTATTTTAAATTCTTTACCTATTCATTCCCTCTGTAAACATTTCTGGTATATAGTTACTGCTAGACACCTAACTTATTTGAAATATTTTAACATCTGGATACATACAAGTCCAAATGCAGCCAACTTTCAGTTAATTGTTAAATCAATTACTTCTGCTCCACCTCCCCCACCAAATCCTAGAGCAGCATCTAAATATATTCTACTTGATCCATCCTTCCCACAAAACCCCCATGCATAATATTCACACAGTTAGTAATCATTAAGCACTTGCTGAATCCGAAATGACTGAATGAGTATATTTGAGTGATTAATTCTTTTTATTTGCATTAATCATAGTAGATATTTGATTCTTACCTAACATTATCTTCTCTCTCCTTTTATTATACCCTTTTAGGGCTAGCTCACCCTGGTCAGTTAGTTTATGGTAAGAAATTAAGAAACCCATAATTAAAACAAGGAATTTGAAATATATATATGCATGTACTTTAGAAAATCAAATGAAAAAGCTACTTTTCATTTTTTCATTTTGGCCTATATATCCACTGCATATGCATAAGAAGATGAGTACAGATAACAGTTCAAATATAGATTAAAAAACACTTTGAAAGCTTAATGGCTTGGGGTTTTTCTACCCCCATACTGAAGATACTGTGGCCTAATAAAATAGAATGTCTCTGGTATCACCCATTGGCTAGCCTTTGATGTAAAATGACTTCATTCATATGAACCAAAGAAAAATGACTATTTAAAGGAATCTTGACATGAATCATCTGTAAAATGATTATAATCATAATCACTTCCTATCTTCTCTGTTTTATAAATTAGAAATTTATAAATCAACTTTACATAAAGTATAACATACACCTATAAATATACTTTAGGTGCCAGATCCATAGGAGAATTTAATAATATTAATGGCCTAGTAAACCACTGAAAGTTCAGCATGCTAAAATTCATGCCACATGAAAGCTGGAAGCAAAAATTTATTAATCTACAAAACTGAAATATTAATGTTATAATTAATTTCTATAATTGACATCGTTCTCAGGTTCAGAAACTTAAACTATTTCAACAGTAAAATGTAAGCTTATATAAACTGCACAAAACTTAAAATGTGTCTTACCCATAAGCTCCATATATATATGTAATAGAATTATTACAAAGATTTTCAATGAAGCTGTCTTTATAACAACAAAAGACTGAAAATCATGTAAACATGTCAGTCTTTGCTCAGAACCCTCAATGGTTTCTAATTTCTCTAAGAGTTAAAATCAAAATCCTCACAAGGGTCTATATGACTGTATGATCTAAATGCCCGCTACTTCTCAGACCCCCATCTCCAATTACTCTCTCTCTCTGTTCTAGCCACACTGGGCTTCCTTGTAGTCCCTCCACCACCACCAGCAGATTGTCGACTCAGGGCATTTCATCTGCTCTTCCCACTACCTGGAATATTCTCACCCCAGACGTCTCATCATTTGCTCCCTTAGTTCTGTCAGATCTGTGCACAAATGCCACTTTATCAGTGATGCCTTCCTTAACCACTTCCTATATAAAAACACTTGCCAGCATTCCTTTTGCCCAATCTTCCTGTATTTTTTTCCCAAAGAACTTACCACCACCTGATATACTATATATTTAATTGTTTATTGACTGTCTCCTCTAATTAGAGTAAAAGGCATATGACAGAAAAATTATGTCTATTTTGTTCACTACTATACCCAGAACCTGAAATACCTGACACCTAACTGACAGTATGTATTTGTTTGTTGAATAAATTTATAAATGAAGTAACTGTATATACACTATTATAAAATTATAAGATACATCAAATTAAAAAGCAAGGACAGAACAATACTGTTGTATGTTTTACCATTTGTCTAAAAAGAGCAGGAAACATATAATTTACACTTATGCTTTTATTTACATACAATGTTTCTGGAAGATTGCATCTGAGGAAGGGAGCTGGGAAGACTAAGGAAGGGAACACACCCATGTACATGTGCACGTACTACCTATGCAAAAAAAATTTTAAGGTTTTGCCTTAATAAATAAGAAATACATGAGATAATTCTGCAGAAAAATCTACAATTCACATTGAAGAACTCAGTGAATATCTACTAATTAACTTACAAGTGAACTAAAGTACATAACTGGAAAAAGCTGAAACAGAATCTTATGTTTCCACAATATTTTCTAACATACAAATATATTTACATACATTTTCTCATTTTAGCATCACAGAAATCCTTAAGGCAAACAAAGTATATATTTATTTTCTCCTACAGAAAATGTCTTACCCATAAACTCCATATATACACATAATAGTATTATAAAGATTTTTGCTGAAACTGTCCTTATAAAAACAATTGAAAACCATGTCACTCATTTGCTCATAATCCTCAAGAAGAAACAAAACTCAACTCAGGTCCCCTGATTCTTAATCTCATACCTTTTCCAGTGTATTATTGTTTGGTGAGTAAGGCTTGGAATCCATATTTATATTAGGCACTTAAAGAAAAAAGTTTCCCTGAAGATAAAATAGATAAAACTTCAACGATGCAGGCAATATGATGCCTCAATCAATTTCAGTCTCTTTTAGTGTTATAAGCATAAAATTGAAATATCAGACACTACTGTAAAATGGATTACTATTGAGTCATAATGATAATTTTTAGCCAACAAATCAGATATTTTGTTGGTTAAAAATGTAACAAAACAAGATTTTACTTATATTACTGTTCAACTAAGTAAAACTAATTCAATAAGATATGCAGAGAAGATAAGTATATGTTGTATGTTAGTCTAGCAAAAGGACTTAAAATGTGCAATTTCAGAAACATCAAAGTAAAGGCAATTGTCTTATTGAATAGCTAAACATACTTTAAAAGAATACATAGTGCCATCAATTCTAGATATAGTTGACGTGTAAGGAAGATTCTTTCAACAAAAATTATTATATTTGGTCCAAAGCACATGCTGTTATAAAGTAAAATAACTATATAATTCTGTAGTGAAAAGAAAGTCCAATCCCTCAATTCAACATACACTGATTGAAAACTTATGTTCTTACAACTAGACAGCTAAAAAACAAACATGAAAAAATGTGTTGTTGTTTTTAATAAATAAATAAATATGACCAGAAAGTCAGCAGCTGATGTTTTCTCAAGGATTAGAAAATTTTGGTAGTCTCACCACTATCCAAAGGCAAAAAAGAAAGAGATCAACCTCCTAACTTGCCTCAGAAGGCAGATTCTTCTACCCTGAAGTGCTAGAATTAAAGTATTATATAAAATAATCCTTGGGTTTACAGAGTAGTTAAGCAACTAAAAATGCCTTCAGAATTATCAGCACATTTAATCTGTCATTATCCCAATTTGGTGAGAAAGGATATATCTTCTAATTCACCATTCAGTATGTTCCATTGCACTGTGATCCTTTCAAGAGGCTATTTAAAGGGGGTTAGGGCAGTATTTTCAGAGATATGGTATTCCATACAATATCTCCCTTATTTGAGCATTTAATATTAAAGTCTCAGAAAATTCCTTCCGTCAAATACTACTATTCTTTTTGGCTTAGCCCAACATGTCCCAAATTCTGAAACTCATTTCTTCTTAAAACACCTATTAATATCCCACAAACCAGTAGAATATGTATACAGAGAAAATAATGAATTTACCTAATCTAATTGAGCAAATCAGTATGATAAAACGCAGACCGGTACTACTGCCAGCCCAGCAGAATAAGTATTACTAGCACAATCAGAAAGGGCTTCTATAAATTATCATTGTGCTTCACCTTTTGAAATTATAATGGTCTCAAAGATATTTTCTCTAAATTCACTAAAGATACATATTCCTCTAATTCGTTTTATCCTCTGTGATAGAGTACTGCTAAAGTTCAAATGAATTTATTCCTCTCCAGTAAATCTATAAGCTGAAAAGACTAATCTTCCTAATATGATTATAAGTGTTATAGAAATGCTGTCAAGTTGGGGGAGGTAGGGTGAAACTCTGCAAATAAGTTAACACTATGATTAATGTTTTTTAAAGGTTACTCTACTTAGTAAGGCCCCCCAAAATTATTTTTTAATATTAAGGTTTACAAAATGGTAGGCTTTTATTGTTGTGGCAGACATGAAGCAATCACTATTCATTATATTCCCTCACAAGTGTGTCATTAGAACTGTTTCACTCTTATTATTTATTCTGCTAATAGTGTGATTGGCTAGAGGAAATAACAGTGAATTCAAAAATTTTAAGATTTAATTATCTATCCTGTCATGTCACCATCAACTGATTTAACAACCTATCTTCCAAAAGCACTTTTCCTTAAATTCTATGCTGAAATCTGGAAGATAAGCATTGTCTTTCAAAATTTTAGACTTAAATATTTATCATCTGTCTTTTGATCACTCTGGGGCTCCTATGAACTGATCTCACCACTTTTTAAAATTACCATTGCCTTTTTGATGTCCTCTCTCTTCCTTATGCAACTTAAATTCTTTTGTCAATCATTATAATCACTTTCTTACATGCACCTTCCCTCCTTTGCCTCTCTCTTACTTCATTCATCTTATTTACGATGAACCATAGCCTTAAATAAATCCAACTCTCTCCTTACTCTGCATAGTGCAAGGGTGGCTTAGCACACCTGTTAGAAAAAAGACTACCACGCTGACAAGTCCCTCCTTAAATTCATGATCCCAGTAATATACAGTTCACTACATATTTCTGGTTGTGTTGTGGAAGATCACAACCTTAGGTGAGCCCTTACTACTAGTCAGCAATCACGCTGTATTGTCCTAGTCCGTTCATTCTCCCATTCTCCTAGATGATTATTTCACACCTTCTTCTGTTCTTCAAATATCTGTAATACCTCTTCCCGCAACTTCACTCTCAGCCAGTGACCTTGACTTCTACCTCACTGAGAACACAAAACAATCAGAAGAGAAAATTAGCAGAAGTCTTATCTCCACCATATCCATCCACCTATCAATAACTACCATCCTGCCTGCAATTACTGTGCCAATATTAAAGCCAGTACACTTGGATACTAGGTCCCATCTTCTCTCACTTACTTAAGGAATTTATTTTGATAACTGCCCCTTTTCTTCCCAAGATGGTTTGTTTTTCCTTTTCTACTAGATTACACCTTTAACATTTAGACATAATTTCCTCTTCTTTAAATAAATAAATACTCAAATGTTTCCAAATTTACTGCCCTATTATTTTACACTTTTGCAACAAAAGTCCTTGAAAAATTTATCTGTGCTCATTATATGCAATTTTTCCCTTTCCTTTCTCTCTTAAACCCATGCTAATCAGGGCTTCATCCCACCCTTCCATTGCAACTGCTCATCACTGGCCTCTGTGTTGCTAACTCCTATGCTCAACTATCAGTGCTCACTTTACTGCATCCATCAATATTTAACTCAATTGATTATTCCCTTCTGCCCTGAAACACATTCTTCACTCAGCTTCGAGGATACCAGATTCTCTTTATTGTCTTCTCCCTCACTGTTTTCTCTTTCTCAGTCTGTTCTACTTATTCCTCTTCTTCTCCTAGACACCTTAACTTGAAGTGCCTCAGAGTTCAATCTTGGTTCCTCTTTTCTTCTCCATGCTCTCTTACTTGGTGACCTACTACAGTCAAGTGGTTTTAAATACCATCTGATGTCTACAGCTCTCAAATTTATATCTCCAGTCCCAATCATGCTCCTATACTCCAGACCCAAATACCAAAATTTCTACTGACTTATCCTTTTGGAAAGACAAACTGAAGTCTTGATCTTCTTCATCAAAGCTGTTCTACACGTAGTCTTTCCAGCTCACTCAAAACCAATTCCACTCCTCTAGTGCTCTGGCCAAAAACCTTAAAGCCATCCCTGAATCCTCTTTCTCATACCCCACATCGATAGGCAATCTCACAGACTCAACTTTCAAAATATGTCCAGGAGCTAAACAGTTCTGGCCATTTCCAGTGTTATCCTCCCATCCTTACTCAAACCATAATTTTCTATCCCGTAGGCTACTGCAATAGTCTCATTCTTCCATCCTTGCTCCCCTTAAGTATATTCTCCCCACTTAAATCAAAAGTCAGAATAATGTCATTCCTCTGTTATTATCCCACCACCACAATGGTTCCCTATTTCACTCACAGAAAGGCCATAATCCAAGGCCCCAAGATCTGTTCCCCATTAGTTTTCTAACTTCTTTCCCCTGCTCTCATCTTTCCCTTCACTCAGAGCTCCTTGATATACCTTGAACAGTCTAAAGATACTCCTGTCTTATAGTCTTTGCAATGGATACACCCTCTGGCTGGAATATTCTTTCCCCAGAAATTAAAGTGGCTTACTAGCTCCCCGTTTCAAATCTTTGTTCAAATGTCACCTTTTCAGTGATGCTTATCCTGACTTGCATTTAAAATTGGGTCCCAAACTCTGACCCTCTAGACCCCCAATCCTCTACCCCTACTCTGTTTTTACTCTTTGGTATTTATCATCCAACATAACATATAATTTACTTATCAACTGCTACTCATCACAGCATGTAACCTCTAAGTGAGGAGTTTTTTTATTAGTTTTATACACTGCTGTATCCCAAGCATGTAGCAAGGTGTTTGACACATATTAGGTGCTCAGTAAATATTGCTTGAATGAATAAATGAAAAATGCTTAACCATAGTGCTATTATTTAAATGTCCCCTCCAAAACTCATGTTGAAATTGAATTGCCATTGTGACGGTATTAAGAGGTAGGACCTTTAAGAGGTCATTATGTCATGAGCACTCCACTCTCATAAATAGATTAATGCGATTATCATGGAAGCGGGCTCCTAATAAAAGGATGAAGTTCAGGCCCCATCCTCTCTCTGCCATGTTTGCTTGACTTTCTGCATTCCACCTTTGTGATGCAGCACAAAGGCCCTCAACAGATGCTGGCACCATGCTCTTGGGCTTCCCAGCCTCCAGAACCATAAGCCAAATAAACTTCTTTTTTTTAATAAATTACTTAGTCTGTGGTATTCTGTTATAGCAGTGGAAAACGGGCTAAGATGCATAGACAATACAGAATGACTGTGCAATACTTAAAATTTATCATTTTGTTCCTTTGCATTTTGGCCAAAATTAGACCTAAGGTGAAAAAAGACAATATTAGAAGAATGACCTGTCCTGACAGAGATGATTATATTATTGCCTTCACAAAGTTTTTTAGATTTTTGTAAATTAATAGATGGGTGCCTTAGTTCATTTTGTGCTGCAATAACAGAATACCTGAGACTTGGTAAATTATAAAGTACAAAAATTTATTTCTCACAGTTCTTCAGGCTGGGAAGTCCAAGATCAGGTGGTAACAGGTTTGGCATCTAGTAAGGGCCCAGTCTCGCCTTCCAAGATGGTGCCTTGACAGCTTCATCTTCACATGGTGGAAGGGCAAAGAGGCAAAAGGGGCCAAATTCACCATTTCATAATGGCATTAATCCCACCCATAAGGACTGAGTTCTCGTAGTCTAATCACCTCTCAAAGGACCTACACCTCTTAATACTGTTAAAATGGCAATTAAATTTCAGCATGAGTTTTGGAGGGGATAAACATTCAAAACATGGCAATGGGCTTTAACTCTTAGCAATTTATAAAGAATCTATCTAAGAATCTGACTATACAACCCTAACGCTGCTTACATATCTGAATCAGCTGAAATTTTTATAAGAACATACAATCCATGGCCCATCTCTATGACACAGTTCCTTATAACACTCTTCCACAGAAACATTCACTACTGAAGAGTCAATGCCACTAACTAAGATCATGTACAATAACTAACTGTCTCTCCTACTCTTAAAGAATCTTTAGGACAAGTTTTCACAATTTCCCATGATAAAATAGTTTAATTTTGAGTTCTTCCAATTTTTCCAATATTCAACCAAATTCCTTTTGTTGAAATTTTACACCATTCATAAAGATGGAATTTATAAAGAGGAAATACCAATCAAACTTCTTATTTTAAATCCAGGCTTTTCTTGTAATGTTATTCATAAAGCAATTCTTAAACAGTCATTTGGGGAGGGAGGAAACCCATTTAAAGCTTTAATATTTTTATTATTTTCAATAAACTGAAAAGTAATATTCTAATTGTTAATTGAAAAGACTGAATTATGCAAAGATTTTACTGATATACATGGCAGTATTATGTTTTAAGAACTGTGCGTTGCAAATATTTCTACTGGCTTTTGCTCTATAAAACATATTGCAAAACCTTGCTAATTGGCATCATTTTGGCAGATACTATGACTGATAAAAATCAGCTTATTACTTTAAACTACATATATTTTAATATTCCTTTGTAAAACTCCTTAAAGACTTACTAAAGGCATTGCTTTAATTAATAGATAAAATATGTTTAAACTTATTATTTCCACTACTTAAAATAAGTTGAATAAAATGAAATATGCAGCTTTCCTCTGTAAAAATTTACAAGGTATTATCACCATATAAAAAATGGGTACAAGACAGAGTTTGAAGGTGACAGAAAGCAGTTTGTTCTCTTAAACTGTATTATACATTCTGTCTGAAACATTATTTAATTCATTTGCTGAATAAAGCTTTTCTTTTACAATTACGAAAGATTAAACTCCAAATGATCACAAACTCTTAATAAAATAAGAATTAATTAACTATTATATTTTAAATTTGAAAGCCAGATTTTGAATCATAGTTATTAAGCAGGGGTTTCTATCATCTAGCAACTTAAATAACTATCTTTTATTTTATCATAATAATGCCAACATGGATTATCTGCCCTAAAATTAGATAGCTAGTTTTAACCAATATGCCACTAAGTCAAGCCATTAAATAACCAATTCCACACCCACATGGAGACAGGGGAATATTATAACCACACTCAGTACAAAGATTTACTATCTAAGGTTTTCAAAAGCCAACCAAAAAAAGCCCCAAAACTTCAGAAGTTCCTCTGAAAGAATGTATATTCCAGATAGTTATCAAGAGTCATAAAGCAAGAGAGGGACTCTAATAGGGTCCTTGGAACATATGCTAAGATCCTTATAGGTAGGACAGTAAAAGAAGGCAAGGAATCGTAATTCACAATTCACAAAGTGATGTGTAGATGAGTATGGCTCAATTAGTAACAAAAATAGCGATAGCCACAATAGTTTAATTACTTCATATTCATTTCTACATTTGTCACTTTCAGATACAGTCTTTTCCCCCTATGGAGACATTTAATCCATTTGATAATCAAATCGTTCTATTTAGAACCATATGAACTAAAAATTACTGAAATATCAGCTATAGCATCATAAATTATAATAGTTCCATCTATGAACTACATTCAGCTACCCACAGAAAAACCCAAAGTTATAGCTGAGACTTTTTCAACCTTGGCACAATTGACATTTGGGGCTGGATAATTTTTTGTCAGGAGTGTGAAGAAGGGGCTGTTCTGTGCATTGTAGGATGTTTAGGAGCATCACCGGCCTCTATGCTCTAAATATCGAAAATACTCATCAGTTGTGACAACCAAAAAATATCTAAAGGCACTGCCAAATGTCCTCTGGAGGGCAAAATTTCCCATTGGTCAGAACCACCACCAATGGTAGATAGATACATGTATACATAACATACATTACATACATACATACATACATAGATGCATGGATATATAGATAAGAATGAAGGAAGGACGGGAGGAAGGAAGGGAGGGATGAAGGGAGGGAGAAAAGAAGGAAAGGAAAGAAAGAATTTATACCAGGAATTCTTAAGAAGTTAATAAAACCATATGAAATGAGTTGAATTTCAAGTTGCTGAATTTGAATGTATTTATCGTAGTTTAAGGATCATATTTATGAGCAAAAAAAATTTTTTAAACTAAATCAGTATTTTGTATTGTGAAAACAATAAACACACTAGCACTCTGAAGTAAATAAGATTCTATTGTTCTTAAGAAGAAAAAATAATAGCTTTCTCCTTACTTCTTACTTCTATCTTAAGAAAACACCCTACCTTCCTGCTGTCTCCCAGGAATAAAAACAATTGCAGTCTTTCTTTTCAGTTTTGAAGGCAAGAGAAGAGCTTTTTCCTCTGACTCTACAGGTGGTTCCTG
Source organism: Cynocephalus volans (assembly GCF_027409185.1). Classification (NCBI taxonomy): domain Eukaryota; kingdom Metazoa; phylum Chordata; class Mammalia; order Dermoptera; family Cynocephalidae; genus Cynocephalus; species Cynocephalus volans. Next base: position 95,152,099 of record NC_084461.1, on the reverse strand, counting down.
AAAGTGCTCTCCAGGTGACCTGAGGTGACTGACAAGTCTATTTTGCATTTACAAACAAGTTTAATAGGACCTGCATATTAACAAGAGTAATAATTTGTTATAGTAAACTGGAATTACTTTTTATATTCACTAATTACCTAGACACTACTCCTTCACGTTTTTCACTAGATTACTCTTTAGCTTACCATAGATGTAACTGATCGTGCATCTTCTTCATAATTTATAACTGGAGGTGGTTCTTTCCCATCATTTTCTTGTACTTTTTGCTCTAGTAATTCTTTCTGTGCTGCAAACTTTGCCTCAGTGCATCTCAGCTGCTGGATTGACTGTTTCAGCTCTTCAAGTGTCTGTTTTTGGCTTAGCAGAAGCACAATACTAAAAGAGAATAAATTAAATATAAATTATTTCAACTTCTTTAAGAAGTAGAGACATTATACTTTTGTTTTCCTTCATTTTCCTCTTTGAGTCCACCAGAATCATAAGAAATATGAAACTAAATAGATTTTAAGTCATCACAATATTTATTAAATGTTAGCATTAGCAAAATGGAAGAAAATGTTTAGAAGCAAAAGCCAAATTCAAGACACTGTCAAATATATTGTGATCTATGGCATTCCTTTTATTTTACAGCTAAACCATATACTTCACAGAGTAGAGACACTTAGGTCCAGAAGTTTAGGGCCTAAAATGAATTAAAATGAAGGAGAATCTTAAATTTATTTCAAATCTCAAAGGCAATATACATAGTGTCAGATCTGGGCCTAAGGTAAAATAAATCAAATCAAGGTGACATCATGGGCACCAAGCTTTTGTGTATGTCGTGACTGGTAAGTGTTTGGAGTCAGGGAAAGCTGTTATGACAAGGACTGAGGGCTGAGCTTTGATTAAGGGAATGAGCAAAATGTAAGTCCCCAAATCTTTCCAATATCACCATCTCTCCTTAATGAACTATGCAGGCAACATGTTGCCTTACTGTCACTTTTACCCCTTGGGTGCTGCCTTCAATGGGAATTTCAAACTAATTCACCCACATTAAACCCACAGGAAAACAGGTAGCGGTGATGGGAACAGCTCTACAAACACCCCAATATACAAGTATAGTATAATAATCAGATAACACTTCCAAAAGTTCATGGAAAAATAGAATTAAAAGATAATATGAATCTTTCCATGAACTTTTTGAAATACCCTCATTTCTTAAAAAACTGAACCATGCACTGCTAAATTATTAATATGTAAGGGACAATAGATTATAAATTAGTAAGCTTAAGAACTGTAGAATAAGGTCAGAAAATGTTATTTTCTTAAATTGAACTTGTACAGATTAACATAAACTGAATAAATATTCATAGGCAGAAGTTACCCACATTAAGATTTATTTGTAAATATGCTGATCAATATTTTGAAAACCAAGTTCCAGTCTAATTGAGCAGGATGCAACCTCAGTGACTGCTATAAAGAAAGCTGTAATCTCCTCAATTACATTGTTGAAATGAGTTTCAGGCAAAAAGACAGAGAACAGAGTGAAGTTTGGGAAAAGCAGAACTAATGAGTAAGAATATTTGTGAGAGACCTAGCAATGTCCAGAAGACAGACCACTCTAACAAGTAAAATTCAATTAATAGTAATTATCATTTGTATCACTTATCATTCAACAATCTGTAACATATGTTCTAAATTCACACAGACCTCCTGTTAAATTCATGCTGGTTTGCTTATTAGTTGGTACTCCTTTATTGTAATAAATTGGGACTTTTTCTCAGTGAATGTCTTGACAGAAATTGATTTTTAAAACATCACTTTTGTGAACATAAATTTATAATAACCAGGTCTTAGAAAATATTACACCCACAATGTACTTAAAACTTCCTTAAGGTTTCTTTGCATTTCCTAGCTACCAAAAAAAAAAAAAATCACAAGGATAATAGTATAAGAAACAATTTAAAATATACAAGGTAAGATGGTAAAAGTACATTCTCGGGTATGTCTGGAAGATCAGTCAAAAGAAGGTGCATGATTTCAAAAATGTGGACAAAATCAACAGGAAAAATAAAACTCTAAAATCATTACTGTTACTAGTGGTCTTTTGCAAACGAATTTCATAAAGACTAATGGGAAAAATGCAAAAAATTAAATTAAATTAAAATTAAAAGAATGAAAATGAGCTTTGTAAAAATGAAATTTAATATGACAAATCAGGCACAACAGTTGCAAAAATATTAAATATTAACTGAATATCTAAGTGTAATTCAAAAAACCTCTATTTATGGAAGTAAATAACATACATATTACTCTATCTTAAACTTCATAGTAAGCTGAATATGGCTCATTATTCAGCCTCACGGAATGTGACTGGGACTGGCCGGCAGGGTGGCCTTGTCACACCTTCTGTAGCTTCCCACCCTCCTCTGTGGAGATGCTCCCTAAATATGGTGGAATTGAATTGTGAACACAGGATGGGGTAGAGTCCCATCAGGGGCCTGGAAAGGCAAACTTGGCACAGCTTCAGAGATTGAGTGCTGCTTTTTCTCTCTTTTCACTTTTACGTTACATAGCAAAAGGACTTTTCAGATATGATTAAGTTAAAGATGTTACGATGGGGAGATTATCCAGGTGAATCCAAAATATTCATAAGCATCCTTATAAGAGGGAGGCAAGAGATACAATGTCAGACAATGCGAACGGCAGCAGAAAAGGAAAAGAAACGAGGACAGCCTCTAGAAGTTGGAAAAAGCAAAGAAGCAAATTCTCTCCTAGAGCTTCCAAAAGAAATCAGCCCTCTCAACACTTTGGTTTTAGGCTGTAACACATATTTCTGATTTCTAACCTCCAGAACTACAAGAGAATAAATCTGTGCTGTTTTAAGCTCTAATGTCTGCAGCAATTTTGTTTACAGCAACAAGAAGAAATTACAAACTCTAATAGAAATCATATCATTTTCATTTCATGTAAAAGGAAAGGATTAAACCATTATAGAAAATTGAAATTGAAAAAAATTTTTCAAGTCATATATATTATACAGTTTAGAGAAAGAACTCTATTTTTTAAAATGACTTCTCATGGTGTTTTGAATCTCCATGTATTACTATTATTTTGCCCTTATTTTATCCTGGATAAAAAATGATCCTAAAACATTTATGTAATTAGAAGAATCACTAATACTGTGATTTTCTAACTAGAGCAATCCATTTTCTCTCACCCTCATTAGGAACCTGAATAGCCCCTTACCAGTTTTAATTATTTTAAAATATGGAACCTTATGGAACCTTATGGAACCTTCCACTGAAAGTTGGAACTCTTCCTTTAAAAGATGACTATTCATTGATATTTATGCTCTTAGGAATATCCAAGATCCAGCTCTTGGAACCACTGTATTATATCATATTGGCAGTTACTTAGACACTCTGAGTCATTACCCTAACAGCAAGAATGATATTACAGTGTAAATTTCCTGGCTTTGAGTTTAGTGGTTTTTAAAGACAATGAAACTTGCAAGACAGGTATGGCTCTAGTCCTTTTTTCTAGTCATTGATTTCATGTCTGATCATGAAAAAATTAGCTTCTCAGCAAAGTTAGCTTCTTCCTATCAATCCCATTGTAGCCTTATGTATAATGACATAATTTCACATATATTAATATTTTGCTTTTGCTCAATAATTACTACAAAAAAGTACTGCTGTTATCAATATATAACATACTGCTATGGGTTGTCAATAATTACCACAAAAAAGTACTGCTGTCATCAATATATAACATACTGCTATGGGTTAAATGTGTCCCCAAATGTTCATGTATTGGAAACTTAATCTCCATTGTAACAGTGTTAAGAGGGTGGGAAATCCTATTATGGTAATTGAAAGGTAGTGCCTTTAAGAGGTGATTAGATTGTGAGGATCACACCCTTGTTAATGTATTAATCCATTGATGGTTTAATGAGCAGTCATGGGCATGGTTCTGATGGCTTTATAAGGAGAGCAAGTGAGTGGGTTAGCTCTCTCTTGCTCAGCCCATTCTCACCATATGATGCCCTGCATCTCTATGTAGAGTCACCATCAAGAAAATGGCCTCACCAGATGTGTTCCCTGGACTTTGGACTTCCCAGCCTCTGAAACTGTAAGAAATAAATTTCATTTTCTTATAAATTGTGCAGTTTCAGGTATTCTGTTATAAGCAACAGAAATGGACTAATACACATACTATACAATTATTTTATATGTTTATAACACCATTGAGCAAACAAGCTATGTATATTTCAATAAGTAGAAAACTATAGTAAATGCATAATTATACAATATAAGATGCATAGCAAGCCATAAATAAATTTAAAACATGGAAGGGATCAGGACCTTTGCATATGCTACTTCCTATCTCTGAACACTCTTTCCACACACTCTCCATATACAGGCCACCTTCTATCCTTCAGGTTTCAGCAAAAATGCTCTCTCCTAGGAAAACCCCAACCATCTATGTTAAGTATGTGCTCCTCTGTTATTCTTCTATCTGCATCCTTGTTTCATTCTTTCATAGCAATTATCACAACTAGTAGCTTTTTAGAACTTCATATTGGTCCCTTCCACAAAAGTATAAGCTTCATGAGATATGTGACCATGTATGTCTTACCTCTCACTGTATTCACAGCACCTAGACGATGTGCAATCAATTGTTACTGAATGAATTCCATGTTTATATAGCATATTTCTTATAGTACACATACATAACTCATACCCAAAAGTTCTAAGCCAAAAAAAAAAAGTCCCATAATTTTAAGACTAGAACACTATTCCAGAAACTAGATGTGACATTTTGCAAGTCTCTTAAAATTTCTGGCCCTCAGATGTCACATAATTAGAAAGTCAGGGAGGTTAAATCAAATGATCTCTTAAAATTCTGCATGGCTCTAAGAGTTATGATTTTACAATACATAAAGTATTTTAAGTACAAAGTGATAATGGTATAAAACAGGTTAAAACAATACAAAATTAAATAATTACTTACTTTTTTTTTAAATCAAACCAAACATTCAAACCAATAGTAATATTACAGCTCTTTATGCCATTGAGTCATAAATGACATATGCTTGGCATATTTCCCCATAAACTATTTTCTAACCAAGTGCTCAAGGATCATAAATCAGGAAAAGATTGATATTATTTCCATATGAATAAATATGCTTTAGAAGTAATGAGTAAAGGTATGTATACTAGAGTGACACTTTGTGCTGTATTAAAATTATACCATTTCAAGTGGCTGGTTTTACTCTTTTCATTCTTTTTTTTTCTTTTTTATAAAATACTGCAATAGCTACATTTCAACCATGACCTGCATTACTATGTAAGCTTGAATTCTGCTCTTGTTAGTGTAAATTTGACATCACATAAAAGCTATTCCTTAGGTTTATTTTTACTCCATATTACTCAATTACAGAAATCAAAGCTACCAAATGATTTGTCATATAATTTATTTTTTCACTGTTATTAGAAGATGATTTAGAGACATTTAAATTCAAATTTAAAGGATTTGATTTTAGTCCCTTACATTTTGATAGGACAAATAATGGTATTTTTATTGAGTAAAAATTCAGTATAATTCCGTTGATTTAGAAATAATTTAAGAATGTGATAAAGAATATTTTTAGTATCTGTTAAAAACCGTAGTTTTATTGATTTTATTACTTTGAAGAAACAGTATATGAAGCTAACAGTGTTGCAAAGTAAATATATTCTATTTGTAATAGATAAAAATTGTCTTTAATTATATATATGTATTTTAATATGTATGTGTAGATATATACACATGCACACCAAAAGAGGAAATGCTCAAGAAATATTAAGAAATTGAAATGCAAACATTTCACCTTAGAATCCCTTTCAGACTATTTGTTTAGCAAAATATTTTAACACACAATTGAAAGGCAAACTTAACCCTACCAATGTCTGAATTGATGAGATGTAGCAATGACTTTTTAGTTATCTAAGTATACCTAACATTCTCAAGATTATGCCCTGAAGCTAACAAAAAAAACTCCATGGTAACAAAAGGCTAACAGAAACAGGTCTCATTCCCTGAAAAGTTTGACATTACTTACCCCTTCTAACTTATTCTCCTAAGCATGCTATTAAAATCATAGGATCAAGCAAATTCTATGATTAAAAAGACAGTAGCTTTGGAGTCAGGAACTTATACATTTTCTACAACTTACTAGGTATATGGTTATAAGTAGGTTATCTAAACTCTCAAAGCCCTAAAGGTAAAATACAAGCCATTATACAGACAGCATAGCAAGATAACATTCAGTGAGTTAATACATATATCCAGCATAATATATGGCACAGAGTAATAACTTAAGACATGCTACTTTCCATACACTCATCACCCTCTAAGCCCCCTCTCTTTTACTCCCATTCTCATCTCCCGAAAAACATAAATTGGTAGAAGAATGTGGAGTTTACTCATTGTGTAGATGAAAAGAGAGGCAAATACTCAAATTTTTTTTTAAAGTCAAAAAAAAAAAAATCAAAGATTCTCCTAACTTCTAAGTTAAGGGAACCCTTAAAGATTACCTCTTCCAACAAATACAGTCAGACATCTTGGTGACAGAGTCAGCATATTCTATTGTCTTCCTTTATCTCCACTAAATTTTAAAAGAGAAGTCATTTACAATGTGTGCATTTGCAAAACTATAAAAAGTAGAGCTACTTGGTCATTTGTTAACATGTGAAGAGATTCATTTGCAAATAGAGAAAAGAAAAAGATAATAACTTTGATTTTATATGTAAAATGGTTGATAAGTTTTATTTTTATTGTTCAAAAAGAATATTCTGCTGATACAATACAGAAAAATTCCAGACTTATTAAAAGAATGCACAGAGTAACTCAAATTTTCCTGTTTTCATCTTTAAAAGGATTCTAATATGATAAAAGACTAATTCTAATATGATATTGCAATGAACTGAATGTTGTATGCTACCAATATTCATATGTTGAAATCCTAACTCCCAATGTGATGGTATTAGGAGATGGAGACTTTGGGAGGTAATTAGGGCATGAGGGCAGAGCCCTCAAGAATGGGATTAGTGCCCTTACGAAAGGGATCCCAGAGAGCTCATATCTTCTTTCTGCTGTGTGAGACTACAAGAAGACAGCAGTCTACAGTCCAGAAGAGGACCCTCACAAGAACCCAACCATGCTAGCACCAGATCTAAGACTTAAAACCTCCAGAACTGTGATAAGTAAATTTCTGTTCTTTGTAAGCCACCCAATCTATGACACTTTGTTATAGCAGCCCCAACAGACTAAGACAGCACTTTAATACCAAGTTGTAATAAGAGCTACAGTATGAATGGGAGAAACAGGACTCCTAATATTCTGTTTGGTATAATAGGATAGATGGTGTTGCCATTCACTGAAATAAGGAAAACAAACAACTAGATCAGGTTGGGTTGGGCTGAGTTGTATTGAGGAGATTTTTAATTCAGCCTTAGACATGGGAAATTTAGGGTACTTCTAAGACATCCAAAGAGGTATGTCAAAGAGCCAATTGATTACATGGCCATAGAGTTCAGAAAAGAAATCCAAATGACAGTAATAAATGGGTCATCTTCAGGAGGTCACCTAGGAAGAGAGTTCAGAGAGGGGAGTGATAAAGCCTAGGGCCGTGCCTTCAGTAATTCCAAAATGGACTGTCTGAGTGGAAGAATACGTTTGCAAAGGAGGGGCCAGAAAGAGAGGTGTATGATCTGGCATCACGGATTCCAAACGCCAAGGGAAAAGAAGGAACATGAAGTCAGCAAAGTCAGATGACATCACGAAGTCAAGTAAGACAGTTGCTAAATTTAGCTAGCAGTGCAGAGGTCACTGATGTTCATTTTTTCTATAGTGATGGGGCAAAATAGTTGTGTTGAAAACTAAGTGGGAATTGAGGAAATGAGGGAGCATAATCACTCTTATAACAAGTTTAAACTAAAAACAAGTTAGAGCAGTTTGGGTTAAATATGGAGATTAAAGAAGTATTACTTGGGGTGGGTGGAAAAATGAAGATTGTTTTTAGGAGACAAGACTTAAGTATATTTAAAAAGTAAGTACAAGGACCCAATTGAGAAGAAAAGGTGAACATAATATATAAAACAATAAAAAATTTAGGGGAAAGCAAGAGATGATAGGATACAGAAAGACACAAGAAATGGACTTAGGACAAGGAATAGTTCCTCTATTTAAATAAGGAAAGAGAATAAGTACAAATGTGGATGGGTTTGGCTGTCTACTCCCAGAAAATAAGGGAGTTGTCACCTAATACTTCTAATTTTCTCTGAGATGTAGAAGTCCATATGCTGACTGTGATGAAGGAGATAAGGGGATCAGAGATTTGAGAGAAATGGAGAATATCTGAAAAGGTGTGCAGAAAATAAGAGCAAGTACATACCAGAGAAATGTAGGTGTGGGGAAGTAAAGACAGTTTTTAAGGAAGTATTTTTCAGAAGATCGCTCAAACTGTTAAAACATTGAAAAATATGATCAGTACACTATATTTACAACACCACAGAATCATTTTTCCAGGGCACACTATATTTGCAAAAACACAATCACTATTCTAGGGTACTAGATATTAACTCAACCATACTCATATAAGGTTTTACACTTAAAATAAAAATTTGGGTTTCCAAAAATGTTGTGCCAACAAAACATTTAACTGAAATATTTCTGTCAAATTACATCAATTAAACTTTCTTCCTTCAAATTGTTTTTCTTTTACTCACTCAGACTTCTTTTCACAGCTCTTAGAAGATTCTTCAATTCTCTTCTCTAGCTCCAGGACAGCCTCCTCCTTGTTTAAAAGCATCTGCTGTGTCTGTATAAGTTCCTCTGCTAAAGTTTTCAACCTGGAATAAACAGTTTCCTCATTATCAAACAACATGTTAATTGTGTTCACTTTACACATGCCAAAAAAGCACTTATACATCTAAGGTTGTGATGTCCAAAACAGTAGCCATACATAATTTAACTTAAATTTCAGTTCCTGTTTCATTAGCCACATTTCAAGTGCTAAACAGAAACATTTGGCTAGTGGCTGCCTTATTGGACAGCACAAGAAGGAACATTTCAATAATCGCAGTAAATGCTCTTGGACAGGGCTGGTCTAGAGAGTCTTCCTTCATCAAACAGAAAAGCAGAATAAAAGAAAATAAAAAGAAGAGAGCACTAAAGTAAATACGAACCTGTCATGTCCCAGGAAGTGTATAGTGAAAAGACTATGTTTTCTGCTTTAAGACAAACATGTACTCACATTCTGTCTTTGCCACTTTCCGTTGAGACCTTAGCCAAATTCTTAAACTCACTGAATTTACTTTCTCGTTTGTAATTTCAGTAGAGTAACACCTGCCTCATAGCACTGTTTTAAAGATCAAATGAACTAATGTATATAAAATGACTGGTAGACATTGAATAAATTATAACTATATGTTATATCATTTAATCTTCACAACAATCTTATTCGATAGATATTTACTTTAAGGAAAAGAAAGTGAGGGTAAGTTGTGTAGCACTTTAAATTAATGATAAGCTATTTCTACTTTCACATATTGTAATAACGCTTTAGAAGTATTTTCTAGATACATTTGGAGATAATTTGGTACACAAAATTAATATGTACTCACAGACCAAATAATTTCTGGTTGCACAAAATGCATTCAGTCCTTAATGGAAATATTTCTATCACAAAACACAGACAGCTATCATATCACATTAAAATTTTTATTTCCAGCCTTTCACAGCAAGCCATGAAAGCCAAAACATACAAAAGAAAATACTAAATAATCTAACTCTATAAAAATTTAAATTTATTTGAAGTTAAAAAGATCATGAAGTCAAAAGCAAAGTCAAACTGTGAAGAAATATTTGCAGTACAAATTATTAGCAAAAGTCTTCTTAATGCAGAAAAACTCTCGGAAAAAAGACAACCGGATATGCAAATGGACAAAGAACACAACTGGAAGTTAAGCAAAAAACTGAATGATCAATAAAAACATGGAGTTATTTATAACTTGACCCAAAATTAAATACTGCAGATTAAATACACAATTTTTTCACAAGAATAGGAAAGATTAATAATATCCAGTATTCACAATATTATAAAAAAAAATAGAGACACATATAGTGTTAATGTGACAAAGTTGGCACAAATTTTTCAGAGGTCAAGTAGTAATTATCTCTCAAATTTTAAATTAGAATATTCATTGAACATCTAAAAACCTGTATTACTGAAACACTTGAACAATGTGCACAAAATGTGTCCATACGAAGATGTTTGTTGTAACACGGTTTACAAACCGTGTTTGTAAAAAAATAGAAAATATTTAAATGTCCATCAACAGGGGAATGGCTGAATAAATTTTAAATTTTAATTCATTTATGATACAGAATAGCATATGGCCATTAAAAAAGAATAAGGTATGCACATACAAGGTTCTTCCAAGATATAATTTTAAATTAAAAGACAAGATCTATAAGAATTCATATAGCACTGTTCCAATTATATTAAAATACACATACGGCTATATATGCTATGGACTGAATTGTGCCCCTGAGAATTCACCTGGTAAAGCCCTAACCTCTAATATGATGGTATTTGAAGATGAAGTCTTTGGGAGGTAACTAGGATTAGGTAAATATATGAGGGTGGAGCCCTCATGATGGGTTTAGTGGCCTTATAAGAAGAAACACCAACTCACTCTCACTCTCTTCTCTCCCCTCACTTACACAGAGGTCATGAGAGCACACAGCCAGAAGGCAGGCATCTACAAATCAACAAAAGAGCCCTCACCAGAAACTAAGTTGGTTGGCACCATGATCTTGGACTTCCCAATCTCTATAACTCTGAGAAATAAATTCCTGTTGTTTTTAAGCCACCCAGTCTATGGTCATTTGTATGGCAGTCCAAGCAGACTAAAACAATATGTGCCTATCAATATGTTTATGTTTGTATGTGAATGCATAGGGAAAAAAAATGACTATAAACCAAACTTTTATCAACACTCTGGGGAGTGTGGGATTGAGTAGAAGATGATTTAAGGCCAAAAAAACTTTTTGTTTACTGTATTTACATATACATTGTTCAAAACTTTCATAACGAGAATGGATTTAATTTTTTTAAATTACTAAATAATAATCAATAGAGATGAAAGAGACAGAAAACTGAGACATGATCAGAACTCAAAATATACCAGTCCAAATTATTTTATTTTTGCTTGGAGTTAAACAACATAATAAATCTCAATAGGTTTCTGAGGCCCTTACTATATGATAGCAAAACAAAATCAATAATGCTTATAATAATGATCCAGAGTCATCAGGGAAAGGTCAAATTAAGATTATTTTCTTTAAGAATATGCACCTATGTATAAGAGATATTCATCAAATCTAGTAAAATTATGCTTTTTATATATGATGGAAATATGAGCTTCCGTTATCTGAAAAATTCACTTACATGGAATAGTTCATATTCTGACTACCACATAAAGAAGGCATTACTGTGTTAAAATTAGAGATCATTCTCAAGAAAGCTACATTTGGCTTCAAGTTACTTATTAAACAATTATAAATAAATAAGTAAATAACATTTACATAATTCTTTGCTATTTATAAAACACAGCTTTATATATTCTCTTTTTTAATCCCCATGAAAGTCTAGAACACAGGGCCCTACCTTAGAACCTATTCCAACCACCATCTGTCAGCCTAGTCTGGAGGTTACAAAGCAGATAACAACCAGCTTCACATGACTACCCTGGCCATGCTACATCTAAGCTGAATTTAATAAAAAGCTCATTCCCTTTATATCACTTTCCTCTCCTCTGTTCGATCTATTGCTTCTTCTCCTACACCTTTCTCTTATTCTCTTCTTCTCTTCCTGGCTAATTTTCCATTCACTTCTCTCTGAACCCTTCAATCATGTATTTAAACAAGTGTTTAATGAATACATTTCTGTGTCAGACACTCTGCTAGACACTAGGGATACAACAATAAACAAGTTTGCCTTCAGGAAACTTACATTACACCTAGACAAACATCAAAGTAGAAAAGACAAATTATGTAGAAGAATGAAACCATATGGAGAAAGTATTTTCCCTTTCATAGCACTATACCATTTTAAAAACCTAAAGTGTGTGGATCAAGTGAAGAGAAAAACATTCCAGTGAGTACAGTTTATGTACAGATGACAAAATAAATGGAAGCAGAGTTTGCAAATTTCAAAGCACTATTTAGCATCATGCCATCATTATACTACTGGGCTTCAAAAAGTTCATGGAAAGATTCTTCTTATTATTATTTTTATTTTTTTTTTGGAGAAGACCATCTGCTTTTTTTTTTTTTTTTTAATTTTATTTTGTCGATATACATTGTGGCTGATTATTGCTCCCCATCACCAAAACCTCCCTCCCTTCTCACTCTCCCCCTCCCCCCCACCAATGTCCTTTCTGTTTGCTTGTCGTATCAACTTTAACTAGTTGTGGTTGTTATATCTTCTTGCCCCCACCCCCGCAGTTTTTTTTTTTCTGTGTGTGTGTGTGTGTGTGTGTGTGTGTGAATTTATATATTAATTTTTAGCTCCCACCAATAAGTGAGAACATGTGATATTTCTCTTTCTGTGCCTGACTTGTTTCACTTAATATAATTCTCTCGAGGTCCATCCATGTTGTTGCAAATGGCAGTATTTCATTCGTTTTTATAGCTGAGTAGTATTCCATTGTGTAGATGTACCACATTTTCCGTATCCACTCATCTGATGATGGACATTTGGGCTGGTTCCAACTCTTGGCTATTGTAAAGAGTGCTGCGATGAACATTGGGGAAAAGGTATACCTTCGACTTGATGATTTCCATTCCTCTGGGTATATTCCCAAAAGTGGGATTGCTGGGTCGTATGGTAGATCTATCTGCAATTGTTTGAGGAACCTCCATACCATTTTCCATAGAGGCTACACCATTTTGCAGTCCCACCAACAATGTATGAGAGTTCCTTTTTCTCCGCAGCCTCGCCAGCATTTATCGTTCATAGTCTTTTGGATTTTAGCCATCCTAACTGGGGTTAGATGGTATCTCAATGTGGTTTTGATTTGCATTTCCCAAATGCTGAGTGATGTTGAGCATTTTTTCATATGTCTCTTGGCCATTTGGATATCTTCCTTAGAGAAATTTAGCTCTTTTGCCCATTTTTTAATTGGGTTGCTTGTTTTCTTCTTGTAAAGTTGTTTGAGTTCCTTATATATTCTAGATATTAATGCTTTGTCAGATATATATTTTGCAAATATTTTCTCCCACTCTGTTGGTTGTCTTTTAACTCTGTTAATTGTTTCTTTTGCTGTGCAGAAGCTTTTTAGTTTGATATAATCCCATTTGTTTATTTTTCCTTTGGTTGCCCATGCTTTTGGGGTCGTATTCATGAAGTCTGTGTCCACTCCTATTTCCTGAAGTGTTTCTCCTATGTTTTCTTTAAGAAGTTTTATTGATTCAGGGTGTATATTTAAATCCTTAATCCATTTTGAGTTGATTTTAGTATACGGTGAGAAGTATGGATCTAGTTTAATTCTCCTGCATATGGATATCCAGTTCTCCCAGCACCATTTGCTGAAGAGGCAGTCCCTTCCCCAGTGAATAGGTTTGGTGCCTTTGTCAAAGAACAGATGGCAGTAAGTGTGTGGGTTGATTTCTGGATTCTCTATTCTATTCCACTGGTCAGTGTGTCTGTTTTTATGCCAGTACCATACTGTTTTGCTTATTATAGCTTTGTGGTATAGCTTAAAGTCAGGTAGTGTTATGCCTCCAGCTTTATTTTTTTTGCTCAGCATTGCTTTGGCTATGCATGGTCTTTTGTTGTTCCATATAAATGAATGGATAGTTTTTTCCATTTCTGAGAAAAATGTCTTTGGAATTTTCATGAGGATTGCATTGAATTTGTATATCAATTTGGGTAGTATGGACATTTTCACTATGTTGATTCTTCCAATCCAAGAGCATGGGATATCTTTCCATCTTCTTGTATCCTCTCTAATTTCTCTCAGCAGTGGTTTGTAGTTCTCATTATAGAGATTTTTCACCTCCTTGGTTAACTCAATTCCTAAGTATTTTATTTTTTTGGTGGCTATTGTAAATGGGCAGGCTTTCTTGATTTCTCGTTCTGCATGTTCACTATTGGAGAAAAGAAATGCTACTGATTTTTGTGTGTTGATTTTGTATCCTGCTACTGCACTGAAATCATTTATCAATTCCAACAGTTTTTTTGTAGAGGTTTTAGGCTATTCAATATATAGGATCATGTCATCTGCAAACAGGGACAGGTTGACTTCATCTTTTCTGATCTGGATGCCCTTTATTTCCTTCTCTTCTCTGATTGCTCTAGCTAGTACTTCGAACACTATGTTGAACAGGAGTGGTGAGAGTGGGCATCCTTGTCTAGTTCCTGTTCTTAAACGAAAAGCTTTCAGCTTTTTCCCATTCAGGATGATATTGGCAGTGGGTTTAGCATATATGGCTTTAATTATGTTGAGATATTTTCCCTCTATTCCTAACTTATAGAGGGTCTTTGTCATGAAAGAGTGCTGAACTTTATCAAATGCTTTTTCAGCATCTATAGGGATAATCATATGGTCCTTGTGTTTGAGTTTATTAATATGGTGTATCACATTTATTGATTTGCGTATGTTGAACCTACCTTGCATCCCTGGGATGAATCCCACTTGATCGTGATGAATAATTTTTCGTATGTGTTGCTGTATTCTGTTTGCTAGTATTTTAGTGAGGATTTTTGCATATACATTCAACAAGGATATCGGCCTGTAGTTTTCTTTTTTGGTTATATCTTTACCTGGTTTTGGTATCAGGATGATGTTTGCTTCATAGAACGAGGTCCGTTTCAAACTTTTGGAATAGTTTGTAAAGGATTGGTGTCAATTCCTCTTTGAAAGTTTGGTAAAATTCTGCTGTGAATCCATCTGGTCCTGGGCTTTTCTTTGTTGGGAGCCTTCTGATAACAGCTTCAATCTCCTTTATTGTTATTGGTCTGTTCAAATTTTCTACATCTTCATGCTTCAGTTTTGGGAGCTTGTGTGTGTCCAGAAATTTATCCATTTCCTCCAGATTTTCAAATTTGTTGGCGTATAGTTGTTTATAGTAGTCTCGAATGATTCCTTGTATTTCACATGAATCAGTTGTAATATCGCCTTTTTCATTTCTAATTTTGGTTATTTGAGTCTTCTCTCTTCTTTTTTTGTTAGCCATGCTAATGGTTTGTCAATTTTATTTATCTTTTCAAAAAACCAACTTTTTGATTCGTTGATCTTTTGAATTGTTTTTTGGTTTTCAATTTCATTCAGTTCTGCTCTGATCTTAATGATGTCTTTCCATCTGCTAACTTTAGGTTTGGATTGTTCTTGTTTTTCTAGCTCTTTAAGGTGAAGTGTTAGGTTGTTCACTTGCCATCTTTCCATTCTTCTGAAGTGAGCGTTTAATGCGATAAATTTCCCCCTCAATACTGCTTTTGCAGTATCCCACAGGTTTTGGTATGATGTATCATTGTTTTCATTAGTTTCAATAAATTTTTTGATTTCCTGCTTGATTTCTTCTTGGACCCATATGTCATTAAGTAGAATGCTGTTTAATTTCCATGTGTTTGTATAGTTTCCAGAGTTTCGTTTGTTATTAATTTCTAGTTTTAATCCATTGTGGTCTGAGAAGATACATGGGATAATTCCAATTTTTTTTAATTTATTGAGACTTGATTTGTGACCTAATATGGGATCTATCCTGGAGAATGATCCATGTGCTGCTGAGAAGAATGAATATTCTGAGGTTGTTGGGTGGAATGTTCTGTAGATATCTGCCAATTCCAATTGGTCTAGAGTCTTGTTTAGATCTTGTGTTTCTCTACTGATTCTTTGCCTAGATGATCTGCCTAATAATGACAGTGGGGTGTTCAGGTCCCCTGCTTTTATGGTATTAGTGTCTATTTCCTTCTTTAGGTCTAATAGCGTTTGTTTTATAAATCTGGCTGCTCCAACATTGGGTGCGTACATATTTATGATTGTTATGTCTTCTTGATGGACCAGTCCTTTTATCATTAAGTAGTTTCCCTCATTGTCTCTTTTTATGGTTTTTAGTTTAATGTCTATTTTGTCAGATATAAGAATAGCTACTCCAGCTCGTTTTTCTTTTCTGTTTGCATGGTAAATCTTTTTCCATCCTTTCACTCTTAGTCTGTGTGAATCTTTATGGGTGAGGTGGGTCTCTTGTAGGCAGCATATAGTTGGGTCCTCCTTTTTGATCCAGTCAGCCAGTCTGTGTCTTTTGATTGGGGAATTTAAGCCTTTTACATTAAGAGTTGTTATTGAAAGGTGTTGATTTATTCCTAGCATTTTATTGGTTGTTTGGTTGTCTTAGGTGTCTTTTGTTCCTTGCTTTCTGATTTACTGTTTGGTTTCTGTGTTTGTTGGTTCCTTAGGTTGTCGAAAGCGTTTTTATTTGCTTGTTTTCTCTTCATGAATGTCATTTTTATTATACTAGTGGGTATTGATTGTTCTTGGGTTTTTATGGCAGTGGTAGTTATTTTTCAGGAACCAAACTCAGTACTCCCTTGAGGGTTTCTTGTAAGGGTGGTCGTGTGGTAGTGAACTCCCGCAGTTATTGTTTGTCTGAGAAATATACTATTTGCCCTTCATTTCGGAAGGATAGCCTTGCAGGGTAGAGTATTCTTGGCTGGCAATCCCTGTCTTTTAGTGTTTTGAATATATCATCCCATTCCTTTCTGGCTTTTAGGGTTTGTGATGAGAAGTCTGATGTTAGCCTGATTGGGGCTCCCTTGTAGGTGATTTGATGCTTCTCTCTTGCAGCATTTAAGATTCTCTCTTTGTCTCTGAGTTTTGCCAATTTGACTATGACATGTCTTGGAGAAGGCCTTTTTGGGTTGAATACGTTTGGAGATCATTGAGCTTCCTGGATCTGAAGATCTGTGATTTTTCCTATACCTGGGAAGTTTTCTGCCACTATTTTGTTGAATATGTTTTCAATGGAATCTCCATTTTCCTCCCCTTCTGGAATACCCATGACTCGGATATTTGAGCGCTTGAGGTTGTCTGATATCTCTCTCAGATTTTCTTCCATGTTCTTGATTCTTTTTTCTTTCTTTTTGTCTGCTTGTGTTATTTCCAACAGCCCATCTTCAAGTTCAGAGGTTCTCTCTTCAACTTCGACAAGCCTGCTGGTTAAACTCTCCGTTGTGTTTTTTATTTCGCTGAATAACTTCTTCAGTTCAGCAAGTTCTGCTACATTTTTTTTCAGGACATTGATTTCCTTGTACATTTCCTCTTTCAGATCCTGTATACTTTTCCTCATTTCATCATGATGTCTAGCTGTGTTTTCTTGTATCTCATTCAGTTTCCTTAGAATTATCGCTCGAAATTCCTTGTCAGTCATTTCAAGGGCTTCTTGTTCTATAGTATCTAGAGTTAGAGGTTTATTAACTTTTGGTGGTGTACTTTCTTGATTTTTTGTATTTCTGGTATCTTTTTTTTGGTGTTTATTCATTGTGGCAGGGGGTTTCACAATCCACCGGTTTAAGACTAATGACTAACTAGGATGTTGCTGTGGTTGCCAATTTTGTATGGCTCCCTCCGTGACTGCTCAGTTGGCCTCTAGTGCCTTGTGTGTGTGGTTGCCTCGGGTCTTGGGCTTCTCCGGGGAGCCACCTTTCTGGTCAGCTTGGACTCTGCTGGGCTGGTGGATCACGTACCACAGGGTGTGTGATCTCTGCTGAGCTTTCACTTCCTGTGCAGGACTTCTCCCTGTTCCGTGTGCTCTGGCCCAGGCTGTTGGATCGTGCTGTGGCGACCCCACTGGGTGTGTGGTTTCTGTCGAGCCTGTGCCTCCCAGGTCGCACATCTCCCCACTCTGTGCGCACTGTCCTGGGCTGGGGCGTGTCTTCTGCGCCCCTCTTCTATCAGCTGGGCCTTCAAGACCCTGCTCGGCACTTCCTCACCCAGGATGTCTACCAGGTTTCTGCTAGGCACAGATGACTGTTCTCTCTGGGTGCCTTTGTAGCACTGTATAGATCTTTCTCGGGTCTTGTTCACCTTTGTATCCCCCCGGCATAGATCGAATCTAGCGCCCACCTGCAGCCTGCTCTCCGGCAGGTTCAAGTGGACCTGGGAACTGTCCTACCACACTATTCCCAACCAGAAATCGGTTAGGCGTTTTTCCGAACTGGTGGCTGCAGAGATGGTATCTGCCTCCCAGTAACAAGAAGTTTACTGGGGGCCGGAGTCCAGGGTGTGGTGGAGTGACAGTCGGCCCGCCCGTACTTCCTTGCCCTCCCGACACTGGCCGGGGACGCCCCCCGCCACCAGCCCCGCCAGAGAACCGCGGAGGGAGTGGGAGGGGAGGCCGGACCGCAGGCTCCAGAAAGCCCCGCGCCGGGCCAAGCAAGTGGGAAGGCTC
This sequence comes from Cynocephalus volans, assembly GCF_027409185.1. Lineage (NCBI taxonomy): Eukaryota > Metazoa > Chordata > Mammalia > Dermoptera > Cynocephalidae > Cynocephalus > Cynocephalus volans. The sequence continues at coordinate 95,133,619 of NC_084461.1, read as the reverse complement.
AGTGATGGCCGAGCCGGGCGGAGCTGCTAGCACCTGGGAAAATGGAGCCAGTTCTGGGGCGGTGAGTGGCCTGGTGGTGCTGGCGGGAGCTGGGTGGGTGTAATCCCCCCGAACAGAGCTGGTCCAGAGGTCACTCACAGGGTTGTGCCAGGTCGGGTGTTCACTCTCTGTCTCTGGTTTGTCGTCTTCCCTGTTCTCGGCCACTGCTGCCTCGGGCTGTTCAGTTGCAGCGCGGCTCGGGCGCTCCCAGGGATCTTCTTTAATGCCGGCCTGAAACCTCGAATCCTGAATAGGGCAGCTGGCCGCCTTCAGTGCGGCCCCGGCCTCTGGGATCCTGTCTGCATCCACAGCAGCCCTGGCGCCGTGTTCCCTGTTTCGAGACTCGCTTTTGCAGCTAAGAAACAGTTCTTTTCCTGCTCCACACTTCAAAGCTGTTGCCTGTAAATGAGGCAGCCTCTCCTGCCGAGGGCAAAGTGGCAGTCACCCCGCATGACCGGCCAGCAGCTGCGATCCTCCCTTAAGAGATGGCAAGAGGAAGGTCCACAATTTTCCCGGCTGCCTGAGGCCCAGTGGCCGCCTTTTCCACCTCAGCTACTCCGCGCCGAAAGATTCTTATTAATAAATCCATTTTTCCACAAACTTTTTGAAATACCCCCATTCATGTTTTGTATACAAATATAATAGCAACAATTCAAATGGCTTATTCTATACATTTTTAAATTAAATTTCATGGCATTATAATACAAACCAGTTAAATGTCATAAAATGACTGCCCTGGAAAAAAATTCACAAAATAACATAATACTTAACATTTATTGAGTGCCAAGCAGTTTTAATCACTTTATAAAATAAACACTTAAATTTATATAATTCTTATAACAACACTATTATTATCTCTATTTACATATGAGGAACTGAGGCAGAGAGGTTAAGCACCTTGTCCAAGGTAACAGCACTAGTAAGTGGAAGAGCTGGTATTAGAACGAGGCAGCTTAAATCCTGAGTCCATACTCTTAACAACTAATATTCTCTATTTGAGTAAATACATTTCATTAAGTTTATCTCATATATATACACATACATACACACACATATATATATATATGCTTCAACAAGTGCACAAAGACATAAATACGAGGGGCCTTCAAAAAGTTCATGGAAAGACTCATATTATCTTTCAATTCTACTGTCGGGCCTTAAAAACTAACGCCACCTTAAGTGACATTATAAGCAACGCCATTATAGGCCCACAAGGGCATATTAATGTGGCAGCCTAAGACGGCGCTGGGAGGAAGTAGGGTGGGGGTGTCTGCGGGAACCTTGCCTTAGCCCTTATTGGCCAAATACGTGCTTCTGCGCTCGTGAACACTGCGTGGTTGCAATAGCTAGGCACTGAGACAGGATGCATCCCTATCTGCCTATAAAATCAAGTACTTGTGTGATAATAAATGGAACTGCTCGACAGAACCCCCTGCCGCGTCTGAGTGTCCTTCAACAGGGCTGTTTTTTGGGGGGCCGGCGGGTGTGCTCATCTCTCTTCACGGCTCTCTTCCCCCCCTCCAAAGGGGACAGGAGGGAAAGGGGAATCCCAGGCCCGTTCGCTCGCCCACCGAAAGCAACGAGGCTAAGGACTGTTCAGGTCGGCCGGCGGCAGACCCGACAGAGTGGTGCCCCGTGTGAGGCGTTTTTAAAACTCGTGGGTGAAAGACGAGCGAGTGAGGCCCCCGGCTTCTCGGTCCTAAAAGAAGGTCGACGAAGGGTGATCAACCAGTGGAGTGGCCCCCGCAACCACGGTAGTCGCCGTGAAGTAATCCACCTGCGTGTCAGGGTGAGTACCATAGCAGGGGGAAGTCCCTGCACTTCTCTGCCCTGTTGCTCCCTTTGTCCCTTCCCCATGGGGCAACATGGGAAGTGTGTGTGGAAAGAGTGACGAGACAGCCTGCAAGGCTCTAAAGTACATGTTAAAAAGCAGAGGCCTAGAAATATCTGACTCCACGGCCACCAATGCCTGGCGTCATGTAGTGAAGGTGGCCCCTTGGGCACCTTCGTCCGACTTGTTCTCGTATGAGACTTGGGACCGGGTTCAGACCCTGGCCAGAAAGAATGAGATTAGTCATGGGCTAGACCCCACCTTACGGTTCTACCCAACCATCTCTGCCCTAAAGCTCTGCTTCCATCCTGAGCATCAGGAAGGGGCAGAAAGGGATTGGGCGCAGTTCAATGAGGAGAGAAAAAAGGAAACAAAACTGCCAATGCAAGGCCCTGAGCCACTGAGTGATACCTATGCCCCTACCCTGTACCCTCCTCTCCCAGCATACTCACCCCGCCAAAGTTTAGCCAAAGGAGAGAAAGCGGCACCTGAAGAAGTGGAGGAGGCTAGCCCACCTTTAAAAACATCCCTGGCAGAGCCGCAGGCTTTTCCTTTCATGGCTCGCTGGGAACCCCCCTGCCGTCCGCAGCCCGTGGGGGGAAGCGGCCCCTCAGGCCTATCCGGTCAACGTTGCCCCCGGTGCAAATAGGCCGGCCGCTTGGTATCCTTGGGAAGCTCATGACCTTAAAGAGCTGAAAAAGGCTGTCGCAGAGGATGGGCCCAATTCCCCATGGGCAGAAACCATCCTCCAGGGCTTAGCACACCAACCCTACACAACCCAAGATTGGAAAATGCTCTGTAAGGCTGTCCTCCCTCCAAATTTGTTTATCAAATTCTGCGCCTTCTTTAAAGAAGAGTGCCATGTGCAGGCACAGATAAATCAAGCAGCCAACCCACCCATCCCTATCAGCTTCGGCATGCTGTCTGGAACAGCAGATCAATTTAGTACTGGAATCCAACAGGCTGCTATCCCAGCCCCCTACCAGGACCAGGTTAGGGCAACAGCGTTAGCTGCATGGAAAAAGTTGGCTGAAGGGCCCAGTGAGCCCGCAATGGCCGGGGTCACCCAGCGACCCTCCGAGGACCTGCCCTCTTTCATAGTTCGGGTGGAACAGAGCATACAGAGAAAGTTTCCCCCAGGTCCTCTCCAGGACCAGTTTGTAAAAATGCTAGTGTGGGATGGCATGACTGCCGACCACAAGCTTGCCTGTGCCAAGCTCAAAGATCGTTCTATGGAAAAGTGGGTCATTGCCAGTAGAGACGTTGGAAGCTACCAACAACAAACCAGGGCCTTAACTTCCGCTCTACAAACTCAAGCGGAAACCCTTGCAGGTGCTATGACCCAGGCTCTTAGTGTCAGAATCCCTAAGGAGAGCCCCAGCCAACTGTCCCATATGGGCCAATGTTATGGCTGTGGGGAACAAAGTCATTTCAAAAGGGACTGTCCCAACCGGAAAAATAAAAACCTTCCCTCTACGCCGTGCCCTAGGTGCAGTAAGGGGCTTCATTGGAAGCGTGAGTGCCAGTCTAAGTTTGACAAGGACGGAAAGCCTTTAAACTAGAGGAGGGGCAATCCCCAGCCCCGTCACCCCAAGGGGATACAAAGCAAGCACCTCCATGCCCTACCAGGCGGCTAGTACTCCAGGTTCATTGGACTACACCTATAGTCCCTGGTTTAAGACCAAAAATGAATCTTAAAATTCAAGGCAGAGAGTTCCGATGCCTTGTTAACACAAGAGCAGATTGAACAGTCCTTAGACGGGAAGAAGTCCCTTCAAGCTGGAAGTTAGTTCCAGGCCCCCAAATTTTGGGGGTAGGGGGAAAAACCCCAATGTGGGAAACCCATGAAATCCTTCACTGGGAAGATGCTGATGGCACAAAAGGGGAAGTAAAACCTCTCATTGCTGCCGGATTGGCAGCCAACCTGTTAGGCCAAGATGTTCTAGGCCAAGCAGATGCTTTCATTACCACTGACCATAAGGCCCTTTATGAAGATATCCTAGATGAGGAGGAGTATCAGCAACAGTTTAATCTCCCCTGTTTTCCAAACTATAGGGGGGACCCCACTTTTTGGGACCTAAGAAACCATCTGCCTCTCCCCAGGGTCAAGTTCCCAGAAACTCCTCATAAACAGATGGCCTGTCACCCCCAATCCTAGAGGCCACTGCTCCCCTGGTGCCCCCCATCCGTTGGGTAAATGGGCCCCCAGTTTGGGTAGAGCAGTGGCCACTTCCTGATAATAAATTGCAGGCCCTACAACAAATTGTTGATGAGCAACTCCAAGCAGGGCATATTCGACCATCCACTAACCCCTGGAATACTCCAGTATTTGTAATTAAAAAGGCCTCTGGAAAGTGGAGAATGCTACAAGACCTTAGAGAGGTCAATAAAAGAATGATCCTTCAGGGCACGCCACAGAGAGGACTGCCATGGACCCCCGCTATACCAAGCAACTTATACCTAGTAACTATAGATATCAAGGACTGCTTTTTCTCCCTTCCACTACACCCGAATGACTGTGAAAAGTTTGCCTTTTCTATCCCCTCCATAAACTTTCAGTGTCCCGATCGGCGGTTTGAGTGGGTGGTGCTTCCCCAAGGCATGGCTAATAGTCCCTCATTTTGCCAAATGTTTGTCTCTCAGTTGCTTAATCCTATAAAACAGCTGCCACATGTAGTTCTTTATCTTTACATGGATGACATAATTCTTGGGGCACCAATGCCCACGGACTTATCTCATGCGCTCAGCCTAACTCTCTCCTGCTTGACTAAATGGGGGTTACAGGTGTCAGCCGATAAGGTCCATCCAGACCATACCCCCGTTTAAAATTCTGGGCACACTTTTAACTTTAGAAAAGGCTAGCCCATTAAAGCCTCAGCTAACCATCTCAAACTCGTATACTCTCCCTCAATTACAAAAGCTTCTAGGTGAAATACATTGGCTACGCTCGTGGATCCCCCTTTCCACCGGCCAGCTCATTCCCCTGTTTGCCCTGTTGCACGCCTCGGACCCCAGCACACCTTTCATGCTCCCGCCTGAGTGCCGTCAGCTTTTAAAGTCAGTCCAAGATCTCCTAAACAGCGCCCAGTTGAAACACTATGACCTTGAGTCCCCTATAGAGTTATGGCTCATAGCCACTAACACCACATACATGGCTGCCCTAACCCAAAGGGGGGAGCCACTCCAATGGGTACACTTATCCCTTAGAGGGGCTCCCCGGGTGTACACCACTCTGAACCAAGCTGCTGACCTAATAATGAAAGGAAGGGAATGCTCACTAAGATGTTTCACAAAGGAACCATAGAAAATTGTCATCCCCTTCCACTCGGCAGATTTTACATGGTTAGCTCAACATCAAAACCGGCTGGCACTGGCTCTAGAAGGGTATCTCGGGGTTGTTGATTGCCACTATGGCAACAATAAATGGGTCTCCGCCTTCAAAGAGCTGTCATGGACTAACCCACAGCTTTTTGTCACCAAACCCCTGGTAGACGCCTACAATGTCTTCACGGATGGTGGCAAATCAGGGGCTGCTGTAATTATTTACAACCCCCCATGCACCACATCACAGGCAGCCCCCGCTACTCATTTTCACTCCTGTGATGGGTCGGCACAATACAAAGAGCTGCTCGCTATACTCCTTGCCCTGCAAAAGGTGCCAGACCCCATCAACCTTTTTACAGACAGCTTATATGGGGCCAATCTTTTCCCTGGGCTTCCAGGAGCCCACATTTGCTTAGATTGTAATCCCATCTCCTCCCTTATGATACAAGTAAGGAGTACCTTACAAGGCCGCAATAACCCTATTTTTGTTCAACATCTCCGAGGTCATCAAGGGATGCCAGGATTTCTAGCCACTGGAAATGCCCAGGCAGACACTCTTGCCTCTCAGGGCCCTAAAATATATACAATAGATAGTGCCAGCCAACTGCACACTTTAACTCATGTAAACTGGCGAGGTCTACATGCCAGGTTTCCAAATATACCTATTTCACAGCTAAAAAGGATTGTACACACATGCAAGTCATGCCTTCCTTATCTGCAAGTACCCCCCTTACAACCGCCAGGGGTCAATCCTAGGGGACTCAAGCCTAATGTGCTATGGCAAACTGATGTAACTCACTTCCCGCCTTTTGGGAAACTCAAATATGTTTTTGTGTCCATTGACACCTATTCACACGCGTGTTGGGCCACAGCACACGCAGGTGAAGCTGCCAAGCATGCAAAAAATCACCTGCTGCAGTGTTTTGCCACCTTAGGGCTGCCAGCACAAATTAAAACAGATAATGGGCCTTGTTTTTCTAGCAAAGCCTTACAAGAATTCTTAATACAATGGAACATTAAACATACTACAGGAATTCCCTATAACTCCCAAGGACAAGCCATTGTTGAACGGCATCACCAATGCCTAAAAAATCAATTATTAAAACAAAAAGGGGGAGTCACTAGCCCTCATCAGCAGTTGGGACAGGCACTCCTGACTTTAAACATCCTAAATTTTTCCAAAAATGACCCCCTGTCTGCCTTCCAGAAACACTGGTCAGCTCAACCACCACGCCCGGAAGTCCAAGTGTGGTGGAAAGACCCCTTAGCAGGCCAGTGGAGGGGCCCTAACCCGTTGCTAACTATGGGTCGAGGGTTTGGTTGTGTCTTCCCCCTCAGTGAGTCAACCCCTAAATGGGTCCCAGTCAAAAATCTTAAGTTCTTGCCAGACACCCAGGGTACTGAGGACCCTGAGGAGTTTATTTGTATGTTTCAGACTGCATTATGAACCCTTTGTGGATGCTCCAAGTGGCCGCCCTCCTCGGGTCAACAAGGACAAGGGCCTCTGCCACTGGGGAAGGTCCCCAGGAGCCAGCCAACCAAACCTGGGAGGTCATACAAGCCGCTTGCAGGTGTCTGTATCACATTTAAAAAAAAAAATTGCTAACATCACTTTTTGAAGTTGTTTTACAGAATCGACGTGGACTAGACCTGTTGTTCTTACAGCGCGGAGGATTATGTGCCGCTCTCAAAGAAGAGTGCTGCTTCTATGCCGACCACTCTGGAGTGGTCAAGGATTCCCCAGCTAAGCTTAGAGAAGGGCTAGAAAAGTGCAAAAAAAAGAGCGAGAAGCCAATAGTAATTGGTTCCAAAGCTGGCTTTCAAGTTCCCCGTGGCTCACCACCCTGCTGTCCTCCCTGGCAGGCCCCCTAGCATCTTGGGGCCTTACGCTATTCGCCAGGTTGTGTCCCTTATAAGGCGCAACACCACTTATCTCATAATGCTCACCCAGGTGGTAGAGGAGGTGGCCCATAAAGAAAGCCCTGACAGCCCTTGGGTCAATATAGCCCTTCAAGAAATCAATGCCAATCTCTAAGGCTCCGCCCCGCCCCCGCTTGGCTGGATAGTCGATGACAGGTAAGATTTCCAGAGGGAAACAACCTAAGACAGGCACAGCCACCAGAGGGAATGGAGGCGAGGCTGGGAAGGTTAGCCACCTCCAGCTGCCTTATTAAAACAAAAAGGGGGAATATGTCGGGCCTTAAAAACTAACACCAACTTAAGTGACTTTACAAGCGGCGCCATTATAGGCCCACAAGGGCATATTAATGTGGCAGACTAAGATGGCGCCGGGAGGAAGTAGGGTGGGGGTGTCTGCGGGAACCTTGCCTTAGCCCTTATTGGCCAAATACGTGCTTCTGCACTCGTGAACACTGCGTGGTTGCAATAGCTAGGCATTGAGACAGGATGCATCCCTATCTGCCTATAAAATCAAGTGCTTGTGTGATAAATGGAACTGCTCGACAGAACCCCCCGCTGCGTCCGAGTGTCCTTTAACCGGGCTGTTTTTGGGGAGGCCGGTGGTGTGCTCACCTCTCTTCATGGCTCTCTTCCCCCGTCTCCTTCCAAAGGGGACAGGAGGGAAAGAGGAATCCCGGGCCGTTTGCTTGACCACCGAAAGCAACGAGGCAAGGGCTGTTCGGGTCGGCCAGCGTCGGACCCGACATTCTACTTCTCCACAAACTTTTTGAAGTACCCTCTTACAAGTATGTTTATTGAAACACTGGTTATAATCACAATAACCAAAGGTAAAGGTACTGTAATGCTACTGATGCTTAATCTTCAAGCACCTCACTTGCATAATCCCTTCCACAGCTCTGTACGTAACCTTATATTTGTAAATTTGTATAGGTTTTCTTAAAGATGCTTTCCCCCACCCCCCAAATTTTTTAAACTTCAGGTCCCAGGAAACCTGGATCCAACCCTGGCAATATGACAAAACTGGAAATAAACTAAATGTCTATTAATATGCAGCTATGTTGGTGGGAAAGAAGAGAGAGATTGTAGATAATAGAGACAAAACAACCTAAGATTCAAACCTGATGGTAATGCAACCTAAAAACATGTTTGACGGGAAATGCAAAATCTCAAGTGTCCAGTGCTAGAAATAAGTTATCATAGCCTGAGAAACAGCTCTTGACCACATGATAAGATACCATGCAAAAAAAATTCCTATAAATAGGAAAAAAACAATCCTACAAATAATTGAGTTTAACTCTTCTATGCAGGCACACCTTTATAAATATAGATAATAGATAAATGATGAGATTTTGATAAAATGCTTTGTGTACATATTTAGATGGGTAAAGGCAGTAAATTTGTCATGTACATGTCATATCACTAGGTTTCCATCATAAATGGGTTAAGTAATCTGTCTAGTTTCACAAAGATAATTTGTTAAAGGAGGATAACTTGCTAAATTATCCTCCAAAAAGGTTTTACCAATTGACATTTCTACCAACACTTTATAAGAGGGCTTATTTCTCCATACCTTACACAATACTGGATATCATCAAATTATTAAATCTTTGCCAATCGAGTAGATAAAATAATCTCTTTCTCTTTAATTTATACTTCTTTAATCGTTAATGAAGAATATCCCTTCACAGGATTATTGGTCATTTGTATTTATTTTTCCAAGAACCATCTGTTCATTTGTTTCTTTCATTTCTTTTGTAATAATATTTCAACACAATCAACAACTAAATTAACAACTTTAATGCTTTCAGGAAAAGAAAAGATGTTAAAGCACTAATATCACGGTAAAAAAAAGCAAGATTTTTCTCTTATATTCAAAACATATACACAAGTTTTAACGGAATTACCTTAGATTTATCTTAACAGTGCCAACAGACATACTGAATAACTCTTGGTATAAAATTCTGAAGAAACCTTAATCTTAAACTCATATCCTGAATAAAGACACTGTTCAATAAAATGTAGCTAAAGTTTTACTGTAGTAAGATGCAAGCAATTAAATCTTCTATCACATTATCAAAGATTTATTATCTTTAATTTATTACATTTTTGTTCATTGTTCCCTCACCATAATTAAGAAATAATGATTTATGAGCATAATGAATTTTGCTCTCATTATACTGTGAAAAGCAATGAAACAAATTCTTCTTCGGTCACAAAATCTCTGGTTTACATTAGCTTATAACAGGTAGGTATTCTTAATTTTCCTATATTACACTCCAATACCTATATGTTCATTCTTTTTTTTTTTTTTTTTTTTTTTTTTTGGTCTTTTTCGTGACTGGCACTCAGCCAGTGAGCACACCAGCCATTCCTATATAGGATCCAAACCTGCAGCAGGAGCGCCGCTGCGCTCCCAGCACCGCACTCTCCCGAGTGCGCCACGGGCTTGGCCCTACATGTTCATTCTTTTTGGTGTTTATTAAAATGTTTCAGTATAAACTCCTTGAAGGTACTAACCCTTAACCCCTCGGATATATAGTAAATATATTTTGATAAATGAATAAGTTATCTTGGAAGCAATATAGTGATGACAAAAAAAACCCAGGAATAATTTAGGTCATATTCCTTCACCAAACAGCACATGAATTGAGAAATTAAATGTCACACTGCACAAGTAACATAAACTCTGCCATACATTTTCTGCTATGTATGTGTTCAACTCTATTGTTTAGAACAAGGTTTCTCAACCTCAGCACTATCGACATTTTGGCCAGATAATTCTTTGTTGTGGGAGACTGTCCTGTACACTGTTGAATGTTCAGCAGTATCTGTCGCTAATGTCTACAAACACGATCAAATGTCCCCTGGAGTATAAAATTCCCCCGGGTGAGAACCACTGGTTTAGAGATAGATGACACTGTAAATGTCAATGGTCAAAGACAATAGTCAAAGTGATGCCCCCTGTGGAAGGCATCAAAAATTTGGGGAACAGTTTCAAGAATTTCAATATGACTGCTAGGAAACCCTCTAATCTAGGGTACTCCCATGCCTCCATTCCTCTCATCTGTAGTCAGTCCACTATAATTATTCAGCCTTAATCTTGTACAGATGATTTGTGGACAATCATTTGTTAGTTTCTTCAGTCCCATCTGGACAGCTTTAAAGATTGCAAACCCATTTCCAAGAGCTAGTTCCAGAATCCTACTGTGGCTAGTTATATGTACCACTACAATGTAACTGAACAAGACAAAGAAGACTGTTTAATTATACTGGTTGGGGACTTTTGGCTGAGTCACTCAAGGTAAAATTCCAACAGGTGAGATAATATAACATGTCCAATACTGAAGAGAAATGAGTGCATAAACATTTCTAGCTGTGGTTCTGACACAAAGACAAGCACATACAATGCTTATTAATGAACACATTTCTTTGTATTGTTCCTGGACAAAATGAGGAGACAAGTTAAATATTTAAAAGCAGAGTGCCTTAATCATGTTTTCTAAATTCAAAAATGCACTACTAATTGCCTTTAATGTTTGAAAAGTACTAACAACACATTAAGATTTCTCAAAACTCTTTTAAAGTTTTATGCAACAGAAACAAAGTAGAAGGAACTGATTTAAAAGCCTATAACAGAAGACATCCCTGCTTCAAGAGAAAAAACTCAATTAAAAGTCAAATTTTGTACAAAACACTGATACCAGTAACTCTCTTATCTCTACAACATTCAGCATCCTCATTTCCAACATACTATTTCCAATAAGTTTTGAGGACAAAATAGGAAAAAAAACATTGATAGAGTTTGGATGTGTTGTCCCTGCCAAAACTCATGTGGAAATCTGATCCCAAATGTGGCAGTGCTGGAAGCTGATTGAGTCATGGGGGTGGATCCCTCATGAATGGATTAATGCTCTCCCTGGGGGAGGAGGGGTACTGAGTGAGTGCTCACTCTATTAGTTCCTGCAAGAGCTGGTTGTTTAAAAGATCCTGGCACCTACTCTCTCTCTCTCTCTTGCTTCCTCTCGCCATGTGATCTGCTTGTACCCACCAGCTGCCTGCCACTTTCCACCATGAGTAGAAGGATCCTGAAAGGCCCATGCCAGATGCAGCTGTCCCAGAATAGAAAGCCAAATAAAGCTCTGTTCTTTATAAATTACCCAGTCTCATATATTTCTGTTATCGCAACACAAAACAGACTAATATAGAAAACTGGTATCAGAAGTGGGGTGTCTCTGCTGCAGCTCTAACCCCATGTTTCTGTTCAGGGTTGTTCTAGTGAAGACTCTATGTGGTGAATCCACCCCTGCAGCAGATCTCTTCCTGGGCCCCCAGGCTTTTCCATACATTCTTTGAAATCATAGTGGAAGATCCCAGGCCTTCACAGCTCTGGCATTCTGCAAGTCTGCAGACCTAACACCACATGGATGCCACCAAGGCTTCCAGCCTGTATTTTCCAAAGCTCCATGTCCAGCCAATTTACCCACAGCTGGAGTAGCCAAAGCAGCTGGAGTGCTGGTGCTAGAAGCAGTTTCCTATGGTGGTCCTGGGCCTTGAACCCGTGGAGGGCTCCTCAAGTCTGTTCCCCAAGACTATTCTTTCTCCCTGGGTCTTTGGGCCAGAAATGGAAGAGTTGGTCCCAGAGGCTTCTGCAATGCCTTCAGGGCCTTTTTCTCCTTCTCTTGATAATTCCTTTCCTTTGTACTAATTTTCTTAGCTAATGGTCACTGGACTGCACCACTGGATTCACTCTGCTTCTCTACCACATGGCCAGGCTACAAATTTTCCAAATCTTTATGCTCTGCTTCCCTTTTAAATTTTGCTTTACATCATGCCTTTTCTGCCATAACTCAGAGTAGGCTGTTAAAAGTAACCATGCAGCTTCCTTAATGCTTTACTGCTTAGTAATTTCTTCTGCCAAATATTCTGGTTCATAACTCTTAAGTCCCACCTTCCACAAAGTCCAAGGGCCTGGACACATGCAGCCAAGTTCCTTGCTATGGTGTAGCAAGGGTTATCTTTTGTCCAATTCCTGATAAGTTCCTCATTTCTATCTGAGACCTCGTCATCTGCATGGCCTTTACTGTCTACATTTCTATCAACATTCTGGTCACAACCATTTAACCAATCTCTAAAACATTCCAAACATTCTCTCATTGTTTTGTCTTCTTCTAAGTCCTCCAAACTCCTCCAGCTTTTGCCTAACACCGAGTTCCAAAGCCACTTCCACATTTTCAGGTATCTGTATAGCAACACCCCACTCCTCGGTACCAATTTTCTGTATTAGTCCGTTTTTGTTGCTTATAAAAAAGTACACTGAACTCAGTGATTTATAAAGAAAATAAAATTTACTGCTTACAGTTTCTGAGGCTGGGAATTCCAAAGTCCATCTGGTGGTTGTGACAGTGACTCAGGGGTCTCACAGTGCAAGATGGTGGAAGCAGAGAGAGCAGAGAGAGAGAGACAGACTCTCCTCTTCTTTTAAAGCCCTCAGAACCACACCCCTGACCACCATTTTTAATCCATTAACTACTGCATGGTCCTACAATCCAATCACCTCTTCAAGGCTCCACCTTTCAATTATCATAATAGGATTTCCCACCTTCCCCACAGTCACAGTGGGGGCTAAGTTTCTAATACATAAAATGCAGGAGATACAATTAAAGCTTCAATGAGTTTTGGAGGGACATAATTCAATCCACTACAAACATAAATAAATTTTGAAAATGATACAGCATTATTCTAATATAAGACATTAGCAGTAACTAGGCAAATGAATATAATATTACACAGAACTTTGATTTTCAGAATTAACAAAATTAGTGATAAGAAGTAAAATTAACACATTGTTCAAAACATGTCACTCTGACCAAACAATTTAATTTACTTTTCATTACTTGGAAAAAAATTTGCAATTTTGAATGTGATAAAGTACAACTGCAAAGCAATAATAACGCTAACATTTAAACTGTATAGATTTTCTAAATACTTACATTACTTGCAAACTTTCTGCTGTTAAATTATTCCACATGATTTCATTTGCCTGAAGATTTTCATTTTCTTCTAATAAGGAAATATCAAACTCAATATCTTCTTTAGCAGCCATTGTTCTAGTAAAGCATGCCAAATAATTTTGATCAATATGGATATGCTATCATAATATATCTTAGTACACACCAAAGTCAAAATATTTGCTATTATGCAAAATTACATTAACGAAGTAAACACAAATCATATAAATAAAATTAAACTATAGGCATCACAGATCTAGTCATGTACCTTAGTTCCCTCATTTGTAGAATGCAGATATTAACTAATAATCTTCTTTATCCTGTCACAATTCTAATGAGTATAAAATAAGATGCATGCATGGGAAAGAAACTGGTGTATCACAAAGTTTAATACACATATAAAGTCACAGTGTTATTATTACATATATGTTAAAAAAAGAAAATATAATTTCTTGGATGAAATATAAATTTAAGCAATGATAGAGTGAGAACTGGCAAATTTTGAAATATCATTATATAAATTAAATAGTTATCATCATTGACAAAGGACTTTGAAAATTAAAAGTAGACAAACTAATATAAAATATGCTATGTCCTAATAAGTTATTAAATATTTCTTATTTTAATTTGGTTAAATATTATATGGTAGAAAAAATAATACTGTCATTAACATTTACAGAGGAATGAAAATATCATACCTGTGAACATCTATGAAATTATTGTATTCTGTACTAGGATCTATCTGTTCAACTGACATTTCAATCTCTTTGTGGACATTCACTATTTCCTCTGTAACAAGACTGGTTATCTGGCTGTACTCATCAAATATACCTTTTCTGAAAATAAAAATAAAATTTTACAACATTTTAAAGTTTTATTTAGACAAACAAGGTCCCAAAAAGGATTAAGAGTAATAAACTTAAAAAATGTAATATCAATATTTATAGATGGTGGCTTCATGCACTACCTTATTTCATATACCTGGAGAGTAAAGAGAGGGATTATATAAATGTACAGATTAGCAATTTACATTTGATATAATACAGTAATTGCAAATGATCTAGAATAAGGCATTACCTTTTTGAACATGTATTTGATATGTCTAAAATATAGGACTAGTGATAAATTTTTATTTCTAAATATTCTCATAGAAATTTTGGATTCCACAATATGGAACTCTGATCAAGTCCTGTCTCTTTAACACTCCTTTCAAGTGACCACCACTTCCTCACATGCCCTCCATCTTGGTTCTTCTCTTGCTCGTGGACCTCAGCTCTTTTCCATATACTTAGTTCAACTGATTCTATACCTTCAATGACATCTAAATCTCTTCTCCTGATCTCCAGTCAGTAGTTATCAAAGTTATTAAAGTTATCATACTGGTCTAATAAATGCAAAAGGAAAAAAACTGTTCTATCACAAAGACCAGATCCCTACTAAAAAATTCCATGCTGTAAATATATGCCATCGATTAATAGTGGCTTTAACAGCAGGTGTGGACAGACAAGCTTATCCTGAACATACCCAAATAAATATAAAACATGGCTTGTTTTTCTTTTCCAGAATCATTTCTCAAAGAAAAGTAATCTTTACAAAAGCTCCCTTATTATGAAGTATTCTCTCAACTATTTTAAATAGCAAAATAATGTTTGGGTAAAAAAAAAAAAAAAATTAGATTTAAACTGCTTCAGGCAATGCTAGTTTCAAATGATTAAAGAAATCATCTGACAGACACAATTTAAAGAAAAGAGGATGGCAGAGAAATTTAATACAGATTTAGTCAATACTACTGGAGTAATACAGATTTAGTCAATATTCCTCCTCATGGTTGAATACTGAATAATATTAATGTAAATGAGCCTATCTAGATAACGCTTATAAAGCAATACAGTAAATATTTATGATGAGAAGATCATTAACATTCACCTTCAAGACAAATAGGAGGGAGAAGAAGAAATCTCCTAACATATAAATGGGTACTTGTCACATGGGATTCAATTTCAGTGATATCATCATGCTTGGATTTTTAAAATACTAGATCTAAAATAACGTATTACAAAGTAAAAATATGTTGTGGGAAACTATTATATGTGTCAAAAAACATTCTAGTGATGATAAAGATACTATTATTTAAAATTCATGTGAACAGTTTGAAAAAATATTGACTCATGAAATGAGTGGGAAAGGAAATATTTCTAAATCAACAATATGTAATTTAAAGTAGAGATAAGTAACTAAATTTCTGAATTACGTATTTTAAGTAGACATCTCACTACTTTACCAACACTTTGAAAAGTATACATATTCTAGTTGACTAAAAACACTTTATTTTATCTTCTTATTGTGAATATGGAAGATCACCTAAAATTTACGCTTACTTATACACAAGTATGTTTCTAGTTATCTTCACTTTTACATAAAGAGAAGCAAAAGCAAGTCAAACAGAGTCTGAAAGACAGTAGACAAATTTGATCTCCTAATTTTGAGGTTCTGGAAGTCATTTTTGCCCAAGAAATATTGGGAACCTTTATCCCTTATCAGAAATATTTGTATGTAAGTGAAATAACATAACACAAAGATAGCTAGTTATACTAAATCTGTTATGGCACCAAGGAGCCCTTCAAAGGAAACAATGAAGCCATTTATTAAGTTTAATTAATATCAGGATAACAGTTGATCAAGTATTAAGAGATTTTTTTTTAACATTTCCCCTTTTGAATAATTATTAAAATAGATGTGTTGTGCAGCACAACTTGCAAAGTTTTACAGAGAAGAACATTTCTATCATAGTATAATAAAAATCTCCAGCTTTTGGTGGCCCAGGTGTTCCTTGACTTGTAGAAACCTAATCCCAATTTCTGCCTCTTTCTTCACATGGCTTTCTCTCTCTCTCTCTCTCTCTCTCTCTTTCTGTGTGTGTGTGTGTGTGTGTCTGTCATCTCCTCTTATAAGGACTCAAGTCATCGGATTTTGAGACTACTCTAATTCCAGGATTATCTCATCTTGAGATCCTTAACTAATTACATCTGCAAAGGCATTTTCAAATAAGATCACATTCTAAGCTTCCACTTGCACATGAATTTGGGGGATATGCTATTCAACGCACTGCATCTTTCCCATGGAAAGAGTGCTGGATTAATAAGAAGACCGAGCTAACTTCAAGTCCCAGATCTGCCACCTCTTATCTTTGTGATCTTGAGCCATTCCTGATTTGTCTGTCACAGATACTCTGGCTATAACCTGTTCTTCCTACTCTTCAGGTACTATAAATAACAAGAGAGCAAATGAGCAAATGCACACAAAAGGGCTTTGCAAACTACAATGTATTGTGTAAATTGAATGTTTTGTTTTAGAAATTATCATTTTACCTTTCACAGTTACTATGTGTTGGGAAAATATAGGAAAATGGTCAGGGCCCCTCAGATGTTCAGAATCTTGCTGAACATTTGATATAAATATGAACATGTGCCCAGGTGTTCCTTGGTTATTGTCTAATGTAATTGAGCATGTGCACCCAGGTGTCCTGGGTTTTGGACTTAAGTATAAAGGACGAGTGGCTCTGATCCACGCTTTCCCCCACCACCCTCAGGATGGCCCCGGGGGTGCCATGGGGAGGCCTCTACTGCTGCTGGAGGCTACTGCTGAAAGCTGTTGCTACCAGTGTCCCTGGGACCCTCTGAGAGGCCGCCACCACTGCCAGACCTGCAAGCTGCTGGACCTGCAAGCTGCTGCTGCCATTGCTGAGGACTGAGCTTGTGTCATCTGCCAACAGCTTCTGGGATCTTTCCCAATAACATAACATGGTCCTGCGTGTGAGGGGTCTGGGGACCCTGCCTGTACAATGGGTTTGAAAGGTCTGAGCCCTAGCTCTGACAATACAAATGGAAACTTGGTATAACTAAAATAATGAAACATTTTGGCTTTAGTTATGATTTGCCTTACTCGGCAACTGGCGTAGTTGTGTACCTTTACACTTTGGCACCTACTAACTTATTCAATATTCAGGCATCCTCATATCATAACCTCAAAAATGCTCACAAACATCTTTCATATTTATTTATTGCTACATTTCAAAATATACTAAACCTAGGAACTCATGTGCTAATTTATGTAATTACAGATAAAGTATAGAATATAAGCACTTGCATTTAACTGGCCAAAGTTCCTTCTCTCATAATTCACTACTTATTTGTGAACTTTATCTCTATCTGAAAGATAACCAACCACTTAGTTCTCCTTCTCTAACTCTCCTTCTCTACTACCCCATTTCCTTTCTCTCTTCCCCAACCCTACTCCTAGCCCACAGCAACTCTAACACTGAAGGATTCCCCTACACACATTTCCTTTGAAAGAAAATTCAATCTAGTCATTCAGAAAGTGCTAAGCCAGCTAATAAAATGGATAAAGTCCCCCAAAGGGTGGCTTATTTTTTCTGCTGTCTGTTTCAATGTACATGATAAACATGGGCACATTTAACTTATTGATTAAATTCTACTGTTAGGTCCTTAAAGGAAAGAATTGTGGCTTGCTCATCTCTATATCCCAAAGCACCAGGTAGCGTGCTCTGCACACAGTAAAATTTCAAGAAACATATGTTGATTTTAATCTCACACAGAAAAAAAAGAACAAGAAGCTGTCAGGTAAACCTTCAAAAATTTCTTTCCTTGAGGCATCTTCTCATTTGTTCAAGATTTAAATACCAACCCTCTGGAAGCAGATATTCATTTCTTAACACTTGTCAACTTGTCAATTTTTTTTCATTTAAATTTCCAGCTAACCAGAACAAAACAAAAATATACTAAAGAAGGGCCATTCTCAGGACTAACTAAAAGATTTAGGAGATCAGCACATCTGAAGGGACACCAGAAGCAAAAATTAAGAAGGACTAAGGTAAAACAGGTCTGAGATACCCATTGGGCTGGGTCAATAATGAAGCTTACGAAACAAAAGCTTAACTCAGAGAAAATATGCTGAAATCATTTTATGAAGGAATTTTATGATAAATAGGAAATGTATCTTACAGTGCTTTTATCATTTCTTCTTGCATCTTTTGTAAAGAGTCCAGAAGCAGAGGAAGCGTAGTGTCATAATACTGATTCTGATGAAGCTGTGCCCCTTTCAATGCCAATACATACTGATTATGTAACATATGAAGTTTCATTGTGGCTTTATCATAGCGTTCCTTGGCCTTTTCAGTTTCCTTCCCTGAAGAAAACATTGAATAATGTTAGCAAAGAGATAAGATAAAAAGTCTTATCTTCACTATGTGCAAAAAGGATTACCACTATTTTACGTTATTTCACACATCTTATATGAATAATCAGCAAAAGTTTATTGAACATATATACTATGTGCACAGCTTTACGCAAAGAACTATTTAGCCAGTACTTAGCACATAGGCTGCCATGAAGGAGGCATTCAGTATAGTAAATTCTTGGTGAATAAAGGTCAATATATATAACACAAATCTTCAAGGAGCTTATAAAACAGTGCACATAAAACTGTATAACTGAGAAAACAAGCAAGTTTGTATAAATAATATTACATTTTGAGGTCTGTCTGAGATATGAGTAAAGACAAGAGTAGTCAGAGGAGGTTTGTGTAGAAAACAGATCCTTAAAAGATGGGGCACATCTGGAAAAAGTATAAGAAAGATAGACAATAGTTACTCCCTCTCATCTTCTCTTTTCCCTTCATTCCTTTCTTCCTTTCATGCAATGAATATCATTGACTGAACTCTGCTAGGAACTGTGCTAATAAACATTGAGAATTCAGTATTTGGCAAAACAGAGTCCTTGACATAGAGCCTGGTGAACTGAAATACTGAGTGTATACATGGAAAGAATAAGTAATGTTACATAGGCAAGCAAAGAGATAAGCTTGCCTGAAGAAGATGGCAAGTTTTGAGGAAGTAAAGGAAATAAACATGTATAGATAGGGCAATTCCAGGTATTGAATGATTAAAAATGAAGCAGAGAAATTCAAACTTGATATGGGAGAAGTCTAGGAGATACTGATAATGTTATGAATTAAACCTTTTTGTGGTTCCTTTACTAAAGTTTAGAAAATATTTACAGATTGCCAATATAAGTCAATGAACATATAAATATAGGAAAATTTTAAGATCTTAAACTTTTGATGCAAATTGAACAAATGTTTCTTGTCAATTTGGATTTAAGAAATAAGCTTTTCAACAGATTTATTAATTTCTACCTCTTTCCAAGGAATTCCTCCAAATGAATGCTCTCCCCAGAAATAGATCTATGTTAAGAATTTTGGATGCCAGAGGCTCTCCTCTGCTGCAATTCTGCTTAAACTCAGCAACCATCTGATTCCCCACTTGAGAATCTCTCTAGCCCAGGGCAAAAAGCAGAGAGAAAATGAAGGTTTTTGCAAAGAGGGGATACTTCAGACCCCCAGAGAATGCCAAAGAAAAGCAACTGAATGAGAAGTATAATTTTCTCGTCCTTCTCATCATCCCTCTAATTCTGAGGCACAGAAACCACATGCAGATGATATAAAAGGAAACAAGCCTTCCAGTGGACTAGTATGTCTCTACCAACAAATTCTAGTGTTTGGAGATACCAGAACCTATCGCTGACTACTCCTCGGGAGCTGCACATAATTATTTTACACAGTACAATCCTTTAGCCATAGCCTGTTAGCTGGCTCCTGCACATAGGGATATTAATAATTGCCCAGGTTATTCACCAAATGTTGCCCTAGATGATCTATTTCACTTCATAACATAAAGAACTTCTCAGTGAAAAAATAATTTTTTCACCAGAGTATCTTTCCTAACCCCTCTCACTGCTGACTGGAAACAGGTTCTAACACTAGAGTGGCAGGTGGAGAGCAAGTATATTAAGTCAGTTCTGACCTGAAGGAAATCAGAAAAGAAAAAAAACGACTAAACTTCAACCACTAAAGAAATTGTTTTTCATACTTCTTTTACTACCACCCACAGGATACATTTTATGCCATGAACCAGTAAATAATTATATAAATATTAAAATACATAATTTAAATATGAAATAATAATTCTACTTACTATGAAGTACACTCTGTTATTTTTAAAAATTCTATTCTATTTGAATTTGGATTTCTTAAAATGTTCATCAGAATCCAATAAGGTTTTTGCTTCAGTTAATATAAATCCCTGAAGAGGTTTTAACTCACTCTGTATAGACTTGGAATAAATTTATTAGCTTAGTAATTAATAAATCACTTCAATTATACTAATCATAAATGGTTTTTAACATTCTCAGGAACACATCATCCCACATGTTCAGTTACTATAATAATTTTCCATAGAACGATATAATAGCATTTTTATTCATGAATATTGCTACTTAGCATCCTTTTTGCAGAAATACATTTCAAAAAAGTCTCCAGGACCAATGCAGTTGACACACCTATGGCCAGCCCCACGGCCTTCTTCTAAAAATGACCACCCTTTTTGTCCCCACCCACACGAGTCAGGAGGAGACTCCTATATGAAGCTGACACCCAAGATGCATGCCTGACCATATAGGAACCAATCTTTTCACTAGAAGGTAAGTCACATTAATGCCTGAATGAGAGTAAAAGCTCCTAGCTCCTGCTACAGAAGAAGCCGGAGGAGACCAGGTACTGTCCTTTCAGAGGCCCATTTCAAGGTTTTTGGTTTTTTTAATTTTTGTTGTTTTTTTTTTTGTTTCGACTTACCATTTTTTAAGTTAGTTTGTTTTTGCTACTTGAAATTGAACAAATTAATTTTGACAACGGACAGTTGGAAATGGTCAAGTACAATTATCCAGATAAATTAATTCCAAGTAATAAAGACATTTTCTACAGTCTACATGTTCATAATAAAATAAAACAAGCAGTTATCAGACAAAAATATTTGAGTACTATATTCTGTTGTGCTAATTTTTATTGTTGGTTCAAAAGGTATTAACTAATGAATTCAATGAATTCCAAATTCTGTGTGATGTTTTCAAAAACAATTACATTTTTATATAAACTCTATTATTTCTAAATAATTTCTTAAATGTTTTAGTCTAACTTCAGGAGACAAGCTCTCCACAAAAACATTTTCGTGGAGACGTTTAAACCATTAAACTACCATCTGTCCTCCTATTTGCAGATTTTTAAACTGCACACTATCCATCTGTTTTCCTAGCTGGTGCAGAACGATTCACTAGATACACAATACTCAACTAACTAAGATTTTATAATCCAAGATAACGTTAGAAAAGTTAAGAATTTCCCAGATACTTTTTTTTTCTTTATCAGATGTAGTATATGACAAACAACCTGAAGAAGACTATTATATCCAAAATCTAATTACCAACGGCTTATCAGTAGTCATTAACATGATTTAGAAAAAAATTTAATGCCTTTGAAAATACACAAGGAAGAATTATCACATTAAAATAATAATAATAATAATAAATTGTTCAGAAACACCTTCAGGTTTAAAACTGATTTGGGCGTCATACATGAATAGGTTTTGGGGTCGTACTCTACAACTCATCTTACTTCTACATTTGGTTATCAGGTATGTCTATGCATGCACACTACCCACCAATCTATCTACACCCCTCCCATGTATGTATGAACAAAGAATTTTTAAAACATGCTCACTTGCCATGAGTTGGAAAGGGATTCTATTGTACTTTTTGCTGATTTGTTTTAAAATAAATATTTAGGGTTCCATAGAGACCATATAGTAAATTCCAGAAATGTTAACACTATGTGAAAACCAAAGTTACAAATAAAATTTTTAAAATACCTTTCACTTAACAAAATTATTGTAGAAAACTATATAGCAAGATTCTTGCCATATCTATGTGGTTCAGAATATCTCAGATCACTAGCATACTTTCTTAACTTTTAAATAACTACATATGAGCTTAAATTTAATGTGAAGTACACAGAGTAAATAAATTATTATTGATAGACTCAGAATCATATCTCTGTTGCTGTATGCTTCTCTTTTTAACAATAAGAGGCACTGAAGCAGGGCATGGAGTTGTTCTACGTGTTGTCAATTAACGGGGAGGAAAACATCCAATTTTTCCTCCTCCACAGAATGAAATTCACAGAGAGACTGAATTATAATTCTTTTGCCACCACTTGTTGACAAATCTGTTTAATGTTTTGTAATAACAGAATGTGTAAACAACATGTCGTGCCATCAACAATATTATGAAGCTAGTAAAACTCAATTATGTAAGTTTGACATTTACAAGAGACCGGCTACTCATTAAGCTAGTCTAGAAAGTCAAGTATTTTTTATTATAAAACTTCTGAAGTGTTTGCCATTTGTCAGATATTATGGTAGAAAGCCTCCTGATAATAAATAAGAACTGATTATTTTCCAAAAATAAAGCACCTACAAGTAGACTGTGCTTTGATTTGGATAACTAAATATTCTACCACCTTACATTTTTCCTTTCTTTTAAAGATTTTTCCTCGACTTCATAATTTTTACTTATTACTCTGCAAATGCTACCCTAGGCGCATTGAGTGAGAAGAAAATGAACAGAAATTCATCTTAATTTGTAAGTTACTTGGGCCAAATGTACACTTATGTTTTTTCAAATGGAAGTTAAATTCAAATGTGATATGTGAAAACAATGAATGAGCTACCTATTTACTCAGTGCTGTTCTGACAAGAACAGAATTAAGTCAGTTTCAATTTCAGCTTCTCCTCTGATTAGCTAGCTGTATAAACCCAGTAAGTCAATTAATCTAAATTTTAGCTTCTAATTTTTAATCAGAGTTATATTATCTTGGAGTTACATTATCTGCCCTTCCTAATTCTCTGGAGTTGTGACAGAGATCAAAGAGAAGAAAATTGTCAAAATGCAGTTAATAACAAAGGCTAAATAAAGCACAGAATTTGGAAAGCCAAAAAAAAAACAAAAAACAAAAAACAAAACTCTGTAATCATAAGCTCTTATAAAGCATTAAAAAATGCAATTGGTGTATTCATACTTTGCTACTTTTAATAAATTTCCTGGTATAAGAAAATTTGATATATCAATCAAGAAATATTTATTGAACATTTATTATGGGTTTTAAACTGTTCAGGGAACTGAAGTAGTGATATGCTATTTTAAAATTTTATACAAAACACAACTTAAAGAGTAAGCTCTCCAACTCTATATAATATCATTTCCTAGCATATACAGTGATTGCTAGATTCAATTGACTCACAGACTTTTAATAATTGGTAAACGGAATAAGTCCAAACCTATATTCTATAATGTAACAAAACTGTGAATGTGGAATTCTGGGTACCTGGGATAGTGGCAGCAGTGTAATTCTTAATATCCCACATATCATCCAACCATATAATAGTAAATGAAAAGAAAAACAAATAAAACCTGCACCCTCAGCATAACTAGTAGGCCAAGAAAGTCCAGATTTTATATTGGCTATGAGTAGAAAAATAAACACCAGATCTCTGCAAATGATCTCTCACCCTCCCACTGCAAGTCTTCCTGGAGACCAAAGGTTACACTGGGAAAGAAAAAAAAAAGGAAGAGAAGAGACATCAGCATGCTTAAGACTGACCTAAAATTACCAGCAGACAAAGAAGGTCCACTGTACATGTGAAAATAAGGAAAAAGTGTAGTGGTAGATCACAACACTGACAACAGGAAAGGGACTTGAAAGTGCATGGGAAAGCAATCTTAGAAGGGTTTTCAGAGGTAGAAATGGTTAAAATGAAAATAATTTGGAAACTGTGAAGGGAAAAAAGAAGCAAGAGAGGAAAACAAAATCCTTCAGAATAAAAAAAAATAATTAAATAAGAAGACACAGAAATCCTTGTCAAAAATGATGGAGGGTATGAGATTTTACTGTACTTGCAAGCTACCAAGTTAGCTGCCACAGTTTCATGGATGCTGGCAGAAGACACAAGATTCCTGGGACAGATAATTACTCACAGCGATATCAGTAACTACAGTATCATTATTTGTAGGGGGGGAAACATAAAGTCAAATGGCAACTGACAAACTAGTAGAAAATATTTGCAACACACATAACAGAGAAATGGTTATTAATTATAACATAAAAAGAACACTTAGAATTTTAAGAAGAAAAAAAGACCAAAACTCCATAGAAAAATATGGGCAAAAAGGAAATCACACAAAATTAAATAAATAAATATTTTTAAATGTCCTTTAAACATATGCAAAAATGGTCAACCTCACTCCCTCAATCATAATAAAATAAATGCAAATTAATACTACACTAAGATACTACTCTTCACCTACAATATTAGCGAACACTGCTGGTGAGGCAGTGGAGAAAGAAACACTCATACATTTCTGATGGGAATGCAAATTCGTATAATCCTTATAGAAGGAAATTTGGGAATATCTAACAAAATTACATGTATGTTTTTACCTTTTAACCTAGCAATCACACTTCTAGAGATTTATGCTTAAGGTATTCCTACAATCACACACAAATACTCACACACACACACACAAAAACCACATGCACAAGGTATTCATAGTAGCAGAGTACTTAACAGGAAAAATTAGAAATAAGCTATATATTTCCATACGCAGGAAAGTGTTTGAATAAACTTATAATGAAGTGCTATGCAGCTATTAAAAAGAATGAGAAAGCTATCTACAAACTTCAATGTTGTGATTTTCAGGAAAACAATTATCATAGTACAGTATTTTTTGTGATTAAAAGAAACAAAATCAACAAGGATAAGAGAAGGGGGAAGAAACTTAAATGGAATACAATAGAAACAAACAAACCAAACTGAATGCACAGTGAATAACATGACCACATTAAAAAGAGTGGAGAAGAACTAATCTAAGTAACTAGAAAACAGTATTCGACTACCACAGAAGACTAAAGACAAAAAGAGCTCCAAACAAATACAGAACGGTAGCTTGTAAGTTTCATCTTCCAAAAGCGTGAGCTAGTGATACTGAAATTATTTTCTGTGTATTCTATCATTGAGAAAATAAGTAAATACATTGTGAATAATGGAAGCTAGGTTTCTCACTGCGTTATGTAAGTTGCAAATATGTAAACAGGAAAAGATGGAATAAACTTTATAGTGTTAGATTGGAATCAGAAGTATCAATGCAAACCCTTCAGTTTTAATATGGATAGATCAAAAGACATACAGGCACAGATGTACATGAGGGTATGTGTATGTGTGCTTATTTCTTATCTCTGTCCATTGAGATGACCTAGAACAAAGGCAATCCAGCAGCAATGAGCACACCTAGGGCCCAGATATTATTTTCTAAATACCTTTCACTACTAAATACCATTCTCCACCTTAGAGAAACAGAACCCTGGAGTAGGAAAAGTATAAGATGAGCCATGTCAAAACGATAGAGGAGCCAATAGGAAGTGGCTCCCAGTCGCCAAATCTGACCATGATAATATACAACAATAATACAGGATTACAACTCTTGAACAAAATAAGAATCCATGAATTCACACTAATGTAGTCAATTAATACATAAATTTTTTAAAAAAGAGAAAAAGAGAGAGGAAAAAGCCCCTTTCTCCCTTAAAACCAAATTAATAAATGTAAAAAGAATGATGGAATTAGAAAATTACCATTTCACAATTACCATAATAATACTTGATTTAGGCAAGAACCATCAATAGATGGTTCAATTGTGGGTACAAATTTGAGGAGTCACGTCTTATTTATATAGTGTCAAAGTCTTCCCTACAATATACTTATTAATTACAAAGGAAAATGAAAAGGTAACTTTACTGTGGGAAAATCAGGCAGATACTACATTAACTAAATGATCAAATTAACATCCAGTAATGGGACAAACTGACATTGTATACCTGATATAATGCACTGAGAAGAACAGAATGTCATTTCCATGGTATTCCTATGAAAAATAAATAACTTAAATATTATGCTAAAAAAAAGTAATATTCTACAAAATAAATATTAAGTTTTATGAACCATAAAAAAAAGACTATTAACTGTTCTAGTGTAAAGGAGACTAAGAAGGTATGACAACTGAATGACTGTATATGTACACACATACACACATACATATCTACATACATATGCACCACATACCGAGAAAAAAAAGGATAAAGCAAATGTGATAAAATATGAACACTTGGAATATACGGTAATATATTGTATATGGTAATTCTCTGTACTATTCTTTCAACATTTATGTAGGTCTAAAATAATGACAAAATAAAAATTAAAAACAGAAAGCTGTGAAAATCTGATCAAAATTTAAAAGTATCCGAATACTTTTTTTTTTTTTTTACTATATTTATCATTACACAATGTAATCATTTTTGTGGCCCTTTACCAATTTGAATACTCATTATATCTAAAGAATTGGCATTATTTAAACAACAGATGAAAAGCCTCAATGATTTATTCTTTAAATATCAAAATACTAACTTTCCAGTATAGTAAAGAAAACTTTGTTTTAACATGTATGTTTCCAAGCAGGTATGTTTCCACTATAAGTAATATGAATAGGCAAAGAAGCCACGATTAAAAAAAACCAAATATATATATATATATATGTATATATATGTATGTATATATGTATATAAAATTCTACTTTAGAAGACTACTCAAGTGTGTGAAACAACAACATTTACAGCAAACTAAGTGCATTCATCCTTTAAATATTCATCCAGAATCGCTGGTGTCCTAGGTTCTGTGAGGGATACATATTCACAGTCTCCTCCTAAAAGATAGTTGACAAGAATATTAAAATGGAAGCTCACCAAACAGTCATCATAATGTTAGTATACAATTGTAGAAGAGGGAGTGCAGAGATTATCATTAATTTACCGCAGACAACTAGTCACTGTCCTCAAACTCCTCATAATTTACTACAATAAGAAAGTCTATCTAATAAGTTGATGAACATTTCTTCTAGAGAAGAAACAGATAATATTGGTTGCCTGTGGAGGAAAAAACTGGGTACTGGGTGGGAGAAAAACTTTTCATTGTATTCTTAATGGTTTGTACCTTGTGATCATGAAATATGAACAATGTGAGTGTGAAGAGGGAGCCCATGAATCCCATTAAGAAACAAAAATTAATCTGAAGACAACTTTCACAAACTTTTGCCAGTGCATCTAACCTCTCATCTGACTCTATATTTGGCCTTCTCTCTTAGGCTATTACTATAAATAAACTGTCCTTGTTCCTAGCTAAGACCAATCTATTCATTAGGGTACTAGATTTATCCCCTCTCACCTGCTCCGAGACATTTCTCCAGCAATTCTTCCTTCATTTCTGTTGCCTCATCTGCTTTTCTTTCTCTAAGGGAGCACTTTCATGAGCAAACAAGGTGCAATAGCTCCCAATCTTAAACTAAAAAAAAAAAAGAAGAAAAAAACCCAAAAAACTCCCTTAACTGCACTCCTTCCTCTATTTCTCTACATTTCCTTTATTGTAAAACTTGAAAAGATTTGTTGATACTAGCTATCTCGTTTCTTTCCTCTCATTCCTCTTTAAACTCATCCCATTTAGGCTTTTCCCTCTACTATGTCACTAAAATTGCTCTTGTCAAAGTCACCAATAACCTATACTTAGCTAAATCTAAATCTTAGTGCTCATCTTGTCTCAGCAGTATTCAACCTAGCTGATCACTTGCTCTTCCTTGAAAACCGTTTCCCCCCATTTGTCTTCCAGAATAGAACATTTGTTTGGTTTTCCTTCTATCTTGGTCTTCTTTAGAATTTACTTTTCAATTTACTCCTTATTTTACCGACTTCTTAATATTGGGCTCAATCTTAGTTAGGACACTTCTTTCTTTCTGTCTCCTTTCATACCACTGGTATGTCATTAAGTCCCGTGGCTTTAAACAGCAACAATATTCAGATTTATAGTTCTACTTCAGACTTCTCCCTGGAACTACAGAACTACATATCAAACTACAAACTTGACATCTCCACTTAAGCATCTGATAGAAATTTCAAAACCAAGCTCCTGATCTTCACTTATGAAATTGCTCCTCCCACATTTTTTCCCATCTCAGTTAATACCAAAGCCACTCTTCCAGTTGCTCAGGCCAAAAATCTTGGAATCAGCCTTAATTTCTTTTTCTCACACACTACATCCAATTCATCAGCAAATCCTTAGGGTCTACTTTCAGTACATAGTCAATCCCGATTGTCTGTGGCCTCTGTATTTCTGAATTCGCCTATTGCCTAAAATTTATTTGTAACCCCAAAATCAATATGTGGATTATTTTCAAGGCCAATTATGGGCATGCCATGCAGAGAGAAGCGATAATTTGAGTAGAGGCACAGGTTCTCAGCTGAGTTTGAACAAGGTTATGATCCGCCTTTTTGTTTCAGCTTTCATACTGTGAAGAACTGTCCTTTTGCAGTCTACTTAGAACCACATTTTTCATGTCTCTATGCTTCTTACCAGTAATTTCACTACTTAAAATGAAGTTGAGCACAGGGTTAAAGTGCAGTCTAGTGTCCTACACTCAAGAAGGCTATGCTGTGTCTTATGGAAAAAACACCTGTGTTAGATAAGCTTCTTTTATTTATGAGTTATAGATAGCACTGTTGCTTGTGAATTCAACGTCAATCAACAATGTATATTAAATAAAATGTTTTTAAATGGGAACACGCATAAAAAAATTATCTATTGATAAGTTGTCAAAAATGTTTTGAACTTGCTTACAGGAACCAAACCTCTTTCTATCCCCTAGGAGCAATGACTCAGTACTTACTAATTCAATGTTTACAGTGACTTCATGGAACTACCATGAGTAACAAGAGTCAATTGTATATCCAGATTTTGACCACTTCTCCTGAGACTACCCAGGTCCAAGCCAGCATGACCCCTTGCCTGGATTATTGCAACAGGCTGGAAGTAACCGGTCTCCTTATTTCCATCCTTCTTCCACTCCTCAGACTATTCTCAACAAGGCTACCAGAATTACACTGTTAAAATGTAAGTTACTTCAAGTCACTCCCCTGCTCAAAACCCTCCTCTGGCTTCCCACCTTACTCACAGTAAAAGCCAAAATGTTTCAGAAGAACTACCAAGATCTTATATAATTTGTGCCTCCCTTGCCACTCACCATCTTCTTCCTCTCTGAATTTATTTCATACCTCCACACCTTTCCCTGCCAATCAACTCAGTTCCAGCCACACAGGCATCTGAGCTGTGCTTCAAATGTGCCAGACATGATATGATCTCAATGACCTAGCTTTGGCTATTCCCTCTACCTGAAGTGCTCTTTGCCCCAGATAATAACCTGATTCACACTCTCTCTTCCTTCACTCTTCACTTAATGTTTCTTTCTCCACAAAGCATTGCCTGATCATTCTCTCAGTACCCTATCCACTGACCTTGTTTCATCTTTCTCCATCATACTTACCACCATCTAATATACTACGTTTCACTTACTTGTTTTATTTTTATTTATTTTTATTTTTTTGGCAGCAGGCCAGTACAGGGTTCAGAACCCTTGGCCTTGGTGTTATCAGCACCACACTCTCCCAAGTGAGCTAACCAGCCAACCCTATTTATTTTATTAATTAGCTATCTTCTGCTCTAAAATGTTAAGCCTCATAGAAGCAGGGTTTTCTGTTATGTTTTCTTAATTCCAACATTTCCTAGTTCGAAGAACAGTGCCCAGCATATAGCAAGCACTCAATAACAGTTCTTAAAGGAATGAATTAATATAGTTCTTATATGAAAAACAAAATTTAAACAAATAAATTTTTTAAAAAATTAAAAGTTACAGATTACAATTTTGCCTTCTGCTATTTTAATCATGTTGTTTAAACTACCAATATTACTTTCTGATGCTTATATCATCTTTCAATAATGAAATACAAAACTAATGTTGCTAAAAATCTCACCTATAAAATGTAGGAGGAAAATCAGCAAAAGAATATAACTTCTCTTAATCTCTTTGTGTGTGAAATTTAGCTTTGTTTATTCAACAAAACTAAGCAAAGTAGGGACAAATCAAATTATTGTGCTTTTACTTTATTTTTCGGAAGTTAGGTTAAGAATATAAATAAATCATGTAGCATATTCCATCCCACATAATATTTTACATTTAATGAGAATATTATGTCATCCCAATTTCTGCACAGCTTTAACCCAATGCAAATTAGATTAATAACTGAGAGAGTCATTACTCTAAACGGTCTTATAAAGTTCCTATCATATTAAGCTCCACAAAGGGAAAAGTATTCGTGCCATAGATTAAGTTAGCTGCTGATATTAAAAAAAAAAAGCGAGAGAGAGAAAATCTCTCACTTTCAGGTTACGTTAACAGAACTAACGATCAGCACCCACAGCTTGAACTCTATTTGGTCGTTAGCAACTATTGTATCTAAAATGCATTTTTTTTCCATATGTTCAACTGAGAGATAAATGTGAATTCCAGAGTATGTTCTAGAGGACCTCAGTACATCACTCATACATGATTCTGATGTTTAAATTTATCCAAGATACACAGATAACTGAATAAGAAGGCCAGTTGCCATTCTCAGTACACTCGAATTGTGGAAATCAACTAAAAGAGCTTTTAAAAAGGCATATTCTTTTTTTTTTAAATTTGGATTTATTTAATCATAAATTTAACCATCTGTCTCAAGGCTGGACTCATTTGAAACTGGTTTCATAATTAAAGTACTCTAAAGAGAAAACTCAAAGGATCTAATCAATTTTAACTGGCTATAAAATATCACAGAACTATTCATAATGCCTGAAGAGGCAATTTAAGAAAATCCACTTCCCAAATGCAGAAAAATTTACTTTTAAATAAGACTTGCAGCTATTCCCCACAGTTCTAGCCGTAGGTACGCTCTTACTCTGCTTAGGTTAAGTGAGGGCTTGTAAATTATCAGAGAGTTTGCCAATCCTCTAGCACTCTTTTTTGATTCTCGTAAAGAAAAAATAATTAGAAAGAGAGTTTGTTTTCCCACTCACGTTATAAAAGGGAGTAAGGAAAGCTCCTTTCAAGCTTCTCTAGACTGATTGTCATGGGCATGTGTAACGCAGAGTAGCTCATCTTATTTTACTTCTTTTTCCTGATTATGATATGTGATAAGGCAGAAGCATTCAGACTTCTAATCATGTAAGAGAAGGCTCCACAAATACGGTTGTGGGTATTTTGAGGCTTGGTAAATATAAAACCCTAGCATAATTCTAGTCACACAGAATCAATTAAGGTAAACTACATCAGAATACATAACTAGGAGGCAGTAATTTGGAACATCTTTTCTGATACTTCAGTATATCTTCAAGTAAACTATAAAACTTCAAAGCAAAATCATATTTAAATTCACTTAATTCAATACCATATGGTCCAATATGGTATTGCTTAAATCTTTTCAAAATTAGCATTCATTACATTTACTCTTAAAAAACTTTTTTCACTTTGGAAAAAAGTGCTACATGGCATATGCACAAGGGCCTGCATTTAGGTAGAAGGTGATGTATATTTTCTACAACATGAACAAGTGGCAGAAATAGTAAGCCCAAAATATCTAGAAATGAATAAACTCACACAACTCTCTGAACAAATGAGGAAGGAAGATGAAGTCCACTAAGAATCTAAAACTTAGTTTGATGTGCTTTTGTCTTTCATTATCACTAATAAAGTTTGATTTAATTCATGTTGTTCATAGGAAGAAATAAAACTAACAAGGCCATGAACATTAAAGTCAGCCAGACTTGGCTTTAACCAATTTTATTTATTTTTTCCTCCATAAAATACTTTAAAATTTGTGTCTATAAGAATTTTCCAGAGAAAATACCTAGCATTATAAGTCACCATTATCAATTTTTTTAATACAAAAAATAACAACGTAGTGAAACCAATATTAGTTTCATAGGATCTGCCCTAAACAGAAGATAAGTGCAATAAGCAGAGTACAAAGATATTCTTTGTAGCAATTTTCTTAAGAAATACCTTGAGAAGAAAATAGAATAAAAATAAACCTTGAAAGTTTAACATTTTCTAATAGAAAAACAAATATTATCCCAACTTAAAAAGATAGATAAATCATTTTCATTCAAGTTTCATATGAAAATTTTTACTTATTTCACATGAGATCAAAAGACAAACACAAAAAATAATTGAAAGTACTTGTGTACATTAGTGAACCTAAACTTCTAGAATCTCTTGAAAAATAATACACTATAAAAAAATTCCCTATGTATAATACACAAAGACTAGAATTACTGAACTTATACAAAAAAAAAATCAGAAACATCTTAACTGGAATTCTCAGATTAATATACAAAACAAAACACACACGTGAAAAAGTTTTTTATAGCTATCATACAGAAAAAAGGAGGGAATTATAAATTTTAAGGCAAAACAGTAACTCAAAAATGGCACTACTACATGATTATTAAACTTTAATATTTTCATACACAAAAGTTTATGATTCTTCTCCCTTTTGTGGAGAGACAAATGTTCTACAAGACAATGTTCTACATTTTTTCCTTTCACTAGAAGTCTTACGACTTTAAAAATGTTAATGAAACCCAGTCTGCACAAAGTAAAATTCACAAAGTCTGGCATCTCATTGAAAGCTATCAGGCACGTAAAGAAGCAGGAAAATCTACCCAAAATGAGGAGATAAATGAATCAATTGAAAGTAGCTGACACAGATGTTAGAATTAGCTGCCAATGACATTAAAACAGTTATTACAATGATATTCCATATGTTCGAAAAGTTTAGTAGAAACATGGAAGATATAAGAAAAAACCTAAATCATTCTTATGGAAGCAAAACCTATACTGCCTGAGACCAAAAATACACTAGATAGGATTAAAGGTAAACTAAACATTGCAGAAGAAAAGATTAGTAAACTTGAACACGTAGCCATAGAAACTAACCAAAAGGAAATAGAGAAGAAAAAAAAAAAGACAGGAAAAAAATGAACAGAGCATCAACAGGTTGTAAGACAACTACAGGCAGCCTTGTATATGTGTAACTAGAGTCTCTGAAGGAGAGGGGAAAGAGAAAGGAGTCAGAAAATACATAAAGAAATAATGGCCAAAACTTTTCCAAATTTGATGAAAACTATAAACTCTCAGATGCAAGCTCAAAAAACACAAACATAAGAAATAAAAAATTTTTAAAAAACTATAGCAGGCAAAAGATGATCAAATTGCTTAAAAATCAATCTTAAAAGCTGCCAAAGGAAAATAAAACATGCAGAGCAACAAAGATAAGGATTACAGCAGATGTCTCCTTAATGAGGCACTGAAGCAACATCTTTAAAAACATGAAGGTGGAAAAAGACCTGTCAAAACAGAATTCTATACCCAAAAAGTATATATTTCAAAAATTAATAAAAATAAAGACTTTTTCACACATAGGAGAGCTGAAAGAATTCATTACTTGTAGACCTACATTACAGGAAATGTTAAATTAGCCATGCAGGCAAAAGTAAAATGACACCAAATAGAAATAGAAATGTAGACAAAGAAATAGAAATGCTAAAAAAGATAATAACTACATGGATATATATGAGATATTTTGCTTATTACTGAAGATAATTGACTAGACAAAAACAAAAATATTTACAATGTAGTATGGAGTTTATCACACACAAAAGTAGAATATTGTGAGAGGTATGGGTCTAGTTTCATTCTCCTGCATATGGATATCCAGTTATCCCAGCACCACTTGCTGAAGAGGCAGTCTCGTCCCCAGTGTATAGGCTTGGTGTCTTTGTCGAAGATCAGATGGCTGTATGTGTGTGGATCCCACTGTATATTCCACTCTGTGGAATATACCCAGAGGAATGGAAATCAAGTCGAAGGTATACCTGTTCTCCAATGTTCATTGCAGCACTATTTACAATAGCTAAGAGTTGGAACCAGCCCAAATGTCCATCATCAGATGAGTGGATACGAAAAAAGTGGTATATCTACACAATGGAATACTATTCTGCTATAAAAAAACATGAAATACTGCCATTTGCAACAACACAGATGGACCTAGAGAGAATTATATTAAGTGAAACGAGTCAGGCACAGAAAGAGAAATATCACATGTTCTCACTTATTTGTGGGAGCTAAAAATAAATAAATAAATAAATACACAAATAAACTGAGGGGGAGGGAGGAAGACACAACAATTACAATTCCTTGAACTTGATATGACAAGAGAACAGATATGAGATTGTTGGGAGGGAGGGAGGTTTCGGTAATGGGCCGCAATAATCAACCACATTGTATATTGATGAAATAAAACAATATTTTTTTAAAAAGTAAAATATATAACAAGAATATAAAAACTAGAAGGGGGGAGATAGAACTACAAGGTTCCCACACTACTCAAAATGACATAATATCACTTAAAAATATACAATCATAAATTAAAGATAAAATAAAACAAAACATTATAGCTAATAAATCAACAAGAGATTTTAAAAACTTCAGAAAAATTTTCAATTAATCCAAAAGAATGTAGAATAAAAGAAAAGAGGAATGAAGAACAGATAAAGTAAAGAGAAAACAAACTGCAAGATGACAGGGCTGGCCTGTTAACTCACTTTGGAAAGTATCATGCTGATAACATCAAGGTCAAGGGCTTGGATCTCCTTACCAGCCAGCAGCAAAAAGTGCAAGATGACAGATTTAAACCTAACATTTTCGAAAATCACACTAAATATAGTTTAAATATCACTAGTTAAAAGGTGGAGATTACCAACATACAAGAGCAAGACCTAACTATATGCTGCTTATAAGATATGCATTTCAAAAATAAAGACTTAAACAGATTAAAATAAAATTATTAAAAAGTATATACCATGTAAACATTAACAAAAGAAAGCTGAAGTGGCTATATTAATATCAAATAGAATAGATTTCAGAGCAAAGAATATTATTACTAGAGATAATAGAGGTCATTTCATAATGATAAGGGGATCAAGTCATTAATCATGAATGCTTATACACACAATAACAGAGTTTCAAAATATGTGAAGCAAAAACTGATAGAATGACAAGAATAGACAAATCCACAATTATAGTTAGAGATTTCATTATCCCTCTCTCAATAATTAATAGAAGAAGTAGACAAAAAACCAGTAAGACCATAAAAAATCTGAATAATACTATTAATCAACTGGACCAAGGTGACAATACAGATCACTCAAAAAAGCAGCAGTAGAATACATTCTTATTGAGTGCACATGAAACATTTACTGAGATAAACCATATTATGGGCCATAAAAAAGTATACATAATTGTAAAAGGAATAAAGTCATAAAAAGAATATTCTCAGATCACAATAGAATTCATTTTAAAATTAAAATTAGGAACATCTTTAGAAAAATGCCAAGACATTAGGAAACTAAACATACTTTTAAACAACCTATGTCAAAGAAAAAAATCAAAAAGGAAATTAGAAAATATCTTGAACTGGGCCGGCCTGTGGCTCACTCGGGAGAGTGTGGTGCTGATAACACCAAGGCCATGGGTTCAGATCCCATATAGGGATGGCCGGTTTGCTCACTGGGTGAGCGTGGTGCTGACAACACCAAGTCAAGGGTTAAGATCCCCTTACCGGTCATCTTTAAAAAAAAAAAAAAATATCTTGAACTGAATATAAATGAAAACACAACATATAAAATTTGTGGGACACACTGCTAAAATACTTTATGGAAAAGAAAATACTAAAATTGCTAAAGTACTTATGGAAATTTATAGTGCTAAATACTTGTATTAGAAAAGAAGATTGTTCTAAAATCAGTGACCTCAGCTATCACACTAAGAAAACGGAAAAAGTACAAACTAAGCTTAAAGGAAGCAGAAGAAAGGAAATAGTGAAGATCAGAGAATAAATCAATGAAATAGAAAGCAGAAAAATAGAAAAATACTCAATGAAGCCAAAAACTGGTCTTTCAGAAGATTAATAAAACTGATAAACCTCTAGCCAGAATGATTGTGAAAAAAAGAGAGAGGATACAAAGTACCAATATCAAGAATGAGAAAGGAAATGTTACTACACATTCTATAAACATAAAAAGGTGATAAAAGGAATATTATGAGCAACTTAATATCAACAAATAAATTCTTTAAGACACAACTACCAAACCTAAATAAAAAGAAAGATAAACTAAATAGCCCTATTTTAGTTAAAGAAATTGAATTTATAGTTGAAGAACATTACCAAAAAAAGAAAAAATGAACACAAGCAGACCCAGACGGTTTCACAAGTAAATTACATCAATATTTAAGAAAGAAAAAAATACCAACTCAACACAAATCTTTCTAGAAAATTGAAGAGAAGGTAATCATTCTGAGGCTAGCATTATGTTTATATGAAAATGAGACAAAGATATTACAAGAAACATAGACATACATGAAAAATTATAAACAAAAACTTAGCAAACCATATCCAACAATTTAAAAAGTAATTAATGCATAATGACCAAAGGAGAATTTATCTTAGAAATGCAAAGTTGGTGTTATATTTCTAACATGTGAAAATCAAAATAATTCACCATTTAATAAACTAAAAAAAGAAAAAAGTACATCTCAATAAATACAGAAAAAGAATTTGACAAAATCCAACATCCATTCTAATGCAGAAATAGAAACTTCTTCAAAATGATGTTAAAAAACCAAACAACAAAAAAAACCTTTGAGCAATTACAGCTAACTTCATACTTAGTGGTGAAAGTCTAAATGCTTTTCCCCTAAGTTCAGGAACAAGGCAAGGCAAGGTTGTTTGCATTCATCATTACTATTCAACATTATACTGGAAGTTTTAGCCAGGGCACTTAGGCAAGAGAGAGAAAAAATAGGGGGAAAAAAAGACATCTAGTTTGGAAAGGAAAAAGTAAAACTGTTTTTATTCATAGACAATATGATCCTACAGTCACAAAATATTAAGAAATTCATTTTTTAAAAAACTACTAGAATTAATAAATAAGTTCAGCAAGTTCACAGGATAAAAGATTAATATTCAAAAATAAATTGCATTTCTGTATGTCAGCAATCAACAATCCAAAAATAAAATTAAGTAACAATACCATTCATGATAGTACCAAAAATAACAAAATAACTAGAAAGAACTTTAACAAAAGAAATACAAGACCAGCACACTGAAAACTACAAAACATTGCTGATAGAAACTAAATAAATTATAAATAAATGGAGAAACATTCCATATTCACAAGATGAGAAGACTCAGTATTATGAAGAAGTCAATTCTCTCCTATTTGATCTATAGGTTCAACACAATCCCTGTTCTAAACCCCAGCAGGCTATTTTCCAGATATTCACAACAGATCTAAAAACATATATGAATGTGCAAAGGACCTAGAATATCCAAAACAACTTCAAAAAACAACAAAGTTGAAGAGCGAAGGCTATCTGATTTTAAGAATTATAATGCTATATAGGGCTATGGTCTAAATGTCTGTGTCCTCCCTTCCCCCACCCCAAAATTCATATATTTAAATTCCCAAGGTGATGGTAGTAGAAGGTGGGGCACTTAGGGAGGTGATTAGATCATGAGGGTGGAGCCCTCATGAATGGGATCAGTGCCCTTACAAACCAAGCCAAGGGAGCTCATTTGCCCCTTCCACCATGTGAAAACACAGAAAGAAGGCACCATCTATAAACCAGGAAACAGGTCATCACCAAACCCTGAATCTACTGGTGCCTTGATGTGGAATTTCTCAGCCTTCAGAACTGTGAGGTCTACATTTCTATTGTTTATAAGCCACCAGTTTATCTTATTTTCTTATAGCAGCCTAAATGGACTAAAACATATAGTAATCAAGATATGTGTTACTGACATACAGAGAGACAAATAGGTCAGTGGAACAGAGAATCCAGAAATAAACGTCCACATATATGGTCAACTGATTTTTGAAAAAGATGCCAAAGCAATATAGTAGGGAAAGGACAGTCATTTCAACAAATGGCACTGGGACAACTGAATATCCACATGCACAAAGATCAATTTACAACTTTACCTCAGATCATACAAAAATTAAGTCAAAATAGATCACAAACCTAAACGTAAGAGCTAAGACCATAAAAGCTTTAGAAGAAAAACATAGGAGAAAATCTTAGTGACTCTGACATAGGCAAAGATTTCTTAAATCCAACACCAAAATACAATCCATACAAGAAAAAAAAAAAGGAATTAGACTTCTTCAAAATAAAAAACATTTGTACTTAAGTCACCATTAAAAAAAAAATACAATACCCAGACTAGGAGAAAATATTTACAATTTGTATGCATAAAATATAAAGAACGCTCAAAAATCAGTAATGACAAAACAAACAAGCCAATCTTAAAATGGGCAACAGATTTGAACAGACACTTCACCAAAGAAGATTTGGATAGCATCAAGCACATGAAAAGATGTTCAACATCATCAGTCACTAGAAAAATGCAAAGTAAAATCACAATGAGCTAAAATTAAAGATTGTCCATACCAATTATTGGCAAGAAGGAGGAATTGGAATGCTCATATACTAATGAACAGAATGTAAAATGGTAAAACCACTCTGGAGAAAATTTTGGTGGGTTCATAAAAGCTTTACACAGAGTAATAAATGATCCAGCCATTTGACTTCTAGGTTTAAAAGAAATAAAAGCAAATATCCATACAAAGACTCATGCATAATGTTCATAACCATTTCATTTGTAATGGTGCAAAACTGTTTACAATTTACATTCAAGTGGTTCAGAAAAAGAAAACTATACATGTTGTGATAATTAATTCTAGGTGTTAGGTGTTAACTTGATTAGATTAACGAATACTGAGAAACCTGGTAAAGCCATCTTTTTAGGTGTGTCCATAAGGGTGTTTCCAGAATAGATTAGCATGTAAGCCTAAGTGGACTAGTTGGGAAAGATCCACCCCCAATATGGGTGGGAACCATCCAATCCACTGGAGTCCTAGAGAAAAAAAACGAAGAAAAAAGGCAAATCTTTTGCTCTATTCTGCTGAAGCTCATATACATTCTGCTCTCCTGTTCATGGACATCAGAGCTCGAGACTTCAGCTTTTGGGTTCCAGGACTTAACACCAATGGCACCAGAAGCTTCCCTAGTTCTAAGGCCTTTGGACTCAGACTGAGCCACACTGCTGGTACCCAGGACTTACAACAAGGACACGAGCAGCTTCCCTGGTTCTGAGGCCTTTGGACTCGGACTGAGCCATGCTGATGGCATCCAGTTTGCAGACGGCCCATTGTGGGACTCCTCTTCAAAACTGTGTGAGACAATTCCCCTAATAAATCCCCTCTCATATACTGATAATGTATCTTATTGATTCTATCTCTCCAGAGAACCCTAATACACATATACATTCATACATATATGTATACGTAGAGAGAGAGAGACAGAGGCAGAAACAGAGAAAGAGAGAAAATTCAATAGTAACAAAATTTTGGCAATTTATGAATCTGGGTAAAAAGCTGCAGGTGTTCATTACGCTGTCATTTCAACTTTTCTGTGGTCTTGAAATTTTTTAAAGATTGGGTAAAAACCTCCTTTTATAAAACTTTCAACTTTCAACTGCTTAAAAAAGGTAGGGTCCACATCTTTTTCATTTTTATACCACTGGTATTTACCAAACAAGAGAAATTCTTATTAAATAAGTGATTGAATTAATAAATTAATTAGTATGTAAATATAAAATGGTAAAAAATAGATTCAGAGTAACTTGATGATACTGAAATAGGTGCCCTGATGAGGATCTTCTTGCTTTCTTCTCTTATGATGACATCTTTTTAAAAATTTTTATGAAAAGAATTCATATATAAAGAGAATTTTTCAATAAACCTCCATGTACTTATCAATTGGCTTAAACAATCATCAACTCATGACCAATCAAGTTTCATCTATTCTCTCATCTACTTACTCCCCATCCCCTGAATTATTTTGAAGCAAATCTCAGATATTACATCATTTCAGCTGTGAATATTTCTGTATTTACCTCAAAAATATAGAGGTCCTTAAGAAAATAACCACAATTTTCATTACCAAACTTAGAATATAACAAGATTTCCTTAATATTATCAAATATCCTGTCTGGATACAAATTTCTCAGATTATCTCATAATTTTAACAGTTGATGTTCAAATCAACATACAAACAACATTGATATGGGTATATTCTAAAATGCTATTACTCACAAATCCCAGGTACCTATGTGATTTATTCGCACAACCATCCATCACCTCTTCACTGGTAAGACATAAGAAAATGAGAAAGGAAGGATGAGCCTTTTGCTAATAATTGGTTCAGAAAGACCTCCCACCTGTCTCCAGCTCTCACCTGATGGTATAAAACAGGCTCAAGTTCAACATCTTAGATACTACTTTGTTACTCCTGGCACAAACATTCACTGGTTTGTGATTTTTAAAATTAATTAACAGACTAAAACCCATTTTAGAAAATGCCTGATTTGTTTCCTATGGACAGCACTGATGACAGTCAAAGGGAGTTGTTAAAGCACATCATGACAAACAGTCTCTGAATTCCCCATATTTACGAGGAAAACCCCAGAAAATCTGAGATGTCTCCTAAGAGTTTAAACTTCAGAGAATTATTTTATTTATTTTCTAATATGTACAAAAAAAGTAAAGAAAATGTTATTTTCTTTGACACTACTTAGTGCAGATTCACAAAGTTGTTTTATGACTAAATCTAACAATGTGTTTAACCAATTAAAAGTATTCACAATTAAATCTACAACAGGAAAGTTTGTGTTTTTTACATTCAAGTACTTATTCTATGCTGCTATCAAGAAACACCTCTAACTGAAATACACTCACTTCTTACTAAAGTGACAGCCCTGAGAAAGAGGCTCTCTCTTTGCTCATTGCTTCAGGCCAGTGTTTCCTTAAAGGACTCATGACTCTGG
Source organism: Cynocephalus volans (assembly GCF_027409185.1). Lineage (NCBI taxonomy): Eukaryota > Metazoa > Chordata > Mammalia > Dermoptera > Cynocephalidae > Cynocephalus > Cynocephalus volans. The sequence continues at coordinate 95,092,615 of NC_084461.1, read as the reverse complement.
AAACAGTTGAATATAGTAAATAGAAAAGAGCCTCTGCAAAGCTTTTGGAATTATTTTCCTTTATTTCCAGCTTTCTATTCCCTATTTACTTTGTTCTCTATTTCTTACCTCGACCCTCTTCTCTTCTTCCCAGTCATCCTTCAGGCATTTTACAATTGATGGGCTGTTAATGCAATTGTTATTGGCAAGGATCATCAATGGATGCCAAACCACTGGATAGATGGTTGTTGAGAGATAGGTTATTCATACCTTTTCCAATAGGGCATGCCAATAGATCTCCCCAGAGTTACTTACTAACCGCATGGGGGTAAAGGTACCTTTATAACGGAGAGATCTGGAAGTCATCACATTAAGTGATCAAATTTTACTGAGCAATAACAGTGAGAAAAACCCTAATAGGAGGCAACATAAAGTACACAATATTCCCTATGAAGTGTTCTTGCCAAAAATGTTTAACTTGAATCTAATCAAGCCTCTAGACCTATTCAATTTACAGGAAATATAGGGAATAGACTAGCAACAAGTTAAACAGCAGTATGGGGAAGCAATCAAACAAATCCAGAATATGGAAAGTTTTACAAGAAAAATGTCCTGGACTCATGAAAAAAAAAAAAAAATCAACATCATGAATAAAGAGTGGGGAAACTGTTCTAGATGAAAAGATTAAAAGCCTAAAGAGACAAAACAATCGAATGTAGTATGTTCACTTTGATCATATCCTGGTTCAAAACACCACCACCAAAGAAGATGATGAAGAACAGAAAAGGAAAAAAAAAAAAGCTATAAGGCTATAAGAGACATTTGGGGGACAACTAGGGAGACTGGAATATGGACTGGATATTAGACTATAGTAGGAAATTATTATTAATTTTCTTAGATGTGATAATTGCATTATGGCTTTTTAGAAGAAATGTCTTTATTCTTAGGATATGCATGTTGAAGCATTTAGGGATCAAGAGTATGATGCCTGACACCTATACTCAAATGATTCCGAGAGAACCTGCCAATGTGATAAAGTGTTAACAGCTGTTGAATCTAGGTGGCTAGCATGAGTATTCACTGTACCGTTCTTCTAACTTCTATGGCTATTTAAATTTTTAAAACAAAAGAAAAAGGTTGGGAAAAAATAAAAATAAAATGATGGGATGTTTGGTGGGGCTGGTGGAGGTGACACTTTCTCAATCTGCATAAATTAAAGTCACTCCTGAAAAAAATTAGATTAACTCTTTTAGAACCTGGAGTGGAGAAAGGGGAGGAGAGAGTTCCCTTAGTGGCTACTTTCTGCCTTCTGAGTTACTTTTTCTTTTTCCTAGCTGGTGTTTAGAGATACTTTCTATTCCCTTCTCCTCACTCAGAGCAGTCTTCCTGGCTAGTTTTCAGGCATTTGCCTAGCCTAACTTCTTGATTCTTCTCTTTCATCCTGGGTTAATTCAGTCCCTTTTAACTTTTAACTTCACATTTGCCCAGGATTCTTTTCATTTTTGGCTCACTCAGAACCATTTTCTTCACCTGATTTGTGGGAGCCACAATCATTCACCTATGGTTCTTTTTCTTCTTGGTCACCTTTTCTTACTCATTCTGAAGGTAAATTAAGAGGCATTTGCATTTTTATTAAGCCTGCCAGAAGTGACTTTCTGCCTACAAGAGAAAGAGCACTGACATTGGCCATGAATAACTGTGGGTGTGTATGTGTTTGATAGGAATGGTGACAGTGATAGGGAGGATCTATTTACCACCTTGTGTACTTCTTTGTATCAAAGGGTCTCTGTATCTAAAGTAAATATTTGTTGATAGTATAGGGGGAAAAAGGAAGAAATGCCTATAAATTATTTTCAGCTCAATAAGTTAAAATTATTTTGGTTTTTCTCAGCATACATTATAAATAATAATCCACAGACTAATGTCCAAATTAGTCCAAGTCAATTTAAGACTAAATACTATTTATATTTGCTCCCTCAACACAGCACACAGCAAAGCAAGTTTAAGTTTAAGGTCTATTACAAAAAAATAGTAATTAAAATGATGCTATATTCATATTGCAAATGAGTGTTATACTTTATATTATACTTAATATAAGCTAGTGTTCCTTTGGATATAAATTTTAACATTCAAAATTTTAAATATTTAGTGTAATCTATACAGCAGGGGTCAGGAGTTTGGGATTTCAGCATTAACCTACTGGTCTACTACTACTGCTGCTGAACCCACAGTTGTAGGAACTGAGCCCGTAAGTCCAAACCCAGTTCTTGATCAAATCCAGAATCTATCCCTTACTATAGGAATTATTTCTGGGCTTTGTCTTCCCAAGTCCTTGTCTTCTCCAGCTGGATGCTCTATATGAGACCAGAGTTTTAAACAGCTTTTCCAAGACCTCCCATGTCTAAAGTAATGACTCTGGATGCCAGACCCATATCTAGACATCTACTCTCAGCTCCTAGCAGTCTCTAGAGCCCATAGCAGAAGTGCCCTGGTCTGGCCCACCTCACTCATCTAAGGTTCTCACATAAAGTCTATAAATGTTGGAAAAATTTGCCATCACAGTTCATCATCCTTATAAAGAGTAAATAATTTCACTAATAAAGGACTTCTGCTTCCATAAACAAAGAAGCAGTCTGAAGACAGAAACAAAGTTTCAAAAATACAAATTTTATAGTTTTAATTTCAATATGAATATAAACATACTTTTGATTATAAAAGAAAGATTTACATAAGTCTCATGTGTAAAACAGATGTATAAGCACTTAATTAAAAAATAAGTATATATTCTGTAGGATTTAATGGGAGAATTCAAAGTCTTGAAAATAGGAAAATACTATCACTAATACCTTTAGTAAGACGAATGCACACAAACTCGTGTACGTTAACAAAGGAGATTCAGTTAAATGAATCACTTCTTAAAATCAATTAAAAGTTCTTCACATTTTCTCCTTGCCTTCCTATTATTAATACAACACTAAATGGTATTTCATCTAGATCAAAAGCAATAAAGAACAGTTATTATCTATGAATAATTTTTATAATATAAGTATAAAAAATTATTTAAAACTTTATTATGAGATTAGAATTAAGTTTCATTTTTTAAACAAAATAAACTATATCATTAAAAGTAGATTTCAAAGACTTAAGAGTAATTATGTATTTCTTTTTCTTACTAATCATACTCCAACAGATACAAACCTAGTGTGAAATACATACATAGCAGAGTTGAATTACAATACAGTTGGATTAAGTCACCACTTACTCTGGGTGAAGTTAGATATGAATATTTATAATATATTTTAACTAACTTGAGAATGCTATCCAGGTATGAAGTAACGGACTTTATAAAATTAACTATTTTGACAGATTAAGAAGTAATGCTTAAAGACAAAACTACTTCTAAACTACTCTTGAGAGTTTGGCAATGGATCTCTTGTATAAAAAGCTAAATTTTGAAAGAGGGTGAGACTTGGAGTTCTCAAGTTAGAATGCCAACTAGACTGTAAGTTCCTTGAATGCCAAGGAAATATTGTTTTGAATCTCAAAACCTAAACACAGCAAGTACTCATTAAATACTTCTTGATTATCTAAAGCAGTCTTAAAAATAACAAAGGAATAATTCTTACACATATGAAGTTTGAAAATCTATGATATAATCATATGATGTTGGAACTTAAATCCAAGACTGACTCCAAAGCCTATGATCTTCTCACTAAGCCTTTTTTCTTTTCTTCACTAAAATAATTTAATTACAAAAGCATTTTAAAAGATATGTTTACATTAATAAAGAGACCATAATCTCAAAATATTGGTTCAGGTACATGAAAAATAAGTAAAATAAGTAAAAATAAGACAACTGTGAACACGGATTCATCTTCCTTAAAAAAGGAATAGCCACACTACAAAAACCAAAAACATAAAGTAAATGAGGGGTGGGAGAGTGTGGGATGGCAAGAAAAGAGGGAGACCAAGTACATATTGCGGAGAAGATGAGAAAGAGGGAGAGAGGTGGAGGGACAGGGAGAGGAAGAATGCTGGGGGAAAGAACACTGAGGAAACAGGAGGAGGGGAAAAGGAGAGAGAAAGTGAGGAAGAAAGAGAGGAAGGGAGAAATGCATCTGAATCAGTATCACTTCTAATTACTGGGAATAACAACAGCAGTATTTTCATTGTGCAAAACACAACCAAATGGAGAAGTTGTTCACTTGCTTTACTCCCCCCAAATTACAAGAGAATATATAACTAACAAAAGAAAAAGACAAAATGTATTAATACAATAGAATGGTAAATTTAAGAACCAACTTCCATAATTTAAAGAAAATCTAAATATGAACACTGTTTAGTCACATTTAAACATAAGGAAAATATTGCCCAATTATAACAACAGCCAAAGAAGTCTCTGTTCATAATCTAAGCTTATTCTCTACTGAAATCTAACATTTAAAAAATATTAGACACAAAATTACATAAATGGCTAATAAGAAACTATGCCATAAGTCTCTGTTTAAAACATAAAAATGCTTCTCTTCCCGTTTAATTCTAAGACTTCCTAGGGAAATTTTAGGACAATATAAACATAAATTTAGGCTACAAAGACAACATAATGCTATAAAAATAATCTTGTGGTTTTAATGGCTTTTGAACACCACAAATAAAAAGATTTTAAAAGGCTTCTAAACAAATACAACCCAATTTTTCTTATTTAGTACTTTGTAATTAAATAGGTAAATCAGATGTTAGAGAGAAAATTTTAAACATTATATTACAAATGCTACATAAGTTCATTTAGTATAAACTATTCAAAAATACTTTGAATCATTTAAAACAACAAAAAATTAGTAAGACTACACAGTTGGACAATTAGTCTCTTTTGGTTTATTCTGATGTTTTTATATAGTGAACTGCTTTAAACAGAGTCATTCCACTGCTTATAAAGATAACTTTCAAATGGTAAGAACAAAAATCTCTAAAGTAAACATTTTTCATAATTTTGCCATACCTTTAGCTAAAGCTTCTTTATATTTTTCTCTGGCATAATTCATTTCTTTTATTAATTGCCTATAGCTGGATTTTAATTTCTCCAATTCTGTCTTTGTAACCTGTCAAAGAAAGAAAATGCAAACTTTTTTAAATGTTTAAATTTAAATTGGTTAAGAAGTTAAATTCCAAAGCATTAACTGAGGTGTATTTTACTGGTTATAGGTCAGAGTTGCTCTTTAATGTAAATTATAGACAATAAACTAAAAACTAGTTTAAAAATCAATGAAACTCAATGTATATAAACACAGATACTAACTTCTTAAAAATAACAAATCAAGGATAATGCTGTCCTCATCTAAAATTTAAACACCAACTAATTAATTTGCTATGTACAGAAATATTTTCTGTAATTTAAAAAATGGATTAAAATATTTATTTTAATTATATAAAGTAATTTTGAATTATATTTCACCAGTTCTAATATGCATTTTTTTTTTAACATTTTAATATCTCTGAAAAGAGGATGCATTTCATATATATAGGAACAATCACTGTCAGACAGGTAACAGTCATGACAGTGGTCACTGCATGCACACATGAATTTGGTTATTATTTCTATGGAATAACTAAACAATTGCAACTCCTTAACTCTGAAGTCACAAAGCCATTTAAATATGATGTGAGGAGAAAATATGAGTCCCCGATGTCATCTGCAAATCTGCAAATATACCTTCTGAGAAGACTAAGAAAGCAACAGCATCAACAACTTGCAAAAGAGGAATCAGCAACATAGAAGAAAATGCCAGAGCCCCCAAAAAGAAATTTTGTATTATCAATGTTTTTGATGGCACAAAGAACGACATTGTGTGAATAAACAAAAATAGCAACAACAATGATATAAATATAAATGAGAAAACTATAAGCAAGAATTTCTGATGAACATAGATGCAAAAATTCTCAACCAAATACTAGCAAACCAAACTCCATATCACATCAAAAAGATCCACCATAATCAGGTGGAATTTATCACAGCGATGCAAGTATGGTTCGACATATGCAAATCAATAAACGTGATATACCACGTTTTCCCCACGCAGGGAAAAGGTGAAAGCTTTTCGTCTAAGAATAGGAGCAAGACAAGGATGCCCACTCTCATCACTCTTCTTTAACAAAACATTGGAAGTTCTAGTCAGAGCAATTAGACAAGAGAAAGAAAGAAAGGGCATCCAACTTGGAAAAGATGAAGTCGAATTGTCCCTGTTTGTGGATGACATGATCTTACATAGAGAAAAACCTAAAGTCACAACCAAAAAATTCTTAGAGCTGATAAACAAACTCAGTAAAGTTTCAGGATGTAAAATCAATATGCAAAAATCAGTAGTGTTTATATACACCAACAATGAATAAGCAGAAAAAGAAATCAAGAAAGTAAGCCTATTTACAATAGCAACTGAAAAAATAAAATATCTAGGAATAAATTTAACCAAGGAGGTAAAAAATCTCTACAATGAAAATTACAAAACATGACAACTTTACAATGAAAAAAATTAACGAGGACACAAAGAAGTGGAAAGACATTACATGCTTATGGATTGGAAGAATTTTGTCAAAAGGACCATACTTCCCAAAGCATTCTATAGATTCAGTGCAATCCCTATCAAAATACCAATGACATTCCTCACAGAAATAGAAAAAGCAATCCTAAAATTCATATGAAACCACAAAAGACCCTGAATAGCCAAAGCAATCCTGAGCAAAAAGCACAAAGCTAGAGGCATTACACTACCTGACTCCAGAATATACTACAAAGCTATAGTAATCAAAACAGTATGCTACTAGCATAAAAACAGGCATTGGATCAATGGAACAGAATACAGAACATAGAAATAAATCCACATATTTACAGCCAACTGGTCTTTGACAAAGGTGCCAAGAACATACATTGGGGAAAGGACAGCCTCTTCAATAAATGGGACAACTGGATAACCATATGCCAAAGAAAGAAACTAGACTCCTATCAGTTACCACATACCAAAATCAACTCAAAATGGATAAAAGACTTAAATGTAAGACCTGAAACTATAAAAGTCCTAGAAGAAAACAAAGCAATAATAGAAAAGTGGAATTACATCAAACTAAAAGCTTCTGCACAGGAAAAGAAACAACAGAGTGAAGAGGCAACCACCAGAATGGGAGAAAATATTTGCAAACTATTCATCTGACAAAGGACTAATATCCCGAATATACAAGGAACTTAAACTCAAGAGCAAAAAAAAATCTTATTAAAAAATGGGCAAATGATATTTTTCAAAAGAATACATACAAATGGCCAACAGTTACATGAAAAAATGCTTGATATCTCTAATCATCAGTGAAATGCAAATCAAAACCACAATGAGATATCACCTCACCTCAATTAGAACTAGATAAAAAATAACAGATGCTAGTAAGGATGCAGAGAAAGGGAAACTCTTATACACTGTTGGTGGGAATGTAAATTTGTACAGCCATTATAGAAACCTGTATGGAGATTCCTCAAAAAACTAAAAGTAGAACTAAAATATGATCCAGCAATCCTACTGCAGGGTATTGATCCAAAGAAAAGAAAATTAGCACACCAAAGAGATATCTGCACCCCCATGTTTACTGAAGCTCTATCCACAATAGCCAAGATATTGAATCAACCTAGATATCTGTCAACAGATGAATGGATAAAGAAAATGTGGTATATACACACAATGGAATAATATGCAGCCATGTAAAAGAATGAAATCCTATTATTTGCAGCAACATGGATGAGCCTAGAAGACATTATGTTAAGTGAAATAAGTCAGGCAAAGAAAGATAAATACCGCATGTTTTTACTCATATGTGAGAGCTAAAAAAATTAAAAATAAGTTGAATTTATAGAAGTAGAGAGTAGAACTGTGGTTCCTAGAGGCTGAGAACAGAAGGGGAGAAGGGGATAGTGAGAGGTTGATTAACAGACACAAAATTACAGCTAGATAGGAAAAATAAGTTCTAATGGTATACAGTAGTGCTAAGCATCTATAATTAACAGTAATTTACTGTATGTTCTCAAATGGCTAGGCAAGAAGAGCTCAAATGTTCTTATCACAAAGAAAGGATAAATTTGTGTGTTGATGAATTTTCTAATACACTGATTTGATCATCACACATTGTATACATGTATTCGAATATCTCTGTACTCCATAAGTATGTACAATCAATACATTTCAATTAAAAAATAAACAAATTTCCTTAAATTAAAAAAAAGAAATATGATTCTAGAAAATCTGTTAAGAAGTCTGTGTGAGTCGTGTGCTAGTCAATGACAAAGTCAATTCAAATATGACTGAACTGTGGAGCCTATAATAAACCACCTTTGTGTAAAAAAAAAATGATATAAATATAAATGAGTTCAAATCATTCTCCTTTCATGAAAAAGCTCATTGGTTAACTTTTGAAGTTGCTAAAGAACCAATTCATTATTCGAATTAATTGGTAAAAGCAAGCATTTATCTGATGTTTCCTATATGAACTATACCTTAGAGTAACCAAATAGTTGATATAGGAAAAAGTCTACGTTTTCAAAAAATTCCAGATAGTGAATGCACTAGAAAATGAAAGAAGTGAAACACTGCCATTGTATAAATACCAATAAAATAATGGGTCTAAGCAATGAACATTAATCAATAGTTTCTTACACTGATGGGAAACTTTTTTAATAGATTGATCAGGTTGAAAACACTGGAACCTATTAGCCAAGTTTAACATCACAAAAAGATAAACAAGTAGATATTACATGCTTCCTGATATGAAACACCAGGAATTCTAAACCACCACTATGACGTATTCTTGCCCAAAATAAACAGCCAGAGTATTATCAAGCCTCTAGATCTAACTTGCAGTTTGCCGGAAAAATAAAGGCTAAAGGAATATATGAGATCACATCATAAGATGCTAACAGCAAAATTCCAAAAGGAAGAAATTCAATTCTATAGAATTGAATAATTCAGTAATTCAGTTTCTTCCAAAATAAATTGCATATTTTAAAAGGGGGCAGGAAGGGGAACCTACAGATTAAAAGAGAATTATTCAAATGGTATATATTGTCCATGTCTGGATCCTGATTCAAACAAACCAACTGTAAAAAACATTTAAACAATCATTTGAAAACAGGATAGGATGTCTAATAACATTAAGTAATTATTGTTATTTAGGTGGATTAATGACAAGATGTAGTTATATTTTTTAAAAGAATCCTTATTTTAGCAATACATACTAAAATATTTATGGATAAAAAGATATCTGAGATTTTCTTTAAAATAATCCAGTATAGAAGAAAAAGTAGGTGGAACTATAAGAAAAAAAAAAAAAGTGACTACGTGGGTGATGGATAGACGAGAGTTCATTTTACTATTTTTTCTTCTTCCATACACTTAAAAATTTCCATAATAAAACAGTTTTAAAAAGGTATCCAGAAGAGACAGACTCCGAATGTGAAGAAAATTTAGGAATACCTTAACTAAGTTATTTTGCCTACATTTCCTTTTTTTATTTATGAATAGTGTTACATGACACAATTTATTTTTTTAAGAAGGCTGTAAGAGCTATTTCAGGAAATAAAAAATAAAAATTCTAAGAGATAAGAAAGCATCATGTCATAGTTTAATTGGCAGCATTTTTCTTCTTTCTTAGGAGTACATAAAATAACAATCTATCTTATAATCAATGTTTTATATTCAATAAAATATTACTTAGAGACATCAAATCTATTTCTTGTCAGAAAATGATGAATAAACAATTTTTAAAGTCAAACAAGATAAAATATTTCAGTGAGTTTAAAAAACAAATTAAAGAATTCCAATATGGAAAGACGAACCTTGATCATCTCTGCCTCTATCTGCTGATGAACGCCTATATAACTCTTCTTCACCTGCTGCTTGTCCTTGATCATCATGGTGAGCCTGTGCAAGGGTCCAGAGTTTAGGTCCTCTGCATGTGTCTTCATTATCCTACTAAGTTGTTCTGTCTGCTGAATCATAAGCAGCCAAGACTTGAAAAAAGAAAAATAAAGAAAATTAGCATTTGTATTAGCAGTTTTCATTTAGCTGTGCTTTAAGTGTTCAAAAACTTTATGTATTTAGAGCTACATAAATTTTTACATTTATATAAAAATAGCAGGTTTCTGGCAATTGTGCAATGAGCTATAAATGATTTTTATTTAACATCTTCAACTTCAACTACAAATGCTTCAAAATGAAATAATCAGAGACTACGCAAAATACTAGAAAAAGGATTACAGGAGTCTTTGATAGTCCACACTTGCAGTCTTCATTTTATCACTTCTCATTTATTTTCCAACACACTGAAGTATTGCTCTACTCACACCATTCATAATGCGCCGGTAAGGTCAACAATTCTTAATGGTCAAATGCAATAGATATTTTCCCATCTTCATCTGAAGATGCTCTCTGTGGCATCTGATCTGGCTAACTCACTTCTTCCTGAAACTGTCTTCTTTTTTGGCTTGCATGCCTTCCCATCTTATCTTTGAACATTCCCAGCTTGTTTTCATCCCTTTCTAAAATTTCCTTCTTAATCTTTGATATTTGCCCTTCTTTTGCTGTCTGTGTCTTTAATACTGGTATTCTCTGGGTTTCTATTTATAGCCCTCCTCTTTGCTTAATATATACCATCAGTCCTCAGTAGTTTTTCCAGCATAACAACACATTGCCTCAATGGCAGAGACACATAATGGTGGGCTGGGGACAAGTGGGAATATGGAAACTTCTGGAACACATCATTTGTTATTAGTTAGACTTCCTTGTGTATACCGAAAAAGTAAAAGGAATGCTCTTCACTATAGGTCTTCAGAATTATATTCATAAATAATTACTTGAGACCTATCATGGTCAGGGAGGGTCCATGTTAAATTTTTTTTTTTTTAAAAAGGACAAGGTATGGTTTCAGAATTTATAAGAATAATTTCCTACTCCATTACTTTTGATCTGTGAATGAACAGAATTATTACCTTCCTGTTAATATTCCAATGTACTTCTAAATCAAACTTTTATTTTATAAGCATCTAAATCAAAATTTTAGCCTAAAGGAAGCACAGTCACACTCTGCACTAGCCAGGGTCTAAATTGGTGATCCTGTTTTCAATATACTGCAACATATGTTTTTTAAAAAAATTATAATAATAACCTCTGAGGACATTTGTCTAGGAAGAAAGGGTCACTGTTAGTTGTGAAATGTTATGATGAACATGGAACACGACATGTAAGCACTAACATGCTCCTGACATTACAGAACAATTTAAAACTGATGTAGCCCTTCCTTTAAAATCTAAAATTTAACAGAGGCAAACAATAAAAAACTACAAAAACATGTATTAAAAACATAAACTAAATAGCCATGATAACTCATACAGGTTTTGCCTTTTTCATCTAATATTTTTCACTCTAAAAAATATAATATTGGAAAAACATTCTATGGCATGTACAGAATGTTAAGGCTACAAAAAAAGTGAGAGAAGTCAGTGTTCTTGCCCTATATTCAAAACATAAATATTCTCTATGTGCTTTGTAGCAATAAATTTTTGTGATTCTATGGCAGAGTCCTTGCAGCCTAGGGGAGAAACCTTCTTGAAAGCCAACATTAAAGACCACATGATTAGGTCAGATTGCTCTCCTCTCCCAGAGAGACACATCCCATCATGCCTAATAACCCTGTTCACTGTAGTCACTGCAGGAAGTCCAAGATCCCAAAGCATATATTATCACTCTGACTGCCAATCCCATATTGCCCTCAATATTTCCTAATCTGACCCAAGCCACTATCTATAGAATCTTGTACCCTCAAGAACTTTTGCTCTATGATTAGAGAAGTCCTTATACCTCTTAGAACTTTCCATTTATCTTCTAGTTTTAACAAAAACCTAGCTCTATCCCACCCCAACACCCAACTGCTACAAATAAACATTCCCTCTTGTCTTACAAAAGTCCCTGCTCCTTTGAAGCTTAGGCCACCCTTCCCCATGAACAATACATCAGCAAGTCTTTCAGATTTTATTTCCGAAGTCAACCACAAATCTACCCACTTCTCTCCATCTCCACTGCCACTCCTTTTGGAGGTTATAATTATCTCTGGCTTAGACTGTTACAAAACTTTTCAAACTGTGTATTTTTATGCTTCTTTCCAATCCATTCCCCCTAAAGTAGCAAAAGAAATTAATATTATTGTCTTGCTTAAAACTCCATATTGGCTTTCCTTTGCATTTAAAGAAAAATCCAAACTCCTTTCTAAGACCTATAATGTTTCCCATTATCTGTCCTCTGTCAATCCTTCCAGCTTTGTGTTTTGCTATTCTCCATGTAGCTAAATAAATTCAAGGAGCATTTCCTGAGCATATCAAGCTCCAATCTCTTTCTAGAAGTTTTTCCCTTTTCTTTACATGCCAAGAGGAAGGAAGGAAGGAAGGAAAGGAAGGAGAGAAAGAGGGAGGGAGGGAGGGCAGGAGGAAAGGAGGGACGGAGGAGGGGAAGAAAGGAAGGAATAATGTAGAATAAAACTATTAATTGAATATATGCCATAAAAACGGGTTTTTAAAATCTTTTTTTTTTTTTTGAGCTAGAATTAGTATTACAATGGGGAAGAAAAAATAAACAGGTCTATCTTCAACTGATAAAACAATAGAAGGATTAGAGCAGCATGTAATGAGAATGAAACACCAATTCAAAAGGAAGAGCCAGGAGTAGCAAGAAAATGTTTGGGTGGTATATTGCTTGAATTTATGGGTGGCTGGAATATTTGTTAAAAGAGAGGAAAGTAAAATGTTAACAGATGCTTAGTAAAGAAATGAACAAAAGTAAAAATGTACTTCAACATTTGCAATAAAACTCATATAGCACTTTGCAGATATAGCTCTTTGATTATAGCATAGCAATGACCAGGACAAAGAAAAATTGTGTGTTGTTTAGGATAGTTTGTAAAGGATAATTCTTTGTAACCTAATAAACAAAACATTGCAGGCCATCTGCAGATATTCCAAATGCTCTATTGTATAGTAGCCTGTTTGCTAATAATGTTCCTTGTAATGGGATTTTACCAGTAATAACAGTCAATGGTGCTGAAAGTTACAAATAGGTTAAGAAATACGAAAAAGTAAAAATACTTGAAGTTTCATTTTAGAAAAATTTCACAGACAAAAAATTAATACAATTCAAAAAAGAAACACTGTGGTAAAATTTACAAAACAGAATATATATACTAATAACTACTGAAAAAAGAGATACAAAATGTAAAAGTAATAAAAATTTAACTATAATAGATGACATAAATCCCAGAGGATATTAACAAAAATAAGGAATGAGAGATTGATGGGAAGAAGTTTAAGTATGTTCATTTCCTAACCTTTCAAACAGAAGAGTCAGAAAACAGCTATAGTTCTAAAGTTTGTAAATCAAACGATATAGATTGAGGTTTATAATTCCTAAGTGTCAAAGGTTATACAAGTGAGTGTTTAACAAAAGCAGACTATATATAACTTCTGAATTATCAAAAGTGACTTTTAAGGAAAGGTAACACTGTCCACTAAAAAAAAAAAAAAGAAAAAGGAACAAAAAATGAATAACAATTGAAAATAAATTATAAAATAAAAATCATATAAATATATGTTAAACATTATATGAAAATGAGATAAACACTTATGAAAAGAAAAACATCAAATCAAAGAGAGAACAAAACTTCACTATATGCAATGTGTATGAAATAGAAGTAAAATAACATATAACAACAACAACAAAAGTAAAAACACACAGAAAAATGTGAACAAGACCCAGTAGTTACTATAGTTGAATGATATAAAGTTGAATTCTAGGCATAAAATATAAAACAAAGAAGAGCACATTATAATATAAATCTATATGTTGCAGAAAACAGTGCACCAAAACACACAAAGCAAAAATAATAGAAAATGCAATGAGAAATTAAAAGAGGTAGAAGAATTAAATACTTCCATCTCTGTCTGTGACAGATAAACTAAAAAATAAATACTATAGAGTATCTGAATAAATAATAATAAATAATTATGTTTGATACTGATGGAGTCTGGATGTGTTGTCCCCTCCAAAACTCATGTGGAAATTTGATCTCCAATGTGGCAGTGTTGGAAACTGATTGAGTCACGGGGGCGGATCCCTCATGAACGGACTAATGCTATCCCTGGGGGAGGAGTGGTAGTGAGTGAGTTCTCGCTCTACTAGTTCCCGTGAGACCTGATTGTTTTAAAGGACCCTGGCACCACCCCTCTCTCTCCCTCTTGATTCCTCTCGCCATGTGATCTGCTTGTACCTGCCAGCTGCCTGAGGCCCATGCCAGATGCAGCTGTCCCAGAACCGTAAGCCAAATAAACCTCTTTTCCTTATAAATTACCCAGTCTCAAGTATTTCTGTTACAGCAACACAAAACGGACTAAAACAGATACTAATAAATATGTTTGGTCTTTTATTATATATAAAGTTTATTACCTATAGGGTATAGATACCTATTTTTTAAAAATCTGTGGACTATTTTTAATAATCAGAAAATACTGAGTTACAAAAAAAGTTACATATTTCCTCAAAAATAGAAATAGTGCATACTACATTCTCTAGATAGCCTCTTGCAATTAAAGGAAGAAAATCATTTAACAGAATTTTTAAAAACCTCTTTAAAAATTGAATCATTCCTAAATAATGCATAAGCCAAAAACTGAAGTTTTTCAACTAACTGAACCTAAAAAATAACAGTAAGCAAAATACGGACTATCAAAATCTAAGTTATAACAGCTCAGTCTGTTTAAGAAAGATTTGCAATTTCTAAGTAAGAAAATATAAAAGTATTAAAATCATTTTAGAAGAAGAATATAAGGAAAGTATAAGGGAAAACTGAAAAGAAAAAATAGAAGATATAAATAAGACAAAAATTAAAAAAGAAAAAAATAATGTTGAAAACAGTAGAGACCTCTGGTCAAGATGACAGAATAGAAGTTCCCCATTGTCACTCTCTCCCACAATCAATGAATTTACAACTATTAAAAAGCAACAACAGCCAAGCTGGGGCTGCTAGAGCTCAGGATAAGAGAAGGAGAGACCTATGGAGTTCATGAAGGCAGAAGAAGCCATGATGAGAGAAAGAAAGGACCGCTCTGACAATCTGAAGACCCAGCTGCTTCAAGTCTGGAGCTGGTGAGTACATGGAGCAAGAGCTGGCAAAAGCCGCAGCTGTGCCCTTTGTACAAAGTTGCTTGGAGGAAGCAGGGGAGAAGAGGGTCTTGATGGCCCCCAGGCAAGCAACACCACTAACAGAGTTTCCGTGTGCCCACATAGGAGCAAAAGGTCACAGACAACTGAAAAAAGGAGTCACTCAGAGGCCAGTGAGTCACCACAAGGGGTCGGTGCATGATCCACCCCATGGGAAGTGTTTGGAGTACAGGAAGTAGGGGAGATCAGCCCCATGGAGGAACAATGGGATACAGCATAGATAGCTGATCTGCCTTCCAATCAGCACAAGCCCACTCAGTGAAGACTGGTCAGGAATATAGAACTGCAGGGGTGCAGTCTACTCAAAAGACTGAGGCCCAGATCAGTTTACTCACAACCCAGCTGTACTGGACCTCATAAGACATAGAAGTGATTACAAGGTCAACAATTCAAACCTGAGCTGCACAAAAAGTCTTCCCCACAGAATCAGCAGCAAAGCAGTAATTTAGCTCAACCACAGAACTCAAATGTTGGTCCCCGTAGGAAGTTCCCCCATTTTGGAAGTAAGCAAAGACAACAAATTAGTTCCAGTGCAGAGTTCAATTCGTGGGAACAGCAAATAATCCAACACAGAACTGAATGAAAAAACAAAATATCCACAGATCGGAGAGTTTTGATATTAACCAATAAAGGTCTAACACCACCAAAGAACACCTATAAAACCTAGAAGGACTGGAAGACCCCTGCGCTCCCAAGCCAGGGACGGGGGAGGGACTGGGCCTCAGTCACACACCTTGACATCTGCAACTAGCCCAGCAATGACCAACCTGGCCACCGCCAGAAGTGCCCTGGCCTCCCAAGCCAGAGCAGTGGGGAAGCCAATGGCCTCAGTCACACCTCCCCAACATCCACATCAAGCCCAGCAACAACCACTGAACCACCGCCAGAAGCACCTGAGGTTCCAGAGCCAGGGAGGTGAGGGGCCAAGGGCCTCAGCCATGCCCCCCGACTTCCACAACCAGCCCAGCTATGACCACTGGGCTGCCATCCGAAATGCCTCAGGCTCCCGAGCCAGGGCCCTGTGGGGCCAAGGGGCTCAGCCACTCCGCCCCAACCTCCACACCCAGCCCAGCGATGACAACCAAGTTGCCACCAGAAACACCCCAGATTCTTGAGCCGGGGTGTTGGGGGGCCAAGGGCCCCTCAGCCATGGTGCCCCCTTCATCCGCATCCAGCCCAGCCACAACTGAGCCACTACTCGAAGCTCCCTGGCCTCCCCTGTCAGAATGAAGTGGGTGACATGGGCCTCAAAACACCCTCCCTTCTTCCTCCTCCTCCCATCCTATCTCCCTCTCCCTTCTCCTCTCCCCCTCTCCTCAACTGCTCTGCAACAATATCTTAGAATGTAAAAATAATAATAATAATAATAAATAAAATTTTTTTTAAATAAGAAAACATTAAAAAGCAGAGCTTGATTATAGGAGGAAAAAAAGAAAGTATCTAAAGTTAGGCCTAAGAAATGAGAAATAACCACAGACTAATAATAAATTACAAGAACTTTGACAGAAAATTATGAAAAATAAATGAAAGGGATTCTATTATTTCTCTTCTTTTAAAGAGGAATATAAATTACCAAAATTGACACAGCAAGAAATAGTATACAAATCATCTGATTGTTGAGACATAGATTCCTAGCCCTTTACCCGTGCTCTCCCTTGCTAAGTGGCTCTACTCAGGGTAGAAAGGTTGGAAGAAGGCTCTGGCATGCACTAACTCTCTCTCCTGCTCTTTTTCATTCTTCTCTGTTTCCTTGTAGCTCTTCTAAAACTTTTGAACATTTTCCCTAAATTAAATCCTGTCTGTTGAACTACATGATGTAAGTTCTGTTTTCCTGACTTAATCTTAACTCTTATGGATAGGAAATTCAAAGGGACAAATAACCATAGAACACATGATTGTCATGAGCCAATTTTGAATAAAATACCTCTAATCAAGTACAAGGCTCAAATATCTTGCTATTGAATAATTTCAAGTTTTTATGAAAGAAAACTTTGGTGCTACCTACATTGCTTATAAGAACCAAGGATGAAAAGAAAAGTTCCTAAGACCACCATGACATTGAGAAACCAAAGCAGAACCAAGTAGAATCCCTGAGTTGAAAAGAAAGCTGAGATTCTGGGAAGAACAAGGCAGCTAGAGTATTGCATATGTAGGATAAGACAGGTAAAACCTACCAAGAGTGAATCATAAATAAATAGCAATTCTGAAAAAAAATAATAATGAATAGGGAGATTGAATCAGTAATCAAACACTTCTCAAGAAAAAAAGCCCCAGGACCTGATGGCATCACTAGTGAAATCTACAAGGTTTATAAAAGAACTAAGGTGAATCCTTCTCAAAATCTTCCAAAAAACTGAAGAGGAGAGAATGTTTCCAAATTCATTCTACAAAGCCAGTATTACCCTGATACCAAAGCCAGACAAGTACACTACAAGAAAAGAAAATTACAGACTAATATCCCTGATGAACATAGATGCAAAAATCCTCAACAAACCACTAGCAAACCAAATTCAACAGCACATTAAAAGGATCATACACCATGACCAAGTGAGGTTTATCCCTGGGACACAAGAATGATTCAACATATACAAATCAATAAATGTGACAAACCCATTAACAGAATGAGGGATAAATGTATATGATTTTCTCAATAGATGCAGAAAGAATATTTAACAAGACTCAACATCCTTTCATGATAAAACTCTCAACAAATCAGGTATAGAAGAAACATATCTCAACATAATAAAGGCCATATATGACAAGCCCACGGCTAACATCACACTCAATGGTGAAAAACTAAAAGCTTTTCCTCTAAGATCATAGACAAAGATGCCCACTCTTGCCACTTCAAATCAATACATTATTGGAAGTCCTAGCCAGAACACTTAGCTAGGAAATAAAAGACACCCATATCAGAAAGAAAAAAGTAAAACTGTTTGCAGTATACAGGACCTTATATATAGAAAATTCTAAAGACTCCATTTAAAAACTGTTAGAACTAATAAATTTGGTAAAGTTGCAGGGTACAAAAATCAACATATAAAAATCAGTAGTGTTTCTATACACTAGTAACAAACTATCAAAAAAAAATAAAACAAAGAAAAGAATCCCATTTAAAATAGCATCAAAAATAATAAAATACTTCAAAATAAATTTAACCAAAGAGGTGAAAGATCTGTATGCTGAAATCTAATATAGATGAAAGAAATTAAAGAAAACACAAATAAATGGAAAGATATCATGTTCATGGACTAAAAGAAGTTTCATTAAAATGTCCATATATCCAAAGCAATCTACAGATTAAACACAATCCCTATCAAAATCCCAGAGATATTTTTTCACAAAAATTAGAAAAATCCTAAAATTCGTATGAAGACATAAAACACCCTGAACAGCAAAAGCAATTGTGAGAAAGAACAAAGCTGAAGGCATCACACTTCCTTACTTCAAACTATATTACAAAGCTATAGTAATCAAAACAGTACTGTACTATCATAAAAAGAGACACATAAACCAACAGAACAAAACTGAAAGCCCAGAAGTAAAACCAAGCATATACTGTCAAGTGATCTTTGACAAGAGTACCTTGAATATACAAGGGGAACAGGATAGTCTCTTCAATAAACTGTTGGGGAAAACTGGATATACACATGAAAGAGAATGAAACAGGACCCTTACTTTACACCATACACAAAAATTAACTGAAAATGGATTAAAGACTTAAGTGTAAGACGTATATCTATAAAACTCCTTGAAGAAAACACAGGGTAAAAGCTACTTGACACTGGACTTGCAAAGATCTTTTGGATATGACATCAAAAGCACAGGCAACAAAAGCAACAATAAACAAGTGAGACTACATTAAAAAAAAAAACTTATGCACAGAAAAGGAAACAATCAGCAAAATAAAAAGGCAACCTATACAACAGGAGAAAATATTTGCAAATTGTACACCCAATAAAGGGTTAATATCCAAAATACATAAGGAACTAATATAACTCAACAGGAAAAAAAAGAAGAAAAAAGAAAAGAAAAGAAAAATAGCTTAATTTAAAAATGTACAAAGGACCAGGAGCAGAACATTTTTCCACTGAAGACACACAAATGGTCAATAGATACATGAAAAGGTGCTCAACATCACTAATCATCGAGTAAATGCAAATCAAAACCACAATGAAATATTGCCTCTCACCTGTTAGGATGGCTATTACCAAAAAAGACAAAAGATAACAAGTATTGGCAAAAATGTGGAGAAAAGGGAACCCTTGTACATTGTTAGTGGGAATGTAAATTAGGACAGACATTAAGGAAAACAGTATGGAGGCTCTTCAAAAATTAAAAATGGAATTGCCATATGATCTAGCAATTAATCCCTCTTCTAGGTATATATCTAAAGGAAATAAAATCAGTGTGTCGAAGAGATATCTGCAAACTCATGTTCATTAGAGCATTATTTACAGTAGCCAAGATATAGAAACAATCTAAGTGTCTGTCAATAGATGAATGGATAAGGGAATATATGTATATGTATGTATATATGCACAATAGAATATTATTCAGCCATAAAAAGGAAATCCTGCCATTGTATACAACATGGATGAATCTAGATGACATTATACTAAGTGAAAAAGCCAAGCACAGAAAAACAAATACTGCATGATCTCACTTTATATGTGAAATCTAAAAATGTCCAACTCGTAGGTGAGTAGAATGGTGATTGCCAAGAGCTGGAGGGTGGAAAAAATAGGGAGATGTTGGTCAAAGGGAATGAAGTTTCAACTGTGCAGGATGAAGAAGTTCTGGAGCTCTAATATACAGCACAGTAACTACAGTTAATAATATATCGTATACTTGAAATTTATTAAGGGTAGATCTTAAGTGTTCTCACCACACCCAAAAAAATGGTAACTATGTAACATGACAAATACATTAATTAGCTTGATCATTTCACAATGTAAACAAAACATCATGTGGTATACTGTAAACATATACAATTTTTTGTAAAAAAAATTAAGTAATTATATTGGAAAATTTAATAATAAAACTAACATATGTGTAATTGGAAACTTCTAAGGAGACAGAGGGAGAGACAGGAAAAGTATTTGAAGAAATAATGGCTGAAATTTTTCAAAACTTGATAAAAATTAAAACCCCACAGATCCAAGAAGATCAATGAACCCAGGGACAAGAAGCATGGGAGAAAAAAGTTACCATATTTGTGTCAAATAGCCTTGGGACATTCAAATGTTTCATAATGATAATATAATGACTTTCAAAAACTGGTTACATACATAAAACCCCATCAATCTATAACTTATTATTATGAGTTCCCAGATATCTTCATTTTTCTTACAGAATTTAAATTTTTTCCCCTGTAAATACAGCAGGAATAGACTAGTCTCCTTTCCTGCATAGTTTATGTCACAGTATCCAGAACTGCATGCATGTTCTTATCGCGTGAAGCTTTTTAAAAAACCAAAGGACTGAGATTACTTAGTGAGTCAGTTGGTGATAAATCATCTGATTTAAGTATGCCCTTTAGTCAGTGTCAGGAGAATCTCACTTTCTCTACTTAGTTAAAGCCTTTCTAACAATGGAAAGGTTGAAACTTCTACACCTCTGTCATTTCAAGTATTGCAAATTCTCAGATTATCAAACACTAACATAATAACCAAAATAAATCCAAATAATAATAAAAATATTATGTGGGAAAAAATAATTAATTAAATAAATATTTTTAAAAAGAAATAACCAGATTCAATAGTTGGAGTCTAAAGACTGGTACCAAACATGCTGAGCTGTGTTATTTCAGCCATTGCCCAATCTCAGAGGTAAGAGAGCCACATGACTACCAGGATATTACTATTACTATTAAAAAAACTAAATATCTAAATGGGTGGCCATGAAAAAAAAAAAAGAAAAGAAAAACAAAAACAAAAAAAAAACACAGAGCAGGCCAGAAAAGAAATTACATAACCTTTTCTTTCCCAATAATTTTTTTTCCAGCTTCCTAGACCTAGTGTTCTTCGATCACTTCTTTTCTTCTTGGATTTAAAGGCCAATTTTCTTGTTCTTCTGAGCAGGAACAGTAACCAGAAAGATAACTGGCCACAGTCACCTTTGTCCTTCATAAGCAAATCACCTAACCTCATGAGTTTTCTCCTACTAAAAACTAAGGGTTAAAGGAAAGACCTTCATAGTCCATTCCACTTCCAGCGCCTTGCGATCTTTCTCTATTTAGCTACTTACTTCCTTAGTGTCATCTTTATAAACTCTTTGAGTTTTACACCACATGTCCAGAGAAGATTCCTTTGTCGATTCAGCTCTAGAGGATCTTTATTAAAACAGGGCTGCCCTATTTGAAAATTTTAAAGAAAATAATAAATTACATTTAGGATCCTGGGAAAAGCTTACCTCCTTCTCTCTAGCTTTTGTGTAACATTCCTGCTCTCCATCCTGCTACATCTCATTGCCTTTCCATGTCCTAGAGAAGCTGTTCTGTTATCTCCAAATTCTCTTTGATTGGCTCCTTCAGTTTGACATTTCTTTAAAAAACAAACCCCTCTCTTTCCTTCATGAATCCAACCAATTCCTCCATCTACTGTCCCATCTAAACTTTTTAAAAGCCCCTCAAACAGACTTCTGGGGGAGGGGATTAAAATTCTGCATTTGCTCCTATAAGGTATGAACCAGGCTATATACTTAGGATAACCCCTTTATTTGAAGCAATATCAAATAAACACCATTTTCTTCTATCACATCCTGTGTAACATGGACCCAAGAAGTGGAATTGATCATTTCCACTGCTTCTTTCCATCCCCACTCCCATTTAATCTAATCTGACTTGTCTAAATGATACTCTGCTCCTCCTCTTTAATATTATCTACCTCCCGCACACTTACAGGCTTTTTTAAAATTTACTCCTTTTATCAAAACTATGAGGCAAATGTCTTCATCTTATAAATGTGGAAATTGGATATCAGAGATTAAATAATCTGTCCATAACTAAAAAATAGAGAGCTCAAAGTCAAACACCAATCTACCTTTCAATGTACTAGATCTAACACAACCTGATACTTGGAGGATACAAAAGTATAGGAACCCAAGGCTCTTGTACCTAAAGTCTACTTTAAGAGTAACTATCAAAGCTGTCACCAAGGACACCACATACATGAGACAGGCAGATGCAGCTGCCAGAGCAACTGCCACACCCACAAGTTAATCCGTCTGCTGCCAAGGACACCACAGACATGAGGGAGGGAATTGCAGCTGCTGGCGCCACTACTGCCACCATGTGGTAACCTTGCTGCCCAAGTACACAACAGACACAAGGGAAGGTGATGCAGCCACTAGCGCCAATGCCATCCCCACGAGGTAACCCCTCTGCTGTTGCAGAGAGAGGAACACACAAGGGAGGCAATTTCAGCCACTGGCACCACTGCTGTTGTCACAAAATAACCCCACTTCAACCGAGGACACCATAGACATGAGAGAGGTTGTTGCAACCACCAGTGCCACTACCGCCCCCATGAGGAAACTCTGCTGCCACTGCAGACACCTCACACACATGAGGGAGCCATGTGCAGCTGCTGGCACTGCTGTTGCCCCCACAAGGTAACCCCACTGCCACTGCAGACACCAAAGCTGCACAGGCTGCTGCTGCAAATCCCATAACTGTGTGGTCTGTCATGGCAGACACTGCAGAAAAGCAGGCAGCACTGCTGCAGTCACTGCCACCACCAGCAATACCAGGCAGCTATCATAGTCACGCAAGTATCCTGCCACTGCTGGAGCCATTGCTACCACATACACAGCCTCAAAAGTCACTGCAACAGCTACAACACCAAAAGAGTAGCTTGCTATCACAGCAGCAGCTGCAGCAGCCACTGCCACTGTGCAAGAAGATCACCAATCGCTTGATTGCACTGACACAAGGAGGGTCACCAGCAGAGTCCAGGAAGGAGAGTAATAGAAAAAGCAACTGCTCAACCAGATGACCAGACATCAATGTAGAGATACTAGAAATATGAAAAAACAAGAAAATATGAGTCCACTGAAGGAATATAATAACTCTCAAGTACCAGACTCCATAGAGCAGAAAACCCTTGAAATGACTAAAAAGGTATTCTGAGTAAAAATCTTAAGGAAACTCAATGAGACACAAGAAGACACAGTTAGATGACGCAATGAACTAAGCAGAACTATCCAGGATATGAAGGAAGAAATTAGGAAAGAGATTAATACTTTAAGAAAGAACATAGCAGAACCTATGGAACTGAAGGAGTCATTCAACAAAATAAAAAACACAACTGAGAGCTTAAGCAGCAGGCTAGATCAAGTGGAAGAAAGAATTTCTGATCTTGAAGACACTATCTTTGAAAAAAAAAATCTTGGACAAAAAAAGAAAAGAATTTTTTTAAATGAAAGAAATCTAAGAGAGATACCAGACAAACTTAAGTGCACAAATATCCAAATCATGGGTGTTCCTGAAGGGGAGGACAAAGGAAAAGGCATTAAAAACTTATTCAATGAAAGAATAGGGGAAAACTTCTCAGGTATAGGGAAAGATATGGACCTTCAGCTTCAAGAGGCTCAAAGATCCCCATACAGAATCAATCCAAAAAGGACCTCTCTGAGACACATTACAGTCACACTGGCAAAACTCAAGACAGAATCCTAAAAACAACAAGAGAAAAGTGTCATGTCGCCATCAGACTCACAGCAAACTTTTCAAAAAAAACTCTACCGGCCAGAAGAGAATGAGATGATATATTCAAAATAATAAAAGAAAAAAAATGCCAGCCAATAATGCTAAACTCAGCAAAGCTATCCTTCAGAAATGAAGAAGAAATAGTGTGTTTCCTAGATAAACAAAAACTATAAGAGTTCACCATGACATGACCAGCCTTATAAGAAATCTTCAAGGAAGTCCTACATCTGGAATCCAAAAAAAAAAGATAATCACTACTGTGAATACATAAGAAAGAAAAAATCCACTGGTAGAACAAAAATTTAAACAAGAAAGAAAAAGAAACAGTATTTTAACACCTCCAAAAACCAACACAAAAGAAAAACAATAAAAGGGAAAGAAAGAAAAAAAAGATATATAAAAATCCAAATGAAAACCAATAAAATGCAAGGAGTAAGCTGATACCTTTCAGTAATAAACCAAAATGTAAGTGGATTAAATTCCCCATTCAAAAAGACAGATTGGCTGATCGAATTACAAAGCTAGACTCAACTATATGCTGTCTACGAGAGACTCGCCTCACCTGTAAAGGCACACTCAGACAGAGTGAAGAGACAGGAAAACATATGCCACGTGAATGAAAATCAAAAATGAGCAGAAGTAGCTATTATTTCACTCAAAAACTATAAAAAAAGATAAAAAGGGCCACTAGATAATGATAAAGTGATCTATTCAGCAAGAAGACATACCAATCATAAATTTATATGCACCAAACATAAAAAAACTCTGATAGAGAAAGCAAACACTATTAGGCCTAAAGAAAGAGAT
Source organism: Cynocephalus volans (assembly GCF_027409185.1). Lineage (NCBI taxonomy): Eukaryota > Metazoa > Chordata > Mammalia > Dermoptera > Cynocephalidae > Cynocephalus > Cynocephalus volans. The sequence goes on along the minus strand of NC_084461.1, from coordinate 95,067,829 downwards.
AGACTCAAATACGATAATAGTTGGGGACCTGAACATGCCTCTCTCAACACTGGATAGATCATTTAGGCAACAAATCAACAAACAAACACAGGATTTAAATTGCACTTTAGACCAACTAGACTTGGCAGATATCTACAGAACATTTCATCCAACAACTACAGAATATACATTTGTCTCATTAGCACATGGAACATTCTCCAGGACAGATCACATGTTAGGTCACAAATCAACTCTCAAGAAATTTTAAAAAACTGAAATCATTTCAAGTATTTTTTCAGACCACAATGGATTAAAACTAGATATCACAAGTGAAACTCGAAACTACACAAAACATGGAAATTAAATAACATGCTCCTGAACAATATATGGGTCCAAGAAGAAATTTAATAGGATATCAAAACATTTCACAAAACTGATGAAAATAAAGACACATCATATCACAACTTGTGGGAAACTGCAAAAGAGGGAAGTTTATTGCAATAAATACTTAAATCAAAGGAATAGAAACATTTCAAATGAACAACCTAATGCTATACCTCAAAGAACTAGAAAAACAAGAAAAATCCAAACAAAAATTAGTAGACTAAAAGAGATAATTAAGGTCAGAGCAGAACTAAATGAAAGGGAAACCCAAAAAATGATACAAAATGTCAATGAAACAAAAGGGTGGTTTTTTGGGAAGATAAACAAAATAGACAAACCATTAGCTAGGCCAGCATAAAAAAGAAAAGAGAATACCAAAATACCAAAAATCAGAAACAAAAAAGGAGAAATTACAACCAATACCACAGAAATGCAAAGAATCATTAAAGACTATTATAAACAACTACATGCCAACAAATTAGAAAACCTGGAGGAAAAGGATACATTTCTGGATACATACATACTACCAAGAGTGAACCAAGAAGACATGGAAAACCTGAACAGATCAATAACAAGCAACAAGATTGAAGCAGTAATCAGCAGTCTCCCCACAAAGAAAATCCCAGGACCAGATGGCTTTATTGTCATATTCTACCAAACCTGTAAAGAGGAATTAAGGCCAATTCTCTTCAAAAAATTGAACTAGAGGCCATTCTCCCAGACTCATTCTTTGATGCCAGCATCACCCTGATACAAAACCAGGCAAAGGTACAACAAAAAAAGTAAACTATAGGCCAATATCTTTGATGAACACAGACGCAAAAATCCTCAACAAAATATTAGCAAATACGCAACACATCAAAAAAATTATACACCATGATCAAGCGGGATCTATCCCATAGATGCAAGGATGGTTCAACATATGCAGGTCAATAAATGTGATACACCACATCAACAAAATCAAGGACAAAACCCATATAATTATGTCAACATGCAGAAAAAGCATTTGACAAAATTCAACATCTCTTCATAATACAGACTCTCAGAAAGTTAGGTATAGGAGGAAAGTATCTCAACACAACAAAACCCATATATGACAAACCCACAACCAATATCATCCTGAAGGGGGAAAAGCTGAAAGCCTTTCCTTTAAGAACAGGAACAACACAAGGATGACCACTCTCATCACTCCTATTTAACACAGTGTTGGGAGTACTAGCCAGAGAAATCAGACAAGAGAAAGAAATAAATGGCATCCAAATTGGAAAAATGAAATCAAACTGTCTCTGTTTGCAGATGACATGATCCTATATGTAGAAAACCTAAAGACTCTACCAAAAAGCTCTTAGAGCTGATAGACAAATTCAGTAAAGTTGCAGGATACAAAATCAACACCCAAAAATCAGGAGCATTTTTATACTCCAACAACAAACTACAAGAAAAAGAAATCAAGAAAGCTAGCCCATTTACAATAGTCACCCAAAACATAAAATACATAGGAATCAATTTAACTAAGGAGGAGAAAGATCTCTACAAGGAGAACTACAAAGCACTGTTGAAAGAAATTTAAAAGGACACAAAAAGATGGAAAGACATTCCATGCTTTTGGATTGGAAGAATTAACACTGTGAAAATTCCCATACCACACAAAGCAACCTACAGATTCAATGTAATTTCCATCAAAATACCAATGCTATTCTTCATAGAAATAGAAAAATCGATCCTAACATTCATATGAAACAACACAAGACATCGAATAGCCAAAGTAATCCTGAGCAAATCAAAGAAAGACAGAGGCATATCACTACCTGACTTCAAATTACACTACAAAACTATAGTAACCAAAACAGCATGGTACTGGCATCAAAACAGACATTCCAACCAATGGGACAGAACTGAGAACCCAGAAGTCAACCCACATATCTACAGCCAACTGATCTTTGACAAAGGCACTAAGTACATGCATTGGGGAATAGACTGTCTCTTCAATAAATGGTGCTAAGAAAAGTGGACATCCATAAGTAGAAGAATAAAACTAGACTTTGTACCTGTCACAATATAACACTAAAGACTTAAAAATAATACCTGAAACTATAAAACTCCTAAAAGAAAACAAAGGGAAAACACTTCAGGAAGTAGGACTGGGCAACAGCTTTATGAATAAGACCCTAAAAGCACAATCGACAACATAAAAAAGAAACCAGTGGGATTATATCAAACTAAAAAGCTTCTGCACAGCAAAAGAAACAATTAACGGAGCAAAAAGACAACATATAGAGTGGAAGAAAATATTTTCAAACTATGCATCTGACAAACGATTAATATCCAGAATATACGAGGAATCAAACTACTTAAGTGAATAAAACAAGTAACCTGATTTAAAATGGGCAAAAGAGCTGAATAAGCATATCTCAAAGGAAGATAAACAAATGGCCACAGCCACATAAAAAAATACTCAACATCATTAAGCATCAGGGAAATGCAAATCAAAACCACACTGACATATCATCTCACCCCAGTTAGACTGGCTATTATCAAAAAGACAGAATAACAAATGCTAGTGAGGATGCAGAGAAAGGGGAACCCTTGTATACTGGGTGGGACTATCAATTGGTGCAGCCATTATGGAAAACAGTATGGAGGTTCCTCAAACAACTACAGACAGAACTGCCATAGGATCCAGCAATTCCACTTCTGGGTATATACCCAAAGGAATGGAAATCATCATGTCGAAGGGATACCTGCACTCCCATGTTTACCATAGCTGTATGTGCAATAGCCACGAGCTGGAATTAACCTAAATTTCCACTGTCAGACAACTGGATAAGGAATATGTGGTATATTTACACAATGGGATACTACTTTGCAATAAAAAGAATGAAAATTCTGCCGTTCATAGCAACATGGATGAACTTAGAAAAAAATTATATTAAGTGAAGTAAGCCAGGCACAGAAAGAGAAATACCACATGTCCTCACTCATAAGTGGGAACTAAAAAATGAACATATAATTTTTTTAAATAAAATAAAAAGAAAGAAAGATACAACTATCACAATAATAAGCTGAACTTCCAAAAGGAGATAATAGGACTGAGGTTACCAGAAGTAGGAAAGGGGAACGGGACGGGGAATAAGAGAGGAATTGGTAAAGGGCCATGAAAAATGATTACACTGCATAATGTTGAATATACTAAGTATCTTGATTTTAGTATCACATATTGCACATAGGTATTGCTATTCAACTCTGTACCCCACAGATATGTACAATCAACTACATTTCAATAACAACAAAAAGTTAAATTGATGAGAATACTTTTTAAACTGATTACAAATTACACAGTAATCTTTAATTTGTATATAGTACTTTATCATTAAATCAGAGGATAAAGGCCATAGGGAAAATCTATCTTCTCTCTTTAGGCTAGCTACTTTGTATTATCAGTAACAACTAAAGTGAATAAGTCCTAGGCCAAGATTGAGTCATACTTGATAAGAGATGCCCGGTTGGAAGTTATGGAGATGAAAATGAAAGAAGGCTCTCACTATAAATGGGTTTCTAAATAAAATAATGACCCACCCCTCAAATCTCCCTAAATAGAACAATTAAAAAATAAATCATCACTTTCTTCTTATGCAACTAACCCCAGTATCACACTGGATAATTAAAAATAGGACCACTTTAAGACATACACAGATAACACACATTTTTCCTATGCCCAGAGAAACAAAATTACTAGTCTGAGATTTTTACATTTCAGAACGTTTTTCAGAATTCTGAGTTGTATATTGAATAATATTAATATTCTATCATAAAAATATTGCTTTTACCTGAAATATATGATTTTAAAAGATTTCCTAAATTCTTCAATGTGATTTTTTTGATGCTGTTGCTTTGCTACCAAAAATAAAACAGCTCTTAGAAATAAATGCATCACTTATTTTACATAAAAAAGAGAAATAATAATTTGATTTACAGAAATTTTATTCTCCTCTATCTCACCAAAAAAAGGTCAGTTGCATATAATAAATAGCATCCTAAGTTTCTAAAATAATTAACATAAATCCTAAAATGCCTATTTTATGCTTAGGAAGCCAACAGAGGTAAATAGCACCAGTTATAGTAGGTTAAATATATGACATAAGTAAATTCTGTACTTAATTTTCAAAAAGATAAAACTATATATGGGGGGAAATATATATCCTTTAGAAAAGTGCATCATGTCTTTTCTTACCTTGTACCTTTGAACTAAAAGATGTGCGATGAGATTATTCAGTATTCCATAAACAGGTAGTACTTTAAATATTCTGAGTTCATTAAACCAAAAAGTATTTATTCTGAGACAATGAGTCAAAGAACTACCACTGGAGCTATAATTATAACAAAGCATTGAAAATAATCAACAAGATGACTCAAGCTTGAAAAAAATACCTAAATAATAGTTTTCATAAATAGCTTTTCACTGCAGACTATGCCCTCTAACTACTTGCTTTCTTCTTCTTGGTTAAATTTTTGTTAAATGTAACATTAAAATTTCATGAAGAATGCATAGTTTCTGCTTCACACAATAACTCAAAATAAATGGTTATCTAGGGCCAGCCCATGGCTCACTTGGGAGAGTGCGGTGCTGAGAACACCAAGGCCCCAGGTTCGGATCCTATATAGGGATGGCCGGTTTGCTCACTGTTTGAGCGTGGTGCTGACAACACCAAGTCAAGGGTTAAGATCCCCTCACTGGTCATCTTTTAAATAAATAAATTTAATTTAATTAAATAAATAAATAAAATGGTTATCTGAAACAAAAGTTTTATTCCGACTTTGCCTATTACTTAAGGAATTTTTTGGTGTCTCTGAGACCTTAGAGGATACAGGAGTCCAGAAAACAACTCAACAAATTTCCCTAAAACTGAGGTTTTCAAAGACTCAATTGCAAGTGCAAAGGAAACCTTAGATACAGGAGCACGCCCCCGCCCCCAGTCCCCAGTTCTGCTTTTCATGGTTTCAGTTACACACGGTCAACCACCATTCAAAAATATTAAATGGAAAATTTCAGAAATAAACAATTCGTAAGTTTTCAATTATGTGCTGTTCTGAGTAGCATGGTCCCATTACATCCTGCATTTAGTCACTTAGTAGGCATCTCGGTTATCAGATTGACCGTCATGGTATCAGAGTGCTTCTGCTCAAGTAACCCTTATTTTATTTAACAATGGCCCCAAAGCACAGAAGTAATGATACTGGCATATTGTTATAATTGTACTATTTTATTATTAGTTATTGCTGTTAATCTCTTACTGTGCCTAATTTATAAATTTTTTCTCTTTTTTTTGTGGCTGGCCATTATGGGGATCCAGACCCTGGACCTTGGTGTTACAGCGCTGTACTCCAACCAACTGAGCTAACCAGCCAGCCCTCTAATTTATAAATTTGACTTATCATTGGTAGTATGTAAAGAAAAAACATAGTATATATAAATGGTTCCTGACTTACAATTTCGTGACTTTAAGATGGGTTTATTGGGGCATTAAATGCATTTCTGACTTACAATATTTTTGATTTACGATGGGTTTATTGGGACCTAACCCCACCATAAGATGAAGAGCATTCGTACAGGCTTCACTACTTTCAGAGGTTTAGTCATCCACTGGGGGTTTTCAGAATCCCTCTCAAATAAAAGGGGGACTATTGTACTTTACTTTCATAAGAGCTTCTCTTTCTGCATTTTCTTCAAAGCTTCCAGGTTTCCCCAGGCCAGACACATGACACTCCAAAAATTAATCAGGTACACATTTTAAAAAGACAGGAACCTAAGAAAAACTTTGCACAGTTTTACACGTGTTAAATGGTTAAGAAATACATAACTACAATAATAATCATGGTACTTTACCTCGAAAAGACCTGAGGTTTGCTCGTCAATGTAGGTTTCAGAAGGGTTGTAACTTGTGAGTTACTGTAAAATGGTATAGAGTTACCTGAAATTGAACAGAAAGCTGCAATACTGCATGCCAATGGGGGTGGCTCATAGCAAACGACATAACAACTAAAGTAAATGAGTGATTCTGGACTGGTGCTGGATCAGCATGAAAAAAATATTTTACCTGAAAAGGACATTGGGACAGTTGACAAAGGTAGCACATAAAGGACTGAAGTGTGCATTTGCAAGTATTCCTAAGCAGCTTGGTTCAGCTGAGTACAGTTTTCTGTATTCACCTAGTGCTTCTTCTAGTTTCACACATAAGCAAATGCAAAATTCACATTAAGCTTAAAGTGTTACCTAATATGTCAATTGTGCTGGAACAAATTCGTATTTTCAAATCAAGCATTAAAACAGAACCAATTCTATAGCCAGGCTTGAGAATTATTTCATTAAAAATAGATATAGCTGAAACCCTAGTTATACAGGTTCAAGATACATTATATGTGTAGTATGTAACCAGTAAATAATAAGGCCAGTTCATCAAGATTTTTCATTACTTTTTATTCCCACATGGTAGATGGAGCACTGCCAATATTTCAATCCACTTCATGTTTAAAAGGTAAGCCAATATCTCTCTTCAAATATGTTGTGCTACTTGAGGACTTATCTATATCGCTGCACTATTTCAGAAGAGAGGTGACTATTCAAACAGGTGTAATTTTAGATGAATAAGAAAACACAAGGTAAAATTCTTCTCCAGCATAGAATAAAATAAGTCCTCAAAATAAAACAGCTGTTAAACTCATGGAAATATTTTCAATTTCACTCACTTTTAGATAAATATAAAATAAAGCCACACTAGATATCATTTCTTACCTACCAGATAAACAAAAATTCAAAAATATGACAACACTCTCTGTTGCCCACATTAAGCAAAAGCTGGCATCTTCATATATTTCTGGTGGATATGTAAAATGGTACAAGAGCTATAGAGGAAATTTATATTTATATTGGCAATACATAACAAGACTGCATGCACATTTACATTTTGACCTAAAGTATCTTATTTCCAGGAATTTACCCTGAAAACAATTATAATAATACAAAAATACATGTAGTTCTTAAAGAATGATGGGGAAACAGAATCCAGGCAGTTGAAAGGAAGGATGGCTTACCTAAGTCTCCATCTCCCAATATTTCCTCCAAAAGCAATATAAAAAAACAAAAAGGGAAAACAAAACCACACAAAAACCATGCCCTCAGAATTAAAGATAAAATATACACAATTCAAAATAACTTGAAGTAAAAAAGAAAAATTACCAAATCACAGAGCATGGCTTCTCACATTCATGCTCCAAAATAGAGGACAATGAAGAGACAATAACTAAACTAAATGAGTGATTCTGGATTGGATCCTGGATAAGGATGAAAAAAATTTGCCTTAAAAGGACATTATTGAAACAGATGACACAACAGGATATTCAATGTATTTTCAATAATAGCAATGCTAAATTTCCCAAATTTTATCTTTATATTGTTAATATGTTCTTAGAAAATGCATGTATAAATATTTAGGAAAAAAGGGACATGATGTCTTCAACTAACTCAAAAAAATAATAATATATATTTTTATTGTGAGAGAAAGGGAGTCATAGAACAAATACAGCAAAATGTTAACAATTGATAAATTGAGTGAGTTCTTTATTTTTGAAACTCTACTGTAAGTTTTAATTTTTAACAGACATAAAAATCACTAGTGGAAAGACTTCCACTTCCAGTCTAGATGGAGAAACAGGGACTGATATATCCTCCTGCTTAAAACAACTAAAAACTGGACAGAAATATATAAAAAATAGCACTCAAAACACTGGACATCAGGAAATGAGGAATAGTGATCTCTGAGAGACTATATCCAATGAACTGAGCCCTAAGATTTTCCCAACTTACTGAATGAAGAAACAGTCCAGGCCACAGCATAAGAAAGAAAAGCCAGGCAGAACCCAGTAATCATTGTGAATTAAAGAGACTGAGTTCAGAGCACAGAGACACCAAAGTGGTCAGAGAACTGAAGAAGGAACAAGGACAATACTGGAGAGGAGAGGTCTGCACAAAGGAAAAACTCAGGAGATCTGCAAAGACTCCTTCCTCAATTATTTAGCTAAGTACTGATCAAGGGTATAAGGAAACTACTCAATACCTTGAAAATAACCACCCAAAAGAATTACAGGGAACACTCTATAGTTCACACAGAGCCATGAATCATGCCAGGTCCCAACAGCCAAGGTTTAAAACGTCATAATATAGGGGGCATCCCTTTGAATACTAAGAATAATGTTGCCCAGGTAGAAGAGATAAATTCACATGAGACTATACTCTGATCCCACCTAACCGATGTAAAAGCAAGAGCCAAAAGGATCAAACTATCTCCAAGTAACTTAACCACATCCCAAACAAAACAAAGCTCAAGACTATTTTTAAAAGCACAAAAATATTCAGTACCCAAAAAGGTAAAATTCACAATGCCTGGCATCAAATCAAAGATTATCATGTACACAGATGCTAAAAATACAACCCAAAATGAAAAGAAAAATCAATCAAATCTGACCCAGAAGTAAACACAAATGACAGAAGACAGGGACGATAACATACTAAGGCTGTATTCCTTCCACATATTAAAGAAACTAGAGGAAAGAATAAACATATAGAGACATGGAAGATATAAAAGATATAAAAAGGATTTAAATCAAACCACTAGAGATATTTATGACTTCCTCATTTTTAACATGGCAATAGCCCAATTACTTGATTTCTGTTTATTCTCTCCAATTCCTCCACCCTGAAGTACAAGCAAGGTGCGAAAGGAAGAACTGAGTTTTGGCAGATACAAGAAGATGAAGGATTGGTACATGGGCATAATTTAAATTTAAGTACTGGCAAGACAGAAAGTGACGTGTAGAGAAGAGGAGTGAGGGAAAAAATGACCTTGCTGAAAGAAGTCAGGGAAGGGTTAGAGTTAACGACATTAAAGGGTTGGTAAAGGGAGCCCAGAAATGAAAAATGTCTGAGATAAGAAATACACTGGGCTAGCTGGTTAGCTCAATTGATTAGAGCATGGTGTTGATAACACCAGGTCAAGGGTTCAGACCGCTGTCCAGGCCAACAACTGGGAAATAAAATACACTGAATGGGATTTACAACAGATAAGACTTTGCATAAAAAGAAAAAATTAGTGAAGTGGAAGACATAACAACAGAAAATAACCATAATAAAACAATGAGAGAAGACAGAAAAATAAATAGAGCATCAGTAAACTGTGGGATGAAAATAAGAATGTAACAACTGAAGAGTGCAGAAGTAGACTCACACATTATGATCAAATGATTTTCAACAAAGATGCAAAGGCAATTCATTGGAGAAATATTCAGTACCTAAAAAGGTAAACAAATAATGCTGGAACAAATGGATATCCATATGCAAAAAATGCACTTCAATCCACATCTTGCCCCATACACAAAAACTAACTAAAAATGGATTACAGACCTAAATATAAAACTTAAAACTTTAGATGAAAACATAGGAGAAACTCATTGTAACTTTGGGTCAGGCAGAAATTTCTTGAGATATAACACCAAAGCACAATCCTCTAAGGAAAAAATTTTTAATTGGACTTTACTTATAGGTAGAATAAATTATAGCTTTTCAGCATTAAGAGAAAAGGCTGACATGCTCCTTGATTTTCTTCAGGTTTCCAATCATTGCTCAGCCTTAATTCTCAATATCTCCTTTTTGAAGGCAACACTACCTATTTAAACCACGCCCTCGCAATCCTCATTACCTTTCCCTAGCCCTCATTCGCATCCCAAATACTTATCTGCCTTCCTTAATTACTTTAGCTCTTGTCTCCTTCTATTCCTCACCAAAATGCTTGACACTTCATTATCCACACTGATGATTCTTCCACTGCCCTGACTTTATAAATTCTTGATCTTCTTACCTATTAATCCTATTTCTCATTCCTTTCACTACCATACTTCTTTAAAGAACATAATTCTAGCTCAACACAGTAAATAGAACACATTTCTCCACTCCTTCCAAAAATACCATTATAATACAATACAGTTATTTAAAGTATAAATTTACAATAACAAAGAAAATAGAAAATTTGTAGCTATGGCAAATAAGACATGTCAACAGAACGTATGAAAAGAAAAGGCAGGTAAATAGTAACTAGTTAGCATATCAGGAAAAGTTGAAATGTAAGTGTCCTGCAAAGGCGAGATCAAGATTTATGCGGTCAGAAAACTCCAGCAAAGTTCAGGCACTGGCAATACAGAACAAATGGAGGAAAAGAAGAGGGTGCTGAAATAGGAGGATTAATTCAAAATCTATTTAAGAAGTAGGCAGAACCCAGTTCCTGTTGCCCACACAAACAAGCAACTATTCCTCCAACTGCATTAGAAAATAAGAGAAAAATGAACCAGAGAGCCTTTGGACTCAGAGAGAACAGGCAGCTACCAAAAACAGGAAGATTAAGTAAAATATGACTCTTAAAATACCCAACCTACTTTCCATACCTATTCCCATTAACATAAGAGCAGGTTTATTATACCTACAGATAGGGTTGCCAAACAAAATACAGACATCCAGTTAAATTTGAATTTCAATAAACAACAAATAATTTTTAGTTTATGTCTGCCCCAAATATTGCATGCAAATTTAACCAGTATCCTGTATTTTTATTAGTTCTGTCAGCCCTGCGTTCTGACTAGAGACTAGAGACTTCCTCTTTGGGGAACATGACTGGCCCGGGAAAGGAAGCTAAAGGTATTATCATGGATTGAATTGTGTCCTCCCAAAGTTTAACGTGTTGGAAGCTTGGTCCTCACTGCCACAGTATTAAGAGGGTGGGAAATCCTATTATGGTAAATGAAAGGTGGGGCCTTGAAGAGGTGATTAGATTGTGAGGGCCATGCCATAGTAAAAGGATTAATCCAACTGATGGTTTAATGGTGGTCACAGGCATGGTTCTGGGGGCTTTAAAAGGAGAGCCAGTGAGGAATTTGTTCTCTCTTGCTCCACCATCTCGCAATGTGATACCCTGCATTGGTGAAATCACTATCAAAGAAGGTCCTCACCAGATGTCTTCCCTGGACTTTGGACTTCAGACTTCCCAGCCTCTGAAACTGTAAGCAATAAATATTCTATTTCTTTATAAATTACCCAGTTCCAGGTATTTTGTTATAAGCAACAGAAACCTACTAATACAGGTATTAACCATAAGGGGCTCTCAAAAAAGTCACAGATCCTTACCTGATCAAGCACGATACACACATTCTCCTTAGAAAACAGAGTTTTCTTCTACAATTTACTCAAATCCTAAAACTCACAAGTGAAAGAAACACTAATTTTTTTAACTTTCCAAAGTAAAAAGGTAAGATTTACTTTTAACTTGAATAAATATAGTGAAATATGATATTTAAGTAAGACAATGAGAATAAATAGAGCAGAAATTCAAGAACTGTTAAGGTGTTTAACAGTGTAATTTCAGCCCTTATTTTTATAAGACAGAATAATTTTGTGGTTTAAAAAAAAAAAAACCATATTGTTTATCCAATGAATTTGTTTTAAGAGTTACTAATTCACCAGTATACAAGCATTTCAGTAACAATAATATAGCAAATAACAGCTATGTGTTAAAGAATTTCATGTGATTCACTATACTAATGATTCACAGAAGAATTCAAGGAGGTGGGTTACAATTAAGTTTGTGCCAAAATTTAAAAAAAGCAGGTTTCAAGTGACCAAAAGCAGGAAGGTTAATATAATAAAAGAAACCAAAATTTTTAATAGTGACTCCCAAACCTGACTAATCATTAGTATAGTCCAAACATCTATTAAAGAAAGATTTCAAAGTCCTTCTCCATACTTACTGAATCAGAATATCAGGGAGGTAGGGCCCAAAATTTATAATTTTTGAAACCTTCCCCATGAGATGATGATACTCAGCAAAATTTTGGAAGCATTGGGTATGCTTGGGTACGCTCATTTAATAGTATGATCTATTTGCTTTAAGCACAATTATGATACTATACATAATAAATGATTAAATTATTGTTCTTACCTTGGATACATTGCTGACATAATTCATTTGGACAGTACTTTCCTTATCAACTTGATTACAAAGGTTCTGTAAAGTAGATGCATATTCTTTATCACTTTTTATTCTCAGGGCCATAAATTTCTTCACTGTTTCCAGTAACCGTAATTCCCAGTCTTGCAATTTTAACACAGCTTCATGTGAATTCTTCAGGTCACTCCCAAACCCCATTTTTGTAAGGCACTGCTTATCCTTCACACTGCACAAGTAAGCCTTCTAATCAGCACATATCTGTGTATGCAAACAAAAGGAAAAAAAGCTTAAATCTAAAGGAAATTAGTCTTTAAAGCAAAATTAAGGCCCATTCTTCTTTGGGTAAAAAAATCCCTACAAATAACACCTTTCCCCCAAAGATCAGGAAAAAGATGAAATGTCCACTCTGCTGCTGACTTCTGTTCAACATTATACTGGAGGTTCTAGCCATTACAATGAAATAAAAGACATTCAGACTGGAAAGAAAGAAGTAAAACTATCTTTATTTGCAGATGACATCATCTTGTGTATAGAAAATCCTAAGGACTGCAATTAAAAAACTATTAGAACTAATAAATGAATTTAGTAATATTATAGAACATGAGATCAACATACAAAAATCAATTATATTTCTATATACAAGCAATGATCGATCCAAAACTGAGATTTAAAAAATTCTTACAACTGCTTCAAAAAAGAATTAGGAATAAATTTAACAAAAGAAATGCAAAACTTGCACTCTTAAACTACAAAACATTGTTGAAAGAAATTTCAAAAGACCTAAGAAATTTCGAAAGACTCATGTTCATAGGTCAAAAGACTTAAAATTGTTAAGAAAGCAAGGCTCTCCAATTTGATCTTCAGATTTAGCATAATCTATATTAACACCTCAGCTAGCTTTTTCACAGAAATTGACAGGCTAATCCTAAATATCTGGAAAGGTAAGGGAGTCAGAATAACCACAAAAAATGTTTTAAAAGAAGAGCAAAGTTGAAGGACCCACACGTTCTGATTTCAAAACTTACTAAAAAGCTACAGTAATTAAGACAGTATAGTAATGATATATGGACAGACACAGAGATTAATGGAATAGAACAGAGGGTCCAGATATAAATCTTTACAAAGAAAAAAAATTTTTTTTTTGAGGGTGCCAATGGGTAAAAGAAAAGTCTTTTCAACAGATGATCCTTGGACCACTACATTTTCACATGCAAAAGAATGAAGGAGGATGCCTTCCTTAACTCTAAATGGGTCATAGACCTAAATATCAGAGCTAAAACTATAAAACTCCCAGAAGACAACAGGAGTACATCATAACTTTCGCTTAAGCAATGATTTCTTAGATACAACAACAAAAGCATAAGCAAAAAAATAAAAATACATAAATTGAATTTCATCAAAACTAAAAACATCTGTGCTTCAAAGGACACCACAAAGAAAATGAAGACAACCCCCAGAATGGGAGAAAATATTTGCAAATCATATATCTCATAAAGGACTTATATATGTGTAAAGAATTCTTACAACTCAATAGCAAAAAGACAAACAAATTAAAAATGGGTAAAGGATTTGAACAGACATTTCTCCAAAGGTATAAATGTCCAATAAGGACATGAAAAGATGTTCAATGTCATTAGCCATTAGGATAATACAAATCAAAACTACCACTTCGCATCACTAGGCTGTCTATAATCAAAAAGACAGATAATAACAAGTGTTGGACAGATTGGAATCCTCCTCATATTCTGCTAGTGGAAATGTAAAATGGTGCAGCCTCTTTAAAAAACAGTTTGGAAGTTCCTTAAGAGGGAAGACAGAGTTACCATATGGCCCAGAAATTCCACTCATTATACATTCAAGAGAAATAAAAACATGTCTCTACACACAAATTTGTACATGAATATTTGAAGCAACATTATTCATAATAGCCACAAAGTGGAAACAACCCAAATATCCATCAATTGATGAATGGATAAATAAAACTTGATCATATCCATACAATGGAATATTATTTGGCAATAAAAAGGAATGAAGCATTGGTACATGCTACAACATGGATAAACCTTGAAACATTTTGTTAAGTAAAGGAAACCAGACACAAAAGACCACATACTGTATAATTCTCTTTACACGAAATGTCCAAAAAAAAGCAAATTTATAGAGATAATACATTAGTGGTTGCTTAAGGCTGGCAAATTTGGGGAGAAATGGGAGTGACTGCTAATAGATACTGAATTTCTTTATGTGGTGATGAAAATGTTCAATAAAATTGATTGCAGTGACGGCTGCACAACTCCATGAATGCACTAAAAACAATTGAATTGTACAGTTTCAATGAGTGAATTCTACAGTATGTGAATTATAGCTCAAAAAAAGTGGCTTAAAAAAATCACTACAGCATTAGAGCATAGCCTTATTAACACCAAGGTCACAGGTTTGGACTCCTGTACCAGCCAGCCACCAAAAAATTTAAAAAATTAAAAAATCAAAAATAAAATAAAATATCAATATAGACTAACTTATCTAAAGATCAGTTATAATAAACTTTCCCAAAATATCCTGCTTGTTTACTATAAATCCCAAAAAATATATCAGAATTTATCTTGCTCTCCAGTGTCCTAGAGTTTCAGGCAGTGAATATCTCAGAGCCAGTTAGAAGAAATGAAGTACACCTTTTATTTTTAGCTCTAGATCTTCCATACCAGAAGTCAATTTCTTGTTAATTCAGCTAATACCCTCTCAGCCACACAGAAAAATGAGAGGTTTCTCTCTCTAACTTTAGTGATTTCACCTAAAGACATGGGAAAATAAGAGAGTTTTCCAAATAGAGAGCAACTTAGAATTTTTCCCCAAGTAAAAGGTGTCTGGTTTTATGAACTATCAAATAGTTAGAAAAAAATCAAAATGTTGTGAAAAAACTCCACTTCACCAAAGTTTCCGAAGTAGCAACTAAATGGACCTTAACATAAATAAGTCAATACAAAGTAAATGACTTATTCACTTTTATATCAAATAGGATAATTCCAGTTTTTTCACTTTGTATATAGTAGCTTTAAAAAAAATTACTTTGACATACTGTATCTTTTATGGGGC
Source organism: Cynocephalus volans (assembly GCF_027409185.1). Lineage (NCBI taxonomy): Eukaryota > Metazoa > Chordata > Mammalia > Dermoptera > Cynocephalidae > Cynocephalus > Cynocephalus volans. Next base: position 95,052,329 of record NC_084461.1, on the reverse strand, counting down.
ACAAAAATTTACAATGAACATTTTTCTGTTGTTTTACCTGCAGTTAACTAAACTTGGTGGAGATATACTCTATCTCATCCCATGTTTTCAAAAGAAGAAAAAGGAACATTTTTTGAGGCCAAAGAAAGGTAATACATTTTATTTTTTAAAAAAATACAATATCTGAGATTGTGGTTCATTTTATTCTGTAACTTGAAATAAATATGACTTCTGCTTCTAGATGCATCTTGACAACAATTTTTCTTCTACTATCAGGAAGTTCAAAAGGATTGTGAACAGCTCAAAAGAATAAAAAAGGGAAACAATCTGGCAGCTATCTGAGAAACACTCTAGACTGTCCTAAGGGCTTATTTATATATGCCAATATTCTATGTCAAGATTTATATAAAAATAATTTAATATACTATACCTCTCTCTTAAAGGAATTTTTAAAAAAATTTCTAACTTCATAATAAATTAAGATTATGTCTAATTTTTGAACTGACAGATATTATAAATACTTTAGGAATTAAGAGAATGAAATGCTACAGATAATTTTCCCACAGATGCCAAATGACATATTTGCAAGTACAAGACTACTGATTTCAGTAGTGTTTGCAATAACAACAACAAAAAAAATCCCTGGAAATATCTAAAATATCCACCAACAGAAATTGACTAAGTAGATTACAATCAAGCCTGCTGCATTTGATTGTAGCTGAATAATTCTAGGAGGTGCCATTCAAATGATACTCTATGTGAATTCGTTCAGTGCCCAACCTTCACAACCGTATGTGGTACATCTGTTCATGGCATTTTCATTCAGAGGAATATCATTCAGTCCTAATAAAAATAAGGAAACTTGGGGCCGGCGCATGGCTCACTCGGGAGAGTGTGGTGCTGATAACACCAAGGCCACAGGTTCGGATCCCATATAGGGATGGCCGGTTGCTCACTGGGCGAGCGTGGTGCTGACAACACCAAGTCAAGGGTTAAGATCCCCTAACCGGTCATCTTTTAAAAATAAATAAATAAATAAATAAAATTAAAATAAGGAAACTTTTTGTGTATTGATATGGAACTATCATTAAGAACTATTAATTGGGGCTGGCCAGCTAGCTCAGTTGGTTAGAGAGTAGTGCTGATAACACCGAGATCCAGGGTTAGAAAAAGAACTATTAATTGAAAAAAAGCAAGATGAAAAACTTAGTATGCTAACTTTGTATAAAAAAGGAGAAAAAATGATATTCATTTTTGCCTATAAGTATATGAAATATTTCTTAAAAAACACAGTGCACAGGGCACAGGAATGGGAGAGAGACTATAACCTTTTGTACATCTGAATTTTGTTCTAAGTGAATGTATTGATATTACACATTCAAAAAATAAATTAAAGCATTTTTGATGAGAAAAAGATTTTAAAAATTAATAAAATCTGGAATTGCCCAGAAAATTTCCTAGAAATGGCAAAATATGAGCTAGGACTGAAATAATGACTATGATTTAGATTATAAAAAGTCAAAAGGGAAATGTATTTCAAAAAACAGGAGCACTGTAGGGTAAAAAACAAAGCAAAAAAAAGTGAATATGAGGTGCAGTAAAACAAGAAATGTCTCCAAAATCAAGCTACATGTGGCAAGCAGTAGGAGTTAGCATGCCAACTTACCTCCCACTATTCCTCTGCTCAGGAAGCTAATAAAGCTCGAACTCCTTGAAATAATTGGTTTTTAAAGCAGAATACCAAGGTCATGAACGTGATATTTTTAAAAGATTAATTTGCTGGTTCTAGTTACACAAGTACGTTCAGTTTGTGAAAATCATCAAGCTGAGCACCTATGATTTGCACACATTTTTGTGTGTATTTTATAGCTCAACAAAAAGAGAGAGAGAGACATAGAGGTAGATTTTGATCTGGCAGCTGGGTATAGAATAGCTTGAAGAGAGAAAAAAATAAAATGAGACATAAAGCAAGTTAAGAAGCCATTATAGCTATATAACTTGAGAAATGAGGATCTAGAAAGACAATGTCAGTGAAAATTAAGATGGATGAGTCTTCACTGATTAATAGATTTGGGGAACAAAAGAGAGATGATCCAATGAAAACTTTAAGGCTTTAATAAGAAAGAATGGTGACAATATCAATTGAAATGAAAAAACAAGAGTATGGAGCTACATTTTAAGGAAAATATATTCATTTCAGCTGAAAATAAACCTTTTGTAAAATATTTAGGCTAAAGATCCAAATTTGAGAGTCAATTGCTTACAGGTGATAGATGAAACAAACAGACTGGATGTTCACAGAAAAGCAGAGTCAAGGACAAAACCCATGAGAATTTTTCAATTCAAGAATGAGAGGAGGAAGAGCCAACTAAAGGATAAAGATTAAGTAAGCAAAAGGATAAAAGGGGTTTAGCACAGTCACAGACGCCAGGAGAAAAATATATATATTAGCAATGTCAAATGTCAGAGCAAGATATGAAAACAGCGAAAAAGTCATTATTGGAATTTTGGGTAAAGACAGTATCATAAGGCAGTATCTCAGAAGCTCCTACCACCAATAACAAAAAAGAACAAAAAAGAGTTTTAAGAAAATCCAAAAATTCAAACATATCAGCAAATAAAGGAGTACAACCTTATGCCCTAAGTTTCACAGCACGGTTTCAAAGGAAAGAAACAAAATACTGGTGCTCTAAGCAGCATGGCAATGTGCCAAACACTACCTCAACCAGTCTAGAAGATATTCTGAGGAAGAAGAGTTAACAAAATCCTGGGAATTCACAGTCGATACCCCAATATGAAAAGAAGCAGGCAGAGAGTAAGTAGGCCAAACTAAAGTCAAAAAATATCTAAAGAGAGAAACTCCTCTGTACCAGGATGCTTTAGAAAATAGAGGGAGGTAGCATTGGCTTGCCACTTTCTAGGGCTCTGTGATGATTTGGTGGATGAAATTTAAGTTCAGGATTACAGGATGTTTAATGGAATCTTTTAAGAGAGGGTAAATCTCGGGGCCCCTAACAAAGCCAAACTTACTCCCAGCCAATATTTCCCTACAAATTTACCTCCATGCTCATATGCCACAGAAACCAAAATTAAAAGGAAAACCCAGCTTCTAGTCCAGACAAGATGGCATAGAACATTTTTTCCAGGTCCTTCCCACTAAGCACAAGTATAAACACTGGAAATAGTATAAGAAACAATCAAAGAAAAACCCAGAACGGTGGAAAGAAGGCGGCAAACTCCTCTGGGATCCTAGGACTGGAAGAATAGCACAGAGGCAGGGTGTCTTATGTCCCCCTCACCCAACAGAAGAAGGTCACCTAGACCTGGCTTTTCCCAACCACCACCCTAGTAACAGAAGGCAGCCCATGCAGGCTACTTCCTCCCAGAATAGAACAGAAGTCCCTCTGACATAAGGGGAGCCAGACATCACCAGCAAGGGAGATTAATTGGGAATGTCACCAAAACAAACAGTGTTTCCAAAAGGAAAGGAAGCACGCTCCTTCCCTGTGAAGCCTGAGACTACACTCTTTACCAAAAGAAACCAAGCCAGGCAGGAGGAATCAGAAAAAGAGACCCAGTTACAGCAAGCAGCCTGATCAGGACCTCTTTGTCCCCACAGGCCCGAGGATTTCCTTCCCCACCCAGAGACACCATAGTAGGCAGGCAGAACTAGCAAGAGAGACCCATTTTTCTCAAGTAGCCCAATCCAGGAAGCATCTTGTTCTCGAGAGGTCCAAGACTCATCTCCCCTGTCCAGAGACATCAGGACAACAGGAGTGCATGGCAAGGAAATTGTAGTATATCCCTTTCCCACCAATAGACATCCAGCAGTTCAGCCTAAGAGTCTTCTACTGCCTCAGGCAGTACCAGGAGGGACCAGTGGGAGCTCTAGTGTTACCAGATAAATGAAGCAAACCAAAACAATAGTGCAAAGACTAAAAATTAAACTGTCATTGGAACCACACTCCACAAAAAAAATTTACTAATGCCTGCATGCTAAAGCTAAATCTAAACGGGGTGACTGCCTGCAAAAATAAAAAATTGAAATGGGCTCCAGAGTCTTTTAAGATAATAGATAAAATATCTAAGATTCTATGGGAAATCACGTGTCACATCAAAACCAAAAAAAAAATCATAACTTAAATGAGAAAAGGCAACTAATGCTAATAATGAGATGAATCAGATGTTGGAATTATCATCTGACAAGGACTTTAAAGCAGCCATCCATCATGAAAATGCTTAAACAATCAATTACAAATTCTCTTAAAATAAATGCAAAAATAGAAGATCTAACCAAGGGTATACAAATTATAAAAATAATCAGATGGAAATTATAGAACTAAAAAATGAAATAACAACAACAAAAAAAAACTCACTAGATAGGCTCAATAATAGAGTGCTGATGACAGAGAATACAATCAATGAGCTTAAAGCCAGAACAACAGAATTCACCCAATCCAAACAACACAGAGAAAATGGAAAAAAAAAAAAAAAATGAACAAAGCCTCAGGGACCTGTGGGACAATAACAATAGATCCAACTTTTGTATGACCAGAGGGAGTTCAAGCAGGAGAGGAGAGAGTAGGACTGAAAGAGAATTCAAAGAAATATGGTCCATCTTGCTGAATAATATATAGCTACAGAAATCAAGACAGTACCAGAGAAATCAAAGAATATTTTTAAACAAAAAACCTGTAAACAAATATCCATAGCAGCTTTATTTCTAATAGCCAAAACTAGAATCAGCCCAAATATCCTTCAACAGGTAAATGGTTATATATATATATACCACAGAATACTACTCACAATAATAAGAAATAAATTATCAATACAGACAACAACTGGGATGAATCTCCAAGAAATTCTTCTGAGTGAAAAAGCCAAATCCAGAAAGTTACATACTGTATGATTCCACGTATACAACATTCTCGAATTGACAAAACTTTAGAAAAAGGACAGATTAGTGGTTGCCAGGGTTTAGGGCCAGCAGCAGAGGGAGGTGAGTAAGGGATTTTTGCAGTGTTGGAATTTTGCCATATCTTGACAGCAGTGGGGGATACATGAATCTAAACAGGTAATAGAGCTTTAAAATACTTAATAAGCACACACAAATGAGTACAAGTAAAACTGAGGAAATATGAATAACATCAGTGGGCTGTATCAATGTTAATATCCTTAGCTTATTATATCCTTATTATATACTTTTGCAAAATGTTAGCATTGGGGAAAACTGGGCAAAGTGCACAAGGGATCTCTCTATATTATTTCTTACAACTGTATTTTAGTCTACAATTATCTCAAAAAATTTTCAATTAAAATAAATGTAATACCCAGACCTCAAAGTATAGCTCAGAGGAAGAACAATAATATGAAGAGGATTTCAGAAATTCAGCCATATTCTTCCAGAAGTAATAGGAGATATGGACAGAGCTGCCTATGTTAACCACAAGGAAGATGAAAAGAAATTACAATTAAATTATACAATCATGTTGTAGCCAAAAATTCGGGAGGTGGGGAGAGAGGGGTATTAAATTATATACTGATTTGTAATGTAAGTTCTAATAGGGTAGGGAACTACTCTGTTCTGTTCCCCAACTATATCTGCCGTGCTTAGAATAGTGCCTTGCCTCAGCCTTATAACACTAAGGTCAGGGGGTCAGATCCCTGAATCAGCCAGCCCCACGGGAAAAAAAAACAAAAACCAAAAAACAGTGCCTTGCCTATAGACAATAAAAACCTGTTAAATGAATTAACTAGTTGAGGCTACATAGCACATGCATCTCTAGAGCCTCACAATCCCTACTTTTCTCCCTTCATTCTTTAGGACACTGGGTAATACTAGGTACAAATTTTATTATTACTTATAATATCAGGTATTAATTTTACAAGCCAATCTTATACATTAAAATTCAAACTCCTTTGCCTGGCAATCAAAGCTGGCCCCATACAACTTCCACTCTCTGTAACAGTCACACAACTTACTACTTATGGTTCCTGAAATGTCTCTTGACCATTCACACCTCTGTGCCTTTGCAAATGGTGCTCCCTCAGTCAAAATGTTTTCCTCCCTTTTCTGCCTGGAGAATCATCAACAACTAAACTTTAAAGCTGTATTCTCTGTGAAGTCTTTCCCACAATCACCACCACTCAGCCAACTTGGGTGCTCCCTTTTCTCAAATCCCAGGAGCTATGTATGTACGCGTGATTAATATAACACTTCTCATAATGTATTTTAACTATTTGTTCAGTTGTATTTCTTCCATTAAACTATAAGCTAATTGGAAACAACAATATTGTGGATTTTTTTTATCTTTATATCACTGAGACTTAGGTTATTACCCAGAATACAGTAGGCATTCAATTTATTATATATTATTGCAAGAGCAAACCCATTTTTAAAAAGGTTGGGAAAATAAGTTTTTAAAATATAAATTTCTGGACTTGATGGTTAACTCAGTTGGTTAGAGTGTGGTGCTGATAACACCAAGGTCCAGGGTTCAATGCCTGTACCCACCAGTTGCCAAAAACATTTAAATTTTTTTTTAATTTTAAATAAATAAAAAATAAATTTCTATAGTTTAGTGGATAGTAAGCATAAATTGGCAGAAACAGAGTATCACACAAAACTGCATGAGCGTTATTAGCAAAGGTATCCAGTTTTTAAAAGCATCTTTTTAAAAAGTGAAACTAGTGAAAATCCTGCTAAACTACTGAATACTTAGATTTATTTAAATCTATCTTATTTATTGGCATTCAATTTGGTATTTAGGATCAAGTGAGTGCATTATATGTTGAGTTTTCAATTCACCATAAATAGTGATTAAAACTTTAAAAGAACCATTAAAACTGCTAGGTTTTCTAAAAAATTAGAAGTTTATTCCGCATAAATAGATCTATAAATACATACTACTTAAACAGAAATGGAAGTTATTAAATAGCAAAATATAAAACAGATAACTAGTTTCCTTGGCAGGATGATAGAATTCCCAGAATATTTCTTGTGAATATAAGGGTATATGCAAGTGCCTGCCCTAAAACGTCTCCTGTTTTTCAACTTTTGGCTCCACAACTGGCAACTTTTACATTCTCTAAGTACAAAGATGGAAATATTATTTTTATATGGCATAAAGTTTAATCTGTGTTGAATACTCTCTTTCAAATAAGGGCAATTGATTTTAACAAATGATGTCTTATGGTCAAAAATATTTGTTTAATTATTTTCCTTATTTTAACACTGATAAAGAGAATCAACAGGTAGTCTCACAAACTAGAAGGAACCTCAATAGAGCTTGAATTTATAACCCTTGTCTAATAAAACCCACCAAAATCACTTTATGGTTCAAGTCACATTATCAGAATATGTTTGAATAGTGAAAAAGACTATAAAATCATTAACCAGTTAAAGTAGAAAATAAGTTATCTGAAGGTATTTCTTACCTTTTACATGCTTCAATACTGGCAGAAGTCAATAAAGTGACTCTGTTTGAACAAAATATTAAGCTGCCTGCATCAAGACAGAAACAAAGTCACAAAAAGCCATGGAGCATGCAAGTAATAAACTACAGTTACAAACCCAAAAACTGACTTCACGCAAATACAAAGTGCGGACGTTTTTCAGAAGCACTTAAACATGAAGGAATGAACAGTCACCAAAATTTAACTACCAAGACAATATTATTCATTAACCAATTCACATAGGCTGACCTTGGACACCTTATGGACACAATATTTAAAAATTCCTCTTAGATATTCTTCATTTGAGAGTGTTGCTTCTAGCTTGCTGTTGTGGACTGATTGAATTGTGACCCCCAAAGTTCATATATTAGAGGCTCAATTCACACTGTAACTGTTGAGGGTGGGAAATCCTATTACAGTAATTGAAAGGTGGGGCCTTGAAGGGGTGATTAGATTGTAGGACCATGCCCTAGTGAATGGATTAATAACAGTGGTCATGGGCGTGGTTCTGAGGACATTAAAAGGAGAGCACGTGAGAGGTTAGTCTTTCTCTGCTCCACTGTTTTCTGCCATGTGAGACCCCTGGGTCACTGTCACCACAACCAGATGTGTTTCCTGGACTTTGGACTTCCTAGCCTACAAAACTGTAAGCAATAAATTTTGTTTTCTTACAAATCAACCAGTTCCAGGTATTTTGTTATTAGCAACAGAAATGGACTAATACTTAGTTGAATTTAAAATAATATTTAAATACAAGTGAAACAGTACTGGACCGGCTGGCCTATTGGAACAACATTAATGGATAATGATCTTCCACTGAGAGAAAACACTGAATGAACAACATGCTTGCTTTAAATAAATTATTTAATTATTTGATTATTATCTTTTTATTTTAAATATATATTTGAAGTACCAGACACTGAAAATTATTTAAGAAGAGCAGATTGATTAACAGAAAGTTTTTCTTTAAGGTCTTTATATAAATCAAGGTGTATTTATAAGGTAACCATGTGAGAGATAATTGTTAGGGATACAAAAACAAATAAAATCTGGATTGCTGCCTTCAAACAACTTACAGTGTAGTAACACGAGTTCACAGGTAACAATGATACAATTAATTCATTCCAAATTTGCTTAGCAAACATGTACTGAGCATCTATTTGCCAGGCATATTTCTTCATGCCAAAAACATTCATCAAGAAGATGAATAAGACTGCAGTCCCTAGTCTCAAGAAGCTCACAATGAACTAGTGGTGACAAACGTCGAAACAAATACAAAAACACAAAATAACACAGATGGGTTATAAATTAAGTGGGGAAACTGAAGAAGGATGTACAACATCCCTAAAATCCACAAAAGGAAGGCTTCACTGAATATAAAAACATGAGGTACAAAGTGCTACAAAGACACAGAGAAGGAAAGAGCACAGCTGAGCAGGAAACTCTAAAAGACTTTAAGAAGAAAACATCTCCCATAAGCCTTGCGGGATACTTACAGGAGGAGTGCCTGTGTGTGTGTCCGCTTATCAGCTAAGATGTATGTAGGAGGTAGCTTTTGAAACAGACAGTCCTGGGTTCAAATCCTAACTCTACCATTTATTAGCTGTGTAACTGCATTTTAATTAACCTCCTGGAAGCTCAGTTTTCTTATCTCTAAAATGGAGATAATACCTAATTTGCAGGGTTGTTGTGAAGGTTAGATGAGATAAAGTATTTAGTGTGTCTGCATCGGAGAGACTTATTAAAAAGTAGACATTAATAATCAAGCATGAGTGGGAGTACAAGAGAGAAGATGGAACAGCAAGTGGTGAAGAATTTTAACAGAAGCAAGGGTATAGAGGTTGGAAAATAGGGAACATGTTTGTAAAAACATTGCTAATTTGAAGGGAAACAGAGAAGAAAAGGTTAAAAAGCTTAAGCATGGCCATAATGAACAGGACCTTGTATGCCCTGAGTTCTAAAGAATATAACTTATCTAGGTACCTTTTAACCTTTTACTCTTCCCATATGACCAATTACAAATAGCTCAGTTTTCAAATTAAAGCCAAATTTTTCCTTTCAAAGAGAGTAACAATGTGGGAAGAAGTCAAAATAATTTTGAAATCTCTATTTGTACTTTCAAATAGGTTCATTAATGGCATACACTAATAGAATGGCAAGCAATAATGTTTCATCAGTTATAAGCTAAATGAACTAAAAGCCTTTGCCAGTCCCTACCCTGCAGTGAGACAGTCCTTCAGGGAGCCCAGCTCAAACCTTGTGCAACTGTTTTAGAACATGGAGGAAAGTCAATTCCATTCTTGGCTTTTTTGGGTGATTCACTCTTTTCTCAGAAGGAAAGACCTATTCTCCATTCTAACTCCATCCTTTCTGTTTAGTCAAGGCCTTAAAACTCTGTTTTCTTCTCAAATTATCTTTCTACTCAGAACTTTGCATTGATTCCTCTAGAATTCCTTTCAATTTGTAAATAAAATTCCATAAATCTCTACCCTCCAACTCCTCATCCTATGTGAAACCTGACTCTCCCAAAACACAGTGCTCTCAGGTGGAAGCCACACCTTCCCTGCACTCCACCACCCATTTGCATGGGAGCGGAGGAAGTAGAGGGTGGGTAACATGACTGATTCTTTAGTGAGATTTCCAAATCATTGTTCTAATTTTATGCAAAAATGTCTTCTCCTTTTAAATATATAACATTCAGTTTTCTTAAGTCCTGCACCACCTTGTTGTTATTTGACTCCAAATATAACTCTCAACCTTCTACTTGCCCCAAAATCTTATTCTTTAACCCAACTCTTGTCTTCATCCATGGAGATCCTCTGTAGTCTTTCTCTTCTCCACAAATCTTCAATTCAACTACATTTCACCTATCCACTGCTCTTGCCCATAGTCTTAATCCAAAACTGTTTCATCTCTGCAATGTAAATTTTAACATTTTAGTTTTAGGCCACAACCTACTACCCTCCATCTCTCTGGAGTCTTGACTTCTACTACACCACTCTTTGACCTCAAAGAGCTCTCTAAGCATCCACTAATCAAAAGTATTTTGCTTACAATTTATCAGCTCCCCCTAGACTCTCTTCCTTTCGGGTGAGCATGTCATATCATCCAGAACTGGGATATTTTTAAGAGTGAAATGGGTGCTATTCTTTATTATGCCAGGACAATAGGTGTAAGTAAACCTGGACCATCCAAGGCAAAATGGGGAATAGAGCCTCCCCTATTTCTTTCCACACACCTATTGAATTGATTGGCTGACTTCCTCTGACTTTTCTTTCTATTGCACTTGTCCTAACAACCTTCAACTCTGACTCAATTCTTCATTTCCCCAGCCTTTTATTTTTAAAGCCTGGCTAATTGTCATTAGTATTTCAAAAGTATGCTCATGTCGCCTCCTTCAGGCAGCCTTCTTTGCATTTCCTCTTTGTTACCACAGAACTCAGTACAGTGTCTGACTCATGACTGTATCTTCATGCTTCCCACACAATGTTAGTCACATAGGTTTACACCCATAGGTGTACTCAATAAATTTTAAATAAAGTTTTGCTCTAATTATTTCTTGTGTGTTTATTCTAAAATACATCATATGAAAAATTACTTTTATAATTTCATACGTATTAAAGAAGTCAAAAAGAGGCACCCCGTAAGTTAAAAGACAGCAATAACACTAATAAAAACTAGCATGCATTTTCCTCAGCCTGAGCTCTAAAAGTTTTATCTTCTCATACATTCAATGACTCATGTTTTATTCCAACTATTCTCTGCTAGTTACTCTGCCCTCTTATGTTATATTTCTAATATAAAGTTATATCAAACAAATTTTGGAAGTACATTGAGCATAAATAGAAAATCAAAATATAAGTAGGAAAAGCAAATTTCAGAACCTGTATATCAAATCATGCCATTTTAAAAATTATATACACATAAATATGTGTGGTTTTGAATATACATATTTTAAAAGTCAAAATTGATACACATCAAACTTTTAACATTAGCTACCTCTGAAGAGTGAGAATTGGGAATAGTGGGAATGATGTCACTTTCTACTTTATGTATGTTTAGTTTCTATATTCAAAATAAACATATATTTGCTTTATAATGTAAAAAAGTTACAAAGATGAAAAAAAGTCTCTCCAGCAAGTTTTTTGTTTTTTAGTTTTTTTTAATGCTGAGGATTAAAAAGTTAAAAATCAAGTTTCACAGATACAGGTAAGAAAAAATGAGAGAATAGAGAATGATAAGAGCAGTACCTGAAATTATTAACTATGATCAACATTCCTCTAGCTACTAATAATGTGGATTATAAACAGAGCCAACCAATATTGTATATACCACCAAAAGTATATACCACTCATATTAAGATTGCAGATGAATGAGTATATACAAAAAGCTTAGCATGAGATATTCCAGCACCTACGGGAAAAGAAACACATATTTGTTTTTCTTCGCTTTGATTTGGCAATGGGTGTATTATAAGGAAGGCTGAATTCAGCTAAATACTAGGATGTGAAAGAAAAATTTCCCTTTGGATTATATGGTAAATCACAGTAAGAAAAGCAACTCCAATAAAATATATTAACAGAAGCCAGGGTCTATATAATATTGTCCCAATAAGGTATTTAACTATGGGAACATCTGAGCAAGTACATAGCGATAGAAATGATAAGAGTTGTCTTCTCTTAAATTCCTTGTAAGTCCTGGGAGTAAGCTAGCTAAGGAAGAATCAGAAGCAAATATTTGCTACTTTAAATTGATAAACTGGACTTTATCAAAATTAAAATTATTTGTGCATCAAAGGATACTATCAACAAAGTGAAAAGACAATGCACAGAATGGGAGAAAGTATTTGTAGATCATATATCTATTATTATGATATACATAGGGTCTAGTACCCAGAATATAAAGAACTCTTACAACTCAAAAACAAAAAAACAAAAACCTGTCAGTGTTCTTTGGAAGAAGAAAACCAATAGGATACAGTCATGCATCTCTTTTAACAGGGATAGGGTCTGAGAAATGCCTCAGGCAATTTCATCATGTGCAAACATCATAGAGTATACAAACCTAGATGGTATACAGCCTACTACATACCTAGGCTATATGGCATAGGCTGTTGCTCCTACCATATATGAAGTCCAACACTGACTGAAATGTTGTTCTGTGATGCATGACTGTATATAGATATGTAAAAGAGGAAATTTATCATAGAAATTGGCTCACATGGTTACGGAGGCCAAGAACTTTCACAATTTGCCAGGGGTATAATTCAGTCTGAGGGGAAAGTCGGGGGGGGAGGGCAGTGGAGATGGTGTAACTCCTGGTCTGAGTGTAAAAGACTGAGAACCAGGAGCCCCAATGTCTGAGGGCAGGAGAAAATAAATGTCTCAGCTTAAGCAGAAAGAGCAAATTTGCTCTTCCTCTGCTTTTTTGTTCTATTCCTGTCCTCAGTGGATTGGATGATTCCTACGGCATTGGTGAGGGAAATCTGTACTCAGTCTACTAATTCAAATTCTCTCTTCTAGAGGGACCTTCACAGACACACCCTGAAATAATGTTTAACCAGATATCTGGGCATCCCGTGGCCCAGTCAAGTTGACACATAAAATTAACCATCATGTAGCACAATTTAAAAATAGGCAAAAGATCTGAATAGACATTTCTCCACAGCAGATACACAGATGACCAAAAAGCACATGAAAAGATGCTCAACATCACTAATCAGGGAAATGCCAATGAAAACTACAATGAGAAACCACTTCACACTCACTAGGATGGCTATAATCAAAAATTAGAAAATAACATGTGTTGATGAGGGGACTGGCCAATTAGCTCAATTGGTTAGATTGCAGTGTTAAAACACCAAGGTCAGGGATTCAGATCCCTCTACTGGCCAGCTGCCAAAAACAGAAAATAAAATGTGTTGATGAGGATGTGGAGAAACTGTAATCCTCACACATTCCCAGTGGGAATGTAAACTGATTCAGCCACTGTGGAAAACAGTTTCCCAGTTCCTCAAATGATTAAACACAGAATTATCATATGATCCAGCAATTCCACTCTTGGATATATACTCAAAAGAATTGAAAACAGGTATTCAAACAAAAACTTGTACATGAATGTTCATAGCAGCACTGGTCACAATAGCCAAAAGATACAAACAACCTAAATGTACATCAATGGATGGATGAATGAATAAAAGAAAATATGGAATATTCATACAATGGAATATTATTCAGCCACACAAAAGAAGGAAGTACTGATACCTACTACCACATGGATGAACCTTGAAAATATTATGCTAAATTAAAGATGCCAGACACAAAAAGCCATATGTCATATGACTCCATTTATATGAAATCCAGAATAGGTAAATACATAGAGATAGAAAGCAGATTGATGGTTTCCAGGGACTATGGAAAAGGGACAATTTGGAATCAATGCTTAATGATTACAGAAAAGAATGACTTCTTTCAGGGTGATGAAAATTTTTTTGAATCTAGATAGAGCTGGCAGTTGTACAACATAGTGAATGTACTAAATGCCCCTGAATTTATACATTTTAAATGGTTTATTTGATATTATGTGAACTCTACCTCATTTTTTTTTAAAAGGCAATTGGGAAATTTGAATATTTTGCAAAATAACTATTTATGATGGAATGCTTTAAAATACTCCAGTCTTGTAGATGAAACAAGACTAACAAAACTGCTGAAACTGGGCAGATAATGGGTACTTGGGGGCCCACTATAATACTGGATTTTCTGTAGGTCTGATAATTCCACTAAAGAAAATTTTTAAAAATCCCTGGGTAACATTAACATTTTCACTACTCTGAAAACATAACATTGATTTCTAATTATTGACAGTTCAACATTAAGAATTATTTCTCTTCAAATATATTCATTTTTATTCAGAAAATGGCAAAGGTGCTTATATCATGATAGCTACTTCTCTGAAAAAATCTCCCAATTGTGTTCCTGTAACAGATATCTTTACCCTTCTGATAAAATGCTTTTGGCTTCCACTGGAGCGATTTCATTCCTGTTCCTTATTCCAGACTCCTCAACTAATTCTAACTCTAACTGGGCACCTCAGCAATGCATCGATCTAACTGCAAGTCCAACCATTATCGTGGTTGCCCAGCAAAGGAATCTGTCTTTTTGTTCTATATCTCGGTAAGAGACTTTCATTCACTCATTTATTCGTCCAATAAGCATTTATTAATTGTCCAAATATGCCAGGTGGCACTGAGTGAGGTCCTGAATACACAGATACAAAATATTGGACTCAGTCTCAGGGAGCTTATTAGAGGAGAAGCAGTTCTAATACACAACAATAATTGCAAGCAGGAATCTCTGCGTAAAATGTGGTGAAAGCACATGAGAAGTATAGCCTAAGCCTGGCTGGAGCAAAGGAGAAAAAAAGGCTTCACAGATGTCCCTAAATGATCTAGAGTAGCCCGTTCCTCACTGAAATTTTCTCCTTTCCCTCTCAACCAAAACATGATTCTCCCCTCTTTCACAATACTGCTTAAACATTACCACCTACCCCCCCAAAATAACTACAACAGTTCCTAAATATCATATAATTCTTACAGAAAATCAACCAAATCTGTGAAACTCAGAAGCAATGAAGGAAGGAAGAAAGGGAACACCTACTGAATGACACCTCTACACAAGTACCAGGGAGTAAAAGTACTTAAATCTTTTCTCATTGTGCCTAGCTCTGGTTGTCTCTATTGACTTGCTAATACATCATTTGCATTTTAACCTATTTCCCACTTGAAACTGCATTTTTCAAAGACAAAGGCTTAGATTGCTACTATTTTATAAGGTCCACGTGGAGCAAGTAGGTATATATTCCTAGATACAACCAACTGGTTAGAAGGTGGGGATGTACATTGGGGGAGAAGGGAAGAACTGCAGATTTCTTTCTCTTTAATTTGAATTTCAGCTGCTCAATAGTGCCAACAGATCAAGTACAACATATATATGCTAGTTTTCTTATCTTTAGCATAATGCAACCAAATGTAAAAACCTCAGCCAATGCATATTTAAAGTTGAAATTATGTTTGGGGGGAAAAAAGCTTGAAAATGACTATTTTGTCTCCATCAATCTCAGAGAATTGGAAGGAAAAAGAAAACTGCAAATATTCAATAGTTTTGAATGAATAATATTCTGTGAAAGCAGGCAATTCCCAAAAGAGACATTAAGTAGTACACAAGTTATATCTCTTAAAAGATCATGGGGAATAAAGGTAAGAGACTGAGAATAAAAGACAACAGAGAGGCATAAGAACCAAATGCAGTGCATGAAATCTGACTGAATCCTGGATCAAAAAAAGTAAAAAAAAAAAAAATGTTAGGGATAACTGGAGAGAGATCTGAATACAGACCATTACATTAAACATTGCTATGGTTTGAATGTATGTGTTCCTCCAAAATTCATATTTTGGAACTTAACCACCAAGGTGACAGTATGAAAAAGTAGGTCCCTTGGGAGACGATTAGGCCTTAAGAGCTCTGTCCTCGTGGAGGAGATTAATGCCCTTATAAAAGTGGCTTCAGGGAGCCGTCTCCTGCATTCCATCTGTTCTGCCACTTGAGAACACCTAGATAGCACCATCTACGAGGAACAGGCCTTCACCAGATACTGAACCTAACAATGTCTTCATCTTGGACTTCCCAGCCTCTAGAACTGTGAGAAATAAATTACTTTTGTTCATAAGTTAACTAGTCTTAGATATTTTTTTTCTATAGCAGCACAAACAGACTAAGACAGATATATCCTTAAATTAATGTTAGAGACAAAGCAAGATGGTGGGCTAGAGGTGCCCAACTCACAATCCTCCCATAGAAAGGGACAAGAACAAGGAAAGAACAGCTAAATACAGGAGACAGCATTGGTGGGAAAGTGTGGGAGCACAGTGGGAGCCTGGTGAGGACCCTGTGAAGCATAAAACCCAGCAGGATGATGTAGAGGAGAAAGAGGCATGAGGCTTCCGCCACCGCCATGTCTCTCAAACTAGGATCAGCCAGGAGGAATTCTCCCTTGTGGCAGAAACAATCTCCTCAGCCATGAGCACTCTCCAGTAGTAATGCTCCTCTTTCTCCTGCCCCACCCAGCTCCACCACCGCTGTGGTTCCCTGTGCCATTGTCTAGTCTCAGAGCCATGGCCCTTCTCTGCTCACAGGAGTTCCTCCTGTGCAGCACACCCCACTGAGCCACCCATTTTACCCACATGGTGCTGAGTGCGTGCATGGTTCCTGTCTTCCAGCCACCTGCATGGCCCCAAAAACCCACCTAGACCCAGCTGTCTAACTGCCCTTTCAGCCCTAAATGACTGGCCACCCAGGCAACTCCCCCTGCACACGACCCAAACTGGCCAGCTGCCTGTGGTCAGCTGTCCACGTGGGCCCTGCCATCTAGCTGCCTCCACAGCTCCGCCCACCCACATGGGTCAAGCCACCAAGCCACTCACATGGTCCTAGCCAGCCCAGCTATCTGCACAGCCCCAGATATCCAGCTAGCTACTTGTGCAATCTCAGCCACCACAGCCACCCACATGGCCACACCTGCACACATGGGCCCCGTCAGGCAGCCACCTTCACAGCCCCAGCCATACCAGCTGTCCACATGGCCCCATCCACCTGTGCATGCATAGCCTTGTGTGCAGTCCCAGCCACCCAGTATTCCACAGAAATACTGAGTCTACCTGGAACAACTGAGTCTACCCAGAACTACTGAAACTATTGAGTCCACATGAAACCAAAACTAAAACACACCACCCAATGGACAATATACAACAAATCTATAGGAGGGAGTCTCTCTCCTCAAAAGCCACTCCAGAGTAACAGAAGAAGCAGCCATCAGATGACTAGGTAGCAATGTAGAGATACTAGAAATATGAAAAAACAAGAAAATATGACCTCACCAAAGGAACACTATAATTCTCAAATACCAGACCTCATAAAATAGAAAAGTGAATTCCAAGTAACAATCTTTAAAAAACTCAGTGAGATACAAGAAGATTCAGTTAGGCAACACAACAAAATGAAACAGTCAAGTGAGGATATAAAGGAAGAAATTTACAAAGAGATAAATTCCATAAAAAAGAACATAGCAGAACTCTTGGAACTGAAAGACCCATTCAACAAAATAAAAATGACAATTGAGAATGTAAACAGCAGGGTGGAGCAAACAGAAGAAAGAATTTCTGATCATAAGACAGTTTTTTTCAAATAAGCCAAAGAAACAAAAAAAGAAAAGAAAAACTTAAGGAAAAAAATGAAGAAAATCTAAGAGAGCTAGCAGACCACCTTAAGCACACAAACATTCAAATGATAGGTGTTCCAGAAATGGAGAAGAAAGGAAAAGGCATGGAAAACATATTCAATGAAATAATAGCAGAAAACTTCCCAGGTATTGGTAGAGATATGAACTTCCAGATTCAAGAGGCTCAAAGATGCCCAAACAGATACAACCCAAAAAGATCCTCTCCGAGACATATTATAGTCAAACTGTCAAAAGCCAAAGAGAAAAAACAGGAAGAGAAAAGCATCAAGTTACCTATGGGAGTTCCCATAGACTAAGAGCAGACTTCTCAGCAGGAGCCTTACAGCCAGAAAAGAATGGGGTGTAATATTGAAAGTACTAAAAGAAAAAAACTGCTGCCAAGAATAATATATCCACACGGCTATCTTTCAGAAATGAAGGGAAAATAGTGTATTTCCCAAGCAAACAAAAACTGCAGGAGTTTACCACAACACCACCAGTTCTACAAGAAATCCTCAAAGGAGTCCTGTACCTGGAACCCATAAAATGATAATCACCACCAAGAATACATGAGAAAGAACAAATGCCACCGGTAGAGCAGATATGCAAAAGAGAGAGATAAAGAAACTACACCATGCCACCCCAAAAAACCAACAAACATTGAAGAAAAACAATAAAAGGGAAAAAAGAGAACAAAAGATATTTAAATCAACCATAAGAAAAGCTATTAAATATCAGGAGTAAGACAATACCTTTCAATAACAACCCTTAAAGTAAGTGGATTAAACTCCCAATCAAAAGACAAAGACTGATTGACTGGATTAAAAAATTAGACCCAACTATATACTGTGTACAAGAGACTCACCTCACCTATAAAGACACATGCAGACAAAAAGTGAAGGGACAGAAAAAGATGTACCATGCAAATGGAAATCAAAAGTGAGCAGAAGAAACTACTATTTCAATCAAAAACTATTAAAAAAAGACAAAGAAGGCCACTATAATGATAAAGTGATCTATCTAGCAAGAACACATATCATAAATATATATATGTGCTCAACATCGGAGCATCCAAATATATAAAGCAAACACTATCAGGCCTAAAGAAAGAGACAGACCCAAATACAATAATAGTTGGGGACCTGAACACCCCTCTCTCAACATTGGACAGATATCTAGGCAACAAATCAACAGAGAAACACAGTATTTAGACTGCACTTTAGACCAAGAGGACTTGGCAGATATCTACAGAACATTTCATCCTTCAACTATAGAATATACATTCTTCTCATCAGCACATGGAACATTCTCCAGGATAGACCGCATGTTAGGTCACAAATCAAATCAAAAGATCCAAGAAGAAACTAAAAAGGATATCAAAAAACTTCTTGAAACTAATAAAAATAAAGACACTTCACACCAAAACCTGTGGGATACAACAAAAGCAGAACTAAGAGGGAACTTTATTACAATTAATTCTTATAACAAAACAACAGAAAGATTTCAAATAAACAACCTAACACTGCACCTCAAAGAACTGGAAAAACAACAACAATACAATCCCAAAATTGGTAGACTAAGGAAATAATTAAGATAAGAGTAGAACTAAATGAAATAGAAAACCAAAAAACAAAAGATCAATGAAACAAGAAGTTGGTTTTTGAGAAGATAAGCAAAAAAGACAAACCATTAGCGAGGCTAACCAAAGAAAAGGAAGACCAAATAATAAAAATCAAAAATGAAACAGGAAACAATACAACTGATACTACAGAAATACAAAGAATCATTAGAGACTGTTATAAACAATTATACACCAACAAAATTGAAAACTGGGAAGAAATGCATAAATTTCTGGATGCATACAAACTACCAAGAGTGAACCAAGAAGACATGGAAAACCTGAACAGACCAATAACAAGCTACAAGACTCAAGCAGTAATCAGCAGTCTCCCAACAAAGAAAAGTCCAGGACCATATGCCAAATTCTACCAAAACTTTATTTCTTTTTTTTTTTTTTTTTTTTTGCCTTTTTGTGATCGGTAAGGGGATTGCAACCCTTGGTGTGGTGTCGCCCGCTCAGCCAGTGAGCGCACTGGCCATTCCTATATAGGATCCGAACCTGCAGCGGGAGCGCCGCTGTGCTCCCAAGCTCTGCACTCTCCCGAGTGCACCACGGGGCCGGCCCTCTACCAAAACTTTAAAGAGGAATTAATGCCAGTTCTCTTGAAACTATCCCAAAAAATTGAAACAGAGGCCATTCTCCCAGACTCATTCTATGATGTCAACATCACTCTGATACCAAAACCAGACAAAGATACAACTAAAAAAAGTAAACTATAGGCCAATATCTTTGATGAACATAGATGCAAAAATCCTCAACAAAATATTTGCAAATACAATACAGCAACACACCTATGGGACCGCGCCCTTTTTCTAAGCAAAAACAACAGATGGCCTAAATGGATAGCAGGTGGCGCCCAAGGGAAGTTAAGGGGGAGGGCTAAGCATAGAGAGACAAGGCACGTGCACATTTGACCTTTTAAAGGATTGGCCTAAGCTTGGAAATCCCCGCCTGCTAAGCATATAAATATGATCTTTTGTGTTACAATAAACGGAACTGCCTGACAGAACCCCTGCTGCGTGTGTATGTGTTTGTTTCCCTATCTGGGAGAGCAGCAGCATGCTCACCCATCTCTTGGAATCTCTTTTAACCCCACATCCTTGGGGGGAGAAAAAGGCAATCCCTTTGGCCCCAACCCTCTAGGGAAAGGAAAAACCTGTTGGGGTCCCGTGCGGCCACCGGAGACGCCCAACACACACCAAAAAATTTATACACCATGATCAAGTGGGATTATTTAATATAGTGTTGGGAGTACTAGCCAGAGCAATCAGACAAGGGAAAGAAATAAATGACATCCAGGGCCGGCCCGTGGCTCACTTGGGAGAGTGTGGTGCTGATAACACCAAGGCCCCGGGTTCAGATCCCATATAGGGATGGCCGGTTAGCTCACTGGCTGAGCGTGGTGCTGATAACACCAAGTCAAGGGTTCAGATCCCCTTACTGGTCATCTTTAAAAAAAAAAAAAAAAAAGAAAGAAATGACATCCAGATTGGAAAAATGAAATCAAACAGTCTCTATTTGCAGATGGCATAATCCTATATGTAGAACAACCTAATGACTCTACCAAAAATTCTTAGAGCTGATAAACAGATTCAGTAAATCTGCAGGATACAAAATCTGAACACCCAAAAATCAGAAGCATTTTTATACTCCAACAACAAACTAGCAGAAAAAGAAATCAAGAAACTAGCTTATTTACAATAATCACCAAAAACATAAAATACCTAATAATCAATTTAACCAAGGAGGAGAAAGATCTCCACAAGGAGAACTACAAATCACTGTTGAAAAAAAGTAAAGAGGACATGAAAGATGAAAAGACATTCCATGCTCTTGGACTGAAAGAATTAACATTGTGAAAATGTCCATACTACTCAAAGCGATCTAGAGATTCAATGCAATTCCCATCAAAATACCTAAGATATTCGTCAAAGAAATAGAAAAAAACAATCATAACATTCATATGGAACAAAACAAGACCCCAAATAGCCAAAGCAACCCTGAGGAAAATGAAGAACGCCAAAGGCATAACACTACCTGACTTCAAATTACACTACAAAGCTATAGTAACCAAAACAGCATTGTATTGTTATGTTAGAATAAAAACAGACATGGGACCAATGGAACAGAAAAGAGAACCCAGAAATCAACTCACATACTTATAGCCAAATGATCTTTTACAAGGGCATCAAGAACATACATGGGGCTATAGACTGCCTCTTCAATAAATGGTGCTGGGAAAACTGGAAATCCATAAGTAGAAGAATGAAACTAGACCCATACCTCTCACCATGTATCAAAATCAACTCAAAATGGTCTAAAGACTAAAATATAATAACTGAAACTATAAAACTTCTAAAAGAAAACATAGGGGAAACAGTGCAGGAAGCAGGACTGGGCAAAGACTTTATGAATAAGACCCCAAAAGTGTTGCTTTGTGTTGCTTTGCCCCCACGAATTTGTCACCCCACTTCCCCTGGGTGATGGAGACGCAAAGGATTACTCAAAGCCCATCTCCTCTGAGCAGTGAGAAGCCCCGAACCAGTTAACTTTTCCGGGACCCTCCAGCAAGAGGGATCCCTTCCTTGGGAAAATTAACACTGAATTGGGGTTCTCTTCCTGCATTTATTTTCCAGACCAGGAAGTTACAGGAAGAGAACAAAGGTGGGGTTATAGTTTAACAATATAGGCTGGTAACTTTCAGTGAAACAAGCCAGATGACATTCCAGTAAGGCAATTAAGTGGTCTTATCAACACAAGCTTGATCTTAGCAAACATTCCTTCTTACAGCAATCTCTTAGTATCTTTACATAACAATCAGTAACTAGTCTGTCTTTGAGCCAGCAACCTGCTGTGCCACAATTTCTTTATCTCACACCAGAGACTTACAGCCTGAGGAAAATTTCCTGTCCTTGCAAGGTCAATATTTGAAACTGCAAGGCTTTGGAAAACCAGGCCCTGTGAAGTACATATGATTTACAGTATATTCCACACAAAAGCACAAGCAAACAAAGGAAAAATAAACCAATGGGATTACATCAAACTAAAAAGCTTCTGCACAGGAAAGGAAACAATTAACAGAGCAAAAACACAGTCTACAGAGTGGGAGAAAATATTTGCAAACTATGCTCCTGATGAGGGATTAATATACAGAATATACAAGGAACTCAAACAATTTAATGGTAAAAACCAAGTAATCCAGTTAAAAATATGGGCAAAGGCACTTAATAGGCATTTCTCAAAGGAAGATATATAAACAACCAACAGACACATGAAAAAATGCTCAACATCACTAAGCATCATGGAAATGCAAATCAAAACCACACTGAGATATCATCTCACACTAGTTAGAATGGCTACTGTCAAAAAGACAGAGAACAGCAAAAGCTTATGAGGACACAGAGAAAGGGGAATCCTCCTACACTGCTGGTAGGACTGTAAATTAGTACAGCCATTATGGAAAACAGTACGGTAGTTACTCAAACAAGTAAAGATAGAACTGCCATATGATTCAGCAATCCCACTGCTGTGTATATATCAAAAGAAATGGATATCATCGTGTTGAACAGATACTGACACTTCCTTGTTTATTGCAGCTCTACTTAACAATAGCCAAGAGCTGGAATCAACCTAAATGTCCATTGTCGGATGAATGGATAAGGAAAATGTGGTATATATTCAATGGAATACAGCTCAGCTATAAAAAAGAATGAAATTCTACCATTTACAGCAACATGGATGAACTTAGAGAAAATTGTGTTAAGTGAAATAAGCCAGGCACAGAAAGGGAAATACTGCATGTCTTCACTCATAAGTGGGAGCTAATAAAAAAATAAGCAAATTTAGAAAAGAAAAGAAAGAAAGAAAGATATGACAATCATAATAATATGTTGAATGTTCAAAAGGAAAGAACAGAACTGAGGTTACCAGAGGTGGGGGGAGGAGGAAGAGGTTTAGCCAGAAATTGGTAAAGGGACACGAAAAATGATTACATTGTATAATGCTAAATATACTAATCATCCTGATTTGAGCATCACATATTGCACACAGGTATTGATATTCATCAGAGTACCCCACAGATAATATACAATCAATCATGTTTCAGTATGAAAAATAAAAAATAAAAATAAATTAATGTTACTTGTCTCATATGTGATATTGGTATTACGATTATGCAGAAAATTACTATATTCTTAGGATCTGCATGCTAAAAATTTTAAATTACCACGATGTCTTCAATACAGTTTCAAATGATTTTTAAAATACATAAATATGTAAAAAGAAAACATGGCAAATGTTAACAATGTGAATCCAGATGAAAGGTAAATATGAGTGTTCATTGTCCTGTATTTTCCATTTTTTCTGTAGCACTGAACATTGACAAAAGGAAATGTTGAAGGGGTAGGAAGATAGAAAGTACGAAAGGAGGCCAGTTTGACTGAAGCAAAAGGAGTAAAAGCAGAACTAGTCTCAACTATTAAGAAAACCAGCTGCATGATCTTGGTCAGGTCACAGACCCTCTCTACATCCTAGCTGAAAGATAAGGAAGTAGATTATCCCCAAGGTCTTTTCCAGCTATAAAATCCCATTATTATACTACTACTTCTCAACTCTAAAACTCAAAACATAACCAAATGCAAAGTGGAAAAACTCATAGGACTGTTATAAGGATAAAATAAAGGATTTGAAACAGCTAACCAAATGCTTCCTCTCCCACAGAGAATACACAATAAATATTAACTCCTCTATTTTGAGACAACATCTTAAAAATTCTTCAGAGAAAAAAAAAAGAAAGATGGGACCATAAATTAATTCATAAAAGAACAAGCAACAGAAAGATTTATTTTAATATCTATTCAAATTCAGTTTGTACCTAAAATATCAATCCTAAGAGGCTGAATATGCTCTGATGAAGCCACAAAACCAAAAAGATAATAAATGAACCTCCTAAGAGTTTGGACAAGCTAGATATTTTCAAGTGAGCTCCATATAATATACATCTAATGGTAGAATGCTCAAAAATCTCCAAAATAAAATAGCAATAAAATTACATATTAGAACTTTGGGTAACAGTCCAGGAATATTTCAGACTGGCTGAAAATGTTAAAATAAAATTACCTCTTTTTAAAAGACAGCAAGATAGATGAGGCTTATAATGCAGTATAAAAGTATAAACCAAGTATTTTCACTCCCAGAAAGGCTGTAAAGTTATCAAATTAAATTAATAATTAATTAAAAGTTGTATGGGGCTTTAAAGGGCTTGACAAGAAGTCTGTATCTTATTCTAAATGACATCATTTTAGCTGCTGTGTGAGGAATGGACTGGCTGGGATTAAAGTGAAAGCTGGCTTTTAGGAGCTGAGGTGAGATACTGGTGGCTTGAAGGATAGCACTAGCAACAAGGGAGAGATGGATGGATCTGACATATACTTTTTTGAGTCAGAACTCATGGGACCTGTGAATCATTTGGCTGTGGAAAGAGAGAAAGAGTATACTCAAGGACGACTTCAAGATTTTGGATTTTGAGCAACTGATTGGATGCTGGTATCAGGTAAAGAAGCCTTTTAGAAAACAGTCTCCATTTCTGTGAAGAATGTCATTGGTATTTGGATGGGGATTGCATTGAATCTGTAGATTGCTTTGGGTAGTATAGACATTTTCACAATATTAATTCTTCCAATCCAAGAGCATGGAATGTCTTTCCATCTTTTCGTGTCTTCTTTAATTTCTTACAATAGTGGTTTGTAGTTCTCATTGTATAGATCTTTCACTTCCTTGATTAAATTGATTCCTAGGGTTTTTTTGTATGTGACTGTTGTAAATGGGCTTCCTTTCTTGATTTCTCTTTCTGTTAGCTCATTATTGGAGAATATAAATGCAACTGATATGGTGGCATTTATTTTGTATATTGCTATGTTACTGAAGTTATTAACCACATTTAGGAGTTTTTTGATAAAGTCTTTAGGTTTTTCTATATATAGTATCATATCATCTACAAATAGGGACAGTTTGACTTCATCTTTTCCAATCTGGATGCCCTTTCTTTCTTTCTCTTTCCTGATTGCTTTGGTTTGTACCTCCAGTACTATGTTAAATAGAAGTGGTGAGAGTGGGCATCCTTGTCTTGTTCCTGGTCTTAAGGGAAAAGCCTTCAGTTTTTCCCCATTCAGAATGATACTGGTGAAGGGCTTGTCATAGACGGTTTTTATTGTGCTGAGATACTTTCCTTCAATACCTAATTTGTTGAGAGTCTTTATCATGAAGGGATGTCGAATTTTATCAAATGCTGTTTCAACATCTATTGAGACAATCATATGTTTTTTGTCCTTGAGTTTAAAAAAACAATCTCAACATTCATATGGAACAACAAAAGACCCAAAATAGCCAAAACAATCTTGAGCAAAAAAAATAAATAAAGCCACAGGCATAACACTACCTGATTTCAAATTATATTACAAAACTACAGTAACCAAAACGGCATGGTACTGGCATAGAAATAGACACTCAGACCAGTGGAGCAGAATAGAGAACCCACAAATCACCCCTCAGGCTTATAGACATCTAATATTTGACAAAGGGAACAAAAACATACATTGGGGAAAAGACTGCCTCTTCAATAAGTGGTGCTGGGAAAACTGGATATCCATATGCAGAAGAATGAAACTAGACATGCAGCTCTAACCATATACTAAAATCAACTAAAAATAGATTAAAGACTTAAGTATAAGACCTGAAACTGTAAAGTTACTAAGGAAAAATACAGGTGAATCACTTCAGGAATTAGGTCTGGGCACAGACTTTATGAACATGAGCCTGAAAGCACAAGCAACAAAAGAAAAAATAAACAAACGAGACTATATCAAATTAAAAGCTTCTGCACAAAAAAGGAAACAATCAACAGAGTGAAACAACACCCTGCAGAATGGGAGAAAATTTTTACTAACTATGCATCCGACAAGGGATTAATATCTATAATATACAAGGAACTCAAGCAATTACACAGTAAAAAAAAAACAAATAACCCAATTAAAAAATGGGTAAAGGAACTGAACAGACATTTTTCAAAGGAAGACATACAAATGGCCAACAGGTACATGAAAAAATGTTCAACATCACTAGTCATCAGGAAAATGCAAATTAAAACCACATTGAGATATCATCTCACTCCCGTTAGACTGGCTATAACCAAAAAGAATGAGAATAACAAATGCTGGCGAGGATGTGGAGAGAAGGGAACACTCCTGCACTGTTGGTGGGACTGTAAATTAGTACAACCACTATGGAAAACAGTATGGAGGTTTCTCAAACAACTACAGATAGATCCTCCATATATGATCCAGCAATCCCACTTCTGGGTATATACCCAAAGGAATGGAAATCATCATGTCAAAGGAATACCTGCACTCCCATGTTCATTGCAGCTCTGTTCACAATAGCCAAAATATGGAACCAACCTAAATGTCCATCAATGGATGATTGGATAAGGAAACTGTGGTATACATACACCATGGAACACTATTCTGCCATAAAAAAGAATGAAATTCTCCCATTTGCAACAACATGGATGAGTTTGGAGAAACTTATGTTGAGTGAAATAAGCAAAGCACAGAGGGATAAATACTGTATGTACTCACTCATAAGTGGGAGCCAAGAGAAAAAGAAGGAAGGAAAGAAAGACCACAGTGGGGCATTGGGACTTGCAGAGGGATAGAACATATCTAAGGATACACAGTGGAGTGGGGAAAGGGGGATGGGCAGGGAGGTCAGTGATAATAGGGGAGATAATTGGGTGGGGGACAGGGGGTATAATCACAATTTGTGGTAATGGGCATGCTGCCAGTATGGATCTGGCCATCACATCTTAGGTACAAATAATAAAAAAAGATTAAAAAAAATTATTTCATATTCTGTACTATTATTAAATGTCATGTTGAACATTCTTGTAGCTTGTAGCTGAAAAAAAAATAAAACAATCTCTCCCATTATCTTAACAGTTTGTTATTTTACCAAAAGAGATATAATTATAATGCTAAAAACAACATTAGTGCTGGAAATACAAAATCTTGCAAATTTGAAATAAGAGGGTACTTCAAAAAGTTTGTGGAAAAATAATTAAAAGATAAACCCTCGTTACATTCTAGTTAATATTTTGTTTTGCTTTTTACCTTGAAATTTAATTTTGTATGACTTTTAATTAATTATGAGTTTAATGTCATGTGATATTAGAGGAAATACAGAAAGCAGAAGGAAAAGCAAGTAAAAAATACATGTTAAGTTTGGTGCATAGCAGTTGAAAATATAGGACACAGGTTAAGGCACACGGGTTAAGAAATAGATTGTTATTCTGCTAATGATAAGTGTTAGTTGAAAAAAATAATACTTACATCACAAATGAGATCAAATCCATTAGGACAAATGACAAGCAAAAAATAAAAACCAAAATATAAAATAATAGCAGTCTGCCTAGGTAGGAGAATAATCTAAAATGAAGAACACCACAAAATCAAGACAAGTCAAAACTGTTTCACAGTTTTAGACACCAAAAAATGTTTTTAGTTATTTACTAAGAAGAGTAATGCAATCCTACCTTACTACTAT
Source organism: Cynocephalus volans (assembly GCF_027409185.1). NCBI lineage: Eukaryota > Metazoa > Chordata > Mammalia > Dermoptera > Cynocephalidae > Cynocephalus > Cynocephalus volans. The sequence goes on along the minus strand of NC_084461.1, from coordinate 95,024,401 downwards.
TCATTGCTGGCCATGTCTTAGCTAAAGCAGCAGGTCCATGTTGAGGTATTACACATTATGGGTGAGGAAGACACTTGAGAAAACGTGCAGTGAAGTCTCACGGGTATGATCATAGGTCTAGTCAAGAAACATGCGCTGCAAGAATAAATTCAAGGAGTCAGAACTGTTCTCTACAGAGAAAGAGGTAAAAATGTACAAATGAAGTGCAGTAGGCTATTACTAGAAATTAACAGAGTTTATTACGTTCACAGAATTAAAAATATAAATGCTACATGTACCTAACTTGTATATCTGCTGCTTACTCTCTCCCTTTTCTTTCCACAACTTTCCTAATGCATAATGTATTTTACCTTCTCCCCCAACCTATTTCCTCAGTTTTGAGAGGTGATTCATGTTTTTCTCCATTTTCACAGCATAAAACTAACTTCAAGTTTGAAGCACAGAAGTAGCAGCAGCAAGTGACTACACCTGTTAAAATATCATTACAGCCTAAAGAAGTAATTTAAAAAGAAAAACTTTTTCAAAAGCTGGAAGGATTCACCTAGCGAACACATACTTTCTCCATGTCACATACTTTAGTATGCCAAAGAATGATCCTTGAATTAGCTGTTCTCCCCTCAATCCTTGAAACTAGGAGACAGTTTGTAAGAGGTTTCTTGGTTACTGACCCTCTTCATCACTGATATCATTATATGTGACCTACTGCCCTGTCATGTTTTCTCATTTTTTGCCTTACAAGGCTTTCTATTTCTAATCCTGACTTCCTGTTTTATAATCAGCTCTCCCCTTCTTCAAGCTTTTCTTTTCTGTTTGCCTATTCTGTTTTCTGTCATTTCCCTTACTTCCTTGACTTTCACATTAATCAGATGACATTTCATAAACGTTACCAATAAGATTACTCCTTTCCTTCTGGTCAGGAAACTGACCAAACACAGTGTGTCAGGCATATTCTCCAAGTCTTCCACTCTTCTAATCTTTGACACATTTCCAAAGGGTTCCTTCTTTGCTCACAGGCAAGCATGTTATTTCCTTATAGATTTGGCAAGGTTACCAAAACGAAGAAGTGGTTGGAAATCTAGTCTACATATAATTAAAGTGTTATCACATCTCTCTATTTCCACTAAACTGTGACATAATTGATAACAGGGATTTTTCTCTTAATATAATCAGCATATTACATGATACCCAGAACACAGTAGCCACCAAACAAGTGATTACTGAATGGATGAGATTCCAAGGTGAATTATGACTTTCTCTGATTAGTACACTTTGGTATAAAGTAAGGCTTCTAAAAGAGTTGTGATACTAAATGATAAAATTCATGACTTAAAATGATATTTAAATAAAAAAATTTTAATCATGACTTCTCTTTCATACTGTTTTCAATATAGTATCTTCAATTAAACCCCTAAGGTATAGTATAGTACACAGTATTACTCACAAAGATTTCTAAGGAACAAAATGTATTGTGTACCTAAATGTGCACATTATGTAAGTGTCTAATTCCATTCCAAAGACAGACCCCCAAATTACTGAATCTTCATTTAATTTTAAATTTTCTATACTCTCTTCTCTATCAGCAAAAATAGTTGAGAGTTACTTAGAATTACATATTCTGGTCTCTCACCGTGATATGAAAATGGTCATTTTCAAAAACCTGAGTATAAGAGAAACAACTATTCAACTGGGATAACATGCCCAACATTGATCTATGTCAAGTGTCTTGCTCAGGAAAGCTTGTCAAACACCCCCATATTATGTCTCAATCTCCAACTCAGTCTTTTCTATAGTTTTTATTTTTCAATGAAAAACAGCAATTTTCCTTGATATTGAAACGGTTGGAGTTAAAAATAAATAACTTCTTTGGTGGTATCTCTAAATGGAACTTTTCTTTGTTCAAACTACTATAACCCTATGAATACAAAATTATATTTCCTGTGTTACTTGAGAGACATTACCATCCATATAAGAACCCAATAGAGGTTTCCATACACAACAGTTACAAATGTGTAATGACTACTTTCTAGTGCACCTTAATCTTCCCCACCAAATTCCCCAATTACACAGGCTATCATCTCTAACTTACACTCATAGCCAAATATAATTTCCATTCACTGAAAGTGCTTCCCTTTCCAAATGCTAGAGTGAGGAAAGAGAAGTACTTGTTGCTTAAGGAGATAACTTTGTAGGGTCATGCAAGTGCAACCCTGCAGTTGCATGGCCCTGAAAGAGTACATCTCACATTTTGTGTCCAAAGGCATCTCTCTTGCCTCACCCGAGTCCTGGCCCTACTACTCTTGCTCTCATAAATTCCCCCTACTCCTCCAATAAATATCCCTATCCTTTTTCAAAATGCAATTCTGATAAACCAAATATCTAAAAATAAACAATGAACTTAAATATAATTTTATGCCCATTTAAAATCATGTTTTTGTTTTTGTTTTTTCCCCCATATAAAGATGACCGGTAAGGGGATCTTAACCCTTGACTTGGTGTTGTCAGCACCACGCTCACCCAGTGAGCTAACCGGCCATCCCTATATAGGGATCCAAACCCGGGGCCTTGGTGTTATCAACACCTCACTCTCCCGAGTGAGCCACGGGCCGGCCCTAAAATCATGTTTTGAAAGAAAATTTCTTGTTCGTCATGTTAGGTGTAAATGGATGAGATAGTAATGCCTATATAAGATTCTTATTTTTTTAAATGAGTGTGAGTTGCATGTGCGTATACATAATCTGAAGCCTCTATCTCCTCTTCTTTCGACAGCAGCATCTCAAGTTTCCTTTGTTGAACTACCGTTTTTTTATCCTCAATTCATGTGGTTTGGGAGGCACCAATCACTCAAACACTAAAAGTTCCCGGAGTAGGCACAGGGCCCAAGCCGGGAAAATCAGCATATTCCTTCCCCCCAAGCAGTAGTTCAGGAATAGGTAGGTGACCAAATTGGACAGATAAGATGGAATCCCAACATTTTTGCAAGAAGGAATCAGGAAGGAAATTTCTCTTTCAGCTGAGGCTGTTCAACTGAAAGAACATAAGTATCTACTTGACAATGAGCCAACCCAGAGAAAGAGCCAAGAGACAAAAAGAGAAATGGAGAAAACTCTGAAAACATTTTGCCCCTAAATCTGAGTTCAGGTGTGAACAGATGTAGCTGCTAGAATTTAGAATTACTGCTAGGAAGCAATTCTTCTGTATTTCTCATGTTACTTCGCAGTCGGTGCCTTCTAATCAAAAGGTACTACAAAAAAATTTGCCTAACAGCCTTGGAAGCTAGATATAGTGTCTCCCTAAAGATAGAGACCTCCAAAAAGCTTTGGAGAGATAAAGCCCTCTCCTTCTCCCTCCCTGGAGACATTTACTTATATTCTAGGGTAATAACCCTGAAGATACTTTCCTCTCTCCCCTGGAGGAGATATGCTTAATGAGTAATCTCTTTCCCTCTACAGAAGAAGATGACAGATGTGCCAGCAGCCTATATAAGCTTAGAGTCTCTTAATTTCGAATCTCCTCTCCTGTGAGGCAAATCCACTGCATGTAGTTAAACATCTGGCCTTCATCACAACGATCTGTCACAGAGATGAGGCATGGGGAACCAGAGCTAAGATATTTCTCTGGCTACTGTTTTTGCCGTAATAAACCCTCTGACTCTCTGACCCAGGATTCTTCTGTTAGAATATGCATATAAAACTATGACAGGCTAACTTGTTAATGTGCAAGCAGCGTATTCTCAGTCTCTTCAGAATTTCAGACTTAACAGTTACATGAGGCAATTCCTTATTTTTTTTCCTTATTTATTAATTCACAAATGTTTGCTGAGAGCCTACTAACCTATAATATATGTCATGCATTTCACTACACAACAAAACAGACAAAAATGTCTGCCCTCATGGAGCTTATGAGAGGAAATAAACGAAATACAAAATAAGTAAAATACACAGTGTTAGGTGGTTATAAGCAATATGAAGAAAGAAAAAGCAGGAAAGGTGTTACAGGTTGAGTATCACTTTCTGAAATGCTTGGGACCAGAAGTGTTTCAGATTTCAGATTTTTTTGGATTTTGGAATATGTACAGAATACATACCCGTTAAGCATCCCTAATCAGAAAATCCGAAATCTGAAATGTTCCAATGAGCATTTCCTTTGAGCATCATGTTGGCACTGAAATAGTTTCAGACTTTGGAGCATTTCAGATTTCAAATTTTCAGCTTAGAGATGCTGAACCTGTAATAAGTATGAGTAAGGAGGGAGATTTCAAATTTACATTGAGTGACTAAAGACTTACAAATAAAGTGATTAAGAGCAAAGACCTGAAGGAGATAAAGTAAGTCATATGGATATTTGGAGGAAAAACATTCCAGGCCAAGAGAACAGTGAATACAAAATACCTACTTACAGAAGAGCAAGGAAGCCTATGTGCAGTGAATGGTGGAGAGACAGTAAAACCTGAGTTCAGAGAAACATCCTGCATGAGGGAGAGAAATCAGAACCACAAAACTGTAGCCCATTTTAAGGACTTCAGCTTTTACTCTGAGTTACATGGGAGACCACTGAAAGATTCTGAGCAAAGAAGTGAATGATCTTGTACTTTTCTAAAGGATCACATGGGCTATTTTTTAAGAGCAACAGTACTAGAAGGAAGATTTGCTAGAAGTTATGCAGGAAGAGAAAGAGGATGGTGTCGAACCAGGATGACCAAAGTAAAGGTGGTGCGAACTAGTAAGATTTCAGATATTTTTTGAAGCAAATAGAATATTCTGAAAGATTGTTGGGGGGAAGGGAAAGAAAAAGAAACAAGGATAACCTCAAGGTTTAGGGCCTGAGCAAAAACATGAACGGAGATGCCACTTACAGAGATGGGAAGGACTGATTTTTTTAATTGGCTTTCTGTTACTAGTATCCAAAAGAAGCCTAACAAATAAAAAAAGTAATGCCAAAAATTGGGCAGTACAAGTGACAGCCATAAAATGTGGAACTGAGTCAATAATGGAAAGTGAAGGGTACTTGGTATCTTTGTATTGCAGGGTGAGAAGTCAGCAATCTTTTAAGAGCAAAGAGCTGGTAAATTGCTGCTCTTATAAATCAGACTATGTGCTTATTATAGATTAGTATACTGGCTAATATGTTCCAGTCTTCAGCAAGGTCCTTCTAGAAAGAAGCACATTTTGAGTGAAGTCTTGATAAAAGGACTGTCATTTCAAATCCAAGATGGCTGATAATCTTGCAATTTACAGGGTGAAGATCAAATATCTCTAAACTAAAATTAGAACATCTAACCACACAAAAATAAAGTGCCAATTAAATCTGGGAGATGTGAGAAAACTAATGCTCCAGGCTCCTACCCAAGCATCGTAGCAAAAAAGATATTTACCCACATTATAAAGAATCATCCCAAACAAAACAGCCTGGGAACAGGGACAAATAAAGTATGCATCATCACCTCAAGCAGTTGCTCTCAATGGCTGATAGGTAGAGGCCAAGACTGATAAGCACAGGATTTGCATGGTTTCTCAACCTTGATACTACTGACATTTTGAACCAGATCACTCTTTGTTGTGGAAGGCTGTCCTACGCATTACAGGATGTTTAACACAGCACTCTTGGCCTCACCCTACTAGATGCCAGTAATACCTGCCTACTCCTCCACCTCTACTATGATAACAAAAATGTTTACAGACATTGTCAAATGTCCCCTGAGGAAAAAGTCACTCCATATTGGAGAACTACTGGGTTAGGGTGATGGGCAAAGTTGTTTAGAAACACACCAGGCAATGGTTTAATTCAAGGACTAGGATTTGGGCTTTGGCTACTTGGACAAAGTTGATCAAATACAAACAAATCAGAAACTTAATAAATTTATAAGAAATCAAATTGCCTAAGAAACTCCCAACAAAGGCTTGTTACTGCTTAATCCTTAAGATGATTCCCTGGGCACAACCCCTCACCAACAAAAAACCAGCTGCTAAAGCAGTGTAGTCCCTGGTAAGGGAATCTCTCTCAATATCCATCTTTGCTGTGACCAAGAGGAAAAAGAATAAAGAAGATTCTCCCAGGTGGCAGAACCAGAGGCAGCCATATTGGCTAACCAAAAATCTTATTTCACTGATGGGGCAAAAACTCTTTGTCATGCCTGTCCAGTGAAATATGTATATATCATGGACTGGAAATCTCTGAGTTGTTTCCCCTTTTTTTCTTGTCCAATTAAGAGTTTTTGCTGTCCTTACACTATTTTCCTTCTATCAGTGAACACTGGCTTTATTACAATTAGTTATACTTATAATTTAACCATAGGTTGCTAGACTCTGAGGTGGTCTATTCAAACAGAACTGAAAGAAATCACCCAAAGATCACAGACTTAAAGCTAGGTGCAATAATTAAACAAGTCTTTGAATTGTCTTCCTTTGTTGGGCAGCAGGTGGTAAACGCCTCATAAGCAGTAAGTGAAAGATTTGCATTATGCTAGGTAAGGGCATTTTTTTTCAAGGGCATAAATGTAAGGGAGAACATGTACACACAATGAGAGGATTACAGTGAATATCTTTTGGTTATGCTTGTCCAGCATCCACTCCCCCTCTACATGGTCACATATGTTCTTCTCCTTTCAGTGAACCACTCCATCCTGATTCTCAGCCCAAGTGGTTCAAACATGGCTGACCACACTTTCTATACCAGTGTCAGCAGTTGGCACCTGATTCAGATCTAGCCTATCATCATATATCTCATCACTCTGATGGCAGGATCATGGACGGAGAAACGGTAGAATTCATTCAATGAGATACAAACCCAGGACTTTTGCTGAAACTAGGGATAAAAGAAGTTCTTTCTATATTGGGCTTGAGGAACTAACAGAATGTAAGCCTGGAACCACCAGAGAGAGTCACATGGAAAGCCTAAATGATAGTATATCTAACACAAGAGAAAGCCAGAGTATATCCTGAGGCCACTGTTTGAGCCCTTGAATCCATTAGTACCTAAAGAGATTACATTCCTGTTCTTCTCAGTGCCCTAAGTATGAATAGGGCTTTGGTCACATGCAACTGAAGGGTACTGAAAAATCTAGTTAAGTATTATTACCCTCAGTTTGCAGATTTATAAATAAATAAATAAAACAAAGTTATAAGGATTAAATTATTTGTCTAAATTCATACAACTTATTACTAGTAGCATAGATTCACCCTTAGGTGGGTCTGGCTGTAACATCTATGCTCTTTTCATTACACCATATTCCTCCTCTCAGGTACTGACAGTCTGAAACTTCTTTGTGCTTTATAATTATCTGTAGCCATAAGCTAAGTCCTTACATGAAGTGAGTATTCTATTAACATTTGTAGAATGACTAAAAATGGAAGAATCATATGCCTTCCTGCTTTCTGTCCCATTCCTACAACACCTTGCCTCTTGTCTGACATAGAACATTTCTGCATTTGTATAATGAAAGTTACTTTGAAGGACATGTCTATTTTTTTTTTACCTTCTTTACCCTCTTTCAAAACTCATGGTATTACTATATATAATAGCAAGTGTCTCTAAGCTAAGTAACTTAGATCTTAAAATTCCAGTTCTAGTCACAGGGTAAATCAGGCTCCAAAATACAGGTAAGAAATCAGAACCTTAGAAAGAAGCCATCATCAAGTTCTAGCTACTATTCTGTTATAGTTACTTATGAAATATTCAGAAAAGTACACCCATATTATCCCAGAAGTTAGAATATTGTTGTTTATATTAACATTTTAAGATATCTGTAAGAACTACATTAACTTCTAGAAAGTAGCAGCTCTCAATAAACGGTCAAATTCTTTTCAAATATTATTGTTGAGGGTGGGAGGGAAGGAAAAAAGGACAGGACTTATGAATATAAGATCCCTGACATTTTCAAGAAATCTTTCTAAAGACCATGAGAATTTTTGACAGAGCTGGGACACCAGTGAAAATATTTCACAAATTAACTTTTGTTTCTCTAGATGGTGTGGTGGATTGATTCACACCCAAATCAAAGACTCACTAAATTCAACATCTACTTTTAAACTTATTCAAAAATGTCTATATTCACCACTTTCTCACTTGACTTTCACCTCTCCTTTTTCTTCATTCTAGCAGCTTTCTTAGGCCCCTTGGCTTTCTCTTCACTTATAGCAGCTAGCTTTCTTTTTCAGGAAAATTTTTTACAAAGAAAAAACATTTTATCACTTCACAAAAGTTGTAGTATAGGACAATCTATGAGATGTAGAAACTGGACAGTTAACTAGGGTCAAGCATATCTCAGAGTCTCACTTCTAATAAGAGGAAATGATCTCAGCAAAACTGCAAATATTCAAACATGGGCCTTTAGAGTCACTCCAAATAGTTAAAACTACTGCTAAATTTAGGACTGCTAAGAGTTTACTATATTCAGACTTTTACCACTTGTATTTATTTCAAGTTTAGAGTATGAAAGACCTGAGTTCAAATCCCAGTATTACTTTATAACTGGGACTCCATAGATAAATGATATGACCTAAGATTGGTTGCAGATCACAAAAAGAAAATACAAGCCATCCAATTCATAGGGTTGTCATAAAAATCAAAAGAAATGTAAAGAAAGTATTTAGCAGTTTTAGCATGCACTAAAGACATGTTAGTGCCCCTCCCCCATAATATATCTGAATCAATGCAATTTACTCAAAAACTTTGGCTGACAGAAACTGTTTCTACTTTGAAGGTTAAAACGTTGAGAAGAGAAGAAGAAAGGACTATGCATAACCAAAAACACAAAACAAAACAAAATGTGTATGTCTGTACATAGGAAGAAGAAATCAGCTTCCTGCTTTGTAAAAAGTTTCTATTGTATATAAATCAAAATCCTACAGAACTGCTTATAAATAACTGGTATAGTGATCTACCAAGTTATTTGTTAATAATTACCTGAGACAAATACATTGTTTGGTTCCCCTTAATTACTCTACTACTGCCAATTTATTCAATACACGGAAAGTAAAGACGAGGTGATGGTACTTAACCCGGATACATAAATTTAGAGTAAATTCAGAATGGATGTAAAATGTGAGTGACTGGATCTGCCACATTAGAAAGTCTACCATACACTACAGACTTTACTGAAACTAAGAGGTGATGTTTGAAAATGTTTCCTTTGCTCCTAGCAAAATTTGCAAAACCTTAGTGAAAATTAAAATGATGGTTAACTTGTATAAGAATGTCTGTAGAAATCATGTGACTCTAAAGGAAATATAATTCAAGAAAAAGTCAGGAAATTGTAAATATTTTCAGGAAGCAAGAGGTGGAGTAGTTGCTAGGGTGTCTACTGACCCATTTGTTACCAAAACAATACTGCTAGAAGAGTCAAATGTACTTTTCCTTGTATAACATGAAATAACCAAGAGAGCCCAACCAACTGACAGAAGTCTGGGAAATCCTCCAAGCTGAAGACATCCAGAGTGCAGAAAAGACACAGACTACAGAAGTGTTCAACTCCAAGGAGAAAACATCCAAGAAACAGCAGCAAGCACCAAGCATTACAGTGACCAAGGACTAATTTTCAACTTTGTGATACCACAGCAGGCTTTGTGAGTAAGCCAGAAATGCTCTTTTGTTCTGCAAACCAAGAGACACAAGAGCCAAAAATATGAATCTTTGCCTGTATACTAAATGATGTAATACAAAGTCATCTAGCCTTCATGTAAGAAGCAAAAAATTGTTTAACAACTTTAATGACTTGAGTCCTATTTACAGAATCATTAAGGGTCTAAAGGGATCACTTAAATTTTTCAATTAAACTTGACTTCACTTTATGGAGGTAGTTATATCCTAGATTCACAAAGGTTTCAGGACATACCATTTGCAAATATCAAATGTCTACTGAACACAGTTTTTCTAAGTCTTCACTTTTAACTGTATATTATGTATGATATTTCCACATAGGATGAGTGATTTAAAAAAAATCTCATTCATAGCAATGCAATTTTAAACATACTTTTCTGACTGGGCCAATATAAACGGCATTTTTACAGACTAAGTGCCTAGAATATAAAAATTCTAATATTTAGAGTTTTCCCTTCTCCTAGTGCTGTTAGTTCCACTTTCTGCAAGTAAAATAAGTTATAATTTATACTAAAAACTAATTTCCATTTTTCTACAATAATTAGTGTTATTTTATTTATAATCAAGACTGTGGTGCTATTATTCAAATACGTTTAAATGTTCATTAGCAGCTATTCTAACTTGTAAATGTAGGATTCTTCATTATCAATTACATAAAATAGTGTAATAATATTTCTTTCTATATCATTACAAGAATGATCAGAAAAACTGGAGAGGCATTCATTTCAGAGAATGTGAAAGTAACTTGAGTCTCAACTATAGAACAGTTTAAGGTACATCTCAAGTATTTGTTACTAATAATAGTTATACACATTTTTTAATGGCTTTCTTCAATAAATCAGAGTAGATTCAAGTTTATATCTATAATGATGTCACTCTTAATCACTTGCATTCTGATATGCTTTCTTGAGTAGGAGAGGAAGAAACGGAATTATAGCTGGCATGCTAGAAAATGCACATTGAAAAATGTCACACATGTAAATATCTTGAACTTGGATGGAAAAAATATTGAGAATCAATAGCTTAGATCACAAAATCTGTTTTACTGCAGGACTACATGATAAGGACTACCTAATTCAACTCCTCTTTACTCATTTCAGTGCTTGCTTCACTCCAGCCAATAATTATAAGGCTGGTCTGTACATTTAAACTGTGCATTCTTTAAGAATTAGAACCCTATACCTATATAACACATTCTGAAATAGGGGTACCCATGAAATATTGCTCCCTAAAAAATAGGGCTGTTGCAAGGCGCTACTGGAAGCACTGCATTAAACCCAGAGAGCCCAGGAAAGGGAAACCCTTTAAGCTCCTAGGAATTTTAGATGTGGAAAACATTCCCTGTGCACGAGATTTGATATTGGTTCATTAGGACCTGTTGTGGCTGGCCTTGGACATTTTTTGTTAACTAGCAGAATTAGAAGATCACGTAATGTTGGAGTAGGAGGATTTATCTTGGTGATTTTAGCATGCTGGTTCCACTGTACGTGTAATTATGCAAAGCAAAGAATCCAGGAAAGAACTGCCAGAGAAGGAATTAAAAATAGAATATTATACAAAAGCACCCACCTTGATCCTGAATGAAAATAACACAACAGCAGCAATTGAGCAATCTTGAGCAGAGAAAACCAAAATACAATTCCCTCAAGTCAGTGTGAACAAACCTGAGACCAACCAGATAAAACATTCTATGTACAATAAAAAAGCTCTCAATCAAGTAAATAAAATATACGTAAGTTATATATATATATATAAAGACATATACATCAGTAAGAGGTAGAAAATATACATCTAACATACAACTAAGAGCACTACTAAATTTGAAAATAAAGTTTAAGTTTTAAACAGATTAAGTAAGTAGATGTGGTTCAAGGAGGAAGGAGCACTAGTTACAGATTTAAGAAAGTAACATTTAGCCTTTCTTTACCACTTTTAAGCAAATACTTGTGGTTTAAATGAAAGGAATTTAGGGCAACCATCCAAGAACAGATGATAATCTAAGGTGAAGGAAAAATAAATCAGAAATCCAGACCAGGTTAAAAACCATTTAAAGTAGATTTCTGACTATCCCAACTGAGATATAATAAAATAAAAATTATAAAAGAACAGTTAAATTGAGATATTTCTAATTACTTGTTTTGTTTTTACAAATGCAAATGTAATTCAACTTAAGGAAATTAAATGTACATTACTTTAATTTCCTATGTCTGAAACTTAAGGACTTTCAGGATGATAGAATAAACATTAATACCAGGAAAGAGAAAATTAATGCTACCATGTAAGAACTAAATACAAAAGTTGAACATTTCCTAAATTCAGGCATTTTACTTCCATTGTCTCACTTCTTCTACATAACCACCTTGTGAGGCAATTTTATCATCCCTGTTTAACAGATGAGGAAACTATGATTTAAAGAGATTAAGTAATTTGTCCAAAATCCCACAGAAGAGAAACTGGAACTGAAACCTAGATTATCTTACTCCAAAATAAACGGCTCTTCTTTTCACTACACTTTGCAACCTGACAAAGAATGCATTAAATGTCCGGTCTTCTAATTAATACCTACTAAAGAAGAAGACAATATCTTCTAATTAATACCTACTAAAGAAGAAGACAAAATCAAGCTTATAGTGAATGGTGATGATCTACTGACTGAAAATTAGTCACAGTTTGGTAATTACATGAGTATATAAAAAGTAATTTCAAGTTATGCATGACATTAAATTTTTTAAAGCTGAATACATAATGCCACCAAACTACAGAAATTTTGAAATTTTTCATAGAAAGGCACTGAGTAAACTTCATCTTACCCAGATATTTTGAATTCCAAAGAAAAAACTAGGGAAGTTCCCTATTTTTTCAGCCACTCAGCAGTTTCATATGGTAAACTAAGATTAAATTTATACTCACAGAATAAGAAAAAGCAACTGCTTGGGTCTGATTCCTTTGTTCAGACTCTAATCTACCCTCTATTTGTCCTTTTCCATTTTCCCCTCAGATCTGGGAGCCCTCTTCTAATTTAGGGAAACTGGGCTTCATGTTCAGGAACTCCTAGAAATTTAGATGCAGATGAAGATATACTGAAATGAAAGCCATAAAATTGCAATTATTGGCAGAATGTTACAGAATAAATGAAAGTTTTGGTTATTTTCCAGAACATTAACTACGGTAGAATTATTGGTGCCTTTTCTTCTCTACAGTTTTTTGAACTGATTTTAAAACATTTAACGTTTATAATCAAATAAAAAGTGTAAAGAAAAAAAGAATAAAAACAAACAAAAAAACGCAAAATAGTAAAGAAAAAGAGGAGGGAAAGAGGCAGGGAAAAACTGGAGCTTTGATTAAAAAAAAATCTAAATATCTCATTGTTTCCGAATTAGCTAAATCCATCACTAAAGTTCCCAAACTATAACCTGCTTGTTCACTTTAATCTCTCAATGGCATAGTACATACATAAGCATGCCAAACACAAACGAAATATGGAAATATAATAATGAGGCAATATGGACGTCGATAAATCCTGAGACACAGCTCTCAATTTTAATGTTTAAGAAATTAGGATATAAATGATGTAAGTATAAAAAACAGAATTAGGGTATATTAAAACTGAAAAGCAGGATTCAAATATTTAATGAAGAATGCAGGAATTTTCTAAGTATGAACACATTACAAACATAATATAGACATATGTGAATTTATACCCATTTCCACTTATTCCTTTACTATAAAATGAAGCTCTGTATTAAAATATTCCTTTTATCAACACCATGAGACAACACCCAAGATAGTTTTGAGTTCTATCAAAATACTGACTTAAATCTCTCTAGATAATTACTTCAATCTACTAAAAAAAAAAAACATACGTAAGCTTTCTTTTTCCATTACAAAAATACTTTCTTATTCCAAAACAACATAAATGAGATTGATCCAATTTATTAAGCATGTTACCAAAACACTGCATAAATAATAGTCCCTTGGACCTCTCTCCAAAAGAAGATGCTCATTTATAAATCAAGTACAAAACTATAATTTATTAACACAGGAGCCAAATTTTGAAAGAAAAGTTTTATTTGTACAAGTTAATTAGAGTTCCTTTTTTCTGATTACTAAAATATAATGTAGTCATTTGGGCTTTGATTTCAAAGATGACAGACTTCCTGCTCACTCACAAGACTGCTTTGAATAGTCTCGTGTAATTAAATTACTATAGTTTTTATAAGCATTACTCCCATTTACAAACAGATATAAGCACCTTACAATACTTTGATATTATAAATATTTACACTGGTTTTTCAAACTTGACCATTTCAGTTCCTCTGTTCCTTAACATTTACTATGCAACAGCTATTTCGAGAACATTATTGCTATATAGGTGGTAGGTACACCTCGATTTTTCCACACTGTTCATTTTTGAAAATTTTTCAAACAATCTTGAAAATACTTTAAAATGTTTAAAATACTGGAGAAAAAAAATTGGCAAATTTGAAATGTTCACAGACCAGAGTTATGGCTACCTAACAGCTGAAAATGAAATGAAAGTGATTTGTCTACCAAAAGCTTGAATTATTTCTTTGGGACTTACGACATCAAGTTTTGAGGTAGTGCAGAAACTGCATTAGCTAGACACTAAATAATTTTAGATGGTGTGTATTTATTTAATGCTGCCAACCATCAGCACCGAAGAGAAACAGATATTCACCAAAGGTCTATTTCCAAGAAAGGGTCTCCAAGTATGCCTATGTACTTTCTTAATATATTCCCAATGCCTTTGGAAGCATACATAATTCCCCTAGCTCAAGAGTACTAGCAAAAAAAACTTCTCCGGATTACAAAAAATACACTCAACCTTCCTGTGCATTGACTGACAATCTTGTGGCTTTCCACAGTTATGTCTTCCTAAAGGCCAAATAGGTATATCAGGACTATACAGTGCACTATACTTAAATGTTGCAATAGTTTTTTAATCCTGTTCTCATTCCACATGTGGATTGAAAAGTATTTTCTAGGCTTTAATCACTGAAACAGTTTTAATCTATTCTCTTATTGATTTTTCCGTTTCATTTTTATAAAGGGTGACTTCATTTGAGAAATTTATTATCTCAAAATATCTGGAGTAAGGGAAAACGGTAGTAAACCTTTAGAACGGTTTGTCGAAGTGACCGTGAGACCACTATAAATATACGCAGCTTCTTATGAATTATAAAGATTAAAGCTTCATTTTGTTTTAACAATAAGGTGAACGAAAAATGAAAGGCTGCCCACCAGCCTTAAATTATTAGGTTTTATATTGCACTGCAATGGATAGCAAAATCACAGACGTACGAAGTGAGAAAGCGACCACCTGACAGTAAACTCCTTAACTTGTGCAAGAAACACCCCGGCTCTACCAACACCAACCTATTAAGCGTGTTTCAGAAACTAGATCCAAAGGGAGAGTCTTAAGGCAGAAAGTTGACCCGAAGGTGTCTCCAAACACCTCCCCAACCCTAAATGCAAAAGAGACCACAGACCAGAAATTACCCTCGACAGCACTAGCTTCACATATAAAAGTCTACCTTTTGATAGACTGTTGGGGGACACCTCTGGCCAAGATGGGAGGAGGAAGAAATGGGAGATAAAAGCGGGAGGAGAAACTGACACGCGGGAGGAGAGCAGGGGGAGGACCGAAGCGGGTCATGGGAGACTGTGGAGCTCCAAAGGTAGGAAGGAATTGGGAGAATACCCAGGGGTGGGGGCGGCCGCCGCAGGGGTGGGCGGCGCCGGGCAGAGGAGCGCATCCAAAGAAGGGGTGCGGTATGATGGGCGGTGCCCGCAGCCCTCAGCCCCGCAACAGGGCGGAGCTACTGCGCCCGCCACAGCCCGTTCGCGCCGGCACCCGCCCCCTCAGCCTCCGGGTCCCGGGTTGGTGGGAGGGGCGGGCCTCGAGGGGCCGGGTGTGCAGCCCGGCCCAAGCCCAAACCAGGAATGTTCCGCTGCGGGCGGGATGATAGGCGGGTGACCCCGCAGCCCGCGGCGGGTTGGGGGTGGCTCAGGGCAGAGGAAGAGCCCTCGGCGCAGCCCCCGCCTCCAGGGCCGAATCTCGGGCTCCCCCGAGGGCAGGGATTGTCGCCCCCGATCTAGCCTTGCCTCCCTCCTCCTTCCCCCCATCCCCCAGCGTTGCCCCGGGCAACAGCGCCTACCGCCGGCAGCGCAAAACTCACCTACCTAGAACCTGACAAGCAGGAGCCCCTCAGACACTGGAGCCAGTCGCCACCCCGCGTCACGGGGGCCGCCACAGCCAATAAACGCCGCTGTCACGAACCTCTGCGGCCAATCCCGCTGCACTCCGGTCTCCGGGCACCCTCGAAAGCTCAGCCAATGGGCAAGAGCGGAAGGCGGGCGCTGCCGCCCGGCCCCCAACCCCCTCCTCCACCTCCTCCCAGGAGGCGGGGCGCGGCCGATTGGCCCCAGACCCGAGGAGGCGGGACTGGGGCTGGAGACCGGGTGGGCGCGCTCCGAGTGGGGGCTGCGGACGCGGTGAGCGGAGGGGTGGAGCTGCTGCCGCCGCCCTCTAGGCCCGCTCCCCAGCGCGGGTGGGTCCCGAGGCCCACCGGTTCGCGCTGCTCTCCCGGTCGGTAACCCACTCCTCCCTAGCCGGTGTCCTGGGCTGCCAAGGTGGGATGGGGCCAGAGGCGGACAGCGGCGTCACAGGAAACTTTGGGAAGTGGCCGGACCGGGAGAGATAAGCTGGGGCCGCCTGGAAGGGACTACCGGCTGATCGGCAGCCGGAAAGGAATTCGGAGGGTGGGGGCGGAGGCGTGATTAAAATGTTAAGTGTGCCCTCGGGGTGCTGGGCGATCCCGAGGGCTGACTCTCGGCTTTGGAGCCGTCCCTTCCCGCCCCATAGACGCTTTGCACCCTCCGAAACGGTCACTTTTTCCCAGTACCTTACCACTTTTTAACTTAGATCTGTTATAACGTTGATTAGTTTAGAACGGTTTTCAGCTTCTCCAATGTATTCTAAAGGAACCGTGTCTTTCTCATTCCAGTATTCCCAGTGCCAGAGACTCTGTCTAAAATGTTACACACTTTGTCGTGAATGCTGCTTAAAAGCGCACGGCAAGTCCTGGAAGTGATCCCCTGGAAGTCCTTACCTCTTCGAGGGTCTAGAATGCGTGAAGAACCCAAACTGGTTTGCTCTTCCAGTTTCTGAAGCGCCATTCACCAAAAGAATTTGGTGGGAAATGAGTAATGTGAACTAAACAAGATTACTAGGTGATCTGTAACAGTATAATAGGTGTTACTTGTCACTTGGAGGGTGTGACACTCCCGTGTTTCTCTAGCAGACTTTTTTAGCATTGTATACTGTACATTGGTTGAACCACATTCTTTGCCTGGAGCAAACCTAACGTTAAACCCATATCCACCCTCCCTCTCAAAAACTTGAGTTTTGTGGGAGTCACGGAAGAAGAAGAGTGAATATTTTTTTCTGAACAGGGTTATTTATTTGACCATAGTGAACAGCCCTACACATAGAAAAACGTAAATTTTAAGTTGGGCTTTTGTGTCCTACTGTTTGTAAGCCAAAGAAAAAATTTTGGACAAATAAAAATTTTTTCAAAAGTCTTAATTCTCCTTGTTGAATATGGGGGCGGGGTGGGGCGAGAACTCGAGATCTCCCTACTCTTTCTCAGAGCATTTGTCTTAGAAAACTTGTAACTGTTAAGTACTTTCTCATGTCTTTGAAATGAACGTTAAGTCCTTTTGAAGACTAGATAGGTCTTTGTCCGCCTTCTCTTACAGGAATGTCTTTCTCAAGAACCTGGGAGCCTCTCTCTCTCTCTCTCTCTCTCTCTCTCTCTCTCTCTCTCTCTCTCTCTCTCTCTCTCTCTCTCTCTCTCTCTCTCTCTCCTCTCTTTCTTTTTTAGTACTGCAAACATCAGGGGAGATAGCACCCCTATCTCCCGGGTTCTGCGGGACAGTGGGAGCCTAACTTCCGCGGGCGCCTTGCTTCAAGTTGAAAATCACCTCCTCTCATAAACATATGAGAAGTTTGTTTTTCCTCTCGATAAAGCTAATTAACTTACACAGAGGGTCTCCCCAATTACCAAGTAAAGATGAGCTATATGTGACAAAGTATTATCGAGTCCTCTTATCTGAAGACTTGTTATTGTTTATCTTGAAAACATGTACGCAATGGGTTGTATCTGCTTGGTTATATGAAAGGGTGAGCGCTCTTTCTGTTTGCAATCTCTTAGCCAATTGCCTGTGATGTGCATCGCATTCTGGTTTAATGATTATTGGATAATGAAAGTGTTTTCTTCATCCCATATGATAAAGCAAGAGCAGAAGATTTGTTCTGTACAAATGAACTGTCCTTGTTTTGTCAAAAAGAAAAGCGTTTTCTTTCTGTACTACTTTTGTGGAGAGGATTTCTGAGTTGGGAGATTTTGTTTTTAATTTTATTTCCTCAACAATGCCTATGCCCAGAATATTGAGACACCGAACCTAAGAAAAGTAAAATTACTTTTTAGTTTTTAATTTGTTCTCCAAAATGTTCTCACATTAGGTGATATTTTATCACTGAAATACAAATAAATTTTAATGGAATCAGAAATTATAAAGTTAATGTTTGGTATGTATTTTGCAGTGACTGTTAAATGCACAAACAAAGCCTCTATGAGTAAACCTCTTAAAATTGAAGTTAATTTTCTGGGAACATTAAATTTTGTGATTTATGTCATGTCAATACAAATGGAATGAATGAAAGTTCATGCTTTAAATGGTTAGTAAAAGCCAAAATACAACTTTGGAGATTGCTTCCCCAAAGCACACCTTTCCCAAGAAATCTTTTTAGGATTTCCCAACCTTTACACAAAGGGAATCTAAATCTAGAAAAATGCAATTGGTGAATTAGTTATTACGTATTTTCAGAGAGTAGCTTTAAAGATATGGTGAAAATAGAACTGTTTGGTAGACAATTTATGTCCGTCTGTCTGCGTGTGTATGAGCGTTTGAGGAACCCAAATATCTGAAAACAGAATCTTCCCAGCTCTACAATTATTCTCTCAGTTCTAACCTATTCACTCAAGACACTTAAAAATTGCTTACCATATGCCAGGCACTGTGCTAGGAAATGCGATTTTGAAAGAATGTACTTGAAGTAAATGAATGTGGCAAAAATCTATGCTTCATTGTTGAAACTGAAACATAATAAAACAATTCTAGCAAATCTAGTTTAAAATTTTTCCCTCTATTATAATTATCACTTTGCATCGCAACACATTTAACACTTTGTTTCACCCGATTTCAAGAATACTGTGCAACTTTCCTCCTATCTTGTGCATGTAGGGAGAATATGGAAGAATGATGGAAAATAATTTCCTGTCTAAATGATCCATGGGCTTCATAAAATACTAATCACCCCCACAAGGCCTGAAGGGATATATATCTCAGTTGAAGTTGTTAGCATAGGATTCAATAATAATAAAATTTAGATCTATACCAGATACTACCATGACTTTCTAAATGCCACAGTACTACCTAGCTATAGGCAAATAAGTCCTTACTATATATTTCATTTTCCCATATATCAAATTTTGTCTGTTCTAATAACATTACTTACTGTATTAGTCCATTTGTGTTACTATAACAGAAATACTTGAGACTGGGTAACTTATGAAGAACAGAGATTTATTTGGCTTACGATTCTGGAACAGCTGCATCGGCCAGGGGCCTCAGACTGCTTCTGCTCATGGCAGAAAGTGGCAGGCAGCTGGTGGGTACAAGCAGATCACATGGTGAGAGGAAACAAGAAAGAGAGGAGATGCCAGGGTCTTTTAAACAACCAGCTCTCATGGGAACTAACAGAGCAAAAACTCACTCATTAATTCCTCCCCGCCCCCCAGGGAGAGCATTAATCCATTCATGAGGGATCCGCCCCCATGACTCAATCAGTTTGCAACACTGCCACACTGGGGATCAAATTTCCACATGAGTTTTGGAGGGGACAACACATCCAAACTCCATCACTTACCTAGACAAATGAATAAAATAATGTGGACATCAAACCCAAGCAAATAGTAAAACATGATTTAAAAAGCTCTTGTTTTGGCTAACATCACCCATGCCTCACCCCATCTTTCCCACTCCTTTATTTTCCTGTTTATAAGTTTCTTGTAGGAATCTTGGCTGTGTGTCATCTTAGTTCAGTAGTCCCCATACTTATCCCTCCCTCTTTTCTTTAATCTATGCCTTTTCTCTTTTGTTCCTTTCTGCCAACTCCTTTGATTTGTGACTCTCTGCTTTCTAATCCACAATTCATACCTAATCAGTTGCACATACCACTTCTAAAAGATAGTAATGAGGTATATGCAACATGGAAATCACATCTATTTTTATTCTATAGATGTTGCAGTGTCTGTTTTCAGTGGATATTAATTTCTTCGATTTTGAAAATTGTTCTCTTCAATGAGTACTGTTACTAGAGGTAATATTTGTGTGAAATTATCTTTAGCACTTTTTTTTTATCTTCCCAAATTTCAAAGTTTGAAAATGGCTATGTGGGTCCTTTTCATTTACAAATCTGTGTAAAGAAAATAAGGGGGTGGGGGGCAGGGGAGAAAGGAAGGTGAAGTAGAGTTGGAGGAAGAAAACTTCTACTCTCCCTCCAAACTAGATGTCAAATCCATTAACACCACACCACAATCTTCCAGCCTGAGACTGGCTGTCCTAGCACTTCAGTATGGGTCCCCCTGCTTCCCCATAACCTTCTGCTCAGCATGCCTTCTCCATAATGCCCCCGGGTCATTCAAGGCCTGTCCCTTTTAAGCCATTCTTTTCTCAGAATGTACCCATCCTTTCCCTCTTTCCCTTATCCCTAATCCATTGTGCCTTCAACAATAACTGCTAAATGTGTACCAGTGAAAGAGAACTGGAATAATGATTTCTGTATGTGGTATCATCAGAATCACTTGAGACCCTTTTCAAAAATAACAGACTCCCAGATTCACCCCAAAGATTCTGACTTGGAAGATCTGGGAAGAGTTCAGGAAATCTGTATGTTTGGAGTGAGACCAACGAATCAGGTCAACTTGGTGTACTGAACTCAGGCACTTATCTCTGCTTCTTCCCCAAACTCCTTGGCACAGCCTAAACACAGATCCAGACCACCAGGAATCTGAGGCCCAAGGTTCTCTGAGGGCACGGGTGAGGAAAGGCTGAAAACAACAGAATTGGTTGAAATTCTGAATAAGGAATAGGTAGACCCTCAGATCACTTCCCCCACCAAGCAGCTAGGTAACACACTGCTCTATCCCAATCCAGAGACAGTAAGATTTACTCGTTGGTGAGGGTGAACTGGAGAAGGCCTAGTCTTGAAGACATAGAGACAAATGAGAATAGGGGGGTGACGTGCCTTATTGCACACTGGGGTGACGGGAATAAGAGAAAGTCTGTGCAATGAACTGAGACTTCTTTTCGCACGCAGCTCGCATAATGACTGTTTCCAGGTTTATATTCCTCAGACAGGATACTAGAGGATTCCTTTGTATGGAAATTAACTCGCACAAGAAAAAATACTTTTATGGCTACTGGGGGAGCATTTAAAATGGCCAGATCCCTGCCTAATCACATCAAAAATGAGGTCTGCCAATCCACAAGTTCCAGCCTGCATGAAAGCAGCTTCCCTCACTCAAATATGAAGAGACATCTGGGGATCACCACACTTTTGAGGAAACTCACAGTCATGAAAATCAGACACACCAAAACAAACAGAAAAAGACCAGGGGGAGGAGGGGTAACAAAACCAAAGTGGAGAACAGAAGAAAATTTCAAAAAGAACTATGAGCAATAACCTCAAAGAAAGAAAAGATACTGTATCCATGAATGAAAACAGGATGCTATATTTATAAGGAAATATTTAGAGGAAAAAATGAGCTTTTGGAAAGTAAAAACTAAATTTTAAAATTTAATAGCAGGTGATAAAATAAAGTCTCAAAAGAAAAACAGAAAGATAAACAGTTAAAAATATGAGAGAAAAGAAAATTTGGGATCAATCCAGCAGATCAAACATCTAACCTATAAAAAGAGAAAAAGTGGTGACTGGGGAGGGTTGGAATTGTCATAGTAACACATTTTCTCAGTACTAAATCACCTGAATTTCCAGATTGAAAAACCTTGCAAAATGAGTGAAAAAGACTCACACAAAAGCACTTAATCCTGATATGTCAGACAGCTGAAATAGAGAAAATTCCCTAAATGTTCCAGATAAAATAACAGATTGCATACAAAAGATCAGGCATAAGAATAGAAAATGGCATTGGACTTTTTAACAATGATACTGGAAGCTCAAAGAAAATGGAGCAATATCTTTAAATTCCTAAGGGAGATTATTTACAGTCTGGAACACTGTCTAAAGCCAATGAATCAATCAAGTCAAAGAGTAGAATAAAAGTATTTTCAGACATGCAAACTTTCAAAAAGTTTCCCCCCTATGGAATGTTTTCTCTGGAAGGTACTTGAAGGTGTTTTTCACCAAAAAGAGGGATTAAAATAAGAGGGATAAAGACATAGAATCAACATTAGAGAAAGGAAAAGGAAATGCCCAGAATGATGGTGAAGGAAGAAATTCCAGTATAACAATTACATGACAGGCCAAAAAGGCAGCCAATACAGATCGAAGGAGGAGAGTGGAAATCTCCAGAACTGATTTCTCCAGCAAAAAAAACCAATGGGACCAATTGCTTTCCTGACATATTTCACGCACAGTGAGATGTACTAGATTCTAACAGAATTTGAAGATGAGTTGAAGGTAAGCATGTAAGAGATGAAGCAAATGGAAAATGAAGCAATTATTAGCCACATAAGCAAAATTTGTTTATTTAAAAAATGTAGTTATAGTATACCATATAACCTAGCCTTAAGAAATTATTATATAATCATCCTAATCTAAACACTGAATATTGATTAAAGCAAAATTGCAATATTATATTGTAATTCCTACAATATTGTAGGACTAGGGTGAGGAAAACTCTGAGTGGAAGTAATATGAGAGAGCTAAATCCTCTTCTTCCATTGTAGGGAGTCAGCAGATAATTCCTAATATTGAGAATATTAATGAAGAAAGGGTATTGTAAGCATGCTTTGTGGTAGAAAGGGTAAATTCTAGTGTAGAGAGTAGAGTTCAACGATAGGGATGGTGATGGGGACTGAAGAGTAACAGTGATTAGGGCTGGGGGTTGCTCTTTTATGTTATAAGCCTCGGGATGTCATTTCACTCGTATTGCTTTGATAAAAACGAAAATTTTAAAAAAAGAAGAACTGTAGATGAGTTTGTTGTACAGCCATGTTTGAGAACTACTGGGATAAAAAACAGGGCAAGGAACACCTGTCCCTATCACAGCAGATAGCATACATGTTAAAAAGGATAATGCCAGATATAATAGTGCTCTATTTTTGCTTCCTAGCTTGGATGCTTATTCACTCCATGAATATTTACTGAGTACCTATTGTGTGCCAAGCATTGTAAAAGGCTCTAAGGATACAATAGGGAACTGCAGGGACAGGTTCCTTTGCTGAAAGTCAAGTAGGAGATACAGACAATAAGCAAGAAAACAAATTAATAGACAATCTACAAATTGTAATAAATGCTAGGAAGGAAGTGAATGTTATTATTAATTTTTTTTTTTTTTTAAAGATGACCGGTAAGGGGATCTTAACACTTGACTTGGTGGTGTCAGCACCACGCTCTCCCAAGTGAGCCACAGGCCGGCCCTGGAAGTGAATATTATGATGTAAGAGAGAATAAAGAGGAATGGAAAGAAGCAAAGGAAGAAACTTCAGGTCTTAGATTCATCATTACACAGTATGAACTTAATTTAAGCAAGTCCCTTAATCTTTCCAAGCCTCCATTTTTTAATTGCAGATAATAATTGTAACCTCACTGGTTCTTATGAGGATTAATTAAGATGAAGCAGGGCCAGCCTGTGGATCACTCAGGAGAGTGTGGTGCTGATAACACCAAGGCCACGGGTTCAGATCCCATATAGGGATGACCAGTTCACTCACTGGGTGAGTGTGGTGCTGACAACACAAAGTCAAGGGTTAAGATCCCCTTACCGGTCATCTTTAAATAAATAAATAAATAAATAAAAATTAAGATGAAGTAAATGAAAGAATTTTCAATTTATAAATTCCTTTTCAGATATAAGGTATTAACCCTTAAAGGGAAATCTTATCACATCTTAATTGGTTTCCCTGCCTGCCTCTCTAGGGTTCTAAGATGCACACTGTCAACAGTCAGACCTCACTTAGCATAATGCATTTGAGATTCCTCTATGTTACTGCGAGTATTAGCAGTTTCTTCCATTTTATGAGTGTAATATTTCATTATTTATTTCCCAGTTAAGGCGCATTTGGTTTTTTTTCCAGTTTTTGGCAATTATGAATAAAGTTGCTATAAACATTCACATACAGGTTTTATTGTGTGAGCATAAACTTTCATTTCACTTGGGCAAATACTTAGGAGTGAGATTGATGGAGCCAGCGTAAGTGCATATCTAACTCTATAAGAAACTGCCAAACTTTTCTGAGTGGAGGCACCATTTTCCGTTTCCATCAGTAAATGTATGACAGTTTCAGTTGCTCCTCATTCTCACCAGCACTTGGTATTTTTAGGGAGGGATTGTGGAGTTTCTTTGTTTTGCCATTCTGATAGATATGTAGTGGTGTCTTATTGTGGATTTATTTACATTTCCATAATGACTAACAAGGTTGAGCATCTTTTCATGAGCTTACTTGCCATCCATGATACTTTGGTGAGGTATCTATTCAAAACTTTTGCCCATTTTTAAGATTGGGTTATTCTGAAAAGAAAGAACAAAGTTGAAGGACTCATACAACCTGATTTCAAGACTTATTATAAAGCTACAGTAAGCAAGAGAGAGAGGTATCAGCAAACACGCAGATAACCAGATCTATGGAAGAGAATAAAAAGCCCAGAAATATACCCATCAAATATGGTCAATTGATTATTGACAAAGGTGGAAAGACAATGCAGTGGAGAAAGGATAGTCTTTTCAATAAATGGTGCCAGAACAATTGGACATCAACATGGAATCATGACTCATACCTCTTACCTTATAAAAAAAATAACCCAAAATTGATCACAGACCTAAATATGAAATGTAAAAAAAAATGGTAACACCTTTAGAAGAAACACACAGGAAAAAATCTTTGTGACCTTCAGTTAGGAGAAGAGTTCTTATATACAACACCAAGAGCACAATATATAAAATTAAAAATTGGAAAATTGGACTTGATAAAAATTAGAAAACATTGCTCCATGAATGATACTGGCAGGAGAATGAAAAGACAACCCACAGAAAATATTTGCAAATCATTATAACTTTCCTATAGAGTAACACACTCCGATAAATATACCAAAATATTCTAGTCTCCTTTACAACTAAAAACTTATATGAAACAAAGAAACTCTGTTGCTTCGTGTTGCTTCACCCTCCACGGATTTGTCACCCCACTTCCCCTGGGTGACAGAGACGCAAAGGATTACTCAGAGCCCATCTCTTCTGAGCAGTGAGAAGCCCTGAAGTGGTTGACTTCCCTGGGAACACTCAAGTGAGAGGAATCCCTTTCTCAGAAAATTAACCCTGAATTGGAGTTCTCTTCCTGCAATTGTTTTCCAGACCAGGAAGTTACAGGAAGAGAACATAGGTGGAGTTATAGTTTAACAATATAGGCTGGTAACTTTCAGTGAAACAAGTCAGACATTCCAGTAAGGCTATCAACAAAAGCTTGATCTTAGCAAACATCCCTTCCTACAGCAATCTCTCAGTATCTTTACATAACAATCAATAACTAGTCTGTCTTTGAGCCAGCAACCCTGCTGTGCCACAATTCTTTATCTTACACCAGAGACTATAGCCTGAGGAAAATTTCCAGTCCTCCGCAAGGTCAATATTTGAAACTGCAAGGCTTTGGAAAACCAGGCCCTGTGAGGTACATTTGCTCTATAGTATATTCCACAAAACTTGATATGGATTAGATATGCTGCAGTATGTTACCATGGAATGAAATGAAAGGAAATGAAACTTCATTGACAAAACAAATAACATGCATCATGGATGGCATCATCTTACAGATCCCAAATTGCACACATATGGCTTAGTCCTAGGACGGTCACATCAAATGAGGACAGGGCTGATAAGATAAATTTTATAACTGTGTATAATGTCCTGCATGGATCTGTGATTATGTATTTGTCTAAGTATATAGTGTGGAATATGCTATAAAGCATATGTATTTCACAGGGCCTGGTTTTCCAAAGCCTTACAGTTTCAAATATTGACCTTGCAGAGGACTGGAAATTTTCCTCAGGCTATAAAGTCTCTGGTGAAAGATAAAGATTTGTGGCACAGCAAGGTTGCTGGCTCAAGGACAGACAAGTTACTGATTGAGATGTAAAGAAACTGAGAAATTGCTGTAAGAAGGAATGTTTGCTAAGATCAAGCTTGTGTTGATAAGATCACTTAATTGTCTTCTGTAATGTCATCTGGCTAATTTCACTGAAAGTTACCAGCCTATATTGTTAAACTATAACCCCACCTATTTCTCTTCCTGTAACTTCCTGGTCTGGAAAATAAATGCAGTAAGAGAACCCCAATTCGGGGTTAATTTCCCAAGGAAGGGTTGCCTCTCGCTGGAGCATTCCCAGGGAAGTCAACCACTTCGGGCTTCTCACTGCTCAGAAGAGATGGGCTTTGAGTAATCCTTTGCATCTCCATCACCCAGGGGAAGTGGGGTGACAAATCCGTGGTGGGCAAAGCAACACAAAGCAACAAAATGGTGCCCCATGGGTGACAAATCCGTGGGGGGTGAAGTAACACAAAGCAACAATATAGTAATAGAAAATTTATAAACAGCTGAAAAAATTTCTAAACCATATATTTTGTTTATTGTTGAAATAGCAATTCTTCTATTCACCTTCATCTTTTGCCAAATCTACTGTTGTATTATTCATTTCTTAAAATAAGAAGCTTTTGTCTTTTGTAGAGTCCGTTTAGTCTAACCTCACTTTTCAAAAAGATTTGAGGGCTGTCCAGTTAGCTCAGTTGATTTAAAGAGTGGTACTGATAACACCAAGGTCCAGGATTTGATCCCTGTACCAGCCAGCCACCAAAAAAATAAATAAGAGAGCAAAAAGCTTCAATTTGCTCAGTTTAAATGCTGTCCATTTTGCTAAGCCTAGGTGCAAAGGACCAACAGAGGAGGGCTTAATAAATTAATGTCCTGGACAGTGGCATTTCAAGGGTCCAAGAAAATACAGAACTTTGATGTTTCTCAAAAAGACTTTTGGAAAATAGATTTATCACCACTGGCTGGTGTCAAGCTCTTTTACCTGCCCATAATCCTGCCAACTGGGCCAATTGTCAAACTAGGGCTGGGTCTGGAGCTCACAGACCCCTCAAGCTCATTCACAGATTGGATCACAAACCCTTCACACGTTAGACTGGGTCCCCAGACCACTCACACGCCAGGCTGGGTCACCAGACCCCTCACACGCAGGTCTATGAGATAGGTAACAGGCAAACAGGTCCTTGGAAGCCATAGGTTGGAGAGCATGGCTGCATCGAGCAGAAGCCTGAGGCAGATGCCAGCCAGCTGCCGGTGCCCTGCATGCACAGTAACTCCACCCACACACACAATTTGCTTACAAAGAATGCTCTGCACCATCCCCAACCTGGCCTAAGGCAAGAGGCCCTGATCAAACTATTCTATTTTCCCAACAGCTGGTTAGCTCACTTGGTTAGAGTGTGGTGCTAAAGAGGCAGGACATAGCAGGGACATGCCCCAAGGAGGGAGCTCATAAACATTCAGACTGGGTTGGCCAGAGCCTGCGCACTGGGTGAGACAGAAGGGGCAAAGGTGGGCCCTTAGGAGTTCGCACATGGGATGGAGAGGATGCAGAAGGCTGGGGGCATGGGTGTCTCTCTCTTGCAAAGATGCCGGTGCACTTTGGTATGTACCTTCACTTGGTAATAAAACCCTATCATGTTCCCTTTCTCTGTCCTTCTCTTCCTTTCCTTTTGCCAGTCAATGAAAGATTCTTCTTTCATGGATCAAGAACCTGCATATGCCTCCTGGTAACACTAACACCAAGGTCTAAGGGTTCAGATCCCCTTACCAGCCAGCCTCCAAAAAACAAACAAAAGAAAATAGGTTTATCATATATAGAGCTTTTCAATATATACACAATAAAGGAAAGGTGGGCCCATTCAGAAAGATTAATACAGGTACAATGCAGTTGCACGGAGCCTCACACACAGAAGGACCTTGTGCTTGGTTTAATGTTGTCCTCTCGACATCTTGAAAGTCTTAATGATTTTACCTTTGAATTTGTGTTTTGTAAATGAACTATGGTAGGACAATGCAGCATGCTTGTAGGTAGAGGAGATACACACAATATGTGTGTCCACTGTTACTTGCTACGTTGTTCTCGCTAGTGTTGCCAATGCTTCACGAGTATAGCATCTGGTGTACTCACAATGCAGGAGAGTTCAGAGTGACTCAAAGAGAGTACAAGGTCAGTGTGTTACGCCTATGACTGAGTAAACATGTGTGCTGAGAACCCAACAGGCATGTTTTGCATTCAAACCAGAATTTGCTTCAAATGCAGATAGAGGGCAATGGCATTCTGAGAAATATGAACATCCAAAGAACCCTATCATATTCTTTCTTACTTGTGTTACTTCCTGTATTAGCCAGCTATTTAGGCAGAAAATGATATATGACACAAGAGAAAGACAGGGCCACACATAGTTACTTTCCCTTTTAGTCCATCAGTAAACAAAGCCAGAGAAGGTTGACTAAAAAAAAAAAAAAAAAGAAGGTCAATAGTTGTGCGTACATCAAGAAGTGAAATAAAAACAGTTGAATTAGTTTTGTGCAGTTTCCACTGTTCTGGTAAGAATGAAATATTTATGAAACTACAAAATAAGAATTCTGAAATTTAGGTAATTCCATATACAAGTTAGATGCTCATATAGTTGCTTTAAAACTGGCATTACATAATAGAAGGATGAAAGGTAAAATTCATGCTAATAATTAAAAATTTTCTTTACTTAGAACAACATTAAGTACGAAATAAAAAACACCAAGACAAATTGAGAGAGAGAGAGAAAGAGAGGTTGCAGAAGAAAGGAAAAAGCTTTATATTTTAGCACCTTAATTAGCCCTTTTTTCTGGTTTTTGGACAAAGTGAAGTTTTCATTTTACACTGATGGGCACTGCACAGGTCAATCATCTAACTGAGTAAGAGAGGTTATTCACAGAACCTATCATTTGCCTGAGCCAATCTGTTCATGCTGTTTGTAGTTTATAGTTATAAACTACTGTAATTTACAACTTGGATTGATACAAAAGCTTCATAAAAGAGCAGGCAAAATATGTATCTCAGTAGTTTGTATCTAAATGCATTTTCAATCCTAATTTAAAGAGAAATTGAAATTATAATTTTATATTATCTACTTCATCTCATTCACTTTGTAAGATATCTACAATATCATAAGAAACTAAATGTAGAAAATTTTTTCCTTCGTTTATTTCTAGGGGCATTTTCAGGAAAAATCATTGAATTTGTTCTTATTTGAAATTCACAGTCTTGTTTGTAATATTGTGATTGTCACTGAGAAGAAATTGAACGAGTGATGCAAAATGAAGGTCCCTAAAGTCTTTATATTAAAAATTTTAATTAATTAGAAAGTATTAACATGGGAGACTTTCTCCAGATAAGAAAGATAGACATCATGTTTTGCCTGTCTCCTCTCACTCCCACATTATAATTTCATTGTTCTCTAGGAAATATGTTTCATTTACACAAGAAAGAAATGCTTTCTAATTGGATTTAATGGGATTTTAATTTTAATGCAAATACTTTGAAATCTATATTGCATTGTATGTTCTTTCATTTGCCAAGTAGCACTTTATTAACTGTCTTATATATGCCAGCAGGAAACTTTCCATTTCAATAGGGGAAGAGATAATGAACAATTAAGTAAATAAGACCATTTTAGACAATGCTAAATGCTGCATAGAAAAATAAACTAATGTGAGAAAAAGTGTGTGTTGCTAGGTGCAGAGAGGGCCCTTGCTGACATTAGATGAGGAGTCAGAGAGGCAGGGGGGGAAAGGAAGAATTGGTAAAAGGACACGAAAATCAACTATATTGTATATTGATAAATTAAAATTAAAAAAAAAAAAAGAGGAGTACGAGAAGGCGTCTCTTGAGAAGGTGACACTTGAAATGAGACTTGAGGGAGAAGAAGGAGTTGATCTGGCAGCAGAATGTCCTGGAAAGCAGTTACAGATTACAGTCCATGTAATGCCCTTAGATGGAAATGATTTGGAGTGTTCCAGTCACAGAAAGAAAACCAGTGTGGCTGGAGGATAAGGATCCAACGGGAAAGGAGGCAAGTAGATAAGCTGGAAATGGAGCAGGGCTTTATGGGTAAAAACAAGACTCTGCTTTATTCTAACTGCAATGAGAAGACAACAGAGAGTTTTAAGCAAGTGAGTAACATGATCAACGTTACTTTTTGAAAAAATATTATTTATGCTGCTGCATAGAGAACGAATTGAAGGAGAGCAGGAGGGGGAAAACATCAGGAGGCTGCTGAAGTAGTCGAGCAAGAGGTGAGAGTGGTTATTACTATGGTAACATTGGGATTAAGAGAGAAAAGAAACTTGGGAGTTATTTTTACAATGACCTTGTGAATGAAAAATAATAGATTCTATTGTAAATGAATATAAGTTTAACAAAAATTGCAGATCAACTTTATCCAACAATGAGTGATCACATAATGAGTCCCAGGTTTTCTGCTTTATGAATCCTTACTCATACAGTATTCCTGCCCTGAAGAAGCACAATGCTGTATATGTAAAAATATTTGTAGTAATAAAACAATCTCCAATGAAGAGCAATTTTTTAAAATTATCAAAAAATAAAGTCTATTAAAAAGTAAAAATAAATATAAATGCATTTATTGCAGGCTATCTCTAAAAGAAATAATGAAACTTTGGGAAAAGGGGTCTGTTCTTAGCTTTCTCTCTCTCAAACTGGTTGACATGTGAAGAGAAGATTCAGATACCTTTTTTTTTTTTTCTTCTTACATTGAAAATTCAGAGTTCTAAAGAATCATCTGGAACCATGGAGACCAATATATAAATTTAAATGTAATATTACTTAAGCAATCTTTAGAAAGAAGCTCTATGGTACGATCTAGGAAGAATAAAAACTTGGTAATACAATATGCAAAAAAAAAAAAAAAAAAACCCACAAAAGGTACACAGCTATAAATTAAGGCTGTGATATCATCTTAGGCTCTGAGGTTTTCTTCCACACTCATTCAAGTTGTTGGCAAAATTTAGTCCCTTGCAGCTGCAGAACTCATGGTGGCCTTCATCTTCTTCAAAGCAAGCAGGAGAGAATTTCTATTGCTTTGAATCTCTAACTTCATCTGTCTCTAACCACTAGACCCTGATTTAAAGGGCTTATAAATGAGATCAGATCTCCCTTTTGGTTAACTCAAATTCAACTGATTAGGAACCTTAATTACATTTTTGCCATACAAAGTAATATAATCACAGGAGTGAAATCCCATCATATTCAGAAGCCCCACCTACACTCAAGAGGAGGCTATTATATCAGGATATCAATGGGCAGGAATCTTGGGGGTCACTTTAGAATTCTGCCTATTACAATAAGACAATAAAATGGTAATTTTAATTATAGTAAAATACATAATAGACAATTTAGGTGCAAGGAATTTAAAAGTATGTGTTAGGAATTTTCTGGTGGGAAGTGTCAGAAACCCAACTCAGATACCCTTAGGCAAATAGTGCAAAGTATTGGAAAGATGTCATACAGCTGAAAGAAGTGTTGAAAGACCACAGTGTTGGAATCATATACTCAGGGATACAGAAACTAACTCACTTTATCTCTTTTCCATTTATTTCTCATTCTTCATTTTTACTCTTTCCTATTCTGTTTCACCACACATACACATAAACACACTTACAAACTTTGTAGAACAGTTTCTTCTATGTGGCACTGACACTATTCAAGTTTTACAATCTGCAGCTGCTACTATGGAAGAAGTAAGACATCTTATCAATCCCAGTTTGAAAAATTCAAGAGGACTCTGATTGGCTCCTCCTTCAAGTATCAAGTATGAGGGTAATTCAGAACGTTTGTTGAAAAAAGAAATTGAAAGATAATACAAACATTTCCATGAACTTTTTGAAGACCCCCTTGTTTCAAGTGTCAAGATCAATCAAGCATGGATAGGGTGGCAGAATTATGCAAGAACATGGCAGCTTTTGCTGGAATCACAGAGTTGAAGTGGGTCAAAAGCACTTCTCAAAAGAGTGAATGGTTGCTAATTACCACTATAGATTTCCACTACAAGCAACTATAGAAGGACTGCTTATGGCTTACTAATGGGACAGATAGTATGGGGGATTCTATAGGGTGTTTTCTATTTCAAAACATTAGAACCCTTCTATAAATAATTTCTTCTAAAAGATTGTAAGTTGTATTATAATACACTAGAGATATTCACTATTTGTATCAGGCTCTCATGAGTTTTATACGAAGGTACTTCAAAGGTTCATGGAAAATAGAATTAAAAGATAATGCAAATCTTTCCATGAACTTTTTGAAGTATCTTCATAATTGGATTTTAGGGAGTCCGTGTGCCTCGAACTGGAAAATTAGAAAATTATGTGATATGGGTATATGCAACAAGGCACAATTTTCTGGGGGAAATGGCTACTGAGTAAAAGCCGTGGCTGTGGAACCTGCCTGCTTGGATTAAACTGCAGTTCCGTCTCTTACTGAGTGATCTTACTCAGGTTACATAACCTGTGTACTTCAGTTTCCTCATCTGCAAAATGAGGATAATAATATGTACATCAAAGTGTTGTCTTGAAAATAAGTACACTAATATGTATATAGAGCTTAGAATGGTAAGAGTTCAATCAACATTAGCTATTCTTATTTCAGTTGCACCCTTTTGATTCACAGTAGAATACAAATGCCAAAAAAGGTTACACATAACAGATTTAAAGACATCTTTCTGTGAATCCTTTTTAAAATAAACATTGACTGATCGCATCCACATGTATCCATTTTCTGACTCTAGATGTACATACACCAGGCTCCAACCACAATGCAGCAATGACTGTCCATACTGTGCTGAAGGACCTACCAGAAACTTTAATAAGTAAAGTTTGATTGATATGAAAAAGCCAAAGCATTCTTTATAGATCCTTTTCCTTGCAGAGTGAGCCTAAGCTTTTTCTGCCTATTTAAAGACTGTAATCAATGTCCAAATTTGGAAAGATCTCTTTAGTACTTAGTCCATCACCAGTGGTATAAAATGCACAGAAATTACTTTGCTTATAGTGGTTACAGATTGCTTTTTGTCACTGATAACCTTTTACTTCACCTTCTCTTCTCCAACCCTGGGGAAACTAATCAGAAGTTCCAAAGGGACCATGGGTCAATGTTGCACTTCCTTCTCCTTCAGCAAATGCCACCTGGGCCTCTGCTTTTTCACAGGCTCCTTTTAGAGAATGTTATCATATGCACTGTTGGGTCTTAATAAATATAACTAATATATACTGAGCACTTACTGTATGCTTAGATACATACCAAGTGCTTTTACATACACTGTCTTAAGTCTTGTAAAAGCCCTGTGGGGCATGTACTAATATTATCCCTATTTACAAATGAAAAAATGAGGCAGAGAGAGGTTAAATATGTGATTTATAGTCTTACAGCTTGTCAGGATAGGTATTGTGATTTGAATCCAGGTGATGGAATGCAAGAGCCACATTACTTAAACATTATCCGTGCGGCCTTGGCCTTGCAGTTAGATCTGTTGATTCAGAAGTAGAAGAGTGATTTTGAGAGGAAGGAAGAATGACCAACATCCGTGCAAAATGACAAAAGAGTAGGGAAGATCAGATCTTTCAAAGTAAAAACAATAACATGGCTGGTACAAAATCTCTTTATAGCTCTAACAGTCAGACAAACCTAAGTTTGAGAATTTGCTCCACAACTTTCCAACTATATGACCTTCAAGAGATTACTTAACTCTTAAAATGAAGCCAATAACACCACCAACTCCACAGTGGTGTTGTGAGGATTAAATGGCATGTCTCAGGTAAAATATTTCTCCAGATGCCTTTCCCTTAATTAATGCTCCATAAGTGTTAGTTACTGTTATTATTATTTTTAGCATTTTTTTCTTCTTGAGCTTCTCATCCTCAGACACCCTTTTTCTTTGTCTTTGTTGTCTAAGTAATTCTTCCTACAATTTCAAGCTGGGTTGAGTCCTTGTATTAGTCCATTTCTGTTGCTTACAACAAAATACCTGAAACTGGGTAATTTATAAGAAATGAAATTTATTTTTTACAGTTTCAGAGGCTGGGAAGTCCAAAGTCCAGGGACCACATCTAGTGAGGGTCTTGTTCTTGGTGATGACTCTGCAACGATGAAGGATGTCACATTGTGAGAACGGATTGAGCAAGAGAGCTAAGCTTCTCACTTGCTCTCCTTTTAAAGCCATCAGAACCAAGCCAATGACCACCCATTAAACCATCAACCCATTACTCCATGAATGGATCAATCCACTCACTAGGGCATGATCCTCAGATCCAAACACCCTTTAAAGGCCTCACCTTTCAAATACCATAACTGAATTTCCCACCCTCTTAACACTGTTATAGTGGGGATTAAGTTTCCAATACATGAGCTTTTGGGAGGACACATTTAACCCATAGCAGTCCTACTAATACAAGCTCCAAGCAATCAGATCTCTACTGTCTTCCTGCAATTCTATTTGCCACCCACTATAGCTCTACTGACTTAGTGCCAGATTATAAAATTTTCATCCACACATTTTAATTTGGAACCTTCCCTTTTATCTGGCTTTCAAGGATATTGTGTA
Source organism: Cynocephalus volans (assembly GCF_027409185.1). Taxonomy (NCBI): domain Eukaryota; kingdom Metazoa; phylum Chordata; class Mammalia; order Dermoptera; family Cynocephalidae; genus Cynocephalus; species Cynocephalus volans. The sequence goes on along the minus strand of NC_084461.1, from coordinate 94,989,797 downwards.
AAATCCCAAATGATACCTTCAGAGTTTGCTGCAAAGTCCTTATCATAGCTCTCAGAAAACTTAAAGTTGTTCTTAGGGGAACAATCATTGTTTTGCATTTCATTATTGAATAGAAAATCTAGAACAACAATATCAACTTTTAAATGAAATTATATGCCTGGAAGGGGAGTATAAATGTAAAAAGGAGAGCACCTCATTATCACTCTTTCAAGCTGCTAAAGTGAAACTCGAGTCATTGCATATTCCAACATCAAAAACTCTCTTGGATATACTAAAGAACATCATTATGCACACAGCAATAAAATAAGGACGTTATTAGAGGGAGCCACTAAGAATAAAACATTGCCAAGGCAGATTCCTAAAATGGATAATATAATAAGCTCATTAATAAGTCTTCTGAAATAGCTCTAAGATTTTCAACTGAAACTAAATTCCTTAGGGTTCTTAACTAGTCAAGGGCATCTACTTATTTTTTTCCTGTTTAATTAAATTATCCATATGTCTTTGCTGACCCCTGCAAGAATGTTTCTGTCTACATCTACCTAAACACAAAGAAACATTTGATTTTGGTGTTAGTATTTATCAGAGTACTCATGAGAATCAGTGAAATTAGGCTTCTTTTTAAACACCTGGGGGACCTGCCAAAAGGCTTCTGAATGAAGAATAAGCACATAAAGGAGTAAGGCTTCACCATCTTGCTGTAATCCTCTAAAATGCCTTCATAATGTACAAACTTCTAATTGCAGAACATATAAGAATTACTGCACACCACCTCAATAAACCTAGTCATTAAAGTTTCTTTCTTAGTTAATAGTACATTTAGAAATACAAATACCAGTTCATTTTCCCTTGCCTTTCCATTTCCCTTATGCAGAGTAACTCAGATTTCCAATGGGATCTGTCCCACTCACATTCAGTGACTTGGGCCCTAAGAACGCTCACCTTGACATCTTGAACACTTGTAGTTCTAATGGTTTAACTCGCCCCCCCCCGCCCCCTCCCGGCCCCGGTCTTGGACGCCGTATAATACATTTCTGAATTAATTAGCCGACTAGCCACACTGTACATAACAGAGCTAATGTTTTATCCTTTTTAAAGCCTGTTGGGTCTGTATGGAGGAAAAAGAGAAGTTCAGACCCCACGCTCTGTCCCCAACCTCATCCCCTTCCCGCCTTCTCACAGCTCCTGCCCCAGCTCGCAGGATCCAGGATTGCGCCTCGCCCGGGACCTAGGCCGGCCGGCCCGAAGGTGGGCGGCTCCCGGCGGGGGGCGGCCCAGCCCCAACCACTGAGAGGAGGACCCCCTCCGGCGTCCTAGAGCGGCCCAGATGGCCGGCGCGGGGGCCTCAGTCTTCCGACCCACCTCGCTGGCCCCGCCTCCGCTTCCCGCTCAAGTCCTGGAGGGAGAGTTCCTGAGTCCTCGTACCCGATCGCGTCGCTCCGAGGGAGTGGCTACTGTGGCAAGGAGCGGGTTCGAGCTGGCGCCGTCCCCTGTGTTTCCTCGCCCTCCTGCGCTGGCCTTGAGGCGGGCTGGAGAAGACCGAGCACAGAGAGCGAGCCCGTGGGCGGCCGCTCGGGGTAACGGAGAAGAACCCGCCCGGGAAGTGGACAGGGCCGGCTTCCAGGCCCGGCGCTGTCGCCCTGGGGCCGCCAGAAGTCGGTCAGGTTGCTTAACTTTCGTTGGTTTTCTAGACCGCAGTATCAGAGTTGAATACTTGCCGTGGTTTTGTCAGAATTAAATGACATAATGTGAATACCGATAATTGCTCTTTGTTGGGTGCTTCCTATGGACCTGCCAATGTTAACCGCTTAAACTTAACACAGGAGCTCATTCATCCCTCATTCATTCAATAAATACTGACTGCATGCAATCTATCCGTACGTCCATCCCTTGGTCAGCAAAACTGGCAGGGTCACCGACTTTCCGAAGACTTATTTGAAGATGAGAGGTTGGTTAGAGTATGGAGGAGGAGGCAGACTCTAAATAACTACAAAACACATTGCCTGTGTTTAATCACAACTTTGAGAGTTTATATTAGGGAAGGGGATGGAGATGGGAAAGAGGACGAAAGGAAAGAAATATTTCAGGTAAGACTTGGAAGAAGAGAGAGAATCAGCTAGACTTCAGTGGTGGTCCAGGCCTAGGGAACAGCGTGTGTGAGGAATCAAGCTGGAGGGAGTACTTGGCAAGCTCCAATGGTGGGACTCTACTATGTTATTCTCTTCCCTTCTCTCATCTCCCTCCCCTCCCCGTAGTAGACAATGGCTGGTAGCTAATTTTGGTCCTAGTAGTCCTACCTTATAATAAGCACCATGCAGGTTCTTGCTAATTACTTTTCATCAAAATAGACATTTTTGAAAATCTGAAGAAAACAGTATCATATCATCTTCTATGGTTTCTCATTGCCTTCTAAATCAAATATAAACAACTAATGTGCTTGAAATGTTATTTATCAAACCAAGGATCCATATTCAATTCCAACTTGTTTTCTTTATTGTTGTTGCTTCCTTTGGAACCCCGTATTGTTCATCTCAATTCTCTAATCTACAAGCTGTTCAAAGCATTACACATTCTGAAGCAATTATGTTCTTATTTAGCGCACTGATTCCTGGTACCCCAAGCATCTCCCTACCTCCTGAAGAAGTTTATTCTTTAACCACTTCCTGCTAGCACAAGAGTATTACTCTACATACTTGCAATTATTGAATATAGGCACCCTTTTGAGTTAAAAGAATCCTATCCCAATCCAACATATAAATTGTTGATTGCATACTGATTCCTTTTCTTCCCACTCACTTTCCATCTTCTATTCACCCATCCCAGATGCCAGCCAGGCATTTGAGAACCATCTGATGTAACAGATTGGAGCTTGACTCAACTTTATCCCACCATCTTGTACATGTCTTATTCTTTAATTTCTTTTGCTTGTTGCTGATCATAGCACTGACTCTACTTTGGCACCTTCTATACATTCTTATTCATTATTTTTTTCATCTTTCCTGTTTATGATTGTAAGGTAGCTTCATCAATTTTTAAAAATTCTGAACCAAAAAAAGATCTAATCGTGATAACATAAGCATAGTACTATAGGATACTAGTAATACACCGAAGTTAGCTAACAGTTCTTCTTTGTTCTCGTAATATCACATGAATATGTTATAATCGTATTTAACACATTGCATTATGACTAGTTGTTTGTGTTATTCTCCACTCATTAATTAGACTGCCTTGAGGATAATGAGTCTTTTTTTTCCATCCGTTTTCCCTGTGTGCCAGGCATTGACGCCATGAATGTATTTTAAATTTTTATTAAAAGGAATTCATTATTAAATCAGTTTTTAAGTAAAATAGGTGTAATTAGGAGGGTAACTTCTACAGTTTTTGAAAATGCCTAGAAATCCCCTTCAGAATCTTCACACGTCTTCACCTTTTTACCCCCTAGTTAAATATACTTTCTTTAAACATTAAAGATAGCAATAAAATGAATTCTTATTCAACTTATTTTTTCTGTTGAGTTGATGTGTGTGGGTGGGTGGGTGGGTGGGTGGGTGTAGTTGTATTTAAACTAAAGGAGCAATCCTGTGAGGTATCATTTCCCCATTTTACCAACAAAAAATTTATCTCAGAAGGTTAAAGCAATCACAGTTTTAGTGAAAGGCACAACCAGTGTTCAAACCCAGTTCTTTCTGATGCCAAAGCCAGTGTTCTTTCCTTGGTAATACCAAACTTTGTATTTTTCTTATTGTTCAAGTAATGTAATAAAATATAGAAAAGTTAGAAATTACAGATAAGGAAAATAAAGCAAAAGGAAATACAATTTATCCATGATTTCCTCATTCAGAGCCAACCACATAAATTTTTTGTGAATATTTATATATGCAAATTATATATAAACACATTTTTCTTACAAAAATGAAATCACACTAACTTTAATTTTTTTGTAATCTACTTTTTTGCTTAACAGTATGTGATAACTTCTCTCTCCTGATTCATTTATTCCAGAGTTTTTCACATTAGGTGCTATTGACATTTTTGGCCAGATAATTTCTTTGTTGTGGGGTGGGGAGTGACAAAGACTTTCTCCTTGACTAAACTTTAGTCAGGCTCCTGAAACTTGTCCTAGACCCATCTGTGTGCTTCCTTGTAAAATCCACTTTTAGCAAGAACACTGCTAAGTTAGTTTAACAAAACCTTCTCACCCCCAATATCTGATCGCTCTCCATATCTGAGCAGGTTCCTCATCCTCTACCATCCCCCAGTTGATGTCTGATCAGCATGGCCTGTCTTCAGCAAGAATTCTGTTAGGTCAGTTTATCCCAAATCCCTTATGATAAACTTACCCTTAATGTTTTCTTATAGTAATTTTCCATCCACTTACCCCCGCCCGGCTCCTTGGCTATAAATTCCCATTTGCCCATGCCATATTAGGAGTTGAGCCCAATCTCTCTCTCTCACTGCAAAATCCTATTGCAGTGGTCCCATACCTGTCTTGATGGTCCTCAAAAAAGTCTTCCTCACTATGCTTTAACAAGTGTCATTGAATACTTTTTTCTTTAATAGTGGCTGTCCTGTGCATTGTAGAATTTTATTTATTTAATTTTTGGCAGCTGGCTGGTTGGTTCGGATATAAACCCATGACCTTGGTGTTACAAGGCTGTGCTCTAACCAACTGAGTAACCAGCCAGACTCATTGTGGGATGTTTAAGAGCATCCCTTTACCCACTTGAGGACATTAGTCCGTCCCCCCCGCTTCGTTGTGGTAACCCAAAATGCCTCCAGACATTGCCAAATGTCCTATGGGGGACAAAATAGTCTCTGAGTGAGAACCACTTCTTTATTCCAATATTATATATTATATTAATCATTTTTTTCTTGACATCTGCTGTAGTAGATTAAATTATGTCCCTCCAAAACTCCCTGAAGCTTGAATTGTTTCCCCGAAGTTTTATATATTAGAAACTTTGTCTCCACTGTGACTGTTAAGAGGGTGGGAAATCCTATTATGGTAATTGAAAGGTGGAGCCTTAAAGAGATTGGGTTATAGGACCCTGCAGTAGTGAATGGATTGAAAACGGTGGTCAAGGGAGTGGTTCTGAGGGCTTTATAAAAAGGAGAATCTGTCTTTCTCTTTCTCTGCCCTCGGTGCTTCCACCATCTTGCAATGTGAGACCCCTGGGGCACTGTTGCCACCACCAGATGGACTTTGGACTTCCCAGCCTCAGAAACTGTAAGCAATAAATTTTGTTTTCTATAAATTACCCAGTTTCAGGTATTCTGTTATAGCAACACAAAACGGACTAATACATCTGCCTACCTAATGACTACTAGAAAAGCAATAGTAAATGCTTTGCTTTTTTAATTTTTTTTTTTAGAAATAGTTAATATTGGGCTGGCTGGTTAGCTCACTTGAGAGAGCCTGGTGCTGATAACACTAAGGTCAAGAGTTTGGATCCCTGTACTGGCCAGCCAGCAAAAAAAAATTTTTTTTTTAAATAATATAATAATAATATCAAATGAATACTAAAAATTTTAAAGAATTAGATATTTTAAACTCTTTATGAAGCTCCAAAGTAATGCCACCAAACTCAGTGGAATTTTTTCTCGTCTTATAATATGCCCTCTTTATTACCCATGGATTTGTTTAAAATTCAAAAGTTCGCTTTGAGTGAGTGAAGCATAAATTATCCCAAAACAGAGGTATAGCAGCATTGTGAAAAAGAACATTTGGATTGATAGCCTTTGGGAGGAGTGAATTTGCTAAATGAGTGACTTTGATCAAGTTTCCATGCACAGATATATTTGGTAGATTTTTATTATTGTGACCTCTTTCGTATTTTTAGTCTTCAAAAGACTTCCAAAATAAGGACATTCTTACACTAAAAATTTTTGAACATCTTTCAAAGTTTAGTTTAAAAATTCAGAGGAAGTTTTTGGAAGCTGTTATATTTTTAAATATAAACTTTTAAAAAAGTTTTTATTATTAAATGAAACACATTATAGAATATTGCGTAAAGACAAAAATATGCAGTTTAATGAATTACTACAATGGGAACAATGTGTAGGTCTCCAATCCAAGTTAAGAAGTAGACAGAACACTGGTAGAGCTCAAGAAGCACCCCTACCTCCAAGCCCATCCCCAGCCACACTTCCTTTCTCTCCTTAAGTGTAGTCCTTTCCTGATACTAATGGGAAATATTATGTAGTCACTTCCTTGCTTTTTTTTTTTTCTTTCCTAACCACAAAAGTGTTCATCTGTTTACACTGGAGTTTAGTTTTGCTTGTTTATGGAGTTTATATAGATGAAATTATACAGTGTGTAGTCTTTTCTCCCTAGCTCATTATGTTTACGAGAGTCATCTGTATCATTGAAAATGCTATAGTTCATTTATTTGCATTGTTGTATTGTTTTAGATTGTGTGAATATATCACTACCTTTGATGAAGATTTGATCATTTCTGGCTTTTGCTGATGAACATTCTTATACATGCCTGCTGGTACATATGTGCATACATTTCTAATGGGTCTATATCTGGAAATCAAGTTGATGCATTAAAGAGAAAACATTCTTCAACTTTATGGCAAAACACGAAACTGTTTTCCAACGGTTCTCCAATTTATAACTCCATCAGCAGTTTATAAGATTTCTCAATTACTATGTCCTTGCCATCACTTAGTATTTTAGTCTTTTTAATATTTAGCCATTCTGCTGGGTTTGTAACGGCTTTAATTTGTATTTTCCTGGTTAATAATGAGTAGAACATCTTTTCATGTGTTTATAACAAGATGTCCTCTTTGGTAACGTGTCTAGTCAAGTTTCTTTTTTTTTTTTTAGTTTACCTTCAGTCTTTTTCTTAGTATTTTGTATTATTTTCTCAATATGAGTTATTTGTGTTGGTTTCACTTTGTAAACTTGCTTCTTTACTTTTTAATTTTCAGCTTTTCTAAGTACTTTGTATTAGCAGTAACTCGTGTATAGCATTTCATTAGATTTTGTTTCATAATCCTGAGTCATTTTGTTTTCATAGATAAATTTATTGATATGTTAGATATCCCTTCTTATGTTTCTTAGTTTTTATCTTTTACTATATGATCTATATGTTTTTATATTTGTTTTTTATATTTACATGTGTGTTCTTTCTGAAAAAGTAAAAAATTTGCATTATAGTTTGTTTTTAGCGTAGAAGTTACCATAACTTTATACAGTCATGCATTGCTTAACGATGGGGATACATTCTGAGATATACATCATTAGGTGATTTTGTCGTGCAAACATCATAGCGTACTTACACAAATAGATAGTATAGCCTACTACACACCTAGGCTATCTGGTATAGCCATTATAATCTCATGGGACCACCATCATATATGCGGTCTGTCATTAACTAAAATGTTTTTATGTGTATAAGTAATAGACTGAATGTCCCCCCCAAACTCACTGAAGCTTGAATTGTGTCCCCCAAGATTTATGTATTAAAAACCTGACTGTTAAGAGGGTAGGACATCATATTATAGTAATCGAAAGGTGGAACCTTGAAGAGATGATTAGATTGTAGGACCATGCTGTAGTGAATGGATTAAAAATGGTGGTCAGGCATGTGGCTTGGAGGGCTTTAAAGGAGAGTGAATGAGGAAGTTGGTGTTTCTCTGCTCTCTGTACTCCGCCATTTTGCAATGTGATATTCTGCCATCACTAAAGTCACCCCCAAAGAAAGCCTTTACCAGATGTGTTCCCTGGACTTTGGACTTCTAGCCTCTGAAACTGTAAGCAATAAATTTCATTTTTTTTATCAATCACCCAGTTTTGTGTATTTTCTTATAAGCAAAAGAAATGTACTACTGCAATATATTTTATTCTCTATTTTTCTTGAATATAGACATACACACACATATATTTCCTACTATGAGCAATATCCCCCTTTTCATTTCTACTTTCTACTTTCTAAAACCTGAGTTTAATTAGCTGCATTTTTAAAATATTCTTCTAATATTTACTTCTATATCTTGAAATGTGGTTATACATTTATTACTTGATTTGTTAGTTTTAAATCCTAACTTTATAACCTCAGTTTTAACATAGAGACAATCAACATCTTACACACCTCCCACCTTTTTACCTCTTTCTCCTCTCTTCTTTTGTTAATTAGGTTATTTCTATGTTGTCATGATGTATAAACTTCACATTCTATTCTTTAATTATACTCTTCATGGTTGTTTTAATCTTAATGTCTGTGACAGGTACCTGGAAATACAAAGGTCAACAACATTTCCTCTGTCTTCAGGGAGCTCCTGTGCTCATGGAAGAGACAATTTCAGTATAGTGTGATAAGGGGTGTGCTCCAGACCATGGAGAAGGTGTTCCTAACCCAGTCTTGGGTAAGGAGCAATGATAGGACTCTTGGAGGAGATGGCCACTGAGTTGTGTCTTGAAGGATAAACAAGACATGGCCCACTGATGAAGGGGTGAAAGGCATTCTTGGTCCAGACAACAGCAAAGGTAGAGGCATGAGACAGAATCAATCTTCAGAGATTTGAAATAATCTTGACTGTCTGGACTTAAGCATAGGGTGTGAGTGGGGGAAAGAGAAGTGAGGGGGCTGGAGAAATAGGCAAGAGGAGGCCCTAAAGGTTGTATCGGACCACTGAGAGGTCTTAAGAAGTGACTAATCAGATTTGCATTTGTCACGAGACACTGGCAGCAGCAAAGTTGTGGACTCAATGAAGCCAGGCTGGAGGAAGGAGATTAGCTGTAAAGTCACTACTGTCATAACAAGGCAATTCTTTGTGAGATTGATACCAAGATTATAAATGCTGCATGAGATAAAATGAACTAGAATGAGGTTGGCACAGCCCAGTTTCTGCTGCGCTAATAATGTCCCATATGAGAGTATTTAAGATTGAATTACCCAGACTTTAGGAAATGAACTGATATTGGTCAATCTATTCTGACATGGTTATCCTTGGGGACTGGGTTATATCCCTATTTGTGGGGGTTGAGGGGTGGGGTATTGAGCTTTTCGCCTGCAAAGAATTTAAATTCCCCTGTCAATCATACTGAGAATGAAAACTGGCAAGTCTCAGCCTGAGTAAGAGGAAAACTTCTTTCTGTTTCTGGTGCCAGAGTCAGTTTGGACTAAACTCCAAGTCACGGAGATTCCTGGAGCATTTCCAGAAGGGAAGCCACCCCTGTCCAGGTAGGTATTGGCTGGGAATGAGATCCCCGTACAAGATCTTGGCATGGGTCTGTACCTGTGCAGGTTGTAAATAACTATCTTGCTCTCCTTCCTTTCTCTTATTCCTAAACCTGCAGTGAAGTTTTATCAAAAGTTAGTCAGGACTTGGTTATACTGGGGGGAGTTCAGGAAAGGCTTGTTCTATGCTTCAGGAAGAGATGCAAAAGAGAGAGCAATACATCTCCTCCTTGAGACCAGGGTGCAGTTAACAGTAGTCATCTGCAGAAAGTGGTCAGTGTGATCTTACAGGAAGACATGGAAGCCTTACAGTCTTAGTGGGCACAAGAACCCTGGGGACCTGCTCAAGAGGCCACACAGCAGAACTCTGGGAGCTCTCAACAGTTGGCAGATAATCTGATGAGGTTGATTTTTGAAAATTAGTCAAGATTAAAGCCATTATAATTTGTGCAGCAAGAAAAAGGTGCTTCCTTATTTTATAACCACAATATAGTGTAATCTTGGACAATGGGGTCACATAGTAATCCAGCAAACAATGATGAGGGTCCAATAATGCAGAGGAAGTGACAGAGGAAGTATTGAGGACAGACAATCAGCAGGATGTGGTAATGTATTGAAGTCTGTGCTAGAGATAAATATTTCAAAGTCAATCATGGAGGTGAAAGTTGAGGCTGTAGGTATAGATAATATTGCCAGGGAGAGAGTGTTCAGAAAGTATAAACAGTAAGCCATTATCTACATGTTAGCAATTAATTTAACGTACTAACAAAGTAGCTACAAAGTAGCATCATTATTTTATAAGTACATTGTATATATGGGTATGTAGTGAGAATATTTATAGATATATAAGTATATGTGCATATGTATGTGTGCAGTTTCCATCTTATCTTTTTTAATCCTAAACTTTTAAAGACAATAACCTGTAGTAGGTCCATTAAAGCTGTTGATAAATGTCTTTAATTCCTACTAGGAGAAACTAGTTTCTTAACATTGGCATTATTGATATTTTGGTTTGAACTGGAGAATTTTTTGTTGTGGAGGACTGTCATGTGCATTGTAAACTGTTTAGAATTGTCCCTGGCTTCTCTACCCATTAAATGCTAGTAGCACCCCACACCCCACTCACTGTGATAAATTAAAATGGCTCCAGACAGTGCCAAACATCCTCTAGAGGGCAATATTTGCCCTGCTGAGAACCACTAGAGGACTGTATACAGCCATTAAACTTAGTGCTAAATAAGAGATTAAAATATTTTAAAACAGATTCTTTAATAGGATCATCTATTCGTTATTGATAATTATTTCTAATTGCATATGTTCTGTATACAATGCTCAGGCATTCATAAGATGAGAGCTGCATTTCCTATGGAGCATATCTAAGATAGTATCAGGACAATTAATTTGCATCAAACTGATTTGAAAATTTGTCAGTATTCAGATGGAACCTAAGTTGAAGTATGCTAGTGCTTACTTAGTAAGCCTTTTCTTACTCAACAAATTGTTTAAACAAGTGACAAGGAGATTTTTTTATTTTTTAAGAAAATAATTTGTAAAGCATCTTTAAGCACTTTTGAATTACATTTAGGTTATGGTAACTGATTTACTAAGCATAAACCATACCATATCACTCATTAGAGCTGGGCCACAAAAGCAGCTTACTAGGTATTGCATTTTTAGCTTGATTGAATAATTCTGAATTGAGTGTGAAAATAAGACATTTTGCCGAATATATCATGTAACTTAGACTTTCCATAAATTTATCCTGGACTTTTCATAATTACCTTGATTTAGAAAGAAGTTATAACAAACAGGTGTTAGAAAAAATGACCTCCTGATGTAAGAACCTGACTTGTACTTAAGATTTTCTTCTAGTTTAATCCAGTTTCCAGTTTCCTACCATTATCCAGAAAAGGAACCTCACTAATCTAGAGGTAAGTGGCGTTTTAAATTTTCATAATACAGACTTTTAGTGCGTGAAGGAACTAGACTCTTCATTTTGAACATTAAGAAACTGGGTTTCTTAGTAAGTGGCTTATTCCAGTGTCCATAACTTTGGTGTCATTTCTTTCTAGAAAGTCACAAAGCTTTCTCAGATAACACATCAAGGAAGTGTACCCAAAGACTACAGAAAAGTGGAGAAAAGGACTGTCCTGTAATATGATGGAAGGCAACCCAATTTGGGAGTCAGAAGAACCTCAATTCAAATGGCTCTATAGCTACTACCTGGGTCTGCCCATAAATGGCTGGGTTATTTGCAGGCAAGCTGATTAACTTATCAGGTTCTCAGTGTCCTTATTTAAAAAAGGAAGATAGTGATGTCTAACTTTCAGGTCATCGAGGACTTAAAAATAATATGTGAATAATGTATATTGTATATGCAAACACTAATCACAGCTGAGCCATGGAACAAATGCTGATTAATTTAAAATATTATTCCTAAATATAAAAACAATATACGTAGTAGATACTATAGACAGAAGTCTATATTTACCTATATTTTGAGATATAGAATATTTTAATGTAATTGAATTTACCAATATTATCCTTTATATGGTAATGTACACATATTGTACATATATATAAGTTAAATATATTTGTTTTTCTCCTTTATTATTTTTAATTTAAGAAATGGGTTTGAATGTATTCATTTAAGTGAGTTGATGGTATGTCATATGCAAATCTATTTTTAAAAAGGAGAAAGTATGTCTTTTTTTCATTGTGAAATATATCGTATGTACATAAGAATGTATATACAAAATTTAAAGAGAAATAACAAAGTGAACTACTGTTTAGGTTACAAAATAAAACACTGCCAATGCTTGGGAGCTCCTCATGTACTCTTGCCTAAACAGATCCCTTTTCCTTTCCCCAGAGGTAACAGGCATACTTACTTTTATGATAATCATTCTGTTGCTTTCCTTTATATGTATGCAACCTGTGTATGCATCCCTAACTAACAAATTTTGTCTGTTTTTGAACTGTATAGAATGGAATCACACTATTTTTATTTATTTTTGTTACTCAGCAATATTTTGTGAGATTCATTCTTTTTGTTTCTGTATGGTATTCCACTGTATGAATATATCACCATTTATTTATTCATCCTACTGTAATGGATATCTCAGTTACCTTCTGTTTTTGTATATTATGAACCAGGCTGCTATGAATGTTTCTGTACATGACTCTCGGTCTACATGCACAGGAATTCTTCTAGGGCACATACCAAGGAGGATGTACAAAGGTAAAAGTATGAGTGTATTCAACTCTACTAAACATTATTAAGCTCTTTTCCAAAGAAATTGTACCAATTAATACTCCTATCAATAGGAATAAGAGTTTTCAATGTTCACTAATATTTAGTATTGTCAGATTTGTGGTTTTATTTTGCACTTTTCTGATGACTAATGAAATTCAACATCTTTTCTAATTTGTATTAGCTATTGAGTTTCCTCTTTTGTGAAGTTCCTGTTCAAGTCATCTGTGCATTTTTCTATGGGTATATATCTTGTTCTACTGTTTTGTAGTTCTTTATATGTTCTGTATATTAGTTCTTTTTCAGTATTTATATTACAAATTTCTTTGCCTAATTTGTGACTTGTCTTTTCATTCTCTTTATCATGTCTGTGAATAAACAGAAGTTCTTAATTTTAGTGTAATCGAATAAATCTTTTCCTTTATGATTTATGCCTTTTGTGCCTTGTTTGAGAAGTATTTTCTATTAAAGATCATAATACTTTCTGTACATTGTTTAAAAATTTCTTCCTTATTTATGCCAAAATCATAAGAATATTCTCTTACATTTACTTCAAAATATTTACATTTCTCCCCTCATATCTAGGTCTTTAATTTCTTACACTGTGAGGTAGAGAGCCAAAAATTTTTCCCCCTATAAATAACCTGTTTTCTCTGCATCATCTATTAAAGCCCGTCTTTTACCCACTGATCTATAATGTGACCTCTGTTATATATTAGGTTTCCATATATACGTGGGTTTATTTGGGGACTTTCTGTTCTGATCCTATAGTAATGTCTTAATTAACATAGGTTCATAATAAGCCTTGAGAGTTCTGAGTTAAGTATTTTGCACTTTGTTCTTCAAAATTATCTTGGCATTGTTCATTTGTTTTGTTTGTTCCTTATACATTTTAGAATCAGATTATAAAGTTCCATGAAATACTCTTGGTATTTTGTAAAATTGCATTGAATTTATAGATTAATTTGTGGGCAATTGATAGTGTAAGAATATTGAGTCTACTTAAACATGGTATAGCTCTCTCTTTAGAAATTTTTGTATTTATTTTTTCTTGTAAAGGTCATACACATTGCTATGAACTGAATGTTTTTGCTCCACGCCCCCATTCATATCTTGAAATCTATACCCCAATGTGATGGTATTTGGAGTTGGGGCCTTTGGGAGGTAATTGGGTCATGAGGGTGGAACCTTCATGAATAGGATTAGTGCCTTTATAAGAAGAGACATAATAAAGATAATCTCTGTTGGCCATGTAAGGATACAAGATGACGGATGTCTGCAAACCAGGAAAAGGACCCTCACCAGACACTGCATCTGCCAGCATCCTAATATTGGACTTCCCAGCTTCCAGAACTGTGAGAAATAAATGTCTATTGTTTAAGCCATGCTGTATGTGTGGCCAGTTAGCTCACTTCAGAGAGTGTGGTGCTGACATCACCAAGGTCACAGGTTTGGATCCCCATACAAGCAAGCTGTCAAAAAAAAAAAAAAAAAAGCCATGCAGTCTATGGTATCTTGTTATAGCAGCCCAAGCAGACTAAGACATACATATTCTTCAGACTGGTTTCTATGTGCTTGTATCAGACATCTCCCATTTGCCTCTCCATGTCTACTCTCTACTCTAAGAGGAGCTTCTCTTCCTCATTTTGCTCTGTACTCTGGAAGGCTGACCTGTAGGGACTATATTCAAGTCGTCCAATGCTCTCTGGCTCTGGTTGGGTTCAGCCAATAGGAAGCTCCAGCCGTAGTTTAGAGGGAGAGAGGAGAGAGAGGTCACGGTATTTTTGACTACTCCAGGTTGTCTTGAATTGGCTATGTCCCTACACTGCGAGTTACTTCTTCTCTCAAAGTGGTATGACTCTTTTTCTAGGTTCCTCCCTTCATCCCTTTGGGCAAAGAGTGTTACCAGCTTTTTATGGAATAAAGAATAGAAATCCAATGATTGAACATAAAGGACTATTTAAGGTTTTGTCCTGGAAGAAGAAAGAAAAAATTTTTTGTAAGTATGAGATGGTGACATTTTCATATGATATAGAAATGTCAGGAGAAATAAGAACTGTGAAAGCTTTTTCTAAAAAATAATCACCATCATGAAATTATTGAGCACAAACTATGTGTGTTGCTGTGTGCTCGGTACTTTCTGTATTTTATCTCACTTAATTCTTGTGATAATCTTATGAGATAGATTTTATTATCCCTGTTTCACAGATGAGACTTTAAAGATGCTTTCTTAAGTTCACAGAGGCAGCTAGTAAATGGTAGAATCGGGATTTTAATTTAGGTCTGCCTGATTCCAGAGGCCATTCTATTAATTTCCTTGCTGTTCTGTGTACATTATACTTCTAAACTAATACTGAAGCAATTATGTCCTTTCAGAATGTAGAATATAGTTTCAGTTAAGTGATCAGGATATAGTTTCAGAGGAGTGATGTGGCTGGATCTCAACAGATTAAGGAATGAAATGGCAAAGGAATAAAGATGGCAGTGGCATACCGGTTATTTAATAAGTCTAGTAGTAAAAGGTTGGGAATGAATAGTATTAATTGCAAAAATCCCATTTTTTCCACACAAATTCTATGCCACACAAAGTCTGACTTTTCTCATCCTGTGAAATGCTCAACTGGCCTTCTCTGAGGAATTCTTCTACATTATTCCAACAGTGATGCCCCAGTTTTACAAGGGTGTCTCATCCTCATAGGAAAAAGAAGCCAGGCAATGAGCTTTTTGGAGACAGAGCATCTCATTCATCTCTGTATTACAACCACAGAGCCTGGTGCGCTTCGAACTAAACATTGCAATTTGGCCTCTGCCATCTGAGTCTTGCTGCAGGGCTTGTTTATCCTCATTAACATTAATACAGTGACTGTCTTCCAGGTCACCTTGTCCCAGAAACACAGGAAAAGATATTTATGCCTGCCATCCTCCTGGCTTTTCTTCCTAATAGCTCTCCTACCTAATATTTAAGCACAGACAGGTGCCATTTAACAAAACACTTATAAGAAGGTTGGGGGAGTAATCAGCTTTAACCCTGGATCACAACTCTCAAAAGAGAAATCATTGCTATCTCAGGAAACAGAAATTCTCTTAGGATAGTAGTCAAAATGTAAAATTAAAACTAATTCCTAGATTCATTGTGAGCAGGTAATGGAATAGGTAACTAGGAGCCATTTTTCTTCTCTATCTTGGGTGAGCAAAAACCAAGAAGAATCTAGATCAGCCTAAATGTGACTTACGGCAGGTCTCATAAGAATGGTACGGCACTTTCTAAGGAAAAGAACCCAGTTCAGCTAACTAAACTTTGCTTCTTTCTTTTCATATATCTTTCCTGTTTTTCTTGCATTTTTACTTCCTTCAGCTCACATATTTTATGCTTTTTTAAATGTTCCTTAAAAAAGGTTTCTTGGGCCGAGCCCATGGCACACTCGGGAGAGTGCGGCGCTGGGAGCGCGGTGACACTCCCGCCGGGGGTTCAGATCCTATATAGGAATGGCCGGTGCACTCACTGGCTGAGTGCCGGCCACGAAAAAGACAAAAAAAAAAAAAAATGTTTCTTAAAAAATGTTTTTACTATAAAAGTCACAATATAATAGTTTAATAACAATTATTAAATCATGGGCTACAATAAGTGTTATTCAAATCACTGGGAAAAACAAATATGGGAAAGAACTGTGAAGACTATAATAAAAGCCTATTAACAAAAGATCACATGCATCTAACTAGGAAAGGGAATCAGCAGAATATAAGTTGTACTTATAAAAGACTAATAACAGTAATAATAATGATAATAACTATAGGTTAAAGCTCCTACTTGAGAATTGAAATAAATAGAAAGCCATGGAATATTGCTAACTATAGAACAAATGCCTCCTATTTCTAATAAAAAAAAAAAAAAAAGTGATTTACTATAGTATGGCTGAAAGTGACACTTTGAACAAGAGCCCTGGCTGCTCATTTTAGTCTCCATAATTGGATGGCACGATGAAGTACAGCACATGAAAACTTCTGATCTAAGTGATGTTAGAGAGGTTTTTGCAAGATTTAGAAGCCCAAAAACTGTAAGGTAAAAGACAGTTCAGGGTGAATTTGGATGTCTAATGTTCTTGACAACATAAAGAATGTGAGAATGATTTTAAGCTTAGGAGAAAGTTTTCCTAGCCTGAGAATTAATCATATTTCATTTGGCAAGTCAATTAGATGTTTTTCCAAATAAATGAAAAATTAGATACTTTGTAATCTGTTTCCTTGCTATAAGCATTTCTGTCTTTTGAAGGTAGCCTATTAAATTTAGAGGAAAAAATATTTCTTCCTAAAAGAAAGAAAACTAAAGATTAATTCCCATCTTATGGAAAAAAACTATTAGTTGGTGAAAGTATGCTTGCAAAATATTGTAAAACTTAGTGTTAATAGTTATAAGGTCTAGTTTAATAAGAATTTTAATACATCTTCCTGTAAGATTCATTTAGTTCATCTGGATTAGACTAGAATAATATACCTAAGTAGTTTAGAAGATCATTAGCCATTTTAAAATAAAAATGTATCAGATGTATAATGTCTCAGTGAAAACAAATGACTGTTATTCCAAGCTTAGCAAAACAAAAATACCCCTTTTATACATTTTACTCCCTTTCTCACATATTGCAGCTTTTAGCATCTCATAAATGCTAGCTAATTACATGTCAAAAGAAAAGGTTAATTGTAAGTTTAATGCTTCCTTTTTCTATCTAATGAATCAATATCACACACGCAGAACACTAGGGGAATAGAAAAGAAGTGCAAATACTTTAAAATAACTACTTAAGGTTCTGCATGTGAAGAACTTCCTAGACAATGATGCCGCCCCACAGTGGAAAAGGCTGCCTCATTAGGTAGGCTATTCACTCAACAACCATTTATTGAGCACCAACTATGTTCCAGCTACACTGTGCTAGGTTCTGGGTTGAATAAGGAACAAATATACCTAAGACAACATTTCTGCTCTCAAGGAATTCACAAGTCCAAGGTAGTGAAGTCCTTCCTGCATTTGGAACTCCTGTCCCTGCAGTTCCTTAAGAAGCATGACCCCTCAGCTGCTGCCAAAGCAGTCCCTTGCTTGAATGGTTGGCTGAGCTCCAGACCTTAGGAGTTCCTTCTTGACAAAAAGGTTTTTGGTTTACTTCCAAAAAGAGCTACTAGTCTTTTCTAAATACCTCAGAATTTTGAAAATTGAAAGCAACCTATAATAAATCGAATATATAAAAAAACCCAAAACCTCTACTATAACAGGATTATAATTTCATTTTACAATTCAAAAGAGAATAATATCTTTCTGTTATTTGATGTTCCTTCAATCAATAGAAGATGACTCTGGTGTCAAAATTATCAGCACTGTGGGCTGCTCTGCTAATTATATCACACTTTTTAAAGCTGTGCTGCTCTAGAAACATCAATTTATCTTTCATCTTCTTATTTACTTTATTTAAAAGGCTATAGCATCAGTGTCAACTTAATTTTCCAATGTAAAGTGAGTAATGTATCATTCTTTTGATTTTTTGATTTCTCTCTCCATGATTTTGTCTCAGTCCAGAAAGTTTCCGTTTATAACATATAAAAAGGAAAACGTTTTATGGGGAGAGGGTGAATATACATCTTCACAGGGAAATCTTTCACCAAAGATTTAACAACAAAACAAAACAAAACAAACAACATTGGCATTAAAGCAGCACACGGCACCACTAGTGAAGCTTAATGGCCTTTGAGTAATGAACAAAGTTCTGAGTCAGCCACTCCACTGCTGAATTCTTTGCAAGGATAACCTGTTATAAAAAATAATTTGGCTGTGCAATCTTTTACACACACTATCTCTAATCTTCATAACTACAGCCTAAAATAAACTTTACAATCTTTGTTTTACAGAAGAAGTCATTTAATCTCAAAGGTCATTTAAATTGCCCAGTGCTACAGAGAATAAGGCAGCCAGAGCCAACATTTGAATCCAGATCAGTCTGAATTCATATTTCCTCTTTCCACACATCACTGCTTCTCCTGCAAATCTGTTCTCTAGCTTGAAATGGCAGTTCTACATTCAAATTAGCCCCCCGAATGTAGAGGACGGCAGTCCCTTATAACCAGCGAAAATCCAACTCAGTTGAATCATCTGTCTCTTCATAAAGCAATACAATTGATGATATATTCACCAAGATATCAGAAGTCTCTCAGTTCTACTTTGCTGGGCTTTGAACACAGACCTGAAGTAAACTCGTAGCCTCATTTAGGAGAGTAGTATGCACATAACTCAGGACCTGTCATTCAAACAACCTTCATTTGCCATCTATCTACGCCATTTTTAAAGCAACAAGAAAAACACTGATGCTCTTTGCCTTGTAAATTACTGACTATAGAGAATTAGTTTCTCCTAATCTGAGCGTGTCTAGCTTCTGAAGAAAATGCAATGAGGTGCCAAAGGGGGTGAGCTAACTTAATGTTCACCATTCGTCATTAGCCTCTCCATTTATGTTTGTAAACTTGGAACACTGTAAAAGCACCATGTTTTGATCAGTGGTTAATGAGCTAACAGGTACTGGTTATATACCTTCTCTCCACAAGCCATGATGACAGGTGTAAGTTGATGCTCACCTCAAATATTCCTTTTAGTTAGTATAGCAGTTAGCTAGTAACCCCCCCTTTTCCTGTCTCTGACCATACTATCTTGGGCTTCATGACTTGGCCAGAACATGGATTAATATCTATGATCTGACAGTCACATTTTCCCAGAAGGTGGGCAGAACTGCTCTTCTCTTGAGGAGTACTTTCTATTCTCCTGACCAAACAAATATTGGCAAAACTTCATGTTCCATTTGAATGAGTTTGGGATCAGTAGGTCTTCCTCTTAAAGTATTTTCTCCTCACTTCCCTGTTCTTGTCTCTTCCTGGAGCAATCCTCCCTTTCACCACTTCATCATAATCATTTTGGTTTTCCCACTAAATAAAAAATAGGTGGAACATTTTACAGTGTAAAAAATTTTCTAATTGCATCATAACTGATTATACATATTTGTGGAGTACACTGTTGAATATCAATACCTGTATACAATATGTGATGATCAAATCAGAATAATTAGTATATTCATCATTACAAAACATAATCATTCTTTGTGTCCATTAACCAATTTCTTGCTAACCCCTGTCCTTTTCCCAAAGATCTGTTCTTTCCTTCTGCAAGTTTAGCATATTATTGTAATCTTTCTATCTATCTTTCTTTCTTTCTTATTTACTTTTTAGCTCCCACTTATGAATGAGGACATGCAGTATTTCTCTTTCTGTGCCTGGTTTATTTCACATAACATAATTTTCTCCATGCTCATTTTGCTGCAAATGGCAGAATTTCATTCTATTTTATGGCTGAGTAATATTCCATTGTGTATATATACCACATTTTCCTTAACCTACTGTGTAAAAATTTTAAGCTCTTTAATTAAGAAAAAAAGCAAGCTGAGCAATTTGGCATTATCTACTAAGAGTTGCAAAATTATTCGTGTTTTTGAATCAGTATTTTCTGTTGTGAGAATCTGGCCTGCTAAGACAAGTATTTCTGGATTAAGATATGTTTATAGTAGAAAAAATTTAAGCATCTAATAAACCAATAATTGGGTGAAAATGCTAGAATATTGTAAAAACATGGTAGAATATTATGCAGCTATTAAAAATGTCTATGAATTGTTTTCAATAACATGAGAAAATGCTTATGATACTTGTAGTACATTGAATGGTGGCTCCCAAAAATGTTTGTCCACCTCCTAATTCCCAGAACCTGTGAATGTGACCTCATTTGGACAAAGAGTCTGTTCAGATGTAATTAAGGATTTTGACATGAAATCATCCTGGATTACCAGGGTGGGCCCTAAATCCAATGGCAAGTGACTGTATGAGATACAGAAGAGAAGACAAAGACACACAGAGGAGAAGTCAATGTGAAGAAGGAGGCAGAAATTGGAGTGATGTGGCTCCAGGCTAAGGACCTCAACAATCACAAGAAGCTGGAAGAAGCAAAGAACAGATTCTACCCTAGATCCTCCAAAGGGAGTACAGTGGCCCTGCCCACACCCTGATTTCAGACTTCTGGCCTCCAGACTTTGAAAGAATACATTTTTGTTGTTTTAAGCCACACGTTTGTGGTAATTTGTTACAGCAGCCACAGGAAACTAATATACACTCAGTGAATAAAGTAAAACATAGAAAGATATTTCCATTATAAACTCAACTATATGAAAAGATGTATGGAAAAAGTTTACTTATTTATTTTTTGGTAGCTGGCTGGTAGGGGAATTTGAACCTGGTGACCTTGGCATTATATGGCTGTGCTCTAACCAACTAAACTAACCAGATAGCCCATAAGAGAAACTCACCAACATGTTAGTAATGACTGCCCATACATGATGAGATTATAATAGCCTTTTTGTTTGCTTGTTTATAATTTATGTATTTTCCAGATTTTGTATTAAGAAAATAAAATATATCCCTTTGTGTTGTGAAAACCATATGTGTTGATATGTTAATTGTGTAATATATGACGGAAAAATTGGAAGCAACCTAATTATCCCCATAGAGTTTACAGCCAGAAGGTCTTGCACATGAAATGCAATTGGAAAAAAATTGTATTGCAATATGGAAACACTACCCCCCCACCCCACCCCCCACCGAAAGAAAAAATCTGAGAAGAAATCTATTAGGTATCAAGCTTAGATTACCTGGTATAATATACAGCTATTTATAATGTTAATTGAAGGACTGTGGAGAAGGGGTGATGGTGTTTATTGCAGCATCATTAAGAATAGTAAAACAATCAGTATATTCAGACAAGGGAATACTATGCAGCAAGTGGTTAATTAGATTCTGGTTTGTCCTTTTGATAGAATTAAGCTGCCATAATTATGAATATTATGTAGCAATAAAGGAAATGTTTTAGGACAACAAGGAGACAAAATACCATAATGGTTATGGTTGTGGACACTGGAACCAGATTGACTGCATTTAAAAAGACCTGCTTAATAAATATGAACCTTGATAATCTTTTTGTTTCTTAGTCCTTCATTTTCTCATCTGAGAAATAATAAAACTGACTTAAAGGTTATTTGAGGATCAAATGAATAATACTATTTTCATCTATTCTAAGGAGACTATTTTTTTCACATTCTAATATCTCTGATATTGGGCTGTGACTTAAAACTAACAATCACTGAGTTGTCATT
The DNA here is from genome assembly GCF_027409185.1 of Cynocephalus volans. NCBI lineage: Eukaryota > Metazoa > Chordata > Mammalia > Dermoptera > Cynocephalidae > Cynocephalus > Cynocephalus volans. Next base: position 94,968,132 of record NC_084461.1, on the reverse strand, counting down.
GCCTACACTTGTAAACTTGGTCATCGCTGTTCACCGGTTGTCACATCAATTGAATTATGTACATTGTGGTACTATACTATGCAATTTAAATTTAATTACCACTTAAATGTCTTAAAAATCACATTTTGATTCAGCATGGAAACAAAAGTTATTATGTATGGACAAAGGCACAGAAGTAGAGCAGGAGGGCTTAAATTTGATGTTTAATAAAGTAAATATTTGTCCCAGAGGAAAGGCTACAATTCCACATATTCATACAAAGCAACCTCAAAGAGGAAGTTGTGTTACATTTTGTGACTGGGATATGAGCCTATCATATATCACACACCAGTCAATGCCAAGAGAAACTGTGAAATCACAGTTGGAACAGATAGAAGAAATTTCAAAGTAACGAGAGCCTGGTAGGACCCATTCATGCTTTGTGGAGCACCATCATTAAGATGTCAAGCACCGATGTGTCAAAAATTTCCTGTTGACTTTAGATAGAAGTTGCTTAACATCCAGAGATATGTAGTTCAATTGGAAAAAACACTGTGCTGTTTGTGTTATAGTTTGGTGAGTAGTGTTAAAAAAATGTTCTTTCTTAATGATACAGAAGATAATGGTACATCTTACAATCAATAACATCTTAGTTTCAATGAAATATGATTTAAGGAAATTTCTAATTGCCATACCTGGCACACAGTAAGTACTTCCTAAAGATTAGTTATACATAATCAGCCAAAAAAAAAAATGCAGACTATAAAGTTGTACGTGTACATATTTCACCGTAACAAACAAATAATCAACAAAAATTTTGAGGGAATATATAAAAACACAAATAACATTATGTTAGGTTGGTGATTTAATGGATGTTTTTCCTTCCTGTTTTCAAATTGCTACAGAAATTTGCTATTTTGGGCTGGCCCATGGCTCACTTGAGAGAGTGTGGTGCTGATAACACCAAGGCCACAGGTTCAGATCCCTATATAGGGATGGCCGGTTAGTTCACTTGGGAGAGCGTGGTGCTGATAACACCAAGTCAAGGGTTAAGATCCCCTTACCAGTCATCTTTTTTAAAAAATTGCAATTTTCTTTCTTTTATTTTTTGTGGCTGGCTAGTATGGGGATCTGAACCCATGACCTTGGCATTACAAGGTGGCGCTCTAACCAATTGAGCTAACCAGCCAGCCTGTCATTTTCTTATAATTAAAAAAATTTAATAGAAAAAAATGTATTTCATGAGCATGGTAAGACAAACAAACAAACAAAAAACAGTTTAAGGGGTATATAAATGAAATGCAAATCTCTCTGTATTCCAGATTCCGCTTTTTGTTTTCCCAGAAGAAATTACCGATTTCATTTTGTTACATAACCTTCTTGAATTTTCTATGTAAAACAAGCATATATGTGTATGTATAATTTTACACATACTTTATCCTTACATAAATGAAAGTATACTTTACACATTATTCTCTACTTGTATCTTGATGTTAATGCCATAAGTTGAATATTGTTCCATAGCCCATATAAACCTTAATTTCTTGACATCCATATAGTATAAGTATCTGTTGGGATTCAGTGCAGGAGACAGAAACCACTCCAGGCATTTCAGACAGAAAAGGATTTAAAGCAGGAAATTTAGGTACTTACAAAATTGTTGGATGGGTTTATGGGGCGGAAGACAGGGGTCTAATACTGGATGTTGATTTCAAGGGCACACCACTGTGATCCAAAGGTTAGCAAATTGTTGCTGCTTCCACTGCTTGATCCCCACAACTGCCTCAGTTCCCCTGAAGCTGGTGGCTAGACACTGACTGCTGTACCTGGGCGACTGCCTCTAGGCTATGACAGGCTAATAACTAGACACTGGAATGCTGAATCCGCTGCAAATACTAATGAGCTGTTATGAAGAGGAAGGCCTCCATTTACTTCCATCTTCCAAATCTCACGTGCTTCTCCTTGGTGGAAGCAAATTCTTATCCAGAACCCTGGCAGCTAGGGAGTATGAGAAAAATAGTTTCTTCCTGTGGGCGGGAACACAGAAAGGAGTAGGAATGGCTAGTGAGTGCTAATTCACCATGAACAACAGTGTTCTGCTGTATCGATGCAGTGTAAATTAACCAGTCCCCAATTGTGGGAGAGGGTGTGTGTGATATGTAGACCTACTAAAGGATTTGGCTATTACAGCGTGCCAATAAATGTCAGCTTAAATATGTCTGTGAACATCTGTGAGAATATAGCAAATTCTAAGAAGTAAAATTGGTGGTGTTATAAGTTGGTTGCAGACATCTTTACATAATACAAAATGAAACGCAAAATGGCATTAATAGCTCAATTTTGTCATCAAGGATAGATTTAAAATTTTTTTAAAATGTTTGCTCATGTAACATTTTAATCATACAGAAGAGTGCCCTGCATCCCCATTTGCTCTGCTATCTCTGTGAGATATAGCAATGCTTTAAAAACATCTTCATTCCTCTAATTTTAAAACCTAAACTAGAGCAGACTTGCAGGTGCACACCCTTCAACAAAATCTCCACTCCCCTGTGACTTCATTGGGTTTACCAGCCTTGCACTGAGGACAGAACGAGAAAGGGCGTGACCAATAGTTCAGAGCAAAATTAACTGGGCCACCAGGATAGAACCTTTGAGTTCAGTGGTGCAGCATTCTTACCACCTGCACCACCCACAGGCAGGAGTAACAACCATGATCAGCATTCTTGGAGTGCTTGCCAGAGGCCAGACATTGTTCCTTCATTCAGTCTCAGGATGACTCTGTGATGAATAGGCAACATTGTAATCCCCATATACAAATGAGAAAATCAGTCTTCAGAAAGGTGAAGAACTTGCCCAAGGTCATAGGGCTCCTTTCTGTAGGAGCCTGAATTTGAATCTCAATTATCTATCTCCAGAGGCTGCCCTTGCCATCCTCATAGGGTGTGAATTTGTTCTACATTTCGTGACTAAGCAAGGAATTAATGAAACATGAATCTGGCTGAGGCAAGGGAACTCTGACATTTGGTATTGTCAAACAAGATGGAACCCCAACCTTAGTAAAACCCACAACTTTTTCTACCGCCACAGACTCTACCTCATGCCAATGTGTTCTCATTATGATAACGAACAAGAAAGTGACTGCAGATTAGAATAAATCTACTACTGGAAAAGCAATGCAGAGTGTATGCATATATATTCCTTAAGTCAGCCAGCCAGCCAGCCATTCATTCATTAACTGGCTGCTGTTCACAGAATACTGTAGGCATGTGGGGACTAGGAAAGAATACAACTTACAGTCTCTCTTATGCCCTAAAGGAATTTACAATCACTCTGAGAGAATAGTTAAATACACGTAAACATTTAAATAACAGAGTACAGGACAGCACAGTATCTTTGTAATGTCCTTGTGAAATTTAAAAACTTTTACACTTTAATTTTTAAGTATAATTTTAATACAAGTTAATCCTATCATACAATCCACAGTTGTAACTTTATTAACCTACAACTGTGGATTGTATGATAGGAAAAAAGTCTCTAAAAAGACTCTAACCCTGAATATATTATGGTTTCAGAACAACTAGAGTAACTTTAGCAATCCATCACGATATGCTCAGTTCAACATTCAACTGTATGAAAAGTACATGTACTTTTAATTCCAGTTCTGATTTCTATCAAAGTCAATAATTTTATCAAAATATACTAGTAAAAAGCTCCTATAAAAATGATTTAAAAAAAAATCTTTTTTTAAAGCCTCCCCTGACTGAATCCAAAGAGCGACAAATATTCCCTCTCCCAGCACCTAGTGCACTGGGGGTGACCAGGGGTGGTGGGGGTGGTGGGGGTGAAGGTAGGGTGGATCTCACCCAGTTTGGGCCTATTGAATATTCCTATGTGAGGTGAGATTCAGGAAACGCCTGAGACCGTTGCCTTATGGCAGCCAGTGCCCAGGAATGTGGAGTCCAGCAGGGCGGCAGTGAGTGTCCAGTAGCAGCGTCCTGAACAGTCTATCACTATGTTGTGGCTTTGACTGTGGCTTGACCCTGTTGGTTCTTGTCTATTTTTTGAGCTTGGATTCCAGCTGTCCTTCTGCCTCAGCTTCAATAACCTTACAATAAATTCATTTTGTTTGTTTGTTTTTAGCCTAAATTAGCCAGAATCAGTAGCTGTTTGCCACCAAAAAATCCAGAAGAATAGGAGGTTGGGGAACTTCGGGGCAAGCATTTGAGGTTGTTTAGCTGCAGCTGAAAGAACTGGGCTGGATCTCTGCTATGGACAATAGCAGCTAGAGTAGGGGCTCCAGGCTGCCTCTGGCAGGTCCTTGAGTCCTCTGCTTTATAGGGAAGTGCTATGCTGAGATATAAAGAACACCAAAGCCTGAGTTCTAATTCAAGCACTGCCCTTTACTAAATGGGGTCAGGGAAGCCGTATGAGCCCTTTCTGTTTTAGGATTCTATGTCTCTCAATCATCCCAGTCATTCAAGGTTGTGATTTTTTATTCATTTTATTTATTTGTTATTCAATAAATATCTATAGGCTGCATATTTCTAGTAACAAACAATGAATTTTGTTTTTATTACTGATGTAATTTGCCTTCCTGGCCCTGAAATGTTTACTTTCATCAAAAGATCTGAAGAAAAAAGTTCTATGTTGCCATGTAAAGTTACTGTCTTATATAATTATATTTTATTAAATTAAAAGTAATTTTCAAATAAATACTATTAAATATTAGTAAACGTGTTCTTAAATGTCATCCAAAGGTTATTTGTCCCATACTATTTACTAAAACAGTAATTTTAATTGTGCATAAAAATTTATGAAGATTGTATTAGTCAGAGAAACAGACTCCAGAGTCTCAGAGTCTCCAGAGAAACAGCACCAATAGAATGGTGGATGGCAAGTCCAAAATTTGCAGGGTAGGCTGGCAGGCTGGAGACCCAGAGAACAGCTGCAGTTCAAGTCAAAAGGCAATCTGCTGGCAGAATTTCCTCTCCTTCAGGTGGGCAGTCTTTTTTCTCTTAAGGCCTTCAACTGATTGGATGAGGCCCGTCCACACAGTAGAGGGTAATCTGGTTTACTCATTGTCTGCTGATTTAAATGTTAATCTCGTCTAAAAAAATATTTTCATAGGAACATCTAGAATAATATTTGACCAAATATCTGGGCACTGTGACCTAGACAAGCTGACACACAAAATTAATCATCACAAAGATCTTGCAAATGGTTAAGTGTTAAAGTGTTAAAAGGAATAGTGCCAATAGTAAATGCTATCACTGAGAGAAAGTAAACCTCACGTAGCTAGAGTGGCTGGGGAAGGCTTCATGGAAATGGTGTGGCTTACACTGTGTGTAGGGGTGGGTGAAGATGGTGACAGCTTCTGTTTTCTTTCTCTGTTTTCTGTGAGACAGTGAGCAATGGATGTAGGAAAGTAGGCTGCTGGCAAAGAAGCTTCAAGTTCTTTTTTCTCATATCATATATCATTCTCAGTCAGTAGCCACTTACCTTCCCTATGAGCCTACCTGAAACCTAATTAATTACTTTAGATAAACTTAGACTTATTACAAATCTTTCAGAACAAAACAGGAAGCTGTTAACCCAAGGTAACCACAGCTAACATTTACTAGTACTTATTGTACTGTTGCAGGGAACCCTAAGCATTTTTAATTGTTGAGCTTTTCCCTTTTCCACTTGAGAAATTAGTTTAGAAACTCTATGCTCCACTGCAAACTCGGGCGCCTGCCATTTACCCTGCTTGCTTCCTGGGCCCACCCTCTAGGAGATAACAGCAGTCTCACACTCACCCCCCAGGGGCCAGAGGCAAATTAGGCTCCTAAAGTGAACAACAGACTGTGTCCCATAATCAGCCAATCCAAATTAGCAGGACAGCATCCCTCATTTACATAAGAGGGCCTGAATGGGAACCTGTGAGGGGAAAAGGGAGGGAATTTAGGCTATATAAGGGGGTCTTTTCCTTTGTTCTGGAAGACACTGATTTGGGAGTTTTTGCTCCCCACTGCTCTCCTTGCTTGCAAGCAAAAAGAGGTACTGTAACACTGAACAAAGAACTGCAACACTAAAATAAAGAGCTTTAAAACTACAACACTGACGCTGGTCTTGGATTCCTCTGTGCATTTGCCCTGCAACAGTATGTATTAGGCACTAAGCTAAGAATACTATCTAGTTTAAGTAACACAAAACACAATGACTTAAAATGGATGCTGCTATTATCCCCATTTTATAGATACAGAAGACTGAAGCTCAGAGAGGTTATGTCACTTGCCCCAAATTATACAGCTAATTAGAGGTGAAGCCAATATTTAAATCTAGGCCTGCTTGATGCAAGAGCTCATGATTTTAACCACCAAACTTGATGTAAAAAAAGGAGAAAAAAGTGCTACCAAGATAAGAAATTGCCAATGCTTTAAATTTATCTTAGTTTGGATCCTCCTCAAAGCAAACTTGAAACAAGGTTTTGGATGTACGTGAACTTGTCTGGGAAGTGGCCCTGAGAAGCACAGTGAGGGTGTGAGGAGGTAGGCAGACAAGGGAGGACAGTTGATAAAGGGTGTATTAACAAAACATCACCGTGTGGGCTCAGTGCCATGGGGATCCTCTGAGAGACTGTGCAAAACATGGCTGAGAACTGACCCATCAAGGGGCAAGGATGCTAACGTAGTTATCTGCCATTTCTCATCCCTCATTGGTTGACTGTCGTTCCTAAAGACTCATTCCCAGGCACTCCAGCCTGCAGCACACACAGGCTGAGCAGGAGATGCAGGTTCTTCAGGAAGGAAGCCCTTGGGTATGGGAATGGGCCACTGAAGTCACAGTTGGGAGATGGGTGGGACATTGCCCATATCTGCCATAGAATATGAATTAATTCAAATCAATTGATAGCCAGAAACTTTCCTTATTGTGTTAGAACAGTTCTTTCATAAATACATGGATTTCTGCTTCAGTGAAATTGTATCATAAAATAAATTTTCACCCTTTAAATTCCCAATTTAAGGAATGTGTATAAGAAAAAGATAAAGAAACTAAAAATGATATCCATTTCTAAGAACATACTAGAATTGGTTATAGATTCACATATTAAAAAATATTTCCAGGGCCAGCCCATGGCTCCCTTGGTAGAGTGTGTTGCTGATAACACCAAGGCCACAGGTTCGGGTCTCTATATAGGGATGGCCGGTTGGCTCACTTGGGAGACTGTGGTGCTGACAACACCAAGTCAAGGGTTAAGATCCCCTTACCGGTCACCTTTAAAAAAATAAAAATTTCCAACACTAGCTGGGTCAATCTAGCTTTTCTCTGGAGAATCACTAACCCTTGTCAGATAAATAATCACTGCTGTTCCTCATGCTGGAGACACACGGACTCTGTATGTGCACGTGATGGGGTTGCCCATGCAAATCTGAAAGGCTGGTGCTGTTCTGGAGGATACTTCCCTGTCTCTCTGAAGTGCCATCCCAATGACTTTTCAAAATGAATTGTGTGTGCACATTTGTTCCCTAATTTTTTTTTGATACATCACACCATCCCAAACGTACTCTACAAATTTGGTAGAAATCTGTTCAGCTGTATTTTTGTGATGTAGCAATAAACAAGCAAAGACTCCATTTTATTTACAGAGACCCTATTTTATTTATATAGGTAACAAACCAGATTTCAGAACTGAAAAAAGCTAAGATAGTAAATAGACAAACAACAATTTTCCCCAAGGACAGAGCTTAGGGCCGTTTCAAAATTACTTGTTTTCTGATCATGTGGCTATAATTTTTAATTGATTCTAAATCATGAGTTCTAATAAATGTTTTCCACATGCTTGCAGTAGAGGAAGAGGAGGCTCAAACCCCTTCATTTTAATTTTTGAATGCTGTGTGATGACTTCATAATTAGTGACTTCACCAGAGAATTGAGAATTGACAGTTTAAAAATAGAGCATTTTTTTATGGATAAAATGAGAAATTTATTACAGAATTTTTAGAAACATCTTCCAGAAATGTGGAGAGAGTCAGTAAAGAGGATCTTGAAGAAAAATGGGAAGGTGGAGAAAGATGCCAGTTTAGTATAATAGAGTTAACCTGAGGGTGTACTCCTGGAAATACTCGATTAAAATCATATCCTAGGCTAAAAAACCTGTTAGCTTTTTAGCCTTGAGTGTATTTCCTATAAATACCTCAGCCACTAAGTTTATTTAATACAGACTGCAGTTATTGCCTCATAAAAAGAAAGTACTCACAATTTATCTCCTTATGGAGAGAGATTGATATTTAATCCAGAGATGAGTTTTAAAGGAATAAAAATCCCCAGTTTGAAAAGTTGAAAACTACACTTGTAGATGGAAAATATATATTCATTCTAAAGAATTTTGTTTTAAACTTCTAATAAAAGTGGACAAAAGATCCAAATGTGCTTTAGGATGTAATTTTTATTTAAGAGACAATTGTCACCATGGATATTTTCTTTAAACCTAAAAAAGTGCCTCAAAGGATAATTAGAATGAATAACAAATTAAGAATTAATAATAAAAGACTATATCCTTTTTCCATTGTAATCAAAGTCAAAGTCATGATTCTAATTTAACACTCTGTATTTGAACCTATCTAGGCAGCTGGTCCTTTGGGAATTTGTAGAATTTTTTTAACTGCAAGTTCATTAGGTAAAAACTTAAACTAAAACTACCAGACTTTGTATCCTGTGAATATAAGGTTACTCTTGAGAAATTCTCTGCCTGGCCTTTTTGTCTGCCTTGATTTCTTTGATCTCAGCTGCAACTTATTTTAGTAATCTGTTTATGTTAGGATACTGGAAATGCAGAATATATTCTACTTGCCCTTTGCAACTGTTACCAATCTTACCATTAGGATAATTATATAAGATTATTTTGCCATTAGTATATGCTTACAGATAAAGCTACATATCTGAAATGAAAAACAAAAACAAAAACAAAAAACACTTCACTAGAAAGAATAAAATATAGTCATTCTTAAAATTCAATATAAAAATTCCAAATCCTACTTAGGGGGTGGTAAAAACAACCAGTCTTAGAGTCTATCTTATTCATTTTTAAAGCTAAGAAAAGCAAAACATAACTGCTCTGGAATGGGTAGGAATGCAGGACTGCATTTCTTATCACACTATGTATATTAAGTCCAGCACGTAGGCTTTTAGGATACCACATTTTCATCGTGTTACGTTTCATAAACACAAGCACAAGTAAGTTTCACAGTGTCAATTATGAGTGCTTATGTATATGTAGCCAAGTTATTGTATTTCTGCCCTCTATTATCTTTCTTCATTTTCTATTTTTAGTACATTTCTGTTGTTGTTTTAATTCATTCCTTTTTTTTTTTTTATTGTCTTTTTCGTGACCGGCACTCAGCCAGTGAGTGCACCGGCCATTCCTATATAGGATCCGAACCCGCAGTGGGAGCGTTGCTGTGCTCCCAGCTTCGAATTAACCTTCTTCCTCTGTCTTTGGCAGCATGCTTCTCTCTTCCAAGGATCTCAATACATTAAGTTCTTTACATTCCATTCTTTTTCATGAAGCCAGCAGTTGCTGGAAGAAGCCTCCTATATCTGCTGCTGCTCTGTAACCCAATTGTAACCACACAGTGCCATTTTCTGGAAGTGTTATAATTGAAAATACTTTGTTTATAAATTAAATAAGACAAAAATTTGTAAATGTCTTTGAACATTCAGTTATCCTTTTTAAAGGTCAAGACACATCAGCTCTGTGAACCTCAGCTTCTTCATCTGTAAACTGAGGGAGTAGAATACAAAATCTCTAAGATTTCTTTCAACTTTAACATTTTAGGTCTTAGTCTCTGGGATCAGAATGCCTAGGTTTAAATCTTAATTATTTCTTTACCACCTTGGGAAACTTCCTTAATCTTCCAGTTAATGGTGATAATAATAACAGGCTTGCCATAAAAATTAAATATGTTAATGCATATAAAGTTGGATTGTGCCTGGCATATAAGTATCTTTTAGTAAACGTTAGCTCCTATTATTATTATTTTATAATGGCCTCATTTTATAAGTAGATATTCATTTACCTTTCATTTATTATTTCTATTTATTTAACAAATAGTTATTCAACACTCACTCTGTATAGATACTGTATTGGGGATATCAAAAAAAGTCAAATAAGACATTATTCCTGACGTCAAGGATCACAGAACCTCATGGAGAAGAAAAATAAGTGAATAATTATAATTCAATGCAGCAAGTACTTTAATAGGAAAAAGAAATTTGGGCATGGGTGGGGTGGAGTGGGGTGAAGGAAGGCTTATGGTAAATGAGATCATGTGTAAATTAAATCCTAAATTTTAAGCTAGAGTTAAGCAGAATGAGCAAGGCCCAGAGGCAGTAACATGGGCAGGGACTGAGGGGTGGAAGAAGGGAGGAAGTCCAAGCAGAGGGAATATCATGGGCAAAGAATCAGACGTGTGAAACAGCATGGAGTATTTAGAACTGCACATGGTTCTGCATGGTTCGAGAGGAGGATGCATGTGGCAATTGGCAGACAAACCAGTGCGGTAGACAGGAGGCCAGAATTTAAGAGAGGCGCAGGGGAAGGGAAATCTGGGAAGAAGGCTGAGAAGGAGCAGCCAGAGGGGAGAAGGAAATCCAGCTTGAGTGATAGAAGATAGAGGAGGAGAGGGCTCGCTGGGCACCATCGAGGAAGGAGCTCAATTGTATGGGATATAGCAGGGAGCTTAACTGTTACTTTGTTTCTCTTTTTCTATCTTTCTTTGAATTAATTGAGTTTTTAAAAAAATGTTTCCATTTTATCTCCACTATTGTCTTACTAGCTATACTTTTTTGTTTTGCAGTTTTAGTGATTGTTCTAAAGCAGCAGTGGCAATTTTTTCTGTAAAGGGCCAGATAGTAAATATTTCACTTTTGTGGGCCATAAAAGTATGAAAACAAATGAGCTTGGCTGACTCCCAATAAAACTTTATTTACAAAACAGACGACAGGTAAAATTTGGTGCAGGAACTATAGTTTGCCAACTCCTGCTTTAGGATCTATTTTATCATAGTATAGCTTTAAATAATACTGTACCACTTATAGTATATTTTAAGACTATGCTGTAGTATATTTCCATTTCCCTCTCTTCTATTTGTGCTGTTGTTGTCATATTATCATAAATGTTATAAACTCCACAATACCCTGCTATTATGTTTACTTAAACAATATCTTTTAAAAAGGTTTTAAATGAGAAAAAAAATTACTTTTTATTTATGCACCAATTTACCACTTCTGGTGCTCTTCATTTCTCTGTCTAGATCAAAGTTTTTAATCTGGTATCATTTTCTTCTGACTCAGTTTGGATTGGGATGGCTGGAACTGCTAGGGGCTGGTCAGGTATCTGTCTCTTTTTCCACATAACCCCTTCACATGGCTAGCTTGGTTTTCCTTAGAACATGGCAGTCTCAGGGTAGTCAGGTTTTCTGCATAGTATCTGAATTTCCTCAGAGCACATGTTCCAACAGCAACTGATTTCAGAGATCCCAGAAGAAGCTACCAGGTTTTTTATTACCTAGTGCCCTGGATTGAGTGTCCCCCCAAAACTTGATCCCCACTGTGACAGCGTTAAGAGGGTGTGAAATCCTATTATGGTAATTGTAAGGCGGGGTCTTGAAGAGGTGATTAGATTGTAGGACCCTGCTGTAGTGAATGGGGTCAGGGGCATGGTTCTGAGGGCTTGAAAAGGAGAGCATGTGAGTCTCTCTCTCTGCTCCACCATTTTCTGCCATGTGAGACCTCTGCATTGCTGTAAATCTACCACCAATGAAGACCCTCATCAGATGTGTTATGTGGACTTTGGACTTCGTAGCTTCTGAAACTGTAAGCAATAACTTTTGTTTTCTTATAAATTACCCAGTTCCAGGTATTTTATTATAAGCAACAGAAACAGACTAATGCTCCTAGGTTTGGAAGTTTTGAAGTTTCATTTTTCTTACATTCTATTAGTAAAAAAGTGAGTTACAGGCTCAGCTCAGATGAGGGCTACACAAGGGCTTTAATATCAGGAGTGTAGTTCGTGGGAGAGGGGGAGCATCCTTAACGAGAAGCTACCACACTCAATAACAAGAAGGATGTTAAAGAGGAAGGAATTATTGTGTACAGGAATCTCAGGAAGACATTTCACTGATGAGATGATGAGGTGGGAAAGTAAGGCTTTGAAGGATGTGTGGGTTCCCCCCGAGAAAAGTGTTCATGATATAATAAACATATCCCCTTGAGAGACTCTAGATTTGAATCCTGCCTCTTTGTGTCTTTGGGTTCAAAACCTCACTGGTTAATGGGGTAGGTGTCAGGAATAGTGATATATTCAGAAAGCCTGGATTCCAGCAGGGGCTCATAAAAAACACACTATTGCTATTACTCATAATAGGATGACATTTCAAGCTGTGTAAAAATGGGAGCCAAAAGATATATTGAGGGCACAGTGAGTGAACTCCAGCACTGTCAGTGGTGGTCAGATGGATTTGTTCCTCTATATATAATGTACATTTTTCAGGGCTGGCCAGTTAGCTCAGTTGGTTATGTTATGGAATGAACTCGGCAAGGAAAACTTCGGATACTCAGAGAGATGGAGAGTCAGGAAGTTTATTACGCTAGTGGGACCCAGGTGAACTCACATTCTGCAGTCCTGGGACCCTGAATGCAGGGAGGGTTGCAGTTTTATATTTTTCTTAGGCAGGCATGCAGGCTTTCTTATTGGTCCTGTCCTTATCTAGGCAAAGTCACACAGACTGCAGACTTGAGCAGGCAGCTGTACAGAAGAAGCAGGATGTGACCCATTTTCACAGACTAGAGTCTTGAGCAGGCAGCTTCTCCGAAATGGGCAGGCTGCAAGGTTACAGAAGCTGAAGATGCAAACAGCTGGTTAACCACTAAACCAATTCTCAGGGGCTTTCTGTAAATAAGTACATTCCAGCTGCAAGGTTGCATGAACAAAGCGGGTGAGAGGGCCTTGGTTAAAAATCACTTTCTTAGACCCCAGCAGTTAGAGCACAACCTTATAACACCAAGGTCATGGATTCGGATCTCCATACTGGCCAGCTGCCAAAAAAAGAAAAAAAAAATCAAATCATAATATACATTCCTATTCTGGTTGCTTTTAAGATTTGTTCCTCAGTATGTAATGTGCTCCCTTCTTTTTCCTGGCTTCTTTTAAGATTTTTCTCTTTACTGCTTATTTTTGTCAATTTGACTATTATGTGCTTTGGTGTTTGTATTAATTTCCGATAGCTGTAGAAACACATTACCATAAACATAGTGGCTTAAAACAATAGTTATAGTTCTAGACATGAAAAGTCCAAAACTGTCCCACGGGGCTAAAATCTAAGTGTCAGCAGGGCTGCCTTCCTTCTGGAGACTCTAGGGGAGAATCCACAGCTTGCCCTGTCCAGCTTCTAGAAGCTTCCTGCATTCCTTGACTCAGAGCTTATTCCTTGCATCTCTCCAACTTCTACTTCTATTGTCACATCTCCTTCTTTGACTCTCTTTCCTCCTTATAAGGTCCATTGTGTTTACATTGGGCCTTCCCAGATAATTTGGATAATCTTCCCTCTGCAAGATGCTCAGCTTAATCAAATCTGCAAACTGATATAAGGTAACATTCACAGGTTCCAGGGAATAGGACATGAACATCTTTGGGGGCCATTATTCTGCCTACCAAATTGTTTTTTGTTTTGTTTTGTTTCATGTTTCTTCACTTGAAGTTTGTAGAGCTTCTTGTATCTGTAGGTTTCTAGTTTCATTAAGCTTGGGAAAATATTTCTTCAATTTTTTTTTTCTTTTCCATTTTGCTGCATACCCTTCCTTCTCTGACTCCAATATATGTTTATTGAACTGTTTGATAAGAGTTGGCCAGTTAGCTCAGTTGGTTAGAGTGCAGCTTTGTAACACTAAGGTCAAAAGTTCCAATCCCCATGCGAGCGGGCCACCAATAAAAAAAAAGGGCTAGGGGGTGGCTAATAGACTGCTTGCAATGGTCCCACAGGTCATTGATGCTGTATTAATTTTTTCTTCAGTCCTTTTTCTCTCTGTGGACAGTTTCTATTACTATGTCTTTAAGTCAAATGATCTGATTTGCTGTTAATTCCATCCAGTGTATTTTTCATTTCAGATATTATATTTTCATCTCTAGAAGTTCCACTTTGGCTTTTCTAATATCTTAAATTTCTCATGTTCAGTGTTTTCTTCTATCTTCTTGAACATATGAAATATGTTTATAATAGCTGTCTTAGTATTTTTGTCTACTGATTCTAACACATATGTGATTGATTTTCTCTTGGCAAAGGATTATATTGCCGCACTTTTTACATGCCTGGTAATTTTCCATTGGATGCCAGAACATTTTGAATTTCATGTTGTTGAGTGTTGTGTTTTGTTGTTTTCCATTAACTCTTTTTGGACTTTGTCTGGGGACATAGTTAAGTCACTTGGAATTAGTTTTGATCATTTTGAAACTTGCTTTTAAGATTGTCTGGTTTGTACTAGTATGGCCTTCAGTTTAGAGCTAATTTGGCCCTGCCACAAAAGGAATAGCCTTGGGAAGGATCTACCCAATGCCCCACATATGAGGAGGTCTTTTCCTTTGGGCTGGTGTGAACATGACTCACTCCTCGCTATGCATGAATTCTGGTCATTTCTATGCTTATTCCTTTCTGTTGATTCATTCCTTGGCCCTGGGTAGTTTCCTTAAAAAGAAACTTACAAAGATGAGTAGTCAGCTGAAGGTTTGAGGAAAGCTCTCTGCAGATTTCTGGAGCTCTCTCTCTTTGCAGCTCCCTTTTCTCCATTACTTTGCCCCACAAATTCTAGCCACATTGGCCTCCCCACACTTTGAAATTAGTGAGACTGCCAGGTTCTATTTGGGTTCTCCTTCCTGTGCTGTAGCCTCCCCAGGTGATAAACTGGGATGACGACAAGATTCTTTTCTTGTGAGTTACCCTCTTGCACTACCTGTTGTTGAATGTTTAAAAACCACTGTTTTATGTATTTTGTATGGTTTTCTGTATAAGGTGGGAGGGTAAATGCCGGAGACCAGCTGCAGTCGAGTTGGGGGTCCTTGAAAGAGGGATGAAGAAGCCGGCAAAAATAACAAACACAGGCAGAGACCTCGGTTCCTTTGAAGCACGTTCTCACCCTGCGGGCTGTCAGCGCTGTTGCAGCCAGAGCAGCTAAAGCAGCTGAAGCAGCCTTCAGACTGAAAACAGCATTTTTATTTGTTACACAACACGGGGCAGGGGGCGAGGGTAATGTGGGCATTTTAACTACATAAACCTTTAAAATTATTAAACCAATAGTTAAACAGAAACTTTTCTTAAAATTACATCAGTTCTCATAAAATTAATAATCCACAAGGTTAAATAAAACTCAGTGGTCAGCCAATTCTTTCTGGTGATTATATCTGTTGTGGTCGATTAGTCCGTGACTCGCTGTTCTTGACGTTTTTCACCATTGTGTTTCTTTTTTTCTTGCCCTCGTATTAACCTTAAACTTATTACTACCAGCACGCATAAATTATATGTCTGACTCAAAATTGAAATGGCAGCGATTGTGGTTACAAAGTGTTAAAACAAACCTTATATATATTTTTAACTTTGATTTAATGATTCTCATATTTCTATAGGCATGAAGCTATTGTTTATTTGGAAAAGGAATAAAGGATATTTGAACAGCTTTATCATGCGTGTACTTAACATAACGGCTGTGTGGCCCAATGTAAAGTGTCAAAGTGCACAGCACCATCCCTCACAAAGCCAGGTGCATTCTAAATTCCATCTATAATCTTTATTTTTAGGAGGGAAAGTTGTGCATCATATGTTTTTGTCCCAATATCTTACTAAGATGTTTTTATTTAACTTAGGACACCAATGAGTAACAGGGTTTCTACACATTCTTTCTCATTAACTTAATTCTTCCTATAATATCTTTTTCTATTAATTCCAACCATTCTCTTACCATTAATGTAATCCCCTGTAAATGACGTTTGCCAACTAAAGTTATATTTAGGACGTCCCCTAGGAGGGTACCAAATTTTTCCTTTTTCCATTTTATAATCTGTATAACCATTTACCCAGATGGTGGGAAGAGGATGGAGATTTCTATTGTTTATTAATTTCTCCGGTAAAAACAATTGCTCATGGCTACTCATAAGGTGTTTTTAAAACATCCGTTGGTGTAATAAATTGACTCAAAAGGGACAATTTGGAATTGTTCAATCTTCCCGGATCTTTTGCTGGATAATCTAACTTTATGACAACAACTGTTTGTGTGTCATTTTTTGCATCTTTTGGAAACTCAGGAAACTGCCACGCTGACCAAAACATCAAAAGAGAAAGCAAAGGCAGCACCATTATGCCAAGGCAGAGATCTTTACAGTGAAAGCAAGTGCCGGTAGCTGGGGCCCTGCCTGCAGCTCTCCCTCCGGGGCCTTGCCAACTCGGAAAGGGCAGCCCAAGCTATTCTTTTCAAAACTCCGCCATGGCATGGACCACGCCAGGTAAATCCAGTCCCCATTATCTTATCATGGCCAAAAGTTTTCAGTATTTTTTTTAAGTATAAAAACAAATATTATTAAACATTTATGTTTATTTAGCAGAACAATTTATAAGCACTTTTATAGCCACTTCCTCAGAAGTATTTCTTAAGAGAAGAGCTATGTCAGTACCAGCGTCTATCATCCTTAATTGCACAAATAGCTGAGTCCATAGATCAAAGGCCATTCTCAATATGGAGCAGGTACTATATTGACATTCTCCCTTTCCCTCTCCAATATAATGAGATTTAGAATTCATTTGAGTAGATGGCTCATGATAATCCCTTAACAGCCCATTTTGTCCACCCCTCACATCACTCTAATCCTCAACTATAATGGTTAATTTTGTGTGTCAACTTGCCCGGGTTAAGGGATGACCAGACATCTGGTTAAACATTATTTCTGGGTGTGTCTGTGAGGGTGTTTCCAGAAAAGATTAGCATTTGAATTGGTAGGCTGAGTAGAGCAGGTGACCCTCCCCAGTGTGGCTGGGCATCATCCAATCCCTTGAAGGCCTAAGTAGTAGGAAAAGGCAGAAGAAGGCTGAGATCTCTCTCTGCCTGACTGAGTCGGCATATAGATCTGCCCTTAGTGCTTCTGGTTCTCAGGCCTTCAGCCTTGGCCTGGATTCTATATCACCGGTGCTCCAGATCTCAGGCTTTTGAACAACTAGCAGCTTTCCTGGTTCTCCAGCTTGCAAGCGGCAGATCATAGGACTTCTGAGCCTCCATAATCATGTGATGTATACATATATCTCCTATTGGTTTTATTTCTCTGGAGAACTCTAACACACCACAGTTGGGTTTCCACAGTCCTATCTGTTCACTGTGATCCTTCCTTCCATGAATACAGCTGATTGTACTAGAGCTGAGCCAATCATTAAATAAAAATTGGAACTAGATAGATAGATAGCAAAAGACGGGGAGTGAGAAAGAGTGATTTAGAGTCTGTGTGGCTGATTTGTAACAGATACACTCAGTAGCTAGGAGCTGCCACATTCTGTGTGGACTGAGGTGAGCTCTCCAACCAGCTGTAGAGAGAAGAATGTAGCCTATGTAGTGAGAAGCAGAGATGGCAGAAGATAGCCTATGTTCCCGATGATTTTCCTATTCCTAATTACAGGCCCTCCCGGAATTCCTGCCCTTGGATCCTACGATACTCCTTTCTCCATTCTCTTTTACTAAAACTAGCTTGCAGAGATTTGTTACCCTTCAACTGACCAGGAATTTGGGTTTGCCCAGAGTAAACTACTGGGTTTCACTTTGTTGAGGAGTCTCCTTTGCTGCCAGTCCAATCTGGGGAAGACACACTGTCCTGTGACTCGAAGTTCTTTCCACCCACTGTGTGCTCCACTTTCAAGGATTTGGCTATTTCTCTGGTCCTGGTACCTCCTCTCCCCCTTGCCAGCTCCCCCTGGGCCACTAAAGACCTGCCCCAAACCTCAGTGATTGCAGTGCTACTGCCTGGTCCGTGGACTGATCTTTAGGGTGAAGCCTGTCTGATCAAGGGCCACCCATCCGGGATTCCTGGCTGCTGCGCTCCCACTTGAGAAGGAGCTGTTGATCACAGTGAGGAGACCGCCACTCTTCCTACATGCAAGACCTGACCCAAAGGTGATACAGATTTTTCTTCTGACATGATAACTTCTAGGACAGAGCAGGCTGCTGGTCTTTCTAATATTCTTTCCGATTCCTCAAAGCTGTGGGGGGAGCTTGGCAGTGAGAGGTGAGCACCATTCATCACATCTTCCCGTTTCTCTCAAGAGAGCACCTCACTAATGCCCACCCACATAAAAAGGTATAATCGAACACATTAATAATGAAGACTGAATTATGCTCTTTCCCAGGGTTGTAGACACACTGGAAACTGGCACTTTAAGAATAAAAGTGGACAAGTATTACCTCCTGTATCTTGAGTATGTGTGATTATTAGAGTTCATTTTTAATTTTACACATCCATGTGTCTCTCCAGCTGATCATAAATTTGCTAAGCCCTGACATAAAACAATTTTTAGCAAGAGGGTGCATGAGGGAAGTCATATTGGATTATTAAGGCAGTAGTGAGAAACCTAAATATTGCTGTACAGGTCAAAAACGAAGATTTAAAATGAGCAGTTAGATATCCTAAGAGTACTGATTATTGAAATCAAGAAGTTATAAGATCCCATGTGACTTTAAATTACCACTGTTAAACTCTTTCATGAATTTACTGAAACTCCATAAATATGAACATCTTTTAAACAAGGGAAGCTTTTTATGTCTGTCATAAGTTTCAGGGTTTTTTTTCGTTTTATGACCTAAAACACCAACATCAATTTCTGTCCTGTAATAATATGCATTTCCATCCAAACCAGAAAGATATTAAAACAAAAAATACATTATATTCAACATTTAAACATGACTAATTAGCCTCAAATTCCACTTAAGAAAA
Organism: Cynocephalus volans; assembly: GCF_027409185.1. NCBI lineage: Eukaryota > Metazoa > Chordata > Mammalia > Dermoptera > Cynocephalidae > Cynocephalus > Cynocephalus volans. The sequence goes on along the minus strand of NC_084461.1, from coordinate 94,949,159 downwards.
CAGGAAAAATCAGCTGAGGATATGAATAGACAATGTATAGAGGACTAAATACAAATGACTAATAAATACTATATGAAAATATGTTCAGGGGCTGACCATTAGCTCACTTGGAAGAGCAGGGTGTTGGTAACACCAAGGTCACAGGTTCAGATCCCCATATCAGCCAGCCTCCAAAACAACAACAACAACAACAACAAAACAAAACAATTCAACCACTTTAACAAAGATGCAAATTGATTACAACATAGTATCATTATTTCTTCATCATATCACAAAGTTTAAAAAAGATAATGCTTGATGCTGGTAAAGGTACACTGAAATAGTTACTCATATACTGCTGATGGGAGTATAAATTGATGCAGCCTTTCTCAGAATAAATTTGGCAATGGATGTGAAGAATTTTAAACATGTTCATACCCTTTGACTGAGTAATAGGTTACAGCCTATTTAACCAGGATTTACTTTCAGAGATAAGGACAAGTATTCATGCACAAAGATTAAAAGGGCAAAATTTATAAAAGCAAAAAAAAAATTTTATGAAAGAGAAAAATTTATAAAATATTTGTCAGTAATTTTAGTAGCAAGTACCAAACACCTTGACACAAGCTGACTTAAATAAAGAGCAAATTTATCTCACATAACAGGAAGTACAGAGCAGGAGGAGGACTCTAGAGTTGTAATTCAGTGATTCATCAATGTCCTCAAAGAATTAAGTTTCATTCATCTCGTCTGCAATTTTCAGAGCTGGCAGGAAGTAAGATGGCTATACGTTTAGAATTCACAATGTCTAGGAAAAGAAAAGTCTCTCTTCTCTTCTTATTTTTTTTTTTTTTTTTTTTTTTTTTAAAAAGATGACCGATAAGGGGATCTTAACCCTTGACTTGGTGTTGTGAGCACCACGCTCAGCCAGTGAGCGAACCAGCCATCCGTATATGGGATCCGAACCCGGGGCCTTGGTGTTCTCAGCACCACACTCTCCCGAGTGAGCCACGGGCCGGCCCCTCTCTTCTCTTCTTATGACTCTATTGCAGATTTAAGAAAATTTCCCCAAAGTTTTCCATGAGAACTTCCCTTCACATCTTATTGAGTAGAAGAGGTATATGCCATTTTTGAACCAATCACTGGGAAATGGAATTGCCTTACTTTTAGACCAGTCAGGTCCACTCCTGGGATTTGTAGTGGAATCATTCTCTTTGAGACACATGGCTGCTTGGAGGAAGAATACATTCTTAAACAAAATCATGGTTCTTTTTGGAAAATGGAAAGAACAACCAAAAGTGTGCATCACATATCTAAATGAATTAAAATAGCGATTTGCTTAAAGTATGGTAACATTTATGTTGTGGAGTGCATGACTATCTGGTCATTGTAAATGTGTTTAAAGAATGATTAAAACAGGAAAATTTTCATGGTATAATAAATGCTGTCTTAGTCTGCTTGGGTTGCCATAACAAAATACCATAGACTGGGTAGCTTAAACAACAGAAATTTATTTCTCACAGTTCTGGAAGCTGGGATATCTAAGAATAAGGTGCTGGCTGATTCAGTTCCTGCAGAGGGCTCTTTTCCTGGCTTATATGGCTGTCTTCTCACTGTCTTCACACGGAAGAGAGAGAATGCAAGCTCTCTGGTATCTCTTCCTATGAGGGTGCTAATGAAGGCCCCATCCTCTCAAACTCATCTAACCCTAATTACCTCCAGAAGACCCCATCTGCAAATACCATCACATTGAGTGTTAGAGCTTCAACATATGAATGATTTTTTAAATCTTTGCCTTCAATTTAATTTAATTTAATTTTTTTATTTTAATATTTATTTGTACATATTGGCAGAGTACAGTGTGTTGTTTCAATGCATGCATGTACTGCTCAATGATTCACTTAGGGTAGATAGCATAGTTTTGTGCCTATTAGTCCACCCCTTCTCCCTCCTAACCCTCCTCTCCTCCCTGCTTCTGGTAACCATTATTATTCTACTCTCTACTTCTATGAGAACCACTTTTTTTTTAGAGTCCACATATGTGTGAGAACATATGATATTTTTCTTTCTGTGCCTGATTTATTCCACTTAACGTGATGGTTTCCAGTTCCATCCATGTTGCTGCAAATGACAGGATATTATTTTTTTGTATAGCTGAACGCTATTCCATTGTTTATACATATCACAGTTTTTTTATTCATTCATCCATTGATAGACATTTAGGTTGATTCCATCTCTTGGCTATTGTGGATAGCATTGCAATGAACACGGGAGCACAAGTGTCATTTTGATATACTGATTTCATTTCCTTTGGGTATATACCCAGTGGTCGGATAGCTGGGTCATAGGGTAGATTTATTTAGTTCTCTGAGGAACCTCCGTATTGTTTTCCACAGTGCCTGCACCAATTTACGTTGCCACCAGCAACGTAGGTGGGTTCCCCTTTCTCCAATCCTCACCGGCATTTGTTATTTTCTATCTCATTGATAATAGCCATTCTAACCAGGGTGAGATGATATCTCATTGTGGTTTTAATTTACATTTCCCTGATGGTGAGTGACTTCGAGCATTTTTCATGTGCTTGTTGGCCATTTGTATGTCTTCTTTTGAGAAATGTCTGTTCAGGTCCTTTGTCCATTTTTTAATTGGCTTATTTGTTTTTTGGCTGTTGAGTTGTTTGAGTTCCTTATATATTCTGGACATTAGCCTCTTTTCTGATGTGCACTTTGCAAAACACTTTCTCCTATTCTGTAGGTTGTCTCTTGGCTTTGTTGATAGTGTCCCTTGCTGTGCAGAAGCTTTTCAGTCTGATGTAGTCCCATTTGTGTTTTTTTGCTCTAGTTGCCTGTGCATTTGTAGCCTTACTCAATAAAGCACTGCCCACACCCATTTTGTGTAGTGTTTCTTCTGTGTTTTCTTCTAGTAGTTCCGTAGCTTGAGGTCTTAAATTTAGGTCTTTAGTCTATTTTGAGTTGATTTTTGTGTATGGTGAGAGATAGGTGTCTATTTTCAGTCTTCTGCATGTGGATATCCAGTTTTCCCAGCACCACTTATTGAAGAGGCTATCCTTTGCCCACTATATATTTCTGGCACTTTTATCAAAAATTAACAGCTGTAAGTTCACAGGTTTATTTCTGGGCTCTCTATTGTGTTCCATTGGTCTGTCTATTTTTATGCCAGTACCATGCTGTTTTAGTTTCTACAGCTTTATAGTATATTTTGAAGTCAGGAAGTGTGATGCCTGTCAACTTTGTTCTTTTTGTTCAAGATTGTATTAGCTATATGGGGTCTTTTGTGGTTCCATACAATTTTTAAGATCATTTTTTCTATTTCTGTGAAGAATGTTATTGGTGTTTTGATAGGGATTACATTGAATGTGTAGATTGCTTTGGGGAATATGGACATTTTGATGATGCTAATTCTTCCAACTCAAGAACATGGGATATCTTTCTATTTATTTGTGTCCTCTTCAATTTTTTTCACCAATGTTTTATATTTTTTATTGCAGAGATCTTTACCTCCTTGTTAAATTTACTCTTAGGTATTTCATTTTTTTGATAGCTATTGTGAATGGTGTTACTTTCTTGATTTCTCCTTCAGCTATTTCATTGTTGGCATATAGAAAAGCTATTGATTTTTGTGTTCAAGGTAAGAATTTGGGTGAGGATGGGGTGGACAGAAACATTCAGTCCATAACAAAAGTTTTGTTAAAAAAGGGGGAATAGAAAACTACATATACATTATGTCTATATGATACATATGCATATATGTGTTAGTATATACCAAGAGAGAGATCAGAAAGAGATAATAAAATGTTAGCTATGTACATCTCTATGTAATAAGATTATTGTTGATTTTTATCGTCTTCTCTATTCTTTTCTGTATTTTTTTTTCTACTTGGATATATGTAAAAAAAGAATAAAAATCATTTATAAAAATTTCACTCATATTTGAGGTTAATGGCAGCTCTAATTTTAGTTAAAGCTGATCCCCCACCTCTAAATTTCTCACTTTATGGTTCATACTTGTGGGTTGCATCTTCTAAAGACCAACTATGCTGGATTATTTGGTCAACAAGTCTCTAAAGCCACTTTCTTTTGACTGTTTATGCAGTACTCAACTGAATAGCTGTTGTTTTACTACCTGAAGATTCAGCCCACCTTCGATATCAGCACTTGCAATGCTTGTGAAAAACTTTTTGAGGAGTCGATAGCACTGATGGCGGCTGACTACCACTGGGGCTTGATGACGTCTATTTCTAAGAGTACTGTTTGAGGTCTATGGTGAAGTACTTCTTTACAAGTCCATGGCTAAATGGCCCTCTGACTAGCTATTGCCACACTAACATATTTTAACAAGTGGGACCATCCCATTTTCACATTGAGACCAACTCAACCTTTTTATCACCTGCAATCTAAATTGACTACCGGATGAATACTAAAAAGTTCAAGGACTGGAAAAGATGGCTTTTAGGGTTTCCCCCTAAAAGACAGGTAGGGTGACCAAGCATCTCAGTTTGCCTGGGACTAAGAGGCTCCCAGGATGTGGAACTTACAGTGCTATAACCAGAGAACTCTTGGTCTGCCTAGTTAAAGTTGTAAAAACTGCTTAAGCCAAGAGAATCATACGTGGGTATTACTGAAAAATGATTCAGGGAGCTGAAAAACATTTATATTGTTTTTTGTTTCCCTCTGTTTTTTTTTTTTTTTTTTAATTAAAACCTCTCTTGGAGCATTCCAAGCTGTTTCTATTGCACTACTAATGGATGGAATCTTTAGCCACTTTTCAGCCAAAAGTCAAGGGAAGCAGAAGACTCAAGAGGATGGGTGGGGTGGCAGCATCAAGAAACTCTTGTGAGGCAGAGAGAGGTAAAGCCCAGCAGGGAGGGGCTCTTCCTGTTCAGAGGGGTCTCCTACAGAAGCCTTGTCCTTTTGAAAAATTTATTTTTAAAACAATTAAGGATTTGATCCTTTTACAAGGTCTACACCTTAAATTTTTGTTTATCTTTATCCTCACTTTATATTTTCAAGATCTGTTGTCATGACAACATTATGAACCAAGTAGTTCAACCTCTTTAATATTTGTCTGTGTCTGGTATGTTATTAAAAACTGCAAGATTTTCTTTAAAAATCTTGATATTTTCTCTCTCGATCTCCCCAGAAAACATTCTATGGATTTATGCTTATTCCTGACATGAACACCAGAGCCATATTCAATACATAAATAATCTTTAAGAATTTCACCACAGGCCTCATCCTTGTGCATGGAGATTATGTGCAAAACAATACTGTGTTTTCCCAGGATTGTACAAATAGATACATGCTGTGTGGTATGTTATACACTGCCCTATTCTTTTTCACTGAATGTGATTATCAGAAAGGTCAAGAAAAAAACTTAAAATGTAAAAATTTTTATACAGCTAACAATAGCATACAATCAGAAACTTTTAAGAATATGAGAATTAAAAGCATATTTAAAAAATGAATGATTAGTGTATTTTCCAATACTGGATGCTACTGAGAAAAAATATATTTAATACTTGAGTTTAGAGCTCCAATTCAGACAAGTTCCTTGAATACTGTATAAACTACTCTGAATGAATGGCTAAATTCAGACTCTAAGGCCTTTAGGCTAATGAGATGCATTTTCTATTTCCTGAATTAGCATGTGAATACACAGACTTTAGCATTTTAATGATTTTGTGTTCGTTGAATGAGTCAGTTTATTCTTTAGGATGAGTGGCTGGAAAATATGCTTGAGAAATTAGCTGGTATTATTTTTTCTTTTTATTTCTTTCACTCCTTTAACCTCCTTTTAGGCTATGTGTTGATTTGAGGAGATGAAGAATATGTCAGAGACAGAACTATCTTGAGTATCTAGGCAGACTGGCTCATAGGCCACCTAGAAATGAGATTTCTGTGACCCAAACATGGCATAGAAGTAGCAGAGAGCTGTGCTAAGCAGCACAATGCACCACTCGGCTATTGACCTGGTGTGTGGACAATTGATATTCAGAGGGGCCCACCTTGACCCTGGGTGCCTGGAACCATGGCCCAACTGGTGGGAGGTGGGTAGGAGTTAAAATGTGTCCTAGAATTAGAAAGTAAAAATCTCCAAAAAGACTGTTTACATTTTTGGAAGGCCAAGTGAGATGCGAACTGATCAAGATGGCCTCAGTGTTGCCCGCTTTAGACAAGCTTTTTCCTGACTATAGTCTCCTGACCTCCCTTTTTTAGAGTATTTACTTCAGAAAACTTGAAATTGTAAGTTCTTTCTGTGCCTCTTTGAAATGTAAATCTTCTACAACTCGGGAATATCTTTCTCATGGACCAGAGCCATCCCTTTGAAATGTAATCATCAAGAAAGATAGGGCCCCTGTTTCCTAATCTCTGTGGGAGGGTAGGCACCTAACTTGATAAGTGACAATTAGCAAATACCGACCTAATCACATTGATCGACCTCCCCGCAACATCCTCCAGTGTAGTACTTTTCCATTAGCTTACACCGATACTGCTTTTTATTTCGGTGGAGTTGGGCTCAGTCTCTCTCTCTCCCCTATTGCTTTAGTTTCTCTTCCCTATTGCAATAGTCTCAAATAAGGTTTTCCTTGCCTGTTTAACTAGTCTGGTGAAAATTTTCTTTCTCAGGGCTCAAAATCAAGCAATTAAGTTGCCATATAAAATTAAAAATTTTTATTTATTGCAGAGTTTAGTTATTGGCCTGAAATTCTTAACCCTTAAAGACAGAAACATTTCTTCTCTGTAGCTGGCTCCTGAAGTCTTGGACATTTTGCATATTGGAGTCAGGTCCAAAAATAAACTATTTCCTTATAAATCTGCTTCCTTTTTGAAATAATGTTTCATGTTCTTATCATCAGAGATGGTTGCTGGTTTCCCCCCAATTTGATCATTTGTTTTCCCTTCTGGGACACAAAGTTGTTTTGAGGATTGGAAGTGGGATCTGTAAACTGACTAGCACAGAGCCTAGCCCTTGACAGCCATTCAGTGAATGTAGGGAGTTGCATTCTTTCACCAAAAGCCAATACATTTCATAGCCCATAAGTAAAGAAAGGAAAATTCTAAATTTTAGGCTCTGTTTTTTATAGCTTCAGAAGGTGATATAAAATATCTTTTTCAGTTATGAATAACAGAAGAACTAAAATGAAAACATTATAAACAGTAAAGACTTTTAAAATCCTGTACAACAAGAATGACTGGTGTAATAGTTTTCTACTACTGCTGTAAATAATTATCACAAGTACAGTTCTGTGGATCAGAAGTCTGTGCACAACATCGCTCAACTGGGTCTTTTACTCAGGGCCTCACAAAGCTAAAGCCAAGGTATCAGCTGGGGATTGGGCTCTTATCTGGAGGCTTATCTTGAGAAGATTCTGCTTTCAAGTTCATTCAGGTTATTGGCAGAATTCAGTTCCTTGGGGTTATAGGACTGAGGTTCCCATTTCTTTGACACAGTCCCCTTCACCTTCAAGCTAACAATGACACATTGAATCCTTTTCATTCTCCTTTTCATTCTTCAAATATCTGATTTTATCTTCTACTGACAGTTGGAGAAATATCTCTGCTTTTAAGAACTCATGTGATTACATCAGGCCCACCCAGATAATCCAGTATAATTCTTTTACTCTAAGTCACCTGATTAGTAACTTTAGTTACATCTGCAGTGTCCATTCGGCCTACATGTAAAGTAACATATTCACAGTAACACCACAGGGTTGAAGTCATAGGGGCCAAAATTCTGCCTACCACAGATGGGGATGAAATATAATTTGGAGGTGGAAGTAGAAATATTTGCTTCAAAAGGTTTTTAACTTCTTATCTAATGAGACATTTATCTCTTAGTTAGAAATTTCCTTAAGGCCACAACTTTTTCCTTGAGGACTTTTATTCATTAGTCTGCAAGTATCCCACTTGAGGTCTTTGAGTGTGCAGAGAGGGGAAAAACAACTATACTCAAGAAAAAAATTTTAATGTGGTAATGAGAATTGTGGTTTGCAAGGCAAGACATAATGAATTAAGTGGGAATTTGTGAGTGTGGAAGTCATTTTTTCCATCCTTCTTCCATATGGTTGTGCTGGCATGAACAGGAGCAGAAGTGAAGAGGAAAGTGATCTGGGACTTGGGGACACTTATAATACGTGAGGAGGCAAAATGAGAAATGTGTTATATTAAAAAAGGTAAAATAGCAAAGAAGACCCAGAAAGTCCTAAGTAGAAAAGGGACAAATAAAGGCAGAAACAGTGTTAGAACCACACAGTGTCACTGACTAGCAAAACTCTCTGGAAAAAAATTATTGAGATATGAGTATTTTAAAAAGAAACCATTTTCATGAAAAAACATCGTCTCACTACCTAGAATCACCCCTATAATTTCCTAATGATTTTCAAACACATATCAAGATCCTCGTCAAGGACAATGTATACATACATACACACACACATACATGGGCGGGGGGGTGTTGTTATTTTTAGGAGGAAAAAACCCAAGTGAAAACTGAGTGGACAGCTTGATGTCTTAGGAAAATACACTAAACCAAAGGGCCTTTTGGAATGTGTTCCATTTTTTCTCATAAGCCTAGGAACTCTGCAAAAACAATCCACAACAACTGTAGAAAAGGCACATTTTATCCTGCTGTTTCTTCTAGCAGATGCTGATTTGGATCTTTAGTGAGGGACAAGTTTGCATTCATGATCCAAATTTTAAATCCTCTAGGTTATTGTGTAAGATTAGTAGATTTGGTTTTTCATTGCCTTGATCAGCTAAAACAATTGTGCCCTCTAGCCTATGAGATCTGTACTGCAGAGGCCACTTTAACAGCATTTGCTTCAGCTTGATCCTCCTTAATTTAGGTTCTCTAAATCAAAGTCATCAAAAATGTGGTACAGATTCACAAAGACCCCTCTAGGTGTAAGTAAAGCCATTAATTTCATTTTGGTGCATAAACATGGCTATTGTGGAGTTCATTTGCCCTCTTAGCTCCACCAGAAAGAAAATAATTATGCTACACTTTTGACCCCATATTTTAAAAACTTTACATTTCATAGGAAAATATTACCTAAAATGTTGTTCAGTAGGAAAAGTTATCCATCATTTCTGAATAAAGGCACGTGACTAAAGTTATAGTGGTAAATTATTATTATTATTATTATTATTATTATTTTTTTTTTTTAAAAGATGACCGGTAAGGGGATCTCAACCCTTGACTTGGTGCTGTGAGCACCACGCTCAGCCAGTGAGCGAACCGGCCATCCGTATATGGGATCCGAACCCGGGGCCTTGGTGTTCTCAGCACCACACTCTCCCGAGTGAGCCACGGGCCGGCCCCATATAGTGGTAAATTATTAGAGCTGTCACCCTGACCCTCACTAACCATCTGACATTTAGGATACTGATTTTTAAAATGCTATATTTTTGTCAGTTAAAACCACCTCAGCATCTTTAAAAAAAATGCTTTGATTTGATCTATCTCTAATTCTTTGAGGAAATCAAACTGGGAATTCTGAGAACACATTCTGTTTGTTTATTTGTTCCTTTTACCCCTTCGTGTCCTGTCTGTGTACTAGAGCATACCTCACCTGGAAAAGAACTCATCAGCAGTTCTCAAGAATGGAGGTTTCAATGTCTCCATCATGGGCCACCTTTTCACAGAATTTCATTCTTTCCCTTTTTTATTTTGAATAGTGCACACATTTGAACACACTAACAACATTCTGGCCAAGTCTGCTGTATAGAGCTGGAATTCAGATTTGTTGTCAGGTTATTTAAAATACCTTTCTACTGAGATTGGATCACTGCTAATTGCTCTAATCAACTGTAATACATGGTTAAGAGAGAAAAAATATTGAGAAGAGACCTTAGTCAATTTGATTTTCTTTCATGGACAAAGACAAATGACTGGTTTATTTTAGTTAGGGAGATCAAGGAAGGAAGAGGAAGTCACATTAATGATTAAACATTTCCAGCAATCAGTTTCTGGGTCTTTAAACCCAAATGACTGATCTCATTTGGTTATTTTAAAGGCTACTTGGAAATAAAATGGGAAGCATTGGAGATACCTTCTCTGGTATACAGAGGATTGGATTCATAGTAACGACCATGTATTCCTGAGCATTTTGTGTCATACAAACTCCTGTATGTGACATCTACACCAGAGAACAAATAAGCAAACAAAATCACCATGGAGCTTTAAAAAGCTCAAGCCATCTTGGAGCTTTGAAAGATTTTGTCATTTCAGAAGCAGAGGAATGGGATGCTCTCAGTAGCAAGGGCAGCTTAATGTATCCCTCAAGGCCCCAGATAACTACCTTCCCATGACTTAATGATTCTTAAAATTTCTTTTTCTTTTTTTTTTTAACATTGCCTAAAATTCTCATCAAAGAGAAATTCATTTGGTTTATTAATATCAAAACCTCTTACAGGGATAGCAAACACCTCTGGGATTGTTGAAATCATCTCTGTCATTCACAAACATACACATATAACCAGGCGAGATTGTTTTAATACTTTTTTGGGACAAGGAAGAATATTTTTCTCAAATTTAAAAAATTATATTACGTAATAGTAAATCTGGTATCAGTCATGGTTAGAAGTTCTTCTCTAGATAATAGAGAAAAATAGAACTCTGTTATAGTAGAATCCCAAGTAGCTTGTGCTATCCAAAAAACTCAGGGAGGAGAGCCTGGTGTTTAGCTCATTAGAGTTGCATTGAGGTCCTTATTATTTGCACTTACATAGTGTTCTGCTGGTTGTGGCACCTGACCCTGCTGCACCCATGTCAGCCACCAGGACTTTTGAGGAGACTCTGAAGGCAGAGGCACTCTGGTATCCTAGCACCAGTCCAATCAGACATCCTTTAGAGTCACTGTATGGGAGAAGGCACAGTTGTCAACCACCAGAACCCACCACCCCTCCACTTCTTCTAGGCTCTGGAGGGCATCCATAGACATAGCTGGATTCTCTCCTCTCTTTCAATTAACAGAGCTCTCCCTCTCTATACAATCCTGCTTTTAAAAGAGAGAAAGAGAGAGAGAGAGAGAGAGAGAGAGAGAGAGAGAAAAGAGGCCATGGAAAACAAAAACTTCTTGACTTGAGCAAAGAAAAGCTCCAGATTTCCAGGATACTTGCCCTTTTAAGAAAGGAAAGGTAAAAGCCTCTTTTACTGAGAGCCTTTCTGTTCAGGTGATCTATTGCTACGCAACAAACCAACAAACCACACCGAGCTGGCTCAAAACAATTGCAATTATTTATTTTGTATTTAAATATGGAGGTTGACAGGACTCAGCTAGGCAGTTTTCACCTGGTGTCTCTAATGTGGTTGCAGTGAAAAGGTGGCTGGGCCTGGGGTCATCTTGAAGGCTTTTCCACTCGTATATGATACCTGGACTGAGGATATACTCCAACACCTGGGACTGGAACAGCTCAGTCTTCTTGGGTCTCTCTTCTTCCGTGTTGCCTTTCCGTGTCATCTCAAGGAAGCCTTGGGGCAGCAGGACTTCTTACCAGGTGGCCAAAGGCTCTGAGAATGAGTAGAGTGAGTATCCCCAGAGACACCAGCAGAGGCTGCCTGGGCATTTCTAGCCTAGCCTTGGCAGTGACTCAGTGTCACTTCCACTGTATTCTCTTCATTGAGGCAGTCAAAAAGATCCACTCAGTTCCATGAGGTGGGGCCATAGACTTCACCTCTTGATGGGAAGAGTGTGAAAAAATTTGTTGACATGTTGTAAAACCACCACAAAAGCTTGTAAGAAAGAAGGAGGAAAGAAGGAGAAAAAGAAGAAATTTTTTGTTTCTCATTTAGGTTCTCCTTTTCCCTTCTACCCACCCATGACCACCAGGCTGCTGCAAACTATCTAACTGGCTTGGAAACTCTCCATAGAGCTCTTTTGCTCTCAGTTTTGGTCCCATTGTCCCAAATCCTGATTACGTCTCTCCACCATGCCCCTTTAGACTAAAGCTGTGTTGGTTCTGTTTCTGATCACTCTTTGCAGTTCTGCGTAATGGAACCCATGGGAAAGCGATACCATTTCTGCCCTGGCCAGATCATTGGGGAACTAGGTTGTAGCCAGGGCAAGAAACAGCTTCAGTTTTCTAGGAGGCAGACTTGGGAAATGCTGGAGGCACTGAGGTTTGGAAAGGTGTACGTACGGAAGTAGCACTCTTTACCTCAACAGTTCTCTGGATGTCCTGCTCTGTGACTAAGAGTTGGAAAGAATTTCTCTGTGCTTCCTGTCATTCTTCTTGGAATCTCATTGTCCTCTGCTAGGACACAGAATACAGACTGACACTACTGGCCATGACTGTGGCTCCATATGGGTTACCTCTGAGCCTCCACTCTCACTTATAAAATGGGTAGACTTGCAGAATTAGGTATCTAAAGCTCCTACTGCGATAATGGCCTGACCCATATCGGTTCTGTGGCACTATTTTCTCTTTAGCATGATGTACCCTAAGCTCTGACCTACCCACTTACCAAATAAATGGAATCATAAACCCACTGTAAATTGGTTATTCCTTATAATAACTGAGGGCTCACCACATTAATACTGATTCAGGATCAACTTGCAGAAAAAATTATTTCTGGCACTTCTATGAACTATTTTTTTTAAACAATTCACAAAATTTTGGCAGATTTAATTCATTTTAGGCTTTAAAAATATTATTTTAATAAAATTCCTCCTCAAAGAAGTGCTTATTCATTACACATAATTCAGTGAATTATTTCTTTCAGCCTCAATAGGAAAAACATCAGGAAGGAAATTCTGCTTCTTCTTCTGTGTATAATGAATCTTTTCACGTTCTTCTAGTTAACATCTTAAAATATAAAAATGAATGACATCCTGAAACATGCTTCCAATATTCGTCTGTGATATTGTGTGGTTAATAGTCCAGTCTCACATTTGCACAGGGCCAGCTGTCAAAGACGGCACTGCAGGGAATCTGCTATAATTTTAAGACATGTTGCAGAGTCACATATGTCCATAAATCTAAACTCACTAGAATGCTTATGGGGACATAACATCATTAGATTTGAAAATAAATCCTTTATTGCCTTCATTTTGAACTTCACCCTTTACTTGATTCAAATTATCTTCATTAGATAATGGACGAGGGGCCTCATAATGAGTGAACAAATTTCCAGGAGCTATCTCATTTGCAAAACTTTTTAAAATTCTTGTCAGAGTTCATTTTGGACGTCAAGAAAAACCTCCCTGACCTAGCTAATGTCTGGGATATATCACAGTTAACATGTAATGAGATCAATACTCAAAACCATAAATTCATTTAATAAGTGCAAATTAAGAAATTTGAAATCCACATAGATCACCAACCATAAAAATGTAGTGTCCTCATCCCACATACAGCAAAGATTGGCCAGTCTACCTACAAAGCTGTCTCTACCTGCTTGCTAAAAACCATTTTTTACTCATATATAAAATAGCCTTGAAGTTTGTTTAAAGAGAGGGAAAAAAATGGAATTCAGGTCAAATGCTTCCTCCTCGGTTCCTAAAAAGTCAATGCAGTTACTATTAATTTATTTAATGACCTCGGATTATAACCATATAAGCCATAGCCTCCTTTCTTCGATTTACTCCCTTCTTTATACTAAAAATAAGAATAAAATTTTAAATAAGTACACATTCTTAAAAGTAAGTAGAAAATAATATTTAAATGAGATTTAAACATTCGTGCAGCATCCCTCAATCCCATTCTCAAACCTCTTTCCAAAACAATACACTGAATTCAGCAGTTGTGTGTGTGTGCATGTGGGAGGAACATAACATTTCGTATTTCTCCACAAGTATATAAAATGCTAAATGAAAGCTAAATCCCAGAAAGGTGTTAGGTATTGGGGATACAGTAGAGAACAAGGCAGATGTGATCCCTGTTTTCATGGAACATAAAGTAAAATGCGGTGTTAGTTTGAGACCTCTAAGAAATAGTTGCCAAGACAGGATTATATATGCAAGAGATTTATTGAGGGAAATACCTGTGAAAGATAAAAGAGCTGGAGTAGGCAAGGAGAGCCTTTAGATCATATTGCAGGTATGGTACCTGTGAAAGGAAAGAAGGAAGGAAAGCTTAGACGGGAAGAGTCACAGAGCATAGTGCAGTTCTAAGAAAATCTCAGCTGTACTAATGCAACATCAGCAAGCACAAGTTGCCCATTAGAAGAATCCTGTTGCTGTAGACTGAATATCTGTGTTCCTCCCAAATTCATATGTTGAAATCCTAATCCCCAAGGTGATGGTATTAGGAGGCAGGGCCTTTGGTAGGTGATTAGGTCACAAGGAGGAGCCCTAATGAATAGGTTTAATTCCCTTTTAAAAGAAACTCTGGAGAGTTCACTTGCCCCTTCTGCCATGTGAGGACACAGTGAGAAGCAGGAAGTGGGCCAAATACAACATCTGCCAGTGCCTTGATCTTGGACTTCTAGCCTCCAGAACTGTGAGAAGTAAATTTCTGTTGTCTATAAGCTACCTAGTCTATAGCATTGCATTATAGTAGCCCAAACAGATTAAGACAGAAAACTGAGAAGTAGGGGTGCTGCTGTAATAAATACCTAAAAATATGGAAGTGGCTTTGGAACTGGGCACTGGGTAGAGGCTGGAAGAATTCTGAGGTACATGCTAGAAAAAGCTTACATTGCAATGAACAGATCTTTAAAGGCAATTCTGGTGAAGGCTCAGAAAGAAAAGAGGAGAGCTGTAGAGAAAATTGACCTAAGAGGTCATGAACAGAAAGTTGGTAGAAATATGAATGGTAAAGCCTATTCTGATGAGGCCTCAGATGGAAAGGAGGAATTTGTTATTGGACAATGGAGGAAAGGCCATCCTTGTTATAAAATGGCAAAGATCATAGCTGAATTGTGCTCATGTGTGTGTTTTGTGTTTTGTAGAAGGCACATCTGTCATAGGGGTCTCACATACAGTCATAAGTGTGATCTGGAAAGAGAGATTCTGGTGCAACTGTGGTGGAGGTCTAGGCTACCTGCTCTTGCAGCTTACTTTTGCCCTCTGGTCTTGCTTCTGGCTGTGTATGTTAAACAGCACCAGCCAATTTTGCCCCCTTGGTGTGCATGCGCCATTAATTTTCTCCACAACTTCCTAGAGTCAAGCATCCTTGGCTGCCCCTTCATCCTTGCTGGTCATTGTGATAATTGTTGCCTTCTGGCCTTTAGTGATTAAACACCACTTCTTGGCTCTATTATTTTACTTCATCGTGAGTCCAGCTCTGTGATCACCTCTCCTACCATGATCCCTGGCCTACAGAGGAGGCCACCTCTGAACTTCTGAATGTTACTTGTTCCCCTCTCACCAACACATTCCTGATGGCCATGGTGAGTGGTGTATTCTCTGGGCTTCTCCATGGAATATAATCCTGTAGTAGGTCTTCTGATTTCATGTAACACATCTACTCTACAGTCTTTTTATTTCTACAGTCTTTTTATTCCTTTCTCTACCATGTGTAGGGCAACTTAAACATTTCCACTTTGCCTAGCATGAGACATTATATTTTCCAGACTTCTAAAACCCACCCTAGCTGAAAGTTTGTTCTGTCCCCTTGGGTCCTTGCCAGGGTGGTAAATCCCATGTCCTGAGAAAGTGTCACAAGTTATTGAATTTTTGCTTGCCCAGTTTCATGATCTGACTCCCTTGATCAACCACTTTCAAAATTCAACCCCAGGGGTGTTCCTCTAGCTTGTGTATATACATGCTGGCTAATTTTTGCAGCTCCTTCAACAGAAATCTCCTTCCTTTTTTCTTAGGTCCAGCATGTCCCCAGCAGCCAGGTTATGTGGGAATTTAACCCTAGTTATCCTGGCAGCCAGGCAGAATTAGCTCCTGGGGGGCAGGAGTGATGGTTGTGGTGGTGTTGTTCCTATTACTTTATGAAGGAAAGACCTCCACAGAATCTTCCCTGTAGGGTTGCTAGCTCTTCTTCTGGAGAGGTGGGCCACCTCTCCAAGCTCTGAGATTTCAGGGGGCTCTACAGAGTTAAAATTTATAAGATCATGTGCCCAGATGTCACCATTTTATGTTTCAGAGTCCCAGGTTTTCCTAACTTTAGACCTTACCTTAGCAAACAGTCCTGCTTTGGCTGAGCATTTAGATAACTCTGGAGTTGGGCAACCTCAACTATCAGATCATTATTTTGCTCCTCAGCTGTGATCGCTCTATCACTGCAGGAGATAAAGGCCCTCTTTGTAGACTACCTCTTAAACTCTCACCCATAGCCTTTAACTGTTTGTTAATGGCTCTCATTTCTCATTATCCCTCAGTGGGGCTTCAATACAATTTAGTCATAATCAGCCAACTTCATTGTAGGCTTTGTTCACCTCATATTTTTCAAATACCCAAATCATCTCACTGATAGGAGCATTCCCCTTCACTGGATGTTTATGTCATCACCTTCCCAATGTCAGCCCAAACCACCTTTCTAATCTCATCTCCTGCCATCCACCTTCTCCCACAACCACTTTGGGCTTACTGTTCTCCAAACATTTTTTGCTATATCCAGCCTACAAGCCTTTGCCTATGGTGTTGAATCTGCCTACAGTTTTTCACTGTTCTTCACCTCTTACGACCCATTATTCAAGGGTCAGCTTAAGCATCATCTCCTTGAAGAATCATAAAGTGGGCATGCATTTGCTTTAGGGTCAAATAGTCCTGGGTCATAATCTCAGCTCTGCCACTTACTGCTGCAAGAATCAACAGCTTTCTCAGGATGTAAACCCTTCTGTGAGTGCTCAAATTGCAGGCATAATGAGTTTCCTGGTAAGCCCAGGGTGCAGATCCAGGCAATGGTAAGGATGTTATAAGGAGCGTAGATTGGTTGCAAATGGTAGCTGGACTGAAGTTTGGGCCTTTTAAAATGTATCCATGGACTTGTAGAGGCCAAATTACCTCTGCAGGCCTTGGGAAGCCTCAGACAATCAGAATAGTTGAGGGAGTGATTGCTGGAGTGGTGAAATGTGAAGCAGATGAACTTAGTGGTTAAGACTTTTGGAGCCAGAATGGACCTAGATTCAAATCCTGACTCTGCTACTCAGCTGAATGACTGTGGGAAGTTGATTTAAGCTCTCTAAACCTCGGTTGCCTGGAAACAGTAAGACTAGCTTGCAGCATGGTAGTGAAGGCTGACTGAGAGAGTTCACAGGAAGCATCTGGTATGCTGCTTACAAGATTATGGGAGCTGAATGAAATGTAGAAAGGACATTGATTAGTTCACATTCTCATGCCAGGTGAGGGCCTGTCTTTAGGAGAGAGGACCTGCCATGATGGTGAAAGGGATCTCCTGAGTGGGTTACATGCCTGATAAGTCCAGCTGGCCTCCTTTGTCTCTAAAGCTCTTTGCTCAAGATACAGTAACCAAAACAGCATGGTACTGGCATAAAAACAGACACATAGACCAACGGAACAGAATAGAGAGCCCAGAAATAAATACACACAATTACAGCCAATGGATTACAGCCAATAGATTTTTGACAAAAATACCCAGAATACACAATGGGTAAAGGACAGTCTGTTCAATAAGTGGTGTTTGAAAAACTGGATATCTATATCCAGAAGAATGAAATTAGACCCTTTTCTCACATACAAAAATTAGACCCTTTTCTCATATATAAAAATCCACTCAAAATTGGTTAAATACTTAAATATAAGACCCGAAACTATGAAACCATTAGAAGAAAACATACAGGGAAGCTCCATGACATTGGTCTGAGCAATAATTTTTGGGGGTAGGACCTCAAAAGCACAGGCTACAAAAGCAAAAATAGACAAATGGAATTATATCAAACTAAAAAGCTTATCCACAGCAAAGAAAACAATTAAAAGAGCGAAAGACAACCTATGGAATGGGAGAAAATAATTGCAAGCATACATCTCATAAGGGGTTAATACCCCAAATATAAAAAGAACTCAAACAATTCAATAGCAAGAAACAAATAATCTGATTTAAAAATGGACAAAAGGCCAGAATAGACATTTCTCAAAAGGAGACGTGCAAATGGACAACAGATACATAAAAAAATGCTCAACATCAATAATCATCAAGGAAATGCTAATCAAAACAAATGATAATCAAAACAAAATAACACCTCACTCCTGTTAGAATGGCTACTATCAAAAAGACAAAAGATAACTGTTAGTGAGGATGTGAAGAAAAGGTTAACCCTAGTACATTGTTGATCAGAATGTAAATTGGTACAGCCATTAGAGAAAACGGAATGGAGGTTCCTCAAAAAATTAAAAATGGAACTACTACATAATCCAGCAACCCCACTACTGGGTTTATATCCAAAGGAAATGAAATCAGTATGTTGAAGAGATATCTGCACTCCCATGTTTCTTGCAGCACTATTCACAATAGCCAAGATATTAAATCAATCTAAGTGTCTACCAAAGAATGAATAAATACAGAAAATGTAGTACAATATAAACACAATGGAATACTATTCAAACATAAAAAAGAAGAAAATCCTGCCCTTTGCAACAACATGGGTGAACTTGGAGGACATTATGTTAGGTGAAATAAGCCAGTCACAGAAAGACAAATACAGCATTATCTTACTTATATGTGAAACCTATGAAAGTTGATCTCATAGAAATAGGAAGTAGAATGGTGGTTACCAGAAGCTGTGGTGGGTGGGGGTGGGGGGTTGGGAAAGTGTTGATCAAAGGATACAAAATGAGACAGGAGTGGTAAGTTCAAGAGATCAATTGTACATCACGGTGACCACAGTTATTGATGGTATATCATATTCTAGAAAAACACCAAGAGAGTGGATGTTAAGTTTTCTCACCACGAAATTGATAGCTATGTGAGGTAACACATATGTTAATTAGCTAAATTTAACCATTTTGTAATGTACATATACTTTGAAACATCATGTTGTACATGATAAATACATGCAATTTTATCTGTCACTTAAAAAATAAATTTGAAAAAAAAAAACCTAAAAAAATTTAAAGCTCTTTGCTCTTCCTTCTCTGTTGACTCTTCCCCTCTGTGTATTTGTTACTCTGTTTCTGCCCAGGTTACTGAGCACAGTTCTCCCCATCTTGTACCCGATGCTTTGCATTTCATTTACTCCCTCACTTTGTCAGCGTTTACCCGTTCTGCCTCCCCTTGATTAGGACCTTGCTGAGGATCCCCTAATTAATATGACGAAGCA
The DNA here is from genome assembly GCF_027409185.1 of Cynocephalus volans. NCBI lineage: Eukaryota > Metazoa > Chordata > Mammalia > Dermoptera > Cynocephalidae > Cynocephalus > Cynocephalus volans. The sequence continues at coordinate 94,929,986 of NC_084461.1, read as the reverse complement.
ATTAAGGACAGGGTATTCATGGCAGATAATGTTGCATTCCTCCTAGGGAATCTGCTGTACTTTAATAGGAGTCTCCTTAACTTGATGCAAGGGAGTGACTAATGGGCTCATTTCAGGACCATTGCGAAGCCAACATCACCGGGACAACAACTTACATAAAATCTGGTTGGAGGATCGAACAGGAGAGTGAGCTCCAGACTGGCTGAGAGCAGGGCTCTACTGTCCCTTAAATCTGGTTCACACTGCTGAGGGAACAGAGCTGCTTGAAGGAGCACACCAAGCTGAACTGTGCAGGGAGAAGGCCCAGACAGGTGCATTTCTGAGCCACTGCTTTGAATCAGACCTCAGACTCTCTTGCCTGGACTAGTGCAGAAGCCTCTTCTCTGGTCTCCCTGCCTCCTTGAACAGGTCTCTTTCTAGTCTTCCTGCCACACCACCGCAGGGGTATCTTTAGAAGATACCATTCTTAGGATGTCATCCTCTTGTTTAAAATCTTCTGTTGGGTCTCCTTTACCTTGATGGTAAAGTCTGAACTCCTCTGCCCAATATACAAGGCCCTCCTGCCTGGCCTCTGCTTCCTCCTACAGGCTCAGCTCCTGCCACTCCATCACACACATACTCCATAATGATGGAATGGCTTACTGTTCCCTAAAGCCCTCTGGACCTAGTATTCCCAACATCCGGATTGTCCCCCTCATCACCCCGCCCCCACACCCCCATCTCCTCATTCTCTCCTCCCTTGATTGTGCCCTGGACCCCTGTTCATTTTCCGGGACCCATCTGTTATCACATCTTGGTGATATCTTCAGTACCCCTCCACCCTCCCTTCACCCTGGCAAAGTGAGCTGTTTTCTTTTTGTCCCTACCAAGCATGCCTCTTTTACAATATTTTCACTTTAAAAAATAACATTCCATCCCATTGTTGGTGAAAGCTCCTGGAGCATTTGAAGCATGTCCTGTTTGAATACTCAGCTTCAGAGATTCAAGGTGATCAATAAATGTATTCTGAGTGAAATGAATAAGGGTATGAATGACAAGAATTTAATCTGCCTTTTTGTATCCACCACATATTGTTGGGCAATTTATTTAATCTCTCAGTACCTCCATTTCCTATTTTGGCAAATGGAAATAAAATACCTACCTATGAGGATGGATATGAGATTTTATGAAGTGTCCTGCCCCATGCTGGGCACAGAATTGATTGTCACGTTGGGCTGGGGCCTCCATTTTCACCCACTTAGTGTATATCTGAGTTGAGTTATGGTACCTTTGAAGATACATCCCAAGAGTCAAAGGAGAAATCAAGAAACTGAGGGCCAAAAGCAGTATTTGCTGAGCTCCTCCCATGTGCCTAGCCTGTGCTTGGCATTTTACACACTGTTCCCAAGGCCCTTTATTCCACCTTGGGTGTCTGATTTGCTGTCTTTCCTAACTGCACATAGTTGGAGAGTAATAGTGGTTGCCTAACAAATATTTTAATTTAAATGAATTGAATAGAATTTTTTCTATATTCATTCATAGTTTGAGGACCATTTTCTTCTGCTGTACCTCCTCAGTAATTAAGTTACAGATTTTTCTTGAACAAGTACCATTATGCTGACAGATTTATAAGTTGTTGCTGCTGATTACTTGAAAGAGACTAGCCCTTTAAACTGGAATAAATGTGTTTGGCTCCCAGTTCTTGTCAGCTTCATGAGTAAACAGTTCAAAGAAATAAATCTCTACTGGAAATTGATGTTTTCTCTGCCAACAACAAGGTGGGGGAGGGGAGAGATTCCTATATGTCTATAGATAATACAGGGAGATAAATATCTCTCCAATTTGATAGCTATTCAAAGCACACTACCAGCCTAGTAAGCTGAAATAGCCTATTTGTTAAATGCTAGAAGAATCAAGTAACTCCAAGACATTCAAATTGTTACTGAATGTCAATCTTTGAAATGTATTGTCTGCTCAAATACATTGAGAAGCAAATCTTTCTGGATATAAAAGTAAAAATACTACAGAGAGCTCTTGGTAACTGAACACTTCTACAGCAAATGGAGGTGACAACAAAACATCACTTCTTTGGCCTTGTGCAAAGTCAGTCTGTCATACCTGGGCAAGACTATTCCAGTCTTTCACTACCAGATCTGAATTGTATGTATGCTGTTATTTACTGCTTACAGAATGTTTTCTGTTAAGAAATGTATACCTCAAAGGATACCTACATGATGGTATTTTGCTGATGTATAATTTGCATGTGTTTATTTATGATTAAGCAATTATTTATAGAGTGTCTAGTATGTGCCAGATAAGGCTTTAGGCACTGGGGATGTAGCAGAAAACAAGACAATGTCTACTTTCATGGAATTTACATTCTGGAAACTAGGGGTACATGACTATAAATTGATGAACAAGAAAAATATCAGAGAGTGAAAATATATGCACAGGGAACATAGAAGTCTCTACAGTGAGAATGGGCTTGGTGTGCTGACGGAGCAGAAGGCAGGTCAATGTGGTTGGAATGAGGTGATAAGTGCAGTGGTAGGTGGCAAGGTGGAACGTCAGATTTGGAAAGTCTAGATACTGGGTTTGGTTTTTCTTGTCAGTGCAATGGGAAGCTGTTGGAGGGGTTTTAACCGGAGCAGTGACAGAATCTGAAGAACACTTAGAAATGTGGGTGAACAAATTCCAGTGAGTCAAGAGTGGAAGCAATATTTCCAGTTAGAGGGTATGGTTCTGGGTCAGGAAAAACATGATGGTGGATTCATCAACTCCTCTGCTGGATATATCTATCTAAAGGAAAGGAAATGAGAATGTCAGAGGAGTACCAGCACCCCCATGTTTATTGCAGCATTATTCACAATAACCAAAATACAGAATCAACCTAAGTGTCCATCAGCTGTTGATTGGATAAGGAAAATGTGGTGTGTATACACAATGGAATACCACTCAACTATAAAAAGGAATGAAATCCTGTCATTCATAGCAACATGGATGAGCCTGGAGGACATCATGTTAAGTAAAATAAGCCAAAGAAAGATAGATACTACATGTTTTCACTCATATATGGAAGCTACAAAAATGTTGATTTTATAGAAGTAGAGAGTAGAATAGTAGTTACTAGAGGCTGAGAAGGGTAGAGGGTAGAGAGAGGTAGGGAGAGGTTGGCCAACAAAATTTCAGGCCTGGGAATAAGAAACAATCCCAAAGCTGCCAAAGAGGTGAAAAGAACTAGAACATCTCATCCTTTTGACATTTAAATACTAAAGGTAAGTCAAGCATTATGATTTATAGTTTAATACTCTCATTTAATCTTCATTACAACCTTATGAAATAGATATTATAATTATTCCTATTTTATGAGATAAGGAAATTAAGGCTTAGAGGCCCAAAGTCACACAGCTAATAAAGGGAGTAGTTATAATTTGTTACCCAGGTCTATTTCTACCCAGACCAGTGAATTTAGCCTCCAACCTAACTTGTTTTCCAAGAATGAAATATATGAGAGATTTGCTATAAATACATGGGAAATTTTCTTCCCTTACTAAGGGCTCTAGATTCTACCACTGAATAATGTCAGGGTCAGGAGCACATAGCATGGATCTGGCCACGACTTTGGAATAGGGTGTGACAAAGAGGACCAAGGAACTGCCAGATGGATTGTATGTTTTTCATAAGCTCTAGCCTTGGTGCAGGCATCTGGCCAAGCTCTTACAGGACAGTCTTCATGAGTCAAAAGGAGCTGACCAACCTGAGTTTGTGTGCCAGTTTTAAAATCCCATTGATTCTATTTCAGTCCTTCAGAACCTTGTAGCCCTTTTTCTACAGTCTCTTTCAATACCCTAGTTTATGCCCTTATCACCTGGTGCCTAATCAGAATAATAATATTAGTAGTGCTTTATAATTTACAAAACACCTTTTCTCATTCATTACATCAACTCTCACAATATTGTGAAATAGATATCACCATATTTTGCTGGTTTGTTGATACATATATATAATTATAATATATTTTTACATTTTAACATATTAGAAATTGGATTGGGTCTTACATATGATGGCAACTTACAATTGCTATTGGCCAGATGGCAGCTGTAGTGTATTTGTCATTGCCTGTATTAGCTCAGTCTGACATATTTTTCCTGGTGGTATGAATGGAACTCACTATTCTCAACTACTAGCTCTCAGCAGACTGTTTAAGGAAGGAATATGGGTTCTCGTCATTGCCTAAAAACCTTTCATAAACACCGTGGGATGTTTTCCAGGAACAAAACTTTCAGAATGAATGGGGCTTGAAAATAATCACACAGACAATAGTGGAGCCCTCTAAAAAAATGATGCATCACAATGCGTCTATGGCACAGAGGATGATGATGTATAGATAAAACATGGATGTAGACTATGCTGAATCAAAGAAAGAGACAGGGAAATTGCACTGTTAAGAAGTTCTAGTAATACCTTAACCCAGAGATTCTCAGACTTCCCTGGTTCACAACTCATCCAGGGTCTCAGTTCTTTTTCACAGCATCCCTAGGCCAAAAAGATATATCTAACAGTCCATTTATCACATAGTTAGGTCCAAAAACTGAGTAGCCATTTGAAAAAAAATTTTTATTTCATTCTTGAATAGCTAGAATTACCTGCTAATGGGATGAGTGTGCTTTTTGGGAACTGTACAACTTCCCAAACCTTGGAATCAAAGTGGACACTGCCACTCTCTTTCCTGTTCCACATTATTTTGCAGTACTTGCTTTTTTTATCACAGCAATTTCCAATAACTCAGCTTCCCAAAATATGATGTTATCAAAAGGAATGTGGTCTGATTTAATGTTGAAATTGTGACTAACCTTGAGCTAGAAGTTTGTACCATATCTGACAGGTGTCAAATATCACTGTGTTTAAAAATATACACTATCCTACAGCACCCCAGTTAGCTCCCTGTGGCGCCTTTAGGTGCCAGAGTGCACGGTCTGGGAACCATGGTCTCAACCAATCTATTTTGCTTATAGTTTACTTTTATGAATGTGTAAGAGTAATACATGATAAAAAATCAATATCTAAATAAGTATTAAACAGTAATTTAATAAGTATAAAACTCCAAAGTGATAGACATTATTTTGTCATAGATTTACTGACAGAAATTTTTCTTTCTTTGTACACATAAGTGCTTCTTTTAAATGATGGCATGTAAGATTCTATTTTATCAATCAAGCTAGTAAGTCATTATATTCCGAATTAATCTCTGCCTCTAGGCACTTATGCTCTGTTTTGTTGCCAGATCAGTTGCCCTAACTCATAATTTTCATTATGTTTCTTCCCTTTTAACAAAATATTCAATAAGTGCTGCTGCCTATATGATAAAAATCTAGATTTTCCAGTGCGACAAGTAATGCTCTCTGCAATTTAGTCTAAGATGCCTACCTTTGTAGGCATTTAGCTTTTACTTTTCAGAGCCTGGAGATTCTCAGCCTACATCTTCTATTAACTGGTAAATCTCTTTGCCACTCTAGGTCTAAATTTCCCATTTATAAAATGAGAAGTTGGATTAGATCAGTGGTTTCCAGCTTTTTTGGAAAAAAATTGGAGACTGACATAGGGTTACAAGAGTTTTAGCTTATGATTAAATCTGATACTTACACAGTATAGCTAGTCTATGTTAATAGTATTGTGTTGCAAATAAAGAGAATTATATATATCTCAATACAAATAACAAGAAAACCTGAATTAAATTAACTGTAAAAAACAAAAACAACCCCCCCCAAAAACTCAACTCAGTTTATTGTCCTTACTGTTTTCATCTAGCCATGAACTTCTTTATAGGCTATTGAGCACTGGTTCTTAGACCAGTGGTTGTGACCAATGGGCTAGATCTTTACTACTCAAATTATAGCCTTAGATCAGGACATCACATCAGGAGCTTCTCAGAAATGCTAAATCTCATGTCCTACCCTGGACTGGCTGAATCAGAGTATGCAATTTAACATGATCCCCAAGTGATCCGTATCCATATTAAAGTGTGAGAAGCCTTGAACTAGATGCAAGCCAGCAGGAACATTCTCTATTACCTGTGATTCTCTTGTACAAACTCAACACAGCCACCAAGCCATGACTTCTGATATGACTCGCATCTAATTAATCTTGTACAGTATTGATCTTCCACATTTCCTATTTCTTGCCTACCTCCATGCCCTCCTCCTGTCTATTCTTCAACTGTTGGCTCCATATTTGCTTCTCCATCCCCCAGCTCTGTGTGATTTTAGGCAAATAGATTTCTCAATCTAAGTCAGTTTCCTCAACCATAAAATGGGGATCATAGTATCTATTTCAGTGGGTTTTTGAAAAGATTAAAAGAGAGATGGTCACCAAAGTTGGAATTAATATGTTGAATAGACCCCATCAGTAGTAACCATGTCCCAGCTCGGACTTAAGAAGAATTAAAAATCTCCCAAATTCCACCATTTTCAATGTATTAAGAGAAATAGGGGCAGCATTTCTACATATTCTGATATTTTACCTAAAAAAAAAAAAAAACCACCAAAAACAATACTGAACTCAGTACAGGAAAAATTAGTCATTACCATTATAACCCTACAGAGGTGGCAAGTATGTAACACAAGAGCTTATTGATACCTCCACATAGTTTGATTCTTGTATATTGATATTTTCTGTTCTGTATCTATAATAAAATCTCAAGGTTAGGTGTCAACACTGAGGGCCCTGAGATCCATGTCCTATTCAGAGAACAGTATGAAAAAAGTCTCTTTATGAGATTTAGCTATCTGTTCTTTTGCTCATCTTAGAGCTCAGACCTACTTTGAAATTATGTTAAATGCAATATTAATGAAAATAAAGTTTGGCATAATAAGCCTTAAATCAGGAGTGGGTGCGATTGTTGTTGTCCTTGTTGTAACAGTAATACAGCGGTGTACCAAACACAAAATTCCCTGCCCTGTGCAGCTTGCATTCTAATGGATGCTGCTACTTAAAGGATTATTGGGTACTGAAATCACATCTTGATTGCCATGTAGTCACTCATAGCACCAGTGGGTCCTAGAGATTGTGCGAAAACCAGTTGTGAGATTTTTTCATGCTTTGCTTATGATATTTACCATATTATGTTTTGCATTACAGCTATTTTTGTGTGTATTTTCTTACTCATAAAACTCTAAGTGCATTGCTTCTATGTATGATCCCCAGACCCTTGACACATAGTAGGTACGTTTGGTAAATGGAAGTACCTTAGGAGGCCTGTCTTTCAGACTCTTTATCCTTCCAGCATGAGGCTGCAGTGGTGAAGGCTGTCTAAGCAGCCATCTTGGATGAAGGTGTTTCTGGTTCTAATTAAATGCTGTTCTCTCTGAGCTTCTCTGTTTGTCTGAGATGTCTAATGTGGACATCTGTATAGCCTCACTGTCTTTAAGTTGTCTTGCTACAGCTCTGATGGCTTTAGGGAAAACTTCTAGCTAGAAAAAACAGTGCCAACCGCAGGCTGATGCAGAGTGCACATGCTTTTGGTCCATTATAGTATAACATACATCCATTCTCTCTGACTTTCCAGTGTGGCCTTTCCTGTAGCGTCAGATGACTATTGCACAAAAGATCTCGGAAACTTTTAGTTTAAATATGAAAATGATCTCTAAAGCAGTTTCAGGGATACGAAGAACTGCCATGTGGTTCCCTTTGGCCTTGTCTGCCCCATGACGTAACTGATACTAATCTTTTTCAATAAATCTCCAGATTTGTTTTGACAAATCTAAGGTAAATACAATTTGTCCTCTCCCTTCCAACCCTTTGGTAAGGTCAGGGCTGTGTGCTTGTCTCAACCAATTTCCTGAAACCTGGTCAACATGAGCAGAGAGGGCATGGAAACCAGGGTTGTCTGGTTCACTGAAACACCTTAAAATCATCCTCCACCTGGAGTCTCATCAACAATTTGCTGATGAGCTTCTCTTTCAATAACAAGCTCCAATAAAGCTGTATCTCTCATTGAAAACACCATGTCCTCTACATACTCAATTCACCATCCCCAGGATGCTTGGGGAGATCATTAATTCAGTCATTTAAGCTAACAGAGACCTTTAGCCCCTTTTTACTCCCAGGTAGCAAGTTATGCTAAATGCAGAGTAGGAAAACTCAATAACTCATGGAAAAGGCATTCATTTTACTTTTAAATTTCAATTACCAGGGTGAAGGGTCAGGAAAGGCCACGACAGAAACTTTTGCAGAAGAAAATCCCCCATTGCTCCACAGCCAGCCATCTTCCTGCTGCATAAATCATTGCATTTTATGTAGTGTCAGCTCCAGCTGCAATCAGAGTGTTTAAGAGGAGAGCTTTCTTCAGGGCTTCTGACTGTGACAGTGGTATTTACTTGGGGTCAGCCTGACAGCTGAACAGCCCTTTCAAAATAGCAGATCCGTTAGAGTTGCTCCTATACATGCACTTGGTGCTGGCCTGGTCCCACGGTGGGAATGTGGAATCCACATTGCTGATCCTGGTCTCTGCCTGTGGCACACTCAGGCCCCACCACTGCCCTACAAGGTGGCTGTCTATGTCTCCTGCTTCACTCTTTTTGGCAGGATGCCTCAACATTTAAAAAACAGAAAGGATGCAGTCTCCTGACTGTAATCTGTAGCAAATGAACAAAGCAGAGAGTCTGGGAAAGCTAATTTTTTAAAAGTAGGCATTCCAGGACTTCCTTAAACCCTTCTACTCTTTTCTGCCCTCTGCATTGTCAGGAATAAGATTTATATCCAGGTTGGAGGCTGGCCTCAGGTGTGTAGGGAAGGCCATGACATTTGGCTTTGGCAACCTTGTCCTGCCATTTTTCTCTCTCCCAGATAACACCATTTCCTTCTTGTCTTGGTGTTGTTGACCAGTACCTGAGGGGAGATGGTGGGAGATGGTGAATGAAGAGACACGCTTATGGGATCAGGAGGACCATCTAGGCTGATGACCTGTAAGGCATCCTAGTTTATTTAGGTTCCTTTTTATAAGCCAGTGAAAATAACAAATTGTACTGATTAAGTCAGACATGTTTGGTACAAAGCTGTTTATAGAACATTTTCTGCTGCCACAGCACTTGAGGGTTCATGGCTAACTGCTTATCAGCAAAATAAGAGCTTTAGTCCCTCATTTACAAAGCTCTCAGTGTCCTGGGTTCAATCAAAGGTCAGACCTCAAAGGGAGGGAGAAGGGGGAAACAGGCAAAGTGGGAAGCCAGCCTTGCTGGCCTATTCTCTAGAATAGCAAGGACTCTGTCAGCTTGCTATTCAGAATCCTACATCTTAGTCCATTTGTGTTGCTATAACAGAAATACCTGAGACTAGGCAATTTATAAAAAATGGAGATTTATTTGGCTTACGATTCTGGAACAGCTGCATCTGGCATGGGCCTCAGGCTGCTTCTAGTCATGGTGGAAAGTGGCAGGCAGCCGGTAGGTACAAGCCAATCACATGGCGAGAGGAAGCAAGCAAGCAAGAGAGAGAGGAGGTGCCAGAGTCTTTTAAATACTCAACTCTTGTGGGAACTAATAGAGCGAGAACTCACTCACTACCTCTCCTTCCCCAGGGAGAACATTAATCCATTCACGAGGGATCTGCCCCCATGACTCAATCAGTTTCCAACACTATACCACATTGGGGATCAGATTTCCACATGACTTTTAGTAGGGACAACACATTCAAACTCTATCACCTCTCATCACCTGCTTTCTCAGTCTATGCTTATCACCTCCTTTCTCCAGGTCTCCAAGACTTGACTCCTGTACCCATTCCCCCTTACTGTTGTGTGCCAGGCCCTCTCCTACATTGTCTCTAATGACAATACAACCCACTCACCTCACCCCCGCATCTCTACCTTGGTTGGATCTAATGCTGAAATAGTATTCTGCTTTATTCATGAGGGTTGGGAGGAAGACATAGCAACTCACAGGTTTGGAAGCTGCTGCCACCCTCCTTCTCTTCTGCACACAGAGCCCAATGAGGGTCCTCACCATGACAACAGCTTCACCATGACCACGGAGAAGACAAAGGGGAACCACCTTCCTCTTCCATCTGTTCACAAGCTGTGACCCCAGAGCTTGGGAAAGAAGCCCCTGTGGGAGTGAATTCTGTCTGCAGGAATCTCAAATTGAACTTGTTGTTCAATTCAACAATCACCCCGATTGTTGCAGAGTGATACTATGTGTGCCCACATTTCCCCAAAGTAAGAAGTTAAAGTGCAAGGCAGGACCTCATTTGGCCAGATTCTCTACTACCATGAGCATTGGACCACATGGGATTTCCACACGTGGGTCAAAAGGAATCTCATGCCCGCAGTGCCCCTGCTTATAGGGAAGTGAGGTTTTTTCTAACATCTTCTGAACTGTGTTTCACATTTCCATGAAGCATTCTGCCTTTGGCCACAGCAACTGTCCATTACTTGCCTGTGTGGTGGGATCTGACTGTGGCAGGCAAAATCTTCCCTCTCGCCCAAAGTGACCACCCCCACACCCTTGAGAGAGCCTTTTTTCAGGTCAGTGGTTCTCAAATTTAAGCATGCATCAGAATCACCTCGAGGGCTTGTTCAAACACAGATTGTTGGTTCCAATCCCCATAGGTGCTGATTCAGTAGGTCTAAGGTAGAGCCCAAGAATGTGCATTTCTCATAAGTTCCCAGGTGGTGCTGATGCTGCTGTTGCTGAGACCACACTTTATGAATCACTATTTTAGGCAGGCTTAGATAGGTCAGAGTAGAAGAAGTTAGTGATTAGCCACTGGCAAAGTCCCAGGAAACGGCAACCTGGAAGAGGTGAAAGAGTTGGATGTTGGCCTTGGGCCTGAGACTGTCCTTTCCTGACCTCAAGGTCAGCCTCGACAGTTTCTCCTGTTCCTGATAAAAGGGGGTGAAACACAAGGGGCCAGCTTATTTGTTCTCGGCTCCCTCCTTTCTATAGTCACTTCATCTGTGATATCTTGTAAAAGAGGTAATCTCAAAACTAGATTTGCAAATAAATCAGAATGCCATTTTAGCAACAAATTTTAACTAAGTTTGGGACACTGGGGAGTGTGGTATGAGGAGGTACCTAGGAGGAATAAAGTGAAAAATTCAAGAACAGAAAGGTTGAATCCTTCTCCAAACTTGAATGTCTCTCTCAAAAATCATTTTTCACTAGGAAACACAATCAGACAATTTAAACAGAACACAATTGCTTCTGGCCACGTGTATTTACCTAATCTTCACAACAACCCTATGATGTGGGTGCAATTACTAACCTTTTTTCAGATGAAGAAATTGAAGTTTCAAAAGGCTGATTGGTAAAGGGCCATGGAAATCAGCTACATTGTATAATGTTAAAAAAAAAAAAAAAAAGCCTGATAACTTGGCCACAGCAAAGATCTTAGGCCCAGGTCTAGGATGAATGACTTCCTTCACAAGAGCTACTGGAATGAATGTGATGGTTGCTGTGGGGGAGGGGGAGCTATTTTGACAACTAACTAGAGACTGGAGAATGTAAAGTCTTGCACAACTGCTAACAATGAGAATATACATGAGGAAGGTTAGGGTTAGGAATAGTTCTGCTTTCTCTGCAACCTTGCTAGCATTTGTTATTCTCTGTCTTTTTGATAATGGCCAGTCTAACTGGGATGAGATGATATCTCAATGTGGTTTGAATTTGGATTTCCCTGATATTAGTGATGTCGAGCATTTTTTCATGTACCTGTTGGCCATTTGTATGTCTTCCTTTGAGAAATGTCTGTTCAACTCCTTTCCCCATTTTTTAATCAGATTATTTGGTTTTTTACCAGTAAGTTGTTTGAATTCCTTGTATATTCTGGATATTAATCCCTTGTCAGATGTATAGTTTGCAGATATTTTCTCCCATTTTTTAGGTTGTCTTTTTCACTCTGTTGATTGTTTCTTTTGCTGTGCAGAAGCTTTTTAGTTTGATATAATACCTTTTGTTTACTTCTTCCTTTGTTGCTTGTGTTTTGAAGGTCTTATTCATAAAGTCTTTGCCCAGTCTTATATCCTGAAGTGTTTCCCCTATGTTTTCTTCTGAGGATTTTATAGTTTCAGGTCTTATATTTAAGCCTTTAATCCATTTTGAATTGATTTTGGTATATGGGGAGATGTAGGGGTCTAGTTTTATTCTTATACACATGGATATCCAGTTTTCCAAGTGCCATATACTGAAGAGGCTGTCCTTTTCCCAGTGTATGTTTTTTTTTTTTTGTCTTTGTTGAAGACCAATTGGCTATAAGTACATGGGTTGATTTCTGGGTTCTCTATTCTGTTCTGTTGGTCCATGTGTCTGTTTTTATGCTAGTATCATGCTGTTTTGGTTGCTATAGCTTTGTAGTATAGCTTGAAGTCAGGTAGTGTAATGCCTCTGGTTTTATTTTTTATTTTGATGGGGATCACATTGAATCTGTACATCACTCTGGGTAGTATGGGCATCTTCACAATGTTAATTCTTCCAATCCTTGAGTGGAAGTCTTTCCACCTTTTTGTGTCCTCTTTAATTTCTTTCAACAGTGTTTTGTAGTTCTCATTGTAGAGATTCTTCACCTCTTTGGTTAAATTTATTTCTAGGTATTTTATTCTTTTGGTAGCTGTTGCAAATGGGCTTTCTTTCTTGATTTCTTTTTCTGATTGTATGTTGTTGAACAATGAACACTATTAATGAAAAATCACACTATTGGGAGGGAGGTTTTGGTGATGGGGAGCAATAATCAGCTACAATGTATATTGACAAAATAAAATTAAAAAAAAAAAAGAAAGAAAAATCACACTATTGATTTTTGTGTATTGATTTTGTATCCTACAACTTTACTGAATTCATTTATGAGTTCTAGAAGCTTTGTGTAGAGATTATGGGTTTTTCTATATATAAGATCATGTCATCTGTGAACAGTGACAATTCACCTTCATTTTTTCCAATTTGCATGTCTTTTCTTTCTCTTGCCTGATCTGACTAGTACTTCCAATATTGTGTTGAATAGGAGTGGTGAGAGTGGGCATCCTTGTCTTGTTCCTGTTTTTAAAGGAAAAGCTTTCAGCTTTACCCCATTAGGATCATGTGGGTCATGTGTTTGTCATATTTGGCTTTTAATTGTGTTGAGATCCTTTCTTTCTACCTAATTTGTTGAAGGCCTTTATCACGAAGGGATGCTGAACATTCTGAGACTTTTGTCTGAGGTTGAGAAAGAGACACTCATCTTCTGTTGAGACTGCTAAAAGTAGCTACGATAAAAGACAGAAGCTGCCAGGAATTACCAAGTATAACATGATAATGAAGCCAACAGAAAGAAAAGAGTTGAAATTTAGAGAACAACGTGAGAGTCTCTGGTTCCAGCCATGAATGAAGCCAGAGCACCCTGTTAACTTTCAAGTTAAGTGGGCCTATGCATGCCTTTCTGAGCTTAGTCCAGTTTTAGTTATGTTGCAGTTACCTTCTGCCTAAGAATCCTGACCAATATAGCTTTTATCTATCTATCTATCTATCTATCTATCTATCTATCTATCTATCTATCTATCTGTCTGTCTGTCTGTCTGTCTGTCTGTCTGTCTGTCTGTCTGTCTGTCTGTCTGTCTGTCTATCTATCTATCTATCTATCTATCATCTATCTATCTTTTTATTTTGGAGGCTGGCTGGTGCAGGGATTGAAACCTAGACCTTGGTGTTATCACAACCATGCTCTCACCAACTGAGCTAACCAGCCAGCCCATCATCTATCTTTTTAGACATCTCCTCTACCCCTCTATCATTTGCTAAATTATTTTGTCTCAAAGCATAATGATTTTATGTATCTGTGCTTTTGCTTGTGCTGTTCTTTCTATCTGGAACACAGCCTGAAGCCATCTCTATTACTCCAATCTTTTAAGGTCTATTTAAAATGTTATCCTCCCATATGATGTCCTATCTGCCCTCAGCCACATTCAATCTTACTCCCATTTGAATCCTCCTAATCCTGCTGAGTCTCTTTGCCATTTAGTATTTAACATCTTTCACTGTAGCCCATACTAGAAGCTCAATAAATTAGTGTGAACTGGATCAAAGAAAAAAGGAAAATGAAGTTAATGCTTGTTGAATTGAGTTGACTTAAGTACTGATGAAAATAACAGGAAAGAGCTCGTTATCCTTTCTGTATTGTACCTAGCTTTTGTTTCATCCAGCTGACAGGTAGGCATTTTCACTGCTTCTTCCTTAATCACACATGCCACTATAAACTATAATTTTGCAGCATAAAAGCACTTTTGTTTGAACTGGTGGGAAATAGCAGTACTTATGGCTACTGGAAGACATTTTATTTACTTTAGTATTGGTTGCTTCCTTTTGTATATAAACTTTGTTGTTGTTTTTGTTGTTGCTATTGTTGTTTTGGCATTTTTTTTTCCAAAGTCAATATTGTAGTTTTATTTTACTAACAATTTCAGTATTTCTAAGGCTGTTGTATTGCTTTCTTCTTTGGGGTATTGTAAATTCTTTGAGCCTTGTTGAAGCTTTAATATGACACCATTTGAAAAGAATGTTCAGTTATATTTAGTGTTTATACAACACCTGTCAGTTTATCCTCTGAGTGATTTATAGCTCCTCTATGGAAGATGAAAGTAACAACACTGTAGTCTGGCAGAAGAGGGATTCTTTCTATAAATGCCAAATGGAGTGGTTAAACATGAAAAATTTGATCAATCACTGAGTTTATCATCTATGTGATGCCAAAGATCCACTTTTTGCCCCTTAAGTTAAAATAGTTACTTTGATGTCACATAGGCACAACTTATGGAATCAGACATGGAATTCAAAAGGAATCCTAAAATTGAAATCCAGACCTTTTCCCCACCTCAATTGCTGAAGGCTACATATACATAAAGAGCTCCTTTATAGTTTAACAGAAAAAAAATCTGGGAGGTTATGTTTGTCTTGGTAAGTAACTGAATAAAGGAACTCTAGAGTCTATGCTTTTTTAATAATATTATTATTATTCAGCTAATAATACTGTCAGGAATACATAGCTTTCATCTACCTTTTAAAATGTTTTCCTTACCTCTCTATGATTTGCTAAACTATTCACTTTTATCTCAAAGCATAATGATTTTATATATATATATATATCTGTGTAATACATATATATATATATTTTACCAGCACTGAAGCATAGGGGATTTTGTAGGTTTGGGTTTTATATGTATGTTTATGTGAGTTTCTGAATTAAAGTATTTACTGTTTCTACCTGATTTTATAAGCAATGCATATTCATTTGTTAAAAAAAAGAAAACAAAAAGCCACAACAAAATATTATTTTATAGCCAGTTTACAGACAAAACTAACAGATTTGGCATTCCAAGTATTGGAGAGGATGCAGTTCAACAGCATCTTTCACATATTACAAGAGGGAGTATAAGTTGGTTCAACCACTTTGGAAAATAATTTGACATTTTCTTGTACAGTTGAGCCTTTGCTCTTCAATTGTATGGCACTTCAATTGTATTCCTTAGTATATTCCCAAAGGAACACGCACCAGGAGTTATGTACAAGAATGTTTATAGCAACTCTGTAATAGCAATAAACAAACCAACCAACCAAGCAAAACTGGAGATAATCAAAATGCCTAGCAACTGGGAAATGTATAAATTAACCATTGAATATTATACAACAGTGAAAATGAATGAATTACGACTACATGCTGCAGTATGTATGAATCTTAGTAACATACTATTGAATGAGAAAAGCAAGTCTCAGAAGACTATATAAAACATGATGCCCTTTAGTAAAGTTCAAAAACAATTAAAACTAAACAAAAATTTGTTTGTTTTTGTAGGGTACTTGAAAAAGTCTGTGAAAAAATATAATGAATAATATAAATCTTTCCATGAACTTTTTGAAGTACCCTCGTATAATAAATTAGAAAAGTAAGAGAATGATAAACCCCAATTTAGGATAATGGTTATTTCTGGCAGGAAGGCAAGAGTATGCAATAAGTTGGAGTATCTGAGAAGATTAAATCACTGTTAATGTTCTAATTCTTGGATTGTGGGTTGGTTTATGGGTGTGTATTATATTACCAAGAAATAAAATATAATAGGGCTATAAATGGACCAAAGATGATAGTGTCTCATTAATGAACTGTTGAAATAAATCCATTCTGTGCAATTAAAGCCCAGAGTTAAAAATTAAAGACAACGAATACATACAAAAATAATTTTTAAAAATTACCTGAAACTTTTTTCAGTTTCAGGTAGTGGAAAACACAACTACAGGAGTTTAAACAAGAATCAGGTTCCTTATCTCTTCCTGCACTGCCATTCTTGTGTGTGAGACTTTCATTTGTATGAAGGGCTAAAAGCCAAAGAAGCGTGCTTTTCATCTCTGCCTTTATTACTCCTGCTGGTTTACTACTCCTGCTGGTTCTCCACTTTCTCTTTTACGTGGCTTCTATTTATTACTCCTCATTGCTCCTGATTATTCTTGACCTCAGTGTCTTATCTTCTCTCTTTGTGTTTTTGGCTTTGTTTACAAAATGAATGGTTCATTTTAGTGCATTAAATTTAGAACTTCTTGAGAGAGATCTACTTAGGCAAAGCTCACATGTCCATCACCTAAGGCATCTTTAGCCAGTAGGTTGAGTGATTGGCTGCCCTGGTTCATTCACCTGAGACCACATGCAACAGTGAGGCAACTTCTGGGAAGATACATTTTGGCTGTGGGCATGGCAGACATACCAAAGCTTGGCCCATGTAGGACAAGCCAGCTCAGAATGCACAGCAACACATATGCTCAGCAGCATAGGTAAGAAGAGCACATAAATGATTAGGGAGAAGGAGAATTTCTACACCCTTATGATATCAGGAGACATTATCAACTTATATTATATTAATGTGTAAAGGATTCTTGAAGGAGTTTTTTTTTTTTTTAAAGGAAAAGGACGGAGTTTCACATTGGATTGGGAAAGGCTTAAGCAAAGAATAAGGAGGAGAAACGAATAAGCTTGCAGATGAACAGAAGTGGGTTAAAATATTAGGTTGTCTGAGATGTTAAGAAAAGAGAGAGGTCTGGTGTACCCTGTAGGAAGAGATTTGAGGTAATATTAATCAATCTATTCATTCAGCAAATGTTTGATTTTGATAGATACATATATATGAATTAAAATATGTAAAGCACTTAGAATAGTGCCTGGTTGTGTTCCAGGTCTTGGTATATACCAATGAATAAAACCCCCCAAAATCTCTGCCCTTGTGAAGCTTCTGTTCTACTTTTATTTAAGTTAGGAACTTAAATAACTTGACTTTATCTTCATTAGAGTGCTCTGAAGTAGGGTCATCTACATAAGGTTGAGTTTCCTACTCTGCACCACGCTCAACTCTAAAAGCTTTACCTACTGTAATTCAGATATTCCTTACAACAACCTTATGAGTCAAGGTAATGTTATCATCCCCATTTCACAGATGAGGAAACTGAGGTGTGTGGATAGGTTAAGCCACACAAGTAGTAAGTGGTAGAGCTGGAATTGGAACTAGTTGATCTAGTTTCAGAATCTGTGATCCTTATTACTTTGCTACACTGTTTTACTGCTGTGCTGTAATGTCATTCAAGACACAGAGGTGGGTATTCAAACTCAGGTCTGACTCCACACAGTGAGTGTTCACCCCACAGTCAAATGCTGTACAATTGAGAACCTTGAACTTGATCCATGGGAGCATAAGAAATTGTTAAGGAGCTTAGTAAGGGAGGTACAATGAATGGTCCAAACAGGAAGAAGTAGAAAAAGACAGACTGGAGGTGGTAGATTCAAGTAGGAAGTTGTGAGGGTTAAAATTATACAGATTAAGGACTAATGTTGTAATAAAGAGATCGGAGTGAACTGAGGAAATATTGGCTGCCAATCTGCAGAAAATTATCATCAATGTTTGTAAAATGGCCTGATTTCAGATATTCTAAAAGAAATAATGTTTTTAAAGCACAAACTTTTATAAATATTATAAAAGCACTTCATGTACATGGTAAACAATACTTAAAGAGGAAATAGCATTAAATAATAAATTTCTCCTGACTTTCTCCTTCCCCAATTGTAACCATTTCTTTTTTAAAATACAACTGATAATTATAATTCTAAACAACTGATATCTGGATGCATCAACTTAACAGTTATCTATTGATTCCTAATAATATAAGATGGACAAATAGTGCTCCTACACTAATCTACACTTCTGCTACCCACCCCCTCAACTTGTTATATCATGACTTCAACACTGCTGCTGACATTGATTTTTTTATTTATTTATTTATTTTTATTTTTATTTTTATTTTTTTGTCTTTTTCGTGACCGGCGGAGTGCCCCGGTCATTCCTATATAGGATCCGAACCCGCGGCGAGAGCGTCGCAGCGCTCCCAGCGCCGCACTCTCCCGAGTGCGCCACGGGCTCGGCCCCTGCTGCTGACATTTATATTCTACTTTATAACTATAAGTCAAGTCTTTCATGCTTTATGTAAAGAATAATTTTTTAAAAATGAGAAACCAAAAAACAAAGTGACAAATATTTTTATAATGTAAATATTATTCCTTGTAGAATTGACTAATGTGACTGGAACCACAGAAAAAGAAATGTAATTTATCTTATTAAAATTGTGCCATTCAGAGGATAGTGTTTCCTGTGTATGGTATAAGTAGATTCTCTTCTCTTATCCTCCACCAATTATTTAAAATCATACTGTGTCTAAATTTGCTTCACATCTGTACTGTGATTTTTCTGGTACAGCTTTCTGTTTTTCCTGGAGTTTCTAATTGCCTTTCATCAGTCATTTTGGTTCAATGAAGAAATATGATTTTTTCCATCATAACATTAAGCTTTCTGGCTTCTTAACCAAATTCTGTTAACTGGAACAAATTTTATTCTTCTCATTAAAGACTTTTCTAGGAATCTGCTTAATATCCCATTCTAATTTTGTGTGATTGTTTTCTAAGATTGCTGGCCAGCGATGAATCTGATATTACTTTTCTCTGCATTCCTGGGATAGCATGCCCTATTGGATTCCATGTTGTTCTCTTTAGTGGATTCTTTTCTTTTTTTCCTGTAGTATATCCTCAAATATTTTTGGAAAAGTAAATGGAAGTAAATTTTCTGAATCTTCCAATGCTTGGAAAAGTTTTTATTTTGCACATACCTTCTTCTTTAATAAATATTCTGGATTATTTTAGGTTAAAAATAATTTCCCTTCAGAACTTTAAAGGCACTGCTCCACTGTCTTTTAGTAACAAATATTGCTGTTGAGAAGTCTGATGCCAATCTGATTTTTACTCCTTTGTCAATGACCATCTGTTTTTCTAAATGTTTAGAATATTCTCTTCACCTGATGTTTTGAAAAATCATGAGGATGTGACCAAATGTGAGCTTTTCTTCATTAATTATACCTATGTTGTTGTAAGATTAAATGAGACAATCCATGGGATGCACTTAGTAAATCGAGTCGACAACGTTAATTATTCATGCTAGTTGTAGTCATCCTGCTCAGCAGTGAATAAGCCTTTTGATCTGAAGATTGTGTCTGTAGTTAAGGAAAATGTTCTTCAACTATTTCCTCAATTATTTCCTCAATGCCTTGTTTTTTCTCAATATGCATGCCTATTAGACAGATTTTAGAGTGCTTAGCTGGTTTTACCATCTCAACTTTTTAAAGTCTTCTTTTCCATCCTTTTACATCTTTGTCCTATTTGTGAGAGATGTTCTTTTACTTTATCCTTGCTATTTTATTATGCATTTTATTTTTAGCAATTATGTTTTGGAGTTTTTTCTTTTATCATCCATTTTTATAGCAGTTTTTCCTGTTTTATAGATGGAATATCTCATTGAATTGATAGTAATTAGCATTCTTAAGAAATTCCTTCTGCCTCTACTCCGCCCCCAACCCCCACCTTTTCCTGAATTGTTTCCTCAGCTATTTATTCTCTTTGGTCATTCTTCATTCTATTTGTTTCTCTCACATGACTGCTGAGGCTTGGTTGTCTATTCAGTTTTGTGAAATAAGGACTAAGCTGACGAATAACAATAGTTGTTATAGGTTTCTCTGCTGCTGTGTAGGTCTTTCTCTCACTCCAGAAACGCACTGTGATTTCTATTGTGTGTGGCTCAGGCATCACCGCCAGGTATGGGGACAGTGTGCAGGTAGGATTTCCCCCTAACTGCACCCCTCTCGGTACCAAAATTTTCAGTACTTTACTCTGGACCCAGCATTTCTTTAGAGACCAGCCATATTGTTTGTCTGAGGGATAAAAACAATGGCAATCATTTCCAGTGAACGTAGGGAGTAGAAGTGAGGGACAGACCAGCAGAGGTGTTCTGAAGATACTCCTCCAGCTTTCTTCCTGATTTCTGCTCCTGTTCTTGCTCGTCATATCTTTTGACAGTTGGGAGCCTCTCCATGCCAGAAAGACTGGCTCCCACCTCTGTTTCATCCCTCTGTTGTGCACATTATTGGCTATAGTTCTTTCAGCTTTAACTTATCCATCAGTACAGTCTATAGTGCCATCTTCTAAAGGCTTGTCAAAAATAGCTGGTCTGCTGATGGCTGCTTTTTCGTGTTTTCGTTATTGGGGATTTATCCCTCTTCAGATATCTTTACTGTCATTTCTGTGGGACATGGGGAAGAAGGCATAAATATAGGTTTTCAGACAAATTCCTGAACCAGAACCTGCCTCTGTGTTTTGATGGGCTTCAATTCACTTTAATATCACTTGCATTCTTGCAGGCTATATTTTTTCATGAAATAGAACTTCTCTGTTCAGGTGTTATGGCAGCATCATAGTGAGCTAGAAATTTTAGAAGAGATGAATTTTAGGAAAGGCCAACTTCAACACTCCAGCAGGCAATTGGGCCAGTGAGCTAATCTGCAGCCTCACTATCTGAGGAAGGACTCATCCCCTAGTAACACTGCTAAGTGAATGACCATCAGTGGACTTTTCCTGATATGCTTTGTGCCTGAGAAAGAAATGAAGAAGACTAATTTCTAGAGTGCTGAATTATCTTTTCAGGATAAGTTGAAATTGGTAAGACAAATCTAGAAGCTCAGCTCAGATGGGCCTAAGAGTAGCATTTGTTGATTGATCTACCTTATTGTCATCTTTTTTTTTAACTCAGAAAATTGTAACACATTTCTATTTAACACAGAAAATAAGAACACAGATTCTTATTCAATCATGGAATAAGAAGCTGAAATATACCAAAAGCAAAAAATTAGTAACAAAATTAGACATGAATAAATGTGAATATTTCCTCTCCTCATCTCTTATTGATACTTTTCTTTTCCTCACTGGGTATGATAAGTTGTACTAAATCATCCATGCTCTTTCAGCTGGTCCCTGCTTTAAAAGATGGCATGCATTGCAGGGCAGCTGGCAGAGGATAAATATTTAGTCTTTGGCTGTGGGACATGGATTAAATCCTAGTGAATATAAGTGGCCCATTTGAGATTCGAATATATGATCTTGCCTTTAATCCATGGATCTAAATATTTATATAAGGAGAAATCAAATAGGCCACCATAAAGTACTTACTTACATGCTTAGATATTTACTTACTAAACTTCTGTATTGTGTTCAGTATTATGTCATGTTTTAGGCTTGGAGTGGGATCAGTGATCAAAAATTAGAAAACCCATTTATTAACCTGAAATGTACTTGGGTAGATAAGAAACAAAGGAAGCAAACTTTAAGCAGAAAACCAGTGGTTCTCAGTCTTAACTACATATTGGAATCACATGAGAAGCTTTAAAAACATACCACAGCTAGGTCCCACCTCCAGAGAACCTGCTGTAAAATATACTTAGTATGCAATAAAATATTTGATTTTCTGGTGAGAACTGCAAGCCTTAGTGCTTGGTTCTCAACCTTGTCAACACACTTAGAATCACCTGGAGGACTTTTAAAAGTTTTAGCACCCAGCTCAACAGCATCAGAATTTTAAGAGATGGGACAAAGCCATCAGTATCTCTTGAAGCTCTCTAGGGTTGAGAATCATATCCCTAGAGAAATCCATAGCAAGGAAAGGGAAAAAAAATATCTGGTGTAGTCAAGAAGTTGCTACAAAGAAGGGCATAGGATGTTTTTGATACAGAAGAAGACGGCAGACTTTTATGTGGGGAACATGGGCACAGGCACAGAGCTGGACAGAGGCTGGTAGGACTCAGTAAAAACACAAGCTGGATAACAGTAGGATTCTCTTGTTTGAGAAAAGTGCAAATGCATTTGGAAAGACAAATTTGAAAGAGGAATTTAAAAGTCAGGCTGCATAGATATTAGAATGGCAAAAATCCAAAACTCTCATAACATCATCTGCTGGCGAGGATGTAGAGCAACAGGAGCTCTCATTCTTTGCTGGTGGAAATGCAAGGTGGAGCAGCCTCTTTGGAAGACAGGTCAACGGTTTCCTACAAAGCTAAACATACTTTTACCGTACTATCCAGCAATTGCACTCCTTGGGATTTGCCCAGAGGAGTTGAAAACCTATGTTCACACAAAAACATGCACATGGATATTTATACCATCTTTATTCATAATTGCCAAAACTTGGAAGCAATCAAGATGTCCTTCAGTAGGTGAATGGATAAATAAACCATGGCACATCTATAGAGTGGAATATGATTCAGCAGTAAAAAGAGAAATGAGCTATCAAGACATAATAAAGCATGGAGGAATCTTAAATGCAAATTACTAAGTCAAGGAAGCCAATTTGAAAAAGCTACATACTGTATGATTCCAACTAGACAACATTGGGAAAAAAGCAACACTACGGAGACAGTAAAAAAAATCGGAGGTTGAGGGGAGGAATGAATAGCTGGAACAAAGAAGTTTTTAGGGTAGTGAAACTATCATGCATGATACTACAATGGCGTATACATGTTATTAAACATTTGTCAAAACCCATAGAGTGTACACACCAAGGATGAACCATAATGTAGACTGTGGACTTTGGGTGATAATGATGTGCAAATAAATGTATACTCATCAACTATAAGAAATGTACCACTCTACTGCAGGGTGTTGATAGTGGGAGAGTGTGTGGTGGGGAGAGTGTATATGGGAACTCTCTTGTACTTTCTGCTCAATTTTGCTGTGATCCCAAAACTGCTCTAAAAAATAAAATCTATTTAAAGAAAGAAAGCAAGCCAGTAGGAGGAGTCGAAAGTTTAGATCGGAGGTAGTAGGTTGCTCTTATAGTTTCCTGAGCAGAGAATAACGTGGTCAGAGCAGAGTTTGAAGAAGAACACCACAATGTATAGAGTGGACTGAAACATCGAGAGGCTGTGGCAATAACACAGATGCAAGGTGATGAGAGGGGGAATGACGATTTGGTGATGACCTGAGATTTGGCGATGATGAAGGAAGACTTGATGATTGACAGCTCCTTATCTTAAGCCCTGTAGTTCTCTTTCCATTATTGTGATAAATAAAAGGAGTACTGAAGTCATCTAAAAGGAAAAGGGAAAAGTATGAAAAAGGAAATAAAATATGTACTAGGTTTTGAAAATCTGTTCTTCAGAATGACGCTAGAAGGCTGTGCATCGGAAGCACTTGAGTACATAAAAAAGCCACCATGTGAATTATTTTAAAAATCTAATTTGCAAAGGCCATTGGCATTGCTTGGGAGCATTTGTAAATCAGGCAGTCATTTAAGTCATCTTGAGCAGCTAAAGCTATAATTTCCATGAAAAGGCTCGAAATATTAAAGCAATAATTGGAAAAGAGTACTTTGAAAATCCTGTCTGCAGAGTTCATTCAGCTGGGCAGGATAGGGTCAGGCCAGTTTTTCATCTGCAGACTAGGCTAAGCCTTTTTGCATGATTGACCTGGAAAACAAATTCTTCATATGGCAAATGAATGACTCCTTGGTCTGTTTGCTTTATTAAAGGCTATCGCGATCCTTTTTATTTATTATGCTCTCAGTTTCTACTAAACTCTCCAACTTGAATATAAAATGTCCTGCATTATTTAATCTGCTAGCTATAGTTTATCCCCTCTCTCATGAAGCCAAGGCTGGCAGACTCAGCTTTTATTATAATGGCTATAAAGGGTCTGTGGCATCTGTGACAAGGATCATCCCAGCAGGGCAGAGGTCTGCTGTTCTCTGCTCTTCTCCTGTGGTCTGACACCTTGGGGTAGTGGGTACAGATGCTCCCCCAAGCTCTGCCTCCTACCTCCCAACTGCTCCTGCCAAGTCTTAGATCACTTTTATAAAGCAGAGGGTAACTCAATGTCAGCATCTCACACAAGCTAATCCTTCCTCTGAGGCAGTTGACAAAAGCTGCTGAGAACAGGAGAGTGACTCTGGGCTCCCTCTCTGAAGGTCTTTGCTGATTTCAAGGTCAGGTAGGTAATGCATATGGGATCTTAATTAGAGCAGACTTTACCGAGCCTGGAAGAAAGAAAAAGTAGAGAAGAGGGAAAAAGAGAATTCGTGCCTGTGCTGGTCTAGGTACTTAACATACATTATCACATTTTATCTTTCTACCATCTTAAGAGATAAGAAACATTATTTTCCTCATGTTATGGGTGAAAAAAATGAAAGCATAGGGAAATAAAAGAACCTGCAGGCAGGCACACAGATAAGTTATTAGTAAGTGCAGAATTGGGGGGCTGTGCCAGGTCTGCCCAATGCAGAACTTTGTACTCCACTGATTCCTGCCATGGTTCCTGTTGCCAGGCCCACACGGGCCCCCAGAGTTCTGTGCCTCTCCCGCCTGTGTGATTCATTACTATATTACTTCTGAGGCCCTTGCCTGCAAGGCAGAGCCCGAGGGCTCACCCATGGAGAATTACTTCTCTGTTCCTCCCCCAGACTGCAGGTCAGCTGGAAATTCTCATTCTTGTCACACACACTGATTTTTGTCAGTGGTAGGATTAATTTAGCCCATTAAGTACCTTCCCATTAGGCTTGTGGCTTAACTGAGGTGTCAAAATTTGATGTCTAATATTTTATGAATTACAATGATGTGCTACTTCTTTGATCCCTTTTCATAGCCCATGTTATGACCATCTGGACACCTCCTTCTCTTGGAGTTTATGGGAGGGCAGCCAAAGCAAGTACAGAATACTGAGCAGATCGATATAGTTAAGTGCATTACCATAATCCACAGACATTAAAACGTCAATATGTCATTCCGCTGACAAAGCTTGCATCAAACAGAAGGCGCGATGGCACAATAGATAGATTCAATAGATAGCTTTCACCTCTGGGAATGGGTTCCAACAAACTTAGGTCACTTGCAAAGATGAGTTTCATGGTCTTAACTTTGCCAAACTTTTTTTTTGGTATTTGGGCTCCAATTGTAATCCAATCAGGCTAATAGCTTTTCCTTAAGAGAGGGGCATTCTCCACGTTTGTCCCATCAGACTCATGATGTCAACATAGAAATTTATTTGAGCTCTGTGTGACCTGTATCCTGTCCTATTAAAAAAACCTGCAAACATTCAGACTGAGAAATTTTGCATATAACCACATCAGTATGTTAATCCAATAATTTTAAAACATGAATAATTTTAAAACTCTGTGAATATTTCTTGGGCACCTACTGTGTGTCTGGCACTGTTGTTGGCACTGGAGATGTAGTGGTGTACACAATAGACTAGGGGCTTTCTCTCACAAAGTTTATATTGTAGTTGGGGAGACAGATGAGCAAACACACATGAGGTAATTTCAGGTAACTATAGATGCTATAAAGAAAACAGACATGATAATGTAATGAAGTGGGGGCACACGAGATAGGGTGGTGAGAGGACTTACTGAGGTGCTGGATCCAATATGTAAAGGAAGTAGCTATGCAGAAGCTAAGAGAAAGGTGCCCTGTTGCTTTGTGTTGCTTTGCCCCGCACGGATTTGTTGCCCCCACTTCCCCTGGGTGATGGAGATGAAAGGATTACTCAAAGCCCGTCTCCTCTGAGCAGTGAGAAGCCCCAAAGTGGTTAATTTCCCTGGGACCCTCCAGCGAGAAGCAACCCTTCCTCAGGAAATTAACGCTGAATTGGGGTTCTCTTCCTGCATTTATTTTCCAGACCAGGAAGTTACAGGAAGAGCACATAGGTGGGGTTATAGTTTAACAGTATAGGCTGGCAACTTTCAGGGAAACAAGCCAGATGACATTCCAGTAAGGCTATCAACAAAAGCTTGATCTTAGCAAACATTCCTTCTCCCTCTAGCTGTTTTCCAGCAACTTAGATATCAATCAATAACTAATCTGTCTTTAAGCCCGCAACCTTGCTGTGCCACAATTCTTTATCTTACACCAGAGACTTATAGCCTGAGGAAAATTTCCAATCCTCTGCAAGGTCAATATTTGAAACTGCAAGACTTTGGAAAACCAGGCCCTGTGAAGTACACATGCTCGATAGTATATTCCACAGTGCCCTAGGTAGAAAAGATAGCAAGTGCAACTACCTTGAGGTGAGAATGAGCTTCGTCTATGTGAGGAACAGAAATAAAGTCATTGGGGCCTGTAAGTCAGAGAAGTTGACAGAGCTAGGTGATGCAGAGCCTTCTTGGCCGTGCTAAAAGACTTGGGGAGGCACTGGAGGGTTTAAACTAAGAAAGTTACTTTTGTTATTTTTATTTTACCACTTATTATTATTATGACTTTTTTTTTAAAGTAAAAATTTCTCTTGCTATGGCAGTGATCCTCAACAGTGGGTGATTTTGCCTCACAGGGGACATTTGTAAATGTCTGCAGACGTATTTGGTTGTTACAATTGGAGGGTGCTACTGACATCTAGTGGATAGAAGCCAGGGATGCTGCTAGACATTCTACAATGCCGGAAAGCCCCTTACAACAAAGAAGTGCCAGCGTAAAAGATCAATAGTGCTATGGTTGAGAAACCCTGAGCCATGGTATGGGGAATGGATTATTGGGGAAGGAGAAAGAGTGGAAGCAGGAGGCTGAGGCAGAAACTCAGGAGAAATGATGGTTATTTGGACTAGAATGGCAGCAGCAGAGCTGGAGAAAGGTATGATTCAGGATATATTTTGGATATAAAACTGATAGGAACTGCTGATGAGTTGGCTGTGGAAAGTAAAGGAGTCAAGGATTACTCCCGTGTTTGCAGTGCATCAGCTGGGTAGACAGTGAGGTCATTTACTGAGATGGGGCACAATAGGAAGGGAATAGGTTGGGAGCAGTAAGACCAAAAATATTGTTTTGGGCATGTCAGATATGACTTCCCAGTGGAGATTATCAAGAGAGCAGCTAGATATATGAGTTTGAACCTAAAGGTAGGAGTCAGTTAACAGCATGAAGATAATATTTAAGGCCTCAGATCTTAGGATAAGATCACCTAAGAAGAGAGGATGTCTAGGAGGAGCAGAGGAGAGAGTGCTGATCTCTCCAAAATTTAGGGGCCAAATTGAGAAGGAAGATCTAGCAATGGGGACCAGAAAAGAGGGGTTAAGGAAGCAGGAGGAAACCAGGAGAGCGTAGCATCCTGGAAGACATGGGGCAAAGCATTTGAAGAGAGCTGTCATCTACGTTAGAATGTTTCTGAGGGGCCAGTAGGATGAAGGTAAAAAAGCACTACACAATTTGGCTGGCCTGGATCTATCTGGCCAAAGTACTTGTGACATGGACTAGAGCAGCTTCACTGGAATGGATGGGATTGAATCCTGATTGAAGTGGTTGACAAGAGCAAGGGAGTATAGGAAACGTAATCAAAGTATATGAATTCTGTGGAGCATGCATAAGCAAATGTACTTCACAGGGCCTGGTTTTCCAAAGCCTTGCAGTTTCAAATATTGACCTTTCAAAGGACAGGAAAATTTCCCCAGGCTATAGTCTCTGTTTTAAGATAAAGAATTGTAACACAGCAAGGTTGCTGGCTCAAAGACAGACAGGTTACTGATTGATATGTAAAGATACTGGGAAATTGCTGTAAGAAGAGAATGTTTGCTAAGATCAAGCTTTTGTTGGTAGATCGACTTAACTTCTTGAAAAAGTGCATTATAGAATGTCACCTTGCTTTTCTTACTGAATGTTACCAGTTTCTATCGTTAAACTTGTTAAACTATACTTAGCAAAAACCCCACCTATGTTCTCTTCCTGTAACTTCCTGGTCTGGAGAATAAATGCAGGAAGGGAACCTGAATTCGTGGTTAATTTCCCAAATGGAAAGAATGCCTCTCTCTTGAGGGTTCTGGGAGATTAACCCCTTTTGGGGGCTTCTCACTGCTCAGAAGAGATGGGCTTTGAGTAATCTTTGGTGGCTCTGTCACCTAGGGGAAAAGGGGTGACAAATCCGTGAGAGGCAAAGCAACAGAATTCTTTTAATAAATGTTGCCAACAAGAGAGGGAGAGAAATAGGGCAGTAACAGAGTCCCAAATGTAGAACAAAAAAAACGGGTGGCTCACTCGGGAGAGTGTGGCGCTGGTAGCACTGAGGTCATGGGTTCGGATCCTATTTAGGGATGGCCGGTGCGCTCACTGGCTGAGCATGGGACAGGCAGCACCGCGCTGAGGGTTGTGATCCCATTACTGGTCAAAAAAAAAAAAAAGGGTTTTTTTCCCTTAATAGAGTTCTTTGTTTTTCTTTTTGGTAAGTCCCAATTTGTAACATTTACTTATGAAATTAACCAATAAGAATTTAAATGAATGTTGTTCCAGGTGTTGGTATATAACACACGCATTTTCATTCAAATTAGAACTTCATTTTATACATGAAATTAAAATAAAATTTTACAGAACAACGGAAAAACCACTAAAACGTTAGAAAACAATGCATCTGGAAAACCCCTACACAAAATTAATTTAATTTTAACCACAAAATTTCATGCCTCAATCAGTCAGTTGAACAATAAACTTTTACTCTCAATAAAGCATTTCTCTTGACCCTGAAATTATAGCAAGGTTTTAATCTTGTTGTTGTCACTTAGCTCTTTGGCCTTGGGCAAGTTATTTAACCTCTTGACACATAAGATTCCCCAGTTATAAACCAGTCAAGGTTATTGTAAAGATTGTAATGACATAATATATACAAATTGTGTGTGTCCTGCATGGGGCCCACCTTCTTTCTTCTTTCTGGCACCTTCACTTTAGAACTCCATGATTGAGGCTAGACTTGTAATGACTTTGTGCTGGAACATTACCTATGGCAGTGCTGGTCATCGTGGAGGCTCCGGATTTGTCCTCACCTCACCTGTGATGTCTTCTCCCCTCATCTACTACATAGCCCAGAATGCAATGGACTTTGCCAACACTGGCTACCTATTACCCTGAAGCATTTAAATGATGTTAAAACCAAGGCAAGATTTACTTCTGTGGTTTCTGGATTTCGGTGTATGAGATATTGTGGAAAACCAAATATGTAAGCTGTGACAACTTGGAAGGGAGAATTGGTTTAGAGAATTTTTGGTGTAGAGTTTATATACAGCCAAACCATAAACAGTTACTCTTCCCCAATTTTCCAACCACAAATAGGTTTCTTTAAAAAAGGAAGGAAGAAAGAAAACGAGAAAACAAAAAATACAGTAATAACTCTTGAATATTTACACAAATAGAAATGAGAATAAGTATCTTCAAATCTAAAAAATTGCTACTGACCTAATATTGAGATTTTTGAAGAGAAAAGAATTTATATGTTTATTTGTAGTCTCTTTTCAATGATGGGGATTGCTAGGAGGAATCCATATAGGAGACAAGCAAATTGTAGTAATGAAATCTTTGTATAATTTAAGCAAAGCAATCAGCTCCAGTACACCAAACCACAGGCTTCCTGTACTCATCAGTCTAGAAGAATGACATATTCAGAAATGTATCATTAGGATGGGCTAAAGGTTTCTGGTTTTGTCTTTTATTTTTAGACATTGCTGGGGAATATTTGCAAAGCAATATTCATCTTACAGAGAGATGCTGGTAACCTACCCAAATTCCCAGATTTCTTCTGACAAGTGATTTGGGAATCTCTTTTATTTTCGAGTCACTTATGCTTTCCCATGTCTCTATGCATACCTTTAGGGAATAAATTTAATGTGAACACAATAATTACCTTATTTTAAACTTATTTCTGTGCAGTTTCTAAGTTCTGTCAAGTCTTCAACTGATTTAAATGAACATGGTCATAGCTAGAATTGGAAGGCAGCTTAAAAGAGCCAGAGGCCTATCTTCTCCTCAGCAGTGTTCACGACCATTGGTCATCCAGGTTCCCAGTCAACTTTTTAGAGATCTAGAAGTGACTGTCCAGCTAGGTAACCCATGCTGATTTCAGTCTACTTGGATAGCTGTAAGTTTCATCCTCTGAAGCCACACAACCAGTATAATTCCTTTCTCTGGAAGGCATTGCCCGTAACACAACTCAATGCTTCCCAGTGGAGCGTGAGGGTTGGGAGATGTCAGGGGATGAACAGGAGCTGGTTGCTGTGGGGAGGTCCAGTAGGGAGAAGGGCTCTCATTTCTTGTGAGAAGAATGAGGGAGCCAGAGGGAGTGGACATGTCCTCTGTTAATACTGACCACATTTTAAGTCATGATTTGAATCCTATGAACAGAATGAAGGATGTATGTGATTTCAGTCCCAGTTATAGCTGTCAACAAGTGAGTTTCACACATGTTCCTCTTCCAGTACCAAGTTCATGACTGCCACTCTGCATTTCTTCAGTTGGATCACGAACATTCCAGAAGACCATCTACGTGAATATTCTGGATGTTCCTAATGGAGGGGGTTATAGAGCCACTGGATTAGGGCAGAGAACTATCTTTGAGATACTGATCTATGTCTAGCACCTTTCCACAATGAATGCATCCTATCATCAAACATGGGGCTCACTTTTGCTTTTATAAATATGACAGGCTCTCCTGATCACACGGAGTACATGGAGTATGTTTCTGCCATGCAAACCTCTTTCATGTAAATAGCCTTAGAGAAAGCTTCCAAATATCTTTAGGCTCACAGCAGAGCATGAAAAGTCCACAATCCTCCCACATTATTAGAACAAGACTTCTGATACAGAAAAGCTCCAAAGGTTCCAGGAAAGACACTCATTCTTCAGGATACTTTTCTCCATTTTTGTCATATTTCAATTTCCTTTAGCATCATTTTTTTATCTGTCTTGAATTCATTTTACTTTCTTAATTTTTTTTTTATTTGTAGGTTATGTGGATTAAATTTTAGACCTGAGATAAAATAGTCAATAATAATTAAGTAGTGTCTATTTTAGTAATTCTTAGAATTTTCATACTTAAAAGGCTTTAACAAGTTAAAATGCATTCTGTTTCTCACATTATAGTAATGGAATATTTAGTATTCATTGACTGAGAAATTACATAATGACTAAAGCAGAAACCTTTAAACATATCCCCAAAGCAACTAAACAAATACACGAGTTTGAAAACAGTAGTGCAATATAGATGAGTCATATTAATCCTTCACTTTCCAAGTACTGCTTACTGTGCATATAATGAATTAATCCTAATTCAGCATCCACTTAGCAGTTTGCACCCACGCTTTCCCCATCCTCCCCCTCCTCCCCACTCGGACTTCCATGAAGCACTGGCATCGTTCTTTAGCAGCTTCTCAACTCACAGCACTCACCAGTTTTGCCCAGAATGCAAGCTAAAGCTTCTGGCTTGACCTAATTAGGTCCTAAGTTAAAACCATAAAATTTTGGAGCTGGAAAAGGCAACAGAGGTCATCTAGTTTTATACCCTTAATTCCCAAATGAGAAACCTAAGGCCAAGGCATGGAAAAATGGCTGCCTCAGAGCATGGAGAATAGGACAGATCCAGACCCTCCTTGTAGCATTCTGGTCCCCTGTCCCTGCCTGGGTCTAGTGCTGTCAGGCCTGCATCCTGAGCACTGGCCACTCCTAGTGGCTGGAAGATTCTCCAGTGCGTCAGGCCGTGTCCTGCTTCTCACACTCTACTCATGTCACTCCTCTTGCCCAGAATCTATTTCTCCCCATGATTACCTGGCAGAAATTTATTTGATTTCTAAGATTCAGCTGGAGTAGAGCCTTTCCATGAAGCATATTTAGACCCTCACAAGTGAAATAAATGCACTGCCTCTTTTGTACTTTTACTGTAGAAATCATCCATCATCATCATCATGACTAATATTTATTGAGCACTTGCTATGTGACAGTAAAGTTACATGTTATATCTTACTTGATTCTCATGACAGATCATGCCATAGAAACTATTATTTGTCTGCAGTTTAAAAATAAGGAAATTGAAGCTCAGAGATCTTGAGTAATTTGTAATAAGTGCCAGAAGTGAGATATCCTGCCCCCAGCAGTGTGAGTCAAGCATTCTACATAGTTAACCACTGTGCTATGTTGCTGTATATTGTACAGCAGTTATAGTATAGCATGTATACATAACATGTGAGTATACTTTTTTTTTTTTTTGTCTTTTTGTGACCGGTAAGGGGATCGCAACCCTTGGTGTGGTTTCGCCGGCACCGTGCTCAGCCAGTGAGCGCACCGGCCATTCCTATATAGGATCCGAACCCGCGTCGGGAGCGCCGCTGCGCTCCGAAGCGCTGCACTCTCCCGAGTGCGCCACGGGGCCGGCCCACGTGTGAGTATACTTATGTTTTGATGTTATGTCTTTCTTTCCCACTAGACTATAAGCCCCTCAAGGGAAGGGCTCATGTTTTAATTGTATCTTTTCTCTCTGTACCTAGCAGTTTTTGTCAGAGAGTACATTCTCCATACGTATTTGCTAAATGAATGAATGCATAAAGAATCAGTTTTCGTAGGTGGTTCTTATAGTATAGCTCTTAGTCCATTTTCTACAGCCAGAACAGAATACCACAGAGTGGGTAATTTATAAGAAAAGACATTTATTTGACTCACAGTTCTGGAGGCTGGGAAGTCCAAGTGCATGGCACCAGCATATGACCAGGGCCTTCATGCTATATCATAACATGGCAGAAGGGCAAGCAAGCACATGAGATGGAAAGGGAACACGGGCCAAATGTCATCCTTTTATCAGGAGTCCACTCCTGTAATAACTAACCCACTCCCTCCATAATGGAATTAATTCATTCATGAGGGCAGAGCCCCTGTGACTTAATCACCTCCTAGAGGTCCCACATCTTAATACCATTTCAATGGCAATTAAGTTTCAACATGAGTTTTGGAGGGAACATTCAAACCATAGCAAGTTCCAAAACAGTTCATGCATAATAATCATTTATAAACAGGAGGGCAAGACTGGTGATTTATCTGCATCAATGATGACTGCCCAAAATAGACACTACAGATCACTGGCAAAAGTGTCAGACAATAAAAGGCTTTATATATTAGCAAAATCAAACATTTCTATAGGTTAGTATGACAACTTCAGATTTCTTTCTCTAAACCTCTCTTTTCTTGCTGAGGAAGAATCAAGAGTGAGAGAGAAAGCAGGTAACAGTAGAAATAGCATTAGAGTAGAGATTGGGAGATCTAGACCCAAACCTTGCTCTGTAGCCACTTAGCTTCCTGTGAGAATCTGGCATGCGAGATAGCCTATAAAAACAGCTCTTTCCATTTCTAAGCAAAAATATGTCTCTAAATGTTCTCTCAGGCCTTTTAAATGCAAACATTCTGGGATTCTAAAATTCACCAGGTGGTCTGTGGGCTGATCCAAAATGAAAGTCATATGAAAAAAGTCTGTTATTCTGGGCTTTCCCAAAGCATACATTTTCTATATTATAAACTTGAAGCTGCATTTTAAAAGACAAAAGATGAAGATTTAATAAAATAAAACAAACCTGTGTTTCTATTCAGGGGCAAGGTCCCCAAAGATTTTGTGTTTGTGGTGGTGAGAATTAGAGGAGCGTTCACGTGTAAGTGGTCTTCAGCCAGAAAAAGTGGGACAGATGCTTGTGACCCTGACCTAATACCCCAGCCCATCTTGGTCTGCTTGTCTGTCAAATGGAAGGGTGGAGGCTCATCAAAGTTCTCTTCTATGGATAACATTTCATGATTTCATGTGCTTTTGAAATCAACCTATGATCTCTGTCCACACTGCCAATGTGGGGTGGATTCCAGTTTGGAAGCCCCTGTACAGCATGTATTACCACTTCTTCCAGTGCCTTTCTATTAATATTCTGGCTTGGATCACATCCACCATCTCTCTATGACTATTGTCAATTCAAAGTCACTTGCTTTCTTTTTTATTTCTAGCTACATTTTTTTACATATGTAATTGTGAACTATCTGAGGAAATGCCAGTGTTCATGTATGTCATCCTCTAGCTGGGAATCATGGGACCTGTACCAATCTCTTACAATAAGAGAAATATAGTACGTATGCACTTAAAATGTGTCTTTCTTCCAAAAGAATATTCTTAATTTTATAAATAAAATGTATTTGGTTTGAAAATTGAAAATATCTTAATTTTAAATTTTCATGATTTTTCTCAGGAAATATATTTTGCTTTGAAAAAACACAAGTAATAAAAATTTAGTGTTTGAAATTAACTGTGAATGCCCAATATTTAATTAATATAAGGGGCTATGATATTTTCAGGGATAAGTTTTGAAGCTCGCAGCACCCAAGTTTTCCGTAGATATTTTTGGACAAGTCACTTCAGCTGTTCTTCATATTATAAGCTTCCTTTTATCCTTTACCACTTTCCTTTTTAGACTTGCTGTATATATTTACAGAACAGCAGAATGTCCCCACAAACTGTTTTAATTTGCATTTTTCTCAATGACTGATCTGCCATGCCAGATAGGAGTTTCTTATTTTTTTCTATCTCCAGTAAGTGCTAACCAAGTATTTCGTTTTGTTTTTGTGAATTGAGAAAGCTAGCAATAATAGATAAGAAATAAAGAATCCAATGTCTGCATGTCCTCGTTCTCAAGATGGCCAATTTTTGAGATTATCCTTTTTGCAAAATAGCCGTCCATGTTTCCACTTCAGTAACTTTGCTGTAATGGAAAGTCACACAAGTGTTGCCAATCAGTATTTTAAATCCTTGTGTCTGTCTCAGACAGCAGGATTCATATTGGTAATGCTGCATACTGTGTGTTTCCATTTGAAATTATCTGAGTTTCTTATTTGTAGTTATGCTTCAAGATGGTGTGATTCTCAGTCTACTTTTCTCCCAAAGTGATACATGATTTTATTGCCTTGTTTTTTAAAAGAATGCAGTTTCTTACTTTTAAGACACCGAGAAATTATTCCATTTCGTTATATTTGTACCAAGAAAAGGAAACAATTATCCATTTCTATTTCTTCTCTGTCACGTTAGTTGACAAGCTAATCCTCCTTGGGCTTCCAGTGGACATTTGTCTCCCAGTTATTTACAGTCAACTAATGATCACTCTTCAGGAAATCTTGTCTGTGTTCCACATGTTCGATTATAATAACACAGTTAGCTGACAAGAAGATTCAATGGGGAAATCCCTCAAAAACTGGCTTCAGAATTTTCAACACTTATTACTGGTTAGAAATAGGACTTGGGAAGTATTCATTCTGCACTTGTGACCAGCAACACATCAGGGATTTGCAATAAATGGAGGCATTCCCATGTGAATGGTAGTCTAGGTTCCTAAATGTAGACCATGGGTATAATTACACTTTTGCCATCAGTGTTTACACATCTTGAGTAAATCTTGCATTTGGCCAATGGTATACTTCTAGGAAAGCTCTCATGACTGTGACTGTAGAAACAACTAAGTTCAAAGGGGAGCCAGCAATTAAGGCTGAGGGATAGCAAAGATTGAGAAAGAGAAAAATATTTCAATTTGCAAAAGGAATGAAACAAGTAAATGGCCTCACTTTACTTTTGAAAAAGCCACAAAAATTTCTTGGGAAGTCAGGCAGAAGGACCCCAAACTGAGAATAAGGGTAAGACAGAGTTTAGACAGACAACTCCAGATGAGAAAAATAGTAATAATTACTTCTAAAGCTGGTGAACTCAGGACTAGGTTATCCATTCAGTAGCATTTATTGATTATCTATTGCATGTGCATCACTGATTATATTACTATGCATATCCACCTCACTACCAAATGTACCGTTCCTTTGCTGGCATCGTTGCCTGTAGTAGACAGGCATTGCTGTTTCTAGAAGAGTACCCCCCTTCTCTGGGAATTGTTCCTCACTCATTCCAACAATGCGGCTCCATTGAGGGAGGCCAATCATTCTCCCCTATCAGGAATGGGCACCTGGCCCAGGTGGGCCAAATCTTGTACCCCTTCCTCCTGGCCACCATGACTGCACTAGGATGTATGACCTAGATCAAGCCAAGCAAAGTCCTTTCTCAGAATTTTTCTAACTGTACCTGGCAGGGAATATTCCTCTTTCATCTTTAGTCAAGATGTTTTCAGGATGTTAGGCCTAAATATGGCTATTATTAGAGCCTTGAAAAGATAGCTGTCCTGGAAGACCAAAGCTGACATACAGAAAGAAGAAGAGAAGAAACTTGGAGAGAGACAGAGACAGAGATTGATTTGTTGGATTTTGAGTCCTGTATCCAATCATCTGTGAGCTCATGTCCCAGCTTTTCCATGGTGTTATATGAGCCAACTCACTCCTTCTTCAGAGAGTTGGAGCTGTGTCTCTGCACCTTGCATGAATATTTCTGCTTTAGTTAAGAAGATGGAAAGAGACTGTCCTACAGCTGTCATGAAAATCCTAAAAGAGGTTTTAAAAAAGAGTTGGAAAGGAAAAGTGGATACTGGGAAGTTGGAGGCAGAGGTAGTGTGGAGAACTACATTTCCAAGGCTCGGCCCCAGGAAGAACCCACTAAGACTTCAGTCAAAAGCAGAGAAAGCAAGGACCAAGCCACAAGCCTGTGGTTATAGCCCAACCCCAAGACGAGAGTGCTGGTTCACCTTTTAGTTACCAGATCTGTCCAGAACTAGCTTAGACTATGAATGTCTTATCATGGTTAAAATATTAATGCATTGCCAAAGCACAAATGCTCAGGTTTACTTTCTGAATCCTGTTCTGAGATCATGTAGTTTAAGAAGTCACCCCCCTCAGACAGTGTCAGCATGCAGTTCATCATCATTTCAGATTAGGCAGAAGCCAAGCACTCAAAAGAAACATATTGAAATCTTGAATTTCCTGGAAGAGGCAGGTATAATAGAATAGAATAAATATTAAACAACAACCCATTTTAGGTCTTGTTGTTTTGGTTTAATGAAAGTAACTAAAGGTAAGTAAGAATTTTCTGGAAGATAAGTAGCTGTAGATAACTGAAAACCCAGCTTAAATTGGAAGGGGGATTTATAGTTTACATAATTTTTGTTGGGCCTTCAGGTGAGGTAGATCAGGGTTTCAGTCCCTTCTCTGTAATCCCCTGGGCTTTTCCAACACTTCCAGATGCCAGGCTTTTGAAGAGGGCCTCTCTTAAAAAATACATATGTTGTTTGTCTTTGTTTTTGTACAAGCCTCTTAAGCCTACGCTTGCCTTTTTATTTTATGATCATACTGAAGACCACAGGCATTCTAACTTACTGAATTTTTCTTATCGGGTTTTCTAGTGCTATAGCCTCAGTAGGCACAGCACAATCCCTATGTTTAACCATTTTCCTATTATTTAATTATTAAATAATTGCCAATTTCCCAGTCTAGAATAAAAGTTCACTGCCTTCTACTTAATTTCCACTCAGTAACTCCTGCATTTTACAGTCTGTTACTTACAACACCTTATTCCTGGGATCAAATTCTGGGTCCCTAAGGATGTATGAGTATTTGATTGAAAGTAGCAGAACAGGCAGAGCAGCTTACACACTGAAAACTATTTTATTAGCTCATGCAAGAAATAGTTTGGTGGTTGTATTAGTCTGTTTCTGTTGCTTATAACAAAATACCTGGAACTGGGTAATTTGTAAGATAATGAAATTTATTGCTTACAGTTTCCGAGGCTGAGAAATCCAAAGTCCAGGAAAAACATCTGGTGAAGGTCTTCTTTGGTGATGGCTTCAGCAATACAATGCATGCAAGATAGCAGAAGCAGGAGAGAGAGACTCTCACATGCTTTCCTTCAAAGCCCTCAGAATCACACCCTGACCACCATTATTAATCCATTCAATAGGCATGGTCCTCAGAATCTAATCAACTCTCCGAGGTCCCACCTTTTAACCACCACAATAGGATTTCCCACTCTCAACAGTTACAATAGTGATTAAGCCTCAGTGACTTAGAACTTGGGGGACACAATTCAATCATATCAGTGGTAATATAGCCTTCAGGCATGGTTTGATCAGAGCTCTGTCTCCATTTCTCTGTAGTACTCGGCTGTGCCCTCCTCCCTGTGCTCGTCTGATCCTCGGGCTGCTTCCTGCATGGGAGTGAGCTGCCTGCCAACAGTTAACAAGGTAAAATATTTCTTGTTTACAAATAATAAATTTCTCTCTAAGTTTCACAGTTTTTCTGTCACATTAGTAGAGAGACGGGAGCTCTCTGTTTCATAACTAAGTTGTGGTTAATAGTTTCCTATCTCCATGTACTAACCCAGCATATACTCCTGACGAAATGTAAACCCCTCACAAAGTACGGAGATAGGAAATCTCAGTCTGCTTATCATTTTCACAAGAACTTCTTAAGGGTATTTCACATTAAGCAGGTTTTTCTCTTATCACACTCTAAAAACCATTCTCTCTTCCTCTTGCTCTCAAATAGAACAATTTTCTTGTTTCAAGATTGATGTCTGAGAGCAAGGAAGACATATCACTGTTGGTAAAAATGGGAAAACCTTGAGAAAGGGGCTGTGCCAGAAAAGCACATACTGTTCTGCTACTTTTTCCTTTATGGCCCATAATGGGCTAAACTGTGTCCCCCCACCTCCATCCATATGTTGAAGTCTTAACGCCCAATACCTCAGAATGTGACTGCATTTGGAGATAGGGCCTTTAGAGAGGTAATTATGTTAAAAATGGGTTCATTAGCATGGGCCCTAATCCAATATGACCGGTGTCCTAATAAGAAGAGGGAGATTAAGAAACAGACAACATAGACAGGAAGAAGATGGCCATCTAGAAGGCCATGAGAGGCCTCAGAATGAAACCTACCCTGCCACCTTGATCTTGGCCTTCTAGCCTCCAGAACTGTCAGGAAATAAATTTCTGTTTAAGCCACCCAGTCTGTGGGTTTCTATGGCAGTTCTGTGCTTCTCTTCCCGCTCCTAGAGGTGTCAGTAGAAAGAGGAACAAGTCATTCTTCAGAGGATAAACAGCTGTTAGGATGACATTACCACCCACCTTACAAATACACCCTGAAATTGAGAGAGGTGGCTGCGGTGAGGATGTCTGCTCCTTCACTTCTGTGCCAGCTCTGCAGAGGGGCCTTGGACACTGCTTTGCTCCCGGTATGGTCGTAATCTAGACTCATAGCTCATCCTGCTCTATGTTTTTTGCTAAGGCATAAGTAAGTACATTACAATTTTTAAGATAAATTTAAACTACTTCTTTAAGATGAATTTAAGTATTGCAGTAGTTCATGCATAAACCTGGTTTTACTTAGAATGCCCAACCACATATTCAACAAGAAAGGAAATAAAACAGGTTATGAGGAAGATGTAGTCAGAGGGGTACCTAGAAATCTTCCAAGCTAGGGATCTAATTTCTTCTCTGTCTATAAAATGTGCAGATGCATACAGAAGAAGGTCTGGGAAAATCAGGAGAAAATGCTCCCCCTTCTTTAAAAAAATGCTGGGAAATTTCCAAAAAAAAAAAAAAAAAAATAGCAGAAGGAGAGAAATTTGGAAAAGACAACAGAAATAACTCTGAAGTCGCAGCAAGCAATATTAGATTTGGTGGTTCAAGCTTATAATTCTCTCCCCGACATGTCATCCTTTGGAAACTCACAGGGAACTGTGTTTAAAACACAGCCTTTTCCCATCACAGTGCCCTTTGTGATTTAGATGTTGCAACTAAACCAAGTACAATCTGACACCACCTTAGTTGTAACAACAGATTAATGTCTACACCATCTGCTGCTGGATTGGATACAGCTGTGAATTCAGTTAGTGGACAACCAGTCTAAATGGCTCAGGGCTGCTGGTGCAAGCAGGTCACCAGGGCGTCTCAGAGCAGCTCGTGCTTATCAGCCAGGTGGCTGTCCTGTTTCCCAGGCTGCTCATAATGCCCAGCGATTCAACCGTGCGATAAATACAAATTAAACTTCTAGCTGTCTCTATTCTTCTTTATTATGAACACTGGGGTGAAGCCAACTTAGGAGAATAAGTATTCAAGGAAAGACAAGTTACTGTGTTATCACTGTGCACAGAGACAGGTGGGTGCAAATCCCTCACTCCATTGCTTTGCTTTGCTTCATTTTCTTCCACCCAGATCTTCTCCCTCTTTCTATAACCTATTTTGTAATCTGCTGGTAGATCTAGTTCTTCCTCCCCAAAGAAAGAAAGCTAAATTGTTTGTGGATAAAAATGTCATCTGCCTCCCTCAAAATGGGAAACTCAATCATACAAATGACCATACAAATGACTGTGGAGGCTGGTTCTCCATTTCCAGCGGGGCGTCACTTAGAACAAGATGTTCTTCAGCAGCTGTTGTGCGTTACTATGGAGGCTGAAAGCTCATCGCACCAATCACAGCAGAAGACAGCCAAAGCTGCGACTCCCTCCCTCAAACAAATTACTTCAGGCTGTAAAGTCTTAATTGTCAACAGCAACCAAGAGAGCACATTGCATTTGGGAAGTCCAATGTACCACGTTTGGAGGACAAGCCAGAGGCAGAATATTGGAGCGATGACTTGCTGTATGGTCAGGGAGGGGACGAATGAGTTTCTCTCCCAACAATGAACTCCTCTGTGAGGTTAAAGTCTAGAGGATCTGGGAGCCATAAGAGGGGGAAGGGCCACAAAGTTTGGTGGCATGTCAGCTGGCCTCAACCAAAATTTTACCCCCTCATTCCAACAGAATATTTCCCTAGAATCACTGCCCTTCTCTGTT
Organism: Cynocephalus volans; assembly: GCF_027409185.1. Lineage (NCBI taxonomy): Eukaryota > Metazoa > Chordata > Mammalia > Dermoptera > Cynocephalidae > Cynocephalus > Cynocephalus volans. The sequence continues at coordinate 94,889,141 of NC_084461.1, read as the reverse complement.
TGATATTGTTTAGGCAAATTCAGATGTTTTTAAGATCTATTTCTTTTAGTAGATGCAGTTCAAAGACAACTTTAGTTTATGAAATATCAGTTTTATACAGCCTCATGATTGAAGGAGTTATTTATTCAAGAAACCTGGCAGAGAATAATTAAGTGGGAATGTACACCAGAGTCTTCTGGTGTGGTCAGATAACTGTTATCCCCACAAGAAGGGGAGCAATGAGTTAAGGTGCATTAGCTTCCTCATTTGGCATCCACAAAGGTGGTGAAAGAAAGGGAAATAAATATTTACTGAGTGTCTATTTGGGGCCAGGCCTTGGTGTAAGAGGTTTTCATTTACATTATCTTATATCATTCTAGAAAGCCCTGTTAGAAATTATTATTTCCATTTTTGTAGGTAAGAATGTCGAGACTGACAATATTTAAACTTAAATATTAATTTTTTACACAGTGAATGAACTAGAATTTGACCTATCACGCTCTATGCTCGTTTCATTACATATTTCAATTTTGGGTATATGACTTAAAGAAAGTAGATTTCAGTAAATCTTTTCCACCTTGGGCCTGCTTGATTTTTAGGGTATGTACTATACGGAAATATTATGCCCGTGGGAGCAGATTACTCATAACTCAAGTAATAAAAGTTTCTGTTCTGTATTTATACTTCCCAATCTCTCTCTTCCCTTTTCCTATTTGCATGAGCAAGGGAATTTGTAATAGAGTAAAACAGTAATACTACAAAAAACATGATCACAGCCCTCTAAAAAATATTAAAGTGCTAGTCCAGGAGAACCCATATAATCCCTCCCTTTACTGAAAGTCACCCTTCCAAAAAACAAATATCAAAAAAGTAGCAGAAAGACATATGTTTACACATATACCTCAGAAGAAACTCTGTATGCATCTCCTATGCTAGCTGGTAAGCACCTTATAGAAAGAAATCATTGGTCTTAGGCCTCATTGTGAACTGAGGATCTTGTATGGGAAGTGAACAGTGGTTTGACTGGATTGGCCACTGCTCAAATTGCTGGTGTGGGTTTGAGGGTTTGACTGAGGGAGGCTAGGGTTTAGAGAGTCAAGGGACAAACCAAGTCAGTTTATGCTGCGGGACAAATGTGGGAAAAACCAAGGCTAAAGGGTCAGAGTTGAAGTTGCAGGTACAGAGCCAAGAGGACGGAATATGGTAGAAGCAGAAATCTAAGCAAGACGAGGGCAGGAACAAGAGTGAGGACATTTACCATGAACAGCCTTGAAGCATCTGTAAACTTTTTCCATGTTGGAACTGCTAGACTTTTAAAGTATGGTCTATGTAAGGTGAGTGATACGTGGTAGAGTGGACAAGAACCCTGAATGGAGACTCATAAATATTATCCATGAAAACTATATGGGTTTCTTTTAGTTGCTGTTATATTATTTTGAGTCAACTCTCCCCAGTCCCAACAACCAACAACTCTATTCTTTCCCCCAGAGAAATCATTTTTCCCTTTCCTTTCCATGAGGATTATCCTACTAGGCCTCCTCTGATGCACACATACTATTGTACTTCTGTCTTACATATTTCTTACCTCCCATTTCCTGCCATGTTTTCTATTATCTCTATTATTCCAAATGTGACTTGAATGCTTTTATGTTTCTTACTTAGTCCTATAGTCATTCATCTGACTCCTTTCAATAAAATTCCCTAAAAAAATACTTAAAGTCTGTGGAAACAAAGCATTATTGCCTGCAAAGATGGAGGCACTCAGAACATCAGCATCCTGATAAGCCTATATCTGTAGAGCCCAGTGGGAAACTGTCCATTTATACAAACATGCCCCTTTACAATTACATGAAGAATCTGTTGCACAAAGGGTCACCCTGAAAAACAAAGTAAGTACTACTATAAACTTGCTTTGCAGTACCTGTGTAAGAGACATTATGATTCAACCTTGAATTATAGAACACTAACTACAAAATATTGTTGGGTCTGCTGCTGCACTTAAAATAAAATTGAAGGAATTCTCAGTCTAAAAATCAGAGTGATTTTGGGAGTGAGTCTGACAACACCAAATCAAGGGTTAAGATCCCCTTACAGCTCATCTGAAAAAAAAAAAAAAAGTGGGCTTGGGTTGGGATGGGAACCTTTTCAGGGTGTTTCTCCTGACTCTTCCTTCACTCCTCCTAGAGAAGAGGAGCACTTGGGACTATTTTTTCCGGGCAATGCACTTGCATTCTGCTAAGAGGTTAAAAAAACCCCAAAACCAGAAAACATTTCTTCAAATAAATGCACTCTAAAGGGAATATCACAGAGGCCGGGGAACAGTCTGTCAATCCCTCTATTCCCTCTACACACACTTCAGAGAATCAGAGAGGTGTTGAGATCTTGGGGTCTGCAACCAGGTTGGTTTCAGAAAATCTCTGAACCAACTCAACATCCCATTTGGGGCAGAAAACCAGGGGGTGGTATTTTCTTCCCTCTGCAGCTCTAGAGCTGGCTCTAATTGAGTATCTCAAATCACTACAGGGCAGGTGAGACTCTGTGGTTCTTTAGGGTTAAAATATCCCTGAGAACAAGTTGCCAGTATATTGAGCCTGATTTTTCTTCTTTTGAATATAGAAAACCTCCTGAGGTCTCTTTGCTATATTATTACACAGTTGTCCCCCTCAGTGGGCTTGTGGTTGGGCTAGTTTAAGCAAGACTGAACACTCTCTCCTGTAATATATCTGTTCTGGGCTGAGAGACTCTAACTTGATATTTGTTGTGTTTCCAGATCTTTGTCTCTTATGGTTTGGAAATGGGAATGCACAGCTGCAATGTGGCAATCAAAGTGGTGGAAGTGATCATTTACATTCTAACACACAGAGACTTCCTAGTCAAGGTCACTTATAAATCAAATAGATATCACTTCATAAACACCACCAAACAACTATATTTCATTACAAAAATGGGAAGCAGTGCTGTTAATGGGTATCTAAGGACAAAAATCAATTTAAATTACAGGCACTCTGCTGCTACAGCAGTTGTGAACATGTCTGAATGTTAATAAACACTGATTGGTATTAATATCGTACAAGATTTTAAATGTGGCTGGCATGAAATTCTCAATCTCATGGACAGAGAAGCCTGTTGACAAAGATTTATTCTCTTTATTCCCTCGTCTAAAGACATTTTCTCAAGTTTGACAGTATTGCCATCAGTTTCACACGGGTACTACTGTGGCACTTCTTGATTTTTAGAGACTGCAACAATCTGATGAAAAGAGAGAAGGTTGGAAACTCATTTGTCACGTAGAGACAACACTGAAATGACAGAGCAAACCCAGAAGCAATAAGTGGAATGTAAAAATTAAGAGAAAAGACAGAGGGAAGATATGCAGACTGTTGTAACACAGAACAGTGCTGGGGAATAAGGCGCTGATCCTCAGATGAGAAGTTGACAGCCACCATGACCTCCATAATGAGCAATAATGCTGAGACATGGTTCCACTTTTGTTACCTTTCAACACAAGAGTAAAGGAGCAAAATGAAGGGAAGTGAAATGTATTGTTGGGAATTGCACAGATGTCTAATTTCAGCAAGTTTCATGTGAACTCTGATTTCTTTCTATTTTCTCACTATTATTTGCCTTGACTATCCTCTGTATGAAATGACTGGACAGAATCAAGAGTTAAGGTCAGGATTAATATGTATCAGTGGGTTTTACTTGAATAATACGTCTTTTCTAGGATAGTTACATTTTAACTGAATATGGTTGAAAAATATTTGAAAACTACTTGCACTTTCATGAATTTCCACTACAGGAAAAAGTGAACAAGCAGGTTCAATGGTTGTTTCACATAAAAGAATAGGTAAAAAAAGAAAGAGAACATTATCTTTTAAAATCAAATAAAATCTAAAGCAAATCAAGCAAGGTTTGTTTGTTTTTAATTGGCAATCAAATTGTAAAACTTACATGGAAATGCATAGCTAAGGCAATCTTGAAGCAAAACAGAGCTGGTGTACTTTTATGATCAGATACCAAGAGCTACTTGACAGTAGCTCTTATAATTGAGACAGTCTGGGAGTGGTGCTAGGATCAACAAATAAACCAATGAACAGAAAAGAGAGTCTAGAAATAGGCCTAAACATGAATGGTCACCTGATTTATGACAAAGGTGATACTGCAGTGCAATGGGAGAAAGGATAATCTTTTCAATGATTTGTGCTGGGTCAATTAAATATTTATATGGGGCAAAAATGAATCTGTACCCCACCTCCTGCCATATACAAAAATAAATTCTAAATTAATTGCAGACCCAAATGTGAAAGATGAAACAAAGCTTCTAGAAGAAAATACAGGGGAATATCTTCATAACTGTGGCATGGGCAAAATTTCTTAAACAAGACACACAAAACACTTAACAATATAAAGCAAAAAAATCAATAAATTGGACTTTAAGAACTGTGAATCAAAGGACACCATTAAAGAGTAAAACTACAGACCATGGTGTGGGGAAAGATATTTGTAATATAGAAACCCAACCAAAGACATGGGGCCAGATTATGTAAATAGTGCAAATCAATAAGAAAAAGATTAGGAGGAATTGGTAAAGGGACGCAAAAATCAACTACATTGTATATTGATAAAGTAAAATAATAAAGAAAGAAAGAAATAAGAATGGAAAAAAAGTAAAAAAAGAGCAAGCCTGTTTTTTCTCTCTTCTTTCACACTCAGCACAGCACAGAATACTTCTTTTTATTTATTAATTTTAATTGACAGATCAGAATTTTTTTTATATATTTTACATTTACTAAAATAGTACAATATTGACTTTAAGTAGAGTATGATATTTTATTTTATTTATTTATTTATTTATTTATTTATTTTATTTTTTATTTTTTATTTTTTTTTCCGTGACCGGCGCTCAGCCAGGGAGTGCACCGCTCATCCTTATATAGGATCTGAACCCGCGGCGGCGGGAGCGTCGCCGCGCTGCTAGCGCAGCTCGCTACCGAGTGCGCCACGGGCTCAGCCCAGAGTATGATATTTTAAAGATACATATTTTAATCCCTGGACCAACCACTAAAAATACAAAGAGATGTCATTTAAATAATTATAAAAATTAAATTCAGTGCAAAAGTATTTGTTTAAGAACATTCATAGTTCCCTTAGTCATAGTAGCTAAAAATAGGAAATAACCCAAGTGTTATTTCAATAGGAAAATGGATGAACAAATTGTGGGTCATTCATACAACAGAATGCTACTCAGCAATGCAAAGCAACAACCTGCTACAGCAGACACCCTCGGTGAATCTCATAGATGTGCTAGATGAAACAATAGTAGTACATACTGTATGATTTGAGGCAAAATGCACCTATGGTAGAACATATCACAGCAGTAAATTGCCTCAGGGGAAGGAAAACATTGCCTGAAAAGGAACACAAAAAATGTTTCTAAAGATAAGAATTACATATATTTATTTATTTATTTAATTTATTTATTTAATTTATTTTTATTTATTTAGTCGATATACATTGTGGCTGATTATTGCTCCCCATCACCAAAACCTCCCTCCCTCCTCCCTCCCCCCTCCCCCCCAACAATGTCCTTTCTGTTTGCTTGTCGTATCAACTTCAAATAATTGTGGTTGTTATATCTTCTTCCCCCCTCCCGGTTGTGTGTGTGTGTGTGTGTGTGTGTGTGTGTGTGTGTGTGTGTGTGTGTGTGTGTGTGAATTTATATATTAATTTTTAGCTCCCACCAATAAGTGAGAACATGTGGTATTTCTCTTTCTGTGCCTCACTTGTTTCACTTAATATAATTCTCTCAAGGTCCATCCATGTTCTTGCAAATGGCAGTATTTCATTCGTTTTTGTAGCTGAGTAGTATTCCATTGTGTAGATGTAACAACTTTTCCGTATCCACTCATCTGATGATGGACATTTGGGCTGGTTCCAAGTCTTGGCTATTGTAAAGAGTGCTGCGATGAACATTGGGGAACAGGTATACCTTCGACTTGATGATTTCCATTCCTCTGGGTATATTCCCAGCAGTGGGATAGCTGGGTCGTATGGTAGATCTATCTGCAGTTGTTTGAGGAACCTCCATACCATTTTCCATAGAGGCTGCACCATTTTGCAGTCCCATCAACAATGTATGAGAGTTCCTTTTTCTCTGCAACCTCACCAGCATTTATCGTTCAGGGTCTTTTGGATTTTAGCCATCCTAGCTGGGGTTAGATGGTATCTCAGTGTGGTTTTGATTTGCATTTCCCAAATGCTGAGTGATGTTGAGCATTTTTTCATATGTCTGTTGGCCATTTGTATATCTTCCTTAGAGAAATGCCTACTTAGCTCTTTTGCCCATTTTTTAATTGGGTTGCTTGTTTTCTTCTTGTAAAGTTGTTTGAGTTCCTTATATATTCTGGATATTAATCCTTTGTCAGATGTATATTTTGAAAATATTTTCTCCCACTCTGTTGGTTGTCTTTTAACTCTGTTAATTGTTTCTTTTGCTGTGCAGAAGCTTTTTAGTTTGATATAATCCCATTTGTTTATTTTTCCTTTGGTTTCCTGTGCTTTTGGGGTCGTATTCATGAAGTCTGTATCCAGTCCTATTTCCTGAAGTGTTTCTCCTACGTTTTCTTTAAGAAGTTTAATTGTTTCAGGGTGTATATTTAAATCCTTAATCCATTTTGAGTTGATTTTAGTATACGGTGAGAGGTATGGATCTAGTTTCATTCTCGAGAATTACATATATTTATTGTGTACAACATGATGTATTTAAATAGTACACATTGTGGAATAGCTAAATCAAGCTAATCAACATATGCATTACCTCACATACTTATCATTTTTTGTGGTGAGAACACAAACTCCACTCTCATTCATCTTCAGGAATACAGTGTGTTGTTATTAACTATAGTCACCATGTTGTACAATAGATCTCTTGAATTTATTCCTTCTGTCTAACTGAATTTTGTATCACTTGACCAATATCTTTCTAACTCTGCCCCCCTTTCCCAGCCTCTGGTAACTACCATTCTACTCTCTGCATCTATGAGTTCAACTTTTTTAGAATCCACATATAAATGAGATCATGCAATATTTGTCTTACTGTGTCTGGCTTATTTCACTTAACATGATGTCCTCCAGGTTCATCAAAGTTTTTGTGAATGACAGGATTTCCTTCTTTTTTTCAGGCTGAATAGTATTCCATTATGTATCTATACCACATTCTCTCTATCCATTTATCTGCTGATGGACAATTACCTTGATTCCATATCTTGGCTATTATGAATAATGAATAATGCAATGAACATTGGAGTGCAGGTATCTCTTCAACATGGTAATTACATTTTCCTTTGGGTATATACCCAGAAGTGAGATTTCTGGATCATTTGGTAGTTCTATTTTCAATTTTTTGAGGAACTGCTATACTGTTTTCCATAATGGCTATACTAATTTACATTCCCACCAACAGTGTGTAAGGGCTCCCTTTTCTCCACATCCTTGCCAACACTTATTTTTCATCTTTTTGATATTAGCTATTTTAACAGATGTGAGTTAGTATTTCATTGTGGCTTTAATTTGTATTTCTCTGATGATTAGTGATTTTTGATCATTTTTGCATATACCTGTTGGCTATTTGTGTATCTTCTTTTGAGAAATGTTTATTCAGGCCCTCTGTCCATTCTTAAATCAGGTTACTTGTTTTCCTGATATTGAGCTGTTTGAGTTCTCTATGTTTTTCGAATATTAACACCTTATCAGATGTATAGTTTCCAAATATTTTCTTCCATTCTGTAGGTTATCTCTTCACTCTGTCAATTGTTTCCTTGCTATGCAGAAGCTTTTTAGTTTGATGTAATCTCATTTGTCTATTTTTGCTTTTGTTGCCTGTGTTTTAGGGGTCATATTCAAAATATCATTGCCCAAACCAATGTCATGGAGATTTTCCGTTTCTGTCTAGAGTTTTACAGTTTCAAGTCTTACATTTAAGTCTTTAGTCCATTTTAGACTGATTTTTGTATATGATGTGAGTTGACATCATTCATAATTTCATTCTTCTGCATGTCAATATCCAGTTTTCCCAGTACCATTTATTGAAGAGACTGTCCTTTCCACACTGTACAGCACAGAACAAACATTTCTGTGACCAGATGTGTAGGACTATCTCCCCCCTCCCCACAAAAAGCAATTCTCCAACTCTCTGAACACCATTTGGGTGTCTTATAATTCAATTCAATTTCAACATGATCTACCTGGAGATAGTTTCATATCCCACAGGCTAAGGCTCAGCCTTACAAGACTGCCCTCACTTCAGATGCCAATTTCAAGTCCCAGGTTATGACCAGTGCTTGTAACTGTCTATAAATCATGGTTCCCATGATTCCCCTCCTTGGGTTCATTTTCTTTAGTTTATATTCAATTTTAGGCTTTTTTTTTCATCCTTGTTGATACAATTTCATTTAAAAAAAATACAAAAACATTTATTTGGTTCAAAAGTAACCTTATATTAAAAGATATACTCAGGAGGTTTTGCTCCCTTTCCTTTCCCTTTCATTCTGTTCTCATTCATCACTTGTAGGTAATCAGTTCCATTAGCTTTTGATTTACACATACATGTGCACATATACAATTTACTTAAAGACCAGCAAAGCATTCAAGTGCATTTTCTAGCAGTTATCTTGGGCTTATGAGTGCAAGTTCATTTGCAAAAGAGGGAATGAAAAGTTCTGATTTTTTTTTCTGTTAAAGATGGCAACTGACTTGAGAGATCGGAAGATTCATAAAAAGACAATCGTTATGCAGAGAACTGCTTTCTGTTGCAGCATTTGTCAAATATTATTTTTGGTTGCATAAAAGCATAACAGGAAATATAACTGTTATATAAGAACTGTGATAAACATCAATACATTTCTTTCACTCTTTTTTCTATTTTTCCTTTCTTCTCTTTCTACCTGCCCTCCTCCTTACCTTTCTTCCTTTATTACTTGGATACTCCTTACCCTTTAATGCATGGGGGTACAGAGATAAACATTACAGATGGAATCCCTGCCCGTTGGAAACTTATATTCTATTTGGGGAGTTAAATAGTGAATGAATTAAAATAAAACAGTGTAGCAAGATAAGCTATGCTTTCCCCATCCTGCTGTTAGGTGGTGACAGCAGTTAAGGTGAGGGATACAGATCCACAATCTGAGTTGTGTTAATATCTCAGTAGCTATCTAGTTGGCTTCTTCCTTTCCACATTCCATAACTAGAAGTTAGAAAAAGGTAATTAATGGTATAAAATTCCTTTACTTCCCTTTGTTTAACTGACCAAATTTGCTTTGACATGATATGTTGGAGATAAGAGCATTGGGAATAAAAATTGTGAAACAGAAGCTCTTTTATAAACCAACTTATAATTTAGGAATTTGGAGAGATACAAGCAAAACTATATGCTTGTGCAAGAGTGTCACTTTGGCCCCCTCTGCAGACGGATGTTAGCAGCTGTATGGTTATATTAGTCACAGGCATAGTGCTGTTTGATAGTCCCATGGCAATTTTATCACATTTGTGCTTTATTTCCAGATCTGTTACAAACGCTATCAAATCCCATAACTTCAAAAGCATAGTAGTGTTAAATGTGTTTAGCAAAAGAGGTACACGGAAACCCCAATGGTGTTAGCTCTACACAGATGTTTATACATTTGTTCATATACATGTTACACTACCCTTATAAACAAATGGACTTAGGATCAGACTTTAGAATTTAACTTGTACATAAGAATAGAAGCTTTTGAACATGAAAATATGGCAATCAATCTTGTGTCTTTTAGATATACATCTTTCAGCAGCACTGGTTCTGAAGTCATTTGTATGTCAGAAATCCCGTGTAAAGATGATCTTTGAAAATTCCTAAAACAGTTGTGTATATAACTCTGTATAATAATTCTAAATTTTGAGGACTGTTGAGTAAGGCTTTAAAAAAAGAAACAAAAATAAGCTTCAAATGCAGATATTTTGGCATTCAAATCATTTAGCCTTTAAAATAATCAAATCTCTGACTGTAATGGGGTATGGATGAAGATTCTAAACTGCCTTTGCTTATCTGCAGGTAGACTTCATGTGTTAGTAGTACTAAGCACAGTTATTTTTAACATGTGTTAATTTGTGTGTTTTGAAGAATTAATGAGGCATATATGTGAAACCACCTAGCCCAGGGTCTAGCACATAGTTGGTCCTCAATAAATAAATAGGAGCTGATTTCAAGTCTAAGATTTGCTTGATCAGGATCCACATGCATATTGATTTTAAAAAGTAATAGAGAAGGACTCAGCTACCTGCTGCCTGTCATTTCAAATATGCATTTCTTACAACTGTGCTGAACTGCTGTCAAACTCATGCCTTTGGGAATTGGTCTTTGGTCCCCTTAAGTGGAGTCACACTCACCCAATGGGTAGGCTTTCAAAAGAGTAGAAAAAAGAAATGCCTTTGGAAAACATGACTAAAGTACAGATGTCTCCTTATCTGTAGTTCAATGCACAATTCATCTTCTCTGTCATTCCCAAATATCTCTGCCCCTTTTCCATTCTTCTCCCACCTCCCACTCATCAGAGCCCATGAAGCTTTGCAGAATGCCATGTGCTCAGTTTTCCAGCATTTTTCTTTGATAGAAGAAAAACAGTCTCTGGAAGAAACTCCTCGGCAATTATTTTAATTCTCAGTAATGACATAGAAAAAATTAATAACACTCCTTAATTTTGCCCGAGTATTAATTACTTTGGAAAGCAGTGTGTGTTTTTCTCTGTACATATGTCTGGGGTTTAATTAAAATTAACCCCTACAGGGAATATAGTCTTTTTAGAGAAGTTCTTTTCTTTAAACATTTTTACTATAAATTTTTATAAGTAAATTGCAAATATATTCTTCATATTAAAAGCGCACATAATACAGAAGAATATAAAGTGAAAGATCATAATCCTTATTATGCCCCATGTAGTGGACTGAATTATGACCCCCCAAAACTCAGTGAAGCTTAAATTGTGTTCCCCAAGTTTTTATATATTAGAAACTTGGCATCCACTGTGACTGTTAAGAAGGTAGGTAATCCTATTACAGTAATTGAGAGGTGAAGCCTTGAAGAGGTGGTGAGATTGTAGGACCGTGCCATAGTGAATGGATTAATTATGGTGGTCAGGGGCATGGTTCTGAGGGCTTTAAAAAAGAAAGAGGAGAGTCTGTTTTTCTCTCTCTGCTTCTACCATTTTTACAATGTGAGATACCCTGCTGTCACTGCCATCACCACCAAGGCTCTCACCAGAATTTTCCCCTGGACTTTGGACTTCCCAGCCTCAGAAACTGTAAGCAATAAATTTCATTTTCTTGTAAGTTACCCAGTTCTCTGTATTTTGTTATAAGCAATAGAAATGGACTAATACAACCCCTAAATTCCGATCCATTCTCCAGCAACAACCAACTACTTTAACAGTTTTGTGTGCATCTTTCCAGACCTTTATCTTTTTATTCAGATATGTATATGCACATATAAAAATATATAGCACTGTTTTCTTTGCCTTTATATAATAATGCTATAGTTACATAACAGTATATTGTAGTTCAATTGCTTTTTTCACTTAATGACGTGTCTTGCTAAACTTTCCTTGACCATGATTCATTTTACTTTTAAATAAAATGTCTCCATACCATTTTTTACAGTAATGCATGTACTATATAATCTATTTAGTACACACTTTTTGATTGATAATTAGTTGTTTCCAGTTCTTCACTATGACAAATAATGCTTCAAACAACATAATTGTTCTTGACTCTTTTTGCATATATGTATTATTCTAGGATACTTACCTGGAAATGAGTGGTCATGGGTAAAATCAGAAGATTTTACCAGATAGCACAAATTGTCCTCTCTCAAAACCTTTGTCATCACACACCAAGAATGCAGGAGAATACCTGCTTCCCCCAGACCCATGCCCTCCATTGATGTTGCCCTCATTTTTTGCAAATAGGATGAAAAGTAAATTTGTTTTGATATGCAATGCTCCCATGTCTAAAGAAGTGGACCATTTTATGTCCATCAATGGATTACTGGATAAGGAAACTGTGGTATGCATACACCATGGAATACTACTCTGCCATAAAAAAGAATGAAATTCTCCCATTTGCAACAACATGGATGAGACCAGAGAAACTTATGTTGAGTGAAATAAGCAAAGCTCAGAGGGATAAATACCTCATGTACTCACTCGTGTGTAGGAACTAAGAGAGAAAGAAGGAAGATAAGAAAGACCACAGTAGTGCATTGGTCTTGCAGAGGGAGAGAACATTCTATGGGCTTCAAAGTGGAGTTGGGAGAAGGGGAAAGGGGAGGGAGGTTGAGAATAATTGGGTGGGGGACACGGGGTACAAAAGCAATTTGTGGTAATGGGCATGCTGCCAGTATGAATGTGACCCTCACATCATGGGCACAAGGGGTGACAATCAGCTTTGTATCTTGTGAATATTCATAATAAATACATAAATAAATGAATGAATAAATAAAAAGTGGACCATTTTAAACTAGGTTTTTTCACTATTCATCTTTTTTCTTCTGTATAATGCTTGTTCTTTTTATGCATTTTTATGTTTGTCTTTTTCTTAACGATTTATAATAACATACCATTTTGATATTGATTGCTTTCAGTCATATGTTACTTGTATTTTAATTTTAAGATGCCATTCTGTCTTGCAGAAGTTTTTAATTGTTACAGGTTCAAGTCTCTAATTTCTTTTCTGGGGGGTTTCTCTATTTTGGATATTGCTTCAGAAAGTCTTCACTCCAACGTTACAAAAATATTCTCATATATTTTCTTTTAATATTTTATAGGTTTTTATTTCATATACACTATTCCTTAATCAAAGGAATTTATGTTGGTGTACAGAGTGCACCTAAACTTTTTTTCCCAAATGAATAAGTAGTTGATCCAATTATTACTAAGTAATCCATTCTTTTCTTACTCATTTGAAATGCCTCCCTTATGTTATTACTAAATACAGATTGAGCAATCCAAATCCAGAAATCTGAAACTCAAAATCCTCCAAAATCTCAAAAATTTTCAGTGCCAATGTGATGTTACATGTGAGAAATTTCACACCTTTGGTCCCAAGCATTTCAGATAAGGTCACTCATCCTGTAAGAGTGACAACAAAGATGATGTTGTTAACACTGCAGAAAAAGTAGCCGTGGACGACATGATGAAAATGTGTGATGGGCTTACTGAAGGGCTGGAGCAGCATGCTTTCATAACAGAACAAGAAATCATGTCAGTTTGTAAAATCAAGACAAAGAAACTTCTAAGATAAAAACCATTGTTAATGAGGCAGATTACCCTGAAGGAAACCTTTTTAAAAAGCCAGCCAGCAGAATGCCTCCTCATCCCAAGGAGACCCACTTCCTGGTCCCTCAACTGCTTCTGATGTTTCTTCTCACCTAAAAAAAAAAAAAAAAAATACAGTGTACCATGACATTTTAATCAAAACACAGCATTGTAGGTAGAGATTGAAAGCCTGCCAGTTGCTTGTTATTGCTGTTGTTTAGCAGCTGATACAGGTTTTCTAGTGATGCCACTATGCTGCTTAGTTACACCTGAGCACATTATTCTTTCACTGTATTAATGGTATGTTATATTTTTTACTGTTAAATACTTATTTGTGATTAAGTGTAAGAAAATGATTGCTTATCAGTACCATATTAATTCAGAGTCAGAATGATGGTGATGCCAACCAACCGCAAATTGTCCACATGGGTGGCTGAGATTGTGACACTTTTGCTTTCCTGTGGTTCAGTGTACACAAACTTTGTTTTATGCAAAAACTATTAAAAATATTGTATAAAATTACCTTCAGACAACGTGTATATTGTGTATATGAAACATAAATGAATTTTATATTTAGTCTTGGATCTTATCCCTAAGATATCTCATTTGGTATATGCAAATATTTCAAAATCTGGAAAAAATCCAACCCAAAACATTTCTGGTTGCAAGCATTTCTGATAAGGGATACTCAACATGTACCCAAATATACAGGCATACCTCATTCTATTGCACTTCACTTTATTGCACTCTGCAGATATTGGGTTTTTTACAAATTGAAGATTTGTGGCAACCCTGTATTGAGCAAGTCTGTTGGTGCCGTTTTTCAAATAGCATTTGTTCACTTTGTATCTCTGTGTCACATTTTGGTAATTCTCACAATATTTAAAACTTTTTCATTATTATTATATCTGTTATGGTGACTTGTGATCAGTGACATTTGATGTTACCATTGTAATTGTTTCAGGGTGCCACGAACTGCACCCATATAAGATTGCAAACTTAATCCATATATATTATGTGTGTTCTGACTGCTCCATCAACTGGACATTACCCCGTCTCTCTCCCTCTCTTTGTGCCTCCTTATTCCCTGAGACAACGATCTTGAAATTAGACCAATGAATAACCTTACAATGTCTTCTAAGTATTCAAATAAAAGGAAGAGTCACACATCTCTCACTTTAAATCAAACGCTAGAAATGATTAAGCTTGGTAAGAAAGGCGTATTGATAGCCAAGATTAGCTGAAAGTTATGACTCTTGCCCTAAACAGTTAGCCAAGTTGTGAATGTGAAGGAAAAGTTCTTAAAGGATATTAAAAGTGCTACTCCAATGAAAACACGAATGATAATAAAGCAAAACAGCCTAATCATTGATATGGAGAAAGTTTTGATGGTCTAGATATAAAAGCAAACCATCCACAACATTCCCTTAAGCCAAAGCTGAATCCAGAGCAAGGCCCTAACTCTCTTTAATTCTGTGAAGGCTGAGAGAGGTGAGGAAGCTGCAGAATAAAAGTTTGAAACTAGAGAGGGTGGTTCATGAGGTTTAAGGAAAGAAGCCGTCTCCATAATATACAAGTGCATGGTGAAGCAGCAAGTGCTGGTATAGAAGCTGCAGCAAGTGATCCAGAAGATCTTGCTAAGATCATTGATGAAGGTGGCTACACTCAGCAATGTAGACAAAACAGCCTTCTATTACTAGAAGTTCTCATCTAGGACTTTCATTGCTAGAGAGGAGAAGTCAATCTAGCTTCAAAGCTTCAAAGGATAAGTAAACTCTTTATTAGGGGCTAATGCAGCTGGTGACTTTAAGTTGAAACCAATGCTCATTTACCATTCCAAAAATCCTAAGGCCCTTAAAAATTATGCTAAATCTACCCTGCCTTGTGCCTATAAATGGAACATCAAAGCCTAGATGACAGCACATCTGTTTACAGCATGGTTTACTGAATATGTGAAGCCCATTGTTGAGACTTACTGCTCATAAAAAAAAAAAATCTTTTAAAAATATTACTGCTCATTGGCAATGCACCTAGTCATCCAAAAGCTTCTGCGGAGATGAGTGAGGAGATTAATATTGTATTCATGTCTGCTAATACAACATCATTCTGCAGCCCATGGATCTAGTAGTAATTTTGACTTCCAAGTGTTATTATTGAAGAAACACATTTCATGAGATATAGCCGCCATAGACAGTGATTTCTCTGATGGATCTGACTGAGCAAAGTCAATTGAAAATGTTCTGGAAAGGATTCACCATTCTAAATGCCGTTAAGAACATTAGTGATTCATGAGAGGAGGTCAAAATATCAACATTAACAAGAGTTTGGAAGAAGTTGATTTCAACCCTCATGGATGACGTATACATATAAATAAAACAAATATAATAAAATACTAACAATTACTAAATTTGGGTACTGAATTTGGGTTACTGAATTTGGGTATTGAATATACGGTTATTCATTAAACTACTCCATTACCATTTATGTATGTTTGAAATTTTTATAATAAAATGTTGGAGAAAATATGCTTAGATAACAAAAAATAATGCAAAAGATAAACCAGACAGGATATCATTTAAAAAAAAAAAGAACATTCTATTGCATGTTGTATTAGAACCTGAAACAGAGCTTATTAGAAAAAATATTTGAAACTAAAAATCTAGCAGGAACTGAAAATATGATTAAAAGGAATAGCTTAACAGAGGGTTGAAAGATAAAAATTTTTAAAAATTACAGAAAGCAGAGCAAAAGAACAAAAATGTGAAAAATAAGACAGAACAAAATGAAAATCAAATTAAAAGATTGTCTAATATTTAAATAATTAGAGTTCCAAAATAAAGAAAATATCTACACCAAGTTTCATCACTGTGAAATCTCAGAACGCAGGGAACAAAGAGAAGGAAACAGAAACTTCCAAAAAGAAAAGAAAAAAAGAAAATCAAATACCAAAGTAGCAGGAATCAGAATGCTTAAGGCTTCTCAACAGCAATGTTGGAAGCTAGAAGGCAATAGAATGATAGATCTGGGACGTGACCAGCTCCATTTTGCACACAATAAGCACAAAATAGTCACCAGCTCCTCCCTTTGTAAGAAACCTAATGATTTCTGAGAAACAGAAACACTTTTGCTTCTGCAAGGGCGCAATTCTCCACCCTGGTCACATAGCTTCCACATTAGCATAATGCCCCTCCTAGATTGTATCAGCCAGCCTTTGGCATCCTATGTAAGCTCTCTCACCCCCATACCCGGTGCTGTCCTCCACTTTGAGCGCAGCCTGGCAGATTCTTTTCCTTTAATAAAGCTTGAACGGTACCTGGCATCTCGGCTCACTTTCTTTCATAGAGTAATGCCTTAAACAATCTGAGAGAAAATGGTCCCAATTTAGATTCTATTCCCAGTCAATAAATGCGGGAGGATAGCATGGAGCATCTTCAGAAATGCAAGTTCTGTCCCCAAACCACCTCCCATTCCTGTATTTTCAGGAAGCTTGGAGATTAAACCAAGAAAAAGGAAAACACAGGCTACAGAGACCAGGAAAGCCAACAGAAGTGGAGACAAAAGGAATCCCAGGATGATGGTGAAGGGAGATCATCCCAGGATAAAAGCTGTATGTTAGACCAGAAGTGCTACCCTTCCAGATTGTAAGAAGCCAGAAGGCTCTGGAAGGTAGTTTTTTAGGTAGGTGAAATGGAGATCATGTTTGGAGAGTCTGACAGTCTTGAGAGGAGTCTTAAGTCAACTGATGAGAAGTTGGGGGATGAATTATTGATAAGTAAAATAAATAAAGCAAACAAAATTAAGACAATAGTTAATTCCAGAAAAGATAAGAAGTTGTACAGGAAAAGAAAAATTATCATAGTTTACAATTTGTTTCAGCTACAGATAACATTTACAAAGTCATAACAAAATAAACTGATATCAATCTAATAAAAATTATGATGCAACTATATTGGGATGATGAGGTAAAGAGAAGGAAACACATGTGTGATAAGAATAGGAGAGGAAAACAAGCAAAATCCTCATCTTCCATAGTGGAAAGGCAATAGATAATGTCTAAAATAAAAATCAAGTAGTAGAAATTCAAGCATATTATTTAGAGTCAGAGAGGTAAATACCAAAATATTCAGCTAAGAGTTGGAGTTTGTTGTGTCTTGGCAGAAGGAAATGCAGGAGTAGGGATGGGAGACTGTTATTTTTCGTAACAAACCTTGTAGAACTATTTGATTCTAAACTATGTCTAACTATGTGCACTGTTTTATTAGTTAAAGATAGAGAAAGAGACAGCTGGAAAAGGATAGAGTCCAGAAAAATAGAACCAGTAATAAATGCATAGATGTACTCATATAACTTATTTTAAAAGGAGGGTATGAAATTGTTTTTTAAAGTCTGTAGATGAAATAAGAAAGTTTGTAAAAAGAAAGAAAGGAGAAAAGTAACTCTTCAAAATTTTGCCTGAGGAGGTTATAAAATATATGGTAAATCCAAAATGGATACATCCAAGCATGAAAGGACGTAACTGGCGTTAAAGAAATACATCACGTTACTTCAAAAAGAGAACTAGTACATACTGATGAAAACAAAGACAGGAACAGAGAAGTGAATAAGGAATAAAACAGAAGTGTAATCAATTTTTTAAAAAAGGTGTGATTCGGGTCAACATCATTTGGTTGTTCTTATGTCAGCAGATTAAAAAGTTACAATGCAGCTTTTGAAAGAGAAAAGTTGTAAACAACTAGAGCACAGAGGAGCTGCTAACTGAAAGCGTACATCTGCAGTGGCACATCCTACCAGAAAAACTCCCAAGGAGAGAGGGAAAATGCTGCATAATTGATGACTGTAAGGGCCAATGGATCATTGTATCTGGGACCTCCAAATCTTGTTTACAAAATTAATTTAAAACAGGCTAGAATAAGAATCTAGTCACATTAAAAATACTTGGGTGATTAAAAACAATGGGCAAATGATTAATGATAGCATAATTAACTTTAGGGAAATGTGTAGTGGGGTGTTGCAAGGGTCCATGTTGGGTGTAGTCTGGTTAATGACTTTAATGATCTGGAAAAAAGAGTGAATAGAATTTAGAGATATTACTCAATTTTCCACTGAGTTCAAGGCCCTAAAAAGAACGTCTTCCTGGCATGGTGTGGATGGCACTCAATCTGGCATAGAAAAGGATGGATTACAATCTCTAGTCCTTCACCCTTGAATGCTTGCCTTGTATATTAGAATTGATATTCTTTCCACCTGGCCCATTTTGCAAGCCATGGCTTTCTCCGAACATTTTTCCTTTGATTCCCTTTACTATATTTCTGCTGGAAGAACATGTGAAATGGCCCTCCCCTGTCCTATATGTCAGTTACTATTACTCTCTCAGGATCTGAATTTATGCTCTAATCTCTTATATGCATTTAGCACACAAGTCTGCTATAAATTTAGTTCAGAGTTGACCACCTTGCTCTGTGATTTGAATAATTACCTTGTATATATACAAATATTTCTATATTTCTATATTTTGTATCGTTAAGGGACGCCCCAACCCCTACTGACCTTAACATATGCTTTCTGCTTCTGTACAAATCGCTTGCTAAAATAAATGTGGAATCCAGGGTGGGGAGGGGCTACAGGGCTAACCACAAAATTAGCTTATGTATCGCTGGCTTGCTTGCATTGGCTAGATTGTGTCAGGTGCAAAAACTTCCTGCCTAGCTAAAAATAAAAGCTGCGAGAGGTTTCAGCTTGGGGCTGCGCTTCTCGATTGGCCTGCGGTTCTCGACTGGCCTGCGTAGCCCTGGCTGCCAGAAATAAACTCTTTTCCTTTTCCTATCACCCAATTCTCGTGGGCAAATTTCTTTTACCCGTCGGACATTGGCCATAACAGTATATGTCGTTTGATGTTAATGTCACATGAACCTTTCAAAATCTGATTCTTCAAAATCTCTCCCTTAAATCATGGGTTAAACTATGCCATGACAAGACATTCTGTACTTGGTTATCCAATTAGGAACTTTATTATTCTCTGTGAGATTGTCTCTCTCAGTACTTCTTTTTGGTTTTGATGGCTTACTGAATGTGCTGTCAAAATGTTCTAGTCATTTTAAGGTAATGAAAGTGCCTCATATATCCATGCTTTGGGACTCAGGACACACCACCCCAAAATATGACCATAGGAGACCAGAATATGCAAGCCCAAAATATAGTTCTGTGGTGTATTTCAAGCAGGTTGTTTTGAGAACCTGCAGACAGGAATAGTTCTGAAAATCTGCTCCTTTATAAAGGAAATTTACATCTATAAAGGAAATCTACATCAGTAAAAGTATCAGAAAGCTGCTCCCAGACAACTTTTATTACCTGAGAGACTTCCTATCTGCATAACAAGGCAACTTTTGTCACCCTACATTTCCTGCCCTCAGCCTCCCATAACTCGTCTCCACCCCACCCCTTCACCCCACCCTAAGGAGCTCCAAGCCCCATTCCTTTCTACAGCTCAGGATGCTGCATAAGCTTCGATCATCTGGCCCTTCCTCGGAGTCTCATGTTTTTGTGGGAGTCCTGTGAGTACATATGTAATTAAATATGGTTTTTCTCCTGTTAATCTGTCTTGGGTCAATTTAATTTGTAACCCAGCCAAAGAAAGTAGGAGGCTGAAGGGAGGTCATTTTTTCTCCCCTACACATGTAATGGAAATTCAGGGGAGGAGGAAATCCACTAATAATGCATGGGCTGCATTTTAGCCAGCAATTTCAACCAAAGTCTACTTTTTACACAATGGATGAGCACAGAAGGAAAAGTGATATTTGATTTTCATATTTACCTTCTCTTTGTCTTCTTTGGGGAACTAAGGAAGGAAGAATAAAGATTAGGAGAGCAAAGGGGTGAGAAAAACAACTTGAGAGCTGATTAAATTTCTACCAATAGACAGCTTTAATTGCAAAATAATCTTGATGTTGTAAAATTAAAAGAACCAAAGTTAGAAATTAGAGTAAAATGATGAATTAAACACATTCGTTTTCCTCTCTTCCTACCTCAATCACTTTAAAAAAAATAGAAAATATATCTTGCAATAAATAAATCTTTAGCAGCACAATAAAACAAATTATTTTAAAAAGTACTATCAACAGATCAAAATTATGAGAAATTCCTGGAAAATAGAAAGCACATGAGACAAAAATGGAGAAAAAAACCTCACACACACACACCACCAACCACCAACAACAACTTCAGAGGTAATGACAGATGCAGAGAAAACTTCAAGCTCAGACTGAACAAACGGCAAGTTTCAGAGGGGGCCCTGGGGCAGCTGTCAGGAAAATTAATTAAAGAGATGTATTAGCTCATTTTCTGTCACTATAACAATATCTGAAACTGGGTACTTTATAAAGAAATGAAATTTGTTTCTTATTTTGGAGGCTGGGAAGTCTGAGGTCCAGAGGGCACATCTGGTAAGGGCCTTCTTCTTTGTGGGGACTCTACAGAATCCTGTGGTGATGCAGAGTATCATATGGTGAGAATGGCAATGTGCTCTCCTTATGAAACCACCAGTCTACATCTGTGATAACCCATTAAACCATTAAGCCATGACTCCATAGATGAATTATTCCATTCATGAGAGCATAGTTCTCATGATCCAATCACCTCTTAAAGGCCCCACTTTTCAACACTGCCACACTGGGAATCAACCTCCCAGCATGAGCTCTGGAGGGGACACATATTCAACCCATAGCACAGATGGATGCGAAACCGCAGATCCCTAACTCAATCCATCTCAGCAATAGGCTGCAGCAAGTCTTGACCATAGGTTAAAACCCAAGATTGGCATGATAAAAAAAAGTGGACTATCTACCTATGAAGTTTCCTTGTTGAGTGTAGGAACTTAAGAGGCAGACAGACTTTATAGTTACTAGATATCCAACAGAAAGATAGCAAGCCTGCAAGGGAAACAGATCTAGACTTATGGAAAGAAACCTATTCCATGTGGGGTAGGCAGAATTCTAAAATGTCCCCCAAGATCCCCGCCCTCTGATGTGCACATTCTGTATAATCTTCTTCCCTTGAGTGTGAATAGGACCTGTGAATATGATGAATTTCATTCCCATAAATTACTAATAATTTGACTCTGAGTTAATCAAAAGGATGGTTACACTGGGTTGGCCTGGAATTACCAGTGAGCTCATAAAAGAAATCAGAGAAATTTTAAAAAGCAGCCATGTTTTTCTGTTGGCCTTGAAGAGACAAACAACTGTGTTGTGAACTGCCTCTAGGAGGTGACAATGGCCCCAGCCAAAAGTCAGCAAGAAAACAAGCATTTTAGCTCTACAACTGCAAAGAAGTGAATTCTGCCAACAGCCAGTGAACTTGGAAGAGGAGCCTGAGTCTCAGCTGAGATTACAGTCCTGGGTCACACCTTTATTAGGTCGTATGAGAACCCTTTTTCAGCCGCGCCCCATCATGGCGCTGGCTACCCTTCTCTTCCGCCTTCTCCTTCCCGCCGGCGTGAATCGCACGCCAGTCAGCACAGGCTCCCTGCTCCTGGCCCCTTAGCAACGCAATCCATCCAATCCCCGAACTCCCGTGTCCTCAGCAAACCTATCAGCTCTCTTCTAACCCTATAAAAGCAGATGTGCCCGCTGAATAAAAAACCTTCTCCAGCGATCTGCCTTGTGTTTGTGTCTCATCCTTTAACTGGTGCTGAATTTTATTCCTTTCAACCTTCATTTTGGCCTTTAAGACCCAGAGTAAAGGAACCAGTGGACCCGTGTTGACTGCTCATCCACCAAAATCATGAGATGATATATTTGTGTTGTTTTACCTGCTAAATTTGTGGTAATTTGTTATGCAGTGACAGAAAACTAATGCACTACCTAATGTTTGATCCAGTTTTTTCAGTTATAAAAGTGCATTGACAACCAAAAATACTGCCATGGACTGAATTGTGTCCCAAAAATTTGCATGTTGAAGTCCTAGTCCCCAGTGTGATGCTATTTGAAGGTGGGGCCTTTGGGAGGTGATTGCAGGCAGGAGTGTGGGAGCAGCCATTCGAAACTCCCTGTGTTTGTTCATCATGCAGCCTGTTTCCCTTCCCTGATCTAAAGGTTAAAACTGATTGGACCTGGCTAAGGGGTATCTATTCCAAATGCTGGTGAGCCCACTATGGCCTATGTGACCTGCCTCAAAAAGAATAACTGGGCCAATTAGATCCCTTTCACAGGAATTTGGAATTGGGAATCTGAGAAACTGAAGCAGTTAGCAGTGACATTGAAGTAGATGTAGGAACAGAGAGAACTTGATAAGGCATGTTAAGCAACAGCCACGTGAAAGTAAAGTTGTGGGGAGGAAAAACTGTAAGCAAAACAGAGAAAAGCAAATCATGTGGGGCACTGTGTCAGGGCAGTGTTCCTCCTCCTGTTGTTCTTCTCAGAGAATCCACCATCATGCATCCAGCAGCTCCAGCCTAGTGCAAGATTGTTCTTGCTCACCTTGAATAATAGGCTCACCTGCTTCCCCTCTAACCATTCTCCAAGCCTTCATCTACAAAAAAACGTAAATCCTATCTTGTTACCACTACCCCCGCAACCCTCAACCCAGTAAGTTCCATCAAAGACTTTCCATATTTAATAAGAGAGAGACAGACTCTTCACATGGCTTGTAATAAGGTACCATATGGTCTCCCCATTACACCCACATTGTCCTTCTTTTGGTGTCTTGTTCTCTTTGTGCCACTGGAACTTTGCACATACTGCCCCCAGTTCCTGGAGCACTATTGTCTCTTTCTTAGACAACTCCTACTCCCATGATGGCTCAAGCATCACTTCTTCAGGACATCTGTTCCTCTCTTATATCCTCTCGTAGGTCTGTGGATCTCCCCTTTATAGTACACAGTTAAAATTTTTATTTCATATTTGTGACCACTTGATTAAGATCCATCTTGCCCATTATCTTAGAAGCACTATGACCACTGTGTCTGGTTATTGCTCACCATTTTACCTCAGAAAATGATTTCAACACATAGAAAGGGTTCAGAAAATATTTACTGGGTGAATGAATGAGAAACAAAGAAGCCAGGAAGAGGGAGAACATGAACTTGCTTCTTGTTCATTCTCCCCACAACATATTTAATTCATTAGCTGTTGTGTAGAAGCTATCTTCAAAATGTGGATTAATACCTGTATCTGAACACTTCTTATTACCACCAGTTACTAACCTAGTCCAAGCCACTAACTCTCATTTGTACCATTGTATTAGCTCCTTCCTGGCCTTCCTTCTACTCTAGATACCTACATAGCAGTCAGAGTGGTCTCTTAAAACATTAACTCCACATTGTTAGGTTCAGTGAGACAGAGAAAAGGGAGACCTGAGCCAGGCGCTATTTCAGCCAAGAAGCTTTATTTCACCAGAGAGGAGGGGAGACCAAGTCAGATCAGCTCCCACCCCCACACAGACTAAAAAGGTTTTATAAGGTTTGAATTAGAGGAAGGGCATTGGGTGGTCATTTTTGCATAAGAATCTGTTTTGCACAATTTCAGGTTTTTCTCAGAAAGCAAGGGGGTAGGGAGTGGAAAGTTGATGAACATGAGATAGGGAAGGGAGAGGGGAGAAGAGGGTGGAAAGTTGCTTATCATGGCTGTGCTGATGTTAAGCTGGCCATGAGGACTAATACACATGACATCCTCCAATGCCTTCAATAACAGAGCAAATCCAAACTTTTTTATTATAGTCACGAGCCTCTACATGATCCATGGCTGCTAATATAGTTTGAATATGTGTGACCCCACCAAAACTCATGTTAATCTGATTCCCAGTGTGGCAGTGTTTGAGAGGTAGAGGCTTTAAGAGGTAGGGCCTAGTGAAAGGGGCTTGGGTCAAGGAGGCAGATTCCTCATAAACAGATTAATGCCCTCCTGTGGGAGTGGTTGAGCTCTCATGGGAATGGATTAGTTCTTGTGACATAGAGTTGTTAAAAGGAGCCTGGTACATCCCTTCTCTCTCCTGCTTCCTTGCTCGCATCTTCCCTGCTTGCTTGGATCTCCTCACATCCACTGGCTGCCCTGCCGTTTTCCACCATGAGTGGAAGCAGCCTGAGGCCCACACCAGATGCAGCTGTCCCAGAATCATGAGCCAAATAAACCTCTTTTCTTTATAAATTAATTACCCAGTCTCAGGTATTCTGTTACAGCAACACAAAAACTGACTAATAAAGCTACTAATTCCAATTTATCTCCTCCATCTCCCTTTCGCAATACCCAGTTAGGCTGGTCTTTTTGATAATTGTTCAACACACAAAACCCATCCTGGCCCCAGGGACTCAAACATTTATATTCTCTTTTCCTAGAACACATTTACCCATTGCTTCCTTCGTTCTTTCAGGTCTTTGCTCAAAAGTCACTTTCCTGAATTGGCCTTATTTGACCTCTCTAGCTAACATAGTCCTCCTCTCATCCCCATCAATATAAGCCATCTTTCTGTTCTTCTTCATAGAAAGTTTTACTTTCTTTCCTTTTTTTTTTTGGAAAGATGACCAATAAGGGGATCTTAACCCTTGACTTAGTGTTGTCAGCACCACGCTCTCCCAAGTGAGCCAGGGGCTGGCCCCAGAAACTTTTACTTCTCACATTACATTATGTATTCATTGTCTTATATTAATTACCCAGTGGAATGTAATTCCCTTGAAGGCAGACACTCTGTATTGAACTTCAGACACTCTGTATTACTATTATATTACGCAATAATCAGAGCCTAGAATGAAGGCACACAGAGGCTGCTTAATAAATATTTATTGAATGAATAAATTTTAAAAAGAGAACTAGCACCAAAACAATATCAGACACATAGTTGCTCACAAATGTTATTACATAGCTAAAGATATTTAGCCTTTGATACCATTAAAAAAATTAAGATTAAACTCTCAAATTAAGACAAACATAAATGGCATTTTTAAACAAGTATATTTAATGCAAAACAGAATAGTCTTTTCAACAAATGAGGCTGGGACAACTGAATATACACATGCAAAAAAATGAAGTTAGATTCCCTACCTCACACCACATATAAAATTAACTCAAAATGGATCAAAGATGCAAATATGAGAGCTAAAATTATACAAATCTTAGGAGAAAATGTAATTGCAAATCTTTGCGACCTTGGATTAGTCAATAGTTTCTTAGATATGACACCCAAAGCAGAAGTCACCAAAGAGAAAAATAGATAAATTGAACGTAAGAAAAACTAATAACTTCTGTGACTCAAAGAACACTATTAAGAAAATGAAAAGACAACCTATAGAATGGGAGAAAATATTTGCAAATCATATATCTGAAAAGGGTCTACTATCCAGAATACATGAAGAACTATTACAATTCAACAATAAAGAAATTTAAAAATCAGCTAAGTATTTTAATTCACATTTCTCCTATGAAGATATACAAATAACTAATAAGCACATGAAAAAATGCTCAACAGCATTAGTCATTAGGGAACGTAAATCATAACCACAATGAGATACCACTTAGCACCTACAGATGGCTATAATAATAACAATAAAAAAGAAAATAACAAGTGTTGACAAGGACGTGGAGAAATTGGAAACTTCATACATTGCTCATGGAATGTAAATTGGTACAGCCATTTGGCAGTTTTTCAAAAGGTTAAACATAGATTACCTTTTGGCCCAGCAGTTTCACTCTGTGTAAATACCCAAGATAACTGAAAGCGTATGTCCACACAAAAGTTTGTACGTGAATATTTATAGCAGCATGATTCATGATAGCCAAAAAATGGAAACAACCCAGATGTCCATCAATTGATGAATAAACAAATGTGGTATATCCATACGATGGGATCTTATTCAACCATAAAAAAATGAAGTATTGATTTATGTTATGACATAAATGAACCTTGAAAAATTTATGCTAAATGAAAGATGCCAGACACAAAAGACCAAATATTATATAATCCATTTTGTATGAAATGTCCAATATAGGCAAATCCGTAGAGGCAGGAAAAAGATTGGCTAGTTGTCAGGGGATGGAGCAGGTGGGAAATGAAGAATGAATGTTAATGGATACAGGTTTTCTTTAGGGGGTGATGAAAATGTTCTGGAATTAGATAGTGGTGATGGTTGTGCAACTTTGTGGATAAACTTTACTTTTTTGTATGAATATACTATAAAAATCACTGAAATGTATCCCTTAAAAGGGTGAATATTGGTATATGAATTATCATTCTAAAAAAATAATAATTAAAAAAAAAACTAAGCTCAAATTATGAACACATTAAAAGCATCCCCACAGAACGGCATTATTAGTTTCCTCAATTTGAGCTATCATTTTCTTCTCAATTTTTATTAAATTTTTATACTAGCTTTTTTTTTTTTTCTTTTTTTTCTTTTTTTTTTTAAATTTTATTTTGTCGATATACATTGTGGCTGATTATTGCTCCCCATCACCAAAACCTCCCTCCCTTCTCCCTCCCCCCTCCCCCCAACAATGTCCTTTCTGTTTGCTTGCGTATCAACTTCAAGAAATTGTGGTTCTTATATCTTCTTCCCCCCACCCCCCGGTTTGTGTGTGTGTGTGTGTGTGTCTGTGTGTGTGTGTTTGTGTGTGAATTTATACGTTAATTTTTAGCTCCCACCAATAAGTGAGAACATGTGGTATTTCTCTTTCTGTGCCTGACTTGTTTCACTTAATATAATTCTCTCGAGGTCCATCCATGTTGTTGCAAATGGCAGTATTTCATTCGTTTTTATAGCTGAGTAGTATTCCATTGTGTAGATGTACCACATTTTCCGTATCCACTCATCCGATGATGGGCATTTGGGCTGGTTCCAACTCTTGGCTATTGTAAAGAGTGCTGCGATAAACATTGGGAAACAGGTATACCTTCGACTTGATGATTTCCATTCCTCTGGGTATATTCCCAACAGTGGGATAGCTGGGTCGTATGGTAGATCTATCTGCAATTATTTGAGGAACCTCCATACCCTTTTCCATAGAGGCTGCACCATTTTGCAGTCCCACCAACAATGTATGAGAGTTCCTTTTTCTCCGCAGCCTCGCCAGCATTTATCGTTCATAGTCTTTTGTATTTTAGCCATCCTAATTGGGGTTAGATGGTATCTCAATGTGGTTTTGATTTGCATTTCCCGGATGCTGAGTGATGTTGAGCATTTTTTCATATGTCTGTTGGCCATTTGGATATCTTCCTTAGAGAAATGCCTACTTAGCTCTTTTGCCCATTTTTTAATTGGGTTGCTTGTTTTCTTCTTGTACAGTTGTTTGAGTTCCTTATATATTCTGGATATTAATCCTTTGTCAGATATATATTTTGCAAATATTTTCTCCCACTCTGTTGGTTGTCTTTTAACTCTTTTAATTGTTTCTTTTGCTGTGCAGAAGCTTTTTAGTTTGATATAATCCCATTTGTTTATTTTTCCTTTGGTTGCCCGTGCTTTTGGGGTCATATTCATGAAGTCTGTGCCCAGTCCTATTTCCTGAAGTGTTTCTCCTATGTTTTCTTTAAGAAGTTTTATTGTTTCTTATACTAGCTTTTGAATGAGAAGTAATCACTGACAATTTTCTGTAAAACAAAAGCGAAGAAGTGAATGACTTAGAATAAAATCATTTAAATTAACACTTGATCATTTTTTACTTCCCATGTGGTCATTACATATATAAAAATAATAGTCCCAGGGTTTGATGGCTTCCCAGTTTCCAAACCTGTTCCCAGGATGACCTGCTATATTGTGGTTCCTATCTCGGGATTTCCATGAGAGTCCCTTTTTAACTAAAATAACCTGCATTTAGTTGAGCTGGCTTGGCAGGTTACTGTACCTTGCAGTCATACAAAACTGATGAGAACAGGCATTTCCTCTACCTTCTGTTTTGTAACTTTCTTTCTCTAAACATATAGTGTGAAAAATCTTTCCAATGGCAATAAACATATAAATAGATCATTTAAAATTACTGCATAGTGTTCCACTGTGTGACTAAACATCAAATCTGACCAGTCTTCTATAATTAGATTTTTTAATTTAAGGATGCCATGATCCTCCCCAATTGCCTGATTTTTTTCTATCTGGTTTTTATTGAATTCTCAGATAGGTTTTTGATTAAACAAATTTTGAAAGTTTTCTCTAAAGAAAACAAAAACCTAAGAAGATAAAAGATCTACAACGAAATGATTAATATTTTGACATTGTATTTTTTTCATGAGGCTATAACATGGCTTCACATGAACCAGAATTCAGAATTCTGTGAAAGAGAACTGATGTCATAGAGAGTTGATGTCACACAGTCAGTGTCATGATCAGTATAAAAGATGGAGCCAAACAGTGACTCTCCAGTCTCCTAGCTTTGACTGAAGAGTGTGCCTGTAAAAGCTAGATTCTAAGATTTGGATACTAGTTATCCATCAGGAGGGTCCTTCTTCTGCAAGTTATATGTTTGAGAAATGCCTTACCAAAATGTCTTATTTCCTAAAATGTCTTTTGTTTTGAACTTTCTTTTCAGTTGGCCCTAATTTAGCTATGGGAAATTGATCTCAGGTAAGAGTAGATGGTGGTAGAATTGTTTTCTTTCCTCTTTCTTAGCTCACTTAAACCTCAGTTATTATTAAGTCTTTAAGTGTAATAGATTATAATGACTCAGAGTGTGTGTGTGATTGACCAAATTGCTTATTCCAGGTAAATTGGATTTTCAGGGGTTAAATTTATTTAGGAAGAAAAACGAAGACAACATGTGGTCTACAAGAAGAACAGAATGATTAGCCTCACGCAAGGGTTGGCTGAGTGCAGTCTAATGTCTCATTAAACTCCAAGATTTATCCTAGAGATAATTCAGAACTTTTTTCCCCCTAAAATTCTTCTTACTTACAAAACGGATTTGGATTTTCTCAGTTTGTAGGATTAACATTTTGAAAAAAAAAAAAAAAAAAATTATTCCCCTCGTTATTCCCAAAGGATTGTTTTTTCCCTGGTTTATGGTGAGCAATTAATTCTGAGTCTCATAGTGAATGTATTTTGGAATTTCTAGGTGTGTAGAAGTGAAACTCTTTGTTCAAGGGAGTGCCAGTTTTTGGCAGCTGCTACACATGACTTCATATATCAAGGAAGAGTGACTCTTTGTCTTTTCCTTTGGCTTTCTTACTCCCTTATTTTGTATCTTAGACTTTTTCATTCACAGTCAACGCTTCGTCCCACCATTGTGCCAACTAAGGATACTAGGCTTCTCTGGGAAGATTTACTAATGCTTTTTAAATACATCGATTTATAGCTGGAAGTTCTTTCTTCCTCCATGTTGAAGAAGCATGTTGAGGTTGCTGAGTGACTGGAGGGAAGCTCCATCTGCATTGGCTGTGTATCTGCGCTTCTCTGCCTAGACCAGTGTGAAATTACTGGTACCATGACCAAGTTTATTGTCGATGTCTTTGTCGTCTGCCTGGGTTTGCACCCGTGCTGATGGCTCTTCTCAATTGCCTTCACTTCAAATTGGCCAACGGTGTGAATAATAGGCCTTCAAATGTGATCTCAGAGTACTCTCTGCTTGAGCAGGGTCTTTCCTTGCCACGTTGGACATGTAACCCCTGTCCTGTGTGAAGTCAAGAACAGAAGGGGCAGCCAATCTCTGATTTTTTTTTTTTTTTTTTTTTTTTTTGCAGGGGAGAGTGCAATTCCATAATCTCTACTTTATTAAGGCTGGTATAAATTTATATTTTATATATGAGTATATTATATATACACACACATATTATACATATCAAATCGTGTGTGTGTATATGTATATATGCATCCATATATGTTTGCATGTATACACACATATATTTACATGTGTTTGTACAAGATCTGATTCGTAGTAAATGCAATAAATAGTAACTTTTAAAAAAAGTTGAAACATAGTTGACAGTACATATCTGTGAGGTACAGAATTGAATATCAATACCTGTGTGCAATAGGTGATGTTCAAATCAGGATAATTAGTATATTCAGCATTATAAAATGTAATTGTTTTTCATGGCCCTTTGTCAATTTCTCCCTTACCCACCCCCTTCCCACCTCTGGTGACCTCAGTTCTGTTCTCTCCTTTTGAAAGTTCAACATATCATTGTGATTGTTATATCTTTCTTTCTTTTCTTTTTTTTTTTTTTTATTTATTGGTTTATTTTTTTTTAGCTCCCACTTGAAAAACAGAGATAGGTTAGAATTAGAATCTTGGTTATCTTCTCTTGATTGGGGCTGTGACCTCATAAGAATATTCTCAGCCTGGTGGTCTGTGAGTCAGTGCAGCTTTACAGTTATTTTGAATAATTCAGTTGAATTTAGTATGGAGCGCTTAATTCAGCACATTGATCCCTCATTCTGTCCTAGGCACTGTAGATTTAGGACACTGTGGGGGCATAGGCATGAATTTCTGTCTTTTGTTTATTCAGCTGATTAGATGAACTCTTGCCTGAATTAGAGAGCATTCTAGCTGTCCTTTCTTCTCATTCTTGGTTGCCTTGGGGACAACCAAGGTGGTCTACAGAACTATGGGAAAGTTTAGCTATTTGGAGGTGCTTGGGACAAATATACAGGAGATATAAGTCTGACTATAGATAATTAATTTGAATCTCTTTTTAAAATGTTTTTCAATATTTCTGGAGCAGGGGAGCAATTATCCATTTTCTTTCATTTGAAGGTTCTGGTGCTCCACATTTATGGTATGCTTGAGGGTCCAGACTATTCCTGAAGTTATACTATATCAATGTCACTTGCATTTAAAAGATTTTCCACATAACTAGTCCTCTCTTCCTCAGACCCTGTCATCTTGCATGTAGATAATTTTTGTGAGAAACATGTACCATATTAAAAATCAGTCTTTGGCCTTTATAAATCCTGTTACTTATGTTTTGATGGTTATGAGTCACTTCTCCAGAATTGAGAAATA
Source organism: Cynocephalus volans (assembly GCF_027409185.1). NCBI lineage: Eukaryota > Metazoa > Chordata > Mammalia > Dermoptera > Cynocephalidae > Cynocephalus > Cynocephalus volans. The sequence continues at coordinate 94,857,907 of NC_084461.1, read as the reverse complement.
TTACACAGGCATAACATTTTCTTCCAAAATGCACCTTTTACATATATTTTGGCTCATATTCTGAAAACCGATTTGAAATATGCCCTTTACCCACGTGCCACGGGTGGGAAGATTTCCAAAACGTACATTATTCTTTCTTTCTTTTTTGTATACTGTACACGTTAGATCCTTGCAGAGGCTTCTGTCTTTTAAGTTTGGTTGATCCCCCTAATATGCACTTTTGCTTAGTGATTATCGGATCTGCCCAGCAACCATTGCATCATATCACCCACCCTTTTCATAATAGCCAATGTCAAAAATAGAACTCATTCTTATGCGTATCCAACAGGCCTCATGGATTTTTTTTCAATTTTATTTATTTTAATCATCAATTGCAACTACTATTCTTTTGCTAAACTTGTCTCAAATTTCACCAATGGAAGCCACTTCAAACTGGTTCTTGTGTTCTTTTAATGTACTTTCATTAATCTTGACTCCTTTTTTGCTTTCTGGCAAAATAGCTTATGCTTCTTCTGTCCTAGACCTAGAATCAGCCATTTTTCCAAGGAGCCCTGATTCATGCTGTAGTGAATAATATAGAAACCAGGATTTGAGTACTAGACATAGTCATTGATATACTTCTAGATACTGGTGTGTCATTGCTTCTAAGTGAAATAAGCTAGAAAACATTTTTATCATGGATTTATTTAAAAATTTTTAACTTAAATATAACATTATAGGATTTGTTTCCTTGACTTCTTTGATTTTATTTTTGTATCTCTTTTCCCTTACACTAAAAAACATGGTTTGTAAAACACACAATAGTTTCAGAGTTACAGTACCAATATTTCTCTTAATAATAAAACTACTGAGAAAAGTTTAGGATTTCTTTGCAGTTCTTTTTTGTCACCTTCTAAGGATGTATAGTAAGAGTTTATGCACAAAAATGACTTGAAATAATTCTTTTGTACACTAATTTGATATACAGTTAAGTTCTTTTATTTCGCTTTATTTTCAATTTCTGTGTTTGCTTCTTTATTTAGTTTTATTTTTTGAATATCTAAAACATTACTTGGTTCAAAAATCAAAAATAAGTAAGGTATAGTCCTATTCAAAGAAATAAACCTTTTTATCTCTATCCTGTCCAATCTCTATTCTCCCCATTGAAAATCATTTATTGCTTTCTGATTTATGTTAGTATAAAAAAAAATTAGCAAATGTGTATATATTTTTATGTCTTCTTTTCTTATAACAAAATGTAGCATAGTATATATACTCTGTTTTACATACTTTTTTTTCCACTTAATCTATCCTGGAGATCACTTTATATGAGCTATATCCCTTGGTATATGCAGGGGATTGGTTCCAGGAATTTCCGTGTATACCAAAATCTACATATGCCCAAATCTACATATGTCCTGCAGTCGGCCCTGCTGAACACAGTGTATAAAAAGTTAGAGCTCTCTGTTTATGTGAGTTCTGCTGTATCCCCTGAATACTGGATTTTTGGTCCTTGGTTGGTTGAAAAAAAATTGCATGTACGTGGACCTATGCAGTTCCAAACCATGTTGTTCAAGAGTCAAGTGTACTATTGATCATCCTTATTTCCTTTTTAGTTATTTCCTTTTAGTTTGATAAAACAGTTCTCCTTTCTGTGGATGTACTATTGCTTATTCAACCAATCCCCTATTGTTGGACATCTGAACTTTCCCCAATCTTTTAAGATTAAGAATAATGTTGCAATAAGTAATTCTGTGCATGTTTTTGTTCTGCATTTGTGGAGATGTTTCTTTGGGATAGATATCTCGAAGTGAATTAACAAATTCTTCTCAACAATTGTTGTAACATTTGCACTCCCAATAGTCATACATAAGAGTGCCTATTTCTCCAAAGCCTTACCAGTAGCATTTGTTGTCAACTTCTAAATTTCTGCCCATCTAATGGGTGAAAAATGATCTCAGTTTTATTTTGAGTTTCTACTCAAAATAGAGTTAGGTTGAACATCTTTTTCTATGTAAGGGCCACTTGTGTTTCTGCATACATCTTTCGCTTGTATTTCCTTCAGGTTTTTGCTCATTTTCTGCTATGCTTTCAAGAGTCTTTATATAAGAGAAATATTAGTTCATTGAATGGTAATAGTTGCAAAATTTTTCTTCCAGGTGCCGTTTGTGTTTTGACTTGAATATAGTAAAGTTTTTTTTAGTATTGGTTTTTTAGCAGCTTTATTGAGATTTTATTCATGCACCATACTGTTGATCTAAAAAGAGACTGAGGCCAAATACATATAGCAAGGATTTATTAAACCAATATGAAAATTGCAACCAGGAAGACACACAGGTCTCCCTGAGAAATGTGTTCCAAAGAGGGCCGGCAGAGCTTAGCATTTTATAATCACAAGAAGGGTGGGGAAGGGTCAAAGGAGAGAGAGAGAGAGAGAAATACAGCCCTGCCTAACTACTTCATTAGGTTTTCTATTGGTTGTACATGACATATAGATTTGGGATTGTTACTAGGTTACCTACTATGTGTAGGGATCTAGGGTAAGGGTAATAAGTATTCTATGTTATTTTATGACTTTTCGGTGCCATTAAGTCTGCTTCTAAGTGGTCTTATGATAACATTTTCCAGGACAGGTGGACGTGATTACTGACTTATCCCAGATTTTTCAAGGCACTATAACTTAGCTTACCTGGTCAGAGCAGTTTTTTGGTTATCAATGCAGTTCATCCATTTAAAGTGTAGAATTCATTGACTTTAGTATATTCACAAAGTTGTGCATTCGTTACTACAAGCTATTTTAGAACATTTTTATTACCCCAAAAGGATACACACAACCGATATTTCCAGACCCAGGCAACAACTAATCTACTGCCTGTCTCTATAACTACTGGTTGGTTTTTTCACATGCAAAAAAAGAATAAAAGAATTTTTTCCCAACTTTTATGTAGTCAAATTTATTTCCCTTTTTTTATTGCTTCTAGATTTTGAGTCATAGTTTGGATGGTTTTCCCTACTTCAAAGTTATAAAGGAATCCACCCTTGATTTCTTGTAGTACTTGTGCAGTTTTACTTTTTACATTTTGATCTCTGATTTATTTGTAGTTTATCTGGTGAAAGGCATAAGGTATGGATCTAATTATTTTTTTCAAATGACTATATAATTCCAACACTTTTACTGAAAAGTCCCTCTATTAGTTTTCTATTACTACAAATTTACTGGCTTGAAACAACGCAAATTTATTATCTTATAGTTCTGAAGGTCAATATTTCAAAATCAGTTTCACTGGTCTAAAATCAAGCTGCTGGCAGGGCCTCATGCCTTCTGCAAATTCTAGGGGAGAATCTGTTTGTTGCCTTTTCCAGGTTCTAGAGTCTGTTCGTATTTCTTGGCTCATGGCCTCATCACCCTGACTTCTGCTTCCTTTGTCACATTTCCTTTCCCCCTTTTGAACCTTTTGTCTTCCTTTCATAAGGTGCCTTGTAATTACATTGAGCCCACCTGGATAATACAGGATAATCTCCCTTTCTCAAGAGCTTTAACTTGATCACATCTGCAAAGTCTCTTTTACCATTTATTTTGCATATTTACAGGTTCTGGGGATTAGGATATGGACAACTTTGGTAAATGAGGTGTTTCTTTTTTTTTTAATTGAAACATAATTGACAGTACATATCAGTGGGATGCAGCATTGAATATCAATACCTGTCTACAATATGTGATGCTCAAATCAGAATAATTAGTATATTCATATTTGCACTTATATTATGTCATCAACCTGGAATTGTTTGTATATATACGAGTATTTATTTTTGTAAGTTAATTTTACATCTTGCTACTTCACTCAATTAGTTTATTGTTTGTATTAGTTTTATTTTCTTATTTAGCCATGCAAAAACCATAAAAATATTTATGTAGTTGCATTTGTTAATTTTTTCAGTGCTTCCAGATTTTTTTTTTTTTAATTTTATTTTGTCGATATACATTGTGGCTGATTATTGCTCCCCATCACCAAAACCTCCCTCCCTTCTCCCTCCCCCCCTCCCCCCCAACAATGTCCTTTCTGTTTGCTTGTCGTATCAACTTCAAGTAATTGTGGTTGTTAAATCTTCTCCCCCCCTCCGGTTTTGTGTGTGTGTGTGTGTGTGTGTGTGTGTGTGTGTGTGTGTGTGTGTGTGTGTGTGTGTGTGTGAATTTATATATTAATTTTTAGCTCCCACCAATAAGTGAGAACATGTGGTATTTCTCTTTCTGTGCCTGACTTGTTTCACTTAATATAATTCTCTCGAGGTCCATCCATGTTGTTGCAAATGGCAGTATTTCATTCGTTTTTATAGCTGAGTAGTATTCCATTGTGTAGATGTACCACATTTTCCGTATCCACTCATCTGATGATGGACATTTGGGCTGGTTCCAACAGTGCTTCCAGATTTTGTGTTATAGTTTGGAGGCTCTACCCACTCCCAAGTTACAAGGAATTCACCTTGATTTCCAGATATGTTATCAAATCAACTGCAACTATTTTTGTCTCTTTCTTTTCCATTTTTATGCCTCTAATTATTTTCTCTTGTCTGATTATGGTAACTAATAACTCCAATATAATTTTAAGTAGTAGTGGGGGTGGTGGGAAATCTTGGCTTGTTTCTGACTTGAGCCAGGAATGCCTCTAGAGTGTTAACCAAATTAAGATGCTGGTTTTGAGTCTAAGGTACATGCACAGATATAATGATATTAAAGAAGTATTCCTCCATATCCATTTTATCAAGTGCCTTTATCTGGAATGGATATTAAATTTTTTTAAAAGGTCTTTTCAGGGCTTTTGGAGGTAAGCATATGGTTATTCTTCTTAGATGTATTGCTGTGACAGGTAAATTAGGTAAATAGTTTTCCTAATACTAAATTATACTTGCATTCCTGAAGAATAGATTTCTTTTTTTAATTTCCTTATTTTAATGGTTAAATGGTTAATTCTCCTTTGTTATTCCTTATTTTGTGTATCAGTGATTTCTTTGTGAGGTTAGTGATTTAGGTACTTTGTTGGTATTTCAAAATTTACCAGGTTATTTATTTAACTACTTATTTGTTGTACTATTTTCTTTTTTCATTTTCTAATTAGTTTTTGCTTTTTTTTGCTTTCAATTTACTTTTTATTAAATTAATAATTTTTGTTTATTTTTATTCCTTTTCAAAACTATAAATCAGGAGATGGCAAACTTTTTTTGCAAAGGGCAAGATAGTATGTATTTTTGGCCTTGTGGACCATATTGTTTCTACTGCAGCTACTCAGCTCTGCCTTTGTAGTAGAAAAGCAGCCATAGTTAATATGTATATGAATGGCATGGCTGAGTTTCAATATAACTTCATGTTTTATAAATAATTGAAAAGACAATGAATTTTTTAATACTAGAGATAAAATTTGTTGTATTTCCATAATATTTACTTAACAGTGTTGTTTGAATTTTTGTTTCCTTGACCTGTCTTGAACGGAAAGATTTAACATGTCCTTTTATTAGTTACTTTTATTTCTCTTCACGTTATTGAGACCCCAAAAGTCCGTTTGTTTGCCACTCAGTTGCCAATAATTGAGAGACAATTGTTGGTGCAATGAAAGGTAGCCTTTAATCAGGAAACCTGGGGAAATGGTGGGTACATTTCAAAGACCATCTCCATCTCTCCCAGTTTCGGGGACTGTGGTGGAAAGCTGATTCATGGTGACCAAGTGGGGACATGCAAACATATTTGAATATTTCAGATAATCGTCAAAGAACTTCCTGGGTGGGAGTTGACCAGTGTCATAAGTCATTCTCCATGGGTTTAATCTCTGTTATTCTCAGATAAGATCAGGTCAGTAAGCTGGTAAAGAATGGCCATTTGTGTACAATGTGAGAGTAAGATTCATTGTGTTCTGGCAATTAGCTGCAGGCTATGTGGCTTCAGTTACAGGAGAAAACAAGTTTTTAAATCCAAAGGTTTAACAAAATGGAGTCAGTTCTGTTCAGGCTGTTACATTTGCATTTCCTTTCATTTCTGCTTTACGTAATTGCTGTGTTATTTATGCATAGGTAGTTATAACTTATAGTTCCTTTGTGAATTATGGCCGTTAGCATGATGATATGTCATTTGTCTTATTTATCATGTACTTCTTTTTTACTTGAATTATTCTACCTTGTCAGATATCAAAATCAGAAACTGCTTAAAAATTTTTTTTTGCCTTTGCCTCTGCCTTATATGCCTTCACCCATTACTTTATTTTAAGTCTTTCTGAATCATTTTGTTTTAGGTGTATCACTTTGGTGAATTAAGCCTGCTTATGTTTATGAATGAAATTGATATATTTGATCTCAGAAGTGTAATTGTCTTATGTTGATTGTCTTACAGTATGTAACCTAATCTCTTTGCTCTTTTAAAACTTAAATCTTCGTATTTTATTTTACAAAGGTTTGTATTTTTGTTTCACGGTAGCCTTTGTATTAATATTTTAAATGATTTTCTTAGTTCTTACCCTTTTTCTTACTTGCTTCTTCTATTTATGAAAACTTTATGTGATATGCTTTCCTGGCCCATTACCTCTGCAGCAATGAAGTTTTTTCTTTATTTCTCTCCCTCTTTTCCTCCCATTCTTTTAAGTTTTATTATTTGTTTGTGAGAACATATAACATTATTATATTATTCTTCCACTTTTATTCTCATTATGTTTTAATCTTAGATATTCAGTGCTCACCAGCACTCCTTTAGCTGAAGTTTCTTCAGTTATCTCTTGAGGTTAAATGAAACTTCTTCTCTATAGAGTCTTTTTTATTATTGTTTTTAAAAACTAAATTCCTATAAATGAAATTGCTGGATCAAAATGTATGCATACTATAAGGTTTTTTCATACATACAGCCAAATTGTCCTCAAGAAACCAATTTATACTTGATCAGCTGTACATGATAACTTTCACCTCTCAAAAAAATATTTCAAAACATATTTTGTGAGTTTCAAGATGGCGGCGGCTGCGGCGGCTGGCGCGGAGTAGCTGAGGTGGAAAAGGTGGCCACTGGGCCTCAGGCAGCCGGGAAACTTGTGGACCTTTCTCTGGCCATCTCTTAAGGGAGGACTGCTGCTGCTGGCCGGTCGTGGGGGCTCAACGCCACTTTGCCCCCGGCAGGAGAGGCTGCCTCATTTACAGGCAACAGCTTTGAAGTGTGGAGCAGGAAAAGAACTGATTCTTAGCTGCAAAAGTGAGTCTTGAAACAGGGAACACGGCGCCAGGGCTGCTGTGGATGCAGCCAGGATCCCGGAGGCTGGGGCCGCACTGAAGGCGGCCAGCTGCCCTATCCAGGATTCGAGGTTTCAGGCCGGCATTAAAGAAGACTCCTGGGAGCGCCCGAGCGGCGCCGCGACTGAACAGCCCGAGGCGGCAGCGCCGAGAACACGGAAGGCAACAAACCAGAGACAGAGCGAGCGCCCGACCTGGCACAGCACTGTGAGTGATCCCTGGCAAAGCTCTGTTCGGGGGGTGGATGCCCACGCGGCTCCCCGCCTGCACCACCAGGCCACTCACTGCCCCGGTGCTGCCTCCATTTTCCCAGGTGCGGGCACCTCCGCCCTGCTCGGCCATCACTGAGCCCTCCCATTTGCTTGGCCTGGCGCGGGGCTTTCCGGACCCTGCGGGCCGACCTCCTCTCCCACTCCCTCCACGGTTCTCTGGCAGGGCTGGGGGTGTGGGGGTCCCGACCAGTTTTGGGAGGGCTAGGAAGTACGGGCGGGCCGACTGTCACTCCACCACACCCTGGACTCCGGCCCCGGTAAACTTCCTGTTACTGGGAGGCAGATACCATCTCTGCGACCACCAGTTTGGAAAAAAGCCTAACGAATTTCTGGTTGGGAATAGTGTGGTAGGAGAGTTCCCAGGTCTGCTTGAACCTGCCGGAGAGCAGGCTGCAGGCGGGCACTAGACTCGGTTTATACCGGGGGGATACAAAGGTGAACAAGACCCGAGAAAGATCTACACAGTGCTACAAAGGCACCCAGAGAGACTGGTCGTCTGTGCCTAGCAGAAACCTGGTAGAATTCCTGGGCGAGGCGGTGCTGAGCAGGGTCTTGAAGGCCCAGCTGATAGACGAGGGGTGCAGAAGACACGCCCCAACCCAGCACAGTGTGCACAGAGGGGGGAGACGTGCGGCCAGGGAGGCGGAGACTCGACAGAAACCACACACCCGGTGGGGTCGCCACTGCACGATCTAACAGCCTGGGCCAGAGCACACTGAACGGGGAGAAGTCCTGTACAGAAAGTGAAAGCTCAACAGAGATCACACACCCTGTGGTACGTGATCCACCAGCCCAGCAGAGTACAAGCTGACCAGAAAGGTGGATCCCTGGAGAAGCCCAAGACCCGAGGCAACCACACACACAAGACACTAGAGGCCAACTGAGCAGTCACGGCGGGAGCCATACCAAATTAGCAACCACAGCAACATCCTAGTTAGTCATTAGTCTTAAACCGGTGGACTGTGAAACCCCCTGCCACAATGAATAAACACCAAAAAAAAGACACCAGAAATACAAAAAATCAAGAAAGTACACCACCAAAAGTTAATAAATCTCATACTCTAGATCCTATAGAACAAGAAGCCCTTGAAATAATTGATAAGGAATTTCGAGTGATAATTCTAAGGAAACTGAATGAGATACAAGAAAACTCAGCTAGACATCATGATGAAATGAGGAAAAGTATACAGGATCTGAAAGAGGAAATATACAAGGAAATCAATGTCCTGAAAAAAAATGTAGCAGAACTTGCTGAACTGAAGAAGTTATTCAGCGAAATAAAAAACACAACGGAGAGTTTAACCAGCAGGCTTGTCGAAGTTGAAGAGAGAACCTCTGAACTTGAAGATGGGCTGTTTGAAATAACACAAGCAGACAAAAAGAAAGAAAAAAGAATCAAGGACATGGAAGAAAATCTGAGAGAGATATCAGACAACCTCAAGCGCTCAAATATCCGAGTCATGGGTATTCCAGAAGGGGAGGAAAATGGAGATTCCATTGAAAACATATTCAACAAAATAGTGGCAGAAAACTTCCCAGGTATAGGAAAAATCACAGATCTTCAGATCCAGGAAGCTCAACGATCTCCAAACGTATTCAACCCAAAAAGGCCTTCTCCAAGACATGTCATAGTCAAATTGGCAAAACTCAGAGACAAAGAGAGAATCTTAAAAGCTGCAAGAGAGAAGCGTCAAATCACCTATAAGGGAGCCCCAATCAGGTTAACATCAGACTTTTCATCACAAACCCTAAAAGCTAGAAAGGAATGGGATGATATTTTCAAAATACTAAAAGACAAAGATTGCCAGCCAAGAATACTCTACCCTGCAAGGCTATCCTTCCGAAATGAGGGGCAAATAGTATATTTCTCAGACAAACAAAAACTGCGGGAGTTCACTACCACAAGACCACCCTTACAAGAAATCCTCAAGGGAGTACTGGGTTTGGTTCCTGAAAAATAACTACCACTGCCATAAAAACCTAAGAAAAATCTAAACCCGCTAGTACAATAAAAATGGCATTCATGAAGAGAAAACAAGCTAACAATAACACTATCTACAACCTAAGGAACCAACAAACAAAGAAACCAAACAGTAAATCAGAAAGCAAGGAACAAAAGACACCTAAGACAACCAAACAACCAATAAAATGCTAAGAATAAATCAACACCTTTCAATAACAACTCTTAATGTTAAAGGCTTAAATTCCCCAATTAAAAGACACAGACTGGCTGACTGGATCAAAAAGCAGGACCCAACTATATGCTGCCTACAAGAGACCCACCTCACACATAAAGATTCACACAGACTAAGAGTAAAAGGATGGAAAAAGATTTACCATGCAAACAGAAAAGAAAAACGAGCTGGAGTGGCTATTCTTATATCTGACAAAATAGACTTTAAACTAAAAACCATAAAAAGAGACAATGAGGGACACTACTTAATGATAAAAGGACTGATCCATCAAGAAGACATAACAATCATAAATATGTACGCACCCAATGTTGGAGCAGCCAGATTTATAAAACAAACTCTATTAGACCTAAAGAAGGAAATAGACACTAATACCATAATAGCAGGGGACCTGAACACTCCACTGTCAATATTAGACAGATCATCTAGGCAAAGAATCAGTAGAGAAACACAAGATCTAAACAAGACTCTAGACCAATTGGAATTGGCAGATATCTACAGAACATTCCACCCAACAACCTCAGAATATTCATTCTTCTCATCAGCACATGGATCATTCTCCAAGATAGATCACATATTAGGTCACAAATCAAGTCTCAATAAATTCAAAAAAATTGGAATTATCCCATGTATCTTCTCAGACCACAATGGATTAAAACTAGAAATTAATAACAAACAAAACTCTGGAAACTATACAAACACATGGAAATTAAACAGCATTCTACTTAATGACATATGGGTCCAAGAAGAAATCAAGCAGGAAATCAAAAAGTTTATTGAAACTAATGAAAACAATGATACATCATACCAAAACCTGTGGGATACTGCAAAAGCAGTATTGAGGGGAAAATTTATTGCATTAAATGCTCACTTCAGAAGAATGGAAAGATGGCAAGTGAACAACCTAACACTTCACCTTAAAGAACTAGAAAAACAAGAACAATCCAATCCTAAAGTTAGCAGACGGAAAGAAATCATTAAGATCAGAGCAGAACTGAATGAAATTGAAAACCAAAAAACAATTCAAAAGATCAACGAATCAAAAAGTTGGTTTTTTGAAAAGATAAATAAAATTGACAAACCATTAGCATGGCTAACAAAAAAAAGAAGAGAGAAGACTCAAATAACAAAAATTAGAAATGAAAAAGGCGATATTACAACTGATTCATCTGAAATACAAGGAATCATTTGAGACTACTATAAACAACTATACGCCAACAAATTTGAAAATCTGGAGGAAATGGATAAATTTCTGGACACACACAAGCTCCCAAAACTGAACCGTGAAGACGTAGAAAATTTGAACAGACCAATAACAATAAAGGAGATTGAAGCTGTTATCAGAAGGCTCCCAACAAAGAAAAGCCCAGGACCAGATGGATTCACAGCAGAATTTTACCAAACATTCAAAGAGGAATTGACACCGATTCTTTACAAACTATTCCAAAAGATTGAAACGGACGCAAATCTCCCAAACTCATTCTATGAAGCAAACATCATCCTGATACCAAAACCAGGTAAAGATATAACCAAAAAAGAAAACTACAGGCCGATATCCTTGATGAATATAGATGCAAAAATCCTCACTAAAATACTAGCAAACAGAATACAGCAACACATACGAAAAATTATTCATCACGATCAAGTGGGATTCATCCCAGGGATGCAAGGTTGGTTCAACATATGCAAATCAATAAATGTGATACACCATATTAATAAACTCAAACACAAGGACCATATGATCATCTCTATAGATGCTGAAAAAGCATTTGATATAGTTCAGCACTCATTCATGACAAAGACCCTCTATAAGTTAGGTATAGAGGGAAAGTATCTCAACATAATTAAAGCCATATATGCCAAACCCACTGCCAATATCATCCTGAATGGGGAGAAGCTGAAAGCTTTTCATTTAAGAACAGGAACCAGACAAGGATGCCCACTCTCACCACTCCTATTCAACATAGTGTTGGAAGTACTAGCCAGGGCAATCAGAGAAGAGAAGGAAATAAAGGGCATCTAGATTGGAAAAGATGAAGTCAAACTGTCCCTGTTTGCAGATGACATGATCCTATATATCGAACAGCCTAAAACCTCTACAAAAAAACTGTTGGAATTGATAAATGATTTCAGCACAGTAGCAGGATACAAAATCAACACACAAAAATCAGTAGCATTTCTTTTCTCCAATAGTGAACATGCAGAAGGAGAAATCAAGAAAGCCTGCCCATTTACAATAGCCACCAAAAAAATAAAATACTTAGGAATTGAGTTAACCAAGGAGGTGAAAAATCTCTATAATGAGAACTACAAACCACTGCTGAGAGAAATTAGAGAGGATACAAGAAGATGGAAAGATATCCCATGCTCTTGGATTGGAAGAATCAACATAGTGAAAATGTCCATACTACCCAAAGTGATATACAAATTCAATGCAATCCCCATCAAAATTCCAAAGACATTTTTCTCAGAAATGGAAAGAACTATCCAGACATTTATATGGAACAATAAAAGACCACGAATAGCCAAAGCAATGCTCAGCAAAAAAAATAAAGCTGGAGGCATAACACTACCTGACTTTAAGCTATACTACAAAGCTATAATAACCAAAACAGTATGGTACTGGCATAAAAACAGACACACTGACCAATGGAATAGAATAGAGAATCCAGAAATCAACCCTCACACTTACTGCCATCTGATCTTTGACAAAGGCACCAAGCCTATTCACTGGGGAAGGGACTGCCTCTTCAGCAAGTGGTGCTGGGATAACTGGATATCGTGATGCAGGAGAATGAAACTAGATCCATACCTCTCACCATATACTAAAATCAACTCAAAATGGATTAAGGATTTAAATATACACCCTGAGACAATAAAACTTCTTAAAGAAAACATAGGGGAAACACTTCAGGAAATAGGACTGGGCACAGACTTCATGAATACGACCCCAAAAGCACGGGCAACCAAAGGAAAAATAAACAAATGGGATTATATCAAACTAAAAAGCTTCTGCACAGCAAAAGAAACAATTAACAGAGTTAAAAGACAACCAACAGAGTGGGAGAAAATATTTGCAAAATATACATCTGACAAAGGATTAATATCCAGAATATATAAGGAACTCAAACAACTGTACAAGAAGAAAACAAGCAACCCAATTAAAAAATGGGCAAAAGAGCTAAGTAGGCATTTCTCTAAGGAAGATATCCAAATGGGCAACAGACAAATGAAAAAATGCTCAACATCACTCAGCATCCGGGAAATGCAAATCAAAACCACATTGAGATACCATCTAACCCCAGTTAGGATGGCTAAAATCCAAAAGACTATGAACGATAAATGCTGGCGAGGCTGCGGAGAAAAAGGAACTCTCATACATTGTTGGTGGGACTGCAAAATGGTGCAGCCTCTATGGAAAATTGTATGGAGGTTCCTTAAACAATTGCAAATAGATCTACCATACGACCCAGCCATCCCACTGTTGGGAATATACCCAGAGGAATGGAAATCATCAAGTCGAAGGTATACCTGTTCCCCAATGTTCATCGCAGCACTCTTTACAATAGCCAAGAGTTGGAACCAGCCCAAATGCCCATCATCAGATGAGTGGATACGGAAAATGTGGTACATCTACACAATGGAATACTACTCAGCTATAAAAACGAATGAAATACTGCCATTTGCAACAACATGGATGGACCTCAAGAGAATTATATTAAGTGAAACAAGTCAGGCACAGAAAGAGAAATACCACATGTTCTCACTTATTGGTGGGAGCTAAAAATTAATATATAAATTCACACACACACATACACACATACACACACAAACCGGGGGGGGGGGGAAGAAGATATAACAACCACAATTATTTGAAGTTGATACAACAAACAAACAGAAAGGACATGGTTGGGGGGGAGGGGGGAGGGAGAAGGGAGGGAGGTTTTGGTGATGGGGAGCATTAATCAGCTACAATGTATATCGACAAAATAAAATTAAAAACAAAACAAAACAAAACAAAACAAAACATATTTTGTTACATATGTACTTCAATATTACATATCCAACATCAATCAATTTAATAAGCATTTATGTTAGTGAGTTTACAAACACTTGAGGTCAACACTTACACCAAACTCAGAACATATTTTATACCATCTTTTAAATGTGTCTTCCCTTAAGTATATGATAACTAATATAGATTTATTTTAATATTATTACCTTATCAGGGAAATGTTAGGAGAAATAGTTATAGACCTATAGATTCTTTTAGAAGAGTATACAGTTCATAGGGACTTTTCAGGCTAAAATGGCAGAGCCACCTAAAATGGCGTTGGCCATGCTACTCTGTTTATTCCCCCATTTATTTTAGCAAGCGACTTGTACAGAAGCAGAATGCATATGTTAAGATTTTTAAAATTCATTTAGGATTGAGTAAAAGAAGTCCAAGAACAGGTAGAAAATAATACATGGTTGTAAAAATTATCACAGTGGTCACCTCTGAAGGGGACTGATTGGCAAGTGGCATGAAGAAAACTATCCTGGTTAAAATGTCCTAAATCTTGAAGATGGCGGTGGCTGCGGCGGTTGGCGTGGAGTAGCTGAGGTGGAAAAGGCGGCCACTGGGCCTTAGGCAGCCGGGAAACTTGTGGACCTGCCTCTTCCCGTCTCTTAAGGGAGGACCACTGCTGGTGGCCAGTCGTGGGGGCTGACCACCACTTTGCCCTTGGCAGGAGAGGCTGCCTCATTTACAGGCAACAGCTTTGAAGTATGGAGCAGGAAAAGAACTGTTTCTTAGCTGCAAAAGCGAGTCTCTAAACAGGGAACACGGTGCCGGGCCGCTGTTGACACTGCCAGGATCCCGGAGGCTGGGGCCGCGCTGAAGGTGGCCAGCTGCCCTATTCAGGATTCGAGGTTTCAGGTCGCATAAAAGAAGATTCCTGGGAGTGCTTGAGCCACGCAGCAGGACCGAGTGAGCAGCCGGAGGCGGCGGCGGCCGAGAACGGGGACGGCGATGACGCAGAGGCAGAGAGTGAGCGCACGACCTGGCACAGCCCTGTGAGTGAAACCCGGCCTGGCCCTGCTCAGGGGCGGATGCCTGCCTGGCTTCCACCTGCCCCACCGGGCCACTCACCGACCCCGGGGCTGCCTCTATTTTCTCAGGTGGTGGCGGCTCCGGCTCGGCTCAACCAAGCCTGTCCTCCTTGCCTGGCTCAGCTCCTCACTAAGCCTTCCCACTTGCTTGCCCCAGCACGGGGCTTCACGGGGCCTGCGGGCTGGCCTCCCCTCCCACTCCCTCCACGGTTCTCTGGCGGAGCTGGTGGCGTGGGGTGTCCCCGGCCAGTGTTGGGAGGGCAAGGAAGTACGGGCTGGGCCGGCTGTCACTCCACTGCACCCTGGGCTCTGGTCCCCAGTAAACTTCCTGTTACCAGGAGGCAGATACCATCTCTGCGGCCACCAGTTCGGAAAAATGCCTAACCGATTTCTGGTTAGGAATAGTATGGTTGGAGAGTTCCTGAGTTCGCTTGAACCTGCCGGAGAGCTGACTGTGGGCGGGCATCGGACTTGGTCTGCGCAGGGGGGATTCAAAGGTGAACCGTGTGCTGCAGGCTCCTCCCCCAAGGAGCTCACGCTCTGGTGTGGGAGATAAGACAAGTACACAAATAACCACAATACCAGGAGGAAGGTGATAAGTCCCGAGAAAGATCTACACAGTGCTACAAAGGCACCCAGAGCGACCGGTCATCTGCACCTAGCAGAAACCTGGTAGACTTCCTGGGCGAGGCGGTGCCGAGCAGGGTCTTGAAGGCCCAGCTGATAGACAAGGCCCAGCTGCAGAAGACACATCCCAGCCCAGCCCAGTGCGCACAGAGTGGGGAGATGTCCGGCTAAGGAGGCGGAGATTAGACAGAAACCATACACCCTGTGGGGTCGCCACTGCGTGATCCAACAGCCCGGGCCAGAGCGCACGGAACAGGGAGAAGTCCTGCACGGAAAGTGGAAGCTCAGCAGAGACCACACACCATGTGGTACCGCCCTGTGATCCAGCAGCCCAGCAGAGTCCAAGCTGACCAGAGAGGTGGCTCCCCAGAGAGGCCCAAGACCCGAGGCAACCACACACACAAGGCACTAGAGGCCAACTGAGCAGTCATGGAGGTAGCCATACCAAATTGGCAACCACAGCAACATCTTAGTCAATAGTGTCAAAACCGTGGACTGTGAAACCCCCTGCCACAATGAGTAAACATCAAAGAAAAGATAACAGAAATATGAAAAATCAAGAAAGCACACCACCAAAAGATAATAAATCTCAAGCTCAAGATCCTATAGAACAAGAAGCCCTTGAAATGACTGACAAGGAATTTTGAGTGATAATTCTAAGGAAACTGAATGAGATACAAGAAAACTCAGCTAGGCATCATGATGAAACGAGGAAAAGTATACAGGACCTGAAAGAGGAAATGTACAAGGAAATCAATACCCTGAAATAAAATGTAGCAGAACTTGCCGAACTGAAGAAGTTATTCAGAGAAATAAAAAACACAATGGAGAGTTTAACCAGCAGGCTTGTAGAAGTTGAAGACAGAACCACTGAACTTGAAGATGGGCTGTTTGAAATAACACAAGCAGACAAAAAAAAAAAAAAGAAAGAAAGAAAAAAGAATCGAAGGCATTGAAGAAAATCTGAGAGAGATATCAGACAACCTTAAGCACTCAAATATCCGAGTCATGGGTATCCCAGAAGGGGAGGAAAGTGGAGATTCCATTGAAAACATATTCAACAAAATAGTGGCAGAAAACTTCCCAGGTAGAGGAAAAATCACAGATCTTCAGATCCAGGAAGCTCAATGATCTCCAAAGTATTCAACCCACAAAGGTCTTCTCCAAGACATGTTATAGTCAAACTGAAAAAACTCAGAGACAAAGAGAGAATCTTAAAAGCTGCAAGAGAGAAGCGTCAAATCACCTATAATGGAGCCCTAATCAGGCTAACATCAGACTTTCCATGACAAACCCTAAAAGCCAGAAAGGAATGGGATGATATATTCAAAATACTAAAAGACAGGGATTGCCAGCCAAGAATACTTTACCCTGCAAAGCTATCCTTCCGAAATGAAGGGCAAATAGTATATTTCTCAGACAAACAAAAACTGCGGGAGTTCACTACCACACGACCACCCTTACAAGAAATCCTCAAGGGAGTACTGTGCTTGGTTCCTGAAAAATAACTACCATAGCCATAAAAACCCAAGAAAAATCAAAACCCACTAGTATAATAAAAATGGCATTCATGAAGAGAAAACAAACAAACAAAACGCTATCTACAACCTAAGGAACCAACAAACACAAAAACCAAACAGTAAATCAGAAACCAAAGAACAAAAGACACCTAAGACAACCAAACAACCCATAAAATGCTAGGTATAAATCAACACCTTTCAATAACAACTCTTAATGTAAAAGGCTTAAATTCCCCAATCAAAAGACAAAGACTGGCTGACTGGATTAAAAAGGAGGACCCAACTATATGTTGCCTACAAGAGACCCACCTCACCCATAAAGATTCACATAGACTAAGAGTGAAAGGATGGAAAAAGATTTACCATGCAAACAGAAAAGAAAAACGAGCTGGAGTAGCTATTCTTATATCTGACAAAAGAGACTTTAAACTAAAAACCATAAAAAGAGACAATGAGGGATACTACTTAGTGATAAAAGGACTGATCCATCAAGAAGACATAACAATCATAAATATGTACGCACCAAATGTCGGAGCAGCCAGATTTATAAAATGAACTCTATTAGACCTAAAGAAGGAAATAGACACTAATACCATAATAGCAGGGGACCTGAACACCCCACTGTCAATATTAGATCATCTAGGCAAAGAATCAGCAGAGAAACACAAGATCTAAACAAAACTCTAGACCAATTGGAATTGGCAGATATCTACAGAACATTCCATCCAACAACCTCAGAATATTCATTCTTCTCATCAGCACATGGATCATTCTCCAGGATAGATCACATATTAGGTCACAAATCAAGTCTCAACAAATTCAAAAAAATTGGAATTATCCCATGTATTTTCTCAGACCACAATAGATTAAAACTAGAAATTAATAACAAACGAAACTCTGGAAACTATACAAACACATGGAAATTAAACAGCATTCTACTTAATGACATATGGGTCCAAGAAGAAATCAAGCAGGAAATCAAAAAATTTATTGAAACTAATGAAAACAATGATACATCATACCAAAACCTGTGGGATACTGCAAAAGCAGTATAGAGGGGGAAATTTATTGCATTAAACGCTCACTTCAGAAGAATGGAAAGATGGCAAGTGAACAACCTAACACTTCACCTTAAAGAACTAGAAAAACAAGAACAATCCAAACCTAAAGTTAGCAGACGGAAAGAAATCATTAAGATCAGAGCAGAACTGAATGAAATTGAAAACCAAAAAACAATTCAAAAGATCAATGAATCAAAAAGTTGGTTTTTTGAAAAGATAATAAAATTGACAAACCATTAGCATGGTTAAGAAAAAAAAGAAGAGAGAAGATTCAAATAACAAAAATTAGAAATGAAAAAGGCGATATTACAACTGATTAATCTGAAATACAAGGAATCATTTGAGACTACTATAAACAACTATATGCCAACAAATTTGAAAATCTGGAGGAAATGGATTAATTTCTGGACACACACAAGCTCCCAAAACTGAACCATGAAGACGTAGAAAATTTGAACAAACCAATAACAATAAAGGAGATTGAAGCTGTTATCAGAAGGCTCCCAACAAAGAAAAGCCCAGGACCAGATGGATTCACAGCAGAATTTTACCAAACATTCAGAGAGGAATTGACACCGATTCTTTACAAACTATTCCAAAAGATTGAAACAGATGCAAATCTCCCAAACTCATTCTATGAAGCAAACATCATCCTGATACCAAAACCAGGTAAAGATATAACCAAAAAAGAAAACTACAGGCCGAAATCCTTGATGAATATAGATGCAAAAATCCTCACTAAAATACTAGCAAACAGAATACAGCAACACATACGTAAAATTATTCACCACGATCAAGTGGGATTCATCCCAGGGATGCAAGGTTGGTTCAACATACGCAAATCAATAAATGTGATACACCATATTAATAAACTCAAACACAAGGACTGTATGATCATCTCTATAGATGCTGAAAAAGCATTTGATATAGTTCAGCACTCATTCATGACAAAGACCCTCTATAAGTTAGGTATAGAGGGAAAGTATCTCAACATAATTAAAGCCATATATGCCAAACCCACTGCCAATATCATCCTGAATGGGGAAAAGCTGAAAGCTTTTCCTTTAAGAACAGGAACTAGACAAGGATGCCCACTCTCACCATTCCTATTCAACATAGTGTTGGAAGTACTAGCCAGAGCAATCAGAGAAGAGAAGGAAATAAAGGGCATCCAGATTGGAAAAGATGAAGTCAAACTGTCCCTCTTTGCAGATGACATGATCCTATATATCGAACAGCCTAAAACCTCTACAAAAAAACTGTTGGAATTGATAAATGATTTCAGTACAGTAGCAAGATCCAAAATCAACACACAAAAATCAGTAGCATTTCTTTTCTCCAATAGTGAACATGTAGAACATGAAATCAAGAAAGCCTGCCCATTTACAATAGCCACCAAAAAAATAAAATACTTAGGAATTGAGTTAACCAAGGAGGTGAAAAATCTCTATAATGAGAACTACAAACCACTGCTGAGAGAAATTAGAGAGGATACAAGAAGATGGAAAGATATCCCATGCTCTTGGATTGGAAGAATCAACATAGTGAAAATGTCCATACTACCCAAAGTGATATACAAATTCAATGCAATCCCCATCAAAATTCCAAAGACATTTTTCTCAGAAATGGAAAGAACTATCCAGACATTTATATGGAATAATAAAAGACCACGCGTAGCCAAAGCAATGCTGAGCAAAAAAAATAAAGCTGGAGGCATAACACTACCCGACTTTAAGCTATACTACAAAGCTATGATAACCAAAACAGTATGGTACTGGCATAAAAACAGACACACTGACCAATGGAATAGAATAGAGAATCCAGAAATCAACCCACACACTTACTTCCATCTGATCTTCGACAAAGGCACCAAGCCTATTCACTGGGGAAGGGACTGCCTCTTCAGCAAATGGTGCTGGGAGAACTGGATATCCATATGCAGGAGAATGAAACTAGACCCATACCTCTCACCATATACTAAAATCAACTCAAAATGGATTAAGGATTTAAATATACACCCTGAAACAATAAAACTTCTTAAAGAAAACATAGGAAAAACACTTCAGGAAATAGGACTGGACACAGACTTCATGAATACGATCCCAAAAGCACGGGCAACCAAAGGAAAAATAAACAAATGGGATTATATCAAACGAAAAAGCTTCTGCACAGCAAAAGAAACAATTAACAGAGTTAAAAGACAACCAACACAGTGGGAGAAAATATTTGCAAAATATACATCTGACAAAGGATTAATATCCAGAATATATAAGGAACTCAAACAACTTTACAAGAAGAAAACAAGCAACCCAATTAAAAAATGGGCAAAAGAGCTAAGTAGGCATTTCTCTAAGGAAGATATACAAATGGCCAACCGACATATGAAAAAATGCTCAACATCACTCAGCATCTGGGAAATGCAAATCAAAACCACACTGTGATACCATCTAACCCCAGGTAGGATGGCTAAAATCCAAAAGACCCTGAACGATAAATGCTGGTGAGGTTACGGAGAAAAAGGAATCTCATACATTGTTGGTGGGACTGCAAAATGGTGCAGCCTCTATGGAAAATGGTATGGAGG
Organism: Cynocephalus volans; assembly: GCF_027409185.1. Classification (NCBI taxonomy): domain Eukaryota; kingdom Metazoa; phylum Chordata; class Mammalia; order Dermoptera; family Cynocephalidae; genus Cynocephalus; species Cynocephalus volans. The sequence continues at coordinate 94,837,321 of NC_084461.1, read as the reverse complement.
TTCCTCAAACAATTGCAGATAGATCTACCATATGACCCAGCTATCCCACTGCTGGGAATATACCCAGAGGAATGGAAATCATCAAGTCGAAGGTATACCTGTTCCCCAATGTTCATTGCAGCACTCTTTACAATAGCCAAGAGTAGGAACCAGCACAAATGTCCATCATTGGATGAGTGGATACGGAAAATGTGGTACATCTACACAATGGAATACTACTCAGCTATAAAAATGAATGAAATACTGCCATTTGCCACAACATGGATGGACCTTGAGAGAATTATACTAAGTGAAACGAGTCAGGCACAGAAAGAGAAATACCACATGTTCTCACTTATTGGTGGGAGCTAAAAATTAATATATAAATTCACACACACACACAAAACAAAAACCGGGGGGGGGGGGAAGAAGATATAACAACCACAATTACTTGAAGTTGATAACGACAAGCAAACAGAAAGGACATTGTTGGGGGGGAGGGAGGAGAGGGAAGAGGGAGGGAGGTTTTGGTAAGGGGCAACAATAATCAACCACAATGTATATCGACAAAATAAAAGTTAAAAAAAAAAAAAAGAAGAAGAATATACAGTTCTATGTTCTAGTGAACTATTTTTGCATAATAAACTGACTCCAATCGCTTCTTGGCCTTTTGGCTAAGATCAAGTGTAGTATCTGTTCTTATCAGTTTAATAAACTGACTCCAAACATAGTGGCTTAAAAAAGCCTACCATTTTATTTTAAGTCATAATTTCATGGGTCAAGTATTCAGATAGAACTTGGGTGGGTGATACTTCTGCTCTATGTGGCATTGACTAGTGTCATTACATGGTATTTAGTTTGTAACTGAGCTAGTCTTGAGGGTCCAAATTGGCATCACTCACATGGTTAATGTCTTGCCAGGGATGGCTGCAAGGCTGGGCTCTGTCTCCTCCTCTCTGTATAATCTCAGGACCTCTTTTTGTGTTCTTCACAACAAGGTAGTGTGCTTCTTACATTATGGCTCTAGGACTGAAATAGCTAGTTTTTTCAGCGATAGGAAATAGAATCTGCCAGTTCTTTAAAGCCTGGGCCTGAAAACTGACACAACAGGGCTTCCACAATATTCTATCAATCAAAGCAGTCATGGGGCCCAGATACAAGAGGAGGGGACTTAGAGGTTACTTCTTGAAGGGAGGAGTCTCAAAAGAGTTTGTAGCCATCTTGAATCCACCACAAATATTCCCTGAACTATTGCATTTTTAAAATTGTTTTTCTGTAGCCTTAAAACTTGAGTGACAGCTTAGCTGGATGTAAAATATTTGGCTCACATTTTCCTTAAGTTTCTTTAAAAAAAAGTTTCTTCACCACAGTCTTGCTTCGTTCATTGCTGTTGAGAAATCCCAGTGGGTATTTATTTTTTAAGGTCCAAGAGTTTTACTAATCTATGCCTTAAAGTTCATTAATCTGGGAAAATTCCCCCAGGTACAGAGTGGGTTCTTTTCTATGTAGATTCAGGACTTTTTTTCTTTGAAAAACCCTTTCTTTAGTTATAGTTTAAATATAGTTCTATTCCATTGTATTTTTTTAAATCATCTAGGACTTCAATTATATTCACTTTGGATCTTCTTTTTCTATTTTTAATATTTTTTACTTTCTTTTGATACTTTTTTTTACCTCTGTCTTCACTTTCTAAATTTCTAGCCTCTATGACCCTTACTGTACTTGGTCCTATATATTTTCACTAGGCATCTTGTAATTTAGTTTTCATTATTAAAATGATTCTGTCTTTTAAAACTTTTTCCATGAGTTTATGCAGATTCTATTTCACATTTTCCTATTGCTTGTTCATTTCTACTCTGAGATTTTAACTTCTTATTTATGGTGGTCCTTCACATCTGCAATTGTTTTTGTGATTATATTTAGCTCATGGTAAGATATTTTGTTTTAATTTTTCTTTGTTTCATAGTTTTTAAAATTTTCCTTTGCTTTCTTTTTTAATATTTTCTTCTGCTGACAAATTTTGATTATCATTTTGGGTTTTTTTCATGTAGTAACTTGCATGGATCCTAAGTTCTTTTTTCATAAGTATTTGTATTGTGTTTTCTGGGTCCAAAAATGGTAAGGAATTCATTCTAGTGTGAAGAGGAAGGGATTTGAGTGGCTTACTTTGTTTCTTAGTGCAAGATTATCTTCTTTTGTTGATACAATATGGTTCCTTTAATATATAACATTTTTTAAAAAATCTGTTTGATTCTGATTTTTGCTGTCTTATTTTAATAGGCCCTTATATTTTTTCACTCCCTTCTTTGCCTTTATTGCCAGCTTACAAAAGACATTATCTCCTTCTCAACCAGAAGTGGTGCTTTCCCAAAACTGACACATCTGTTTTAGCATGCTTTCCTCCTTACTTTTGATTCCTTAGTAGTCAGGTTTCAGATTTGTTCTTAGTATTTTTCTGCAAGTGGGATCCTCACCTTCTTGAGGTGAATCCACCATCCTTTTTCTCCTCCACATGATCCCTGCGTGACCATTAAATCTTTTGTGTGATCTGAAGCTGACTCTGCTTGTTTGTAGTTTCCCTAGTCTCCTAGTTATGACTTAGGTGGGGATTATGGTAATTCTTACTGTTTCTTGTTCATCTGAATATTTTTATCATAAAGGAAGTGCAATGATTTTCCAAAATCGGTAACCACCATTTTCATATGTACATGTATACATGCACACATACACACACTCTCTCTTTTTTGAAGCTGCTTCTTCCTGCAGAGTCTGTGTCCTACAAGTTGCTTTCTTCTGTTTCCTTGTTTTGATTTCTTTGTCATGTTGGAGGCTTTTCCCCGATGACTGGTTATCCTTAGAAGCTGAAGGCTTTAGCATTATGTATTTGAACATCACTTAATTGCCCTGTTTTCAGTGCTCCCTATTCCAGATATTTTCTCTTTTACTCTCTCCAAATAAGTCTTTTTGCTGTGATAGGGCAGGATCAGTATAACCTGGCTGCATGGAGTAGGGGACAGGATATGGGGATCTAATTGCTTCTTAAACAGACTCTTACCCCAGCCCTCCTTATTTTAAGAATTCCCATTAATGCTCACTTTTACAAGGACCTAGTGCCACATATTTCTGAGCCTCCTTGGGATTCTGTGGTGTAAATCAGTTTGGTTTTCAACTTTCCTCACTGTTGGCTTGATATGTAGTTTTCTCATATCTGCCCTGATATTTAAGCCTTATTCATTTGCTTTCTGGCTTCCAAAACGTTGTTGCTGTTTTGCTCCTAAACTGTTCTCTATGTCCTTGTAGTTTCATGTCTTTTTAAAAATTTCATCACTGTCTTTTCATGGGGCCACAAGAGTAAAAATAAATACAATAGATACACATTCCTGTAATGTGCATCATTATTATGAGTCCCCAATCTGGGATTTTCCCTCAAGATATTTTTTAAAATCACATTTAGTCTTTCTCACACTAGTTAGTATTACCTCATTATAATTTAATTCTGCTCTTATCAAATACTGATTCCTCACTCCCCATCTTTATCCAAAGCTTTTGATGAAAAAGTGTATAAGTATCCTGCCTGCCTCCTTCCCTTATCTTTTTACCCAATTTCCAATTCCAGGATTCTTAGGCTCCAAGATGTACTTCTGGGCATCACATTGGAGTCTCCTTGCTAGTCACATTTTATTTCCCAGAAGAATTGCATATAACTGTACTCTTATTATGAAACCACTTGGAAGAGCACATATTTTTTTCAAATTTGGGGCCTATTTTCTACAACTTTCAAAGCTCTATAGAAATGTTTATTCTCTGACTTAAGAACTCTGGGTCCATTCTTTCTAACATGTTTTATCTGGTCAGGAGATATGCCCCATGTTTATACTTGGTCTGAAGAGAGTCATTTCTCTATCACATTCATGGCTTGAGCAATGCAACTTTCTCAGCACTATCTTAAAACTAACAAACAACTTCTTAAATGAATATTCATGGTTCAAGCAAAGTTAATGGAAATCAAAATGTGAGAAAGGTTCTTACACTCTCCTGACACCCAAACAAATAAGACTTTTGAGTTCCTTACCAGCTTTTATTCATATGCATTGACAAATTTTTCATAATCATCATAGTATAGACACAATTTTATGTGTTTTCCATTTAATGTCATAATAATTTTCTTTGCTGTTGAGTAGTCTTCAAAATTTTAAATCTTATGACTACTTAGTATCCCCAGTAAGCCACTTTGAAAAAGCGCAGGAAAGTTGATAGAGATAGAGAAGTTATTGCTTATTAAGTACACAGTTTGTTTAGGATGATGAAAAAGTTTTGGAAATAGATAGAGGTAATGGTTACACAGCATTGTAAATGTTTTTAATTCCACAAAATAGTATACTCAAAAATGCTTAAAATGGCAAACCTTGTGTTATATGTATATTAGTGCATAAAATTAATTAATTAATTTAAAAAAGAGAGAAGCCCATGCCATTTTCCTAAGAATACCTAAATACAGATCACAAGATATCTGGATGGAATTGTTTATGGGAATAATCACAGTTTTTCTCAAGCTGATAACTGGCCCATTTTAATCTCCCCATTTTGATCCATCTCAGTTCTAACCTCATCCTGACTATAAACACACTTAACTTTTTCACATATTTTTGTACCCTGAAGTATGGCTGTAGAAGTCTTGGCATTCATATACCTTGGCTTTGCCTAAGGAGTAGGTATGGCAAACTGGAACAACCCTCTTTGATCCCTGGTTGGGTTGAAGACTGAAGGTGTAGAAATGGGGACTCAATGGGTCCTCTATGGCCGGCAGTACTGACCCTTAGGCACTGCTTTCCCCACTCCTACAACACCACAAGTCCTTTAGTGATCTCTCCTTGTCACTTCTCCCCACATCTCTTCTATGTGTCACTTTTACTGGACCCATTCCCCTTACACCTTACACTCAGTATTAAGTGTGCACATTTCACATCCAAATCATCTCTCTCATTATCTTCTCACCATTCTCCCTGCTATTACCCTGTCCCAGGCTTTCATAATAGTATCTTTGATTTATCACAAATGCTTCTCACAGGATTTTATTCCTTCAGATCTACTTTCCACAGCTCTCAAACACACACACATTCAGTGACCCCCCCCCACTCTACCAATATGGCTATTAGAATTTTCTTAAGGTGCATCTGAAAATGTCACTTTTCACCTATTAAGAAAAAGTTTGCTGTGTGGTTGTCACATACCATTTATTCTGATCTACTTGTGTGATACAGAGATACAATACAGTTCTTGCCCTTGAGGAGAGTTCCAGCTATCATGAGATATAGGTTACTGCAGTGTAGTATGATGGGTCTTAGGTCCGTGGCACTTAGGAGGGCTATCCAACCCAAAATAAAGGTAGAGAGGAGTTAGAGAAGCATTTTTGTAGAAGGGAACACCTGAGTTGAAGCTCTGGATAATGTGCAGCAGAGACAAGCTAGTCCCACTCAAGGAAGCTATGGGAGAGAGTAATGATTATTGCTGTTTAAAGGCAAGAAGGCAAGCCTCTATAGTGAGCCCGAAATAGAATAACACTTAACTTCCCCCCAACAGGTATGCTCAGACTTTCAGAAACACTGTTGATCTCCTTTTCAGTAATCAGAATGAGAACAAACGATACACTATTTAACTTTTTATTAAGTCGTCATGCTGTTCACTTGATCATTCATAACTCCCTTGGTTTCAAGTTTCAGAAAATTCAACCAAAAGTAGCTTATGCAAATGCTGTGGATTGATCAAATTGTGTCCCCAAAGTTCATATATTAGGAGCTTAATTCCCACTGTAACTGTTAAGGGTGGGAAATCTTATTATGGGAATTGAAAGGTGGGGCCTCAAAGAAGTGATTATATTGAAGGACCATACTGTAATGAATGGATTAATAATGGTGGTCATGGGTGTGATTCTGAGAGCTTTAAAAGGAGAGTGCATTAGGAAATATTTCTCTCTCTGCTCTGCCATTTTCTGCCATAGAAGATCCCTGCATTGCTGTAAAGCCACCACCAAAGAAAACACTCACCAGCTGTGTTCCCTGGACTTTGGAATTCCCAGCCTCTGAAACTGTAAGCAGTAAATTTTGTTTTCTTATAAATTATCCAGTACTGTATATTTCGTTATAAGCAACAAAAACAGACTAATACAGCAAATAAAGGGAATTTATTGCTTCATGTATCTGAAGGGTGCAATGTGAATCTGGCTTTCATACTAGAAGATAAGGCTAGAAATAAAACGATGTCATTAGGACCCAGGGTCACTTCAACCTTTGGTGGCTTTGCTCTTTTCCATTTCTTCATTCTCAGCTTTCTGGTGGTGACAGGATGGCCATCAATAATTACAGACCAACATCTTCCAGGTTTAAGTCTAACAGAAAGAAATTACCCTCTCGGCAGATCCTGCAAAAATTCTGATTGTATTTCATTTGCTCTGATTGAATGTGTGTCCATCTGTGGACCAATTACTGCATATTGGTGAATGGAGTGCACTGATTAGCTAGATCTGAGTCACATTAACTTCCTTGAAGCACACGAGTTGAAAATGGAGAAGGTGATTCTGAGAGGAAATCAGGATTTAGTAACCAAAGGAGGATAGATAGGTGGTTAAAAACAATTGTAGACAATACGAACATTCTAACTCTCCTCTGCCACACCATTTCTCAATATTTCTACTCTTATAATGTGCCTGTGACTGATGCCATTGATTGTCAGGGACCCGCTGAGAACATAGCCTGGTTTGGTGCTTAGTTCCCTTTCCCTATTCTCAGTCTTTATTTGGTGATTTACCATTAACCTAGTGCCCCTTCCACAAGGCTTCACTGTTTGGCTTTAAGCTACTTGGATCTAATATTACAATAGAAATTTGTACAGATTGTAAATTTCCCTGGCTCAGCCAATATGCTTGTTTAGTTTGCTCTTTTATAAGATCAGGCTGAATTCCAATACAAACAGAGAATTGGGTAGTCCTAAAAGGCCACACTAATTGGATTTGACCTGAAGATTCTTATTATACAACTCACCTAATCAGAATTTTCACTTTCTGGAATTTTTAACCACATAGGAGGACGAAAAGAAGCCAGAAACATAAATTCAATGACACTTTTTATTTTAACAGCAAGAAAATTGAAAAGCAATCTGAGAATTGGGAATTTCTTATCTTTATCATGCATAAATGTTTCTTTTAAGAATCTGCTGTACACGGCTAAATTTTTGTTTGCAACATTATATAACTGAATTCACCAGAGTTTTTCTTTGAAAGAAAAGAGTTAGATTAATTACTAATTTTCAACCATTTTTAAAGAAGGAATTTTCATATTACGACTCAGTGAGTCAAAGCAAGCAAGTCTTTTTTTTCCCTTGAAGATTTTTAGATGTTAGTTCTGTAATCACATTTAATGAAAAATTTTCTACCCTCCCCACTCCTTATTTTTACTAAATAGAACTTAGAATGTTTTATCATACATACAAAGAATAACTAGCTAATCATAAATAATATGATATTTAAAAAATATCTACCTACCTCTGAACTGAAAATATACTTTGTTCAGTACAGTGGTATAAGTATGTATGATTATGGATCAAACACAGGAAAAAGCCTTAAATTTACATGCATTATTCTTTAGGAACTACATAAAATGTAACCACAGGAATATGTTTAGAATGATTTACTTTTATTTATAGTTACATTTAAAAATACAAAATTTTTGAATAGGTTTTCTGTACAAATTTTACCAATATTTTAATTATTAAAATAATTTTTGTTATCACAAGACTATTTCTTCATCTGTCACGTACAGGAAATGAAAACTGAGTTTGATCAACTCAGATTTTGGAGCTTTACATTTAAACTATATAAAATTCTATTTTAGCAAAGCTAACAAAAAGAAAGGTGTGCTTATATACTGATCAACAACCTTATGTTATTCATGCCTCGTGAAAATAGACACAGAATTCAGCCTTCGAGTGGGTGACCTTTTATATTTACCAGTTAACAAAACCAAAGAAGGATTCTAAATTGAATGTACTTCTACATAGTGTGACAAGCACACTCACACTCAAGATCTTCTGTTATTATTAGTACAAATGCATTCTGGATTAGTCCTTCCAGGTTTATGTCTACTGATTTTCCCCTTTTTGCTCTCCACATGTTGGCCCTTCACAAAGTGGGACGTGTGGTGTTGGTCCCCCATACCACAAGGTCTATAGCTGGGCCTATAACTCTAACAACTTTTTTTGTGTGACCGGTAAGGGGATCACAACCTTTGCTTTGGCGTCGCCCGCGCCGCGCTCAGCCAGTGAGTGCACCGGCCACCCGTATATAGGATCGGAACCCGCGGCTTCAGCGCTCCCAGCACCGCTGGGCTCCCAGCGCCGCACTCTCCCGAGCCACAGGGCCGGCCCTAACAACTCTTGAAGTAGAGTGGGGAGTAACATTCAGGTCTGAGTAGGTCACTTGTTTCTATATTCTCTAGAACTGATATTTTATTTGGTGGATCCAATGATCCCTTAAGTCTGTATTAGCTTAGACAGAGACTAGAAATATATGTCTTACTTCGACCATCAAACATTTCTGATTATGAGTGTCAGAGGAATTGTATAACAGAGTTTAATAGCCTCTCCTGGCTCTCCTGGTGTGTCTGTTTTTCTTTCCATATTCCAAAAGGAATTTGGCAAATATTGCTAATTGTACTTCAAATTTATTCTCCTTCCTTTCAATAAAAGGATACCTTAAGTTTTAGGTTGGCACATCACTGTCCAGGTGGAGACTACATTTCTCAGTCTTTCTTGTAGCTAAGTGAAGCCAAACGAGATTCAGTAAAATAGATTGGGATAGGAGCATCACAGACGTGGAACTTCTGATCATCTCCATGAAGAGAAGCCATGTCCTCTGTGTTCCCTCCTTTCCCCTTGCCCACATCAGGGAAATGGCAACCGGAAGAGCTACCTTGGACTCAGAGGTGCAAGGTACAAATTAAGGTGGTTGGGCCAACCCAGGAGTCTGGTCTTTGGATGAGCATGTGGAGCAGTGACCCCCATTAGTCACTGTACTTTGAGGTCTCTGTTAAATTAGAACAACTCAGAAAATGTTAACTGCTGTGTGAACCAGCATAATCATTGTCACTTTCATTGTCCTAATGATATAACATTTACCCATTATCCCCTGATATATTTACTAATTAAATGAACTGCCCACGACAAGATTACCATATTAAGAAATCAGCAATGACAACATGCAACATAATAAGTGCAATACAACACGTGTAGGTTACAGTGACAATAGCAAATACACATACATTCTGAGCAGCGCTTTCGAGTTGAATATTGGTCTGACTAATATGCATATGCAGACTGTACATCTCTTCACCAGAGACTGGAGTAACAGAGGGAAGGTGACATGCCTATAGGTCCTTTAAAAAAGACAAGAGTGTGATTGGGAAATGGGAATGGAGAGATGTGGCTAAAGTGTGGAACCACAAGTTGTAACCCTCTTAGAAATACATTTTTGCTAAGTAAACTGGTGCTAAAATGTACAGTATTTTGAAACTAAAATAGACAGCTCTAGTGAAACTTTAGGGCAAATATACCACCCTCAGAAGGCAAAAAGGCAGAGGAATAATAACATGCCTTATCCAATTTATGCCCTTAGGTAAAATCCATCACCTGTTCAGACTGCTAGGACCTGTCTTTTGAGAAGGCTAGGCAAGCAGAGATTCAGGACAGCTGCAGGTTGACAGGAATTTCTAGCAGTTAAGTTGTCTTTAGGTTTCTATGTGTTGTTAGAACTCTATTTCCAAGGATTTTAATGCATAATTCATTAGCCCTACTTGGCTACGCACAAAAAGTTTATTCTAGATTCAGGGCAATGTTTCTGGGTCTTAGAAGCTTCATAGACAAGTGTATTCCTTTCTATAATATGCAAAAGAGGTGGATGTGAGAATTTCTCTTTTGGAAAGAAAACAGCCTCAAGAATCCGAAACCTTCTTGCCACAAATTTACTCTCTCCTGAGAAGCTCAAATCTCCTCTCCAAATTCCTGAATATGTAAAGAAGATCCTGCCTTTCACACCTGAATACATGGGACATGTACTGCTAAAAATCCCTAAAAAATAGACCAGATTAACACAGGAATATGCCCAAAAGCAGTCATATAGGGACAAATCAAATGATCAACTTTATAAAGCCTAGCAACCTGAATGTCTCTTGCCCACAGATCTGGAGAAATACAAGTTATTCATTTTCAATGCACACATTTACAATTCACATTAGTGAAAATTATTATATTCCAGGAAGGTCAGTGAAATTAGCACTGCTGTGACTTCATTATTGGGTGTCCCAGCAATCACTCAATGTGTTAAAGTCATTCTTGAGGGCAAGTCATTGTGACAGGTGCCTGTGATGTGAGACATGAATGCCTTCACCACTTACACCTCTCGGGCTCTTTTACCTGCCTGTAATCCTGGACTATACCAATTGTTGAGCTCTTTTACCTGCCCGTAATCCTGCTGACTGGGCCAATTGTTGAGCTAGGGCTGGGTCTCGAGCTCACAGACCCCTCAAGCCCATTGTCCAGACTGGGTCACAAACCCTTCACACACCAGGCTGGGTCCCCAGACCCCTCACATGCAGGTCTATGAGCTAGGTAACCGGCAAAAAGGTCCTTGGAAGCCGTAGGTTGGAGAGCATGGCCGCACAGGGCAGACACCAGAGGCAGATGCCAGCCAAGGTGGGGGTGCTGCCCATGCACACTACTCCACCCACACACAACTTGCTTATAAAGAATGTGCCACACTACCCCCAACTGGGCCTAAGGCGAGGGGACCTGATTAAATTATTCTATTTTCCCAACAACACCATAAAACCAACTGCGACTATGTGGTAGGTGTTGGGTTGAATAGAAAGAATAATGACAACTGGTCCTGTTTTTATGAAACTTAAAAGCTAGCTAAGGAGCAAGACACAAATGTGACAAGTTTAACACTTTTCCAGAGATTTCAAAGCCAAACATAATTAGCTGCTAAATAGGATGAGTGGTATAAAAAAAGTAGTAAAACTTCTTAGGGCTGACTGGTTAGCTTACTTGGTTAGAGCAAGGTGCTGATAACACCAAGGTCAAGGGTTTGGATCTCCATACCAGCCAGTGGTCAAACATATATATGTGTACACACACACACACACACACACACACACACACACACACACACACACACACACACACACACACACACACACACACACACACACACACTTAATATGCCCCACCCTGTACCAAGGACTCTCCACATATTGTCTTACCCCAATCTTCTCCACAATTTCTGAGGTATTATCACCATTTAGAAAAACTGAAGTTTAGAGAAGTAATTTGATTAAATCCATGCATCTAGTACGTGAAAGGTCTAGGATTGGAACTCAGATCCATCTCCTCCAATGACTTGAGTGTAGTGCCTTATTCAACTCTTTGGAGGAGAAGTGACATGACCTGAGCTGAGTCTTAGAAGAAAGAGTATTTGGCTAAGAAAAGACCAAGGGCCTTCCAAGTCAGGGTATGAAGGTACTATGGCCTGAATGTCTGTGTCCCCCCCCAAATTTATACGTTGAAATATAATTCCAAGGTAATGGTATTAGGAGGTGGGGACCTTGAGAGGTAATTAGGTCTTGACGGTGTAGCTCTCATGAATGGGATTAGTGCCCTTATAAAAGAGGCCTGCGAGAGACCCCTTGCCTCTTTCACCATGCAAGGATGCAACCAGAAACAATTTCTGTTGTTTATAAGCCACCCAGGTTATGGTATTCTGTTATAGCGGCCCAAACAGACTAAAATAGAAAGGAATGCAGGACTGGAAGGTGGAAGCCTGAGGCTGGCCTGCCTGCCCGGCAAATGCTCTGAATCCAGGGTGTGATACCTTTTTCCTTTTGTTATGACATTCAGAGAGCTCAGCCATTCGTTGTGTCTGGTATACCCACTTTCTGCATTTACAATCGCTGTCTCTGTTTCACTGGTGGTTTAATTGTGTGAGTTAGTTTCTGGGACAGAAAAACCTGCATCCTATAATTCAAAAAAAAAAAAAGCCCCCAGTTTCTTTCTGTAGAAGGGCATCTGGATATTAGCATTTCCAATTGTGCCTAGGAGCCAAGAAGTAGATAAACACATCAGAAAGTTGACTTTTCATTATGTCCTTGAGCAGCTCATTGCAATGGAAACTTCAGTCCAATTAGGGTTTATGCTGCAAACCTAAAGTTCCAATAAAGCTACTAAATTTGTAAAGAAGATTCTGTTTTAAACCTGCTGGAAATTTCAAGCTGGTATCTCCTAGGGTTTCTAAGATACAGTTGACTCCAAGTTGGCCCTTTGCATTGTGCCCTAGGGCAGCACAGCAGTGTTGCAATTGTGTCTAATTAACCTCCTGCTAAACACAAAATGTCAGAAAGGCAAATCACTAAAGTAGAGAGAGATGCTGGGTTGTTGTTATTTTCAACAAGAATAGAACTTGCTGTTTTAGATTTTAAGGCAACTACTCTGAAATTTGGCATGATATCAGTACTATTTGCATTTCAAAGATGGGTTTTTGAATAGGACTTAGCTTTGATGAGGTCACATTTAAAAATCAGTAGCTGAGAAAAGCATAGAGATTATCACAGCTGAATATTAATTTGGGGGTGAGATTTTTTAACTGTGTTTTGATTTCATACAAAATTCCATTCTCTCCATAAATAAAGAGACCATCATAGCTGGGTTTTTCTTTGTTCAATAATGTGATATCCAGGAGGGGAGAGCAAGAGCCTTTGCCTTGTAATTCAGTCAGGATAGCCCGAAGTATGCTGCAGTAACAATTCCAAAATCATAGTGGCTTTAAATATCAAAGCTTTATTTTTCACTCATACTACATGTCCATTGGGTCAGCTGGAACCTATCTTGAGGGAGGCTTCATCTCTGTGCTGCCACAGTTGCCAATTAATTTTCTATTACTGTGTATTAAATTCCCAACTTGAGAGCTTGTTTGGAGGTTCTAGCAGGGGAGCCCAGCTATTAACATACCCTTGATTGATGTATGGTCCTCTCCTCTTTGGGGGAAGGCTGTCCTCTTCAAGTGAGCACACGACTTTGAAAGGGATGCACATGGAGTGGTGAAGGAGGAAGGGGACACGCACCTAGCCAGCCACATCAGCTGAATCAGCTCTGGAGATCAATGGTAAACAGATGTCACAGCCAGATTGCCCTCACATCCTCAATTCCCACCAACTTAAAACAACACATGCTTATTATCTAATAGGTTCTGTGGATCACTAATCCAGCCATTGCTTAGCTAGGTCCTCGGCTTCAGGGTCTCTCAGAAGGCTGCTATCAAAGTGCTAGCCAGGGCTGGGCCTCTCATCTGAAACCTTGACTGGAAAAGGATCTTCGTCAAAGCTCATGTTGCTGTTGACAGGCTTCAGTTCTTTGCGGGGAAAGAATGTGCTAGCAAGACAGAATTTACAGTTCTATGTAATATAATAGTGAAAGTGGCATCCCATCACCTTTGCCAAATATTATTGGATTGTATCAAGTCACCAGACCAGCCCACATATAAGGATATGAATTCCAGGAGGCTGAGATAACTGGGGGCCATTTGAGAGTCTATCCACCACTCACTAAGACAGAGAAAAGTGAACAGGAAGAATCACGCACCGGCTCATAAAGACATTATCACTGCACTTACATTTCATTGGCCATACCAAGTCACATGGCCATACGGCAATACCTATTTTGCGGGGTGGGAGACAGAGATGCAATCCTACCACATGCTTGAGTCAGGAGAAACGGAACATCTGGGGACAGCCCTAATGACAACTACATTTTGTTTATGAAATAAAATCACTTTGGTCTCTATAGACAAATTCACCAGTTACAAACAGATCAGTGCATATAGCAAGAGGCTAAAAATTAACCAAGTGAATTATATCATTTATACCATTGTCTTAGCTTGGGTTCCCTAGAGGCAGACATTGAGATAGGAAATTGAGTAGAAGTTTATTTGGAAGTGATCACAGGGGAGTGAGACTGTGAGAGGAAGGGAAGAAGCTAAAAAGGGTGATGATAACAGCTGCAGCAGTGGGCAACCCACTTGAGCCCTCTGGGAACATTCCTAAGCATTTTTCCACCTGTGGGATTAATAAGGTAGGATGTTTTTCCCTTGACTGCTGTCTGTCACTGGCTGAGTACTGTTCCCAGGGGCACTAACTCCTGGATATTTCTGCCCTGCCCCTTGACTGGGCTGAGAGAAAGCACTTCGGTGATGAGTTTCATGTGTTTGTAGTAGGACCCTGTCTACGTGCACTGGCATGGTGAGTTGATGAAGTTTTTATGGCCCAAGCCCAACAGCATCTGCTACTACCATCAAACTTGTCTTATATTGAATTGAAAGTCAAGGGAACTGTGTCGCGTTCGCTGCCGGCCGACCTGAACAGCCCTAGCCTTGTTCCTTGCGGTGGGCTAGCGAATGGCCCGGATTCCTCTTTCCCTCTGGTCCCCTTGGGAGGAGATGGGGGAAGAGAGCTGTGAAGAGAGGTGAGCACAGCCGCCAGCCCCAACCAGCCCGGTTAAAGGACACTCAGACGCGGCGGGGGTTCTGTCGAGCAGTTGTTTATTATCACACAAGCACTTGCTTTTAAAGGCAGATGGGGAGGGGAGGTTTTAACATAATCCTATCAGCTTAAAGGTCAAGAGCATGCACCCTGTCTCAATGCCTAGCTATTGCAACCTCGAGCGGAAGCGCATATTTGGCCAATAAGGGCTAAGGCAAGGTTCCCGCAGACACTCCCACCCTACTTCCTCCCGGCACCGTCTTAGGCTGCCATGTTAATATGCCCTTGTGGGCTCTTAATGGTGCCGCTTGTAATGTCACTTAAGGTGGCGTTAGTTTTTAACGCCCGACAGAACTGGATTTCAGAATCAGGTTTTTATACTACTTAGTAATTTGATATCTGTGTCATTGAAATCCTGGGTTCCTCGCATACTCTGAGCTCAATTTGTATGTGTGTTTGTGGGGGGAAAAAGTCATAAAAAGTAAACCCTAAGCTGCTTAGTTGTGGATATCAATATATAGTTTCTTCATGACTATTATCAGAAATAGTGATAAGTAATAATAATAATAAGCCCAAAAGGCCATGCATGCTTTCATAATATAACCAGGGGACTGTAGAGGAAAGGAGAGCTGGAAGGGGTCAGTTTGTTATCATTACCAGCAACTTTTCTAACTTCTTATCCCCAGATGGTTCTGTTGAAGCAGTGTGGAGGTAGTAGGGTCAAAGGCATCAGAGGACAGGGAACTTTGGGGGAGATGGAAAAACAGGAACAGGAAGATAACATCATGGCTTAAGGTAACTCTAGCCACGTGTATTAGTTTTCTGGGGCTATCGTAATAAAGTACCATGAATTAAGTGTTTTAAACAACAGAAATTTATTGTCTCACAGTTCCTGATGCTAGAAGTGTGAGATCAAGGTATGATGACCTTGTGAAGGCTGTGAGGAAAATGTGTTCCCTGTCTCTCCCCTAGCTTCTGGTGCTTTGCTGGCAATCTTTGGCATTACTTGGCTTGTAGAAGCATCCTCCCAGTCTCTGTCTTCATCTTCACCTGGTGTTCTTCCTATGTGCATGTCCTTGTCCAAGTTTCTCCTTTTTATGACAACAGTCATATTTGATTGGATGACCTTATCTTAACTAATTACCTCTGCAATGACTCTATTCCAAATAAGGTCACATTCTGAGAAACTGGGGTTTAGGACTTCAACATAAGAATTTTGGAGAGAAACAATTCAATCCATAGCACTGTGTAATTAAAAATGTATTATCTTTTCATAGATCCAAAGTCCAACCTGCCACCTAAATTCTAAAGACTCCATAAAGTGTCCCTTTTTTTGTAACTATATAGATGCCTGCCTTCCCCACAGCATAGAAACCTGCAACTGATTTTAAGTCATCTTTCATTTTCCTTTAACTGTTACTTGTGTGCAAGTGTCTCGACAGAAAGTTCTTCAAAGACTGCGATTATAGAAACACAAGTCTGAGGCAGTACAAGTCCTAGATTCGCTTTACATATGTTGATGTAACATCAGGTAACTGATACTCTTTTGCAGACTGTTCTAGGAAGGCACTAGTTTGCAGTTTTATAGAACTTTACAAATACAAATGGTTCCCAACTTAACAACAGCTTGAGTTAAGGTTTTTCAACTTTAAGATGGTGCAAAAGCAATACACATTCAGTAAAAACCATACTTTGAGTACACATATAACCAGTCTGTTTTTCACTTTCAGTACAGTCTTCATAGAATCATGTAAGTTACTCAACACTTCATTATAAAATAGGCTTTCTGTTAGAGGATTTTGCTCAACTGTACTCTAATGTAAGTGTTCTAAGCACACTTAAGGTAGGCTAGGCTAAGCAATTACATTCGGTAGGTTATGTGTATTAAATGCATTTCCCACTTACTATATTTTCTGCTTATAATGGATTAACTAGGACATAACCCTATCATAAGGGACATGTTGAGGAACATCTGTATAGATTCCTGGGTTCTATACTGATCTAGGGAATCTGCATTTTGGGGGATATGAGGTCTAAAAATCTGCATGTTCTTAAGTTTCTCTGGCTATTTTGATGCAGCTATACCCACAGGCTAGTGCTTAGGAACCTCTAGAGTGGAGTCTACTTTTCATTGAGTCTTTGGCTGTTTGCCAAGTCTGTTGTCATTTTCACATATTTCTAGTTCTTCTTCTGGGGCAACAGGGAATATTATTTCTAAAAATTCCAAAGTACCATATTGCCAGATATCCATGATCAAATATGTTTGGGAAATACTGAGTTAATCGCAGTAAAATAAATTTACTTACTGTAAAAAAATAAAAAGAAAAAACAAAAATATAAAACGAAAATGTACTTACTATAAGACTTTTCAAAAATTTTAAAAGGATAATGTACATTATGAACTGGGGAAGGACAGTATACAACATCTTCCAGTCTTATTTTACTAAATAAATTCTTTTGTTTTCCTAGAGTACCTTGCAAGACCATTCTTGTGAAGAACACATTTTGGGAAATAAAATGAAGTCTGAGGTCATTTTTAGGAGGCCTGGCTTCCAGCTCCAACATATTATTCAAAGAAGCTACGATCTCTTTGAATCTTCTTATTTTCCTCATCTGTAAAATTAAGGAAATTTCTTCTGAAATATTTTTTAGATCTTGTAAAAATAAATTATTTCTGACTCACATATGGCATGATGTTATTTAATATGAAACCTACTTTACTCTCATGCTTTTGATTCTATCACATTTGAGAGCAACTGAGTTTCTATCATTATAAGGTACTATGCTAGTCACCTCTGGGAAGACATAAAAGAAAGAATCATGTTTCCTCAGGAAAGTTTTCAGTCATGTAGGAGAGACAGACGTATACACCTTTCTTTATTTTTCTCTCTCTTTTCCCTGACTCCCTCCCACCCCCATCCCATATCTGTCTTTGGTATTCAGAGGAAATATGTGTGGCAAGAGATGCAATTAAGTACTTTGCTATTTCTCTATTTATCTTCATTATCTCCAGAGAGAAGACATGCCAACATGAAAATCACTGAAAAGTTTATTGTTCCTTTCTCCTTACAAAGGAAGTTTTTAAAATTGTTTCTTATCAGAAAAATTTAGTCTTAAGTCCCTTCCTGATTTCCATTAAATTAAAATTAGGGTAGAGAACTGATTCAATGACAAGTAAACACAATGCCACAGGCAAGTTTGGACTGATACAAAAAACCTAGATCTCCAATATCGGAGAATTCTACACATTGCTAGCAGTGGATGACACAAAGGGAAAGCTGGCATGCGCTCACACTCTGGTGCCTGCTATCTTCTCATGAGATGCCCACATGTTCCTGGGGGTCATGATTCAAGATGTTGGAAGTTTGGCTTGAGGTCTTGAGAGTACCCTGCAGAGTAGTGGTTCTCAAGAGATTTGTACCTTCCTTTAGGGTATGGTTGCCAGATTTAGCAAATAAAAATAATGGACGCCTAGTTAAATATAAATTTCAGAGAAACAATTTTTTTTTATTAAGTAAAAGTATGTCCCAAATATTGTATGGGACATATTTATACTGAAAATTTATTTGTTTCTCTGAAATTCAAATTTCACCAGGCATCCTGGATTTAATCTGGCAACCCTACTTTGGGGGGCTTTTTCATAAATTGTGGTGGGAATTTTTGTCATCAACCATGAGGTGGGAGCAGGGTTGCTAGGTGTTGTGCATGTGCTGAACAATCTAACACAACAGAGAATTGTCTCATAGTGACATGACTTTTGAATATCCCAGTGGACTTTCATGAAAAAGTATTTGGGGATGGTTTTAACACAGGATGAATTTAACATATGATGGAATCTTAAGAATCAGAATGTAACAATTATGTAACTTAAGGGATGATTTTACTTTATTTTGTTCAGTATGTTACTAATAGCTGTTCATCATTCCACAAAATCACATCATCTGTGGCAACAGTGCTTGTGGTGTTTGAGTTACCGATAAACCACACCTGAATCATTTGTAGCTGTCATCACCAATGTGATTCTATATGTGTGTGCCAGCTCTTGCTTCTTCATTATTCCTGTAGTATTGAGTCCAAGTTCTTACATATTAAAATATTTTGTGTTACTTTCTTTTTATTTCTCTTTTAAATTAAAATTAGGGCATTCTATATTTTGTTCAAAATACTTGTATAGGTAGACTACGTCACCCGTGTATTTCATTTCAGGATAGTAATGGGGGCTTGGGTCTGACAGGGTTGACATCCACTGTTGGAAGGGCCTGGTAACCTCAGATTTGTCTATTGCTCCACATGGGTAGACTCCAGTGAGAAAAAAAGAACTCTGATGGAAGAAAGTTTCTAAAATTCTAGAGGAAAAATCAAAATGGCATGGCTATGCAAATATATTGCAACCTCTTCATCTCTACCTTTCTCACCTCTCTAAATCACTCAGACAAGCATAGAAATTGAATCTTGACTGCTTTGAATGTTTTAAAAATGTTCCTTTTTTCCCCCTAAGCTTTTGGACACTAATTACATCATTAAATATTGGATTTTTTTCTTTGC
Source organism: Cynocephalus volans (assembly GCF_027409185.1). NCBI lineage: Eukaryota > Metazoa > Chordata > Mammalia > Dermoptera > Cynocephalidae > Cynocephalus > Cynocephalus volans. The sequence continues at coordinate 94,818,221 of NC_084461.1, read as the reverse complement.
ATTAATCAAAGTTGTGTTTCATGAGTCCTGACAGATCTAAATGAAAAAGAAATTCAAACCCTGAGGCTGCTTAGGGTTTATTAATATCAATATTTCTTTCAGCATAAGTAATGATAATGTTGATTAGGGATTTTAAAAAAAATCTACTTCTGAGTAAATACATTGTCTTGCCAAGTAGAGGACAGACCTAGATCCTGAAGATATCCGGACATATTGATTACAATTCACATTCTAAGCTATTAAGCAATTTGTCTGGCAATTAACTTTCTGTATGGTTCCTTGAACTGCCATTATCATAATAAATAGCATTTGGGTAAAATCAATGTTGAAGTGCTATGAGCTGTCCTACAAGAAGAAAGGGAAAAAATGGATGCTAGTGACAAAGAGAGGTGACAAGGAGGAAGGACAGCAATGATCCTGGGTGTTCTGCTTATCAATTGCTGTGTAATAAACTCCTTCCAAAATTAGTGGCTTAAAACAACAGCCAATTTAATTATATTTCATGATATTGGGGGTTAGGAATTAAGGCAGAGTTCAGGTGGGTAATTCTTCTGCTCCATGTGGCCCACTGGAGTCACTCAGGTGTATTCCGCTGGAGGACGGGCTGGTCTGGAAGGTTCAGGATGACTTCATTCACATGTCCAATGTCTGGACAAGGAGAGATAGAGGCTAGGCGTGGCTGGGCTCCTTATCCTCTCCATGTGATCTTTTCTGTAGGGTAATAAGGCTGCTTACATGGTGTCTCAGGGCTGCAAGCGTGAGTATTCCCTGAAACGTGAAGAGGAAGCAGCTGGTCTCTTAGCCCAGCAACGAGCACTGTTTCATTTTTGCTGTATTCTATTGGTCAAAACAGTCACAGATTCAGAAGGGAGGAAAATAGATTTCACCTCTCAGTGGGAAAAGGATCAAGTAACTTGTGTCAAGTCTTTAATCGGCTCCATCAGATTTGAAAGAAGAGAAACAGCAGGTTGATGTACACAAGTCAGATCACCCTAAGGTGCAAAGTACTATGTCCATGTGGGAAAGAGTTTGTGAAAAGTGACAGAAGGAAATGACCCAGTGCAAGATGAACCAGAGGGTTGGCAGAGGCATTGCTACTGTTGTCCCCAAAAAGTCTGACAATGGGTTAAATTTACAATGTTATATAACATGACAACATAAAGCTAGCTAATACAAAAAAGTACAGCAGGCTAATATTTTGAAATATTATACCATGCATATTTTTTTTCTAGAAGGTTATTTTTTCAACTGCCCTCTGCAGACTGAGGAAAGAACACAGCAGACAAAAGATTAAGTGTTCCCATTTGGATTTCCAAGTTAAGTTCATGAAGTCCATTTAATACAGAGTGTGGAGGAGTCAGGTTGTTCAGAGAAAGTAGGACTTACAGTTTCAAATGAGCACAAACTTTGGAGAATTAAAGAATAGAGGTTATAAAATGGATCTCAGAATAGGAAGGATAAAGATGATTGATCTGTAGAGAACTGGGAGATGTTACCCCACTTGCACAGTTGTGTACTTCTTACATGTGAGTACTGAAGAGACACAAGGCATCTGGGTCAGGGAAAAGAGTTCTTTATTGACATAACCAGATCAACAGCCAGAATAGCATTGCAGCACCTGTTTCCCACACTTAGCCCTGCAGGAGATGTGATGAGAGACAGGGAATCTTTTTACGTGGGTGCCAGGGGACAGAGAGTAATACATTTTCTCCATTTATACATAGGAGAGAAGCAACTGCCTCCCACTCCCTCCCAAAATAAGACAGGAAGGAAAAACAAAAATTAAAAAAACTTTTGCTGCTTTGAGACAGGGATGGAAAGGATCATGGGTTTTTCACCCTAACCATTTGGATTATAAATGAAATCTCTCCAGGAGTGTTTTCTGACCTTGAGAGGTCTCCAAGGTCCTAAGCAAATTTCTAGGAGCTAACCTAGGTGCTTATCTCAGGACGTTTGACTTTAGGAGAGATAAGAGAAGTTTTATTATCCTTTTGGATCAAAGCAATTAGCTCCATCATTAGGGAGACAAATGACTACAGATCTAATCCTTATGATATGTGAAAATATTTCTAGGGGAAGTAAAAGCCAATATTCTCTATCTCTATACCGTTCACATTTCCATGTCTCAGGAGGCTAGGGCTTTTTACAGGAGCACTGAGGAATCCAGGGAAGTTTCATTTCCCCACAATGATGTAACAGTGGTTTCTTAAAGTGTAGGATGTCAATAAAAACACTTGCTAGTCTGGGGAGTAGTGGTGGGGGTTGAGAGACCACATATATTTAGATGCTGCAAGACTAGGATAAATATGGTGTCCAAATTGATCGCATTTTGATGCTTTTAGCTGTATGTACAAGTGGCCTGATTACAGTGGCTTAAGCAAAAGGGGTTTATTTTTTCTCCCTTCTAACAAGAAGTCTAAAGATAAGTAGTTGAGGTCTGTACTCAGAGAAATCCATATTGGTCCAGACTCCTCCTAGATTCCTGCTGCCTTCTTAGTATGTGGCTTTCTGGTTGCAAGGTGGGTACTCTACCTCCTGCCATCATGTATGCATTTTAGTTAGCAAAAAGGGGAAACTGCAAAGGCAAAAGATAGATGCTAGCTTTTTAAAAAGTCCTTCTGAGAAGCCTATCCAGTAATTTTCGTTTGTATCTTATTACTCATCCTTAACAAAAGGAAGCCTGAAAAGGTAAATATTAGTATTAATCACAGTGGTACTCTGATCAAAACTGGTTTATTTCGGCAAAGACGACAAGGGAAAGGGCTTTTAGGAGGCAACCAGCACTGTCACACATCTCCTGGCCCTCAGTCTGAGGAAGGAGTGTGAGACTATAAAAGTCCCAGGTCATTTGGGAGTAGACTGAATGTGGAAGTTTCTGCCCCACTTCCTATCTGGAATGGTGAGAGGAGACTTCCTCTCAGTGTGCTGGAATTGTCACAGAATGGATGGAGTTGGGTAGAAAGGTGGAGTTGTATGTATAGGCAGAGAGGAGCCTGAACACAGTATGAGGGTTATCCAGAAGTCCATGCCCCTCCTGCAGGGCATTCAAAAGGGCTGTAAAGGCCAGCAGACTAACAAAGGCCCCAGTCAGAGGGAGAAGGATGCAGAAGATGTGGACCTTGTCACAAAAGGCTCTGACAGAGACCACAAACATCAGCATCATATTTCTGTCCAAGTCCCCAAGCCAAGTATGACCAGATCCATCAGCAGCAGATACTTATCTACTGCTACAGAGGCCAATACCTAAAGAGCCAATGGAGGAAGACAACAGTGGAGGCCAGCGAAGACCTGAGGCAAGTCTGTAGACCATACACGCTGCCCTCACACTGTACATAAGTCCCCCCTAAACCTCAATACCACTGGTAGGGGGGTGGAGAAAAAGCTATGAACTTTCAATTGTGTTACTATGAATCCTGAACTGGATCTAATTTACTGAAAGACTAAATTTAAAACTGAATGTGATTAAATTACATTTAATCTGCAAAATCGAGGTTATTTTTCCTGCCATCTGAAGAAACAGTGAGTGGGAATGGGGTGGGCTCTGACTTAATTGAATTCAATTGTGGGGATGTAAAAAAGTTACATTCCTGCACACCCGTGTATTATATAAATTTAAAGCCTATGGTCATGGGTAAAGTTATGATTATTGTGTGGCAAACTTTTTAAAAGTTAGAAATAAGTGTCTGACCATTTCTGATACCTAAGTAAAGTTATGAGGTGATTTAGTTAATTCCTTTATCCAGGGTACTAACAGAGCTTCCTGTGAACAGATGCCATGCACCATGTGTGATGGCCTGATTTTAATGGTAAAGTGGAGGTACAAAAAGTCTCTGGGGCTCTCTGAACATGGGGAGGGGGCCTGCAAAGGTGAGTGAAGCAAGAAAGCTTTTGAATGTTCAGGTACTAAGTCCGAGGAGACACTTGAGGTGTGTTCAACAGGCTGATGAATTCCTGGGGTAAATCTGGGAGGAGATTATGGAAATGATTTCTCCCTCTTAGGACCTAGTCCACCCAAAGAGAAAGGATGAAATAGAATGTTCTTCAGAACTTAGCTGCTACTGGGGAATTTGTAAGTAATTCTCAAAAGGAAGTGATAGGAGAGGGAGATGAGATAATAATAGCAATAATAATAATGATTATTTATAATAGTTAGCTATTATTGGCTATGAATTTCTACCCTGTGGAAAAAATTAAAATAATATTTATTATCTTCATTTCTCACAAGGTAGATATTTTTATTCTCACTCTTGCATATGAGGAAACAGAGACTCAAGGAGATTAAGAAACTTTCCCAGGGTCACAAAGCTAGTCATGGTCAGGGGCTTAAACCCAGTCCAGGGAGTTTGATGACAAAGCAGGGCTCTTTTCACTGTGCTGTGAGGCCTAGTCTGCCACACAGTCCTACTGTGAACAGTCCTCGGCTCTTTGCACAAATCCTCCCACTCTCAGAGTGGGAAGAGGTTGTTAGAGACAAGAAGTGGAGTTTCACCCCTGTCCCGAGATACGCCACCTCCCATTCCTGCCAACAATGCAGTGGCTGAGGGCCCCTATGCTTCGGTCTGGGTTTCTAACCTCCAAAATCTGGGTTCATGAGTAGGAGGAATATGACCTTTAACAGACAATTTTGTGGTAACAGTAAAAGACTCTCCTGATTCCTAAAAGATGTAGTCAGTCTTCCTGGTATAAACACAGTGATCTTCCTGAGATTCATAACCGATTACACATGCATTTGGGATTTTTCCATCTCATTCTTTGAGCTACTCCCTCTCAACTTCATAACAAGTGATGTCACCCCTGGGGGGCCACCAGGGAGCACAGGGATTTTGTGTGTTAAATCTTTGTGCAGATTACAATGGTGTAGCTAAGTTACATTACAGTATTTGCAAATATGCAACTCATTATTTTCTTTGGACCACTGGAGTGCAGCATAGAAAAATCCAAATTTCAGTTTTTGGTTTATTTCCCAGAATAGAACTCATTACATCCGGACTTTTATGAGTCCTTTTAGGAAGATAAGGACAGACCTCATTCTACTCACCACGAAGGAAACAACCACTGAAGATACCCTGTGGCTTGCAACTCATATCTAACTTCCTCCTTTTTTCCAAATTCCTAAGGGTTCAATGGGGGTGAAAAAACAGAGGAGCTTGGATGGAAAGGGGGAGAACAGCAGTGTCTTAGTCTGTTTTGTGTTGCTGTAACAGAAATGCCTGAGACTTGGTAATTTATAAGGAAAAGAGGTTTATTTGGCTTACGATTCTGGGACAGCTGCATCCGGCACAGGCCTCAGGCCGCTTCTACTCATGGCAGAAAGTGGCAGGCAGCTGGTGGGTCAAGCAGATCACATGGCAAGAGGAAGCAAGAGAGAGGAAGCAAGAGAGAGAGAAGGTGTCAGGGTCTTTTTAAGCAATCAGGTCTCACGGGAACTAATAGAGTGAGAACTCACTCACTACCCCTCCTCCCCCAGGGAGAGCATTAATCCATTCGTGAGGGATCCGCCCCCATGACTCAATCAGTTTCCAACAGTGCCACATTGGAGATAAAATTTCCACATGAATTTTGGAGGGGACAACACATCCAAACTCCATCAGGCAGTGTAGGACGAGAAAGTTTACGTCACCAGTTTACTCGAAGATGCTTGGAAAGTGATCTTCCAAATATTTTTGAGCTTTTTATATACAACAAAAAATATAAAGAATGTGGTATTTATTGGCATGTTTCATGAGTTAAATTTAAAATTTTGTTGTCAGAAGCTCTTGACTGGGGTGATTTATAACTTGGCTCCCACTTGTGTCCAATGATATGGATTTATAATGGGAAAGTGTTGTTTTTTTTGTTGCCCAGTAGACCCTCAAAAGTGATCCTGCAAGAAGAAGGGAATATGCCCAAAATGACGAGATCAAAGCTGGGCATCAAGTCACAGTGTTTTTAGGGGGTTGGGCACACATAGGCTTGATCTGAGCTGAATCTAGCAGATGAAATTTGCCAGCAAGAGTTTCTTGAGTAGACTGAGGCAGACTATGTTTTGCTGCACAAGACTCTAGAACATGTAGGATGGGTACAGGGAATAGATTCCAGTTTCTTAGAGAAGGGAATGAAATGAGCTAGGTGGGGCTTGAGGCAGGGTAGCACCAGTAGGGAAAAATACGTTAAGAAACCAAAGCAAAAGCCAAGGTATAAGCAGCGCATACCACTGGGCTGAAAGGAATGTCCGCAGCCTGATAAGTCTGAGAATGCCTGGAGTCCTAGCCGAGGCACCACAGACCCATGCCACAGATGGGAAAGGGGCATTTAATAGGTTCATGGGGTTGGTTCATGGGTGTGTGAGCAGAAGGGCTGCCTCTTTCCACAGCTCCAAGGGGTGGGTATGGCAAGGGCACTCCTGGGCACTACCCTGGGGAAGGACTCACAGGGAAAACAATGTCGGTTCTGTCCACTGAGTTGTCCCATGCAATGGCCTGAGTGGGAGTTGTTTAGTCTGCTCATTTAAAGTCTTTGGAACCTTATCCTGGTGCAGATAAACAAAGAGCACCGACAGCAAATTTCTATTTACTTGTCTTGCTTCAAGTTTAGCATAGCATATTGTTAAATGTAAAGAGCCAGGGAAGTATTTCAGTTGAAACCAAATTTTACTTTTCAGAGGTTAGGATCACAAATTTTTGGATATCTAAGTGCTTTGATTCTGATCTTTAGATTTTTGTGTACATGTTTCTCACAAGAGCCTGGAAAATTTTATACAAGGGAAATCAACAACCAGCTAAACAGTGAGGCCAAACAGGGCCTGAAAACTTGAACCCACAGCATTTCCTGCCAAGATCACAAAGTCTGGCTTATGAAGCACATTGATTTCCCTTTATTGCTGGGTGACGGAGTTTGGATGTGTTGTCCCCTCCAAAACTCATGTGGAAATTTGATCCCCAATGTGGCAGTGTTAGAAACTGATTGAGTCATGGTCAATCAGTCAATGAGTGAGTTCTCGCTCTATTAGTTTCCACGAGAGCTTGTTGTTTAAAAAGACCCTGGCACCTTCTCTCTCTCTCTCTTGCTTCCTCTCGCCATGTGATCTTCTTGTACCCGCCGACTGCCTGCCACTTTCCACCATGAGTAGAAGCAGCCTTAGGCCCATGCCAGATGCAGCTGTCCCAGAATCGTAAGCCAAATAAACCTCTTTTCCTTATAAGTTACCCAGTCTCAGGTATTCTGTTACAGTAACACAAAACGGAATAAAACACTGAGTCTTCAGAGTATGCCTGTCAGTCACTCCTCACAATAAACTACTTTTTAATTCTGGTATCCACATTCCTCTTCCTCTCAGACTGGAATGATAAACTACAGTCTTAAGAGTTGTAAAGTTTTGCCCAGAAAATAATTCTCACTCAGATTTTCTTCTAGCAGCTTGTTTGGCCCAGTGTCTGAAGCTATGATTGATTGGGGTCAGTCATGATGGCACAAAGCTGGAGCTGTGATCATGCGACGTCCCTTCATTAGGGAAAATAAATCAAGGGGAACAGCCCCATGTGGCAGGGAAGTGAAATATCCCAGAACTATATCTGCGGCAGGATGGGACAGCAAGTCTAAGCCTCCCACAGAGCTTGAGTCTCTCAACTTTATTTTCATGATCAGGTCAGATAGTTTTCAAAGACATACTGTGACACGCACAAGGGGAAAGCTCATATTACTTGGCTCAGCTAAATATGCTGACAGTGAAAGGGTTAGAAACACATTCAACTCCCACCACTTTTCCCTTAGTGAATCGAAGAGCACTTTGAAAATATATTTAGTGTCTTTGAACATTTCTGGGCTCACTGCTGGTAGCATTTACAGAAACCACATGGGGATATAGAAGCCTCACTCTCAAAAGCAAGCTGAGATGAGAAAATAATGATCTAAATATCTGTTCTAGGTTGGGTGACAAGGCAGGTTGAAGTGACAGTGGATCCCAGTTCCCAGAAACCCAGGACTCCTCTAGGAGGCCTTCCTTTCCTTCTATACCCCTTCCAATCCATCACCAAGCCTGAATAGTCATCTCCTAAATATCTCCTGAATCTACCTGCTTGTTTCCATCTTAGCCACTAATATCTGACTTTCATCTTTCACCAGGACCCCAGCTCCCCCAATGCCTGTACTTTCACAGGCCAATCCCCACATGGCAGCCCGAGAGGAGGCTTTTTTATAACACCAACCGAGTTATACCACTCTCTAAATAAAATCCCCTTATTGGTTTCCTTTTGCAGTTCAAATAAAATCTGAACTCCTTACCACGGCTCTAAAATTCAAGGCTCTAAATTATCTAACTTCCGCCCCCCTCTCCATTCTCATTTCCTGCAACTCTCCCATCATTCTTGGGGCTCCAAACCACTGACTTTGACCTGTTCCTCCTGCTTTGCATTCACTGCTCTAACTTCATTGAATGAGCTTCCTTCAATTTTGGCTCCTCTGTATCACTCAAACAGATTAAATGTCCACACCATAGAGCATCCTTCCTGGCCACCATTAGATTTTTACTCGCTGCTAAATCTGTCACATTTTTTAGATTATTGAATCGTTTATCCACTAATTGTTAACCTCCAACAGACAAGCATCTCTCCCTTGTGCCTAGTAATAACTGGCACATAGTAGGCACTCAATAAATATTTGTTAAATGGAATGAAGTCTCTGAATTTGGGCCCCCACTCCAAGTTGTTCAACCCAGTTGAACACACCTTAAGAAATTAAACATTGCCCCCTATATGTATCCTTCCTTCACTACATTTACCTCTTCACACATAGACATTTATATTTTGTATCCCCAAACAATATCTAATGTTGTATAACATTCTCTTCTAGAAAGAAAAGGAGAAATACTGACTTTTGAGGATCTGGGCTATAATAAGGGTGTCCAACTTCCCACCTGGTGAGCTCCAATTTCTTGGTCTCAGGTCCCTTTCACAGCCATGAAATCTCTAGTCTCTTCATTCCTCAAATTCCTTTAGATGCTCCAGGACAGCCTGTGGGCATCACCACTACTCAGATTTTCTCTTTGTCTTCATTTTTGATACTTGTGGATTTCCATTGTGAGATCATCTGTGCATTTTACAAGATGTTTATTTCTCTATACACAGCATGTCTTATGCAGCAGGGGAGTTTTTCAGTATATCTAATCTGCCAAATTTTTAGAAATAAAAGTCCCGACAGTATTCCTAGATATTCTAAATATATTGTAGTGAGCACAGATAGTCATTTCTCATAAGAATATCACAATTTAAACAGTTGAATGATATTTATAAAACATCTGCTAGATATTTTCTTAAGGGTATGTTAATTTAATCTAAACAACTCACTTGGTTTCAAAGTTAATGTGTTTATATGATAATTTTTGTTTTTATAAATATATTTTTATAGTTCTTAAATAAAGAATAACAACACATGTCTAATAGGTAAAAAAGAAAAGAAAACTAACAGAGTTTTCCTTCGTTGAGAAAAAGAAAGGGGGGGAATTAGGGAACTCTTTCAGAGACAGTTAGTAGAGTAAAGAAACATGAAGGAGGGGTTTATGGGGATAATCTCCAAACTGGTTAGGTCAGTTTGTTTAGTGAGAAATAACATTTTTGAAATAGGTTGACTAACACAGACAAAAGGAAGGACCTATTGTCTGATAAAGGGAGTTTTACTGATGATGGTACAAGTGAGTATAACTCTTAGTTATGGCTTATGGAAAACGAAAGTCTGTGTAAATACTGGAAAGTCCTATTCTAGAACTATACACAACAGATTAAGTGGATACTATCCCATTCAAGATTATTCAAACTTTGTGGTTATCTTTTTTTTTTTTATTGGTCATATAAGGTGGCTTTTATTTTGCTTTGATTCTCCTCCTACATTTGAAAATTCTCCGTGATTTGGTAGGTGTCCTGGATAGCTTCCTGTTGCCCTTCCCCCATTTTCTAGGCTTCTCTGCTTGCTACAGCCCCTGGAGGTTGATGGACTGCCACAATGGTCTCTCTTGCCTTTGACTTGCAGTTGAGTTCAGTTAACAAGAGGCACTGGGTCAGGATTAGTGGGTGGAGGAAAAATGAGTTGCATGTGAGTTGCATGAATATGAGTATTTATTTCCCCAGCATCCTCCCTGATGGGTCATCTTGAGTTATTTGTGTTCCTCTATCCAAGGGCATAGTTCTGGCAGGTAACATTTCCATAGAGTTAGCATCTGCTAGTTATGGTAACTCTTCCCACTCTTGCCTCTTCAAGCATTGAGTGGTCCTAATACTTCATCACTATTGGCTGTATAGGCTATTAACACTGCCCATGTCTTTATTAAACTCTACTGAAATTATCCAACTTGATTATTCCATCCAGTCCTTGCTATAAGCCTGACTGATACAGCTGGATAATTTTGGTGTGAGATGGTTGAAGAGAAAGATAGGGGAACAACCATGCTAACATGGTCAGAAACGGTTTTAAAAAAGATTGCTCCGGTTGTAATGAACAACAGTTGTAAGGAAGCCAGAATAGATGTGGGCAGATCAGCTGGAAAACTAAAACTGTTTGTCACGGCTTAGATAAGAAGATGATGGAGATTACTGCCAGGTTTCCAGCTGGTGTAACTGAATGATGTTAGTGGCTGTAACATGGAGAACACTGGAAAGGCCCAGGTTTCCCAAGTCCAGGCAAGTGAGCACAGTAAGGAGTTCCTTTAGTTAATTCCAAATATGTTTGGTATAATGAGTCTTTGGGATATCCAAGAGAAGGGCAAGAAGCCAGCTTGACTTATGGGTCTGGAGCTTGGAAGAGAGGGTTTGAAGATATAAAATCGAGACCCATGGACAGAGATCAGATTGCTCTGTACAGAGTGAAAAGAGAAGAGGGCTAGGAATGAAACTTGAGGGATCCCATCATTTAATGCCTGGTTAGAAGCAAACTATACAAACAAAACGGAGAAGGAACAGCCAGAGAGAAAAGAGGAAATACAGCTATTGAAATAGTTCTGTGTCTAATACAAATATTTGAGTTTTCCCCACATCCACACCCATCTCACCTGGTGATGACATCCTACAGTTGCAAGGTACCATTAAGTTTCTCTCAAACCTTGGGAAGAGACAGCATAGATAAGGCAGGATTTAGGAATACTGCCTCGGAATCAGATAACCTAGGTTTGTACCCAAATTTCACCTTCTATCAGCTATATGACCTTGGGCAAGTTGCTTTACCTGCCTCATCAGTAAAATGGGAGTAAATTATCACCTCTGTGTTAAGCTTTTGTGAAAATTAGGCAAAACAATGTATACGAAGTCAATAGGACAGTGTGTGACACAGTAAATGTTGAACATTATATTTTTCATGAAAAGGTTAGAGAACAACGCTAGGAAAGCAAAACAAAACAAAAAGTGAAAGAAAGATGGATAAAATCTAATACTAGAAAACTCAGAGGCACATCAAGCAGTAGGTTAGAGAGACTGGGGAGTGAGGAAAAGCAGGCCAAGAATATCAAGTAGCCCCAATCCATCGGAACCAACAGTTCCTCTGCCAGCTTCAGCATTCCCTTTGCTGCTTTTGCAAAAAAGCAGTAAGTACCCATAAAGGAAAGGGCAAGAAGAGTGGAAAGGTAAAGGAAGAATCCAAGCCTTCCACAAATTACATAATTAGATTTCAAATGACCAAGAACACTGTCCATTTTATTTTTCTGCATTTTTTCCTTGCCATATGCAAACAAGCTAACAAAGGCATTTCCACAATGTCAGTGAAAAATAAGGTATGTGTTTCACATGGAAGTTGCCGATTCCAAAAATTTTAGGGACCTACAGAGCCATTTTAGTTTTAAAAGTGGTTCCTCTATGAAGTTGACCAACTTGTCATGGTTTGCCTAGGACCTTCCTGGTTTTAGAATTTTAAGTCCCATGTCCTAGCAAACCCGTCTGCATGGGGAAAATTGGGACAGTTGGTCACTCTATTGATACCTCCCTCTGATACCAAAGAAGAAAGAGACCTCCCCCAGTTTGACACCAGGGGATATAACCAGCTTGCTGTTTGTGTACGGAGAAGAGTGGATCCCTATAGGGTGTACTTTGAGGGGGTACCAAAACCCTTTTGCCTCCCAGCCAAACTGCTCCTCATTCCCAGCCCTCTTTCTGCTGCCATTCCGCTGACTGATCCTGCCTGAAATTCTGAACTGGCCGACTCTCAGGCTGAGGCTACTTGATGCTTCCTTGAGTCAATGCATCCTGGGAGAAGTAAGAAAGCTCTTATCAAGCACTAACATTTTACCTCAATATAATTTATCAGATTATTCAGTTCACCAGCAGACTCACGTAAATAGATTAAAATCATGTAAATTTTGATGGAGTATGGAGTAGGTCAAGAAAGATTCAGATCAAGAAACAGATTCAACATGCATTGATTTAGATAGGATACCATTGTAGAAACCTCTAGACTTCTAGGCAAGAATTTCCAAAAGATTTTTACTTGGGACACTTGTACTGAGTTTCTCTGTATAAAAGGGCTCCATGGCAAATTCACTTTGGGAAACCCCACATGCTATCTCTTCTTTCTTTAGAGATTTAACATGCAGAGTAGCATATTAAGAGCTTGAAGAAGTTCAGCATTAAAGAATCCTTTAAATTTCATGTAACTCATCATTTTCCCATTTTATTTTATCATTTGACCCTTTTGCCATAGCATCTCTCATAACTAATGCAGCACAGAAAGATTTTTTTCAATGCTATAATATTTTAAGAGGAAAAAATTTTCCTTAGCATACTGAGATGAATGGATGCAAAAGGAAGAAAATGATAATCTGACAGAATAGGAAGTGCTTTAAAAAAAATCTTATCTTCCTCACAGTATGGCTAAGCACATATCCATTCATTCTTTCACTTATTACACAAATATTTGTGATTACTAAATATTTCTGATAATTTCCTATGTGGCAGGCAGGGTTCTAGATGATAGAAATACAGGCAAGAGTTACACGAAGACCCTGCCCTCCAATAATGGAGGTATTATTCTTGCAAGAAAATATAAAATTAAACCCAGACTTTTAACACATCTTGAAACATGTTTTGTGACATCCACCTCCAGATCATGAAGTGAGTTAAGAGTCCCTGTGGGTGTATGGACAATCACCTTGCTAACTCCTGAACTTGTGGACCTGGCTCTGAATCCCCAGCTCCTACTTCAACTCTTCTCTCAAAGTCCTTGAACCTCAGTTTCCTCAGTGTCACTCCGGATGTCAACATGCTGAGGTATCTTCAGCAGAAGAACTAGCTCTAGCTCTTGACTGACAGTTGCCAACACTGACATCCCAAATGGATGAACCCTAGATCTTCAGGGGGCCAGGTGGTATTGAGGTGGTAGTGCTGAAGGAGGCTTTCAGCAGCAATTATACTGTATGTACTGAATATTTGAAATGTCACATCGATAAAACATTCCATTTTATTAAACAGCAGGAGGGAGAATTACTCTAAAACTCAAACATGATTATTGATTAACATGTATGTACTTGTCTCTAAAAGCAAGGGTTCAAAACCATGTCTATCATAGTTCTTTTCAGATATTTCACATTTAGTCCTTTCAAGGCAGAACATCTGAAGTATTGCAATTATTCAGTTATATAAATCTAAAGGAAGGCAAGAAGAGTTAGAAAATTAGGGTTCTAACATGTACTTGTATTTGTAAGATAAAATCATTTCATAAGTCTCATGGCCAGTGGCCAAGATAACATGTCAGTTGCAAAAATGAGAGTAAAATCATTTTCAACATCTACTCTAAAGCTGAACTAGGTTAAAGCATTTCACGTTTGATGTCTGTAAAACTGAACTTTACTTTTCAATTTCTTATAAACAAAATTCAAATTAAAAACAAATACAATGCTAATAACTTCCAAAAACAACAGACTCCATCTTAAATTACTAAAATATTAACAAGACATTTGCCATTATTTATAACTTTAGACAGTAGTGTGCTGATAAATGTTTAACAATGGGCTCTCTGGGGAGAAAAAGTTCTGATCTGTATCATTTGCCATTTCCATGGTGTAAAAATGCCCACCACAGCTGACTTCAAGCTACCAGTGTGATATCACTGCGGAGTTCAGAGGTGCACATAATTAGCTTTTTTGTGTCAATGTGAGCCAACTAGAGTGATCTACTGTACACCACTGACTAGATTTTCAAGTTCTGTGAAAACTTTCCTGAAATCCTTTTCTTACAATTAAGGGATTTTATGTTTCCATAAATACAAAGACATTCTTATTATGAATCTTGTACTTTCAAAGTCTACATTAAAGAAAAGCAAAACCCAAAATTATAACTCTTCAGTAGAATTGCTAAAGTATGTAGATATATTTACCATTTTTCTTAAGAGGCAATATAGCATTAGTGAGTAACAGAGTCAGAGTCCTGATTTTGAGTTCAGGCTATACCTTCTCTACCTCTGTGAATTGGTGCTAGTTATTTTCTCTCTGTGTGACATTATTTCATTACCTGTGAACAAATAGGGCTAATTATTATATTAGCTAACGGAGTTATGGTGAGCACCAAATAAAATAGTGCATATAAAGGGCTTTGCAACAGTGTATAGCACATAGTGAAAATTTAATAACTATTAATATTGTCAGTGTCAGTGACTACTTCTAATGGAATAAAGTGGTTAATTTGGTGCTGACTCAACTGCAAAGTACATTGGGATTTTGGTACTCTAGATTTAGCGGAGAAGAGTGATCTGGGGACTGACAGAGGCTTGACTGCTGGACAATGAGAAATGGTTTCCCAGCTCCTCCACTTATACCCTTCTATGTCTTTACTTTACCCTTCTATATCTGAGTTTTCTTATTTGTAAGGCAGGCATAATAATAGCACCTAACTCATGCATTGTTATGAAGATTAGAGTTAATACAAATAAAACACTTAGAATAGCACCTTGACATACAGTAGGCATCCCATAGACATTTGCTATTAATATTTGTTAAGGCATAGACCATGTTGAAGAGGGAGTGTGCTACAGTTGTAACTTGGCTAAAAGTACAAGTGTCACTGAGTGATAGTACTAGGTTCTAAATATTGTTACTACCTCCTTGGTATGGACTCAGGAAATGGGGCAGAATTGCATATAAGGACAACTGTTTGAATTAACTAGTGGGGGGAAAAAGAAAAACAAATAAGAATTGCCTCTGGAAGATACGTTGCTCCTAGAAACTGCTCTGTGCATTACAACTATCTGGGGTCATTATAAAACAAACTGATGCCTAGGAACTGGTTTGGTTACTCTAGGGTAGGACCTGGACATACACATTTTTTTCAAAGGGCCCAAATTATTTCAGTGTGTAGCTGGGGCTGAGAACTTCTATCTTAGGAGAAGATAGTTCCAGAATTAAAATTAGTGGTCACCAAAAACTTTTTTCTCATAGCTGCTAGCTGTTAGTACTTCAGCACCATAAATAATTCCCGTCACTATTGCTTTTTGTAACAGTCTACTGAAATCAGATTTTAATTTCTCTTTGTTCCAATAAGCAAAGAGGAAAAAAAGGAAAAAGAAAGAAGAAAAATCTTCTTTCAATCAATATTTTTATCTTTATTCAACTAGTATTTATTGAGCATCTGCTTTAGGACAAACATTGTGTTGAGTTCTAAGGATATAGTGATAAACAATGTGGATTTCATAGCTTGGTAAAAGAATTTGTGGTCTAATGCATTGCTTACCTAATAGCCTCACAACTTACATATCTTTGTGTCTTTGGTATCATATTCAAGAAATCATTGACAAATCCAGTGTTGTGAATCTTTTGCCCTCTGTTTTCTTCTAAGAGTTTTATAGTTTTAGCTCTTACATTTAGGTCTTCGATCTATTTTAAATCAATTTTTGTATATGGTGTTAGGTAAGGGTCCAACAACATTCTTTTGCATGTGGATATCTGATTTTCCCTGCACCATTTGTTGAAAAGATTGTTCTTTCCCCATTGAATGGTCCTGGCATCCTTGCTGAAATTCATTTGCCTATATGTGTGAGAGTTTATTTCTGGGCTCTCTATTCTATCCATTGTTATATACGTGTGTCTTTATGCCAGTTCTTTAGGTAAAATTTTGATAGGTGAGAGCTAACTATATTAACAGTAAATGATCAAAAGAAATATCACAGCTATAGAAATCTGGGCCAATATTATATTTTTAGCCTGACAACATAGAAGCCATATATGAGGGTACTTCAAAAACTTCTTGGAAAAGTAGAATTAAAAGATAATATAAATCTTTCCATGAACTTTTTGAATACCCCTCATATACCCACATAACACAGCTTCTAACCACCTCCAGTTTGTATTGGCATCTTTAGAGGAAGCAGAAGGAACAGAAATTGCCCAACACAGCCTGTGATGTTCTCTCTTCTTCATCCCTCCCCCTGCATGCCTCTGTGGTTCCTCTTTGTTTTCTCTGCCCTTCTACCAATTCCAACAAGCAGACTAACATGCTTGTTGGAGGGTAGATTTCTCCTCTCCAGTTTTAAGCTTACTTTGGGAGGGATAAATTAATAAGCCTGATTGTCAGTCACTTGCACTTTAGCATAAAATACAAAATGCTGATGATCTGGGGTACCTAGAGATCACTGGAGAGCAACTGTAGAAAGAAACATCTAACCCAACATTTACTTTGATGCAGCGTCAGTACTGTAAAAACCCAGATATCCACTGGGCATTTCTTTCACCCTGTTGGGTCTTCGTGGTGGAGCCAAGAGCAGATGGTTTAGTAAAAGTGTGGCCAAGGATTCTCAGTGCTTTGAGCTGGGTAGTGAATGCAAACAATGTGGAAAATTGTAAAAAAATGTGAAGATAGCGATAAAAAGCATTGCCATCTTTGTATTTTACTGAGACCTAGCCTTGATCAGATTTGACTAAGAGAGATGAGTTGGTTATTTCAGAATACTGAACTAGCCTGGAAAAAGTTGATGTTTTCTCTGTTCCCACTGAAGTTTGCAAGATGCTCAGAGCTATTCAGAGCACTCACACAAAGTACTTATTTGAATATCGACCATGAGGATAATGCTATTCTTGTCCCGGGGATGAACGGAGGGTTTCTGGCTCCCACTATTTCACATTCTGCTTGTTACAAAAAGAGAGAGGTAAAATTCTCTCACAGTAGCTCTTTCCTCATCAGTAGAAATTCCCACAGACATCTTGGGTTCTAGTTATTCTCTTAACCTCTGTACTTATGATTTTATCATATTTTTGGAGTCTTATTACACAAAGGGCATGACCTATAATGATGCTATGCAAGAAAGAGTCTTGGGTGTGTTTACTATGTAAATCAGCCACACACACACACACACACACACACACACATCATCTAAATTTATAGCATTAATACATTTTCTTCATGACTCCCCATGGGTTCAGCCTGAGGCAAAAATTAGAACTGTTCAAATTTAGGCTGGACCATATTGCACTTAGCTTACTTGAACTGCCTGACTTTGGAGCTTTTTGTTCCTCATTTGTGATTTTCATGGGCTACCAATCTGCTATAAATTTGGGTATTTCTAATCTGGGTTGGGTGTAAGACTTTTTAGTAAAAATGGAGTTATAATAGGAAGATAAAATATAATTGTACCATTGTGAAATTATGGCCTAGATTGTGTTTATTCAAAGAAGATTTCCTCTGTTGTCATTCTTAGTAGCTATTACTTATGGTCTAGGGCCAAACTTTCAGCATGCCCTTTAAAACCAAGGTATTTGAAAGAGGCTTTTTTGATGCTGTGTGTTCAGCCTTGAAATTATTTGCTTGAGTGTTGCTGCCAAAGGCTGTCAGTGCTGGACTTGAAGAGAAGTATCAATGGGCAATTATTTAGAACATTTAGAATATTCAGAAGAAATGAGCATTTGGATGAATCATTAACCTAAACAAGAAAAGCTATCCTATTATTTAAAATGTATCAGAAACCCTCAAGTAATCAGTGATAAATTTGAGTGCAGTAGTTATCCCCAGAGCTTTGTTCCTGGAGCAAAGTGGTGAATTACCCTCCTGGGGCCAATCTAAAATTAACATTCTTCAAGGCTCCTTTCATAGCACTTACTGTAGGATGTGTTTTACCTCCACAGAGAAGAATTTGAGTAGGCTACTGTTAAAATATGCAGTCTAGCCAGAAAAAATTAGAACTTCTTCCAACTTTCTGCTCCTCTAGAAATACAACTTTTTAATTTCACTATCTAAACAACTCGACTAAATAGATAATGACAATCAAAATTAAAATGTTAATTTTCTGTAGTCTCTAATCTGTTCAAAGTGATTCATCTGTTTGAAAAGAATATATTTTTGCACTTTTTGCAATTAAAAATATGTCTATGAGTGCTAAAAACATTATTTCTTGATCTGGGTGGCAGTTACCTAACTAGCTTCACCTTGTAAAAAAAAGTTCACTAATTTAGACATTTTGTATGCATGCTACACCCCAATAAAATGTTTTTTTAAAAATAGGTAATATAAGAACCTCAATAATAATAAACTTGGAAAAATATTTGCAGTTCATATTACAGACCAAGAGTTAATTTCCCTAATTACATATAAACCTCATATAATCAAAAAGGATAGAGAACGTATCAGATATTAAACTGATAAGAACAGATACTACACTTGATCTTAGCCAAAAGGCCGAGAAGCGATATAATCAAAAAGGAAAAGATCCATATTCCCCCCTGAAATGTGCAAAGGATATAAACCTATAGTTCACAGAAAAAAGAAGTACAAGCGGGTCTTACACATATAATATTTAATCTTATTAATAACAAGAGAAATGCAAATACAATTTTATTGAAATAGCATTTTTTGTCTACCAAGGTCATAATTGCTGATACTATGTGGTAAGATCAAGAAGATCAAAAGACACACTTCTATATTATAGGAGGATGTAAATTGGTACCACTTTTATGGAGGACAATTTGATGGTAACTATCACATTTACAAATGGATTTTTTTAACCCAGCAACTTACAAAAAATTAACCTCTGGATATGTTCAAGGATGTGCAAATTGACACATACACAAGGATATTTATGGCAGGGTTGGTTGCAAGAGCAAAAGATGGAAAACAACCTAAATGTCTTTCAGTAGTGGATGGGTTAAGTAGTGGGAAAGTCATACAACAAAATACTCTTAACCCAAGAAAAGAATGGAATGATCTCTAAGATATATTGCTGGATGAAAAATAAAAACAGGGTGCAGGACTATGTGTATAGTATATAATCATCCACATAAGAGGAGGAGAGGATATACCAATATTTGCTTACATATACACAAAATATGCCTAGAAAGATATACCAGAAACTCATATCTTTGATTGCCCTTGAGAAGGTAACAGGGTGGCTCAGAGGCAAAGGTTTAAGAAGGACTTTTTACTATATGGTCTTCTGTACTTTCTGAATATTGAACTAAGTGAATTTATTAATTATGTCCAAAATAAAATGATCCATTTTTAAAAATACATCCATGAATTTCTGCCATTTCAAGTAAACTTGAGATGCCTTGCCAATTGGAATAGGTCAGAAGCACAGTAAGGTGCACATGGGGATCTTATACTGCCTTAAGGGGTCAATAGAACACACAACCAATGCATGTAGTACAGTTTGGTAAAAAATCTGGGGATTCTGTTGTGTTTTGTTTTGTGTTGTGTGCTGATTTTTAGTGACTGCTCATGTTCCTAGTAAGCTGTCACTATTACTCAAAAGGCAAATTACTAAAAGATTACAAAAAAGGCAAAAATTTTGGTAGGGAATTATATGGTCCCTTTCAATATTAGTTCCATTATTCTAAGAAGTCCCAGGAATCAGTTAAAGAATGTGGTTGTTCAAATCCTAATTCAATCTTATACTCTTTGAAATATTGCTTTTTTTTTTTTCTTCTGAAGAATGCCTTTTATAGAATGCCCCAAATAGAAGTCATAGGACATAAGAAAAAACAATCTTGGCATTAAGACAGCACAGCCTGCTGGGTTGGTGTCATGTCTTATTTTTTGTTCAGCAGGCATCTAACACTGGAAATAATTGAAAGTGTTTTTGGCAGTTAATCATCAAGTGGCAAGGCTTGTTTAGCCGATCTGATTGTGCTAACACCAATCATTAAAGTAACTGACAAAAATTAGACTGCATGTAGCAATCACCTTAACTACCTCATGATGGTAAAATACATGCTTAGAAAAATTATTTAGCTCTTTTATATCATTAGGATAGGGAGATCATTTTCAGTGATTCACATTTGGGTTTCTACATAGAAAAAATTAAGCAGGTAGTTGTTAGTTGCTGTTCCTATTGTAGAAGACAAGGCATTTATTGAAAGCCTGCTCTTCAACAAGCACTTAACTTTGGCTGAGTGATCTCTGTAACTACATGAGGTTGCTTTAATTATCCCTATTTTCAGATGAGGAAACAAAGACCCAGAAATCAGTAATGTTGTATTATTCTTAGGATATATCATCTGGAAGCACGTAGTGTGCATCTGTCACTCATGGATGATGCTGATTTTGACCTGGTCAAGGTATTGCCCAATTTCTTCACTCTATAATTTACTGGGTGGAAAGGATTTCTCAGTTGCCTTCAATAAGTCTATAGAGAGTATTTTAAGACTATGCAAATATCCTGCTCCTCACTAAATTTCCTCCTAGATTTAGCATACATTGATGATGCTTGTATAATCCAGCCTTTCCACTATGGGTGCACATGATGACTTCCCAAATCCAGTACCCCCTCTACATTTACCAATAAGCCCTGCCATTCTACTTTAAGCCAGAGAAGTCACTTAACCCCTATTATCTATCTATCCACTCATCAATCCATCATCTATCTATCTGTCTATTATCGGTTCATATTTTTTTCAATGATTTATAGCTCATTATTTTACTTAGTGATTTTGGTATTCAAATTAGCCCAGATTTGGTCAGTGGGAATTCATTCAGCTGACTTTGGCATCCTTGTGACATATCCCTATCATGTTTTTGAGTACTTCTTCACTTTCTGAAATAACAAGATATTCTTGTATCATCCTATACCTGACCTGCCTGTAGTGAATTAAATTATGTCCCCCCAAAACTACCTGAAGCTTGAATTTTGTCCCCCTGTTGGAGTGAGCAGGACTGAAGCCATGTTGGGACCTAAAGCTGCCTGGGCTATGGGTGGGGGGAGGATTTAAAAAAGGACAGTTTTTTTCACTCCACTCTTTCTTCCCATCCCCTGACTTTCTTATCTCGTTCGCTAAGTAGGAAAACAAGCCCGAGAAGCTAATTAGTACTTTGCAAAGCTAACAGTTCTTTCTTTGAGATTTGTAGAGTTTTGAGAAATGATCAAGGCCAAATAATGGAAGCTGACCTTGGGCACCAGCCAAGTACACCCGTGCAAATCAAAATCTTGCAGTGTCCTGAGATAACAGTGAAGATGAGAACAGAAACCAGATGAGGCCTTGGTGAGACCTTGTACCTAGCTCACAGACACGGACCCCTCGTAACTCACATCTCCTGCTCTCCTGCTTCTCGCCTCCTACATTCCATTTCCTCAACCCTTCCTTTAAAAACCCCTTAGTAAATGTAAATCTTGGAGATGGGATAGGCTACCATCTCCTTCAGCTGAATACATCTGCTTTTCTAACACCAACCATTTGACTTTTGAGTTTTGTTTTCTTTCCTTTTCAAAGGGGCAGGCAGCCAGACCTGAGTCCGGTAACACCCCAAGTTTCATGTATAGCCCCCACTATGACTGTTAAGAGGGTGGGAAATCCTATTACGGTAATTGAAAGGTGAAGCTTTGAAGAGGTGATTGGATTGTAGGACTGTGCAGTAGTGAATGGATTAAAAATGGTGGTCAGAGGAGTGGTTCTGAGGGCTTAAAAAGAAAGTGAATGAGGAGCTTCCTCTCGGCTCTCTTGGCTCTGCCATTTCACAATGTGATACGCTGACATCACTGAAGTCACCACCAAAGAAAGTCTTCACCAGCAGTGTTCCCTGGACTTTGGACTTCCTAGCCTCTGAAACTGTAAGCAATAAATTTCACTTTCCTATAAACCACCCAGTTCCATGTATTTTGTTGTAAGCAACAAAAACGGACTAACACACTGCCCAGCCCAAATCCTGGAATCAGCTTTTTCTCTGAAAAGCCCTAGTTGCTTTTAGTGGGGAGTAATACTAGAGACTAAAATCTGGATGTTAGGGAAACTGATTACTGCTGGAATAACTTTTGCTTCTTGTCCCTTTCAGCAGACAAAGCTAGAGAATATATACATATATATCCATGTATACCTACACATACAATCAAATAAACACACATACAAATATATATATGTACACATACAAATGCATTATGATACCCAACCTCCAGGATGGCCCCCAATGACCCTTGGCTCTTGGTATTCACACACCTATGTATATATAACATTGTAGGAGATCTGGTCTGTGGGACCAACAGAACATGGTGAAGTGAAGGTATGTCACTTCTGAGATTAGGTTATAAAGACACTGGGTTTCTTCCATCTGGGTTTCTCTCTCTCTCTCTCTCTCTCTCTCTTTCTCTCTCTCTCATTACTCTTGCTGGGGGAAGCCAGCTGCCATGTTGTGAGCAGCCAATGGAGAGGCTCACATAGTAAAGAACTAAAGCTTTCTGCCAACAACCATATCAGTGAGCGTGGAATCGATCCTCCAGCTTCAATCAACTGCAGTCTTAGTCAACAGTCTGACTGCATCCTCATATGTGACAGTAAGTCAGAACCACCCAGCTACGCTCCCAGATTCCTAACCCACAGAAACTGTGAGGTAATAAATATTTGTTGTTTTAAGCTGCTAAATTTTAGGGTAATTGTTATGTATCAATAGAAAGCTACTATACATGTATACACATGAAAAGATTTGTATTACTTTTCAATTCTGTTTTCCCACGAACTTTTGGAAGTACTCTTGTACATTTTAGAAATTATGAGTATACACCATCTCCAATTCCAATATTTTCCCATAGGATTCTTTCTTGCCTTCCTCCATTCCATATTTGTAGTCCCTTCTTCCTACTTGAAAGAGTTCATAATGTGTTTGCAGTTCTTCCTCCATCCCTCAGCCTCTTCTCTTTCCTAAAGTGAGGGTATATAGTCAAATATCATGTTTATAAATTATTTGTATTACTTCTTTATTTCTTTTTTCCTTCCTGAGTGTGGTTCTGTAATTCATTTGATATAAAATTAGGTAAATTTGTCTCAATTCTCTTTCAGTTTTAAGGTTTCTTCCCCTGTTTTGACACTGAATTTTATTTTTTGAATAAAAAGTGTACATAAGATATTAACATGCTTCAAAAAGCCAAAACTATATAAAAAGTTACTCTCAGAGAAGTGCTGCTCTCACCTGCATCTTTCCACTTCATCCCTACATCCTCTTATAGGTAATCCTTAAAAAAAAAAAAAAATCATTCTTTTCTTGTTTATTATTTTTGTTCCTTTTTTTTGTAATGACAAGATGTGCCTATGATTTTTTATTCTTCCTTGTTTTTTACATAAAATGTAGCATATATACTTTTTTGTACTTTGCTTTTTTTTGTTTGCTTTTTTCATTTAATATTATTTCCCTGGTACTCACTCTGTATAACATCATATAGATCTTACTCATTCTTTTTTACAGTTGCATGGTATTCCATTGTGTGTACCACATTTTATGCTTGGATTTTTAGACAGTTTCCAATATTTTGTAATTACAAAAAATGCTAAAATGAATAAGCTATGCATACATATTTTTGTACTGTTGGAGGTGTATCTTCAGGATAAATTCCTAGCAATGAGATTTCTGGATCAAAGGGTAAATGCATATATAATTTTTTTTTTTATATTGCCAAATACATCTCAACTTTGTATTCCTACCAGCAATGTATGAGTGCCTATTTCCTCAAAGCCTCATCTACAGAATGTGCTGTCCAGCTTTTGAATTTTAATCAATCTGTTGGGTGAGAAATGCTATTTCAGTGTGGTTTTGTTTTGTATTTCTCTGATTACGAGTGCTTTAAACATCTTTTTTATGTGTTTAAGGACCACTGTTATGTCTTTTGCCCATATTTTTCTGTCAGATTTTAAAATTTTTTTTTCAATATTTAAAAGTTCTTTATTTATTAAGGATATTAGTCATTTACCTGTGGTATGTATTGCAAAAATTTTCTCCCAGTGCAGCATTTGTCTTTTAAATTTGCTTATTGTGCTTTTTGCCATATAAAAGTTTTTAAATTTTATGTCACTCCATCAATCCATGTTTTCTTTTTAATATAAGCCTTATAATAAGCCTTCTTTCTATAAGAAGCAATTCGCCTTTGCTTTCTTCTAGTACTTGTGCTGTTTTTTATAGTTAGATCTCTGATTTTGGAGATTATTCATGTGTCTTTGACCCAGTGACTTCATATACCACATTAATCATATACTAGATTTTTATATATTTGATTCTATTGCTGCACTTTCTATTCTATCACATTAATCTGTTTATCCACATACCAGTACCATACTGTTTTAATTATAGAAGTTTTATAGTATGTTTTAATGTCTGCTAGTGCTTATGTTCTCTCAGAAATGCTATTTTTCAGTGTTTTCCTAACTATTTTTCTTTGTTTATTTTTCCATATGAACTTTGCAATCAACTTGTCTAGCTCCATTAAAAAATTTTGGAATTTTTATTGGGATAACATTGCATGTATACATAAATTTAAGGGAGAAATGACATCTTGATGATGTGGAAAAGTCTTAACCAAGAAAAAGGGAATTTTGTTGTTGCTATTCAAATCTACTTTTTCTTTTCTTTTTTTGTCTCTCAGGAATGTTTTTACAATTTTCCTTTTGTAAGTTGCAGTGGACAGAATAATGGCCTCCCAAAGTTGCCCATATCCTAATCCCTAGGACTTGTAAAAATGTATATTATATGGCAAGGGGGAATTAGGATGGCAGATAAAATCAAAGTTGCTAATGAACTAATCTTAAAATAGAGATATTATCCTGGGTTATCTGGATGGGCTCAACGTAATCATGAGAGTCCTTACATATGGAAGAGGGAGGCAGAAGAGTCAATGTTAAGGTGATGCAATGTGAAAAAGACTCAACCTACAATTACTGGCTTTGAAGGTGGAAGGAAGCCATGAACCAAGCAATGTGTGCAATCTCTAGAACCTGTAAAAGGGAAGAAAACAGATTCTCCTGTAGAACCTCCAGAAATCAATGAAGCCCTATGGACACCTTGACTTTAGCACAGTTCTTAACACTTTGGACTTCAGACTTCCAGAACTATGAAATAATAAATTTGTGGTGTTTAAGCCACCAAGTTTGTGGTAGTTTACTACAGCAGCAATTAGAAACTAATACATAAGTTTTAAACATTTCTTGTTAAGTTTATTTCTAAAAAAATTCTCTTTATTGCTATTATTGTGGATGGGGTTTTTCTTATATTTTATCACTGGCTATTATGTGTGTAAATATTATTGATTTTTGAATGTTAGTTTTATATGCTGCTATTTGGCTAAACTTTTTTATTATTTGTGTTGTTCTAAACCAATTTTACTTTCATAACACTTCTGACACCAAATGTGTGGGTTTTTCTCACACCAACAACAATTCTGCAACTCTTAAGACACCAACTGGGTATCCTACAATTCAATTCAATTCTGACACTAATGACCTGGACTTCACAGGTTTAAGGGCCCAATCCTATAAGACTTCCCTCATTTCAGGTGCCAGTTACAAATATTGGATACTCAAGGCACACAGTGTCTCTCTGACTTAGTTACAAAGTTATGGGTTCCCACAGCTGTCCCCCCACTTCAAGTTCAATAATTTGCTAGAACAGCTCACAGATTCAAGAAAGCACTTTCCTTACTAATACAGGTTATTATAAAGGACACAGCTTAGGAACAGCCAAATGGAAGAGACACTTAAGGCAAGGTATGTGGAGCAGGATGCAGAGCCTCCATGCCTTCTCTAGGTGAACCACTCTCCCAGCACCTAGATGTGTTCCCCAACCCAGAAGCTCCCCAAATCCTGCCTAGGGGTTTTTATGGTGGTTCCATTATGTAGGTATTAATGATTGAATCATTGGCCATTGGTGACTGAACTCAATCTCCAGTCCCTATCCTCTCCCAGGAGGTCCAGGGTGGAGCGGAAAGTTTTCAATCCTTAAATCACGTGGTTGGTTCCTCTGGCAACCAGCCCCATCCTGAAGCTATCTAGGGCCCAGCAAGAGACACCTCATTAACTTAAACTCAGGTATATCTGGAAAGGGGTAGTTATAAATAACATAAGATGCTCCCCTCATTCCTATCACTTAGGAAATTCCAAGGGTTTGAGAAGTTCTTGGGCCAAGAACTGTAAGCAAAGACCTAATATATATTTCTTAGTATCACAGTTGGTTTCATCATTGAATCTCTAAAGGTTTCCAGGTATACTATTATGTAACCTGCAAATAGAGATAGTTTTATCTTTCTTTTTTTATTGTTATACCTCCAACTGTTTTTTGTACTCTAACTGTTTTTGCTAAAAAACCTCCAGAAAAATGTTTAAATAGTAGTGGAGATAGTGGGCATCTTTGTCTTGTCATGATGCCTTAAAAGTAGGAGTGGCTTTAATGTTTTCCCATTAAGCCTTCAAGTTTCTAATTGAGAAGAAGAACCCAACACTGGAATTGCCCTTAGGATGTTACACAGTGACAACAAAAAGGCACAGTTACCTTTTTTTGGTGAGTTTATAATTTAATTGGAAAGATACACATTCAAGTTTGAAATGACTGAAGAACTGACTTTAAATATTATAGATCAACAGGTTCATTGCAATATTATATAGTACAAGTTTAATTTTAAAGTGAGGAAAATTAGGTAAGGTTTGTTTCCTTAAGCAATTCCTATTACTTGAACAATTTTTAACTTTGGGCCTTTGAGAAATAAATATAATAGTCAAGACAAACTCTTGTTTAAAAACTCAGGTCACTTAATTTCACAGATCCTGATCTAAGTCATCACATTCTTTTTTAAAAATTATGTTACAGGAAAATTGAACTGTTTTCTCTTTTGTGTACAGTTCTATGGATTTTAATACATGTATAGATTTGTGTATAACCACCATCACTATCAGAATACCCAACAGTCTCGTCACTCAAAAAACTTCCTTGTGCTATCCCTTTATAGTCATTGACTTCTTTTTAAATAATATATATACCACATATTAAGCAATTTAATTTCTGGATATATTCTTTGATTTGCAAATATGTATTCTATTCATTATTCCTTCATAGATACTGTTTCTATTGCTGCACAACAAATTACCACAAAATTAATGGCTTTAACGAACACACATCAATTTTCTGAGTTTCTTCAGGTCAGGACACTGGGTATGAGTTAGCTTGGACCTCTACTCAGGGTCTCACCAGGCTGAAATTAAGTTGTTGGCTGGGCATGGGGTCTCATCTGATGTCTTGATTCCTCTTCCCAAGCTCATTTAGGTTGTTGGCAGAATTTAGTTTCTTGTAGCTGTAGGACTAAAGCCCTCAGCTCCTAGAGGCCACCCTTCTCCATAAGCAGTTCATAACATGACTGTTATGAATAGTCAAGATAAACAGAAAAGCATCTGCTACTGCTTTTTGTCTCTGTGGGCTCACCAGATTACACCTGGATCATTTTGGATAATCCCCCTTTGATTAACTCCAAGTCAACTGATTAGGGACCTTAATTGTATCTGTAATATCTCTTCTGCCATGTAACATACATAGCATAACCATGAGAGTGACATCCCATTATATTCACAGGTCCAGACCACATTCAAGGGGAGGGGATTATGCAGGGAGTGTACAAAAGGGAGCAGAAATCTTGAGGGCCATCTTAGAATTCTGTCACAGATACCACAGATATTTTAGAAAAGACAAAAATCTAAAATATCCTACTTTTTTATTATAGACCACTGGAGTGACTGTAGAAACTGAGCAGGTAGCATCAATGAATAACCTGAGCCAGGTGTGGCATCTACACAGCCATGCTTTGTTTTGCAGGGGAAGTACCTCACTCCCAAATGCCACTCAAGGCCATGGACTGTTATTGCCAGATCATGTGATTTTTTTCAAGAGAAGTTAGAAATGTGAATTTGTACATATAATTTTCTATTTTTAAAAATGTTAGAGACTAGCTCAAAATTTTAAAAAATTCTTGTGTGAGCCAAACAATTGATAATTAGGGCTCACATTCAGAGTACTCTCTCTCATTTTATGGAACTGATCTACTATGACTCTTGATTGTATAAGTAAAACATCAAGGTTAGGAATCCTGTCCAAGCATCACCAAAGTCCTTAATGTGAGGGTTTGAATTAGAACCCAATTCTTGTGGTTCCTAACACTCCCCTTCTCCTAAGTAATCACTGAATTTGTTCCATTATTATGTATTCAAATAACCCACTTGAGGGCTTGCCCGGTGGCTCACTTGGGAGAGTGTGGCACTGGTAGTGCTGAGGCCGTGGGTTCGGATCCTATATAGGGATGGCCAGTTAGCTCACTGGCTTAGCGTGGTGCTGACAACACCAAGCCAAGGGTTGAGATCCCCTTACCGGTCATCTCTAAAAAAAAAAAAAAAAAAAAAAAACAAATAACCTACTTGAAATTCAGAATACTTTAAATAGGTTAATCTCATTTCTTAAGACATTTACCTTTCAAACACAAAAAATTGAATCGTTTCCCCTTTTATCTTGAAATCAAATGCCACAGGACAGATTTTTTATTCATGGTTCCTCTATTAAAACAAGGTATGATTTATCAAGTTTTAGTAACATTTTGATGTATTGCTTTTGAAAAAAAATATGCCAAGAGATTAGTTATATGATATCCGAATAAACAGTTGCCTGCAAATTGAAAAGCAAAGATTCTCGTTAATTAACTTGTATCACATTAGACATTTATGTCAAGTGGATACTTCATGGAGTTTGACATCAGGACAAATATTATTAATAATAAATCTATCTTTCAGGTATACTGTAAAGTATAATTAATTACTATCTGAAGAATGCTTTGTATGTAGAAACTCCTTTATAAATTCCAAGTACTATTTCTCATTAATAACCTTGAATGCATTTGACATTAATCAAATAAAAGTTAATTTGACATGAATCAAAATTGCTCATGACCCAGGAGTGGTGTAAATGATGTAATTATAAAACTTGATGGAGTGAATAGTGGAAATAGACATCAACATTTGGGAAAGAATTAAACACTAATCCAAAACAATGAAAAAAACCAAGGAAAATTGTTTTACAGGGAAATAGGAAAATTGTGGGGGGACACAATAAGATGACCATTTGACTATTGCTTTGGATGAAAGTGAGATTTTTGTCTTTTGTAGAATTGATCATTTGACTTCATGTGAAAACTCTAAAGGAATCAGATCGAGGACCTAATCAACCCCCATTAGTTTTTGCAGTATTTGAAAACTCATAAAAATTTCCCAGGGGTTATACACAGCCATCTTTTATTTCATTGGGATCAAGAAGACCTCCTTTTCAAAATGTTGCCTGGTGGCTTGGAGTTAAAATTACTGCTTCTAGAACTCTCATAATTCAATAACACAAAGACAAGCCAATTAAAAATGGGCAAAGGATCTTAATAGACATTTCTCCAAAGAAAATACACAAATAGCCAATAAACACACAGAAAGACAGTCAATATCATTAGTCACTAAGGAAATGCAAGTTCAAACCATAATGAAATACCACTTTATACCTACTAGGATGGCTAGAATCAAAAAATCAGACAATAACAAGTGATAGCAAGGATATAGAGAAATTGAAACCCTCATACAATGCTAATGGAAATGCAAAAAGGTATAGCCACTTAGGAAAATGGTCTGGCAGTTTCTCCAAAAGTTAGAAATAGACTACCACTGCATACTTACTAGGATGGTTGTATATATATATTTTAAAGAAAATAACAAGTGTAGAGAAACTGGAATCCTCAAATATTGCTGATGGGATTGTAAAATAGTGCATCCACTGCAGAAAGTAGTTTGGTGGTTTCTCAAAGTTAGGCATAGAATTACTGTATGACTCAGCAATCCCACTGTTGGTTGTATACCCAAAGGATTAAAAGCAGGGACTCAAACAGATATTTGTATGCCAATGTTTACTGCAACATTATTCACAATAGCTAAAAAATGGAAACAACCCAAGTGTCCATCAATAGATGAACTGATAAACCAAATGTGTTATATACACACAATGGAATATTATTTAGCTATAAAGAGGAATGAAGTTGTGCTATATGCTGCAATATTGATGAACCTCGAATATATTACCAAAGTAAAATAAGCCAGACATAAAAGGACAAATATTGTATGATTCCACTTGTATGGTACCTAGATAAGCGAATTCATAGAAACAGAAAGTAAAATAGAGGTTACCAGGAGTTGGGGGAGGGAGGAATGAGAAATTATTGCTTAATGAGTATAGAGATTCAGTTTGTTCTGATGAAAAAAGTTTCGAAATAGGTAGTGGTTATGGTTGCATAACATTGTGTGTGTAATTAATAACACTGAATCGTACACTTAAGAATAGTTAAAATGCCAAATTTTATGTTATAAAATGTTTAATTTTATGTTATTTTACCATGATTTTTTGAAATTAATAATGTAATATACCAAAACCATTCAATTGCACACTTTAAATGGGTGAATTATATACGTGTGAATTATATCTTAATAAAGTTGTTATTTAAAAATATCTATTGCTGATGAAATCCTTAAATAATACTTACACACATGTACGGAAATAAATGTAGTTGTTTATTGCATTCCTCATCTCAAGCAAGCATTCCTGAACTCTAGTGCTATCAGAGTTAATCCTACCCATGCTTTTCCTTGATAGCATTATCACAGTTGGAATTTTCTCCCCTTCTAGACTGCTAGTGCCATGAGAGCAGGGGCTAAGTTTGCTTTTAATTCAATATTGCTTCATAGTGCCTAGAACAGTGTTGAATGAATGAATTGGTGTTGAATGAATGAATGAGTGCATGGATGAATGATTAGGCTCAGAGTTTGCATGAATAGCTGTGGGTCTTGTCAGTTGATAATACAACGTGCAGAATTTATGGGTCAAACAGCACAAAGAGAGTACCAATGAGGTAGGGAATAGTATGTGATTCTCCAAATTGCCTTAGGAACCCACCCCAAGAGAAGTCCTTATTAGCATATTGAATACGGTGTGAACACTGCTAAAGAAAGGTTCACCCTGAAAGATGATGAAAGACATTTCTAATGGTTAGGGTGCTATTTTGTAGTTGGATAAAAGACTCACACATTCTGTGAAAAGTGAATTTTGGAGATAAAACATTAAGAGAAACCTTACATTCTAGAAACAAAGAAACAAAAGCTGCTGATATGAGAAGGAAACTAGCAAAAAGAGGTCAAGAGATCTGATTTATTTAGACTGAAAAAAACAACATTTCAGGTAGAAAAACACTAAAAAAAAGAGTCTAACTTGAGAGGAAAACAGACTTTAGATTGAAGAGTTCTGAAGAACAGTTAAGTAAGAGCAAAGGGCAAACTCAAAGTGAAATTTGGAAAATATCCTTGGAACTAATTACAGTCAGAAAGTGGAACCACTTCCCTAAAGAGGTAATTATAGTAAACTCAATAGCTATGTTCAAATGGAAATTAAATGTTTGTGGAAAATGTGGTGTTCATTTTTCTGATGCAAAATTCTACTGGCTGACTCATGAATTCATAACCCCTTCCATCTTCTCCTTCAATTCTTTGCCTCCTGTGAAGTTTTCCCTTCAATCTGAGATTGGGTCTGTTGAGTGTTTTATAACTGTGTACTCAACCAGCATTTTATATTTTATAGGCGATATTCACTTAAACACCATATTTAAAAGTTCACTGAAAAGACTGGGCCAGTGAAGGTTATACAATATGATTTTCTCACTTGAGTTCAGTGCAAGAAACTATCTTAGGCCAAAATTTCCCAATCTAAAGCACATTGTAGATTAGAAGAATATTCCAAATCTCTTATTCAGACACATAACATTTATAGAAATTTGACACATTATATATTTTTAGGACACAAATTGGGGTTTCTGACTCAAATAGCAAATTTAGGACAAGTGTTTGTTTTCTCTCTCTTTCTAGACCCCAATAATATGACAGTAAATAAATAAATCCATATTATATCAGTGGAGGAGAGACTTTTGAGAAATTTCTAGAAGATAAAAAAGGGAGAAAGCCTGCTAACAGACTAAACAAAGCAAAGACAAGACAACTCCGTGCTGTGGAAGTAAAAGGAGAATGCAGATATTTCTGGCAGAAGCTCAGGAGAATCAGGTACTATGGGAAGGCTGGGATGCCAAGGGGAACCAAAAAGAGAGGGGATAACAGACCATCTATCTTTGCATAGCTCCACTGGGCAGCCTCCTCCCCAGACCCCTGCCTCTTCTCTCCAGACCACTCAGAATTTTATTCCCAGGCAAAAAATCAGGTGCTTCTTCTCTTAAGAATTTTGTAAACTGCCTGAGGAGAATTAGAGTTATTAGGGTAGGTGTCTCCAGCCATTACCACTTTGACATTTGGAGGCCACCCTTGCCTTATGGCCAGCTCCTTCTCTGTCCCCAGAGAAGCTCTGTGTGCAGAGCTTCTGGTTGGCCATCTTGATGATGCTAGAGAAGCAATGAGAAACACAGCAAAGGCAATCCAGGCCAGCTGCCTGAAACAATCAACACAGTCAGACAAAATCACAGATATAGGAAAAAAACCATCACCAGCATGGAGGAGATAAAAAGAGATATCAGAGAAAACAAAAATCCTATGAAAATGGAACCATCAGAAATGTCTTTGAGAAAAATAGAATGGATGCAGGACAGCAAATAGCAAAAGAGGAATAGATGATGCTTGTGACATGTGTTTTTTCCCTCAGGAAGAAAAAATTAGAAACTTAGACAAAAGAAAGATGAGAAAGTCGTTCAAATCAGCAAACTAAACTATGGCCAGATTTATATGGAAAATATAAAAGAGAATTCATGTAGGAGTATTCATTATAGCAGTATTACTCTGTGAGTGGACCAGCGGTCATGATGTTGGGATCCAACACACCCCTTTCCTGTTCAATGGACAATATTTACATAAAGAGAGTAAATATTCTCATCTAACACAGTAAGAGTAAAAAAAACTCATTAAGTAAACAGACATTTTAGAAGAGGAATAGACAAGTAAAACTATTTAAATAAATAAATGTTTAAATATTCAAATATAATCAAGAGAAGAACTACAACAATAACTACAAAAATGTAGAAGGGGAGAAGAAGCTAAGGAAAAGAGTGGTCTAAGCTCTCTTCTTTCTAGGCAGAGGCCAGAGAAGGCAGGGGCCTCACATTGGATAAAAGAACAGGAAGCAATGGTAGGGGGCAGCTATTTTAGACAACATAGTCAAGAAGCCCCTTCAGATAGGTGACATTTGAACAGAGACATGAATAAAATGAAGGAGCAAGCCATAAAGGTACCCAAAAAAGAAAGTTCCAGACAAGGAAATCAGTAAATGAAAAGGCCCTGGGGTAGAACCCATGCTCAGTGTGAGACATCTTCTTAATGTTTCCAAAGTGTTTCTAACTCAATATGCTGCAAACTGGACTCTTTATTTCCCCCAAAACCAGTCCTCTTCCAGCACTCTCACCCTTAACAAATGGCACAAGTCAGGAAGCTGGGAGTCACCCTTGACAAGAGCCTCTTGTCTGCAGCAGATCTAAAGCACCTAATGCATCCTGAGAATGACCACCCTGGTCCTGCTCATCACTTGCAGGGACTCCTGCAGCAGCATCTCCATGGTCTTCAACATCCTCTATCATTATACTTTTTACCCTGCAGCGCTTAAAATGTAAGTCAAAGCAAGTCAATCCCTTTCTAAATTAGAGCCATCCAGTGACTTTCCAATGTTCTTAGAAGAAAAACCAGAATAATTAGCTTGAGCTGAGATGCCCTGTATGACCGGGCCCTGCTGGCCTCTCCAGTCTCATCTTGTACAGTTTTGCCTTTGCTCTCTGCACTCCATGCACAAGGGCTTTCCTTCAGGTCCCAGAACTCTATTCTTCCTCCTGCATCAGATCTCTGGCACCTGCTGACCTCCTCCTGCAGCTGTCCTTTTAGCGGGCTATATTTTAGTGACTTTTTAGCTCTCTTTGCAAATGCTGCTTCTTCAGGGAGAACTTTCCTGATTAGGTCAGGTCCTGGTTTTATCACTTTTTGTGCTTTTCCTTCCCCTCCAATCTCTTAAATTCTCTGAGGGAAAGAACAGCATCTACTGTGCTTGTATCCTCAGTACTTTCAACAGTATGTGGCACATAATAGGTCTTCAGTAAATTAGACCTTTCCCTCAAGTCCCTGGCTGTACATCAGTTCTTCCTCACCTTCCTTCAAGGCTTCTAACTGCCTCTTTAACCCAAGGGACTGGACAAGCCACACCAGATTTCTCCCCAGAGAGGGAAAGGGAGGTCAGCATTCCCTAGAGTTGCAGTGAAGAGAGTGTGCTTACTTCCCCTATGTCAGCCAAGTGGGATCTTGCCTGCTCTGTCCCACCCATGCTTCTCTTATGGCCTTATGCATCACTGATCTGCAGACCAAAGGAGTAAGAATGGGCTTGAGAGAAAAGAGCATTCTGTGCAGCTGAGCAAACCCCAGAAACTGATGTCTGACACCCCTGGGTCATTGATGGTAGAAGACTACCACTGAAACAAGATTTCCAGCCTCAGGGACACCCTCTTGAAATTGGACACACCCTTGAAATGGGGCGTGGGGGGTAACAGGTACCGGGCCATTCAGAAATCTCTTAAATAACTGCAATAGTAGTTAATATTTATTCAGTATTTACCATGAGATAGACACTGAGATCAACAATTTAAATGCATTATCTTATTTAATCCTATCAACAACCTACAAGCTCAGAACTATTATTTTACCCATTTTGCAGATGAGGAAACACACTTAGAGAAGTTCAGTGATTAGCCTTAATCTCACAGCTAAATAATTGGCAGAACCAACTTTCTAATGCAAACCACTGTGCTATATTCTGTTGGCAACGTGGACCTTCAATATAAACTACCACAATTTGCCAAAGCCGGGCTATTAACTAGTCAGTCTCTTAAAACTACTAGGCAATTTATCTAGCAAGTGTAGACTAGAGACACCCGTTTTTGAAAAATCACAAACTCAGTATCTTTGCCTTGAATATATTAATGACTGTGTTTATTCAAACATTATACTCGCATGTATGAACATACTATACATGATTTTAGATTGCCAGGCACTTCCATCAGAACTGTTTTTCCAAAACACAGTAGCTATGGCAGGAGCTGTGTTATAGAGAATATGGGCTCTAATTGGTTCCATTACTGATGAGTTTCTGTCTTGTAGTTCTCAGATCAATAAGCCCTATAATACTAGACTGTTCTGATCAGCTTGGTACCAAGCTCTTTGCCTGTGTATTATAACATGCTGGAACTCCCAACTGCAAGTATGTGCCAAGTGGCAGAAATTAATTTGTGCCTAGTATCTACTCACCCCCCAACTATGGGTGAGAGAGATGGCTCTGCAGGTGGTCCCCACCACTACACCCCAGACCTTAAGATTTTCAGTAAGTGTGGTCCTGGACAACACAGAGAAGTGTAGGAA
The DNA here is from genome assembly GCF_027409185.1 of Cynocephalus volans. NCBI lineage: Eukaryota > Metazoa > Chordata > Mammalia > Dermoptera > Cynocephalidae > Cynocephalus > Cynocephalus volans. The sequence goes on along the minus strand of NC_084461.1, from coordinate 94,782,610 downwards.
TTAACTGCTCTGCTTCATAGAGGACCACAGAATTTGACCTTCAGATTCTCCATTTTTTCCCATGGTTTTCTGTGCCCTACCTTCGAGTAAGAAGAGTGGTATGGCCACATGCCTTTAGGTCTGTATAGATGGTGACTTCTCCTGGCTGATAAAGGTATTGCATATATGAAGGTACTCTAGAAAGTTCATGGAAGAATAGAATTAAAAGATAACAGGTATCTTTCCATGAACTTTTTGAAGTACCCTTGTATAGATAAACTCCTTCTTCAGAAAAAGAAATATTTTAACTCTACAAAAAAATGCCCTAAGGATCTAGATGACAAGTTGAGAAATGAACAGAATTGTATACTGTTGTAAGGAATTATTCTAGTGTTGGTACACAATTCAATGCTAGAAAAATAAGTTTCACAATTCTGAAAAATTCCTGCCACACAGTCTTTTAGTATAAATTATTAGCATGAAAAAAGTTCATCTTTGCTTTTTAAATGACATGGTGAAAAGTCCAAACAAGATCTGACAATGAAGGTTTTGTCAGACCAAAAGGATGAAAATATATTTCATACACTCTGGAGCTGGCAGTTCAGGATTTGAACCTGGTTCTGCCATTTACTCTCCGAGTTACCTTGGAAAAGTTATCATCTGAGCTTCAAATTCCATAAAATGGGATCACATACACTATCTATCTCATAGAGCTTATTGTGTGGGTTAAATGAAATAACATTATTACATAAAGCACTCAACATAGTCCTTGGTGTGTATTAAGTACTCAGCAAGTGGAGTTATTATTGCATAATGGCAATGCTGTGAAGAAATGATCTCCAAATGTCTTTGGTCATTCGCTCATATCAGAAAAAAAAAATTGGATAGTGCATGCCCAATATAAGTATATTTCTTTAAAATTATATCCATGTATCCCAATGTGTTACATATAAAATTTAAAAAAGAAAAAATAGAATTGTTTGAAAGATGAAACACAAAATAAATATAAATAAAGTTATTATTTTCTTCTCGCATCCCAGTGCAACTCCTCTTGTGCATACTCCCTACTATGGAGACTACTGCTAAAATGACTCAATATAAAAGGCATTTCCCAAGGGATCTAGATTCTAGTCCAAGCTCATAATTCTCCTCTATTGCTTCCCACCATCCCTCTCTAAATTTATCTTTCACTGATCCAAAAGATAAATCCCATAGATCAATATGAGGAGCTTTCTCTCTCCCTTCCTCATAAGCCACACTCACTGCACTTAAAAGGTTCAGCTCATGTCCTACCTCTTTCAGGAGACCCCCTAAGTGTCCCCAACACATGAGGTCTGTGTTAGTACTCCTGCCCTGCCTATTGTCATCCCCCACATGATTCCATTCTATCTTGGGCTCTATTTGGTTTGTGCTACGGTACTTCAAAAAGTTTGTGGATAAATAGAACTGCAAGATAATATGAAAAAAGTTCATGGAAATATTCATATTATCTTGCAGTTCTATTTATCCACAAACTTTTTGAAGTACCCTCATATTTCTATTTATCTTTTCTCTCCAGCAAGGCTAGAATACCTGAAGAGAGGGACTATATGTCAGGCTTCTGGTGATCTCTGGCACCCAAACAGTCCTGATGTTGCGGAATAAGAGATTTTCAAAAAATACCACTTGAAAACATTTACATGCAATTTATTTCTGGATTATAAAAGTATCCTGATGACTTCCTTGTCTAAAAGTTTGTTCCACCACACAAATTAACCATAAAAATATGTTTCTTGCTACATGTTATTCAAATTTACTTCTTAAAATCAAACAATTTCAGCAGTAAAAAGAACTTCCTTATTTTTCAGATGTGAAAACCAGGATTTGGAGAGATTGAGTTCACATTAAAAACTCCAAATGAAATTTTCAGAGTTCAAGATATTTATTAGTTAATCAGAATAAAAATGGTTGGAGGAGATAGAGAATTTAGACATTTCTTTTATAGCTTGGCTCACATGAGGTCCTTTAGGACAGGAAAACCTCTTTCTGTCTTCCTCGTCTCCACAACTAATTTGTCTATAACTCTAGGAATTATTTAGGTTGTGTAAAAGCACTAGGCTTTTAAAATCTGTCAAAAAAAGAAAGAAAAATCAACCTCCCTTGTTATATAAGCTACCCTGAGAATTGAACATAAGCAGTGCTAGGCAGTTAGATGACCTAAGTGTAAGATGATGACTATCGGATAGAAAAAATCAATTGCCTTTTTTTCCCCTCCCCAGAAAGTACCCTTAGGGGATAGATAAGCGCAGGCTGTAAATAGTTTATTACTTGGTAGTTCTTTCTAATAGCAGGCAGTACTGAGGCTGACAAGGTAACAAGTAGTCACTCATCCAAAGGTCACCTTCTCTGGCCCAGCAGCCTTTTCACTTGAAATACAATCTAGGTCTAATGTTGATTTGAAAGGAGAGGTCATTATACCATCCAGCTCCAGCCATAAACTTTCTAAAAGGTTTTAAGTTGTGCTTCTATTAAAAAATAAGCTCAACCCTGTGATATTTGTGCTTTATTGCTAGTGAAAAGAACTGATTACTGTGGTTAGCGTAACTGCTTTTATTGAGAAGTGGAAACTAAGTAGTGGAAAATACATCTTGCAGCTCTGTGTAGGAAGTCTGAAATAAAATTCATTGCTTCAGTTAGCTTTCAGGAAAAAAAAGAGATGGGGATGGGGCTCTGGTTTCTTTTGATTTTGATTGTCTGTGCAAGCAGATAGGGAAATGGGGTGGGGTCTGAAGGGTACTGCTGTGAAGACGGTCCCTGCGGATCACTGAGCAAAGGTGATGGACCTCCGGACAGTGGGAGGCACTCTGGACCAGCTGGAGGCCCTTGTACAGTAGCAAAAGACTAGTTCCAAGTCACCCTGCAGTGGCCAGAAAGGCTAGAACCCTAAAGACAGTAAGATTTACATTTACGGTTTCAAAATATACTCTACCCTTGAGGGTAAATCAAAGAATTCTACTAGGATGGGAGAAGTAGAATCTACATTTAAAGACATGATTTTTCTCACTATTCATGGAGAGCACTTTTCCAGTTCTGACTTTACTAATAATATTAGTGATGTTGGCCACAGACTGTTTAATTTCAGTTATTTGGCATTGTTATAGGCATCAGGAGAAAAAATCACCCTTGGAGACCGATATACAAAAAGAGAAAAAGATTTTTATTTCCAGCAGCCGGACCGCACCAGCCAATTCAAGGTGCAGCCCCAAACCATCTTTGTTCTCCGTTTTTAAAGCTGCAAGCACAGCAACTCTGTCGCCCGATCACCGCACCAAGAGGTATTAGCCAGTGCAAGCACACCAACAGTACATGAGATAATTTTGCAGTTGGCAGAGCTCCTCCCGTCCCACCCCCACTTTCCCGCCTAACTTTTACACAATAGAGGGGCTATCTTTAGTAGTGTCGGTCTTGCTCTTAGAAAGAGGGCATTACTTCAGCATTGATCCAGGTTTGGCTCTTTTGGGGCCAACTAATTCCAAACTGAATAATGTTGATTATTACATATGATATGTTTTTCCTAATTATGTCTCCTGCTTCATTTCTTACTCTATGTTCACAAATTTTATAATATTTGCTTGAATGTATCTCTCACAACAGTGGTTCTTCCTAGCCGCTCTTAAAATGGAGCTAGATTAACTGTCTATTTCATAATTCAGCCCATATTACTTGAAGAGGGAAAATGACTCAGCCCAATATATGTTTATTTCCATGGCTTATGTTTCAAAAGCTAACTATTGGCAGATTATTCAGCATGTCCAGTAATTCCTTTGGTAATTTTTCTGGATTATGTAAATATACTTCGGAGTTGAGTTATTCAAGCTAGCTTTGATTTGTGTGTTGATCTTGTAATAACTCCACAAGCTATGTGCATTAGCCATAATTCTTTCAGTTGGACAGCCCCTTCTTGTCCCACACTGCAGCAATGCAGTTTTATCTTGGGGCCATCACCACTATAATTTCTACTCCTCAGAGGTACAGCACTATAGGCTGTTCTGAATCACATCAAGGTGAAATCAGAGCTGCAGTTTCTACATCTCCCTGAAGGAAATGTGTTCCTCAGTTTCAAGCTGACTAAAATGGGCAAAAGATCATTTTTGCTTCAAGGAGGGTAAATGCATCCATAGCAATTTACAGATTAATTAAACCATAGGTTGGGAGGAAAATTGCCACAAATGTGACAAGAAGTTTGTCTCTATTATGAAAGGAGTTATGGGGGCCGGCCCCATGGTTCACTCGGGAGAGTACAGCGCTGGTAGCGCCGAGGCCGCAGGTTCGGATCCTATATAGGGATGGCCGGTGTGCTCACTGGCTGAGCGTGGTGCGGACCACACCATGCCAAGGGTTGTGATCTCCTTACCGGTCAAAAAAAAAAAAAAAGAAAATACATCTAGTAGACAAACCTGGAGAAATATGTAAGGCTACCAGTAATCCAACAAATGCAAATTTTAAAGAGAAGATGTTTTAATCCTATAAGTTAGCAAACAATTAAACAAAATTAAAATACCCAATGCTGCTGAAGCGGTAGAGTCTAGCACTCTGATATGGGCTGCCAATCTCATTTTAACTGTCTCATCCCTTTGAAGAACATTTTGGCAATAAGCACTGAGAATGTTAAAAACGTGCATACTTTTGGTTTAGAAAATAACTTAAGAAAATAACTAAATGTGGAAAAAATCTTTTGTGACCAAAGATATTAATAAAAAATTATTTATATTAGCACAAATTTGAAATAACCTCAGTAGTCAAAAATAGAAGACTGTTAAATAAATGGCATATAGCATTGCCACAAATTAATGCATTCATGAATATTTATTCATAACTTTTAAAAAGTGTGCATAGACTTCTGGTCAGTATGACAGTTTGAGCTGTGTGAAAAATTCCTTCTGTACCTCAACTACACTAAAATGTCACTTAAAATATACTTTAATATTCCAATGTTCAATATACATATAATTAGAATTCTAGAGGAGGAGGAGAGAGAAAAGAAGGCAAAAAAATCTTTGAAGAAATACTTGCATTTTTAAAAGTACGTTATATACAGGCAACAGCTTTGAAGTGTGGAGCAGGAAAAGAACTGTTTCTTAGCTGCAAAAGCGAGTCTCAAAACAGGGAACACGGCGCCAGGGCTGCTGTGCATGCAGACAGGATCCCGGAGGCCTTCAGCGCGGCCAGCTGCCCTATTGAGGATTCGAGATTTCAGGCCGGCATTAAAGAAGATTACTGGGAGTGCCCGAGCCGCGCTGCGACTGAACAGCCCGAGGCGGCAGCGGCCGAGAACTGGGAAGGCGACAAACCAGAGACAGAGAGTGAGCACCCGACCTGGCACAACCCTGTGAGTGACCCCTGGCCCAGCTCTGTTCGGGGGGATTACACCCACCCGGCTCCCGCCTGCATCACCAGGCCACTCACCGCCCCGGGGCTGCCTCCATTTTCCCAGGTGCTGGCATCCCCGCCTGGCTCAGCCGTCACTGAGCCTTCCCACTTGCTTGGCCTGGCGCGGGGCTTTCCGGAGCCTGCGGGCCGACCTCCCCTCCCACTCCCTCCGCGGTTCTCTGGCGGGGCTGATGGCAGGGGCGTCCCCGGCCAGTGTCGGGAGGGCAAGGAAGTACCGGTGGGCCAACTGTCACTCCACCACATCCTGAACTCCGGCCCCCAGTAAACTTCCTGTTACTGGGAGGCAGATACCATCTCTGCAGCCACCAGTTCGGAAAAAAGCCTAACCAATTTCTGGTTGGGAATAGTGTGGTAGGAGAGTTCCCAGGTCTGCTTGAACCTGCCGGAGAGCTGACTGCAGGCGGGTGCTAGACTTGGTCCATGCCAGGTGAATACAAAGGTGAACAACACCTGAGAAAGATCTACACAGTGCTACAAAGGCACCCAGAGAGACCGGTCGTCTGTGCCTAGCAGAAACCTGGTAGACTTCCTGGGCGAGGCGGTGCCGAGCAGGGTCTTGAAGGCCTAGCTGATAGACGAGGGTTGCAGAAGACACGCCCCAGCCCAGCACAGTGCGCACAGAGTGGGGAGACGTGCGGCCAGGGAGGCGGAGACTCGACAGAAACCACACACCCGGTGGGGTCGCCACTGCACGATCCAACAGCCTGGGCCAGAGCACACAGAACAGGGAGAAGTCCTGCACAGGAAGTGAAAGCTCAACAGAGATCATACACCCTGTGGTACGTGATCCACCAGCCCAGCAGAGTCCAAGCTGACCAGAAAGGTGGCTCCCCGGAGAAGCCCAAGACCCGAGGCAACCACACACACAAGGCACTAGACTCCAACGGAGCAGTCACGGAGGGAGCCATATGAAATTGGCAACCACAGCAACATCCTAGTTAGTCATTAGTCTCAAACCGGTGGTCTGTGAAACCCACTGCCACAATGAATAAACACCAAAAAAAAGATACCAGAAATACAAAAAATCAAGAAAGTACACCACCAAAAGTTAATAAATCTCAAACTCTACATCCTATAGAACAAGAAGCCCTTGAAATGACTGACAAGGAATTTCGAGTGATAATTCTAAGGAAACTGAATGAGATACAAGAAAACTCAGCTAGACATCATGATGAAATGAGGAAAAGTATACAGGATCTGAGAGAGGAAATATACAAGGAAATCAATGTCCTGAAAAAAAATGTAGCTGAACTTGCTGAACTGAAGAAGTTATTCAGCGAAATAAAAAACACAACGGAGAGTTTAACCAGCAGGCTTGTTGAAGTTGAAGAGAGAACCTCTGAACTTGAAGATGGGCTGTTTGAAATAACACAAGCAGACAAAAAGAAAGAAAAAAGAATCAAGGACATGGAAGAAAATCTGAGAGAGATATCAGACAACCTTAAGCGCTCAAATATCTGAGTCATGGGTATTCCACAAGGGGAGGAAAATGGAGATTCCATTGAAAACATATTCAACAAAATAGTGGCAGAAAACTTCCCAGGTATAGGAAAAATCACAGATCTTCAGATCCAGGAAGCTCAACGATCTCCAAACGTATTCAACCCAAAAAGGCCTTCTCCAAGACATGTCATACTCAAATTGGCAAAACTCAGAGACAAAGAGAGAATCTTAAAAGCTGCAAGAGAGAAGCGTCAAATCACCTATAAGGGAGCCCCAATCAGGCTAACATCAGACTTTTCATCACAAACCCTAAAAGCTAGAAAGGAATGGGATGATATTTTCAAAATACTAAAAGACAAAGATTGCCAGCCAAGAATATTCTACCCTGCAAGGCTATCCTTCTGAAATGAAGGGCAAATAGTATATTTCTCAGACAAACAAAAACTGCGGGAGTTTACTACCACACGACCACACTTACAAGAAATCCTCAAGGGAGTACTGGGTTTGGTTCCTGAAAAATAACTACCACTGCCATAAAAACCCAAGAAAAATCAATACCCACTAGTATAATAAAAATGGCATTCATGAAGAGAAAACAAGCAAACAAAAACACTATCTACAACCTAAGGAACCAACAAACACAGAAACCAAACAGTAAATCAGAAAGCAAGGAACAAAAGACACCTAAGACAACCAAACAACCCATAAAATGCTAGGAATAAATCAACACCTTTCAATAACAACTCTTAATGCAAAAGGCTTAAATTCCCCAATCAAAAGACACAAACTGGCTGACTGGATCAAAAAGGAGGACCCAACTATATGCTGTCTACAAGAGACCCACCTCACCCATAAAGATTCACACAGACTAAGAGTGAAAGGATGGAAAAAGATTTACCATGCAAACAGAAAAGAAAAACGAGCTGGAGTAGCTATTCTTATATCTGACAAAATAGACTTTAAACTAAAAACCATAAAAAGAGACAATGAGGGACACTACTTAATGATAAAAGGACTGATCCATCAAGAAGACATAGCAATCATAAATATGTATGCACCCAATGTTGGAGCAGCCAGATTTATAAAACAAACGCTATTAGACCTAAAGAAGGAAATAGACACTAATACCATAATAGCAGGGGACCTGAACACCCCACTGTCAATATTAGACAGATCATCTAGGCAAAGAATCAGTAGAGAAACACAAGATCTAAACAAGACTCTAGACCAATTGGAATTGGCAGATATCTACAGAACATTCCACCCAACAACCTCAGAATATTCATTTTTCTCATCAGCACACGGATCATTCTCCAGGATAGATCCCATATTAGGTCACAAATCAAGTCTCAACAAATTCAAAAAAATTGGAATTATCCCATGTATCTTCTCAGACCACAATGGATTAAAACTAGAAATTAATAACAAACGAAACTCTGGAAACTATACAAACACATGGAAATTAAACAGCATTCTACTTAATGACATATGGGTCCAAGAAGAAATCAAGCGGGAAATCGAAAAATTTATTGAAACTAATGAAAACAATGATACATCATACCAAAACCTGTGGGATACTGCAAAAGCAGTATTGAGGCGAAAATTTATCGCATTAAACGCTCACTTCAGAAGAATGGAAAGATGGCAAGTGAACAACCTAACACTTCACCTTAAAGAACTAGAAAAACAAGAACAATCCAAACCTAAAGTTAGCAGATGGAAAGAAATCATTAAGATCAGAGCAGAACTGAATGAAATTGAAAACCAAAAAACAATTCAAAAGATCAACGAATCAAAAAGTTGTTTTTTTGAAAAGATAAATAAAATTGACAAACCATTAGCATGGCTAACAAAAAAAAGAAGAGAGGACTCAAATAACAAAAATTAGAAATGAAAAAGGCGATATTACAACTGATTCATCTGAAATACAAGGAATCATTCGAGACTACTATAAACAACTATGCGCCAACAAATTTGAAAATCTGGAGGAAATGGATAAATTTCTGGACACACACAAGCTCCCAAAACTGAACCATGAAGACGTAGAAAATTTGAACAGACCAATAACAATAAAGGAGATTGAAGCTGTTATCAGAAGGCTCCTAACAAAGAAAAGCCCAGGACCAGATGGATTCACAGCAGAATTTTACCAAACATTCAAAGAGGAATTGACACCGATTCTTTACAAACTATTCCAAAAGATTGAAACGGACGCAAATCTCCCAAACCCATTCTATGAAGCAAACATCATCCTGATACCAAAACCAGGTAAAGATATAACCAAAAAAGAAAACTACAGGCCGATATCCTTGATGAATATAGATGCAAAAATCCTCACTAAAATACTAGCAAACAGAGTACAGCAACACATACGTAAAATTATTCATCACGATCAAGTGGGATTCATCCCAGGGATGCAAGTTTGGTTCAACATACGCAAATCAATAAATGTGATACACCATATTAATAAAGTCAAACACAAGGACCATATGATCATCTCTATAGATGCTGAAAAAGCATTTGATAAAGTTCAGCACTCATTCATGACAAAGACCCTCTATAAGTTAGGTATAGAGGGAAAATATCTCAACATAATTAAAGCCATATATCCCAAACCCACTGCCAATATCATCCTGAATGGGGAAAAGCTGAAAGCTTTTCCTTTAAGAACAGGAACTAGACAAGGATGCCCACTCTCACCACTCTTATTCAACATAGTGTTGGAAGTACTAGCAGAGCAATCAGAGAAGAGAAGGAAATAAAGGGCATCCAGATTGGAAAAGATGAAGTCAAACTGTCCCTGTTTGCGGATGATGTGATCCTATATATCGAACAGCCTAAAACCTCTACAAAAAAACTGTTGGAATTGATAAATGATTTCAGCACAGTAGCAGGATACAAAATCAACACACAAAAATCAGTAGCATTTCTTTTCTCCAATAGTGAACATGCAGAACAAGAAATCAAGAAAGCCTGCCCATTTACAATAGCCACCAAAAAAATAAAATACTTAGGAATTGAGTTAACCAAGGAGGTGAAAAATCTCTATAATGAGAACTACAAACCACTGCTGAGAGAAATTAGAGAGGATACAAGAAGATGGAAAGTTATCCCATGCTCTTGGATTGGAAGAATCAACATAGTGAAAATGTCCATACTACCCAAAGTGATATACAAATTCAATGCAATCCTCATCAAAATTCCAAAGACATTTTTCTCAGAAATGGAAAAAACTATCCAGACATTTATATGGAACAATAAAAGACCACGCATAGCCAAAGCAATGCTGAGCAAAAAACATAGAGCTGGAGGCATAACACTACCTGACTTTAAGCAATACTACAAAGCTATAATATCCAAAACAGTATGGTACTGGCATAAAAACAGACACACTGACCAATGGAATAGAATAGAGAATCCAGAAATCAACCCACACACTTACTGCCATCTGATCTTTGACAAAGGCACCAAGCCTATTCACTGGGGAAGGGACTGCCTCTTCAGCAAATGGTGCTGGGAGAACTGGATATCCATATGCAGGAGAATGAAACTAGATCCATACCTCTCACCGTATACTAAAATCAACTCCAAATGGATTAAGGATTTAAATATACACCCTGAAACAATAAAACTTCTTAAAGAAAACATAGGAGAAACACTTCAGGAAATAGGACTGGGCACAGACTTCATGAATACGATCCCAAAAGCACGGGCAACCAAAGGAAAAATAAACAAATGGGCTTATATGAAACTAAAAAGCTTCTGCACAGCAAAAGAAACAATTAACAGAGTTAAAAGACAACCAACACAGTGGGAGAAAATATTTGCAAAATATACATCTGACAAAGGATTAATATCCAGAATATATAAGGAACTCAAACAACTTTACAAGAAGAAAACAAGCAACCCAATTAAAAAATGGGCAAAAGAACTAAGTAGGCCTTTCTCTAAGGAAGATATACAAATGGCCAACAGACATATGAAAAAATGCTCAACATCACTCAGCATCCGGGAAATGCAAATCAAAACCACACTGAGATACCATCTAACTCCATTTAGGATGGCTAAAATCCAAAAGACTCTGAACGATAAATGCTGGTGAGGTTGCGGAGAAAAAGGAACTCTCATACATTGTTGGTGGGATTGCAAAATGGTGCAGCCTCTATGGAAAATGGTATGGAGGTTCCTCAAACAATTGCAGATAGATCTACCATACGACCCAGGTATCCCACTGTTGGGAATATACCCAGAGGAATGGAAATCATCAAGTCGAAGGTATCCCTGTTCCCCAATGTTCATCGCAGCACTCTTTACAATAGCCAAGACTTGGAACCAGCCCAAATGTCCATCATCAGATGAGTGGATACGGAAAAGTTGGTACATCTACACAATGGAATACTACTCAGCTATAAAAACGAATGAAATACTGCCATTTGCAACAACACGGAGGGACCTCGAGAGAATTATATTAAGTGAAACAAGTCAGGCACAGAAAGAGAAATACCACATGTTCTCACTTATTGGTGGGAGCTAAAAATTAATATATAAATTCACACACACACACACACACACACAAACCGGGGGGGGGTAGAAGATATAAGAACCACAATTTCTTGAAGTTGATACGACAAGCAAACAGAAAGGACATTGTTGGGGGGGAGGGGGGAGGGAGAAGGGAGGGAGGTTTTGGTGATGGGGAGCAATAATCAGCCACAATGTATATCGACTAAATAAAGTTTTTAAAAAAATAAAAATAAATTTAAAAAAAATAAAAGTACGTTATAGACAAAAAAAAAAAAAAAAAGAAAGAAATACTTTCTGAAAACTTTCCAAATGGGCATGAGGAAACTTTTAGGGGTGATGGAAATGTTCTATATTTTGAGTGTAGTGGTGGTTTCATGGGTATATATATTTATCAAAACTCATCTAGTTCCACTATTTAGGTGGGTGTGCTTTATTGTACATAAATTGTATGCCAATAAAGTTGTTATAAAAAGTAAAACTATATATAATTTTAAAATTATAAATCTATATACCTGTGTGATGATTCTATTTAAAAAGTTGTAAATCTATAAATAAGTTTAACTTTTTAAAAAAGCCTCAATGTACAAGTTGAACAGCAGACTAAATACAACCAAAAGTATTGAATTGGGAGATAGATCTAGGATACCCACTGAGAATTCCAAAGCAAGACAAAGAGATAGAAAATATTGATAAGATATTAAGAGACATGTGGGATAGAAAAATCAGGTCCTATATGAGGATACTTCAAAAAGTTCATGGAAAAGTCAAATTAAAAGATAATACAAATCTTCCTATGAACTTTTTGAAGTAATCTCATATAATCCAATTGAAGTTCCTGGAACAAAGAATAGAGAAAATGAGGAGATGCAATATTTAAATTAAAAAATGGCTTAGATTCTCCAATTGTAAAGAGACATGAAATGCTAAATAAAAGGAGCATAACAAGTCCTGAGGATAGTAGGTAAAACCAATGCACATCTAACAACACTGTAGTGAAACTGAGAATATTAAAATCACAGAGAAAATTCTAAAAGTTACTAGAGAGAAAAGTCAGATTATGGGCTTGGATAATTTGCCTCTGAAGTGTTACACTTCTCACTGTGTAATGGAGACACAAAAAATGGATTACTCAAAGCAACATGAATGCAATGAGAATCCCAAAGGGACTGCACCTCAGCAACTCCTCTGTTAGAAGGAGAAAACTGGGTACAGCCCCGATTCAAAGGACAAGGAAGTTTCACAAGAAAAATCAGTTGATTCAATCACTTCAAAAGGACACAAAGACATGGGCAGTGTGACAAAAGTTATCTGTGGCTAAGTATAGCTTAAAAAATGGAAACTAGTAACATCAGTTAAATTAACAATACGACATTCCAAAGTACAATTTGTGAAAAGCTAAGTTGGTCAAACTGTGATCATTCTCTAAAATGTAACCTCTCCTTAAATGATTTAAGCAAAAGTTACATTCCTATGATTAAATCTATGTAAAATTGCCTCTGAAGTTTCCACCAACAGACAGCTTGCCCTTAGCAAACATTTCTTCACATTTTTCCCTTCAGCAGGTCTTTAAAATCTCTTAACAGGATCGGTATGACAACTACCTATTAGCTCTAAAATCATCAAAGTATACAATCCAATACCTAAGCAGTGATTAGAGTTGATTAGATGGGCTGTTGCCCAGCGAGCTGTGGGCTCTTGCCCCTTGGCTGGAGGCTTTTGCCTCATACATGCATTACCTAAAAATCCTATTCTAAAAATCAAATGAGAATCAACATACACTTAATTAAAATTGATTAAATGGGCTTTTGCCATGCTGCCTGTGGGCTTTTGCCCCCTGGCTGGAGTCTTTTGCTTCATACATGCATTACCTAAAAACTCTATTCTAAAAATCAAATGAGAATCAAGATTTCTAACCCTCTACAATGAAGTGTATTCATACCATAAAAGAAAAAAATCCCAAAGGTATAACTGTACTGTCCTCTACCAGTAGTTGAGGTTCACAGTGTTGCTTGTTATTTGTAGTTTGAAGGATATTTATTTCTATGTAATTTTGTACCCTGCTGCCTTACTGAATTCTCTCAATGTTTAGTTTTTCAGTTGATTCTCTTGTATTTTCCATTTATATAATCATATCACCTAGAAATAAAAATACTTTTACTTCCTTTCTCCCAATGTTTATTTATTTGCTTTATTTGGTTTCTTTGTTATTTTCTAATCGCATTAACCAAGACTACTGGAATAATGTTAAATATAGTGGACATCCTTATCTTGCTCGTCATTCTTTGGGACCACTTCCAGGATGCAATCTTAAATTTACATGATGTCACTTTAAGGTGGAAGTGGGCTCTTCTTTAACATAATGAAACATCTTTTGTCTCTTATTTTATTTATACTCATAGGTTCTTTATGAAGGATGGATGTTGAGTATTATTAAATACATTTTCAGCATCTATGAAAATGATCACACAATTTTTCCTTTTTGGTTTATTAATATGGTAAATTATATTGATAAATTTTTTCTGTCAAATTATTTCTGTACATCTAGATAACATGCCACTTGGATATGATTTATTATCCTTTTAATGTGCTGCTGAGTTTTGTTTGTTAATGTTTTATTTAGATTTATTACATAAATATTAAAAGAAAGATTTATGTGCCATTTTCTTTCTTTTTTTTTTTTTTTGCTGTCATAATTGGGTTCTGGTATCAATATTTTCACATTTTATGAGAATAATTTGGAGGCACTATTTCTTTTCCTGTGTTCTGTAGGAATTTAGATAGCAATGGAAATATCTGTTCTTTAGGGGCTAAGTAGGATTCTCCTGTGAGAACATCTGGACTTGATTATGGTTTGGGGGTTGCTTCTTGACAAGATTCCATATTTCTTTTTTTTTTTTTTAAATTTCAGTATACAAGCTAATTTATATTTTCAGGTTTTATATTTCGATATTTTGTTAATCTTTTTTTATAACCCATACTGAATAATATTCAGGATGAAGGAAGATATATGTGACATAGTGTTCCTTCTAAACATCAAGATTTTACTTTATCCTCTTTTCTCTTTATAGCCATGTGCATTCTTGAAGTCCAATCACAGGAGCATCCACTCTCAGGTCATTTAGTTCTTTATTCTGGTATTTATCATTGTAATTAGTTTCTGAGGCTGGGAAGTCCAAAGTCCATCTGGTGGTGGTGAGAGTGATCCAGAGGTCTCACTTTGCGAGATGGTGGACGTGGAGAGAGCAGAGCAACATTCCATGTTTCTTCTCTGGTAATTCCTCTGTTTATATTTTCAAATCTCTTCTAAGTTTACTTTTAGTAATTTAATTTTTCCAATGAAATCAATCATTTCCTCAAGATAGTTTTATGTGTGTATATATATATTTAAGCAATCTCAAACTTATAGAAAAGTTGCAAATATAACACACAGAACTCTTCTTTTTCCTGAACCACTTGAGAATGACTTGTTGACCTATTGTACCCTCATCCCTGAATATTAGTGTAATTTTCCTACAAACAAGGAAGTCTCCTTAATAACCACAATGCAAACATCAAATTCAGGAAACTAACATTGATATATTACTGCCATCTAATCCTCAAACCCCATATAGGTTTTGCCAATTGTACCAATAATGTCTTTTATAGCAAAAGGATCTAGTTGAGAATCATGTGCTACATTTACTTATCACATTCCTTTAGTCTCCTTCAGTGTCCTTGTTATTTCAATGCTGTTCATGATCTTGGTACTTTAGAACGTCTTAGGCCAGTTATTTTGTAGGATGTTCTTCAGTTTAGGTTTGTCTAAATTTCCTTATGATTAGATTCTCATTAAGTGTTTTTGTCAGGAACATTACAGAAGTAATGGGAAAAAATTTTGATTTTACATAATTACATTTATCATTCTTTTTTTTTTTTTTTATTAATTGCCTTGGATTTTGAGTCATAGTTAGAAAGCCTTTCCCACATTAAGGTTAAAGAGGTATTCACCTATGTTTCCTTTTGGTATTTAAATTGTTAGATTTTACATTTAGATCTCTGAAGAATCCAGAGTTTATTTTTATATATATTGTGAGATCTAATTTTACCTTTTGCTGAATGACTACCCGAGAACATCTTTAACTCAGTGATTTTTCAAACCAGCGTAAATCACTACATATTGATGCATTTCTTGGTTCTAACTTAAAAGTAAGATGTTTTGCAGAATGCATATGTCACTGCCTCCATGCTTGCCCTGGGTGACCTCCCAAGGAATCTTGCCCTTCTAGTGAAACAAAAAGTCTTCTACGAATGGAGTCAAAGGAAAGGGACTAGAAAACTCAGACCACAATTCAAAGAGAAGGGTGACTTAAATGCTTACAGCGCATACCCAAAAGGAAGGGAGACTGGAAATTCCCCAAGATCAACCAACCAGAATTTGTCAACTCTGCATCTTATCACCCTGCTTCTTGACTCTGTACAACTGCACAAAATTTTGCCTTACCTCCTGTCTCCTTGCCAATTGACCTTGCAGTAAATCCTTTCTTTTCTCAAAAACCAATGCCATAGTATTAGCTTCTATGTGTGTCAGGCATCAAGCCCTTGATTGGTAACTATTTGAGATGATACCCTTATTTCATACTGAATTTCTGTATGAACTTGGATCTCTTTCTGAGTTATCTATCCTGTTCCGCTTGCCTCTCCATCTAATCATGCAGCAGTACCACACCACTTTAATTGTAGAGGCTTTGTAATATGTTTTAATGCCTGGTAAGAGTGGTCCTCTCTCATGTTTTTCTTTTTTAGTACTCTTTTTATTTTTCTTTCCTGGAAATTCTTGGGTGTTTAGTTTTCCATACAAACTTCAATATTAATTTATCTAACTCCATATTAAAGCTTATCAGTGTTGTTATCAGGATAGTATTAAATTGATAAATTCACTTAGGGAGCAGTCATGAGTTTTCCTATTCAAGAATAGAAGATATGTTTTACATTTATTCAAGTCTATGCTTGTGTCCTTCAGGAGTGTTTCAAATTTTACCTCATAAGGGTTTGGGACATTTTTTAACTTTATTCCTGAATATTTGTTACTAATATAAGTGGGGTTTCTCTTGTAGAAAATCAAAATATGCCACTTCAAAAATATTTCTTTGGCATATTTCAAGTTGGTTATTCAGGAAAACTGCATACAGGAATAGCTCTGAAAAGCTATCCTTTTATAAAAGAAATTTGCATTTATCTACATGAGTAAAGCAAACAGGGGATACAGGAAGAGGCTTTCTCTGAGGTCCCCATATCTGGATCTAGAAAAGATTAACTCACAGGAAAAGGAGACTAAAGGTCCAATACTTCTGAAGGTCTGACAAACTTTTGCCATAGGCTACCATTTATTCTTTCTGAGTGCTGCTACTTGAGAGACTACATCTCTGCATAACAAGATAGCCTTTTTTGCTAGATCTTTCCTCCTCCTACCCTTCCATAGACTGTCACAACCTACCCCCTGGAGCACCAAGCCTCTATTCCTTTCAGTATGCTATAAAAACTTCACCATCTGGCATTACTTTGAATCTCATATTTTGAGTGGCTTCTGTACACATGTATATGTAATAAATTTGTATGCCTTTTTCCTGTTAATCTGTCTATTGTCAGTTTGTTTCATAGACTCAAATTATCAAACCTTCAGAGGGTGGAAGGGAGAGTTTCTTTCACCCCTACACAAACTACCATTATGTAGAGGACTTTATTTTGAAAGTGGACAACCTTGCCTCACCTCCACAGCACCCCTCTTTCTTCTTCCACCTAATATATCTCTGTAAACCATCCCTCTACATGTACATCCATCTTCTGTTCTTTCAGCAAGGTGAGGGCCCAGCATGTGCTAGGCACAGGGCCACCATATAGTCTAAGCAGGTGTTTTGCTGCCTGTCTCTAGGGCATTCCATGAACCCTGTAGTCTATGGCCTTTTGTGGAGGCCCTGCAGGAAGCCTACAGGATCCTCTCTGACATTCATACAGAAAGGATGTAGAAAGTTCTGCAGAGAGTGATTTGTTGTAGAATTACATCTGACAATGTTTTATAAAAACATTAGTCACTTTATTCTCTGAGCAGTTGGCATATTACTTAACATAAGCAGTTATCTCCTTGTAGTATAATTGTTTGATTCCATGTCCATCTTCCCTCATCTGAGTCTCTCTTTGAAAGCAATGATGTCTCGATTATTTATGGATTAACAGTGCTTGGTCCATCAATTGTAACCTAGGGTCCAGGGTCTCCTAATGATCAGGCCCTAGCTGCCACTAAACTGTCTGAAACAGGAAATGAACTGATCATAACCCTTTCATCTGAGTTTTTGTTCTTGCAGGAGGCATCAGGAAGTCATGAACCATGAAATATCAGACTGCGCTCAAAATATATAGGCTGAAACCAAAATATGGGACCCAGAGATGAACTCTAATGAATTTCCACCCAAGTAGGAGCTGGGATCTCCATACCTACCTGTCCCTGTTTTATCTCATGGATCAACCATCACAGGAAGTCTCAATTTGCTACTTATGGACTGTAACCTGTACTAGCTGAGGACTCAATGTTTACCCCATGTGACAACTTCCTGAGGTTCCACTGCTGTCAAAGGCCACATTCCTTCCCGAATCTAAGTGCAAATTTGGCTTCAGAACTGACCAATGAACTGTGTCCCATAGTCAACCAATCCAAATTGAATAAGCTTGTATCCTTTATTTACTTGAGAGGACCTAAAAGAGAACTTGAGCAGGAAATTAGGCGGGAACTTTGGCTATATAAGATGATCCTTTTCCCCCTGCTTGTGGAGATACTGCTTTGGGAGCAAACATCAGTATTTTCCTTTGTTGCAGGTAATAAACCTGCAACTTTTTCTCCTACATGGTCTTGGTTGTGCTCTCTGAGGAACAAACCTCTGTTGTCTAGTAACAAAACTAGATGCTCAATAAATGTTTATTGAGTGAATGAATGAATGAGTGAATGGATTGTGTTCATCCAAACAGGCTCTACTCTGTATAAGACATGGGTGTTCCTTCTTCCTGTGGTTTTATTCTCTATCTCCTGCAAATTCAAAACAGAGGATTTTTTCCCCTCAGAATAAGAGACTATAGTATTTTAGATTTATTACATTATAAGGTGTCATTAAAGTGAGGCTTTCCCCTAAAATAGTTCATAGAGTATGGCCACTCTTCTGTGGGTCGTGAGATCCTCCAGAACCTCCCCTTAGTAGACATGTCAAGATAACAAGCCGTTGGATTCCTTATGAACACCCTGCAAGTTTTCAGATGTCACAGTTTGTGGCCTTGTTGTCACTATCAGCATTCCTCTAACCAGGAAAGAAGAGTTTCTCTCTAGATATAAAAACTAATAATTTTTTTTAAAAGAGTAACTTTTAGCTGAAATGCACTGAATGAGCATGAACTACATTCTCTTGCTCTAGTTTTTACCCTGTCTAAAACCTTAAATTGAATTCACAGTGAGTTTTTAAAGCTTCAGAATAATAGAGGGCTTTCAGACATTTTTCTGTTTCTCTTTTCCAGGCAAAGCATTGTTCACTTTCATTCTAAGAGCCATTCAATTTGGTAAATCTCTTTACAAATACTAAAAAGAAATGTTTCACACCTTTTACAAGCACAAAGCACTTTTCTTCCAAGAATCCTTGGGTAGTAAGCAAACAATAGCAATATTCTTAGAAATGATTATGAGAGAAAGTAAATGTTACCACTGAATCTCTTTTCCTTAAGAGGAAATGAGACATGAGAAGGTAAAGCAAAAAATGTCAAAGGAAAGGTAATATCCACAGAATGATCTGCTCAGATCTAATTTCTCAAGTAAGTGCCATCAAACTTTCAGAAGCAACATCTTGAAGGTCCTTCCTCTTCTGATGGGCTTAGATTTTCAGAGTGTAGGAGTGGGAAATGTGAGGGAAAGGGAATTGTGTGATGCCTATGTCCAGCTCATTCAGGTGGGGCTAAGCAGGTGGTGGACTTCTGATTCTCTGACTTGTGGGGGAAGATATGGATACTCATGAAGCATAAGTAAGAGATATTACCATAGTAACTCTTGAGACAATAAGGAAGGGACAAGATTCCATTTTGTGCTGTGAGAAAGTGCACTTGAAGTGGCAAGATAGGCAACTCCCACACAAAAACAGTTGGAGACATGCCACTGGTGGCTACAACCAGGCTGAAGGCAAATAAAAAGTGGTACTTGTGTCAATCTTGTCCCTAAAAAATAAAAGTTGTTGACTTCTGTCCCATACCAGAATGGGTTTTTAAGAAATGTTAGTTGACAACATGCAAATGATCAACAAGTATACGAAAAATGCTCATCACTAATCATCAGGAAAATGCAAATCAAAACCACAATGAGATTTTACCTCACCTCAGCTAGAATGGGTATTATCAAAAAGACAAAAAATACAAATACTGGCAAGGATGCCAAGAAAAAGGAACTCTTATACACTGTTGGTGAGAATGTAAATTAGTATAGCCATTATGGAAAACTGAATAGAGGCTCCTCAAAAAACTGAAAATAGAACTATATGATCCAGCCATCCCACCTCTGGACATATATTCAAAGAAAAGGAAATCAGCACATGAAGAGATGTCTGCACTCCCGTGTTTATTTGCAGCACTATTCATAACAGCCAAGATATCGAATCAAGCTAAGTGTCCATCAACAGATAAATGGATAAAGAAAATGAGGTACATATAAACAATGGGACACTATTCAGTCATAAAAAAGAATGAAATCCTGTCATTTGAAACAACTTAGATGAGCCTAGAGGGCATTATGTTAAGCAAAATAAGGCATGCAAGAAAGATAAATATTGCATGTTCTCATTCATATGTGGAAGCTGAAAAAGTTGATATCATAGAAGTAAAGAGCAGAATTGTGGTTACTAGAGTCTGGGAAGGGTAGAGAGAGGGAGAGGTTGGTTAATGGATACAAAATTACAGCTATATAGGAGGAATAAGTTCTAGTGTTCCATAGCACTGCAAGGTGACTATAGTTAACTGCAATTTATTGTGTATTTTCAAATAGCTAGAAGATGGAAATTCTGAATGTTCCCAATAAAAAGGAATGATAAATGTTTAAGGTGATGGATATGTTCATTGTTCTGATTTGATCATTATACATTGTATTCGTGTACCAAAATATCACACAGTACCTTATCAAAATGTACAATTGTTATGTGTCAATTAAAAAAATAATAAAATAAATCACTTGACAGTGTTTGTTGAGATGAACTTTCATCCTTATAATTTGGGAGACAATATCACATCTCAGCTTTCCTGAATCAATTTTATCTCTATTCATATGATAAGTACAATTAAGTCACAATGACAGTTATCTCCAAATATTAGAGTCTGGATTTTCTATTATTTCAGAAAAAAAAAAAAAAAGGCAGATAAGTTAACAGGTAATCCCAACATGAACAACATGTGTTTGGGCATGCAATTATTATTATAACACTGTTTGAACTAAATATACAATTTTAGTTCAAAACATGTAATGTCAAGGTGAAAACAAGATAATTTTCTATAATCTAAGATATACTAAACCTTTCTGTATTTCAAAATGTAGAAGTTAAAACTTTTCTTCAGACCTAGGCCATCACAAAAATGTTTGGAAAACACACTTCATGAGACTCATTTCATTATGAAAGAGGTTGGCACAACCTGTGATCACTAAAGGTTTAAAGGCATTTGGAATTGTTTTTTAATTGCCTGAGACTCCAAATAAAGGCTCAGTCATGTGATTAAAGGTTATTATCACCTTAATACTAAAAATCAGGATTTTTAATGTTGTTTATATTGATACCTTTTGGTTAACTGCAAAATAATTCACCCAGTTGTCTTTTAAATTATTGCAGTTATTCTTTTGACTTTCCCTAAATCATCACTGGGTGATGGATAACAGAACAAATTATTATTTTTGCTGTTGAGATCAACTTTTTTTAGGACTGCATAACAATAGCATGAATGAGTCTACTTTAATATAGATAAAAGTGCCAACAAGAGTTTAAAATAAGCTTCATGAAGGACCATAACTACCTCTCCCTATGACTTGAAAACAAGCAGAATATACAAGCTAGACGAAGAAATTCTGGATTTAAAAATCCCTGTGGTAACTATTGATCAGCAAAAACTGAACAGAGTATCTATAGCTAAATTCATGTGATTATGGTAATCAACTCTGATATTAAATTGTTTCTGTTTGACACTGTATAGCCAATATTCTTGGTTATGGGGAAACTGCTAACCCACCTTTGCTAACTTGAGGGACTTGACTTGTGATTTAAGTTCAATTTACCTGTCATGGTATAGCTAGCACACCCATCATCAGCATCAGAAAACACGTGTGTTCTCTTGTAATAAATATTAGCATGGGGTGTGCATATTTCTCTTCTTCAGATGACTGTGGCAGTTTAATCTAATTTTAGTTTGAAGATTCATTCATCTCTGGTTCTGCATCAGAGACTAAAATTACTTTATTTGATTAACTGTAAGGACTGGGAAGAAGTCTTCCATATATCTTAATCTTCAATTCTAATGCATTCATTAGAAAGAAACAATTCCATAACCTCAAGTAAATTGTCTCATATTGGAATGGTCAAAACAAAAATGTTAATATCTAAATAGAATTTAGTGTGTTACATAAGCATATGCAATAATCTAAAATTAAAACTAATCACTTTATATCAGAAGAAGTGATAAAAGCCAAAGTTCTCCCTCATTGTTCCCCAGTGAAGCATGAATAATTCGTGATTCAGGTAAGCTTTCCATCTCCCCAGCGTCTTCCACAAGATTTTACCAATTTCATTATTCAAATTGTATCTCTTTAGGGCACTTTAGCCAGGCTAGAACTGAAATGATACCAGACGTCAGACCCTGTGATATTATTTGTAGATCTGTCCCTCATGCAAAGCAGAGTATGACCAGGCCTTATGGAACAAGGCAAGATCCCAGCACCTGACCCTTCAGCTTCAAAGCGTTCCACTCTTCCTGAATCTGACCTGGTTCCTCTCCATATTCTCTAACACTTCCATTGATTCAAATCTTTTATCATTCAGAAGTATCTGGTTTCATCTATTCTGTCCAGAAAGCTACCTACAGTGGAAAACTAAAATTATCCTCTTTGATAGCTAAAAACTCTTCTTTTAATATCACTTTCTACTTCACAATAAATGCCCCATCAGTAGTGTCACCAGTTTCATCCATCATACATATTCCATTCAGCAAACATTTATTGAGATCCTACTGTGGGTGACATACTAAAGACAGGAAAAGACTCAAGCTCTGCCTCCCAGCAGGTGACAGATGAAGTGGGCCAAATATTAAAATACCAGTGGGTAAGAGGTACCATCCCACACAGACAGAAGATGTGCAGAAGGTTTCCCAGAAAAGGAGTACTTTCACTTGTTCTTCAAGGATGAATAAAAGTATTGAGGTGATTGCAGAGGAGGGAAAATGAGGAAAAGAACTCTAGGAGGAGGGGATGGACATTTCCAAAGGTAGAGAGTTGTACAAAAAAGCAAAAACATTTTAGGGCAGGAATTACAAACTTCAGTGCCTCTGGGCACCAAGCAGTCAGTGTGGATGAGAAAATCAGACTGAGTGCAGGGCAGTAGGAACTGTTGGGCACCAAGCTGACTGAAGCATGCAGGCCACGTGGAAGGCACCGGCCTGTAGTGGCCACGTGGAAGGCACCGGCCTGTAGTGGCCACGTGGAAGACACTGGCCTGTAGTAGCCACATGGAATGCAGGCCCAGAGAGGGCATATCTTCCTGACTTCTCACAAGAAGCCAGAAACATGGATTTTCATGTGGTATCTTGACATTTTCATTATTAGCAACTAATATTTTTTTTTAGATTACCACTCTGTAGACCATGTAAAACATGTCTTCTGTGTTAGGCTGAATAATGGCCCTGGTAGATATCCAGCAACTATATTGGAACCTGTGAATATGTTACCTTATATGGCAAAAGGGGCTTTGCAGGTGTGATTAAAATTAAGGATCTTGAGATGGGGAGATTATCCTGGATTATCTGAGTGGGCCCTAAACTTCATCAGAAGTGTCATTGTACGGGGAAGGCAGAGGGAAATTTGTCTACAGAAGAGAAGGAGATGGAACGTGGAAGTCAGAGTTTAGAATGATGTGAGAAGGAATACAGGCAATTCCTGGAAGCTAGAACAGGCAAGAACATGGGTTTTCCCCTGAGCTCTAGAAAGAACCAGCCCTTCTAATACCTCAGTTTTAGCTGAGTAAAACTGATTTTGGACTTATTGCCTCCAGAACCTTAAAAATAAATCATTTTGTTTTAAGCTACCAAGTTTATGGTAATTTGTTACAGCAGCCACAGGAAACTGATATATCTTCTAACCTGATTCAGTCCTTGAAGTGTCTGTTGGCAACCTTTGCTTTAAAGCCACAGATAGAGTTGTGTGTGTTTGTGTGCCTAGGTGGGAAAATGGCTGGAATTATACTAGAGAGGAGAGCCTGGGCTAGGCTCCTGGTGATATTTCTGTTACCCTATCTTGAAAAACATTTTTTTAAATATGCCATTCTCCCCTCTTAGACTGTGAGTACCTGGAGACAGGGAATATGTTTTATTCTCTTTGTGTCTGCATTGTATAGCCGAATGCTTGGAACATGTTCTTTTCTTAAAAAATGAATGAAGTACAAGGTAGAAAGAGAGGCTGGGTCCAAATCACCAAGAGTTTGTTATTGCAATGTCAAGGAATTTGAATTTTATACTGAAGAAGATGGGAAACTAATGAAACATTTTTAGTATAAGAGGGACATGAGCAGTTTTGCTTCTTAGAAACTGACAATAACAGAGAATACGTTAGAACAGCACAACTAAAACCAGTAAAGTGGTTGGTAAGATGTGGCAGTAATAGGTAACCCTATAAACCAGGACCAAGTCAGTGGCAGTGAGGACATAAAGAAGAAGACTCATCAGATATTGGGATTTTAATTGACAAGACTTAGAGACTGATCCATTTTGGGAGAGAGGGTAAAGGAGAAGTGTTGGATGATTCAAATTGATGATAGCCAAAGTAAAGTGAAAAAAGGAAAGTATGGGAAAGAAGATGAGTTCAGATTTTGATGGGTTGAATTTGTAGATCCTGTAGGACACCAAAACAGAGATGTTCAGTTGATTACATTTTCTTGAGTTTAGTAGGGAAGTTTTGGGTGGAGATAGAGATTTCATCAACCATCACTGCAGTTGAAACCATGAGTTCTAATGATGTTACACAGAGAATGTGCATAGAAGGAGAAGAGGAGAGGAGGGGACATAGGGGTGAGAAGGGAAGGAAAAGAAAGGAAGGAGAAGGGAAGAGAAGTGGTGAAGCAAGGACTAGAGGTATTTAAGAGGAAAATAAAGAAGAGAAGCTCTAAAGTAAACATGGAACAAATAATCAGAGAGAAAGGAGGAAAAATCAAGAAAAGGGTATATCACAGAAACCAGAGAGACTATAAACATCAAAAGCAGGGGCATGAATTATCAGTGTCAAACACTGGAAAATAATTGAGATAAAAAGATTAAAATTTGTCCAACAAATTTGGCACTTACAAGGGTATAAGTGCTCTTAACAAGACAAGTTTCAGTGGCAGGGCAAGGGGGAGGGTGGTGTAAATTAGATTGCAATTGTCTGAGGAAGGTAGGAGTATAAAAACAATGAGCAGGGGTGGAGGGATTAGCTCCAGACATAGATTGTAATAGAACTGGAAGGTATCTTGGGGGAAATTAAAGGCATTTCTGCCTGATTAATTCTATTTTGTCTGTGAAGTGGTAGTAATGGTGGGTTAGAAGACATGAGGAGAGTAATGAAGGCTTGGAATAGCCACCAAAGTGATGGAGAAAAAGAGCTGACTAGGAGAAATAGGGTGAGTCTCAGGCAGCATGGAAGAAGGGTACATTGGAGTCTGTGGATCTGTGGAGCTTCTATATCAACCCATTTGTGTGACTTTTCTCCCTAGCTGGTATGGTGAGAAGAAGAAACCAAAGGAGTTGAGTGTATTTGTGTCATAGATTTCTGCCAGAAGGAAGGAAATGAAGCCAGGACAAGGCTGATGGCCTGAGGGATGAGGGTGGGATTAAGGGACAGAGTGCTAGGGAGTAAGGCAGTAAGAGAATCAAAATGCTAGAATGTCCTAGCCATATACTAATATGTAGGAGTCTAATATTTCAGAGTTGGAACCAATCTGGTTCAAGTAACAGCCTTGAAGTAGGTGACTAAATGGGAGTAGGCAGAATTCCTTAGAGCCAAAAAGGGTAGGAATCCTAAGACAAGTGAGATGCTAGAAAAATATGTGTAGATACTGTGATCACCCAGAAGGACTTTAGGTGGAGAAGAATGCAGCAACTCAATGAATGTTTAAAAAGCTCCACTTTGTATCAGGTACTGTATTAAGTGATGAGTCAGACCCAGAATGAACTAAAGGAGCACACAATGTTGTTCAGAGTGAAACTGGCAAATGAACATATCCCGTTTAGTTTATGTCAGACAGTAACCGACATGAAATACCCAACTACAGTTGGCATACACAGGAGAAAGTACAGTCAACAACTTGGCAAGTTCAGAGAAGATTTCACCGAGGAGATAATGGGTGCCAGAGTTGCTAGGGGGAGTGTATTAGGAAGTAGTTAGGTGACAGTAATGAAGGGGACTTAAGGGCAGCCAGTCCCTATGACATGCAAATGAGAGCTGTAAGTACCAAAAGTGCACAAGAGAAAAATGACATCCCCTCTCCAACATTTCTGACTGCCCTAAATCTAGGATCTCCCCACCTAATCCATTCAGCACACCATCATCACACCTACCAGCCTTAAACATGACATTCAACACACCAATTTCCTTACCAAATCCTTCCATTTTTTTCCCAGTTCCTTCACCATTAAAATCAAGAGCCTTAACTCTTACAGCACAGAGAATAAATGCTGTGAAAACTATTTGTTTTACTTGCCCCACATTCCTTGTTCAACAGTATTTCTCACCACTTGTCTATCATGTACTCCTACACTATGTCATCTGCTTCTCTTCTCCCTGACTTATAAACACTCACATATATTCCCACATCTTCTCCATCTGAAGTATTTCTCCCAAATTTCCCTTCCAAATGAGGTTGTCCTTCACAGCCTGGCTGAAGTTCCACGGCTCCCATTGAGCCTTTCCTTGGCTATCGCTGAGTCACTTGACTGCAAACTGTAGTCCTTAGAAACTGTGCTATCTCCTGGTATTCTCTAAGGGTTCACATGTTTCTGGACTTGTCTTCTCAAATAAGGTCCCTAAGGACAGAGACATTGTTTTATACCCTTAGATTCTCACAGTGGTTTGTAGGGCATTGAGCACGCGGTACATGTTTGGAAGGCAAATCAACATGGTACAAAGTCCCTGAGTGAGGGGATCTCATTTTTTAATTTGAGATTTGCTCCTCAGGCTGAATTTTCTTTATTTGTGAATTGAGGAGCCTGGACCCATGATAACTCAGATCCTTTTCACCTCCTGCAATCTAATTCTAGCAGATACTAATTATTTTACTTAGTTGCACAGAAGCTGTGATAGTGCATATCATGCACATAATATTGCTTTGATTCTCAGATTCTATCATGTAGCATATACTATATTTGATAGACTAAAAACTAAACATTCAATGTTCATTTTAATTGTAAGAGTTAAGCTCAAAGAAAGGTCTGATGTAGGTATGCAATAAATATTTACTAAATTCACTTATTCACTAAGCAAATATTTACTGAGCATCTATTATGTGTCAGAAACTGTTCTAGGCTCTGTAGGACATAGTACTAAACAAGATAGACAAGGTCTTTGCTCTCTTGGAGGTTATATTCTAGTGGAAACAGACAGATAGTAATAAATATACAATATAATCTCAGGTGAGTTTTTTTGTTCTTGTTTTTTGGCATTGGCTGGTACAGAGATTTGAACCCTAGACCTTGGTATTATAAAACTGCACCCTAACCAACTGAGCTAACCGGCCAGCCCAATGTCAGATGTTAGTAAGTGCTATAAAGAAAAATAAAGCGTGGAAAAGAGAGAGTCATTGAGGTAGTTTTAGATAAAGTAGCATCTTAATTTCAGTTTATACAGTCAAGGTATGGATATTCTTATAGACATGGACATAGATGAGTATACTCATAGATGTAAATATATATATATATATATATGTATAGATATACAGGTAAATATCGATATAAGCATTCCAGATGTAGCACTAATTAAATGTCATGTATTGAGCTAAGGTGTATAATAG
Organism: Cynocephalus volans; assembly: GCF_027409185.1. NCBI lineage: Eukaryota > Metazoa > Chordata > Mammalia > Dermoptera > Cynocephalidae > Cynocephalus > Cynocephalus volans. Next base: position 94,754,954 of record NC_084461.1, on the reverse strand, counting down.
TCAATAGTTTATCCAATCTTCCCAACAATTCTTTGATATGGGTATTACTCTATTTTACAAATGAAAAAACTCAGATTCAGAGGGTTTAAATAGTTTGCCTAAAGTCACTTTTCTATGTTGTGTCAGTACTTAAAACCACACTGTATTTGCCTGCCATCTGCATGAGCAAATATATTATGTTGATTTTCTTGGACAAAAATATTCTAAATTAGAATAAGAAGGTAAGCATAAGAAGGTAAGCCATCATGTATTCCGACTACCAGAAAGAAAGTGTATTTTCATTTTAAATATGTCTTAAAATATCAGAGGCCCTTTAGGTATTGAAGAATTGTGGGAGAATATTATACAGCCATAAAAACCAATAAAACAGCTAACTACAATGAGATTTCCAAGATATTATATGAAAAAGCAAGGTGTAAATCTGTTACATGTCATGCTGTCATTTGTGTGTAAAAATGGATGGATTTTTATATGGTTGCATACGCATAGGATAGCTCTAGAAGTATGCAAAAAATATTGGTAATAGTGATTGCTATAGAGATGAGTAGGAGGGACACTTACTTTTTACATTTATACTTTTCATAACTCTTGAAACTTTACTCATGTGCATGAATTGTTTATTTAAAAATAAATTTTAAATTGAAAATCTTTTAAATGGAATAATTAGTCAATAGGGCACCCAAATTGTTGATAGAATAACCTTGTACAAACAGACCCTTTTCTTAATAAGGCATATAAATTTTCCATGAGAGCTTTCATTAATGTGTGGCCACACTGAAAATTGATGTTACAATAAGCTTGACTTACTTCATAATTGTTGAACTGTGATCCTCTTATGAACAAAGAATAAATGGAGAATTGGATGATACCTGGGGAATAGAAAATAAGCACACAAACAATATAAGTGGTATAGTTATAAACAGTAATTCTCCAGCAGATATCTAAAGAATAATAGGGTTCCAAAAGTTGCTTATAAACATAACAATAAAAATATTGGATTATATTTTCAACCTTTCCTGCTATATAATGTTTTCTTTTCAAACTTTCAAATCTCCACTGAGAGCCTATGAAGTAACATATTATTTATGAGAAAGTGGTGGGAAATAAATGACAAAATATCAGAAATCTCTTTTTATGAAGTTATAAGAATGCCAAATGCCAGTGTTATCCTGTTATTTAGTGTATTTTAAATGTAAAATGTAGTTTATACTAATCATTTGCCTCTTTGAGTCCTAAACTGTAAGTTTTTAGGTGTAATAGGTATGTTGTCCAAAGAAGTTTTACCTAATCCAAATTCATGCCTCTACACTGAAATAGGAGGTAGAGTCCAGGGTACAACCTCAGTGTAAACCATTGGAAATCAGACCTGTTATTAGCCATCCTTTGGTATCACTACTTGCTGTTCAATATAATTGCAGCTGAGAAAGCATTCATCTGGCAATAAAAAGTTTTTTATATATTATATATATATCAGTTTTGTGTAGTTAGTCTGGTCTGTAATTCACTCCTCTTATAATAAGCTTTGGTGAAGATTGTGAGAGTACAGGTAATGAAATCATGACAGGTTGATGCCCTTGGCCATTTTGCAGGCTCGTTTGGCACCAGAAAGAGAAAGCTTCTGGGTCAACACAAAATTGGACACTGTGTTATCTTTAGTTCCTGAGATTATTTAAAAATAAATAACTATGATCTCACATACACTGACCTGGCATCTATAGAAATGTAAACTCTTTACCTTGAAACTCTGCTCACAGTGATGAGGTTGCCATTTAGTTTTCTCCCTTCCTGATGGAGCAGGTGGATCATTGAGATGTCTGCCTACACTGAAGTACACACATTCAGAGCAGAAATTTTTCCAGCATAAAACTAATTTAATTGGGCTGAAATGAGGCTATTTTGACCATACCATCATTAGCATCCCTTTATAACCAAACAATCCAGATACCTTTGAATCCATTGCTGGGTTCTATGAGTAATTAAATGGAGACTGTGATGGCTTGCCCAATTAATGACATACATTTTTTTTTTCCGGGAAGGATTTTATCCATCTCTAATAATTGTTAACCATGTCCTAATATTGAAAAACCAACCACCAACAACAAAAAAACCACATCCTGATATTAAAAAGCACAAACACAAAAACAAAACAAAACACTTGGAATTTGGGTCAAGAAAACTCAATTAACAAATGTGGCTCATTAACAAATGGTTAGAATAAGAGTAAAATAACCTTCATCTGGAATATATAAAAATAATTAGAGAAAATTTTCCATTAGAGTGGTTTCTAAAAAGAGAAGAAACATATTGGAAAAGATTCCCTTTGACCAAACATAAGGATTGAGATGGGAATAACAGAATTATAAAAAGACGTTCTTCTAAAGTTGAAAATATGAAGGGTCCACAATTAGAGAGCTATATTCGTCATTTATCTGGACCATATGTCTGAGACAAGAAAACCTCTGTCTGAAAAAAAAGAATGCTGCAACCATCTAATATCTACAGATGGACCTGCTACCTCAACTATTGTTTATGCAACTAAATCCTTTGACTCCAAGTTTTTTTTTAAAGTCCTGCACAGATGCACCTTAGTGAACAAAGAATTGCTTTTTCTTACAGATTCCAATGTAACATAACAATGTCCAGACATCTTTATACAAAGGTTAGTCCAAGGAAAAACAAAGGTGTACAAAGAAGGGCAAACAGGATTGCTCAAATCACTAGCCAACCTGAGGTGCTCTGTCATCTCTGACTAAATAGATGTCACCTCCCTTTTACTAGAGGTGTAAGACAAGATGATGGGAAGAACATACAAGGGATATTAACAATATTATTTTTTTTCTGTACTGACGAAGGACATTTGCTCTTCTCTGCAATGATGAAGGACATTTACTGACATACATTTGCTCAGAGCGGATAACGACATACTTAGAGATACTAAGCATATGTGCCCCCAAATAGAGAACAATAATAATAGCAATAATAATAGTATTTGATCAGCTCCCCCATGCATGGGAAGGCCTATGTAATTACCAGTGATTAGAATGGGGACTGATTCATGTGGTCTAGACTTAGAGTTGTGAAAACATTAGTATGTGAGATGGCTTAGGAAGCATGATAAGGTTGATAGAGGTGGGAAAATGTGCCTTAACTCAAAGCAACAGTTTAAAAGATTGCATATGGGCAAAAGTTAGCAAGATATATTCAGAAAACAATGATAAGACCAATGATTACTGCTATGGGTTGAATGTCCCCTTCTGCCAAAGCTCATGCTGGAACTTAATCTCCAATATGGTATTTGAAAGGTGAGACCTTTAAGAGGGGATTGGATTGTGAGGACTTTGACCTCATTAATGGATTAAGCCATTCATGAATTAATCCATTCATGAAAAGTTTAATGGGTTATCGGGGAATAAGGAGAGCAAGTGAACACATGAAAATGCTCTTCCTCCAACCACATGACACCCTAGGTCACCTTGGGACTCTGTAGACTTTCACTAAGAAGGCCCTCACCAGACATATACCTCAACTTTGGACTTCCTGGTCTCCCAAACTGTAAGAAAGAAAATTCATTATCTTATAAATCACCCAGTTTCAGGTATTCTGTCGTAATCAACAGAAAAGAGACTAATATTAATTGTCTTACATTGGCTAGAGAAGGGGAGGGGTCAATTTGGAAGAGGAATTGAAACAAAATATAGAACCTGGATTTGTTTCTATTCACATTAAATACCCCCATTAGAAGATCATGAGCAAGGGAAAATACATCATGCATAAGTGCAATGCCTAGCTACATAAAAAGTCTCTGAAATTTTAAATTTGTTACAAAAGCATCTCACTTAATTGAGAAAACTAGAAGTAAGCAAAAATCAGCCTTTGAAAAGCCAGAAAAAAGATCACACAATCTTATAACACCAAGGTCACAGTTCAGATCCCCTTAACTAGCTAGCACCCCCCCAAAAAAGATCAAAAACCATATAATAAGGTCACCAATTCACCATTAGAAAATTCACTGATTCTTACTCAGAGGCTGTTTATTCTTATTTTTAGAGAAAATCCAGTTTCCCTCTCCATTGCAGATTAGAAGCAAGAAATTAAAAAGGATAGTTTCTAGACTTAGGCATGCTGACAGTTGTAATATGTGATAACTGACAGTCTGACAATGAAGAAGGAGGCAGACAAAAGTATTAAAAGCAGCCATAAATTGAAAGATGTAGGTAATTGTTTATTTAAAACTGAGATCAATTATCTCAATAAAAAACTTCATTAAATTATTTTAATGCTTAATGCTCTATTGTCACTCTCTAATAATTTTGCTCCTGTAACAGAAATTTGTATTGTTCAATACTACCCAAAAGAGGATAGCTTAAAATTTTCCCAAAAGACCAACCTTTCTCTGATTTTCTAACCAATTTTAGATGTTACATCCTTTTTCTTAGTTTCCCATTACAATATATGGCTGTACTTACCCTAGACATGTATAATATTTGCTTCAAGAGAGTTGAACGAAGGCTATTGAGCAACTACAACATCTTCCTTGTAAGGTTGTAATCACATCTTCGCAGGGAAATAACACAATTTTAAATAACAGCGTATAAAGGCATATGTAGTATAAGAAAATGTCTTTTTTTAAATCAGGCAGATTTCTTGCCAACACAATCTCTTTCTCATTGATTTCATAGCATGCAAACTGGTCTAAGTGAACATATAAAAATGGAAATTGCCTCAAGGCTGAATACAATCCTGATAGAGCAGTCATACTTTGTTGCTTTCCAGTATTAACCTTTAACCCACAAGAAACTGACAACATGCTACGGTCTAGACTAGAGACTTGCGTTTGTACCTCGGGCTGCCAGATCCATATCCAAACATGGCTGGAGAAACAGATGAGGATGGGGTCAAGGAGTGAGAATCCTGGGTTCCTTTCTGGGGCCAAATGTTGTGCTACCTAAAATTAGTGAGGAATAATAATCATAATCAATATATTTTTGAGTACTTATTATTCCCAGGCACTGTTGTGAGCTTATTCCCTAAATTAACCTATTCAGTTAAAAAAAATTCTTACTATTCCTGTTCTAAATATGAGGCAACTGTGGCTGAGAAGTTAGATAACTTGGCCATGATCACAAACTAGAAAGCAGAATCTAAACTGAAAAGCATGTCCATCACATGGGAACGTTTCAATACCTCAATTGGGACTTCTCTATTTATTAATTACTATACCTTTCAACCAAATACTAAGATTTGTTTTAAGATCTTAGAGCTGACATGATGTAGAACAAACAATGCCCTAATCATCGCTCTCTGCTACTCTGGTTTATGAAAAGGATAAAGAACAACAAAGCAGAATTCCAAAACGTGGCACCAGCAACCTGTGGCTCATTTGCTGATCTTGAGGAATAGGTCAGCAGTTGATTTCATAGTCCTCTCTTCAGTGCTAACAGAGGTCCTCAATATGAACTATTTACATCCTTGAGAAGGCGAGTATAGTCACGTAACTACTCTTGAAATTTGGTTTTTAATCATCCCCACTGTGTTATTTAGTATTCTTTTGTTTGCAAAGAATAGAAACTAACTCAACTAACTTAAGCTAATACAATTTAAAATGTTAAGGGTTTACTACTGGCTTCAAGTGAAGCTAGATTTAGATGCTCAAACAATGTGGTTTGTATATTCTCCACTACCCAGCTTGGCTTTCCTCCATGTTGCCTTTATTTTCAGGCTGATTTCAAGTGATGGCTAAGTGGCTATCAGCAGATCTAGGCTTAGCAATCCCAGAAAACAAAAGAGAGTTTCCCTTTCCCACTGGTCCCAGCAGCAAGTCCTAGACTGATGTTCAGGGCTGTGACTGGCCTGCTTGGGTCACAGGCCTACTGTTGAACTAGTGTCTATAGTTAGGTTATACATTACTCCCAACCAATCATTCATTCAGAGGATGGTTCAGGTTCTGTTAAATCATGAGCCTCAAATGAATCAATGGAGGAGGGTGGCTCCCTAAAGGAGTTACTTTTACCTCAGTGTAGAGAAATGGGTGCTGATATGGATTGAATTGCGTCCCCCAAGTTTTATGTATTAAAAGCTTGATCCCTACTGTGACTGTTAAAAGGGTGGGAAATCGTATTATGGTAATTGAAAAGTGGGGCCTTGAAATTGAAAAGTGGGTGATTAGATTCTGAGGACCATGCTCTAATAAATGGATTAATAACAGTGGCCATTGGTGCGGTTCTGGGGGCTTTAAAAGGAGAGCACATAAGAGTCTCTCTCTGCTCCCCCCTTTCTCACAATGTGATACCCTGCATCACCACCAAAGACCCCACTAGATGTGTTCCCTGGGCTTTGGACTTCCTAGCCTCCGAAACTGTAAGCAATAAATTTTGTTTTCTTTCAAATACCCAGTTCCAGGTAATTTTGTTATAAGCAACAGAAATGGACTAATATAGAAATAAACCACAAATGTTTATTACATCCACTTCAGCATGCCAGATGAATAAGTTGTCATTTTGTCATATACTTTAAGGAAATCTTGGGTTCTCTGTCAAAATGACTTCCCTGTAGTGAACAAATCTATGGTGAGTCAAGCCAAGAATGAGCCAGAAAATATTAACATTAAATTATATCAATGCAGATTGTATAGACACAGCAGCAGCAGCAGCAGCAGCAGCAAAGTTTACAGATTGTGGCAATTAGAGATGATGTGGCTATTTGGGCAAAGGCAACCTTTAGCATGGAGGTAGAGACATTGCTACCAAAGCACTTTGCCACATCACAGTGCACAGATCAAATTTATATGAGTAATGCTTATCGTGAAAGTAACTGCAAGGCCTGCATGCATTAGACATTGTAGTTTGCAAATATACAGGTGGCAGTGCTGTCAGCAATAATATCTTTAAATGCCATGAATGCTGTATGGAGATAAAATATGAAAGAACTTTAATATTCTCCTGAATACACAAGTTATTCTAATTTGATTAAATTTGTCACGCTACATAGGTTTCCATTCATTAAAAATTGTAGTCACCCAGTTCAGACAGTTCCCTACTTATATGTATATAGTGTTAAGAAACTTCACTTGTAAGTCAGCGCTTTCAAAGTTGGAGCCCATTTTCCTATGGAAAATTTATTATAAATAGTGAATGGATTCCAAGACTAGCCCATGAGTATTTGTCAAATAATTTGAATGTGCTTGGTACAGTGCCTAGCACATTGTAAATACTTAATGGATTAGAGCTGTTATTATTTGTTATAATATGATAAACATGAACAGAATAGTCAAAAGGATTTTTTTTAATAAAAAATAAGAATTAAGCTGATGGGCACTTAGAAAAATGACAGACAGGGATACTCAATAAGGTACTATGATGGGCTGGCCAGTTAGCTCAGTTGGTTAGAGCATAGTGCTGATAACACCAAGGTTCAGGATTCAATCCCTGTCCCACCCAGCTGCCATAGAAAATTAAATCCCCAATCCCATTTCAAAGAAGAAGATATTTAATATACTTCAATTTAAAGATTGTTTACTGATACTAACAAGAATTTTAGAAAATTATTTTACTATTTTTCAGCATCGGATATTATTTAAATTAAGTTATCTTTTAAATTTTGGGATTCTGTGTAGTTAGTTGCAAAACTGAATTAAATACTGTGAGTATAGCTAGATCAGATGTGAATAATATTTAATGAATTGCATTTTATTTACAGGAACTTTTCAGAATTTGTCTTTCCACATGCTTACATCCTGATGCAATTCCATTTATAAATTGAGGATACAGTATATTGCTATTACCAAAAAAAAGAACTGTACTAGGGACACAGCCATAATTGAATTTACATCTTAATTATTTACACTATTCTCTTTGCAGCCAAATATTCTATGACTCAGAGCTGTTTTGCAGGCAAAATATCATCCAGGATTATTAATACAGACACTCTTTTGACACAGGTGACAAGTTCTTTTTGGTAACTTTCATAACTTCTCAGTAAACTTAACTTCATTTAAGAATTAATTCCACAGATCTATTATAGAATAATCTGATGCTAATTTCAATGTTTTTTAATTATGTAAATGCTAAAGATATCTAATTGCTCTCATTTAACCGACCACTTTTGTTTTAGTGACAACTTTGGGGAGACTTTCTAAAATCAAATGTCTGTTTAAGAAATAAATAAATGTATAGAATCATGAGTGTCTAAAAAATTCAATGAGTTGGTGTCAATAAACCTACCTCATTAGGGTTTGAGCTGTTGCTTTCCAAGTAACTGCCAAACAATGTGTCAAAGGAGATGGAATAGAGATATCAGGTTGGCTGAACTTTGGTTCATTCTTTCATTCATTTAGCAAGTAGTTATTGAGCATCTAATATGTGTCACGCATTTTTCTAGGTTCTGGAGAGTCAGGAGTAAACAGTACAAAGTCCCAATCCTCCATGAAATTTATATTCTCTTAACAAATACAGACAATAAGTTATTATGTACTTTTATTCTTACAGTGGGAAAAAAAGCAGGGTAAGGTGGGAAGAGGAAGACAGTGATGAAGGAAGCCCTCTCTTAAGAAGTGACACAGGATAGAGGCTTGCATAAAGAAATGAGCCATGCAAAAATCAGAGACAATCAGGAAATGCAAAGGCCCTGAGGAGGAACAAGTTTATTGTGTTCAAAGAACAGCAAGACCATGGTGGCTAGAACATCAGCAGGCACTAGGGAGAATGATAGAAGATGAGGTCAAGGAAGTGGAGAAGGCCACATCCTGTAGGTCATTTGAGCCCTGAAGGTCATTTAAAGGAGTTTGGTTTACATTAGTTGTTATGAGAAGCCATAAGATATTTGGGAATAGGAGAGTGATGTAATATGCAGTTTGGAGAAGAGGCTCTACAGAGGCAGGAAGGAGGCCATCTCTGCAGTCTGGGCAAGGATTGACGTTATTGCAATATTGTAATATTGACTCTTTACTGTCTAATTTCCAAAATGAAAAATAAAAATTGTTTCTGTGCAAGTGGTGTGTTGTGAATAGAAAAACTAGCTATTCAACTGAAGTGGTACGAATACAGCTAGAATAAAATACCTGTTTCTATAATGACTGTAGGGAAACTGCTTATCCAAACTGCCAATTTGCAGAGGTTCTTTGTGGATGGTAAATCAAAGAAGAGTGTGAAAGATCAGAATATTTTGAAACACATTTACCACCTTGTCTCCTATCCCCTCCCCCTGTGGACAGCCTTACTGTCTGGTGCATTATGAATTGGAAAGCAGAAGGTGTACTGCAGGCACTGAACATCTTCTTCCAAAGCACAATGCTGCCATCTGGAGGCTTCCAGAGTCCGGAACTAATGCAAACACACACACACACACACACACACACACACACACACACACACACACACACACACACACACACAACCCACACACACACACACACACACACACGCACACACACCCCCCCACACACACACACACACAACCCGTATCTGCTTAGCATTTCTATATGCAAGGTATTTTATTTGGAAAAAAAATTACAGAGGTTTTAATTTAAAAGAAACAAGAAGTAACCTACCCAGTTTCATTCCCTTGCTTTGCCTGTCCCAATCTACTAAATGGAACCTGTTTGCAGTTGGTTTTGAAAACTTTTTTTCTTTTAGTGGGTTGTAAGTTCATTATAGGTAGAGTGTGTGTGTTTACTTTTTTTTCCTCTATAGCAATTAATGCTAGGCCTGGTCCCTTTTTATATGATAAATCTCCATCTCTTCAATGATTATTGGGCTATTCATATTTTCTATTTATTCAATTTTGACAATTTATATTTTTCTAGGAAAACATCAATTTCTTCTAGATTTTCAAATTCATTGTCATAGAGTTGCATATAATATTCTTCTATACAGTTTTTAGTTTCTTATCTACCTGTGGTTATTTTTAATTTTTAATCCTTAGTATTATATCTTTTTATTTTCCCCATTTATTGTAGGATTTTGATCAGGAGAATGACAAACTTGGACTGTATCTCAGGAATAAAACACTGATGATAATGTGTAGAAGAACTGAAAGAGATAAGATACAGAAACTATAGCGTTTCAAATTAGTGATAACTAGCGTCTAGACCATGGAGAAGCAGGTTTAAAAGATTCTGCAAAATAAAATCAGTAGGAATTTGTGACTACTGATGTGTTTATAAGAGAAAGGAAAAAGGTTAACATGATGCTGCAGTTTTCTGCCAAAGGAGAAATTAAAGGGTTCGCTAGGATCTATGGTCTGTTTCAGCAACTTCCTGTGAGTTGATAATTATTTTAAAATAATGTGTTATTGCCTAGAACTGGGGATTTCCAAATATGTAAAAATTGCTTTTAACCCTAGCCAGGTAGTATGTACAACTATTTTTGCAATTTTTAATTTCATTTTTAATATGTGAAAATAAATAAATAAAATCAGGGGAAAAAATCAATATGAAAATGATGTATCTATAGAAAAGTGAGCAAAGACCTATAACAGGCCTTTCAGCAAGAGAAATACAAAATGGCCAATAAACGTGAAAAATGAAGCTCATTCCTAATTTTAAAAATATAAATTAAAATCAGATGGCATTTTGCCTACAAAAACTTTAAAGATAAACAAAAATTTAAAAGATTGCTAATATTTAGAATTTGTGTGATTATATACTTGGTACATTTTTGGAAGGTATTTTGGAAATATCTATTAAAATTTTAAGTTGTCATTTAATTTAATGCTACCATTCTTTTCAAGAATTTATCTAACAGATACACAAGTGTGCAAAGATGTATGTACACAGATGATCACTGCAACATTGTTTACAATGGAGAATTATTAGAAACATTATAAATGTCCATTAATAAGGGATTTTAAAAAATTAAGATATAGATAAGCAATGAAATATATATAAACAGCATCCAATTAATGCTAACTACCTACTATTTGTTCTACTTTTTATAGGCATTATCTCAGATAATTGTCACAACATCACTATGAGGTAGACATTGTTATTACCTCCCTTTCTCAGATGGAAAAAATAAGTCATAGAAATGAAGCAACTCATCCAGGGTACTTGCTAAATACTGTGAGTCCATGCTTTGCACAGTTGTGCTGGGCGGTAAAATGACCATGCACACTGAATATTGTATAGTAATGTTAATAATCAATGGGAAAATTATGATTTAAAAACTTTGTCCAAACAGTAGGAACACTGTCACGGTTTATTACAAATGTACAGGGAAATGAAAAGAAAGTAGTACAACTAACATTTATTTAATATGCCCCAACTTAAAGCATTAGAAACATTGAGAATTAAAGGATTTTATTTCTTTGTAAAAACACTCATCAGTAGCTTGAACACTCACTCAAACTGTATCTCATATAACTTATGCTAGGGAGTGAGCATCTTCTCTATACCTTGGCAAATCGTAGTACTCCTTTTTGGGTGTGGATCATCTTCTGATATATTATTCTTTGTGTTTTCAACGTTGTGAAATATCTCTGAGAGTTCCTGTGATGTGAAGGTTTTGCTGGTGCCACTTCCTCTGGACATCTTCATCTCTTTTTATCACAACCACTCTCCTCACCTATGTCAGTAAATGTGCCTTCACTAAGTTCCCCTGGATGCTTACCTTACAGTTACTCAAATGGCAGCAGCATCAACATTTCATTTGTAGTCATTTCTTTTACAAATTCTATTCAAATCTCACTTCCAGCATTATCAGTTTTTGTTTCTTTGCCGCACTTTCATCTTTGTTGGTCAATTCTCTCTTTTTGATTATCCATTTTTGTAAAATTTCACATCAGTTTCTCAATGAGATACAAGAAGGCAACACAAACTATGTTGCTTTGCTGTCTGTGTAAACTAACAATGTGCAGTGACCAATCAGCAATAGACTTCAAAAGAAGTGATGCGTTGGTCACTGATCATAACTGTATTTGTTATTTATGTAGTAATTTGTGGCCTGAACAGCTAGCAGCAACATTTGTTCTTTATGCAGTTACTCACAGTTAATATACTATGGTCACTGAAATCTGAACTGTGCTGTTTGGAGACCAGTGTTACTTAACTAAACTAAACCATGGCAACTGAAATTTGTACAAAACAGAACTGTGCAAAGAAAAGAATGCCTGTAGCAGTTTAGCCAGGACTCAAACTCAAGCCAACTGACACCAAAGTGCTTTCTCTTTACCACTAGGCAATACTGCCTCTTAGAGTAGATACTATAGATATATTAAAACTTGGGGTCCAGGATTTGATCCCTGTACTGTCCAGCTGCCAAAAAAAAAAAAAAAAAAGGAAATATGTCATTATAGTGGAAAATAAATAAATTGATAAAATATTATATGACCTGATATTTATAAAAATAAATTATTGCAAAAATAGTGATTTGTGTTTGTATTCACCTAGAAAAAAATCTGTAGAAATATTCACCAAATTTTTGACAGCAGTGATTATCTCCAGGTTGGGGTGCAAATTCTGAGACCTTTATCTTTTACATCATATATAATAATACAAATAAGAACAAGGCCTGGGACACTGAGAAATCTCCCTCATAAGTCCTTTCAAATCTCCACAATTTTCATTGTCTTCTTGTCTTTGGCCTCTCTCCTTTCTAATATGCCCAGATATCATTCAACTTTGTTAAACAAAACAAAATAAAATAAAATAAAAACACTCACCCTGTTGATTCCTCCAATTCTCATTCTTTTTCCCCCTCTTTTTAAAAGTCATCCAAGATCTCAAATGAATGTCTTTTTTCTTCTGATTCTACTTCCTTTGTACCCACTTCTTCCTAACACATTGCAATCTCCCTTCCAAAACAATGTCTATGCTGAAATTGTTCTCTCAAAGGTCAGCATGGGTATAAAAACAATCTTCTTCCCACTCCCACCCCCTCCAGACCTGGTAGAGATACAGTATGAGCAGCTCTCAGGAACAAACACTGAGCTCATTGTGTTGTGTTCTGGTGGGTCATTCTGCTGAGTCCCAGCCTCTGAGTAGGGGCTGTAGGTCACTCAGGAAGGAGGGGGTCCTTCATCTCTAGACATGGAACTTGGAATGGAGCATAGAGGGTGAGGTGGTGTATAGAAGGAGGAACTCCTATCTCTACTTAAGACCTCCGTTTTCTCCCATAGGATCTGGATGTTTTCACTTGCTGGAGTGTGCCCTGATGAGGGGGAACAAGATGGCAGGCTTCCCAGCTCTACCTCCTCCTCCACAATCACTGCAGGAAGGGATGGGATTTTACGAAAGGAATCATCAGTATTTCCTTACAAAGTGATGTCTTTATTACCAGATTCAATACATTGTTCTCCTCCTCTCTTCTCTCTCAACTTGTATTACCAGGAGGTTAGCAGAATTACCCTGGAGGGATTCCCAGATTCCAAGCAGGTGAAAGGCTGACTCTTCTCCCCTACTGATGGAAGGAAGAATAAAGGAAAGGCCTGTTATAAGGAAATCCCTTTCCTCTGGCTCCAGAGGTTCTTCTCTCTCATCCAGTCACCCAGAGCGGCAGCCCAAAGAAGATCTACTCCATAGGGATGTGGCCGGCAGAAAGGGAGAGGAGAAGCACTAGTAGCCATTAGTCACCGGGTCTCCTCTCATCCATCCCAGGGATTGAAAAAGGGTGGGAGTGAAGCCCTGGTGGTTATGCATGAAGGAAGAAGACAGATTCAGAGACAGGGCCACAGGTCCCTAGCAGGGGTTCAGATTGTTGCAGAGGCCTTCTACCACAGAGACAGGAATTCTGGCAGATCTAGTGGGGGGCAGAGTCCCCCAGTGCTATTCAAAAGCCCAATGACTCCTGGCCCAAAGCAGTAACTCCCATGCTGCTCTACACTCACCCTTCCCTGCAGTGGGTACAGCCCACCATCCAGAACCAGGAATGCTGCCATAGCCAGGACCCTGTGAATGGGTGTGGGACAGCTCTTAAAGAGAAACAAGGATCCCTAGAAACTATGGAATTCTGATGGGGGAAGAAAGAGCTTTTAGGGAATGGCATTTCCGCCCAGCTCTTTTCATACCTGGCTTGTTTTTCTCAGGCCTCAGCTTATGGGTCACTTCCCTGCTCACCCAGAAAAGATTCCCTTCCCCTTCAAATCTTCCAGAATCCTGTTTATTACAGTCTTTGGGTTCTGATCCCAAATTACCTTGTGTATTTATTTCTTTTATTTGTTTATTGCCTCTCTTCCAAGTGATACATAAGTTCCATGAGAACAAAGATTTTATCTGCCTTGTTCTCTGCTGTCATAATTTGGTTTACAACAAAACAGATGAAGAGTTGGTTATTTGATAGGTAAGCCCAGGCCCAGGAAGCACTGGGGGGGAGGGAGCAGGGAAGGGAAGGAAGGAAAGCAAATAAAGAGAGTGCTGATAAGCAGGTTATTCTGGGAGCAAACTGGGTCTCAGTCCTCCTAGAGACCCTCTCAGGAACTACGGAAGACATCTCAAAACTGTTCTAATGGGGGATGAGGAAGCTGGGGTATTTATCCAACATCTCCTGTACCTCACTGATTGAAGATCCCTTCAGAGACGTTAATGTATCTCTGAGCACATACTCAGGCCTAGAGGGCACCCTCAGAAGAGAGGCTTAGGAGCCACTGGCATGAGTAAGGACTACATGTGGGCAAGCTCCAGAGAAGGATGAATGGATATGAGCTGGGCAAGAATAGCATCGGCCATACCTGTTGCGGCCTCTGTTCCCAGATCAGGCTCTGGAACATGCTACATGCTCTATAAACAACTGGAAATAAATGCAGGATTGGTGAATGAATAAAAGAAGGGCTGAATGGAATTCTACTAATTATATTACCAAAGAGGATTTTTTTTTCCCCTTGATATTGGCCTTAATTTTGCCCTAAGATTTTTACATCCTCCCTTTGCCAGGCTGGAAGAAGTTCATCCTATTTTTCCTGCCACATGCTCCCCTAATCTTCCTCTTTGCTTCCTCAGCTACTGCTTCATACTCCTGCTTCCTCAGAGAGGGGCATTTCCTTGTGCTTACCATCCTCAGAAAAAAGCACTTTCACAACGACTTCATCCCTACTCACTTTTCAGTGAGAAAAACATCACTAGATTTCTTGGAAATAAATATTACTTATCGATCCAATTTTTACTGGTATGTAAGCTATTGCCTATAAATTAGTTGGCCTACTTTTAGAAGTTGCATTAATTCTTTCAGGCCGATTGAGTACCCTTCAGTGCACAAACAGCAATAGAACTTAAATTTACAACATTGCAGATGGGAGCCATTAATCTAGACTAATGCATTCTAGGGACCACTTCTTTTTTTCCTCCTTTTTATATAGTTTTCATTTGGATTATGAACAGGACATCTTGCCCTGAACTAAGAAGTATTATGTCTTTGGGACATTTAAATTCTTGATTAATAATATTAAAAATCTTTTAACCTTAAATGAATATTGCTGATGTGCACATTCTTTGTGTTTTCTCCCCCAGAGCTCTTGGTTCACATAAACTTGGCTTAATTTTATTACATGGCAAATATTCAGTGAGAACGAACTTTTTTTAACCATGAAAACATTAATAACAAACTTGAGGTTACTAAACCCATCTGATTCTATTCCTAATTGTTTTCTATAGAACCTTCTCTCTCAGATATCATAAGAAAAAAATACATATATTTTTTCTGGCTTCATAGTGACTTGCTACAATACTGGAAAATAAATTCAATTTTTCTGGCAGAGGTCATCTAAATAGCACTATTTGAACTTAAAACTATTAAATAAACGTGCTTTTCTTTATGGTTCCAATGATGATTAATTTTATGTGTCAGATTGGCTAGGCGATGATACACTGGTTTTTGGTCAAACACCAGTCTAGATATTGCTGTGAAGGTATTTTTTTATATGTGATTAACATTTAAAACAATAGACATTGAGTAAAACAGAGTAACCTCCATAATCTGACTAGTCTCAGCCAATCAGTTAAAGGCCTTAAGAGAAAAGTCTGGACCCTCAGTGACCACGAGCCCTGAGGTACCTGCATGGAAACAGGTAGGTGCCGCTGCTGGACCTCCAGCCCAATCAAATCCCCATGGCCCAGAGAGGCCCGAACTTTCTGCCCACAGGCACTAAGGCAGCTGTGCCAAATTGGCAGTCCCAGCAGTATCCTAGCCAGACAATAGTGTCAAATGAGTTGACTGTGAAATCCCTTGCCACAACACCAAAGGAAAGATACCAGAAATATGAAAAATCAAGAAGTACACTGAAGGGTAATAACTCTCAAGCACTAGATCCAATAGAACAAGAAGCCGTTGAAATGACTGACAAGGAATTTCAAGCAATAATTCCAAAGAAACTAAATGAGATACAAGAAAACTCAGCTAGACAACATGATGAAATGAGGAAAAATAAACAGGACCTGAAAGAAGAAATGTACAAGGAAATCAATGCCCTGAAAAAGACTGTAGCAGAGCTTGCTGAGCTGACAAATTCATTCAATGAAATAAAAAACACAACAGAGAGTTTAACCAGCAGGCTTGCAGAAGCAGAAGAGAGAACTTCTGACCTTGAAGATGGGCTGTTTGAAATAACACAGGCAGACAAAAAAAAAAAAAAAGAAAGAAAGAAAAAAGATTTAAAAACATTGAAGAAAATCTAAGAGAGATATCGGACAACCTTAAGCGCTCAAATATCTGAGTCATGGGTATTCCAGAAGAGGAGGAAAAAGGAGATTGTATTGAAAACATATTCAACAAAATAGTGGCAGAAAACTTCCCAGGTACAGGAAAAGACACAGATCTTCAGATTCAGGAAGCTCAAAGATACCCAAACGCATTCAACCCAAAAAAGTCTTTTCCAAGACATGAAACGGTCAAGTTGGCAAAACTCAAAGACAAAGAGAGAATCTTAAAAGATGCAAGAGGGAAGAGTCAAGTCACCTATAAGGCAGCCCCAATCAGACTAACATCAGACTTTTCATCACAAACCCTAAAAGCCAGAAAGGAATGGGATGATATAATCAAAATACTAAAAGACAGAGATTGCCACCCAAGAATACTTTATCCCGCAAGGCTATCCTTCCAAAATGAAGGGCAAATAGTATATTTCTCAGACACACAAAAACTGCAGGAGTTCACTACTACACAACCGCCCTTATGAGAAATTCTCAAGGGAGTACTGGGTTTGGTAACTGAAAAATAACTACCACTTCCATAAAAACTCAAGAAAAATCAAAACCCACTAGTAAAATAAAAATGCCAACAATGAAGAGAAAAAGTCTGAGATTCCTCAGTAAAGAAGGAACTTATGCCTCCAGACTGCCTACAAGAATTCAGCATCAACTCGTCCCTCGGCCTCCAACCTGCCTGCCTGCCTGCCTTGCAAAGTTCAGACTTGCCAGCCTCCAAAATGGTGTAAGCCATTTCCCTAAAATAAACATATCTACACACACATGCACATATAAATCCTATTGGTTCTGTTTCTCTGGAGAATCCTAACTAATACAGTTCCTATATTTCAAAGGAAGAAAATCTTCAGAGAAAAGTCCTATGTGAATTTTTGTATGTTTAGAAGAATTCTTTCCTTGCTTTTTCTCCATCCTTCCAGATACCATGTTGGGTATTAAAGACGCAAAGAAGAAAGATCATGGACATTGCTCTGATGTTTTGACATGATGAGACCACCACAGAGGTATATGCAAGGGAGGCCAGGAGGCAGGAACTACCCCTGTCTGGAGAAGCTGGGGAGACTCAACAGAAAGTTACGTGGGAGCTGCATCTTGAGATGTTAGTATGAGTTGGCTGACTAGTGAAGGAAGGAGGGGATCTTCTAGACAGGTAGAACATTTGGTCCAAAAACATGGCAACCATCTGTTATATTCATTCCCTCAACAATCAGTTAGCAAGTATATGTTTTGTGCCAGAGATGGATTTTGTTCTTAATTTTGACCCGTGTTTTTACATCCCCCTTCCTCAGGCTGGGGAAGGGCCATCGTATTTATCTTGCTAGTTGGCTGCCTGTCATAATTCTGTTCCCTTCAGAACATTTTATTCCTGGGGATAAAATGGTGGGCAAAAACAAGCAGAAAGGAGATGTTTTGGATTAGCTTTGCCAACTAGTGACAGAAAACCCAAAATAACAGTGGTTTAAGCATGACAGAATTTTATTTTTCTCTCATCTAAATGTCCAGACCAATTATCTAGAGATGTAGGCATCTGGCTTCTTCCATCTCACTGCTTTCTCAGCCTCACCACACAGCAATTGCTTGGTGATCCAAGACAGCTGCTCCAGTTCCAATTCTCTTGTCTGTGTTTCAGCCAATAGGAAGAAGAAAAGGAGGAGAATATGAGCATTCAACTTCTTTTTAAAGACATTCTCTGGAAGTCACATATATCACTTTCACCAATATCTCATTTATATACGACTACAACTAGTTTTCACTCCTGGTAGCCATATCCTCAGCTAAAAATTGAAGAAGGAAGGACAAATATTGAGAAGCAATGGAATGCATTGCAGAAAGAAGAGCATCAGGATGAATATTATGCTGAAGACTACAGCCTAAAGCTGAAAAGTAGAATTGATAAGCAGAAGCTAATTTTTGCTTTAATGTATTTCAAAGTGCTTACTACATAATTACTTTGTCTTAATGATAGCCATTTAGAGCTGGTTGTTTCAAAGAAAAGTGTACTTAAATTTTTCTCCAAATTGGGAAACAAATGTAGTTTATTTTTTTCTGTGTGAGTTAATTGACCAATGGTTATGGTGATTGGTTTTTAAAAGGCAATTTCATGCCCAATAGGTATATCTTCATTTTTTCATGTTTTGAATCCTTCATATGATACATGTGAAAGGAAAACACAAACAATGAAAACACAAAATAAAAGTAAATAACTAGGTTTCTCACTAATAGCAAAAGTCTGAAATGTTTTTAATTGTTGTATTAAACCATGTCTATGTGGTAGTCATGCAGGAGCACAATTCAGACCTCCTTTTCAAAGAAGCTGCTATGAGGAACATTACTGAATGACATCTTTGTATCCTACAGGGTTCCTACAGAGGCCACACACCCTCCAGCTGCTCCCAGCTGATGACTGAGCACATTGGAAGTACCAGAGAGGTAACCTATGGGATTTCCAAGCTAGTCCTCAAAAGGTCTTGTAGCTTCTGTTCTCAGTCTTCTTGAGCCAATACCACGTGAAGAAGCCCACGCAATCACCTTGAGGATAAGAGACTATGTAGAGAGTGTGACTCAGTCAATATCTGTTACCAACCGCCAGACCTGTGAGAACATCTTGAACCATCTAACTCCAGTCAAATCACCAGGTGACTTGTAACCACATGAACAATCCCAGGCAAGACCTGAAGAAGAACTGCCTGGCTGAGCCCAACCCATATTGCTGACCCACAGAATCATGAGCAAATCAAATTGTTGCTATAATAAGCTAATACATTCTGAAGCAATATATTAAGCAGCAGTAGACCTATACTTTAAGTAAAATACACACTTTAAATGAAAGGTACATAGTAGCTGAAGATTTAAAAATATATACAAGGCAAATACTAACAAGGCGAAAGTTCAGCTTTCTATATTAATATCAAACAAAATAGATTTAAAGACAAAAGCCATTATTAGAGTTAAAAAGGGAATATAATTCTAAACTGTATACACCTGATAAAATTTTCTCAAAATTTATAAAGCAGAAAAAAAGAAAAAGATGGAATTACAAGAAGTAAATAAATTCAAAATCAACACAATTGTATTAGTGATTAAAATAAATCAAGCAGACAAAAAATAAGCATAAAGGGGATTTGAATAATGCAGTTAAAAAGGCCAAATTTAATCAACATATAAAGACCCCTATACACTGTGGTGGGCAGAATTCTAAGATCATCCCTAAAACGGCCCCCTGATGTACAAACCCAATATAATCCTCTCCCCTTAAGCATGTGCAGGACCTGCGAATATGAGAGACAGCCACTTCTTTGATTACATTTTGTTATATCAGACTCCATCTTACCAGACTAGAGAGAGATTCTTCTGCTGGCTTTGAAAAAGTAAACTGCCATGTTGGAGAGGACTCCATGGCTAAGAGCAGAGTGGGCTCTACAAGCTGAGAGTAACCCCCGGTCAACACGCTACAAGAAAGTAAGGGCATCAGCTCTGCAACTACAAGGAACTGAATCCTACACCTGAATGAGCTTGGAAGAAGACCTGAGTTGCAGATGCGAACATTGCTGGTAGACACTTTGATTTCAATTTTGTGAGATCCTGAGCAGAAAACACATCCCCAGACTTCTGACTTATAGAAACTGTGAGTTAATAAATGGATGTCATTTTAAGCCTCTAAATTTGTATTTATTTGTTACACAGTAGTAGAAAACTAATACACATTCAACAATTAGAGAAGCATATTCTCAACTACACATGGAATAGTTATAAAAAATGATCACGAACAAGGTCTTAGTGCAAGTTTCAGCAAATTTCAAATAACTGATGTCATACAGGCTATGTTCTCTTATTCCAGTATAATTAACACTACAATCTGTACATCAATTTCAGGTTTTCAGTGCCCCAGTGTAGCCTCAGAGTGCTATATAGGAGCAAAAGCCTGAGATCGAGAAAGAGGCCACCATGAGTGGAAATGTTGGAGGCAAGGACAATCGTGACTCTGGACTTAGCAGTGGGGACTGTGCCAGATAGTTCACAACAGGCAAGGCACTAACTGTTCTGGTCCAGGGGGCAGCAGAGAAGCCACTCTGCAGCAAGACCAGCAATGACTCATAGCACACTTTTCTCCCCACCATCACAGAGTTAAGACAGCCCCACATATACATAACATTTTCTGGAGAGAAGCAGGTGAGAGGGACAAAAGACTAAGCTGTGACCCAGAAGGGAATGAGCACCCCACAAAGACTATTCAAATGGAAACAGATTGATGTACTATAGATTAACAAGTTTAAATTTTGTTTAGTTTCCCTGCTATATAAAATAGATGGCTGTGAGGTACTTTTATCTACACCTGAGAGGAGTATGAGTGAAAATATTTTAGCACACCACATACAATTTTCTTTAAAACTCATTTAAAAGAACAGTTTTAAAAAATCAATTTATGATAAAGCATTTCCTGGTGCTTGCTTGTTAGACCTGTCACTATACCAGAATCTCAAACTCAAATGCTTAAGGACCAGGCAGGTAACATATATGAATGAAGAAAACTAAGTTTAAAAGGTGGAGTATTTGACAAATTGAGGAACACATGGCCCAAATAAAAGCATCGCAATTCTGTGGACTGGCTCTGGCCGATCGGCCACCATTTTGCATCTTCCATAATATGGAAGACACATGCACAGTTGTTATCTCTATTACAGCTTGATCAAATTTTATCATAATTAAATCTTTTTATATCTGTTCCTCCACATTTGAGATCCTCAAAATGATGGAACAATATATTATTCATCTTTGTATCACCAAGACATATTCCCTAGCATACAGTAAGCCTGCAATAAATGTTTGTGGCAGGAACAGTTAATGAATGAATAAATGAACAACAGCCCATAGCAGCAAATCATCCAGATCAACGCATTAACTGAATGACAGCAAGAGTAATCAAATCAGTGACGTGAGTATGAGACATCTCACAAAGGTCTGCCTCTGTGATGTGACATGTAAACAGCTGACAGCTCTCTGCTTAATGACAGTCTGTAACCTGAGATTGTAGAAGCTCAGTGTTTGAAAAAGGCACTAATTTCTTTCATTTTTAATTATGTGACCAGTGATTAGATTATTATTGCTAGAGACAGGCTGATTAAGAAGCCACTGACGAGTCATTTGTCCTCCTCAGAGAGCTGTCACACGCGTACATTTACATAATGACAGCTTCCCAGCTGAGAGCTCTACTGACTGCTCATGTCACTTCTGGTGATAAATGCTGGTCCCTCATTGTTTGGGACCTCAGTAAATTTTTCCAAGCAGGCAATGTTTTAGAAGAAACTTTTATCAAAAAACCTCAGAAATGGAAATGTACCCTAGGGGAATTTGTTAAGGCTTCAATGTCTCTCTCTGTCTCTCCCTCTTTTTTTTTTTTTTTCCTAGAAAAGAAGTTTCTAACAGTGTGTAGGGTGCTGGGAGAAGGGGAGGATTCATCATTTCCACCTTACATGCTTTGTGGAATAGGTTAAAAGAAGGTGGGGAGGTATAGAGGAGACGTCTGTGTGTGTGTGTGTGTGTGTGTGTGTGTGTGTGTGTGTGTGTGTGTGTGTGTGTGTGTGTGTGTGTGTGTCTGGAGTAGGGGTTGAGGAGTGGGGGATGGATAGGAGGTTGTATCCTAAATATTGTTATATGTGAAAAGCAGAGAAACACCTTTTCACTTGATAGATGTTTAAAAACTGGGACAATCCAAGCCTCTAGCCTGCCTTGCTACTTTTTATTTTTTCTTATTTTTTATTTTCAAAAACATTTCAAGTCTCAGTGTGTTTCTTCATTTTTATATAAACAGTTGATTACACTCAGGAAATGAAACATTCAGTGAGATAAGACAAAGAGAAGAAGGAAGAGAGGGAGAGGGAGAGAGGAAGACTGAGAATTCTACCTCTGATGATTTCAGATTAGTGAAGCCTCGGTTATTTCCTAAATGGAATACCATTAATCAAGTCCCCAAGTTGAATCATAAAAAAAGACAAATGGAAAAACTGATCTTCAAATGCAGCCTTCAAAATAGATGAAAAATATAGGAGAAACTAATTCATTCCGATGGATGAAGTGTTCTCAGTTAAAGTCTAATTATGCAAAGTAAGGAAAACTGGTTTACAGTGATGCCAGCTAGGAGTTCTTATGAACTACATAAAGATATTTTACCCATATGTCTGAAATTTTCTGAAATAGGTGAGGTGAAACATTTTTCATGCATTTTATTTAGATTATTAATTTGTTTGGTAAATATATTTTTTCCATGATTATGCTCGGTATGGTGTCTAAATTGCGGGAGTACATCAAGATAAAATAGGTTCCAAGAACACAAGGAGTTCAACATCAGAAAATCTACAAATGCAATTCATTATATTTACAGATTAAAAAGGGAAAAGCATATCAGCACAAATCATTTGTTTTGCTTGTGAACCTGTAATTTGGGCAGGACTTGGTAGAGGTAGTTCATCTTTGCTACACACAGCTTCAGTTGAAGTGGCTCAACTGGGGCTGGCAGATCAACCTCTGAGGTGGCTCAGTTACTTGACCAGGAAGTTGCTACTAGCTATTGTCTAGAAGCCCAGATGTAATTTATAGGGGAGCCTCAGTTCCTCTCCATAGGACTGCATGGGCTTCTTTCCAGCATGGCAGCTGGGTTCCAAGAGCAAATGCTCCAAGGGACCTGGGTAGAAGCTTCTTATGATTTAGCCTTGGAAGTCTCGGAATGTCATGTCCACTGCATTCTATTAATCAGGCAAGTCTCTACACCCAGCCTAAATTCAAGGGAAGGGGACTACCTCGGTTGGTTTGAGGTACCAGCTTTCATAGGAGTTGTATGAGAACACCAGCTGCTTGCACCTGGCGATCTTGAGACTGTGGGAAGGTAATAGCACCTCCTCTGTTAGCAAGCAGTAGTCACTGATCCCATGGGAAGCTGAACCTGGATACAGCCTCTCCACTCCACAAAGGAGGTGAGCCACGTCTCAGTTAGCTTGTTGGCCAAACAACCACAGTGAGCATCACAATGAGTATTTTAGCCAATCCACTCATTGCAATCCAGGTCTATTTGTCTATTCTCATCTATTATGCTGAAAACTTCCTGTACTTCTTCAATATTTCCCACCTTCAGGAATATCTCTATTTGCTCTTTATTCTGTTCTATGTCTCTATTCTCTCCTCTCCGAATTTCTATTATTTGGACTTTGGATTCCCTGGACTATCCTCTAATTTTCTTATATTTTCATTCCTATTTTCCATCTCTTTATATATTTGTTCTGCATACTGGGATTGTTTCAATTTTATATTCCAATATTGTATTTTTTCTCCCTGCTACTGTGTTTTTAATTTCCAAAACTTTTTTTGTTTTTTGTTTCATAGTTGCAACATTTTATCTCTTAGAGGATATTAAAGATAGTTTTGTTTTGTCTGGAGTTTTCTTCTACCTTGATAACTTCTGTTTCCTCAAAACTGCTATTTTTCTGTTAGTTTTTGTCTTTATTTTCTATAATAGCTTCCTTATATACCCAGTAATACTTGGCTGCATGCCCTTGATTAAGAGTGGGGGACTAAAAGGCTAATTACAAGCTTTGGGCATGCAAATTAGGCCTATTAATCTGAGCTTTTCTGTAAGCTTATCTGGATGGACCATTGATGGAGTTTGGTTGTGTCATCCCCTCCAAAACTCATGTGGAAATTTGATCCCCGATGTGGCAGTGTTGGAAACTGATTGAGTCACGAGGGGGTGGGGGGGCGGATCCCTCATGAATGGTTTAATGCTCTCCCTTGGGGGAGAGGGGATTAATGAGTTCTTGCTCTATTAGTTCCCACCAGAGCTGGTTGTTTAAAAGACCATGGCGCACCTCCTTTTTCTCTCTCTTGCTTCCTCTCGCCATGTGATCTGCTTATATCCACCGGCTGCCTGCCGCTTTCCGCCATGAATAGCAGCAGCCTGAAGCCTGTGCCAGATGCAGCTGTCCCAGAATTATAAGCCAAATAAACCTCTGTTCTTTATAAATTACCCAGTCTTATGTATTTCTGCTACAGCAACACAAAATGGACTAATACAACCATATTTGGGGAAAGCCCTGGTGTTGATATCTTGAAGTATTTCCTCCTGGTCTGGTCATATTTTTGAGAGCCTTCTGGTACTCTGACTGAAGGGTGAC
This sequence comes from Cynocephalus volans, assembly GCF_027409185.1. NCBI lineage: Eukaryota > Metazoa > Chordata > Mammalia > Dermoptera > Cynocephalidae > Cynocephalus > Cynocephalus volans. The sequence continues at coordinate 94,730,168 of NC_084461.1, read as the reverse complement.
AGTCTGGCTGTGTTCTGGAAGCCAAGTGAGGGATGAAGGCTGGGGCTCGCTGAATTCAGCATTCAGTTAAGTATTTGTAAATGGTCACTCATGCCCCCCTGTTTTTAGCATGGCACCAGTGTACCCTCCACGGTGAAGGAAATTCCCTTCCCCACCAGCTCCTGTGCTTTCTGATCTACAACTAAGCTGCTAAAACCACCCTAAAATTGCTAAACTACTTTATATTCTATGGTAGTTTAAGATCTACAAAATTTTTATAGTTTATTGGTGTATAAAAGTTTATTAGAAGGCATAGCAACACTTCATGGGTTTGAAAACCAGAACTTGGATGGTTTATTTAATTCTTCTGAGACTCTGTTTGTTCAACTCTGAAATAGAAAAGATGAGTATGCACCTCAGTTTTATTGACAGGATTAAGTGAGTTAAAACACATAAAAGTACTTTGAACACTGCATAGTATCTAGTAAGTACACAATAAGTGTCAGGGATTAGAATCAAAATGTAATTCAACATATTGACATTAAATTTTTTCAAATATAAATCCTTAAGTTAACTTACACATTACATACCATCAAGAATGACCTTCAAAAAAGTTAACACTTGCTCTTTCTTTAGTAGGAAAATTTAGACGTTTATAACAATTTCTTATTTGTACTTACCTTAAACTTCATCAGTTTTGCCAAAACTTAGGAGAAAATAAGACTTTAAATTTTCACCACAATTTTAATGACATAAATTAAAACTATGAAGTAATCATTATGTATATCAATTGAATAAAGAGTATTATTAACAGCAAGCTGAGCCTCATGTGTTAATTTCTTCATTCTTTAAGTGGCACATATTTTAAAAGAATTTCCTCTTTCTTTTGGTAATTAGAACTGATCAAGTTTTTTTTTTTTTTGCCTTTCTACTTTGAAAATAAACTCTGTTTTATGTCTTGTTGCTTAATTAGAAGATAGTACTCTGCCTTGCTGATAAAAATGTTTCACCACTTGAAAACCAGCACTACAGTATCTTTCTATGTTCTGGTTGAAAGTTACCTTTATATAGCATGAAGCAAGAGTGACCTCTGGTGATCAATAAGTTTATCACATACAAGTATGCTCTTAGAATTATTTCATTTGGTTTTAAGGCTTCTATCTATTAAAGACAAAAACTTTTAAGTGTGTACTTTCATATTTTTTGAACTTCAAAAGTTGTTTTTAGGTAAAGTACGTAGATTAAAAAGTAGTAAGGGATGTGCTATGCAATGAAAATCAATAGGAATATTTTAAATTTCAAAAGCACAAAAAACAGCCATTAGATTTACCTTGTGTGATGGGAGACAGGAAATCTACTTTTCATGTTACAAAAGTATATTGATTCTTCTGAAAGTATAGAGATTTTTGTAGAAGATTTCTCCAATAAATTTTTTTAATCCAGCAACAAGCAAAGTATAAAGACAATATTAGCGACTCTGAACTAAGAGAATATATCTGATCTTGTCTACAAACTTTACAAGGCATCAATAAAGAATAACTCAATTTAAGCCAAGATAAATATAAATTCCTGGAGTCAAAAGAGAACTTCCTTTCTGAAAAGGTCAAGGTGTTATGGCAAGACACTGTAACAAACTTCTTTGATGCTATCCGGTTTGGAGATACTAGAATTGTTGACAGGAGTATACTAGAAAAAGACATGGCATATTTATTTGGAGCCCTTTAGCCAACATTTCAAGGCAGGAGCTAGAAGAGACACCAGGCAGCAGAGGTTTTCTTCCCGACCCACCACAACATGAGACAGAGATGGGGGTAATTCCCAGGGACCACTATCTTGTTATTCAATGATAGTGGCAAGTAAAGAGATAAGTGCAAGGATATAGGTGCAGACACACACACACACATGACAAAAAATATGGTACTATTCACCAATGTGGTTCACTCATCCTGAAGAGAAGAGCAAAACCCACTGAAGGTAATATGTTCTAAGAATTGGTTAGGAAATATTGCTGGCTCAACTTAGCTAGTCTCTGGTATGGGGGTTTCAGCAGTGTTGGGAAAATAGAATAATTTAATCAGGCCCCCTCTCCTTAGGTCTGGTTGGGGGTGATGCAGTGCATTCTTTGTAAATAAGTTGTGTGTGGGTGGAGTTAGTGCACATGTGGGGTGCCATGACTTGGCTGGCATCTACTGCCTCAGGCATCTGCTCCTCATGGCCATGCTCTCCAACCTACGGCTCCAAGAACCTTTTACCTAGCTCATAGACCTGTGTGTGAGGGGTCTGGTGACCCAGCCTGGTATGTGAGGGTTCTGGTGATCCAGCCTGGTGTGTGAGGGGTCTGGGGACCCAGCCTGGTGTGTGAAGGGTTTGTGACCCAATCTGTGAATGGGCTTGAGGGGTCTGTGAGCTCCAGGACTCAGCCCTAGCCCAACAATTGGCCCAGTCGGTGCAGGATTATGGGCAAGTTAAAGAGTCCAATAAGCAGAATGATGAAGAAAGACAGCAGAGATGTTTCTCTGAATATAGTTGCCCATCGACACAGCTTTCTCTCTATTCAACTCATGTAGCTGCATAATTGGGCAGAGAATGCAAACCAACACATCTAGTCTTGCAGCTCAAGTTCTAAGTGAAGACTCAAATAGTGACCAGGGAAATAGAAAATGTCAATAAGAAGTCATTTATAGTATTTCTGGGGGCAAAAAATAATCCTGGATAAACTATTCCAATTCGAAGTTGAGAAAAAAAGAGACAATTTTTAATGAAATCTATGCGAAAGTTTAGCAAATGGAAAAAAGAAAGTGAACACTGGCATTCAAAGAACATAACAGCAGAAGAAGTTTACTCAGGCAAATAGAAAAAACATTAGGAAACACTGCTTAATAATGTTAGAGAAAAAAACTGACATAAGAGAACGAAACAAAAATAGAACAGGCAGAGGTAAATATTTCAGAAGGAAGGTAATAGCATTGCAGAACCTCAAATTCATTAGAGTGAAATATACTCTACAGAAAAGTAAACCTATGACATTGAGATATATCTAGGATATCCACACAGTGCAGAGGTAAAGAACAAAAGGATAGACAATTTCAGAACAAAACATACAGAAAGACAACAGAAAGCCAAAATATAAGTAGTTGGTATAAACAGAAGAACAGACCCTATGGAACAAAAACAATTTAAAAAGCTTTCATATAATGAAAATATACATTAGTGAGTCTACAGATTTAAAGGAATCACTGTATTCCAGATAAAAATTAGTGTAACTAGAATAAATTGTTCCACAAATTCATGTATAAATATGGTTAATATCTTATTTGTTTAAGGTAATTATTTAGTTTCCTGATTGCAGAAGTTCAGTATCTCCCTCTTGAAACTTCATCCTCTTATCTATCCATGAAGTCTCGTGGCCATTACAATCCCCAAAAGGTCAGAAGGAGGAGTTTCCACAATCAGCTCATTCTCATCATCAGTGCAACCCAATAGGTTACTGAAAGTCTGTTAGGCAAACAGCACAGTAATAATGTGTCAGGCAAGAATCATCAATGAATGATGGAATTAGGGAACAAAGGATAATGAAAAATAGCACAATCTCAAAACACTCTCCCCCCAAGATATTTCTTTATCAAAAACGGAAAAATAGAAAATTTACATTGGAAAAACTATGCAGACACCACTTTAACCAAGTGATCAAAGTTAACGTCATCACCAGTAATGTATTTTGACATCACGTACTTCCTGTTGTGATGCACTAAAAACAGCACAACTTCATGTGTGAATTTTGGCAAAAATGTATAACTTCAATCTAATCGTGCATTATAAAATACTAGACAAATCCAAATTGAAATACATTCAGAAAAAATAACTGACCTGTAAGAACTCTTGAAAAGTGTCAAAGTCAAGAAAGACACAGGAAGACTGAAGAAATGTCACAAATTATAGGAGATGAAGGAAACAACAACTAAATGCAATGTGCATCCTGGATTTTTTTAAAAAAGAATGCTAGTGAGGAAATTGACAAAATCTTAATAAGGTCATAGTTTATGATATTGTTTCAATGTTAATTTTTTGGTTCTGATAATTATATTATGATTTGTAGAATGCTGTTGACATTAGGGGAAGCTGGGTGAGGGTATAGGAAATTTTCTGTACTATTTTTGCAATTTTTCTATAAGTATAGAATTATTTCTAAATAAAAGGTTTTTTAAAAAAGTTTTTCACATAATTCATTAGTTTGACATAGATTGCTGTTCAGGGCACATTGTCCTTTGAAAGGAAATGGTCCATTCCCTCAGTGCTGACCAGCCAAGTTTGTCCCACCCTTGGGCTCCTTGGAGTAAAGATTTTGTGCTCAGCTCTTTCCATTTTTTGTACATGACACATCCCAGAGTTTCTGTTGGGCCAGAAGCAATGAGGTGGGACCAATTTCTGGTTTTGGCTTCCTTATGATATCAAAACCATGTCTGCCTTCTCAATACACATAGTAAGTCAAAGGGCAAGCAGCATTTTAAATTTTTAATTCTTAAAACATGAAGTGTCTGATTATTTTCCTTTCCCTAAGTTATTCTCCCACTACTTCAGTCACCCTAGATGTAACAGACATGGTTGATCTCCCATCCCATATCCCCTCAATCCACTTGCATCTACTGTAGACAGCTTCCCACCTCAAGTGCTTCTCACTTCTTTGCCTGTGAGGTCTTTATGGCATCAAATGCACCTAGTCCTGACCAGCAGATGTAACCTACAATCTATGATGTTGGCTTCAGAGGCACAAGCAATGGGGGAAGGGAGTAGATGAATAAATCCTCCATCCTCCGTCCCTCCTTTACTAATATTCAGAGGCATTTTCGGTGTGTTCTCTCAGAAGACCTCAGCAGGCCTGAGCCCCAGTTGCCCATCATGGTTACAGGTCTCTTAAAGTACTTTTTATGGACTTTCTAACTCTTGGATCTCACTTTTACCACTTCATCACTTGTGCTTCCTAGGATCATCTCCCAAATAAATTCCCTGCACCCAAACTATGAGGTAGAGCTGCATTTAATGATAGAAATAAATGTCCACAAGGGATTCTGAACTGAAAAATAAAACATATTAGAAAGCAGCATAGTCAGTTCATGTCTAACTAGCATGGATGTGACGTCCTCCCCACAACCAACCATAGACATGGTGCTGAAGCCAGGAGGTGGTTGGTGTGTCTCAACCCCCAAACTCCGGGAAGCACATGGTCATGGAGTATGTATATGAGGGAGAGGAGGAATGTGGAAGGAAGAGGAATATGTAGGTAGAGTAGACTATAGGCCAGATACCAAGGACAGGCATGGGCTGGGGGAGGGTTTCTTTAGTTCCTCCCCTTTACCAACCCCTACCCCTCACATTTCTCCAGACAAGCCCATCGGCTGTTGCAATGCGTTGTGTAGAAACCCTATCCAAGTTTCAGCCAGAGGTGTTGGGTAACATTGGTTAGTACAGAATTTAGCTACAGGCTGGAGCTGATTAGGGTCAGGGCAGGCCTTTATTCTCCCTTTTCACCACCTTTCTATGTCATCAGGCTCCACCCCTATTCCTAATATCCCAACAACCATGGGTTACAATAAAAGAAAACAGCCCTTGTTCCCTGAGTAGTAGACCTAGGCTGGGGTGGGGTGGATGAGATAAATTAGGAGTGGTTGAGCCCAGATTGTTTTATTCCCAGACACAGCACAATTCCTTACTAATCTAGGGTGACATAAGCAAGGGCCTGGGTTTTCTCTCCTCCCCCCTGCTAAATATTTTCAGTCAAGGGAATCGGGCCTAAGAGAATATGAGGAGCTAAAAGGTGACCACTGAAAAATGTAAACACTACAAAAAAGATCACTTTCATAAATAAAAAAAAAGTTAGAAAAAGAAATGGTAAGATATGATTCACATGATCATTATGATGATTAGGCCAAATGCATGCAGAGCACTGCTCAGGTATAACGGTCTGTGCAAGTGTAACAAGAGGGATGCAGGAAGGGGTGAGTACTGTGGGAGTAAGTTTTTATATCTGGAAATGGGAAGATGAAGGAGTGTCCCTAATTGTTTCTATTTTCTTTGTTAAGTAGGGGTGAGGTAATTACTTAGTGTAAAGGAGAAGGTTTGGGGGTATGTGGCTCTGGTAGGGAGAAACAGAGACTGGGGAGAGTTGGAAGTTTGAGGACAGCCTTTTAGAGAAAAGACAGTGAAGACTGTCCAGATAAATCCAGCAGGACTGAGGTCAATGATCATGAGTTTGCAGTGGAGCCAATCTCTGTTGTATGACTTCTGTCATCAATGCTCAGCTACACCGGTGCAGATAGTTGAGTTTATCCAGGGTCAGTGTTTTGCCAGACATGGGACAGAAAGATAGAAGGGAAAAGGCATTTAGAGATGTAGTAAAAGCATTATTGAAATGATGAACCATTTAATTCAAGCTAGAAAAAAGAGAAATGTAGAAAAATGGCCGGCAGAAGGGGAGAAAGTAGAGAGACGATGACTACATTTACTTTTATGCATTTCTGTCATTACTCAGATTTCCTACAGCTTCCTGAATTAATGAATTATTCTGCTTTTAGGAGAGTGAGGCTTTTTTTTTTTTTTAATAGACTTTTTTTTTTTTTTGGTGGCTAGCCATTACAGGGACCGAACCCTGGACCGTGGTGTTAGCACTATATCCTAACCAACTGAGCTAACTGACCAGCCCTAGACTTTATGTTTTAAAAAAGTTTTAGGATCACAGCAAAATTGAGCAGACAGTACAGAGATTTTTCATACAATCCCTGCCCCTCATGCATGAACAGCCTCCCCATTATCAATATTCCCCACCAGAGTGGTATGTTCCTTATAATTGATGAAACTACATAAACACATTACTATCCAAAATCTATAGTTTATGGTAGGGTTTACTCTTGGTGTTGTACATTCTATGGGATTGGACAAATGTATGATATGTATTCACCATTGTAGCATCATTAGATACTATACTAAATATCATAGAATACTTACATTGCCCTGAAAATCCCCTGTGGTCCACCTATTCATCCTTCCTTCCACCCAACCTTTGCCAACCACTGATCTTTTTACTGACTGCATAGTTTTGTCTTTTCCAGAATGTCATATAGTTAGAATCATACACTATGTACCTTTTTCAGATTGGTTTTTTTCACTTAATAGGGATTAAAATTTCCTCCATATCTTTTCACGGCTTGATGTGCTGAATAATATTTCATTGTCTGAATGTAGCAGTTTATTTATTGATTCACCTACTATCGATTCACCTACTAAAGACATCTTGGTTGCTTTCACATTTTGGCAATTACGAATAAAGCTACTATAAATATCTGTGTGCAGGTTTTTGTGTGGACATAAGTTTTGGCCTCCTTTGAGTAAATAAATACCAAGGAGTCTAATTGATGGATTATATGTTTAGTTTTGTAAGAAAACACCAAACTGTCTCCCAAAGTGGCTGTACCACTCTGCATTCCCACCAGGAATGAATGAGAGCTCCTGTTGTTTCACATCCTTGCCAGCATTTGGTGTTGTAAGTGTTCTGGATTTTGGCCATTCTAATAGGTGTGTAGTGGTATCTCATTGTTGTTTTAATTTGCATTTCTCTGATGACATATGATGTTGGGCATCTTTTCATATGCTTATTTGCCATCTGTATATCTTCTTTGGTGAGATTTCTGTTAAGGTTTTTGACCCATTTTTGAATCAGGTTTTTTTGTTCTTATTGCTGAGTTTTAAGAGTTCTTTGTATGTTTTCAATAACAGTCCTTTATCTGTTGTGTCTTCTGCAAATTCTCCCAGTCTGTGGCTTGTCTTATCATTCTCAGAGCAGATATTTTTTTTTTTTTAATTTTAATGAAGTCTAGCTCTCTTTTCCATATATTCTTTCATGGACTGTGCCTTTGGTGTTGCATCTAAAAAGTCCTCACCAAACCCAACGTCTTCTAGATTTTCTCCTCTTATCCTCTAAGAGTTTTATAGTTTTATGTTTTACATTAGGTCCATGATCCATTTTGAGTTATATTTTGTGAAGGGTATAAGGTCTGTGTCTGGATTTATTTTATTTTATTTTTCTTGCATGTGGATATCCAGTTGTTCCAGCACCATTTGTTTAAACGACTATCAAAAGAGCCAACGCAGTCTGTGGCTGCACATGATTATGCTGATTTAACCCTACATTGGAGTCTGGTCACTGTCCTCTGCTGTCATCTAGTGACCATGAGTGGAAATGCAGACCCCAAAACTCCCTGAAAGACTGCAGGAGAATGTTTTGGTTCTTTGTTAGAGTCGGCCGAAAGAGAAATGTAGGAGAGATTTGAAAAGTAGAACTGAAGTGGCAGGCATTGCTTTCTGGAAGTTGCTGTGACTAGAGGCGAAGTGAGAGACTGACAGAGAGGTGCCCTCAGGTTCCAGTTTGCACTCATTCTTTCCAGCTCCACTCCCAGTTCTTCCTGACTGCTAACTATGCTGGCCTACACCAAAGCAACCCCAGGCTACCACCTAATGCTTCACTGTGAACTAAGAGGCAATAGCCAAGAAGAGGGAATGGCTTTCTGTAGACTTTAACACCAGTTCTTCAGAGTTCCATTCTAGTAGCTGAATGTGCCTGGCTTCACTGAAACTCTGACTAGTCCACCTGTGCCAATGCTTTAGAACTGGTTTTTTCATAATTCTCCAACTCCTTTTTTTCAGAACTTTACTGCCCCAGCTCTTCTCCCAACTGTGTACTGTCCAATTCCTATAATAAATCCTTATTCCATGTACTCATAGTTGTTCTGCTTCCCTGAATGAACATCACAGAAACACCCCCTTTGTAATAATCCACGAAAGCAAAATGATTGCCCTGCACACTCCTGTTTCCTTATATAACTCAGTTCCAAATAAAAAGCTCAGAAGGCTATACCTCATTAATGGAATCTAATTCACACTGGCATTAAAGCAAATAAGAAAATTGTGAAATGTATGCCTTTTTAAGTATTTAAGTGTGAATATATTGTGTTTAAGTATTAAAATGTGGAGATAGTGTTTGTGTCAGTCAAGTTTGTGTTCAGAACAGATAACACTCTTAAACCGGGTAATTTGAGGATAGTTTAAGGTGGGAGTAGGGTTTGAGAAAGTAACAAGGGGTCATCTCCTACCCCAGGGCTAGTAACAGTGGAGAGTAGTTATAATCGCTATAACCTGAGGCCTGAGGGGTAAGACAACACAACCAGAGAGAGTGATATGAAGGGGGCACCTTACAGGTGATAGGGCCTTCCACAGAGGGACACAGCTAATCCACTGAAAACTGTCAGGAATAAATATCTTGACCCCTTTCTCTTCCTGCCCTCTAGATCTCCTCTGGTGTCTACTGTGGCTATGCACTCACTCCTACCTCGGAGCCTTTGCCCTATGCTATTGTCTTCAACCCTCAGCATAGTTAATTCCTGACCACCCTTCTGATATCTCATCAACAATTGCTTCCATCTTTAATAATTTGTAAATAATAGTAAAAATAAGTTTCCCTTTCCACCACAAAAAGGCTTTTCTGTACTTGCAGCATAACTTTTAAAATCCACGTTGAAGACATATAAGGCCCTGTGAAATTATTTACAATAGTGACTCCCAATTTTAAAATTCTACCTTGGATTCATTTTTGGTGTTGTGGAAGACTTCCCTTAATTTTTGTTTTTGGTCCTCATTGCTAAGAAGAGCTATTGGAAAGGTCATAGTACTGCAGTTCAGAAGAAAGGAACCGAGCTAAGCAATCAAAAAAATGCCTCCTCTTGAAACAGATATAGCACCAGAAAAAGAAGCTACAGAAAGGCTTAAGAATTGTATAACAAGGGAGTTTAACAAACTATTCACAGTGACAGAGAAGGGATGGGCAGAGAGCTAAAAAATTATTGGGGAGTTGACAGAGTTATGAGAAAGAAGGTACAAGCTGGATTGTCCACAAATTCAAATTACAGAAGTAAGTACAAAACAAGAGAAAGTCTCACAGAATGTGGAGAAAAAGATAAATGAAGTCAAGATAAGAAAAGAGGAGAAAAAGAGAAACCTAGAGATCTAGAGGGCTGGTCCAGGAGAAACAATCTATAATCTGAAACAGAGAACAAAGCAAATGGAGCTGAAACAGTAATTAAGGAAGTAATTGAAGAAAATTTTCCAGAGCTGAAGAACAAACTAGACCTACAAATGGAAAAAATGCACAAGGGGCCTTTAAAATTTGATGAAAAGAAAGCAACACCTAGACATATTCTGGTGACATTTCTAAATTTCAAGGATAAAGAAAAAATTCTACAAGGATCCAGACAAAGCAAGTTACCTATAAAAGGGTAAAAGCAGACTGACCTCAGATTTTTCTCTTGCAACTCTAAATGCCAGAAGACAATGGAACAATATCTACAGAATTTTAAGGGAAAATAATTTTGAACCAAGAATTATATACCCTGCCAAGTTATCATTTCTGTATGAAGGCAACTAGAAGACATTCTCAAATACAGAGGTTAAGAAAGTATGTCAACCAAGAATCTTCCTTGAAAAATTTGCTGAATGATTTACTGCAGCAAATGGAGAACATGAACTAAAGTAACTCAAGAGTAGGGAGGCAACTGTATGAAAGAATTAATGTTAGCCTGGAGTTGCAAACTTGCCAAGAGACACAAACTCTCCAGACCCTGAGAAACCAAAGAAGACATCAATAAAGCTGTGCTGATTCCATCCTGAAAGCACATCAAAATCTAGGAAGACCTTTGTCAGGGTGGAGGGGGGAATCGGTGCCCGCGCCGGCCCCCCGACAACTAGCTAAACTGCTCTCGGCTCAAGGGAACGAGGCCGAAGATTACTCCTTGCCTCCTCCTCCCTGTACAAGAGGGAGCGGGGCGGGAGAGCCCAGGAGATAGGTAAGTGCAGCCACCGGCCCCAACCCGGCTTGCAAAGGAACACTCAGACGCGGTGGGGGTTCTATCAAGCAGTTCCATTTATTCAACCCAAAGCCTACATATTTATGCATAAATGGGCTAAATGGGTGGGGGATTCTGGCGGGGGTCTCCACCTAACAAGCCAATCACCCTATAGGTCATGCGTGCATGCATGGCTCCTGCCTATGCTTATAGTAAAGATCATGAAGTGTCCACGGGCCCGGAAGTCTCTCTGCACCAATGATGTTAAGCCCTGTAAATGGGGTGAGCTTTTACCCGACACCATAGTCACTCCCCCTTTATATCCTCCAGGCGCCATCCTGAGCATGTGTGAAAAACAAAGAAGGGAACAAGCAGTCGCCATTAGGTGTAGCAACCATCTGTGCCAGGAAGGTAGTTGCCACCCAACAGACCCTGAGATAACATCAAGGATGGGAACAGAAACCAGATGGAGCCCTGGTGGGACCTTGCACCTGGCTCTCAACCTCATCTTTAAAAACCTCGCAGTAAACCTGAATCTTTCAAATGGTTTTGGTCTGGCCATTCTCCTTTAGGTTTATGGGGAGATGGTTTTAGTCTGGCCATTTTCCTTCACGTTCACCAGAGAGTTGGGTCAGCCTAACATCTCTCCTCAGGTCACCAGTATTCCTGAATAAAAGCTGACTTCCTATTCCACCAACAAATAAATAAATAAATGAATGAATGAATGAATGAATGAATAAATAAATAAATAAATTAAATTAAATTCTACCTCATCATAGATCAATACGTTTGTAAAATACAAACAAATTAATAGTAAAAAATGAAGTAAAAATAAAAGCAAATAAAATACAAACTAAAATATTTTACTATTAGATTCAACAACATAAAATTATTCTGTTAAATTGCCATTAAACACCAAGGTCAAGGGTGCATATCCTTGTACTGGCCAGCTGCCAAAAAAGAAAAAAAAATTGCCATTAAAAGTTTCCTAGTGCATATCTTCACTTCTTTACTACAAGTGCTTTTCAACCCTGGTGATACACATGAGTGAAACTTGAAAGAATCACTGGGGAAGATTTTTAAAAATAATCCTAGATTCTTACCCCAGATCAAAGAAATAAAAATCTCTGGAAGGTGAGGCCTAGAATATGTATATATATGTTTTTTAATTCCTCCATATGAGTCTAAGTTGAGACTATGGTTAAGAGGCAATTACGCAAACTGATGAGTTAGCTAAACAAGAGAACAGATTGTCTTTTCCCTCTAGTTAGCCATAAAGTCTGGGATGGATGTTTTAAAATATTAAATTAATTTATTCACAAAATCATTACATGGAAAAAACTCTCTTCTCTGGGCTTTTAGATTTAAATACTACAATGCATTTAGAAAACCTGACATTTTGCAAAAATAATTTCTTCAATCCTTTTTTTTTTTTCCTATTTTTTTTTTAATCCTCTGAAGTAATTTATCTTAATATTAAAGGTACTGGGAAATTAATTCTTTAGGAAATCTTGCATCAAGATCTTCCTTCCTTCCTTCCTTTCTTTCTTCCTTCCTTCTTTCTTTCCTTCCTTCCTTCCTTCCTTTCTTGTCTTTTTTTTTCCTTTCCATGTCCTCCAACATATCAGGAGATATTTACGCTTTCTTCCCACTAAAATTATTCTCTTTCTGTTGTGTTTTCTTATTTCTCTATTTTTATACATGCAGTTTTTTTTATTTTGTTTTTAAGATTTCTCACGAAGCTTCTCTATTTTCCCCACTAGTATTCTTATTGCCTTGTAGTTTTAAAGACCCCAGTATAGTTTTAAATAAGTTCTACCATTTTCTTCATTTTAGCTTTAAAGATTCTAAACAGTCTGTGAAGTTTTTAGGGGTTCTGAAAATTATTTAGGAGAATTTAAAAAAGAAGTTATTCTTTCCTTTGCTAACTTTATAGTCTTAAAGACCGTAGTGGGGCTGGTCAGCTCACTTAGTTAGAGCGTGGTGCTGACACCAAGGTCAAGGGTTTGGATCCGCTCCCTGGCCAGCCACCAAAAATACAAGGAAAAAAAAGAAAAAAGAAAAAAGAAATAAAAAACTCTTAGTGAATTTTCCCAAATGAGAGTGTTCAAGTAATTTGATTTTTTTCTTTTACTCCCTGTTTTCTTTCTTGGCACGCTGAGTGTAAAGATAGAAGCTGAAAATTCCACATGAGGCTTTGGGGAATTCTTTAGGAGACTGTTCCTGAATTTACTTCTTTTTCATCTACCTAACAGAGGTCTTCTTCCTGTGCTAAACTAGAAAGAGTTTTTAATGAAGACTTTTCCCTTCTCCTAGTAGCCTACTTGTAAAAGTAAGGGAAAATTTCTTAAACATGAAAATTTTCTGGAGCTCATTTCTTCTTTTTCACCTTTAGCAGTCACTGGCTTCTTGTGAGAAAACTGCTTTAGCAATCTTAAAGGCACTGGGGAATTATTAAGAAAGTTTGGCATGAGGCTGTTGTCTTCCTTTCCCCTTCAAGTGAGCTGTTTTTTCTGTAAGCCTAAAGCCCTGAGAGGGTGTTCTCTGATGGAGAACAACATCATATAATGAGAAATACTGACTGAATACAATCTTGTGGTTGTGAAATTAAGGTGTAAAGATTTTAAGTTTTCTGTCACAACCACCTATTAACTGCATATTTGTAACTGATTTGCTTGGTCTCTCAGCTTCATTTCCTTTATCTGCTACAGAGGGAATCATATTTATTTCCATAGAGTTGTTGGGAGAATTAAATTTTATAATAATGGCTTTTAGGACATGTTACCCCAATATATGCTATCTTGGCATGCTTAATATTTTAAGCTGAAGGAATATGAGGAAACATCAAAAGCAGGATGGCCTCTCTGAACTTCTCCCACCTTTCTTTCTGAAACCTAGGAAGGATTTTCTGACCTTTTTGTGAAGCAGGCCATAAGACCCTCATGTGAGAGATGCTCTTCCTATACCTTGAGGGAAGGAAAATCCTTATCTCTGCAGACACAGGGACACAGAAAGTAATCTGAACAAAGAGACCTTGCTAAGTTTCCCCCTGTTTATTACCATTAGATCATACTCTTTTTTGCACTATCATATTTATCCATGACCTCCATTCTTAACCAAAATTACTATTTAAAAACCCTACTCAGGTTTTACTGTTTCTCTAGGTTTTCATTTCTTCACGAAAGTTCCAATGTCACATAAAATTTGTTTTAAATACATTTCTATGCTTTCTCTTGTTATTCCATCAGTTTTCCTTTTAGACCTAGTTAGGGACCTTAACAGGGTTGAGGAAAATCTTTTCCTCCCCTACAGTTTCTGGGGACCCTCAGTGGGTCTGCTGAGCTACTTCATTTACTCTGAAAACTACAAATGGAATCCTGGGAAAATTGACAAAAGCTGGTGAAGGTGAGAATTCTTACCAAAATCAGCTTTCTCAGATCTCAGTCTATAGTGCCTGGTTGAGAGAGGAAGGTAAAAACGTTTCCTTGTTCCTTTCTTCCCAAATTCATATTAGCAGGAGAAAAACATTTGTTTGTATTGTGACTAACCTAGGATGATTATAAGGAAAGATATTTTCCCCCCTACAATAATATACATAAAAGTGCTAAATATAGAACTTGGCACATAGGGAGGCATTTGAAGGAGAAGCAACCAGGTCTTAACATCTGAGAAAGCTAACCAGGGAGTTGGGCTATATTGACTTATGGGAACAGAGAATATTAAACAAGCCCCACTCTTCGACTATCCTTGACTATGCCTCTAAAAGTCTGGTTATGTACATTTTCTTACCTGGTGGTTTTCAATCCTGGCTATAAAATTGGGAGCTTTAAAATAATATTGAAGGAAAGGGTGCAATGAATTAAGTCAAAATCTTTGGAGGGAGCACGCAAAAATAGATTTTAAAGTTCCCCAGGTGGGTTTAATGTGTAAGTCAGTATTGCGGATCACTGAACTAAGTGATTTTATACTAAAGAAATATATCATAGTAACTTTGAGAACAACTGTCTAACCATTAACAAAAAGACCTGCCACTGACTGGGAGAAAATATTTGCAAATCACAAATAAAATACAGGACTTATATCCAGAATTTACAAAGTACTCTTACAGCTCAAGAATAAACAGGGAAATGCCTTGATTAAAAAGACAATTCACCAATGAAGATATATAAATGGCTAATAAATACACGAAAAGATGCTAACATCATTAGTCATAAGGGAAATGCAAATCAAAACCACAATGAGATACCATTTCATGGCTACTAGAATGGCTATAGTGAATAAAACAGACAACAACAAATTTAATGAGGATGTGGAGAAACAGGAACCCTCAGACATTGTTGGTGGGAATGTAATCCACAAAACTGATACAGTTGATCCTCCATATCCACTGGGGATTGGTTCCAGGACCCCTGAGGATACCAAAATCTGGGATGCTCAAGTCCCTTAGTGAGCCCCTTGTATCCAAAATTCCTCCTGCATTCATGGATTCAACCAGACTGATACAGAGGGCAAACTAGTCAATTTCTCAAAAAGTTAAACCGAAAATTACCACATAGCACAGCAATTCAACTCCTAGGTATCTACCCAAGAGAAATAAAAATGCGTCCACACAAAGACTTGTGATGTTTATAGCTTTATTCATAATAGCTAAAATTTGGAAAAAAACCTAAATGTTTATCAACTGGTGGATGGTTAGGCAAAATGTGGCATATTCATACATTGGAATACTATTTAACAATAAAAAGGAACATACTCCTTACATTTATGACATGCATCAATGTTAAAAACATTATGCTAAGTGAAAAATTTCAGACACAAGAAGCCACATATTATATGAGACGTCCAGAAGAGGCTAGTCTATAGAGGAAGAAGAACTAGTTATTGCCTGGAGCTGGCCAATCTCAAATGAAGGGAAAAAGGAAAGGCATAGATTTAATAAATCGCACTAAGGCTGTTTTTTGGAAAAGTTGCAAAGGAGATGTTTGTGTTTGGATTTCACAATGACCTTTCTGTGCTGTCCCCCAGATTCCCCAAATCTTCTCACCTCTCCCTGTTTTCTTATTCCCTCTACAAGAACCAAGTGCTCCACCCAGCACTGTAAGGCAATGACTTACAATGTTTTCAAATGTTTTTGTTAATATAAAAAGCTGTGTACACTCTTGCTTTGTTTAATAACTAAAATTTTATCATATATTTAAATAAATGTTTCTTATTAAAAGAGGATACAAAATATTAAATATTTAATAAAATAAAATGGGATAATTGATTAAAATTGGAATCAATCTTTCAAGATAGGATTTGATGAAACACATCTAAGCTATTTTTTTGAATAAGCATATCCCATCTGAAGAAGTGATGTTAAATTTTTATCTGAGTTTTTTTCAGTGTATTTCAAATATTTGGTAGCCTTGCAACACATTCCACTTGCATTTGAAGGAACATGTATCTTACTATGCTGTCTATCCTATTCAGAATTCAGAGTGTTCCAACATGGATCAAAGCACCTTATCTATCAGACCAATCTTCATCATTAATAGAAATATATACAAGACCTATGTGCCTTAATTAATCATTGCAAGAGGTTACTTTAAACAAAAAATTTTGATATTTTCTTTTCTTTTCTTTTTTTTTTTGGTTCTTTAGAGGTATTTATACTCCAGAGCCAACTACTGTGGTGAGTTTTGGGATGAGAGATGAGATATGGGATGCCAATCTTATGTACCACTGGCAACTCAGAGATCGATTTTAGGAAAGGGTGCATAGGATGTTGGCATCCCTTAAAACTGTTCATGTAAATGCATGTATTGTTATTTTTTAAACCTTAATTCCATTTTAAACATTATTTATATTTATGGAATAAAAGGATTCATCCTGTTTAAAGAAACTTCAGTATCATCAAGCTGGTGGCAAAAGTATTTTGGAAGGTACTAGAAGCTGTCCATTGCTGTGGAAATTACTCAGTAATGGTTGTCACCTATTGCATACAAATAAGCTTTAACCTGGTTTTAGATTCTTGAGAAAATTCCAAATTTAATAGCTTTATTTCTGAATATACTTCCTATTTCATTTCTGAACTATAAACATTTAGATGTGCTTTTCCAGTCTCTTACAAAACTGATTTTTCTCTTTTCTACTTTATATACAGTCATTTACTTCTGACCTTAAAGACTGTATTCACTGAAGAAGATTTCAGTACATTTTATTGTACATTTTCATCTTAAATATATAAGTGAATATGTTACTCAAGAAATTTTAAATGGGACTAATTTTTCCCCTTATGCCACAGTTCTCATTTCCCCTTCCTGGGGCCTAGTAATAAAAACCTATTATAATATTGTAATAAATTATGATTTAGACAGAGGTTGGCACAGTACAACCTGTGGGCCCAATCTAGCCAAAGGTCTGTTTTTGTATGGCCCATGAGCTGTAAGAACGGGTTTTACATGGTTAGGAAAAAATGTCAAAAGAAAAATAGTATTTTATGATGGGAAAATTACATGAAATTCAAATTTCAGTGTTCATAAATAAAGTTTTATTCTAACACAGCTATGTTCTTTTGTTCACATACGTCTATGGCTGCTTTTCCACTACAATGACAGAATTGAATAGTTGCGACAGAAACTGTACAGGCCAAAATGTTTAAAATATTTACATCTGGTTCTTTACAGAAAATGTTTGCTGACCCCTATATCAAATAACTATTGTATGATTAAGAGTAGAAATGCTTCAAGGCAGAAATAAAACGGTGCATGGACTGATTTTCAGCACTGGTCTTTTTAAAAGCAGAGAAGTCCAGTTTGAAATGGAATTCCTTCTAGTGGTTTCCCACATCATTCAGAATGAAATTCAAAGACATTACCAGAGCTAACCAAGGTCATTCTTGATATTGCCCTTAGCTACCTCTCAGATTTCTACTATACTTCACCCTTAGTCACTCTGCTCCAGCCACACTGCCTCCTTGCTGTTCTGGGCCTCCTACCTCAGGTAGATTGCCCCTGCCCCCATATTACCATATCAGCATAACATGCTCATTCATTGCATTCCTCATTCTGTTCAATTGTTACCTCATAAGGATGCATTCCTGAACTACCTTATCTAAAATAGCTCTAGTTCCCAACACACACAGTCTGTCTTCTAGAATGTAAGGTCCTCGAGAAGCAGGCACTTTGACAGTTTTATTCAGTATTATATCTTAGAAGTGTTTGGTTCAGAATAGATGCTCAAAAGTATAATTTGTTGAATAAATAAATAAATGATCTTCTGAAATAAATATATGTGAGTTACTGCATCAAATAATAATTCATATCTAAAACACTACAAGTTACATTGACAAAACAAATGCATGCATGTATGTACTATCCTGCATGCATGTATGTACTATCCTGCTTTGTTAATGAAAAGATTTAAGGCAGAAAAGTGAGTAACACTTGGGAATTGTGCAGGCGTTTGTGGGTGAAATTGAACTATATTGGCTAGACTACTGTAATAAGCTGTGATATCTGTGGACACAATGAAGCTAGTTTTGAAGGATCAGTGGTGTACTAAAAAGGAGGCAACTGTGAGCTGGCTGGAGCAAAACCAACAGTGATTTTGCACCTGCTGGCTGTGTGTTAGTGGTTCTCACTCATAAGAGCTTTATTAACCATGGAAGAGGCTTGTAAGGCAGGCCTTTTCACAGACAGAAAAATTGTCTAAGTTAATTTGCTTTAACTGTCTCACTTTCTTATGTAACTAAACTAGTGGATTTTATAAATGATAAGATTACCAAATGGAAAAACAATACATGGGTGGTGTTTCGCAAAATGAAATTATGCTTAATTTATTAAAATTCTTTAAAAGAGAAAATGAAAATAAAGGAGAATGAGGGCTGACATTATAGTTTTTCCTAACAATTCACTACGTAAATAAGACAGGGAAGTGGGTGGGATTTCATCCAAAACTGAAAATTGACCTGGAGATAGGAAGCAAATGGAGAAAATAAATGAGAAGCTTGAAGGGTTGATTTCTTAATAATTAGGGTAGAATCAGTCTTACTTAGCATCTTTATAAAGGATCTGGAGGAGGCCTTATCAGAGAATTATTGGGTTTAAATGGACTTTTCTTTTGTATAGCAGGAAGGATTTAAGGTAAGAGACTGCAGGGCCGAGCCCATGGCGCACTCGGGAGAGTGCAGCGCTGGGAGCGCAGCGAGACTGCAGTTATTGATTTGTTAATGAATCCTATCTCTACCTGAGGGATTTTGAATAGCTAACTTTGGACCAATTTAATGCACTTACCATCCAAAAGAGGAAAAGGAACTGAGTTGTGTGTGTGTGTGTGTGTGTGTGTGTGTGTGTGTGTGTGTGTGTGTGTGTGTGTGTGTGAGAGAGAGAGAGAGAGAGAGAGAGATGGGGGTATAGGAGAAGTAATTAAAGGTGGAATCAAAATGGGAAATTTTGAGTTTTCAGTTAAGAAAACTATTGATAGTTTTCTAGGGGTAACTGAAACCTCCCCTAGAAAATTCTGACATCACTACAAATACAATGACAAGAAAAGCCTTTTCCTACCCTTTTTGTTACTAAACCAAGAGGGGGTTAGTCATCCCTGTGTCAAAATGACTAAAGAGTCCCTCATAACAAAGTTTGCAGTGATGAAGATCAGCATTTATTTGAATGGCCAAAGGAGCCCATGGCAGCTAAAGGAGCTTTAAGACCTTGGACTCCCTGATAGCTTAAAATCACAAGCACTTATAGGGCAAAATCATGAGTGGAGGTCCAGGGAGTCATGTGGGAAGCTGATTGGATCAGGATGAACTCAGCACCACTATTTCAACCATCTTGACTGATATTTTCCATGGTGCCTTAGGGTTCAGGGTGTACCTGCTTCAAAGCAGTCTTGTAGTTGCAGGTGGCTTGCAGAAACAACTTCAGACTGGCATTACAGATGTTATCTTAAGCCATAAGGCATTCGTTTAAGGAACAAACACCCTGACCTTCAAGTCAAGTCTTAGCCTAAGGAAATATATGTTTAATCAATTCTACTATTATCTTATTGTTAATCATACTTTACTGCTACTCTGAGGAATCCTACTCATCCAGCTTGGTCAAGCAGATTTTATTTTGCTGTTTGTGCCCTTCCCCCAGCCGAGGCCTACTCTGATGGCAGTCAGGGAAACAGCTAGAGGAAATCAGGTTCTTGTCCTCTGGTTTCATTTTGTGAAAGTGTGGTGTTGATATATCTGGAATATTATGTATTTTTTTCTGATGGTTATTTGTGAAAAATGGGATTGCTGAAGAGCAACTAAACTCATTGGAAGGATATGGGTTGAGAAAGCATGAAAACACTAGGTTGAGAAGAACAGAGAAATGAAAAGTGAAGACATCACAGTGGCTTTTGTCTGAAAGCTTTTGCCAGTCAAGAACTGCTAAGGTTTGCATATTTATTGCTGTTTCCCTGAGTGTAACTCAAGACTTTACTTACCTGGATTCAAATTTCCTTTCCTAAATCATCTCTCATTCTGTAACAGGCTGAACAGAAGTGACTGTTTTGTTAAACTTCTAAATTAAAAAGAATTTTTTTCTTATTTTTGTAAGCTGAACTGCATAGCTTGCAGCTCGACATTAGAATACAATGATTCTTGTTCACATGATTGCTAGAACATAGTGACTTTTGCTGAAACTGTACACAGAATAATTACAGAAGAAATTATTAACCCAGGTGGCCATTCTTTACTAGCTTACTAACTAGATCTTGTTGAGGTTAACAGGAAGTGAATCCGGGAGTTGACTTCATGGAGGATGGTCAACATTAATCAGCTCCCACGCGAGAAATTCTTTGATGTTTATCAGCAATTTTATGATTATGCTTGCAACCCTGCTTAGATCACCATGAATCAGCCCCCCAACCGCCACCCCCCCCCCCCCCCCGCCACCTGTCCTTATAAAACCCTTTGGCAAGTCTGGGAAAAGTGGAGATGATCTTTGAGACATGAGTCCACCATTTCCCCAGGCTGCTGGCTTCCTGATTAAAGGCTACCTTTCCTTACACCAACATTTGTCTCTCAATTATTGGCTATTGAGTGGCGAACAAATGTAACTTTCGGGTTTTAGTAACAATTCCAGTCTCAGACCAGCTACCACACAGCACTGAAAGGCATCTAATTAACAAAGGTTAATTGATGTCATTATCATTATCATCCTTATAACAAGCAGTCTGCTGCTGTATTCTGTGAAGCCTTCCTGAAAGATCTCTTCCCCCTTCCTCCAGAGGATTAACTGATCCTTTCATCTAGCTTTCCAAAGCACCTGTCTTACTTTTCTCCTCAGCACTCCCTTTAATCTGTCTCATTTCATAGTTAGCCTCCCTCTCCCCATCCTGCTCTCCAGGGTTATTAGATCCTAACGGGAGGGAATCTTGTTATATTCAGCTTCAAAATTTCCTATGTATTTCCTTGAGATTTCTACCAGATTTACAGAAAGAGTAAACTAATATTTTTCATATTTTTCTAAGATATAACTGATTTCTTACAAGATTTTGGAAATATTTAGACAAAGGATTTGGGGGAAGGGTGTATATTGTATTTATGAGTTTTTGACACAAGCAAGGTGGGTCATTAATTCCTGCCAAAGGAAAATGATTGTAAAATGCTAAAAATGTGTCATTTTATGCTTTGATACATACCCTTGGCACTTCCTGAAAACATTACTAGAAATTCAGCTTGGAGAAAAGAAACTGAGAGCTGGGAATGAATTCTTGCTGTTTGAAGACAATAGGTCATAAAAGTACAGATTAAAGAGATTGACAGTGTTCAGGACATACTACTGACAAATACATCACATTGGCATTTGAGAAAACAGCAGAAGCAGGAAGATCACTCTCAACTTTCCCATGCCTTGCCCCTTTAAGCAGGTCATAAAATCTAGGAAGGATTTTCTGACCTTTGCCTGAAGAAGGTCATGAAACCCTCATGTGAGAGATGTCTTCCCTGTATCTGGAGGAAAGGAACATCTTCACCTCTGAAGACAAAGGGACACAAAGGAATCTGAACAAACAGTCCTTGCTTAGTTTCCCTTAATTTATTACTATTCAGCATGCCCTTTTATACTCCTGTCATATTTCTCAATGACTGTTTACTCTTCACCAAACCTACTTAAAAAACACTCACGTTGAACTGTTTCTTTGGGTCTTTGTTTCCTGATGATGTCACATAAAACTTAAATAAATTTGTATGCTTTTCTTTTGTTAATCTGTCTTTTGTTATCGGGCCCTCGGCCATAAACCTAGGATGGGTAGGGAAAAAGATATTTTTTCTCCCCTACGAGATGATAAGACTGTTCAAGAAAAATCTATCCTGACACTTGTTTAAATGGTAGGGAAGACTTTATTTAAGACTTTTGCAATAGGTGTAATGCAATAGGGGAAAGGCATCAGGCCCAGCTCTGAATACAGCAAAGACAACCGGGGATTTATAAGCAAAGAGCAGAGTGAAAGGGTCATTGGATGGAAGTTACTAAGCAGAGACATCAAAGGTAGGCAGATTCTTGCTAAAGACAGGCCAAGGTCTTACACCTCAAAGGTAGGGGATGAGAAATTTGTTCAGATATCAAGGGGGTGCAAGGGGATTCTCCTCAAACTGACTTAGCAGGATTCTTGCTGAAACTGGGCTAGACTGGCCAAAGACAGGATGGGGTCAAGGTTGGGGCCTAGTTGGAAAAAGGTCCCAGAGGACTCTGTCTGAAGTTTAGTCAAGGAGCAAGAAGAGAGTCTTTGTCAAGACAATTGCAAAAGTTTTATTGATTGCTTTTCTCAATAATAAGAATAATGAGCATCTTTTGCAAGACACTACCTGTCATCACATCACTTCTTTCTTTTCTTGTATTTCCTTAATTAATGAAAATTAGTTACATAATTTTACTCAGAGTTTTTCTCAAAACCATAATTAGTGGCAGAAAATATTTCAATAACTTAAAAACAGACACATGGTAAGTTTCAAAAAAACTCAAAAATGCTAGATGGAGCAACATGTGAAAATAAAGATAATATTAAAGACTTTAACATTGAAACTTCTTTTAAATAAAAATAGGTAACACCATCAAATTAAAATGATATAGATCACTACATTACAGTGATATACTTTTGTTTTAAGTAAATAAGAATCTTCATTACAAATCTCCCACTTTCTACAAAGAGGAAAAGTTTACTTATAATAACATTTTGTTAATACAAGATGACGTGCATAAACAGAATGATTTTACATGACAGGAACTTAGTCATTTACCTAATGATGACTGTTCCCACCAAAGAAAAGACAGTTATAGATTTCTAAACATTCCACTTATAAAAAACACATCTATATTTCCAGGCTGCTGCTGACCATACCTTTACTTACCTGACTACTGGAGCTCATATGACCTTGCTATAAGCTTTTCTGTGAAGTCTGAAACTCTGAAGATCAAGAACATCCACTGTTTTTGCCCCACATCAAAAACTTGTTCCCTGTAAACTGTCCAAAGAATTTTTACTTCACTTTGCTACCAAATAAAATACCTTCAGTCAGAGACTTCATTTAGAACAACAAGCATGTTTACTATCGTTGTTACTGTTAGCACATTGATACATTTGGGCAGATAAAGGGCATTGGGTGTCTTCTTATAAATCATTTCATTCCTATTGCTTTTTCTGAAAGTTGATGGAGATGAATTAGATTAGAGCCAGTAGGTGAATGGGACTTGTGATGAGGGAGGAGGACAGAGAAGGAAAAGAACAGGCCTCACTGGACTGCCATTCTGAGGTTGTTAGGACAGCTCGAGGATGTGGGGAACAGGCACACTGAGAGATGGAAGAAAATAATGTCAGGAAAAATTGAAAGGGAGGAAAGAGATTACTGGAAGTTCTGTAGAATGCTTGGTGTTGTCTAGCCCAAGGTTCCTAGTTACCTACATCTTTCATTGTCTCAGAGATAAATTATCAATCTGTTAGTTGTAGTAAACAGAGAGCAATATAAATAATTCTCTATCAAAATGCAAATGAATTTTTGCTAGTGAGGAGGCAATTGATTATTGCCCTGTGGATAGTGGCCAGTTTTGCAACTATTAACAAATTCATTTTAACACATCTGATTGTCTATATCTTTGTCTGCTTTTTGGATTCTCCTTTGACCTTATTTTTAAAGCCATCCTGGTATTCTTATCAATTTTTTAATTAACTGAATTTTAAAAAATCTTTGACCTGTATTTATTTTATATTTGATCAACAGCTATGATTTCCCTTTTGAAAAAATTTAAATATTAACAATTTAAGAGATCATCCTCCGAGATGCCTGATACAGCCATGGAAACCACACTGCTGGAGATGTACATGTCAAAGGCACTCTAGCACATCTTTTGTGGCTCTCACAGGCAAATACTAAGAGTAACAGAGCTTTAACTTTGCTGTTTCTCTACTTTCTCCAGCTCTCCACTGATTTTGTGTGTGTGTGTATGTATGGGTATTATGAGCTCAAATCAAGTAAGAATTTTGTGCCCATTAACACAAAATGTATAGAGACCACTGAGTTTTTGTTTTTCTTTGTTTAATCTTGATCTATGGCTGAAGTTGTTGATGGATTTTGGATGTGACCAGTGCCATTGTGCACACAATAAGCACAAAATAGCCGCCGGCCTTGTCTTCCACACCAGCACCAAACCCCTCCACTCTTCCCTTTACGAGAAGCCTCCTGACTTAAACAGGAACACTTTTGCTTCTGGAAGGGTGCAATTCTCCACCCTGGTTACATAGTTTCCACATTAGCATAATGCCCCTCCTTGATGGTATCAGCCAGCCCTTGGCACACTATATAAGCTCTCCTACCCCCACACCTGGTGCTGTCCCCCATTTTGAGCACAGCCTAGCAGATTCTTTTCCTTTAATAAAGCTTGATTGGTACCGGCATCTCAGCTCACTTTCTTTCAGTTGTAGAACTGAAGTACTCTGTGTGTCTGCGTATATGTGTTTCTAATTCAGAAAGGCCTTTGCCTCTCATTTTGTAGCTGTAATAAAGTCTCCTTTAAAAGAACTCTGTTTTGACTGGTTTATAGAGCAGTAAGCTTATATAAATTGAATATTCCTAAATTCCCAGAAAAAAAAGAAATCAAATGTCTAATACTTATAAAGTGCTGTACTTAAAAAAATTTATTCTACAGAAACAGCTAAATCAGAAACATTTTAGAGTTTAAGTTTACATAATTAAGGTGCATATTTGGTAAATGAGACTAGTTTTATAATTAAGGTTTTTTAAAAAAGAGCTATGTCTTTTCTCTAATTTATCAGTGTTAAATATATGTCAGGGAGGAAAATCTTTTTCTATATCTTAGGTTCAGTGATTGCAGGCCTATGAACTAAACTGACAAAAGGCAGATAAGCAAGAGAAAAAAATATTTTTATTCACATACTTACATATACGGGAATTTACAGAAAAATGTGACCCAAAGGGGCTATAAAAATTTGGGGCTTATATATCATGTTAATAGCAGAAAGGGAGGGGAGAAAGTATACTTATGAGAAAACAAATGACTTTTTGGATAAACAAATGGGCCCTCAGGAGAAAATATGGGAGATAATAATAGTTTTGTGACAATGTCTATTTAGGAGTGGTGTAGAAACTTCTCATCTCTGGTCATAAGAGTCAGTCTCCCCAGATTGCTCCTTGTGATGGGATTTATGACAATTGAGTTCTTTTGAGTTCTTTTGGGAGGCTCTGCTTTTAGGCAGATAAGCGATTTCAGGAACTCAAATGCCTTGTCTCAAAATAATTTTTATGCTACAGTAGCATGTTCTGGACCCCTTCATATACATTCTGTTTTACTTGGATTTTTTTCCCACGAGCTACAGGTTTACTGATCAGGTGAGCTGGCATTACTCCTATGTAATGTTTAGGATTTTGAAAAATGTAAATTTTTATTCAACTAAATTGAGTCATTATTCTGACAAACTTATTTCAGCAGTGATTGTGTTTTGTAGTACTTCAGCTTTAAGACAATTTCCAAGATCTTTAGGTAACTTAAAACCTTAAGCTATTATTAAATTGAGTTAATTAATAATCATTGAGTACCAGGACAATTTCTAGGTAAATCAGAATACTGAACTATTAATTAAGAAGCACAGTTTAAAATTTATTTACTTTTGCATCTTATTTTATATGCTACAGAGAGGCTATATCTTTCAGTCATGCTAATAAATGTGTTCATTTTTGCCACCTTAAGAATGTGTAAAAGAGATGTGCAATTGCTGTACAAAGTTGTATTTTGTGTGTTCACATGCTAGATTGCTCAAATGTTTGTGTGTGACAGTTCAACAACCCCCTCTCCCCACTTTGGGAGGAAATGTTTTCCTCCATCCATGTGATTGGGGCCTGTCAATTAATTGACAAAAGACAGATTAGCAGGAAAAAGACAGGGTTTATTTACACCTGCATGTGGAAGTCATTCAATAATGAGCAACTCACAGAATAGCCAGAGATAAAGGTTTCTATACCAACTTAACAACAAAAAAAGTAGTTTTAGGGCTACTCTTTGGTGGGGAAGTATGGAAGATTCTACTGGGCTTTTTGATGCTAATGGCAGCTGAATTCACACTTAGTGCTAAGAATGGTCAGTCTTTCAAACAAGAAATTCCCTTAGAGAGGGGGTCAATGGCAGCTGTGTTTTGGGGAATATCTGCTTAAGTTTCGATGTTTCTTTCTGTGACTGCTGATTGTTCAGATGTTTTCAGTTTAAAGTAGTTTTAGTCCCTTCACTACTATACCATCATTTTTCTCTGTGAATTAAAAGCCAATTACGTTGTTAAAAGTTATAATTATTAGGGGTGGCTGAGACCATAATAGTGCTAATAGTGACAAAGAAATAAAATCAGGCTTGTGCTTTTGTTTTTCCAAGAAAAAGAGCAGGATATTTTTCCCCCTAAAGATAAAAAAAAATTGTTGTTGCTGTTTTTAATCTCCAAGTCCTTTAAACTTAAAAATTATTAAGGCCTCCAAAGAGCTTCGGTTTGTATGAGAAATGTAAAAAATATTTATTTTTTGAATCACTGGAAAACAGCAATATCAATCAGATGAACCTATTGCATATTAAAATAAATGACTTTTTTGTGTGTGTGAAAAATAACTATATTTTCTGAAGCCAAAATATATGAGAAGAATGGTATTGCTTTATATTTTTGGAAATCTCTTAAATGTCTGGCTTACTAAAAAATATCTGGATTCTCATGTCCGCATCTGCATTTAATCTGTTGTGTTATCACACATCATGTACCTCTGCACTGTACATTTGTGATAAAATGAGAATAGAAAAGGCAAACGCCATTTAATATTATTATGAAAATAGTTTCTACTTTGTGTATCTCCCAAAAGGGCTTCAGGGACCTTAGATGTCCTAAGTAATTATTAAATTAATATAAAAGTATAATGAAGGAGAAAATTTAAGAGACTGAATTTTTTTCCCCTTGGTTTACAATATATGAGTATGAAAAGAGGCTCTAATATATATTAAATTTTAGCAAAGATTACTCAGTTTTAATGATTTACTTCCTTGGTTCACTGATTAATAACTGAAAGAAAGTGAGCTGAAACGCCGAGTACTGATCAAGCTTTATTAAAGGAAAAGAATCTGCCTGGCTTCACTCAAAATGGAGAGCAGCAAGGGGTGAGAGGGCTTATATAGGTTGTAAGGAAGGCTGATGTAATCAGGAAGGGAATTGGTGCTGGTGTGGAGGAGTTTCTATTTCTCTGAAACCACGAGGTTTCTCCTAAGGGAAAGGTTGGTGGCCATTTTGTGCCGAGTGTGTGTACAATGACACTGGTCACGTCCAAGATGGCACCAGTCACGTCCAAGATGGTGCTGGTCACGTCCAAGACCCATCAATAACTTTACCAATAATATGAAAGCTTTCTCTTAACCTCTTGTATTATCTGCCTTCATACATAGCAGAGATTCTGTGGCTCATCAGAATAATTTTTTTGTGCTTTATGTTGATTTTATTATGTTCTTGATTTTTTAGAAAAAAACACAAAGTCTTCTCACTTTTGAAAGAGATAAGGTTCTTTACAATCACTTTACCTTCTATGTTTACTTTTAAACTTATCTTGTTTACCTTAATTAAGTGTCCAAGACAACTCTCTTGAAATTGCCTTTCCAAAATTAGAAGCCTAAATTTAGATAAAATAAAATAAAAATCTCCAGATATCTTTTACACCCAAAAGTATCTCTGAGATTTCTAAAGCGCCCCTGGAAAAAACCACTAAGATTTGGTTTCTCACCTAACAAGAAGAAAGAAGCTAGAAATAATTAGGTTTTTTGGGAAACGTTCCTATTGTAAGAACTGGATGGGAAAAATTGTCAGATTAGAAGAGATGCTTAGTCTTCCCTAAGATAAGTTCGTGTAAGCAAATGTTATTGATATAACTTTTCAGAATTTGTATGTTTAATGGGCAGTTCCTGTAGGTTTGCCAGTGTCCTTACTGACAATAATGGATTTTTACTCCCAAGGGAAATCTGATCAAAACTCATGAAACAGTTATGTACTGCACCCCAACAGAGAATTTCTTCCATTCTGATATTATTGGTTGCAGTAACAAATGAACTACGGACACTGAGTCTTCCTGATGGACAGGCAGTTTTTGTTTCATCATCTGTTTTTAGCACCATACTCTAACCAACAAAGCTAACCAGCCAGCCCTCTGTTTCTTAAATATTCTATAACCCACGATTCGGTAGACTGTTTTTGTACACTGAAATAAAACCTTCTTACATAGTGTCTGATTTTCACTGACTCCCAAGAATTTAGAAACATTTACTAAGTTTCATTTCTTTTCATGACAATATAGTTATTTGCATATGTTTAATAAGAATTTATTTGCCTTTATATGAGGATATAATTGGACAAATTGTACAACCAATGCCTTGCCTACAGGTAGTGTACGATTTGAGAATGATGCTCTTTTAATCAGACATGGCAGATTATTTTCATGGAAAACCAGGTTCTCTTTACATATTGGACTAATACCTATGAAGCCCACCCAGGAAAATTAACTTACAGGGTCCCAGACTTACAGATGATAAAAGGTCTGGTAAACCAGGAAAATTAGCCAATTTTGAGGACCTCAAAAAGGGAAAAAAATTACCCAACTTTATATTTATTGCAGAAGAAATCTGGTGGAGAGTGGTTATGGGGCTTGATTTCTTAGCTTCAAGACAGAAAATAATTGAAGCTTTTAAGATTCCAATCCAAGATTACTCATGAAACCTCTCAATCGAATGTCCTCAACACAAAGAAATTACATTTTGTAATGATGAACATGCTAATTATCCTGACTTGATCATCACACCATCACACATTGTACACAGGTATTGATATTCAACTCTGTAGCCCACAAATATGTATAATCCATTATGTTTCAATTAAAAAAAAGTTTATTTCTTAGCACTTAGTGCTTAAGTTTGAATAGCAAACCCAAGGAAGCTTATACAGTTTGTTAACACTGTTGTTCATAAACTGTTCTTAAAAGGCCAGCTAGTAAATATGAGTATTTTAAGATTGTGACAGGGCAAGGACCAGGGTGAGTCTACTGAGATATAGCAATGCCATGCCAAGCCATACTGGAACCTTAGGCTATAGGGGAGAAAAAATATCTTTCCTTCTACCATTCCTAGGTTCATGGCTAAAGATCCTATAACATAAGACAGACTGCCAAGAGAAAAGAGAATACAAACTTATTTACTATAAGTTTTACTTGACACAGGTGACTTCATAAGGAAATGAAAACCTGAAGAAACAATTAAACCTGAGTGTTTTTTATAGCAGGTTTGATGAAGAGTGGATAGTCATGGGGAAATATGACAGGGCAAAGAGTATGACTTAATGGTAATAAACTGGGGAAAATTTAGCAAGTCCCGTTTGTTCAGATTTTTCTTGGCATCTCTATGTCTTTGGAAATTAGGATGCTCCTTTCATCCAGGTTTAGGGAGGATACTTCTTACAGAAGAATCTTAAGACCTGCTTCAGACAAGAAGGGCCTGGGGAAGGTTAGAGTAATCTTCCTACTTCTGCCTTTTCCTCAAATTCCTATAGCTTAAAGTATTTGGTATGCCAAGGTGCTATATTTTGGGGTAGAGTGTTCTGAATTCCATCAAGGCAAAAAGAAAAATCAATAAAACTGATTCCTTGTTTAAAATGTTGACATTTTGCTCCTGTCTTTTTTTTTCTTTTAACTTTTCTGGTGCTGGCCGCTATAGGGATTGAACCCTGGACCTTGGTGTTACCAGCATCATGCTCTAACCAACTGAGCTAATCAGCCAGCTCTTTCCTTTCCTTTTGATTTTTAAATATATTGCATCAAAATATTATTCATATTAACTACCTAGTTTTTTGGTGCCCCTTTAAATCTTGTGCCCAAAGCAAGTACTTCAATTATCTTCATCCTAGTCCTGTCCTTGTTTTGTGGGCCATACGGTCTCTGTAACAACTCAATTTTGACACTATAGTGAGAAAGTATCACAACAAATGAGAATAGCTGTATTTCAATAAATCTTTAATTATGGAAACTGAAATTTGAATTTCATCTGATTTTCACGTGTCACAAAATAGTATT
Source organism: Cynocephalus volans (assembly GCF_027409185.1). Taxonomy (NCBI): domain Eukaryota; kingdom Metazoa; phylum Chordata; class Mammalia; order Dermoptera; family Cynocephalidae; genus Cynocephalus; species Cynocephalus volans. Next base: position 94,699,703 of record NC_084461.1, on the reverse strand, counting down.
CATCTTTTCATCTTTCTTCAACCACTTAAAAATATTAAAACCATTCTTAGCTTTCAGGAAGCACAAAAGTAGGCTGTGGGCTGGAACTGGTAACAGGCTGTGATTTGCCTTTTGTGATTCCTGCCCTTGCTTCACCTATGCAAGTAATTCTTGCTCTTGCTTCACCTATGCAAATAATCAGGCCAAATCTAATAAAGCCAGCCTTTTTTGTGTGTATGATCAAGAACAGTCTTCAAGGACTGGCTGGTTAGCTCAGTTGATTAAAGCACAGCCTTATAACCCCAAGGTCACAGGTTTGGATCCCCATACTGGCCAGCTGCAAAAAACAAAATAAAAAAGCAGAGTTTAAAAAAAAAGTCTTTGACGTTATTATTATCACAAGGAGAGAAGATTGTCAGGAAACATTGTGTAAGATTTTGATATGACAAAAAAGAAACAAAAATATTACTGGTTGTCCTATGAAATGCTAGGCATTGTCTCGCCCACTCTTTCCCATTATTTGTGCCTCTTATTGCCTCTGAGCTATTTTCCCACTCTATTAGTTGTAGTGAACTTCTAGTAATGGAAATGATCTTGCTGCTAGAGATGCAATTGGTTGTTGTGGAGTTTGACCACTCTTGCATCTGTTAAATTCATTTCAGCATTCCTGATGGCCTCTATTTGTGTCTTGTCTTTGAAATCTCCTTGAACTAGCTATTTACATGTTTCTAGTTCTTTCAATAATTGAGTTAAAACATTGCTGGGGACTTGCTGATTAGCTCAGTTGGTTAGACCACAGCCTTGTAAAACCAAAGTCACAGGTTCAGACCCCCATACTGGACAGCCACCAAAACAAAACAAAAAACTTAACACATCCTTATTTCATTTTTGTACAGAGTTCATGATTTTATCTTTTAAAAAATCTACCCTCTAATAATGAGTTGAGACATACATAATTTATTATACAAGTCCAGTTCCATATCCAGGGAAAGTGAGGATTGCTCTTCAATGATTCATTCAACATTTATTGAGCACCAACTATGTGACAAGTGGCCACCATTTACAAGGAACTCCTCTCAGAGTTTACAATCCAGTGAACTTCCAGGTCTTTCCTATTGATTCATCCATTTATCCACTCTCTCACATAACAAATATTTACTGAGGTCTACTGTTAGTATTACAGCTTAGTCACACTTAAGTTGAATAAACTTTTCCAATCTGGCCTTCATGCCTTATAGACATGATGATTTACAATGTTGCTGTGGGAAAAATGTGTTATGCATTCCAAGCAAATTTTGTTGACTAAATAAAAACTTAGTAATATTTTTCCAGCTTTCTCAAATAAAAGAGGAAAAAGTCCTACTCTCATAATTTCTTATCACCATAGGACTAGTTACAACTTACAAATGAATTTTTAGTTGCTCTATTACTGTATTGTGAACTGCCTACATTATCCATGGAATGCATGTTCTTTTCCAGTGACACTGTTATGGCTGAAAATGTTTCTCAAAATTCTTCTTTAGAATTGCCTTCAAATGTACAAATACATTATTATGAATACCTCAGTGTAGATATTCATCCGGTTAAGGAGGATTTGATTTTACAGAGTTAATAGTCTTCTGGAAAGTCTCATTGTACAGATAAGAGACTATGGATCAAAAATGATAAGGTTTTAGATGACCTCTTTCCACCTTCTTTGAGTCTTTTACCACAAGAAAAGTAGAAATCATCCAAATGCTAAAAGCTAAAATGCTAAAAGCCTTTTAGCTTTTTAAAGTAATAGAAAGTATTAAGTATAGAGTACCAGATGAAATTTCCACTTGGGTCCTTCCAACTCCTGCCTCATTTACCAGTGGGCACCACTATTAATGATATGAAGCATATCAACACCAAGTTTTTCAGTTTATAAATATAAAACTATATATACTAATCACACAGAGATTTTAAAAACTTAAAATCATGCAATATATATTTGCCTACAGTTTTCCTTTGACTCATCACCATTTACCATGGGCATCAGTTTAGTCACAATGAAAAGATTGCCTCATTAATTTCAAAGATCAATCAATTTTTTTTGTAATGTCATACCATAATTTATTCAACCATTCTTCTATCAATGGTCATTTACATTGTTTCACTATATTAGACTGCAAAACAGAAAAAAGATCTTCAGTGGATCTCTTTGCACTTACATCTAAATATTCTGTGCTGTTGTTTCTTAGGATAAAATTCTGGGGAAAAGTATATAAGCATTTTTTATTTCAATAGATTTTTCCAATTTGCTTTTACAAAAGATTGTAGAAATTATTACTCCTCTAAGAGTATAAGAATACCTGTTCCCACATGCTCAACCAACACTGGGTTGTATTAATCATTTAAATTTTGACAATGTGATGGGTGAAAACGGACTCTCATCTTTATGGTAATTTATGTTTTACTGACAAATAGTGGAGTTGAATATATTTTTATGTATTTATTGATTTTTTTTCAAATACTCATTTTCATATTTTTGACTATATTTCTGTTAGATTACTTATATATTTCTCTTAATATCTAGAAGCCCTGTAAATTTCAATAATACTAACTCTTCATTCTATAAATGTCATCTATTTTCTCCAAGTCTGATCATATGTGTCACTAACTATACAAAAATGTATAATGCTTTTATGTGATAAACTGTCACTCTCTTTTTAAAAAACATATAGCTTCCCTGCATTGCTTAGGAAGGCCATATTTTTTTTTTAATTTCCCATGAAAAATAATAACACAATGATAACTAGTATGTGAAAAAGAAAAAAACTCGTCTCTAAGTCAAAATGAGAAAACTTATTTTTAAATAAAAAACCATTAAAAAAAATACAAACCAATTCAACTCATACATGTAGATACAAAAATCTAAATAAACTATAAAAAAAATGACTGTAGTATCATATTAAAATGATATAATTTGATCACATAAAGTTTATTTAGTAAGGTGAGTATGGCTCAACATTTAGAAATTTATTAATGTAATTTGTCACATTAATAGGGCAAAGATAAAAAAACATAATTATTAAGATAAATGCCAAAAAAATTGTATCCATCTTCCACTGCTGATTTTTAAAAAGTAGAAAATTAAGAATGCAAGATAAAAGATATTTATCTCAAATAGCCAAAATCATACCTAATCTGGGAAGCAAGAGTCATTAGTTTTTATAAATTTCAGATTATGACAATTTTGCTTGCTTTATCACTATTATTTGATATTGTTTTGGAAATTCTATGCAAATGAATAAGATTAAGAAAAAAATGAATTTTATTTATATTAGAAAAGAAGCCAAATCAGATAATCATTTAATTGAAGATTAGCTAATTCTCTACCTAAGAAAATTGTAATTCAAAATATATGAGCTAATAAGCAAATTCATCAAAGTGGCTTATAACAAAATAATTATACAACAAGCACTACATTCCTACATACCAGGAATTACTAACTAAACAATATAATAGAAAAAAGAGTCAATTCACAGTAGCACAAACACTATAAAGTAACTAGGAATAAAGAATGAAAAATATCCTGGAAAGTGCAATACTTTACTCAGGGAAATAAAGATCTGAATAAATGTAGAAACATATCATGTTCCTTAAAGAAAGATTCCTATTAAAAAATATGTTAATTTTCCACAAATTAATTTATCAACTTAATACTAATCAAAGTCCAAATGGGACACTGACAAAATGATTCTAATATTCATCATAAATTGTTGAGATGACCCCTGAATATTTTAGAGAAAAATAAATTATGAGGATGATTTGGCCTACCAGACATAAAAACGTTATAAAATGACAATAAATAAAATTGGAGGACATTGGTATAGGAATTAGCTGATGATGATACTTACATAGTATAAAAAATTCATCTTTTTAGTGTACAGTTCTACAAGTTTCTACAAATACATTCAGTGACGTAACCACCACCACAATCACGATAAAGAACACTTCTGACTCCCCCAAAAGTTCCATTCTGTCTCCTTGTAGTAAGCCTTTCCTCTCTGTCAGATTCTGGCAATCACTGCTCTATTTTCTGTTGCTACAGTTTTGTCTTTTCAGGAAAGTCATATATTTTGAGTCCAACTTTTTTTAGCATAATTTGAGATTTATCCACTGTGTGGATGTACCACAGTTTGTTTATCCATATACAAATGAAGAAACTTTGAGCGGTGTACAGGTTTTGACAATTACAAAAAAAGCCACTATCAATATTTACATACAGACTTTTGTATAAACATGTTTTCATTTCTTTGTGTAAAAAGCTAGCACTGAGCTTGGGGAATCATACGGTAACTGCATGTTTAATTTTATAAGAAATTGGCAACACGTTTTCCAAAGTAACTATCATTTACACCATCAGTATATGAGCATTTCAATTGTTCCACATTCTTGCCAACACTTGCTATAACCGTCTTTTTAATTTTAGCTATTCTAATAGTTGTGGGATCTTATCTCATTATGGTTTGTATTTGTATTACACTAATAAACAATGATGTTGAGCCCTATGTTTCTGGGGCGAGACAGGATACTTTCTAAGTTGAGTGCTATTAGAAGGACCCTACCCACCTAAACATTAAAGCCATTTCTCTACTGTCTTTTTTTTTGTTTGTTTCTTCCTTTCAAGCTTTCTCTCTCTTGGCCAAAATAATAAAACCAAGCCTGGAAGTTTGCTTCAGTCTACGCAGAAGGCTGCCAGAATTTTCCCAGCCCTTAAATTTTTTACTTACTCATGTGGATAATAATTTTACTACCAAATGAAGAGAATGAGTTAAAGTCAAGAATTGTTTGGAATTTCTTGAAAATTATTATTGATGGTAGCAGACATGAGGAACTTTATTTCTGATTCTTATTCCCACTCTCTCACACATACACATATACATATACCTCGCACTGTCTAAAAATTGATGCCTTTCCAGAAAATATATTCCACGCTCATGTTTTATTACAGAAACCATTATTCCCCCCTACTAATTCACCCTTCAAAGTTTTTTTCAGAGTGACTATTCTATAACTTGATCTTAGAAATATTCCCTTAATGTGCCCAAAAAGGATTAATTTTCTTCACAGATTATTCCTCAAAACTACATCCATAAAAAGAGATTACGAAGCATATCTCAATATTGTTGAGGTGTAGATGGAAATAGAAAGGCATAATCAGAAACTAGACATTTCAGGGATGAAAGGAGGCTGGTTGGTAATAAAAGCAGAGGGAACAGTATGAAATAGGCAAAACAATTTAAAATAGGTTTTAGGGTTAATTTCTCTTAGAATTAAAGTTTCTTGAGAAATAATAAGTTTTCTTGCAGTTCTTTATAAATTCTTGTCACTTTCCAATGCCTATGTGCTCCACAATTTTTTTCAGTGAAGATTCTGACACATTTTAGTTCTCTTAAGACTTCCAAAGTAAAATTACTTTCATTCTTTTTTTTTCTTTTATATATAAGAGTGTGTGCAGTGGTGTTGGTGATGAGAATATTATTTGTCCTTTCATGGTTAACATGGAAAACAACTATATTAATTTTAGAAATATAGTTCCTCTAGATCTATAATACATGAAAATAGCATCTAGCACTATCTGCAGCTGTGTTACCTATTAGTAAGTCAGCAGTGAACACCTTTGTTTTGTAGTGCAATAAAGATTCAAATGATCCAAATTGGACCTGACTCATTAATGTTTAGGGATGTCAATTTTTACAAATGTTGAAGACAATAAAGAGGAAAGATACTGATTTGTCAGGGAAAATCATTGGCAAAACAATGGGAATTGAGCAGAAGTCCTGACTCCCTGTATTCTCCCCCAAGATACACACACACACACACACACACACACACACACACACACACACACACACTTCCAAAATAAGACTGAAATGAGGATATAAGGCAGTGGTGAAAGCAAAAGAAGTCACAGAGGACAGCATACTACAATGGTTCTCAAGGTTTTTAGATCACTTTTAGATTACTTCTATAATAATCTTTTTCAAGGTTTTTAGATCACTTCCTCCGGAAGGAGGACAACACCCTACAACCCATATGAGGTACTTCAAAAAGTTCCTGGAAAAATAGAATTAAAAGATAGTATGAATATTTCCATGAACTTTTTGAAGTACACTTGTATTTTACTCATTCCCATTTTTCAGTTGTGGATGGGAGAGGTGATTCTTAATAACAAGTGTTGCTGAACAACCAATTTAAAAGGATTATGTTTCCACCTGCTTTAACAATTGGGTTACAGACAATATTTTTTTAATCCCTGTAGTGTTATCTTAATGTGTACTTAGCAGGAAATGATGGACCCCAGATAGGGTTGATCCATTTGTGTCACTACATACAGTAGGTGGTACTGCACAGCACACAACAAACTAAGTCAGAAATAATAAGTAATAATGTATAATTAAAAAGCAAGTAGAACAGGATTGAAACCCAAGGCTACTCAAAATTACTCCGGTGATATGCTGAAAGAATCCTTCCAGAAAGTCAAGGGACTTTATGTAATTTATGAGGTTTCAGAGAACTGATTCCCAAGTCATTTCTTCCATTGCTTTCACACTTAGGTATGTCTCCAGCTTTCTATTTTTAGACAGGAAAACTAACTACAGGAAAGTCCTTTATCATCCTTTTCTATATGCAAGGAAAATTACCCACTTCCTGAATAGCAAAAGACCAATGACCTATCATTTGGTTCAGGAGTCAATATAAGGTAAAAAGTTTTGTAACTCAGATTACTAAATCCAGCCATATCAGATAGAAGAACAGAGGAGAAGTAAGAGCCACAGGCAGTGGCTCTGGTAAGAGTAACCTCTGCATCACTACTTCTGTCATCCTTCCTCTGTCTCCACACGCCCCAGAGGGATTACACATATAACTCAAATGTTTCCTTTAATCATTCCAGTTTATGGATCCTGGTTATGATTGTTTTATCACCAGACATAGGGAATGGGTTAGGAAGGAACCTGTTACTCATCAGACTTAGGGTGGAGCAAACAAGTTTGGAGCATCAACATTTGGTTATTATTATACTAATACCACCAATTGTCAACATGTGGAGTTGTGAAAGTGGCTTGCCATTTCTGAGTCACTAAAAGTAGTTATAATTATCTGACCTTTGGTTATCATGAACAAGTATGTAACCACTTAAAAATTACATAATAAGAAACCCAAATGTAATTAAATTTAGGACGAAAACCATGAATTATTAGGGAGATGCATGTAACAATTCTTTTTTCTTTAGGTACTGTTTCTAATGGTTGAAAAAGAGAAAATACCAATTATAGGATATAGCTGGGCACAGAATTGAGGGAATATAAATGGCAGAACATCTTTGTGTTGTATTAATTTTATTTAAATAAAGGAAAAGATAAATATGTGAGCTTTAAGCAAAATAAGTAAATAAATAAATCCATACCTTTGCTTCAATTATCCCATTAATTTACATAAAAGTGGGAGAACAACGAATTGTCTATATTAACTCCTGCTTAGTTTTTTCCTTTCATGAGCTAGAATTAGTCTTTGGAGAGTTATCAATTGCTTTCTCCTATTAAAACTACATCAAGTCTTGGTTTCCACAGGTCTGTGTTTGAGTACTTTTTCTATTCCTGCAAAAACAAATAGCCAGAAATGCAATGACTTAAAACAACACCTATTTATTATCTCATAGTTCTGTAATTCAGATGTCCTGGCATGGGCTCAGCTGGGTTCTTTGCTCAGGTTCTCACAAGGCTGGAATCAAGCTATCAGCCAGGCTGTGCTCCCTTGTGTAGCTCTGGGTCTTGTCCAAGATCATATGATTGTTGGCAGAATTAAGAATTCTGTAGTACTGAGGGCCTGCTTTCTTACTGACCATCAGCTAGGGCTACTCTGTTTCTAAAAGCCACCTGCCATTTCCTGTCACATAGTCCTCTCTTTCTTCGAGGCCAACAGGAAAGCATCTGCTGCTGCTTTGAATCTCCCTGACTTCTTGACTCTGACGTCTAGACCTTCTTTTAGAGTTCACTTGATTATGTCATGCCCATCCAGGATAATCTGCCTTTAAAATTCAACTGATCAACAATTTTAGGTGTTGGTGATTAGGGAATAAACAAAGTAGGGCTTAATTCTGATGGGGTCATAGTCAATTAATACAGAAACACCACAACTGCAGACTCTGGTAACTACTGTGAAGGAAACGAACAGGGTGGTGTGATAGAGGAACTAGGGAAGAGCTCTTGTGGCAGGAGATAATATCTGAGCTGTGACCTGGAAAATGAGAATGAATCAGGCAAGAGAAGAGCTGAGGGAAGAACAGGCCAGGCAGCAGCTGAACTTTCATATCGTGTCTGAAACAAATTATTCAAGAGTATATATTGTCTTCCTGAAGGTAATTTTCTGAAAACTTGTTTTTTCTATCATCTTTGACTTTAAGTATTTCACCAAATCTACAATTCGATAAGGAATTAAATTTGTTGAACACCTGGGGTGTTCCATGATTTCTAGATGTATGACAATGTCTTTTGCCCTCAAAGAGTGCCCTTCTAGGCCTTCATCGCATCTCCCACAATCAGTGAGATCCATGGCACATGAACTGTGGTTGGTGCTATATGATGTTTTGGCTATTTATCACAAGCACCATTACCCAACTGCAAGCATTAAAGCCTTTTATACATGGGTGTCTTTTGATAGGCAAATCTGAATTTCAAAGCGAGTATATTCTATGTTAGAAAAGAAGAAAAAGCTTTTCTTTTAAACTCTTTTACAACATTTTAAATTTATATGTTGGCTTTCATCGTAAATCTCACTTTGTCATAACATAAATCTACCCAAGCTTGCAATTTTGGGGTTCTTCATTTCCTTCCTATCTATCACTCCTTTCCTTCTACTCAATTCATCAATAATTTATTAAATACTGAAAACTCCACATCAGAAATATTTCTCAATCCCACTGCTGCCTCATTATCCCCCATATGCATTAAGTCATACTTTTAAGTCCTCTCCATTGACCCTTTGAACAACCTTAACTAGTCTTCCTGCTAAGAGCCTGCTCCTACGTTAGCCCATCTTCTACACAGTTGCCAGATTACTATTATGAAAATTGAACAATGTCCTTGTTCTCATGGAGCTTACATAACAAACAAAAAGTAAAAAACAAAACAAAAATGTGATATTAAAAAAATAAAAGCGGGGTAATAGGAAAGAGAAAAGGAGGGAATAATTTTAGATAGGGCAGTGATCTTTGTAACAAAAGTTGATGCCCTCCAGGTAAAGGCCAGCAAAAAAACACCTATAGTTAAACCAAATTGGGTTTAATGACTTGTTGCAAAGGGGTGGAGAGCACACCATGAGGAACTGTGGAGACTAAGTAAGACAGTGTTGTAAAAGACTTATTACAGTATTGGGCTCATAGTAAGTGATTTTTGGTGAAGGTTCAGGCTTTGCTCTGAATTAGATGCTCTCAGGAAGGAGAGTTAATTCTATAATTGAATATTTTAATATTTGTTACTTAGAAGGTAGGAAAAATAGAGAAAGAGTAAGGCTATAATTTATCAAGAAACAGTGGTCACTTATATTAGCCAGAATGTTTGGTCATTTTTGCAGTTTAGAGAATGTTCTTGTATTTGCTGTGTTCAGACATGATTATGGAAGGTTCTTAGTTTTGTCTCATCTGTCATTGTTGCAGAGTAACCATGCTGGAAGTTGGTGTTTTATGAGATTGTTTATGTTCAACAGAACACTCAAACCCAGCTGAGAATGCCAGGCCTGCTGCCAGTACCATCAAGGCCTAAAAAATAGAGCCAGTATAGCTCTTAGCTGTGTAGGGCGCTTTTTTTTCCCCTCTCACTAGCAAAGCTATCAACTGCTGCAATTGCCTCTATAATTACTCGTACTCATTCTGTTTCCTGAATATTTAGAATATTTATCAGTATTATTACAGTAGTCCCCCTTACCTGTGGTTTCAGTTTCCAAGGTTCTAGTTACCACAGGTGAACCACAGTTTGAAAATATTAAATGGAAAATTCCAGAAATAAACAATTCATAAAGTTTAAATTGTGCATCATCTGAGTAGCGTGATGAAATTTGACATCTTCCTTTTCTGTCCTGCTGGGATGTTCTTCCCTTTGTTCAGTGTACTCATGCTGGATATGCTACCTGCCTGTTAGTCACTTAGTTGCCATCTCAGTTATCAGATCAACAGATCACTAGAAGAAAAAGGGTGTGTACAGTACAATACCATATTTTGAGAGACAGAGACCACATTCACATAACTTTTATTACAGTATATTGTTTGTTATATTTTATTATTAGTTATTGTTGTTAATCTCTTACTGTGCCTAATTTATAAATTAAACTTTATCTTAGGTGTTTATGAGGGTACTTCAAAAAGTTCATGGAAAAATAGAATTAAAAGATCACACAAACGTTTCCATGACCTTTCTGAAGTATGCTCATATGTACAGAAAAAAACAGCACAGAATCTCAGCTTACAATGGAGTTATGTGTCGATAAACCCATTGTAAGTTGAAATGCTTTTAACACACTAACCTACCGAACATCATAGCTTAGCCTAGACTACCTTAAACATGCTTAGAACACTTACATTAGCCTACAATTGGGCAAAACCATCTAACACAAAACCTATTATACAATCAAGTGGTGAATACCTCATGTGATTTATTGATTACTATACCGAAAGTGAAAAACAGAGTGTCTGTATGCCATTCAGAACGGGTGAAGTGCAGTTTCTACTGACTTCGTCTTGCTTTCACACCATATAAAGACAAAAAAATTGAACACATATAGGGTTTGGTACTATTAACGGTTTCAGGCATCTATTGGGGGTCTTGCAATGTAACTCCCTTGGGTGAGGGGGGAACTACCGTATTTAGGGTGGTGAATTCCAAAACTCATTACAGCTCCGGTGACAATAGAAGCAGCTTTCTTAATTGTTAATAAAATGTACAAAACTCTCTGCTCCATGCTGTGGTAAAGAGAGAAATAGAAGGGTTAGGGATAATCCTAGGTCTCATAGATGTTGTGATTTTTCTGGGGAGATCTAAGGGGGTGATCATCCTGGGTGCTATGGGTCAAATTTGTCCCCCAAAAGTTCATGTGTTGGAAAGTGGATCCCCACTGGAACTGTGTTAGGGGTGGGAAATCTGATCATGATATTTGAAAGTGGGGCCTGTGAGAGGTGATTGGCTTGTGAGGACTGTGTCCTCATGAATGCATTAACCCATTCATGGAGTAATGACTTATCATGGAGGTGGACTGGTGGCTCTACAAGGAACCCATGAGAGAGATTTTGTGATTCTTGCTATGTGATACCCTGCATCCCCACAGGACCCTGTAGATAGTTCCCACCCAGAAGGCCCTCACCAGATACACCCCCTGGACTGTGGACTTCCCAACCTCAAAAACTGTAAGAAATATTCTTTCTTTATAAATTACCCAGTTTCAGGGCCGAGCCCGTGGCGCACTTGGTAGAGTGCTGCGCTGGCAGCGCGGCGACGCTCCCGCCGCGGGTTCGGATCCTATATAGGACTGACCGGTGCATTCACTGGCTGAGTGCCGGTCACGAAAAAACGACAAAAAAAATAAAATAAAAAAATAAAAAAAAAATAAATTACCCAGTTTCAGGTATTCTGTTATAAGTAACAGAAATGGACTAACACACTGGGTGTTGAGAACAGATATGAAAATCACTTACCTATAAAAGTGTCACTTGTCATAAGAAAGGCACAGAGCCAATAGGAAGACCAAGGACAACCTGTTTGTGGTTGAATGGATCAGGACCTGGGAGTAAGAAGACTAGTACTGTAAATTTTGGAAACCTGTTCAAAAGTCTCAGTCACTTGCTTCATCTCTGAAAACAGGAAGTTGGAGTTAGATTGCATATTAGATTGCATGTATATATCTGATAGGTATGCATTCTGCTATTCTGTCTGTACAGGAATCATATAGAGAGCTTGTCAAAATCAAGTAGAGATTCCAAGGCCTCAACTCCAGAGATTCTGATTCAGCATAAGTTTTTAAGATTCATACACGTTGTTTTCTTTTATTGCTGAGTACTATTTCATTGGATGAATATATCAGTTTATTTATCCATTCTCCTACTGATGGACATCTGAGCTGTTTGCAGTTTTTGGTGACCATGAATAAAGCTGCTATGAACATTTTTGTACACTTTTTTTGTGTATATTTGTGGATTGCTGGGTCATGGAGTAGATGTGTTTAACTTATATGAAACTGACAGGTCCACGATTTAGACATAAAGCAATGTCTTAGAACACCTTCTTTTTTTCTCAAAGTGTAGCCTAGTAGAGACAGAAAAGGATTTGTTCACAAGGCCTCAAGCGAGCCCTGCCACTCACCACCAATGGAGCTCTGGGGCCCTAGAATATTCCCCTACAGGCAGAGGGATGAAAGTGGTGTGGATAATGTAGTTTGGGCAGTGCATTTGATCATCAATAACAGGTATATGAAACCCTGACAAATCTTTGCCTCTAGGTTACTTGGAAACCCATTTCATTGTGATCAAGCTTAGAAAGGGGGATCCGAGTGTGACAGATTTAAGGTAAAAGTCGTTTTTGACAAAGAGGCCAGTATTAGTAAAGGTTTGATATCATGTTTGGGGGAAGGCTGGATGAGGCTGTCCACTCTAGTGGGAAAGTCCGTAGGCTCAAACAGCAGTCTCCACACTGAAGGTCTTGAATCTTGCAATACAGTTTCCTTAGCTCTCTCAAGTTATTCTTAGCGGCTTTTTAAAACATCTGCCACTTCTCTTCCACCCTTCAGCAAATAACCAGGCTTCACTTAATCAGAAAGGAACTATTTCACCTTCCTGCCAGACACGTCCACCTATCTGTACCCATCCTTCACCTACCCTTTCCTCATCTCCAGCCGCAAAAAACAAGGTATCTTTCCTAAAGGACTCTCCATTCCATCTTCTCATCCCCTTAGCTCCTCCTTTATACTGGCTCATTCCCACAGTATTTAAGCCTCCTCCAATTTCTCCTTTATGAAAGTTAACCTCTTCTTATCAGGTACCGCTCTAGTTAACTGACCTTTTTCTCTAACCTCATTACCGTCAATCCTTCTAAAGGATCGCCTGCAAAGCCTATTCCCTTTTTCGCACCTGGGTCACCAAGGTTTGTCATTTAGGAGATACTGCACAATCATGTTTAAAGCATATGATGGTGGTGAGCCGACCCCGTGGCTCACTCGGAGAGTGCGGCGCTGGGAGCACAGTGGCGCCGCCGCTGGTTCGGATCCTATATAGGGACAGCCACTGCGCTCACTGGCTGAGCGCGGTGCGGGCGACACGAAGCCAAGGGTTGCGATCCCCTTACCCGTCACACACACACAAAAAAATGTATATGATGGTGGACAGACAGTATTCCGAGGGCGCGGACAATACAGTCATCTACAGCTTGTAGCCTGGGATGTTGAATGACTTACTGGGTTGAGAAACTGTTTATCTTTCAGCTGAGTATAGGTAATTTGATATATGCTTTCATTTTGAAATAAAGTTGTGGAAAGGCAATAGCATGCAACAAGTTGAAAAACAAGTGGGGCAACGCAGCGCACCAAATAGCCCTTCACATGACGTAGGTCCGCATACCCCAAAGGCCGCACACCCGCCACTCTACCTGAGGGGCGGTCAGGGCCCAGATCGGACCTTTCGGCGGAACCCGCATTACGTCTCCAATGTGGCCTCGGTTTCCCAGTCGGGGGTGGTGAGGGGGTGGAAAGTGAAGGGAAGAGCTGAGCGGCTCCGGGCCAATGGCAGCTCTTGAACTTACACCTCGAGACGTCAGCGAGGCTGTGTAAACGGATGTCACACAGCTGGCTCGGAAGTGTCTCCTCCCGCCTCAGAAAAGAGGAGTGCGCCCAGTGGCCTCCGTGAAACCTGTGACGACGGGAAGGAGGGGCACGCGCGACACCCCTCGTACCCCACGCTCTGCCCGTCAGCTTCTTCCCGCAGTTCCAGTCTTGGGGCTGTCCCGTGTGAGCAGCCCGGAGGCCAGCGCCCCGCCCCTTGCGCGCCACCGCCGATTGCTCCGCCCCCTCACGGTACGGGCCGCGCGCCCCTGCGGCTCCGAGCCGTGTCGCGGGCGCGCGCGCCTCCGGCTGAGCCGCAGTTATAATGGTTTGAGGGGAACCGGCGTTGCCCCCGCCGCTGTGCTGACTTACTGAGCCGGCTGACCGGGCCCAGACTGGTCGTCTAGCCGGCAGGCTCCCTCGCTCCCTCCCTCGCGTTCCCAAAGCTTGCGCCCATCGTTCTCCCGGCTTCCCTGGGCAAAGCATGTAGCCCCCGTCGGGCACCCGGGCACCCAGCAGCTGACGCCCACCCCCACCGTCGCGTGTGTGCCTGTGTGTGCGTGTGTGCGCAGGGCGGGCGACCCCGCCGCGCGCCGGAGGTCGAGCCAGCGAGCGGCCTCCCCGCCGCCAAGAGCCCGTCTGTCTGGGCCTCCCTCCCTCCCCGTCCCGGTCCCCCTCCTCGGGGCCTTCTATATGGGCCACCTTCTCTCGAAGGAGCCGCGTAACCGCCCGAGCCAGAAGAGGCCTCGCTGTTGCAGCTGGTGCCGCCGCCGGCGCCCTCTCTTCAGGCTGCCCCGCCGGACCCCGGCCAAGGTGCCCCCTCAGCCGGCGGCGCCTCGGAGCCGGGACTGCTTCTTCCGCGGGCCCTGCATGCTCTGCTTCATCGTGCACAACCCCGGCGCGCCCGCCCCCGCCGGCCCAGAGGAGGAGCCGCAGCTCTCGCCGCCGCCGCAGGACGGGGCCTACGCCGCCGCCTCCTCTCAGCACCTGGCGCGGCACTACGCGGCCCTGGCCGCCGAGGACTGCGCCGCCGCCGCCCGTCGCTTCCTGCTGTCCTCGGCCGCCGCCGCAGCTGCCGCCGCCGCCTCGGCTTCATCTCCCGCCTCCTGCTGCAAAGAGCTGGGGCTGGCCGCGGCCGCCGCCTGGGAACAGCAGGGCCGCAGCCTCTTCCTGGCCAGCGTGGGGCCCGTGCGCTTCCTGGGACCTCCCGTTGCCGTGCAGCTCTTCCGGGGGCCGACGCCTCCGCCAGCCGAGCCCCCCACGCCCCCTGAAATGGTGTGCAAGCGGAAGGGAGCCGGGGTCCCCTCCTGCACCCCCTGCAAGCAGCCCCGCTGCGGTGGCGGAGGCTGCGGTGGCGGCGGAGGGCCTGCGGGGGGAGGTGCCTCGCCGCCGCGGCCCCCCGACGCCGGTTGCTGCCAAGGTCCTGAGCAGCCCCCGCAGCCGCTCTGTCCCCCGCCCTCGTCTCCTACTTCCGAAGGTGTCCCCACCGAGGCCGGCGGGGACGCTGTCCGAGCGGGGGGCACCGCCCCCTCGTCTGCCCAGCAGCAGCATGAATGCGGCGACGCGGACAGTCAGGAGCCCCTCGAAAACCCCTGCGACTGCCACAGGGAGCCGCCTCCCGAAACCCCAGACATCAACCAGCTGCCGCCGTCCATCCTGCTCAAGGTGGGTCTGGGCGAGAGGCGCAGGGATGCTTGCTTTCCCCCAACGCTGGCCCCCGCCTCCGAGGTTTGCTCTCTCCTCCTCCTGAGCGTGGAGGAGGGGGGTTCTCTGACAGCCGGGGGACGTCCGAAGGAGAGACTAGGAGCCAGTGGGGCCTGTGCGTATGGCCTGTTTTTTGACGTAGAAAAAGTTGGAGTCTACTGAATGTCTTTTGATAGCTTGGGTTTCTGTTACCCAGAAATCAGAGTTCATTTACTATATTGATTCCCAACTCAGTGGTTTAGAAACTATTCGTAGGTTTTCTGTGAAATGTTTTTTATCAATTGAGCAATTTATACTTAGTGAGTAAAGGCTTTGCATATTAGTATTTGAAAGTCTTAAAACAGTACTTTCAGGTTTGATAGCTGCTAACTAATGTCAATAGAAGTTAACTTTTATTGAGCATTTATGATGATGATCAGGCACTGAGCCAGAGCTTTGTAAACATATCTCATTTATTTCTCCAAGTAACGCTTCGAGATGAATATTGTTAATGTCTTTGTTTTATACAAGAAGAAACTGATTTTTCAGTGTTGTGAGCCGTGGCTTACAGTGGTGAGTTAGGCAGAAGTAGTCTTTGCTCTTGTGGCGTTAACAGTCTAGTGGGGCTTTAAAAGGTTGAATGACTTGCGCAAGGTCACACACTTTAAGGGCAAATCTGGGTCTTGAACTAGGGAATTTAGGCTGGCCTGACTTAAAAACCTTTCTGTTTATGCTATGCTGTATTGTCATTCTACATATTAACCTTTACATAAAAGCATACAGATTACCAGAAGGTAAGGATAGATGTATTTTTTTGTTGGGGTTGGGGGAGGGACGGTGAGTGGAGAAGAGATGTGGGTCCTGTGGGGACTTTGAACCACTTTCAACAAGTAAGTAAATTTTGCAGTTTTGTCAATTCTAGTGACAAATTTTAGTTACGTGATAGATTTTGTTTTAAGTTGTTATTAATATAAGTTCTTTTTTCCCTCATTTTCTCTCTCCTCTACCTCTTTCTTTATGGAGCTTAATAAATATAAATCTGAAGACTAGCCATAAATAACCTTGGTAAGAATTTGACTTATTGTTAGTGAAGTAACTGTCATCAATTACAATTGTTAGTGTCACCAATATACGAAGGTACTTCAAAAAGTTTGTGGAAAAATAAAATGAAAAGATAATATGAATCTTTCCATGAACTTTTCGAGGTACCCTTGTACTTTCTTAGATTTTTTGCATATTTATAATCCTGTGTATTTGGATCTTTTTTACTGTCATGTTAATATTTTGTGAATAATACAGCAAAAGAGTGGGATTACTATCTTTTTATTTGGCAAGGAAGACTGTTTAAAAACAAACCAAAACAAAAACTATGTACTTTTACTTCCTACCTAAATCATTGTTTCATGAAGTAAAGATTCAACATTTTAATACCAAAAAACAAACAAACAAAAAAACCAAAAAAAAAAAGCAAAAAAAGGAAGAAAGACTTGTCCTATAATATATAGAAACAACCATATAGAATAAAATTATTTTATCTACTACATTTTTCTTTTTCACATTTTTGTTGTGGATTGTTGAAAACTTGGTCTGAGGGACATCTTTTTGGAATTACCTATGGTCTTGCCCTGCTGTGTTGAAGTATTTGGACATGTTATGTAGATTTCCATTCTTTGTATTAGAAAAGTTCTAAAGATTCTCTGAGTCTCATGATCGCAGTGGTATTCAGCATGAAGTGAATTGGACTGTCTGGGATGAATTGAAATAGAGATTTTTCAGTGTCTGCCAACCTAAGTAGAACTTTTGGGGACAGCGGCTCTGTGAATACATATCTTGTTCATTGCTCTGTCTCCTCCCATAAGGGTAGTTCCTGGCATATAGTAGCGCTCAGTAAATATTTATGAACAAATGACTGATCAGGTGTTTAGAGTCTGGGCTGAGACTCAGGGTGAATATGCAGCACCACTAAGAGAAGTTTCTAAGGAATGTTCGTATCTTGACTTGAGTTACTGTTGTTTGAACCACAGTACAGCCATGTGATGATGAAAGGGGTCTAGTAAAGACTGGAGGTGTTTGGCTTGGAGAAGAGAAAACTTATGGAGCTATGACTCCCCCCCCCCCCCCCCAGTATTAGAAGGGTAGCTGCATAAATAGGCACAAATCCGTCACCCCGTCCACCATTGGAAATCATTCTTAGAAAGTATGCCTTGCTCCCCTGATAATGAATCAATAGCCTTTATAATTGTTACTTCTTCGTCTTTTGTACTAGCAAGTCACTATAGTTGTAAAAAAGGGGAAGGGGGAGAGTTTTGGAGAGAAATGTGAGGAAACAGGATTTAAAGCATGTTTTGGAGGAAAGCTACCATACTTGCCCAGTTGTTTCCAGGTATGGCAAAAGAGAAAAACTAAACTATGCTTCACAGGCCAATTTTGGTTCCATATCAACAAGGCTATTTCTCTTTTATTTTAGTTTTATTTAATTAATCAAAAAAATTTTTGGTGGCTGTCCGGTACAGGTATCCAAACCCTTGTCCTTGGTGTTGTAAGGCTGTGCTCTAACCAACTGAGAAACTGGCCAGCCCCCTATTTTGCTTTTTTATAAGTAATAAATATTATTTGCTTTAAAACATTCAAATAATGAAGTAAAGACAAAATTTGCCTTGTTTCACCCCCATCCTCTCATCTAGTTTCCTCTCCAGACATAACTAACCACTATTACCAGTTTAGATTGGTTTTCTAGACCTGCCCTGTTGAATACATTAGCCACTAGCCACATGTATTTAAACTTAAAGTAGTTACAATTAAATACAATTTAAAATTCAGTTTCTTGCCATCATAGCCACATTTAAGAAGTCTATACTCAGAAATCTATACGTCTATAGTGGCTACCACACTGGACTGTGCAGACCTAGAACATTTTCATCATTGCAGAGTGCTGTGTAAATCTTCATAACTTTTTTCATAAATAGCATCAAAATGTATATGTTCTACAATTTTTTGTTAATGTTTGAAGGTCTTTCTGTGTTAGTGAGTGTGCAAGTTTCCTTCATTCTTTTTAACTGCTGGATAAGTAATATGCCATGTTGTATTTCTCTATTAATGGATATTTCCAATTTTTTTTCCTACCACAAACACTGCTCATAGATCTTTTCAATGCACATGTGGTCATATTTTTCTAAGGTAGATTTCAAGTCCCTTATAACAATTAATTTATAAAATTTATAACAATTTCTAGAAGTAGAAAGAATTCTTTTTGAAATAGTGAGCCTTACTAGAAATTGTAATAACATAACTTCAGAACAGGAAGAGACTTCTGAGGTTATCTAGTCACTCTTCCCTTTTTATGCATGAAGAAATGGGCCTAGAGAAGTGAAATGGCTTACTCCAAGACATTTTAGTGAATGGCAGACCCTGGGCTGGATCCCAGCTCAATGTTTCAGGTGTAGAGATCTTTTTATTATATCAGTGTTTAAGAGGGCCTGAGTAATCTCCCAGGGATTTTATGAAAGGGAGTCCTGAATTGTGGGGGGCTTACACCAGAGGACTTCTAAACCACTGTGAGTCAGAGGCTAATTTTATAATTAGGTCTGTAGGGTTGAGTTGTGGTCTTTAAATATAAGAAATTTGAGAAGCAGAGAATGGCTTGTTGAAGGTCAACTCTGGAAGTAGTATTTTCTTAAGTATTTAAGCCTGTTACAGTTGGTCTTTGGTTAATGGATTGTTTTGGATCAAATAAACTAGATTCAGCCCTTACTACCTATTGCTTTTGTAACTTTAAGCAACTTGGCCTTATGATATCATAATCAGATTTTTATATGGTGGAACCACTATGCAACAGTTTTACCAAATGCTAATAGTGGAATATTTTTCTTTAAGTAGTTAGAACTTGAGTAATTGGGTATCTCGATCTATATTTAAATATTAGAGACTTGGTGTACTATATGTCTAGATATCTTGTTCTCTGTCTGCAGACCCATTCCTTTCCAAAAGAAGCTAAGGAGATTTAAAATCCATCACCACTGTTAGAAAACCACCTCACAGAGCATTCACCCTTGATAGTGTGTCAGTGATATTTAATACTTATTTTTATAGGTTTGTTATCAACAGTTTGCTTTAGTTGTCAAGGCAGAGTTTATGAGAGAGATGTGCTTTGGAGAAAAGCTTATTGACCTAATGTATTTTTTCTAGATAGAAAATAGAGATGAAAGCACATGGAATTGGGAGTCAAAGAAGAAAAGTAATACTTCTTTTTAAAGCTTTGAATGTAGATTACTAGTGGGTAGGAGGAGTTAAGTTACACATACCATTTCATGAAAGCTTGATTTAAGTCTCCAGTTACCAGATTATGTTTAGAAGGAATGTCCCTAGGGATGCTTTTAAGTCAGTGCTGAAATGAAGCGTCCATAGGAAGCCAAGTTCACGATTTTTCTTTGCTGAAGGATGCCAAGTGGTCTAGGTTAATTAGGCTTCCAAAAAGTGAGATTTGTTTTCTTCTCATCTAAGAAGTCTAAATTTTGGTGCCTGGTAATGAATAGCTATCAAGGGGGTAACCTTGAGCCTTTCTTTGTCAACTTGGAGTACCAGTTTGTGTAAATGATAGGGAAAGGAAGGGAAAATAAGCTCAGGCAAATATGGAAGCATTTCACTTTAGAATAATTGTTTCAAAAAAAGTTGATTGGCTTTGACTAAATATCCTATTTTATGCTTATCCACCACTTTTTAAATTCCTTTTCACTTGGATAAACAAAACTAATCTAGATCCATCTGTGGATTTATAACAGTCATCTCACTTTTACAAAAGAGGAAACTGACATTCAAAGAGGGTACTAGCCAAAGTTAGACATGTTTCAAACTAGGTTCTGCTTAGTTCCAGTGACAGTACCCCATTGTTCCATTTCCTTGTGTAAAAGAAAAAATATCCCTTTAAAACCACGTAATATTTTAACCTTAAACAAATGATCTAGTCTCCCTAAGTCTTTATTTTCTCATCTATAAAATTAAGAGGATGAGCAAAAAAAAAAAGAAAATCCATGAGAGAGGAACTTCCAGCTGTAGGTGCATGAAGAGTTTGGTGAATCCTCTACACAAAAAAGCAAGTATAAAACTGGCAAAATTACCCAAAACTATTTGGGCTCTGGTAATCGGCCAAAAGTAGACAAAAAATTGAGACGCATTTATTCTTAGGAAAACTATTAGAACTTCATGGAAGAATAGAAGAAGTCTACAGCATTCTTGCATGGGACCCGTACTGTGATCTCCTACCCCAGCACCTTTGGCAAGAACTGTAGTGTGGGAAACCAGCAGCTTTGCTGCTAGAGGGCTGAGTCAGTTTGGAGCAATGAGTAAAAACCTGTATTTGTCAACTAAAAGTGATGAACTTGGTAGGGAAAAAAAAGGAAAAGCCACTTATTTTCCAGTCTGAAGTTGTGGTGTCAGTTCGGATGACTCGGAGACTAGCCATAAATTAGCTGGTCAGGCCCTGGAAGTGAGAGAACCATAGAGAGAGATAATCTCTCCACACATCCTGGCTTATTGTGAAACTATGCACATGTACAGGGGAGACCAGAGAATGTCTAGCAGAAAGCAAACGTCAAGGTAGACTTGAAAATTGTCTAACCCTTGAATATGCCTTTCCTAGGCCATATACAAATTAAAGAGTAGGCTTGAGATGTTTGGAAATGCCTTTGCCAAATAGCTAGCTGACAACTAAGCTATTCAGATATATGGTGATTTTTCTAGGAAGCCAGGCCAAAATGTATAAATAAGAATTAAAACCTGAGCAGATTAATTCCTATTGTAGGGAACACAGATTCCACAGTTTAAGGCTAGGCAGTATTAAAATAAAAAAAAGCTCAGAAAAATCAAATTCTACAGTTGCTACAATATGTTATCTAACATGTCTAGTTTTTAACAAACATTTTTTAAATATGAAAAGAGACAGAAAAATGTGACTGATACTGATGGAGAAGAACGCAGTTAATAAAAACTTATTTTTGGGGGCCGGCCCGTGGCTCACTTGGGAGAGTGTGGTACTGATAACACCAAGGCCAAGGGTTCGGATCCCTATATAGGGATGCCCGGTTGGCTCTCTTTGGAGAGCGTGGTGCTGACAACACCAGGTCAAGTGTTTAGACCCCCTTACCGGTCATCTTTTAAAGAAAAAACAAAAACGAAAACAAAACACTTATTCTTAGTGGACTCCATTATTAGACTTAACAAAGACTTCAACTGCTATTGTAAACATGTTAAAAGAATGAAAGGAAATGTTATTCATATAATTATAGGAGACTGTGGTGGTGACATTGACCCAACAAATGAGAAATCTCAATAAAGAAATGGAAGCTATAAGAAAGTATTTTATTCTTTTTGATGCTATTGTAAATGGAAGTGCTCTCCTGATTTCCTTTTGAGATTACTCCTTGCTAGTGTATTAAAATATTTGATTATTAGTTCTAAAATTCATGTTTATGTTTATTCTCTGGGATTTTCTAGATATAAGATCGTGACATCTGTGAATAGAGAATGTTTTAATTCTTACTTTCTAATCTGGATGCCTTTTATTTCTTTTCCTTGCTTAATTGTCATGGCCAGAAGCTCTAGTACAAAGTTGCATAGAAATGGTGACAGCAGACATCCTTGTCTTGTTGAAAGTTTGCCTGAGGGGAAAAACTTTCAGTCTTTCACCAATTAAGTATTATGTTAGCTGTAGGTTTTTCATATAGCTGTTTTCAGGTTGAGGAAGTGCTCTTTTAGTCTTAAAGGTCTGAGTGTTTTTAAATCAAGAAAGGGTGTCGGATTTTGTCAGCTGCTTTTTTTTGGTATTGATTGAGATGATTTTTTTTTTCATCTTCATTCTATTAATATGGTGTGTTATATGGATTTTTTTTCACATGTTCAGCCACCCATACATTCCTGGGATAAATTATACCTGGCCATGGTGTATGATCCTTTCAATATGCTGCCGGATTTAGTCTGCTAATATTTTGTTGAAGATTTTTTACATCTGTATTCATAAGGGACTTTGGTCTGTAGTTTTCTTGTGATTTCTTTGGTTTTGGTGTCAAGGTGGTGCTGGCCTCATAAAATGAGTTAGTGTATCAGGCTGTTTCTGTTGCTTATAACAAAATATCCAGACCTGGGTAATTTGTAAGAAAAAAAAAAAATTATTGCTTACAGTTTTGGAGGCTGGGAAGTCCAAAGTTCAGAGAGCACTTATGGTGAAGGTGTTTTTTGGTGGTGATTTCAGCAGCACAGGGTTGTCGGGGTGGGGGGCAGTCGACGACCACGCTGGCCCCCGACAACTAGCTAAACCGCTCTCGGCTCAAGGGAACGAGGCCGAAGATTACTCCCTGCTTCCTCCTCCCTGTGCAAGAGGGAGTGGGGTGGGAGAGCCCAGGAGATAGGTAAGTGCAGCCACTAGCCCCAACCCGGCTTGCAAAGGAACACTCAGACGCGGTGTGGGTTCTGTCAAGCAGTTCCATTTATTCAACCCAAAGCCTACATATTTATGCATAAATGGGCTAAATGGGCGGGAGATTCTTGCAGGGGTTTCCACCTAACAAGCCAGTCACCCTATAGGTCATGTGTGCATGCATGGCTCCTGCCTATGCTTATAGTAAAGATCATGAAGTGTCCACGAGCCCGGAAGGCTCTCTGCACCAATGATGTTAAGCCCCGTAAATGGGGTGAGGTTTTACCCAACACCATAGTCACTCCCCCTTTACATCCTTCAGGCGCCATCCTGAGCATGTGTGAAAAACAAAGAAGGGAACAAGCTGTCGCCATTATGTGTAGCAACCATCTGTTCCAGGAAGGTAGCTGCCATCCAACACAGGATCTCACATAGTGAGAATGTCAGAGCAGAGAGAGAGGGACTCTCACATGCTCTCCTTTTAGAGCCCTTGGAACCACGCCAATGACCGCCATTAGTAATCTGTTCACTAGAGCATGGCCCTCAGAATCTAATCACCTCTTCAAGGCCCCACCTTTCAATTACCGTAATAGGATTTCCCACCCAGAACAGTTACACTGGGGGTTAAGCTTCATTAACTTTGGAGAGGGGCATTCAGTCCACTCCATTCTGCCCCTGGCCCCCCAAACCTCATTTCCTTTTCACATACAAATATATTCATTTCATCCCCATATCCTCAGAGTCTTAACTTGTCTCAGTTTGAAAGTCCAAAGTCCCATCTGTGAAATTGAAACAAGTTATGTACTTCCAAGATGCAATGGTGGGACAGACATAGGATACATATTCCTATTCAAAAAGGGAGAAACAGGCCAAAAGAAAGGTATAACAGGTCCTGAGCAAGTCCAAAACACAGTGGGACAGGCATTAAATCTTAAAGCTGGCAAAAATGTACCTTGACTTCATGTTTGATGTCCTCTGTATGCTGGTGTGGGGGTTGAGTCCCCAAGTCCTCAGGCAGCTCCACTCCTATGGTTTTCCTGGCCTCAGGCCATGCTGTAACTCTCCCAGGCTGACATTACACACACTAGTAGCTCTACAGATCTGGGATCTCCGTGATAATCCAGCTGTCATGGCTCCACTAGACATGGCAACTGCAACACTCTCTGCTGCAACTCTGACCCCACATTTCCACAATTCTAAATGGTTACAGCAGGGATTAAGCTTCAGTAACGGCGGGGGGGTTATTCAATCCACTGCAGTTAGAAACTGTTCTCTCATTCTGTCATTTTTGAAGTAGTTAAGAAGGATTGGTGTTAATTCTTCTTTAAATATATCATCAGTTAGGTCATCCGGTCTTTGGCTTTCTTTGTTGGAAGTTTCTTGATTATTGATTCCACCTTTTTTACTTGCTATGTGTCTATTCAGATTTTCTTATTTTTTTTTTGAGTCAGTTTTTACGGTTTGTGTTCTAGGAATTTGTCATATATTTCATCAATTTTTTGGCATGTAGTTCTTCATAGTATTCTCTTATTCTATTTCTGTAAGGTTGGTAGTAATGTCCTCAATTTTCATTTATGATTTCAATAATTTGGATCTTCTCTCTTTATTCCTAGTCTAGCTAGAGGTTTGTCAATTTTGTTGAACTTTTCAACAAAAGAACCAAATTTTGATTTTGTTGATTCTATTATTTTCTAGTCTGTATTTCATTTATATCTGCTCTAATCTTTATTTCCTTCCTTCTGCTTGGTTTGTGTTGTTTCTTCTTTTGTAGTTCCTTAAGGTGGAAGGTTAGGTTATTAATTTGAGAGCTTTCTTCTTTTTTAATGTAGTTATTTACATCTGTATCCCATAGAAATTGCTCTTTTTTTGTTTTTATTAATTTCAAAGTGTTTTCTAATTTTCCTTGTGATTTCTTCTTACTCATTGATTGAGTGTGTTGTTTAATTTTCACATATTTGTGAAATTTCCAGATTTCCTTCTTTATTGTTTTCTAATTTCATTCCAATTTTATTTGAAAAGACACTTAGTTTGATTTCAATCTTTTAAAACTTGAGAGTTAACATGTGGCCTAACATATGGCCTATTGTTGAAAATGTTCCATATGTACTCAGAAGAATGTGTATTCTGTTGTTTGGAGAAGTGTTCCATCGATGTCTGGTAGGCCCAGTTAAAGTTTTGTTCAAGTCTTTAATTTTCTTGTTTATCTTTTGTCTTCTTGTTCAATTTATTATTGAAAATGGGGTGTTGAAGTTTTTCAAGTATTATTGTAGAACTGTTTATTTTTTTCTCTTCAATTCTGTCCATTTTTGCTTCATATATTTTGGGGCTCTGTTTGTAGGTGCTTATAATTGTTATATCTTTTTGATAGTTTGACCTTTTTATCACTGTATAATTTTTTTGGTCTTTTGTAACAATTTTTGTCTTAAAGTCTATTTTGTCAGACATTAGTTTAGGTTCTCTAGCTCTCTTTTGGTTACTGTTTTCCTGGAATATATTTTTCTAGCCTTTTATGTTTAACCTCTTTATATCTTTGGATTTAAAGTGAGTCTCTTGTAGACAGTATGTTACAGAATCATGTTTTATTATTCCATTCTGTTATTTTCTGTCTCTTAGTTAGAAAGTTTAGTCCATTTACATTTGATGTAATTACTGAAAAGGAAAGACTTTTATTTTACCATTTTGTTATTTTCTCTATGCCATATTTTTTGTTTGTGTGTCCCTCCATTGCTGTTCTTTGTGTTTGATATTTTCTAGTGTACCATATTGATTCCCTTTTTATACATACATATATTCTCATATAATGTATATTATACATAAAATAACTATGCATGTATTTCTTAGTATTTGCCCTGGTTGTTATAATTAATACCATAATCTATAGCAATCTAGTTTGAGATAATATCAGTTTAGTTTAAATGGTATAGAAAAACTTTGTTTTTATATTTATGTTCTTATGGTCACAAATTATACCTTTATATATTGTATGCCAATCAATAGATTTATAATTATTGTTTTATGTAGTTGTGTTTTAAATTATATAGGAAAAAGGAGTTACAAATATAAAAGTCAATATTAATGTATTTTTTATTAACCTAGGTAAATACCTATCTTTACTGGTGTTCTTCATGTGCCCTTTCTGGTGCCCTTATGTTTCAGTCTGAAGGACTCCGTTTAGGGCAGGTCTGTTAGTGACAGACTCCTTCTGTTTTTGTTTGTCTGGAAATATCTCAATTTCTCCTTCATTTTTGAAGGATAGTTTTGCAAGATATAGAATTTTTAGTTGACAGTTTTTCTTTTAGCACTTTTAACTTGTTATCCCACTGCCTTCTGGCCTCCATGGTTTCCAGTGAGCAATCAGTTGTTAATCTTATTGAGTTTGCTTTGTACATCATGAGTGGCTTTTTTTCTTGCTGCTTTCAGAATTCTCTGTTTGTCAACAATTTGATTATGATGTTTCTTGGTGTGGATCTCTTTGTATTAATCCAATTTGGGGTTCATTGAATTTATGAGTTAAATTCATGTCTTTCATTAAATTTGAGAAGTTTTAGCTATTATTTTTTCAAATATTCTTTCTGCCTCTTTTGCTCTCTCCTCTCCTTCTCTTACTCCTATTATGCATATATTAGCACATCTGATGTGCCCTATACGTGTTTTAGGCTCTGTTCCTTTTTTTTCATTCTTATTTTTTGTGCTCCTCAGAACCAATAATTTCAGTTTACCTATCTTCAAGTTTGCTGATTCTTTCTTCTTGTAGAGGTTCATGGGATGCTGATGCTGATCAGGGAAAGAGGTATGACCCAAGGGGTACTAACACACAACAAGTTTTATTGTGTGGTACATGGTCAGGGTTGCATGAGAGGAAAAGACAAAAGCCTTTTACAGTGTGAGACTGTACAGAGGCTTATGGCAAATGGATTACAATCCAGAAGGGGAAGGGGGCAGGGAAACTCCTGGGAGAAAAGGGAGTCTGAAAGGGGGCTTATGTGCCTACACGAGTCTTTCATCAGTATGATGGGGAGTCTCTGGGTCAGAGAACTCCAAGGGCAGCAGCATCTTGGGGTCTTATAACTGTAAGACTGCATCTTATCAATAGGTGACAGTTATCAGGTAAGGGTTTGCAGGATATTCAAAACAGGCAGGCTCTAAATGGCTAAAAGTTTGCTGTTTGGGCTATTTTGAAGATAATTTGATGTGTAAAAGTTTGAATTTGGCACTAGTGGGCTTTTCAGCTAATGAGTTTTAGCCTGCAGTGAGAAAATAACCTAGGGGCCAATACACAGACACCGTCTTTGGCTAATTTATATAACACTTCTGCCTGCTCTAATCTTCTGTTGAATCCCTGTAGTGAATTTTTCATTTTAGTTATTGTATGATTCAATTCCAGATTCTTTATTTGGTTTGTTTCCATAATCCTGACTTTTTATTAATAGTATCTCCTTGGTGAGACATCTCTATTTGATTCTCATGTTTTCCTTTATTTTTTATTTTTTTTTCTGCTGCTGGCCAATATAGGGATTGAACCCTTGACCTTGATGTTATCAGCACAATGCTCTAACCAACTGAGCTAACCAGCCAGACTTTTCTTTAGTTCTTTATACATTGTTTTCTTTAGCTATTTGAGCATATCTTTTTTTTTTTTTTTTGTCTTTTTCGTGACCGGCACTCAGCCAGTGAGTGCACCGGCCAGTCCTATATAGGATCCGAACCCGCAGCGGGAGCGTCACTGCGCTCCCAGCGCTGCACTCTCCCGAGTGCGCCATGGGCTCGGCCCTTGAGCATATCTTAAATTGTTGATTTATTTCTTGATCCAGTAAGTCCAATGTCTGGGCTTCCTTATAGACAGTGTCTATTATTAATATTTTTTTTTTCTTGTGGATTGGCCATGCTTTCTTGTTTCTTTGCTTGTATCGCGTGTGTGTGCATATAATATATATTTTATTATATATGTAATGTGTATAATATGTATTGTATTGCATATTATGTATTTTATTATATATATGTATTTTAAACTGGATAGTGTGAATATTATAATGTGGCAACACTGGAAATCAGATTCTGCCCCCTTCCTAGGACTTCTTGTTGCTGCTTGTGGTTGCTGCTGTATGTTTGTTAGTAAATTTTCTGAGCTAATTTTGTAAGGCCTGTGTTCTTTGTTGTATGTGGTCACAGAAGTCTGTGGTTAGCTTAGTGATTCAGTAGTGATTTGACAGAGATTTCCTTAAATGCTGAAATTCAGCTGCCTCTTTCTTGATTCTTTCCCTGGTTGATATAAACTTTTTATTAGTTTCTAGAGTTTCAATACAGTTGATCTTGACAGTTTTTGTCAATTTATTAATGGTTTTTATGAAAGAGCAGACTTTTGTAATTCCCTCTTCTGTCATTTTTCACTGATGTCCTCCCATACTTCTAAGTAACCCATATATCAAGGAAGACATCACAAGGAAAATTAGAAAATATTTTGAACAGAATGAAAATGAAAAAGACTACATACGAACATTTATGAGATGCAGCTAAAGTAGTGATTAAAAGGAATTTATAGCTTGATGTGTTTATATTTTAATGCTGCGGTCAGCAAACTATCACTGCGTGCTGGCCAAATCTGCCAGTTTTTGTTAATAAACTTTAATTGGCACAGAGCCATGCACATTCATTTATGCTTTGTCAGTTACTTCCATTGACAATACATAATGAATGTGCATGGCTTTGTGCCAATGAAACTTTATTTGGTTCTCTGGCCAGAAAGGTGGAGTTTTTTTGAGAGATACAGCGCCCTGTGCTACTCCTGTGTAGTTTTACATGACTGGGGCTGCTTTCATTGCAAAGTGTTAGACAAAAGTAATGGCAATTCCTTGCATACTCTTTGGACCACAGAGTTCCCTCCCCTGGTTCTTTTGGGCGAAAGGATGAATTTAATTTTGGAGTTTTAGGTTCCTGCACAATGCCACATTGCAGCCCTGCTACTGGGGCAACATTTGGGACATGGCCAGTAGGGGAAAAAAGAGAATGAAAAGAAAACCAAAAATGAAGACATTCATTTTCAAGACACTCTCTGTCTTGCAGAAACCTGTTCCTCTGGTCCAGAAAGATGGCTTTTTTTTCTCTAAATTTTTCTTGACTGTGCCTGATGGGCAGTTCTGCACAGGGTCCACCCTCAATCCCAAGCTAGGGGATAAAAGGGGAAAGAACCCCAGGAAACTCATCCCTGTTATTTGTCATTCTTCAAATTTTGGCTCCCCTCTGGAATCCATTTATTATTAACCTTTTAGAGTCCTAAGGTAATTAATTGCTTTTAGTATGTTGTCCAGAGGTTTTAGTTGTAATGAGTGTGAATGAGAGACGGAATTGTGTATACTCCATCTTTGCTTGCATTGGAGGCAAATTCACTAGGTGATTCTTAAGCATAGTTTATACTTCTCACTGGACCCTTTGGGGGAAAAACAGTGATTGTCAAGGGAAGGCAATTATTTTCCCAAAGCTCAAGATTTAAACATATTAGAGATTCTAGCTTATATGTCTACACGTTTTTAATATACAGAAGTAAATCATTTTAGGTCATAGTTATGTTAGAAATCATTTATATACTCCTTAATCTCTTCCAAATACCATTCCAAAAATTATCTGTTCTCTTTTAGTTCTTACAATAACCCTAATTAGGTAAATACTATATTATTCCTATTTTAAAGATAAGGAAATTGAGGTACAGAAGTTAGGTAATTTGCCCAAGGTAACATAGATAGTAAATGGTAATGCCATGATTCAAACCTAAGATAAGGCAATTTAGCATTAGAGTCCATGTTCTTTTTAAAATTTTCACTTAATGTTGAGGAAATTTTTACACACAAACCAAAGTAGAAATGAACCCCCCTTATATCCTTCACCCAGTTTAAACAGTTTTCAGTGTTCAACCTTTTGTGTTTTTTCTGTTTCACCAACTTTTTCTGCTTTTCAATAAAGTATCTGAAAGCAAATTCTAGATATCATTTCAGCCTAAACACTTAAGTATGTGTTTAAAGTGGATAACAGCTTTTTAAAAATAATATTACCATATTATGCATGAATGAATACCAAGCCATTAATAATAATTACCTCTGAAGTGGGTACTGAGATGTGGTGGTGAATATTGTGCAAAGAAACCTTAATGATTTGCTTTATATACTTCTGTCTTGTGTGAATTTTGAAAAATGAGAATATATTCATGTACTATTTGTGTAAAAATGATTTAAAAAGAAAAAAAAATATTACCATAGTATTAATGTAACTACAACATAATCACAACCTAACAAGAGAGGAAAATTTTCTTTAAATCTTCTAATATCTATTTTGTATTCAGTTTTGTCTATCTCAGAAATATCTTCTTATAGTTGGTTCAATTCAGGACCTCAGTATGGCTCACATACTGTGTTTGTTGATATAGCTCTTAATTTTCAAAAATTGGCCCTAACCATCTTTTTATGATTTCATTTTTTAAAATTCTTTTTAAAGAATTATTTTAAAATTATTTTTAAAAATAGCTTTTTATTTTGGGGTTAATTTTATTTTTTATGGTATATGTGAGGATACTTCAACAAGTTTATGGCAGGATCTTATTATCTTTTAATTCTATTTTTCCATGAACTTCATATTTAAGGTGTATAACATGTATTGATATGAAATAATTTTAGGTTTGTAGAAAAATTGCAAAGATAGTACAGAAAGTTCCCCTATACTACACACTCAGTTTGTTCCCCCTAATTTTATTATCTTACATTACTGTGGTGTATTTACCAAAACTGTGAAACCAGTGTTGTTACATTACTATTAATTAGACTCTAATCTTTATTTAGATTTCACCAGTTTTTCCATTAATGTCCTTGTCTGCCCCAGGATTTGATTCAGGATTTCATTAGTTGTTATTTTTCTTTAGTCTCCTCTAGATTGTGATGGTTTCTCAGTCTTTCCTTGAAGGTTTTTCATGACCTTGAATTTTTTGAGCAGTCTTGATCAGGTATTTTGTAGAATGTCCCATACTCGATGTATATGTTTTTCTCAGGATTAAATTGGTGTTATGGGTTTCTGGAAAAAGATGCCATAGAGGTAAAGTACCTTTCTTATGATTTACTTATTTTTTCTTTTTTGCTTAAGTCATATATAAAAAGTTCACAAAGTCAAAATGTAAAACCAGAGAAATCTCATTTTCATTCCCTTCTCCTTACTGTTTTTTTCTTCCTTTCTCAATAGGTAAGTACTTTTGTTAGTTTTTGGTTTATCCTTCCAATCTTTTTTTAAAAAAATATAAACACACACATACATGCTAGTATCCCCCTGTTCTCTTCCCCTCCCGTTCTCACACAGTAGATAACATCAGTTCATGTTCTCAGCTCCTGTACCACATACTTCTCTAACAATGAATTTTCCAATAATGGCCACTTGTATTCAAGATGGTTTTCAAAAAGTTTATTTTTCCTAACTAATAAAAACGTTTCTCTATGAATTGAAAATGTGTAGCACATATTATATGATTTCATTTTTATTCACAGATATTTTCCAATTTGTCCCTGGATGAGCGTTGCCTTTCTGCATCATTGGTTTGCAAGTATTGGCGTGACCTTTGTTTAGATTTCCAGTTTTGGAAGCAGCTGGATCTTAGTAGTCGTCAGCAGGTATGGAATCTAATTCTAAGAAACACTTAATTTGACCTATTCAATTAAAAAATATCTTTGTTCTCTTTGAAAATCTCTTCCATGTTATTGCTTTTCAAGATAGTTAAAAAAAACCGTAATCTATAACTTTGTGCTTTCATAATTTCTTTTTTCAATTCAAGTTAAGGTAGGTTTTCATGATAAACAATATAGTTTTTAGTGTAAATTGGTGATTTAGGGTTGTTTTTTAATCCTCTTTGTCTTCCTCCTTTTTTTCATTACCTTTTTAAAAAAGTTATTAAACTTTTTCTTTTTTGTGGGAGGTCATATCATGAATATTAGTTTAGCAGGAAATGATGGCAAACACTGCTTCTGTGCCATGTACTGTTCTAAGGGTTTTGTGTAGGTTAATTCATTTGATCCTTCCAGCAATCCCTTGAGTAGATACTACTATTTTCTCTGTTTTGTAGATGAAGAAATAGAAGTAAAATGAACTGAGATAACTTTTTAAAAAACTTTCCTTTTGATGGATTTTCTAATTCTCCCATTGCCCAGCTATGCACTTTGTTTATAGGGCATCATAAATTAGGAAAAAAGAGCTTATAGTGATTATTGCAAACAGTTTGTTGGATTTGTTGGATTCATGCTTTAAAACTTTGGTAGTCAGTATTTGGTATTAGAAATATGTAAAAATATCTAATAAGAATAGAATTTTATTGGAGTATTATACCTGCTCTGAATCCTTCCATGGTATGTTACCAGTAGTGTGCAGGTAAATTTTTAACAACTGGCTTTCAGACAAAAAAGGCCTGATTTGTAATAAAGTCATGTGCTGCATAACTATGTGTTGGTCAGTGAAGGACTGCATATTCTGTGGTGGTCCCATAAGATTATAATAAAGCTGAAAAATTCCTACTGACTAGTGGTGTTGTAGCCGTCATAAGGTAAAAATACAACACATTACCTTTTCTATGTTTAGATACACAAATACTTACCATTGTGGTATTGTTGCCTATAGTATTCAGTACAGTAACATGCTGTGTACTGTGCAGGTTTGTAGCCTAGGAGCAATAGGCTATACCATATAGCATAGGTATGTAGTAGGCAATATCATCTAGGTTTGTGTAATATACTCTATGATTGTTGCACAACAATGAAATTGCCTAACAATGCATTTCTCAGAATATATCCCTGTTGTTAAGCAATGCATGACTGTATTTGCCAATTTCTGTGGTATAAATACTTCCACTGTAGCGAATTTCAGACTACACATGTGATGCCATTGAATGCAGATTTGGAAAGAGGCTCTTGTAAGTTAGTACAAGCCAGCTCCAACACACCACTGGTAGTATGCGTGTTTATGTGTATATAACACACCCACTTCAAGCAAATTAAGCAAGTTTCAGAGCATTTGTGTATAAGTTGTTCTCTTTCTGGTTTTCTGCCTCATTGATAAGAGGTTAAAACAATTACAGAATTAGTTATTTACCTGCTTGGGTTCATGAAACTGTGTCCAGGGAGAATAGTTGAGAAGTTAGTTGTGGCTAGTAGAAGTAGAGAGAAGGTAAGTGTGAAGTAATTCATTGGCTCTTTACTTCATTATTCTTGGATCTTTGAGCTATTTATTATGAACTCAGACTAAGAATACCTTTTCCTCTCTGCTGTTAGTAAGGTTTGGAGATGAAAAAATAAAAGGAGAGGTGTGTCAGAGTTTAGCTTTTCAAGGAAATGTTTGTATGTATGCTGTTTCCAATGAGCATAAACAAAGATTGTTTCATCTTTGACTGTTATTCCTAGTGCTGCTCAACTCTCCAGTTCTTTCCTTCTTCCATTTTAAATTT
The DNA here is from genome assembly GCF_027409185.1 of Cynocephalus volans. Lineage (NCBI taxonomy): Eukaryota > Metazoa > Chordata > Mammalia > Dermoptera > Cynocephalidae > Cynocephalus > Cynocephalus volans. The sequence goes on along the minus strand of NC_084461.1, from coordinate 94,666,350 downwards.
CATATGTATTTTTTCTTCATTATTTTTATCCAAAGGAATTGAATAAAGTTGTTTTAGTCCCTTTGTGTGGCTTATAGCAGAATACCTGAAACTGGGTAATTTATAAAGAAATGAAATTTATTTCTTACAGTTTTGGAGGCTGGGAAGTCTAAAGTGCAGGGAACACATCTGGTGAGGGCCACCTTCTTGGTGGGAACTCTACAAAGTCCTGTGGTGAACAGGGTATCACATAATGAGAACAGGCTGAGCAAGAGAACTAACCTGCTTACTTGCTTTCCTTTTAAAGCCATCAGAACCATGCCTATTACTCCATCAATAGATAATCCATTCATGAGTATAGTCCTCACAATCCAATCACCTTTTAAAGGCCCCACCTTTCAAATATCATAATTGGATTTCCCACCTTCTTAACACTGTTACAATGGAGATTAAGCTTACAACACATGAACTGTTGGTGGACACATTTAATCCATAGCAAGACTTACCTCTTTTCCCTTTTGGAAATGTGGTGATTGGTCAGGGAATATGTAGAGCCTGGTTTTTTTTGTTTGTTTGTTTAAATTAAGGTGACCATGTGAATTTTTTCCCTAGATGAATGTTAAGGTTACTTATGCTTAGCATTGAGTCTGCTAAGAAAAGTTTTTTGACGAGGACATTTCTATATAGTCTTTGGTATTTTGATATACGAAATGATATATTTTCTAAGCTACAAATTAATTATATGTGAGGTGGTATTTTGATAGAAGTAGTAAAACAATTGACATTTATATATTGTGACATCTGATATCAAATGTAAAAAAATCCGAATTCATACATCACGATGACTGATGTACAGTGTTTGCTGAGTTAAAAAGAGAACAAAACATTTAAAATCTCAATATAGTTTTGTTTGGTGAGTTTTTGGTGATTTTGAAGGCTTAATTAAAGTGAGTTTTCCCCATAAGAATAGATTTTTTTAGGCTGTTAATAAAAACTAACACACATATTTTTCCTTGGTGTTTTGTGACACCACTTCTGATACCAAATGTGTGGAGTCTTTTTCACAATAACAACCAATTCTCAGACACCAACTGGGTGTCTGACAATTCAATTCAATTCTGACACTAACTTCCAGAGTTAGTGCAGACACCACAGGTTAAGGGTTCATTCCCATAAGACTGCCCCCACTTCAGATGTCAGTTGCAAATATTAGGAGTCACATGTACTTCTGACCAACCTGCTATAAATTCTGAAGTTCCCCCAGTCACCTCCTTAGGTATGTTAATTAGCTAAAACTATTCACAAAATTCAAGAAAATACTTTTGTATAATGGCTTATTATAAAGGATACAACTCAGGACCAGCCAAATGGAAAAAGATGCATAGGGCAAGGTATGGGATGTGCCAACCTCCCAGCATTTTCATGTGTTTACCAATTGAATCTTGTTCAGGAGTTTTAAAACCCAATCTCTGTCCCTCCTCTCCTTCCTGGAGGTTGGAGGGAGGCTGAAGGTTACCACCCTCTTCTAATCATGTCTTTCTTTCTGGTAGCCAGCCCCCATTCTGAGTACCTCATTAGTGTAAACTTAGATGTGGTCAAAGGGTGAATATGAATAACAGACACTCTGTCACTCAGGAAATTCTAAGGGTTTTAGGAACTCTGTACCAGGAACTGGGGACAAAGACCAAATATACTTTTTATTTTACCATAATTCTGTTGTGCATTAATATTAAGAAGGTTTTTCTTTTGTTTTTTTTACACTATAATCTAATTTTTATTTATTGTGGGAAAATTTAATTTAAAAAATAGAAAAGTTTCTTCTTTTAGTAAAAGTTAAAATAATTGTTTCTTTTTCTCTCATAGGTCACTGATGAATTATTGGAAAAAATTGCATCAAGAAGTCAGAATATAATTGAAATCAACATTTCTGATTGTCGTAGTATGTCTGATACTGGCGTATGTGTTCTAGCATTTAAGTGCCCTGGACTGCTTAGGTATACAGCCTACAGGTGTAAACAGCTTTCTGACACTTCTATTATTGCAGTTGCCTCTCACTGTCCTTTACTTCAGAAAGTGCATGTAGGCAACCAGGATAAACTTACTGATGAAGGACTCAAACAGGTAAATTTTTAGCATCTATAGAATGATTTTACTTTTATTAATTCAAAATGTTTTTTCTTGTAGAAATGCTTTGAAAGATTGTTATGTTAAAAATAATGCTCAGAGACTAAAGTGAGTCACGTTTTTTATGTATCAATGAATATTGGTTTAGATTAGTGAACTAGAGTGCCATGGTTGTTAAAATCATTAATTTAACTTTGCTGTGTTTTGTAATGACAGCGTAAACTTCTGTGATCAGCTATTTTATTAATTTATGCTTTTGTTACTTACATTTTGTACCAAATTTTGCTTTAGGTAAAAATATGCAGTTTGGGTCAGCATGAGGTTTTAAAAATTAACTTTTAATTCTCCTTATATATTATTAGATGACATGCTTTAAAATGAGTATTTTAAGGCATGAATGGAAGGCCAAATTGAAGAGTACAAAATGAATAAAAAGGTGGTAATTACCTATATTTTGCACAATAATTGGATTAAAAATAGTATTATACATACTTTATATTTAATACATTTCCTTTGGAAATGGCCTTTAAGGTTTTTTGACTCAGTGGATTACTCTTCATGAATGAAGACCTTTAAATTTAAACATTACATATGAATTAACTGAAAGCTCAATATTAAAAGAAATTTGGGAAGGCTTTATTTTAAATAGTGAGAACTTTTATATATTAAGATTGTTAACAGTTTATAAGAGGGCCTATTTCATCTACAAAGGCAAATTGTGCAATAGTTGTTTTACTTGTTTTAATATTTTTTCCTGATCCATTTCTGCTATGTATGAGCAGGATTATTTACTAGCAAACCATTTAATGAAGTTCTTAAATTTATTAAAATGAAATAATCTTTTATTGGAAATATACATTTTTATGGATGTAGCATGATTTTATTTATTTTGATAGAAATTTTTCAACAATTTATACTTCGTAATGAAACATTTTTAAAAGGTTATGTATTTATTAATAACTGGGATAAATGTTTTACCTTTTTAAATCTGATGTAACACAAATAGGTACCAGTTTAGCAGACTACTGAGGGTGTTCCTAGTAATGTTTGTGAAAAAAAAAAGAATCATACTTATAGTGGACATAAAGGGAAACTAGAACATTCTTTAAGGAGCAAAACTTTGTGTGCCAATCAAGTATTATGAATTTATCTAATATTTACAACTTTGCACTGATTAGGTAATCTTCCCTAGAATGTGAGGTATTTGTGAACCTTTTAACATACTTAGATTAGATGTTTGGTTCAGATTTTTGTGAAATTTGTGGTTTCTGAATTACGAATTAGATATGTGTGAGGAAATATTCTGATTGAATTAGTGGAGTAGTCTAAATCTTTCTCCCCCTTAGGTAATTTTTTTTGTAAGTAATTACATAGAAATCTCATTGCAGTGTAGAAAGTAATATTTTCTTGAGCTTAAGACTGTGCTATATAGCAAGGTGTGTCCTATAGTAGACTCTTTCTTCTGATGGGATAGTTTTATGGGTATAGTAGAAAGAGAATGGCTTTCATGTATACATAAAGTAGAAATAAGGTTTTATGAAGCAATACATATTCTTATATGCAGTGAACATTGATATTATCTATTCTATTCTATATTACTATGTTATATAAATGCGGGCTTTGACCCACTCATTAGTTTAATTTCATGAGCCAATGATATTTGATAAACCTTGCTGGGGGGAATATATTACAGTTTTGGTACACTAACAACTTAAAAATGTATAAGACAGTTGCAAAAGCCTAGAATGGAACTATTCATGATTGAAGAATTTCCTTGGCATGATTTTTATTTTCTTGAACTCATTAATTTAGCAATTGACTGAATTGTTGATTCTGCAGGTCAAGTTGTAGGGTTTTGTTTTGTTTTTCTTCTTCTGTCAGTAAAAACTGGCAGATGTTTTAGAATGGTATACATGTATTTCCTTGATAATGTCTTTAAAATATATTTCCTTCATAACTGGTGTAATTTTGATTGATTTTAGCAAATAGCAAATGAGTGTGCTTTTTAAGTTGTATCAGTGTGTTTACCAGAACAGTTAAAGCATTTCAGCTTGAAGCACTAATGTATCTAGAATTTAACATTTTAAGTATTGGATTCTGCTTAGCAATGTTTCTCAAACTTGTGTCAAAGCACCTAAATGATAGGCTGTTTTGGGCCAAATACCATCTTCTTTGTGAAATACCACCTTGAAATATTGATATTTTTATTTCCATAAAAGTCACCCCAAATAAATTTTACCAGTGGAACATATTTGTATTATACACATCTTATAAAACTACAATCATGTATCTATGGGAAAAAAAGAGTTATTTAGTTAAGAATAATAGGCTGTATCAGTTTTCATAATATTTTGTTGTCAACTAGCACTTGCCAGCAAAAAGTGATAGTAGTAGTTGAAGTAATAAAATAAATCTAAGAAATTGTATCCATTATGTTACAATTTTATGACTAATTGTATTTGATTTTAGCAATTTAACGCTTCAATGCAATTTATGGAGCTCAGTAGAAATTTCTGGAAAAAAGTCACTGTAGTCTTCCTCCAGATTAAATGGTACAAAAATAATGTTTTATTAGTAAATTTCAATCTGGTATACTATGAGTTTATAGGTTTTTAAAAATAAATATGTAGAGTGGCATCAACAAAATGCTGGGATAAGTAGCTCCAAAACATCCTTCTACAGAAACATTGCAAAACCAGCCAAAACTGTTAGATCTGAACACTGAACCAAGAAACAGACAACTAAAAAATGGAAGGAATGCTTTGTGGCTTTTCTACTTGCCTGTTCCATGCCCACCCCCCACCCCTTGGCATAAGTCTTGAAGATAGTGGCCTGTATTCCCAGTGTGGGACCCAGGTCCCTTGTTCCAGAGGGAGTAGAGCAGACCTTATTTGCAAATTATTGTGTCTGTCTCTCCTAACCTATCTGGGAACCACTTGAAGGACTGATATAAGTGCTCATATATCTGTTTTACTTAATTTAGAACCCAGTCAGGGAGGAAAAGCAGTGGATGTTGATGGAAAACATTGTAAGGTAGATGAAAAACCCTGCAGTTGCTTTGGGCAAATGATTATGGTGAGACATACAATAGATCTCTTGAGGCTTGGAAGGAAAAGGGTGAGAGAGTTTCTTTAGAAAATTAGGGCAATCAGAGCACCAGTGTATACAGGGGAATTTAGAAAGCCACATGTATGCCCAGGGCAGTGTACATGCTCAGGAAAGACCTAAGAAGAACATATTTTTATCACTGGCTGTTCTGTAGGCTCTGTGTATGCAGGAAGTGAAGCCAAGGCAGAGCTGTAAATGGCATGGCTAAGTGTTAAGGAGTACTGCAGCACAAAGCCAGTCTGCAAAAACTAGGAGAAATGTTTTTGATTTTTGTTTTTTGTTTTAGTTTGTTTTACTTGGAAGCTTTTGGCATTCAAGGCAATCTCTTTTAAAACACTGGCTGAACACAGGCCCGAATAATGAAAAACAGCAAACTCTGGAGGAGTGGGAAAAATCTGATTTCTCAAGTTTACCACATTATCGTAATTCTAATGCCTTGTTTTCAACAGAAAAAATCACAAGGCATGCAAAGAAGCAGAGTATGGCCCACTGAAAGGAAAAACTAAATTGACGGAACTTCTCCTTGAGTAAATCTAGATATTGGACTTACTAGATGATTTTAAATCAGTTATCTAAATGTGCTCAAAGAACCAAAGGAAACCATGCAAAGAAGCAAAATAAAAATAAAAGTAAAAAAATAAGGAAAAATGATGTATGAACAAAATGAGAATATCAATAAAGAACTAGAAATTATAAAAGGAAGCAAATAGAAATTATGGAGCTGAAAAGTACAATAACTGAAATAAAAAATTCACTAGAGGGATTCAACTGCAGATATGTGAGCAGATAGAAGAAAGAATCAGTAAACCTGAAGATAGGACAATTGAAATTATTGAGTCTGAGAAGAGAAAAGAAAAAACAGTGAAGAAAATGAACAGAGCTTAAGTAAGCTGTGGGACATCATCAAACAGAACAGCTTTTGTATTAATAGTAATTCTAGAAGGAGAATAGAGAAAGGGCCAGAAAGAATAGATGAAGAAATAATGGCCAAAACTTCCTAAATTTGTTGAAAGACATGAATACATATATATAGGAAGCTCAACAAACTCAAGAAGGATAATTTCAATGAGCTCTACACTGAGATACATTGTATATAATTGTCAGAAGCCACAGACAGAGAATCTTGAAAGCAGCAACAGATAAGTGATTTGCCATATACAGGGCTCCTCAATAAGATTAACAAAGTGATTTCTCATCAGAAACCATAGAAGCCAGAAAGCAGTGGGCTGATATATTTAAAATGCCGAAAGAAAAAAAGTCCATCAAGAATTTGATATCTGTTAAAACCATTCTTCAAGAATGAAGGTGACATTAAGATATTCCCAGATATGGAAAAGCTAAGGGAATTTGTTACTAGTAGACCTGCCCAACAAGAAATGCTACAGGGAGACTTTCAGGTTGAAATAAAAAGACACTAGACAGTGGCTGAAAGCCATATGAAGAAAAAAAAACACTAGTGAACCTACATAGTTTGAAAGTAGAAGGATGGAAAAAGATATTTCATGCAAATAGTAAGCAAAGGAGCTTGAGTGGCTATTTTATTATCAAACAAAATAGATTTTAAGTCAAAAAAGTTTGTAAGAGACAGAAAGCGTCATTAAATATGGATAAAAGTTTCAGTCCATCAGGAAGATGTAACAGTTATAACCATATATGCACCTAGAAAAAGAATCCCTAAATATATGTAGCAAAAATTGAATGACTTGACTGGAGACATAGACAGTTCTACATTAATAGTTAGAAACTTCAGTAACTCACTTTCAGTAATGGATAGAAGAACCAGATAGAAGATCAGTGAAGAAATAGAGGACTTGAACAGTACTGTAAACCAGTTATATCCAACAGACATGTACACTATTCTGTTCAACAGATGAAGAATACACATTGTTCTCAAGTGCACATGGAACATTCTCACAAACAGATCATATGTTTGATCACAAAACAAGTTTTAATTTAAAAAGATTGAAGTTAAACAAAGTGTCTTCACTGGTCATAATGGAATGAATGTGGGAATCAGTAACAGGAAAACTGGGAAATACATGAATATGTAGAAATTAAACATATACAACCAATGGATCATAGAAGAAATTACAAGGTAAATTAGAAAATATATTGAGATGAATGAAAATGGAAAAACAACATACAAAAACTTATAAGATGCAGCAAAGCAATGCTCAGAGGTAAATTTATAGTTTTGAAAGCTTACATTAAAAAAGAGTTAAGTTCTTAAATTAGTAATGTATGTGAATACCTGAAGGAATTTGAGAAAGAAGAGCAAACTAAGCCCAAAGCTAGCAGAAGGAAGGAAATCATGACCTGAGCAGAGATAAACAAAATAGAACAGAAAAATTATAGAGAAAATTAATGAACCCAAAACTAGATTCTTTGAAGGGATCAACAAAACTGACAAACCTTTAACTATACTGACTAAGAAAAAAAGAGAAAAGACTCAAATTACTAAAGCATAAATGAAAAAGTGGACATTCCTACTGACTTCACATAAGTAAAAGGATTATATGAGAAAACTATGAATAACTGTACACCAACAAATTGGATAGCTTAAATGAAATGGACAAATTCCTAGAAATAAAAAACTACAAAACTAACTCAAGAAATAGAAAGTTTAAATAGACTTATAAAAAGTTAGGAGATTCGAGCAGTTAAAAAAAATCCTCCCCCAAATTTTGCTAAACATTTAAATTGTCAGAAAAGACCCAACTACATGTTACCTACAAGAAGCCTACTTTAAAATAAAGAAATATTTAGATTAAAAGTAAATAAAGATACCATGCTAACACTAATCAAAAGAAAGCAGGATAAGTTTTATTAATTTCAGACAGAGCAGATTTCAAAGCAAAGACTGTTATGAGGGATAAAGGGAGGCTTTATATAATGATAAAGGGATTAAAGTTCCAAAAAGACATAGCAATCCTTAATGTCTATGAGCCTAAAACAGAGCATCGGAATATGTTAGGCAAAATATAGTACAACTCCAAGGAGAAATAGATGAATTCACTGTTATAGTTGGAGACTCCTATCATGCATTCCAGCAATAATGCTACTTATATTTACTCAAAGAAGGTAAAAAATTATGTCCACAGAAAAACCTATACACAGATGTTTATAGCAGCTTTATTCATAACTGCCAAAACTTGGAAGCAACCAAGATGTCCTTTAGTAGTTGAATGGATAAACTGTGGTACATACAGACAATGGAATATTATTCAGCATTAAAAAATGAACTAGGAGAAGACATGGAGGAATGTTGAATGTGTACTACTAAGTGAAAGAATCCAATATGAAAAGGCTACATACTGTATGATTCCAACTGGAATCATAGACATTATTGAGAATGCAAGACTATGAAAATAATAAAAAAGATCAGAGGTTGCCAGGGGTTATAATGGAAGGGGATATGAATAGGTAGAGTACAGAGAATTTTTAGGGCAGTGAAAATACTCTGATGCTATAATGGTAGATACATGCTGTTATATATTTGTCCAAACCCGTAGAATGTACATCAGGAGTGAACCCTAACATAAATTATGGACTTTGTCAATAAGGTTTTATAAATTTTAGGAAATGTACCACTTTGGTGGGGGATGTTGATAATAGGAGAGAATACACATGTGTGGGAGCAGGGAGTACTTCTATATAGGAAATCTCTGTACCTTCCTCTCAATTTTGCTATGCTCTAAGTAAAAGTAGTCTTAAAAAGAAAAATATGGAATATTCACAAAATTAGGCTTAAACAAAATTTCAATTAATTCCAAAGTGATATGAATAGGTAGTAAAACTAAATTAAGAGAGAACTGTAAATTGAGAGAAAAAGGAAGTACTTAAAAACAATCTTTTGGAAATGTTAAAGTAGAAGTAAAAATTACAATTATAAACTTAAAAGAAAACTGGGAGTAGCTATAATAACTTCAGACAGAACAGACTTTAGAGCATGGAAAGTTGTTATTAGGGATAAAGAGGGGACATACATAATGATAAAGGGGACAGTACTCTAAGATGACATAATACTCCTTAACTTGTATGCACCTAACAACAGTGTCAGGATATGTGAAGCAAAAACTGTTAGAACAACAAGAAAAACAAAACAAAACAAAACAAAACCATGAATCCACTATTACAGTTGGAGACTTTAATATCCTTCTATCAGAAATGGACAGATCCAGCAGGCAGAAAATCAAGTAAGGACATAGTTGAACTCCACAACACTATTAATAAACTGGATATAATGGACATGAATAGACTGTTTCATCTGACAAAAGCAGAATACGCATTCTTCTCAAGCTCAAATGAATCATTCAGCAAGATAGACCACATATTCTGGACCATACGACACACCTTAAGAAATTTAAAAGAACAGAAATCTGCAGCACTCTTCCCCAGTAACTAGCTGAACTTCACATGCTGATATTGTCTGCAGAGGTCATCCACATGGTCCTTTGTTTGGTTACCTGCCTCTATGAAGGTCATGTGGCCCCTGCCTCTATGAAAAGTCATTTTCTTGTAAATTAAGCCACCAACACTATTTGTTAATGTGGAACATAGTGGCATATGAGGCCACAATTGTGGTTTCCTATTTAGTCCATTTTAAAGAGGCTTCTTCACAATACATAACCCTTATTAGCCTTTTCATTCACTCAACAAATATTTATTGTGTCAACTAAGTGTAAGACACTGTGCATCAGAGATATATTAAACAAAACAACCTTCTGTCTTCATGGATTTTACATTTCTACAGGAGTATATAATTGGTTATAGTGTAGCCTAGATTAGAATAACAGTTTGTAAAAATAACTCATATATTTCTGATAATATCAATATTTAAAACAGAACTCAGGCTTTTTTAAAAAATTACAAAAGTAATATTTAAAAATAGAGAAGATTGATAGGTAGAAGAGAAAATTACACATTCACTAATCAGAATAACTGTTAATGCCTTGATATATATTTCAGTCTCTTTTCTATGTATATATACATAGAAAATTGTGCACTTAAATGTGCACAATTTCTTTATATATGGCAATTTCTTTATTAAATTGGATTATACTATAAAAGCTTATACATTTTTTTTCATTTTTTTAATCTGTCAAATGTTTGTACTAATTTTAATGGCTGCATAATATTTAATTTTATAAATATACCTTAATTTATACCTTTATGTTTTTTCCTTTTTCTTTTTTTTCACCATTGACTCAGATATAAAAAGGTGAATTGAACTGTTAAGGAATATAGGTACCTTGATGGGCATGTAGTGTGAGGTAGTTGAAGCAGGGAGGTAGGGATTAGAAGGTGAAAAGGTTACATAAAACTGTCTTAAGTTACAGATTGCTTACATTCTATCTTATTTTTAAGAGTAATTTATAAGTATTTATTTAATTCTGATATGGTTATTTTCAAAAAATTATATGAAAATTGCAATAGAAATATGTTGCCTTTGTTATTTTCTGAGCATTCAGCCAAATCTCTTGTTTACAGCTGGGTTCAAAATGCAGAGAACTCAAAGATATTCATTTCGGCCAGTGTTACAAGATCTCAGATGAAGGTATGATCGTCATAGCTAAGGGCTGTCTGAAATTACAAAGAATATACATGCAGGAAAACAAATTAGTAAGTACTTGTTATCCTTGTTTTTGTTTTGTTTCTAACCTTTGAATTCCTTAAACTTTGTTTATAAATTTTCTTCTATTTATTTTCTATTGGTGGTTGAGAGGCAAATACTACTTAATTGAAAGCAAAAATCCTCTCAAAACAATGATTTTATAAACTGATCATATAACTGAATAGGTGCTTATATGTGGTACTTGTTAAAAATTCCTCATTAGCATGTGAACTAATTCTGATAGTGAACTAACTCAGGTAAATTTGAAAACAGATTTATTTGCCAAACAGAAGTCTGTAGTTGTAGTTCCTTCTGATTCCTCTAGGGATTATAATAATTCTAGATGGGATTTTTTTAATGTCCAGGAAAATGCACACTTGTGAAATAGAGCTTTTTACTTACCCTCATGGAATGTGGGACTCAATAAATTGGGGCAGATAATCTCAGTAATTACATAGATTTTATATTTTAAACACATGCATGTATAACTCAGACATAGTGTATTATCTTTAATATATTTAAAGCCATTCATTTTTCTTTTATTGAGATATAATGGAGATATGAAATTTACCCTTTTAAAGTGTACAATATATTGGTTTTTAGTATATTCACAGAGGTTTGCCATTATCACCAGTATCTAATTCTAAAACATTTTCATTATCACAAAAAGAAATTCTTTGCCCAGTAGCTGTCGCTCCCCATTTCTGCTTTTCCTCTAGCCCCTGGCAATTGCTAAGTTCCTTTCTGTCTGTACAGATTTGCCTGTCTAGAGATTTCATATAAATGGAATCACACAATATGTAGTCTTTTGTGTCTGGTTTCTTTTAGTTAGCAAGGTTCATCCATGTTGTAGCATATATCAGAGCTTCATTCCTTTTTATGGCTGAGTGATATTCCAAAGTATTTAATTTTAATTTGATAGGTACATTGTACTGGTTAACAGAAAAAGTTGTTACTGGGGAGGCATTATTAGTAGGAATTCTAAACATTCAAAAATAGTGCACTTGAAAATGTTACCAGGCTGATCCTGAATGTGTAGCATATTTACACAGAAGACTTGCTTTTTTAATTGTATCTCAAAAATAGAGATCTTTCTTGTTGCCCCTTTGCGTTATTTTATAAAATTTGGTAAGTATATCTCATATCTGAACTTAAGCTTTGAAAGGTCTCTTGAAGGATGAGCACTTCTAGTAAGATAATGCTATTTTTCAAAAAAGATTCCAGTTAGAAAAATTGCAGCACTATGAATTAAAAGTAAATGCTTTGATTATGACATAGAATATTTACCCCTGAAATTATGTAGTAAAATACTTCACATTCCTCTTTACATTTAATATAAATATGATAATCACTGTTCAGACAGTATAATGTTACAGAGTGAATTAGGTCTTCTGGGTCAGAGAGGCTGAATTTTTGAATACTGTTATCTACTCACTTGCATTGTGACCCTGGGAAATTTACTTAATCTTTTTAAACCTCATTTGTAAATGTGGTTATTGATATTTGTCTTTTTGAAAGTTGTGGTTTTAAGAATTAAATGACATAATATCCTCAAATTGCCTAGTACAAACTCTGACCCATAGAAGACACTAAAAAACCTGGTAGTTTTTATGGTAACATGACTGTATTTGTTATCTAACTGTTGGCTTCCACTTTACACTAAAAATAAAGTAAAGGATGTTAATCTCAACTTAAGATTTTTCTATTCCTCAAGTAATAGGGATATTTATTGACTATCATTTGTTTTCTTGTTTAGTAAACACAGAAAAACGTTTTTATTGGCACATTAAAAAGTTTTTAGCCAATGGTTTCCCAAAGAAAGCAACTTTTTTTTGTTGTTGTTTATGTTTTGAAGGTTCTCATATGCTCATATTAGTTTTTTTCTAATATTGTGGTACATTAAAAAGATGTAATATCTTTAAATCCTAAGGGAATCAATCCATATTTAGTTTTATTCATTAAATATTTTTTCCCACTGGAAATTTGAAATAATTTTTCTAAATCTTAAAAGTTCAGTTCAATAAAATTCTCCCATTTAAGATTTTTAGAAAGGGAAATTTAGAATAATTTGAACTCTTTATTAGACAATTGAGTTATTGATAACTAACCTCTGATAGGAATTTTGCGTTGTATTTTAAATATTTATGAAATAAGGAGGGATATTTAAATTCCTTGTAAAGCTGCAACTTTAAGTAGATTGGGTGTTTTCACTTTGACAGATATTATTAGTCATGTAACAACAAGTATTTTAAATTAACAGCTAATAGGGGGTACTTACAGAGAACAGTATGTCTGAAAGGATGCGGACAGAATTTTGTGCTTTGACAAAATCATTAGCCAAATTATTTTGCTAATTCTCTTAATAAATTGAGTTTTCTCAAAAAGAATAGTGGCACTTTATTGCGTAGTTTAAAAATAATCATAGCATAGTTTTTTTTTTTTTTTTAATTATGAACTTTTCTGACTTAAAATATCAAGTTAATCACTTTTTATACTTGGCAGTATTTGACCAAGTATACATCTTTTCATATTATATCTTGGCCTTTAGATGGCAGCATTGTCTTTGTATATTTTAGTGACTAGCTTTTGTGTCTTTGATAAAACTGTAAGGATATAATGCCTGTACAAGTTTTTGCTAATATTATGGTTCACTTAAAATTTTTGTCCTTTAGATAGTCTTAGTGGGAAAATTTCTTCTTGAAGTCATTTGAAATATTAGTTGCATCTAGAATGTTACGAGATGAACTTTACATTTTACATGCAGAGTAGCAAGATATTCAAACATTCTTATTTGTGGCACTGATTTAAGTGGGATAAACTTTAGAATAGGGGAAGGATTCTTGTGTTTATTAGAAGGAGAAGTTTTATTCACGTAGAAAGTGAAGAAATGATATGACATTTTAAGACTCAAATGAGTGATGGTGAAGCAAAGAATTGAGGATTTACATGTGGAATCTTCCCAAATTTGAATGAGACAAGTGCCATGCACCTACCTGAATGTATTTTGCATTTGCTATAAAACTCTCATGTAGACTATAAAAATAGATTTGAAGAATACACCTATAGTGAGGGTCTAGCATATTCATCTGTCTCTCTTCTAGTGATGGCCACAAAACAGTGGCAAGTACTGTACGGAGTGATATAAAAGCATTATAATTATTGATGATCTAGAAACCTCAATAAGTCTATTCTCTATGCTTCTTTACTCTGCCTGCACCAGATTCTGTGTCTCAACTTTTTGGACAGAGAAGTTCTTTGGGTGGCTTTTTATTTGGTTGTAAAATGATGGGGTTGGATAGATTACCTGTCATTTGTTATACTGCCTGATGTTTTAAAGCACTGGAATTTTATGATTTCTTTCAAAAATAACTTCTGTGCTAAATTCTAGGGTCAGCATATTTGGTATAGATTTGTATGTGTTATGTGTGTATTTGGTCTAATTTTTTTATACCTTCTACTCTGGAGAGTTGGATTGGGAACTAGTTCACTTATCAAGAAAATAGTAATGTATTATGAATAGATTCTAGAAAGTTTTAGGGAAATGATAAAGATTTCCTGTTTAAAACTTGATTTCCTGAAAGTTAATTGTAACCTTTTATTTTCAGTTTCCTGGTTAATTGATACTTTACTAGTTTTATATTCTGTGACATCTCTTAGAGTCCTTTGGCTACTGCTGTAACAATATTGTTTTAAGTTTTATTATTCTTTGGAGGATTACATGGATGAGGTAAGATCTAAATTCACCTCTCCCGGCTTTCTTCTTCCAAACTGGAAGCTTTAAGGGGAGATTGAGGCAAACGCCAGTTTTGAGTCACACTGAACTCACTTCAGACCTTGATCTTGCTGTCTTTTACTCATGTGACATGGGTTAATTATCTTAATTTCTACACTTGCATTTCCTTCTTTGCAGGAAGGATATAATATATTTTCAGACATGTTCTTTTAAGGATCGTAAATGAGATTAAGAGGTTGTATTAGTCCTTTTCTGTTGCTTGTAACAAAATACACGGAACTAGGTAATTTGTAAGAAAACAAAATTTATTGCTTACAATTTTAGAGGATGGAAAGTCCAAAGTCCAGGGAACACATCTGGTAAGGGTCTTCCTTGGTAGTGGCTTCAGTGATGCGGGGGTCTCACGTGGCAGAAAATGGTGGAGCAGAGAGAGTCTCTCATGTGCTCTCCTTTTAAAGAGCTCAGAACCATGCCCCTGACTACCACTATTAATCCAGTCACTACAGCATGGTCCTACAGTCTAATCACCTCCTCAAGGCCCCACCTTTCAGTTACCATAATAGGATTTCCCACCCTCTTTACACTGTCACAGTGGAGACTAAGTTTTGGAGGGACCTGAATTCACAGCAGTGATAGAATACCAAATGTGTTTCATGGCCCCAAACATAGGAAGACTTCAACAAAGGTTTTCTTTCTTTCCCTATCATTGTTTGCTGTCCCTAGTCTACCAATTTGAATTGGGCTGCATTGGTGCTTAGTATCACCTACTGTGGTCTGATGTCACCCCTTAGCCACTAACAGTTTAATTCTTTTTTTTTTCTGTTTGCTGTAATGAGGTTGCAGCAGTTAGGTGAATAGACTGGTAACCATGTTGATCATCAGCTGGGCCAGTATGTAAGATAAACATTTGTGTCAGAGTTTAAATAGCAGTAGTTAATTCAGAATTATATTAAAGCTTGCATTTCTTGAATATTATAACTCTTCAGCATAGAGCTAATATATTAAGGGGTTTTATATATTAGAGTTAATATAAGGGGGCTGGTTGACCCTCTCTCCCCGATTCCTCCATTCTTGGTATCTTGTTTCTCAAACACTCCTTGTGAAGTGAGGTTACTTGTAATTCCAGATATAAATAATTTACATCTATGAGGGATTCTGTTTTCTAAGTACTTACTTCAGCCTCTAAAATCTTCCAGGGTAGATACTCACCTTTAGTGCTCTTTCCTCTCTTAATGGATTGGGCCGTTACTTAAACCCAGAATGGTAGTTTCCAGTGAACAATGGTATGTGAATGTGGCATTCTAAAGAAGGTGGACTAAAGATATTGAATCTCATGTTATTATTGTATAGTACTGTCTTAGTCCATTTGGGCCGCTGTAACAAAGTACTGTAAACTGGATAGCTTACAAACAACAGAAAATTTTTTCTCATGGTTCTGGAGGCTGAGAAGTCCAAGATCAAGGCTCTGGCAGATTCAGTGTCTGGTGAGGGCCTGCTTTCTGCTCCATAGATGCCTTCTCGCCATGTCTTCACATGGTGGAAGGGGTGAACAAGCTCTCTTGATCCTATTTTATGAAGGCATTTATTTCATTCATTAAAGCTCTTCCCTCATGATCTAGTCACGTCCCAAAGACACCACCTCCTAATACCATCATCTTGTGGGTTAGAATTTCATCATATGAATTTGGGGGGTACACAGACATTCAGACCATAGAAACTACATTTCAGTGTTTTGCAGTCAGTTGTTAATATGAAGTATTTAATAGTAGTTATCTTTTCTTGAGTATTTATAATGTGCCAGCAACTGTAGTGTTTTATGTAAATAATCCTCACAACCACCATATGAGGTAGCTATTTTCAATCCTATTTTACAGATGAGGAAATTTAGGTCTGTGGAGGTTAAATAATAAAACATAAGTGTCAAAGTTAAGATTTTAACCCAGATCTATTAAGATTCTCAAATGTTTGTCTTCTAGCCCT
This sequence comes from Cynocephalus volans, assembly GCF_027409185.1. Taxonomy (NCBI): domain Eukaryota; kingdom Metazoa; phylum Chordata; class Mammalia; order Dermoptera; family Cynocephalidae; genus Cynocephalus; species Cynocephalus volans. The sequence continues at coordinate 94,649,812 of NC_084461.1, read as the reverse complement.
TTTGATTGCATGAATATATTACAGGTGGTGCTAATCCATACACCTTTGAACCAAGTGGTAATTTCCAAAAGGCATTATCTCCTTTAAAACATTTATGGACAGGTGCTGTGAGACATCAAAGGAAGAAGTTAATTATTAGCATGAGTAGATCTTTTTCCTAGGATGACAATTGATTTCAGAGGAAACTGCAAGTACCAATAGAAATATATTGAAAGCTTTTCTAGGAAAATTGGTAAAATTATCAAAGAGGAAAGCTGTCTTCAAGACATTGTTTTGTGTTGGCCTTAATCCTGTACAAACATGAACATACATAATTAATATTAATGATAGAATTGTGCTTTTTATGCAGAGTTTTTCTATTTTGCAAACATAATATTTTATATTTTACATTTTTTTAACATGTGCCAGGCACTGTGCAAGGTGTTAGGGAATTAAGGAAGAGTTATGTTGCTAAAGAGAGGAGATCCTGGTCTAGTGATAAGTGCTATGGAAACACCAATTACAAAAATAGTTATTTTTGTTTGAAGCAGAAAGGAGGATCAGAAAATCCTATAAATGTGAAATTTGAACTGGATCTGGAATGATGTATAGTGAGGTGATGATTATGCAAGGAAACATTTTATTGCAGGAAGGTGTGTGCAGTTGTTGGAAGCAGCATTAACAAAGACAAGGCGTCAGGAGAATGTGTGGAATGTTTAATAAGTGGTAGGTGTTACAGTGATACTAGGTTTACAGGCTGAGTGATAGGGGAATTGTTCATATTTGGGTCTGGAAAGGAAGGCAGGGATCAGATTGTTAAATTTCTTGAGTGTCATACTAAGGAATTTGGAAATCTGTACGTATTAAGGGTTATAGCATGGGATTTCAGCAAGTGTGCAATGTGAACAGATTTTTGGGTACTGTATTTTAATTTTGAGAAATTAAGAAAAATATAGAATACTAAAAAGAGTAATAACATTCATATGCCTATTGCCCAGAAATTGACCATTAATATTTTGTTAAATTTGCTGCTGCTTCTTGAATTAATAAATCTAATAAACTTTAAGTCCTTGTTGTCTTGCATCCCTAGTGTCATCCTGTTGTCTTTTTCTAGAGGCAGCTACTATGATGATCTAAAATGCTTTAAAAAATACTTTAACATACACGTGGATAATCATGAACAATGTGGCATTGTTTAGTTTGTGGTCACATATAATTTGTATCTAGTGTCATGTGGTTAAGTATCTTGTTTCACAAAGTATGTATTAGTCTATAATTTGCATTTTTACTTTTGTTTTTAAGATCTAGCCATAATGAATATGTAACTCATTCTTTTTCACTGTTAGTCTTCTGTCATATGTGTATATTTCCTGTTTATCCACTCCCTATTGAAGGACACTCATATTGCTTCCAGTGTCATACTATCATAGGCATCATAGACAGTGTTGCAGTAAAATCCTTGTGTAAGTCTTCTGTGCTTATCTGTAAGAGTTTCTCTAGAGTAAGTACTTAGAAGTGTAATTAGTGTGCTAAGATGTGTACATTTTCAAATTTTTACTAGATCATGCCAAATTGCTCTCTGTTAGTACAGATTGAGCACCCCTAATTTAAAAATCCAAAATGCTCAGAAATTTGCAACTTTTTGAGTGCTGACATGACACTGCAAGTGGAAAATTGCACACCTGACCTTGTGATGGGTTGCAGTCAAAACGCAGGTTCATTCAGTTTATTCAATGTCCCCAAGGGAAAAAAGATCCTCCCAGGTCTCCTTCAGCTGCAATATATCATTTAATCAAAACACAGAATTGTAGTAGAAACTGAAAGCTTGGTGGTGGTGGTGGTGTTGCTGTTGTTTAATAGCTAACATAGGTATTTCTGGTGATGCTACTGTACTGCTTTGTTACCTTGAACACGTTATTTTTTTCACTGTACTAATGGTATGTCATATTTTTTACTGTTCTTATATGTGGATAAGTGTAAGAAAATGACTACTTATCAGTCACATAAATTCAGAGTCAGGAATGATGGTGATGCCAAACAACCACAGACTGTCCTCGTGGGTGGTTGAGATAGTGACACCTTTGTTTTTGGTGGTACACAAACTTTGTTTCAGGCAGAAAATTATTAAAAATTATGTATAAACTTACCTTCAAGCTGTGTATTTAAGGTATATATGAAACAAATGCATTTTGTGTTTAGACTTGGGTCTCATCCCCAAGATATCTTATAGTGTATATGCAAATATTCCAAAGTCCAAAAATCTGAATTCTGAAACATTCTGGTTCTAAGCATTTTGGAAAAGGGATACTTACCTGTAATTGAAATTATGGTTTAGAAGTATATTTTGCTGATGGATTGTCAGCTCTTTGGAGAGTAGTGAATATCTAGTCATCTCTCTCTGCATTCCTTCTAGATCCAGTTTAATTAATTAATTAATTAATTGTTTTATTATTTAAAAAAAATTTTTATTGAATCAAAATTGGTTATACATATTTTGGGGGTTCAACATTGAGATATGTTGATCAAATCAATATTACTAGCATATATATTGTTACACATTATAGTTATTCTTTATGCCCCTTGTCCAATCCCACCCCGTTCCCCTTCTTTTCTACCTCCCTCCTCTAATCACCGTAGATTTCTTCTCTCCCTCTGAAAGAATAATGGTTACTCTGTTGATTTGCTGCCCAAATGATCTGTCCAATGCTGAGAGGCGTGATCAGGTCCCCCAATACTATCATAGAGCAGATGTCTCTTCCATCACTATGAAATGGGCTCTGTGGAGACAGACATCCTCCTCCTTTCTTTATCTCTGCTGGTGACTCTCCTTGTGTCAGCTCACTCCAGTGGCTGGTGGACCATCTGTGTGGTGGTTGTGGCATCTAGCTGCCTTCATGGCAGCCATGGTTATTGTGGTGGCTGTGGTGGGCCACCCACACGGTGATGTTTTTGGCCTGCTCAGTGGTGCTGGCAGCGTGTGTGGTTGTGGAGAGTGTCAGATCCCCGGTTCCATGCCCCAGGTACCCAAGTGGGTCCCAAGGTGCTGGCATGGTGTGCCTGGTTGTGTGTGGGGGGTCCAGTCCCCAGCTCCTTACCCTGGGTCCTAGGCATGCCCCGAGGTGCTGGCGCAGTGTGCCTGGTTGTGGGAGGGGGTTTTGGTCCCCTTCTCCATGCCTCAGGTCCACAGCAGGCCCCAAGGCACTGGTGCAGTGTGCCTGGTGGTAAGAGGGGGATCTGGTCCCCTTCTTCATGCCCCAGGTCCCTGGGTGGGCCCTGAGGCGCTGGCATGGTGTGCCTGGTTGTGGGAGGGGGTTCCAGTCCCCTTATCCATTTCTTGGGTCCCCAGGTGGGCCCTGAGGTGCTGGCATGGTATGCTGGGTTGTGGGAAGGGGGTCTGGTCCCTGGCTGCTAGCTCTGGGTCCCCGGCCAGGCCCCTAGGCATTGGTGTTGTGCCTGTTTGTGGGAGTGGGGGTCCGGTCCTTGGCTCCAATCCTTGAGGTCCTCCTGGCTGGGGCCCACAGTGCTGGTGGTGTGAGTGGTTGTGGGCAGGGGTCCTGCCCCTGGCTCCACGCCTCATGTCCCCTGGTGGGCCCCAAGGCATTCATGGTGTGCCTGGGTCGGAACTAAGGTTTTGTCCTTTGCTTGCTTCTAAAATGGGGGAACTTCCTGTGAGAACCAGTATTTGAGCTGGGTGGTTGAGATAAGTTGCTGCTTTGCTGCTGTTTCCCTAGGGAAGGCTTTTTGTGCAGCTCAGAGTTTATTGGTTGACCTTATAGGTACTTCCACCTCTCCAGATAACTCAGTGCACCGTGGCTGTGTTAGAAACTCTGATCTGGGCCTGAGTTTTTTCATTGAACTGTACCCCATGCAATTCTACATTCCTGACCAGTCCCCTCTGAGTGGTCCTGCACTCTCTGGGGGGGAGGGGGCAGATTGGCTGTCCTTGCTGTGTCCTAGTGTTCTCCCGGTTGGCCTGTCTCCCCCACTGCCTGTGCTCCAAACACTTCCCATGGGATGGGTCATGCGCCAGTCCCTTGTGATGACTCATCGGCCTCTGAGTGGCTCCCCTTTTTCAGCTGTTCTGGCTCCTCACTCCTGTGTGGGTCCACAGGAACACTGTTAGTGGTCTTGCTGTCCTGGGGGCCATCAAAGTCCTTTTCTCCCCTTCTGCCTCCAAGTAATTCCATCTAAAGGGCACAGTTGCAGCTTCTGCCGGCTCCTGCTCCATGTGCTCCAGCATTAAAGTGGCCACAGCCCAAAATGCTGACAGCGGTTTTTTCTTTCTCTCTTTGTAGTTTTTCCCGCCTTCATGAGTTCCATAGGTCTCTCCTCTTCACCTGAGCTCTAGCGCCCCAGCTTGGCTGATGTTACATTTTTATAGTTGTAAATTCATTGATTTGTGGGAGAGAGTGACACTGGGGACTGTCTATTCAGCCATCTTGACCAGAAGTCCCCTAGATCCAGTTTAATTAAAAGCAGAAGTTATTTGACAACATTTTCAGTCTGAAGAATAAATACATTTTTATTCATTGTAAATTCTTTGCTCGATCTTACCTTCTCTTTCCCTTTTTAATCTATTGATATCTTTCTCTTAAGGCTATCTTTTTTTTTTTCTTCCAATTTACTAGATATCTTTGGAGGAACATAAATGAACTGTATTCTATGATTTGAAAGGCATAGAAAACAATAAAGAATGAATGTGTGTGTATGTTTTTTCTTCCTCTGTGTGCTAGTGTTGTATGGAGGGCAGGCAGTGACTTGGATAATTTCCAAATAATTTTTATTTGGAATGCATTAATGTTTTTACCCAGCAGATTTACCTGCCTAATTATATTAGTTTAGTAATATTGAAATTAGTTCATAAACTCTGGGGACTCATCAACTGATAATAGGAGATAGCCAAATGCAAACTAAATCTCAGGAGGAAGCTAGCCCAGTATTAAAAACTTGGATACAGATATACCAATGTGGATACTGCGGACTTTATTATGGTTAAAAATAGGAGATTCCTAATAGTTTTTATTTTTTCTTTCTTTCTTTTTTTTTTTTCTGGATCAAATTCTAGGTTCCTTGTTTTGGGTTTAAAATTTGTAGTTGGTAGGTTATTCCTAGCATTGCAGTTCTTTTGCTGGTGTTTTTTTCTTAACCCCCCCGCCCCCCCCCCACACTTACATATATCCTATAGTTTAAGTTCTTTTTTTAAAAAAAAATTTAATGTTTGCTTACTTTCACTTAGGACTGTGTGTTAAAAAAAAATCAGAAAGAGATTCGGAGTGAATCAAATTGTCTCTAAGATATAAGTGTGAAAGTGCTGTCTCTGGCTTTGTGCTCAAGTGTTGGCAATAGGAGATAGTGGGTTGCAATAAAGAGTTGAGTCATTAGGCTTAGCAAATAGAAATTTTATAAGGTTAGATGTCAGGGGGATGCTGGGAGTACATTAAGCCTTTCATTTATGAGCACTTGTTCCTCAACTACCTTTCTGGCCTGTCAGTCAGCAAGTGAGATGTATTGTTTGGATCTAGGGAGAAGTTTTGGCTTATGCTTTTCTTTATCCAAAATAATGAGGTACTAGGGTTTTAGGATATCCAAGATTTAATCCCATTTATTATTTTAGCGATTTAGGTTTCATGCAAGGAGGATTGGAGAATTAGCTTTTTTTTTTTTTTTTTTAAAATAAAGATTTGTCTTTCTGTAGTTGAATCTGGCTTCCAGGTCATTGGATGCACCTTTTCCATCACTTTATTGTAGTTAATATCAAAAAGATATACTATCATGAAAGTCATATGTCACGGGCTTTTATTAAGTGACGCTGTCTTTAGGCAAGAGCTATAGAATTTGTGTTCCTATCTAAACCTGTGTGGTAAGTACTATTTCTATTAGTGCTACAGATTTTGCTTACTCGTATTATGTAGGTTGTCTTCCTTTGCTGTCTTGAAATTCTTGTTAAAGGTCTGAATGTGATGTTGCCTGATGGGCAGTAGAAGGATGAATTAGTCATGAGTGTTAGGGTGAATTTTTTTCCTTTGATTGTACTTTCTGGATTTTAGTAGCTGAAAGGTTTAAAAGCCAGATGAAGTCTGTAGTATTTTGATGTTTACTTTTTTTTTTTAACCCTCCTTCTGTTGCGTCTTATTTTGTGTAGTCATTTATAGGTTGCAGAAAATATCAAATGTAGTATTTTTCTTTGCTGGAGGCCATACGTCATTATTTTTGGTTTTTGAAGTATGATAATGGAAGTGGTGAGGTTACTTCAGGAGAGTTTGGAGTAGAAAATTTGTACTGTCTGTTACAAGATTTTCATTGGCTTTTTTTGATTTGAGCATAAAATTTAGGTTTTTATCATTCACTTTAATGAGATATATTAATGAATATATTGAGAATCTATAATTCAAAGAAAAGCAGTTATACATCAGAGTCCTTCTAATTGAACTATATTTGGGTGATTATTTTTATCTTTTATTTTCCTTTGATTGGATATCTTTGAGAAAATAAAGAGGTAGCATCTATTTATATTCATTACTATTTAAATTCCCATGTGAATGCCTAGAGATTATAAAATTATTTGCATCATGTTCTGCTTGCTTTTCACTTTTACTCCTCTGAGAACGTGGTATAATTAGATTATATTGTGATTTGTAGATTCTCTGAATAGGGAATCAAAATACCTTTTCATGTCTTTTTACTTGGTTAAAATTTACTTTAAATATTTGAAGGTAATTTTCTAGTTTGATATTTCGTACATTTTAAGTTGTGCAGTACACAATTTTATACTTATACACACACATGAATAAATATATCTCTCTTTCATTAATATACTAATAAGTATTTTTTAATCATGTGGAATTGTAGGCAGTTCCATTGTGTAATCTAGTACACATTCTATAAATTACAATTGTTTTAAGCTTATTAGTGAAGAACTTAATGGAAAACAGTGTGGAAGGGAAAGATATATTGCATATTCCACTGAATTCACTTGTGATATAAGATGTTTCCATAGGTTGACTTTTTTTTATTATATCCACAACCTAGGAGTGCTCTTTCTAAAATACCGTTTTCCTCATTTCATAATGTGTAGTGTCTTCTTACATCAATAACGTCTCCAGCTACTAGTCTCTTATTACTTTTTCTACCTGTCCATATATCTTTCATTTTCCTTACCATCTTGCTTTCTTACAGTATGTGTTTGTTACCTTCATGTTCAGCTGAATATTATGTTTTCTCAAATTTTCTATGAGAATTCTACCACATTAATTACTTTCTCATATTCTGTCAGCTTCTTGCATTTATTTAGTTTTTATTCATCTGTCAATAATTTATTGTAGGTTTAAGGGTTTCTGTTTAGTCATGTCTCCCAATGTACCTCCTTAAAAATTGGGATGAGATTTTTAAAAAAAATCTGGCTGTAGTAACTAAGTGCATATTCTTCAATGTTTTGACTAAATGGATGGTTAGGAATTCTTAAAAGCGAAAGTTTTTTCTACGTAATAATTGTAAATTTTCTGAAAAGGACTGTCAGTGAAGATGAACCATTATATATTCAAGTCCTTTTTTGTCTAGTTTTGAAAAAATTCTTTTTGAGATAGGAAGAGTTTTTTTCAAAATTACATTTTGAATGAAACATGTCAGTAATTTTAAATATGCTTATTTATGCTTTAATATATACATAAAAGTATAGCTTTTAGGGCATAAGATTCAGTTTTTTAAAAACTGAAATGGTAAAATATGATTCATTCTATAGTAGGGTAAAGTAATTCTTCATTAGTGTTCATACCAGAAGAATGACAGTGACAGTTTGAGTAAGTAAAATTTCAAGTAAGTTTGTCTTTTTCAACAATTAAGTAGTTCTTAGGAAATGATTTCCTAAAAGTGAATGTTGAAGCTTATGGTTTTGCAAGGTTTTTTAAATTGCAAATCACCTATTATATATTTTCACCTCTTGGTTTACATCCCATCGAGGATATTTGGTTTGTTTCAGTATTTCCACCAAAGCATTTTCCTCCTCCTGCTTTCAGACAACCCTTACAAAAAATCTCTCAAGACTACTAGTACGCGTGGTCTCTTTTCTCTTGTCATACTTTAATTACTTGATTCTTGAAAAGATGCAAGTTAAATAAATAGTTGCTTTTTGGCTGAATTTGTTTAGAAGATGTTGACTTTATTGTTGCAATTAGGAAGAGGTAGATTAAATACAATATTTGATACATATCTTCGTTACCTTTGTACCAACAAAATGTACCAAGCAGATCTGGCATTTAGTTTAGAGCTAATTATCCTGATCTAAACATCACACATTGTACAACACTACTGAAAATCACCTTTGTACCCCACATATATGTATAATAAGCTATCTTTAAAAAAAAAATTTAGTTTAGAACACTGACAGTGCATGCCTTGAGAGTAATATATCATGCAGAAATTACATTAAGTTGTTCTTTTCGATATTATATAAAATTAGTTTTTAATTTTACAAATTCTTTCCATTTATTTTATTATCTCTTTTTCTTTAATATGTTCTAAAAGTTTTATGTAATCAAAAATTGGGGAAAGAAGGCCCAAGAAGAAGTGTATAAATAGGCATCTTGTTGAATAATGCAGTTTGTTTATTTTCTCAGAGGTTAAGTGACATTGCAACAACTTGAGGGAAAAAAAATTTGGCAAGTATTGGTTCTGCCAACTGTATTGTTTATCCTTGAATTAAGTTGTGTTTTTTCCACTAGAGGTGATATGTTTTTTTGGTATACGCATATGGCTTCTGTAAAGTTAATCCAAGTATATAGGAATCTTCTTTCTCTTATATTAATGTCAGTTTCAAACCACATTTTTCTAATATATTTTACATTACAATGTTTTTAGATTACAGAGTCAAGAACAGTTTTTTTTTAAGAAGAGTGTAATTATGCTCATTGCTTATCTGTATAAGAATTGGAGGGGTTTTTAAATGTCTATTCTTCCATAGTGGTAAATTACTTTTAGTCTAGTATGTTCATTTGCCTGGTGTCACAGGTAAATAAGATATGGTACCTTTCCCCCTTTTTCCTCATCAAGGCTTACTTTTCTTCAGCTGTTGTAGAAACTAAGTTCCTCCAGTTATTAGAGTCAACTTGTAATCACCTTAATGTTTACCTCCACTGCTGAGCTTCTCGCATCTATATTTGTAAATGTCTAATTTTAATTATTTATTTGCTTTTACACATAGTTTATTTACATTAAATTTACATGCATATCTTACTGATCATGCACTTCCCTCATCCCACCTTACTTTGAAAAAGTTAAGAAAAGCCCTATTTCTTAAAAAAGAAAAAGATTGTCTTAACCTTGAAAGTGATCTTAGAACTTTCTCTAAACCTGTTTCTTGCAAATCCCTTTATCACATGCCTCATAATGAGCCATCTGTCATTGTGTGTTTGTGTCAGGGTATTTAAATTCAATAACTCATAAAATGTTTTGATAATGGTTGAAAAATTGTGAGTAAAATGGTACCAAAATGATATTTGACCTGATTTTTCCAATTTCTAGCATTTAAAAATGATCATTATTAATGCCTTTAAGAAAGGTTACATAGCCTCATCACATTATTTAAACAAGAGTAGTGGAACTCATTTTCAATACTGAGTTATTTTCACACCAAATTATTGTGAGCATCTGTAATTTAACAATTAAAATGATGGCCTCTTCTGAATATGTGCATTGTTTTGAGGGATCTTTCCATTTTTAGACAGTGAAAGGCAATACCCACTAAGTAGTGGTCCTCGTAAAACTTTTGTGGTTTCATTTACTATTAACATGCTCTTTGACAGCTGGCCTTTACTAATCTCACACCATGGGTTTAAAACTTTTTTCCTTAAAGCTTTATGGTTGATTTATAATACATTGTGTCCTTTGTTTTCTCCTGGAAAAGGATTTAAACAAGCTTTCTATTTCACTTGTTGAATATGTATTTCATAGTAACCACCATGAAGTTTGCAGTATTTAAGAAGATGAAGAAGCAAAGATAAAAGATACACATTCAAGAAGGCTTGGTTTCACAGTTGGTGCATAATCCTTTTTGCTGTCATCGGTACCCTAACCCTGTACCTACCAGAACAAAAGAAACTGAATTGAAAATTGTGGGAGCTGGGGAACATTCTGTTGGCAACACATTGCATGGCCCATAGGCGTTGTCAGGTCTCAGTTTGATGCCCTTTATTCTTTCTGACAGATGTGAGGTTGGGTCTATGAGGGGGAAGTCATTACTAGAGAGAGGGCAGTGTCAGATCAAAAGTAACCAGTGATCAAACAAGGTAAAGGGCTGTGGAAAATAGGCTCACTTGCTGGCCTCAACACCTGCGTGATCACTGAAGGGAATAGTCCTTACGTGTCAGGGCAAGTTGATTTTCTTTGATGTACAGTGAATTAGAAGTCAGAATGGACGCTTAACTGGAGTACAGAAAAGTTTTGCTTCCTGTTTCTTGGGTAATCTGGGTGTTTAAATATTTTACTTTAATTACCTAAAAGTTACAGCAGTCATTCTCTGTGGCATAAAATATTAAGGCTTACCCACAGTGACTTTATATATTTAGAGATTGTACTAATAAGCAAGTTTCAATACAGTATAGGATAGACATTAGCAGTCATCATACTCTTCATTCCTCAAGCATCTAATTGTAAATTTAATCAGACCATTTGTGTAATTATATTAGTGGATATAAAATGTTATAGTACTGAGTTGGCACATAGTAGATCCCCTCATAGGAGAATTTTGGAAGTTGCCTCACTAAGTAATTTTTTATTTCTTTGCACCTCAGTACTTGTTGTTAGATATATATTTTAAGGTAATCCTTTCCAATCAAGTCAGTTGAAAGAAAATTTAAAGAGACAATCTCATTGGGGTTTCTATGTATGGTTCTTTTCCCCTGCTCTTTCATCTTTGGAAGTATGTGACTAAAGTTAAGAAGATGGATGGTATTTTTATCTTTCATTAGCTTGCTGTATAGATAAATTGTCAATTGAGGCATATTTCTAAAAATTTCAGTTATGTTGTTTTCCTTTACATTAAGAGCAAAGATTTTACCACAACTAGATTTCAATGCTTCAACTTTTGATATTTTAAATACAATTGCATTTAATGCAGGTTCATAAATAGTTTAACAGTCATTTTGTTCTCAAATTCTGGAAATAGAGATTTATTTGAAATTACTTATTTTCTAGTCAGAAGAATAAAGTATCTTAGTGCCTCAGCCTTTTTGAGGTTATTTTTAATCTGGTAATTCATCTATCTGTTCATCTTTGCATGAAGTCTCATGCTTGTTTTTGATACTTTTAGGTAACTAAAATCTTCTTTCTTTATACACTTAGAAATACAAATATAAAATATAATATATATTATGTTGTATTGTCTTCACAGAAAATTAATGCTTGGCTAATACATAGTTGTTAGCTATAAATACATTTTATGTTTTGGAAATTTCAGAATAATATATTGAATATACTTATAAATACTGACATTACTGGTTTGACTTTTAACCAAATTTACTTATAAATTATTGTTAAATATGTTTTGTCTAGGCTCCCATTTTAAGGTAGTGTGACTTACAAGTTCTTATTGGCATTGAGTTAGATGTTATGATTTTTTATTTGATTTATTTTATTTGGAATAAAATGTCATGTAAATTACGATTCTGTACTTCTGAAAGTTTTGAAATTCAAGAAATCTTAATACAGATGAATTACATAATTTAACTATAATTAGACTTTTTTTTTTTTTTAACATGTTTACCCTTAGCTGCCTCTGAATGACTGTAACTTGAAACCAATATGGTAATATTACTCTGATTTAGGGAGAAGAATGATTTTGGTTTGGGTTTTAGTTTTCTGAGGACATTCCTCCAATCTTCCCTTCAATCTGAATATTTGTAAAAGAATTTACTTTGCTAATATTTTAATATTAACGTTATGAAGAAACATTTGTGAAAGGTAAATTTCTGTAAGTAAATGTCAATTGTTTTTTCAAAATGGACCTCGGCAACATAGAATTTTATAGTCATAATCTTTGGTTCATGACATACTATTATAATTGGTCCAGGCATGATATTTTTATTATAAAAGTTAATTTATCTAAAAGTTATTTAACATTTACTGAAGAACCCTCTAACCATTAACTAGAATATTACCACTAACTTTCATCTACCTATGCATTTTTCCCTTATCTCTGACTCCTCTTCAGAGGTAATCACAGATAACCATATGTAACAACTATCCTGAATTTTATATTTATCATTCCTTCTCATTTTGTTATGTATGTATGAGGGTACTTCAAAAAGTTTATGGAAAGATTCATATTATCTTTAAATTCTGTTCTTCTATGAACTTCTTGAATATCCTCATACATATGCCTAAACAACAAAAATTGTTTAGTTGATACTTGTTTTTAACCAAATAAATTTCTAAGGAGGTCATTGATGGTAAAATTAGTGCTTTAGCAGATAATTTAATGTATTGTTTAAAGAGAGTTATAATTTAGTAAATTAATATAAAGGAAGTATGTTTCTGAACTTAAGCTTGATGTTATTCAAGTTTAACTTTTAAGATATTCTCTACTGTATTTTCACATTGAGCTATTTCAGATCTTTAGGTTAAGTATATTGTATCTATATGTTGGTCCCTTGCATTTTGCATCTTCCATTTATAAATTGTATTCATAAATATGGAGAATGAGGTCTTTTTTCCTCTTAGTTTTGACTTGCTGCAATTGTAGCAATTTCTGTGACTTGTACAGGTTAGAAAAGCTAGTCTTTTAGGTGGTAGATATAGTTGGTCAGGAATATCTAATCAATTACTAGTTTTGGTATGGAGGTTAAGTGAATTTTAAGCTTACCAAATGACTTTTATGTTTTGCTTATCACTTTGTAGTGTCATAAGTTTGTAGTGTCACTGGTTGGATTTAATCAGTGCCATTTCTCATAAGGATAAAGTGATTGTACTAAATTTCTTTGATTGCTAGAAGTATTATTGATTTAATAACAGCTTTTCAGGGAGAAAAAAGAAAAACTACATTAAATATTTATGTTGATTTTAAGGTTTTTTCCTGATTTCAGAACTACCAATTTGCATAAAAATTAGTGTGGGTGTTCCCCCCCCCCAGCTTAGTTAATTAAATTGTTCAGTAGCTCAGTATAAGTCTAATACTATACACAGTTTTGGTAAAATCAAATCAAAGAAAATATCTGATTTGAATACAGGTAGATTTTTCTCCAGTTTCCATTTTTTAACATGTAGTCTTTGTAAAATAAAAATAAATGTTCATATCTCCCTTCATATTCTTGCTAATACTTTGGAAATGTGATTGGTTAGAACAAAGGATGTCACTAAGATTTGTCAGTACTGAGTGAGCTAATTGGTAAAATATTATTGGAGATCAAATTGGCACATCAACTTTGATTATAACAGATTTTTTACCTTTTGAACAAATTATGATCAATTCTATTTACAAGAATGTGTGATATATAATAAATTTTTGTACCAGTCTCCATTTTTATGAGATTTTTAGTTTAAATGAAAAGCTCATGCATGCATATATGTGTGTGCGCATGTGTGCTTGTGTGTATGTGTATTTGTGTGTGTGTATATATATATATGTAAAATAATAAAAGGTGGGTGAGTGCTTTCAGATTAATATACAAGGGGAGATTTTGTTGTTCACTTGTTTCTTTTCATTGATGGACTTTGCCTTTTTGCTTTATGAAGGATTCTAAGAGGTGTATATTGAATGTTGATTTGTGTGTGTTCTCTAAAATATATCTTGATTAGATTGCTTATGAATAATTAATACAGTTGTCATAGAGTGTTTAGGGTTGTAGTTTGAGATGCTTCACATAGTTCATTGCATTGAAGTTAACTCAGTATTTTTTTAGTATGAGGCACACCTGAAGAAGCAGAACAGTAATCCCTTGCATGCTTTTTAAAACAGTGTCAAATAGTTTTATAAAGATATAGTGGTATAGTTCCTTGTTTTTTCTCAGTGTGGACCAATCATTTGGATAATGGAGTGGAAAAATAGTTATCACGTGGTTTACAGCAGCCATTGATTTATGATATTTGGGAGAATAGGAAACAAACTTGGAGGCAGAGATTAGAGAGTGGTATGACATTATTTTATACACTAGAAAACTATATTGGAAGCTTGGAAATAAATGATGCTGTAGTTATAGGTGGCATGACCCAAGGCTGCTTTATGGTTGTTAGCTACATGGATCAGTTAATTTTTTTTCTAAGTCTAGTTTCCTACCATTCACTAATTCATTCATTAAGCATTTATTGAGTACTTGCCACCTGTGAAGCACTGTGATTCCAGACTCTTTTTTCTTAGGTGTCATGCCAGCCCACTTACTTTATAATAATTCTAAAATAATAGGAGTAATTTCTTTTTGTCTTGTATTTACCTATCTAAGTGTCTGCTGAGGAGAACAGTAACACTCTCTGTCAAAACTATTGCTCCAGAGTTTGGACTCTTCTTAATCACTCATATATTAAATGCTATATTTTAAGAGTAAGAATTTGAAAATGATGGCATTTACATATTATTTCATTTATTAATGATAACCTCTTAGTTATTTCTTCTGAGTTATCTAATTAAGATGAAATATTTTGAAGATTAAAATTAAAGTAACTATTTTATAGTATAAAACATGGTATAACCATACGACCCAGCCATCCCACTGTTGGGAATATACCCAGAGGAATGGAAATCATCAAGTCGAAGGTATACCTGTTCCCCAATGTTCATCGCAGCACTCTTTACAATAGCCAAGAGTTGGAACCAGCCCAAATGCCCATCATCAGATGAGTGGATACGGAAAATGTGGTACATCTACACAATGGAATACTACTCAGCTATAAAAACGAATGAAATACTGCCATTTGCAACAACATGGATGGACCTTGAGAGAATTATATTAAGTGAAACAAGTCAGGCACAGAAAGAGAAATACCACATGTTCTCACTTATTGGAGGGAGCTAAAAATTAATATATAAATTCACACACACACACACACACACACACACACACACACAAACCGGGGGGGGGGGGAAGAAGATATAACAACCACAATTATTTGAAGTTGATACAACAAGCAAACAGAAAGGACATTGTTGGGGGGGAGGGGGTGAGGGAGAAGGGAGGGAGGTTTTGGTGATGGGGAGCAATAATCAGCTACAATGTATATCGACAAAATAAAATTAAAAAAAATAAAAATAAAAAATAAAAAAAAACATGGTATACTCATTACAGTATCTTATTCTGATAGTTTTTTATAAAGATGCTTTGCTGTTAAAGACTTTTTCCATTGAGCTATAATAGTATTTTCTTCTACTTTATCTTATTATTGATGGGTATTTTGGCTCTTTTAATTTTTTTTCATTGCAAACATTAACAGACGTAAATTTCAATGGCTTTCTGTCAAAAGAATATATTTGCCTATTTTATGTTATCTTGTTGATAATTTTGATATAACCAAGAACCGTGTCTTCTCTACATATTACTCTTCATCTTCATTCCTAGTGTGTTTTTTTGATAGTGCCCACATCTGCTGTAGTTTTTTTTTTTTTTTTTTTTTTTTGGTGGCTGGTTGGCATGGGGAACGAACCCTTGACCTTGGTGTTGTAAGGCTGTGCTCTATCCAGCAGAGCTAACTGCTCAGTGCCTTTTCTGTAGCTTTTTGAGATCGTCAAATAGTTTAACACCTGGAGGGCAGAGATAAGAAACAATTAGACTTAAGATGCTTTTAAAAATGGATGATACTCTATACTCAATCATATAATTAGGAAACATATTTTTCTTGTGAGAAGTAACTGATGCTTTCCTTTGGGCCAGACCAGACAAAGGGACACAGTGACAGACCTCTTGTTGCTTACTCTCATCAAGAGGTTGTGAACAGGTAGTTTTGGTGTCATACAGATGTAGATTCCAATTCTAATGTTACCATTTTAAAAGTTGTGGATTTCTTCTTAAACACTTAATTAAATTTCTTGGAACTTTGATTTCCTTATGTATGGATTGGAGATGATATCATCTACTTTGGTTGTTGAGAAGATTAAATGGACTCAGACAGTGTATGTAAATTGCCCAACAAGGCATCTTGGTAAATAGCAGTTGTTACAAAATGTTAGCTTCCCTCTTTTCTTGTTAACTTCCCAACTGCTGTTTCTTTTCTCTCTCTTCATGTCCTAAGGAAGCCTGGAATTATTGCCAGAGCTTTGCTGGTAGTGAATGCTATTCTTATTGAGAACTTGGCAAGGAAGAGAAGTATATGATGGTTGCTTTATGTATTTTAGAGGGCCCAGTGAGCCTTTATTCTTGTGGGGAATTTCTGGAAGAGTCATCTTTAATTGTAGTATTTGCTTATTTTTTCAGAAATTCTGCTGGCACTTGTTATATCTTTTATATTTTTCACTCCTAGTAATTTATCCACAGTGGTTATTCCAGTCAGTTGGTTTTTTTCTTAGGTATCTATTATTATCTCTGTCATGAACCCTCATTCTTAGCAGTTAAATTTTCTTACTATTAAATGGGGAATATTGAAATCATTAAGTATGAACTACATCATATCTATAATTCATTTGATTGCAAGTAACAGAAAACCAAGTCAACTTGCTTAAATAGTAAGAAGTTTATTGGCTTGTATTTGGACTGTGTAGAGGTAGTTCAGGCTTTAGGGTTGATATGATCTCCACAGTGTATTTAGGGAACTGTTTCTTTTTGACTCTTAGCTTTCTGCAATGTCAGTTTCAATCTAAGTCTGGATCTGCTTGTGGTTCAGAGATTGATGACAACAATTTCTTAATGTATGTTTTATGGGTATCATAGTTTATTCCTTTCTATTGCTGAATAGTATTCCATTGTAAGTACATACTACAATTTGTTAATTCATTCACCTGTTAATGGATATTTGGGTTGTTTCCAGTTTTAAACTATTACATATAAAGCTGCTGTGAACATTCTTGAAAAGTCTTTAAATAGACAAAGCTTTCATTTCTCTTGAGTAAATACCAAGGAGTGGGAAGGCTGGATCATATGGTAAGCGGATGTTTAACTTTAGCTTTGTGAGAAACTATCAAAGAGTTTTACAAAGTGGTTGTGCTATTTTACATTGCTGCCAACAGTGTCTGAGAGCTACACTTGCACTACATCCTCAGGAACACGTGATATTGTTAGACTTCTTAATTTTAATCATCCATAAGTAGGTGTGTGTAGTAGTACCTTAGTGTGGTTTTGATTCTGAATGTATGTGTAGTGGTACCTTTTTTGGTTATCCCCAATATCTAATGATGTTGAGCATCTTTTTAATGTGCATATTAGCTGTTTCCATCTCTTCTTTTGTGAAATCTCTGTACAAATATTTAAAAAAATTTTGGTTGTCTTTTTATCAAGTTGTAAGAGTTCTTTATAAGTTTTGGATGCAAGTCCTTGTGTTAGATACATGCATTGTGTGATTACTTTTTCTACATGTATATCTTTCCTTTTCATTTTCTTAGTAGTGTCTTTGGAAGAGTAGATGGTTTTAATTTTGATGAAGTTTAATTTATCAGTGGTAAGTGCTTTTTGTGTCTTGTCTAAAATATTTCAGTAATGTCTGTTTTTCTTTATTATTGTTCGTTTATCATATTCTACCAGTAGAATATAAACTTAGTGGAAATACGAAGGTTATCTGCCTTTTTTTGATGCTGTATCTTCTTTCTGTAAGAGTGCTGGGTACATGGTAGTTGCTCAAAAGCAATTTATGAATGAATGGATTTTTTTGTTTTCATAGACTATAAAACTTTAGCCATTGTTTATGTCTTTTTCACTTCCATCCTCTGTATTTCACCTGTCATTACACTGTTCTGTTTCCTCTGATTGATTTCTTGGTTTTCTATTCCTACCCCTAAATTCAGTATCTCCTTATGCTTGTCAAATGTAACCACTTACCCTCTTAGTTTAACCTCTAACCCAATTCCAGACAAATCAGTTAGTATTTTTTTCTCTCTCAATAATATTACTTTTCTGCTTAAGAACTGACTAAGCTCTATTATAGATGGTAGAGTGGGGACCTGCCATCTTAATATTTCTCTCTTTCCCTTTATTCTTATTTTACATAATTTCCACCTTTGTTCTCCTCCTTCCTGGAATACTATCCCTTTTCCTTCTGCTGAAAAAAATCCCACTTATCTTTCAAATCTTTTACTTATTTGTAAGATCACGTTTTTGCATAACTCATCTTGCTAAGTATTTTACAGGTATTATATTTTTGGCCCCTCTGAATTGTTTCCTCTTTGAGGTGAGATTTCATGCATTCTGCTTCTTTGGTAAAGTTTTGGATACAGAGATGATGCTTCTTGGTTGATGACTCTTTTCTTCCTTGACTAAATTTGATGGTGGTGCATGGGAACTTGGTAGTGCCTATCAGTTTTTCAAAAAATTTTAATTGTGGTGAAATATATATATCATAAACTTTACTGTCAGCGATTTTTAATTGTATAGTTCAGGAGTGGTGAATACATTCACATTGTTCTGTAACTAATCCAAGAACTCTTTTCATCTTGCAAAATTGAAACTCTATACCCATTAAACAGCACATTGTTCTTCCTCCCTCTGGCCTCTGGCAAACATCATTCTACTTTCTGTCTCTGTGAATTTGACTCCTCTAGGTACCTCATATAAGTGGAATCATACAGTATTTTTCTTTATGTGACTAGCTTATTTCACTTATCATAGTGTTCTCAAAGGTTCATCCATGTTGTAGCATGTGTTAGAATTTCCTTCTTTTTTTAAGGCTGAGTAATGATTCCATTGTATGTCTATACCACATTTCATTTATCCATTCGTCTATCCGTGTACACTTGGATTGCTTCTGCTTTTTGGCTATTGTAAAATAATGCTGCTATAAAGGTGGGTTTACAAATATCTCTTTGAGTTTTTTTGGGTGTATAGCCAGAAGTAAAATTGGTGGATCATAATGTAATTCTGTTTTAAGCTTTTTGAGAAACTATCATACTGTTCTCCATAGGGGTTGCACCATTTTACATTTCCACCAACAGTGTACAAGGGTTCTAATTTCTCCAAATTCTTACTAACACTTATTTTCTATTTTTTTTGACAGTAGCCATCCTAATGGGTATGAGGTGGTCTCTCTTTATTGTTTTGATTTACATTTCCCTATGGATCAATGATGCTGAGCATTTTTTCATGTGCTAGTTGGCCATTTGTTTATCATCTTTTTTTTTTTTTCCCTAAAGTACAAATTCAGTTTATTCATCTGTTTATGACACAGTACACAAGAAGCAGAGTGTTTCACATCATAGACTTCACTTCCAACTCCTTGGAATGTTCATTTCTTTGGCTTAAAGGAGAGACTAGATGGGAAAACCAGGCAACGCTTAGACACTAAAATAAGCTTGGGGGGCAATGCTTAACATCATCCTTCCAGGGATGGGTACAAGGGGACTGTTAGTTGCAAGCTGAGTTTCTAGAACTGTTAGCTGGAAGCATACAGAGCAGCACGTCTGGATGCTTGTGCTGTGTCGGGCCTCAGTCATCGCCACCGCACAGGTACAGCAGCGCTTTCTGGTAGTCGCCTTTAGTGTCTTGCTGGATGTAATAGTACAGGGACTTGCCATACTTCCTCTTGAATTTAGACCTAATTTTCAACATGTCCACTTCACTGCGGGAGACCATAATTCTAATCAGAACCTTATCACGAGTCCCCTTGCCCTTCATGGAGTCATACAGCCGATCAGCAAAATACAGGGGCTTGTTCTGAATGCACTGGACCAGGTTCAGGAAAGCATTTTCCAGGTCACCTTTAACTTCCTTCTTGATGCTCTCCAACATGTCGTAAGGGCTGTAGCTCTTGTACCTTTCAAATACTTTCTGGAGGTGGCACACACTCCGCTCAGTCATGATGTTGATCCACTTGGGAACATCAGTTCCCTTCCTCTTTACTCCAGCGTCATAGAGATCCCGGGCATCTTGGTCAATCAATTCATAATCAATGACAGAGCGATCCTCTGCTCTTCTCCCCTTTGTGAGGGCAACCATCAGCTTGCGGAAGTCACCAGATGTATCGGAAACAATGTCCTTCTCCAGGTCAGTCTTGTACATTTCCTTGTAGACTCTGTTGATTTCCTGCAGCTCCTGGTTGGTCCTTGAGCAGATAATCTCAATGAGGGAGTCCTGGTCAGTCCCTAGCCCCTTCATGGAGGCTTTTAGCTCAGAAGCATCATACTGAGCAGGTGTCTTCAATAGGCCAAAATCACCGTCTCCAGGTGGCCAGATAAGGCTGATTTTAGTGCTGACACAAGTTCCTTTTTGGTCCTTCTCTGGTAGGCGAAGGCGATATCCTGTCTCTGTGCATTGCTGCGGTTGGTCAAAATGTTGACAATGGTGACTTCATCCACACCTTTGGTCTTGATGGCCGTTTCAATGTTCAAAGCATCCCGTTTGGCGTCAAAGTTGGTGTAGGCTTTGACGGACCCATAGGCACTTGGGGGTGTGGAGTGATCACCCTCCAAGCTGAGCTTGCACAGAATATCGTGAACAGTAGACATTTTGAAAGAAGCTGGGCCGGGCGCCGAGAGCTGCGAGTGTCCCCAGATGCCGAGCCTTGTTTATCATCTTTGGAGAAACATCTATTCAAGTACTTTGCCCATCTTTAATCAGTTATTTTGTTGTTGTTGAGTAGGAGGAGTTCTTTCTATGTTCTGCATATTAACCCTTTATCATATCTTTTCTACTCTTCCGTAGGTTGCCATTCACTGTAATTGTGTCTTTTGATACACAGAAAGTTTTACTTTTAATGTAGTCTAGTTTATCTTTTGTTGCCCGTGCTTCTGTTGTCATATCTTGAAAGTCATTGCTAAATCCAGTGTTGTGAAGCTTTTGCCCTATATTCTCCTTTAATAGTCTTATAGTTTTAATTCTTATATTTAGGTCTTTAATCTATTTTGAGGTGATTTTTATATATGGTGCAATATAAGAATCCAACTTTTTTTAATGTGAATATCTGATTTTCCCAGCACCATTTGTTGAAAAGGCTATTTTTTCCCCATTGAATGGTCTTGGTACCCTTGTCAAAAGTCATTTGACCATATATGCAAGGGTTTACTTCTGTATTTTCTATTCCATTGGTTGATATGCCTGTATTTATGCCAGTACCATACTGTTTTTATTCCTGTAGCCTTGTAATAATTTTTAGAATCAGACAGTGTGGGACCTCCAATTTGTTTTGGCTATTTGGAGTCTCTTGAGATTCCGTATGAATTTTAGGATGTAATTTTTTTCTGCCAAAATAAAAATGCCTTTGAGATTTTAATAGGGATTACAATTAAATCTGTATATTGCTTTGGGTAGTACTGATATTTTAATAATATTAAGTCTTTCAATCCATGAACATGGGATGTCTTTCCATTTCTTTGTGTCTTTAATTTCTTTGAGCAATATTTTATAATTTTCAGTGTACAAATTTTTTGCCTCCTTGGTTAAGTTTATCCCTAGGTATTTTACTCCTTTTGATGCTATTGTAAATGGAATTGTTCTCTTAATTTCTTTTTCAGGTTGTTCATTGTTAGTTTAGAAATGCAACTAATTTTTGTGTGTTAATATTGTATTCTGGAACTTTGCTGAAGTCATTTATTAGTTCTGACAGTTTTTTGTGTGTGGAATCTTTAGGGTTTTCTATTTATTTATGAGATCATTCATCTGTGAACAGAGATTATTTTATTTCTTACTTTCTAATTTGGATGCTTTCTATTTCTTTTTCTTGCCTGATTGCTCTGTTTAGGACTTTCAATACTATGTTAAATAGGAATGTTGTAAACAGGCATCCTTGTCTTGTTTTTCATGGTGTTAGCTGTGGCCCTTTCTATCAATTTTTTTGAAACACTATTGGTCACATCCAGTGTACACAGTATGCCTATTCTAGTGATAAACAGACCAGGCTATCTTGGCATTAAATTAAGTTTTGGAGTTTGGTCTTTTTGTTCAGGAGCCTTACGTATAGTAAATTCTCAATTAATATTTTCATTGACTGTACAGGTGTTGATATGGCACTTGGCTATCCAATCACCTTGTTTGGGAACATCTATTAAATAATTGATGGCAATATAACAAATGATTTGAGAGAGCTAAAGTAATAGTTTACCACTAATATCTGGCAAAATCAGCATCTTTTTTTTGGAAAGGTTTGTGGTTCGAAGATAAAATTCTTTTAAAAAATATATGCCAAGAAATCTTGTGCCCATCAATCTCCATTTTCTCCTTTGTTCACTTTGTGTAATCAGTGCTTCTTTATGAAAATATGAGAGAATAGTATTATATATGTTTATATTCTTTTTTCATATGCAAAAAGTAGATATTGTTTACACAAAGGACAGCATGTTATTTACACACAAGTTAAATTAGCATATACACTGCACTTCCCTCCCCCCCCATTTAACAGCTCTATGTGTCCATAGGATTGCTCTCTTTTTTTCTCTTCTCTTCTGTAATTGTAGTATAGTATTCTTTGTCTATTCTTTGGCGGTAGCATAATTCTTTCAATTGTACCCAATTGATTATTGGACACTTAGGGTGTGCCACTCTTTTGCTATTACGTGAGTTGTCATGTCAGTCATACATACATTACTTTGTAGAAATTTAGGTGTATTTGTAGGAAAGATTCTCAGAGTGGAATTGCTAGGTGAAATGGTACAAGTACCTATAATTTTGGTAGATGTTGCCAGATTTTCTTCCCTAGTGCTTATAACATTTTGCGTTTGTATAAGGAGTGGACTGAGAGTGCTTATTTCCCACACCCTTGCCAATAGGGTGTTGTTAAACTGTTTTTTGCCATTTTATAGGCAAGAAATGGTATCTGGAGTTAGTTTTAATTTGCTTTTCTCCCATTATGAGTCCGAGCATGATGTGTTTAAAAACCATTTGGATTTCTTTTTCTGTGACTGTTCATCCTTGGCTTATTCTTCTACTGAGTTGCTAATCTTTTTCTTCTTTGTGCCTTGGCACATCTTATATATTAGAGATATTAGCTCCTTGTATGTGAGAGGAGTTATAATTTTTTTTCCAGTTTGACATTTGGCTTTAGCCTTTATCTATAGCACTTTTGCCATGTAGAAGTTTTTTTTGTTTGTTTGTTTGTTTTTTTAAAGTCACTTTTTTGGCTTCTGAATTTTGAGTTACAATTAGGCAAAAGTAGAACTTTCTGAATGGACTGGAATATCCTCAGGTAATAGCAATAGCAACATAAATTGCACAACTTGGAGTGTGTGAGGGACATTGGAGCGTGTTCGGTATGATAGTATGCAGGTATACTCTTATTGAATAGCATTCAACCAGTAATATATTTCTGTAAATTAGTGGCCAATTCTTATGTGAAGAAAGTGTGGAAAGAGCATTTGACCATTCTTTTGAATCTGCACCAATAGAAGACATGCACTTGATTTGGTCAGCACTTAGACAGAAGTCGCTTTCTGTGCTCTTTTGTCTTCAAAGAAACAGCAGAATAAATAGTTTAAAGTTGTGAATGTATCTCCAGCCGTAGACGTTTTGATATTCTCTTTCTTCCAGTTCAGTGCTTTAATATTATTAAATATTCAGTAATTAAAGATTTTAAAGGTGAGTATTGCTATAGATCTAAATGTACTATAGCAATAAGTGCATGTATGCCATATGGTAGGTTAGTAGTAATAATAATAATTTTTATAAATATCAACTGTTAGGCAACATGAAAATCATTATTATTAGATATATTATTGAATACATACTCTTATGACACCCCTTCTGTTTGTTCAAGTTGATATTTAACTTTAGCTATGAGGCATAAAGCTTTGCTTGCAGATAGGCATTAAACACGTGCTTTTTCTTTAAATATATTTGTATGATTTTTCTGAAATTTAAATCAGCATTATCTATGAGTTGTTATAAAGCTAATCTGTTTTTTAAACAACCTATTTGAAATAGCCTTTTCAAAATTATGATATGCTAAGAATCAAGTTTTTAAATGCTTACAGAATTATTTATTTTTTTAGGTTTAAAAATAAGATTTTCATTTTTGACTAATCTAGCTTTTACATATTTAGTAATTGATACTCTTATTAGTTAGAGCAAACATTGTGGGAAGTAGAAAGCAGAGTTTAGCTTTCCCTCAGATTTAAATGTTAAATAAAAGTAAAAATTGTCAGAACATTTAAAGTCCTAGCTTATAAAGATTTTATTTAAAACATCTTCATGTTCAATAGACTTGTGAAAGAGATTGAATTATTAGAGTTCAATTATTTTTTTAGTTCTCTTTTCTAGACAGGAGAGAAGAGACCAAAAAAAATTTTTTTTGGATGCTTTCCAAGAACTCTATGTGTGTGCCTGAGAAGTTATAATCACTTGATTCGAGTCTGAGTTTTATTGGACAGGCTTATCCGGTGGGTGAAGGTCCCTTCATCCTCTCCCAGATGATAACTGGCTTGTTTTTCTCCCCTTAAAAATAGTGAGAAATTATTTTTTATAGCTGTCTCTTACCTGGTTACCTAGGCCACTTTGTCTCTATATGCTGCTGGCTTAAAGAAAGAATGAAATAGGAAAAGACAAAAACAAAGAAAAGCATAAAAGAAAAGGTAAGGAGTGAAACAAAGCCAAAGGTTTAAGAATTAAACCTTAAGAATTAAAACCTAAGAATTAAGGTTTGAGAATTAAAAAATGGTGAAATAAGTTCAAGGTAGTATGAAGAAATAAGTTTGCAATGCTAAATGTTCTAAATGGGTGTCTCATTATCATCTTAGAAAATGCTTTTTGCGGTAACAGAATACATTTTTTAAAAGAAATACTAAAATTGAGTAATTTTTTTTAGGAAGTATAAATAATAGTCAAGGCCAATAGATCACTTCTAGACTGTAGAAAACAATTTCAGCTCATATTTGATAAACTTATTTTTCACTACGCAAGTCTCAAATACATATATTTGAGAAAAAATATTGCTATTGTCTTTTTGGTGGTGTCTAGCCTAGATTCTGGAGGTAATTATCCTAGCTTTTGCAGTAATATTAATAGAAGTTATGTATTTAAAAATAAATTGTTAAATTTGAAAAGTGGAAGTTATAAAAAATTTCAAATTATATTGCTTTTCTGAGACAAAATTTTCTCCAGTTAAAATAATTACTTTTAGATTACTGAGTTTTGTCTATTTAAAATATATTATTCTTACGAATATATATCATTATTTTCAAAATTAGTTTGCATTCATTTAAAAATAAAATATTTTAAATTATTTCAGAAATATTAATTTAACTGTCTAAGAAGACATTAAAAATCTTCATACAATTTCAAATGTCTTATAAATTTTGTTGAAAAATATGAAGTAATTCAAGTTACTTCATTTGTTAATAGATTTAATGCTGCAGTTAAAATTCATTAGGTATAACCTCCCCCTAATGGTAGTTGCTTGTCCTAACTGAATTGCAAATGATTTAATCAAAGAAATGGATATTTAATTTTGTTTTACCATAGGTGTAATGCCACACTGATAATTTTCCTATCCAGAAAAATTTCAAAGAATGTACATAATTAACACTGTTTTAAAACATGTCTTAATGAGATTGATTTGGTTTTCTGATTTTTTTGTTGATAATTTTGCCCATTCTTTACTTAAAATGATCAAGTTCAAGAATTAGGTTGATTATATAATTATAAAGCTATTATATCCAAGATAGGTAAAATTTAAGTAGAATGGTTTACTTTAAGTATTTCTTTTGTTGTCTGTATGTATAGAATAAAACCATTGAAAGGCAGTGCTGTGTATCCCCACCTGTGTCTTTCAGAGGCATAGACAAAGCAGAATGTTCCAGCTGTGTGAAATTAGTCATATTTCAGTCTTGTTTGGGTTTGGCCTTGATTTTGGGATATGATACAACTTATTTTTAAATGAATATTTAATTTTCACTGGGATTTTTAAAACTCTAAAAAGTTAAAAGGGTTTTTAAAATAGTAATTGTAATTGCCATATCATAATGGAGGTTAGGCAGTTATTTTCACTATCACTTTTTTAGCTTATAATTTTGAATGCCATGAAGGGGAAAATTAACCATTTCATTATTTGAGAGCATCATATTATATCTTTATCTTGTGTGCTATTAATTCTGTATACTGAAGTTCTAAGTCTCTCAAGCCTACAACATTGGACTAGTTTTTTGTTTCCTATTTATGATTGCGTACAGTGCCAGAAAAGCTTAATTAAACACATTTTTGGTGAGGGAGAATCAAAATATATTCCATATTTGAAAATATCATGTACGAATAGAAAAAGATATTAAATGCTGTTAGTCTTTAAAACTAGTTTTCTCTTCTTGCCTGAAAATTTCAGGGCCCTGAAGTATGTTGATTATTAAGAAACATTTTTTCCCTAAATACATATATTTTAACAGTATTGGATTATTTGGGACTTATTTAAAAATCAAAATCAAAATAATCGCACATATATCAACACTTAGCACAGTGTAAGATATATAATAGGATGTCAATAAATACTTTTTGGTTGATATATGTGTATGTTACTGACTGCGTTAGTGAAGTCGTAGCAAGGATGAAAACCTAATGTATAAGGCACTAAGTCACTAGGTGTGTTATTATTCTGTTATTGAGTATGATATGCTAGATATGGCTCATTACTAATTTTTTGATAAACTGGTTGATAATTATTAAGAACACAGAACATTTTTGTTGTGTGCATGGGTGGTTTTATCTCCTTCTGTATTAGGAAACCTAATGTTCATTTGTTAGGAAGGAAAAATGTTTACACTCATTATAGCTATCTATTAGTATATTATTTTATATTATGTATAGGCATTGAAATGTTTTGTGAACTGTTTTATAAAAGTCATTTGGGGCCAGAGCCATGTATAATTTTATCATTACTTATTGATCTATTAAAGCTTTTATGTTGGCTAATGCAAATTCCGGTAAAAACATTTAAGCCTTATATGATTATTTATTTACAGATACGTAGATAGAATGTATAATTCTAAATGCTTTTGCATTTAAATCACTAGATTTGTAAAGTGCATGTACTTTTACACTAAATTATACTGTTCCTTTTTATCAGTAGCTGAAATTCTGTATAGGTTTTGGAATAGTCATATTGTCTTAAGATAATATTTTTGATATGACTGTAAGTGTTATGTGCCTATTGGTATAAATTTTTCATGAATTTGGGATATTATGACGTTTGGAAATACTTTCTTTTTGTACTTAAGGTGGTTAACCTTCAGCATAATGTATCATCATTTTTATACCGTAAAATTTACAGTATTTTCTTTAGCAGATTATTAATTTGTGGAAAAATTAGTGTCATCATTAAAAGTGCTTTTTATATCTGAATTTTAAAAATTATGACCAAAGTTTTGGTTGTATGATTTTTAACAAATAAATGAATATGTATTGGTTTAATTTTTGGAGAACTAATATGTTAACTTTACATATGTTTTCAAAACCTTATAATGGAAAACATCATACCAAAAAAAGTTAACATTTAACATTGCACCTCTTCCACTTAGTTCATACTTGATGGCATTTGATAGAAGTATAACTCAAAACTAGAAATTGAGACCATTATCTACAATTTCCACTGGAATACACTTTGAAATTATTATTATAAGTAATTTCAAATGTGATGGATAAATACACAAATAATTGTTTAAAAAGCTAAAGTGGAGAAAATTATATTGGCTCTGTGATAAAACTGATATCTCATGTAATTAATTGGTTTATAAAAACTTACAAGGTTTCTAAGTTTAATTTGGTATGATTTAGTGACTACTGGTGTTTTAAAAATCAAAAGTATAATTTTTAATACATGTTATTTATGTTATAGTTTTCTGGTATGCTGTAACATTTTTTATGTTTTTTTGTGTGTTTAGAACATTATTGTACTATTTAAAAATGACTACTTGATTGCTAAGGCTAAAACTGTGTTGAATCTAGTTTGTCTAATAATGAATAGGCGTCACTGAAGATAGGAAATAAGTTTTGTCTTCTGAATTTAAAAATGCCCCTTATTTTTTTGTTTTGATATTTTAATGTTCAAAATTTTACAGTTTATTTTCAAAGACAGCTATCATTTGTATGTACATATTTTTGAGTTTCTGCTGTATAAAAGGTTCTGTACAATGATGGCTAGCACTTGTGTTTTGAAAGATAGGATTTTATTAATCATATATTAAGTGTCTTTTAGGTTTAGTTTGTAGCCTAGAACAGAAATGATTTATTGGTGTAGGAGTTTTTTTATGAGAAGTCAGAATTTAGAATTGATAGTGCCATGTAAAAATGCTTTATATTTCAAATCGAATTCTTCCATTGTTGGTGATCTTTAAAAAATTTATTTGTCTAAAAAGCATTTTGATAACAGTATGTCACTAGTTTTTTCTCCTTTAAAGTTTTTAGAGGGTCAGGTAGCAAGGATTTTACTGGAAGTCTTAATCTTTCTTAAGGATAGAGTTTTATTGAATTCATAACATAATTTTTTGTGAATCATTATACATCACTTTCAAGACAGGTCTATGTGGACTTTATTCAAAGAGGTTTTGTTTTTGAAGACTTTTTAAAAATAGATCTCATGAGACAGCCTCATCAGCAAGGTGTGTGCGTTTGCAGGGCATCATTGTAGTCAGACTCCAGTTATGTTTTATGCCCATTTTGGGATGTTTGAAAATGAAGGCTATTTACTTAGAGGGTTTATTCTATGTATCAAAGATGATGTTTCCTAACATTATCAATTCTGAAGTATTTTATAGATGTATGACATGTTAATTGGTCTTTAAATATTCTATGCATTTTAAATATTTGGAAAACAGATTTATTTTGTAATTGAATTACTAAATGATGTAGATTAGCAGGCATAATTTCAGTTTTTGTGTTTGGGAACTCTGGGTTTCTACGAGACCAGTTATGACACTGAAGTTAAACAGGCATATGGTTGATGCTTTGTTTCTTAAAGGATCTTTTCTTTTTTTGACAAGGTTCATATTTTTGGAAGAAAACAAAAGTTCTCTTGGTTATATTATAATTGGAGGAAACAGTGAAATAAAAATATTACCAAATTTGGTTATAATTATGCAAGTTTGAGGTAATTCGTAGTCTGTTTTACAGTTTATTGACCTAAAATATTTTGAAATATAGTGTATTTATTTATACTCTAATAAATTCTACAATATTGCTAAACTTGTGCATAAATTACATGTTTTCACTTCACCATTCAAAAGCTGTTATTGAAAATATTGAATTATGAATCGCAGAATCTTGGTGATCTTACTAAGATTTCTATTTTTAATAACAAACTCAGAAAAAGCAAGACTTGAGAGTAAGTTGTTCAAGCTGATTTTTTTTTTTTAATATTTTCTCTAGATCTCATGGATCCAGGTAGATTCTAAAAACATACATGAGAATTCCATTTTTGATTGTGTTTTTATTATCCTTTTACTTTAATAATAAAGTGACTTAATTGATGTCATTTTCTGAGTTTTGATTATTTTTCCTTTACTTGATAATGAGCTGCATTTTTGCAATCCTGTTAATTTACCAGTTGTAAAAATGACTAATCTATCATTCTTGATTGACTTTTAGAGGATAGTTCGCATAAGGAACATAATGATTTATTACTTAGCATTTGTTGTTCATAAAGTTTTATGAATAAAGTTTTTATTCATGAAACTGTAAATAAAAATAGAAAAACTTTTAAAAACTTGAAAATAAGACAATAAATGATCTTAAGCTTAATAGGTAAGTTTTATACCTATTGTAATATTAAAATTACCTATTACTTATACCTGTCTTTACCTAGTATACAGAGCTTTGTGAGATTAAGACTTTAGGTTTTAAAGTACTTTATAAAATATGAAATGTTATATAAATAGTTGTATTTCTTAGGATTGCAGTGACTTTCTTGCCTGATTTAAAAATAATGAAATGAAATAAATGTATGTCATCACTCTTATGAGTAGTGATTTCAGATACTTGAAATGTTTATTTTTACTCTGTTCTTTTTTTAGCTTAATTTCTATGTAGTATAGACAGACTTTAACTTTCGAACACTGTGTACCTGAATTAAATTTGTAATACAGAAGAAGAAATATTCAGGCAAAGAACAAAATTTAAGGTTGAAGTGAGTAATGTCAATATGGCATTTGGAACACAGCATGTGTCAACCATATGAATGGAATGTTAAATTATAAATTATTTCCCTTATTGTGCTTATCTTCTGAACTTACTCATGTGAAAGTCTTAGAAATTTTATGTTTCACATGCATTATTTTTCTCTTTTAAATGTAGTCATGTAAACGTCATTTAAAAGTTTTCGTTTATGCCATTTAAATACCGGCTGACAGTGTAAAGACCGTGATTATTTTTTAGTGTATTTGAATTGGTAGATTTCTTTTTTTCTTTTATTACAGTTCAGGAGAAAATATATTTAGAAGAATGTGGAAAAATGTTAGCATTTAAGGCTGCTTGATTACTCATTAAATAGATTATTTATTAAATATTGGTGCTATTAAAGAAAATGTTTCAAGTATCATTCTTACTCTATTTTAGTTTAAATTTTATTTTGAAATAATTTTTAAATAGAAATGTTGCAAGAATAGTACAAGGAACTCCTATTTACCTTTTACCCAGATTTACTAATTTTTAACATTTTTCCACCAAATATGGTATTTCCCATCATCTTCTATTTTGATCGTGGAAGCATATGTTTTTCTTTACGGTAACTATTCATATTTTTAAGAATTTTATTGCTAGATTTTTTAAAAAAAATCAGGTTCTCTTTACCTGTGCTGTATAAACCTTCTACATATAATTATTCCAAAATAAGGTGAATACTCTAACTATTGGATGTTCAAAAATGATTTTTAGATGTGTTTTGAGACTAGAGGTGATAAGCATTAAATGACTACAATGTACAGAGTTTTAAATGGTGATTTTTATCTGCTTTCATATATGTGGTATTCATTGTCACTGAGGCTAATGAGTGAAATGATAACCCTTATCTTAGTAGTGGGTAGATGAATAATCGAAATATAATCTAATATGTAAATGTAAATATAAATAATTGAAAGACTGTCTTCATACCTGATACCAGCCTGCCATTTAATCCTTCTTTTGCTACTATCCAACTCTTACTGAAATGTTAATGAGCAGAATAGTTTAGTATAGCTACTAAGGGAATATTTTGAAGTTGTTGGCTTGCTATAAATGACATAGCTAGGTCTGTCTGTTTTAATTCTTCCCTCACCAACACAGTGGTGGACTTCTGTCTGGCAGAAGGTAGCGGTGAAATTAAATGGCCTTAAGCCTTTCCTTTTTGAAGATACTTGGCCTGTCATTTTCAAATTGAAATATCTGCTCTCAGAGGATGTGTATGCAGTCCAGGTGCCCAAGGCTGGATGTTAATATAAGTGGTAGGTAGGACTTCTTCCAGATAAGTTGTGATCCCAGGTACTTCTCTGAATAGAAAGGTTTATATGTCCATCAGTACTGTTGGAAGGGTCATTTATCAGGTAGAAATTTGGACTAGATGAATCCTTCTTTCAAACAACTTGTAACTGTCTACTTTATTCATCTCTTCTTATAATCCCCTTATCTCTTCAATGGATAAAAAGTGAAGTAGAAGCAAAAGTGGAAGTTGGAAGGAGAAATAAAAGCTGCATGAGTGCTGGAGCTGGAGAATCAGATCTTTAGTAATAAGATTTGGCTATATGTGAAATGTTTCCCTTCATTTAAAAATATGATGGAAATTATCAGTTGGAGTTTGTAATTCATTAAATTCAAGTTTTATTTCATATGAGTAACTTGGGCCTGACCTAAAAGTAGGAAGCCAAAGTCTCTGCTATGAACTTCTTATGGTGAAATGGGAGAATATGTTTTAATTGCTGAAATGACTATGCACAGACTCAGAAATTATCAGTATCAGAGCTTTGTAATTAGAGGGACTGAAAAAAAGAATATACATTTGTGAATATGTTATACAGAATAATTAAGTTGGCCTGCAGATAATAATGGAGTAAGAATTATCCCTTTCTATTTCCTTAAAGTAGTGAAAAATTTACATACTTGTGTTTTTAAGAATAAGAAAACATTTTACTACATTTTTAGCTTACCTTTGAAGTAATAAACTCAGAATTAGAATAGCAGGCTATTTCCTTAAGTTTTAAGGTGCTTTTCAAGTGAAACTTAGGTTTATGAAAGTTAGTTCTTTGCATTGGGGCAGTGTCATAACGTGTGACTGCTTAAATACAAGATATGTGTGAAATTATTCTCAACTTACTATTGGGGCTGAGTTCCAGAAATGGCCTGGACTGCTATGCTATAGTCAGGCAATCTGCTACTCAGAATATGTAAGTTTAAAAAAAGGAGATTCTCTCTTTCTTACTTTTTTTTTTTTTTAATAGGAAGGAAGGAAATTGCTTTTCTACATGGAAATGTTGATATACTAGCTCTGGTTGCATCAGACGTGTAGGTAGTTCATGAAATACAAATGAGCAGTGTTCCAAGATTTGATTTTTTTAAAGCAGTGCTTTTGTTAGTAATTGAGAGGTACTAAGAACACTTATTTTTTTCTGGGAGTGTTTTATGTAATGAGTTCACAGTCTAGCCTGCAATCACCTTTTTACATGAGCTATAATGCTGATGATGTTATGAGACCTAGCCACCCTTTATAGGAATGATTCTATGGAAAAATGTCTTCAGAGCACTAGCTTAGAATGTCCAAGGACACATTTCTGTCTTCTGTTGGTAGTTCCAATGACCTGGACAAGGACTCCAGCGATATGCTAGTTGGGCCCATAGGAGTGGGAGTCAGGATCTGGAGAACAGGTTTTCTAGTTTAAAAGCTTGACTAGAACTCTTCCTTTGTAAACACGTAGAGGACATTCAACTTTTCCCAGCACTGGGCCTTCATGCCTCTTCTTCTCTTTTGTAGGTTCACATATTCTTTTTGTGACTAGGATTTCTTTCTTCTTCAACTAAGGCACAAAACAGGGTTAGCATTTCTTTTTTCCTGTCATCTGAGCAAGTCTTCTATCTTTTTGAGGTTTTCTAAGAGCTTATGAAAATAACAAATGGTGATTTGGAGAAGGA
This sequence comes from Cynocephalus volans, assembly GCF_027409185.1. Lineage (NCBI taxonomy): Eukaryota > Metazoa > Chordata > Mammalia > Dermoptera > Cynocephalidae > Cynocephalus > Cynocephalus volans. Next base: position 94,616,717 of record NC_084461.1, on the reverse strand, counting down.
ATAAAAATACTTTTAGGGAAGACTCAGTCTGAGGAAAGATAGTCCAGTGGGACATCTTTGGGAATCCAGAGACCATAAGATCCTTTGTTGTGCATTTGGAAGAACATTCAGATTTCCTTGGATCATTAGGGTAAAGAACATGAAGAGAATTAGTGAAAAAAAGTGTGTAAGGAAAGGCTAGGTAGGGTGACTTTTCCATAGTGGGGAACTAAAGGTAGAACACAGTGATTTCAGTGGTGCTTACCTTTTCCTCATTTCGTTTTCTCTTTCAGTCCCAAATTTCATTTGTATTGAACTGGTGTTGAACTGTTCTCTATTAGAAGCCAGGAATGACAATGCCTGGAGTTATCTGCAGATTTTTGGCAGTTTGGCTGAGAGATAATGCTGAAAGCAAAGGAAGTTAAATCTCAACTGGCAGCAGCAGATAGTTAAGAAAAAATATCTGCAGACTTTCAATTTTGAGAGAGGCCATTCATTTGTAGGACATATGTAAGTGAGGAACCCTTGCAAGTCACAAATTGTCTTTTGTTTAAAATAAGAGAAACTTAAATTCCAGACTATGATGCTTAGGTAATGGTGTAATGGTTGTCTAATATGGTAATGAGAGAAGGGCAGTACACTAAAGTTGAACAAATTTCCTAACATACGTAATTTATTAATTTTTTAGTAGCTGTCTCTAGTTTTTTGAAACAGTTTTAAAAATATCTCAAAGTACTAATGGACAATAATATTTTATGTAGGTAATTTATTAGAATATTTTAAATTATATACATTGTAATTGTAGCTAGGTTAGTTATTAAGCTACACAGTTTAAGTGGGCAATTTCTGACATAATTAAACATTTTGAGATACAGATAGTTTAATAGGATCATTAAGTGGAAAAAGCGTGGCCAAATTTAGGGCAGAGGATTATCTAAAAATAGGTTCTTAGAGTAAAACAACTTTTTAATTTTGTAATAGAAAGGAAGAAATTTGGGTAGAAAAGAACTGTTTTTAGGGATCAAGATAAGTAGATAGCCTAGTGGTACTTTTTTCTTAACCTCACAGTCCTTTTGCAGCTGTTAAAGGAGGTAGTCCACCCAGGCATCTTACTTGTTTTATGAGGCCTCACAATTGTAAACTGTGATTTTGTGTAGGAATTCTTATGCCAGAAAATTCTGGTAATGCTTAGGAAGACCTTGAATTACCCTCAAATAGAATTATTTAAAGGTATCTCCTAGTGCATCGCAGAATAGTTTTCATTTGAAGTACTGGATATAGAATATTTGTTGTCTCAAATATGAGTAGATGAGGGAGGGGTGGAGAATCATTTTATTTCTTTATTTTGCTTTTTAAATTACAAAATTAATACATCCTCCCTAAAGAAACCTTGGAAAATGCAGTAAAGCAAGGATAAATGGCAGAGATCACAAATTACCCGTAATCTACCACCCAAAAACAAATCATTGTTTATACCTGAGTGAATGTTTTCAGTGCTTTTCTGTGTAAATATGTTATATTTGATTTACAAACATGTACTTTATATATGGCATTACTTATTATATTTTGAACATTATCCCAAAGTAAGAAATAATCTGATAAAACATTAGTTCTTCGTGGCTGGGAAGTATGTATATATCAGGTGTTTTGTATTTAAATTGTTTTTCTTTTTTACTTTTTATGTTATGCTTTAATGAATATTTTCGTGCATACATTTTGGTAGGCATCTTGATTATTTCTTTGGTTTTTGAGGGATGAAAATGACCCCTTTTTTTGATTATAAAAGTAATACATGCTGATTGGATCTTAAATAGTACAGAAAGTTATTTTTTAAAGTGTACATTTTCAGAGTTTTTTCAATGACAATCTACTGTTAATACTTTGGTCAGTTTCATTTCCAACTTGTTAATGTATATATGCACAGATATAAATGTATTTATTTTAATATTAAAAATGGCTTAGACTTAGTGTTCTTTTGTGTTATGCTTTTGAGAAGTATCTCCTGCATTCTGTGCCAGTAAATATAGATTATATTATTATTTTTAAAAACTATTTTATTTATTTCATTGTATTGATATGCCACAGTCTATGTAACCTATTAAGTATTGTTGCATATTTAGGTTGTTTTTGATATTTTAGTATTACATACATCCCTGTAATAAATCTTCATTGCCATGCCAGGTTTTTTTGTTTTTCTTTTTTCTTTTACACGTGGAATTATTTCCTGGGAATGTATTTTAAAAGTGAAATTTTGGGGTCTAGAGGGTATTTGCTTTTAAAATTTAATACTTATTGGCAGATTACCCTTCAGGATGAATGGTTGTGTCAATTTATATGAGTGTTCCTTTCTCTGTGTCTATTCTAAACCATATGTTATTCATCTTTTACTTCTTTAAAATCAATAAATGAACAATTATTTTTTAAAACAAATTAGCGTTACCTGATTTACTTTCTTTTCAAGTGAAAATAAGTTTTCTAATCCGTTAAAGACAAAGGATGGAGGAAGTGAAGGCAAAAGTTAATTCTGTTCTGAGTAGCAGCCTGGTGTATCTCACTGCTCATTTAGATTCTCTTAGTAAAGTGATTTCATAGAATTATTGCTTTATATATAATCTTTAAGGAGGTTCCGCGCTCCTGCCCCAAATTAGAGTAAGATTTCTATCACAGTCTCCATAAAGGAGAACCTGTTTTGACCATAGAATATACAACCAGGAGTCAGGGTTGTTTGTAGTGTTAAGACCTGGTATGAGTTTCTGTGTGATCTCAGGCAAGTTACTCAACTTTTTTAACCTGTTTTTTTAATTCATAAAATGGGAATAATATTTTTCTCATACAATTATTGTAATGATTATTGTAATGAGATACTTGTATATGATATACTTAGTTTGCTGCCTATACATTCTAGACACTTAAGAAATGAAAACCACCATTATTTGTTATTGTTGTTGTTCTTAGTATTGTCCTTCTTACTACTATTACCATTGTTATTTTTACTACTGATACAATTTTTTGGTAAAAAAATTGAAAAAATAAAAAAGGCAAGATAGTAGGAAATAGCAGTAGTAGGAATTTCTTTAGGTAGGTAGGATGAAAATGGGGGCAAAATTGTGTTTCTGTTAATTGACAGGAACAAAGAGAACTAAAAACCTGTATTTGTAAGGCAGTATTCATTGATCATCTAATGTGTCCAAAATTCTGCATTTATCATATCTCTTATGTCTCACATCTTGCTGCTTAAGTGAAATTTTATAATGTCTGCCACATATATGTATAGACAAACCTTAAAGCCAGCTGGAGCTTATAAAGATTCTGATGGTCAGCCTTTTCTTTATTCCTTGATATTTTACAACAACATATTTCAAAAAGAGAAATTTTTGATTACAACAGAGATACCACCATGGGCCAAGATGAAAGGTAATTTGTTATACAGGATATTTTGTCCAACAGAACTTGCTGTCAGCCTATCAGCAAAGTACCTTCATGCAAAGATCTTCTATCAGCAGATGGAAATATATATGTTAAACAGATTCAGAGGTTGATATGGTATACATTAAAACATGAATTTACTTATACTACAAGAGTTAACATCTTAGACTAGATAACTAAAGGTCATGTACTTAAAGACTTTTTTTTTTTTTTTTTTTTAAATAAGGCAATCTTTCTAAAGTGTCTTCTTAAAGAGAATATGTTAGGATAATATAGCCTTTTATTGGTGACTCAAGTTCATCACTATAAATATCAATAACAGTACTGGAGTAATTTCTAGTGTCAATATTTAGAAATTCCATTGGATTTTTAAAATATACTTACAAATAATAATTAGAGAAGAGGGAGAGTATGAACCCTTAAGTTTTTTTAATATGAGACATTCAAATTGTATTCATGTTAAAATATTATGACTCAGTGCTCTGTGGACACTATGATGGAAAAATGGTAGCCCTCTTCCCCATACTGACAAACCACACAGTGAAGACCCTTCACTTAAAAGAAGTAAGATTCTGTTTGGATAGCATGTTCCAAGATGAATTATACTAATAGTTAACATTTGAACTTGACACTCTCCTAAGTGCTTTACATGTTTTAAGTTCTCACACTGTCCATATGAAGTACGTACTGTTGTTATATCTATTTTCCAGGTGAGGAAACTTGAAGTGGAGAGATGACAGCTAATTAATTTCAGGGCCAAAGTTGGAATCTGGGCAGTGTGTCATCAAAATCCATATTCTCAACCACTACTCTCTGTACTACCTTTATTTGAGCAAATTGTTGGGCTGTAATGCTGTTGTAGACTAAAAAGTTGTAAACATTGCTCTTGGAGGTCTGTATCCTTTAGTTATAGGTATCGAATGCATAACCACCAGTATTTTCTCACTCATTTCACAGCATCACAGATTAAATTTTTTGGCCTACTTGAGGCACTGGGAATTATATTTTCCCCTGTACATTTAAAAGACTCACAGAGTGATAACATTATTAAATATACATACTTGTTTTTTTCAAAAAATGTATAGAAATTTACCCTCAAAGTAAAATATCTCCAAAAAATAAACAAATTGATTTATTCCCAATCTATGTAAATAATTATGGAAAAGATATAAAAATCCAAATGTAACAACCCTTGGATATTGGAGTCTACAACACTACCCTATCAGTATTATTTTTCAGGTAATGGCTCCAGTAATGGGCTTTGATGTAAATTTATTGGATCCAAATTGGCATTTTTACAAATGGAATAGAAACTGTCAGAATGACAGTTTCTGATAGAAACTGCCTTATTATACAATAAGGGCAAATATTGTTTTATGAAACTTTCAGAGCTGGATAGATAAAACGGATGGATGTTTCTTTCTGTTGAGATTGGTATCTACCCTAAGGGAATCATGGTGCAGTATATGCATGTACTGACACAACACACTGTACCCCACAAAAATGTACAAGTAAATGTTAAAATTAAAAAAACAAAAACAAGACAAAAAAACAGTTTGAAAGAAGCAGCTAACAGCTGCTAGAGTTCTCGCTTTAGCTACTCCCTGTATGCTGAGATTGTTGAATAATTCTCTTAGTCTTCCTGTCTTTAGTTATAACCCTCTATTTTTGGTTCAAACTGAGCATGCCCCAAACTCAATTGGACTGAACTTGTAATCTTATCAACCCCTTTCTCTCAGTATATTTTTGTCTGCGTTCCCATTCCTTGGTAAAACCCTTCAGTGATTTTTCCTCTAATATGGGATAGAAACCCCACACTCCTTAGCGTAGTTGACAATGCCCCTCTTGGCCTGATTTCTGCTTAGCAAGCCTCATTTTTGCTATGCCCTTACAAACCCACTCTATGTAAGCAGAATCCACATGTGATTTTCTGAACATGCTATTTACATTCACTTCTTCTTGCTTAAAATTCTCTTCCCACCAGGCTTATCTTTTACAACTTATTGATTTATAACAGTTTTATGAGGTAGATCTTATCTCCCCATTTTTTCAGATGAGGAAGTCAAAGCTTAAAATGTTTACCTTTCATAAGAATTAATCAAATTCCTCTCTTGGGAATTAAAAATTGGGAAACTAAATCAGTTTGTAACAGGAAAGTTTTATTGTAGACATACAGTAGAGAGTCAGTTACTAATGGAAAAATTTTATTATTTTATTGTAGAGAAGGATCAGGAAGAGGACTCCCTTCCCACAGGGGGAGGAAGTAGTTTTTAATACATTGTATATAAAGCTGAGATATGATGTAACAGAAAAGGAATATTGATTGAGAAGTAGAAACACTGAGGAAGAGAGAAGAGCTCTCTTGTGCCTAAGCTTTTTCATTCTTGTGCTGATAATTGTAAGAGATTCCCTTTCTGTGGAGTTTGAGTTGATTTTTGTCCTTGGCAACTCAAAGGGCAAAATTAAAGCAGATATGTGTATTTTTTTGGCTAAGCTGAGTTTGAGTTGAGTAGAGGAAATCTTCACTGAAAAGTGATTATATTCCACAAGTTATTTACGAATTTGATTGGAATTCAGAACATTTCTCATAAAAATAATTATAAACTCATTTGTTATTATTTTTATGAGAAATGTTCTGAATTCTTTGGTTAGCTCATAAATATTGAATGAACCTATCAGGTTGAACTACTGAATATTAAAATGAAATAATAATAGATGATACTATTGAAATATGATTACTAAAGTAAAATCAATAATTGAAATTGCTGCTTTAAATATATTTGAAACAACTCTATCGAAAGTGTTTAGTGTCCATGATAGGTTATTTGTTTTGGATTTAAAAGTATAATAAGATAAAATGGATGGAGATACATGTCTTTGGGCTGTGAAAGATAAATTAGTAAGAAGGAAGGAAGTAGGAAGGGTGATCCTTTCACCCCCAATTAAAAGCAGTATTTGAGGGGGCCAGATTTCCTGTAGTTCGGTGGTTCTCAAATTTTGATCCATGGACCCATTGATACTCTTAAAAATTATTTGGGACTCCAAGAGCTTTTGTTTATGTTGTTGTGTCTGTTGATATTTTTGAATTTGAAATTAAAAATGAGAAATTTTGAAATATACAAGCATACATTCCATTAGTCATCAGAGTGATGATATTATCACAGGTCAAGTGGAAAAGGCAAATAATGCATTAGTATTATTATTATTAGAATAGTTTAACCTTTCAGATACCCCGGACAGGTCCCAGATGAGAATCTCTGGAACAAACTTTGAAAACTGCTTCTCTAGTTAAAATATTGCCACTTTAAAACTCTTTATTTTAAATGGGAGAAGCCTGTAATCGAAGTAAGTAATAAACAGTCTTTAGAATGCCTACATTTTATGTGGTAGTTTAGCAAACTCATACCTCTTAAATTCAGAATTATTTTACCAAGTGAAAGAAAGCAGTTTGACTTGTCTTTGTTTCCAGTTAGTCTTAAATTGAAAGAACAAAATATGAAAAAGAAGAGTGGGTAGTGTTGATTGTGTGGAGGAGTGTGTGTGTATGTTTTGGGGGAAGTTATCTGGTTAAGTGGAATTGAATTGGAACTGGAAATGTATTCTAGGTGGCTTACCAATTTAATATCTAATGGTGGTAATATTCTCATTTTGCTTTCTGTTTTTAGCCATACATATGTTTCGCCATATGGCTATTTGAGGTGTACCTGGTAATTTAGAGACCACAGTTAGTAGAGGGACAATTTTTGAAGCTTTTTTATATATATGAGAGAGTCTCATGATCTTTCTGAGCTTTACGAAGAGTGTTTATATTATGACTTAAGCATTTTGTAGTGTTACTAACATTAGCTAGATTTTTTACTGAGGACTTGACAATAATGGTGAAGTTGTACAATTTTGTGTACAATTGTTTTCTTAAAGTGGTAGTATTTGCAGCTTTTATGTGTTAGGTGGTTTATTTTAAAAAGTGAATGTAAATCATCTTTTTGTACATTGAGTTATGTTCAATATTTTTGACATTTTTGGCTTAAAGAAATCCTATGGCTTTTCTTTTTTATAAAAATGAAAAGTTATTTTGTACTATGAATTATCACTGATTTATCTTTCAATGTAAGTTTTTCTTTAAAAATGAAGGCATATCTATATGTGAATTCCATAGATTACATTATAGAAAAAACTGTTAATGTATACATAAAGGATATATGTGAATGACTGAACAAACATTTTGTATTAAAAATCCCACAAAATACAAAACATCTCATTTCTTAAAGTATTATTTAAATATAATAAAATTATATAAATTAAAATACTGAATGTGTTTCTTAAACAGTTCAATTAGGTTAAGAGTTTGAGGAGAAAAATCATCTTAATTACAGTGGTTTGGTTAGAAGAAATTTTCCAGGTTTTGTGTGTAGAATTATATTTTGTTAAGAATCTCTTTATTTTACAAGGTTTCTCTCAGGCCTAGGCAAAGATAGGCTAAATCTCTTTTGTTTAAAAGGGTTAATTTAAAAGTGATTATTTCCTCAAGCTAAAGACTCATTTAGAGAGGCTTCTAAGTAAAGACTTAACTGAGTAGAATTAGCAAACAATATGTATTCCTGCCTTTTTTTTTGGATTTTATTTGTAACAGTTATTCTGTAGTAATATTAGTAGAGGTGGCACCCCCCTCGCCCACCTTTCTTTTTGAAAGAAATTATTCCTCATTTACAATGTATTGATGTATTCGTGGAAGTGTTTTTGACTAGTGATGACCTTATATTCATATAGAGATAATCATTATACTATCTTTGGCTCTATTTTAGTGTAAACTTTGTTTTTCCTTGGATATATCAATTTAGTTACACTGGATGACATTTGTATTTTCAAATAATTAGCCTTGACCAACTGCTTTATTGATTGGTCCAAATTTGTGGCATGTTTTTCAGAAAGACATATGATGGGTTGGCGAACAGAAATGTCATATTCCAATCACGACATGAGAAATGGTTGGATTGCCTGTCCTACTTAGGAGGTATTCTTAAAATTAGTTATCCTGTTACATTATATCAATGCTTATAATCTCCCATTAAGAATGAGACATATCTGGATTTTATTTTCAGGGTTAAAAATCATGATAGGTATTTATAAAATTCATAGAAATTATCATTCTAAGAATTAATGTGCTGAACTTTTCTGGATTCCAAATTTTTGATGGTTCTCCTAATTAGAAAAATCATGTCTTTTAGGGGACAATTTCTAGCATACTTCATTGATGCTGATAACCGATATACGTTTTATGGGAAATGAAGTTTTATCACTTACATTCCATGTAAGAGTAGGTGTTATTTCTCCAGTGTTTGTCTTTTTTCTTGAGATTAGATCTGTGGTACTGCTACTTAAAAAAAAAAAAAAAAATCCAAATTTATCACAGTTCCTTTCCATTGCATTCAAATAATAGTTATCATAATTAAATTTTTGCCCATCAGAAATGTAGCATCTGCTGCTGCATATGAAAGATGTTAAGAATCTTTCAGCATAGATAAACTGTTGTAAATGTGTGCTAAAAGAAATTTAGTAAAATTACTGGCTTAAAATTGTTTTTCAATTCAAACAATACCAACAGTTCTCCATGAAAAAAAATGGCTTGCTTTGTTTTTAACACTCCATTTTATTAATATGCATTTAAAAAAATCTTAACCTCATCTTAGATTTTTAATCTCTTAATTCATCTATATACATATATGTCCCCTTTATTTTAAGACTAGGTAATTGAAAACTAAGCAACAAAGTAAAGCAAGAGGTTACAGAATTAATAAGTGGTGGTAGTAACAGAATTCAGAGATTCCTGAGGTTTTTTCTCTTTTTTTTTTTTTAAACTTAAATTGTGTAGACTCAAAAATACGGTAAAAAAAGCTATAATTAAAATGCTATGGTGATCACTCCATGAATCAATTTAATTTTACAAAAAGATGTTAGTAGGTCTGTAACTTTTCTTGTGTACATGTATATGTATACTTTACTCTATTTTTCTCTCTCTGATCTGATTATAGGCTGTGTTTTAAGCTATTTTAAATGTAAACATATGTACATTTTTTAATATTCATTTTATTTTACCATGATCTTTAATTATAAATCATTTTGAGTCATCAATTTTTTGGAACTCACAGAATTTTACTCATATATATGTACATACATAAAAACAATTCCATATACATGTTGACATTTATTATATAAATTCAAGGAAATAAAAATGTAGCCAAAAATGTAGATTTTTTTTTTCTCTTGGTTGCCTTTTTTTGGTATGTGTGTAAAAGAAGCTAGTTATTTTATACTAATGAATAATTTTTATGTCTAGGAGCTGCCCTATAGGTTTTCTTAAATTGCTACCATAGCAAAATAAAAGTAAACAAAACAACGTAGGATGAATACATTTCTTTTGAATATAGAGAGAGCATTTTTAAACTTGACAGTAAAAGATCTCCATATGAAGATAAGTAATATAAAAGACATAGATGTATTATATTCATTAATTTTAACAAATTTCATCCACACATTTAATTAAAACTAGTATCTTTCATTTTGTAAGCATTTGTTATACAAAATTAAAGTTCTAAAAATTAAAAATGAGAAAAGAATCATTCATTTGTCTCTAAATTGGCCACTTTGAACAAGTAGTAGAAAAAGAGTATGAGTTTGTCTCTGTATAAAGAATCCTCCATTTTAGATCTTTGACATAGTTGACTATTAAAGGGTGTATGTATATACATATACATGTATTTTCCTTGCTGCAATATTTTTTTTAATCAAGGAAAAGGAACTTGTTTAGTATCAATTGAGTAAAACTTTTGAAAATTATTTTAGTTTTTTAAGTTTCTAAGAAGAATCAGAGAAGTAAATATTTAGACATAACCAATGATTAAAAAGTGTTTTTAAAATCTCAAGTGAGGTGCTAATACATGACCATCTATTTCTGGTTTCAAAAATTGTAGATTATATAAACTGAAAATTGTAATCAGAATTCTCTATAAGAATGGACACATTCCTATTAAACTTTAAGAAATTAATTTTCTGAAACTTTTAGGATCTAAATTTGGACATTTGCCCATTGTTTCAGATGTTCTGGGAAGAAATATCTAATGATTTTTCCATGACATCTACCCTTTTTTTCAGATTCTCGACTGACATTTTATCGTGTTATTGTGTCCACGATATTTAGTTCCTTCTGGAGCCTTCTGAATTTCACATGCACTGCTTCAATCAGCTCCTGCAGAGTGGATAACTTACCTAGGGACCCAGGCCTTACTGGACAAGCGGCCAATCACGAACAGGGGCAGACTGACCTTGTTTTTTTTTAAAAAAAAAATTTATATTTTTTGCATTTCAAAATATAGGTATTTATTGTAGAAGTTTATTGGAAAACATGTCAGTGAGTTTTTCTAGAAATATATTTATCTAAATGGTAGGAAATGGAAGGATTATGTAGAAATTAGCCTACGTGCTGACTTTTCTTTACTTATTCCATAACTTTTACATTATTGCTTAAGCATTTTTCTATCTTTATAAACTAGTATCTTTTTGTTTTCTAGTACATATCTCTGTAATGTATACCTGTTTGTGTAGATATAAAAAGGAGTTTGAAAACTGTTCTGTGTACGTACAAAATACACATCAATAGTTTTGTGCGGGTTGAGGAAGGGTGAGAACCTCATGTTTAGGGAAGAAGTAGAAGAGGATTTGCCTAAGGAGCTTTAAACGTGGGTACAATTTGGGGATTTATTTGTATGTCATAAAGGTATAAAGTTCTCTCATTAGTTTAAAAGGAAGACAAGGTTTTGGTAGAATCCTAACTGATTTTAACAATTAAAAAAATATTTAAAAAACTGCTTTGCTTTAGAATGGCAACAAAAATGTGGGGCTACTTTTTCACATGTGGACTCATGTTAAAATTAGATATCAATATTGGCAGTTAGGTAATAGAGGGAGGTAATAGAGGGATAAGTGTTATATTGTCCTATTTTAAATAAATATTGGCCCTATTTAAAACTGAAAGTTAATTTTTAATGTTATTATTTAAATCAATGTGCCAGAATTTCAATGTGGATATGGAAGAAAAGACTCATTTTATAAACTGCAAGAATAAATATATTTTAAATGCTATAGTGTTAGGTTTTTAATTTTTTGTTTCATTTTGGAAATATGTAAGAACTAAGGCTTAGGGAATTAGAAATTGTAAAACTTTGATATTTTCATTTAATATTTTGTAAGAAGACGGTGGTACACAAAGGTACTTCAGAGAGTTTGTGGAAAGATTTGTGTTATCTTTTAATTCTAATTTTTCTTGAACTTTTTGAAATAACCTTGTATTATCAAGGGATGAAATGTGTTTCGTGTTGATCAAGAACTTTACTATTTAAAAAAAAATCATTTATATTTTCTGTGATCCCAACATCATTTCCTATCTCTCAGACTGAATTTGAGTTGTTTTCTCCTTGGCACTATTTGGCAAGTTAGTGGGATTTAATTTTTGTAAAGGAAAACTTAAGGCTTTTGATGCTTTCAGTAGAACTAAAAGTCCACTGAAGTTGTTTTGTTTAGATTTTACTTTAAAATCCATGTCCTGTTTTATTATTGTCCTTTGATTAAATAGAATAGAAACAACTTTTTCTATGTACAGATTTTATACAAAAAGGTAAAAAAAGTAAGTTTTTTTTGGTGCTTTCTGTTCTTCTTTTAGACATTTAGAAGCCAAATACTCGTATTATACATATTACATGGAAATGAAGACTATAACTTGACTAAAAATTATTATTGGGGCATTGTCTGTCATATGAAGTAGTTTTATTCTAGAATTTCTATGGTACCTTTTGTTTCTTTCCCCCCAAGAAGAAAAAAGACAAGTTAGATAAATTAAAGCTTTACAAGCCTTGCTTGGATATTTGTGGCAATTCAGGAGTGAAATTGTTTTATCATCATTCCAGTAAGAAATAACAGCTTTGCTTTTGGTGGCAGCAGCTTACATTTAGAATTCAGTCAGATGGGTCATAAGCCATTGAGAGTATAATACCATATAAAAATCAGAATTTCCAAAAATTTATAGATTCTGATTTTGCTGAATTTCTTAGTGTTTTTTTTTTTTGTTGTTGTTGTTGTTATTGTTCATTTTAGAGACTGTCTTTCTGCCAAAGTGTTAGAATGTAGTAAGAATTCTAAAGCATGAGTTAAGTTGGAATAAAATGACTTAAAATTAGTTATTTCTTTATTATGAACATAGGGACAGTTTTTTGAAGTTTATTATTGAATTGCTTAACATTTGTTGCAATACTGAATGTTAATTTTAAAACAGTTTCAGCAACATTTAAGAAACAGTTGTAGCAATCTTTTACAGATGATGGTCAGTAAGTATCAATCTTAAAATTCTTTCGGAAAGTGGCCAAAATTATTTTCTTCTGGGCAGAAAAAACAGTAAACGCGATGTTTATGCATTGGGTTTTCTGATGTTTGATTCTTTAACTTGGCACATAGTCTGAAAATCATTTCATTGTACTGGAAATGCTTTGGGTATATTTATTTTCTCCATAAATGGAGATTGAGCACCACCTGTTGGTCAACATCAAGTATTTTAGTTTGTGAATTCAGCAAAAAATCTTTTGTTAAATACTTACATTCCTTAATTACTGAGGTCTTAATATATTATAGAATTCTGTCATAATATGGATTTATGTCTAAAAACTGTACCCCTCATAAAATTCACCAGGATGCCTTTATTGTTGTAGATTATAAGATCATCCACATTTACCACCTTTATCACTTAAGTTTTTCTAACTTTGCTGTTTGCTGCAGTTACCCTTTGAAGGAAGTGAATGGTCTTAAGTCTGTGCTAAGAATAAATCCTGTTTATTTACAGAGTTTTTAAAAGAGATGATTATTTGCCTTATGTGGGGATTGAGAAACAATAGTTAGGCTATTTCTATGTCATTATTAATGCATTATTACCTAATGATACTAGATTTAATTTTTAAGAAAATAAAATACTTTTAATTTTGTTTCTGTTCTATAATATTAATTTGGGATAAAAAATAAATTATGTAATTGTTGAGCCCCAATGAATTCTTATATTAAAAACAATATTTTTATTATAGTTATATAATTTTTATAATTTTGGACTTTTATCATTTTAATGTATTATTTTGTTTGAAATGGATACTTACAATTCAAGTAGGTATTAATAACACAAATTATTAATTTAAAGAGATGTTAATTTTAATAGTAGACATTAACATAAATATTAATAAACTAAGGTACTAACTTTCTCAGAGCAAGATAAAAAATAAGTTCTAAGTGACATTTGATGTATTCAAAGTTATTAAAATTGTGTATTCTTTAAGATTAGGTGTAGAAGGCAGCTGTGGTACTTCTTTCCATTCCTGACATCAAAGTGAGTGCTACAGCTGTATCAAAGTCTTAACCCTCATACATTAACAATGTACAGTAAATAAAACTGCTTTTGGGTTTTAGGGAGATTTATCTTTTTATTTCAGTTCATACTTTCCAAACACAAGCCATTCAATGCTTACTGTTAGATGTCTTTTTAGCAAAAAGATAGTATGAATAAGGCTGAAAGAAACAAGTTTAAGAAAATATCATTGGTATTTTATATTTCATAACAGAAAGTAACTGATTTGTAGCATTAGCTATATTAAATTGTTTCAAATCATGAATCATATAACAATTGCCCTCCACTCTTGTTTCTTTTTTCCTTTATCTGGTTAATGTCATCACTTCTTCCTAGTGTTCTAAACTAGAAACTCGAGACTCAGCCTTGATTCCTTCCTGTCTCTCATCTTTCCCTTAAAAATTCTGTTTCGAAGCTTTGGAAATGACTCTTCATTCATTCTCTTTTCTTCACCACCCCCCTACTTTGTCTATTCCATCTCTTTGTCTATTCCAGAGAGCTTTCTAATATTTCTAGACATCTCTTTGTCTATTCCAGAGTGCTTTCTAATATTACTGTCTGTAATCTCTTTCCTATTCTACTCTATCCTCCATAGCACTGACAGGTTTTTTCAGTTTTTTTTATTTTTCTACTAAAACACTTTGACTTTTAATTGCCTACTACACAATCAAATCTAAATTTCTTACTTAGGATGGCACTCACTAGGACCTTACAGTCTGGTTGCAGTTGACTTTTTCTAGCCTACTTTCCCTCTTCCTCTTCCCACCCTTTGAGACCTGAACACAGACCAAATGTCATCTCCTTATTGAAGACTCACGTTAAGAATTAACCATACTGGTTAGAGCTTTACTATCAATTTGGTTTGTATTACTAGAAGGTCTCTTACCATTAGAAAGGTGGTTGGTTATATATGTATAGATAATTGTGAACTTTTTGAGAACAATACCTATGTGGTTTTTTTGTTTATTTGATCTTTGAATTCCAAGTCTCAAGCGTAGTCCTTGGCATGAAAGAGGTTGTATAACTCATAGTGAAGAGTGTGACCTCTGGAGCAAGACTGCCTGGGTTCAGATTGCAGCTCTTCTATCTTGTCTCCTTGAGCAATTTACTTAATTCCTCAGCCCCTCAGTTTTCCTTTTAGTAAAATGAGAATTGTAATACTACCTAGTTCATAGGATTACTGTGAGGATTAAATGTGTTAATATATGCAATGTGCTTAGAACAGTGCATGGCACATAGTAATTGCTCAATAAATGCTAACAGTTATTATTTTTAATATTTTTTAAAAATTACAAGGAACAATTTAATACTATATTTCAAAATTTGGGAAATATGCAAATTTGGAACAAAGTTCTTAAAGATTTTTTTTCTTGCAGTAAAATGTCACATTGTAATGTTAACTTAAACCTCTTCTTGGCTATTTGAAAACCATTTTGTTTAAAAGTTTAGTAACTAAGGATTGAATTGTGTGAAGTTTCAGTAAATACATCTTTCAGAGTTAAAAAATGTGCATATGTATATAAATAATTATATTATCTTTTGTTAAAATTGTTGCTGTATTTTGGTAATGTCATTCTAAATAACTATTAACCAAAATGGTATTTTTTGAGATACTGAGAAATACTGTTGAGAACATAAAATAAGAAATTGGCATCTTATCTTTGTAGGTAGACTTTTAAATTTAAAAATGAAGATCTAGAATAGGCTTTTTTCTTTTCTTTTTTTTTAAAGGTAGGCTGTATGTTGTAATGTCAGTAGACGGCTTTAAAGCACAACTGTGGGATATGTGAAGTAAGTCATCCTATGACAAGGCTTATTGCAAGAATAGACTTGCTCGTGACTGACAGTATCTTAGATTTAATTTAATTTAATTTATTTTTTACTTTTTTCCATCTTTGTTGGCTTGATGAATTTTCTCATCACTTCCAGCCAAGTTTGAAATAAAGATTTACCTGATTTGCTTTCAGTGGTTTCTGGTGGGAGGATTTGGATGAGTGCATAAGGAAAATGTCAAGAGAACAGATACATAGAGAGTTATAATTAAGTTTGATTTCTTCAGTTTAAGATTTTTATTCACCATTTGGCATTGTAAGATAAGTGTTAAAAGACTTCATTGGGGTATATGCTTCTGAATCAAGACAGTTCTCAAAAATGCATAAAAATATTCATAATGAATGAGAATCACTGAGCAATGGATGTTAATGTTAGCTTAAATTATAAAACACAAAGCATTTTTTAAAAAAGGAGCCTACTTCAGATAACAGAGTAAAAAGAAATATGATCCTTTATTTTTCTGGATCCTATATTTTGCGCAGTAACATCATTAGGAGCTTTACACAGATTTCATAACTTTTTAAAAATATCATTGATACGTATCATTTTCTGTGGTTGAATGCTTATGTTAGAAATAAGTATAGATATGACCGTCTGTATTTGTTTAATATTATGTGTTTCTGCCTTGAATTTTTTCTCTTAATGATTGAAGTAAATTACTCCTGAGTGGGATCCTTACTGATGACAGTGTTTTTAAATAATTTGTGCAGTGATACAATTGATAACATAATGTAAATGACTTTCTGTTTACTTTTTATGTTATTTCATCTTTTGCTTTTGAAAAATATCATGATTTAGTAAGCACGTGTGATTTGGGAAAGTTAATTAAACATTCAAGTTTGAAAATAGTCTTTATTTTAGACTAATAATTTTAAAGTTATATTTTTTGTTTTGTAAATTGTATATGATTACCTAAAAGTTGTGTGCTCAGAATCAAGTAGAAACTTAAAACTTAAGGAAGTTATAGAGGAAACATAGAAGTATTCCAAAATTATTTTCTAGGAATAAAATTCATATCTGAAAATATCATTTAATTATTGGATTCACAATTTTCATATTTTGTTTTAGATTAGAAAACTTTCAGTAGTTTCTTAAGTGAATAAGCCACTTAAAATTAGTGTGAAATACTTCGGTTTTATATATAATTCATTAATTTTGCAGTATTTCACTTTATAATGAAAATTTCTCATTATAAGATGCAATGATTTTTACCAAGAAATATTTTAATCTTAAAGTATCATCAGTGGCCATATTTTCAGACTAATGAAAAACTAATACAAATATGCTGTGTTTATTCAACAAGTATTTTTTAAGTGTGTAATAAATGCATTATGCTAAGTCTGGGTATTATTTAGGAGGAAGATACATTAACAGAGAATTAAAATATGATCTTGTGCTGTAATAGGCAAGATTCAGAAGAAACTTAAAGCATTGCTTAAATCTTCTTGGGGGTTCAGAGAAAGATTTCGTGAGGTGATGATGCTTTTAGCAAGTTAATAAAGAATTGAAGAATATTTCCAGGCGGATAATAGAAATAATGAAGGGATTTTAGGTTGAGGGAGCAGTGTGTGCAAAGGTGTGGAAGCATGTAGAGAGCAAGATCAGGAAGAGGGGATTATGGGCCATGATGCTGACTGGAGATGTAGACTATAAAAGCTTTTTGGATGTTGTGCTAAGAATTTTGGATTTTATCCTTTAAGCATTGGGGAGGCATTAAAGAATTTTGAGCAGGAGAGTAACATGTACCCACTTACAGTTTCGGACAGTTATTCTGGTTATTTTGTGGAAGATGGGGGTAGAAAGACCAATTTAATTACTGAATGAAAGAAATGATGACCACCTGAACTAAGGCAGTGGTAGTGAGAGTAGAGAGAGAGGTTATTAAGGAAGTAGAGCCAGCCAACTCAGTAGAGTCTTGATGATTAATTATATGTTAGGGTTCAGAATGTTTTTTGCCATACTGAAGACTGACTTCTAGGTTTCTGGCTGGAGCTACTACTCACTGACAGAGGGACTAATGGAAACAGGACATAGTTTTGGGAGTGGGGTGGACTTCAGTAGTAAACATGTCGTGTTTCAGATGTCAGAGAACACTTGGCTTAGGAATGTCCAAGTAGGCAGTTGGATGTCTGAAGATCTGGAGCCTAGGAGACAGAGATTTGGAAGTTTGGTCCCAAACTTTATCAGTTTTATTTTTTAATTTGCTAATGACCCTCCAAAAGGGGTAAGGTAATGAGAACAAGGAGAATTTAGAACTTGAGTTAGAGAAAGTTTGGAAGAACAAATGTCTGTGTATAGTCTATTTCATTTAAAGGAAATTGTCTGGGATTTATTTCTCCTGCCTTCTCTGCCACCAGCTATCTCATGTGGTCGTGAAGCTGTCTTAAGGGAAAGCGGAGCGTGATGACCCTGCCATTCTGCATGCTTACAAATTTATGGGATGCCTAACTTTTTAATGTGCCTCCAACTCACCTGGGTGGATTGTTTGTGGTTTTCTGTTCCATATATCAATGTTTTTTTCTGTTGGTGTAGGCTATTAAGAATTGACAGAATATAATCACTGAAGTGTGTGAGAGTAAGTGTTTTGATATCATTATCACTCATATTTATTTCAAGGTTACAGAAATGAGACTAATCTAATATTTAATCCAACATTTTCATGTTCTATTCATGTATTATATAGTATTATACACGAATATGGGTTTTGGATGCTATGTTCTTTGTAGGATGATTTAAATCTGTTCTTTAATTGTTTTAAATGAAGTTACATATGTGCTATGAACCTTTTATTTGGACTTGTGTAGTTTTAATATTCTATGTATCATTGAAATGTTTTTGTTAATTTTTAAATTGTGATACATATCAATATATAGTAAAGTAAGATTAAACATATTAACATTAATTGTATTGCCATATTATTTGAGATTGCTGAGTGTGCCATCAATTTACAGAATGCAGTTCAAATGCTATTTACAATAAATAACACCAGGAAATAAAATATCAAGGAATAAGTTCAACGGATTTTCAAGACCTTTTTGGAAAAAAATTGTACAGCTTTGTTGAAAGATATAAGGTCTAAATAAATGGAGAGAGGTACTATGCTTTTGGATGGGAAAACATAAAAATAGAAATTCTCCAAATATTAATTCATTAAGTTTTTTTTGTTTGTTTTTTAAACAATTGACAATCTGATTTAAAATTGACATGGGAAAGCAAGGGGAAAGAAGAGTCAAATAATTCTGAAGAATGCTATGGGTGAATTCACCTACCAGATACCAAGGTTTACCATAAAGCAATAGTAAATTAAACTAGCGTGATAATAACATGGGGTAGAAAAATAAGTAATTGAACAGTCTGCCTTTTCAGCCTTACTTCATAACTCCTCTGTGTACAATTACATGCCAGCCAACCTGAACTGTATGTGCTGACATTCACTCCTTGGTATTTCCAGCACTGTGCCTTTGCTATTGCCACTCTACAGATTTGCCTCATCCCTGTGGACTGTACTTCACTGAATCTAAGATGTTATTAGCTTATGTACCACTAAGAAAAGTGTTGCTTATTCA
The DNA here is from genome assembly GCF_027409185.1 of Cynocephalus volans. Classification (NCBI taxonomy): domain Eukaryota; kingdom Metazoa; phylum Chordata; class Mammalia; order Dermoptera; family Cynocephalidae; genus Cynocephalus; species Cynocephalus volans. The sequence goes on along the minus strand of NC_084461.1, from coordinate 94,597,481 downwards.
ACTGATACACCCACATTGCCAGATACATCCTGTTTCAGAGATGTTAAAACATGAAAACTAGTGTTTTAGGATTTGGGAAACGTGATATTTTAAATGTCACTGTTTCCACAAAAAATATTTCCTGATTTCTGTTATCTGAGAGTAAATTCTCTTGCTTTGAATTTGCATAGCATTTATTTGTAACTTTTTGTGAAAGCTTTACAAAGTAACACAGATGTATAAAAGGCTTTTCCCTGAGTTTTCCCTTTTTAGAAAGTATCATCTACAATAATTCTAATAGGACAGAGTTATCAAATATTGAGCACCTACTGTGTGTCACATGATAGTTGCTTTAAGGATGTTATCTTGACACTTGGACAGGCAAAGCAGTTTCTATTTTTCAGATTTTTACGTAGGAAACTGGAGCTTGGAGTTTAAGAGTTTTTCCTAAAATATAATTGCAGGATTGGAACCCCAGAGTGCCTGACTTCAAAACCATGACATGTCATATCATAGTGCATTTGCCTGCCTCTCTGCTTCCATATCCTGATTATAGTAAGATATTTAAGCATAAAAAACATGTATTTTGTATCTTTATATTCCTCCTACCTTCTTATACCATTCCTTGAAATCTAATGAGTGACCAGTATCTGTTAAATGAATGAAAGTAAAGGTAGAAGTCAACCTCTTCAAACTGATAGTTCTTTAAATATTTGTTCAGTGTTTGTGTAGGATCAGCACTGGGCAGACATAATTGAGACTGAGCTTTGGTACCAACTAATAGATCAAAGAATAGATGTAATTTCATAATTCAAGGAACTTTTTGACATTTTGGAAAAAATTTTTCAAATTAAATTTACATATTCATTATAGAAAAATTTAAAAGTGAGGAACAATAAAAGGAATAATAATACACATTACCAAGCACATACAACCAGGTTCTTTACTGGCATTATATCATTTAATCTACAAAATAACATAATTTTGTAGATATTATTATCACTATTTTGTATATGAGAAATTTTCCCAAGGTGTCATTAGTAGTAAGTGGAATAGTTCCTGTTTGCCTAACTTCAAAGTCTACACACTTTCTTCTCTTTGTTTTGACTTTTGTTTTTAAACTTGGTATAAATAGTACCACTATTGAACTTAACATTCTGCAATTTTCTTTTTTTGCCTAGTATTTTCTTTTTGAGATTTTATTAGTGTTAATTCATATAGGTCTCCTTTATTCATTTAATTTAATATTTTTCTCAAAGCAATTGGTGTACATAGTTGAAAGAATCAAAGTATATTAGGTTTAAATTGGAGAGTGGGTACCTCTGTCTTCATTCCTTAGTCCTCTCCTCGGAAACAGCTGCTTTCAATATTTTGTGGTTGTTTTTCCTCTCTTATTTACCTCTATGTGCCCACCCCATTTTATACCACCATTTCCTGACTTTTCAATTTTAATAATATAATGCCTTTCTACTATGAAAGAAAATGATTTTAGCATTTCTTCTCCCTTCCCCTCACCATTTTGTTTTCCTTTTTTCTCTTTCCATCCTACCAATATATTTATATCACATTATTATGGCTATGTGAACATTTACGACAGATCTATATAATGTACTATGTTCTGTTTTGTTCCCCCCTTGTGTAATTTGTTTTTATTTATTTTGGGGGGGGGGAGCTAATAATTTCTTCCCCCTGCCCATTGGCTTAGTTTTCTTTGTACAAATTACTAATTCTTACTCCAAACTCTGACAGAACTCATTATTACTAATAACAGCATGGTTTTTATTTTTTTCTTAGAGGTATTTCTCCTAGAACTTTCAGCCCTCCTGCTTCAACTTAGATTTCATTTCTTTTCTGTTAGATCTCTGTTTTTCCTGATTTCTGTATTTTCCTCTTACTTGTTTTACTTATTTAATTCTAATTTTTCCAGTTTTTTTTTTAGAAAGAATGCATGGAATGTACATTTTTCTTAGAGAAAGTTTAAAGTGATAAGTTGATATGGAGTTAATTTTTCCTTAAATTCAATAAAGTTTGATTTTTTTAATGCCCGATAGTAAAAACAAATAGCTTCTTCTCATTTTGTAGTTAAGTAGTTTGGAGAAAAATTTCGGTGAACTGATTTCCCCTTTAGTTTAGTGATGTAAAAGATTTCAGATTAGTTGAGTTTTATGAATGATGAGAAAGGCAGATTTAGAGAAGGCATAGCTTACTGCTTATATAAAAGAGGCAATGTCAATTGTAAATAACCACCCATAAGTCATTTCAAAATATCTAAGGACCTGAATAATAATTTTTTTCTTCAGTAGTGTGCAAATGGCATTTTAGTCATTAACTATTTTAGGATAAAAGCATTTTGCTAAAATTGAGCTTCCCTCAAAATTCTTAACTTGTTTGGATTGACATATGCTGTTTATAGCATTGTATTTGACTTGTTCGTTAGATGTCTTTTTTTCTCCTTAGTAAGAAATTTTACTGCTAGTTAGCTTGTCAGAGATCATTATTAATAGGGGGATAAAAATCCTGGTGGTAGATCGCAGTGTTTTATACTGAGCATTATTGATCCATAAAGACTTACGATATATTATTCTAAGGTTGTCATTGCTAGAAAGGACTGAGCAAGGATTATGAAACTACATTGACAGAAGTCATTATTTTAATGACAGGCAATTTAGTTTGAGGTAACTGAAGCAAGGAAAAACACAATCAATCATCACAGCAAGGATTTTCAGAAATGTTTACCAGTCTATAATGAATGTTGTGTAGATCATCAAGGTCATTTGATAGCTTCTCTGAAAGTAACGTTTTCATATTCTAACAAAGCAATTCAAGTATTTAAGATAAACTATATCTATATCCTAAAGTTCTGTGGTACAATGAAACAGTGAAATAAAAAGGATTAAAAAATTAGGAAACATGAAAAAAAAAACCCAGCTAATTCATTAATCATTTCACTTTATACTCAGAATTAGACATGTTTTCCTCCCAATGATAATGTCCTCAAATGTCTGGCTAAAGAATGCACCTAAAGGATAATTTAATATTGGATCATGTTTACTTTCTTATTTTCAGGTTTTAATATTAAAAATTTTATGTTTAATATTTCTTCAAATTGTTTTCTTTTGATTTTCTTGAAGGGGAAATCTATATGCTGTTTATAAATCCCTTCCTACCTGGATTCCCTATCCACATTGGTTCTGAGATAATAAATGAGGAGGAATGTTGAGTTAGGAGATTAGAGCCAGTGAGAAAGAGGGTATGTGTTGTCCACTGAGCATAGCTGAAGCTGCTTCTGGAATCCCTGGTTGAGCAGGCTTTATGTAATTAATTAATTATTTTTTGCTTGGGTAGCAGATTTTTTAAATTGGCACATAATAATTGAACATATTTACATTGTACCGTGACACTTTTATACATGTATATAATGTGTAATAATCAAATGAGGGTAATTAGTATATCCATCTCTGAAAGCATTTATTATTTCTCTGTGTGGAGAGGATTCACACTCCTCTCTTTTAGCCGTTTGAAAATATACAATAAGTTGTTAATTATAGTCACCTAGCACTACTATAGAATGTATTCTTCCTGTCTAGCTGTATCCATTAACAACCTCTCCCTCTCTCCTCCCTCCCCCCTCCCATTCCCTGATTCTAATAACCATAATTCTATTCTCTACTTCTGTGAGCTCAACTTTTTTAGGTCCCACATATGAGTGAGAACATGTGGTATTTCACTTTTTCAGCAGGCTTTAGAGTTAGAGTTCAAATTCAGGCTCTGTCCTTTACTGGATGGTGATCCTGTCAAGAAACTTAAGTCTCTTTTTGTCTCCATTTCCTTATCTGCAAAATGAAAATAATAGTGTCTTGCCCACTTGATGATTATGAGGATTAATTTAACAGCCTTTGTAGAGGCTTGTAGTTCTTGACACAAAGTAGCACCTCAGAGATGTTCATTCCTCTTCCCCACCTCTCCTGCGGGATAGCAAAGATAGTAGAGGGGTCTTCAAAAAGTTCATAGAAAGATTTGTGTTATCTTTTAATTCTGTTTTTCAATGCCTTTTTAAAGTAAGGCATTTGACTTCTTTTAGAGGCAACAGAGGTAGACAGAAGGGAGTCATGAATACTATTTTACATTCCAATGGAAACAGTTTCAAGGTAAGTCATATGTGCTTATCATAGGCCAAGGACACCTATAAGGTGGAAATTGTGGGTTTTTTAAAAAAATTGTCTTAATTTCTTGTACCTGTTTTGACTTAAAATACTAAAAAAAAAAATTCCCCAAAACAAAACAAAAACACTGAACTGGCTATTTGACCAACTGGCGTGTTTGAGTCTTGTGTCATAGGCAGTGCCTCAGTCAACCAGAACTCTCATTGTAGTCTTAGGGTGAAGGAAGTGTCACATTTGAATTCCACTCAGCATTCATGTCAATAATCTTATAGGTCATTAAATGTATGTGTGTGTTTGTATATATGTGTGTGTGTGTATATATTTTGGAGTTAAATAGCTAGGTTTTAATTCTGGCCTAGTCACTTCCCTTGTATGGACTTGAGCAGTTAGTTAATCTCTCTGCTCTTCAGTTTCCTTATATGTATAATTAGGATGATAATAGTAACTACCTTTGGGGTTCTATTTTTAATTAAATGTTATATGTGAAAGATCCAACAGAGAAAATGCTTAATGTTAACTATCAGCTATGATTACTTTTTCATACCATACTCTGTATGAATTTATGTATAAGCACACATATGTATAATTCATATTGATATAACTGTATTCATAATGTGACTTTTTACAGTTAGGTTACTGGTCATATGTAATAAGTTTCTGGTAAAGAGAATATTGATTTTATCCTAAGTATAGTCAGAGACCCTGTTATTGGGAAAATGGAGGTAATTTGTTGTAAAAATCATAGCTAACATTTGTTGGTTGCTTTTTCCGTGACACATATTGTGCCACTTAATTAGCTCATTTAATTGTCACTACAACCCTTTGAGGTTCATACTGGTATTAGTCTCATTTTATAGATGAAAAACATGAAGCTCAGAAAGGTTAATTTGTTCAAGGTCACATAAGTAGTAACTGGAGGAGCCTGTTTTGACGATCTTTGAGGAGTACTTATGCTTCCTTCTAAATACTTAGAAGGTTTTTTTCCAATTGGGTGAAAGGAACTTAATGAAATATTAAGATGTCACAAGTAGATAGATGAACCTTGCATTTATACTTGAGTCTCTCTAAGCATGTTATTTCATGTGTTTTTTTATAGTTTATAATCTATTGGCATGTATCTTCCAACTTATAAACCATGTACCAGTTCACAAATACGTTCTTAAGAAGTTGGCTGTCATGGTAGTTTTCTTCATTGGTAGAAGCCTATCTTTCACAGTGTGTGGTTAGGACCTTCCCATTTTTTTTCTTCAAGGTTTGACTTTATGTTGTAATGAATAAAGAGAACTTTTATGGCTTTGACAGGTGTCAGAGGCTCACCAGCTATCTTAATTAACCTGCTTTGGTTTTTGTGTGTGTGTATTTCCCCACCTCCTACCAGATTATGAATGGATAGAGGAAGAATAGGAAAAAGCTTCTTTCAAGAAAGCCCTATGACATATTTCACAGAGTAAGGCTTGAGTTTGGAGCAATCCTTTTCTAGCTAAGCATAAGGCCTAGAACTTAGAATAGGATTTATAAATGTGCGATGAATACATATAAATGAATGGATAAAGTGAATGTTCTCTTTGCTTTGTTTCCTCATCACAAACTGATGTTGGGGAGCGGGGAGTGGGGAAAGGACAAGAATCTACCACACCTTCTTGAATGTGAGTTGGACACTTATAGAATTAGTAGAGAAGATAGGCCTTCTTTAACAGACAGGAAAAGGAAGGGAGCTCCAGTTTTAGTGGTTCATTTCAATAGTTTACTGGGGAAAGTGAGACCATCAGGTGTCATGATTTCTACCATGATTTGCTTAGGTATAGGCACTACTTTTCGTTAATCATATTCTCACCTGTTTTTTTTTTTTCATTGTCTTTATTCACCAAATCATTTGTCTTCATCATTTCTACTGCTCTCTTGGATGTAATTATTGGGAAAGGAGGTGCATTGCATGCACACACAGGGGTGTGAGGGCTGGGGAGAGGGAAAGAGATGAATGTTTGGCATGTTTACCATGAGTAAATAGACTTGGGGGTAAGCTTCAGCAATCCATTAATATTTATTTTTATGTGATTTTCCCTCTTCTCATAGTACTATAAAGGGATATGGGAAAAATAATTTAATATTGTTAACATAGCACTTTATATAAACTTCATTCTGAGAGAGAAAATCTTGAATGGTGTTTATCTGCAAAGTTTATAGCTAATGGATGCTTTGTTTCTTTGGTCTTACTAGATAAATTTCCTCTGGATCTTGTTTTTTTTTTAATCTAAAGCATTACTCCTTTTCATTACAATGGCTGCTAAATGTATGACTTAGCTGCATTTGGAATGTATGAGGGAAGCAACCTTCTCAGCCTACTACTGGGATGGATTGTAGGGGAGACCATCACTTTTTCTGAAAGACGTTAGCAGACACTGAGAGTGTCTCCTTATTTAAGACTACCTTTTAATTCTTAAGAGCATCTTCTGTTTTCCTAGAATCTAACTCTTTATGTGGTAACATGCCTAGCATCCCTCTTTTTCTTTTACCTCTCATGGGTGTTTTCTACATACTTGGAGATTGTGTCCTTCTCTAGTGACTTTTAATCTACATGTTTGAAAACTTAGTTTCAAAGCTGTTGAGGAAAACTTTCAGCTTTGGTAATTGCTTTTGCTGCGTTTTTCTGGTTTTGCCAGGACTTTTCCTAGTCTCCATGGAGGGGGGTGTAGCCACTCTAACTGATATTTGAGCAGTGGTAGGGGGAAGTGCATTTCAGAGCAGTACCTAAGTTATAGTTGGTGTTTCCAGTAATAAAGTAACTTGGTAAAAAAACAAACAAGCAAACAACAAAAAAACCCTTATCTAGATGATTTCACCTAACGTTCTTTATTACTTGGATTCTGTTTTGTGGCAACACTGTCTTAGGTCCTAGGGATTCCAGGATGAATAATACATGGTCCTCTTTTTTGGGAGACCTTATAGTCTGTGAGGAAGAGATCCAGTACCCATATTATAATATTCTGGTCTCACCTCAGATTTCTCCAAGTATGGAAAATGAGGATTCTTCTTTTGTGCGCTAGTTTTATGATCATATGGGGCCAGTGCTGATATGAAAAATAAATAAAAATGAAGGAATTCACGTTTTTTAAATCTGTATCAAATATAGTCAAATGTGATGGAGTTAGCAACTGTGTACGTTTTTCTCATTAAATTCTTTAGGTTATGCCTATCTTGGATTAACTAGACATAATGGTCTCAGTACTTTTGCTCTGATCATGGTTCTCATCTGAAGCTAAAGATTGAAAGCTTTCATAACAATATAAGAAAAGGATTGAAAGAGGTAAGAACATTCCACCCCAAAATGTGCCACTCTAGCATATTGACTATTTTGAGGTAAAGGGATGTCAGATGCAAGAAGATCACTCTGACCTTTCTTCTTCTTAAAAGTAGGAGGTGAAGTATGTCCTCCCTATACCAGAAGGAAAGTATCATTCTTACTAAGGATGAGAAGTTGAGTCTGAGGAAAATCTGTACAAACAAACCATATTAAATTAACCTCTATCTTCCTAGTCACTTCTCTACCTAATTAACTACTTTAGCTGAAGACACTTTTCCTTGTCATGTTTTCACAATTTACTGCTCTTTGTCTAATTTGCTGTATAAGTACTCAACACTAACTACATCTTTGGGTCTTCATTTCCTTATGAAGGCTCCCATGCCACCTAAAACTTCTATTAAATAAATTTATATGCTTTTCTCCTGTGCCTCTGTCTTATGTCAATTTAGTTTTCAGGCCCAATGGAAAAACCTTAAGAGGGTAGCAGTAAAATTTTGCCTCCCCTAAAGTTATTCCAACATAACTTAATTCATATCATCATTTTTAAAGTTCTTTCATTAAAAACCTATAGAAAGAGTTTAACATGTAATAACTGATATCAACCTCGTTTGAGTAGTATTTACATATCTCGAAAGAAAATGCACTTCTCTCTCTGCCATTTTTTCAGGTTTTGAATTCTAGCTTTTTGGTTTGGTACTTAAAAATGTATTCAACATAGTTCTGATGGAACAGTTTATCAGGGAAGGAGTGAAGAATCAGGCATTCTGCAATGATTGAAGTATTGTGCCAAGTGACTGATGTATCTCAGAAGAAAAAACATGGGAATTTATATAACCTAAAGCTCTGGTCCTTTTCTGATAACGTTGAATGAGAGCCATTTCATAGTTACAGATTTGCCTTTAAATCTTATACTTTGAGATAAAATGCTTCCAAAGTAAAATAGGAAAGTGCTAGGTGAAGTTAAGTATAAAAGCCATGGCACACACGCATGCATTTTTGTGCACACACACACACACACACACACACATCCTACTCCATTAAAACTGTTGCCCCTTGGGAATAAAATGAAAATAGAAATGTCACTGTGATTTATTCATGAGTTGATTATCCAGTTTATGGATCATCCAGACCTTTTATTTCTCTTTATTCTCCACCTCCCTCCATTTTCCTCCCCAGCTGCCTACTGGTGAACTTCTATTTTTTCTTTCTTATTACCAACTCTACTATAGGGTGGGACATGCTTGGGACAAACCACAATTTAAATTAGCCAACTTTGTACTTGGTTAGCAGTTGTAGAACTAAAGACCAAAATTAGTTGGAGATCATCTTTGGCATTTAGTTGTTTATGCCATCCCTGTTTATCATTATTATGGATAAATAAAAGTTGAGTTTTTAAATGATAAAATTGAGAAAATTTATTTGAAACAAAATAGGCATTATCACTGGATTTTCATAATATCCTACAGATAAGTCTCAAATCAAATGTTACTTCCCAAGGGAGGCCTTCCCTAATCTACCCCTGCCTAATGTAGCAGCCCCAGACATTTTTAATTCTCTTATCCTACTTTACCTGACTTCATAGCACTTATTTTATTTATTCATCCATCTGTCCATCCACCTGTATATTGTCTGTCTGTCTTTTGATTTAGACTGTGAGTACTCTGGTGAGTAATTGGTCTTGTTCACTTCAGCACAGTGCCTGCCACAAAGTAGGCACAAAATATTAAATAAACCATAGGCAAGGGAAGTAATTTACTCCATTTTATAGAAATAGGAAGTTAATTCTTAAAGATAGCTTTACCAAGCTTTTGTTACTAATGACTAGTAGGGATAGGATTAAGTAACACACCCTACATTTTATAATGCACACCATGAACATTGATGATTTACATAATTAAGAATTTCCAACCAGCTAAATTTGTTAATTTCTATATAAGCTAGAAGTTGAATGTTTTGTAATTATGTATAATTTCATATTGTAGTTTAAAAAATTTCTAGTCTACTAGTAAAAATTTGGTCTGTTTGATAAATGTGTTCCAAAGCATATCTTTGAAATATTGCCTTTGCTATCTTTGGAGAATTCTCTGTATAGCTGTTTCAAAAATGTTAGATTTTCTATGTAAATACTTAACTCAGAAGTCTACTGGGATAAACATTTAGATGTACTTGTATAAATTTGGAAACTTTGGAATAACAGAGTAAGCATTTTAGAAAATAAATTTACAAACTTAAAATTATTAAGGTGGCATTTGCAAGTGTTGCTTAAAGAACTTACAGACCATACCAATCTAGAAAAATAAGATTAGTGGTACACATTATGCAGAATTTTCTAGAAATACTTTGAATATTTATATTTAAACATTTCTAGATGTTTGATGTTTAGGTTATATAACAATGTCAAGTATATAAAGAATTGATAATGACATTAGTTTATCTGAATTCAACTTTTTATTATTTTTATTTAGGGAAACTGGTTATTTATTGTCAACTAACTGTTTAATGATGTCCTAATTGAAAAACTATGAATATATTATGCTAGTCTCTTTAAAATTTTACTAATATCAAAATGTTAAATACCTTGAATAATTTTTTTTTTGTGGGAATTAAATAGTTGCAATTTATTCTATAGAATAAATCTAAATTTTCCTGGTCATTAGAGTTATTAAACTCTTTCCTATTATTCAAACTTTAAAATTAGTAAAGTAGTCTGCTAATAATTGCTCCTTACTTAAAGCTATAGTTTGAGATTTGGAGTAAATTTTGGCTATTTTTAAATCTTGAAAAGATTCTTATATTTTTGTGTGTCTTAACTCCATCCACCACAGTCACTCATCTATCATATTTTAAAGTTTAAAAACATGACAAATTTAGAATTAGTTCCCCTGAGTAAGAGAAAGCTAAAGGGCAACTAAGTATCTATATTTGAAGAACTATATTGCATTTCAGTAAAAGTTAAACTTAATTGTAGTCTTGAACCTTGCTAATAGAAATGTGATCTTAGGACCAGCAGCATATAGACATCACTTAAAACTTTGTTAGAAATGCAGGAATTCAGTTCCCACCCCAGACTCACCCACTGAAACAGGATCCACTTTTTAACAAGATGTGATTTCTATGTATATTAATGTTTGAGATATTCTGGTTTACAATAAGCTGGTCAAACAAAAACAAAAAAAAGGTCCTCATTTTAGATGATTACATATAGTTTTTCAGAGATTTTTAAGAAATGTAGAGATAGTGCAAATTCTTTAAGTCTTTGTGGAAGTAAGCATGTTATTGTATATGTGAGACCTGAGAACGATGGGTTATTTAGTTATCTCTCAGTGAATGATATGGAGGTTGATAAAATACAGTTGAACACTGTGAAATCACAGATAGAGTCTTTCTAGTATGTGTTGATTTTAGTCATTAAATCATTATAAAGTGTTTTTGGGTTGAATATATTCAAGGTATAATAAATGAGAATTGTTCAGAAGAGTAAGTAATATCGGCAATGGATGACTTTTGGTTTCTATCATTTGAAAATGGGTCAACTGTCTACATTGTATCAATATCTTTAAATGTCAAACTAGAATTTCTTTCCTGAAGATGAGTGCAAATAGTTATGTTTTTTTCCCTGGTTAGGTAGAATAACTGATACATCAGTATTTCAAAAAATAAGGTAACAGCTGCCTTAGCTTAATCATATTATTGAAGCATTAAAAGAGCAAGGAAATAATCATTATTCGACTATGGAAACAGGAAAAATCATTTTATTGTAGACAAATCATTAACTAATACAAAACTTCTAAATTTTTCTATTGCTTTTTCTAAATAGAGTTTTGTGTTCTTGACAATTTTCATTCATATAATAGTTTTTTAATATCAAACAAACCCATGGATCATGGATAAAAGAAATAGGGCTTTGACCCTTTGGCAAAGCCACTAAAAGTTGAAAATATATTTCTCAACTGTTGCTGTCACTCTCTATGATTTATGTTTACTGAAATTACACAGCATTATAAAATAGGGAAGTAAAAAGTAATTGGTTTATTCATCTTTCATTGACATTACAAGAGTTTTAATTGGTTACTTAAAGCTATAGTACTAAGATTTGTTCTACTGAAGTTACCGTCATGGGTCACAGCTGGCAATGCTCAGAGAGCTGATCTCATCTCTGCACTCAGCCTTGAACTTTTTTAAACAATGAAGATCTATTTAGAAAGACTTCTAGATGAAAATCCTGAATACTTCTCCTAACTCACTCAAATAAATATCAGAAACTTTTAACTCGTTTTGAGTTGAAATCTCTTTGTTCTCATTTTAAGCCATTTTGTTTCTCTACATTTATAAACATTGAAGTCAAGAGCTAGCATAGAGACAGGGACCATTTTGTTATCCTACTTTGTATAATGATTTATAAAGTTGACTGTTTTCTTCTACTCTGTCTTGACCAGTTTAAATCATTTAGTCCCTTCATTGGTTCTCTCTTTATCTTTTAATCACTTGGTACAGAGCACCTGACCCTTTGAAAGTTTTGAGTACTCTTAAATTGCAAAGGCCAAACTGGGACAAGAGTACCTGTTGACTTTCTGAATCAGTTGGGACCAGATGAATTAATTGAAAAAGAGGTGGTTAAAGTAGAGGTTCTTTAAAACAAACAAATATTTCAAATTAAACATTAAAATTTTCTTATCATATCGTGTAGTTTTTTCAAATAAAGATAATTTTCTCTTTCTCCTTAATCATGGTTTTTGAAGAGTTAAGTTTCTCTGACATTTGGCTATGTGGAGAAGTCTATGGGAATTTTCTCAAGATAATGTTAGAATATATAGATATGTGCTTTTTTAATGTATTAAATAATATTGGCTAATAACTATCATAATTTTGAAATAGTAATGAACATAGTAATATGAACATCATGGTAGTAAACATCATAGTGATGCTATATCAAGATACCTGCAACAACTGTAATGTGATATGGAAACACCTTTGATTTCTATTGGTGACAACTACTGTGGTTTGTTGCCTGTGTTCATAACTGAAGGAAATGCTAAATAGAGATTAGTGAAAGTAAAAATATGATAGAGTTTAGAGAAAGTAAATAGAAGTATTTCGAATAGAAATTGGATTTAAAATGTTTTTCCATCCAAAGTTAGGGACCCGTTAGAGTTTACAAACTGTGGGAGAAGAACCCTTTAATTTATCTGGCAACATTGCTGAACTCTCTTATTCTGAAATTTAAATAATTTGTTGTTTTTTTCCCAAGTGGATATTTATATTACCTAAAAATAAGGATGTCTTTTTCCTTTCTTTCAAATTCTTCACAAATTTTATTTTCTTTTTCATTTTATTTTGGCCAAGTCCTCTGGAACTGTGCAAGTATTTAAGAGTGGTGATGCTAGTAGTTTCCTTTCTTTTATTCCTGATCCTAAAGGGACTGTAGATTCTCCATTAAGTATAATGTTGATGCAAGTTTTTGCTATTTAGGTATTCTTTGCTCTCCAAGATTACTTGGGGTCTGAAATCAGATAGTGAGTTGGCGTAGCAAGATTCTCAATTAATTGGTTATATATGGTTCATGAATTTTGGATAGTGAGTATTGAGAGGTAAAATAGAGAGGAAAATTGAAAACTGAAAACTTTTTTGAATTTATTTTGTTAATGAGTTTCACTAGATTCTGTTCTAAGTTCACATAGAACATAATCCTTGTATAGCTTTTACCAATTTAAGGAGGTTCTCTTCCATTTATAATTTAAGGCTGTTTAAAAAATCATAAATAGGTAACAAACTTTATCATATGCCTTTCCTGTATTAATTGAGCTATTCATAGATGATGTTGAATTACCTTGCATTCCAGAACACATCATGGCAAGTATATGTTAATATAATGTTGGATTCAGTTAGCTAATATTATATTTGGTGGGGTTTTTTTTGTTTTTTATTTTTTACCCTAATTCATAAGTGAAGTGGGCTCATATTTTCTTATATTATCTGATACTGGAATCAAGATTCCATTAGCCTCCTGAAATGGATAGTTTCACACTCTTCCAATATGCTAATACAACTTGTATTAGAAAGCTATTAATGTTTCCTAAATGTTTATTAAAACCCACTTGTAAAACCTTGTGGGCCTTGGGATTTTTGAAAGGATGCTTTGACTACAATTCCAAATTATTTCATAATTTTTGGTATATTCAAGTTCTCTCTTTTTTTTGAATATTTTGGTGTATTATATTTTTCTGGGAATTTTTTCATTTTATCTTTAGACTTTTCAAATTATTAGCCTATACTTATAACACTTAAAAACATATCTATGTAACATTCTGTACTCTTTATTCTGTATTTTGCTTCTCTGTCCCATCCCCTTACCTCACCGCTTTATTTGATGAATCTTGGGAAAAGTTTGTAGATAGGAGGGTACTTCAAAAAGTTCATGGAAAGATTCACATTATCTTTTAATTCTATTTTTCAGTAACTTTTTGAAGTACCCTCATATTTGTTAATATTCTTAGTCCTCAGAACACCAGTATTGCTTTTTTGTTTGTAATTTTGTTGATTATGATCTTTATTATTTCCTTACTTCTTGTTCTTGTTCTTGTTTACTGTCTAAAGTTTTAGTTTTCAGTTCTTGTGTGTATTCTTTGTCTTTTCCTTCCTTTTCCTTCCCCCCTTCCCCCCACCCTTTTTTTAAACCTTGTGTTTAATTTGTAAGGCAATAACAAATAAGATATTTGCTAATCCTTATATCCTGTATATTTGTGTCATCTTCCTGATTTTGTTTCTTTTTTTAATTTGAGTACTTTCTCCTAGAATGTTTTCAGTTTAGGTCTTTCTGTGGCCTTGTATGTCTGAGGAATTTCTATTCTGCCTTCACTTTTAAGTCACAGTTTGGCTTGATATAAAATTCTAGAATCAAAATCATTTCCTTAAATACTTTAAAATGTTACTATACTGTGCTCTAATTCTAAAGTTTATCTGTTTTCTCTCTGGGAGCTTTAGGCATGTTGTTCTAAAATTTAACAATATGTCATGGTATAGATTTTTCCTGTTAATCCTTTTGTTCTGAGGTCTTTCATCTTTTTTTACTTTTGGGGAATTTATTTTAATTATTTCTTCAAAGATTATCTTTGTTTCTCTCTCCACCTCTCTTTCCTCATCATTTTTTCCCAAGGCTTTTATTATCTGGATATTCACATATCTGCTTCTATTTCTCGGCTTTTCCTTCATGTTGTTATTTCTTCTTCTTTCCTATTGCCTTTTAGGAAAGATCCCGTATCTCATTTTCTAAATCAGTAATTTATCCTTTAGCTATCTCCATCCTGCTATTTATCTCCTCTATAGTATTTTTATTTCATCTGTTGTATTTTTATACCAATATTTTAAATTATTTTTAATGATTTCTTAGTCCTGCTTCACGTTGATGTATCGTTCCTTATTGCCTTAGCTATATTATGTTTACTTTAAATTGTTGGTACGTCTATTCCAGTAATTCTGCTTCAGCAAATACATAAAACCCGTCCACAAGACAATAAAGGAAGTCTGAAATTTTCAATTATGTAAAGTGCAAGACTGTGTAATAACAATATTGATGAAATGACTAGAGCAAACTTGGGCAGCATTCCAGTCAGGAGTTCTGGGGGTTGGGCTGAAAGCCACATTTATCCTGGTCCTGGCTGTGGCTCAGTGTCACCTAGTGGCCATTTTCTCCTTTGGCTTAAATTTTCATGGGCACAATTTAGTTTCATTTGGAGAAGTTTGGGACAACGGCAGTCATACTAAGAATCTCTTAGTTGTCTCTCATTTTGTGGGCATGATTGGAATAATTAGTCTGGGAGAAATCTGGGAATGTAGGAACTCACTCCCTCCCTCCCTGCTTCTAAAGATGGTGTTGCCTGGCATGGCTTTGCCCTCTTCTCCACTTCTTACCTCCTACCCTCTTCCCACTTCTGCCAGGATAAGTGGATGTTCTCCATGGTTGATTTCTAGATCAGTTCTTATTCCCAGGCTATAGCTACTTTCCCTGGTAATGTGAATTGGGAAAGGGCAAAGGCCAGCCTCTGATCATTGTTAATCTGGCAGAGAACTGCAGGCACCACTGAATCTCTGTTGATCACTCCCTGCCTCTTCTCTACCTATAGATTTCACCCTCACTTAACAAGAGCCCTTAAGCTGCCTCATGTTATTCTGCTGACATTAACTATTGGATCTCTGCTGTCCAGTTTCTATGGTGTAGTGAAAGTGAGTAGTTTTCTTTTTGTTGTTATTACGTTCCTTATAAGTACATCTCTCATTAAGCTATAGTTTCTCCAGGAACCATTTTTGTGAAGGAAGCCAGTACTGGACAGAGTTTACCCTGTTGATGGGAACAAGAAAAAATATACATATACTTATGCGTTACCACAAAGGAAGTTTCATCTTACCCTAGGTTTAAAAGCCATTAGTCCCAAGTAGGTGAATTTAAAAACAGTATTTTATTGCATTGCTTTCTGGTATTTAGAGTTTTATTTCACTAGCTATTGAAAAAATTTGTTTTTAGGTACTCTCTATATCCTTATATGATTTTTTTGATTGTGCAGTTCCTTTTGCCTTTTGTTTTACTTTATATTTTTTACATCTCATTTTTGACACTGAGAAATCGAGCATGTCTTGGACTTCTTTAGAAGTTCTCACTTTTTTTAGCAACAACATTTTTACAAAGCCCTTTCACATGTTATTAATAATTTGTTTCTTATTGATGCTATGTGGAAGAAACTATAAGGCTGAGAGAGGTTGAGTATGTTGAACACAATAAAACAGCCAATAAATGCAGGCCAAGGATATAAACCGAGGACCAGCTTTAGTTCTAGGGCTCTGTCTGCTATACTATAGCTACATTGAAGATGCATTTTTTTTTAAAACATCAGAATTCTTTGAACTTTTTAAAAAAAATTCTTAATTCCAGTTTTTATGATAAAATGAATTTCAGAGTTTTTGCTTTTCAGAACTTTTAAGTCAAGGATTTCCACTAAACGCTCATATTCCATATTGATAGCATTTTTTGTGTATGTGCTGTATTCTTTAAACCAACATTCTTGCTTTGTATCTACTTCCTCCTAGATCAAATCTGTTCAATTCCTGATTCTCACAGCTTGAAAAATAGTGTTGTTTGTGCTTTCTTTTCTCCAATTCAAATTATACTGTGAAAATAGCTGATAGCAGCCAAAGACTTATTGTTAGAGACGGAAAAAACCTGCCACCACTTTTAAATCACAGAAACTTGTTATCTAAATGGAAATTGTGTAATTGCTTTCATTATGATCTATAGGCTGTCTTGGAAATATGTAGACTCTGGATATAGCGTACACAGTTTTTATTATGTTCAGTCTTTCTGTTGGTCACTGGAATCTAATTTGTGTCATTTGAATTTCTTTTAAATTCTCTGTGAGTTATCACTTCCATAATATATTCTGGGAGACTTTTCTGTTGACTAGTTTTCTACCACCTGGATTATGAGATCCTAGAGTATTTTAGAAAAAACGAAGTTAAAGGTTATCAATCCTGACTTCCTTGAGTATATCTGTGAAATGGAAAAGTTACATGACTTGGCCAAGGCCATCTAGGTATAGTAAGGGACTGACGCTCCCTAGAGCCTAGGTTTTCTGACTCCAACTCTGGTCTTTATATACCATTTAATCTCCTAAATGAATGGTAAACAGAAATTTTGTATTTTTTCTTTGAATCTGCTCCTCTTGCTGGATTCTCATATTATTTTCCTTTTTAATAACTGAGTGCTTCTTTGCTACCTATTTTTTTCTTCCAGCATACAAAAGGGTAGAAAGAGGAAGAAAAGAGAACTAACATTATTAAGTTCTTTCTAAGTTCGTGCTCTGTATTAGTCTCCTCAGGCTGCCATACAAAATATTGTAGACTGGGTGGCTTAAACAACAGAAATTTCTCTTCTCAAAGTTTTGGAGGATAGATAGTCCATGATCAAAGTCTGGCATGGTTCAGTTTCTGGTGAGGGTTCTCTTACTGGCTTTCTGATGGCTGTCTTCTTGCTATGTCTTCACATGGCAGAGAGAGTTTATAAAATCATAATCCTTTTGGATTAGGGCCCCATCCTTGTGATTTTATTTAACTTTAATTACTTCCTAAAGACCTAGTCTCCAGACATAGCCACAAGAGGGATAGGGCTTCAGCATACGAATTTTGGGGAGATGCAATTTAGTCCATAGTGTGCTCTGTGTATCATAATCCTGTGATGTAACTAGCATTCCTCACAGCTGCTGACATACCTACCTTAGCATCTTTAATGTGATTGTTCTTCAAGATCAAGGTATGACTGCTCTGAGGAGATGCTTTCTGCCACCTGTAACAAAACACACACAATCTCATGGGTTTGCTCCCAATTTCCCAATCCAGGTATCAACAGGCTTTTCTTTCAAAAAATTATAATATGTGTGTGAACAATTTAGGATCATATTATCCATTTAAGTCTCCATGGAAGGCATTATTAGGTCATGATTGAGTCTACATATTCGTGTACTTTGGCATCAGAATTCCTGGTTTTGAATTCTAATTCAATAAGTGGCTCTGCCACTTTGTATCTGTGAACTTGGGTAGGATATTAGTTCACTCTACCTCAGTTTCTCATCTGTAAACTAGACAAAATTACCTCACAGCTGCTGACATTGAGGATTACATGAGATAGCACCTGCTAAATAGTAAGTATTCAGTTAATAATAATGATTTATTATCATTTCCATTTGCTAATCTTTCTGAACTTTGGGGCCCAAGTGACTCTAGTTCATTTACTATCAGTACTAGCTCTGAAGAGTCCTCCCTTTGTCATTTATGGCCTTGGTAAGCTTCAATTAGTTCTGTGTCCCATCTTGGTGGGTGTATGCTTATAGAAGATTTTATCCAGGTCTTTTATTATTCTTAAATTATTCAAGTGAATAGAGAAATCAGAAATCAACCTGTGATATTCCCAACAATCCCTATTTTATAGATAAAGAAACTGAGGGTCAAAGAAGTTAATAATTGTTCAGTTACGATGGAGCTAGAATTCTCTGTGGGATCTGTCTCCCTGTCTTGTGCTATTTTCATTCCATTCCATTAAAACAGTTTAACACTTTTAAGTTACTTCTGATCAGTGTAAAGTTCTATAACATCTGAAATATCTATAACTCATGTAAAGCTCAGGCAGTCTGTGACCCAGGCCTAACAGACTTCCTATTTAGTAAAGCAAGAAGTTGGTAACTGAAACATTGTTAAAAATAATTTAAATATTTATGTTACCCTTGAAAACGCCAAAGGGACACAGCAGTGATAACGCATAACAAAACTTCTAAAATATCCTCTAGTGAAGAATTTGGTGTTGAGTTTGTGTTACATGCTTAGAAACTAAGCAATGAAAACACAGAACAATAACAAAACCTGAGGGTTAACCTCAGGTAAACATAGCTCACTATATGGCTCAGCTCTGAGAATATTGTTTATATAGTCATAGTTATGTAGACATTAAATATGAATCTAACTAAAATTAAAATACAACTAGGTAGGAAAGACTGTGTGTATGATGAATGTGGGTAGAGGAAATAGAGCTGAATCCCCATTTTTATATTTGAAAAGTAAATTATGAAATGCCTAAACTTGAAGTCAAGAAGTAGCAATATAAGCATGGTTTGGAGATATGGATGTAAATTCCCAGATAGTCATATGAAAAGTGAAATTGCTTAGGGGGAAATGGGAAGGGGGTGGTGGGGGACTAGTCTGCTATTTTTTAAGTAAACCTTCTGGAGTTATGTGGTAATTTGAGCCAGGTGCATATATAATTTTAATGAAATGAAAGCTAAAAGTAAAGAAAAATAAACTTTTGCCTAATGATAAATATTTTGACTTTAACTTAGCTGATGTTTTGTTTGAATGTCAAGCATTGATTTTGTTTGAATGTCAAGTATTGATTTTCTTTAAAAGGCATCATATTTAATTAATTTGCCTAATATTAATTGAAAATCTGAAAAGGGCTAGATATAGCAGGGATGTAAACGGAAATTAGATAATAATTTTTGCTTCCAAAGAAGTTGTGATCCTGTTGGGAAATGAGATATATGCAGATAACCTAAATGGAAGATAGTATTGCATATTCTCCTGCAAGGAGAACAGACTTCCCTGAGCCTTCTTGACTCTGAGCTTTGCCTCAGGCGTTGGTTAATAGAACAGCTCGTATTTCTTATGATCTTGATCTTGCTTATGATTTTCAGAGTTGGCTTCATTCTAGATCTTTATCTGTTTCCAATCTTGGTGATCTTGACCATTTTTTCATGGCTTGCTTTGTTCATCATTTTCTTTGGTAGATTTTACCTAAGTAAAAGCTTGCCCAGTGAGAGAAATCCAATAGGCAATAACAGAACCTCTTCACCAGTAGTTCTATTTTTAATTCTAATTTTCCTCTTATGCAGAACAAATGTTTTTTCATTTGTCAGCAAATGTATTTTGAGTACCTACTGTGGAGCAGAGGTGGAGGTATTGAAAGATTACATATCATACGAGGGTACTTCAAAAAGTTAATTGGAAAGATTCATATTATCTTTCAATTCTATTTTTGCACAAACTTTTTGAAATACTCTCATATTTATATGAGACAGGATCCAGATACCCCCTCAGCTTTCCCTCCAGACTAGTTCTCTGAGTCAGAGACTCTTTTAGCTAGAAGGGTTAGAATCCAGGAGTATGATTTTATAGATGAGAAAAGAGGCTTAGAAATGTTAAGTGGCTTATCTAAGGGCAAAACACTGGGCTATTTTCACAAAGAAGCCAGTATTCAGTTTTTGCTAAAATTTGTGCATGCTTATCATAAGCCTAGCATTTTACTAAGCACTTTTACGTAGATTCTCACTTTATCACCACAACAGCTCTATGTTTTAGGTATTACTTCTCACATCTCTCCAAAAACCAGATAAAAAGTTTGGAATCTATTTATAGTAACATATTTTAAATCTGTTTTCTTAAGCGATTTGTCTAAGGTTGACTTGCTAGAAAGAGGCTATAGAAAAAAATGTGATGTATTATTTATAAAAACCTTTCAAGAATTTTCATTATTTTGGATTTTAAGACCCTCATTATCAGATTTTCAACCGGTTTAAAGCAGTACAATGTGTGGAAATAAACATGTTCTCACATGTTAGAAATGACATGCTGCCTTTGTTGCATGCTGAGAGGTAGAACTGCATCATATTATGGTCAGTCTTTCCATGGACACAAGCCCTGAGGACTCCTGGGCTGAGCCTAAATATGAACCAACAAAGTTCTGTTAAATTCCCACAAACCAGGAAAACCTATTGCTAATGAATTAAAAAATCAGTTATTAGATTGCTTTAAAAAATAAAAAAAAAACCCTGAAACCTATTCTTTCTCTTTTATGAATTTCCCTTTGAGTCTGCCAAAATGTAGGGATTAATGAACAAACATCAGAAGTTATATCAGTTTCTAGATTTATGATTTTATGAACTACTACAAAGAAAAGATTATAGGAGCAACCAAATGAAGAAGTTAAACTCCATCTGGAGTGTGTATATATATTAAAATATACTGCATGCTAAGCCTTCGACATGTTATAACATACTTCTATTTTTAGAATAATTGTGTTCTGCCACACTTATGTTCTATCTTAATGTTCTTGTAGATTTAGAAAATGTTTCAGTATGTCAAAGAATAAACCACAAATGTGTGTTGAGATATATGTATATAAACTTTTCTTCAAGATTGATTAAATAATCTCATTAGAGATAATACTTATTCAATAACTTTTTTCCATCAGGTTGTATGAGTCCTTTGTACACTCACTAAAGTCACACCAAATTATTTCTAGCATTATAGATATGTATGTAAAGCAACACAGTGTGCAAGTTGGACAGTGTCATATTGCAATAAATTGTGACTGAGTGGTAAATTGTGTGTGTGTGTGTGTGTGTGTGTGTGTGTATCCAATTCAAGGAGGAGGACATTAGGATTAACTTAAACAATGACATTAAATTATGAAGGCCATAGTTCAGTGCCTCTGATAGCCCTACTGGAGAAGGAGAGGTTAGTGCTGTCCTTTGTCTTTTTTTTTCTTTACTTACTGTTATTATTTAGCTCACATTTGGGGGGGGGGCATATTTTTGGAAAATAATGGCTTCTCTTAAATTATTAAATATCACTTCTACAAATTAACATATTGTAGCTTCCTTGGAATACAATTAAATAGGAATCTGTTAGTCTTCGGTATTACAGAGTAAAAAGGACTGCTTGAGAAATTAGAGGCATTTATGACTTCCATTTTCTCTGTGTTCATTGCATCCCTTGTGAATAAGTGATGTCTATAGATCCTAATGATGATTTCACATCCTTACCAGATCAGTTAACTTAGTCACAGCAAAGATGTAAACAGTGGAGAAAAGGAAAGCATGGGGGACAGAGTTTCCTCTCTAGGTGGGTATTGAATTAGGGAAGAAGCTTAGGCAGAGAATTTTGGATATTAGTAATTGCTGTCGTGTCTCCTTTAAAAGATCAGAGAATATGTAATTTAGCCAATTCAAGATCAATTGGGAAAATTGTCTTGAATATGTTGCATTTTTTTAAAAAACTGTGTTCTTTCTTTCCTGGAAGCACAAGTTACATTTGTTAGAAGATATGGTATCTCATTTACAAGTAAGTTTCTTTAATATAACACAGCCTGAAAATTCCATAAATTTGAAGTTCTAGGTTCTGTAAAACCTGTTTGTACCTTAATTAATTTTTTCCATGAGCTTAAAACATGAGTTTACATAAGAGTACCCAAACTGTGTGAAAAGGTGATTTCAAATCTATTATTAATTTTATTTGGATACTTCCTTACAAATTTTTAATTGTCATATTTGCCTAATTATTTCTCAAATTATTGCTAGCTCTAATTAACCCTAATGGTTAATGCTGGATGTTAGAACCAAGGAGGATGAGCTAAGTAGAGAGGTTTTGCTGGTGGCAGGATCTGAGCTACTTTATTCATTTTCTCTTGTAAAAAGAATAAAGGAGAGGGAGAGGAATAGAATTTTGTGTTATATTGGTAAGCCGTGTGACATTGAAACAACCATTAAATGATAAAACAACACTTCTCTAATCCAAAGGACTTTGAGTGGAGAGGTAGTATTTTATGTTTTAACAAAAATGAAAATGTGAATAAAGATTTAAAGTAATGGATTTAGTAGGTAGGAATCATTTTGAGACAATATTCAAAGACCATCCCACCTAGTAAATACCAGAATTACCATTACAGAAAACTTGCTGAGGCAGAGAAATGAAGATTTTTAAAAAAGGAAAAAATCCTCACTTTTTTTCCTAGAATAAAATGCCTTTTCTATAATTCACATGACCTGTCTTTAAAGGAAAATTTCGTATAGAGGTTGGAGAAGCTTTCCTTTTCTACATTAGCTTTAACAGTTGCTTTGACCGTGCATTAAAAATTTTGAATGTTTGTTCTGAGAATGCTTTATTGATATGATCTGCATTTACTTGCTGGACTGATTTATGACTGTAGTTCTTTGGAATCTCTCAGTTCACTGATACGGGATCTAAGTAAGTTCTTTCAGAGATCTGTAGACTCTACTTGGGGGCCTAAGAACATCTTCATGTCAGCTTATGCCTTCTCCAAGAATACAGGTGTAATGGAATGATCTGGATGGTGGTCCAGATTTGCTATGCATAATGAAAATTTTCTAATTAGAGCATAAAGAACAGTAGCAGTACCTGTTACCCAGCTTTGTGAACGCAATAGTGTTTAGTTCTCTGTTGTCAGAGAAATTTGATATCTATGAAGCTCTCTTGGGGCCTAAGGATATTTTTGTGATTTACCCTCATATCAAAGCCAGGCACAGTCTATGTGCTTTATGAATCTTTATATATGTAGTAGAATATACTTAAATGGCATTAAATTCCCAGTCATACGTGCATTGCCAACTTTTGGATAACAAATGACTGCTGGAATCCACACCAAATGTATTACTATGCTTTTACCTGGTTTTGGTCATTTCATTTGTTCTAGCAATTTTAGAAGCAATTTAAAAATAATGGTCTTTCAGAATTCTGGTATTCCCTAATTTGTTTTTTTCAACATGGTATTCTTTCTTAACAAACAGATTGCTGATTTGATTTTGTACTTATGATGCTTTTTGACCCCGTTCAGCACAGCACTTCAATCATATATTAGTACATTTCCCATTGTAGCTTAATTTCTCTGAATACTCTACACCTAAGCTAACATTATACCTGATAATATCTCGTAGTTATAAAATTAAAAGAGTGGAAGGAATCTTAGGGATAAACTAGTTCATGGTCACAGATGAAGAAACTTTATAAGATTTTGCCAAATTTATAAACTCTTCAAAGTGCTTATGACAATTTACATCCTCACCAGTGATGGAAGAGTTCTCTTCTTTATATCCTTTTCAACACTCGTGCAAGAACTCCTTTAAGACTCAGCAATTCCACTTCTAGGTACACATGTATATACATATACGTATTTTGTAGAAGCTATTGTACATGTGTTCAAAGAGATGTGCAAGAATGTTCATTGCATCATTGTAATAAACATCAATAAGAGAATTGATAAATCACTGAATATTGAAGAATCATAAGTGGTTAAAATGGAGTAGAGCTACATGTATCAATAAATATGTTTATATTTTATAATGATACATAATGTTGAATGAAAAGACAAAAGCATATTATAGAAGGATGTATTTAATATAGAATTTATATAAAGGGTAAGAACCTGTAAGATACAACTTATATAGGATTGATGGTATGTTTTTTAGCTTTACAAAGAGTTTTTATAATGTTGAGAACTGTGTGTCTTGTGTAACAGGATAGAAAATTGTCTTGTTATAGCTACAGGAAAGCAACTACATGTTGTTTATGTTGTGTGTCCTTCTCTTTGTAACCTGCTTTGTCCTGTAGTGTTGCCAGCTTCTCTTGGCCAAGATTCAGGAATCTTGTGAATTTTAAAAACCAGACATTAGATTGTGTCATAATAATAAAGTCTGACTGTAGAAAGACTTCTATTAACCTGTTGTTTGATTCATCTGATAAGGGGGACAGGCATTTATTGAGTAGCTGTTATGTGTCAGGTCCTAAACTAAAAGGACTAGACTTGATTTTTCTGCTCTAAGTAAGAAATTAATAATAACATAAACTCCATTTTCGAATGAACACATGAGAAGGTTTATGATTGAGTCATAATGAAAAACTCCAAATGAAAACACCATTGAGATATTTTTTACCTTGTGGGTTGGCAAAAATAAGTTTGATAATTCTTGGTTGTGGCAAGGGTGTGGAGGAAGGGACATTCTCTTAAGTGGCTGGTACCAATCAGTGCAGTCTTTTTGAAAGACAGCGTGACAAAATCTCTCATAATAAAAAGGCCCATATCCCTTAGCCCAAGAGTGGGACTGCAAGGAATTACTGCATGTAACTTGTACAAGTTTTCCAAAATATATATACAAGGATGTTCATCTGAAGTATTGTTTGTAATAACAAAACAAAATAAACAACAATGGGAGATTAGTTAGGTATCTATCAGTATAGGATTGATTAAATAAATTTGTATTTTCATATGACATAGTACTGTGCAGGTGATAAGTAAATGAGGTCGATCCATGCACGCTGTTGTGGAAGGGTCTCCAAGCTATTGTAGGTGAAAAAAGAAAGCTGCAAACAATATGTCAAGTACAAAACTATCATATAAAATTTTAAAAATGTCAAGTATGAAACTATTATATAAAATCAAAAGGAAAAATAAAAAGTAGATATACTATATATTAATATATGCATTAAACAATTGTTTTTCTAAGTAATTACAAGAAAGTTAACAGTGATGGCCTTTGGGGAATGAAAGTGAAGAGAAGAAGGCTTTTACTTTTCATTTCATACCTTTCAGAACCCTTTAAATTTTCTAACCCAATATGTGTTTTACTGGAACTTTTTAAAATGCTGGTAAAGTTTATCTCAGATTTTGTATCTTCTCACCCTCCACCCTTATTCCTATTTTAATGATAAAACACCACCAGCTGCAACAAGAAAACAAGCAAAAATCAGCAAGTGACTGAGTGATTATATACAACACAAAAACAATTATGTTTTCAGTAAGCATAGATGGTCACTGAAAAACACCCTTCAAAATAGGTCGTTATTAATAGTTATTTGTCGTTAGTTTAAAACATGATGTGAATGTCAGGACAGTAATGGCTAAAGCCAGTTGGTCATTAACTGTGGTAATCATTGACCTTAAAAAGGAGAATTGGTCTTCTAGATGATTTTCTGAAGTTGTTAATAACTGTATTTGAAGATTAAAGCTATATTGTGATGGTGACAAGTGTGCCAAGAGACATTGGCTCCATTCATATGAAAAATTGTTTTTAGTGTGTAATTTGCAAAAGCATTTATCAAAATTATGCATTCTTTCTAAAAGGAAAAAATTGATTGGTAGTGGTAGTAGTGCCAAGGTTAGCATTAATTGTGCTGAAACATCTAAATTTCCTGGCTTTTAAACCTTTTAAAAACCTTTGAAGAGATTTATATGAGCTCTTGTATATGAAATGGTTCTTAAAAAATATTTATTTCTGGCATGCCAAAAATGTGTTTCCTAGATGTGGGAGGAGAGTTGTCTGCTCCTCCTATTTTTTACAATCTCTTCATTCATTGTTGCTTATTTTTGGGTAAAGGAAAGAGGAGCTAGTTTCTCTATTCTAATGTAGTGGTCCCCAGCAGGATTTTCCTTGCATTTATATTTTGTTAGTACAAGAATTTCTAATTGTGGGCAGATGACCTCTAATAGCATGTTCCAGAAAATGTAGGTCACTTATGTTTTGTTGTTTTCACCTCTGCATTGCTCTTTAAGGCTTCTTGCTTGGGGCAGTGGAATGTGAACCTAGGCCAAACAGGAGATAATATTCCTGATTGCAGAGTACAAAGCTCCCTTTTCCTTCTGTTACAGTGTAAGTTGTACTTACGCAAGTTATATTCTTCAAAGGTGGCAGAGCAACAAGCTTCACTATTTGAATAAGTTAAATGTAGAATTCTCCTAATTTATCATAAAATATGCATGACAATACTGTTTGTAATATTGATTAAATGTGTTTCTATAAATATGTTGTTACAGAATAAAGCAGTATATTTAACTGTGTTTGGCCACATCATAAGTAGGAATCAGCCTTTGCTTTTAATCATTTGTTCCTGCCATGGTTAAAAATCATGTGCAGAAGTCTTAATGAGTTAGATGCATTCATGGCTTGTCTCATACTCTCCCTTGCAGAGGAAGAGAATGATGTCCCCCCTTCTTAAAGCTGTAAAAGGGAGAAGGCATGCCTAGTCATTGTAGTACGGGATCAGAGGAGTTAGGTCTCTAGGCCAAGGGATGATCAATGTGCCCTGATGCTGATTGAGAAAGAGAAAGAAATGGGAAAGGGAATGTTAACTGTGGACTGAATTAGGCTTTGAATTTTTCACAGCCTGTCACTGGCTTGGATGTTTCAATGTCGAACATAATTTTAAAAACTCAAGAGGGAAAGGAAAGTCTATTGTATTAATCCATTTTTAAAAAAAAATTTTACTTTTCCTTTTGCCCCTTCTTACTTTCTGATGTTTCAAGATTGCTTCTTTTATCATTTCCTTTTACTTTTAAGAACTTCCTCTTAATATTCTTAATTTTCTTTTAGGGTAGGACTGCTGGCAAAAAAATTCTGTAAGTTTTTCTTCTTCTATGAATGTCTTGATTTTCCTGTTTATTCCTGAAGGATATTGTTGCTGGATGTTGAATTCTGGCTTGACAGTTCTTTTTGGTCAGCACTTGAACACTATTACCCCACTTCCATCTGGCTTCCATGATTCCTAATGAGAAATCTGCTGACATTCAAATTGTTTTTCAAATTTGCATTGTAGAGAGATTTTGCTACTTTTAAGATTTTTTTGTCTTTAGCTTTTAGGAATTTGATCATGATACTTCTTGACATGTATTTCTTTGGGCTTATACTGTTTGGGATTCACTTATCTTGAATTTGTAGGTTTATGTCTTTTACCAAATTTAGGGAAATTTTTGCCATTATTTCTTTGAATACTGTTTTAATCCTACAGTCTTTCTCCTTTCTTGAATTCTGATGACATAAATGCTAAATCCTTTATTATAGTCATATAGGTGTCTAAGGCTCTGTTTATTTTTTTCAGTTTTTCTTCTGTGTTTTTAAGATTGGGTCCTTCTATTGTTCTATCTTCAGGTTTACTGATTTTTTTCCTCTCTTGTTTTCATTCTGCTGTTGAGACCATTCAGGGATGTTTTCATTTTGGTTATTGTATGTTTTTAGTTTTAAAACTACAATCGGGTCTTCTTTATATTATCTATTTCTTTACTATTTTTTCATTTTCTATGTTTTCATTTGCTTCAAGCATATCTATGATTATTTGTTGAAGCATTTTTATGGTGCTTGACTTAAAATTTTTGCCAGGTAATTACAACATCTGTGTTATTTTAGTGTTAATGTCTCTTGATTGTCTTTTCTTATTCAAGTTGAGATTTCCTGGGAATGTGAGGACCAACACAGTGGTGAATTCTCTGGATTTTTTTTTTTTTTTTTTTTTTCTTGCATCATATATCCCAGACTAGGTGCTGGAGAAGCTGACAAACCAGAAACACCAATAAGTACAGACAAAAAAATCTCCAATAAAACCCTGCTCTTTTTTGCCAAAGGATCAGAATCTTCATGTGTTTGTTTTATAAATAATATCCAGGGTTTTTTAAATCTATTCTTAGTAGAGAGAATAGAATAACTCCATCATGTCCTGAAACTGGAATTGCTGGCTTGAATGTATCTGGCCATTATGAATCATGTCACTCACAAGCATCAGATACATGAATGATGTAAACCCCCCAAAACCATAAATACTCTCAGAGAAGCTTAAAAGGCAGTAAAACTTAAATGCTATGAGTAAAAGTTAAAGTATGCCCAAAACTTTAAAGATCAACTTTAAATATCAAAAGTTTAGATGTGTTAATTTTTAAGACATATTATGTTTAAAAACTTAAAACCTGATATTATAAGGAATCTGACATGATAGTAAACCAGTTATGTCTTAACTGTAATACATTTTTATGAGAATGATCTAATTTAAGAGAAAGCCTTAGTCTGTTAGGCTTAGCTCCATTTTACAGATAATAAAACTGAAGTTCAGAAGGTTAAATAATGTGTCCAAGGTAGTCACAGTGCTGTCTAGAGCCGAACCAGAATTTGATACCTGGAGTTTTTCATTCTTTCATGCACTTTTACATTCACGTCTTTGGACCCTTACACCTATTCTCTTTTCTTACAGTAGTCCTAACTCACCTCCGTTCCTGGAATGATCTTTTAGAAGTCTCTCTTTTTGTAACTTTGAAGATACCATTTTCTTCCTCACAGATACATAAGACTATTCTCTCTTCTTTGATCTCAGAACAATTTTTACTAACTATTTCAGCATTTATCTCATTTCATTATGGGTATCTGTGCATATACCTCCCCGCACCACCACCACTAGTGCTCTTACATTGTTTAGTAGACAGGGCTTTTATTTTATTTTTTGAGTGTGTATATCACATAGTTGATGATAAATATTCACAAATTGAATTAGATTTAATATCTGGCTCTCAGTTGGGCACTTACTTCATGTTCCATTGCCCACTTGGAATATAGTGAATTCACAATGTTAGTAAGTACAAATTGCCCAAGATGTCAAGATCAAGCCTTCTCAACGAAACAAATGCAGAAACCTCGTTGAACAAAGATATGCTTCTGTTGATGCTTTCATTTTTTTTCCTTTATGAAATCCTAAAAACTTAATTTTCCCCCAGATCTGCATATAATCTTTTCTACCTTTTGCCAAATTAACTGATTTATTTTAAAGCAATTATATTGAGCTTGTGTTATTATATGACTACTTTACATGCATTATTTCCTCTAATCCTCACAACAACTCAATGGAGGATGCATTATAGTAGTTCTGTTACAATGAGAATATTGGGATTTGGAGGGGTTTAAGTCTGTGGCTCATGGGTGGTGAAATGAGTGATTCAAATCCAGACTTTTCTGACTTCAGGTCTTACCCATATGAAGTTGTAAAGACCCCTATCTACCCATTTCTTTTTGTGTATGTAACTATACACATAGTGTTTGCCAGTTTCTAATGCATATATTTTGAAAACATGACGAGGAGGGAAAGATTCAAGGTAGGGGGAGTAAAGAAAGGCACAAGTTGTGTGGCATCTCTTCCTTGTTCAACTTCTTGTACTGGGTTTTAATCCCTATGGTTAGAAGGAAAGAATCAGAAACTGAAGAAACTGTGAGAGAGAGAGACATTGTGAGGGAGTAGGCCCCAACAGAAAGCCTGTAGGGTTTCAGGTGATGAAGTTTGGCACATATTCAGGGAGGAGGTTATTGGTTCCAATTCTACTGTGTTCTGGCACTACGAGGGCTGGAAGCTGTGGGAGCTGCAGGAGATCACACTGTGACACTGGAGCTGTCATTAGAAGCAGGAAAAACCTTATGTGCCATTCAGTGACTCTGTTGCCACGGACATGGATACAACAGGAACCAGAGCAGAAGGGGCAGAACGATTCAACAGCTTGTGGGGACAGCAGCTAACAGATGCATATTTGGGCAGACATGAGGCACCACTTCAGGCATCTCAGAAATGACTGTGGAGAAAATTTAGAGATGCTGATTTCCAGCAGCTGGGCTAGCAGGGAATTCCAGCTTTCTACTTAGGTCATTTAGAGCAAATGTGACCCTATTTTATAATTTCATACAAGTGAAGTCTGAGATATATTTGATTTATATTGTTTTTAGACTCAATACAGGTGAGAAACTGTGTAATGCAAGTATATTATCACCATGTTACTGAAGCAATTGGCTTTGTAGAGATTCCTGGAATGTATTTGTCAACTAAACATCTCATATTCATGTTCATTTAAAGTACCTTTTTAACACCAAGGTCAAGAGTTCTGATCCTTGAACTGGCCAGCTGCCACACACACACACATACAGTACCTTTTAGTACTGGGTTCTAACTATATTTTGTTTTACAATCCAGCTATATGTTGGAACAGTGATTTGATCTTTTACATTTCTGATTTGCATTTTGAGTCTGAACTAGTAAATTGACTCTATATAGTATTCTTTCTGTTTCTTAACAATTTTTTAAAAACTTTACTTTTTTTAATAATAGGAAAAAAATGTAGGTAGATTTTCAAAACTGTTGTTTTAGTCCTCGCAAAGTATACTTAGATGTAGTTTATGAGGGTAATTCCAAAAATTTTTGGAAAAGTGGAATTAAAAGATAATATGAATCTTTCCATTAACTTTTTGAAGCCCCTAGTATATTGTTTTATAATTTTTTTTTCTTATTCTATGATTTTTAGAAGTTGTTTTAGAAGAATAAAGGCCAGGTTAGAAATATGGCACTTATAGTTCATATTTTATATGTTAAAATATTTTATAATCTTTTTTCTAAGATTTCTAAGAAAATTTGCACTTTATTTCTTAAAATTTTTTAAACTTTTATGAAAATTATTTAGACTAAATTAAGAGAATAAAAAAACAAGAAAATAAAGTTGAAAAAGTATTCTCACATTTTTTCCCCCTTTTTTAGTATTTTCTGACTATAAGTATATAAAAAATTGATGCGGAATTTTACAAAATAAAGAAAAGCATAAAGAAAATTAAAATTGTATGTATATAATTCCACCTCGAAGAGAGTTAACATTTTATTTTCTCAGTGTTTTTTCTCTCTATATATACTTCTTAATGGAATCATAATTATACTCAATAATTTTATATCCTGCTTTTTCAATTACATTGTATTTTCCTACTTCATTAAATATTTTTACTAAATAATGGTCTTTTATGGCCCAGAGCACTCTATCAAAAATATACACTACCATTTAACCATTATTCTACATTAAAACATTTGGGAGGTTTCAAGTTTTTTATTACTATAAAAAGCACTGCAGTGAGTATCCTGGTCTACAACTCTGTCTGCTTTTTTGCTTAGCCTACTCCTTAGAAATCTCCAGCAGTCCTCTTCCTGGGTTAAAATGTATAAGCATCTTTAAGACTTTTACACTGTAATACAAGTAAATATTAATGAAAATTATCTAGCACAGTGTCTGGCAAATAGGCACTCAAATATTAACTTTTTCTTAATAGAAATTCTGCAATGTATTTGTCATTTTGTCTTCAGTGATATGGTTTTTCCAGTATCTACTTTTTCTGGATTGATTGGTTTCATTTATTCATATATTCAATAATTGTTTATTGAGCACTTACTATTGTTAGGCCTTGTGCTGCTGATATATGTTAACTTTGACTTGAATACAGTGTTCTCGTGAAAATACATAAAATCCTCCTTTGACAACTCTATCTGAAGAGATGAATCTATGTCTTGACATTGTACAATGTGAGTTCTGCCTTTTCTGAGCTTCTAATTTAAGAAATGAAACATTTGTACAATATGCTTTTTTCTTTCCTGCCAAAATTGATAAAGAAAATTCCTTCTGTACTTTCCTGTTATTTGCATAGCTTCATTTGTAGAGGGTAAGTGTGTGTGCCAAGTGGACTAGGGTAGGGTGAATGGCACACTCCCATCTTATCTTCTAATTATTTGGTGAACTTTATTTAAAGGAGTGGGATTTTATAAGCTGTTTGAAATGTAAGAAAGAACATTTAGTGAGCTGTGAATGTATTTGTCTGACATGAAAAATGTATAACCTAATTTTAGGTTTTGTTTTTTGATGATAGGTTTTCTTGTTTAAAGAATGTTAACATGAATATGTAAAAAATGTTCTATATTCATACATCAGTGTATTTGTATTCTTTTTTTTAAATAAATGATTATTGTCTTTCATTTATGATTAAAACACAGATTGTTAGGGCTTTATACCTTTGTTAGATTTTATTCACCCTAGGAAGCATTTTCACCTGTTAAAATATTAAAGTCTAATCTGAAATATTTTCACAAACACAGGTGACTTTTTGAAGGTTGTGCCCTTGCTTCTGTACATTTTCTTTTCGCATATTATAAATTAACCTTCCAGGGATGGATATGTTCTTTATTATGAAATATTATACATTTAAATCGAGTCTCTTCATATGTATATATGTATGTGTATACACACACACACACACACACACACACACACACACACACATACATATATGAGTTATACAGCTTAGTGGAAACCTTTCTTGTGTATTTCCTTCACAAATGAGAAACTTTGCTATTCTACTTATTGCCCAAGACTTGGGTATGTAAGACCATTGCAAAGCCTAATTTGGGGTGTATACACTTTGTTGTGTTTTCCAAAGACTTTAACAACAATAGAATGTGTTGCCATATTAAAGTACTGTTAGACTAAAATAATTTGTCAAGTTAGAACATTAAAAATAGAATCAGTATGCTTTAGCAAAACCAATAGTTATTTGGATTATTCTTTACTGTTACCTATAATTTTAAACATATTGCAAAGTGCAGGTAACCTGCTATGTACAGTTAAACTTGTTACTGATATTTTACCAACTGGAAGTTTCATTTAACTTGTACTTTTTCCTTCTTAAATATAACTGTAGCCTGGTGAACAAGTATAGAATAGAATAGTTTATGTATTGTTGTCATTTCTATTTCTAATGGCTTGGTGGGGGTAGGTACAACATAACCGAGATTTTCATAAAATTCCGATTTATATTCTACCGAGTGCAATGATAGGAATGAAAACCAACTTTGTACAGTAATGTTCAAAATGTCAGCTCAAAGGAAGTGGGGAAAGGAAGTGTAAATACATGGAGTAGTGGCTAACCTTTATTGAACACTTTGTATAGCATAGCAAGTGCCTGACACATGGGTATTTTCTTAGAATGCTCTCAAAAACTGCCTTAGGTTGGTTTCTCATTTTCGCACTTTTCAGGTAATAAATAACTTTCTTAAAGTCACACAGTTAGTAAGAGGTATAGCTGAATTGCAACCCAGGCAGTCTGATTCCACTGACTTCATAGAGAGTCACATAATCTTACATTACTTTTTGAGATAAATTAAAGTTTAATATTATTGCTTTTAAATTAGTATAATAATCATATTTAAAATGCCTTGAAAAATACATCCTGCTTCCTGTCAGAATAGATGGTCCCAGTGTCATTCTCTCCCACAAATCAACCAATTTACAACTATAAAAAAGCAACGGCAGCCAAGCTGGGGCCGATAGAGTTCAGAGGAAGAGGAGGCAAGACCTATGGAGTGCATGAAGTCATGATGAGAGAAAGAAAAAACCGCTCAGACCATTTTGAGCCCTGGGCACATCCAGGCTGGACCTGCTGAGTGCATGGAGCAGGAGCTAGCAAAAGCCACAGCTGTGCCCTCTGGATGAAGTTTCTTGGAAGTGGCAGGGGAGAAGAGGGCCTTGGCAACCCCCAGGCCAGCAAGACCACTAGTAGGGTTCCAGAGGACTCACACAGGAGTGAGGAGCCACAACAACTGAAGAAAAGGAGCCACTCAGAGGCTAGTGAGTCATCACAAGGGACCAGCACACGGCCTGTCCCATGGGAAGTGTTTGCAGCATGGGTAGTGGGGGAGATGGGCCCACTGGGAGAACACTGGGACACAGCAAGGACAGCTGATCTTCACCCCTATCAGTGAAGGGCCACTCAGAGGAGACTAGTTAGGAATATAAAATTTCGTGGAGTGCAGTTTGATGAAACGACTCAGGCCCAGACCAGAGTTTCGGATCTCTCGAGAGCCAGAAGTACCTGTAAAGTCAACCATTACAATTTGAGCTGCACAAAAAGTCTTCGCTAGGGAACCAGCAGCAATGCAGCAATCTAATTCAATTGCACAGCTCAAGTACTGGTCCCCACAGGAAGTTCCCCCATTTTAGAAGTAAGCAAAGGACAACAAATTAGTTCCAGTGCAGAGTTTAAATGGTGGGAACAGCAAATAATCAAACACAGAACTGAGAGAAAAAAAGTACCCACAATCAGAGACAAAGTTTCATATTAACTAGTAAAGGTCTCATTTCACCAGAAAACACCTATAGCACATAAAAAGAATGGAAGTCCCCTGGGATACCAAGCCAGAAAGTGGGGAGGGCCGGGGGCCTCAGCAATGCCCCTTGACACCCGTAACCAATTCCGAGGGTGGGGAATGAGGGCCTCGGCCATGCCCCTCTGACATGTGCAGCCAGCCCAGCAGTGACCACCAAGCT
This sequence comes from Cynocephalus volans, assembly GCF_027409185.1. NCBI lineage: Eukaryota > Metazoa > Chordata > Mammalia > Dermoptera > Cynocephalidae > Cynocephalus > Cynocephalus volans. The sequence continues at coordinate 94,562,785 of NC_084461.1, read as the reverse complement.
GCCGCAGGAAGCGCCCTGGGCCCTCCTGACATGGGGAGGTGGGGGGGGTCTTGGGGCTTGGCCATGCCCCCTGCCCGACACCTGTAGCCAGCCTAGCAGTGACCAGTGAGCTACCACAGGAAGTGCTCTGGGCTCTCCCAAGCATGGGTGGTGGGGGGCCTTGGGCCTCAGCCATGCTTCCCTGACATGTGCAACCAGCCAAGCAACAACCACTAAGCCACAGCAAGAAGGGCCCCAGGTTCCCTAGCTGGGATGGTTGGGGGGCGAGGGCTTTTCCACGCCCTCCTGACATCTGTACCCAGCCCAGCAATGATCAAACCACTGCTGGAAGCCTCCCAGTTTCCCCTATGGAAATGAGAGGGGTGCCACAGGCCTCTGCCCCTTCTCCTCCCTTCTTCTTCCATCCGATTTCCTTCCCCTTTTCCCTCTCCCCCTCCCTCCCAACTGCTCCACTACAACATCCTAGAATGTAAAAAATAATATTAATAAAATTCCATTTTCTTTAAAAATAACTAAAAAATAATAAAAAAATAAAAAATAAAATGTCTTTATTTTATATTATGATCATCCAGTTAAAGAAGGGTGTGAAAGTGGGCAAAAGGATTCAGAAGAAACATGAAAAGGAAAGAACCAGAGAAAGGAGGAAAGATGACATGTGGGGAGATGCAGGAAAGGGGAGAGGACAAATGGCATGCAGAGGAAAAAGTATTCAGACAGAGGTTGAGAAAGGAAAGCAGAGAATGCAGAGTAACATAGGTAAGGAAAGAACTATAGATGGCTTGGAAGTGTAAATAAATTACCTTTATCATGGCTGGATTTTGATAATACTAACTAGCCTTTTGAAATACTAACTAGCTGTTCAGTGCTCTTCCACTGTTCTTTATGTGTTATCCTTCTGGGAATTAAGTTCATTCTATCCTTTATGATGAAACTTCATTCAGTTACATGATTCAAAATTCAAAGTTGTATACACTACTTCTATTTTTTCCTATTTTCTTATATGACACATGATACATGCACACAATCAAATTTTGGCAAATGATCTGTGTGGTGGATTTAAGTTAGCCTTCAGCCATACTCTTGTGAATTTCTCTTTTGTAGTCTTTGAAATTAATCCTCAAACCATCCATATCTGCTAATTTAAAGGTATTATTTAGAATGAAATAAAGTTTGACAGAATGGAAGAGAGATCCCTTACTTTCAGAAAATTAGAACATTTTTTCAAGTGATATAACCAAAGAATTAATTTTATATTTATGAAACCACTGCTGGGCTCACATGCAGCCTTGGGCAGGTAATTTTAATTTCTCCGTTTCTTCATTTGTAAAATGGGAATTGTACTTGCGTGTTTTTCTCATTGGGCTAATGTACAAATGTATGTGTGTGCTAGAAAGTACTTTGTAAATATTGCTGTATATATACCTGTGATTTTTACATTAGTAGATTACTTTTTAGATTACCCTATTCATGAATTAAACAAGGAGTTGACACAGAATAGACTATTTTTTCTGTTTCATTTAGATTATCTATATATTGAATTTCAGTAAACAAAAGTAGTATTAATCAAAGAAACTTAGCAAATTGAAAGAAAGTGGTTAATTTATATCTAACTTATCATAGATCTTTTTAATAGGGAAAAATATCTATGCCATTAGTTGTGGACAAATACCTTTCCCGTTCACAATACTTTAATGCATAACTTTTATGTATCTCTTTTTATCAGCCAATCTGACTTTTCCAAGCCCATACTAACATTAAGCAAGATGGAATGAGCAAAAATCAGGAAGGTCAAATAAGCAGTCAAATGATCAAATTCTCATTGGACACTAATGGAATTTTAGACTTTTTAGAAAATTGTTAGTTATGAATCTTAATGCCCTTGTTGACAGAGGGTCAGTTTTTGTAAAATTGTTGTTATTTTTAAATCAGATTTTAAAACCACTATGTTGGATTATTATCTCCATAAAAACTATACATAGTTCATTTTTCATATTAAGTCTAACATGAACATTTTTGCTAAATTATTTTTTTAGATATAGTAATAGTATTAAGGTTATGATTTTAAGAGAATCTTACCTTTTACAGATATACTGAAATATTTACATATTTCATATACATATATATATACTGAAATACAGATAAATATGTTTTGGAAGTGAATAGGGCTATACATGAAACAAGGTTGGCTATGAGTAAATAATTGTTGAAGCTGGAAGACTGGTAGATGGAGGTTTACTTTATTATTTTGTCTACTTTTGTATATTTTTTATCTTTTTAATAATAAAAAGCTAAAAATTAAATTTTATTGCTTTGTGCTTCTGATTTGCTTGATGAAACAATTGTATAGTGCTAACTTAAAGTCAAAGTTGCATTTGTAAATATGAATTCTTAAATAATCCTTGTTTTCTCATGATATATAAAAGGAACCTTTATTATAACTGTCTACTGAAATATCAGTCATGTAATTAAGACATAAAATATTTAACAAAATGTTTGTAATAATTGGGTATGTTTTTAGGTCCTTTCCATATAAACTACATAATTATGGCATACTTAGAAAGTGAAAGTTCATTGACTACTGCAAATGACTATATTAATACAGTGATCACACTTGAAATAGGTGTCTGTTGATGTGTGTTCTTCTAATGTTATGGAGGTTCCTCAAACAATTGCAGATAGATCTACCATACGACCCAGCTATCCCACTGTTGGGAATATACCCAGAGGAATGGAAATCATCAAGTCGAAGGTATACCTGTTCCCCAATGTTCATCGCAGCACTCTTTACAATAGCCAAGAGTTGGAACCAGCCCAAATGTCCATCATCAGATGAGTGGATACGGAAAATGTGGTACATGTACACAATGGAATACTACTCAGCTATAAAAACGAATGAAATACTGCCATTTGCAACAACATGGATGGACCTTGAGAGAATTATATTAAGTGAAACAAGTCAGGCACAGAAAGAGAAATACCACATGTTCTCACTTATTGGTGGGAGCTAAAAATTAATATATTAATTCACACACACACACACACACACACACACACACACACAAACGGGGGGGGGTGGAAGAAGATATAACAACCACAACTACTTGAAGTTGATATGACAAGCAAACAGAAAGGACATTGTTGGGGGGGAGGGGGGGAGGGAGAAGGGAGGGAGGTTTTGGTGATGGGGAGCAATAATCAGCCACAATGTACATCGACAAAATAAAACTTAAAAAAAAAAATAATAATGTGTGTTCTTCTTGCTAAATTCTAAGCTCTATGAGGGCAGTGTCTCTTAACCATTGTGTGTAGCACAGTACTTGGCACAAAACGTGTTCTGTAAATATTGTTGTCTGACCATGGTTTAAGAGAAAACTATTTTTGTTTAAATAATCTGCTTTTACATTTCTTTAAAAAATTTAGTAGCTATGAACTTTTTATTAAATGAAGAGCATAGTGATGAAAGTCTTACTGAAATTATTTATAAAGTGAATCCATACCAGGTATTGTCTCCATATTCAGCTATTTCCTTTTATGTGATAAGTCACAATTTGTTCTGTGTTTTTGTATTATTATTTCAAATGAGAAGGCTTCTTAGTGTATTAATAGTGAGTGTATATGCTGCACTCTATGAAAGTTATAATACTTAATAGCAAAGGAAGGTGAAGATGAGAAAAACAATTTTTACATAGATTTTGAAGAGCTGAGTAAACAAAAAGAAAAAATTTATTGTGTTTCATTTGTAAAGCTCCTATAATTATAATTTTTTTAGGCTAGATATGCAAATTACTTTAAAAAATTTTATTTACTGAAATATACTTGATTGTATATATCTGTGGGGAACAGTGTTGAATTATCAATACCTGCGTGTCATATGTGATGCTCAAATCAGGATAATTAGTATATTCAACATTACACAATGTAATCATTTTTTTGTTGCCCTTTACCAATTTCTCACTAACCTCCCTGCCCCCTCCTTTCCCACTTCTGGTGGCCTCAGTTCTGTTCTCTCCTTTTGAAAGTTCAATGAATTATTATGATTGTTGTATCTTTCTTTATTTATTTTTAGTTCCCTCTTATGAATGAGGACGTGTGGTGTTTATCATTCCGTGCCTTGCTTATTTTCACTTAACATAATTTTCTCTAAGTTCATTCATGTTGCCGCGAGTGGCAGAACTCATTATTTTTGATGGCAAAGTAGTATTCCATTGTGTACATATACCACATTTTCCTTACCCAGTTGTCTGTTGATGGATTTTTAGGTTGGTTCCAACTCTTGGCTGTTGTAAATTGAGCTGTGAGGAACATGGTAGTGAATGTATCCCTTCGACATGATGATTTCCGTTCCTTTGAATATATACCCAGCAGTGTTATTGCTGGGATTGTATCTCAGTTCTGTCTGTAGTTGTTTGTGGAACATTCGTACTGTTTTCCATAATGGGTGCACTAATTTACAGTCCAACTGACAGTATAGGAGGGGTCCCCTTTCTCTTCATCCTTGCTAGCACTTGTTATTCTCTGTCTTTTTGATAATGGCTAGTCTAACTGGGGTGAGATGGTATCTCAGTGTGGTTTTGATTTGCATTTCCCTGGTATAAAGATCCTGTAAGTATAATTTATATTTATTGGGTACTTAAATAAATTTCTTTCATTTAGGATTTTTTATCATCACAATACTTCAAATATTCTTTGTAGCTTGTCAGAGATGGGTGCTTACTGACACTGGCATGTGGCCAGGCCTAACCAAGTGTATTATACTGCTGTCTTCTGGGGGCATGGGTCCTTCTGCAGCAATAGCCTCCAGGCCAGCCTCTCTGAGGCCAGAATATCCCTTCAGCTAGTCCTGTGTATATCTGCTGTACTTCAAAGTATAATTTTCTCTTTACCTTCTTTCCGTCAAAGCCTTTAATGAATGGCTCCATCAGTCATGGGGCTGCCATATGTTGGAACTCAAGGGGACCTTATAGCTTATTAAGCCTGTACATTTCTCATATTTACACTAAATAAGTTCCTTCAATATCAAGTCACAACAATTCTGCCTGGCTCTCAATCTCCCAAAATCTGGTTATCTCCTCTAGCTTGGTTTTGGATCTAGTCAGAAGGCCTTGGGAAACTAAACTGAACTGAACTGAACTGGGATGTGATGTACAGACTAAGATCTTCCCAGGGATCTCACTGGTAGTTGTGGGAGGTAGGCCTGTTCATATCCCAAACTGTAGCCTCTGTTCTTGGAGGTAGGGGACTGTACATCATAGTAGACCTCTAATATTTGTTAAAAGAATTTAAGAGACTGAGTAGCCCTGAGTGAAATAAGCCCTTCATTAGACACACTATAAGTGTGCGTTTTTTATTTTTAAATATAATGCTAGTTCAGTGGACTGGGGTAATTCTCTTGCACTCTTCTAAACCAATTATCCATCCAAATGCCCACTATTTCTCTCCTTGGTTACCACTGCTACATGGCAGAGGGGATACTCAGACAACCAAACTATTCCAACTGGCCTCTGCCAAGAATCCATATGACTCTTCTAGTCTGTGAATCTTGCTGATCTGGAAGACATGGAAATGTAGTTTTCTTTGGGCATAAGCTCAGTGCAGAGCTTAGCCGAGCAGACTGCTTTGCACTGGCTTTATTTTGCACTCAGATAATAAGGGTACTCCACAGGCCCACTGACCACTTGGGCTCCAAGAGATGAAGAAATTAATCAAAGGTTGGCATGCCTCCTGAAAATGCCCCAGAAAGTAGCCTCTCATTTCCTGTTCTTTTTCCTAGGGGGTGGAAAGAAGGCCTTGAATTGGTCCTGAAGTACTGAGTGAGATTAGGTAGTCACCCTGTTAACTCTCCAACATTAGTTTTCCTGTTCACTCCAAACATATGGGTGTGGAATCAGAGTACTGCTGTTGCTTCCTTGAAAATCCTGTCTTTAGCTTTGTGAGGCTATTTATCTAATTCTTAGCCATGGCTTTTTTGTGCCACTTGGAACTTATAAGATTAATAGTTCGATTTTGCTTGGCATTAAAATATTTTTTCAGTATTGAACCAACAAGCCATTGACATGCATCAACACAGTACTTCGTTCATTCATTTTTATTTTTGGAGCTCCTGTTTTGTGTGAGGCCCCGTACCAAGCACAGGGGATATAGTAGTGAATGGGATAGATGGGGAAATCATTACACAGTGAGCAAGGAGAGGGGAGAGTGGGATGAAATGAGGTGGAAGAGGTAGGGAGGATCCAGATCATGCAAGGCCTTGTAGGTAATAGAAGGAGTTTAGATTTTTATTCTGAGAGTAATTGTGAACATTGAAAGATTCTGAATAGCAGACTGACATGATCTTATTTGTGCTTTTTGAAATATCACTTTGGCTTGATGGGTAAAGAATAGATTGGTGGGATCAAGAGTGGCAGAAGGGGGTCCAGTATGTAGGCAATTGATGTCCAGGAGAGGGCTGACATATCTTGGACCATGGTGGGAACAGTAGAAATGGCAAAGAGATAACCCCATCTTCAGTACTAGTATTTGTAGGGTCCAATCAGCTATAGTTGTGAGTTTCGTCATGGGGCTGTTTCTGGATTGGTTCCATAAAAATCATTAAGAGAACTATTAAAAGCTATATATTTATGGGCCCTGAATTAGAAGGTCTGGGATGAAGTCTAGGGAAAACTTTTTGTGTTAATAGTTTCTGATCAAGGTCAAGAAATACCATTATATTGTTTGGTACACTCATGTAGGATTACACGGAATAATTGTATAATGCTAGCAGTATAAAAATGTCCAAAGATTGTTTCACCTTTTTTTTTTCTCCCACATATGCTAGCAATTATTCCCAAAAGTTAATCTTTCAGTACGGATTATAAAACCCCTCTCATTGAATCAATCTTATTCTGGTAGATAAAAATAGATCTCTCCTCCCATAGTCCAAGAAAACTTAAAGTCTTAAAATAATAATAAATTGCATCTCTTCATTTAGAGTCCTGAAATTTATATAAAATTTTCTCCCATCCTTGCTTTTTATCTTCTTTAATTTTAGTCCTTTCTAGATAGAAGTGCTTCCTGGAATTCTTGTTACTACTTCTGTGGTTTTATGATATACTACCATTAATCCAGCTTCTTCAACACTTCTGAATTAGATTACCCCAACCCTCTATTATGCTTCCCTCTTTGACAGGGGAAGGTTCTCCAGATATACAAGACTATCACAGTATTAGCACCAAACCTGTTCTATCTGCAAGAGATGAGAAAAGTAATCAAAGGGTAGCATTTCTCTTAGAAAATTCCGTGGAAAGTAGACTGATTGTGCCTTGATTCCTGCCACTCTACTTCTCTGGAAGTGAATTCTCTGGAAGTGAATTCTCTGGAAGCCTTGAATTTGCTCTTGCATTTGAGTGAGATTAGTACCATGAAAGGAATCATATCCTAGTTTGTATAATGTAAAGAGAACAGGTTTCAAAAGTTTGAAGGACAGAGTTTAAAATCCCACTTTGCCACCTACCACTGGTTTGATTTTGGGGAAGTCAATCTCTGACAGGCTTATTTTAGTCATCTATTAAATGGGGATAATAATGCTTCTCAAGGTTATTATTAGGATCCCAGATGATACTTAGAGAGGACTTAGCTTGGTACGTATTAAGGCTTAGTAAATGTAGCTGTTTTTATTGTCTGTTCCCTCTTCAATTCTTTGGCCACTAGTACCCCTAACCTCGACTGAGTGTGAACTGTCTAGAGTCTGAATCTCCAGGTTTAGAAGCAGAATAATCCACAATCCAAATTCATATTTATAAACACTAACCCTCTACTGCTGGTAGAATAGCAGTACTCTTTTATCTTAGTTCTAGCCAAGAGTTTCTTAGTCATATATGGCCTTTTTCCACAATGGCTATTATAGTTGTCCCCCTCCTCTAGATTTTCTAAGCCTATTATTTCTGCATCTTGGAGGGGCTTCTCTCTTATCCACACATTTGATCTCACAGGAAACCACCCTCAAAAGACTCTGATTAAGTGCAACCCTTAAGAGCTTAAGAGAATCAACATCCCCTTCCTTTTCCCTTTTGCTCCCTACATTTCTCATTTTTATTTGCCTGAGGTTTAGCAGCCGTAGAAGGCCCCCTTAAGATTCCTGAACTGAAGCTCTACTAAGATCTTTATGTATGTTTATATTGTTCCGGCTTTTCATGGTTCCCTCAACTCTGAAGGCACAACAGACATTCCTTATTACCAGTGCTTTTCCTGAGATAACACTAAATGCACCTACTTCCTCTTCACGCAGATATAAAAGTGTAGCTTCACATTTAGAATGCCAGCTTAAGGGGATGATCCTTTTCTATCTCTGCCATGTGAATCATGTTGAATCTGGGGGTTATCTTTCTCTTGATCTTCATCACAGCCCTGACTGAAAGATCAAAATCAAAATCTGCTTTGCAAGCTGTTCTTATTCTTCCCTAATTTTTGATGGTTCTTTCCAAATCCAGAGTTGCATTTCTGTTCGCATACTAATTCTTACCTATTGCCTGGTTTTCCCACAGTCTTTAAGTGTGATTCTTCAAGTTAAGACATTCTGGGCTGGAGCTTTAAAATTCTTTCTTAGTGTATAGTCTTTTTAATGAATCGTGCTAGGACAGGTGGATTACATGTATGCAGAAAATGAACCTTTTCCCTTAGTTCACACCATACTCAAAAATGAACTCCAAGAACATCATGGACCTAAACGTTAGAGCTAAGAACACCATTAAAAAAATGGAAAGACAAGGCACAGAATGGGAAGAAAATATATGTGAAACAAGTATCTAATAAAGGACTTGTATCCAGGATATATAAATAACTCTTACAACTTAAGAAAAACAACTTAATTTTAAAAATGGGTCAAAAATTAGACATACAAGGGTACTTCAAAAAGTTTATGGAAAAATTGAATTAAAAGATAATATGTATCCTTCCATGAATTTATATGACTCACCAATTCCACTCCTAGATATTTATTCAAGAGAAATGAAAATATATGTGTCCATACAGAGACTTGTATGTGAATGATCACAGCAGCATTATTTGTCAAAGCCCCAAACTGGAAATAATTCAAATATTCATCAATGTGAGAATAAACAAAATGTTGTATATCCATACAATGGAATTCTATTCAGCAATAAAATGAATAGACTACTGATACATATAACAGTATGGATGAACCTTAAAAACATTATGCTAGTGAAAGAAGCTAGACACAAAAGACTACTTATTATACAATTCTGTTCATATGAAGTTTGTAGGAGAAGCAAAAGTACACAGGTAGAAAGCAGATCAGTGATTGCCTAGGGTGGGGGTGGGATCTGTGACTGACTGCATATGGGTATAAAGAATAAAGGGAATTTTGGGGGTGGTGTGATAAAAGTGTTCAAAAACCATGTTGTGATAATGGTTGCACTACTGTATAAACATTAAAACTCAAAACTACAGTAGTCTTAAGAATAGATGAATTTCTTTTACGTAAATTATACCTCAGTAAAGCTGTTTAAAAAGTTTTCCATAGTGCTTGAGTTATGACATAGCCATTCAGTTTTTGCTTTATTTCACCCCAAGAAGATGACATAGCCCTTTATCCCATGAGCAGTATTTCTTGAGCTTTAAGGTGCATGAGAATCACCTAAGGATCTTGTTAAAATGCAGATAAGGATTCAGGAGGTCTGTGGTGGGGCCTGAGAGTTTGCATTTTTAACGAGCTCAAAGGTGATGCCAATGCTGCTGGTCTGAGAACAACACTTTGAATAGATGGCCCAAGAACTTGTTTATAACCCAGCCTGCATGTTAGAATCTTCTGGGGCGCTTTAAAAATAAAATTGATGCAGATCTCCATGAAGTGATTAAATCTGAAAGCTTCTGAGGTAATTCTAATATGCAACCAGGTTGAGAAACTTAAAAGGGGATTCCTTCTACCGTAATGAGTCAATAATAAACTTTCACCTATGTCTCCCTCACTCCCACCCCAAGGTTTAGCTAATAACCTAGAGCCCTTAAATTATGACCAGGATCTCTTGCAGTAACCAGGAGAATAAACTATCATGTTTTAACTACACCATTTGTAAATTATTCTCTTCTATATGTCAACCCTTAGTCCTGGCTAGGAATCAGAATAATGAAGAAAGGGAGACCTGTGGTGATTATAATAATAATAGCTAAAATCTGTTGAGCAATTACCATCTTCCATGTACAATTCAAAACATTTTATGTGCATTATCTTATTTTACCCTTTATTTTACTCCATGAGGTAGGTAGGCACTGTTATTTTCTCCATATTATAGAAGGAGCAAAGTATAGAGACGTGAACTGATTTGTCCAAAATCACACAGCTAGTAAGTGGGCCACCTGGGATTTGAAACTAGGTAGTCAGACTTCAGGGTCCCAAGGAAGTTGATACCCACCAGTACCTGCCTCCTACAATCTGTCTGCACTGGTATTTCTGTCAGACCTTCTGCCCCAAATCTCTAACCAATTTTTTCTCCTTGGGAGTGGAGCTGGATGCCACCCAAATCTTCAAGACCCCTTTATTAGTCTCCTAAAACACACCCAAGCCTACTAAGAGTGTTTCAATACCCTTAAGACTTACTCTGGTCTTTCTGGCCTCTGTTGATGTTGGAGGCTGCTCTGAGCTGTCTTATTCTGATTGCCTGAGCTGAAAAGGAAAGACCCACCAAGCAAATTTTTAATACTCTTTTTCTTATCTCTGAAAGTTCTGACCCTGGGACATGAGTTTTCTTCTTTCTTAATCCTTATTTGCATTCCTCTTCTCTCCTTGAGGATGGATATAGGAAAGACTTGATGTTAGACTGAGATTGAACAGGGTATTAACCAACTGACCATGTACTTAACCTCTGTTACCCCTTTTTGTTTTTAATAGAGATTGAGTTTCATTGGAACTTCTGGCAATTTTAGTACCTTAAACATTTTTTGTTAACATAATGTCTTTAGAAAGCTGAGTGTCAGGAAACCCATTTTTAATTTATCAATGGCACCCTTTGTTTTAATATGCTTAAGCATACTTTACTTTTGAGGGCAGAATTAATCTTTTATCAGATGTACCATGGATGCTGTTGGTTTCATTATTTAAGGAAAATGCTCTTATGATTGTTTTAGAATTAATGCTACTCACACACCTCTATTTTTCAATATCTGTTCAGCACAGGAAAGGGAGATACAAAATAAGAGTCATCCATATTAAAGCTAATGCAAAAGAGATGTAAGTTGCTGCTGTTTAAAAAACTAACAAAGGTGTTTAACTTGTTGATTTTATCTTGACTGTGAGGAGAGTGAATCTGAAATTAAGCATATGATAGAGAATATTGGACCTTCTTTTATATACTACATTTTTTGTGAAAACCTGAAGAAAGTTTTGGTATAATTATAAGCATATAATTTTATACATGGAAACTTTTTGGAGGTAGGGGAGACAAAAAAGGAATTTTGCCTGCCTTTCTTTTAAAACAAAGCTGGTTAGAAGTACCAAATGCTTCTTTGTAGTATTGGGGCCTTAAGCTTTCACATGTCTTAAGAGTCACTTGGGAGCTTATTAAAAATATGGATCCTTGGGCCCCACCCTTTTTAGCTCTGAGTTTTTAATAAACTCCTCAGGGGATTGTAATACGTATTGTATTATTTGAGGTTTTCCAAAGAAACAAAACCATTAGGAGATTATCACCTACCCATCTATCTATTTATCCATCCATCAAGAGATAATTATAGGGCATTGGCTTACATGATTACAAAGACTGAGAAGTCCCAAGATCTGCAATCAGCAATCTGGAGACCCAGGAGAACTGTTGGTATGCTTTGAGTCCAAGTCTGAAGGCCTGGAAATCAAGAATGCCAATACTGTAAGTTCCAGTCCACGTCTTAAGGCAGGAGAAGACCCATGTCCCAGCTGGAAGTCATTCAAGCAGAGAGAGCAAATTCTGCCTCACTATGACTTTTTTTTCTATTCACCCTTTCAGCAGATTGGATGAGACCCCTCCACACTAGGCAATCTGCTTTACTAAGTCTACTGATCCAATTGCTGATCTCATCCAGAAAAACTGTCACAGACACACCCAGAATAATGTTTAACTGAATATCTGGGCACCCCATGGCGTAGTCAAGTTGACACATAAAATTAATCATGATACACATGAAAGTTAAGAGCCACTGGTATAAAAATGTTCACTGCTTCCCTGTTTTTTTTAAAAAAGATTTTATAACACACACCAACTATATCAGAGGCCACTAGTATAATGCCATTTAAAAAAATTAACATATGAAAATAATATAAACATACTCTTGATCTAAAGGGAAATAGGAGTTAAAAGTATGATGGGGAGGGTGGTGATAGAGAGAGAGAAAAAACATTTATTCATTTGTTCCTACTAAGTGCCATGGACGTTCTGGGTTCTGATGGTATGTGAGTTGGGCTGGGTGGATGATCATCCTGGTAAGGATGTTAACTGTCCCAGTTTGCCTGGACCAAGGGGTTTTCTGGGTTTTGAGACTTGCAGTGCTAAGACTGAGACTGTCCAAGGCTAACCAGAATGGTTGGTTACTCTAGTGGAGGGAGAGAGGATGAGTCATTCTAATGTGGGAAGACAGATGACAAACTAATAAGTGAGTAAGTTTGTAATATAATCACATAAGTGTTATAAGGAAGATCAAAATAGGGTAAGAGATAGAGAGAGACTAGGAGTTTTTTGGTGTTATTTTAGCTGGGGTGACAGTGAAACAAAGACAGGAATGCAGTGAAGAAGTAAGCCATGTGACCACGTATGGAGGACACATTGGGGCAGCAGGAAAGTGTAATATGAAGACCCAGAAACAGAGACAGACATGGCATATTTGAGGAAGACTTTGAGACCACTTTGGTTGGAGTAAATGAGAGGGGTGGAGGTATGAAGGACGGTGGTGGAAGAAGTGGAGGTCTGATTGGGGTCAAATTATCAAGAGCCTTTATGGGCCTTAGTAAAGTGTTTGGGTTGTGTGATAATAAACTATTGGAGAATTTTGAACAAGAGAGTGACATTAATTAGATTGGTGGTTGCTTTATGGAGAATAAAAAATAAAGGAACAAGAGTAGAATCAGGAGGGCAGGTAGGAGGCTATTTCCATAGTTCAGATGAGAGATGATACTGAGGATGGACTAAGGTGGTAGTGGTGGCAGAGATGAGAAGTAGCTTCATTTAGGATATATTTGAAAGAGGTGACAGTATTTCCTAGTGTACTGTATGTTGTTTTGAATGAAAAATTTTGTCTTGAATGCCTGGGTGAACAGTGATACCATTCATTGAAATGGGAAACACTGGGGAAAAGCAGGGTTGTTTGGGAATATAAAGATTTCCTCTTTGGAAATGTTAAGTTTGAGATGCCTATAGACATCCAAGGAGAGTGCATAGACAGTTGAACATGGAAGTTTGAAATAGAGTGCAGAAGTCTGGGCTGGAGATATGAACATGAGAACCATTAATATAGTTAGTATTTAGAGCCATGAGCTTAGATTTGATCACCTAGGGAATGAAGTGAAATAGAAAATAGAAATGAGCTGAGGACTGAGATGAGAGGGGTACTCAGCAAAGTGCCTAAGAGCCACCAGTAAGGAAGGAGGAAATCCAGGAGACTGGTGCCCCATAAACAAGTGAATGAATTATTTCAAGAAAAATCATCAACTCTGTTAATGTTGCTGAAAGGCTAGGATGAGAATTGAAATTGAACATTTAATTTGATAGGGTGGTAACAGTTGAATGGTAGGGACAAAAGCCTGATTAGAGTAAGATCAAGAAAGAAAAGGTGAGTTTCATGGTATGTGAATTAAATTTCAATAAAAAACTATTTATATTGAGAGAGAGAGAGAGAAAGGTGAAGTAGTGGAGGTAGCCAGTGTCAACATCTCTTTGAGGCATTTTCTATGAAGAAGTACAAAAAATATGGGGTAATAGAAAGAGATATGGGATTAAGGAAGGATTTTTTTTTTTTAAACACAGGAGATATTGCAGCATGTTTGTATGTTGATTCAGATAATCCAACGGAAAGGGAAATAGCAAAGATGCAAGATGAGGCAGAGAGAATTCGCAGGAAACAAATCCTTGAGTTCATTGTAATATCACCTTGAATAACTGTCTTCATGTTTCTTCCCTAGGTGACAGATCAGTCAGTGAAAGCATTTGCTGAGCACTGTCCAGAACTTCAGTATGTTGGCTTCATGGGTTGTTCAGTCACTTCTAAAGGAGTCATTCACCTAACCAAGGTAGGTACCGTGGCTACATCTCCTTAGTGTTAACAAGTATCATTCAGGTGATGGGCCCAGCATTGTTAAACGTGCTCGAATAAGGAGTAGTAGTGAGACCATTATAGAAGTGTACTAGTGTTTGATAAAGTTAAAATCAGTGACAGGAAACGATACCAAACTTGCCCTTGTGAAACAGGACACTCATGTAAATGTAAACAGGACACTCATGTAAACAGGACACTGATTTTTTGCTTTTTCATTGCTAGTGACTCTGAAATATATGCACAAAAGAAATTGATATCTGTGACAAGAGTCATTTAAATGTTAATGTATTGTGCTTAGAAGATATTTTGATTGAATTTTAACTGCTCACATACCATCGCTAGGTCCTATGAACATTTGCCTTTAAAAAGTGAATATGGTCAGTGCATATGAGTAAGCTGAATATGTAAGGTGAAAAGAGGTGTGAATGTATTTCAACAATTTACCTTATAGCTCAGAGAATTCATTTATATACAACATGTATGAAATCTCGTATTTTAGCAATGACAAAAATGCTAGTTCCTTTGTAATCTCTCACTGGTGTGTTATTGCTAATGCTTTCCAGAGCTCTAAAATAATTAGGAGCTAATCCTTACAACCATACAAGGGAAAAACTGGCTGCTATAAAATTTACTTGTGTATTATCTAAAATTTGTTACTGCATAGAGTTTAAATCTATCATATAGTACTTAGGAGAATGGGTCTGAATCTTGTTTTTCCACCTAATAGCTGAGCAACCTTTTCATTCAGCCTTCCCTCGTTTTACAACTACTAGAAAACAGCTGTGTTGGCAGCACAATGCTGAAACAAATCAGGTAAGATCCCAGGTCTCTTTGTGCTTGATCTCTTAGGACTTTTGAACCTACAGTTTAGTGGGAGATAATGTCTTTCTTTTCTTCCTAGGAAAAGAGCAAGTATTTATGAGTTTCCAAGACTATGTTAGGGAGGCACAGTGGATAAGAGCCTGGGCTCCATTGTCAGTTCATGTTTGACTCTTAGCTCTGCTGCTTATTAGCTAAGTGGGCAGATTATTTTTTATGGTGTTAAATAAGGTAATATATTTAAGGAGCTTGACTCAGTATTGAGACCACAGTAAGTGCTAAGTAAATGTTAGCTATTATTATTAAAATAAACGCCATAGTGGGCTGGCTGGTTAGCTCAGTTGGTTAGAGTATGGTGCTGTTAACACCAAAGTCCAGGGTTCAGTTCCTGTACCAGCTAGCCACCCCGCCAAAAAACAAAAAACAACAAAAAAACTTTAAAATAAATGCCATGGTATCTAAATTGCTAGAAAATCAGTGCAAACTTTGCTTTAAAAAAATCAAATCTCTCTTCTAATCTCGTGTATCTGAAAGAGAGCCTGTGGTTGTACTTTGACTGATCAGCCTTATTTGTATCTTGAGGATCAGTACCAGAAACTAGAAGAGAGATTAGGCCGATTATTCTCAGTTATTGCTCTAGCAGAACATCTTAGTGTAACCAAGACTGTATGTAACCATAATTTTTTATTTATTTCCTGTAACCTTGGCCTGAACATCTTGGTAGATGAATGTTTTTATGGTCATATCTAATGCTGTTTATGGTGTAGAGTAGAAATGCCTTTGGATGAACAGATTGTGCACAACAAGTATTGTAATGACCATATGTAGGATTTTTATGATCACTTGAAATTGTACTCATTAAAGACAAAATAAGACTTATTAGACCAATAAATGCTTCCCTGAGCATTTTGAGATGGCCAAAAATTATGGTACACTGGTACTTAAAAGATCGGAATTATTCTCTGTGACAAAATAGCAGCTACAGCAAATGTCTGTGTTGGAAACAATTTGCTGAGATGGTTTTTCTGAAGATGATAGGCAAGGTTTGCTGGTTTGGCCTCTCAGCAGTCAGAATCTACTGGACTCTCATTAAAGCTAGTCCTCAAAGTTTTGAGGACCATCTTTGTTTCTCAGCAAAGACTGGTTTGTGGTATTTGATTTCCTGGATTCAAGTAAAGGCAAGATGGCATTTTAAACATTAGTAGGTTTTGCAAAGCTATCTTGTTTTATCTCTTAAAGCCAAGGGTAAAACTCAGGTTTTAATAAAATTAAAGCATTTTGGTTTAAAATACTTGCACTCTGATAGTGTTTTTATAGTAATTACTAAGACACTCACAAAATGTTTGAAAATTCCCCTGAAAAAGTTGTGTTTTTCTTATAGTCATCATAGTATATAATTTTAATATAAGTTATTAGGGAGATATGGGATACAGTGTTGAGAACTATCACCTTAAATATATTTACTTTTTACATAATTTAGAAAATCTCTCTGACACATGGTTTTACTAAGTCTTTAGCTTTTTAAGTTTCCTAATAGAGGCAAGTGACATGAAATTTCTGTGCTTTAGTTTCCTATCTGTAAAATCATGTGCCTGGTTAAATGATCTATCTCTAGATGTAGAGTTTCTTGCACCCCAATGAATCTATGAATTTAAGAATCATTGGCCTGGAAGGGACTGTGAGGTGCTCTCACTGAAAGCAAAAAGTGTCAAGTCTTCAGTAAGTTAAAAAGGAAAATTGGGGATTTGTGACATCTTAGATTGTTGAACTAAGGGCAAGAAGGCAGAAGATTGGGAATAGACTGAAGGATATTGATATCCTATAATTGTGGTTCCTTGGATTTAATTTATTTTGATATTCTTAGTCTTGACTGAATTCTCATTTACTTTGTAATATTTATTGATAACACACCCTTATTATTTAGATAGATTCTGCTAATACCAAACAATATTGGGGTAGGCGGCCTTCTTTCTAAGCTGCTATGACTATGTAAATGAGAGTACAGAAATAGCCAGGACTGAATGCACCCAGGTTGTGAAGATAAAGTTAGATTTAGAGGACTCTGGAAACTTAGAGATCTGTATTTAGGAAGCAAAGATAAACAACTTTTGGGATCTCCACTTAACAGTTAAGAGTGTTAGTGAGTTATATGTGGCAGAACTTGGTCTCCTCCAACACAGGCGGGTTCTTTTCACTGCAGTGTACTTAGTTATAAATATAAAACCTCTCTATCTTATTGTCTCTCCTATTTTTTAAAACAAGTTCTGCAAATGCACATATATAGTTAACCCCTAATGTCTAGACTATGGTGTCTAAATATCATTTGCCACTAAAGGGACTAGAAGGGACAAGTCAAAGGACCCAAAATCCAGTGTGAAGTGGCTTCCATTAGCTTAAGCTGGGATACCTTGGAAATCAAAAGGAAAATTTCTGCAGTGGATTAAAATAGATCAAATGTGTAAGTCATTGGTTCATAATGATATAAACAAAACAAAACTGGACTTCTTGCAGCTAAGATGGAATAACAGGGACCAGATTTATGTCTTCCCTGAAACAACCCCAAAACTGGACACAATATATGAAACAGTGGTTTTCAAGACATTGGATATCTGACAACTGAGGACAGTGATCCCTGAGATATGGGAAATGAACAAGAGGAACCTGTGATTGTCTCAGTTTACCGCATTGAAAGAGTTTCCAGACTGCAGCACAGAGAGGGGTAGCCCAGGCAATACTCAGCAGACTATTTGACTTGACAAGACAGAAGAGAAAGGCCAGAGAGACCAAGACAGCCATATTTCAGAGGACAGAGTACTGGAGTGGAGAGAATTGCACAGAGAATCTCAGAGATCAGTGGGGGATCCCCATTGTTCATCCAATTGTAAATAACCTATGAATAAAGAAGAAATCAAAAGAGAAATTAGAAAATATTTTGAAGTGAATGAAAATGAAAACACACTGTGTCAGATTTAGTGTGATGCTACTAAAGTACCAGTTAGGTAAAATTAATAGAACCAAAAACCTATATAAGAAAAAAAAAAAAGAAAGATCTCAAATCAGTGACCTCAGCTTTCATCTTATGAAACTTGAAAAAGAAGAACATATTAAACCCAAAGTAAACAGAAGAAAGGAAGTAATAAAGATCAAAGTGGAAGTCAGTGAAATGGAAAACAAAAAGAAGGGAGAAAATTAATAAAAAAAAGCTGGTTCTTTGATAAGATAGATAACATTGACAAATCTCTAGTGATACTGATAAAAAAAGACACAATTGCCAATATCATGATTCAGAGGGGTGACATAACTACAGACTCTACAGATATTAACAGAATAACCAGGGTATATGATGCACATCTTTATGCTATAAACTCAACAATTTAGATGAAATGGAAAATTTATTGGAAAGACACAAACTACCAAAGCTCACTCAAGAAGAAATAGATAACCTGAATATCCCTAGTATGTCTTAAAGAAATTGCATTGGTAGTTAAAAACATTTCTACTGATAATACTCCAAGCCCAGATTGATTCACTGGTAAATTCTACCAAATATTTAAGGAAAAATTATAGCAACTCAATGCAGCTTTTCTAGGAGTGAGGCTATCATTACCCTGTTAACAGAACTCGATGAAGACATAACAAGAGAAGACAATTGTGTATTTTTCATGAATATAGATGCAAAAATTCTAAACAAAAATTTGAAAATCATATTTAATAATATCTTTAAAAGATAATATGTCATGACCTATTGGGTTTTATCTAAGACATGCAAAGTTGGTTAGGCACTCAAAAATAAATCAAGATTATAAGATCAACATACAAAAATCAGTTATATTTGCACAGCAAAGGAAGCCGTCAACAGAATGAAAAGACAGACTATGGAATGGGAAAAAATATTTATAAATCATACATCTTATAAGGGGTTAATATAAAAAATGTATAAGGAACTCAAACAAATCAATAGTAAGAAAACAGCCTGATTAAAACATGGACAAAAGACCTGAACAGCCAGTTTTCAAAAGAAGACATATAAATGACCAACAGGTATATAAAAAAAAATGCTTACATCTTTAGTCATCAGGGAAACCAAATTAAAATTACAGTGAGATATCACCTCACACCTGTCAGAATGTATTTTCAAAAAGAGGAAAGATCACAAGTGTTGGTAAGAATGTTGAGACAAAGGAACCCTTATACACTTTTGGTGGGAATGTAAATTCATACAGCCATTATGAAAAACAGAATGGCTTTTATTTCAAAAAATTTAAAAATAGAACTATCGTATGATTCAGCAATTCCACTTCTGGGTATATATCCAAAGGAAATGAAATTAGTATGTCAAAAAGATATCTACACTCCCATGCACATTGCAACATTGCACAGTAGCCAAGATGTATTATTACCCTAAGTGTCCATCAGTGGATGAGTGGATAAAGAAAATGTGGTATATATACATAATGGAATACTACTCAACCTTAAAAGAGAAGGAAATTCTATCATTTGTGACAACATGAATGAACCTGGAGGACATATGTTAAGTGATATAAGACAGGCACAGAAAGATGAATACCTCATGGTCTCATTTATATGTGGAATCTAAAAAAGTTGAACTCGTAGGGGTAGGGAGTAGTATGGTGATTACCTCAGGCTGACCATTGGGGAGGTTTGCGAAGTGCTAGTCAAAGTATACAAAATTTCATTTAGACAAGAGGAATCAGTTTAAGAGATCAATTGTACATCAGGGTGAATACAGTTAATAAAAATATATTGTATACTTGAAAATTGCTAAGAAAGTAGATTTTAAGTGTTCTCACCACACAAAAAAGGTAGTTATGTAAGGTAATGCATATGCTAATTAGCTTGGTTTATCCATCCCACATTGTATGCATATATCAAAACATAATGTTGTATACCATAAAAATGTACAATTTTCATTTGTCAATTTAAAAAACTAACTTTCTAAAAAAATTTTAAAAGCCTGAAAAATTTGTTGTATATCTGTATGATAGCAATGAACAATCTGAAAGTGAAATTAAGAAAACAGTTCCATTTACATTATCATTAAAAAAGGATAAAATACTTATGAGTAAATTTAACCAAGGATGTTCAAGACCTTGTATGCTGAAACCCACAAAACATTGCTGAAAAGAATTAAAGAAGACCTACAACATGAAAATGTATTAGAAGATTTAATATTGCTAACATGGCAATACTACTCAAAGCACTTTACAGATTCAATGCAAACTCTATAAAAATATCAGCAGCCTTTTTTCCTTCAAAAATAGAAAAGCCAATCCTAAAATTATTATAGAATTGCAGGGGTCCCAAAAACCAAAACGATTTCAAAAAAGAAAAACAATGTTGGAGAACTCACACTTCCCGATTTCAAAACTTACTGCAGAGCCATGGGAATCAAAACAGAGTGGCACTGATATAAGGATAGACATATAGATCAGTGGAAGAGTATTGAAAGTCTAGAAACAAACTCATACATCTGTGGTTAATTAATTTTTGAATTGGTGCTAAGACCATTCCATGGGAAAAGAATAGTTTCTTTAGCAAATAGTACTGGGGCAACTGGATATCCACGTGCAAAGGAGTGAAATTAGATGCCCGCCTAATACCACATACAAACTTTAACTCAAAAATGGATCAAAGACCTGATATAAGGGGTAAAACTAAAATATCTTTGAAGAAAACACAGGGAAAAATCTTTATGACCTTGGATTTGGCAATGAATTCTTAGTTATAACACTGAAAGTGTGAGCAACACAAGAAAAAATAGATAAACTGGACTTTATCACAATTAAAAACTTTAATGCATCAATGAATAATATGAAAAAAGTGAATTGACAATCTACAGCATGGGAGAAAATCTTTGCAAATCATATATCTAGTTATTGTCTAGGATACGTAAAGAACTCTTACATCTGAGCAACAAGACAAAAACCCAATTAAAATTGGCAAAAGACTTGAATTTTTCCAAAGAACATATACTTAGCTGACAAGAATATGAAAACATGCTTAACATCATTAGTCATGCAAATGACTGGGAAACGCAAATCAAAACTACAATGAGGTACAACTTCATAACTACTAGGATGGCTACAATGAAAAGATGGACAATAGGAAATGTTGACAAGGATGTGGAGAAATTGGAACTCTTGTACATTGCTGGTGGAGATGTAAAGTGGTGCAACTGCTGTAGAAAACAGTTTGGCAGGTCCCTAAAAAGTTAAATATAGAATTACCATATGACCCAGGAATTGCAAGCCTAAGAATAGAATCAAATGGATTACAAACATGTTTTAAACAAAAACTTGTACATGAATGCTCATAGCAGCAATGTTCACAATGATCAAAATGTGGAAATAACCTTAAGGTCTATCATCTGATGTATGGATAAGCAAAATGTGGTATCCATACAGAAGAGTATTATTCAGCTGTAAAAAGGAATGAAAATCTGATATGAGTACATACCACAACATGGAGAAGCCTTGGAAGCATTATGCTAGATGAAAGAAGCTAGTCACAAAAGGCTATTTTTTGTATGATTCCATTTACATGAAATGTCCAGAAAAGGCACATATATACCGTTGTTTTTTTTTTTTTTTTTTGGTATGATGCAATGTTCTGAAGTTAGATATTGATAATGTTTGCACTAGTCAGGCAATGTACTAAAATCCTCTGAACTGTACACCTTAAAAGAGTGATTTTTATGGGAAGTAAATTTTATCTCGGTAAAAAAAGTTCTAGAAGAACATAGAGGAGAAAACTTTTGTGACCTTGGGTTAAGCAAAGATTTCTTATATAGGATACCAAAAGGACTGTTCAAATTAATGAACCAATTAATTAAAAGCAAATTAATAAATTGGACTTTATTAAAATTAAAATTTTCTGCTCTTTGACATATACTGTTAAGAAGACAAGCCCCAGATTGGAAAAAATATTTGCAAACATATATCTGATAAAGCACTAATAAGCAGAATATATAAAAAAACTCTCAAAACTCAGTAAGAAAACAACAAGAAAAAACAAGAAAGAATGAGCAAAAGGTGTGAACAGACATTTAACCAAAGAAGATATATGGATGGCAAATAAGAACATGAAAAGATGTTTAATAGCGTTAAGGATTAGGGATATGTAAATTGAAACTACAGCAAAACACCACTACACACCTATTAGATTGATTAAAAATAAAAATATTTGCCATATCAAGTGTTGGCAAGGATGCAGAGAAAATGGAATCCTTCTGCATTTCTTGTGGTAAACACTTTAGTAATATCTAAAACCATTAAACATGCATCTACCATGTGATGCGGCCATTCCACAAGTAGATATTTACCCAAGAGAAATGGAAGTACATGTTCATGCAAAGACATGGGTCCTCAGAGCAGCTTTATTTGTAGTAGACAAAAAGTGGGAACAGTCCAAATGTCTGTTAATGGTGTATGTGTAAACAATCTGGCATATTCATACAATGGAATACCACAGAATTTGAAAGGAATGAGTTATTGATACATACTACAATATAGATTAATTTCAAAATAATTTTGCGAAGTATAAAGAGCCAGACAAAAAAGAGAGTTTGGTTCTATACATAAAATTCTAGGAAATGGAAATGTTTGTATAGTGACAAAAAGCAGACCAGTAATTGACTAGGGACTGGGAGAGGGGAGGGAGCAGAGAGGGACAAAAAGGAGGAGATACAAAGTAGCATGAAGAAACTTTGGGGGATGGTGTATATATTCATTGTTTTGATTGCAGTGAACATTTTATAGATGTATACATATGTCAAAACTTATTAAGTTGTGTGTTACACTTTGCAGTCTTCAGTATATCAGTTTTTCCTCAATAAAGCTGTTTTTTAAGAAAACAAGCTCATTGGTCATTTTTGAAACTTAATAGATAGGGCAGCAGATCATTACTTCAAAAATGAATAAACAGTAAGACTTACATTTATTCTTTTTTTCTTGTATGAACTATAGATGAAGGTAACCATATAATTCATAAGAAAAGGTTCATCAGTATAGAAGAATTCTAGCTGATAAATGGAAGAGGAATGATGGAATTAGAAAATCACAATTTTGCAGTTATTTTGAAATAACAAACCTAGGCAATGGTCATCAACGAAAGCAAAGACCATTAGCTGTGGAAGGATAATCTCATATAGAAATTCTGTAATGGAGGGAAGAAGCTGATACCATTAGACTCATTGACCAATCAACATCATGGAAAGTGAGACAAGCAGACCTTATGTACTTATGTGGTGATGCAGGGGAAAGTATACAGCACCACTCACGTAGTATTCCTGCCTGAAAATGGAACCTGAATCCAATTTTCCTCTGCATTTAATACCCGTTTACACTAAATAATAGGGTTGGAGTAACATGTTAAATGATACCATAAAAAGACAATCAGCTAAATCCAGGTTTGTTTAAGGCAGATGACCCAGTTTCTTCAATGAAAAAACACCGTAGAAAAAAAAAGGGGGGATTATGATAGAAAAGACTTAAGATAGAAAAACTAAATGTAATGTGGAAATTTTGCTTGGATGCTGGTTGAAGCAAAACAACATTAAAAATATGTCTTTGAGACAATTGAGAATACTTGAATATGGACTGGTCTTTGGATGATATTAAAGAATTGTTTTTAACTTTGTCAGGGATAATAGTGGTATGTTTCTTATGTTTTAAAAACTTTATCAGTAAGAGATAAAGTAAATACTTGAGTATTTACTGGTAAAATGACACAATATTAGGGATTTTAGCTTAAAGTATTACAGGGTGAATAAAAAGGAGAAAAAGGAAACAGTGGATGTGCAAATAAAGGGAAAAAATGGCAAAATATTGGTAATTGATATGGGTTATAGGACATGGGGGTTTATTATTACTATTCTTAATACTTTTGTTTGTATTTTAAAGCTTGCATAATAAACTTTTAAGAGGTCAAAAAGTTAAAAATATTAATGTCAATCTAGCATGATAAAATTGTACTATTCAATATTGTTCTTTTCAAGAACACATAATGGCATAGAAAATGCTCATGATAATAATTCATAATAATGTCTTTTAGCATATAATATTAACTGAAAAATTGGTTGAATAGGCCTGTGGAATCTGAAATAGAAGTGGCAAGTTATTTTTACATGTAGTTGGAATGAAAGCCTCAGAAATGCCATAAATTCATGAATTTACTGTCATAGATCCATTGTGAATTGATTTATATCAGATGAATACAAATGATCTCAATCAGTAGATAAAAAGACTTTTAAAATAACTATTAAGGAAGATGGTGAAGAGTTTTTGACAAAAGTTTTATTTTTATTATATGCTATATAAAAATTTCATATTTGTTATAAGTTAGAGGTAGATACATAATTCTTTTCTAGAATGCTGATATATTTTTTAAAGCTGTGTGTTTATTAATAAATTAATAATATTAATTGTGGTGCTACATTAGATCTTATTGTTGCTTCAGTTACTCAATTTACAAACATTAACTAAATTCTTAGGATATGTTGGGTATGAGTTTGGTTGAGGTTTTTTTTTTTTTTTTTTAAGCAGTGTTCCTTTGATGTAACAGACAGCTAAACAAAATATTTGAACTTCTGATATTTTCTTGGAGCATAATAACATTTAAAGAACTTTGAAAAAGAAAAAAAATCACTTATTTAAAAAGTGCTTATGGTTGAAAATAAGAAATGTTTTTTAAAGAAAAACAAAATTGATTTTTTTCAGTCCATTTAATGTAAGTAACTGAAAGAATGTCCATTCATGCAGCTAACTCAATTTTCATTTCTCTTTTCTTGTTTATTCAGAGAATAGAAACAAAAGATGAATTTTCTTGCCTTTCAAATTTCCAAACAACTGATCAGTTTAGAATGTCTTATTGTAAAGGAAGAACATACTATTTTACTACTTAAGGGGAGATATTGCTTTTTAGTCATAGATTATCACTTTGTTTCTGATTAGCTATAGGTGCTTTAGTGATATTCTGAGATGTGGAAAATATTTTCTTAAATTCATTCAGCTCTGGAATATTCCCTAGTAAATATGACCCAGTGAGTAGTATGAAAGGGTTTTTTGTTGGATGACCATGTTTTCGGTTCCTTTTAGCCTCTCAGCAGTTATATCCTCAACAAAAATTGAGTGTTGAGGATATACATGATGATTATTGATTATCTAGGTCTGGTGTGATCCGTTAATTGATTTTTTTTCTTAGACGTTTACAAAGGCCAGCAAACCATTGCTGTCATCAAAGTATGATTGCTGCTTACGTGATCTTGGACAAATCACCTAATATCTCTGCCTTGATTTTCTCATCTGTAAAATGTTGACAGTAATAGCATCTACCTGTCTCTAGGGTTGTGTGAGGTTGTATGAGAGTGCTCAGCATATAACTGAAGAAGCAGTTGAAAAACTAAAAGAAAAAAATTAATTAATGAGAAAAATGTTCATCAAAATGTATAAAAGTTCCTTATAACTCTCTAGGCCTGATCCAGTCATATTCTTTCATTAAAATAATACTGTGAAATAATTTTCATGAAAATAAATCTTATTTAAAAACTTTATGACCCTCTTTTGTACCTGAGTGCCAGTGGTGAATGTTAAGATTAATGATTGTCTTTGTTCTTCATTGTTATTTTTTTCCTTTCCCTGCTCACCCCTTAAGGGTTATTTAATTATTTAAGTTAACACACTGAACAATAAAATAATATTTTAAAAATCATTTAAAAAAATTTCTGCTATAGGTATACATTGAATACTGTTCAACATTATTATTATTATTCCCAAGTTAATTACTTTGATTTTTATTTTTCTAAATTAATATAGGCAATGTATATATAAGCAGTAGTAATCTATCACATGTATTTTTTCTTTACTCAAGTTGGCAATATCTGCTCAGTGAGGCTACTGTTTTTATATTTTATAACTCTGTTATTCACA
Organism: Cynocephalus volans; assembly: GCF_027409185.1. NCBI lineage: Eukaryota > Metazoa > Chordata > Mammalia > Dermoptera > Cynocephalidae > Cynocephalus > Cynocephalus volans. The sequence continues at coordinate 94,536,749 of NC_084461.1, read as the reverse complement.
CTGTAGTTGTAATGTATATTTGTTTGTGCTACATTTTTATTTTAGCAACTGCAATAGCAGGATATATTGATATGACACTAGTAAAATAAATGAATTCATCTTTCAAATGACTCAGTTTGTGAAAATCCAAACAAATAACATGAACAAATGAGTTTCTTTGTGGCATGTACCTTTTGATAAAACGGTTGCTTCAAGCTTTAATATAAATATATAATTATAAAATGAGAGTTGGCAATCTTTTTTGAAAGGGCCTTCCTTGGATCTTAGCTTTATATTTTAAATATTATTTTACTTTGCTTATATTATTCTCAGTTCAGTCCTTGAATTTTTATCACACGCTTGTTTATAAATTGTGATTTTATTGCAAATACTCTTGTAAAAAATTTCAATTTTATTTTATCTGGTCTCTAACACGTGAGGTCAGTCTTTATCCAAGAAAGATATTATGAGATACTGCTTTCATTCTTCTTTATACTTTCAAATTCATTCACACTGTTTTGTGACAGAAGTTTTATTTAAGGATCAGTGGGATTCTACTTCACTCAGTCTTGTGGTTTATACATAGATAGTGATATTGAACAGGATAGGGTCCCATTTCTAAATCAGCAGAATACACTGCCTGAATTAGATAAACTAGATTTGAGGCTTATTGAAAATAAATTAATAATTTAATGGGGAAGTATACTATTGAGAAAAAAGAAAGCAGATCTCATTTATCAATTTAAAATAAACGTTTAGTGAAAATTTGAGTCAAATAGAACTCAGTTAATTTAAAAATATACTTAATCGATTAAAAGCTTTGACAGTTATATGCACTTAATAGTTTTGAATATTTATAAACCACTTAAAGGCTTCCAGTTAAGATGGTGGAATAGATGGTCCCCAGCATCAATCTCTCCCACTAATCAACCAATTTACAACTATTAAAAAGCAACAACAGCCAAGCCGGGGTCGCTAGAGCTCAGGGGAAGAGGAGGAGAGACTTATGGAGTTCATGAAGGCAGGAGAAGCCACGATGAGAGAAAGAAAGGACTGCTCCCCCCATTTCAAGCCCTGGCTGCTTCAAGGCTGGAGCTGGTGAGCACACAGAGCAAGAGCTGGAAAAAACTGCTACTGTGCCCTTCGTATGAAGTTGCTTGGAGGTGGCAGGGGAGAAGAGGGCCATGGTGGACCCACATAGGAGCGAGGAGCCACAGACAGCTGAGAAAAGGAGCCATTCAGAGGCTGGTCAGTCATCTCAAGGGACTGGTGGCACATGGCCTGCCCCATGGGAAGTGTTTGGAGTGTGGGCAGTGGGGGCGATGGGCCACCAGGGGAGCACTGGGGCACAGTATGGTCAGTAGATCTGTCCTCCAGTCAGCACTGGTCCACTCAGTGGAGACTGGTCAGGAATACAGAACTGCAGGGGGTGCAGTTTGCTGAAAAGACTCAGGCCCAGAGCAGAGTTTCCACATAACTCAGGTGTACCAGACCTCACAAGACCCGGAAGTACAAGGTCAACAAACAAAACCTGAGCTGCACAAAATGCCTTCCCCAGGGAATCAGCAGCAAAGCAGCAATTTAGCTCAACTACAGAGCTCAAGTCTGGTTCCCACAGAAACTTCCCCCATTTTAGAAGTAAGCAAAGGAAAACAAATTAGTTCCAGTGCAGAGTTTAAGTGGTGGGAGCAGTGAATAATCCAACACAGAACTGAAAGAAAAAACAAAGTACCCACAGATCAGAGACAAAGTTTGTTATTAACTAGTAAAGGTCTACCACCACCAAAGAACACCTATAAAACCTACAAGGACTGGAAGCCTCCTGGGCTCCCAAGCCAGGGAGCGGGGAAGGCCACAGGCCTCAGTCACGCACCCACAAGATCCACACCAAGCCCAGTAAAGACCACCGAGCCACTGCCAGAAATGCCCCAGCTTCCAGAGCCACAGTGATGGGGGGCCAAGGGCTTCAGCCACACCCCCCTGAAATCTGCATCCAGCCCAGCGATGACCCAGCAGCCACTGGAAGCCCCCTGGTCTCCCCTGCCAGAATGAGGAGGGTGCCACAGGCCTTGACCAACCCCCCACTTCCTACTCTTTGCACCTTATTTCCTTTCCCCTTTCTCTATCCCCCTCCCCGTAACTGCTCTGCAATAACATATTAGAATGTAAAAAAATAATAACATTAATAAATTTTTAAAAAGAAATAGTTGTTAAGAACATGAACTCTAAAGATAAAAAGTAAAAAATAAACACTTAACTGTGTTTTATCCTTAATTTAATTATCTTATTTAAGCACTATTTTAACTCACCTTTGCAGGTATTGTTAGCCACAGGGAGGTGCCTGTGTGTGTACATGTTATATATTCATTCACATACATCAACACAGTACACACACACACCATGCTAATTGTTAAACATAGGGAATCTAAAGAATCAGAGTTTTCTTAACAATTTTTTTTAATGTTGTGTGATGTTTATAATGATGGTCTAGATTACTTCAAGATTCTAAAGGGGCTCCTGAATACTCAAAGTAAGATAAATTGTTTTGTCTTTATTGTAATTGCATTCTTTGAAAATAGAGAATTCATTTTCATAGTAACTCTCTGTTAGTCAAAAGTTAAGTTATTTAAAGACACCTAAGACAACCAAACAACCAATAAAATGCTAGGAATAAATCAACACCTTTCAATAACAACTCTTAATGTTAAAGGCTTAAATTCCCCAATTAAAAGACACAGACTGGCTGACTGGATCAAAAAGCAGGACCCAACTATATGCTGCCTACAAGAGACCCACCTCACCCATAAAGATTCACACAGACTAAGAGTGAAAGGATGGAAAAAGATTTACCATGCAAACAGAAAAGAAAAACGAGCTGGAGTGGCTATTCTTATATCTGACAAAATAGACTTTAAACTAAAAACCATAAAAAGAGACAATGAGGGACACTACTTAATGATAAAAGGACTGATCCATCAAGAAGACATAACAATCATAAATATGTACGCACCCAATGTTGGAGCAGCCAGATTTATAAAACAAACTCTATTAGACCTAAAGAAGGAAATAGACACTAATACCATAATAGCAGGGGACCTGAACACTCCACTGTCAATATTAGACAGATCATCTAGGCAAAGAATCAGTAGAGAAACACAAGATCTAAACAAGACTCTAGACCAATTGGAATTGGCAGATATCTACAGAACATTCCACCCAACAACCTCAGAATATTCATTCTTCTCATCAGCACATGGATCATTCTCCAGGATAGATCACATATTAGGTCACAAATCAAGTCTCAATAAATTCAAAAAAATTGGAATTATCCCATGTATCTTCTCAGACCACAATGGATTAAAACTAGAAATTAATAACAAACGAAACTCTGGAAACTATACAAACACATGGAAATTAAACAGCATTCTACTTAATGACATATGGGTCCAAGAAGAAATCAAGCAGGAAATCAAAAAGTTTATTGAAACTAATGAAAACAATGATACATCATACCAAAACCTGTGGGATACTGCAAAAGCAGTATTGAGGGGAAAATTTATTGCATTAAATGCTCACTTCAGAAGAATGGAAAGATGGCAAGTGAACAACCTAACACTTCACCTTAAAGAACTAGAAAAACAAGAACAATCCAATCCTAAAGTTAGCAGACGGAAAGAAATCATTAAGATCAGAGCAGAACTGAATGAAATTGAAAACCAAAAAACAATTCAAAAGATCAACGAATCAAGAAGTTGGTTTTTTGAAAAGATAAATAAAATTGACAAACCATTAGCATGGCTAACAAAAAAAAGAAGAGAGAAGACTCAAATAACAAAAATTAGAAATGAAAAAGGCGATATTACAACTGATTCATCTGAAATACAAGGAATCACTCGAGACTACTATAAACAACTATACGCCAACAAATTTGAAAATCTGGAGGAAATGGATAAATTTCTGGACACACACAAGCTCCCAAAACTGAACCGTGAAGACATAGAAAATTTGAACAGACCAATAACAATAAAGGAGATTGAAGCGTTATCAGAAGGCTCCCAACAAAGAAAAGCCCAGGACCAGATGGATTCACAGCAGAATTTTACCAAACATTCAAAGAGGAATTGACACTGATTCTTTACAAACTATTCCAAAAGATTGAAATGGACGCAAATCTCCCAAACTCATTCTATGAAGCAAACATCATCCTGATACCAAAACCAGGTAAAGATATAACCAAAAAAGAAAACTACAGGCCGATATCCTTGATGAATATAGATGCAAAAATCCTCACTAAAATACTAGCAAACAGAATACAGCAACACATACGAAAAATTATTCATCACGATCAAGTGGGATTCATCCCAGGGATGCAAGGTTGGTTCAACATACGCAAATCAATAAATGTGATACACCATATTAATAAACTCCAACACAAGGACCATATGATCATCTCTATAGATGCTGAAAAAGCATTTGATAAAGTTCAGCACTCATTCATGACAAAGACCCTCTATAAGTTAGGTATAGAGGGAAAGTATCTCAACATAATTAAAGCCATATATGCCAAACCCACTGCCAGTATCATCCTGAATGGGGAAAAGCTGAAAGCTTTTCCTTTAAGAACAGGCACTAGACAAGGATGCCCACTCTCACCACTCCTATTCAACATAGTGTTGGAAGTACTAGCCAGAGCAATCAGAGAAGAGAAGGAAATAAAGGGCATCCAGATTGGAAAAGATGAAGTCAAACTGTCCCTGTTTGCAGATGACATGATCCTATATATCGAACAGCCTAAAACCTCTGCAAAAAAACTGTTGGAATTGATAAATGATTTCAGCACAGTAGCAGGATACAAAATCAACACACAAAAATCAGTAGCATTTCTTTTCTCCAATAGTGAACATGCAGAAGGAGAAATCAAGAAAGCCTGCCCATTTACAATAGCCACCAAAAAATTAAAATACTTAGGAATTGAGTTAACCAAGGAGATGAAAAATCTCTATAATGAGAACTACAAACCACTGCTGAGAGAAATTAGAGAGGATACAAGAAGATGGAAAGATATTCCATGCTCTTGGATTGGAAGAATCAACATAGTGAAAATGTCCATACTACCCAAAGTGATATACAAATTCAATGCAATCCCCATCAAAATTCCGAAGACATTTTTCTCAGAAATGGAAAAAACTATTCAGACATTTATATGGAACAATAAAAGACCACGAATAGCCAAAGCAATGCTCAGCCAAAAAAATAAAGCTGGAGGCATAACACTACCTGACTTTAAGCTATACTACAAAGCTATAATAACCAAAACAGTATGGTACTGGCATAAAAACAGACACACTGACCAATGGAATAGAATAGAGAATCCAGAAATCACCCCACACACTTACTGCCATCTGATCTTTGACAAAGGCACCAAGCCTATTCACTGGGGAAGGGACTGCCTCTTCAGCAAGTGGTGCTGGGATAACTGGATATCGATATGCAGGAGAATGAAACTAGATCCATACCTCTCACCGTATACTAAAATCAACTCAAAATGGATTAAGGATTTAAATATACACCCTGAGACAATAAAACTTCTTAAAGAAAACATAGGAGAAACACTTCAGGAAATAGGACTGGGCACAGACTTCATGAATACGACCCCAAAAGCACGGGCAACCAAAGGAAAAATAAACAAATGGGATTATATCAAACTAAAAAGCTTCTGCACAGCAAAAGAAACAATTAAAAGAGTTAAAAGACAACCAACAGAGTGGGAGAAAATATTTGCAAAATATACATCTGACAAAGGATTAATATCCAGAATATATAAGGAACTCAAACAACTGTACAAGAAGAAAACAAGCAACCCAATTAAAAAATGGGCAAAAGAGCTAAGTAGGCATTTCTCTAAGGAAGATATCCAAATGGCCAACAGACATATGAAAAAATGCTCAACATCACTCAGCATCCGGGAAATGCAAATCAAAACCACATTGAGATACCATCTAACCCCAGTTAGGATGGCTAAAATCCAAAAGACTATGAATGATAAATGCTGGCGAGGCTGCGGAGAAAAAGGAACTCTCATACATTGTTGGTGGGACTGCAAAATGGTGCAGCCTCTATGGAAAATGGTATGGAGGTTCCTTAAACAATTGCAAATAGATCTACCATACGACCCAGCCATCCCACTGTTGGGAATATACCCAGAGGAATGGAAATCATCAAGTCGAAGGTATACCTGTTCCCCAATGTTCATCGCAGCACTCTTTACAATAGCCAAGAGTTGGAACCAGCCCAAATGCCCATCATCAGATGAGTGGATACGGAAAATGTGGTACATCTACACAATGGACTACTACTCAGCTATAAAAACGAATGAAATACTGCCATTTGCAACAACATGGATGGACCTTGAGAGAATTATATTAAGTGAAACAAGTCAGGCACAGAAAGAGAAATACCACATGTTCTCACTTATTGGAGGGAGCTAAAAATTAATATATAAATTCACACACACACATACACACACACACACACACAAACCGGGGGAGGGGGAAGAAGAGATAACAACCACAATTATTTGAAGTTGATACAACAAGCAAACAGAAAGGACATTGTTGGGGGGGAGAGGGGGAGGGAGAAGGGAGGGAGGTTTTGGTGATGGGGAGCAATAATCAGCTACAATGTATATCGACAAAATAAAATTAAAAAAAAAAAAAAAAAAAGTTAAGTTATTTATGAGACAGTAGGGTGTTCCGAAATCGTAGCTTGGAACCTTAACATTTAACCTGAATTTCAGCCTACATGTTATTAATCATTATTTTCCAAAATAATTTTTGAATTAGAGTTTGGTTCTGATCTCTCCCTTCTCCAGACACACTCTTCCCAAAACAGAGTCCAGTAAAATACCTTGACTAAAAACAATTGAGCTCCTCACGTTTGCTCTCTAGCCCAGAAGTATCACAAGCATTTACACAAAAGCTGTTGATCACAGCGTATTTACAAAACCTTCAGGAGAATAGCTGCTTTCCCTGCTGTAGACTTCTCTTTAATTCATTGTATCCCAGTGGGATGATTGGCCATAACATTTTTTTTTCCCCCAAGAAAAAGCTTCCCACTGAAGCTTGGTTATTGTGTGTGATCAGAGGTACTTTCTCCACCTGCAGTTGGCTATCAATCTTGGATCTTTAAGAGTGAAACTATACACCTGTGCCTGAGAAAACAGCTGTAATGATAACTTTAATAGCTTTCATCTAACTTGAAGAAGGAAAATTTGGTCAGCACCATGGGTTTCTCAGGTGAGGTACAGGAATACTGGCAATTATTCCTGCTTCTGGGTTGTTATAAAGAACTCACATTAGATTGACTACAGGACTACTTTTCATTGTTGGAAACCTGTTCTGTCTTCCCCGTTTTTTCCTTTTGCTTCATGCCGGCCCAAGGTCTGTTTGTTCTCAGAACCTTTTTTCTAAGCATGCTCTTCTCTATCTATATTCTAGAGGGGTCTTCACTCTGCCGGCTACATTTAGTGGGAGACAGGGAGACCAAAGAAAGGGAGAAGCTATGATGTTACCCTCTCTCCTTGTCTGTGTCAGGTAGCATTTCTGATAACAGCAGTATCTCTTCATTGGTCCCAGCCCTGGACAGATCTGCAGCTTCAGCTTGTATTGGTTGATGGTGGCCTGTGGGTTCCAATAACACTTTCTCTTCCTTGTCTCTAGCTTTAGGGTGCTGGTGGTTTGCTGCTGTTGCTAAATCTCTGGCTTACATTACCATCTCTGGTTTATCTTTTCCACTTCTTCACCAGAATAATTAATTCCCTTAATGAAATTTCCTTAATGTAATTTAATACTTATAGTGGCTTCTGTTTTTCTGGCTGGACCCTGACTGATACATCTTCCTTTCTGTGTCATTTTGGGTTTTTTACATGAGAGCACATTTAAGAGAATAGAACTGATACTTGTTTTCTTTTAGAGTCTTGTAATAACTGGGATCAAAGCACAAAGAAGAGAATTAGACATAATATGAGATTTAAATTAGACTTGACCCTTCCTTTGACTATCATTGGCTAGACTGCTGTCCTGAATCCAGACAAGTTGTAACTAGACAATTAAGAATAATGAAGCTATAAGGCCATGGTGAGTCCCAAGAATAGGATAGAGGGCTAACTGCTTAATTACAGATAGGTTTTACACATGCTCCTTGCAAGAAAAAAATTGAAATTTTTCTCAGTGCTGTAATCTATAATGTCAATCCACAGAAGCAAATGTAAAGAAAAATATTTTACTAAAGTTAACTGCTGTGAACTAGTTATTTGAATCATTGGTTATTAGTAACTAGTTATTTGAAGTTATATCTAGGGTGATCTTGACTGACAATTAAAAAATACTTATATGTAATCATATTAGTAATTCTGTTTATTTTTTTGGTTTTCAAAAATCTTGGTCATACTTTTTATTGATATTAGAAGGTATAAGTGCCTCAAAGTACATAATATTGAGGTAAATCATAAATTAATATTTAAAGTTTTACCTTAGATGTGAACTAGATATTGTCATTTTAAATTTCATTTCAATTGGTTGAAGCTTTTGAACTCAAAGTTGGACCAAATTGGTTGAGAGAACAGAAGGAGAATTCTGTGTATCAGAAAGCAGTCTTCAATACATAAATCAGTTACAAATTTTTGTAACTCATTTTGAAGAAAATTGTATTATCTACTTTAATGATGATATAATTGCATGTTTTCATTATTTACTGTCAAGGAAAACTTCATAAAGACCTTCTTTCTGATTACCATTTCTTATTGATAACTGATTTTCTGCCTATAGCATAGTCATTAACTTAGAATTTTAGCTCATTCACTTCTACCTGTTAACAATGAATGTGATTAGAAGATTCAGGAACTAAATCTTATCAATTCCAAATTTAAACAAATGGGATCTGATTCAGTGTTTGCAGAGGTCTTGACTTGGATTTTTAGTATGAATCCTTACGTGCCCTTTAAAAAGTTTGACTCTTCTAAGATTTTCTTATCTAGAAAGTGTTCATTTCTTCGCTATCTATCACAGGTGATAGGGCACTTTGGTAATAACATGAATAATTAAATCAAGTACAATGTCGAAGATTGTGGAAGAAATACTAGTTTTTTCAAACGTGCATCATAATTTCTTTTAGGACCAGATTCTGTGACTCCTTTAGCATTAATATGGGTCACTTGATTGATTCATTTTTATATTATTAGTATCGGACTTGTGGCTTTCTTTGGGGATGTCTGGCTATGCTAAGGCCTCGAATCCTCACAGCGCCAATTGTCTAGCTCTTAATCTTGTTCGTGACGCCAATTGTAAAGCTACTCGACCACGACTACACCAGTTGTGGTGCTCTTTTACCTGCTGGTAATCCTGCACTGACTGGGCCGATTGTCAAGCAAAGGCTGGGTCTGGAGCCCACAGACCCCTCAAGTACATTCACAGACTGGGTCACAAACCCTTCACATGCCAGGCTGGTTCACCAGATCCCACGTATGCCAGGCTGGGTCACCAGACCCCTTCACACTGGTCTGTGAGCTAGGTAACTGGCCAAAAAAGGTCCTTGGAAGCCGTAGGTTTGGAAAAGCATGGCTATGTTGAGTGCGGCTGCCCTAGTCAGTAAACACCAGCCAAAGTGGCAGCGCTGCACAGGCTCACTAACTCCACCCCCACACACAGTGTTTACTGAACCATCCCCACTGGCCATGGGGAGAAGGGAGCCTGATTAAATTATTCTATTTTCCCAACAGGGGACTTCGGAGGAAGGGTGGGGGGGGGGAGAATTATGTATATGTTTTGGAATTCTCATAAAAATGGCTTAAAGTTTGGAAGGAGAGAAAAGTGCTGCTGAATGCCTCAGTTGTCTGGTTTCTTCTCAGGTGACCAGGGTACTTCAGACCTATGCAGTAAATCCCAGAGAGAAGCTGTAGGAAGCTGTTGACAGGGGCCTTATGGTGTTTCTCCACATATTAAGGACTCTTTTACTGGAAGTGTGGAAAGCCCAAAGATGGCTCAACTTGTGGTTATCATCCTGTGCACCACAGCTTTCTGGCTCAAAGGATGGAAGTTTCTTCTATATTGTTTGAAACAATGACCCAGTCACAGAATAGGAAGACAAATTTCTGAAATTAAGGTGTAGGCACTTTTCACACTGAGCTTTGGCTTTAGGCTGGGGCCACAAAGGAGACTGTAAGTCTTACATTTTTATTGTGAATGTGAGTCCCAGTTGCATATTCTAAAAAAATAAAAGTAATTTTATTTTAGAAAGTAGATACAACATTTCTGTAACATTTTTAGAATGTCAGAAAATAAAGATATATCCAGAATATTCTTTTAAGTTAAAAATCATTAATATCATTTCTTTGTTTTTCAGCTTAACACATTTAGAAGTAAAGAATGAGATGATTTGACTGTTTTGCTTTAATAGTGTAATATGAAGAAGCCAATGTACAGGTCACTTGGCTTGTGTATGATAAGCTTTTGTCTTAGGCTAATGGGGTTTTAATTATTTTACTACTTTTAAAAATAAGGTTGTAAAACTTTCACTTGGAATATATTTCCAAAACTCTTGACCCATTGAAATGTGATACATGGATACAAGTGACTGAAATTGGTTCAAAATTCTGTGAACTGTCTCTCTTGTTTTTTTGAAAATCTCTGAACTCGGTATGAGAACATGAAAGAAGTATACAACCAGTCTAATTAGATGAAGCAATCTCTCCTTGCTTGCATTCACATTTGACCTAGTTTTCCCTTAATTTATTTAAGCTTTGATTTTTTTTCTTATTTAAGTGAAGCAGTGTGAACATTTTACTTTTTAATTGAAGAGAAGTTCTGATTCTTAGCTCCTGCTGGGTAAAAAAGTGACAGGGCTGCTTAGTGCTGCTAACTTTAAGTGCTGTTTGTAGTTCGTTATGAGCTCAGAAATCTTATGTGGAGAAAAGAAAGGGATTTGGTGGAAAGAAAAGTCCTAGAAAAAAGTCAATTAGAGACTGTGCTGCCTGCCAGAGTGAATGAGGAGGAGCAGAGCATCTATTCTGAATTGGTGCACTAAGAAGCAGAAATCCAATTAACAAATTCACATTTCTGCAGCAGAAGACTCATTAAAATTTTAGTGAACTACTCAAAATTCCTGCCATACACATCAAAACTGACAACTTACAGAGGACTTTTTTTTTTTTAATGTTCTGCATTTTAAGAACAAGTAGGTAAATAGAAAACTCATTGTGCTTTTTTGTTCTGAAATGACCTTTAATTGTCTGGAATGAGAATGTTGTTTTTTATTATTTAATGTTTACATATTAGTGAAGTTTATGTTCAAATAGAACACTTTTAAAAGCATGTAGCATCAGAGCTGCAGATCCTCCATCTGATGTAGTTAAAACAACGTAGTGATTTCTGAAAACTTAAATGAATGGAATTATCTCTAAATTTGGATCCTGATTTCAAGTTTACTTATTTAGTAATAAGCATTTAATAAATGTGTTTGATGCACTTAGGACTGTGTTAAGCCCTAGTGAAACAAAGATGAGTAAGACATGATCCTAACCTGAAGTAGCTTCCCTTTGACTCTAGTAGGAGGAACATGCACTTAATTAGACCAGATTTTAAAGCAGCGTGGTTAATGTCATGGTAGAAGAATGAGCAACATCAGTGGAGCGCAGAGTCTCCAGCCTTGACTGTGAGCATCCCAGTAGCATTACTGAGTTCATGCATGGGGGCTGTGAAGGCTGAATTATGCTTTGATAGGCTAAGGAAATAAAGCCAGCCTTGTAACTGTCCCAGGTGGCTTGGGGACACTATTGCTCTTAATGCATTTTTTTTTTAGAATTGGGCTTGGTTTTAAGTATTGTATTTTATTACTATATATATGCCTGCATATGAATTTAATCGATAATTAATTTATTTTTATTCACTATAAATTGTAAGACTACTGTTTGTACTCAGCAAACAATGAATTTAACATATTTGTATATAACTAATACAGTTATATGTTAAATTTAGAAGTGTAAATTTCATTTATGTACTGATGGCTTCTAAATTTATTTGACATCTCTCCTTGGGTATCCAGGTATCTAACATATTTAACATATTATTTAAATATTAACGTATTTAAATATTTAACATATTTAAAACAAAACTATCTTTCCTACCTGCCACCAAATTATCTTGGTTAGTTGTAACAATACCTTTCAGTTGCTCGAATCAAAAATCTTGGAATCATCCTCACCCCTCTTTTTCTCTCATGCCTTATGGGCTATTTGTCAAAAAATTCTGTTGATTCTACTTTCAAATATATCCAGAATCTCATCACTTCACACCACCTCCAGCTGCAATCACTGTTGTCCAAGTCGCTGATATCTCTTGACTAGAGTAATTCAGTATAGCCTCTCTCTGCTTCCACTCTTGATCTTATGGTTCTAGACTCAACACAGAAGCTAGAATGATTATTTTAAAATGTAAATTAGATCACGGCACACTCCTGTTCAAAACTCTCCAGTGGCTCCCCAAATTTCTCAGAGCAAAATCGAAATCCTTACTGTGGCCTGCAAATCCCCATGAAGTCTGCCTTTCCTTACTCACCTCTGGCCTTGTCTCCTGCTAATCTCCCTTCCATTCACTCTGCTGCAGCACCACTGGTTCCTTACAAATCTTTCAAAAGGCTAGGCCAGTTTCCATCTCAGGGTCTTTGCAGTATATTCATTCTTGCCCCAAATATCAGCATGGGTTTTCTTTCTTTCCTCCTTCACCTCCTTTAAATCTTTGCTCAAATATCATCTTTTCAATGAAATCAACCTTGACTGTCTATTCAAAATTACACTTAATCTTCCTTTTCTCTCTCTCCATCCACCTTGATTTGCTTTATTTTTCTCTGTAGTACTTAACACCTTTTAACATACCCGATAATTTATTGCCCCTCTCCTCCAGCTAAGAATAAAAGCAACTTGTGGACAGGAATTTTTGTCTGTTTTGTTCACTGCTGTTTTTTAGCAGCTAAAATAGTTTCTGGTATGTAAAAGGTTGCCTGATCAATAATTATTGACTATGTGAATAATATCTTCTGCATTCTTTTTTGATTAAAGAAGCTGAGCTTTACAAATTATTTTTACACTTTCAGTAACTGGGTTTAAATACCAATTGCTTTGCACTAGAAAAGTGGTTCCTAGTCCGGGCTGGGATCAACTGGATATCTCTTTTAGAAATATTAATGGCTGGCCCTGTCCTAAGCCAGTTAAATCAGAATCTCTAAAGATGGAGACTGGCCATCTGTTTTGTTTTTGTTTTTAAGTTTCCCATGTGATCCTAATGTGTAGCCATGGTTAGAGCTAGGTGCTCAGTAAACATTTAAATGAGTGTGAATGAATGAATGAAGAGATACCACAACTACTGCTCTAGAGATCCAGAGTTGGACCAGCTTAAACATTAAGATTAGATTTCAGATGTTTGTGATGAGAAATTGGTCCTGAGCAACACAGCCTTGGAAGAGTTGATGGGGGAGGAAGAAGAGAACAAGGAATGGATGGTGAAAGAGATGGAAAAGACAAAGAGGGGACTCCTGAGTATTTGTAGCAGGAAGGAAAGTTGTTCCCTGGTCTTTTGGTAGCTGTTGCCAATTAATTATTCCCATTTAAAGGGCATAGATATGTTGGGAACTGCCTGGTTAATAATTTGCATTAAGGGAGGTATATCTTATTTCTGAGACTGTTTTTCCTATCTCTAAAGTAATCAAGAAGGTTGTGTGGAAAATATGAGATATGAGATAGTGTCTGGCTACTGCTAAGCTATGGCAAGGGCTACTGAGAGGCTGATGTCATGAATCCTACTCACAGTGCCAATTGTCTAGCTCTGAGTGCCAGTTGTAATGCTAGGCGAGCACGCTAGTTGTTGCAGCTCTTTTACCTGCTCGTGATCCTGCACCAACTGGGCCAATTGTTGAGCTATGGCTGGGCCTGGAGCTCCCAGACCCCTCAAGCCCATTCACAGACTGGGTCACAAATCCTTCACATGCCAGGCTGGGTCACCAGACCCCTTCACGCAGTCTGTGAGCTAGGCAACTGACCACACAGTCCTTGGAAGCCACAGGTCTGGAAAAACATGGCTGTGCATGGTGGGCGACTGAGGCAGTAAACACCAGCCAAAGTGGTGCCATGTGGGCGCACTCACTCCACCCACACACACACAATGTTTATGGAACCACCCTTATCCGGCCCTGAGGCAAGGGGAGCTTGACCAAATTGTTCCATTTTCCCAACAATCCACTCCTTCAGTGTCCCATGCCTTACAATCTACTCGTTCAGAATCTTCTGCAATGTTCCCTTAGCAAGGATAAAGGACCCTTACATTTACATAACTTATTGTCTGTTCAATATGCGTTAAGGCTTGCAGTTCTGTCCTTTTAACTGTTAGCCACATATGTCCAGTTAGTAGTCAACATTGGTGTGATCCTCCATGCAAATCCTGCAGTCATACTGATGAAAAGTTCAATGCATAATCAGCAGGCCAGTACATTGATCACATGACTCTGGTGCAGTGCCTGCAGCCAGAACATTACGGGCAAAAAGACAGAAGAGTTATTGGTACCAATAGGGGAAGTTCTCGCCCCTCTGGTAAAATACATGCCAGTTTGCCATCCTGAGAAAGGATGGTTGCAGGAGTAGGTATCTTACCTGGCTTATGATAGCATACTTTATCTGCTAACACTGTTGGATCTGTAGATTCTACATAAAACAGTGTAGAGGAACTCATAGTTGGCCATAATGATAATACAAATGTGCCCTTTGGAATAGAGTTCTCATCTGTTCCAGGCCATGTCATCTTTACTCGAGGAGGCCAGGTACTTGTCACCCAAGGTAAAACTTGCAAGCCTTCCTCTAATCCTTTTTCCCAAGGCCCTATTAAACTTACGCAGCGTATATGGGGGGCTTTTATTCTCCAAGGCCATTCCCATTGTACTGTCTGTACCTGTTGCAAACAGGTTGGGGCCAGTAAGAGAATATTTCCATTCTTGCCATATCCTGGCTTCAAAAGCTTATCTTTAGTAGTGATTTGCAGCTGTATAGGTGCTGCAGCCGAATGCAACAGAGCTTCCATTGGAGAGGGTTTGCCCTTGCGGGGTTTCTTATTTAGAATTCTAACTGTCGGCCATAATTGCCATGCCCACCCCAGCAGGGATGGGGGTTGGGTAGATAGCCTTAGTCCCTTTCTTAAAAGGTCATTGTACCGCTCAATCATTCCCAACGCCTGGGGATGATATGGCACATGTAACTTGCACTGAATGGACAAGTGGGAGGCCCACCTCTGAACCCCATGTCTAGTAAAGTGGGTTCCATTATCACTTTCTATAACTATTGGCCAGCCATACATAGCAGTAAGGCTATTCAGTGCCTTCACAGTGTTTACCTGGTCTGAGGCCTTACAAGGCCATACAAACAAAAGACCAGTAGCTGTATCAACAGCTGTGAAAATGTATCTGAAATTCTCTGACCTTGGCAGTGGTCCAACAAAGTCCACCTGCCATCGAGTCAGGGGCACCCTTCCTTGAGTTATTTACCCATCTGTATGGGGCACCTGCCGGGGGTGTGGACTCTCTTGAGCACATACTGGACAACCACGACAGGCATTCACTACATCTTCTCATTTTATACGCAGGGCCCATCTTTGAGCTGCTATCCACATGGTTTTACTGCCAGCATGCTGCTTTCATCAGTGTAACCACTGGGTTACATCAGTAGCTGGGGCTCTCTCCAGCCATCTTACCTTAGCCAAGGCGTCGGCTTCATCATTTCCTGGACTGGCTAAGGGGTAGTGTCCTGTGACATGGAAAAGAGTTACTTCTTTCTCATGCCCCAATTCCCATAACTCTTGCCACATGGCCTGTCCCCACAGGGGATGGTGGCCTACCATCCACCGTTGATGCGTCCAAGTAGAAATCCAAACGGTTAAACCTTTGTACACAGCCCAGCTGTCAGTACAGATGGTTAATGGCCCAGGCTCATTTTTTATCATCATCCATACTGCTCGCAGTTCAGCCCATTGACTGCTTTGCCCTGTACCATTTTCATACCACCTGGTATCTGTTAAGGGCTGGACAGCACCCGCTGTCCATGATGCTGAGGATCCCATGCTAGAGCCATCTGTATATCAAGCTTGCTCTGTGATAGGTCCCTGTCCCTCATGGAAAGGTGTAGCCTCCACCTCCAGGGGAAACGGTTGTGTCAAAGTTTCCTGCACAACCTCTACTGGGCCTAGCACAGTTTGCAGCTCTTTGGAGAGAGGACTAGTTGAGACAGTGCTCCTTTGTTCTATATATGCTCCCCATTTAGACAAAGTGGGAGTCTGAGCTACACCCGTTTTAGGGTTGGTTGCCCACATGCGCAGCCAACCTATTATGGGGTTTGTCACCCTGGACTTTGGCGGTTCCTATGATAGCTTTGGTGGCTGTCAAGGCAGAATACACAGCTGCTAACTGCTTTTCTATTAGAGTGTAGTACATTTCAGCACCCTGCCAGAGCTGAGACCAGAATCCTACAGGTGTGCGGAATCGGTTGTGTCTCTGCCACAAACCCCATCCTAACCCCTCCTGGGTTATATGTACATCTAACTCAAATGGCTTAGTGGGGTCGGCCATTGGAAAGCTTGTACTTGCTGTATTGCCCTTTTCATAGCCCGATAAGCTTGTTCTACTTCCTCAGACCAATCCCGGAGGGCTCCTTTCTTTGTCATTGCATATAGGGGGCGTGCCATTTGGGCCATATGGGATACAAAAGCTCTCAAATACCCCAAAAGTCACAAATACATCTGTAGCTGAGCTACTGTTGTGGATCAAGGGTATGCCTGTATCTTATCTATAATAGCTTCTGGGATGACCCTTGTCTTGCCCGACCAGACTACTCCCAGGAATTTGACTGACAGCCTAGGTCCTTGCACTTTGGCTGTGTTCACGGCCCACTCACATTGTTCCAAATGGCTTAGCAGCATTGGAGCTGCCTGGGTTAAATCTGCAAGAGAATCAGAGGTTAGTAACATGTCATCAGTGTAGTGAAACATGGTAACCATGCTGGGCGTAGTCCACTTGGCTAGGTCCCCAGCCACCAAACCATGACAGATGGTTGGACTATGTAGATAACCTTGGGGCAATACTTGAAAGGTCCACTGTCTTCCTTCCCACGTGAAGGTGAACTGATCTTGGCTATCAGCTGAGAATAGAATAGAGAAAAAAGCATTTGCCATGTCCAATACATAATGATAAGTCCCAGCTGAGTCGACAGCTGATCCATCAAGTCATGAACTGAAGGCACAGCTGCATGCAAAGGAGGCACTACTTTGTTCAGTTCTCGATAATCTACAGTCATTCTCCAGGTACTATCAGGTTTTTTCACTGGCCATACCGGAGCATTAAATGGGCTCTGAGCCAGATGAATAATGCCAACTTTCTCTAATTCCAATATAGTAGCACTTATCTCTGCATGTCCTCCTGGTAGGCAATACTGCTTTATATAAACTGTGCATCTTGGCCTGGGTAACACCTGTGGGTCCTGTTTAGCATATCCTTGTAACACAGACTTTACTGTCCGTATTCGCAGCCGAAACTCTCCAATTGTTGTTTGTAGGTGCAAACCGTAAAGTACATCCATACTCGAGATGTATTCAGCTACAGGAGATATATATATACAGTATATACGTGAGGAGGTAATCTTCCTATGTCCAATGGCAATGACACAGCTTTGACCTCAGTAGTATGTCCTCCATTGCCATCTACACGAACTGTGGCCCCTGGAAACTTATCTGGATTGCCATATATCAGGCTACATTCTGCACCTGTATCCACCAATGCCAAAACACGCTGCACATTCGTTCTCACCAATATATTGCCAATTCAACATGAGGCCTCCGGTCCTTGCCTGTGTCCAAAAGACGAATACCTTGTCCTGCTCCCTAATCAGAATGGAGCAGTTCATCTACTTCCTCGGGTGCAACGAAAGAGTACTTTAAGTCCACTGAGTGTACCTTGCTACCTGTTTCCCAACATTTGGTGAAACGCTGTTCAGGGCGCAGTTGCTGCCACAAGGCAAACAGAACTGCATTTGGCTGCCGGTCAATTTTCTTTTTATCAGCCCCTGCTGCAAGCAAGTCAAGCCACATCTGCTTACGGCTAGTCTTGCTTGGTCCCTTTGGGATAAAATCCTGAGTATTTCTTGGGGGTTTGGTCTTAGCCACCTTTTGGACCCCTTTTGCTTGTCTGCTATCCTCTACTTCTCCCAAGCCAGCTAGCATGGTCGTTACCAGTATAGAACAACCAATGTATGGGGCCGGTATGGCCATTAGTGACCCAAAGGACGTTGACGGGGCATTTAGCAGCACTCTGTCTCTCATGCTGCCTGTGAAGTTTTCATTGTCCGGGCCCAAGTTCACATTAAACATGGACTGCCACATCCCCAGCTCTCAAATGATTTGGACCAGCTAAGCCATTTACTAACAATCCTGGGCAATTCTCCAGCATTTGGCCACATGGTGCTGGCAGCTGCATTCACCCAGTCCATCCAGGAGTGATTACCTCATCCAAGGGCGTATTTGTGGCTGTTTTGCAGCCGTTGTCTCAGGGACGTGTGCATGGTGATGGAGGCCAATTTCTCCACCTCCTCACTAGAGCACATTACACTATCCCCCCTAGGTCCCATAACTGCAACAGCCAAGAAGCCAGGGTCTCCCCATGTTTCTGCCTGAACTGTCTCCCCAAGTCAACCAGTTCAACCTGGGTATACGGGACATAGGTGGTGAACTGGGTCACCTGCGGATAGCCCACCAGTTGTCCGTCCGGTCCCATAGGCTGCTTGTGCCTCAGTTTCTCATGCACAACAGGTCGTGCCTGGAGATGCATGGTTTCCCCCAACTCACCAGTGGGTTGGTCGTCTTCCCTGGTGTGAGGGGCAGGAGTGGCCAGTCGCCGCACGTTGTCCTCCATGACATCTATCCATGCTTCCAACGACTCTGCTTTCTGCCTCGAATCTGCCAGTAGCTGCACATCATCTGCCAGCAACTCTGCTTTCTTTTTCAAATCTTGATCAACTTGAAGCAGAGTGAGCAGCAGCCAGGCTCCGGTCAGCAGAAAGGTGGCCACTGGGCACCACATGCTCAAAGACAGCCACATTTCTTCCCTCTCCCAAGGGGTTTTCTGCCATAGTACCTGGTCTATGCTGCCTTGCATTACAGTGTGCAGCAACCAGGTCCCAGTCAACAGAAAGGTGGCCATAGGGCACAGCATATTCACAAATAGCCAGATTTCTTCCTCCTTCCAAGGGCTTTTGGCTCCTGTATCTGCTCAGAGTCCTGTCACAGGCTATACCAAATGTGGCGTAATACTGCCGACTATGCCAATTTGTCTGGCTACTGCTAAGCTACGGCAAGGGCTACTACGAGGCTAAGGCTGATGTTGTGAATCCTACTCACAGTGCCAATTGTCTAGCTCTTAGTCCTGTTCGTGACTCCAGTTGTAACGCTGGGTGACCATGTTAGTTGTCATGACTCTTTTACCTGCCAGTAATCCTGCACTGACTGGGCCGATTGTTGAGCTAGGGCTGGGCCTGGAGCTCCCAGACTCCTCAAGCCCATTCACAGACTGGGTCACAAACCCTTCACACGCCAGGCTGGGTCACCAGACCCCTCCACGCCAGTCTGGGTCACCAGACCCGCACAGGTCTATGAGCTAGGCAATCGGCCACACGGTCCTTGGAAGGCACAGGTCTGGAAAAAACATGGCTGCCCAGGGCAGGCGCCCAAGGCAGTAAACACCAGTCAAAGTGGCGCCATGCGGGCGCACTCGCTCCCCCCCCCCCAACACACAATGTTTACAGAACCACCCCTATCCAGCCCTGAGGTGAGGGGACCCTGACCAAATTGTTCCATTTTCTCAACAGGTAGGCAGCTGAGTAAGTGGAAGGGAGAGGAGAAGCAATACTTCCAAGTTTTCAGAATAAAATGAGTGAAGTGAGAGTAGTTTTTAAATAATGAACATAGTTCACTGAGCACAGTAAGACCAACTTCTCAAAATTTGGGGAAAGAAATTTGAGCTAGCCTAACGGATTTCACGGAATGGTAGGCATGGACAATGAAGGGCCTTGATAGGGAAGCTTGGGATTCTTTTTTGCAGCAGAAATGTGCATATTTCTGTTCCCTGAAGGCTTCAGAGATGGTGGGAAATATGGTCATAGTTGTTTAAGGAAGATTAATCTGGCTGGTGATAAGATTAATCTATCTCCTAAAGAAATGTTACCGAGTCCCCAAAGGTCTATTTGATCACTGCTCAATAGCCAATAATTGAGACAAGTGTTGGTGTAGCCTTTAAGGTAGCCTTTAATCAGGAAGCTGGCAGGCTGGGGAAATGGTGGACTCATGTTTCAAAGACCATCTCCGCCTCTCCCAAGTTTGCCAAAGAGTTTTATAGGGGTCTGTGGTGGAAAGTTTATTCATGGTGACCAAGTGGGAGCATGCAGAAATGTTTGAGTGGATCGGATAATCATCAAGGAATTTCCCAGGTGGGAGTTGACCCATGTCATACTTCATTCTCCAAGGGTTCAGTTCCTGTTATTCTCAAATAAGATCAGGTTAGTAAGCTAGTAGAGAATGGCCATCTGGGTTAATAATTTTTCTCTAATTATTTGTGTACAATGTGAGAGCAAGAATCATTGTGTTCTGGTGACTATGTGCAGGGTATGTGGTTTCGATTACAGGAGAGAACAAGTTTTTAAATCCAAAGGTTTAACAAAAGGGAGTCACTTCTGTTCAGCCTGTTACAGAAGGAGTTAGGAGGGACAGCTCTGAGGAGAGCAGGGCAGTAAAGTATCCTAGAAAGCAAAACAATGTGAATAAAATGGTGAAGAATGCCACATCCAGTAGGAGAATGGCAGAAGCAAACAAGTCTTGGATTTGAAAATAAGGCAATGAGACAGAAGCCCAGTGTGATCCCAAAGGCAGTGGTTAAGAGATTACATAGAGAAGGTGCCTGAGTGGGAGCTCCGGCATGGGAGCTATTATGGATTCCAAGCTCCTGGAAGTCTTATTTTCATAGTTAGTTTTAGCAATTTTTGTTGTTTCTGCCATGCTTTAAGGCTATTTAAAAGCCTTTCAATTCCACCCTGATGTTCTCAGTATTGTGAGGTGCTGGGAAGGATTTGCTTGATGTCCTAAATGTGACTTATTTAGCTTTTTATTACCATTTCTGTACTTAAGTTCTAGCCTTAACCAAACTGAAGGTCAGGCCTAGTTGATAAGTAGAAGAGGTGACTCTTGTTCTCTCTCTTGTCCAATCATCTTCTTTTCCAAGTTTAGATATCAGACTCTGTCAAGGTGTGGAAGTCTTTCTGTGCTCCAGGACAGAAATGCTTTCTGCTCCTTTTCTGCCCATTTTCAGCAGTCCTAGCTTTTAAATTTATTTTTTCTGTTTTTATCCTACAAGATCTGTGCTATGATCCCCTTCCTTTTCTCTTTAGTTGCTTTCTCTGTCCTTAACACAGGCTGTCCTCAGTTTTCTTATAGCTGCCTTTCTCTGATCCTTCTGCCTGTCTGTGTCTTTGGGCTCCCCCTTGGTCTCCACCTTGACAGCCTGGCACGTGTTTGGCTGGTGAGTGTGTGGTGCTGATCTACAGACCCAGTAACCCCTTCATCAGCAAGGCAACCTGTCTTAACCCTTCAGTTTGCTCCCTAAAGATTACAACTGATTGCTTAAAAACCCAGTCCCAATAAAGCCAATATCAGAAATGCTGGCAAGAAGTAATTTAAGTACTAATTGATATTTGAACATATTTAACTATACAGAAGTTTTTATTCTTTTCAAAAATGATCACCTCCAGGTGGTATCACATAAAAATTATCCTCATTGGCGTAAAATGGTGGAATATCCATGCTGCCTGGGTACTGTGTGTCTTCTTTTGTTGGTTCATCCACTCTAGTCTTCCTGCACAATTGAGAAGTTTTGTTTCATATTTTCCTTTTCCAGGATCTTAAGAAAATTTGGAAGCTATCTGAGGTCTTTTTATAATCTTCCAAGCATGTGTTTCCTAGGTAATATTTTAGTGTCTCATTTATATTTCAGTACATATATGGCCATACCAATCATTGACTAATTTTAGTCTTTAACATGAATCGGTTAGATGTCATATTTTTTCCAATAAAAGCAATATTAAACCGACAGGTGATTACCTATAGTCTACATTCCAACTTGGGTTTCTTTTAAAATACCTTACTAAATGTTTAAAAATCGGAGTGAAGTATTTAGAAGATCTTGGTTGTAAGGCTTTGCTTATTCAAATCCTCTGTGATTTGTATAACCCAAGACTACCAGTGGATTATAAGGAAAGTAGGTTTACTTAAAATTTCAGTTTCCTAAGTTTTGTTATCTGTTTCAGACTATGAAGGATTATTTTAGATAGCTTTTTATGAAACACTGGAAGGCACTGTTATGAAATTCCCATAGCAAGAGAAGGAATGTGATGAATATGACAGAGCTGTTTATTGAATTTTGAATAAAAATGCCTCATCCCACAGGGGTGGTAGGTCTGTGTCTTGTAATGATGCCGGTTACTGGAAATTAGCCTCCTGGAACTGCTCAAGTTGAGCTGACCAAATAGTCAAAGAGAAGGCCAAGGGAACATAGTCACTGACTGTCAGCTCATGAAAAAACAAGAGTGAAATACTCTTCAGGATCCCAGTAGAATCCTGAAGTGTAAGACCCAAAGTTAACCTGTTTCCTCATATATGCATTTGTGCTCCATTGGAAGAATAAGAAATGTTCCATTTATGGATTGTAAATACAGGGCAGGCACAGTCACAACTGGCCCAGTGTCATCTTCTGGTCCACCTTGGGCTGAGGAGTGGGTGTGGATACACGTTTCCTAAAAGTCCAGGAGTCAACTACAGTTGAATTTTATTATGTATAGATAGTCACTGGAACTGTTACTTCTTAGATATTTTTGGATTTTCACAAATCTATAAAATAGTTAGATTGCTAAAGTCTCTCTCTACATTATCTGCACTTTTGAAAAGTTATTCAAACCTCTTTGGCCCTCAATTATCTTCCCTACTATGAGGGACTGACCTGGCACAAACAACTTTAAATTTTCTTCTTTACAGAACTTTTCTTGTACACTCTCACCATCTCCAGGTTGATGAAGTTATTTTGTTTTTACTTGTGCTAAAATATACATAACATAGAGTTTACCATTTTAGCCATTTTTAAGTGTCTGGTTCAGTGGCATTAAGTACATTCAAATGTTGTGATGAAGAGATACTTTACAATGAAGGAAGTTCAGAGATGTGTAAGAATTTACATAGAAACTTTGTGACATCAGCTGTGTTAGACCCCAAAATAGGCATGTGTAGAAGATATTTATGTAGCTGAATAAAATTTTTATGATTTTATGTCTTCTTAGAGACTATATATAAAGTGAAGATATATGTGTATTATGCATGGCTGTATTTAACACTTTACATATGCATATGTTTACACACAGCAAAATTAATCCATAGGTTTAATAGTCATGCATCAAAGTATTTTCATGCAGCCCTGTGGGTCCATTTATTTTTTTTGGGGGGGGGGGTCATTCCTCACTTGTCTCGGGTTCCCCTGAATCGCTCTTTCTCTCATTCTCAAAGCCCAAGTGCCTGGCCAGGGTAACTCCTCTCATGCCCCCCAGCTATTGCAGGACACTGCTCTAGCTGGTCATGGCTTTTCTCTTGAAAAGAAGGTGGACAACAAAGAGGACACACTTTGTTGGCACTCTTCTTCTACTAGGACTGCCCGTTCCCTTTCTCACCCTCTACACAGGATCCTCATGATCTAAACCTCCATGTTCTACACACCTGGGCTGTCTCCTGGCCAATTTACCCCTTGGCCACCAGGGAGACATTACACCTAGACATCTCATTTTCTTTTTTTAATTCAATTTAATTTATTTATTTTTTTCTTCCTTAATTTTATTTTGTCGATATACAATGCGGTTGATTATTGTGGCCCATTACCAAAATCCCCCTCCCTCCTCCCTCTCCCCCCTCCCACCCAACAATGTCCTTTCTGTTTGCTTGTCGTATCAACTTCAAGGAATTGTAGTTGTTGTGTCACCCCCCCGTCCCCCCCGGTTTTTTGGTGTGTGTATGTGAATTTATTTATTTATTTTTAGCTCCCACCAATAAGTGGGACCATGTGGTATTTCTCTTTCTGTGCCTGACTTGTTTCACTTAATATAATTCTCTCAAGGTCCATCCATGTTGTTGCAAATGGCAGTATTTCATTCGTTTTTATAGCTGAGTAGTATTCCATTGTGTAGATATATCACATTTTCCGTACCCACTCATCTGATGATGGACATTTGGGCTGGTTCCAACTCTTGGCTATTGTAAAGAGTGCTGCGATGAACATTGGGAAACAGGTATACCTTCGACTTGAAGATTTCCATTCCTCTGGGTATATTCCCAGCGGTGGGATAGCTGGGTCATATGGCAGATCTATCTGCAATTGTTTGAGGAACCTCCATACCATTTTCCATAGAGGCTGCACCATTTTGCAGTCCCACCAACGATGTATGAGAGTTCCTTTTTCTCTGCAACCTCGCCAGCATTTATTGTTCAGAGTCTTTTGGATTTTAGCCATCCTAACTGGGGTTAGATGGTATCTCAGTGTAGTTTTGATTTGCATTTCCCGGATGCTGAGTGATGTTGAGCATTTTTTCATATGTCTGTTGGCCATTTGTATATCTTCCTTAGAGAAATGCCTACTTAGCTCTTTTGCCCATTTTTTAATTGGGTTGCTTGCTTTATTCTTGTAAAGTTGTTTGAGTTCCTTATATATTCTGGATATTAATCCTTTGTCAAATGTATATTTTGCAAATATTTTCTCCCACTCTGTTGGTTGTCTTTTAACTCTGTTAATTGTTTCTTTTGCTGTGCAGAAGCTTTTTAGTTTGATATAATCCCATTTGTTTATTTTTCCTTTGGTTGCCCGTGCTTTTGGGGTCGTATGCATGAAGTCTGTGTCCAGTCCTATTTCCTGAAGTGTCTCTCCTATGTTTTCTTTAAGAAGTTTTATTGTTTCAGGGTGTATGTTTAATTCTTTAATCCATTTTGAGTTGACTTTAGTGTATAGTGAAAGGTATGGGTCTAGTTTCATTCTCCTGCATATTGATATCTAGTTCTCCCAGCACCATTTGCTAAAGAGGCAGTCTCTTCCCCAGTGTATAGGCTTGGTGCCTTTGTCAAATATCAGATGGCTGTAGGTGTGTGGGTTGATTTCTGGATTCTCTATTCTATCCCATTGATCAGTGTGTCTGTTTTTATGCCAGTACCATACTGTTTTGGTTATTATAGCTTTGTAGTATAGCTTAAAGTCAGGTACTGTTATGCCTCCAGCTTTATTTTTTTTTGCTCAGCATTGCTTTGGCTATGCGTGGTCTTTTGTTATTCCATATAAATGTCTGGATAGTTCTTTCCATTTCTGAGAAAAATGTCTTTGGAATTTTGGTGGGGATTGCATTGAATTTGTATATCACTTTGGGTAGTATGGACATTTTCACTATGTTGATTCTTCCAATCCAAGAGCATGGGATATCTTTCCATCTTCTTTTATCCTCTCTAATTTCTCTCAGCGGTGGTTTGTCGTTCTCATTGTAGAGATTTTTCACCTCCTTGGTTAACTAAATTCCTAAGTATGTTATTTTTTTGGTGCCTATTGTAAATGGGCAGGCTTTCTTGATTTCTCTTTCTGCATGTTCACTATTGGAGAATAGAAATGCCACTGATTTTTGTGTGTTGATTTTGTATCCAGCTACTGTGCTGAAATCATTTATCACCTCCAAGAGTTTTTTTGTAGAGGCTTTAGGCTGTTCAATATATAGGATCATGTCATCTGCAAACAGGGACAGTTTGACTTCATCTTTTCCAATCTGGATGCCCTTTATTTCCTTCTCTTCTCTGATTGCTCTGGCTAGTACTTCCAACACTATGTTGAATAGGAGTGGTGAGAGTGGGCATCCTTGTCTAGTTCCTGTTCTTAAAGGAAAAGCTTTCAGCTTTTCCCCATTCAGGATGATATTGGCAGTGGGTTTGTCATATATGGCTTTAATTATGTTGAGATACTTTCCCTCTATACCTAACTTATAGAGGGTCTTTGTCATGAATGAGTGTTGAATTTTATCAAATGCTTTTTCAGCATCTATAGAGATGATCATATGGTACTTGTGTTTGATTTTATTAATATGGTATATCACATTTATTGATTTGCATATGTTGAACCAACCTTGCATCCCTGGGATGAATCCCACTTGATCGTGGTGAATAATTTTACGTTTGTGTTGCTGTATTCTGTTTGCTAGTATTTTAATGAGGCTTTTTGCATCTATATTCATCAAGGATATCGGCCTGTAGTTTTCTTTTTTGGTTATATCTTTACCTGGTTTTGGTATCAGGATGATGTTTGCTTCATAGAATGAGTTTGGGAGATGCGCATCCGTTTCAATCTTTTGGAATAGTTTGTAAAGAATCGGTGTCAATTCCTCTTTGAATGTTTGGTAAAATTCTGCTGTGAATCCATCTGGTCCTCGGCTTTTCTTTGTTGGGAGCTTTCTGATAACAGCTTCAATTTCCTTTATTGTTATTGGTCGGTTCAGATTTTCTACATCTTCATGGCTCAGTTTTGGGAGCTTGTGTGTGTCCAGAAATTGTCCATTTCCTCCAGATTTTCAAACTTGTTGGCGTATAGTTGTTTATAGTAGTCTTGAATGATTCCTTATATTTCAGATGAATCAGTTGTAATATCGCCTTTTTCATTTCTAATTTTTGTTATTTGAGTCTTCTCTCTTCTTTTTTTTTGTTAGCCATGCTAATGGTTTGTCAATTTTATTTATCTTTTCAAAAAACCAACTTTTTGATTCATTGATCTTTTGTATTGTTTTTTGGGTTTCAATTTCATTCAGTTCTGGTCTGATCTTCATGATTTCTTTCCGTCTGCTAACTTTAGGTTTGGATTGTTCTTGTTTTTCTAGTTCTTTAAGGTGAAGTGTTAGGTTGTTCACTTGCCATCTTTCCATTCTTCTGAGGTGAGC
This sequence comes from Cynocephalus volans, assembly GCF_027409185.1. Classification (NCBI taxonomy): domain Eukaryota; kingdom Metazoa; phylum Chordata; class Mammalia; order Dermoptera; family Cynocephalidae; genus Cynocephalus; species Cynocephalus volans. The sequence goes on along the minus strand of NC_084461.1, from coordinate 94,509,658 downwards.
ATTTAATGCAATAAATTTCTCCCTTAATACTGCTTTTGCTGTATCCCACAGGTTTTGGTATGATGTATCATTATTTTCATTAGTTTCAATAAATTTTTTGATTTCCTGCTTGATTTCTTTTTGGACCCATATGTCATTAAGTAGAATGCTGTTTAATTTCCATATGTTTGTATAGTTACCAGAATTTCATTTGTTATTGATTTCTAGTTTTAATCCATTGTGGTCTGAGAAAATACACGGGATAATTCCAATTTTTTTGATTTTGTTGAGACTTGATTTGTGACCTAATATATGATCTATCCTGGAGAATGATCCATGTGCTGATGAGAAGAATGAATATTCTGAGGTTGTTGGATGGAATGTTCTGTAGATATCTGCCAATTCCAATTGGTCTAGAGTATTGTTTAGATCTTGTGTTTCTCTGCTGATTCTTTGCCTAGATGATCTGTCCAATATTGACAGTGGGGTGTTCAGGTCCCCTGCTATTATAGTATTAGTGTCTGTTTCCTTCTTTAGGTCTAATAGAGTTTGTTTTATAAATCTGGCTGCTCCAACATTGGGTGCGTACATATTTATGATTGTTATGTCTTCTTGATGGATCAGTCCTTTTCTCATTATGTAGTGTCCCTCATTGTCTCTTTTTATGGTTTTTAATTAAAAGTCTACTTTGTCAGATATAAGAATAGCTACTCCAGCTCGTTTTTCTTTTCTGTTTGCATGGTAAATCTTTTTCCATCCTTTCACTCTTAGTCTATGTAAGTCTTTATGGATGAGGTGGGTCTCTTGAAGGCAGCATATACTTGGGTCCTCCTTTTTAATCCAGTCAGCCAGTCTGTGTCTTTTGATTGGGGAATTTAAGCCTTTTACATTAAGAGTTGTTATTGAAAAGTGTTGATTTATTCCTAGCATTTTATTGATTGTTGTTTGGTTGTCTTAGGTATCTTTTGTTCCTTGCTTTCTGATTTATTGTTTGTTTGCTGTGTTTGTTGCTTCCTTAGGTTGTAGATAGCGTTTTTGTATGTTTGTTTTCTCTTCATGAATGCCTTATTTATTATACTAGTGGGTTTTGATTTTTCTTGTTTTTTTTATGGCAGTGGTAGTTATTTTTCAGGAACCAAACCCAGTAGTCCCTTGAGAATTTCTTGTAAGGGTGGTCGTGTGGTCATGAACTCCCGCAGTTTTTGTTTGTCTGAGAAATTTACTATTTGCCCTTCATTTCGGAACGATAGCCTTGCAGGGTAGAGTATTCTTGGCTGACAATCTCTGTCTTTTAGTATTTTGAATATATCATCCCATTCCTTTCTGGCTTTTAGGGTTTGTGATGAAAAGTCTGATGTTAGCCTGATTGGGGCTCCCTTATAGGTGATTTGACGCTTCTCTCTTGCAGCTTTTAAGATTCTCTCTTTGTCTCTGAGTTTTGCCAATTTGAGTATAACATGTCTTGAAGAAGACCTTTTTGGGTTGAATACGTTTGGAGATCGTTGAGCTTCCTGGATCTGAAGATCTGTGATTTTTCCTCTACCTGGGAAGTTTTCTGCCACTATTTTGTTGAATATGTTTTCAATGGAATCTCCATTTTCCTCCCCTTCTGGAATACCCATGACTTGGATATTTGAGCACTTAAGGTTGTCTGATATCTCTCTCAGATTTTCTTCAATGCCTTTGATTCTTTTTTCTTTCTTTTTGTCTGCTTGTGTTATTTCAGACAGCCCATCTTCAAGTTCAGAGGTTCTCTCTTCAACTTCGACAAGCCTGCTGGTTAAACTCTCCGTTGTGTTTTTTATTTCGCTGAATAACTTCTTCAGTTCGGCAAGTTCTGATACGTTTTTTTTCAGGGCATTGATTTCCTTGTACATTTCCTCTTTCAGGTCCTGTATACTTTTCCTCTTTTCATCATGATGTCTAGCTGAGTTTTCTTGTATCTCATTCAGTTTCCTTAGAATTATCACTCGAAATTCCTTGTCAGTCATTTCAAGGGCTTCTTTTTCTATAAGATCTAGAGCTTAAGATTTATTATCTTTTGGTGGTGTACTTTCTTGATTTTTCATATTTCTGGTATCTTTTCTTTGATGTTTATTCATTGTGGCAGGGGGTTTCACTGTCCACAGATCAGCTGAAATGAGCAGAGTATCTTCTGTTCCACTGGGCAGTCTGATGAACACAGCAGGCAGACGGGCTCTCGTAGGGCGAGTTGTTGGGAGCAGTTGGCTGGTAAATGTCATTCAGTCAGGTCAGGTCCCGAGGAGGAGTTGCGTGGGAAGGTGTGCAAATGCAGTCCTTGGGGTCCTGGGGCTTTGGCTTGAGGAGATATTTTTGGGGAGCCTGGGTCTGGAGGGCACTGATGTTCGGGTGAGGAGGGGCCGCCGCTGCTGCTGGATACTCAATTTCTTTCCCTTATAAAATGGGATTCTGCGTTGTATGTGACCTACAGGAGGCTTTTAGAAACATGTGGAAGTCTTCCCCAAATTGAAGTTGGTGGCCTGGAAGATAGTCAGCAGCTTCCAAAGAAACCTGTGGGTCCATTTAATGTATTTATTTCTAAGTTTTCTCTGGTACCAACATGGGGCTGCTGTCAGAACATGAGCCTAGCAATCTGCCCAGCTTCTGCGGTTCAAAGAGGCTGTTTGGTTCTTCATGTATTACTGGAACAGTACATCTCTAACAGCGCTAAAAACTTTTTTGGGTGTGGGGATCAAAAATGCCCTGTAAAGAAAGCTAACTGTAAAAATAAAGTGGTTTAAAAAAATGGTGGTTTTTAGATAGAAAACAGAAGTGTAGGTAGCATTAGTGAGGGGAGCATTAATAAGAGATGTATCAAATCTAACAGTGACTGAGTTTCTTCACAAGTATAAGTTCATTTTTGCTCAATAAAGAATAAGAATACTTAACGAATGAAACCATTTTAGCTACTTTTCCAGCACTAATGCAAAATTTTCTGAAAAATAAAACGTTAGGGAAAGTAAAAAAGCAGTTAACTTGTGATATTAAAATATACATGGAAGCATGTGACTATTGGCAAAATATGAATTGAGTAAAACCCAGGGGCTGTGAAAACATTTTCATGAAGTGTTTCCATTAAACCCATCTTCCCGTGAGTAAGGATTGGTTTGAGAAATTTAGCAGGACCTCCCCCCTTTTCCTCTGTCTTTCTCTCTCTCTCTCTCTCTCCTAATGTGGAGCTAACAATAGTGGCCACATCAGAGCTGTCTTCTAGGAAGTACTTTCTTGGCAGCTGACTATAAACCTATAGGAGAAAGCTGAATGGGTCAAGCATCTCACTCTGCTTTTGTGATCATATGCTTGTAAAGGAGGGCAGTGAGCTTCAGTGTTTAAAGTGGCTAATGATTTTCCCCTCTTCTTAAATGAAGCCTAGAGTCTATTCAAAGACAGGGTACCCCCTGCAGCCCTTCTATATTAGTTTTGTATTGGTGTGCAACAAATTATCACAAATTTAGCAGCTTAAAACAATGTACATTTATCATCTTACTATTTCCATGGGTCAGGAGTTTAGACATGGCTTATCTGGGTCCTCTGCCTAGGGTCTAACAAGGCAATCAAGGTCTCAACTGGGGCTACATTTCTTTCTAGAGCTCAGATTCTCTTACAAACTCATGTAGTTGTTGGAAGAATTCAATTCCCTGTGGTTGTAGGACTGAGGTCCCCATTTTCTTGCTGGCTTGCTGGCTGTTAGCCAAAGACTGATCTCAGCTCCTAGAGGCCTCTCATAGTCCCTCTCACAGCATGGCTGCTTACTTCTACAAGGCCAGCAGGGGAATCTCTCTGACCTTTAGACCATTTCTGAGGGCTCAATTGATTAGGCCAGGCCCACCCAGGATACTCTCCCTTTTGATTCATTCATTGTCAACTGATCAGGAAGCATCATTATAACTACAAAATGCTTTTACCTTGACGTTATAAGGAGGATATTGTCTCATCTTATTCACATGTACTGCCACACTCGAGGGGCAGGGATTATACTAGGGCATGAGTCATTGGGGTTATCTTAGAATTCTGCCTGTCACACCTGTTTATTTTCTCACTGTGTTTCTCAGGGTCAGAAGGTGGGGACAGGATCCTCTTTGCTCTGCATAGCTTTTTCCAGACCATAGCTCTCCTACCTCTCATGAAACATAACAACAGATCTAATTAATAAAACACTGAGACTTGTGCTATTTGACATTACGATTGTCTCTCCCGTTTTACTGCCTTCTTCTTCTATACTCTTGGCATCTGCATCTTCCGTTCATAAAAGACATTGGCACTCAAGTCACAGCCTCCCATTGTGCTCCAAGCCCAGCCATTACTGTGGATGACTTCACCTCCACCACATGGAGATATGTCAGGTATTGAAGGAAGAAAACATAGCAAGGAGCATGCATATCAGCCCTTTGTTTCTTTAAGAGAGGTCAGAAAGAGTATAGAAACTTATTTTGCTATTTATTCTGTATTTTACATAGTTCTTTATTTTTTTGTTCCTTTAGATACTTAAAAAAAAAAAGGTCATTATTGTTTTGTTTTGTTTAATACCAGCCTATGTTAACTACAGTTGAGAGGTAAGGGACAGGGATGAATAGCTATGTTTGTCGTAGAATTTAGGGCCCAAACAGCTCACCTTTGGGTTCTGGACTTGGTGTCGACTATAATTATCAGAGCGAGGAGACCCATGAGGAAAGGGAAACTGAGGCAGTCAGCCCAGTTTCTGATTGGTTAGCTGCCTGAAGCTGCTAAGAAAGCTCTGAAGTTCTGTTTTATTTTAACAAGGGTGAGTCCATTCCCCTACAGTGTGCTTTGGTTGCCTAGTACCAGTCATGTTCTGATTTGTAAAGCCCTTAGCCCATGGTGACTTGAGTAGAAACTTTGTCAGAACCCGTTTCTTCTTTCCTGGTTCTGCCTCCATTCAGGATTGCCATTTTCCTGAGTTCCACGGTGGACTGAACATGACTTCCTTGAACATCTGGCCAGATAGGCCAATTGCAGAGAGGTTTTCCTGAAGCTCTCTCTTTACAAATGCTCAGAATTCAGCCCTTAGAAGAAGACATTACAGAATCTTGCTGTCTCAATTACAAAGAATTTACTTACTGTTGGGGACCTTTTTGTATTTTATGTCTCTTAGCTATTTCTGTTTCCATAGTTCTGCAGCATGCTTCAGGGAGCAATGAGTAGTGATTCTTTGAACTCTCTCTGTGTAGCTTCTCTGTGAGCTGAGGTGCAAGAGGGTACGAGTGCTGCCTGGTGGTCCCTCCCGATGACCATTCTCTAGAGCTGTGCTGCACAACAGTGTAGCCACTAGCCACATGCACATATAAATTTTAAATGTAAATTAATTAAAATTAAACAAAATAAAAAATTCACGTCCTGTCACACTGATCACATTTCAAGTGCTCAGTAGCTGCATGTAATTAGGGGTTATTATATTGAACAGCAAAGATATAGAACATTTTCAGTGGAAATTCAAGTATCTGCTCTTTCTCTTGGTGTTTAAGCTGAACTGACTTTCAGGTGGGACTTAGCTGTTTCACCTCTCTGAGGCCTTTGGTAGTGGAATTATACCTGCAAATCTGCTTCCTGCAGATAACCTGCACCCTCTATAAAAGGATTTGATGGTGGGACAGAGAAGCAAGCCAGTCCTGGAGAGTTCCCTCAAGTTGCTGGAAATACTGTATACTAATTTTCTATTGCTGCCGTAACAAATTCCCCGCATATTTAGCAGCTTAAAACAGCACAAATTTATTATCACTGTTCTTTAAGTTAGAAGTCCGTCTGACACAGGTCTCACCAGGCTAAACTCAAGGTGTCAGCTGGATTGTCTTCCTTCCTAGAAGCTTGAGGGGGAGAATCTATTTTCTTGCTCCTTCAGGCTTTTGACATAATTAAGTTCCTTCGGATTGTAGGTCCGAGGTCCCATTTCTTACTGGTTGTTTGCTAAGGGCTCTTCCCAGATCTAGAGCAGGACATGTTTCTTGGCTTCTGGCCCCCTTTCTCCATGTTCAAAGCTAGTAAAGGCAAGTTGGATCCCTTTCATGATTCAAATGTCTCCTATATCTTCCATCACATTTCTCTGACTTTAGCTGAGTAAGAGTCTACTCATATGATTAGATTGGACCTACTCAGATAATCTGGGATAATCTCCACATCTAAAGATTTGTTACTTTATTCACATCTGCAAAGTCGGTAACACATTAGGACATAGAAATCTTTGGTGGGAGGGATGTGAGTGTTATTTGGTCTACCACATATCTCTAGATTAATTCTTTGCATATTAGTAAGCAAAAATAGCTTCTTTGAAAATGTAGCTTATTTGAAGAGGATAATTAAGATCCTTCCACTTTATGTAAATGATGCCATTAATTTACTTTGGAGACTAAACATCAGGGAAAGACAAGAAAGTTCGAGGAAGGGGTAGAGAAAATGAAGAAATGGAAAAGATGGTATTGAGAAAAACCTTCACTTCTTAAACAATGTTTTGTTTCGTAGTGAAGCATACACTCAGAATGGCACAATTTGAAGTACATTGATAAAATAATACCAAGGTATCTCTCAACCATTTATTCATATTTTATCTTTAAAATATGACATTGGCATTATAATGTGACATTATAATTATGGCAAATATATAATGTGGCATTATAATTATGAAAATAAATATCTGAAGTTGAACGTTAGAGAAAATAATCTTATCAGATTGTAGGTACTTAATGTAATATATTCAACAGCTTGCCCACCTGTTAGACAATAGATTGCTAACTTTTAATTTTTATGATGCCTCAGTAAAATCTGTTTTATTTTAATGTTTGTTGCCATTCATATATTCACCATAGATTTCCATACTCATTTTAAGTTTAGTATGTAAAATATTACATAATTAATATTTAATTAAAAGATTCTCAACTATTATCTATTATAAATATTGTACAGTGATACTGTATCTTGTAATAAACTATATTTAAAATTTTTGAGAATGAATGCTGCATTTACTTTTTTCATCTTTCATTTTATCTCATTAGCTAAGAAACCTTTCCAGCTTGGACCTACGTCACATCACTGAACTGGATAATGAAACTGTGATGGAAATTGTCAAGAGGTGCAAAAATCTTAGCTCTCTCAATCTCTGTCTGAACTGGATCATAAATGACAGGTAACCATTGTAACAGCTTAAAGACACTTTTCCAGAGGAAAACATGTAGCAGACACTAACTAATTATCATTATGACAAGACATGTCAACTTAAAGTAAAATTGCCTTTTCAAATTGATATGTTTAAATTTTGAAAGCCATCTCGATGTATGCAGGTACTTCAGAAAGCTAATGGAGAGATTCATATTATCTTTCAGTTCTATTTTTCCATGAACTTTTTGAATTACACTTACATACTTTCAACGTATTCATTGCTTATAAATGCAGCAAAGTTTTTATGTGCTTTGATACTAACGTTTGCCTAAACAATTAGAACAACCGTAGTCTGTTGAATTTTTTTCTTGTTACCCATCCAGGATATATTGTCTATTTGTCATTTTAATATCTCTTATAACATTTGTGGTTGATTTTACTCTTCACTTATTTATTAAGGAAAATGATTCTGAGAAATTATCTCAAGAATTATACATTTAGACCCTTTCCTGAGGATGACATTTTGTTCTCTGTACAAATGTAATTTGTTTTGAAAATGGAAGTCATATGATGAACAGTTTAGTATATAGTGTAAAAATGTGTAAAATGGGAAATCTTTACCTGTAAATAATGGTAAACCTATATTGGTATTCCAAATATAGCATGAAGGAAGGAAAGATACAGGGAAACCCCTGAAAGTAGACTTTTGTAATGAAACAACTGCATATTGACACTAGCACTACAGCTTAGTTTAGGTAGGTTTGTAATTATAGGCTTTACATAGGATTTTTACCAAGATTTTTTTTTAAAGATAGATCACCAAAAATATTTTGCTTAGAAAAACTTAGAAAAATAGAAAACACTATTTCAGCTAAAATTAGAACCTATTTTTAATTTTTTTATAAATAGAAATAATTTATTAGATTTGTATCAGATAATGCTTTAAATTCAAGACCCTCCATCCCACTTTTAATTTCCTTTTATACTTTAAAAATAAAATCATATAGATTCCATTTTACCCAGTTATGGTAAATTCTAGTGATATTTTCTTAAATTACCCCGAATTACTCTTAAAAAATTATGTGATAGCTTGACTTGGCTCTTTTTAGTAAAATTTTTCTTTAAAAATTTACTAATCTAGAATGGGCTTGTGATCATCATTTATAAAAAGTGTTTATTGTTTTTAATATTTACTATGTGAAGCATATAAAAAAACTAAAGAAAATTGAAATGATATAAATTTAAAAAATAAAATCTTTATAATCAACATTTTTCTATATAGACAATTATATGACACTTTAAAATAATCTTTAAAAAGTTTCATAACAAATAATAAAGTACATATATAAATATTACCTTGTGGTTTTAGCTGTTGTAACATTAGCTTAATATTGAGATAAATTTCTTAGTAATGCATTGAATTAAAAGGAGAAAACTGTATCTGCAACTAAATGATTATATTCCACAACAAATTTCTGTAAACCTGACATGTGTAGAAGAGTCAGTAATTGGCAAATATACTAATTGGTAAATATGATGAAGTCCATGTATGATTATATGGGTTATCTCCTAAATAAACATTTTGCTTAGGTTTGTACCATTTATACAAAAATGTTCAGGGATTTCTAATTTTATAGCTCTTTAAATGCTTATTTAGCTATAACTGAGTAATTTACAAATGAAAAAGTGGGCAGCCCTCACTTTGTCTTTCCTTTCCTTTGTTAGGCTCCATGTACTCAAACCTTGTGCTATTTCAATAGTTTTATTTCCTACTTAACTGTAATGGTTACTTGGTGTTTGATCCTAAATATATATACTGTAGAGATTTATTTGCAAGGAATGAAAGTGTATTTTTATATTTTTAATGGAAAAGTTGGGATTAATTGAGAAAACGTGCATTTTAATGAGGTTGAGCAGTAGAGTTTTAAAGATCAGACTTAGGTTTTAATTACACTGCTTGCACTTATCCTGTGTACTGTAATAGAAGTTTCAAACATTAAAACCCACTTTGCAGTATCATCTAAATTACTCATCTCATTGTTCTTGCCATACTGTATTACTAAGCTAAGTAATATTTGTAATTATATTGGTATAAATCTAGGACTTATCATCAGACTTAATTATAATTTCAGCACTTAGCTGAGATGGGTTAGTAACCTTTCATATAGAGGGCACTGAATGCAGTAATGCATTTAGCCTATCAAATAGCTTCTGTTTTACATTTGTTCATTATTATTATCCTCCAGTAAATCAGGAAGCATTTATTAACCCCCTACTAAATACTTAATAGTGTGTCTCAGACTATGGGGCACTGAGTCCTCAGTGCACTGAGACCTTTGCTGCTCTCAAAGGTCATTCTCTTTAGGTGACGTAAGACTTAATGATAATAGTGAGCCTGGTAAGGATAGAGAGGACAAAAGTAACCTTTATTGCCCAGGTAATTGACAAGCACTTTACACGTGTTCTCATTTAATCACTTCAACATCTTTTGTTTAGGGGAAGGTCATACTATTTCTATTAAATTTAGACCATTTGTTTGACTTCTCTTTGGCTTTTCGATGGATGTATTTTTCCATCATTGCTACATACGGTAAAAGCTGGGCGAGGACAAACAAGAGAAAGAGATGGCTAATGAATCAATTTTCTATTTCATAGCTGGGACTTAACAAGCAATTGACATTTCTACGTAAAATTCTTAGGTTTCTTTTCTTGTTTCTTTTTTTTTTTTTTTACTAAGCTCGTTATTTTCATTCATAATAAAAGTATAATAGAACCTTCAGATATTATTTTATATGTCACCTATTACAAGGATCTATCTTTAATGTTGCTGGTTTTAATAAAAGATTCCTCACATTGATACTTATCTCAGTTCCTAATATATGATTTATCCTAGGTTTTAAAAGCTCTTACCTGTGAACATATTTTTTGAAGGTCAAAATTTAAAAATATGTAGTAATTGAAGGACTTCACTATTATGCTCATGGTATCTGTTAGCATTCTATGGTCCTTGAATTGATCTGTGTGATAAGACGTGCTGTTCTTTATCTTTGTTTTTCTAAAAGCACTTTTTGTGTTTAGAGACTTAACCAGCATGATATTTTCTTGTATTCAGAAGGATGGTCTAGTAGTCATTTGACATTTACCATTGCTTTTGAATACAAATAAAATCTAAGTGTTTTATGAAAAGAAGACATTGACTATTTCTATCAATGATTTAAATTAAACATCTGGTTATTATGCCTCCTCCACACTCTCTGACTGTATGTTTATTGAAATATTTATTTGTATTTGATATGTATCTTTTGTTATTTCACAGCCAATTTGGTCTTCAATGTTTTTGCATGTTTGACACAGTCCAAAAGCAGAATGTTCGGATGTAAAAATCTGATATTTAAAAGACTGAATGGTTCTGAGCATCTTCATAGCAATTTGCTTATAATGGCTCTTTTGTTCCTTTTTGCCAATAATAATTAAATGATATCTAATTGATTTTAACAGATCCTTACAAAAGCTATTTTGAATTTTTAAATTGACAATCAAAGATATAATTAATCTCCCAATTTTTAATTTTTACCATTAGTCATGAAAAAAGAGTTCAAGTCTATTGTCAGTATCCCCGTTATAAAAACATGATTCTTTCATTGATGTTGACCATTCTTGCTCATGAATTAGGAGAACAATATAGGAAGACAACACAAGAGAAATGAAAGATTCTCTAGTATTCATTAGCTAAAGTCCCAAGTATAACAAAAGTCAGGGTGATTGTTAAAGTAAATTATATTGCCTTAATTTGCTTTGTGAATCTTACATTTACGTAAGTAAGGGAAGCTATTACATCAGTAGGCACTCTCAATTTTGGAGAATTTTGAATCTTAGACTATTGTGGCCAGTTTCTTTCAAGTACAAACTAAGATTTGTTATATATTGCAGTTTCACTTCATATGTTCTAGAGTTTAGAATAGTAACCATACATATTTTCTCTTTAAATAAAACTTATAAATAAGACCGTTTGAACTTGCAGACTGGTGGGCCATAGCTGAGTCTAGTCCACGGAGCTGTTTAGTTTGGCATATACAGTATTTTAAAAAGTTAAATTAGTTGCCAACACTTTAAAAATTGGGATAGTTCACATAAAAATTCTGAATTTGGGCCTTGTTTTGGAACTGGCAACACTAGGCCCACATTTTCTCATACCAATAATCTTTTCAGGATGAGGAATGGGCTATTCTCTGGCTGTTCTGCAGTTTTCCACTCTTCCTACCAGGCATGATGCATTCTTTTAGATTATCTGTCTGTCCCCCACCTAGTCTACAAATGAATTAAAATCCAAAGTGCAGAAATTATTAGATATTTTATATTTTAAATCAAATAGTTCTTTTTAAGTTGAGTCTGATAACATATATTAACAGATAATAGTTAATTGGTTTGCCTAAATAAGTTCTTTGTTATTTCAGGCACGAGAACTTTGGCCAACAGGTGGAAGTTACAGAGAGAGACAGCATTCAGCTCAAAATAAATTAAAACTTTCATTTTCTACTGTCTTCCAAAATAGAGAACTCAATCTAACTCTTTAAACAAGAATGTTGTGAAAGAGTTTTGGGAATTATAAGGAGGGTTGAACTAGTTTACTAAACTTCCTCCAACTTTAAACCTGTGATTTAAAGTTGTTTGTTTAAAAATGAATTCATTGGCAGTGCTTAGTATTTGATTCATGCTTTCTTTTTTTTTAGTATTAAGAAAATCTTAATACTATTTTTTCTCTTTTCTTTTTCTATAGGAAAATCCCCTTTTAGTCTTTTAGGTTTACTAGGTTAAAGTTGTAGAGTGGCAGATTGTTCCACCACCCTTTTCAATGAGACTGACAGTACCCTGGCTCATGTAAAACTCAATGAGACTTTATATAAAGATTTTTCTAACTCCCTTGATCTTCTCTGGATGTTTATTCTGTTTCTTCTTTCAAATTTCCGTTGATTCAATAAAAAACCGTGATATTTAGAAATAAAGTTCAGAGAGGATTTGAGCAGGTGTTGGTGATATAAAATATTTGCTGAGTGCCCATTGTGTTTTATTTCCAAGAATTGTTTTGTGAACATATGCTATATATTGTATTTATAAGTGTTGAAGGACTAGGTGGATAATCTACTATCTTCCTGTGAATGTCATGTCACAGTGGACTTAGAATCTTATTTCATTTCAATCCCCTAATATTACTTAATTCTCCTAGAGACTGAAGTTTAAAGATTGCCGAAGGGGGACAGACCTATCCATTAAATCCAGCAGGCATAGTTGCATTTGAGTTCAAGAATATTCTGTTTTCTATTAAAGTTATGTGGTCTGTAGGAAAGGAATACTTTTCACCTTGGAGTATTGAGTGTGAAGTTTGAGCACTTTTCTCCTGTAAAAGCCTGAAAACTTGGAAATAAAGAGGCAGCAAAAATAATACTTACTGTTGAAGCAGCTCTGTGGTGGTATTTATAGCAACACTGTACTGCCTCTTTAGAATATGGAGCAGTCTGCCTGCATACTTTTGGTACCTAATAATATGGCTGGGCTGGTTAGGTAGAGCTTTAGTAAAACTGAATTTTATCTTATTTCTGTAATCCACTAAGTAATTTTGTGTGTGTTCTGTGATACTTAGCCATATTTTTGCAAAAGGAACAATGAAAGATATTTTACTGAGTTCTGGAAGGACCGTAGGGACAGAATGGAGTCTTTCTGAGCTAGTGACATTAGTTTGAAGTAGGCAAATTTTGACACTTTTTTATGTTCATATATTTACAATTATTTGTAAGACCATCCCTAGAAAGATAGGACGGTATTGGAATAACTGCTATCCAGGCTTCCAAACCATCTACAAAAGTGATGTCTATCCATTAGACATTTTCTTTAAAGCCATGATTGGTTTTATAGTGCTAGTGAGGTCAGATTGTATGAGGGTACTTCAAAAAGTTCACGGGAAAATAGAATTAGAAGATAAGCAAATCTTTCTGTGAAGTTTTTGAAGTACCCTCGTATAATATTTTCTCTTTTTTCTCTTGAACAAGTATAATAATAATAGCTAATAATTGCTACTACTTATTGCAATCTGTGCCAGACACTGTGTTAAGTGATTCATTTAATCTCTATAACAACCCTGAGGGTGAAATTATTAACCCCATTTTCAAAGTAAGAAATTAAGACCCAGAGATGTTGTACAGCTCACAACCAGGACCAGACCCCTTTTTCAGTGTCTTCAAAGTCCAAGGGCTTTGACCAGAAGGGCTCATTGTCTCACAGTACCTTATTCTGTCCCAGACTTAGAGTGGGCACATATCCTGGTTTGCCCAGGTCCCAGCCCATGCGTGTGTTCTTGGCATTCTGTGAGGTTTAGCATTTGTGCTGGTGCTGTTCCCTCTGGGTTCCAAAATGTCTTGGCGTGGATGATAAATTTTGTGGTCATCTGACCTTAGAAAAAAGACTATGCTTGATCATTCTGAATACCATTAGAATGTTATCTTCTCTTTTCTATGAGATATCTGAGAAGTGACACATTTTGAATATTTTACTGCATGTGAAGGGTTTTAGATTTTTTAAAACAACATATTTTGTAATAAGAAGCAATTTTTCCAAACAACCCTGTTTGTAAATGCTCTTCATTCCTTAAGAAATTCCTTGAGGAAAAGTAGAAAGTCTCTCCCATTTTTGTGTCTCGTAAAACATCTGATTCAGAGTTGGTCTCAAAAAGAATTTCACAAATAAATTTTGAATAGGTATTTATTTAAGCATGTAGTGATGCACATTCATTTTTACAAATATTTTATTATCTGTAAATGCTCCTTGTCAGTTGTAGCAAATACTGAATCGTTGCAGATTAAAGAAGAATATAGATGTATACCTTGCATGAGTTGTCTTTCAGTTTAAAAAAAAAAAAGGAAATTAACTTCATGGAAGGTTTCAGTACCCTTGGTAAGAAATAATTGGCATAATCAATCTGTATACTTTTCTTAGTATATGTGATTTTTCAAATAATCAATGATACTTTTTCTACAAGGTGAAGTTTCTCTGATAAGATGATTTGCGCACTTATCCTCAGATGAGATTCTTAGTGTAGTCAAATTTAAACAAACTTTTTTAGTTGTTTGGTAGGTAGTAATATTGAATATTGGTTCTGATATTGGTTCTTCAGTACTTGTAGTTACTAGATATAATTTTTAAGAAAATATTAATTTATGCAACACCAGAGTATTTAAACTAGTAAAATCACTTCAAAAGAAAATCTACATGAGATACATACATCTCAGCCTGCTTTGATTTTAACTCCACATCTGGAGGTGGGATGGAAACCAGATTTGTTGTGGGTAAGTATGACTTATTAATCCTCCATGTTCTCATTATTTTGTCTAATAGAATAATGTGAATTATTATTATTTATTATTATAGTCCTAACATACAAAAAGGTAGTTGTTAATTTCTGTGTTGTATTTGGTTCCCAGTAAGCAATAATGCATAAGTGAACATTTCTACAAATAATAAGAATAATTAACAGAGCTTCTATAAAATCGTTATTATGGGTATTCCTGGATATGTTACTCAGAATGCTGCTATGCTTTTTTGTGTGTTTTAGGCAATATAAGGATGAGTAAACAGATATGATAGGCACTTAGTTTGCAGGATTTTAAAAAAAAATATGTTTTGTGTGTTATGAAATCAGAATTTGTGATCAAATTATGGGAAAGAATGGGATACATTTTAAATGATGATGAATGCAGTACTATAAGCCCTTGGATTTGGAGGCTTTCTAACCTGAAGTCTGTTCTAAAATTGCCAACAATGAAGAAAATCTTCATTTATTGACTGCTTAGACAAATTTATACCATCTTTTCCTCTCTCACCTCTCCTAGGTCCTGTTCTTAACCTTCCAAACCAGACATGGTAGTTAAAGTAACTCACTGTTGTCAACAGTTTTAAATGTATGATAAATAAAGCCCAGTAAATAGTGAAAATATGAGAAAGGTGATTAAATCTGACAATTTTCTTGTAAAAGGCTTGAGATGATAAATATCTCCTGTGATTAGTTATTAGTTTAGTGCAAGGGATTTTGCTTCAGCCTAAAAGATTTTATGAACATTGTCATAAAAAAATATTTTAGAAGATAGGTACACACATTTAACCAGAAGAGAAATTGCTGTAACTTGATTGGTAATAATTAAAAATGGCAGAGCTGACATGCATGTGCCTGGGCTATTTTCTGTATGACAGTCCTTTCAGAAATAAAGGGAGGTGTTTTCTGAAGACATGATAAATAACAGAATACTTTCATCTTGAACCCTTATGCTTCATAAAAATAGGAAGGCCTATTTAGGTGTATCTCTCCTCAACTGATAAAATATTTAATTTAAGGCAGTATAAAATTACTTCTCACTTACTGAAGTATGTAAAAAGCAAACTTGTGACATTAACAAATATAGTTGGACGGCTATAATAGTTTCCTTTAAAATGAATATGAATTTCTTTAGATTTAAAGAAAAGACAAAATAATAATGGTGATCATAATGAAGTGCTGCATCACGTTACTGTCTAGCTGAATCCACGGCATATTGCTCTGTTGATGGCATATATCATTGTGTATGCATGTGAGGTTTTGTTTATGAGTTTCTCTCTTTGTAAGGAGGACCTGTGTCTTCATCTTGGCCCTCTGCCCTCACCCTGCACCTCACCCTCTCAGCACCTCACACAGGGCCTCACTCACAGAAGAAATTTAATACATGCATGTTGAGAGAATTATTAATGCTGCTTTTGTAGGATGAATAAAACTGCTTTTAAATTTGTCTTGAACTCTGGCTGAAATCCAGGCAATTGGTTCATATGTCCCCTTTCTTCCAGATAAAGTGAGAATTTAGTGCCATTGTCTGGATTCAGATCGAGCTTGCTTTATGTATTTCATGCTACTTATCTGAAAGCTATAGCCTCTTTTTTTTGAACAACAAATCGGATTTTAATGTTCAATCATTGGGTTTTACCCTTTAAGTAGGGACTCTGGAATACTTTTAAAATGAAGAACCAGAAACTTTGCTTGCCTTTCATATATAATGATACCTTGTATTAATTGAAAAGAGGCAGAGGAATAGGTTCAGCTTTTTTTTCTGCTTCTTGGTGAAAAAAGTATGGCTATTTAAAAAAAAATGTTGCAAGTTTTTCCTTAGCTCTTCTTATAGTACTTTTAAGTATTTTTAAGTGCTGCTTTTTAAGTGTATATTTAGTATTTGGTTAATTGCTACTGTGAACCTAAACATACTGATTAAGGCCAGGTTCACATTGGAACAATTATCTGGTTAATTGCTCTGGTGCAAAAAGAGGCTAAAAAATCATCAGAACATCAAGTTGTGAAAGCACTGGCATGAGTTTCAAAACCACCAAGCATACCTACTGCAAATCACATCAGCAAAGCAATTAATTTAGGCTAATTGCTTTTCTGTTTGTTCAAGATGCACTTTGGAACTGTCTTTTGAAATCGTGGCAATTAAGATTAGTAAGCAACATAATTTAAAATATTGGAATAGTCACTATTTTTTCAAAAACGTTAACTATTCCATATAAACCTATACAAGTATATCTATCACCCCTGTAAGACTTTGAGATATTTAAACAAAATATGGTTATTTTAGACATTTATAAGATTTCTTAAAAATAAATTGAGTAGATTCCTGAACTACAGCACGGGATTATCTTTAATCTCTAATTGCCAGTTAGGATTATCTAATTTCTATAATTCTTGCTAAGGTGCCTTGTTTAATATGATGAAAAATAGCTAGCCACCAAACATGGCATTGGCTAGTGCATTTTCTGTAGATGAATGTATATTTGGCTTCTCATAATGTAATCAGGATTTTAAAATGTCTTAACCAGATTAGGCACGCTTATGTTATTGAGGTTTTCCCTGTTATTGAGTATTATAATTTTGGCAGCACCAGTTTTTCTCAAATTGAAAACTACTTGAGTTTCCAGCTGTTTCTCTATGAAGCAATGTTGTAACAGATATTCACCTGAAAATAATGGCAATTTTAGGAATCAGTTCCTCTTTGGAAAACGTAGAAATGCCATTAGTGGGGGAGTTAACCATTCCCCAAACTGCTTCTCTGTTTACCATATTGTCAAACAGCAAGTAGCTCTTTCCTTTCCCTTTCTTCTTCCATGAGGAGTGATTCTTATTATGCATTGTGTTTAGTGGCATATCCTACCCCATGAATTTGTTCAAAGCAAAATAGGTTGTGTTCAGGACTGTGGCTCTAGAAATGAATCTTTTAGAGACATGGGTTAAAGGAAGTCCTGTTAGCAATTATTATGGTTATTATGACTTTCTTTGGCTATGACACGAAATTTAGAAATATCTTCAGTAAAATGAGATTTGGTACAATAAACGAAGGATAAATTTCAAGTTTTATTTTAGCATTCTCTATACATTAATAAACTTTTTATTAGTAGATATAAAATTATTTATTATAATAGATTTGATCTTTCTTAATTCAGTATGAATAGATCTCTAGGCCTAACTAATTAACTATATCACAAAACTAAATTTTTCCCTAGTGATCATTTTAATGAAAAACAACAAGTGTATATGTACTTTCTACAATGATATATTATTCTTTACTTCTTTGCAAACTTTATAGTTCCTAGAAGTACTACGTACTCAATCCAGATTTCTTGATGATGCTATTTGTTGTGGAATGTTCAATTAGAAATCTTCTTGTTGAAGGTAAAAATATCAAATCAGATAGAGGTGAATTTATTGTGTAGGCAAAATAGAAAAGTGTTAAGGACTCATAGCACACAGAAAACCCAACCAGCCAACCAACCAACCAACCAACCAACTGACCAACCAACCTAGATGACGGTATCAGTCATTGGATCTTGATCTTGGTCTTCTTTTGAAATCTGTCACTGAAGCAACAGAGCAATGTTACTCCATTTGGGTGGAAATGTAAGCTATTACTTCCTTTTGCCCCTGAAAGCTTGAATTCTGTGATTATTTATAGTTGAAAGATAGTTTAGATGCTGTAAAAATGCATCTCTATTTTGCAGACTGTAGAAGATTGCAAAATCTAAACTCAATTTTTTCCCATTTGTAAATGCATTTTTTGTGCAATGTAGCATTTGCCTATCCTCCCATCAAGAGGTGGAGTCTGGTCCTCTATCCTCTTTCATCTAGGCTAGCTTTGTGTCTTTTTCTGACTAACAAGATATGGTAGAGCTTGTGTTGTGCTGCTTCCAAGCTTTGGCTTCAAAAGGGCTTGCAACTTCTGTTTTTGCCTTTCTGAAATCATGCCACCAACATGTGAATAAGCCCAGACTAGTCTTTCTAAGGATAAGAGATGACATGAAGATAGAGGCCAGGACTAACTGTCAGACATGTGAATGAGGCCCTCTTAGACCATCCAGTGTCATTTAAGCCTTCAGATTCCTGCAGTCCCTTGTATTGAAACCAAAAGAACTGCTTAGCTATGCCCAGTCCAAATGCTAGCCCACAGAATTGTGAGTTTATAGAAGCTGTTTCTTTAAAGCCATTAAGTTTTGGTGTGGTTTGTAACACAGCAGTTGATGACTAAGGTACTGACTTTGTAACTTTGCTGGGAATATTGGAAATTTTGTATTAAGTCAGGAAAGTGCTAAGAGTTTTTTATGCATTATCCTATTTAATTTTCACATTAACTTTATCACATATGTATCATTATGCCCTATTTTATAGATGAAGTAAGATGAGGCACAGAGAGGTAAAGTGTCTTGCTGAAGATCACAGGAAGTGAGTGCAGAATCAGGATTGAGAGCAGATCTGTCTGACCTCAAAGCCCCTGCATTTTTCTAGCTATCAGACTACCTCCAACAACTTATTCTGCGTTTAAAAACACAGTTGGTTGCAACAAGCAGTTAAACCTACCAATGGAATCTGTTGAATACAAGTGCTAGCTAAATAGCATTACAGTATCATTACAATAAAATAAATATCATCAAATAAAATAAATATTACAATAAAATAGCATCCATTTGCAGTTTCCAGTGTTACTATTTAATCATGAGTATTCATGTAATAAATGTATGGGAAAAGAGTCAGCTCTTCTGGTCTCCTAAGGGCCTGAATGTTAAAGGAATACTGTGAATACAAATTTAGAAATACGTAAATATAAGCCATTGGATTTATATAAATTAAAAATAGTTTTCAGTGTTCCATAATATTAAGTATCTTTTTCTTTTTTATTGTCAAGTTAAGGAGAAATGGAGATGAGAAAGACCTTCCCTAAGAATAGTTGTAGCTGAGGCTTAATCACCATTATATTTTTGCCTTTATCATCTATGTCTTCTAATAACAAATCTTTTAAGGACATAACTTCTGTGGTATATAGGTAATAATGGTACTAATAACTACCAAAAAATTCCATAAATAGAAGTGGGAATATTTTTATTTTTGAAATGTTTTTATTTTTAGCTATCACCTTAATGCCCACACATTGATAAACTAGTTAATATTGTTATGTGATTCTGAGATGTATATCATAGCTCATCTTACCATTTACTGTAGTGTGTAGTGGCACACTATTCAGAACTGCATCAGGGTTTTATTGCCTGTTAAACAAAGCCTAGGAGCATTTCCTCCATGATTTATTATGGTATATTGAGAACTAGTTTCATTTGGGAAATACAATTTCCATTTGTTTTCCTTTTAACTTGAATTTAAACGGAGCTTCTGTGTTTGGTTTTAATTTAATCTCTCTTTTTCCATTAATAAAATATTAAAATACATTGGTGATTTATTGTATCGCACACCCATACACAGGCACACAAATATTTTGCTATGTGTGAATGTGTATTTGGAAAATCTTATGTCTGGGGATAGGAGAGAGAGTGTAAGTTGCATTTTTTTCTTTTAGTTTTAATTTAACACAGATGGATTATAAATCTGTTAGAATGTTACATTGATAACAGCACGGAAATTAAAGCTATAAGTAGGAATTGTAACTTTTCCAGCGTCCTGGGCACCTAACCAGAAGCTCAGTAAATGCACGTTGATTGATTGATTGGATGACAATCCATCCTAGTGAACATAAGCTTGAGTTCAAGGTAAGAGAGAAAAAATTACTCAGGTTGACAAGAAATAGAGCAAGTCAAAATATTCAAGTTTGTTTAATGGATGCAGACACCGCCTTTAAAAATGCTCTGTAAATGTAATTGAAGAGTTAAAGAGGCACTCACTGAATCCTCTAACATAGAATGGGAGTTTATGTCTGAGGTATATGGATGCAATTTTAGCTGAACTGACGACATATTAACCTTACTGGATTAAAAAAGCTGAATGAAGACAGTGGAAGAAAATCCTGGAGAAACATGATAATCTTGTGGCAGCAATTTATTTGGAACAGGGATGACAAAATGTGTCAAGACAATGCCCTGGCTTTCTTCATTAAATTTAGAAATGAATTTGGAAAAAAAAAAAAAGAAAAAGGAGTTATTTTCTCTAACATTTTTTTCTGGAGATTATAGATATTTATTGGATAACTATCTTTGAAGAAATATATATTACAATCTAGTTAATATTTGGGATATTATGATCTTATTAGAATTAGAAACTTTTAGTAATTTATATCTCTAAGTAGATGTCTGTATTCTTTTTGTTTCCAAGATTTTTCTCTCTTAAGTTTATTCCCAGTACTGAGACATCATTATGTTATAGAGGAGCTTTTTCTGTGACGTCTATTGGCAGCCATCCATCTCCAAATAGGACATAACAGTGAAGCTTGTTAGAGGAGTAGAAGTATAAAGTATTAACAAACAGGCCCCGACAGACATTTAGACATCCACACAGACATTGCTGCTACTTGACAGTCATCTCCCTATGAAAAATGTAGCTGTTTAAAAAGGTTCAAAGTTACAGTAACTCCACAATGCTGCACTCCTGTTGTTTATTGTATGTACATATAGTTTATAATGTTTAATTTTAAGGTTTGTATTTATTTTTACTAAGTTGTCACTGTTAGTTGTACACTATATTGCAGTCCTTTGTATAGGTTATTTATGTGCACATTGCATTTAGTAAAGCATTTAGAATTTGTGATGATCCACACTGATCAGCTTAGAGGTATGCATGGGGGAGAACATGGAATAGTAATCTAAAGTAGCAGGAAATCCTAAAATGCAACTCTGTGTTTTATTAATGCTCATAATAGCATTGATTTCACTTTAGTTGGTTGTTGGGAGGATGATGTCCTGTAAGAATTTAGGTGGAGCAAACTGCCTAGGATTAAACCTGGACTATGGTTAATCTTCAAAGCAGTAAATCCTCAGGTAGGTAATGAAAAATCTACATGTGTTATTTTGAAAGTTCTATTAAAGCTGTTATTTAAAATATGCCAATTATATACAGATAAAGAATATACAAAAAGTATATTCTATTCCTCAGTAATAAGCAGCAGTCATTTATTTCAATAATAATATTTGCAAGCTAGGTTTATTTTAAATAAAGATTCTAAGTCTTAGTGTAAAGGTAAATATTTTAGATCACCTGCCCCACTTCCATTTTAAATTTCAAAAGAGTAGATCTATCCAACTGGGTTTTTTGATTTTTTAAGTGTTTGTATAAGTAAAACTTACTTCCCGAGACTGCAAAATGGGAAAATCAACAACTTTTGACTTTCTCTTTTAAGGGCAGCAAGGAATTAATTTTTTTTGAATATCTAATTTGCTGTGACTACTTTTGACATTCACAAATTATGTCATTCATTTTGACATGCAAATAAGAAAATGAATACCTTTGGGATTCAAATCTGAAGAGCATCTCACAGGTGCTGAGACATGTTGCCTTCTATCTCCCCAGTCCTCCTTCTCTCAGGAACAAGAGTATGATTTCTAAAAGAGATATAGTTTTCCCACAAGTATTTGAAAAAGTAGTCTTTCTTCTCCTTTCTAATCCATTAAAAAGCATTTGCTTCTTAGGTAATTTTTTTTCCCCTTTAAGTTGTGTCTTCTTCCCTTTCTTATAGCAGTGGTCTGTTTACTTTTTGGTTGATATAGTCACTGATGACATTTTCTCAGGTAATTTTTTCCCTTTTAATTTGGATCTTCTTCCCTCTCTTAAATCTGTGGAATATTTTCTTTTATTGTTGTCAGTGTCACTGATGACATTTTCATCTGATTCTTGACATATTCATTTTATAAAACATGGCATTGTAAGAAGTTTTTTGGTCAGTGACATTTTGGCATACACTTGCCAGTGGCCACCAGAGAAGGTCAGTCAGACTCTGAGCAGTGAAATAAATTACCCCGAAAGGCTTCTCCAAATACTAATGAATAGAGTGTACAGTGAGAGTTGGGAGTGTACAGTGGGAGCTGGGAGTTTTTTTTGTTTTTGTTCTAAACTTTTATATTTGGGTCATTCACTATATAACCTTGATAAACTTATTTAAGTTCTCTTTTATGATTGGGGGAATGTGAATCTACCTTAGTGAAATGTTTGGAGGCTTAATCATGTTTCAAAAGCACCTTCAGCATGAGTCATTAGTTCATTACTAGAATGGTGGCTTGGGTAGTACCATCCATCATCAATGCTTTATCACCTTCTTATCCTCATGGTTTCCTGAAAATTGACAATGAAGATCTCAAATCAAACTTTGTAAAGGCACTACTAGCACATTCTTAAAGGTATGGTAACACTGAAGTATTAACAATTATCTGAGGAAAATAAGACAATTATAGTGTACTCATTATTATATGTTTTCATAAACATTTCTTTGTTTTCATATTAAATGAACAAAGTACATTCAGATTCATAAGTAGAGACTTTCTGAAAAACCAGTGATCCATACTTAAGTTTTATGTTGCCATAAAATAAGATACCTTAATATAAAGCTACTTTACCTTTGTGAAATATTTTTCACTTGGATATTTATCCAAATATATTTTAGTGAGTTACATGCTAAAAAATATAATATTATCTACACACACATACGATGGATTAACAGGAGAGTAAATGAAATTTAAAATATTCCAGGAAGCATAGCTTTTCATTTCCAGTTTCAAGTTCAATTGAGAAAATGATCTAATGACTGAAAATTAAGGAAAATTAACTATTTACTTTGAGTTACATGTGATTTTGTGTTTGATATATTCTAAGAATCATAGGATCTCACTGAAAATAATATCAAAGCACAGCTAGGTCAGCCTTCTGCATATAATTCCTGGCTGCTCATCTATTGTGTATAGTTTGCTGTTTTTTGCTGTGTTTTTTGTTTGTTTGTTTTTTCATCTTCTTATCATTTTTTCTTCATTTATCATCTGGATCCATTTAGTTAACATATTAAATCACACTCTAACACTTAAAATGCTTCTTAAAACTAAAAGACCAGCACTTTCTTAAAGTATTTTTAAAATCAGGTTATTTATTCTCAGTTTTTGAAACAGACTACAACATATTTCCGTACTTTAGAGCTTGGGAAGGTCTAGGAGACATTTTAAAATACAGAGATGTCTCCCTGGAGTGTGTGTTTTGTGAGATGGAGCAGGGAGGACATTGTGGACTGCCAAAGAGCAAACCGCTAGAGGTAAGAGGCTGGCAGGTGCTGATTTCCCTTTGCTCTGTTGTGCTCTCTTTTTCCAGGTCTGTGGCTTTCAGGTTTATTAAAATGCTAATGATGTTTATTCTGTTTTTATTGGCAGCTCTCCAGATTTGATTATTGATATATTTGAATAACAGCGGAATGCAACATCAAACTCTCACTTGACCCTTTTCCTGAGATTTTTGTCAGTAGAAATATATATACCACATTGTCAGATCACACATAGCTTTTTTATCTGTATAGAAGTGAAATATTATAAGGGAACTGTCAGCTGCTTGGAAATGAGCTTTTAGTGGGATAGTGAGGTGTCTCACATGTGGACTCCTTCCTTAGTTTAATGTATTATCCCCCTCCCTGAGGAGTAATTTTATTTTCAATAACAAGCGCCTGAATGTGTTTGTGGGTTTCTATTGTTCCAGTTTTTTGGGCTTTGTTATTTCACATCTTGTACTAACTGCCTAAAGTGTAGACTAATAAACTGCAGAATAATTCTCTGTGACTAGCAGAGATAGAGGTGTTTTCATGTTCCTACCTGCTCTTTCTGAAAATTCCAACCACAGACCCTTATTGTGAAGAACGTCTGAGGACACCCCCACCTAACTCCCTTCATTTTATAGTTTTGAAACTGAGGCTCAAAGATAATCTGTGACTTGTCCAGGTTCACATGTCTAGTTAATGGTGAAGGTGAAGCTTGAATACGGCTTGCTCTAGACCGGAAGGCTGCTGTACCACACTGTGCTTATCTCCTTCCTCACCTTTCTTTACTAGCCATTTATTTGTCTTCAACATTAATTTTCTTCCATGGCCTAGTATCAACTGTAGTCTTTGTGAATTGTAGCCTCTTGTATTTCTTTTATGCTCCTTTGAATGATGAAACAACACACACATAGTAGTTTTTAGTAAATATTTTTAAAAAGAAAACCTAGATTACCTAAAATCCTACTATGCAGATTTCCACTGTCTCCGTTTTGTTGAACATCTATTCAGATAGGCACATATACATGTATAACTCTCACTTCCTTGTGGAATTACACTGTCCATAATATTTTGCAGTCTGTGTCTATCACTCAACAATATATTATGGACTTCTTTTTGTTCTAATAAATATAGACCTATGTCACCATTTCTAATGGGTTAACATTAGGGTTTTAGCACAGTGTATATAACCAGTCTCTTATTCATAGGCATTCTAATTATTTACAATTTTTACTCCTGTAAATAACTAGATGGTGAACATTCCTATATCTATATCTTTGTATACGTTTATATTTATCTCCTTAGTATAAATTCTTGAAATGGAATTCTGTGTCTAAGGACATGCATATCAAAAAATGTTTATGCATCTTGCTTAATTCCCTTTAGAAAGATAATATCAATATATACTTCCACTTCCCTGCAAAAGAGTGTCTGTTTCTCCATATCTATGCTAATTCTGGATATTATCATTAACTCTTTTAGAGCAAGAATAACTTTAAGGTTCAAGAGCTGAAAAAACTTAGAATAAGATACTCAGGCACAAGTGTATTTTCCGTTAAGAGACAGTATAGTATAGTGGGTATGAACACAAGCTCTGGAGCCAGACAATCTGGATTTGAATCTTGGGCTCTGCCACTTCATACCTGTTTGTCATTGGGCAGGTTACTTAACCTCCCTGTGTCTCATTTTCTTATCTGTAAAATGGGGACAGCAGTAGAATTTACTTCATAAATATATTGTGTGATTTAAATGTGATTATTAAATTTAAAGTACTTAGTATAGTTCCTGGCACATAGTTAACTAATCAATATATGTCAGGTATAATACTAACAATTATCATTACTGTCAGTCAGTGAGCATTTGATTTCGGTTTGCAGTTTATAGTACACAATGTAGGAATGTGGGGTTTGAAAAGAAACATGAGACATCACAGTGCTCAAAAGACCTACCATATACCAGAAGAAATAAGGCATAAACAAAAGTTATGTAATCAAGTTAAATAACACAGAACTACAGCGTGAGAACAAGTTTGGACTAAAACATCATTCATTACAAAGTGGGTGGTATATTCATGAAACAGGGTCTCCTTGTAATACTTGGAGGGGCAATACCAAAGTTTGCTCTACTCTTTTGTATTCTTTCTTTCTAACAGGGACAGACCCTGTTCTAATTTAAAGTAATCATATGTATCAATTGGTACAGCACAGTCCTGGTTTGTGTCTGCCCTAATGTCATAATTGGATGACCCTATTTCCGGTTGATATCTTCTTTCTGTGGATGCCATTATGATGATAATAGATGTCAAATTCTTGTTTTGGCCTAGGAGCTATTTTGATTATTAAAGTTATCTTTGCTCATTTGTTTTATTTTGGGTTAAGGTTATAGTTTCATTTAAGGTTATAGTTTCATTTAGAGGGCAGTCTTCTTTCTTCAAAGCTCATTCTTGCTTATTATTTACTGCTTATAAATGTTAGGAAAGAAAATCTGGAAAAATAGTTTATTGCCAGGTTTTAGATAATCCAGCATGTTGCATCAAGATAACCACTTAAAACTTTATTTTCCTGAAACCAAAGGGAAAAATATTTCAGGCAATTAGGTAGAAAATTTTAAATTTATAAATAAAACAAATCCATTTTTCTTAGAGTTTTAACATACAGTTTTGCATACACGTATGCTTGCAATGCTAACCATGTTTTGACCAATGTGTAGTTCTCCTATCTTCGGTATAAATTTAAAAAAATGTTTTAATGTATTGCATTGTTGACATCTTAGCCAATTTTTCAGTATTTGATTGTCAGTTGAACCTTCTTATCTGTTTTCCTTGCCTTTGCTCTCACAAAACTGAGAGTTTAGTTTTTGAATTATGACTAAATGGTAAGGAAGAATATAAAGGAATAGAGGTTGACTCTATGGTGGTCCTTGGCAAAAATGAAACATTTAAAACTTTTTCATTATAATGGTCTTTTAATTAGATATTATCAAATGTTGGAGAAAAATGCTTGTCACATTTGGTTTTATTATGTAGGAAATTCATGTTCTGAATCATAATGGGCCTAGGTGACTTTTTTCTGATCTAGTTAAGAACATTGTACTAAAGTGTTTGAGTCAGTATAACTTGTATTCCTTTTTTAAAAAATAATAATGTATTATGTGCCAGGTGCTGTGCTTAGTACTGGCAATACATAGTTGATTCAGAAGTGGATTATACTCTGAGGGGTTAATAAGACCAGTGAATCACTGCCTAGGATTTTATAAAACCTCCTCTGTTATCATTACAGAATAGCAGTAATCACCAACACTTCTATAGCACAGACTCCTCTAGTCACTGTTCCAAGTGCTTTATATATATTAAATTTCCAACAACCTTGTGAGGTAGGTACAATTATTATTCCCATTTTTCAAATGAGGGGACCAAGGCACAGAGATTAAGTAACTTGCCCAGTGTCACATAGGTAGAATACAATTTTGTATCCCAAGTGAACTCTTTTGAGAAGCGTTATTCATGTCTCTGTTTTGTATCTGGTAAGCATTATGAAAAGTAGTTGCTTGTGTGATCCAAGAATATGTGAGAGAAAATTACTGAATATAATTTCATTTATTCATTTATTAGATATTTGTTGAGCACCTACCCTGACCCGGCATTTGGGATAGGGCATTGAGTAGAACATTTGCGTTCCTAGCCTTCACAGAGTTTATAATTTAGCAATACTTGCCTCTGTCCTAGTTAAGAGATTGATGGATAATTGTATAATACTTTTGCCACTTTTCATTTTCATCATTTCTACTCACCCCTTTTAACTCTGCTGAGCACACTCTGAAACCTTATTTGCTGTTCTTTTAATGACTGGTCTCTAATTCGCATGTATGGACAGTTTTAAATTATTGTATATTGTACTTTAATATAACCTGAATTTTTAGACATTGCAGATTAACTTCCCTAAACTGCCTTTTATATACCTAATTTCATTAGTCTAGCTGATGAAAGGGTTGCTTGCTCTCACCTAAATTTTCTAACTTATTTTCAGTGACTAACAGGGACATATTGTTTAATTAAAGTTCCTGTTGCAATCAAATTTCTTTTTAAACATAGAGAAAATGAATAAGCTTTTATTATCCTGATGAGAAAATAATCTTGGATCTTGAGTTGATTTATCATCACCCAGTAGTGTGACTACCTGCCAACCACTGCTGTTGGGGAAGAGTCTGACCTCTGCAGAGGTCTTGGGATGCCAATTGGTAGCAATTGTGACAAGAACTGACCTATTGCTTGAGTTTGTGTGCATTTTTCTTTCAGTATGCCACAATTCTCTCCTCAGGGTCTCTCTAACAGGTGATCATTTATGCACAATCTTGGCTGTTGAAAAAGAAATCTCCCTTCTGCCTCTCCTCCAGGAATCTAGTGTGTCCCAGGGTTGAGGTTTAAAGATTTGGGGACTGGTTGACCCTCCTTGAGGTCTAAAAGTAAGGTTGAGAAAAAGGTTCTTATTGTCAGGCAAGGGAAATGACTCCCTTCACAACCTCAACCGTGAGTCCTCTGGGATGGCTGGCAGCTGACTTTCCTCCAATGCCCTTGTCAAGACTAATTTTCCCACCCCATGCCTCCCACGGAATTATGTAAGCCCAAGAAAGTCATGCTTGCATGGACCACCTATTTTATCATTATTATATTTAGATCTTTGAGAGTAAACTTTCTCTTTTCTCCTGCCCTCCCTCCAGCAGTCCCAAATAACATCTTCATTTACTTTTTGACTTTCAAACCTGTTTTTAAGTCTGGCTTTTGACCTCAGTTAGGGGGACTGCTTCTAAGTATATAAGAAGGGCTTTCCTGATATTTTTATTTGTAGTTTGGATATTCAACTAAACATAGAACAAAACTTATGAAAAACTATTTTTTCTTATTGGTAGCTCATTTTGCCCCAGTAGAATGCCAACCCAATTTTGTTCTACATTCTCAAAGCTAGTGACTAAGAGCTTTCTTCTTTTACTCTTTAATTCACAAGTAAGTAGTGGTTTGTCTAATTACTATACTGTAGTTACAATTATAGAGAAAAGGTTAGTCTAGTCATTGCCAATTAAAGTAGGAAAAAGCTACATTTATAACCACTAAGAGCCATTATGTCAATTTAATGCTGTTCATCAGTGTGTAACTTGTTTTCTAGGACATATAAATCTAATCTTGATATTATAGTACACTCACCGTATTAAAGGCCTTTGGAGCTGCAGAGATTATTGCAAGCAACTTATATTATTTGTACATAATTTCATTGTATCTCATCATGGATTTAGAATCTGGGTTTTGTAAAATGTGGCTACCATGAGTAGAAATAGGTACCCCAAATCACTGGCTGACTCTTTTATTTTTAGGTATTTGACAAAGTAAAATAACCTGTTGCGATTTAGGTTTTCTAACTTTTTTATAATGGTATACTATTTAAAATTGCAATCATGTTTCTTTTTATGTAGAGAGAAAATGTATAAACTTTTACTACCCTAATGAGAAATATCCTGGGTCTTAAGTTGATTTATCATTGCTATTTTCACTTTTATGTCTTCATTTAGTATTTAAAGGTTTTCAGCTCATAAAAAGGCATCATGAATTTAGTAAAAGTTATGGAAAATATGGTAGAAAATGAAATATTTTTGTTAATTTTATCTCTTATGAAAAGTCTATCTGAATGCTTCTCAATATATCTTTATATCCTGTTTTAGTCTTTTCGGGCTGCTATAATAAAATACCATAAACTGGTGACTTATATGTAACAAATTTACTTCTCACAGTTCTAGAGGCAAGATCAGGGTGCCAGTATGGTTGGGTTCTGGTTAGGGCCCACTTTCTGGTTCATAGGCACCTTCTTGCTGTGTCCTCACGTGATGGAGGGACAAGCTAGCTTTGTGAGGTCTCATGTAAGGGCAGTAATCCCGTTCGTAAGGATTCTGCCTCATGACCTAATCACTTCCCAAAGTCCCCACTTCCTAATACCATCACCTTAGGGGTTAGGATTGTAACATATGAATTTTGGGGGAGCACAAACATTCAGACCATAGCATATGCTGTGCAGGGTGTATCACATATTAGAAAATTGTTAGAAATTTGAAAGGTTATCATTTGCTGTAACAGTTTTTTGGATCAAATTCATAGTGTTTTGAGTCAAGAAGAAACGGGGAAAGGTTGAGTTTGTCTGGCCTAGACTTGTGAGGGATCTGAGAACATACCTGCAATTTGATATTGAGTTGTAGATTTCTCTATCTATTCAGAGTAATTGTCTGTGATATCAGGCCAAAGATATTCTGATCTTTATAATCTGATACCGTTATAAATCTAAAAGATGGCATTACTAATTTAAATTCCACTACTCACTTGCTAGGGACCTCCCTCTTATCCTGGTTCTCTTTTTCTTGTTCCAGTAAGGTTAAAATTCAGTAAGGATAAAATCTTCAGACTTTTGAAGCTCTACATTCTATACCCAAGAGAAAATATAATACTGAAAAGACTTATCAAAGCTTTCTTTTCTTGTTTTAGTTTCCAGATGCTATTGTCTTGAATTCCCTAATGTGAATATTTCATGGCTGATTACCTTAAACTCTGTACTAAGCCTAGTTTGCTCTAAATCGAACTGGAACTGAGACATTCCACTTACTACACAATCAGTGACTTTTATCCTCACTCTCTAGAAATCAAATTTTGTATTGACTTGATCTTAGGATCTTTAATTCTTAATGTATATGTCACTGGAATAGTGCCTGGCTCTGCTCTTTCTGCCTCAGTCTCTCTACTTACTAATGTTTGAATAATGCCACCCCCACTTCCCTTCACCCCCATGCACAAACATTAGAAGTGCTCGTTCATGCTTTACAGTTATAGTTTTATTGTCAAAATTTGGTGACTTTAAAATATAAGACACAGTACTTGCTATTTGCTTAAGCCCTTCTTTTTTGAGGTTTATAGTTTTCTTATTAAAGGTTCTATATATTTTATGTTAAACTAATTTTTATGTATTTGATAATTTTATTGCTTTTTGAATGATATTGGTTCAGTGTTTTCTAATTGGTTGTTGTTGGTAAATGAGAATATACTTTTTGTACATTGTAAATATACTTTCGAATGTTAATTTTCTAATTAGTTATCTTTCTGAACTTATTTAGTTTCTAATAATTTTATAGATAATTCCCTTGAATTTTAAAAGTAGACTGTCACATCATCTAAAAATAATGATAAACTTACCCTCTCATCTCTAGGACTTTTGCCTTTTATTTCCTTTATATATCTGATTGTATTTTCTAGAACTTCAAGAGGCAAGTTTTCTACTTAAAGCTTAATCTTTAAAAATCTACTCTTGCTTTTTCTGCAGACTTTCCTTCTTTTCTTTTTTCTTTTTTTCTAAAAGCAGATATATTAAATGAAACAAAATGGCAGCAAGTATTAGTAAAAACTTACCTTTGCCTGGATAACTAGCATTGAAAGGTGGTATACAGAAGTAACTGGCACTTTTATTCTACTTAACATTGAACCATTGAAAAGCTAAATTGAGCTACATATTTGTTTTTGATTCCTGTCAAGTATAAATCATTGGCTTTCAGTTTTTTTCTTTTGTCTTTTCTTTTTCTTAAGTAGCCATATTAAAATATGGCTTTTCTCAAATAGTACATTATATGAATTTATTTTGCATATAGTGTACTGAAACTAATAATTCATCTACAGTTTTTACTTTTTGTTATGTTTTGTTTTTTAAAGAAAAATTAAAAAATTTAATTGTGGGTTTTGTTGTATTTTCTCTTTTAAAAAATGAACCTTCCTTTAAGAGGCTCCTTGTTATTATTTTCATGACTAGATTTATATAAAATATTCTTTATTTTTTAAATTTTTAAATTTTTATTTCTTTATTACGAATGTTCATGAGATACAAAGCTGATTGTCTCCTCTCCTGCCCATGATGTGAGGGCCAGATTCATACTGGGGGCATACCCATTACCAGAAATTCCTTTTGTACCCTTTGTCCCCTCCCAATAATCCCCCAACCTCCCCCCCCCCACTCCAATTTGTAGCCCTAGGAATGTTCCCTCCCTCTGTTGGATCACGGCACTACTGTGGTATTTCTTTCCTGCCTTCCTTTCTCTCTTAGCTCCCACATATGAGTGAGCACATACGGCTTTTATCCCTCTGTGCTTTGCTTGTTTCACTCAACATATGTTTCTCCAGGTTCATCCATGTTGTTGCAAATGGGAATATTTCATCCTTTTTATGGCAGAGTAGTATTCCATAGTGTATATGTTTTAGTCCGTTTCGTGTTGCTATAACAGAACTACCTGAGACTGGGTAATTTATAAAGAAAAGAGGTTTATTTGGCTTACGATTCTGGGATAGTTGCATCTGGCACAGGCCTCAGGCTGCTTGTACTCATGGCCAAAAGGGGCAGGCAGCTGGTATGTATGAGCAGATCACATGGTGAGAGGAAGCAAGAGAGAGAGAGAGAGGAGGTGCCACTCTCAGAGGAGGTCCCAGCTCTTGTGGGAACTAATAGAGAGAGAACTTACTCACTATCCTTCCTGCCCCAGGGAGAGCATAAACCCATTCGTGAGGGATCTGCCCCATGACTCAATCAGTTTCCAGCACTGCCACATTGGAGATCAAATTTCCACATGAGTTTTGGCAGGGACAACACATCCAAACTCCATCAGTATATGTACCATGGTTTCCTTATCCAATTGTCTATTGATGGACATTTAGATTGGTTCCATATCTTGGCTATTGTAAACAGAGCTGCAGTAAACATGGGAGTACAGGTATCTCTTTGACATGATGATTTCCATTCCTTTGGATATATACCCAGAAGAGGGATTGTTGGATCATATGGAAGATCTATCTGTAGTTGTTTGAGAAACCTCCAAATTGTTTTCCAAAGTGGTTGTTTCTCTCCACATGTCGGGCTTTAAAAACTAACGCCACCTTAAGTGACATTGCAAGCGGCGCCATTATAGGCCCAAAAGGGCGTATCAACGTGGCAGGCTAAGAGGCACCGGGAGGAAGTAGGGTGGGAGTGTCTGCGGGAACCTTGCCTTAGCCCTTATTGGCCAAATGCGTGCTTCTGCGCTCGTGACCACTGCATGGTTGCAATAGCTAGGCATTGAGACAGGATGCATGCCCTTGACCTTTAAGCTGATAGGATTATGTTAAAACCTCCCCTCCCTATCTGCCTATAAAATCAAATGCTTGTGTGATAATAAACAGAACTGCTCAACAGAACCCCCCCGCCGCGTCTGAGTGTCCTTTAACCGGGCTGTTTTGGGGGGGGCCCGGCGGGTGTGCTCACCTCTCTTCACAGCTCTCTTCCCCGGTCTCCTTCCAAAGGGGACAGGAGGGAAAGAGGAATCCCGGGCCGTTTGCTCGCCCACCGAAAGCAACGAGGCTAGGGCTGTACAGGTTGGCCGGCGGCGGACCCGACGTCCACACCCTCACCAGCATTTGTTATTCACCATCTTTTTCATTATAGCCAGTCTAACTGGAGTGAGGTGGTATCTCAATGTGGTTTTAGTTTGCATTTCCCCGATGACTAGTGATATTAAGCATTTTTTCATGTATCTGTTGGCCATTTGTATGTCTTCCTTTGAAAAATGTCTATTCATCTCCTTTGCCCATTTTTTAATTGGGTCATTTATTTTTTTTACTGTATAAATGCTAGAGTTCTATGTATATTCTGGATATTAGCCCCTTGTCAGATGCATAGTTAGCAAAAATTTTCTCCCACTCTGTAGGTTGTCTTTTCACTCTGTTGATTTTTTCTTTTGCTGTGCAGAAACTTTTTAGTTTGATATAATCCCATTTGTTTATTTTTTCTTTTGCTGCTTGTACTTTCGGGCTCAACTGCTGAAGTGTTTCACCTATATTTTCCCTTAGTAATTTTACAGTACTAATTTAGAATTTTAGAACATTTGTTGACAGAATGTATTTTAATATGCCTGTGTTGCCAAACAGAATGAATTATTTGGAATGGAAAAGTCTTTTGGAAAGAAACCTTTCTCCTTTCATTTATTTATTTTAAAAAATTTCCCCTAATTATATCATATTTTTATGTTGTCCTTAGCTTACTCTTTTTTTTTCTAGTTTGTTCAGTGCCATACGTAGGAGTGCATGAACTGAAAAATCGCGTACTAGGTGATGCATATTATCAGATGTTGGGTATTTGCATATCTAACAGCTAGATCTAACTCTTGCATTTCAGTTTATTACGTTAAACAGATTTATTAAAATTCTTGTTTTATAATTTGAATAATATAGATCATTTAATGAATGATTAGACATAAAGTTATATAATTTAATTTAAAAAATTGTTAGTTTAGTCCTTTTTATAAGTAATTGTACTGGTCCCCATTGCTTTAATTGTTTAAATTCTTTTGGTGTCTGTTTGCCATGCAAAGTGAACATATTTGCATTAGAAACAAATTATTATTCTTGGAACTTCAGATTAGAGCAGGAGTTTAATTGCTGCTATTATTTTCTTGTTTGTTTTTTACTTCATATATAAAACTAGAAATATATTTTAAGAAAAACTAATTTTAGATAGAATCATAAAATGATTCCTATAACTTGTTTTTATGAATGCAGATGAAAACTTGTTGATATCAAGTATGTTTTATAGCAGCACATTTGTAATTTCTTTAAGAAGAAAAAAAAAAGCAATTAGGGTTTGATTTCAAGTAGAATGCTAAAATCTCAGCAAGCTTTGATACTTTCTCTACTCCAGAAATTTTTAGATCCCCAAGCTGTGAAAAAGACAACTTTTTTGTTCTCTTTGTTGTACTTTGAAATAATATTTCTAAGATATATAAATAGGAGTTTGTAACTAGATTCACATTACTGTGCATTTCTCCAGAAATTATTTATTGATATCAAATACATAGATATTGTTTCTAGGTTGAATGTATTTATATTTTACATTCCATAGAAGCTTCTGACTTCTCAATTAATTTTATGAACTCAAATATACATATACATATATAGAGCACCTAATATATTCTGTGCTATTTGCTGGAAGCAAAAAGGTAAATAAAGAAGGTGAGATCTCCTAAGTTGCTCATAGACATCAATAAAGGGGGAGACAAACTTATGAATGAATAACTATAGCATTATTTGATGCCTATTACAATAAGAAGTCATAATAAGCAATAATAATAATAATAATAAACCCCTATTAGGGTTATAGCAAATATTCACCCCAAGTTTTAATAGTTTATGATGGATAAGGCTATACTCAATAAGTGTATATAGGTTGCTTTTGTAAAATTAAAGTTAAATTTTAATAAGTGTCCTTTCTTTGGCAAAAGGTAGCCTTTATATTTACAATCCTCTAACTTTCCAGGCAGTATCTAAGAATTATGTAACTTTAAATATACTATAAAGTAAATTTTAAAAAACAAAATGCAGAGAAAGAAAGATACTAATTACAATTGAAAATAATCTGAAGATCTAAAGTGTTTATTGCAAGATGGATTCCAAAAGAAATTTTTATTTTTATTTTTGTTCTAAATCATAATTTATTCTAGGACAAATTTTTAGCTGTACGCTGATGGTATATTAGGTGTTTATTTACAAGTAATTAGTTTATAGACCAAGAGCTGAAGAAATTAGTAAGGCACACTGTAGGTTCATCAGAAATCAACATAGATTCTTACTGAGCATTTCTAGGATCTACTAGTCAGGATTTTCCTCATTGTTCAAACTCAGAGAAGCCTAGCTACTTGGGGATTGCCTTGGGTTTAATGTCCCCCCCAAATTTAGTCCCTACTGTGACAGTGTAAAAGAGGGTGGGAAATCCTATTATGATAATTGAAAGGTGGGACCTTGAAGAGGGGATTAGATTGTAGGACCATGCAGTGGGTGAATGGATTAATAATGGTGGTCAGGGGTGTGGTTTGGAGGGCTTTAAAAGGAAGTTGGCCTCTTGCTCTCTCTGCTCTCTCTGCTCTACCATTTTTGCAATGTGATATCCTACTGTCACTGAAGTCACCACCAAAGAAAGCCTTCACCAGATGTGTTCCCTGGACTTTGCACTTACTAGCCTCTGAAATTGTAAGCAATAAAGTTCATTTTCTTTATAAAATACCCAGTTCTGTGTATTTTGTTATAAGCAACAGAAACAGACTAATCAAGGGGTAATTCTAGACACCAGGACTGAAATTTGTATTAATCTCTAATTGGAAATGACAAACAGCTATAAGAACCTGCTTTATGTGTCTCATTTTTTTCTGTCTGAGAAACTTCATCTGAAGGCACCTTTAAAATGTGAGTATATATTTGAGTTTATTTGTGTTTAATTTATTTCCCTACTTGGTTACAAAAGGATATAATCAGCTTACCATGAATATTAGTTTTATTTGAATTAATTTTATTAGCAGCTAATTAGAAGAAGTGGCAAATTTAGGTTGTTTTTTGTTATTAAATCTGAAAGGAGGCCTGAGTTTTGTTAATCTCTGATCTGTTCATTAAATTTATGGAAATCCCCATTTTCTTGACTCCTCTGTTGGTTTCTTGCTTTCAGAGCAGTCTATGAGGATTAGGCCCTGCCTCATTTCTGTGGTGGTCATTGGTGTGTTCAGGGGTAATGTTTGGCTAGATCTCCTTCAGGTTTCCTCTTTTCACCCCTTATTTATCTTTTTCATCCTCCTTTGTCTTATTTCATGTCTTTTTTTTTTCCATCTCCCTCATTTCATCTTTGAGATTATCTGTTATCCTTTTCATACCTTTTTTTTTTTTTTTTCTTAAACCTCTTTTGGATTTATCCAATCCCTATTTTTATATTATCATCCTTTTTTCTCCTCTCTCTCTCATCTTCCCATTATGAAGATAATCTTATCCTCCAACATCCAAATGAAAAAGGTTTACTTCTCTGATGTTTGGTGAAAGGTGAAGAAAATTACTTGTTTCTGTCATTACCCTACCGCTTACCTGATGTCTGAGTTAGATTTAAGGAGTGGACCTTTGGGATACATTGGAGTTCTTGTACTGCCCAAGAAGGAAGTACTGCCTGCAAGAAGGGAATTGTACAAGTTGGCTGGGACCTGGACACCTAGGTAGGACACATCAGTGTCAAAAGTATTTGAGCATTTTGGATGTTGTTAAAACAGTTTTTAAACACAATTTTACACAACAGGTGATTATTTGTAGCCAGTCCTGAAAACAGTGTAGTGGTTCTTCTCATGAACTGAACCTTTAGAGTATGGACCTATCTTTAAATGAAGCTTCATGTTCAAGAAGACAGGCTGGCTCACCCTTGATATTTTTCGATGAAATTTTCTCTCAGGAGCCGGCCCGTGGCTCACTTGGGAGAGTGTGGTGCTGATAACACCAAGGCCACGGGTTCGGATCCAATATAGGGATGGCCGGTTAGCTCACTGGCTGAGCATGGTGCTGACAACACCGAGTCAAGGGTTAAGATCCCCTTACCAGTCATCTTTTAAAAAAAAAAAAGAAAGAAAGAAAAAGAAATTTTCTTTCAGTCACAGATGCAATGGTCCCTGGACCAAATGCTATTTGTAGAATCATGAGGTTACCACCTAGCAGATCAACAGTGTAGAGGTTGGCCTCCACAATACAACAATGATTTATCTTAAATTCTTATTGTATCAATACTTATACTTCATAAGTCATTTTCACAAATATTAGGTTTCTTGAGCCTATCAATTCTTTAAGGTATGTAGGGCAAATAATAACATTATATTAAGCAGAAAATTAAAGTTCACAGAAGTAACTTATCCAGCTAGTTGGTGCCACAATTGTAATTTAAATTCAGTTTAATGCCTGGTGTCATAATGATTCCCCTTTATTGAATAGTAGTTTCAAAATAGTAAAATAGAAATTTCTTCTTTAGACCCATATTTCAAGATTCAGTTTATATGTTACCACTTTAGGATTGCCAGGTAAAATACAGGATGCCTAGTTCAATTTGAACTTCAGATAAATAAGTACTTTTTAGCGTATCTCATGCAATGTTTGTATTTTTATTTACTAAATATAGCAACCCTACACTACTTCCAGGGGTTCTTTCCTAATTCTCATTCCCCCAACATAGGAAGAATCTCTGATGCTCTCTGAATTCCAGGATTTCTTTCTATAGTACTTTGTATTTTACTTCACTTATTTGTAAAACTAACTTTTCATTCCTATGAGACTGAAAGCTCCGGGAATAGAAACATTTAGTTTCAAACATTTTGGTCCTCCACTAGTTGAAAAACTGAATCCTTAAATTCAGTGCTCTTCTGAACCATATTGGAGCATTAGGCAAAAATATAAACAATGTGTGCCTTTATATACACTTATCGAAATATCTTCCCACATTTTGTACCAAGTGGAAAAAGGTGATAAAAGCTCTGTAGTCAAAAACTATGACTATATATAAAGCTCCACATTGCCCAATCCATTGGATACCATTGTCCACCCTTTATAAACCTTTCTGGTGGGGGATTCAACAGCCTTACAGTCTGGGAGCCACCAGCTGATTGGAAGTGACTGTTTTCCATTCGTAATAATGCGAGGTCATAAAACAAACAAAAACAGACTATCTTTGTTTAAGTTTTTGATATTTTGTACATCATGAACTTTTCCATTAGTTTTTATGTTTTAAAATATTGCACTAAAATATTAATTACCTTCATTACTGAGTGTTTTTGGACCTCCTTATATTTTGTTACTCTGGTTAAATCTGTTGAGGGAATGCATGGAGTTTTTATTTTATTTTGGTATCTACTTACATGTTTACCTCTTAGTCACCTATGAATTCAGGCTCCAAGATCACTCTGAATACAAAATCTTTAGAACTCACGAAGTCTAATACTTTTCTCATAGATGAAGAAACTGTTCACGATGGCAAAGTTGAGACCAGAATTCCTTGCTCACTATGGTTTCTGCTGGCTGTTTAGGCATCCCTGTGGAAGAATAGATTATTTAACTCAAACATTCTTTTTACCTTTGTTATCAAAGTTCCTGAGAATAAAGAATGTCATTGGAGCATATTGTGTTCATTATTGGAGGCATTAATGCATATTATTCATCCCTAGATCACTTATATAAAAAGTCTGCCAGGTCTTTCACAGAGGAAAAAATTAAGTAGAAACATAGGTGTCCTTATTTAAATTGCCTTTTCATTTTTCATAATAGATCAGCTTTGATTTTTATGAGTAACTTTTGAGCCTAAGTCATAGTTACTTTTTCAAAAAGTTCCACTGTCATAATTATCTGTCTTAGCAAAGTTTCTTTTAAGTATCTCCTTATGGCTATGCTGTTCCTTGGATTGACCTCTTTACTTCTGATTGGGGAATTAGTATTTTGATAGAAACCTTATCTCACCTTCCTATGTAGCTTGCTTCATTAGAGCTGATAAAGTAAGATCCACAGCAAATACAGAACGCTGGAGATGTGACAGACAACTAGGTACAAATCTTTTAGGAGACAAGCTAAGAGTTTGATTGACAGATTGTCTTGTAATTTTGTGAAGCAAAGATAATTTTCTTTATTAACCAGGGATACACATGGGCTCAAGTTTGATAGGCATAGTTTGGTTCTGCTAGTGTTTGGATGGCTTTTTTTGCTTTCTTTTTATAGGAAGTAAGGCAAGCAGATAAACTAGAATTTGTCCTATACTAGCCCATGAGGCAACTGTTATGTAAAATTTGAAGCTCTAATTTAGAGACAGTTCAAAAGACTTAGAGAAAAAAAAAAAAGACTCTTTACATCGAGGACTTCAGCAGACTGTTAAGCTAAAACTATAGGCCTCACAAAAAAACCTTATGGCAAGTTATTTAAGAAACCATTCTGAAAAAGACAGATTGGTTATACAGCAACCAGAATGAATAAGGGGCCCACATAAAAGCTAAGGTTGTCAGTCATTGATACTAAAGTCATTGTGTGGAAAGTTGTTGGGGAAAAGGTAGTTTTATAGTCTTGAAATAGTGCACAGATTATTAATTATGAAGGGGATAAGGTACTTTTACAACAGAGAAATAAAGCAGACATCACCTTGATCTGGTGATCAAACATCACCACCAGTAATGGACATTATTTGCCTTCAGAAGTGATCCTGTGGGAAGTACAGCATCTCCTACTGTATTCTTACAAAAAATGCTTAATCTGAATTTAACCACAAGGAAGCAATCAGACAAATCAAGATTATGTACATCCTACAAGACAACTGATATGAACTCTTCAAAATTGTCACTGTGATGAGAGGCAAGAGCAAAAGTTAAGGAGCATGACAAGTAAGTGGAATACATGATCCTTCATTGGATCCCGGATTTTAAAAAATGTATTAAGAACATGATTGCGACAAGTAGAGGTAGACTGTATATGAAGAAAATGATTGTATCAAAGTTAAATCTATGGGGTATGATAAAGATATAATGCGATTTAATAGGAGAATGTCCTAGTTCTTAGGAGACATATGATGAATACTTAGGGATAAAATATTATGATATTTGAAATTTCAAATTGTTCTGCAAAGAAAAATATATGTTGAGAGAAAACAAAGCAAATGTGGTAAAAGGTCAACAATTGATAAATCCTGGTGAAAGATTCATGGGCATGCATTCTACTCTTTCTTTCTTTCTGTGTGTTTGAAAACTTTTGAAATTAAAAGTTAAAAACAAACAAACACCAGGTCTGTAACCACATACAAGATCGAAAGTTAAAGGACACCAAATCAGGAGAAATCTCTCAAGCATTTTCTGCTGGCACTTTTCACTTTTTTATGCATTGGACTTAGATAAGAACAGAAAAATAATCAAGGTAAAAAGGAATATTTTTAAAACTTTAGCCACATGGTACATAAGAAAACACTTAGAGAACATGGGATATCTTGAAGTTAGGGCTAATTTTTTCCATTCATAGTAAGTTAATGGATAATTAATTTGAACTTAGTATGAGAAGGAATGAATATGACTTGCTGAATACAAAGAGTGTGGGTTGTAATACTGGGATTGGTGTTCAGTGCAAGGTGGTTAAGATAGCAGGAGAGGATTTGTAATGCCAGTCTGAAGCCACTGTCATGGACCATCCAAAGAGACTCATGCGTCAAAGTTAGTAAAAGAAGCCAGGACTAGAGATAGCCTAGCTCTTTTTTGCTTAACACATGTGTAACACACTTCAGAGTGGAGATTGAGGAAGCTTAAATATGAGATCTACTTGCGGGGTGAGACATCAAATTAATGAGAAACTGAGCCTCAGTCAGAAACTGTCTTTGAAGGAAAAAAATGTGTAGCTAAGATATTCTTCAAATGATGGTTTCTCTTAATATTTATATGTAAGGATAAATAATATTTAATCAGTTATTTGTTGTGGTATTTTAGCTACTAAATAAAATTCTCCTCCTCCTCCATAAAAACTATGGTATGTGGATCATTAAATGACTTACCCCAAGGCACAGATCTGTTGGGCATTGTAGTGACTTGGTTGAGTTTGAGTCTGGACCATCTAACTGCATTTCAGTATGTCCCGCAACAGAATTTGTTAGAAGGTTTAAATGAGATTATGTATATGAAAAGGCCAGAGGAATTAAAGTGTTTACTTCACACATAAGGTATTTTAAAAATTGAGTTTTTTCTTTGAAGTTTACAAGGAAGATGAATCAGTTAGATACCAACCTCAGAAAATTCATAGATTGTTGAATGAGATATGATATGTCTATAAATCATTGTCACTTACAAGATCTCAGTATATGTGCCACAAAGCAATGGTGGGGAGAGAGCAGGCTTTGAGGTCACATATTTAGAACCCTATCATTTGCTATGTCTAAGTAATCTTCACTTGATCTTAGCCAAAAGGCCGAGAAGCGATGTGTGTCTAAGTAATCTTGACAAAGTGACCTGAGTCTTGGTTTTATCGTTAGCAAAATTGAGAAACACTTGCTTTGCTTGAATTATGAGAAGTCATAATGTCTTAGATAGCACAGTGATAAATAATTTACATTTAAGAGATTATGGAAATATGATAATGATATTGTTGTGACCTATTTTATTTATATATAGTTCAGCAGTCTGCATTTTGTCAAGAACGTGTAGCTCCAACTGCCACCTAGTGGCAGCCGTCAGAATTACATATGCTAATATAGAGCATGGAATCAC
Source organism: Cynocephalus volans (assembly GCF_027409185.1). Lineage (NCBI taxonomy): Eukaryota > Metazoa > Chordata > Mammalia > Dermoptera > Cynocephalidae > Cynocephalus > Cynocephalus volans. Next base: position 94,467,890 of record NC_084461.1, on the reverse strand, counting down.
TTGATTTGAGACCTCTCTGAGATATTAGTCTGTGACCTTTGAATGTGAATATTCAGCTTTTCAGAGTCTACCTCACCTCAGTCTAGTCCGGCACATTTTATCATAGATTTTATCACCCGTGTGTATATATGTGTATAATCCTATATAAATAATTTAGTTTTGTCTGTTTTTGTTTCTTTATATAGATGAAATCATACTATATGTGTTCCTCCATGACTTGCTTCTTTCACTTGATAAAAAATAAACTGAGACACATTAAAATTTTAAAGCCTTTATTTGAGCAGACAGCTATTCATGAATCAGACAGCTCCAGACCACAAATGGTTTGGGGCTCCACTAAAGGGGCACTAGTGGAAGAGTTTTGTAAAGTGAATGTGGAAGCAAGGCAAAGAAAATATTCGATCGGTTAAAGTGGAGCAGTAGTTTTATTTGAATCATTGCAATGGAAAGTTTGTAGTTAGAGGGTAGTTGGTGGTTTCTGATGGGTTAAGCTAAATTTTGTTCTACTGTTTACACTGTTGGATTTCAGTTTGCTTAAGTAGGAACCCAGGATGCTGGAACTGTCTCAGCCTAATGACCTCCTAATTGGTTATTTTAACACAGCCTTTAGGTATCTTTTCTCTAACATTAATGAAGCGCATTGGCTTTCTTTTTCACGGTTTATTTTTAGCTAGTTTAATCCATTTGCATTTACGTGACTTCTAGTATATTGGATTTATTTTGATCAAGTTATTATGCATTTTTTTATTTATTTCAGTCTTCTAAACTTTCTCCCCATCTTCTCTCTTACCCTCTTTTGGATTTCCTGACATTTATTTTTTTCTCTGTTTAGAAGTTATATACTCTATGTCTGTTCTTTTAATGGTTACCCTTGCTATTCTAATATGTATATTTTACAAAATATAAAGGTAATCGATATGTACTCTTTTGTTAAACTTACCTCTTTCTTCCCCCATCAGAAATTACTATTGTTTTATACAATTAATATTTATTTACATTTGCCCATATCTTTAGAAGTATTTTTGCTTATCATTTCTTCTTGCATTTCTGTCTGTGCATCTCTATATGATACCCATTTGGGATCATTTTCCGTCTTCCTTCATGGTATTCTTTAGAATTTCCTTTAATGAGAAGCCCTTTCAGTTTTTGTTCTTTTAATTATGTCATTTTTTTCTTTGTCCTTTTTAAGATAGTTTGGCTGAGTATGGAATTCTAACTTACAAGTTATTTTCTTTCAGCTCACTGAAGATATGTCTTATGGCATCCTTTGTTTTTGCCTAGAAGTCACTGAAGTCTAACATTCATTTGTAGGTGATCAGTCTTTACTTCCTGGTAGGTTTTAAAATCTCCTTCTTGTCTTTGGTATCACGCAGTTTCATGATGAGGTGTCTAGGTGTAGATTTCTTTTTATTTATTATGCTTGTAATTGGGCTTTTTAAACCTAAGCATTGGTAGCATTCATCAGTTCACAGCATTCTCAGTTCTCTGTTACCTCTTTGAAAATTTTTACTTTGTCATATTCTGGTGTGTTCTTCTGGCATTCTGATTACAATCAGTTGTTTCCTCCTATGTATTTCCTAGTCAACATCTCCTAACCTCTCCTCCATATTTTATATCTCTTTATCAGTTTGTGCTTATATTCTGAATAATTTCCTTATGTCAGTCTTGAGCTTCTTGGTCTTGATATTGATTGTCTCTAAATTATAAAGAATATTGTTAAGACAAATGAGATTTAGGACTATATTGTCTAAGACTGTGAGGCAAGGAAGTGAATTTGTTGTTCTCTGCATGGATTACTGAGATTTATATTTACTGTTTCTAAAATTATTTCCAGTTTCAAAAAAAAGCCCTACAGCACTTCTTAATTTGAAAAGCAAATCAATTGCTCTATTTTCTGATACATATTAATAATTTTAGGTAGAATCAGGGATACTTTCAAGGTTTTATTTATGTCTTTTACCTTTCATTTAGCTGTCATCGGTATTAAAGTGTTCTAATTTGAGTTTAAAATAAATCTTTTATTTTTTAAAGTATTCCTCCAGTTGGAAGTGAACTTTACAAAACATTTCTCCATCTTTGTTTTCTCATTTTCAGTCAAAAGTTGCAATGAATATTTTATAGGAAAGTGGCCCTGTGTCAAATAATTTCTTAATATTAGTCATTAAGGTAAAAATAAATATATTATCTATGAGAGTCATCATAATTACACCAATAAACTTTAACTCTTTATATTTAAAATTGAAAATGCTTTTATATTTATTTGAATTTGAGTTACTGAATAATTAATATTCTTTTTAAATGTCAATTAAATTTCGAGAAGGCACATAATGAATAAAATAGGAAGATCCTTTAGAGGAAAATAAAAATGGTGGTTGCAGATTTCATGAAAAAAACTTTAAAATAACGGCATTGTTTTTACACATTGATAAAAATTATATAGAAATGTATATACACAATGAAAAAGACAGACATAAGCCCCCAAAAGATGTATATAGTTTGATATTGGCAAAAAAGAAGTATCTGTAAAAAATTTGTTCTAGAAAATATAAATGAAAAATATAATTTGATAAATTATGAATATTTTGGTTTTGATAAGAGTGTAAGTGTGTTTCATTTTTCTGTGAGGAAAGGTCATCAAAGTTAGTGCATGCCAATTTTCTCCAAACACAGTACTTTCAGTTGAGTATGTGGTAGGGAAGAGTCAGTGTAGCAGGAGAGAGAGGCAGACGTCATGGCCTCAGCAAATGTTTATTCTGCTCCCACTTCATGCTGGGCTTGGGAAACCTGAGTTTTTACTGCTTGCTATGGTCTGAATGTTGATGTCCCTCCAAAATTCATATTCAGAAGCTCAGTCTCCAATGGGCTAGTATTAAGAGATGGGGCCTTTTGGGAAGTGATAAAGTCATGAAGGCTCTGCCCTCATGAGTGGGATTAGTGTCCTTATAAAAGAAGGAAGAAAGTGCCCCTGCCTTCTTCTGCCCTGTGGGGACGCAGCAAAAAGACACCATCTACGAAGCAGAGAGCAGCCTTCACTAGACACAATCTGCTGGTGTCTTGATCTTGGATTTTCCAGCCTCCAGAACTGTGAAAAATAAATTATTATTTATAAATTACCCAGTCTAAGGTATTTTGTTATAGCAGCGGGAACAGACTAAGACACTGCTTTTCTGCCCTATCCCAGCTAAGGTTTTGCAGATTCTTTTCTGCTGGAACCTCTCTGGGGACCTGTAACCTACACTCCATGTATACCCACTCCAGAACACAGGGTCTCTGAATTTATCTTTATTCCTCTTGTGGGGAAACTTACATATTTTTGGGTGTGGGAGGAATGAGTGACTCTCCAGTAGTCTTGTAGATATTTCGGTGATGGCATGAGGTGTACAGCTTTAGTCTTTAATGGTTTTGCAGCTTTAAAGCCAGGTTACTGCAACTCAGAAGGCTGGGTTTATGAAACTCAAAGGAGGGTTTGATTCTTGTTTTCCTAAGAGTGCTTCTTGGATGCAGTGAGGTGGATTGCCCAAGCCACTTCTACTGGGGAAAGGAGCATGGCATTCCAGGAACTGAGCTGGGAGGGGGAAACCTCTGTTAATATGCCCTACTATAATGATAATGAGACAGAAAGTACCCCTAGAGTTATGTTAGAGGCCATGAATTAAATTAATCCTTATTTTAATATGAGGCTTTATAAATTCCTTTTCTTGTGGCAAAAAGGTGAAAATTTAATTGACATTCTAAGATTCTGGTTCAGTTTTGTTAGTAAGAGGCTTAATATCTTATGATTACTAAAACTGTCTTTGTGCATTTCTTTCTTAATGTTCATAATGATTGTCTCAAAATCGTGAAGAATATGTTTTAATTTTTTTTTTTAGGCAACTGACATTCAGTGCTATATTCTATAAGTAAAGTGGATTTTGCTGTCCTTAAAAACGTGCCCATTGGAAACCGACTGAAGCATCTAAAGTTCTGATTTTAAATAATGCTTCAAAACTTACCTCTCTGTTGTTTAGAATAATTCTCATTATCTGATGTCATTTTCTTTATTTGTAAACTGAGACTGAAAATATAACCTGTTTCATATTCTCATAGTAAACAATGTGAGACAGTTCTTAACATTTCTAAGTGTTAGTAAATAAAAGTAAGTGGGAGAATAAAGGAAATTCATGAGTTAGTATTGTTTAATGAGAGAAATCATTAAGTAAGCTGGATTGGTGGAGAGATAAAATGGAAGATGTTTTGGCCTATCTGGTGTGGGATTACATGAACTTCAAGGTTCCATCTAGCTCTAACAGGTGCTATTGTCTCTGAAGAATGGAGTTCTGCTTGTTGCCATGTGATCCCTACTCATTTGCTTTTATTAAGTTAATTATTTGTTCTTGATGTATTTATCCTACAAGTAGTCCTTAATTTGCAATGATAGAAGTAAAAAAATGATCTGACAAGTAAACTTTGTGTTTGCTTTTTAAATCACAAACTATATTCCTCAGTTCATTGTTGGCAAGTGCCATAAACTAGAATATATCAAAGTATATGGAAAATTGGGTCCTATTTTACTATCTTCTTAAAAACGTTTGTGAAAATTTGATAATGAAGTAACTTTTTCTGTATTTAATGCTATTATTTCTTGGTTCTGGTGGGTTTGGAATGAAAGTGCATAATTCTAAAATAATGTATTTAAAATGTTATTATGCTTCTCTATCACATTTGCATTTTTAAATATAGAAAAGTTAGCAAAATTATCAATCTGTAAGTCTAACTAAATTACTTGAATATTAAACACGTTTATTTTCAATTTTTATGGAGATTCAGAGTCATGAGCTCTATTTTACTGATTTCTCTAGGTAAAATAGGCCAACTGAAAGATTTTGTCAGTTTCATTCCTATTATGATTTAATTTAGTTGGAAAATTTCAGTAGATTATATGTGTTAAAGAAGTCTCTGATAAGAAAAGTATGCAAAATCTATTAGACATACTGTATGAGCAATGTTTATCAAATATTTTAAAATGTATTGATGGTATAGAATTACTAGGTACAATTCTTTTGCCTACAGCAGTTGACTGTCAAATGATTAGAAATGTTGGAATGCTTGGTACACTTTTGAAAGAGAAATCTGCAAAAGTCTGTGTCTACTCATGGCAAGTTACCAAATCCATGCATTATGGCATTTTAATATAATTTTATTCTTATATCAGATTTAAAAATTTTTTTAGCTGTGGGAAATTGCTTCCTCCAGTTGACAAATGATTAAATGAAGCCCTTTTCATGTTAGAAATAATTCCAGTATATTTATATAGGTCCAGGAGAGTGCATAAATTCAAGCCCAAATGATTTGCCGTTTATCGTATCATTTTGGGTCTGTATAGAATTAGTTCTTTAAACACCTTTTATAAAATCACCTTCCCTAATAGCACATACATTAACTCTTTGAGGGCATTAGAGTACATTTTGGGAGGAAATGGTTTCCTCCTTTGATAGAGAAACGGTTTGAATAGAAACCTTTTATTTAACTTACAATTCTTTTAAACTTGGTCTAAGTGTGGTAGAAATACCAAAGAATTATAAAACCAAAGAGAAGTTTTCAGGAGTATCACACTTCCTTGGTTCTGCTATTATCTTAGAAATATGAGTTGCTAGTCTACTTTTTAAAAAGCTGCAGGTAAGGAAGTGCTGTAACATCTCTTTATAATTTTTCAGTTGTCAGTTCTTTCCATTAGCTCAGGTTTAAAGAAAAAAAAATTATATATATATATATATATATATATATATATATATATATATATTTGTATCTCAAGACCTCTGTTAGCTTACTGGGACATAAATTAAAGATGTAAGTTTTACTTAAAGAATGTAAGTTGTATTTTTCCTGCCAAAAAGGAGTCTTCTCCCAAATTCACCTGGCGTCAAGTTGCAGAAGCACCCACAGACAGGATGAGTTCCAGTCTAAGAAAACAGTCTTGGATCTTTTTTTTTTAATGGAAAAATGCAAGTTCACAGGTGTGAAGAGCAATAGAAGCACCTTTACTTCAGTTGAGGGGCTCAAAAAAGGTTTATTGGATATGACTTTGTCAGAGCTATCCTGGTTTCAAAATATATCTAAGTATTCATATACATAAATGAGGATGGGGGCATTTTCGGTGCAGATGCTGGGAAAAGTAGAGACAGAGGAGAGGAGGGTATAATCAGAAGACAATATTCCACTGCAACTGAATGTCTGTGGTGGAAAGTCTGGGCGTGAAGAGATGCCTGGGGTTGTACTTTAGATTCTTTGTAAAATATTGCAGCAAATGATTAAATATATTAATAGCATGTTCTTTTTATATATATGTGAATGCTGTTCTTTTGGTAAAACGTGTTAATAATCTATGTTCATTTATCAACGAATGTACTTAGTAGAATAATTCTACATGGTGGTACACTGTAATGTCATATTTTCTTTAAGCATTGAAATTCATCATGTAAGGGATTTTTACAGTTTAAAAGAAATCCAGTCCAACTTCTTGTCAACGTTTTTTTTCCTGTGGCTTTCCTTGTTCCCAATTAATTTTTAAATGCAATGATTAGTATTATTTATTAGTATTACTTATATATTAACAAATTGATATTTATTTATAAACAGATAGCATTTTGGGGCAAAGGTGCTCTTGTAAAATACCAGAGCACTGCTGCTTTGAGTTGACTTAGGAAGTAAATAATAAGGAGCATCTGGAAATTTTGAGTCTGTACAGATTTAGCTCATTAAACACCTTTTATGAGCCTCCTTTTGCTGGAAGTAGGGTGGGAAAAAATTCCCCAAGCAGTTTTTGAAAAATTACTGTTTGCAAAAAAGATTAAAAAACATTGAATTCAAAGTAATTATAATTAGAGTGTAGCCTCTTATAGTTTCTGAAGTGCCAGTGCAAAAATAATACTAGAGAGAGAGTATTTTAAGTGTCAACAAATTAATGCCAACTAAAGTCAGTTAGAAGGTGCTTGTATTTTTGTGTTTGTACATGCTTGTCTTCTTACTCATCTTGCTTGCACTTGAAACATACAACACTTTGAAGTGCCAGAGTTTAAAAGATAAATATAACAGCCCCTACGCTGAAGGAGCTGACATTCTACTAGGAGAAATAAACTTTTCAAAAAATAATTAAAAGACATGAGGTGAATGGAGCATAGAGAGCTAGGTTAGAAATACATGCAGGTGAATCAACTCAACCTGGGTTGAGAGTGATGAGATCAGAAATGCTTCTTAGAGGTGTGATGTCCAAACTGCAGCTTGAAGGATGAAGGAGACTTTCCCATGTGGACCCTGAGTGAGTGCATTGCCAACATGCACAAGCCTGGAGCATAAAACAATAGATAGTCTGATATTGTTGGAATCTGATTTGAGAGTGTGTGGTAGAAAGTGACTGTGGAGAAGCAAATAAGGTTCAGGTAGGTCTTACAGGGATTTGGATTCCATCATGAGATGTTTGCAAATTCCTTAAGGGGTTCCTTATTGCCTTCAGATTAGTTAGGAGAGTAACCTGATCAGCTCTGGTTTTTAGAAATAGAACTCTTTAGATTTGTAGAAGAGTGATTGGAAAGACAAGAAACTGATGCCCTTTTTTTAATTGAGAAAATATTGATTGGTTCCTCTAATGTCTTGGGCATGGTTTGAGATTCTGGGTTACAAAGCAAAGCAAACCTGGTCTCTGCCCTCTTCACAGAGTAGCAGGAAAACAGACATTTCAGCAAGTCAGAATATAATATGGAAAGGTCTATAGTCAATAGCAGTCATTTTGAGAAAAGGAAAAGGAATGTGCAGAACTCCCAGGTGTGTGTGTGTGTGTGTGTGTGTGTGTGTGTGTGTGTGTGTGTGTGTGTGTGTGTGTGTGTGTGTGTGTGTGTGTGTGTGTGTGTGTTGAGAGTAGGGGAGTCAGTGGAAGTAATCCAAGGATGGTTTCACAGTGGACCTGAGGCTTGAAAGCTAGGTGGAATTTTGGCAAGTAGATGAATTGTTCTGTCAGGTAGGTAAGCCATTCTGGGCAGGCAGAACTAGACAATAGGAGGAAATACCATGTGTGGCAAAATAGAGATAATTCATTGCTACTAGAGCATGAGGGGTAAGAGATGAAGCAGGAGAGGTAGACAGGAGCAACTCTGAAGAAAACTCTGGGTAGAGGAGTGACCTAATCACATTTCCATATTAAGACAAATAGGAGAAGTTCAAGATCAGGGTTTAGGAAAACTAATGTAGAGAGACAATTCATGTGGTCCAGGCAAGAGATGACAATGCCTTTAAGGTAGGGATAGAGAGAAACTATTAGGAGAAATGAATTGAGAAGTGAGTTAGGAGATAGGATTAATGATTTGATGTGGGGAGTGTGAAAAAAGATGGCTCAGTGTCCCGCGCTACCGTCTCGCCAGCAAGAACGACGCGGCACACAAAGGATCCTTCTGCAGATCAGCTTTAATGAATCTTGAGAGGGAGAGCATAAGCTTGCCAAAAATGGAGACCCCGAGCGAGGGAACCCGCGCCCTTTATATAGAGACTGCTCCTCGCCTAGGACGTGCTCCTACCTTATTGGTGGCTGCCTAATCGGCCCAGGCGTGTTACCGAGCAGCCCTGCCCTCCACCAGAAATCAGCGCCATCTTGTAATGGCGATTTCGGGCAGCTCCTCACAGCTCAGGTTGCTGTGTATGTAATTGGGTGGTGCCATTCACTGGATGAGGGAAGTCATCTTGAATTTTTGGGGGGTATTTTTGACTATTGCATGTTGGGGGTAGAACTTGGGAGAGAAATCTGAGCCAGACATTTGGGTGATGCCAGTATATAAGTGACTGTTACAGCCTTGGGTGTGGATTTGCCCTCAGGATTCCTATGGTAAGAGGGCCCAGATATAACACCAGCCAACATTGTTGGTAAGGGTGGGCAGAGGAAGCATAAAAGACAGAGGAAATGAAAAAGAAGAATCAGAAAAATAGGCAAAGTTGAAGACTCTAGCCTGCTGAGCGCATGGACCAGGAGCCGGCAGAAGCCACAGCTGTGCCCTTCAGATGGAGTTACTTGGAGGCGGCAGGGGAGAAGAGGGCCTTGGCAGCCCCCAGGAGAGCAAGGCCACTGATAGGGTTCCCATGGACCCATGCAGGAGAGAGGAGCCAGAACAGCTGCAAAAGGGGAGCCATTCTGAGGCTGGTGAGTCATTGCAAGGGACTGGCGCAGGGCACATCCCTTGGGAAGTGTATGCAGCATGGGTGGTGGGGGAGATGGGCCCATTGGGAGAACACTGGGACACAGCAAGGACAGCCGATCTGCCCCCCAATCAGCACAGGACCACTCAGAGGAGACTGGTCAGGAATGCAGAATTGCGTGGGGTGCAGTTTGATGAAAAAACTCAGGCCCAGATTAGAGTTTCTACACAACCCAGGTGCATTGGGTCTCTGGAGAGCTGGAAGTACCTATAAGGTCAACCCTTAAACCCCGAGCTGCACAAAAAGCCTTCCCTAGGGAAACAGCAGCAAAACAGCAATTTAGCTCAACCACACAGCTCATGTACTGGTTCTCACAAGAAGTTCTCCCATTTAAGAAGTAAGCAAAGGACAAAAAATTAGTTTTGGTCCAGGCACACCACCAGTGCCTTGGGGTCCTCTATGGGACATGAGGCGTGGAGCTGAGGACCAGACCACCCTCCCACAACCAGGCACACCACGCCAGTGCCTCGGGGCCCGCCCACTGACCTGAGGCATGGAGAAGGGGACTGGACCCCCTCCCCAAATCAGGCACACCGCACCAGTACCTTGGCCCCCCCCCCCGGGTACCTGAAGTATGGAGAAGTGGACCAGAACCCCTCCCACAACCAGGTACACTGCGCTAGCACCTCGGGGCCCATCCGGGGACTCAAGGCATGGAGAAGGGGACTGGAAACCCCCCACAACCAGGTACACCATGCCAGCACCTCAGGGCCCGCTGGGGGACCCGAGGCATGGAGAAGTGGACCGGACCCCTCTCTCACAACCAGGTACACCATGCCAGCACCTCAGGGCCTGCCTGGGGTCCTGAGGCATGTAGCTGGGGAACAGAGACTCCCCACAACCAAGCACACTGCCAGTGTCAAGGTGCATGCCAAAAACATCACCTCCATGTGGGTGGCCCACCACAGCCACCACCATAACCATGGCTGCCACAAAAGCAGGTAGATGCCACAACCACCATACAGATGGTCTGCCAGCCACTGGAGTGCATTGACACAAGGAGATCACCAGCAGAGATAAAGAAAAGAAGAGGATGTCTCTCTCCACAAAGCCCATGTCAGAGTGACAGAAGAAGCGTCTGCTCCATGATAATACTGGGGGACCTGAACACACCTCTCAGCATTGGACAGATCATCTAGGCAACAAATCAACAGAGTAACCGTTATTCTTTCAGAAGGAGAGAAGAAATCTAAGGCAAAGTTGTTGTTACTTGAAACCAAAGCAAGAGAAAATTTCATGAAGGAGGTGTCAAATGCCTCAGAGGTAGTTATGTAGTTGAGGAATAAGGAAAGCACTTTGGCTTTAGCATTTAGGAGGATCTTGCTGACTTTTGCAAAAGAAGTGATGGGGGACAAAACCCAGGTTATAGTGCATTGAGGAGTTTTGTTTAGTTGTTTAAAGTGGGAGAGACTTGTACATGTTTAGAGGCTGAGTCAAAGGAGCTAAGAAAATGAGAGAGATAAGTTGGAGGGAGGGGAAATTAATAGAGTGGGGTCAAGGAGGAATTCAAGAGGCATGGTTAAGAATGAGAATGTCAGGCGAGATTAATCTTGAGGAGGAGGAGGAGAGAGAGATCCTCTAACTCTAAAAGAAGGTAGATGCTGATTAAACATTTGTAGGGTTTGTAGAATAGAAGAAGTTGAGAGAGTTCAGGCTGGATGACTACTAATTGTTATTTGAAGCCAATCAAGTTCTGAGATAAAAGCCTGAGGCAAGGAAGAAATTGGGTAGGGCCCTTGGGGCAGACACTAATATTTGGAAGAGTTGCTATGTGGAGTGGCAGAGGGAGCTGACTAGCAGAATATAGAATTGCTGAGTGGTTTTGAGACCTTGGAAACCATAAATTTGTAGTGGCACCAGTCCATATGATTGTTGTATTTCCTCCAGCAGAACTCAGCAGCCCAGTTATGTGAACTCAAAAAAAGTTGATTGAAAGTGAAATAGGAAGTGCTGTGAATGCAGGATGGTTTAAGACAGATATCAAATTCCATAAATTCAAATTTGTAGATAATATACTCTGTCAGAATTACTCAGAATGATCAGAATACTGTGATTTCTAAAATTAGTTAATACTGTGTTGCAGGTGCTAAATGGACAACTCAGTTCCTATTTAATGCTTCCTTTTGAGGAATATACTGAGTTACTTAATCCCTATATGTAATCACCACACACATGCCTCCCTCTTCCCCCACCACACCCACATGCACACGCACACTTAAAAGTATGGCATGATCTTAATTATTCCACTGTCTATTTCATGCCTAGAAATTTCCTTATTTCAGTTAGATCATTTCATCTGAGTGTTAAAGATTTCTCAATTGGTCATAAATGAATACAAGATTACTCCTTGGTGAATGATGTCTCTTGATGAGAGATAAGTGCTCATTACCAATGAGTTAGTAAATCTGAGGCAATTCTTACCTCAGAGTCTAGTTCTTATGTACTTGCCACAGGCTTTTTTCCCCTTTTAGATGGACAACTTCATCTCCTCTTTCTGCTTGTTCTTGCAGCTTCTTTTCTATGCCTCATCCATATAGCAGTTATCAGAGAATTTCATGGCCCTTTCCATACACTTTTGGGTTCCATGAGGCAGGGATTGAGTCTTACTCATCTTATTTCCACTGTCTCTGTGTTGCCTGTTGCAAATTACAGAGTAAATCAGCAGTAAATAAATATTAACTGTGTGAATGACTCATTTCTTCTTCAGCGTAAAGGCCATGAGTTGAGAGAGAGGAAAAATTAAACTTTATTTGTGAATATCTATAATTTCTCCTTGTCTCCTTTCCCCACCTTCAGTATCCTCTGGCTTACATTTTTAACCTTTGACCAATTCAAGAGGAGGTGTTTACCTCTTAAATCATATCAGGTCCAATTATTTTAGGTACTAGAATAGGAGAAAAGCATGAAATCTACACGCAATCCAAAAGCCCACACATAATCTTTTGCTAACGTTATTGATAGGCAAAAAAAAAAAATTGAGAGTTTTAAATTCTCTTTTTTATTCTCTGTACTTAAGTTCTATGGATGATTTCAGATTCAGAGTAAAGCCAATGAAAAATTAGCTAGAAATGTCAGGGAGAAGGAGAAAGGGGGATAAATAAAGGTTTTCTATTAATGTCAGTAATCTTGGTGTTTGTAGTCCTAAACATATTTCCTTGGATTGACCTTGTTTTACTTTTGTTTGTAAGACTTCTTCCCCCAATTAGCTAGGGTCTGTTTTTAAAATAACTTTGGACAGATTACTGAATAATATATTATCCTGTCAACGGTCTTGTTATCCTTTTGATTTAGGATCTTTAAGTTATCTTTGCTTTTTTAAATGTCCTGGTCCTAAGAATTTTCATGGGAAGTTAGAAAAAAGGCACAAAATTCTAGAAAAATAAGGAAAAGTAACAACATTCGAGTAGTAAGCGGTTATAAGTAGTGCTAATAGCTCTTGGGTTTTTATCTTGGAAGTGTTTTGACCAGATTATCAAGAGTCTGAGCATAGATAGTGTATTTCTTAGCAGTTCATCCAATTCTAACTGGATCTAAAGTTAATGTGATGTACCTTTTTCTCAACATTTGAAAGTTCACTTTGTTCAAGACACACTGTGTGAAATAAATGTATAAGTGGTTGAGTTAGATCATTTATTATGAGGAAGAAGGGCACTGCTAAGATACCTGTCCAGAAATTTTGGTTATCAAACTGATTTCATGGCTTTCATTTGAAATAGATAATTCACAAATACAGTATTTTCTGAAACAGATAATTGTTGGGCAATGATAAGCTCTGGAATAATTAAATAATCTTGTCACTCTGCCGTTATCATCTATTGCAGCTTTTCAAGAGTGGCATGCTACATTACTGTCATGCGTGATTACTAGCCGGTGATCATGCCATTTTTTTAAAAACACAGAGGTTATGGGTGATGTTCCTGATTTTGTGAATGTGGGTGGTAGGGAGATAAGGAGCAACATGTAATGATGTGGAGGCAAAGAACAGCATGGAAACTCTTCCAGGTAATGCAAAAGAGACAGCAGTGGCTGATCCTCACACCCTCCTCCCCACAAAATGAACAACCTTAGTCTACCAACACCTGGTATGTATCACATGCAGATAACCAATTTCCATAGAGTTAGAATGAAATAACATATGCTTATAAGAGATTACACTGAATGTGTAATTATCCTTCATTAAAAATGACAAATACATTTCAAGATTTTTCCATGTTTCATGATTAACATTATGATTATCATCTTAGAGGAGATGTGTTTAAGTTAAGGCAACTTTTACAATATTATAAGTTAATATATCAATGCTGATTACTCTAGTTTTTAATTTTTATTACTCTTTTTTTTAAAAGATTGGATGATATTATCTGATTACCAAAATGAGTTTCTTTGAATTTAAAGTGAATGTTACTTTTTCTTTATATATGTGGTTTTAAGTTATAGTTTTAGAATAATTAATAAGTTAAAATCTGGTTTCACAATAACACCAGTGATATCCTAGATTCATTCAATCTTCTTTTCTTGCTAGACTAAGAATATGTGGAATGATCAAGTTAGACTAAGTTAGAAACATGAGGTTCCCTGTGGAGTGTAGACCACATTCCTATTAGTACCACTCACAGAAATTTCTGGGATTTCTAAGCCCTCTAAGTTTTCACAGTTGGGGCATATTCATAGCGCAAATGTAATATCATTATAAACTTTTTTTCTGAGGAATCAGTTTTAGGTATTGGTATACATACTTTTTGGTGTGAGGAAAGTAGCACTAAATACTACATTGAGTGTCTGTATGGATTGGATGCGATAGCTTTTTTTTAAACATTATTTTTAATTGACACGTGGTAATCGTACTTTTTCTTTTTCATAGTACAATAGCTCTTATAGCTTTTTTTTTTTTCTTTTTACCTTTCTGTATTGCTTGACTGGGCAAGAAGAACTAGTCCACAACTCGCTTTGGGGCAAGAAACATCATTGTTTAAACTTGGTGTTACAGAGTACCAACAAACGTGTTATGGAAACTTGCTATCACTGCAAGGTAGAGGTTTTGGATCTTTTATTTAAAAACTTAATTTTTTCACATTTAGCAAGCCTAAAACCTGTTAGCCATTTTCCTTTTTGTAAGTATGAAAGAAAGGGAAAATGATTGAGTCAAGAAATAGTAACCAGTATTAATTTGAATTAGTTCTAGAGTTAAAGTCATAAATACTTAAAATTTCCAAATCTAAGAGGTTTGACCTAGATGCAGTATTTTTCTTTTATATATACACAGCACGCACACACACACACACACACACACACACACACACACACACACACACACACACACTTTCAGATGAAAACAAAATGTTTTTCTTCAAAAGTTATCCTATTTTTTCTCCCCAAAAGTAATCCTACCTTTTTTCTTCTGTTTTGAAACAGAAACCATTGTTGCTCAGCAATGATAGAAATTTCTCTATATTTGTCATGACGTGCAAAGAACTATGTTGGAGGCATTGACATGTGGATGGTGCAAAAGGAAGAGGGGAACACTTTAGAACTTACTTCTTTGCCTCCATCGTGATGCTTCCTAAAATATTCATCTAAAAAATTCCTTTTTATGGGAGATTAGAAATGTCCAACTTATTATAGACATTAGAGTGATTGATTGGAGAGGAAATAACTGCCATATTCTTCTACTCCTGAAGCCCATGAAACCCAAATCCAAAATTGAGAAGAAAAAGAATGCCAAATACAAATACCACCTTTGAAAAATAGCCCCCCCACCCCTTTCTTTCTCTGATTTTCTCAAAATTCCTTGTGTAGCCTAACTTCCTTGCTATTTATTCAGGAAGTTTGAAGTGTAAGGAATTGCAAAGGAACAGACATTAGAAAAATCTGTATTTGTTCACGTCTCTACTGATAAGTACTTAAAGCATTAGTGAAGTACTGAATCTCTTACAAAGATGATTTGAATCCCAAGGATGTTGGCCAAGGTGGTTTCTCACCAGGATCCAGATGTTTGCATAATTCTTGTAAATGTAAGGGTAAAATTACCACCTAAAACAGCATATTCTGAGTAAATATTCCCCTCATTCCCACCTTCACTCCTACTCTTCATTGAAACCTTCCCCTTTAAATATGAAGGGGCTGTTTCAAGTAGTAGTTTGTGGGGTCTTAGCCCCCTCAGAACCACTACTAGCTTTCTCTCTCCAAATCTATGCCAAACGAACAGACAGCATATAACAGCTGTGGGCCAGTTATATTAATTGGTAAGATGATTTCCACCCAATTCACACTTACAGATCCCTTCTCTAATGAAATTCTGAAACTGCCATTAAATATATAGATTTATTAGGCAGATGGTTGCTACCCTTTTTGAGTCTGAGTTTCTGATAGCAAAGAATTATTTTGGACCATAAGAGAGACCAGTAATTCTTTCTATTTAAACATATGACAAAAGTGTATTTAGATGATGATGTGATTATTAAAATACAAATGCATTAAACACTACTAAATTTATAGCAGCTTTTTTGTTAATAAGGAAGAGAAAGAAAAGGAAATGCAGGAGAGACTTAATGAGTAGCAGAAGAGGGCAAAGCATCATCATGTGAAGATTTCTACAGAAGCTGGCAGCCTGAGGGTGGACTTCAGGAGTCAAGAGACTGTTGGAATTAAGATTGGAAATCAGTGGATACATCAATATAGTATACGTCTTACACATATGTGTAATTTTTGAAATGTAATCCTTCATGGAAAACTTCTCCCAGTATTTACTCTTGTCACATTGTTAGTCCCCTATGGTACCTCTGCTGATTTAGTTGTGCTTTTCTTTCCTACACTATACTGTGCCAGGCGCTCCTTGGAAAGAGAACTCTGCTATTATCCCAGAAAGAGTGGCTGCACTTCAGTTATGTGGTTTGGAGGGAAAATTAGTTGCATTTTTTATGTGTCATTTTTTGAAATTATATCTATCTGTTTTAAAACTTATGGACAAACATTAAAGTATACCCCCAGTTTAAGAAAACTTGATATATTAAATTATAAACTTAAAAACCAAAGTTAAGAGGAGATTATTTTCATTATGAAATGATTTCTTAAAACAAAAAGGAGGATTTACTCTTTGGTTCCCCTGTTACATTTTCTATATTTACTACTACGTATATGTTCATATATTAGCTTACAACTCTAATTTTGAGATGAAATACAAGGGTTGTTTTTTTTTTTTTCTTCCACATAATTTCCATTCAGTGGACTATTATGGTCACATAACAAATACTAGAGTTGTTTGCCATTGGCAATATCTTGAGAATTACTGTTTATTGTTTTTTGCTGCTTTGGGAAAAAAGAAAGCTAGATCTTTGGGCTTTTCTAAATAATGGTTATGTACCTTCAAAATAGTTCATAAGGACAGCCAATACTGAGCCTTGCCTTACTGGCAGTACTTAAAATTTGTGCTATTAGAACATTAGGAGTGATTTTAAAATATAATGTATATTTTTCAGTATATTGAGGCATTAATAGGGCAGCTTATATTTACTAAACACCTACTATGTGTTGGACTTCTGCTGAACATTTTACATATGCCAACTCATTTGACTCATTTTTATGGATAAGGAAAAGGGAACATAAAAATTTAAGTAAATTTGTGGTTTTACAGCCAATAAGAGCAGACACAGAATTCAAGCTGATAATGTTTGATCCAAAGTTTTTTTTTCTTTTTTTTTTCTGTTTTTTTCTCTTATTTTTCTTTGCTTCCATACAGACTACCCTCTTTTCCTTCCTTTCCCCTTACCTCTTCATTTTTTAAATTCTTCCCCTCTCCCAGCAGATCTCTGCATGCTGCCTGGATTCCTGTCACCATGGTTGGAACTGGGAATTCACTATTATTCTCAGGGAACTTAAAATTTAGGCTCCAGGATGGGCTGTTGATTTGTGTTCTGGATGACTTGACTGACTGCCTGACTGAGTAGAGAAAATAAAATAGAAACTTTAGATTTCTCTCATAATTTCAAATAGTTTATTGTTGCTAAAGGAAATAAGCCTAGTGTGGCAGATAGAATCCAAATGCTTAACTAGTAGGAAATATTTAGTTTTAGGTACAGTGTACTAAAATCTCATCAGTGGCTGCTTCTCCCAGATGTAGTAGAGTTGGAGACCCCTTAATCTTTAAGAGCCGAAATTGATGTAAAAAATTTTAGATGTAGGAACAGGCATAAAGAAGATAGTTTAGAGAAGAGGTTATTTATGGGAGAAGTTAAAATTTACTTTAAAAATTTTATAACTTTTGGTGTTTTTCTTCCATCTCTTTATTAATAGTGCCTTTTAAATTATAATCATAGTGCTTATACAGTTACACCAATTTATGCCTCCATGTTTCTCCAGAAACTTCAGAGTGACCATATTAATGACTCCATTGTTACCCAGTGTGCCTCTGAGTGGGTATTTAACTATTTTCATTTCTCTCTTTGAAGGCGCTTAAAGATATTTCTAATTTTCCCATTGCTAATAACACTGCAAGCACCTCTTTATTCATATAATGTTCCTTTCTTTTGGTTCCATGTTTATGTTCTGAGTTCGAGGTAAACTGATGGCAGAACATCCAAATAGAGATGTTCTATTCATATTTGGAAATACGGAGTGTGGATAAGGGCAGTAAAGTAAACTTCAATAGATGTAGTGATGTTTCTGTAGCCTGACCTGGGGAATCATACTTTTTTGTCCAGTAAGGACATCATCATTAAATAGTTAAATAAAGGTCTGCCAAAAAGAAGTAAAAATAATGAAAGTCAAAGGTATTTTGTAGATCATTATTTGTTTGACTAAAAATCTACTGAGATGTAAACTTTTTTGTACTTGCTAATCAAATCAATTAGAAAATAAAGTCTCTCTGAAATCTCAAATAAGGAGAAAATATCATTTATATAATTTTTGAATACTGTATGCACATATATACAGCAAAATATGGTTTATTCATTTATAAAAAAC
The DNA here is from genome assembly GCF_027409185.1 of Cynocephalus volans. Classification (NCBI taxonomy): domain Eukaryota; kingdom Metazoa; phylum Chordata; class Mammalia; order Dermoptera; family Cynocephalidae; genus Cynocephalus; species Cynocephalus volans. The sequence goes on along the minus strand of NC_084461.1, from coordinate 94,449,716 downwards.
ACATGATTTTCCTTGGTAGTATTCATTTTGTCTAATATCTATTAATAAGGAGTAGCATTAGTGTATTAATTAGGAGTTTCCATTCTTTTGTATTTAATAGTAATAACAGACACAGATTTCAGTCTATTGTGGTCATTGTTACCTATATATAGAGTAAGAGATAATTTTGATTTTACAGAACTGTATGTGAATTGTTTACGTTTGCATTTTTTAATAGGATCTACCTTCAGTCAAGGCTTATGTAAAAAAAATTCTCTTTAGAAAGACCCATGATTATCCTTCTAGTAGAATACTAGATTGAATGTGCATGTAAATTCGAGTGCCAATTACTCTTAAAGAACTAAAATGATTTCATGAAAAAAATCCCTCAAATTCAGCCTTTATATTTATTGAGATAATTTTAGAAATTATAAGAGAAAAGTAGCAGGTATAATGGAACCATAATTACTATAGACATATAATAATTAGCATTTATAATTATAACAAATATATAATAATTTTTTTCTTACTAATCAATCACGGTTCTAAATTCCCTCTGTAGTAAAGATTTATATTTTTATGAAAATGTCATTTCTTGCTGCTCTGAGATTTTAAGGGAATTCACAGTAGTGATTAGTTGCCACCCCCCCCCCCATTTCCTGATGGAATGTTTTATTAGGATTTTCCTTCAAAGGTGAGGGTTCTCATTATTAAAACCAATAATGCCCATGTAAATTGTCTTTCATAGACATATCCTCCTCACTACAATGTTAAATCATTTATATTCATCCTATTAATGAGGACTCTGGGGGGTCTCTTCATTTGTGATTTTGGTAGCTGAATTCTTGAGCTGCTTGCAAATCTTTCACAAATCACTCTTATAGTAAAATATTGTTACCAAACAGTCTTGGATTTCTTTATAATAGAATTCAGAATTTCCACTGGTGAATAGTCAAGGAAACACATTTATTATTTAAGATTCATTAGATGCTCAAGGAGCCTTTTAATGTAACGAGGAAGTAATAATTTACTGGAGTCAGAAATAACTTGAACAAAGAAGTTTGTGTCAGAATGTGACATAAAATGGGAGTAGTTCTAAACCTGCAAAATTGTTCCTATTCCTGTTTGAAATATTTTATTTACTTCGATAACAGAGTTGAGTGTCGGGTCTGCTGCCGGCCAACCCGAACAGCCCTAGCCTTGTTCCTTTTGGTGGGCGAGCAAATGGCCCAGGATTTCTCTTTCCCTCCTGTCCCCTTTGGAGGAGACGGGGGAAGAGAGCCGTGAAGAGAGGTGAACACACCGCCGGCCCCAAACCAGCCCGGTTAAAGGACACTCAGACGCGGTGGGGGTTCTGTCTAGCAGTTCCATTTATTATCACACAAGCACTTGCTTTTAAAGGCAAATGGGGAAGGGAGGTTTTTTACATAATCCTATCAGCTTAAAGGTCAAGAGCATGCATCCTGTCTCAATGCCTAGCTATTTGCAACCACGGAGTGTTCACGAGCACAGAAGCACATATTTGGCCAATAAGGGCTAAGGCAGGGTTCCCGCAGACACCCCCACCCTACTTCCTCCCGGCGCCGTCTTAGGCTGCCACATTAATACGCCCTTGTGGGCCCATAATGGCACCACTTGTAATGTCACTTAAGGCGGCGTTAGCTTTTAAGGCCCGACAGTTGAGAATTGCATAGATATTTATGTGGATAGTATGTCTCTTGAGTTTTGCTATTTTTTTTTGATTTGAAGATTTAGGAAGACTTGAAAAAACTGGATTAATGAAAAAGATTGTGTATTCTATCTTCATTTTTCAGAAACAAAATCTAAATGAGAAATGTATTAAAATGAGAACAAGAACATCAAAATCAGTCTTTTAGGTTAGGCCATAACAATATGGTGCTGTTAATTGAACTTATAAGAACTATCCTAATTTCAGCACACTGGGCCAATTTGGTTGTGCCATCTTTGAGCCCGTAAATCTTATTATGTAGTTAGAACACAATTGATAGTCTGTATAAAGTTTAAAAAATAAAATGGGATATTAAAGCCAACAATCTTTAACATTTATCACCCTAGAAGTTTAATACATGTGCCTATAAGGTAGCAATAGAAAAAAATTGGTTTGAGAAATTTTCAGCATGCATGAAAGCAGTCTTTAAAAATGAACTTGTTCTGGGTTTCTATACTCTCTGGGCTAAAATCTTAAACAGATAATCTTCTTTTACTTTCCATTTATAATAATATATAAATATAATAACATATAATACAGCCCCTAACATCTCATACACAGGCCTAATAATCATTTCATTGTAGTTTCAGGGGCATCTCCCAAAATTATATGACTATATCCAGATATTTATGCATATCTTTATTATTTCCCACTCCTGCTTATGCATTCTTGATGACTAAGATACATGATTTTCTGCTAATGTTAAGGCTTGTGATTCTTATGTTAGAATGGAGAGTTCATGTGTGTATATGAGAGATTTTTCTTCTTCTCATTTTTTTTCCTAATCCAAGTCTCAGTTTTGACTTCACAACATTTTTTAGTGTACTTTTCTTGCCCATGATAAAAATTATATATTAAAAGTAAATTATATTATTATTATATTTTGGTTACATAAAAAAGTATGACAATGACTCAACGGAAACATGAAAAATAAAGTGTTTATGTATAATTTTCCTTCCTTCAAAACAAATTTTTTCTCTTGTTAAAATACTATTTTAATAAACAGTCATGGGGCCGAGCCGTGGCGCACTCGGTAGCGTGCTGCGCTAGCAGCGCGGCGACGCTCCCGCCGCGGGTTCGGATCCTATATAGGAATGGCCGGTGCACTCACTGGCTGAGTGCCCGTCACGAAAAAGACAAAAAAATAAAAATAAACAGTCATGAAAATAGAATTGCTTATGTAGACTAACCAAAACATGTATTGATTCTCACATTGTCTGGTCATTTTTATTAGATTACTAGTTATGTCTAGTCATTTTTATTAGATTACTAAGTATGTAGTTAAAAAAGATAGCTCATTTAGTCTTAAAAAACCCTATGCAACAGTCCCTTGAAAAACCTTATTCAAAATAATAGTTATTTAACATTATTTTAAATGTAAAAGATCTACTTAGTATACCAGCCAATAATTTTTTTTTTCATTTTCTTTGAAAATCTTTGTTCTATTCAGGTTTTAGAATACATTTTAGTAATCTAACATGGTAATGAATTACTGCTTTAAGGAATGCTATTTGATATTCTCAGGAGTTATGTAACTACCATGACATATTTTTACTCAGTAATTTTCATCTCAGTAGAGACATATTTAAATAAGTGATGTTATTCAAAACTATTCCTGAAGTCTTTTGACTCGTGTTCACTGTATAGAAAATATTAAGGTTAAAACTGCAAAGTGATTGAAGCTAAATGGGAGTCTACTTTGATTATAAAAGAAAATGATATTCAATTAGACAATTTCATGCCTGTGAGAGTTTTCAACAGATAGTAGTAGGTTGTCTATTTTAAGAGCATAAATCAGACTGTAAATGGATTCCTAAGAAATATGTGTATGCCACCCTGCCTGAAGATGCATTCCCTTAATTTACAATACTGTCATCCCATGACTGACAACTAGTGAATACACTGCATTGATTTCATGATACAACCTCAGAACAAATTGGTAAAATCCTAGTTCATGATTCAAAGAGACTTTCTTTGGTTTTCTTTCTTAATTCATGTGCTCCATCAAGATGCAATATAAGTAGATTGCTTACAGTTGAAGGAAATACTTAAATTCAGATTTTCTACTAACAGTAATCAAGACTGTTGAGTGAAGTTTTAAGTGTGCCTGTTGATGAAATTCTGTGAGAATGCAGTTCTCAGTTGCAATTGGTATTACATCTACTTAAAAATCACATCAACCAGAAAATTCCATTTAAATAGATGGGGAAATGAATACCTACATAGTATGAACATAAATGTAATTATTGAGCTTGGTTTTGCTAATTATTATATTGCAGATATTTAAATATTAAAGTATGTCTGTTGAAATTATACATAATTTTGTAAAGTTTGTTTTCCTTACAGTTGGCATTATCTGTAGAAATATTATTAGTAGCTATAGTCCCCAGTGGATCCCAGTTACTTTCTTAGCTAGTGTTGCAAAAATCTATATCTCATTAAAATTTTAAACTGCCCAAAATGAAATTGTGCTATAGATCTTCATATAATTTTTAACTGTGCTTTGTAGACTGCTGTTGATTTTGGTATTTTAATCAGCTATCATGACAAACCATCAGAAGTATTGTGTTAATGGAAGTTCTCTCAGTTGTTGTTTTTATCATAGTTTCTGTGTGCCACAGGGCAAGTTATAATAAGGTGGCAAATTTTAATAGGTATGTTAACCCTTTCACCTTTCATCTATTTCATATCTTACTTACTATTGTCATAGCATTTTTAGCCTTGAAGCTGAGCCAGGCTAGTCGACAAAATAATCCCCAGTAGCATGACTGACTGTTAATATTTGAGAAAACAATACCTTAAATAAAACATAAAACATTGACTCCCATCACAGATGGAAATCCAGTGAAAATGAAACAACTTGGGTGATGATTAAATTTTCTGGTTAATCAAGGGTTAAGGAGAAATTCTTAATAATTGATAAGTAGAGAAAACAAAAAAAATATTGTTTTATAAAAACTTGCAACTCTGGTTTGAAAACCTCAAGTGGGCTTATTATTCAAACATTTTTCAATGTTTGGATGTATTAACACATAGCATATTTAAAAATCAATTTTTAATTCATGCTTGTTTTTAATTAGATTTATTTCATTAAAGAAATTGGTATTAGGAAGGAAATTTTAAAAAAATGTTTAATCATATTACCCATAGGTTTTGGGGGGGCAGAATTTTAAAAATCTATTAAACAAAGATAATTTTGGTTAGAAACAATGGCCTGATATAGAATTTCCCCCTTCTTAGTTCCTTACGTTTTCTAAGCACTTCTTTCCTTATCATCTTCCTAACTCTTAAGCACCTCCCTTTCCCCAAGGAAACATAACATGCTCATGTGTCAATGACCTTTGAAACCCAAAGTCCTATTAGTTATGTCAACTTGACTTTGCATTTTACTTATATGAGAAAGAGTGAGCATTGATGGCAGTTTCATAAAGGGAATCAAAATGCATAACCCCCTTGTGCCAGCTTTTCTAACACTGTTTTCTTTATTATGTTTTAAAAGAGATGGTGGCAGCAGTTGGGTATCGTCATTGCAGTTCTTAAGTATCAGAATTTATCACCATGGCCTTACCATAGCCTCAATTTGTACTATATAGTGAGGATGATAGGCAGTTTGAAAGCTGATTCTACAAAGACATAACTGTATCTTCCAAATTTATAATTACTTTCTTAGACAAAACTGGCTTTTTAAATGTCATATTTATATCTTCTTCCTTATTCTTATTGTACAAGCAAAAAAACAACAAACAAAATACATGCATACACATACAACAACAACAATATCAAGCATAATACAGAGAAGCAAAGTCAAAATTGAAGTTGCATTGTTTTGAGTATTTTAGGCCTCTGGTGACTTTAAATGGAATTAGTGTGGTGTTTGTAGTATTCTCTTCAGTGACCTTCTGTATTTTCTTCTTGTCGGGTCCACCGCCGCTGACCTGAACAGCCCTTGCCTTGCTATCAGTCCCTCCCTTGGTATCCTTTCTGGTGGCCGGGCGGATTGCCTAGATTCCTCTTTCCCTGGTCCCTGTTGAGAGGAGATGGAGGAAGAGAGCCGTGAAGAGAGGTGAGCACAGCCGCCGGCCCTAACCAGCCCGTTAAAGAACACTCAGACGTGGCAGGGGTTCTGTCGAGCAGTTCCGTTTATTATCACACAAGCACTTGCTTTTAAAGGCAAATGGGGAAGGGAGGTTTTTACATCCTCCAGTCAGCTTAAAGGTTACGAGAGCATGCATCCTGTCTCAATGCCTAGCTATTGCAATCACGCAGTGTTCATGAGCGTGGAAGCGCGTATTTGGCCAATAAGGGCTAAGGCAAGGTTCCTGCGGATACTCCCACCCTACTTCCTCCCGGTGCCATCTTAGGCTGCCACATTAATACGCCCTTATGGGCCCATAATGGCATTGCTTGTAATGTCACTTAAGGTGGCGTTAGTTTTTAAGGCCTGACATCTTCTCACTCTCAATGACCTATTATTATTATTTTTTTTTTCCTAGATGTGTCTTTTGGTGAACTAAAATAGACTGAACCTGATTATCTAAACTCTTGTACCTTGATAGATTTTAAAGTCAGTTAGCTTCTTTATCTGACCCATCTTTTAGAAAATAGACAATTAGGTGACCCATGCTATATATTTGCTTTAAGAGTTAATGATACACACACACACACACACACACACACACACACACACACACACACACACAAATAAACTAAACTGTGACTGATGCTAAAAATATAAAATGGCAGTTTCTTCAAGGGTCTTAGCTGTCTAGAATGTTAATAAAATCATATTTAATCTGAAATAAAAATGTCTGATTTGAATTGGATGAAATGTTCAGTTTATTACTTTAGCAAACAAATTTTAAAAAAAATCGTTAGTGATTTAAGAAAAGAAGCTAAGTCTTCAACAAAAAGAGAAACTAGTGAGTGAACCTTATCTAATTTCACCTACAAAACCTCCAAAATAGCTTCTAAGAAAATGTGCCCTTGGGCTGATAACTCCTATGCCAGGTTCTAGGCTAGGGCCCAATTTTTTTCCCACCTTATTTTTAAACTGATCAAATTAGAGGCTGAATTATGCTCTGTATTTTAGTTAAGCCATGTACTATTAGCAAGGTACCCTAGGACTATCTCTGGTCTACAGCTGACCAGAAACTACTTGCCTTTGCACCTCTCATAACTGCACATGATTGCTGTAGAGGAAATTCTCAAAAGTACCATTTCATCAGAGCAATCTAAAATTAAAGAGTTGAGAAATAGGATTTTTATACTTGTGTGCTTTCAGAATTTTTGTTGACTCTTAAGGCTCTTTGGACTGTGAGAATTATACAGGTGTTGTGTTTCACTTGGTTATGTCTCAGGAAATTAGAAGAAAATATATGGGCTAAGAATAGATTATCTAGTTTCTTTTGGCGTTTGGATATTATTTGAATGATAACCGAATACCATAAACTCATCCAGCTTAGAAAGGATCCTCTCCTCCCATACATAAACTGTAACATAGTTCTGGTAACACTAATGAAAATTATATGCAAATATTAACCAAAAATATCTATTAACATAGCCCATCAAAGCTGTCACCTTTGATCAAAATTCTCTGTCATTTTTAAAAGGTCTGATAAAATTTTATTACTTACCCTCTCAATGAAGACTCCTATGGTTACTTATAAATTTTAAATCTCATTTATGAAATTCTTATTTCTCACTTAAATTCAAATTGATATGATATTCATTTTGTTCAGTTTGACCTACTTTTATTAATTCTTCTGGCACTTTCATAAAACTTTTAAGTTTTGCAAGTTTATATTTATGTAGATTTATCTCATCTATTTGTACAGTATAAGCAGAAAAAGCCTTAATGTTTAAGATCCCTTATTTATGTTGCATTACATTTTATTTTTTTTGTTATGTTGCTTAGATATGTATGTCTGTGAATTTAAATGTATTTCTTTTTTAAAAAAAAAATAAAATGTAGGATTTTATATCTTCTAGTACCTAGAAAACAAGGAAAAATATTATTAGCTAGGTTACCAACCTACAGCCCTTTTCTTGGGTAACTATTTAGATAATTTCAGAGATGGTTTAGTTGGATGTAGATTTTTATACTTAGGATATTGCCCTAGTCGTTTTCCTTTCTTTCGAAAATGGGATATTTGATTGCAGTTAAATTGTGAAGTTCTAAAGCTATGTTAGCTAAATTTTTTACTATGTCAGCAAGCAGAATATTGTTTGCACTTCTTTGCTTTTTAAATGCTGCTCAGGGAGCTGCGTAAGTTATAATTGATGCACAGAAGAGATTTTGAATTTTATATGCCTATAAATTGGCACTGCTACATAGACTAGAAAGATGAGACTGGAGGTTATTTTCCCGTGAGAATGATACAAATTACTGTCAAACTGTTTATGCTTGCTGTAAAAATATTTTCAATGTACAGGTATTTGCTTACTAGCTGGGTAGCACTCTTATTAACGTAGAATAACATTTTGAGCCAAAGTGAAATGTTTTTACTACCATTGAAAATTGTTGTAGTAGGCTGTTTTATTCACCCGGTGCTTAAATACTTGTAATTATGTTTGTTGTTTATAACTCAGATAAGTTTGCTTAAATTTGGTGTTTTAGAATTTTAAGGAATCATTCAGTTTATCTAGTCCATCCTCCTCATTTTACATATGAAGAAACTGAGGGCCAGAGAAGTTAAAGAACATGCAAAGGTCAAAGACCTAGAAATTTGCATATATGGGACTTAAACTAAGTTTTCCTACGTTACTTTGGTTCTTTTCTGACATATCTCACATTTTATGAAATAACTGTGTTTAATATGCATTCGTTTCAGATATATAAATTCCTTTTCTTATTAGTTTATACTTAAATTCCAGATAACTTGAAATTTGCAGTGTTTAAGATTGAATTTATTGGACTTATTTGGTGAAGTTGGCCAAAACTTTAAAAACTTAGGCTGAAGTAAGCATCAGCAAATATGTTTGCCTTACTTTGTTAAGGCAGTTTAGCCATATCTTCATCAGGAGCGTGACGATATTCTAAAGAAACTCCATATAAAATGACAGTCACTGACTCAAACTTAGTGAATTCTTTAATATATCTTCAAAAAGAATGCTGGTTGGTAGGTGCTCTGTAGTTGGGGCTCAGGATTTTCCCACAGCCCGAGATTATACAGGAATTTCAATTTTTGTATTTTGTAAGTAGCGTCTCATAACAATAATAATATGGTATGTTTTGCATATGAAAATACTGATTTTGGTTGACCATTTAGGAATGTAGGTTCTTGTTTTGCTTCCCCCTTTACCCAATAACAGATTCTAGGAGATCTCATATTTTGCAGTGATTTTTGTTATTGTTGTTCTGCATTGATATATAGGAGAAAAAGAGAAATAAGGAGTATCCGCTAATGAAAGGCAACAATGAGATGACAATTTGAGATGTGCTGAAATAGGATGAAACTAGGGTTTGCTTTCACACACACTGCTATTATTTCTTTCATCGTAGGAAGTAAGCTCTCTAGGGAAAAGACTAGGTGATATCTTTACTAAAAATTCAATAACACAAAAATACCATAAAGTAATTTGTTTACATTAAAGTTATCAAAAGGAAATGTAAACATAGTAGCTGAATATGTTTCAGTGCCTACAGTGATGTTTATTTTAAGATTTTTCTTTAGGAATTGGCTTACATACATGACAGCTGATCTTTAGGTAGTCTCCCTCAATTATTTTAAGAGTTGCTTGATGTTACTTTTTGGAGCTTTGCCTGTGCTGGCAGGAAAAAAATAGGTGGGGAGAGAGAAATTAACAGTCCAATGCACTTTTCCCAGGAGAAAGCTATATTTAAAAATAGAGATATTTGAGCAATTCCTAAGGAATCGTGGCTCTTCTGCAAAAGGTTTTGCCAAAACTGTGTGGTGGCAATTAAAAAAAGAAAAAGGCAAAAAACTCACCCAAGCACATATACACAGCACCAAAAAAATCTTTCCCTAAAAGATTCAGTGTGGTGTAGTAGGAAATTTTATATGCAGCTAAAGAACAGAAAGTAAAAATCCAACTAGAAGGTGAGAAAATAATAACACTTATATCCCTCAGCCCCAGACTTTGACCACAGATTAAGGTTATATGTTGGCAATATCAGAAGCAGATGCTCTGGTGAACTAAATGTCAGGCTACTGAGTGTGATAGCACTTCCAGTAATCAGAGGTGACCATGAGGAACACGTTGTTTTCTTGCACATGCTTTTCTGAAATGCTCTAGGAATGAAAGTGTGCCATAGGAAGAAGCTAAGGCAGTGCTGTATGGGCAGCTCCTAGTAGGCATTTTCTGTAAAGTGTTTTGCAGATAAATAATGGAGTAGACGTTAGTAAGAGCCATTTGCATTTGCCTCACTGACTTTGAGTGTAAGTTACTCAAAGGTCTTGTTTTTGTGTGAATACATGCAATTGGCATTAGTTTTAAATTTTATAATGTTGATTTTCTAATTTAGATGTTTATCTCTAGAGATTATTTCTGTTTCTTTCCTGCCGTATGCATGTACCTCCCGTTCATGGTAATATAAATTAGCTCCACATTTTAAGGGAAATTCATAAGTGGATTTATTAAAAGACACTACAAGAACTTATCTTTACATTTTCTTATGATATGATCAAGTTGATGATATTTTCATGAAAAATTAAAATCCATTTCTCTGTGAAGTATAGTATAGTGATTAAGATCATGAACTCAGGAGCCAGACTGTTTGAATTTGAATCCTGGCTCTGCTACATATTAGCTATGTGACCTATTAGCAAGTTATTTAACCACTGTGTGCCTCAGTTTCCTCATGTTTAAAATGGTAGAAATGACCATATCTACTTCATAGGATTTTTGTGAGGCTCAATTGTATACATATACATATATATTTGTGTACATAAGGTTCTCAGTACTTTATTCCATAAATTATATAAAAACTGCACATATTATGATATATGTAGTACTTAGTATAGTACCTGGTATACAATAAACTCTTTTAAGAGTTTGCTGTTGCTGTTGTTGGTATTTTCATTCTAAAGGGCTAATATATTTTGAAAATATTATTTATAATTTAGAGAAAAATATTTCATTGCCTTTCAAAGACTTTTTAATATTTATTAATTTGATCCACCTCTTTTACAGTGCATGGCATTAGAGTAACAGTCATTCAAATAAATGTAAAATTTTTAGGTTGGAATAAATATCTTGAACATCTTTGAAAATAAGATCACGAAAACATTTACACTGAAACACATTTTTGTATTAATTAGATTTATGTTGCCTTTTCTTTTCATATAATGAAACGTTATATTAAAATATGCATGGCTCATTCTGTATAACTTAGAAAGATTTTCTTTCTTGATTTCCATTTTTGTCAAGCCTTGTGTGGGGAGGGTATGTATGAGTGTATGTTTAGTATTATTTTATATATTCCATGGCCAAAAAAAGATTTTCTTAATGTTCTAGCCTATTTACTTAGATATTATGTAACAGTGAAGGATTAAATCTGACACTCCTTTATTCTTTTGTGCTTTTGTATTGTTTGTTGTTGTTTTTGTTGTGTATGTTTTTTCAAAAAAACAACATAGATATGGTGATAAGGACAAGCTCCTTCATTTGTTAATTTGAGAGCAGACGATAAACTCATAAGTTCTTTATCCCCATGATATAGGACGTTCATAGTCTTAATTGTTAATAATATCCAAGTACACATTCATTACAAAGAGTTTTTTATATGTGTTATGCAGTTAAAATGTTTGTTTGGTTTTTTTTCTCTTCCATTAAATATAGATGGTCCCGTCTTAAGATGGTTCGATTTAGGATTTTTCAACTTCGCAATAGTGCAAAAGCAATATGCATTCAGTAGAAATCATACTTTGCATATCTGTACAACCACTCTATTTTTTTTCTTTCAGTACAGTATTTAATAAATTACATGAAATATTCAACACTTTATTGTAATATAAGCTATGTGTTAGATGATTTTGCCCAACTGTAAGCTAATGTAAGTGTCCTGAACATGATTAAAGTAGGCTAGGCTAAGCTATGATGTGCAGTAGGTTAGGTGTATTAAATGCATTGGGGGGGGGGGGTAATCTTTTAATTATTTATTTTTAAATTTTCTTTTTTTGTGTTTTTAAATTTTATTTATTTATTTTTATTGAAACATAATTGATTGTACATATCTGTGGCACAGAGAGTTGAATATCAATACCTGTATGCCATATGGGATGCTCAAATCAGGATATTTAGAATATTTAACATTATACAATGTAATCATTTTTCATGGCCCTTTACCAATTCCTTTCTAACCCCTTTCCCCCTAAGCCTCTCCCACCTCTGGTAACCTCAGTTCTGTTCTCTCCTTTTGAAAGTTCAGTGTATTATTGTGATCATTGTATCTATCTCTTTCTTTTCCTCCCTCCCTCCCTCCCTCCCTCCCTCCCTCCCTCCCTCCCTCCCTCCCTCCCTCCCTCCCTCCCTCCCTCCCTCCCTTCCTTCCTTCCTTCCTTCCTTCCTTCCTTCCTTCCTCTTTCTTTCTTTTTCTCCCACTTATGAATGAAGACATGCAGTATTTCTCTTTCTGTGACTGGCTTATTTTACTTAACATGATTTTCTCCAAGTTCATATATGTTGCTGCAAATGGCAGGATTTCATTCTTTTTTATAGCAGAGTAATATTCCATTGCATTATATGTACTACATTTTCCTTATCCAGTCATTTGTCAATGGACCTTATGTTGTCAAAGATCAGTTGGCTGTAAGTATGTGAGTTGATTTCTGGGTTCTCTATTCTGTTCCATTGGTCTGAGTGTCTGTTTTTATGCTAGTACTGTGCTATTTTGGTTACTTTAGCTTTGTAGGATAATTTGAAGTCAGGTAGTGTTATGCCTCCAGCTTTATTCTTTTTGCTCAGGATTGCTTTGGCTATTTTGGATCTTTTATTATTCCATGTGAATGTTAGGATTGTTTTTTCTTTTTCTGTGAAGAATGTCATTGGTATCTTGATGGAGATTACATTGAATCTGTAGATTGCTTTGGGTAGTATGGACATTTTTACAATGTTAATCTTCCAATCCAAGAGTAAGGAATGTCTTTCTTCTTTTTTGTGTCCTCTTTAAAAAGCAATTTGTAGTTCTCATTGTGGAAGTCATTAACCTCCTTGATTAAATTTATTCCTAGGTGTTTTATTTTCTTGGTGACTATTGTAAATGGGCTTGATTTCTTTTTCTGCTAGTTCATTGTTGGAGTATAAAAACAATACTCAGTTTTGCATGTTGATTTTGTATCTTGCAGCTTTACTGAAATAATTTATCAGCTCTAAGAGTTTTTTGATAGAATCTTCAGGTTTTTCTATATATAGGATCAAGTCTTCTGTAAACAGGGACAATTTGACTTCATCTTTTGCAATCTGGATGCCCTTTATTTCTTTCTCTTGCCTGATTGCTCTGGCTTGTACTTCTAATATTATGTTGAATAGGCTTGGTGAGAGTGGGTATCCTTTTCTTGTTCCTGGTTCATTCAGGTTGATATTGATGGTGTGTTTGTTGTATATGGCTTTTATCCTGTTGAGATACTTTCCTTCTATACCTAATTTGCCAAGAGTCTTTATCAAAAGGGATGTTGAATTTTGTCAAATGCTTTTTCTGTGTCTAATGAGATAATTATATGGTTTTTGTCCTTGATTTTGTTGATGTGGTGTATCATATACATTGACTTGCTTATTTAGAGCCATCCTTGCAACACACACACACACACACACACACACACACACACACACACACACACACACACACACACACACACACACACACACACAGTGCCAGAGTTTTCCAGTGTGGCTGTACCATTTTGCATTCCCACTAACAATGTATGAGAGTTCCAGTTGCTTTACATTCTCATCAGCACTTGGTGTTGTCAATTAGAAATAAGTTCATTTTTGACTTATGATGTTTTCAACTTATGATGGGTTTATTGGGACATAACCCCATTGTAAGTCAAGGAGTATTAGTATCTTAGTTATTATATGCAGTGTTCAAATCTCAAACATCATCTCTCACAAAGTGAGTTTAAACACAGTGGAGTTCTTTATAGCACTTCCATCTTGATATGTCACCCTTTTCTTCAAATATGGATAAAAAGTGGTGTTTTGCTCTCTGACTTAAACTCATTTTATTTAGGCTATGTATCATCCTCTTTGTTCCAAAAATCTAAGGAGCTGCAATAGGGGAATTTTCTGCTCTTCCCATTCCCCATAGGGAGTTTTTGTTTCCTTAATGGTGTTAAGTTGCTGTTCTCCAGTCAGTTTCCTTTTACCTAGCAACTAGTTTTTGGAATGGGATGAAGGATAAGTGAATGTTAATTGCAAAGCCAACAACAATAGCACTAGTTCAGCATATGTTAACAATACGGTAGCTTAATGATGAATGCACAATATGAAGCAAAGCTAATGCCAGGGCCTGATCAAGCAGTACTCTGGAGCCAATGGGTGGCCCATCAGATGCCACTATTTGTGGGCCACCTTCTTTATTTCCTGATCTTCTGAACCATGGAAATGCAGTCACAGGTTAATTTTTTATTAAATTTTGTCTAGAATTATTTGAAAACATAGAGAAATGAACAGGAATTGTTATTTTTATAATGCAGGGGGATTGAATTAAACTCAAAATGAGTAGACCATGCTGGCCTGTATTCTCATAACATAGAACCTTCTGCAAAATGTCTAGTTCAAGTAGCAAGTTACTATACAGCCAACTCCTCCTTATTAGAGTATTAGATGTTCTTATTTAATTTTCTGACAAAGATATGAATGTTACAATTTCATTGATCCTAAGGTCTGTGTTACAGGACTTTCTTCACTGCATTTTAGAGAAAAGGAAATATACTTTTTAAAACTTGAGGGTCCTGATTTTCTCAGTGTTAACAATGGGCCTTATTATGCTGCTTCCAACTGAGCAACGCTAGGAAGAGCTTCACAGCTGGCTGGGCACCTGACATTCCCAAGGCAGGTACTCTGACCTGCTCATATAGCCCAAGTTCCTCCTGGGGAGAATAGCGGTTTCCGCTCCCTACAATGCCTAATTTATTCCAGGCTATGAATAGAATGAGCTTGTTGATTTGGGACTAGTGGCATTTCCCTTGCACAACCTCAGGACGTGATTAAACGCCAGGGTAGGCGTGAGCTTCCCATTCTATCCTGTACAGTCCCCACCCTGGGCACTTAACAAGAATGATAAGAGGCTATTGGAATGTCACATCCTCTTGAACTTATTTGTATTTTTAATAAGGTATTGGCATCCTCTTTTGCTTTTATCTGAGCCTTCCTTTCTAGAAACTTGGTTACAAAATGTCTGTTGACTCATTGAGTTGTTAGATGAAAGATAATAATGCATGAATCAGGAAAATTATAGTCCTAGAATATTTCCTCTTAGAACACATGTGGTTTTTTGAGTTCATAATGTATGCAGAACACTGTACTGGGTTCTACTGGTGAAAAAGAATAAAACAGGAAATAATGGTCCTGTTCCAGAGGCAAGAAAAAACTTAGAGACAAAGAAATTGAGAAACAAATAGGAAGAAATATATTAATGAATAAAATCAGATGTACTGTAGTCTAACCAAATACCTTAGTTTGATTTAAACACAAAAGACAAATCACAGAGAGAGGATGATTAGGAAAAGTTTCCCATAGGTAGCAAATTGTAGTAAGTCATAGTGTGTTTAAATAAGGTCTAAAATAATGGAAGTCTTGCTGTCGTGAGTAGTTTTTGCCAGGAAGGGAAAACTGGTATCTTTTTAGCTGGGGCTGACTTCCACTTAGTGGCTGCTCAGTAAATATTTGTTAAATTGAATCAATTTTCTCCTTAGGGGAAGAAAGATTAAGGTCTCTGACACTGTCAGCAGAATCAGCCCAAGTCCTTCAGATCCTCATGTCCTTCAGGAATATGGATTTGTGACTAAGAGAAAACAGACATATATTAAAATTTGGATATTTGAAACTTGACTATATTTTGAGCTTTACTTGTAGAAGTGAAGCAGAAAAGATGGAAAGGAATATTATCATTTACTGTTGGCCAATAAAAAAAAAGGAAAAAAGAAAGGAAAAAAAAAAATCAGTTGAGTCAATAGACAAGTATATGAGATATACATTTTTGTTTTGCTTGAATTTCTAAGAGAGAATAAGGCAAGGAAAGAAATGTTCAGGGCCGAGCCCGTGGCGCACTCGGGAGAGTGCAGCGCTGGGAGCGCAGCAAAGCTCCCGCCGCGGGTTCAGATCCTATATAGGAATGGCCAGTGCACTCACTGGCTGAGTGCCGGTCACGAAACAGATAAAAAAAAAAAAAAAAAAGAAATGTTCAAATTACAAACTTAGTTTGAAAAAATTATTTTAAGAGGTATTTACTCAATGTAGGTACTGTACTAGATATTTAAAAACAATTTTTAAGCACCTGGAAAATACTTCATGCCATTCCAGTCTTAGTGGGTGAGGCAGCTCTATAAAGCAAATAATTTTTGCAATAATTTGAAATGCGTGCCTTTTGCATATATGAATAACGTGCAGTGAATTAACGCAGAAAGAAGGAGAAGTGTGCAAAGGTCAGGAGAGGCTTCCCAGAGGAGGTGACATTTAATTTGAGTCTTAATAGTCAGGGGTCTTTTGGAGGAGAATAGTAAGCATTTTCCAAAAAAAAAGAAAACCACACACGTAAAGATAGAGAGATCTGAAGGGTCATTGCATATACGAGGAAGTGAAAAACTTGGATATGTCAAGAACACAGCAGAAGTGTGCAGGTCATAGTGAGAGAGAGGCCTAGACAGCTCAGTAGGAGCCAGAGCATGAGGAACCTCAGATATCATAGTAAGAAATTAGGAAATTATATATAGATGATGGGCAGGCATTGAATGATTTATACTAAAAAACAAAAAAACACCCACATATAATGGATTAGAGAGGGAGATAAAAAAACAGGGCAACCTGCTAGAGACTATTGCTGTGGTCCAGGGAAAAAATGATGACATCCTGAATGTCAGGAGTGAAAATCAGAATGGCTGAAGGAGATAAGGGACTCTAGAGTTTGTAGTTTTTGCCTGAGCTTCTGGGTAGATGGAATGCTGTTACAGAATTATGGTAAGTTACAGCACAAATGGATTTTTAGATGGAAAAGAATGAACTCAGTTTTGAACATATTGAATTTGAAGTTAATGTCATCCAGGCAGGGATGTCTCTTAGGCAGTTGAATCTGAATCGGAAGATGGAAGTCAGGACTGGAGATAAAGATTTTGGAACTATCAGGGATATAGATCATAGTAAAACTGTTGCAAATGTATAGGGTTTCAAGAAGAGAAGAGGCTCAAGTGCTATATTCAGGAAAGCACACACAGTGACTTTGGATCCCAGTAATACATGAAAATGTCCTGAGGCAGAACTATCTGATTTCATTAAGGCAGCCTACCTGCCAACTATTGTATAGTACTAAAAAACAATGGAAACTTTAATCTCCTATAACTAACTGCTTTTTCAATGAAGAATCCTTGAAGGAGTTTTTCCCAACTAGCTAATGTAGGGCTTCCCAAACTGTTCCCTGGAGTGCATTCTGCAGTTCTGCGGGATGTTAAGAAACATTAAATGAACTCTCATGTTCTAAAAAGAAAAGTGAAATATTTCTTTATTGCAGGACTTCTTGAAACCTTTAATAATGTGTACGGGGAATTTTCACATGGAGGTATAGCATTTTCAAACTTGATTAATTAAATTCCTTTAGACATTTCAAACTATAACCTTCAATATACTTGATTTTTCCAAGCACTTTAAATTTCTAGTGAGGCAGTCTTACAAATCTAACAGAAATCTTTCCGAGCATATAAACACTACCTACAAACTGAAAACCTAATGTACACATTAGTCAACCAGTTTTCAAACACTGTCTAAACTTAGTCAAACTATCGTCAAATATTTCAAATGAGAATCTCAAGATTACTATTAGTCAATTTCTTTTAAATAAAAGCCACAAGGCTAAAGTGTCAGACTTCCTAATGTGTCAGATTCTCTTAAATGTTTCGGGCACCTTAACTATCAAGCAAAATATTCCTAGCCCTAACAAAAGTAGGAAAATTATTGTTTTGATCCACTTTTTTATCTTTGTATATATTCCTTCCCTCTTTGGGATTACCTGACAAAGAGGCGGAGAATTATCATGTCAGTCCTGCTGAAGCTAAGAATTCAGGACTGCTAGCCAGACTGGAAATTAAATACCTGGTGTTTTCATTACAGGATGGATCTATCAGAGCTGCTTTTTGGGTGATGAGATTTTTTTGTGCCCATAACTTTTTCTGGAGAACTGTTATCATGCATCCCTCATCCCCTTTTTCTTTGTCTTAACCTCTTGTATTATTTTTAATTGTCCAGTTTGAGTTGATGATATTCTCTACCCCTCCATGGATTACAGTTAATCTCTTAATTACCTAACTGGATTCTCCACTCTATATTTTGTTTTCCTATCTTTCTCCTAGACCTTTATTCTACAGTATTTTACTGATATGAGCAGAGAAGTTCTTACTATGTTCCTCATTATATGCTCTCTTGACTTTAGTAGTATTCTTGTATCTTTCTGTATTCTTTCTTGTTTACTACATTCTTTCTAAGGAGATTTTGTTCACTGTCATCTTTCTTTCAACAGTTCTGTTATATCTTTTCATCTTTTCTCCAAGCCATGACTAATTCAGTAAAATTTCCAAGCCAATGGTTACTTAGCTTAAAAACAGACACAGCCATGGTAAACATGACACTCGTCAACCTATTATGTTATTTAACTTCATTGTGATTTTGGACAAGCTCATTTTAATCTCTTAGAGCCTTGACTGCCTTAGCTTTTAAACTAGGCAAATATCTTACTTGTTTAAGGCAGCAGGCCAGATGAGAGGATATCTTGGGGCCTTCTCTTCAACTCTGATAGCTATAATTCTTACTCCTTTTCATCTTGCTCAGTTGCTCTTTACTGACATGTTCTGTATATGTGGGTCATTTTGTAGAACTATGAAGAGAAATAACTTTTTCAATTTTTAATTAGTTGTAAAAATTTAAAAACTGAGGGATTTTCTTTTCTTTTTTCCTTAAAAACTGAAAGATGTGAAAATAGTGTATCTGCATTCCCACCTTTGCCCCAGAATCTTGAACTGAGTGTTGGCTACCACCTCTGGATGGGCCTCTTCTTTCCAATTTGCCCAAGTCCCCACCCTACCCTCCTTGTAATGAATTAAGCCTATGGGGTTTACATAGAAACACTGAGTCTAAAAAATGAGGACAGTTCTAGAATGTAAGGACTAATGTCTATGCATATGATAGTGTGAGCATTTTAAAGAAAAAAAATTTAGTGTAAATATATTTTTGTATATCAGATTCAACATATACTCATATGCATACTAAATCCTTATATTTTAGAAAGTAGCTTAGGTTTAAAACTCAGTGAGTAAAGCCCATGCTCCTCCTGTTTTTGTTTTTGTTTTTGTTTTTCTCCTCTAGTATGAAATTTCTGATTTTGTACTAGAAAGAGGCAAATATTTTTGTTTGCATAACTTGAGTACTTAACTGTTCTATCAGGTTATTGCACCTGAACATACAGATATCTTCATATATTTCTTAACAATTATTCTTCAGTTGTTGTGAGTTTGTCGCCCAGGAAAGGAATCAAACACTTAATTAAGAATTTTAACAGAGTCGTTATTAGCCAGCCGGTGACTGCCTCCCCTAGGTATTTTGGGAGAACAGCAGCTAGCCTTGGTCTGGTGGAGTTTAGAAAGGCAAAAACCACATCCCGTTGGCATTTGGGTTTGTCCAGGTGCCCAAAGCAAGCTAGGTGGCTAGGTTACAGAAGCCAAAAGTGAGCAATTAAAGCAATCAAGCATAGCAATTTTCGTTGTGTATGGTTCCTGTTTCTATGCAACGGTTCACTGTGTATGGTTCCCATTTCTATGCAGTGGTTTTCGTTTCTAGGAGAAGGTCAACGGTATCTCATGCAGAAGGGGGTAGTCTGACAATGAGAATGGAGCAGTGCCTTCCCAAGATGGTGTCAGTATTGCTCAGGATTCTCTGCTACGTTCCCCACTGGTTTTATGTATATGAGTCAAATCCTAGACTCATTTGTGTTTATTCTGTTATAGTAGGTTCTTAAAACCATTAACTTTACTGATTGAACTCTTTGTTTGATATATTTAGTAATACAGGTGAGAGTACAGGGGCCTATTGTGAAGAACAGTAGAATTAAAAGCAAGGGACTGGCTAGGGTGGTGAGGAGAGTTGTTAACCAAGGAGACCAGGAGAATAAGGTTTCATACCAGTTGTGGCCTGTGTTTTTAAATTTTTCTCTTTCTTTTAACCTTTTTCTGATTAGGGAGAGGCTGTCTCTTATTACTCCTGAGTGATTAGTATAGAAATAACAAGTTTCTCCTAAAGCTACACATAATCCACCTTGTTTTAGGAATAAGTGATCTAGGCCCTGTCTGTTTTGCAGTACCACTTCAGCTAGGGAATCCAAAGAGGTTTCCAGTAGGCTAACAGATTTTTCCAGTTTGCCTAGGTCCAGGTCAATTGGTAGACTTAGATTTTTAAAGTTTTGATTACTTGTTATTAGAGCTGTGGTTCCCGTAGCTGTGGATCCAGCTATGCCTAAACCTACGAGTAAGGATATGAGGACCAGGGCAGCTCTTTTTGTTATTAGGTGTTGTCTTCCTGCCTCTCCTTCATAAAAATAGATCTGGGGAATGATGTGGACAAGAACACAGAACTCGGTTTTGTTGGGTGTGAGGAAGGATTGGATGGCTATACATGGGGTTAGTCCTGTTAAGCAAGCAAACCAAGTGTTAGAGGGGGCAACAAGGTAATTGGGAACTGTGGTTTGCACTACTGATGGTTACTGTGCCACCAGGGTCTCGTCCCATAACATACAATCTTAGACCCCAGGTTCTTCCTGTTTCCCATGTGGTGGTCTGTTCTATAGGGGGATCTCTGGAGATTATAGTTATTAGTTTTTATACAAGCCCTTGGTTTTGTATGCCACCAAGTGCGAGTTTGGGTTTCCTTCCCCATGGACAGAGTTTGTCTTTGGCGATTGTAAGGACCCTTGCCCTTTGGGCTCGAAAATAGCAGAGTTGTGGCATTTCACCCATACGAGGTCTCCTGGCTGGTATGAGTGTGAAGTCAGGTTCTTAGCTGGTGGGAAAGCCTCCTTAACCAAGGGATGGATCTGGCGTAATACCTGCTGGAGGGCTTGGAGAGACTGAAGAAGGTTATGGTTAGTGAGTTCAGCAAGTTTGTCATCCCTGAGATGGGGTAACAAGGGGGGTGGCCTTCAAAACATAATTTCATGAGGAGTGATTCTCTTGATGTAGGGAGTGCACTAAGCCCTTAAAAGGGCAAAAGGGAGGAGGCTTACCCAGTTTTCGCCAGTCTCTAACTTTAATTTAGTTAGTGTTTCTTTTAAGTTTGATTCATTCGTTCTACCTGTCCTGAACTCTGTGTTCTATGGTCTATAGACACAATGTAGATTCCATTTTATTTGTAAGGCTTTTGCAAATAATTAGGAAATTTGAGCTATGAAAGCTGGACCATTGTCAGACCCCAAAGCCATAGGCAGGCCAAATCTAGGGACAATTTCTTGCAATAATTTTTTAAATGTTATTTGAGCAGTTTCAGTTTTTGTAGGAAAAGCTTCCACCCACCCAGAAAAGGTGTCCACAAATACCAAGAGATAGCAGTATCCATATTGCCCAGGTTTTACCTTGGTAAAGTCAATTTCCCAATGTTCCCCAGGGCTGGATCCTTATGTTCTGGTTCCTGCAGGTACTTCGGACTTTTGTCCTGGATTTACTTGTGAACAAACCTCACAGCGCTACACAAAGTCCTTTGTTAATTTGTCTAAATTATGAATATAATAATTTTTTCACAACAATTCAGTCAATTTAGTAGCTCCAAGGTGTGTCCCTTGGTGAAGCTATTTTATTAACAGTCTTCCTAGGGCTTTGGGTAGATAAATCCTATGATCTGGTAAAACTTTCCAACCCGTGTTATTATCTCAGGCTTGTAATGCTTTTGCATGTATGACTTCTTCAGTGTAGTGTGGGACCAGTGGTAGTTGGGGTGCCAGTGTGATTACTAAAGAATTTGAGGGCCCACTGGTTTTAGTGAGGACTCTTTTGCTGCTTGGTCAGCTGTGGCATTTCCTTGGGCCTCAATTGAGTCACCTTTTTGGTGTCCTCGGCAATGTTTAATGTCCATCTTTTTAGGATACCATATGGCCTCAAGAAGAGCTAGAATTTCCTCTTTGTTTTTTATGTCTTTTCCTCCCAATATTATTAGTCCTCTTTATTTATAAAGGGCCCCATGTACATGGGCTGTAGCAAAAGCGTATCTACTGTCAGTGTATATGTTGACAGTTTTGTCTTTTTCATGTATCAGAGCTTGTGTTAAGGCTGTAAGTTCAGCCTTTTGAGCAGAGGCCCCTTGGTCTAAAGCTTGAGCCCAAATGACTCGTTCCAAGGTTACTACAGCTGCCCCGGCATACCTGATTCCATTGGAAATGAAGCTGCTTCCGTCAGTGAACATCACTTCATCAGGTTCCACCCAAGTCACATCAGTCAGGTCAGTTTGGAGTCCTTGGAGTGCCTCTATAGTTTTGAGGCAGTCATGGACAGGTTCCTTCAAGTCATCGTCCAGGAGGAGAGTTGCTGGGTTCAAAGCTTTTGTCTTAAGAAACTTCGTTCGAGGCTGATCGAAGAGTAAGGCCTGACATTGAGTGATGCTGGCATTGGTGAGCCAATGCTCGGGTGCACTTTTGAAGAGAGTTTGTACAGAATAGGGTGCTACTAGGCTTATATCCTGCCCTAGGGTTAGCTTGTTGGCTTCCTTCACCAGTAAGATGGTTGCTACTATGGCCCGGGGACAGGTTGGCCATCCAGCAACTATGCTGTCTAGCCACTTGGAGAGATAGGCCATAGGCTTCTTCCATGGCCCCAGGGCCTGGCCTGGGTGAGTACTCCCTTGGCGATGCCTTGTCTTTCAGCAACTAACTGGGTGAAGGGCTTATTTACATCTGGTAACGCTAGGGCAGGTGCTGCAGTAAGTGCCTGTTTTAAGTCGCTAAAGGCCTTTTGTTCAACCTCATGCCATAGCAATGAGTTATGTTTTCCCCTGGTACTGGAATACAGGGGCTTAGCTATTTCAGCAAATTTGGGTATCTAGAGGCAGCAGTAACCCACGGCACCCCAAAATTCATGGACCTCTTTTTTAGTCTTTGGGGTTGTGATCTTTAGGATTGTCTCTATTCTTCCTGAGGATAAGTTTCTCTTTCTCTCCCATAGTTCATACCCCAGGTAGGTGGCTTTTGGGGTACATAGTTGGGCCTTTTTGGCTCAGACTCAGTATCCCAGGGATTGTAGTTCCTGTAATAGGTCTTTTGTGGCCTCCTTGCAGGTCTTATAGTCTTTAGTGGCCAACAAGAGATCATCTACATACTGTAATAGGGTGACCTCAGGATGTCGTTTCCGATATGGCATGAGATCTTGGCTCAATGCTTCGTTGACATTGAGGACAAGGTTGGGGAATTTTTAAATCCTTGGAGTAGATGTGTCCACATCAGCTGTCCCCAATATCCCCCCTCAGGATCAGTCCATTCAAAGGCAAATAGAGGTTGGCTTACCTCGGCCAGTGGGAGGCTGAAGAAGGCATCCTTAAGGTCTGACACTGTGTAGGTCTGGTTAGATGGCGGTAGCAAGCTGAGGAGGGTGTAGGGATTTGGGACAGTTGGATGGAGGGTCTCCATGCACTTGTTCACCTCTCGTAGATCTTGGACAGGCCAGAAATCTGAAGTGCCTGGCTTCTGTACTGGAAGGAGGGGAGTATTACAGGCTGACTTGTATGGAACTAAAATGTTAGCCTCTTTTAGTCTCTGGATGTGGACAGCTATCCCTCATTTGGCTTCCAAGGGGATGGGATACTTTTTCACTCGAACAGGTGTAGCCTGGCATGTAAGCTGAACCATGATGTGGAGCTGGTGAGTGGCTAAGCCTGGGGAGTTTGTTTCTGCCCACACTCCTGGGATCTCTCATTGTAGTTCCACTAGGGTGGAACTAAAGTCAGTGGAGGGGGCCTCTGTAGCCACCATATATTCTTCACTGACTGGGCATATTATCATTATCCATGTAGGGGGTGCAGGATTAAGAGTCAGTTTTGCTATTTCCCCTGGAAGGATATGGTAGCCTGCAGCTTGTGTAATAAGTCTCTTCCCAGTAGTGGGTATGGGCAATCTGGCATGACAAGGAAAGAGTGAGTAATGGTACCCTGCCCTAGATTAGTGAATCTAGCTTCTATCCAGGGGTAGGATTGGAACTCTTCTGTGGCCCCTTGGACTAAGGTCCTTTTAGCAGACAAATGTCCATCAGTTTCAGTTAGGACTGAATAAGTAGCTCCTGTGTCTACAAGGAAGTGTACTGGTTTGCCCCCTATTTGTAATGTTACTTTGCGCTCCTGGGGCTCAAGTATGGAGCCCTGGCCTCATCAGTCCTTGGAAGTATCTAATTGAAGGACATGGGGGTCTCTTCCTTTTAACAGGAGACATTCATTTTTCCAGTGGCCTTTTCCCTTACAAAACATACACTGGTCCTTTGTTAGAGTGGGCCTTGGCTTCCCAGGTGGGTTTCCCTTCTTCCCAAATTGGGGTTTTATATTTTTAGGCCCTTTGGTTGTTCTTTGAGATTCGGTGAGGGCTGTTACCATTATTTTGGCCATTCACTTTGTTTTTCTTCTGGGCTATCTCTGGCATTATAGACCTTCTGGGCTATTTCAACCAGCTTGGACAAAAATTTACCTTCAAATCCTTCCTGTTTTTGAAGGTTTTTTCTAATGTCTGGGGCCGACTGGGTAACAAAGGCAGTGTTTATCACCCGCCTATTTTCTGGAGCCTCAGGGTCCACAGGAGTGTAGACCCTATAAGCCTCCATGAGGCATTCCAGAAAAGCAGCAGGACCCTTCTATGGTTTTGCTTACCTTTGAGAGATTAGTGGGTCTCCAGGCTGCTGCATGGAGTCCTCTAAGGAGAGTCTGGCGATACTGATCAAGAGCCTCCTTACCTTGATCTGTATCTGGGTCCCATCTGGGTTGGCTAAGGGGGAACATGTGGTCAAGGTGAACAGGATCATCAGAAGGTTGGCCATTCAAACCGGTTACAGTTTTCAGGGCCTCTTGGTGGATGCATTCACACTCTTCTGACATGAAGAGGGTCTGAAAAAGTTGTTGGCAATCATCCCAGGTGGGCTGGTGGGTAAAGAACACAGTCTCTGTTTTAGTCCGTTTTGTGTTGCTACGAAAGAATTACCTGAGACTGGATAATTTATAAAGAAGAGAGGTTTATTTGGCTTATGATTCTGGGACAGCGGTGTTTGGCACGGGCCTCAGGCTGCTTCTGCTCATGGCTGAAAGTGGCAGGGAGCTGGTGGGTACAAGCAGATCACATGGTGAGAGGAAGCAAGAGAGAGAGAGAAGGTGCCAGGGTCTTTTTAAGCAACGAGCTCTCGTGGGAACTAATAGAGCAAGAGCTCACTTATTAATCCCCCTCCCACAGGGAGAGCATTAATCCATTCATGAGGTATCTGCCCCCATGACTCAATCAGTTTCCAACACTGCCACATTGGAGATCAAATTTCCACATAAGTTTTCGAGGGGACAACACATCCAAACTCCATCAGTCTCTAAAAGGGAGATGAGGCCTTGAGGTTTCTCAGAAAAGGAAGGATTTTGGTTTTTCCAGTTATACAAATAATTAGTTTGATCTAAACTTGTATATATGGAATTTGGTCTGGGTGGTCTGGTTGGCCAAAACAAATCTACTCAGTAGGTGGTAGGGAGGTCTGTAGTTCCATATGAGGGCCATCCAACTCCAAAAGTTGACCAGTCCAACTCACAAAATTTCTTTAGGTCAAATGGGTTGATTAAAGTTCCAAAATCAGTGGCCTTCATTTGGAAGTACTTAAAATTGTTAATCATATACTTTAGGGGGGTTGCCCCTCAGACCTGTTTGGAGGAATTTTGTCCCATTATGTTATATAGGACCGCAGTTAATGACACACAAAAACACACAACCAGCAACACACAAAAGACAGAGACAAGTGGCCACATCCAAAATCGAAACCGAAGGGACCTGGTGATGTCTCATGGGAGTCCTAGACCTGGGAAGTAATGCTGCATCCAGCCTTCCACTTAGGTCTCAAATCAGAGCTCTGATACCCAAATGCAAAACCAAGTTTTTGAGATCTCAAACCAAAGCTTACCTCCAGAGATCCAAGATGCAAAGTAATAGGACGAATAAAGACTCTGGTGCCAATTGAATAATTTGGTTGCATTGGGCTCTCGTGCAGGGGCCAAAGGACCCAGGGGCCAATTTCCTTCTTGGTGGCATCCCCTAGGGAGACTTGCAACATTGCCCCATGTCCGAAGCTGTGGTTTTTGGTTCCCCTGAGTGACAAGATCTCATTGGGACCTCCAAATGTTGTGAGGTTGTTGCCCAGGAAAGGAACCAAACACTTAATTAAGAATTTTATCAGAGTCTTTATTAGCCAGCCGGTGACTGCCTCCCCTAGGTATTTTGGGAGAACAGCAGCTAGCCTTGGTCTGGTGGAGTTTAGAAAGGCAAAAACCACATCCTGTTGGCACACAGGTTTGTCCAGGTGCCCAAAGCAAGCTAGGTGGCTAGGTTACAGAAGCCAAAAGTGAGCAATTAAAGCAATCAAGCATAGAAATTTTCATTGTCTATGGTTCCTGTTCCCATGTAATGGTTCACTGTGTATGGTTCCCATTTCTATGCAATGGTTTTTGTTTCTGTGAGAAGGTCAAAGGTATCTCACGCAGAAGGGGGTAGTCTGACAATGAGAATGGAGCAGTGCCTTCCCAAGATGGTTTCAGTATTGCTCAGGATTTTCTGCTACACAGTTTTTTCTAATATGTCTATGTCTTGAATTTGCCCAGTTGTCAGGTGATTAATGCAATCACTGAAAAAATTGGTTTGGGAGTATGATCTTGTATACAATTAAAAGGTTGCATACTATATTGAAATGGCTATGTTTTTCTGACTACATTTCTGAATAGAATTGGAGGTACTCTGTTAACATTCCAGATAAGAAATCTGCAACATGTTTGTTATTTACGTTGGTTCTCTGGACTTAGGACATGAAATTCTATCCAGCGGCTTGAGAGCAATATTAAAAAATGATGTAGCATCACAAGTTAATGATAAATATGTTCACCCTAAGAATTTAAATTTTGTGAGTAGATGCAGCAGTGTGATTAGCATTCAGTGGCCTATCTCTAATTCCCTTTTCAGGCATTGAAAAGTCAACCAAGCTTGAAACATTTTGCAGTGTGCCAAGCATTTGTGTGCTCCATTCAGTAGCAGGATAAATTTTGCCCATTTGAATGTTTTTCTGATATACATAGTTTGAAAAACAAATGTCCGCAAATAAGAATATAAAAGTCACTTAGTATCCTACACCATCACAAACAAAGAATGTGGGGCTATTAAACATATAAAAACTTTATTTCTTCTTATTGGCTATAAAATTATTTTCTGGCCTAATTTGTTTCAATCAGACATTTAGTGATGTGTACCTAATTGTCTTTCAATAACAATAACACTCAATTAATATAAATGATGATTTATGCTTGATGTCATTCTAAATTTATAGTAATTTAGAAACCAGAAACAACAACATACACGGAATTGAATGAAATGAATTCATTAAGATATTAACAAATTGCAAGTAAAGAGTAAGAAAGTTTTTACTATGCACAATAAATCTATAAACAGTTATGAAGTTTTGGGAGTTGGATTATGTAAAATACGTATATGCTATATTTGCAAAGTGGAGTATAAACTCTTGGTGGGATGCTTTCTTGTGTATTTACTACAGGTGACAACCAAGATTAGCTTCATGACCTTCATGTACAGCATTGCTGTGTAATAGTAATGCTTATATTGCCCCAAGTCTATTTCTATAACTGACAAAGACATACAAAGGATTATTCTGTTTAAATGACTTATAAAATTAATAATTATGTTTTTTTCTATATGCAAAAGATATACAAAATAGAAGAAACTGAACTGGATATTTTAAAATTAATTATGCCTTAATTCTGTTGTACTTTTTTTTTTTTGGAAAACTAATTTTCTGCAGAATAGTTGTACACAGGTTCATTCTTAGGATGACTATTTCAGGTATAGCGTTCAGGGATTATTTCAAAGCAGAAGTACATATTTGGTAGAGTGATTCTGGGGATATACTTTCCAGGTTAACAAGAAGGGAGAATTTTAAAATAGGTATACCTAGAATTGGATATTTTTAATGTGAGGAGTGTTTAGTTCTATGGGGACATTTTTCAGAGAAATTCATCAGTTTTTGATGGTGTCTCTATGTCTGTTATGAGAGTGCTTTAGTAATTGTCCTGCCTCTCAGAACATCTCAAAAGTACCTTTTTTTCCCTCTATACTTGCCCATATTTCTCATTTACTTTATTGGATTAACTCACATTTTTTACCCCTATTTGTATTTCCTCCCCTCATTGATACATTGGAAGCAAAATTTAAGAAGATAGAATTTTTCTAACACATGATTTTTTTATTCCCTGCAATAGTTATTGATTTTGTTCTGTATTCACAGATATAAACTTTAGTCATCTTAAAACTGCTGTGACTGTTAGTATCAAATACTCTTTGCTAAACTTCTGATTGCACTAGTAGTAAACTGGCATATATATAGGACCTGGATGAGAACAATGTGGTAGTATTTTCCTGAATATCAAAATGATATAGAATATACTCATTTTATACTAAAAAACATTAGATTATGATTATTCTAATAAAATATAGTGGGTGACCCCCCTTTTCAATTTTTCCTTATAGAGATCTCACTCTATGACTCTCTAAAGAGCAGACATGCTGTCATATCCATCAGTGTGTTCCTAGTGCCTCACCCAACAGATATCCAATAAATATTTATTAAATGAATAAGTAAATAAATTTGACTTTGGAGGGGAGTAGTGGAGATAATCTAGTAGTTTTACACTAGCTTCCCAGGACAAGCAGGAGTGGAAGATGTGAAAAGGGGTCTGTTTTATCTCTTCTCCTGAGCTCCCCGTCCAATACACACATGTGCTGGTGTAGCATAGAATATATTTGTCTTGCATATTGCACTTACAGGCTCAGCAAATAAAAATGTTTTAATATTGCTGATCAAATCCCTTTAATTTAAAAGATAAACTGAGATCCAGCCATGTTAGCCGCATACCCTTCTGGTATTCAGACAGGGGCTGAGCCCTGATGGGTAGGCATGTCTCCCAATATAGCTGCCCGTGTCTTCCCTACAACACAGATGCATCTGGAAGGAGGAGCTCTGGATAAGAATATGAAGAAAGAGAAAGATAGGGTGAATTATTAGCAAACTCTAGATTGCAGTCAATTTGATAACTGTACACTGTGCAATTTTAGGAATGTAATTTTTTATCTGTAAATGGGGATAGAAGAGATTAAGAATGTGAATTGCAGACTAAGAAAAAACTTGGATCCAACAAGGTGTGACATAATATCTACCCCCACTTTACCTGTATTTTAGAGTTAAAATATCAAAGGATGTCAGAGAAAGAAGTTAAAGTTTTGTGAAAATATATTTGTTAAATTTAGACTATTTTGACCTTGAAGTATATCAGCATACCATTTCATCTCTAGAAGACTGATGTGGGTCTTTTTACTCTTCCATTTCTCTCTTGATCATGCTCATGCTTTCCTTCTCCTTCTTGAGCAGTAGTATATGTATAATACCTGATTAATGTCTTTATTCACTCATGATAGCATGTGTGTCATTTATGTGTCTTTTTCTACTGATTGGTTTTTCTACTGGTTATGGGATATGTTTTCCTGCTTCTTTTCACGTCTGTTAATTTTGACTAATGGCAGACATTGTGAATATTGTTGTTACTGATTTTTTTGGTGTTCCTTTAAGTATCTGTGGGCTTTGTTCTGGGAAGAATATAAGTTACTTGGACACAGTTTGATCACCTATGGCTTGTTTTTAAGCTTTGTTAGGTGGGTTCTGAACAGCATTTAGTCAAGGGCACTAATTTGGCCACTCTCGTAAGGCATTGCCCTTCTGAGGTCTCAAATCAATGTCCTGTGAATTAGGAGGGCATGCTATCCTGGCTCATGGAAGTATTAAGTACTTTCAGGCCTTTGTGAGCTCCAGATATTGTTCCACTTATTCCTTAATAATTGTTCTTTCTCTGGCCTAGTAGTTTCCTTTTGTGCATGGCCAGACCAGTATTCAGCCAAACTCTACAATGGACTGTGTATATCTTCAGAGCTTGCTCACTTGCTCTTTCTATGCAGCTCCCTACTTTCTGGTACTCTGCCCAGCAGATTCTAGCCACCTTGGTGTCCTGGAGCTCTGAACTCTGTCTCCTGAGTTAAGCAAGACTCTAGGGCTCTGTTTCTGTTCTCTTTCCCCACATAGCATCTGGAACCTCTCTTTAGGAGTGCATGTTTTACTTACGTGTAGGGCTCTCCTCATTTCTCTCCCTTCTCTCAGTGATCACTGTCCTGCATAGTCTCTTGTTCAGTGTCTGACAACACATTTATGACCCAGAGTGCTAACATGAGCCACATCGTGGTTTCTCTGTGAACACTGCCTGAACTTCTGTAAACTCAAGGGCAGTGACTAAGTAATCAATGCATTAGACAAACATTCACTTTGAGTTCATTATGTTATAGGATTTTATTAGTTATTGGGAATACAGAGATGAATAAAGCATGGTCCCATAGCCTAGTGGAAAAAGCCAGCATGTAGTTTTAAACACTGAAATTATAAGAATGGGGAAGACTCTTCCTTAGAAATCAGAAGGCCTTACAAAACTTTGCGTTTGAAGAATTTAACATATAATTAGATCTTGTATGAGATCTTGTATACAATAGCATTCAATAAATAACTGTGGATGAAGGGTGCTGCAGTTAATTTATAGGCATTTTCCGCTCAGAAGTGTTAACAACTTATTTTTTTCTTAGTTCTCAAGAAAAGATAGCTTAAATAAATACACAATAAGAATATGATAATGTATGTTTTAGCTTACCCTTTCATGAATATTATTTATTGACAATTCCAGAAAACTTTAAATGTAACATTGATATCTAAGTTATATAGACTTGTTTTGTTTCTGTCATATCAAACAGTTGAAAAGTACCAATTCAATCAAACCTTCATTTTTAACTACTGCTTCCCATTAGCCTTTTTTTTTTTTTTTTGCTTATTCCTGTTCATATTTTGAAAATCAGGGCCTGCAGATAGTTATTTATATGTATGAATTCACTGGTTCAGTCTAGTGCGAAATAGGTCATTCTGGAACAGTGAGAAATGTGATTGCTGAATTTCAAGCAGTTTTTGCTGCTCAGCTGGATCTGCAGAAAAAGAAAAGGGGTCAGACCAGCACTTGAAGATTTCTTGTTGCCATTGTCCTACTGAAGGAGACTTGATGCTGGTGAATATGTACTCTTCAGTGTATTTGGGAGGAGGAAAGGGAGGCTCAGATCCCAGGTTTAGTAACTGTTAGTATATTTTATTTTAGCCACTCATTAGGTATTAGGAAACAAATAAAATGCCATCCTAATTAAAATGTTTGCAGCTTTTTCTCCTTAAAAAAATTAAGGTACAGCAAATAATGGTACTGTGAAATTTTTTAGGCATAAGTCTGCTTTTTCTTTTTCTTAAGCATGCCAGTGTACTTAAAAAGAAAGAAAACTGTAGTAGAATTGACAAGTGGCAATTCTCATAAAAAATAACAAATTCTTAAACAAGAAAATAAAGAATACTTCAAAAAAATTCTACCTGACTCAGCATTTGAAAATTGAAATTGCTTAATACTGTGCCTTCTTCTCCTCTGTGTGGAAATTAGGGTACTAAATAGGAAACTATTTATAAGCAGTAAACTATTTACAAACTTGATAAAGGGCCCATTAATTAAAATCTAATTCCCACTGTCAAGTGGCAGTTTTGTTTATGAATACATGCATTATTAGTTCATAGCTTTCTGTTTCCTTTTTGAATAACATAACCCTAACACTGTAATTATTCCATTAATAACTAGCTAAGAAATTTGAGAAATTCTACATCTGGAAATATTTTAGTCCATTTCAATTGTTAATATAAATAATTTGCCTGTATTACTGAAGAATATGTTTCAAATTAAACTTGAAAAGAGGCTCTTATAAGAGATTAATTCAGAATTATGGTTTAGGTTCTGTTTGAGTGTTCTTGAATGCACTGGTTCTCACATTCATTTTAAGCATGTGAGTGAGAGTGAGAGCTGACAGAGCAGTGAGAGCGCTTCTTGGCTGGCCTGGGAGCCAGTGTGAGTCAGGGGCATACCCATTCCATCCAGGAGCTGTGTGGAGAGCCACAACCACACCTTAGTACCTATAAATTATGGTGATAATCACTTTATTGACCTATAAGCTACAAGAGAATAAAAGCATCTTACCCCATCAGACTTGTAAAAGAAAATTTTCATTAAAAAGAGAAGGAATTCTTTTTCTGATTTCAGCAGAATGGGTGTATTCCCTCCCACATCCTCATACTTCCATCTTCTATGGACTTAATGAATTTCATGTTTGAAAAGTGATTCAGATAAAACTAATATTACTATTAAAGATATCATAAAACATCTGCTGTAGTTAGTTTGAATGTCCCTTCCAAAACCCATGTTGAAGATTAATCCCCAATGTGGCAGTTTTGAGAGGTGGGCATTTAGGAGGTGATTGGATCATTAGGGCTCTGTCCTCATGAATGGATTAATTGATTCATGGGTTAATGGATTAATGGGTTACCATGGGAATGGAACTGGCAGCTTTGTAAGATGAGAAAGACAGACCTGAGTAGGCACATTAGCATGCTTTTGTCCTCTCAACATGGGATGTCTTGAGCCACCTTTGGACCCCACAGAGAGTGCCCATCAGAAAGTGTACCCTCACCAGATGCACTCCCTTGACCTTGGACTTCCCAGTCTCCAAAATTGTAAGAAATGAATTTCTATTCTTTGTAAATTACCCAGTTTTAGGTATTCTGTTATAAGTAACAAAAAACGGGCTAAGACAACATCTTAATCATGCATGGCTCTTGTATCAATATACATTGTTTACATTAAGAATATGCAATAAAATAATTAAAAATCATAGTACTGCATGTTTGTGAATCTTGGGAATAGGGCACTAACCAATATTCCATTCTATAGGGGAAAAGAAATATCTTTCCTCACCCACCACTAGGTTTATGGATGAGGCCCCTATAACAAAAGACAGATGAATAAGAGAAAAGCATACAAAGTTATTTACATGTAAGTTTTACATGATTCAAGAGTCTTTCATAAAGAAATGAAGACCGAGATTAGAAACAGGTAAACTTGTGTATTTCTATGCCATATTTGATTTAAAAAAAAAAATGTAGATAGATGTGGAGAAGTATGATTGGACACAAGAGGTATGATCTAACGGTAATAGACTGGGCGGGGTGGGGGAACAGAAATTTAGCAAGGCCTCCTTGTTTAGATTCTTCTGTGTGTCTCTGTGTCTTCAGAGATAAGAGTGTTCCTTTCCCCTCCATGTGTAGGAAGGGGAACATGAGGAAGACCTCTTGGATGAGGGT
Organism: Cynocephalus volans; assembly: GCF_027409185.1. Lineage (NCBI taxonomy): Eukaryota > Metazoa > Chordata > Mammalia > Dermoptera > Cynocephalidae > Cynocephalus > Cynocephalus volans. The sequence goes on along the minus strand of NC_084461.1, from coordinate 94,416,278 downwards.
CTTGTGACCTGCCTCAGGGGAAGGTCAGGAAAATTCTTTTTAGGTTTTATGACCTGCTTCAGGGGAAAAGGGCGGGGGAAGGTTAGAGTGACCTTTCTGTTTCTGCTGTTTTCTCAAATGCTGAGGTATTGTATTTTGGGGAAGCGTGTCCTGAGCCCCATCAATTCTCTTCATCACTTTTTGTTCTTCATTTTGTAAACCCCAGGTGTTTCACTGCCTGCTCTCCCTTTTTACTTTCCCAGTAGGTCTTTGAAGGCATGAGTCTTTGGCCTACTGGGGAACCGGATATAATAGGGGAGCTTTCCTCTAACTTGCCTTGTTTTAAATAAGGACACAGAGCCAGGATTTCTAAGGAGTGTTCTGCTTAGAAATAAAAAATGTAGAGGATTAACAAAATATGTATTTTTTACAACAGGAAAGCTAAAGGAAATTTTCAAAAATCCTTGGTAATAGCTACCCATGTCTTTATTTAAATATATACATCTATCCTAACCTATTTATCCTTATACATAACAACTTTGTTCATTCATGAATTGATCCATCCACCCTCCAAACCCTAGGGATATAAAGATGATTCCTATATACATACAGCTCATAATCCTTAGTTTTCTAGGCATTGTGGTTCATCTGACTGTTTATTCATTTATTCAGCAAATACTGACCTTCCTATTCTTGGCACTGGAGTTACAGCAGTGAGCAAAACAGAGAGATACTGCCTTTGTGGAGTTACATTTCAGTAGGAGAGGAAGCATAATGAGCAAGTAAAAATATTTCTTATATCAGATAGTGGTAAGAAGAATATAGCAGATTAAGTGGATGCTGGGGATAGGGAATGTGGCTGAGGTTTTTTGTTTGCAGTTTTCTATTGGATGGTGCAGATATGCCTCATGGAGGAGCTGGCACTGGGGCAGAAACTTGGGCAAAGTCAAGGAGTGAGCCACGAGAATAAATGAGGAAACAGCAAGTACAAAGTCCATGAAGCAAGTGTGTTTGAGAAATGCATTGCTGTGTTTGAGAAACAGAAAGGAGCAAAGTTAGTAAAGGAAAGAGGAACAGCAGGTAAGGTTGGGGTGCTAGCCAGTGTGGAATATAATAAAAAGCATATGTACTTCACAGGGCCTGGTTTTCCAAAGCCTTGCAGTTTCAAATATTGACATTGCAAAGACAGGAAATTTTCCTCACGCTATAAGTCTCTGGTGTGAGATAAAGATTTGTGGCACAGCAAGGTTGCTGGCTCAAAGACTAGTTACTGATTGTTATGTAAAGATACTGAGAAACTGCTAGAGGGAGAAGGAATGTTTGCTAAATCAAGCCTTTGTTAGTGGATCACTTAATTGCCTAACAGAATGTCATCTGACTTGTTTTTACTGAATGTTACCAGCTTCTATTGTAAAACTTGTAAAACTGTACTTAGCAAAACCCCACCTGTGTCTCTTCCTGTAACTTGCTGGTCTGGAGAATAAATGCAGGAAGAGAAACCCAATTCGTGTTTAATTTCCCAAATGGAAGAAATGCCTTGTGCTTGAGGAAGTTCTGGGATATTAATCCCTTTCTGGGGCTTCTCACTGCTCAAAAGAGATGGGCTTTGAGTAATCTTTGGCGGCTCCGTCACCTGGGGGAAAAGGGGTGACAAATCCGTGGGAGGCAAAGCAACAAGCCAGCATGCAGATTATGTTGGGCCTTCTGATGGTTAATTTAGGTGTCAAATTGACTAGATTAAGGAATACCTATGAACCTGGGAAAACATTATATTTGGGTGTGTCTGTGAGGGTGTTTCCAGAGATATTAGCATGTGAGCCTGAGTGGACTAGGTGGGGAACATCTACCCTCAGTATGGGCAGGCACCATCCAATCTGTTGGGGGTCCAGACAGAACAAAGACAGAGGAAAAAGCAAATGTATTGCTCTATCCACTGGAGCTGGGAAACATTCTTCTGTCCTATGGGTGGATATCAGAATTCCAGGCTCCACAGCCTTTGGATTCTGGGATTTATACCAGCAGAACCTCTGGGCTCCCAGGCCTTTGGCTTCAGTCTGAAAATTACACCATTAGCTTCCCTGGTGATGGAGTTTGGATGTGTTTTCCCCTCTAAAACTCATGTGGAAATTTGATCTCCAATGTGGCAGTGTTGGAAACTGATTGAGTCATGGGGGCAGATCCCTCATCAATGGATTAATGCTCTCCCTGGGGGAGAGGAGATTAATGAGTGAGTTCTTCCTCTATTAGTTCCTGCGAGAGCTCCTTGCTTTAAAAAACACTGACACCTTATCTCTCTCTCTCTTGCTTCCTCTCGCCATGTGATCTGTTTATACTCGCTGGCTGTCTGACGCTTTCCGCCATGAGTAGAAGCAGCCTGAGGCCCGTGCCACATGCAGCTGTCCCAGAATCATAAGCCAAATAAACCTCTCTTCTTTATAAATTACCCAGTTTCAGGTTGTTCAGTTATAGTAACACAAACAGACTAAAACACCTGGTTCTGAGGCTTTTGGACTTGGACTGAACCACACTACCAGCATCCCAGGGTCTCCATCTTGCAGACAGCCTATCATGGTACTTCTCAGCGTTCATAATTGCATGAGCCAATTCCCCTAATAAACCCCTCTCCTATATCTATATATCCTATTGGTTCTGTCTCTTTGGAGAACCCTGACATGTAGGTCATGCAAAATGGTCTGGATTTTATTCTAGATGTGATGGAAAGCCATTGGAAGGTCTTAAATGGGAGAATGGCATGATCTCATTTATGGTTTAAAATGATCATATTGGCTGATGGGTAGTGAATAGACAGTGCTAGGGAAAGGATTGAAGCAGAGAAATCAGTTAGGAAGTATTATAGCAGCTTAAGCAAGATATGATGATGTTGTGGACCTTGGAGATAGGAGTGTAGTTTATGGGAAGTGGTCAGATTTAATATATATTTTGAGGCTAGAACCAATATCTGGATTGGATTTAGGAACTAAAAAGAGGAGTCTGGATGACCTCTCTTGGTACACACCAACCCTGTGATGCTGCTCGACACTGCAGTTAAGGAATGGAGGTTCCAAGGTGATAAGTACTTTGCCAAAGCTTGTTCTGTTTCAGAACCTGGATTAGCTCTGAAAAAATTTTTACATTTTTTTTCTGGTCCATTGTGTTTTTCATTTCTTACAATTCAGAAAACTAAGGCCATTCTATTTTTAGACAAGGAGGCAATATTCTGGATATCTGCATCCTGAATATAACAAACGCTTACTATTTTTATCACCATACTGATAACAGAGAATTTCATTGTAGTTGCTTTTTGTTTGTTTGTTTTTTGTTTGTTATTGTTTTTTAAAGCATGCACTCAAGATTCTAGATCAATTTCTTTAAGATTGGTTTCTCCTTTCCATTCTATGTGGCCATGAGGGCAGCAATGAATGATTGACAGCCATGTGTGATTTTAGAGGGAGAAAGGAACATTTAGAGAAGGGCTTTTATAAAGGAGGAATAAAATAGAAAAAGGACAATAAATTGGGAATTAAAATCATTCTTATTTATTTGTGGATTTTGTCTGTTGCATATTATTCTCTCTCAATAGTGATAGACCCAGCACCCCTTCTTCTTTATGGTATTGTCTCACAGGGGCAAAGAATGATTTGGGTGTTTTCAGCAAAGTGGGCAAGATGGGGAACAGAGGCACAGTCTAGTTCCTTTCCTTGAATTCTCTGAGCCTGGATGCCCTGCTGGGATAAAGCTGACCCTAGTCCACGCTGCAAATAAATTAAGGGTCTGCAGATAATTCCTGTTTTCATTATTAAGGAATTAGCTAACGCTTAGGCTATGCGTATGTTATATTACGTGCATGACACTGATTGAAGTGCTTTCCATGTATTAACTCATTTAATCCTCACACAAGCCTATGAGAAACTTGCTATTATTTTCCTACTTAAGATGAAGAAACTGATTCCTGATAGGTCAAGTACCTTGCCTTGGGTTCACAGACTTATAGCTGAGTAGCAGGGGTAGGATTAGAAGCAACAGTAACTCTGGCTCTGCTCTTCTGCTCTTCCTTCTACGCTATGCTTCTCATGAGAAACAAGCACGTGTATTAAATCAAATGAAGAAGGAGAATGTTATTTACATTTCGTAGTACCGAATTTCAAGTTTTAGAAAAATGAAGAGGAATATAAGATTAGAAAATAATTGTTGCCTAGGATATAATTAATTCAATTTCAACAATAACAGAATCAAAATAAGTGGTGGGTTTTGTTTTTTTGTTTTAGCAGACATCCATTGGAGGAATATGTGGACATCAGAGAGATGAGCAGAATGACTGGGTGGGAAGGGCTCACATGAGTCTACCCTTAAGAAACAGGTGCCCACCCTGACCCTATCAAAGTCCTTATGACTCACAAGAGGTGTACTTTATATGTGTCATCTGTCCCTTAAAAAATACCTTTTGTCTTATGTCTCTCCACATAATTTTTCAAACTAAATATTTTATAAAGATGGTTTAAATTCTGTAATTTACCTTTTTATTCTTCATGTTTTTTCTAGAAAAGGCTTGTAGAATAAAAAGAATGAGGTTTCCTTTAAAGGAGCCTAGTGAAATGACATTTTCAAGCTTCAAGGGAAACTGAATTATAAAATAATGACTGATAACATATATACTTTGCTTAGTAGTTTAGAAACTTTTATGTCTTTGTTTCATCTAGAAATAAAGTTAGCAGAAAACACTGAAATAATATGCTTTTCACAATTATGTTTAAAATTCAGAGATTTTTCACACACACAAGGCACTAGAGGCCAACTGAGCAGTCACGGAGGGAGCCATACGAAATTGGCAACCACAGCAACATCCTAGTTAGTCATTAGTCTCAAACCGGTGAACTGTGAAACCCCCGGCCACAATGAATAAACACCAAAAAAAAGATACCAGAAATACAAAAAATCAAGAAAGTACACCACCAAAAGTTAATAAATCTCAAACTCTAGATCCTATAGAACAAGAAGCCCTTGAAATGACTGACAAGGAATTTCGAGTGATAATTCTAAGGAAACTGAATGAGATACAAGAAAACTCAGCTAGATATCATGATGAAATGAGGAAAAGTATACAGGATCTGAAAGAGGAAATGTACAAGGAAATCAATGTCCTGAAAAAAGATGTAGCAGAACTTGCTGAACTGAAGAAGTTATTCAACGAAATAAAAAACACAACGGAGAGTTTAACCAGCAGGCTTGTCGAAGTTGAAGAGAGAACCTCTGTACTTGAAGATGGGCTGTTTGAAATAACAGAAGCAGACAAAAAGAAAGAAAAAAGAATCAAGGACATTGAAGAAAATCTGAGAGAGATATCAGACAACCATAAGCGATCAAATATCCGAGTCATGGGTATTCCAGAAGGGGAGGAAAATGGAGATTCCATTGAAAACATATTCAACAAAATAGTGGCAGAAAACTTCCCAGGTATAGGAAAAATCACAGATCTTCAGATCCAGGAAGCTCAACGATCTCCAAATGTATTCAACCCAAAAAGGCCTTCTCCAAGACATGCCATAGTCAAATTGGCAAAACTCAGAGACAAAGAGAGAATCTTAAAAGCTGCAAGAGAGAAGCGTCAAATCACCTATAAGGGAGCCCCAATCAGGTTAACATCAGACCTTTCATCACAAACCCTAAAAGCTAGAAAGGAATGGGATGATATTTTCAAAATACTAAAAGACAAAGATTGCCAGCCAAGAATACTCTACCCTGCAAGGCTATCCTTCCGAAATGAGGGGCAAATAGTATATTTCTCAGACAAACAAAAACTGCGGGAGTTCACTACCACAAGACCACCCTTACAAGAAATCCTCAAGGGAGTACTGGGTTTGGTTCCTGAAAAATAACTACCACTGCCATAAAAACCCAAGAAAAATCTAAACCCGCTAGTATAATAAAAATGGCATTCATGAAGAGAAAACAAGCTAACAAAAACACTATCTACAACCTAAGGAACCAACAAACACAGAAAACAAACAGTAAATCAGAAAGCAAGGAACAAAAGACACCTAAGACAACCAAACAACCAATAAAATGCTAGGAATAAATCAACACCTTTCAATAACAACTCTTAATGTTAAAGGCTTAAATTCCCCAATTAAAAGACACAGACTGGCCGACTGGATCAAAAAGCAGGACCCAACTATATGCTGCCTACAAGAGACCCACCTCACCCATAAAGATTCACATAGACTAAGAGTGAAAGGATGGAAAAAGATTTACCATGCAAACAGAAAAGAAAAATGAGCTGGAGTAGCTATTCTTATATCTGACAAAATAGACTTTAAACTAAAAACCATAAAAAGAGACAATGAGGGACACTACTTAATGATAAAAGGACTGATCCATCAAGAAGACATAACAATCATAAATATGTATGCACCCAATGTTGGAGCAGCCAGATTTATAAAACAAACTCTATTAGACCTAAAGAAGGAAATACACATTAATACCATAATAGCAGGGGACCTGAACACCCCACTGTCAATATTAGACAGATCATCTAGGCAAAGAATCAGTAGAGAAACACAAGATCTAAACAAGACTCTAGACCAATTGGAATTGGCAGATATCTACAGAACATTCCACCCAACAACCTCAGAATATTCATTCTTCTCATCAGCACATGGATCATTCTCCAGGATAGATCACATATTAGGTCACAAATCAAGTCTCAATAAATTCAAAAAAATTGGAATTATCCCATGTGTCTTCTCAGACCACAATGGATTGAAACTAGAAATTAATAACAAACGAAACTCTGGAAACTATACAAACACATGGAAATTAAACAGCATTCTACTTAATGACGTATGGGTCCAAGAAGAAATCAAGCAGGAAATCAAAAAATTTCTTGAAACTAATGAAAACAATGATACATCATACCAAAACCTGTGGGATACTGCAAAAGCAGTATTGAGGGGAAAATTTATTGCAGTAAACGCTCACTTCAGAAGAATAGAAAGATGGCAAGTGAACAACCTAACACTTCACCTTAAAGAACTAGAAAAACAAGAACAATCCAAACCTAAAGTTAGCAGACGGAAAGAAATCATTAAGATCAGAGCAGAACTGAATGAAATTGAAAACCAAAAAACAATTCAAAAGATCAACGAATCAAAAAGTTGGTTTTTTGAAAAGATAAATAAAATTGACAAACCATTAGCATGGCTAACAAAAAAAAGAAGAGAGAAGACTCAAATAACAAAAATTAGAAATGAAAAAGGCGATATTACAACTGATTCATCTGAAATACAAGGAATCATTCGAGACTACTATAAACAACTATACGCCAACAAATTTGAAAATCTGGAGGAAATGGATCAATTTCTGGACACACACAAGCTCCCAAAACTGAACCGTGAAGACGTAGAAAATTTGAACAGACCAATAACAATAAAGGAGATGGAAGCTGTTATCAGAAGGCTCCCAACAAAGAAAAGCCCAGGACCAGATGGATTCACAGCAGAATTTTACCAAACATTCAAACAGGAATTGACACCAATTCTTTACAAACTATTCCAAAATATTGAAATGGACGCAAATCTCCCAAACTCATTCTATGAAGCAAACATCATCCTGATACCAAAACCAGGTAAAGATATAACCAAAAAAGAAAACTACAGGCCGATATCCTTGATGAATATAGATGCAAAAATCCTCACTAAATTACTAGCAAACAGAATACAGCAACACATACGTAAAATTATTCATCACGATCAAATGGGATTCATCCCAGGGATGCAAGGTTGGTTCAACATACGCAAATCAATAAATGTGATACACCATATTAATAAACTCAAACACAAGGACCATATGATCATCTCTATAGATGCTGAAAAAGCATTTGATAAAGTTCAGCACTCATTCATGACAAAGACCCTCTATAAGTTAGGTATAGAGGGAAAGTATCTCAACATAATTAAAGCGATATATGCCAAACCCACAGCCAATATCATCCTGAATGGGGAAAAGCTGAAAGCTTTTCCTTTAAGAACAGGAACTAGACAAGGATGCCCACTCTCACCACTCCTATTCAACATAGTGTTGGAAGTACTAGCCAGAGCAATCAGAGAAGAGAAGGAAATAAAGGGCATTCAGATTGGAAAAGATGAAGTCAAACTGTCCCTGTTTGCAGATGACATGATCCTATATATCGAACAGCCTAAAACCTCTACAAAAAAACTGTTGGAATTGATAAATGATTTCAGCACAGTAGCAGGATACAAAATCAACACACAAAAATCAGTAGCATTTCTTTTCTCCAATAGTGAACATGCAGAAAGAGAAATCAAGAAAGCCTGCCCATTTACAATAGCCACCAAAAAAATAAAATACTTAGGAATTGAGTTAACCAAGGAGGTGAAAAATCTCTATAATGAGAACTACAAACCACTGCTGAGAGAAATTAGAGAGGATACAAGAAGATGGAAAGATATTCCATGCTCTTGGATTGGAAGAATCAACATAGTGAAAATGTCCATACTACCCAAAGTGATATACAAATTCAATGCAATCCCCATCAAAATTCCAAAGACATTTTTCTCAGAAATGGAAAAAACTATCCAGTCATTTATATGGAACAATAAAAGACCACGCATAGCCAAAGCAATGCTGAGCAAAAAAAATAAAGCTGGAGGCATAACACTACCTGACTTTAAGCTATACTACAAAGCTATAATAACCAAAACAGTATGGTACTGGCATAAAAACAGACACACTGACCAATGGAATAGAATAGAGAATCCAGAAATCAACCCACACACTTACTGTCAGCTGATCTTTGACAAAGGCACCAAGCCTATTCACTGGGGAAGGGACTGCCTCTTCAGCAAATGGTGCTGGGATAACTGGATATCCATATGCAGGAGAATGAAACTAGATCCATACCTCTCACCGTATACTAAAATCAACTCAAAATGGATTAAGGATTTAAATAGACACCCTGAAACAATAAAACTTCTTAAAGAAAACATAGGAAAAACACTTCAGGAAATAGGACTGGGCACAGACTTCATGAATACGACCCCAAAAGCACGGGCAACCAAAGGAAAAATAAACAAATGGGATTATATCAAACTAAAAAGCTTCTGCACAGCAAAAGAAACAATTAAAAGAGTTAAAAGACAACCAACACAGTGGGAGAAAATATTTGCAAAATATATATCTGACAAAGGATTAATATCCAGAATATATAAGGTACTCAAACAACTGTACAAGAAGAAAACAAGCAACCCAATTAAAAAATGGGCAAAAGAGCTAAGTAGGCATTTCTCTAAGGAAGATATACAAATGGCTAACAGACATATGAAAAAATACTCAACATCACTCAGCATCCGGGAAATGCAAATCAAAACCACATTGAGATACCATCTAACCCCAGTTAGGATGGCTAAAATCCAAAAGACTATGAACGATAAATGCTGGCGAGGCTGCGGAGAAAAAGGAACTCTCATACATTGTTGGTGGGACTGCAAAATGGTGCGGCCTCTATGGAAAATGGTATGGAGGTTCCTCCAACAATTGCAGATAGATCTACCATACGACCCAGCTATCCCACTGTTGGGAATATACCCAGAGGAATGGAAATCATCAAGTCGAAGGTATACCTGTTTCCCAGTGTTTATCGCAGCACTCTTTACAATAGCCAAGAGTTGGAACCAGCCCAAATGCCCATCATCGGATGAGTGGATACGGAAAATGTGGTACATCTACACAATGGAATACTACTCAGCTATAAAAACGAATGAAATACTGCCATTTGCAACAACATGGATGGACCTTGAGAGAATTATATTAAGTGAAACAAGTCAGGCACAGAAAGAGAAATACCACATGTTCTCACTTATTGGTGGGAGCTAAAAATTAATATATAAATTCACACACACACACACACACACACACAAACGGGGGGGGAGAAGATATAACAACTACAATTATTTGAAGTTGATACGACAAGCAAACAGAAAGGACATTGTTGGGGGGGAGAGGGGGAGGGAGAAGGGAGGGATGTTTTGGTGACGGGGAGCAATAATCAGCCACAATGTATATCGACAAAATAAAATTTAAAAAAAAAATTTTTTAAAAAATAAATAAAAATAAAAAAAAATAAAATTCAGAGATTTTTAAGGAGGAAATTCTATATTATTGATTTTTATAATATTTTCCATTTTTCAGACCATTTTCTTTAATTTTTTTCCACCTCTTTTTCTAAATAACAGCTTTACTGAGATATAATTCATATATCATAAAATTCTCTTTTTTAAGGTGTTCAATTCAGTTATCTTAGTATAGTCACAGAATTATGTAGTCATCACTGCTATCTAAGTTCAGGACATTTTCATCAGTCCAAAAAGAAACCCTGTAACCAAAGCAGCCACTCCTCATTATCCCATTTCTTCAGTCCCTGGCAACCACCAATCTACTTTCTGTCTCTATGGATTTGCCTGATGTGAACATTTCATATAAATGGAATAATATAATATAGGCTCTTTTGTGTCTGGCTTTTTTCACTTAGCATAGTGTTTTCAAAGTTCTTCCATGTCATAGCATGTATCTGTATCCATTCTTCATTCCTTTTATTCCCAAATAATATTCCATTGTATGGATGTATCACATTCTCTCTATCCATTCATTAGCTGATGGACATTTTGGTTTTTTCCACTTTTTAGCTATTGTGAATAATGCTATTATGAACCTTTATATACAAGATTTTGTGTGGACATGTGTTTTTATTTCTTATGAGTATATACCTAGGAGTGGAATTGCTAGGCCATGTGGTAACTTTTTGTTTAAATATTTTGAAGAACTCCCAGACTCTTTTCCAAAGTGTTTGCAGCATTTTACAGTTCCCCCAGCAATGTGTAAGAATTCCAATTTTTCCACCCTCTTGTCAACACTTATTATCTGTCTTTTCAATTTCATTTCCTTTGATTTTTATATTTAGAAGAACTGGAAATCTGTCCTACTTGCTTATTCTACACCCTTAGTATTCTTCTGCTGTGTACTGTGGTGAAGTTGGTAGCTATTGTCCAGTAGAAAGAGCCCTAAACTTAGAAGAATTTGGTTTTGAGTTCCAGCTTATCATTTACTGCTTCAGTGACCTTGAGTAAATCATTCACTTCATTTCTGTGAGCCTAGTTTCCCACTATTTAAAATGGAATTAGTAATTTCTCACTTTCTGGTGAAATCCAATAATCCATATTATTTCTGGTGAATAATATGTAAAATATATTTTAGACTCTTCTTCCTGTTCCTTTTCTGTCACTTATCCTTTTAATCTGTCTTTGATGCATGTTTCTCAAGTAAATAAATAGTGGGAGCTATTAAATAATTTTACTTTTATGGCCTTTTTCTGTAGAGCTAGGGCTGGGTCTGGAGCTCAAGCCCATTGTCCAGACTGGGTCACAAACCCTCACATGCAGGTCTATGAGCTAGGTAACCAGAAGAAAGATCCTTGGAGCCTTGGTTGAAGAAAGAGTAGTCTTTATTTCTGCACACATACATCTCAGAGCTACGCAGTCCAAAGAGGAAACTCAGAGACTCAGCTACTACTGGCTAAGTCCAAAGAAACACTGAGCAGCTGCCTGCAAAGTAAACATGCTCTATTTTTAGATGTGAGCTCTCTGCTGGCCAGCAGTTCAGTGCTGCTGCTCCACACAACTCTCTAACACACAATAGCAACAAAACTAAAAAGATACATTGGCGCGCATGCCACTAACTCCACCCCCCACAGTTTTTTTTATTTTTTTTATTTTTTTTTATTTTTAACAAAGAATGTGCTGCACCACACCCAACTGGACCTAAGGTGAGGGGGCCTGATTAAACTATTTTATTTTCCCAACATTTTCTAATGGAATTTAAATTCTGAAAAAGCTCTGGTTTTTTTTTCTGTATTTGTAATCATTAGTTAGCATTAGAAGTAGTTAGATCAGCAGAAAAGTTGAAAGCAAAGCTAGTCTCATATTCTGTTTTTTGGGGAAGAATTTTATAATTTGTCTAGGATAACATATGAAGCAGATAATCCACATATACAAGTTAGAGTTGAATGTGGCTCTTTTTTTTTTCCTAGCATTTAAAATCTTTTTCTATATTTTTTTATATTTATGCTTATAACTTGGGTATACATCCAAACAAAGCCATGTTTTCTCCTTTACCTTCTTTGTAGTTAAAGGCAACTTTGAAAACATAGTCAAGGTCTGATGTCTTAGTAACGATGCAGTGTCAAAGCCTTCACCAGTTTACAACAGCTGGACTTTTCTGAAGCCAAATTGGCATAGTTACAATCTTTTACACGTGCCAGCAACTTTCTTTCCTCTATGTTTTGCCCTTTCTGTGCTGCTGACCTGGGCCATCACTCCTTGTTTTGCCTTCAAGGTCATCTCCTCTTTAACTTTCTCCAAGAAGCCTTCCCTTCTCTTTATTCATTAGAATTATTTTTATTTGCTGTTAGATATTTTTAAATACAAAAAGCAATTTATTCCTAAAAAATAATCAAACATATCAAAAAAATGTAGTCCTTTCTACTCCCCAGAGTTCTCTGATATATCCCTTTAATCATTTTGAATATATACCCAAATAAAGTTTTAACATAAATGGGAATATCCTATACATGCTCTGCATTTGCTTTGTCACAAAACTGTAGATTATCTATTGCACTCATTAAATTAATCCTTTACTCTTTAGGTGTATTTTTATTTAACTTTTTCATGTGTGTTAGTCTTACTCTTCTAATTAAAATGAGAAGCTTCTTGGAAAACAGAGAGTATATCTTAAGCTCTTAAGTTTTTGTTCTTCCCCATCCCGGATAAAAGGATGCCTATCTTGTAGGAGAGACTCAATAAGTATTATTGGTTGAATTGGAAATTTGGAACCTATAGCTTAGTGTGATCATCTATAAATTCAGAACAGGTCTTAAAGGATTGATCAATTTCTTTATTTTCGCTGTAGGTAATCTAATGAAAGAATAAAATTGATAAAGGAAATTGAGAAGGACCAGCACAAGACATAATGTCTGTCACAATTTGCTTTGTGAAATGAAGGAAAAGGATCACACACAGCTAGATGGGAATAAAAAGAGAAAATCAACAAAAAACATTAATAGCAACTTGGTTGGGGACCAAGAGAAAGGGCATATGAAGAGAAACTTTTTGAGAAGTAATACATACGGTCAATACAAAAATTGCGGAAGAGACCTGTTATCCTTTTAACTGTAATAAAAGTCCTACTGGCTTCCAAAATACCTTTTCCAACAAAGAAAAAGGGAGACAAGCTTTGTAGTAAATGAAAGAGAAAATATCTTCTTTTTCCTGAAACAGTTGAAAATAAAAAGTTTTGCTGCAAGAGTATGGGATTGCCTGATAAAATATCTGACATGACATAAAAGCTCTTAATCTTTTTACAAATTTTTGTTTACTTTTGATTCTCAAAGACCTCTACTGATCAATGCTATATTTTATTTCATCTTAAATTAGATTACTAGTGTTTTATACTAAAGGTTCACATTGAATATATCAGTTATAGGATCTACTGATCACAAGATCATTTAAACAACAGCAGCAGCAGCAAATGTATTGTTTTAGTAAGAGAGTCAGTGACCCAGCTTTGTGCATTTTCTAATGAATGCTGTTCAAATTTTAAAATTTTTCATGCCAGTGGAAAGCAGAATGGCTGCAGCTTAAAACCATAAGCTTCAGGAAGTTTCCTGAAGTTAGAAATTGAATTACTGAGTACATGTTACCTTTTGCATAATTGTATAAAACTGATGAAATGGGTCTCTTTTGCTCTTATTGCTTTCCAAATTCTACCCAAGTGAATTCACAGCTGATGGTTTTAAGCAGACCAGATTAACTCGCTCACATGAAATAAAACATTTAGAGACAGAAAAACAGAGTAGTCCTACAGCTTCACAAGATGTTATACATATTTGCAAAGTATCCAGTAATTCTGAGGGCAAATATCTTTTCCCTCCTCCAATTGGCTTCATTTATAGTGTTTATAACATATTTTACCTTTTCCTATTAGTAAATGTTACATCTTTTATTTAGTGAATGTTATTGGCAGAAAAAAATGTCATGAGAAAATTGTTACATCATAAGATTTTCTATTTTATAAAAGGTGTTATTTACATATTTATTCTGCTAGGAATTCTTTAGGTAGTTAAACAGTGACACACAGGGGAGAATTATTCCTGAGTGATGTGTTTGCAAAAGTATCTTCTCATTAAAGTTTCTGCTTGTGTTTTTTGTTGTTGATACTGTATATCAGCACACATCCTGCAATGGTGAACTTAAACAAGAGTGACACAATTGCTGTGATCTGGAGCCCTTCTGATCAATAGAGTGGACTAAGCTGAAATGGGAAGATACCCCACCCTACCACCACACAGAATTTAAATTCAAAGCAACAATGTAAGCATTATTTCTATTTTACAGATATGAAATCTGTGGCTCAGAAAGATTTAAGTAATTTGCCCAAGGTCCCAATTAGTGTTGAAATCAGGATTAAAATTCAGGTCTGTCTGACTGGCAAGTCAACCTCTTTACTCACCACACACATGGTTTTGTTTCCTCAGTTCTAAAAGTTTGATGAAGTAACACTGTTTTTAATCAAAGGAAATTAAAATTTGTAATAACTTATTTTCATAATTTGAGAGTGAAAACTGATTTGGGACTAAAAATTTTAGTATTCAGAAATAGTTCTTGTCACTTCTGAGCTTGTTTTTTAGGGGAACCCAGATCTTTATGACCCCATATCTCTCAATGTTCTAATTTCATGAATCTCACTCTTTAGATACAGATGCTTTAGTTTGTAATGGCCACCTCTCAAAGGAAAAAAAAAAAAAATCCTTCTTCTTTGAGGCAGAGTACAAACTATGGAAACTGATCTCACAACTCATCTCACTTGAGCCCAGCTACTTAGATTCTGCCATACACTGGGTGCCCCAGCCCTGGAGTGTAGCTGCCCTGGGAACCCACAAACGCATTCACACAGGTGTCTGTCAAATGTATCACTTTCTCAAGGGTTTTATTGCTTCTGTGATGTCTATTTTGAAATTTTTGCAAAATATATCTTCAGCATTTCTCTCAACTGACATGGCATGCCTTATACATTCAATTCTGCATTTTTAGTAGCTTTGAAAAATTTTTGTTAAAATAAAAGCCACAGATTAATATAGATGGTAAGTAAAAGTTGGTACTTTTTGCCCAGTACTTTTTCCCCTGCCGATTCACTCACTATTGAGAAGAATGGGAGAATATTGCTTGGGAAATTACTATCACAAAATATAGTTTAAAATGGCAAATTATAAATATTTTTTCCTTTTTGTATCAGTTAATGTTGAAATACAGCAAAGAGCTAACTCAATTTAGTTCAAAAGCCATTTTCTAAGTAAGAGAAATTAGCTGGGAACCACTGCATTAATAGACACTGCCAGCGGCTGGATTCTGCATACAAAACACTTGTTCATGTTTTCCTTGACCTTCTTTGATTGGGCCCAGCGCTAAGTTTATACTGAATGGGTTCAGTCTGGTCTTTGGCAAGCATCAGACAGTAATGAATAGTGGAACATCGAAAGGCTTAAATGTCCTGGCTCAAGCCCTGTGTCAGTATGATGAGCTAACCATGGCATTGTTCAATGAGAAGGCCCTGTGTCCCTTTGGAAGTAAAATCTTGGCTCGGAGACAAAGGTCTATGTACACACATTGAATTTCTCTGTCTTCCTGCTATGCTATTCCATTTATAATTAAACTTTGAAAGCAAAGTTCTGAAGAGGTTCTTGAATGCCTCTCCTCCTAGTATGCCCAGAAACAAGTGGCTGATGTAAAAATGGCATAGTCCTACCCTTTTATTTGGTAGCTCTCCAAAATTCACATCAAAGACTTGAAGAACAAACTCTTTAAACTGGAGAGCAGTGTAGACATTCACTGTGTTTCTCCCCCCAAAATGTCTTCCCTCTGAAAGCTGTGGTAATCACAGATTTTTGCTGTGGAACTTCTGATGTTCTCATCTTTTATGTTTACAGCTCCATCTGTAATTGTAGTAAAATGTCTAAATTTGTCTCAGTATATGTCATTTCCAAGAATGAATTGATCTTCTTAGGAACAGTTCCATCTTGAAAGCAAAGAAAAGAAGGAAAGTTAAGCTCTGAAGATTGACATTATAACTTCCCTTGCCTTTCTAATTTTCATTCTTAAAAACAGAAGAAAAATTTTTTACTCAGAGCCTGCCAGAAATGACCTGTAGTGTGGCACTATGGCTAAGGCTAATGTCTGGAATCCTGTTGGCATCGTCAATTGTAGCGCTCTTAATCCTGTTCATTACGCCAATCATAAAGCTAGGGGACCATGCCAGTTGTTGGACTCTTTTACCTGCTGATAATCCTGCACCAACTGGGTCGATTGTCAAGCTAAGGCTGGGTCTGGAGTCCACAGACCCCTCAAGCCCATTGTCCAGACTGGGTCACAAACCCTTCATACTCCAGGCTGGGTCACCAGACCCCTTACACGCAGGTCTATGAGCTAGGTAACTGGCCAAAAGGTCCATGGAGCCATAGGTTGGAAAGCATGGCTGCGCAGGGTGGACACCCAAGGCCGACGCCCGTCTGCCTATTTAACTAAAACACACACTCTCTCTCTCCCCCCCTCCCCGAAGAACACAAGAATAGCAGCAAAACTAAAAAGATACATTGGCGCACATGCGCACTAACTCCACAACACACACAATTTGCTTACAGTGGATGTGCTGAGCCACACCCATCTGGACCCGAGATGAGGGCCCTGACCAAACTATTCTATTTTCCCAACACAGCTCCATCTGTATTTGTAGTAAAATGTCTATATTTGTCTCAGTACATGTCAATTCTAAGAATGAATTGATCTTTTTGTGAGCAGTTCCCTCTTGAAAGCAAAGAAAAGAAGGAAAATTAAGCTCTGGAGATTGACATAACTTCCCTTGCCTTTCTAATTTTCATTCCAAAAGAATAGAATAAAAATTTTTTACTCAGAGCCTGCCAGAAATTACCTCTAGTAGCCAGGAAGATTTGGGTAATAGAAATTTTATTGCTGTTTATATTGTAAATTATCAAGAACTTCCCAGGAGCCCTTCTAAAACATATTTTAATTATTCGTTATGAAATGAGACTCTTGGTAGTTAACCATGAAGAACCTGTATTATGCAAATATTTAAAATCTGAAGATCTTTTAGAAATGCATGCTGGAATATTTACAAATATAATGACATAATTTCTGGGATTTATTTAAAAACAATTCGATTTAGGGAGAAGTAGATCAGCATATAAATGAAACAAGATTACCCCTAAATTCATTGTTGACCTGGGTGATGCATACGTACATGAATGTTCTTTATACTATTTCCTCTACTTTTTAGATGTTTGAAATTTTTCATAGTGAAAGATAAATAAATTTTATGATAGTTCAGAATGATAGTTTCATGGGATGAAATGCTTTCTTGCTAAAGAAACAAAGTTTCTTTAAACTAAGCTACTTTTAAAAACTTTTAAAAAATTTATTACATATAGTAATATTATAATTGTAAATAATCAATTTTTACTTCAGTATTTACTTATAGGTATGACTTATAGCATTGTGCACGTGGAAGAATTTTGAAACACTGGGTATCGGTTAAGAGAATGAAAGATGATGAAGGAAGTGAGAACATGCCACCCCAAAATATGCCACCCTAGCATATTGACTATTTTAAGTTAAAAGCACTTGAAAAACAGGAGGTGCAAGGCGATACTCTGACATTCCTTCTGTCTCTTAAGAGCAGGAGATGAAACTCCCATGTGAGATACGTTCTCCCTATACCAGAAGGAAAGTATCATTCTCATCATCAAGGATGGGAAGTTGAGGTTGAGGGAAATCTGCACAAACATTGTCAGACTAATCCTTATCTTCCTAGCCACTTGCCCCCCACCCCCAATTAACTATCCTAGCCCAAACCTCTTTCCCTTGCCACATTTTCATACTTCATTACTCTCTAATCTTTTGTCTGTAATTCAGTATATATAAGTGTTCAACTTTAACTGCATCTTTGGGTCTTTATTTCTTTATAAAGCCTCCTGTGCCATGTAAAACTTATATTAATAAATTTGTATCCTTTTCTCTTGTTGATCTGCCTTATGTCAAATTATTTCTCAGGCCCAGCTGAAAAACACTAAGAAGGTAGAGGTAAAATTTTGCCTCCCTATGATGTTCTGTGTACCAAAAGTAACTTATAAATATGTTAATGTCTACTTATATCAAAGTTTTCATTAATAAAAAAAAACCCTACGGTGTATGATCCATGAACTTTTGTAGATAGATTTTTAAATTTTCTGGTCTTTTGAGAATACAATCATTAAATGATTTATTTAAGATCTATTGAAGTCACTATGTTTTCATCCATCTGACCATAAACTTGTCCTTTTGTTCATTTAATAAATATTCTTTTTGTGTCTACTATGAGTTTGTTCTAGGAGATTAGTGGTGATTAAGATAGGCAAGTTTCCTACCTTCATGGAGCTTACATTCTAGGGCGTGTAGGTAGGTAAATAAGTGAAAAACCTATCAGACAGTATCAAATGTTATTCAGAAAATTATGGTAGCATAAAGTGATGGAAAGTAAGATGCTAGGTCATCAGGGAAGGCACCTCTGAAGGAATAATCTTTAAGCTGAGATATGAATATCAACAAAGAGCCAGTCATGCAAAGATGAATTGCTTAGTGATTTTGTTAAAAAGTAGAATCTTAGAGCTATGTCTGACTTTCATAGTGGTAGGATTTTATCCAAATTGTATATTTATACACGTTGATCCTACTGGACCAGTCAGTAGACTGGCTAAATGTCCCCTAGAGGTGCCTTTAATTCTGTACCACTTCTTCATTCATCAGCACACTATAGGCTGGCTTGCTTTCTCCTATACCACGGGCCTCTTTAACATCCAGTGCAAACTTGAAGCAGGATGGTTGTGTTTGGCATGCTTCTCGGATTTTCAGCCATTGTTGTGAAGGCTGCACTCTCTAACCCAGAACTTTATACTATCCTCTGGTTGCTCAGACTGCTTCTTACTTCCTGATCCTTTTTCTTCCATACTGACTGCCATCTAGGCACCTTTTGTTGCTTGTACTCCCCACCCCCAAAATAAGAAAAGCCTATCTTGTTGTCTATGTCTGCTCAATGCCCAATTCTTATTCTTCTGGAGATTACTCCTGGATAATCTGATATCCCAATCTGGGTGGGCCAATATGTGAATGCAAGAAAGCTTAACTGTTCTCCTTCTCTGTCTCCCACTCTGCTTCCCCTTGCTTTCTGTCTATCTATGTTCTGTCCTTCAAGGGTAACATAAGCATGTTTTCTGCAGGTCTTTTGGGGGCAGTTCCTATACATTTAGTGTTAATTTTGAACTGCCACCAAAGACATTCTGGAGAAAATGGGCATAGTAACACTAAGATTGTCCTATGTGGGTAATTGCCTAAATTAAGAGCTATTCCTGCTCATGTCTGAAAAACACTATGTTTTCCATTTTTGCAGGATCAATGTTATTGATAATGAATTAATGGCTTCTTACTGAGCTGAAAAATCATTTTGCTAGTGCTTCATGTGTGGACTCTGTGCCTAAATAAATTGCTGTTTCAGTGCATATGCAAACGATAACTAACATTTATGAACAAAATCAGATGGAATATTTTGTGTTGCAGTAATCATTCACTTTTTTTGGAATTCTTAACTTCATGGAATTGCAAGCAAGCATAACAGTTTTAAAACACTGGATCTATATCTAGGAAGATAACTGGATTGATATAGTAATCATGCTGTTTAAACAGATTTAGAGCAGTTTCAGCTGCTTAGAATTTTAAACTGTTAAAAAAATTTTTATCTATATTTTTAGAAGTTATGTTTTGGCATCGAGAATGTGTCCATGTCTGACATTGATTTTACCTGTCTAGGAAATTGATTTATCAGTTTTTCTTATTTCTGAGAATATAGTTCTCTTCATAAAATTCCCTGGTTCTCTTCAAACAATTGAATTTGTGTCATTTTGTTCTGGCATCTGACTTAAAAGGTGAAAACTCTACAAATGATGTCATTTATCATCACATCAGCTCTTGTTATGAATAAAATGTAACTACATTGCCATTTATTAACTCTGGCCTAATAATAACATTACTAAATTGCACATAATAGGTTCTTAACACATAGTATTACCAACACAACAAATAATGTTAAAATTTATTGAAGTAACAGAAAAAATAACTCATTTTTCAGGGAATTATCAAAACAGATGGTGGAGAATCACATTTTGTTAATGTGATTTATCAGTTGATCTACTCTGTATAGTATATATGGTTAAGACTGGAAGAGACTTCTGTTCTCCAATACTTTTGTTAATAGCTTACTAAAATAATTTATTTAAATTTAATGTAGCTTGAATTTCCTCAAGTAATGGGCATAAATACCGTCCCCTGTTTTTTCTTTCTAAGAGTGTGGTAAAGGTTAAATGAATATCGCATATTAAAGTGAGAAAGTGTCTGAGGTTTCCACTGATTTCTGTTCTTAATTCTTTCTTCATTTATGTAGTGTAGGTAAATATTTTTTGCCATCTAATGTTCTTTATAAAAGTCGCTTTGAGATCTTTAAAAGTAGCATTCTGGTGGACACATGGAAAACACCGTTAATAGGAAGAAAAATACATCCCCCCCCCAAATGTAAACATATGATGTTATGATTTTTAAATTTATGTTGTAAGTGACATACTTGCTCTTTAAAAGTACTCACTCATATATAAAATAGGAAAGCTAAATATATCACTCATATTTGTCCAGAGAAGCAAGTTTTTATCCTCAGCATGATGACTGCTTCCCTATCAATTTTTAAGTGCTCTGATAAAATGCATAAGAAATAGGCATGCCAAGATAAACGTTAAGTTGGTTTTTCATAGAAGTTCACTCATTTATTTTTTGGCATTCTTGTTTCTGTCAATTTTGATATAAGCCTTTCAAAATTTAGGCTTTTAAAATCATTTTCATTTTTGCTTCAGCCTCCATAAGGTTCCTAATCATAGTAAATCATGTAACCGTTAGTCTCCAGAAATGGTTTAGACAGTAACATTTTTAGAGCAGAATATGAGGGCCCTTTGCAGATTTTGAAAGTAATGTATTTTCAATTGCAAAAAGACTTTTATCTTATAAAATAGTGGGAGCACATTTGTAGCTTTGTTTGGGTTATTTAACCTCAGACCCATTTTTATACATGGATGCAGAACTTCTAAATACTGTCCATGTGAAACAGCAGAATGGGGTTTAGAAATAGTTAAAGTATCTTTATCTTTTTTAGAAGATATTTTATTTATTTAATTTTTTGAAATTATATTTGTACCCTGTGTCCACCCTATTGTCCCCCAATCTCCCTCCCCCTCCCCCTCTCCCCCTCACCCTTTGTAGCTCTAGGAATGTTCTCTCCCTCTATAAGACCACAGCACTGCTTCTTTCCTTCCTTCCCTTCACTCTTAGCTCCCACCTATGAGTGAGCACATGCAGTATTTATCCCTCTGTGCTTTGCTTATTTCACTCCAAATAAGTTTCTCCAGGTTCATCCATGTTGTTGCAAATGGGAGTATTTCATTCTTTTTTATGGAGAATAGTATTCCATAGTGTATATATACCACAGTTTCCTTATCCAGTCATCCATTGATGGACATTTAGTTTGGTTCCATATCTTGACTGTTGTAAACAGAGCTGCGATGAACATGGGAGTGCAGGTATCTCTTTGACATGATGATTTCCGTTCCTCTGTGTATATACCCAGCAGAGGGATTGCTGGGTCATATGGAAGATTTATCTGTAGTTGTTTGAGAAACCTCCATACTGTGTTCCATAGCGGTTGTACTAACTTACAGTCCCACAAACAGTGCAGGAGTGTTCCCTTCTCTCCACACCCTCACCAGCATTTGTTATTCACTGTCTTTTTGATTATAGCCAGCCTAACTGGAGTGAGGTAGTATCTCAATGTGGTTTTAATTTGCATTTCCCTGATGACTAGTGATGTTGAGCATTTTTTCATGTATCTGTAGGCCATTTATATGTCTTCCTTTGAAAAATGTCTATTCAGCTCCTTTGCGCATTTTTTAATTGGGTCATCTACAGATTCAATGCATTCCCCATCAAAATACCAATCACATTCTTCACAGAAATGGAAAAAAACAATCTTAACCTTTTGTATGGAAAAACAAAAGACCCTGAATAGCCAAAGCAATCCTGAGCAAAAAAAGTTAAGCCAGAAGCATAAGACTACCTATCTTCAAATTATACTACAAAGCTATTGTAACCAAAACAGCAGGGTACTGGTATAAAAATAGACATTGAGACCAGTGGAGTAGAATTGAGAACCCAGAAATCATTCCTCAAGCTTATTGCCATTTGATATTGGACAAAGGCAACAAAAATCTACAATGGGGAAAAGATTGCCTCTTCAACAAGTGGTGCTGGGAAAACTGGATATCCATATGCAGAAGAATGAAACTAGATATGCATCTCTCACCATACACTAAAATCAATTCAAAATGGAGTAAAGACAAGTATAAGACTTGAAACTGTAAAATTACTAAGGGAAAATATAGGTGAAACACTTCAGCAATTAGGGCTGGGCAAGGCTTTATGAATATGAGCCCAAAAGCACAAGCAGCAGAAGAAAAAATAAACAAATGGGATTGTATCAAACTAAAAAGTTTCTGCACAGCAAAGGAAACAATCAACAGAGTGAAAAGACAACCTACACAGTGGGAGAAAATCTTTGCTAACTATGCATCCAACAAGGGATTGATATCCAGAGTATACATAGAACTCAAGCAATTATACAGTTAAAGTATCTTTAAAGATACAGGAGAGACATAGAGTGAATAAATAGGGAGAAGTTTCCTAGATTTTTTTTTCTCCAAATAGTGCATACTGGTTATAGTGTTATATACTTGTCCTGCTGGCATCTGTATAAAGAAAACTTGATCACATAATAGTCATCCCTCCCTCATATTATCACCAAGTTTACCAGGGTTTGGACACATTTCTGGATATAAGATATATAGAGATGCATAATGATTTTTGTCCTTTTTATCAGAAAGATGATTTAAGTAACTTGTTTGTGCAGAAGAACTTTTCCCTTGTATTTTGCCCTTTTTTCTTGATTAACAAACTGGTCACAGGGAGCCTAATTTGCACAAAACAATGACTGAAAAAAGCACATGCTGCTAAGTGCCACAGTTTGAGTTTTGTGCCTGTGCTCTAGTTAAGTAACCATTTAAAGTTTAAGAGCCCAAGGCTTTTTAACTGTGCACCCTTCAGAGAGTATACTATGTGCAAGTACAGATTTTGATTTTTAAACCGTAGACTTTATGCTAATATTTGGGAACACCAGGTGATGGAGAAGCTACACAGGGGAATACAGACATCTAAAATGAAGGATTATAGTACATGCAGATGTGTTCTAGCTCCAGCATCCTGAATATGTGGTTTCCTAAGTATTTAAATGGCTTTGATTTTTAAAAATAATGCTCTGTTGCTTTCCACATTATCATACATTTACACTACATCTTGAAATAAAGTTAAGCATTTAGAATAAGACGTAGTCACCCCACTGAGTTAAAAATTTTAAATCTTATTCTATTGCACTTGCCCTTAGACAGATCCACCCACTTAACTCTGAGGTCTACATATAATCTTCACAAATATAAATGAAATAAAATGACTAAATCAAAAGATTTAAAAAAACTGACAGTGTAGGATTGTGAACTTGAATAGGAAGAAAAGGGGGGAAATTCTTCTAAGATGCTACACACTATATGATATAATATTTTTTCATTGGTGACCCTTAGGGAATATCTACCAGTATAAATTGCCTTTTCAGCTTTTCAAGATGAGTTACTTATTAGAAAATCAAAGAAAATCTTCTTTAGTAATCATTTTAATGCCCTACATCAGTGGAGTTGATTTTGTTTCCTCATAAAGTTCTGCTTTTCCTCAGTAAATTACTGACAAAATGCAGGGGGTTGGGGGTACAGGACTGAGGTTTTTTTTATAGAACTCAAGGGGGCAGTAGTTCCAGTGTAAGATAACTATCTGCATAAACTACTGAATTTTTATTTTTTTAAGTAGATTAAGATTTTTAGTGGTAATGTTACCATAAGAATTGATTATAGCATGTAAAATTTAGAAAAAAGTCATTTTTTTCAACAATGAAATATTTACTGGGTTTTGTTGATAACTTATAAAAATTGAGTTGTAATTTACTGTCTCTGGAAGGACACTTGTAAGTATGAGTGATTCATGTATGTGGGGGAGATGGGGAAATGGAAGTGAGTGAAGATGTCTGTACATGTGTAAGGTTAAAATTTTAATTATTTATATTGTATTATTTGTCTAAGTAAATGGTTTTGAAATGTTTTGTTCCCCTTCTCTATTGCTGGTTCTCTGGGTAATTATTTCACAGATTTATTATATGTTTATGTAACTTGGGAAGAGAGCATACCACAGTCAGTCTCTCAATTTATAGTCCTTTCTTCAAAACCAAACAAAAATAACCAAATTCTCAAAATATGTCATGCATCTTAGCAGTATGCACAAATCCAGTAGTTACTGCTTATTTTCATTCTTTTCCCTTTGTGAAACATTCATCCCTTAGATATGTAATTGAAAATACCTGTTTGTGTACTCATTTCAGGGAAAGCGTTTAATGAGACCTATAACTGATTCGTGGTGGTGGAAAGAAAACAACTCCAAATTTTGTAAATTTCATATTTATATAAATATAGACCCACTCAGCCCCAGCCTCACCCTCTAGTTTCTGTAGGCCAAATATTATCTACTGTCATTGCATGTTATCTACTTTCCTGACATGTTAAGGGTTGTTAGAAAATGTCCAGATACAGACAGGAGGAGACTATATAAAGCTTCTCTGATCTTTAATCGCAACAAAGACACTAGTTAATTTTTGGTGGCACATTCTAATAAGTTTTAGTATGTAAAGTAATATATGGAACTAAAAAAGACTTGATGTCTGAAGTCACAATTTTTCTCAGCCTAGCAGATTGCAGGAAAGTGCCAAAGCTAATGCCAGAATATAAACAGAGGAGAGATGTTGTGTTTTCTAGAAGAGGCGTTTGACACCTAAATTAATGGAAGAAAACATATTGTTACTGGTTATATTTACTGTGACTAAAACTAAATATTTTATTTTGCTACTTACATATTATTCTAATCTACAGTATGAGTATAATGTAAAGATTAAAGCATATTAAAAATTTACAAGAGTTCTTACATGTGCCTCAATTTAGTTGAAACACATTTAAGCAAAATGCAGATTTAAGGAATTCACAAATTAAGTTAAAAATTCAATTCTATAAGCAGCAGTCCATTTCCTGGGGGCCTGCTGTGCTAAGTCCTATTTTAAGGGAGTTTTTGGGGGAATGTGTTTTGTGTGTAAGGAGTGGGGGGAGAGTATAAGGCCTGATCCCTCTCCTTAAGGAACATATTTAACAACCTGCTTAGAGAAGAAGCAAAGTTTATGTAAAAGAAACAGCAGAGAAGCAAATAACAATAAGAAACATGCAATAAAGTACTGTTGGGAAAACAATAATTTAATCAGGCCCCTCACCTGCCCATCTGGTTGAGGGTGGTGCAGCACATTCTTTGTAAATAAGTTGTGTGTGGGTGGAGTTAGTGTGCATGGGCAGCCCCGCCACCTGGCTGACATTTACTGCCTTGAGCATCTGCCATGCGCAGCCATGCTCTCCAACGTACAGCCTCCAAGGACCTTTTTGCCAGTTACCTATCTCATAGACCTGCGTGTGAGGGGTCTTGTGACCCGGCCTGGCATATGAGGGGTCTGAGGACCCAGCCTGGAGTGTGAGGGGTCTGGGGACCCAGCTTAGTGTGTGAAGGTTTTGTGACCCAGTCTGGACAACAGGCTTGAGGGGTCTGTGAGCTTCAGATCCAGCCCTAGCTCCACAATTGGCCCAGTTGGCAGGATTACAGGCAGGTAAAAGAGCTCGACAAGTACCCAAGTAGGTGGTGTATTAAAGGAAAATAAAGTAAAACAGATCTCCCTTTTAAAATCAAATTCTATGAAAAACATCAACTTGGAAAACAAAGAAATGCAATATTTTATTACTTTAATTTTGTCATACAAGTTTAATTGTATATAAAATTTACTCAGCTTATTCAAGAGAAAAATCCATTTTAAAAAGTAGCAAAGGGACTGGTCTATGGTAAGGATTCAATAAATGTTAATTACTGTTATTATTGTTGGTAGTTTTATATGGTTTGGGTAGAAATTGCAATACAATATTAGCCTTAGCTTTCAGTTTGTTTCTCTATTTTGCTCAGGTTGCCCATTTTATAGAGAAAAATCTTGATTCACACAGTTCGGTAGTTGTACATGGTAAGGTTTCCTTTATTTGATTTTAACAGCTTGCTTTGCTAATGTCACATTGTGACAGTCTTCATTTAAATCAATATGATAAGAGATTAAGCAGCACTCCTCCAACAGAGGGGAAAAAAAACCCCAAAACTTGATAGCATGAATTAATTTATTGCTTATTTTAGTATACAAATAAAGGTGCATGTGTCTATGTGTGTTGTAGGTTTAACGACCTACAAAATAGAACCTGACATTTGAAAAACCCTTAATATACCCTCATGTAGTACTAACTTTCCAAGGTATGCAGTTTGAGAAACCCTGGTGTGTTTTGTACAAAGGGAGTCAAACAAATTATAGCCTGCAGGCAAAATGAGGCCCACCACTTGTTTATGTATGACCCGTGAGCTGAAACTGGCTTTTACATTTTCAAAGGTGGGAATAAATTTTTTTAAAAATGAGAATTTATCATGAATTGTGAAAATTATATGAAATTCAAATTCATTATCTATAAAGTTTTATTGGAACGTGGCCACACTTATTCATTTATATATTGTCTATAGATGCTTTCATGCTACAGTGGCAGAGTAGAGTAGTTGTAATAGAGACCATATAGCCTGCAAAGCCTAAATTATTTACCATCAATCCCTTTATATAAAAAACTTGCCAACTTCTGCCATAAGAAATATAGTGGTTGAAAAAGAGGGGACCATTACATGCTGAAGCCAGGAAAGGCATAATGGAGGAGCTGGTCTTTATCCAGGCTATTTGGGGGGCTAAGGAAGGTCCATTTAATCAAAGGAAATACAAGGGAGAAGATGTATAAGATCCAGGGTGAATGGCTCCCAATAGGTGTGCCACAAACAAACTCACAAATGTGATGTATTTTTAAGATATCAATAATTTATCAAAACAAGGGATTTTATATACTCAGATTCTTTAGAGATGATACATATTATTTATAATTTGTTTACATTATGATCAAGCATATGAAAAAATTCTGCTTGTATTTATTGACTATCTGGTCATTCTTTTAACAATTATGTCTTGAGTGCCTACTTTGTATAAGCCAGTTTGTCAGGAACTTTAGGTGTAATGATGAGCAAAAACACAAATAACCAAGTCAGGAAAAGTCTATGGGTACCAGTTCTATTAGGAGCTTATAGCCTATAGAGAAGAAGGAGCTTTCTCAAATAATCACAAACAAATATAAAACTACACTAGGAAAGCCTTTACTTGACCCAGAGCATACAAACATCTAATAAGGGGGTAATTCCAGTGTCAGAGGATCATGGAAATCTTTCCTCAGGAGGCATAGACTAGCAGAGATTCAAGGAAGAAATAGGAGTTACACTGGGGATGGGTGTGGAAGGGTGGTGAGCCTTAAGGTCAGAGGCAAATGCAGGCACTAAGGGACCATGGTCAGAGTGAGAGTGTAGGTAGGTTCCCGTAGCCAGGTACAGGGGTGAGGAAGAGCATAGTACAGGTTGAGACGAGGCAAAAGCTGGAAGATGCAGGGTCTTTTAGCCATATTAAGATTTTGATCTTTATCCCAAGAGCAGCAGGTTTCACTGAAATGTTTTAAACAGGAGGGCACAAGTTGTAGACACAGCTAGACCAGTTAGGAGGCCATTATAGTCCAAGCAAGAGAATTTTGGATTATGGTAGTACCTATAGAGAGAAGTAGATACATTCAAAATGTATTTTGGAGGCAGAACCAGTAGGACTTGATGGTTTTGGATATGGGGAGAGAGTGAAAGAGAGGGAAATGTTACCTCTGACTGTTTAGTTTTGGTTTTTCATTGCAGGATGAATGGCAGCACCATTCTCTGAGATAAGTAACACGGGAGAAGGGCTGTCGAAGAACATTTGCTCTGTGGCATGTGGAATTTGAGGTGCCTTTAAGGCATTCATCTGAAATGTTATGTGAGTGATCTATGGATAGGTGAATTGTGTCTGTGTATTAGTGACCTGTGGCTATGTGGCTGCTTTAGAGCAATGGGTATGGCTGTAAACATCAGGGATTTCTTATAGAGTGAGAGAGGAAAAGGGTCTTGGACCAAGATAGAAGGGATATATTTAAAAAACTGGGTAGAGGAAGCCTGTATATTATACAGAAGAGAGGTAGAAAAGTGGGAGTAAAACTAGAAGAGTGTTTTGTGATAGAAGTAAAGGAAGAGATATGTCAAGGAAATGCTAATGCTTTTGAAAAGTCAACAAAAAGGGATTGGTGAGTGTCCATGGATTTTGTGATATGAATGTTTTTAGTGACCAGAGCAAGAAATGTTTTGATAAGGAAGTGAGAACAGAATCTCTAAATTATTTTGTTTTATCAAAGTTATTTATACCATTAACTATATTAGTTTTAAAGAAAACTTACATTCTCGGGTGTGATCTCTTTATTGTTCAGTTATCTCCAACTTTATAATGGTAGTTGATTAAAAAACAAAATTCACTTGAAAGAAATTTGCTTCACAGTAAATTTTGATTGAAAACATCTATTTCCTATCACCTAAATCTTAAACTTACCCAGATTATCTATCAAATCCCCTTTAATAAAAAAAGGGCAATAACAAGAAAAAGATTGTTGTTGCAACATTGAAAATTACTTTAAAAAAAAAAAGAGCAAAACTAGTGACTCATGAGAAATATCACATTGTTCACAGTCTTTGTCAATTGTAAGTAGGTTCCTAGTATACTTAATTGTATTAGTCCAATTTATTTAATAATTATTTATTAATAATGCCTTTCTGCTGCACCAAGATTTGTTCTGTATGTGGCTGAAGTATTATCAAAGGAAGGTTGGAAAAAGGCAAGGGGTGGAGAAGAAAATCTATATTACGCATTTTGTTTATAGGGATTTGGTGAGGATATTCCTTATGTGGTTTCCTATATGGATTTAATTACTTTACTTTTGTTTTCTCATTTTGTTATGTGTTATAATATAAAAATGGATAGAGGTCGTATCTGTCACTGTTGTCTTTAGAAGCAGACATTGAAATGGAGATTGGGGTATACGATGTCTACTAGGCATAAACTTTCATGAAAGGAAGAAGGATTGGGCAGAAGTAAAATTCAAACTGTGATGTGGTTTAAAGATGCCTTGGCCAACCCAGCGGGGAGCTCTGGAGCAAGAATTGCCTGTCAGAGTGTCCTGCTTTGGGCTGAAATGAATGGGCCTGTATGTCCCTGTTTGCTTGGTCATTGTTGCAGGCTGCTGCTTGGGGGAGATGACTGTCTGCAGCCAAAACCAACCCTGAAGGAGCTGACAGCTGAGACTGGCTGCTGCCCCTCCCCACACTTGGCAGCAAGTCCTTGTTTGAAGGATAATTTGAGCAGAATATCACCATCTCACCACAGCATATTGTAATCTTCCACATTCTTGAGTCGAATACCTTGTATATGTTTAAATTGGTTTGGGTTTTTTACATTACAGGTAACAAAAAATCAACTCGTTTATTCAGTCAGGGACTTAATTGGCTCATGTAAACAGAGGCCCAGAGGTTGGGTGGGCTCCAGAGTTTCCTTAATCCAGCAGCTCCAGCTCCATTCTCTGAGCTTTTCTTGACTTTGTTCTCTTCCTTGTATATTAGGCTTTTCTCACAGGCTGACCTCTCTGATGGTAGCAAGGTGAGTGTGGTTCCACATCTGCATGCCGCCCAGGCCAGGGCAGGAAGGAGCATCTGGTGTTATGCCACTGCAGGGGCAGAAAGTTTCAATACCTTTCCTCCTCATCATAAGGGTTATGGCTGACACCCTTGCCAGGATAACAAGAGAAAAGATTAACGAATGTACTTAAACAAAGTTTTATATGACGTGGAAGCCTTCAGAAATGGGGACCGAGACACCTAGGGAAAACTGTCCATTTTTATGCTTAAGTTTGATAAAGAATGGACAGCTATGTAGAAATGCGATTGGACAAAAGGGTATGATCTAATAGTAATAGACTGAGCAGGGGAGGCGGGGACCCAGCAAGGCTTGTCTGTTCAGACTCTTTCTGGCCTCTGTGTAGCCTTCCTCCCAGGTATGGGTCAGGACGCCTCTGAAAGAGGGTTTTCAAAGGAGAAGGGAAAGAATGACCTTTCTCTAGGTTTTATGGCTTTCTTGGGGAGAGAGGAATTCTAGTTTCTATGACCCACCTTGGGAGAGAGGAATTTTGGTTTCTATAAATTACTTTGGAGGGAGAAAAAGGGGCAGGAGACAGAAAGGCAGGAGAAGGTCAGAAAGATCTTGCTTCTGAGGCCCTCCCTATGTCGTTTAGTTCAAAGAACTCAGTGTGCCAAGGTGCCGTACTTTGGGGTATCATATTCTGAGCCCCAGCACCACGCAGTGTTCAGGCACAGTCCTGAGACAAATTCAGCCTGGGCCAGGTGAGATTGGTGCAGTGGCACAGATAAAGAAGGTGACAATTAGCTTGGCCCAGACTTAGTGATCTGTCCTGGAGCCAGGGGTGGAGTCAACTTCTAGAACCCCATTGATTCTCAATAGAAGTTAGGGACTCATAGGCAGGGGAGGCCACCAACAAACAATGAGATATGGGTTTTTGGTAAATGCCTCTGGCTGCCCTGTTGCCTGATAGTAATTGGTTTACTTTACCTGTGTGGACATAACTATAGACCAAGCTTTATACTAAAAACTTAGTTACTGACAACCCAATTCTCCTTGTTCTTTGAGCTGTTACTTGGAGTAAAATTACACTTGTAAACACTAAAGCTGTCACAGAATTGAACATCCAGTGCAGGGAAGGAGGATCAAGGAACTATGCAAGACTATGTAATCAAAATTTGAAATTGATATGTTTGACTTTCATCTTGTCTTTTTTGCTCTGGTTCACCTCTGGGTGAAGATAGTAATGAGGAAAAAAGTGAGCTTAGATAATTCAAAAATGTAAACCTAAATTAAATCACTGAAAGCTGACTTTTGGGTCAAGTTGCAACTCCAAAGAAAAAAGAAAAATGAATAAAACTGGCATATAGGAATTTCAAGTGTTAAAATAGTTATCTACATTTAACAAGTTCCTATTTCTGTCAGGGAGACCTTTTGTATCAATTGGAAGTAGATCCTCTAAAATTTTCATTTTCTTGGAGATTTTTTTGGATTTTTATAAAACATCAACATTTGATTTTTCTGCCTTTACTAAGTGGTTGAGATTGCAGACTGACGCTTATTAATTATACTAGATTTTTAGTTTTAATTAGAGAATCTCTTCTGAGACTAAACCTTTTTACCATTAGGCAGTTTGAAACCTATGAGATAAAATAGGAGAGTTCTTTCAGAAAATTATTTACATGATTTTAATTAATGATTATAATCTCCATGGTCATTTTTGCAAAAGAGCATTTAATCCCTTAACCAGTTTGCATGATTTGCATTTTGCAAAAACATGTTGGCCCTGCAGGCTTATTATCTCTGAGCTGTGGTTTTTTCCAGATGAAACTTATTTTGGGTACTTTTATTTCGCTACTGCTTCAAGACCCGTCTCATACCTTAACACCTGTTTGTCATGCAGAGCAAACCGATTGGTAGAAAAGTAAAGTTTGCTTCCTTTTGCCAAGACAGAACATAGCCCTTGGCAAGGTTACCTTTGAAAACAGTTTTTCATGCAGAGACCGTATACAAGCAGCATTGCTCTTGCCAAGATCCTCTGACTAATGAAGGGTCGGAGAGATGGTGTATTCCTTTTCATTGCTTGCGGCACGTACATGTAGCATTTCTTCTGAGAAAAGGCACTCTAGCGTTTCAAACAGAAACTAGAAGTTTAACCTTCCAAGAGGAAGGTCAGTGTTAGTTTTTATTGATAACACAGAAGAAAGCTACTTTTTAAGAATATGAAAGATAAATTCTTTGCTAAGTAGAAACGATTAAACACAGTGAGTTTTCCACTTTCTTATGAAAATCACCCTGAAACTATTTTACATTTTCAAAGTTGCTTTTTTTTCCTTCTAGCTTAGGTGTCAGTGAGATCCTTCATATTGATGATGCTGAGCACAGGTCTCCAAGCTGTGGAGACTTGGTAAGGATTTAAGGCCCAAGTCCCTATATACAGCTGTCTGCTCTGTTTTTGGTGCCATTATGCCATGTATATTTTTTGGTCATGTTTAATCATTTTATGAGAACATTTACATTTCCAGTATGCTTTAAGCTATCTATAGTTTAATGGTTTCATAAACTCTGAGGTTGATGCTTTGTTTCACAAGTTGTAAAATCGTAGAGAGCAGTTGTTTGTGAGTTTACATGGAGCTGAGGAAGGAATGAAAAATATTTATTCCTATGTGCATGATAAAAAGTAGTTGCTATCTTATCATTTGTTGGGGGGGTGTGTAGGGGGTGGTGAAGGTGAGGGAGAAGCCATGGAAAGGGATCTCATGTTTCTTGCTTTATTTTCCTCAAATTAGGTGGATTTTTTCCCATTAAAGATTTTTCATGTTTTAGAACTTCTTAAGCATTGATTATTGGGGAGTTATATTTTTCACTGTTTTTTCTTAATTTTTTCCCCCTGAAGTCATGGACAAGGACAAAATAATGCATTAATTCTATAAAATTTCAACAGTATTGTGACACAACCTTGCTTTCCTAAATAAATGTAAATAGCTGATTGCCAGCTACAACATTCCTTTAAATAACTAATTCTGTTCTCCAAATACTACTGAAAGGCTCCATTTATCCCCAGGCATTGCAAGAATTCAACTATTTTCACAATCTTTTTATTTACTTTAGGCCAAAGATGATCTGATCACAGCATAGTTCAATCTGTTTATCAAAGGTTGAGAAATAAATTCTACAAAAGAGACTGGAGACAAAACAATAATGTTCTCATTATAATTTGGGGGTTTGCATTGTTATTATAATAATGATGATGTTTTACAGAAAGGAATTTATAGAAGATGACTCTGGGCTGTCTTTGGGGTTCATGTTCTAGCACACATTGCAGAACTGGAAATAAGAGAACTTTAAATAAGTAGAAGAGATTGCTACTTTGTAAAATTTTGTCATCTGTGAAACAGGCAGCATGTCAGGTGGCTGCTCACACTGCCATTGGAAACTTTTAAAATAACAATGATAACAACTAACATATGTTGAGCACTTGATATGTGTCAGACATTCTTCTTGATAATGATAATATTGATATTGGGCACTTATTAATAATATTGAGTCATTTGATTTTTATACAGTTCTATGAGGTATATCATCATTCTAGAGGTAAGAAATCAGAGAACCACATCATTTTCCCAGGAAGTGACCGAGCTGGCATTTGAGCCTAGGAAATCTGAGCCCACAGCCCATGGTTGAACCAGTGTGCTTTCTACATTACAGCATTAGCATTTTGGTACCAGAGGAGACCTTAATAAATCCTCTGTAACCCTTCTTATTTTATGTATGTCCTCATATGTAAATATATAACTGTGTCATAGACACTGAGTAACATCCCAAGATCAGATTGTAGGGATAGAGAATTATAATTGAGCCTGTGTGCTTCTTGGTTTCTTCTTTTCTCATCCACTAGGCTCCTGCCCTGGTACCAATATTGGAAGTCTCATCTAACAGGAAAAGCCTTTTTCCTCATGCTGTACGAAAAGTTGAGAGTTGGGTCTTTCCTGCTTGATGAATTTGCAGCCCAGAGGGTGGTGTTTTGGGAAGGTACTTGAAAAGGATAGAAAGGGGAGGAAAGCTGGCTGCGTAAAAGTAGAGTGGGGCCTGGAGAAATGAATTGGACATTATTTGCGAGGCAAAACTTGATATCTGAACATACAGTTGTAAGGAGACCCTGTTACTTTCGCACAACTTCTATCTTAGAGGAAGCAGTCATAATGAGCAGGGACCCTTACTTCTCAAAAATGTAAATACTATGTTCTCATGGACATTTGGTATATGACTCTCCTGATTCCAGATCTTGTCTTTTCTAACAAAGTACATGACTCCTTAACACGATGGGAAATGTAAATGCTTGTTGAAACTTAAGAATTGTTTCCCGAATGGCAATTTGGTTGTATAGGTGAGAAAAAACTTTATTTCTGCCTTCTGAAGTTTTGATAATTGAGTCCATGAAATAAATTGACAGTAGACAGATTAACAGGAGAATAGGCATACAAATTTATTACTGCATTGGGGCCTCATAGGAAAGACAATTGAGTACCCAATAACCCATTGAAATTTAGAAGTTTATATACCTACCGTCTTCATAAGGGAAAGGGGAGGGAGGGTATAGACAACTTAGGGGAAAGTAAATGATTTAGGGGAAGGATGAATAGATGACAGTCTGTGACAAAGTCTGTCTGGACATAGTGTCAACCTTTAGTCTCTTCTATGATATGGTTAGTATTCCCTGATTGAGATTCCTGGGGAAGAGATTCAAGACAATTGAGTTCCTTTTGAAGGAGCTATCTTTCGGTAGATAAGGGAAGTTCAGCGAGAGCCCTCCCTGCACTTCCAGGTAGAGAAAGGGGCAGGAGAAGGTCAGAGAGACATTGGTTCTTTAGTTCAAAGCACTTAGCATAAGGAAGCACCATACTTTGGAGTATTGTTTTATGAGCCCCAAAGGTAGGAAACATCTAATTTCAGAGGAAAATTTGACTCTTAGTATAGATAGAAATAATCCACAGGACACAGAATTATCCTTTTTGTTTATGTAAGAAAATTAAGTGTAACTGAAGTTAGACTTTTTATTTTAAAAATCACCATAAATTTAACCTTAAGTTAAATTTATCTGATTGTAGTTTTTCTCTAAGATATTTACTTTAGCTCCTTTTCATTCATTTCCATCAGCCATATCCACAGTATATCAGGGATGCACTGAATAAATCTAGTGCCTGCAGACAGTAGGTGGTAGTGTTCAATCCTGTATGAGAGTGCTGTATAATATAGAAATACTGTGCTTAATATCTGCCTCCCTGCCATGTTTCTTAATTGGATCTGTGCTCTAGGGGACATTAGGCTGAAGTGAACAACAGTACAGAAACAACATTGCATTCCTGAAGCCAAGTCAATTAATCACACAATGCATTTCAAAAGAGTTACTTCTAAGTAATTGTTGTGTAAATTAGGCCCATTGCTATTGCTGGGTAGTAAATATGAGACAAGCCTATTTTATGCAACCTAAAACACATCACAAGTTTGCTGCTTCTAACCCCCCAGTAAGATAATTTTTAAAATCTCATTGTTCATACCCAGAAAATAACTGTAAAATTTTTTATAGCTACTTTGGTTATGTTTTCCTAGTGAACCTATAATTACACATTCAACTTTTTCAGGCAGAGGTTAATAATAATGGGATTTTTGAGTTTGAAGGTATTTTCATCTATTTTTCTCTAATGACTTTCTCTGGTCCTTGTATAATACAGAGGGTTAAAAATAGGTACAGAATGTTTTGCTTTAACGGTGTTGAAACTCCACCCAGTAGCTTTCATTACTTTAAATAACATTATTTCTAATTTTATTTTTAATCAGGAGTCAACAATTATATCTCAAGATATAAGTTCAGGAATATGTTCAAACTATGTTCTATTTCAGTAATATGTTCAAAATTCTAAAAAAGAGCATTGTGGAGAGTTTCAGGATCATTTTGTCCCATCATTATACAAACTATTTTTCAGCAACATATTCAAGGTGCTCAACATAAGTTTCCCACTGGTCTCATTAGGAAGCACCCAGCTTTCTGGTAAGCATGCCCAGAAAGTACAATTCCTGCTGAACCAGGACTAACAATTTGAACTTTGCTGTTCACATTCTGTTCACATGCATCTTCTCAGATATCAAATATGTTTAACTTCAGACCTCTAATGTAATATTCCTAAGAGGACTTGTTTAGTGATTATTCTGGATCAGTTATAACATAGCTCAAGCTAGCTAGAGTCCAGTGCAAAGAATAGGAAGGTATGAACCCAGAGCTTCCTCTGCTGTGGGTCTGAGTGGTGGAGAAAATGACTCTGAGACAAGCCAATTTGCAGAGACAAGTGGAAAGATACGGAGAAATAGGGCTGCGGTATCCCTGATTCCAGTTATTCTAAATATACCTTTCTTTCTTGTGGAACCTAATTTGTTCACATTTTAAGCAAAGTTAGTTCAAATTGGGTTTCTTTCACATTCAACAAAAGAGACCTACTGAGTTAGGTATATCTCCCCTAGGTTTCCATAGCACTCCTACAAACCTCTGTGATCCTCACTTACCACACTGCCTGGTGTTTTATTTATTTTTTCTGTCTCTGTAAGGAAAGGCACTGTCTTTATTATTACTTAGCACAGTCTGGTAGTTAATGGGTAGTGGGTAAACGCTGAATAAAGAATGAATAGTGAGCAACCATATGGACTTCATTTTCTAGCAAGAAGAGCATTTAAATCTTGATTTTACATGATCTGGTCATATAATGATTCATTGTAAGACGTGTATAGAAGCTATAAAAATCTTTCATATTAATTTTCCCAGTACTATTTCCAGTACTATAAAACTGTAATAATGTAAATCCTCCCTCCCCCCTTTTTTAAACTTATTTTTCAGCTAAATTTAGTTAACTCCGGGAGCATGGTTTCATGAGTTTGATCTTATCCTTAGTAAGAGTTCATATCTATGTTATTCCAAGTATACTTTGTATTTATTTATAAATAGAACACTGAATGCTTTTGATAAACAGGAACCTTAACATATTGGATTTTCAGGAAAACTTGCTTGTCCTTTTACAGCTTCTTTATTTTTTAGTTTTGGTTATCTTTCATTTCCTGATGTGTAATATTTTTCATGGTAAGTTTTTTTCACTTCAGTTTAGGTCCCGGTAGATAATACCTTCTAATTAGTAGTAATTACATTTATAAGTAACATTTTCTTTCATATTATTTGTGTCTCACGTCTTCATAGATGTTTCATTTCAGAAACTAAGCAGGGTGTTTAAAATACTGTTCTCCCTACTTTAGATCTGAATTTCAAAACCAATGCAGTTCAAATCTTTATCCAGTAAGTGTTACTTTTCCCTAGATTTGAGGTTGCTCAACTTAGGAGTATAGCCACAGAGGGGCTTTTTATTTTTGATGTCCTCTTTACTGTCACTTAAACAACTATTGCTATAAAATATCATTAAAATATAGACTGACTGACATTTCTAACTTTTGTAACATTAGAGGAAAAACTTTAGATAAATTTAACAGAGTTTAGCTGAGCAAAGAACGATTCACGAATTGGGCAGATGCCAGAACCACAATAGGTTCAGAATGATTCCTAATTCATGAATCATTCTTTGCTCAATTAAACTCTGTTAAATTTAATTTGTCTGAAGTTTTTCTTTTAATATATGGTGTCAGAAGTGGGATTCAAACTAGGGCTTTTAGCAACTCCCAGGAGCACTGAGTAATCAAGTGAGGTGCCCACAGGACCCATTTATGTCCATTGCTCTCTTGCAGCAACTGGGGATCATGGGTAACTTCTCTCTCAGATACTGAAGCTCTATGGGTTTGTATTTTGAGTTGAGTTTGTGTGATTTTGATCAAACAATTTTTGATCTGGACTGGGTTCAGAAGTCACAACAGAAACTGAACTGGATCCTGGGTAGGACTAGATCTGATAATTAACTGGATGAAGTACAATTAGAGACCTCAGATGTCTGGCTGGATCAGACAGAAACTGGTAGTAAATGGCAATTACTGAAAGGGGTGCAAACTTAGGCTTTGGGAAATTTGAAGGGATTTTGTGCTCAGTCCTCTTAATTTCTTTTTCTTGCGTGCTTAGGTAGGGAAAAATCTTTGGCCAAGTTGGTCAAGGAGATCTCAGAGCCAAGGCAAGATTTAATGTAGAAATGGGATCCTTAATTTCTGGAGAACTGAGTACTACACCTTCTGGCTATGCCTATCTTTGCATGCATAAGTTTCAGGCCCTGGAAGCAGCATATACATTCAAACATAGTAAAATCTTACTAAAGATCATTTAAAATTATGGTGGAACATTCCAAATGAACAAGAATGCACTTAAAACATGAGGGCTCTCAAATTAGGCTTATCCAGGGACATCTATTGACTTGTAGAAGTTTCTAAAAATATTTAAAAATGTTTATTGCCTCTTTTAAAACACTCTTTACAAAAGACAAATAAAAAGCTTGAGGGACTAATTGATGAGAAAAATTGAGTCTGCTAACCTTTTGTCTCAGTTGCTATCTCAACCAAAAGGCAAAAAGAAAGCTGGATAAAGGCTCTTAGGTAAGTAGGCCTGCTATTTTTCAGAGCTATCTCTATTGAGTCCAGGCATAGAGAATGCTTTCTTTGCCCTATTTGTTTATCTGCTCTGAACTCAATAATTTTAGCTAAGAAACAGAATATAAGTTAAAAAGATCACCTGTTGAACTAAATAGGACTCCAAAATACACCTTTCTGGCATTTAGCTGACTATTTTGAAACCATTTTTAACAAGAAATTTGCATTTATAAAGGAAATCTCCATTTTAAGGGTGTCTGCCTCCCTGCACCAGGAAGAGAGGGAGAACTGAGTCACTCTAAACTCTTACAATAGAAAAGGCATCTGTTTAAATTTACATAACAAGCCTTTTGTTTAAGGTGCTTTTCTGGCTATCCTGTCTTACCTGAGTATTTGCTTACACCCTCCTTCCTTGGTTTGGGTAAATGTGGTTTACGATGGTATTTAGGCCTGAAGTTTGAGCTCTGTGCTTTTGAACTGTACATTTTCTACCTTGTTTTACTTAGGCCATCCCTTTGGAAATGCATGATTATGAGAACACCATAACCTATAAATGTTATGTTGAAACTGGAAACCTAAAACTATGGTAACTGGGAGTGGCACTAATGCCCTAATTTGGTCTAAGGGTTTCTTTAGCCACAGTGAACTATAACCTAACTTGATGTGTAAACAGACTCTAACCTACTCTTTTAGATAGCCAAGTCTCAGCCAATTATAGGCCCCAGCTATTCAACTGTGTTCAAATAAGACAAAGGCCAAGCTATAAACAATCAAGCTGTTTCTGTTTTCTGTACATAACTTCCCTTTTTTTATCTATAAATTTTAGCTAACCATGTGGCAGCCCTGGAGTTGTTCTGAACCTATTCTGGTTCTGCTGGCTGCCCGATTCTTGAATCACTCTTTGCTCAAACCCTGTTGAGTTTAATTTGTCTAAAGTTTTCTTTTAACAGTAACTTGACGTAGGATTAAAAGAGTTTCCTTCCTGAAACAAAAATATGTGTATCAAAAAATAAGCATATGTACTTCAGTAATTTTATGGGCATGATCCCATATGCCTTATCTTTTCACCTTAGGTGTGGTCCTTTTATCTGTGTAGGTCTATAACATCTTTCTCCTAAAATCAACGTATTTCATATCAGAAGAGTAAGTGTACCTTAGCCTTCCTCTATGCAACTGAAATGTTTCTAATGCAAAAGAGTTAATGAGGAATGAGTAAAAAGTGTTGTTAGTGGATGAAGTCAAGATATGGTTGAGGATTACTTTGTCATACTCTCTAGGAAAGTTGCTACAGATTGTGACTTGTAACTGTTACTGACTTGCTATTGCTCATATTTGAATTTCTAGTAATAATGATCTCATTTATATAATATATTGTTAGGGTTTGGAGGTATTAATAAAAAGGTTTTTGGGTGTTTCTACTTACCTCTTTACATTTTGTCAAAGGAACTCTTTTTTATTGAATCATAATTGATTATACATATTTTGGGGGTTCAATGTTGACATTTGTTGATCAAATCAATATTACTAGCATATATATTATTACAAATTGTACTTATTCTTTATGCCCCTTTACCAATCTCCCCCATCCCCTTCTACCTCCCCCCTCCCCCCTCTAATTACCCTAGATTTCTTCTCTCCTTCTGAAAGAGTAATGGTTACTCTGTTGATTTGTTGCCTAGATGATCTGTCCAATGCTGAGAGATGTATTCAGGTCCCCCAATATTATTGTAGAGCAGATGCTTCGTCTGTCACTCTGGAATGAGCTTTGTGAAGAGAGGCATCTTCTTTTCTTTGGTCTCTGCTAGTGACTCTCCTTGTGTCAATGCACTCCAGTGGCTGATAGACCATCTGCATGGTGGTTGGGACATCTAGCTGCTTTTGTGGCAGCCATGGTTATTGTGGTGGCTGTGGTGGACCACCCACATGGAGGTGGTATTTTTGGCGTGCTCCTTACCTAGTTGGTGGTGGTGATGGAGGTGTGCCTGGTTGTGGGAGGGGGTCCAGTCCCCGGATCCAAACCTCAGGACCCTGGGCAGGTCCCATGGTGCTGGTGGTGTGTCTGGTTGTGGGCGGAGGGTCTGGTCCCTGGTGCTCCATGCCTCAGGACCCCAGGCAGGCCCCCCATGGTGCTTGCCGTGTACCCAGTTGTGAGCAGAGGGTCCAGACCCTGGCCCCATATCCTCAGGACCCCAGGCAGGCCCTATGGCACTGGCAGTGTGCCTGGTTGTGGGAGGAGGGTCCGGTCCCCAGCCTCATGCTTCAGGACCCTGGGCAGGCCATGTGGCACTGGTGGTGTGCCTGGTTGTCCCCCTTTCTGGCTTGGTAGCCCAGGGGACTTCCAGTCCTTCTAGGTTTTATAGGTGTTCTTTGGTGAAATGAGACCTTTACTAGTTAATATCAAACTTTGTCTCTGGTTATGGGTACTCTGTTTTTTCTTTCTGTTCTGTGTTTGATTATTTGATGTTTCCACCACTTAAACTGTGCTGGAACTAAGTTGTTGTCCTTTGCTTACTTCTAAAGTGTGGGAATTTCCTGTGGGGACCAGTTGAGCTGTGTGGTTGAGCTAAATTGCTGCTTTACTGTTGATTCCTTGGGAAAGGCTTTTTGTGCAGCTCAAGTTTTAATGGTTGACTTTATAGGACTTCTGGGTTTAGTGAAATCCAATGCACCTGGGTTGTGCAGAGACAGTGGTCTGGGCCTGAGTCTTTCCATCAAACTGCACCCTATGCACTTCTATATTCCTAACCCATCTCCTCTGAGTGGTCCTACACTGATTGGGGGGCAGATCAGCTGTCCTTGATGTGTCCCAGTGTTCTCCTGGTAGGCCCGTCTCCCCCACCGCCTGTGCTGCAAACACTTCTCATGGGGCGGACTATATGCTGGTCCCTTGCAATGCCTCATGGGCCTCTGAGTGACTCCTTTTTTTCCATTGTAGTGGCTCCTTGCTCCTATGTGGGTCCATGGGAAACCTATTAGTGGTCTTTCTGGCCTGGGGGCCACCAAGGCCCTCTTCTCCCCTGCCGCCTCCATTCAACTTTATCTGAAGGGCACAGCTGTGGCTTTTGCCAGCTCCTCTTCCGAGTGCTCAGCAGCTCCAGCTTGAAAGCAGCCAGGGCTCAAAATGGTCAGAGGAGTTTTTTCTTTCTCTCATTGTGGCTTCTCCTGCCTTCATGCACTCCATAGGTCTCTCTAACTCTTTCCTTGAGCTCTAGCAGCCTCATCTTGGCAGTTATTGCTTTTTAATAGTTGTAAATTAGTTGATTTGTGGGAGAGAGTGACACTGGGGACTGTCTGTTCTGCCATCTGAGTAACCATCTCCAAAGCTACGAAGTGACCCAGCAGTAGCCCAGAGGAATTTGGCTTGGACTCTGGGTCCCAGGGCTGGCAGCAGCCATGGCTCAGATATACCTCCCCATTGGCGCCCAGTGTGAGAGGGGGGAAAAAAAAGGAACTCTTTTAAACTTTAGGTAAAGTTAAGTATGAGACGATAAAGATGATGACTCCTTTTGGACATGTGTTATAGGCATAAAGATTAAAAATAAAGAT
Source organism: Cynocephalus volans (assembly GCF_027409185.1). Classification (NCBI taxonomy): domain Eukaryota; kingdom Metazoa; phylum Chordata; class Mammalia; order Dermoptera; family Cynocephalidae; genus Cynocephalus; species Cynocephalus volans. Next base: position 94,374,155 of record NC_084461.1, on the reverse strand, counting down.
CAGTGCTCAGGATGCATTTGGGACTTATTTAGGCAGTGGTATACATATCACTTGAAATATATGGGGTTACCCAATTCAAGAATGCTGAGGAAACACCAGTAACATCATGTTAGGAAACTAAGAAGCAATCAGAAGATAGGTGAAGAACCAATCTGATTCTGCTAGAGAAGAGGGTTTCATGAAGAGGAGTTTTGGTAAATCCAGATTCTGTAGAAGTTGTGGAGATGAAATGCTGATCTAGGCCTTTGACTTAAGAAATTCTGTGACTTAGGCATTTTTGTTGCAGTTGTCGTCTAAAATGTAGGGGATAGAAACTAGATTATAATTTACCAACGAGTAAATGAACACTGAGAAAGAAGGGACAGCAAGTTTAAATCAGTTGGCCTGTTCTCATGAAGGGAAGGGGAAAATGGGAAAATGACTTTAGGGGAAAGTAGAATAAGGAAAGTTTCTTTTAGGATTTGGGAAACTTGAGCATGGGGAAACAAAGAGAGAAAGGCCGAGAGAAGGAAAAGGGGTAAGAATGAAGAGGAAGAGAAAGGAGAAGGAGAAGGAAAAGGCAAAGTAGAAGTAGAAGAAAAGAAGGGGGTGGGGGACTTGGAATCAAGTTAGGGTCAATTTTGGATTTGGATTGAGATTTGCCCAAAGAGGAATCCATGCACTTCAGTGAAATCATCCTCACAACTGGAGATCCCAATCATGAGATGGTTTTCTGTCTAATTTCAAGCTTACACATGAGATATGTGACATATAGAGTTCTTTATTTTGAACTATTCTTGAGTCCCAAAGCAGGTAATTCCTGTTACAGATTTTGCTCCTTTGCTCTATGCTGTACCTGAAAATTTCATACAGATAGGTCGAATGTAGTAGAGTAATGGGAATCTCAGTACCTGCCTTTGAAGCAGGATATTAAAGTGCATGTTTTGGCAACCAAGCCAAGAATTACACCTTAGGAAATCAGGAAGATGACAGCTCATCCCAGCAGTGTGACCTATAGCTGGTAGTGCCCTTTGTATCTCAATAATATATAATGTTGTCACAAATTGATCTTGGATTCTAATTATCTAAGATAGCTTTTTCTCCATCAGGAAACCGCATTTATCTGATTTTAAAAATAAAAGTGTTATGGCAATGCCTTATCTGCTTCATCTGCAAAATTACTGAATTTAAAAGATTTGTAGAACTAACCTACTTTTTTTTTAAGGATTCACTTTTATTTACACCAAAGACTTTTCTTAAAATCCTGCTACAAATTAAAGTTGTAGTTCCTGGTGGTAGTTTCATGGTAGTGAGTATTCTGGGTTTGGTCCTCTCTATTTTAGAAGGTTTTTATGCTTTGCTGTACCCTGGAACTATTCAGCTCTAAATTATTTTAATATCACTAGTCTAGATAATAAGGACTGGGATTAGTAAAAACTGTCCAAAGCAAACTGTATATTTTTAATTAAGTGACACTAACGTGGAACTCTTTATATCTATGTTTTCAGAAACGCTGAGATCCTTGCAATTGAGGTTTGGTTTACCCTAATGAGTTTACTCTAATGAGTACTGTTTTGATTTATGTAATAGAAACAACAGAAGGAAAAACAGATGCATCTTGTGAGATGGGTTAAAAGTATTTATAGTGTAAAGGTATATACCCTTATTAGGTAAACCCTGTTGGTGACATAAAAGCAGTGTAATTTTTCAGTTTTCATTTTATGGCAATTTCTTTCTTCATGCAATCATGAAAAGCTCTTTGCATTTGCCAACATGAAAGATAAACCTTTTAGTAATAGAGAAGAACTGTTACAAGTATCTTTGTTAATGTCTCTGAACATAGCAGTGGTTTTTAAAGACTACCACACTTCATGATGATTAATACAATCCTGAAGGAAACCATCATTAACCTGATCAGAGCCCTAAGATTACATGTGTTTCAGTCTTTTGCAGAATTTGGCTTTGCAGGACCTTATTAGACATGATGGAGTGACACAGTGAACATATTAATTTGTGATGATGTTTCTAACATTGATAGATTCATTTATAATTCTGGTACATGAAGTAATGCTTTTACTTAATCTGCTGTTTTAATGCATAATATTTTAATTTGAAATATATGCCAAGTCTTCAAAGAAATATCTTAGGGCAGCAACAGAGGAAGAATCAACCAACTAACTTAGATGGGTAATGCTTTTTGTAAGAATATTTCTACATATTAGTTTTGTTATTTGACCACTGCAGTGCTGTGTAGCTTCAAAATAATTATAGTTTGTAGTCTGGAATATAAAGTGAAAAAAAAAATCTGTTATCAGCACTGTAGAATTTGGTTTCAGGCATCTGCATGAGTAAGGTTTTAAAATTAGAAAAATATGTGTAAGAATCGTCAGCTCTCATTTCTTCCTCCAGCTGTGTGGGGCATGACATCCTTTGAAACCAAGAAAAGTAAGACAGCTTTCTTTACCAACTGTAACCAGTCTAGGGGAAGAAAAAGTCTTCTTTTCCTCCCTGATTCAGCAGGGAGTTTACCTCTGTGATTTCCTGACTTACAGGTTATAGAATCTTGCTTTTAAATGAGGATAATTTCCTTTGTGACTTTTTCCTGTGAGTTCTTATTTTCTATTTATGCCTACTGTTGGCATGATGAATATATACAAAAAAACATTAACAGAAATAACACAACATTATCCTTTGAAAATAATTTTCTCTTATTGTTTCTTTGCGCATAGATAGCACTCATATTCCACATCTTCTTTGACTTCAAAAAGGTATGTTCTTAATGTTCCTATTTCTGAATAAAATATGCATTCTAGAGTAGCCTAGCCATAAACAGAATTGTTGAATTAAGTCTTGGCCTCCTAAATCTTTAATATCCACGTTTTAAAATACAAAGTCACTTAGTTAATGTAAATATAGTGTAACACAAGAAGGGAAAACAAATGATATTATAGTTACAAAAACATGATTCGGTTGTAAATTTTAGGACATGTTCTCCGTTTTTCTTACTTCTCCTATCTCTGCCCCCCTCCCCACATAACAACATGTCTTATGAAAAGGATCAAATATTTCTTCCTATAGACTGTGTGTGTGTGTGTGTGTGTGTGTGTGTGTGTGTGTGTGTGTGTGTGTTAGTAATATCATACTCACAACTTCAGGCATTTCTTTTAACAGAATTATCTCATTATCTTGTTTTCAGCATAATAAGATGTTCTTTAAATGTTTTCTTACATCGTTCCAAGGCTGAGAGTATTCTATCACCCAATTATCTAGCACTGCTGTATAAGTTTGATGTTGTTTCTTGGTTTTTGTTTTAAACTGTATCAGTGTTTCCATTGTAAATGCTATTTTCCAGGCATCTGTTGCTCAGCATAGGCTATAAACATTCATTTTTGGCTAACCCTTGTGAGAAAAAGTCTGTTAGTAATTAGGAGTATTTATAGTTTATTAATGTAAAGAGAGCTTTTTTGTTTTTGAAACTTCTAACACAAAAATCTTTAACTCAAAGTATTTCGTGGTTTTTCATGATAGTTGACTTTTTATATTTTAGTCGAATGAGTATATCAAAATATTTAACTGAAAATTGAATGTTATGTGTGTATTTTAATTACTGCACATTTTTAATGAAACATGTTAGGTCACACAGGCAAAAACCAACAACTTTTTGATAGTTTCACATGCTAAATAAAACAAAGAATTTACAAAATGATGTCAGTGTCTGTTTTTTCAAGTATCTTAGGCTATCTCAAAATGAGTAAATGTGAAATGTCAACACATGAAGTAGAAAAAAAATGTAGTAGTATACCAGCTGTTACTATCAATAAATGTCCAAGCATGTTACCAGAAAAGAAAACTGCAATTTGAGAAAATGTGCTGATACATAATTGAGATCTCACCACATCATTTGTTAGATGATAAACTGTACTTCAGAATAATGTGCTTAGCTTATAATTTAGAATTGGTCATATTTTTATTTTTCAACAAGAAGTGACAGATGTTTATGAATATAAACTAAATCTTTGTTACCTGCCTGTGTTAGTCCATTTTCTGTTGCTTTTAACAGAATACCTAAAACTGGGTAATTTATAAAGAAATGAAATTTATTTCTTCCACTTTCAGAGGCTGGGAAGTCCAAAGTCCAGGGAACACTTCTGCTGAAGGCCTTGTTCTTGGAGTTGACTCTCTACAGCAATGCAGGGTATCACATGGCAAATGGCTGAGCAAGAGAGAACTAACCTCCTCATTTGCTTTCCTTTTAAAGCCATCAGAACCATGCCCATTACCACCTATTAAACCATCAACTTTTATTACCAATGAATGTGTCAACACAAGAGGCCCTTAAGCTTGTAGAACATAGAAATTGACATTCCAGTAAATATAATTATCCATTGAAGTTTTTGTTTTCTAGTCATATGTAATAGTAATTTTTCTTTTCTTTTTTTTTTTTTTTACTACTTTAGGAGTGTTTTTGCATGTTTGTTTATTCATTCCATGCTTATTGAATCCCTATTATTTATGAGGTCCCATGCTTGCTAATAGTAAAAAAATGATATATATTCCCAAAAAGAAGATAAATGAAATATACATATAACAATAAAATAATATGAGGTGGATATGAAGTCTGTTGTACATGACTCTAATAATACCATATATTATTAGTGCATGAATAAAACTATATTGTTATGATAATGAGTTTTCTTCTACATTGTATAACTTATTAATGACATCTATCACATTTCTTTTAGACTTTTCACTCAATGTAAAGTACATCCTAGGGTATATCTTTTAGGACATTTATTTAAAACATAATGTAGATTCAGGGCTATATGATACCGTGACCTTGCTTTATTATAAATATGAGAAGGAAGTCAATAATTTATTATTCAGAAAGTAATTTCATTTGAAGAATATAATATATTTTTTATTTAACCTGTTATTGAGCTATTACATCTAAATGCTTAGGACTCATTTTTCAAGATTCAAATGCTTTATTTAATTTTGGATATAATCATCAGAAATTCATACTCTAAAGGCATGTCTGTTGCATTTTAAAGAACTGAGAATAAAAGTAAGAAATTCTTTTATCCCACTTCAGGTAAACATTATAATTATAAAAACAAGTGATAGCCATGTGAAAATATGCAAGTTGGTATAAAACATCAAATAATAAGGGCCGAGCCTGTGGTGCACTCGGGAGAGTGCAGCGCTGGGAGCGCAGTGGCGCTCCCGCCGCGGGTTTGGATCCTATGTAGGAATGGCCGGTGCACTCACTGGCTGAGTGCCGGTCACGGAAAAGACAAAAAAAAAAAAAAAAAAAAGATCAAATAATAAAATGGAAGAAAATTTTGATTACTTGCCTTCCAAAATGATACATAATGAAAAAATATTTTAATGTAGCACTATGCTCAAATTTTAGATACAAATTATACACCTGAAACCTATTTTATATAACCTACTTTATTTAGGAAAATTCATATATAGTTATTATAAAGATGGTATTATACTTCTCAAGAATTATATGAGTTGTTTTAAGTCACTTTAGTATTAAAATTATAATAATTATGATCAATTATTTTAAGTCCTATGATAAGTCAGTGAGGTCATATACATGTATTAGTCCATAGCAAGTACATATCCCAAACTTTTTAAGTCAAAAAAGATTTCAAAGATAATCTGTGTATTTAGTTTATATGTTCTATAAATTAGTGTTAATGGTTATTGTATCTTGGATATTTAAAAATTATTTTTTAACCTAACATAGTGACTTGGTTAGTAACAGTTCTAGTTAGCAGACTCTGAATGATCTCTTTGATTTCATAATCTTCCTTGTAATCAATATAGCTTTGTCTCTCTTGTCCCCAACAAAGACATTTTGGATTAGGAGTCTGAAGTTTCAAAGTCTAGATCTGCCCACTTTCCCTCCTTACTTTTTCCTTCTTAGCGTTTCGAGAAGTTCTTATCAGGAAGGGAGTTTATGAAAGTCCCTGCCAGAAACCACCTTGAACTGTCACCTGTCCCTTAAGAAGCCATTTACTTCCACAGATACCATTAATATTCCTCTCACAATCATGTCTTCCCCATCTGAGACCCTATTGGAAACTGTAGATTTCCAATTCAGACAGTCCTGGTTATTTTATTTCACTTTTCTCGCTTTTTCTATTTCTTTTTTTCTCATCGCCTCTTGCTTAAGAGATAGGTAAGCCAGGGATTTGCCCTGAAACTCCAAGTTTACTAGAAAAGGGGACCCTTTTAAAACCCAAGTTTAACATCTTTTTTTCTTGTTGGATCCAATTTTTTTCTTGTTTGCCCATCTCTTAGGCAGTTTACTCCATGTGATTGATGGCCTTATTTTCTAGGGATATGTAATCAGTCATACACCTTGAATTATTAGCCTTGAGAATAGAGGGTAAATAGAAGTAGAATTTATTAATTTTGAATTGTCTTTCCCTTTCTGTAAAAATTCATAATAAGTTATTCTATACTCACAGCATACAAGGGGTTAATTGACATGTTGTGTTTTTGAATTCAAAGTTTTTGCCATTGATAAAATATAAGGAACAATTTGGGAGTATCTTTCCAAATAAAAAATGTGCAATCCTTTGATGCAGAAATTTCTCTTCTAGATATTTGTCTAACAGATAAATTCCCATGTGTGAAATAATATTTAAGGATATTTACTGTATGTGTTATTTGTATGTCCTATGTACACGTTAAAACTAAAAAGTTCTATATGTGGAAATTTAAAACATGAAATGTATGCTATGCTATTATTTATAGGGAAACAAACTGTGTATACACGTTTATACATGTATGTACACACACACATACAGAGCATATACTTATAAATTTATAGGTTACCTCTGGAAGGCCATTCAAGAAATTCCTAATAGGTTTGCCTCCAAGGAAAGAAACTTGAGTGTCTAGGAAAAGCAGAGGGAGAAAGGTAGACTTCATTTTCATTATCTCATGATTGTAGCCTTTATATATAATACCAACCTAAAAATAAATAACAGTTTTAAAAGAAGCAGTCCAGATGGAAGGAAGCTACAGGAAGTCTCTCGGAACTGTTTAGCCTAGGAACCATGAGATAAAATCACCAAGCCCTTTCAGTCTAATTCTGCCCATCATGCAAACTCTGTACTGTAAATTAATGCACTAATCCAACAAGGCCAGTGATCCAACTTGCATTACAGTAATGTCTCATTCTAAATTAATAAATTAGCATTCTATAGGAGTTTGGTTTTCATGAGTTCATTCCAAAGAGTCTTCTCAATTCCTTTGTGAGAACGAAATCATTTCTGGAGTATAAAGGTGAGAACTAAATCCTTACTGTAGTGACCTGGATGATGTGCTGCCCTGTAGAGACCCTTCCACACTGCTTGTCTGGTAACTTCAGATGGCATCTGTGCTCCCTGACTGTAGCAATGTTGGATACACAACTGTTCATTGCCCATCTAGGGTTTCCCCTACCTTGGATTTTACCTTCAGTTCTTTAGTTTTTATTTCATAAGCTAAAATGAACCAAAATCCCAAGGGAAGTGGAAAAATGAGCGCTTATTATGTACATTACAAATTGTGAAATTATTTCTCAGAAAGTGAAACTTGATGGAGTCATAAAAGAAATTATCCTTTTGCAGAATAACTCAGAATAGATGCACAGTAAGTGACTGACTGACATAAATGTAGGTGTGCCTGCAATATATACTAATAAATAGGGCCATAATGTTAAGGGGCCAGAAGCAATCTACTCCACTTCCAAAATATCAAGTGAAAGTTATCTTCACAATTATGAATATTTAAACAGTATTATTGCTTCTCAATATATAACACATGTGAACATACCACATCGGTTTTATTACTAAAAAGGAAAAAAATAATTAAAACTATAAAAAGCTGTTCTTGGTGTCATTTTAATGTGTCTTTGTTATTGCCATTTATCTCCAAGAGATAAATTGGAAGAGAAATTGAGACATAATGCATCTGTAGATGATAAATTTTATTCATAGCAAACTGTTTTAAAAAATCAGTATTGGGCCAGCCCCGTGGCGCACTCAGGAGAGTGCAGTGCTTGGGAGCGCAGCGGCGCTCCCGCCGTGGGTTCGGATCCTATATAGGAGTGGCCGGTGCGCTCACTGGCTGAGTGCGGTGCGGGCGACACCACGCCAAGGGTTGCAATCCCCTTACCGGTCACAAAAAGACAAAAAAAAAAAAAAAAAAAAAAATCAGTATTGTTTTTCATCCAAGAGAACAATAGAGAAAACAGGAAAAATGTATCTGTTATAAATGTCTGTTTTGTATTTACATCATTTTAAAACTGAAGTTTTGCTTTTGGTCCCAAATTTTCAAAAAGAAAAAGAAACCTAGAAAAGAAAAGCCATCAAAAGGAATAAATACAAAAATTTAATAAATGGTTTATTGTTCAAAAAATATTGGTGTGAGAGTTGCTTTAGTATTTTAATTTCTACATTGAGAATGTTAACTTTCATTAGGCCAGAGAGTTTATCTATTTAATGTCTCCTGTAACATAGAATTCAGCTCACTTCCAGTTTCTGAATAGTTTGTGATTATTATTTGCGGCTCACTTTATAGATTCTCTCCTCATTGCTTTCTTTCCCATCCCTGAAAGAATAGCTGACCTTAACTGTTGTTAGAAAAGTGTGTGTTGTTTTTAATTAATATCTATGCTATTAAAATATGAATTTTATTTAGATGCATTTCTAGCTTCATGTTGGATAGCCCTTATATCTATGGCCACAGAATCATGATGTCTGTATGCTAATATGCTTACTTAATCTTTAATACATTATATTTTAATAATATAGGAATGCCAAGCTACGGAAGAGCAAATGAAAAGGTCATTTTTTATTCATGTACTACTGAATGTACCTTCTGCTTGTAGCTCATTATACATGCAGTTGAGAACAATTTTTTAAAAGTGTAAAGCATACCAAATTAAACCACAAGTTTTGCAACTGATGTTCCTTTTGTAAAAGGAGTACTCTCCATCTTTTCAATTTTATTTATTCTGACTGCTTGCTACTCATTTGTGCTTCTCTCTTCTCTGTTTTGGTCAGAATTTCTAATCCCATTTCAAGCAGAAGGCTGCCACTTTTCATCAGAGAAAAAGCAATAAATACACATCGCACTTATATATGCGGGCTTTCATCTGGGGAGCTCAAAAGTGTTTTATGCATAAGTAGCATTTCCCTGGCTTTTTTTTTTTTAAGTAGGAAAAATGAAGCCTAGAGAGCTTAGAAGACTAAAGGAAGTTCACACCTGCAACAACAAAAGTCATTATTTTAATTTAATATATATCTGTGAAAATACTCAGGATTCCTTGACCTGGATATCCATTTATATGCTCTGCTTGAAGAGTAACAAAACTGTGAAGAGTAAAAATTGGTACTAGTGCATTTTTGTCATAGTCCAGTTAGGGGTAATGGTGACATACAAATATGAGCTCTAATGTAATTTTATGAAACTATTCATTTAATGCCCTTAAATATCAAAATTATAAAAATAATTCAACTTGGGTGGGGGGAGCATGTTCAGGGTCAAACTTTTGAGAGATTCATGGCTGTGGGTGAAAGGCCAGAGAAAGGGCAGTCTATGGATAGGATCTAGCCAGAGCAGCAGGAAAGGCTGGTTCTAGGAATGAGCCTTGTGCTCATTCTCTCTCTCTCTCTCACTCCCCCCTTTACCCCATTTCTCTCTCTCTCTCTTTCTTCTACTTCTCTTTTTGCCAAAAGTATAAAACATCTCAATAGTGAAATCAAATATAGATAATTAATTGTAAAAGCAGAAATAAGAGATTAATAGAAAATAGGGAATTTTTTTTAATTAAAAAAAACCAAACATTTTGTTCTGCGGATGTCTGGAGGTAGGTCTGTGGTTCTCAACCTGCCTTACACCGGATCTTTGGGGAAAGGCCCAGGGGATGTAAAAAGTCAAAGGAATGAGGACTAAGAAGATCACTTTCTCACCACCACTTTTGGTGATGGTGTACTAGTTGGTCTAATGCATGTGTGTAGAGGTGGGGGCAAAAGGAGTCTGGGAAGTTTTATTTGCATTGAGAAAGGAGGCATAGGATTGTGTGTAGGTTGGGGGATGGAATGACAAAAATTAAAACCAGGGAAGGCTGTGTCTAAGAGAGTGATGTGAGAACTGAGAGATTTAAATGTAGAGGTTAGAGGTGGTGGTTTTCTGTGATGAGTGGGACTTTAGGAAAACAGATTTCTGAAAAGGATTTTCAGAAGTGTAACTAGATGGTAAGATACTAGTGGCTAGACAAAGTACTACTAGGTAAGGGATTAAGGATTATTGAACTCACTGGCATGTGATATTTTTTGCCTGGTGAACAAAATATATCAAAAATCACTATGTGTCCTAAACACTCATTAGAGATGGCTGTCTGAGAGCAAAGAATATCAGATAATATATTGGCTGAACAGCAGAAGGATGTCCACATGATCTCACTCTTTCCTCATTACCACGTATAATCTAAACCAGATTAATTTCTTAAATGATGTAATTACTGAATCAATGCTAAGAAAAGCTTTTATTTCCATTTAGCTGAAAAATGCCATGAAGCAAAATTTACTAATACCAATCAATATATTTTTACTGTGATATATCTATATGTACACATATATGGATATAGAGATATTTAGATAATATGTAGATATGTACTTAGTATATTACTACATATATATAGAAACTTAGAATTTCCTACTGAATTCCAAGGTATAAATATTCTCTAGAAAACCACTTTAAAATCACTCTCTTTGCAGGTATGATGAAAAGCACTTAATTCTTTCCCAACTTACCCTTATAAAATTTAGAGATACTACTGTGTATTGTAAATTCCTGTCAGTACTGTAGTTGGGGAGAAATTGTGCATATATTAGCCTAGAAACATAAACATTTTAGGATGTCAGACACCTGCCTGATATTCCCACTAGAAACATTTCATGTTTAAAATTGCAGCTTGACCATGATGTTTCAGATAGATCCCTTTGGAGAACAAAAACAGCAGAGCAAGAGGGCAGAATAGTGGTATCTTGAGGCAGTGTTCTGTGATGCTTTTAGCTATTCCTCCTTAGCTTTCCACCAGGTGGCCCTGGAGCAGACAAACAGAGAATTCCATGTCATGCAGGGTGGGTGCCTCTGACATGCTGAGGCACCGTGGCCAAGTCTGGGCATCACTCATTATGAGCATAGCCACTTTCCAAGGTCCTGTGACCTTGGACCAGGGTCTCAATCTGTCTAGGCTCTAGCTTCTTCATACGTAAATAGAAAGGGATGATAAAATCCCTAAGGCCCCTGCTAGCTCTGCTATTCAGAGACTGTGCCATTTAGGATCATCTGCCTTGGGACTCTCCCTTGTCTGTACCCTTACAGTAATGCACCACAGGTCTGAACCTTGAAAATAATGTGCTAAAAATTTCACTGTGTGATAACTATTGTATGGGAAAAGGCAGTGTGGTCCATACTCAGAGTATTTTCAGAGTCTAGTCTGAAACATTAGAAGTTGTTCCATGGAATATTAATAAGTCTTACTCTTGGGAAACACTTGGTCAAACCAAGTGAAATGGGCCTTTGTTCTGCAGTATGCTCACAACTTTTTCTATGCTTATGTATGAATTGTGTTCCAACGATCTGAGGGTTTCAGAATATAGTGTTTTTCCAACTGACTTGAGTGAGTCACACTTTGTTATGTGGAAAGTCTTTACACTCGGGGAAACAATGTTTTTGGCTGTTCTCAATGGATCCATAGACTTTTTCAGCTAAACAATCATCAAATATACTGAGTGTTCCTCTTGCTAAAATCTACCCTTCTATTAGCTAGCATTAGCCACAGGGGGCAATTCTGTAGAAGTGTCTCAAGGCATTGGGATGTGAATTCAGTGTTAGGAAATAATTACATAACGTCCAAATTTACCTGGCGTTTTGGATTCATTTCCTTTTCCATTTCTCATATAAGAAAGCATCTATGCGGACAAGTAGTAGGAAAGGAGTGCATCTTAGCTTCTGAATTACTTCGAGCTTTAAATTGTTTCTCTTAGAGAAAGAAATGAACTTTGTAATCATGCCAACCTCAGTTTAAATCTGCCACTTACTGGATATAACAAGTGCGACCACTATTTGACTGAGCTTCTGTTTCTGAAATTTTAAATTTGGCAGAATGATAAAATAGACTAATGTTTTGCAAAATTAAATAAGTAAATACTTAGCAAATTACCAGCTATTGAGTGCTCACTAATGTTAGCTAACTTTATTCTTTCATTATCTAGCAGGTGGTTCCAGAGCTAGGAGTTGAGTAACCTGCTCTCATTTCTTTACTAACTCATTGCTAACTAGCACAACATAAAATATTGTTGGTCCCAGGACTTAATCTCTCTGTAACTCAGATTTCTTATTTATCAAGTGAAGATAAAACCACCTCAAAGGGTGTTTTTTAAGGCTTAACTGATATATCAGGTATATAATTAATTTTGAAAGATTGAAAAAAAAGGTACCAGATAATCATACTTATTCTTAGTAGTAGTAAAATTATTGGCTATTAGTCTGACAGCGGAACTTTTTGTTTCCAGTGAAATATCTATTGTAATGGGATTGTTGAAAGAGCATACTATTTTAACAAAATCCCTTAGGACAGATTTAAGAAAAAGTACTGAGCCTTTTGTTTTCCCTTTTACATGGGAAGTTTTATATACTTTTAAACATTTGTATACAAGTTCTTTCATCTTCAACTGCACAACTGTAAAAGATTTAGAGTTTTTGAAGATCGTGCATTTAATTTTTAGCTGAATTGTATATAGATCAAATCCATCCATCAAAAGGCTCCAAAAAAGAGAATTTATAGAGCTTGGGGAGATGGAGTTAAAAATTTATAAGTCTTTGGGACCCTTAAATGGGAAAGATGTGAAAAATGTGTTTTGGGGAGGCTTAAAAACTACATTTTAGAACTCTGAGAAATTAACTTTGTGTAAATTCGTATATGAAAATCATACTCTTTATTTCTTTTATCATGTTTTTTATCATTATTTAATCTGTTAATTTCACAATGCAAAGATATTATTGGTATTGAAACTTTGCATAAGTTATTTTAAAACATTTTCAAATATATATCATATTATCTTACATATTATATTGTCTTACATTATTTTGAACACTTTTTTCCTAAGTTTTTCATTTGTATATTTTACCTCTTTGACTAGACTAATAGTCTTGAAGACAATTACAAAATCCTTCTGGGTGGTGGGTAGCTTACCTGTCTTTTCTGTGAAAACTTTATTTCCTTACTGGACATTTAGAAGAGAGACCTAGATTACGGAGATATGTTTTTAAAGTCCTGGCTGCTTATTCTGTATGGTCTAGCTATCTATTCATAGTTAACTTTCCAAGTGAGACTAGTTAGGTGAGTGTTTTATAAATTCCTATAGGAGTTAAAGTGTGTAGGCAGAAAAAGCCTTAAAATTGTATTTTTGAGAAAAGCTCTTCAAATATGTAAATTATTGTCCCATCTAAGATTTGCTTAAATTGGTGATATTTCAAAATATAATAGACCAAGTGTCTATTTTTTATGCCATAAATGATGGCAGAGAGTGCTCCTTATCTGGTTTTCTAGGAGGTCATTGTAGAGTTTATGAATTTCTACACTAAGTTCCATTTGGAGGCACAGCATTTTCTCAGCACTATGGCTACCAATAGCTCAGTGAGAGTCATCATTTCTTATCTGCAACAACATTTTAGGGTTGTTTACTATATTTATACATTTTCTATCACTTAGAATTATCTGAACCTAGGTAATTTATAAAGAAATAGTATGTGTTTGTTACAGTTTTAGAGGCTGGGAAGTCCAAGGTCTAGGGATGTCTCTGTTGAAGGCCTTCTTAGTGGGGGCTTTATACAGAGTCCCATGGTAATGCAGCCATCACATGGTGAGGATGGCATGAGCTCTTTTACATGCTCACTTGCTCTTCTTATAAAGCCACAAGAGTCACTCCTGTGACAGCCTGCTAAAACATTAACCCATTACTTCATGTTTGGATTAATCTATTCACAAGGGCATAGTTGTCATGATCCAATCACCTCTTAAAGAAGGCCCCACTTTTCAACACTGCTATAGTCTGATTTCCCACATTATCAATACTGTTACAATGGGGATCAAGCTTCAGTGAGTTTTGGGGGGACATTCAAATCACAGCATCTATTTTGTGTATTTGTAAAACTCATCACCAATTGACTGGGTGTTATAGAGTCAGCATATGCACTAATCATATCTAGGATCATATTAGGGTTTGGTAGTTTGCATGTAACCAAACATCACAGAAAGAGAGTAAACACAACAAGGAAAACTAATTACAGAAAAATTATTCTCTGCTACCTGGAATAAGAAACATAAGCTTTTGTAGTTCAATGGACTTACTTCCACTGAAGGGCATACTATTTTGCAATTCTCTATGGCACCTGAAAGACAAGTGTCTGACCAGAAGCTCTGACCTCTCTCTGATGGGCAACTGCCAAGGTAAGAGAAAGTATCCCCATCTACAAGGCAACTAAAGGATCATCACAGACACCCACCCAGAGGTTAACCTACCAAAGCCTTTTCCGTTACTCCAAAGGAAGATATATGCATATTGTATGTGAGAATTTATAGAAATATTTTATAGATTAGATAATTCTATGTTGAATAATCAGTCATGTTGAAAAATCCTATCATAAATACAAATAATTTTAGAAAGCTACCACTAATTAGTTTCCATGTGTTACATCAAAGCCAATGGAGTGAAGGTATGTGACTCCATGTAGGTCTTAGACTCCCCATACTTTGACCACCATGAACTTTATTTTATTCAATTTTATTATTATAAATTCTTAACTTACAAAGCAAGGCTGAAAATGGGATTAGGACTAGAATAAAACAAAAAAGGCTTACAGCATGCCCTCCTCCCTTTTTTCTTTTATAAAAGAGGTTAGGGAATACTTGCATTTGAAAATGTTGTAACAAAGGGGAAAAGCTTAAAAAGATTCATTTTATTTCTCCAAGTGAGGAATAACAAAAGAGAATTTTAAGACTGAATGTCCAGTTCTCAGTTTTAAAAATTTGTCTTCCATGGGAGTTCATGAAACTTATCTTATACACATAATAAACCACTTTAATTTTTAAGGTTTTTGGGTTTTTTTTTTTCAAAAAATTTTATGTCATTTAAAAATCTGCCACTATTAGTCTGAATTATTTTGGAGGAGACTCTCCTTAAAATAATATAATAATATGTTGATTGTCAATAATGAACTTATTTTTTTATTTAGAAAACAAGAGAAGCAATGTTGAATTAAAGAATCTATATTATTCTATTATTTTCTTGTAGTTGAAGGTGACAAACCTTAAAAAGATCTTAGAACTTAAATCATTACATGCTTGACATTTGAGGGTTTTAAGTGTCTTTAAAACTATATGACACTTTCACTTCCAGGAAGGTAGAATAGGCATACTTTTCCCTGTTCCTCTAACTACGTATGTCTAAAATCCCTGGACATTACATATAAAATAAACATAAGAAGACTGAATGGTGGATGGAAGAAGCTGAGTGGAGAGCCTAGACTTTTTTCCTTGCAAGACTGTAATGAGGAGCTGCAATAACCCAACCTTGGTTATGTGAGAGAAGGCCATGTAGGGAGCTGGGACCTCTATCTCTGCCAGCTAGTAAAAACTCCTACCCACTCAGCACCCAATAGTGTCAGTGGTGATTATATAAGGAGCCTGGGCTTCTACTCCTGTTCAGCAGTAATGACATATTCTTCCTCTTCCTGTTGGAGTGTTATCAGAGGAAGTGTAGTGCTGAAAGAAAAGAACTGTCCACCCAGCATCTTATACCCAATGTAGATATCCTTCAGGAATGAATGGGAAATCAAGACATTTTCTGATGGACAAGTATTTGTCACTAGGAGAGCTACCCTAGAAGAAAGGCTAAAGGAAGTTCTCTAAACAGAAAGGAAATGATAAAGGAGGGACTATGGAATATCAAGAACACAGTAAACAAAAGAATGGGTAAATATAATAGGATTTTCTTTTTCCCTTGAATTCTCCAAGTTATATTTGATGGTTGAATAAAATTACGATGCTTTATGATATAGTTCTAAATGTATGTAGAGAAATATTTTAAATAATTATATTATAAATGGGGAGTAAAAGGATTTAAAGAGAGGTGAGGCTTGTATACTTCACACAAACTGACAAAATGATAGCACCAGTAAACTGTGATAAGTTATGTATATACTGGCTCTTCAAAAAGTCATGAAAAGATTCATATTATGTTTTAATTCAGTTTTTCCATGAATTTATTCAAGTATCCTCATATAATGTAATATCTAGAGCAAACACTTAAAAAACTATACAAAGAGACATACTCAAAAACAAAATGAAATTCTAAAAAATGTTCAAGTAACCCTAGGAAGGCAGAGAAAAAAAATCACAAATGCAAAACAGAGAGATAACAGAAAACATAAAATAAAATGACAGGCAAGCCTAACATATCAATGATTACATTAAATATAAATGGTCTAAATACACAAATTGAAAGATATAGATTGGCAGAGTTGATTAAAAAACAACCCAAGTATATGCTGTCTATAAGAAACTCACTTCAAATATAACAATATAGGCAGGTTGAAAGTAAAAGGATGGGAAAAAAGATATCATGCAATCAAAGGAAAGCAGTAGTGAATACATTAACATCAGATAAAGCAGACTTCAGAAAATTACAAAAGACAGTAAAGGGCATTGTTTAATGATAAAAAGGTCAATTCACCAAGTAGACATAGCAATCGTAAATGTGTATGCAGCAGACAAGGTGGAAAAGATGTAAAGCAAAACTTGACAGAATTAAAGGGAGAAATAGGTAAATCCATAATCATAGTTGGAGACCTTAACATCCTTCTCAACAATTAATACAGCAGTTATAAAAATAGCAAAGCCATTTTAAAACCACCATCAACCAACAGGATCTAACTGATTTTAACAGAACACTCCATCCAAGAACAGTATATTACATATTCTTTTCAAGTGCCCATGTGGCATATACCAAGACAGACCATTTTCTGAGCTACTGACACACCTCAAATTTAAAAGAATAGAAATTATATGGAGTATATTCTCAGGCCACAGTGGAATCAACCTAGAAGTAAAAAACAGAAAGATGACAGAAAACTCGCCAAACACTTGGAAACTAAACAAGACACTTCTAAATAATGCATAGGTCAAAGATGAAGGCATAAGAGAAATAAAAAAATACATTGAGTTGAATTAACATGAAAATATAACATCAAAATTTTTGTGACACCACTAAAACAATGCTGAAAGATAAATTTGTAGCACTAAATGCAGATATTAGAAAAGAGGAAAAATTTTAAATCAATAATCTAAGCTCCTACCTCAAGAACATAGAAAAGGAAGAGGAAAGTAAGGCCAACACAATCAGAAAGAAGGAAATAATAAAGATAAGAACAGAAATCAATGAAATTAAAACCAAAAAACAATAGAGAAAGTCAATGAAGAAAAGATTTGGTTTCTTGACAAGATCAATAAAACTGACAAACGTCTAGCAAGACGGACAAAGAAAGGGATAAGACACAAATTACCAATGTCAGGAATGAAATTAGATATCACTACATGCCTTGCATACACTGAAAAATAATAGAGAAATACAACAAACAATTCTACACACATAAATTTGACAAGTTATATGAAATGGACCACTTCCTTGAAAAACACAAACTACCACAACTCACCCATTGTGAAACAGGTAATTTGAACGTTTCTACAATTATTAAGGAAATTGAATTCATAATTTGAAAAATTACAAAAAGTAAACTGCCAGGCCCAGATGGTTTCACTGGAGAATTCTACCAAATATTTAAAGAAGAATTAATGCCAATTGTGTGCAATCTTTTCCAGAAAATAGAAAAGGAGGGAACACTTTGTAATTTATTTTATCAGGCCGATTATGCTGATTCCAAAACCAGAAAACTAAGTTCAAAAAAAGAAAACTATAGACCACTGTTACTCATGACACTTTAACAAATATGAGCAAATATAATTCAGTAACATATAAAAAGAATTATACACATACATGATGGCCAAATGGAATTTATCCTGGGGATGCAAGGCTGGTTCAGTATTTTAAAATAAATCAATGTAATCTAACATATTAGCAAGCTAAAGAAGAAAGATCACATAATTATATCAATTGGTGCAGAAACATCAATTGACAAAGTTTAGCATCCCCTGATAATAAAAATTACTCTCATAAAGATAGGAATAGAGGGGAACTTTTTCAGCTTGATAAAGAGCATCTACAAAAGATGTATTGCTGACATTATAATTAATGGTGAAAGGTTGTGAATGCTCTTCTAGTAAGATCAGAAACAAGGTAAGGATGTCTGCTCTCACCACTGTTGTTCAACATGGTGCTGAAAGTTCTAGTCAGTGCAATTGGCAAGATAAGGATATAAAGGGATACAGACTGAAAAGGAAGAAATAAACTGCCTATATTTGCAGGTCACCCTATTGTCTACGTAGAATATTCTAAGGAATTTATGAAAACACTTCTGGAACTAATAAGCAAGGTTTCTGGATACAAGATAAACATACAAAAATTAATTGTATTTCTATATACTAGCAATGTGGGCCCCCAAATTAAAAACACAATACCATTTACCTTCTCTCAAAAAAATAGAAAAAATAGAAATACTTATATGTAAATCTAACAAAACATGTACAGGGATCATACCTCAGAAGCTACATAACCCTTGAATATCAAATATGTAAATAAATGGAAAGATGTACCATATTGGTGGACTGGAAGTCAACATAGTAAAGATGTCAGTTCACCCCAAATTGATCTATGGGTTTAACACAATTCCTATCAAAATCCAAAAGAATTTTTTTGTAGGTATAGACAAGAGTATTCTAAAACTTACATGGAAAGTCAAAGGAACTAGAATAGCTGAAACAATTTTGAAAAATAATAAAGTGGAACGAATCAGTCTACTCAATTTCAAGACTTCTTATGTAGTTGCAGCAATCAAGACTGTGCGACATTGATGGAATGATAGACACATAGAAAAGATTGTATTGATTATATTGATTTGTGAGTTTTTAAAATCAAAATTATTTCTTGAAATCTTTACATGTTAAGGAAAATATGTATCGTCCTATTACATTCCTGCACCTGGAAACCGTAATTTATTTAACCCATATTATTTGTGTTTGCAGAAAGAAAATTTCTGGGTCACAAAACATATTTATTGAAAGTTTCTTTAGTTTTGTTCACCCTGTATCACTAGGATCCAATATATTCCTAGGTCATGTATAGTGGTGCAGTAGTACATAAATTAAGGAGTGAACAATAATATTATACTATACTCCAAAATGGTTTTGCCAATTTATGCTACCACCACACGTGTATCTGTTTTAGCAGATCCTTCCCATAGCGAGGCATGAAAGTTGACAACTAAGTCCGTGGTGTCTTTTTATATAAATAAGCTGCTTCTAGAGTGAGGATAGAGTTCTAAATGATCAGAGACTAATATCAATGACTGTGTTTGGAGTGGTTCTCAAACAGTAGTTATGACAGTCCACTACATTTTTAAAGGGCACTGATTTCTAAAAACATTAGTAATCCAAGATTTTATTATTATACCTAAATATTTAGTTCTTATAATTTTGAAAATTGGTTTTGAGAAACTATAATATAAAGTTTTCTATTTTGTTTCCCAAGATATAAAGTAATATGCTTCAATATTTTTACTATTTTTATATAAACAACCAAACGACATCATTTTTAAATTTATGATGATGAGGAATTCAGGCATGGAGCTTTAGGCCCTAATTATGTATTCATTTTATGCTGATTTGCTGCTTTGTTACATTTTCCAACAGCTGTGAGATGGAGGCTGCAATTAAATCAAAACTATAACAAAATATATTTTATCGAGATCAATATTTTTTCTACTTCACTTTATTAGAATATACAGACCAGGATTTTGGATAGCTTTCTGTGATTACACTATTGTCCCCAAAGTGTATGAAATATAAGACTCTGAACTATGCTAGTGCTGATATTCAGCTATACAACATGAAGACTGATTACTTTTAACAGAAAAATATATTTAAATTCTGGTACTTTATAATAGTGACTTTGAATATTTTATATATTTTTTATATATAACTTTCCTTTGAGAAAGATGCTTACTTTAGGCATTGTTTTTCCTTTCAGAGCAAGGTTCAAAGGCATCTCATTTTCTTATAACTTGTTAAAATGAATATTTACTTTTACTTTTAGCTACTGTCAATTCTTTTGTTAAATAGGCAGAACATAAATAACCTGTTACAGCTATAGTATTTACTAAGTCTAGTTGGTATCAGTACAATTTATTGTATATTTTGTCTTTGATCAAATACAAAACACAGATTTTTGCAACTTGGAAAGGACTCTAGCTTTTAGGTTGTATTTATTGAAGCTGTAGTTGTGGTCACATGATCTCCATTATTAAAACTGTAAAACATCATATCATTTTTCCAATTTATACTGCTTCAATTTTATATTGTGAATTAATTAATTAAAATAGTTGAAACAATATTTTGGACAGGATTTTAAAACAGAAATAACCTGTGGACTCAATTAACTTAACAAAGGGTCCAAAAACTTTCATTAAAGAATAACAACAAATTTGTCCCTCTTTTCTGCCCTGATGGGGATTAGTATATGTTTACTTAAAGCAGGGGAGGATTGTAAATAAAATATTTTAAAAATTTGCATCATTTAAAATTATATAAATGCCCATTTATTCATGTATCTTTTGCTGAAGGCCCAAGACCTTTTATTTGTATTATGAACATGCTGATGCAAGTGTCATGTTGTCTTTCTGTCCTAAACCATATCCCTGAGTGCATCATCAAGGATTTCTACTTTTCAGAACATTAAGTGGACTGACTGAAGCAATTTGTGTGGAGGATCCTTTTAAATTTTACAAACTTTTACATTCCCTAAACGTTTACAATCATCTCACTCATACCTAACTCAAAAGCATATTTTTAGTGAGTTGCCTTTATCAAAAATATAAAAAGCATTCAGTGTAGTTTTATAAAAATAATCATCTTTTGTTCACTTTCACATCTCATCATTTATTATAACTTTTAATTAAATTGCACAAGTAGAATAACAAATATTATTGGTATAAACAGATTTGAAGGTAAACACCAGTGTTAAATCCATAGATAATGAATTTTTAAAATTTAACGTTTATCGTAGAAAGTTTCACACACTCATAGAGAGGACCATATAGTGCAATCTGTGTACCGTCACCCAACAATTTCCAACATCTTGCCATTATTATTTCATCCACTGATCCCCAAATTTTTTTCTCTTGGAATATTTTAACAAATCTCAGAAAATGATCATTTGTAAATACTTCGGTTATTTCTAACAGATGAAGATTTTTTAATGCACATATACAATACTATTATTACAACTAACAAATGTAATAATAATTTCTTATTATTATTTAATATGGAGCCTATGTTTAATTTTCACTGACTGTCTCAAAAAAACTGCCATTTTCAGCTTATTTGTTTGAATTAGGATCCAAATTAGGCCAAATATTTTATGTGGTTGATATATCTTTTTGGTCTCTTTTAATGACTAACATCCCCCCCTCTTCTTTTGCATGTCATATATTTGTTTAAGAACATGAATTGTTTGTCTTGCAAAATTTCTTTCATTCTGAATTTAGCTGATTGTTTTCCTATGGTGGCCATTCAATATGTTTTGCTACTTGCCTGCTCCCCCTGTATTTCGTGTAAATGGATAGGTAAATTAGAGACTTGATTAAATTCAGGTTCCTGGTTTTTGGTCAAGATACTGCATAGGTGGTGCTGGGTATTTCTAATTATATTAAATCAGGAGGCACATTGTCTACAGATAATGGAAATTATAATTCAAGTAATAACTAAGACATATATCAATGTATGCAAGGCACTATTCTAAACACTTTACATACAAAGTATAATCCTTACAAAGACCCTTTTAATCCTTGCAAAGACCCTTTGAAGTAGATGTTATTATTACCCACTCTGTCCAAATAAGGAAACTGAGACACAGAGAGATTAACTAAGTAGCTGAAGTCCCCAAGTCTGGATTTGGTCCCAGGCATTCAGACTGCTGAGTCTATGCTCCAGAATAACCTGCCATTCTGCCTCTTGAAGGCATCATTTCAGAATTAAACTAAAAAGAGTTCGGTGTGTTCCAAGTCCCTAAAGTAAATATACTGTCTTAATTCTGTAAGCAAATAAATGTTAAAGGGTATATTAAATAAAAAGTACTTTTGAACTATATTGTTTACCCCATTTCCCTTCTTTGAAAATAATACCCTGTAAAACCCATATTTTCTTACTGTGATATTTACTCTCACATTGACAAATTGTGATATTTTCCTTATCCTGCAGTGGAACTTTTCATGAAAAGTAAATTTACCTCCCTTAGGTAAATGTTTCTTTTCCAGTATCAAGAAGTGATAAGGTGAGTTTCTAAAATTAATGGCAATTTATAATTTTCAGTAGCCATAATACTTTTTAAAAAATGTATTATGGCTTTTGTTGCTTCTTTTGCTTATAATAAAATGAATATTATAGTGTCTTCTGAATCAGTTTGGCTTATCTAGAGTAGGAGATATGTGGACTTTATGTTTCCATTTCATGTTCTTATTCTATTATTTATGTTTTTAACCCTGGGGATCTACATCTACAGTTTTTCTCTTTTTAGAATTCCTCTATATTTTGTTACTACATGCTTTTCATTGCTTTTATTAGACAGATTTTGCATAGGTATTTCTCTTTGTAACTACAAGTAACTCAGTCCTCTTGCCTAAAAATAATGTCCTACTTGATTGAGATACCCTTAATAAAAGTGGTGCATTTGGTATTTTTATTCAAAATGTTAAGTATGTACAACCACATGACTTGGCTTATCAGCATGCACCAATCCTTCACTCATTCACTTAGCAAACCTGTTTTGAATATCTCATCAAAGATGAGTAACATAGCTCTGCTGTTGGTGTCTGTGTGATGAATGGTAGCAGGATGAGTTAGGCCAGCACTGTAAAACAGGTTAGCATGATGATACTCTTCACACAGTGGTCACAACAGAAGGAGGGAAAACTAGGAATCAGAGGAACCTGAGAAGAGACAAGTGTTTAGGTCTGAATTAATGGTTTTAAACCAAGGTGGAGGTGATGTGTATGGTATGGCAGGGGTTGCACACCTAAGTGTCTATAAGGGCCAGACATAGAATGTAAATGAGTAAAGTGCACCACATGTAAAATTAGGGAACAGTGGGACTGGGACAACTGGAGAGCACATGTCTGATCCAAAAGCATTCATATTCAAATGTTTCTTTAAAACACTGACTGCATCACACAGAATATGTCTATGCCGCCTATTTGTGACTCTGATAAGGTCTCAGTACATGAAAGGTTTACTGTTTTGAGAAACCATCTTTGTAGTAAATGTGTTCAGCAGACCAAGTCAGACAGAGTTATACAGAATATATGGACCAGAAGTCAATACCCAAGCTACATTAAAAGAAATAGATGGGGGACAAAATTTAAACAACAGAAAAAGGTGAAAAAGTCATCTTGGTCCATAAAATGGGAGGATAAGGTGGTCCCAATAGAGCAGCAGTCAGTTACTACAAGATCAGGCATTGTGGTGTAAGGCACACCAGGCACATGCCATAATTAATGCACAACAAAGACAGCATAAATAATCTGAAAAGAATTAGACTTTGGCGTTCCACCCCCGCCCCCTCCCCCATTGGTCTCTACACACCTTAATCTGGCCTTGATCAAGCAATGAAATCTCAGATTTTAAGTATAGAGGGATTAGGTGTTTGGCTGAAGACAAGACTCAGGGTCACTCTGCATGGGCATTGGAAGCCAGGTTCAATAACAGATATGGCTGCACCCTATTTGTATGAATATACAGCTTGCTTGCCATGTAAAAATTCTTTCTCCCCCAAATAATTCTGAATGTCTCTGTATAGTTAATGTTTTCCATTGGTTATTACCAGCTATTATGAGAGATTTTTATACTCATAGATTTGGGCTTTGTGTTAATTTTTGCAATGAGCATGCATTTATTCTCTCTTGCAGTTATATGTAGACATTGATTCTAATCATTGTTCTTAGAAGAAATGTGTAAACACGAGTACCCATTCAGAGATCAGTTTTTTTAAGATTGAAAGAGAAAGGATAATTTGGGTCACTTTCCATGCATTTCTTTATTAGATCCTCAGGGAAAAAATATGTAATGTTTGTTGGGGGAATGGTCCTTATGAATAGCAGTTTCGCTGCATAGTAAAGAACAGGGAGAAAAGGTGAAATTACTCCCATGTTAACAAATGGAAACCTTAAGATTGATAGTAAGTGTACTTTAAAAAGAGTTAGGTTGAATGTTTTGAAAGTTATATGGCATAACTGAATAATGTAAATGTGTAAAATGACTTTTAAAAGCTTTCATACAGTTAATAACTTTACAATTATTTCTCAGGGTTTCTATTTTTTAAATATTAATCTTATGAAAAATAATACAGTAGCTTACTATATTTTTACATATTTGTGAAATAAAGGTATAATATCCTTTTCTTTCATTGAATATCTTTCTTTCATTTGGTCATGTGAGGTTTATACTAATATGCCATAAGTTATTAATATCTCAAAGTTATTTTTATATTATATATCAAAAAATTCTTACAGATGTAGTAGAAATCCTAAAATGCTAAAGTCTTTAGTATACTTGTTAATCTTAGTTTGGCTTATCATGAACTTTTGTACGTCTTCAGCCTTAATTGAACATTTTAAAAGATTTGTGACCACTTCTTTCCTTGATCCTACTTGGAAGCCATTTTTACAAAGAGTTCTTTAAATACCTGATGTTTGATCATTTAACACAAATCGTCTAGATCACAGGAGAATCATTTTATGTGAGATATAAATGAAATTTAAAAGGAGTGACAAAAGATACACTATCAGGTTAAATTGTCTTTCATCTTTTTAGTTGTGTTTACTGTGGTTAAGAAAAACATTAAGGCTCTGTCTCTCCAGCAGCATTATGCATTTTAAGTCATTTGGAAACTTCCAAGGTTTTAGGATGTTTCAATGAAGACTTCTATTTTATGTACAGATTATGTAGCTGTGAAACTCAATGGACTTCATGTTTCTTAAAATTGGGCAATTCAATAAGGTAATTAGAAATAGTAAAACAATAGAAATTATTTGTTTTTTCTTCAGTGATTGAAGAAAACTCTGCTGAGTGGTCCCTGGTATTCAGCCTTTACTATTTGCTATCTAATGTCAGAGTCCTAATTCAGTTTCTGGCAATACATTTTTAAAAATGCTTTTGGTGATAGGATAAGCAGTGCACCTTATAAGTCACAGAATTATGTAATATCTTCCACCAAATATTGTTAGGGTAGAAACCTTAAATGAAAAGCCTGATGCTATCAGAGGAGATAATGGTTTGGGGATGATTTTAAATTGGTTTCCAATTCTAATTCAACTCATGAGAAATAATGTAGAGGGCTACATACAATGTAATGTTGAGGTCTATATGAAATGACTTGAAGATCTCTTTCCTGAAGTTGTCTGGTTATTGTTGGATAGCTAGGTTGCTTGGAATAAAGGTAATAAAAGAAATAGAATAGCCATAAAGATATCCCAAAGAACTAGCATGTGGAATGTTATTATCTGGGGCCAGAAAAATATTGCAAGGTGTCTGCACCAATATTGTCTGTAAAATGAATAAATTATAGTATACATGTGTATTTTTATGTCTTGTGATTTTTTAAAAAAAATTGTAAATGTATGCATTAATTTTAAAATATTAACAAATACATAGTTATCTTTTGTCAGTGTGTACTTTCTTAATCAAAAGATAAAGAGTAGAGTGATTATCATGATGGGATCTCTGAATTTTTAAATTTTGAACTGGTCTTCATTACATACTCACCAGAATGGCTAAAATTAAAAGAGCTGATAACATCAATGTTGGTGAGGATGTGGAGCAACTACAACTCTTGTAAGTGTTGGTAGAAGTGTAAAATGGTATAACAGTTTTGGGAGAAGATTTGGCGATTTCTTATAAAACTAATTGTACATGTACTACACACATATTACTAATACTCTGTGACTCAACATTTCCACTCCTAGATTTTTACTTACAAGAAATGAAAGCATATATCCACAAAAAGAATGTACAAGAATGGTCATAGCTGTTTTGTTCATAATTGTCCCCAAACTGCAAAGAACTCACATATCCTTCAAGAGAAGAATGGATAACGAAACTGTAGTATAGTCAAATAATGGAGACCTCTTGGCAGTTGAAAGGTATAATCAGGAAAAACTACTGAAACTTGCAACATAATGAATCTCAAAACTTTACACTAAATTAAAAGAACTTACACAAAAGATTCTGTTTTTATGAAGCTTTAGAACAGACAAAGCTAAGCTATGGTGAAATAAAACAGAACAATGAAAACATCTACAGCAGTAGCTTTTGGAGTGGGAATGGACACTGACTGGAAAGGGGCATGAGGGAAGTTTCCAGAGTGCTAGGAATAGTCTACAACTTCATAGGGGTTCAAGGCAGATATATGTATAAATATATATGCTTCTTTCAAAATTAATTGCATTTAAGATTTGTGAACAAATCACAAATTTCACAGTAGGTAACTATTACTTAAAAAAAAAGGATCATTGACAAACATTGAACTCTAGTTAATGATGTGTATGCTAAAGTGTTTAGGAGTGAAATGTATTAATGTCTGCACTTACTCTGTAATGCATAAAAATAAGATAAATTGATGGATAGATACAGGGATGGATAGATAGATGGAAACATTTAAGATAAAGCAGATGTGGCAAAATTAATTATAGAATCTAAGTGATAGATAATGGGTTTTCACTGCAAAATTCTTTCAATTTTTGCTTGAAATTTTCCATAATTAAATGTCAGGGGGAAATGGGTCTTTATTCTAAACCAGTTTAGAATACATACCTTTTTAAAATTTATTCTAGTTCAGGCTGAAGATATGGTAGCATTCTTTAAGTATGGGTTTTCTTTTTTATCTCTGTCACAACTTAGAATTTTGTCCTATCCAATTACATCATCATAATTGCAATTAGCTTGTTACCTGTATAAATAAAGTTCCTTTGTGTCACATGTGTAATCCAGTAATTAATTTAATAACATTTTTTAGGCACAATATTAGTTTCCTGTGGCTACTGTAACAAATTATCTCAACTTTGTAGCTTAAAAACAACAAACATTTCTTCTGTCACAGTTGTAGAGGAAAGAAATCCAAAATCAGTTTCAAGGTGTCAGCCTCCCTCTGGAGGCGTTAGGGAAGAATCCATTCTTTTTTCTTTCCAACTTCTAGTGGCTGTGAGCATTCTTTGGCTCGTGGCTACATCACTCCAATCTCTCTTTCTGTGGTAATATTGCCTTCTCTTCTCTGTCAGTGTTAAATCTTCATTTGCCTCTTTGTTGTAAGTTCACTGATGATTGCACTTAAGGCTCACCCAAATAATCCAGGATAAAATCTCTCCCTCTCAAAATACCATCTGCAAAGACACTTTTTTCCTATAATGTTACATTTATTGGTTTCATGAATTAGAACCTGATATTTTAGGGGCCAATTATTTAGCATACTACAAGCATTTATTATGTGCCAGGTCCTGTGCTAGGGCCTAAATAATAATATATAATATTTAATTGCTTACTGTGTGCCATTTGCTGCCCTGTTTTTTGTTTTTTTTTTTTCATTTCTTTCTTTCATTTTTTACTAAGGAAAAAAATATAACTTGATTCAACATAAACTTACTGGACTATACATTTCTTTCTCGTATATGTCTACTGTTAAAGCCCCAGAGTACTAGTTTTCTGAGAAAGGCACTTTATGAAGTACTATTCTATTCTAAATAACCCTGCCTTATTTTTATGAAGGATGTTAAAATTGACAAGATTGTGAATTCTCATAGGGAAAAGACTTGTCTAACCCATCTTTGTATCCACAGTAGGTGTTAGTAAATGTTTGTTGAATGACTAAAAGTGTCTTTGCAAACATGAAATGTAACTTTCACAATAACCTTGAAGGTAGATATTGTAATTTCTGTTTTACAGAAGAGACTTAGAGAAGCTGAATTACATTACCAACTTCAGTAATGTTTCCTACACACACACACACACACACACACACACACACACACACACACACACAGAGTTTTCACAGTATGAGCATCAGAGATGTATTTCCATTTATCTGTAGTGTATTGATCCTCTACATGAAACATTAAAATTTAGTAAAATTTTTTTTTTTAATTTTATTTTGTCGATATACATTGTGACTGATTATTGCTCCCCATCACCAAAACCTCCCTCCCTCCTCCCTCCCCCGCCACAATGTCCTTTCTGTTTGCTTGTCGTATCAACTTCAAGTAATTGTGGTTGTTATATCTTCCACCCCCGGGTTTTTTTTTTTTTTTTTTTGTGTGTGTGTGTGTGTGTGTGTGTGTGTGTGTGTGTGTGTGAGTGTGAATTTATATATTAATTTTTAGCTCCCACCAGTAAGTGAGAACATGTGGTATTTCTCTTTCTGTGCCTGACTTGTTTCACTTAATATAATTCTCTCAAGGTCCATCCATGTTGTTGCAAATGGCAGTATTTCATTCGTTTTTATAGCTGAGTAGTATTCCATTGTGTAGATGTACCACATTTTCCATATCCACTCATCTGATGATGGACATTTGGGCTGGTTCCAACTCTTGGCTATTGTAAAGAGTGCTGCGATGAACATTGGGGAACAGGTATACCTTCGACTTGAAGATTTCCATTCCTCTGGGTATATTCCCAAGGATAGCTGGGTCGTATGGTAGATCTATCTGCAGTTGTTTGAGGAACCTCCATACCATTTTCCATAGAGGCTGCACCATTTTGCAGTCCCACCAACAATGTATGAGAGGTCCTTTTTCTCCGCAACCTCGCCAGCATTTATCGTTCAGGGTCTTTTGGATTTTAGCCATCCTAACTGGGGTTAGATGGTATCTCAGTGTGGTTTTGATTTGCATTTCCCGGATGCTGAGTGATGTTGAGCATTTTTTCATATGTCTGTTAGCCATTTGTATATCTTCCTTAGAGAAATGCCTACTTAGCTCTTTTGCCCATTTTTTAATTGGGTTGCTTGTTTTCTTCTTGTAAAGTTGTTTGAGTTCCTTATATATTCTGGATATTAATCCTTTGTCAGATGTATATTTTGCAAATATTTTCTCCCACTGTGTTGGTTGTCTTTTAACTCTGTTAATTGTTTCTTTTGCTGTGCAGAAGCTTTTTAGTTTGATATAATCCCATTTGTTTATTTTTCCTTTGGTTGTCCGTGCTTTTGGGGTCGTATTCATGAAGTCTGTGTCCAGTCCTATTTCCTGAAGTGTTTCTCCTATGTTTTCTTTAAGAAGTTTTATTGTTTCAGGGTGTATATTTAAATCTTTAATCCATTTTGAGTTGATTTTAGTATATGGTGAGAGGTATGGATCTAGTTTCATTCTCCTGCATATGGATATCCAGTTCTCCCAGCACCATTTGCTGAAGAGGCAGTCCCTTCCCCAGTGAATAGGCTTGGTGCCTTTGTCAAAGATCAGATGGCAGTAAGTGTGTGGGTTGATTTCTGGACTCTTTATTCTATCCCATTGATCAGTGTGTCTGTTTTTATGCCAGTACCATACTGTTTTGGTTATTATAGCTTTGTAGTATAGCTTAAAGTCAGGTAGTGTTATGCCTCCAGCTTTATTTTTTTTGCTCAGCATTGCTTTGGCTATGTGTGGTCTTTTATTATTCCATATAAATGTCTGGATAGTTCTTTCCATTTCTGAGAAAAATGTCTTTGGAATTTTGATGGGGATTGCATTGAATTTGTATATCACTTTGGGTGATATACATTTTCACTATGTTGATTCTTCCAATCCAAGAGCATGGGATATCTTTCCATCTTCTTGTATCCTCTCTAATTTCTCTCAGCAGTGGTTTGTCGTTCTCATTGTAGAGATTTTTCACCTCCTTGGTTAACTCAGTTCCTAAGTATTTTATTTTTTTGGTGGCTTTTGTAAATGGGCAGGCTTTCTTGCTTTCTCGTTCTGCATGTTCACTATTGGAGAAAAGAAATGCTACTGATTTTTGTGTGTTGATTTTGTATCCTGCTACTGTGCTGAAATCATTTATCAATTCCAAGAATTTTTTTGTAGAGGTTTTAGGCTGTTCAATATATAGGATCATGTCATCTGCAAACAGGGACAGTTTGACTTCATCTTTTCCAATCTGGATGCCCTTTATTTCCTTCTCCTCTCTGATTGCTCTGGCTAGTACTTCCAACACTATGTTGAATAAGAGTGGTGAGAGTGGGCATCCTTGTCTATTTCCTGTTCTTAAAGGAAAAGCTTTCATCTTTTGCCCATTCAGGATGATATTGGCAGTGGATTTGGCATATATGGCTTTAATTATGTTGAGATACTTTCCCTCTATACCTAACTTATAGAGGGTCTTTGTCATGAATGAGTGCTGAACTTTATCAAATGCTTTTTCAGCATCTATAGAGATGATCATATGGTCCTTGTGTTTGAGTTTATTAATATGGTGTATCACATTTATTGATTTGCGTATGTTAAACCAACCTTGCATCCCTGGGATGAATCCCACTTGATCGTGGTGAATAATTTTACGTATGTGTTGCTGTATTCTGTTTGCTAGTATTTTAGTGAGGATTTTTGCATCTATATTCATCAAGGATATCGGCCTGTAGTTTTCTTTTTTGGTTATATCTTTACCTGGTTTTGGTATCAGGATGATGTTTGCTTCATAGAATGAGTTTGGAAGATTTGCGTCCATTTCAATCTTTTGGAATAGTTTGTAAAGAATCGGTGTCAATTCCTCTTTGAATGTTTGGTAAAATTCTGCTGTGAATCCATCTGGTCCTGGGCTTTTCTTTGTTGGGAGCCTTCTGATAACAGTTTCAATCTCCTTTATTGTTATTGGTCTGATCAAATTTTCTACGTCTTCATGGTTCAGTCTTGGGAGCTTGTGTGTGTCCAGAAATTTATCCATTTCCCTCAGATTTTCAAATTTGTTGGCATATAGTTGTTTATAGTAGTCTCGAATAATTCCATGTATTTCAGATGAATCAGTTGTAATATGGCCTTTTTCATTTCTAATTTTTGTTATTTGAGTCTTCTCTCTTCTTTTTTTTGTTAGCCATGCTAATGGTTTGTCAATTTTATTTATCTTTTCAAAAAACCAACTTTTTGATTCGTTGATCTTTTGAATGGTTTTTTGGTTTTCAATTTCATTCAGTTCTGCTCTGATCTTAATGATTTCTTTCCGTCTGCTAACTTTAGGTTTGGATTGTTCTTGTTTTTCTAGTTCTTTAAGGTGAAGTGTTAGGTTGTTCACTTGCCATCTTTCCATTCTTCTGAAGTGAGCATTTAATGCAATAAATTTCCCCCTTAATACTGCTTTTGCAGTATCCCACAGGTTTTGGTATGATGTATCATTGTTTTCATTAGTTTCAATAAATTTTTGGATTTCCTGCTTGATTTCTTCTTGGACCCATATGTCATTAAGTAGAATGCTGTTTAATTTCCATGTGTTTGTATAGTTTCAAGAGTATCGTTTGTTATTCATTTCTAGTTTTAATCCATTGTGGTCTGAGAAAATACATGGGATAAATCCAATTTTTTTGAATTTATTGAGACTTGATTTGTGACCTAATATGTGATCTATCCTGGAGAATGATCCATGTGCTGCTGAGAAGAATGAATATTCTGAGGTTGTTGGATGGAATGTTCTGTAGATATCTGCCAATTCCAATTGGTCTAGAGTCTTGTTTAGATCTTGTGTTTCTCTACTGATTCTTTGCCTAGATGATCTGTCTAATGTTGACAGTGGGGTGTTCAGGTCCCCTGCTATTATGGTATTAGTGTCTATTTCCTTCTTTAGGTCTAATAGAGTTTGTTTTTTAAATCTGGCTGCTCCAACATTGGGTGCATACATATTTATGATTGTTATGTCTTCTTGATGGATCAGTCCTTTTATCATTAAGTAGTGTCCCTCATTGTCTCTTTTTATGGTTTTTAGTTTAAAGTCTATTTTGTCAGATATAAGAATAGCTACTCCAGCTCGTTTTTCTTTTCTGTTTGCATGGTAAATCTTTTTCCATCCTTTCACTCTTAGTCTGTGTGAATCTTTATGGGTGAGGTGGGTCTCTTGTAGGCAGCATATAGTTAGGTCCTCCTTTTTGATCCAGTCAACCAGTCTGTGTCTTTTGATTGGGGAATTTAAGCCTTTTACATTAAGAGTTGTTATTGAAAGGTGTTGATTTATTCCTAGCATTTTATTGGTTGTTTGGTTGTCTTAGGTGTCTTTTGTTCCTTGCTTTCTGATTTATTGTTTGGTTTCTGTGTTTGTTGGTTCCTTAGGTTGTAGATAGCGTTTTTGTTTGCTTGTTTTCTCTTCATGAATGCCATTTTTATTTTACTAGTGGGTATTGATTTTTCTTGGGTTTTTATGGCAGTGGTAGTTATTTTTCAGGAACCAAACCCAGTACTCCCTTGAGGATTTCTTGTAAGGGTGGTCATGTGGTAGTGAACTCCCGCAGTTTTTGTTTGTCTGAGAAATATACTATTTGCCCTTCATTTTGGAAGGATAGCCTTGTAGGGTAGAGTATTCTTGGCTGGCAATCTTTGTCTTTTAGTATTTTGAATATAGCATCCCATTCCTTTCTAGCTTTTAGGGTTTGTGATGAAAAGTCTGATGTTAGCCTGATTGGGGCTCCCTTATAGGTGATTTGATGCTTCTCTCTTGCAGCTTTTAAGATTCTCTCTTTGTCTCTGAGTTTTGCCAATTTGACTATAACATGTCTTGGAGAAGGCCTTTTTGGGTTGAATACGTTTGGAGATCGTTGAGCTTCCTGGATCTGAAGATCTGTGATTTTTCCTATACCTGGGAAGTTTTCTGCCACTATTTTGTTGAATATGTTTTCAATGGAATCTCCATTTTCCTCCCCTTCTGGAATACCCATGACTCGGATATTTGAGCGCTTGAGGTTGTCTGATATCTCTCTCAGATTTTCTTCAATGTCTTTGATTCTTTTTTCTTTCTTTTTATCTGCTTGTGTTATTTCAAACAGCCCATCTTCAAGTTCAGAGGTTCTCTCTTCAACTTCGACAAGCCTGCTGGTTAAACTCTCCGTTGTGTTTTTTATTTCGCTGAATAACTTCTTCAGTTCAGCAAGTTCTGCTACATTTTTTTTCAGGACATTGATTTCCTTGTACATTTCCTCTTTCAGATCCTGTATACTTTTCCTCATTTCATCATGATATCTAGCTGAGTTTTCTTGTATCTCATTCAGTTTCCTTAGAATTATCACTCGAAATTCCTTGTCAGTCATTTCAAGGGCTTCTTGTTCTATAGGATCTAGAGTTTGAGATTTATTAACTTTTGGTGGTGTACTTTCTTGATTTTTTGTATTTCTGGTATCTTTTTTTTGGTGTTTATTCATTGTGGCAGGGGGTTTCACAGTCCACCGGTTTGAGACTATGACTAACTAAGATGTTGCTGTGGTTGCCAATTTCGTATGGCTACCTCCGTGACTGCTCAGTTGGCCTCTAGTGCCTTGTGTGTATGGTTGCCTCGGGTCTTGGGCCTCTCCGGGGAGCCACCTTTCTGGTCAGCTTGGAGTCTGCTGGGCTGGTGGATCACGTACCACACGGTGTGTGATTTCTGCTGAGCTTTCACTTCCCATGCAGGACTTCTCCCTGTTCCGTGTGCTCTGGCCCAGGCTGTTGGATCATGCAGTGGCGACCCCACAGGGTGTGTGGTTTCTGTCGAGTCTCCGCCTCACTGGCCGCACGTCTCCCCACTCTGTGCGCACTGTGCTGGGCTCAGACGTGTCTTCTGCACCCCTCGTCTATCAGCTGTGCCTTCAAGACCCTGCTCGGCACCGCCTCGCCCAGGAAGTCTACCAGGTTTCTTGTAGGCACAGACGACTGGTCGCTCTGGGTGCCTTTGTAGCACTGTGTAGATCTTTCTTGGGACTTGTTCACCTTTGTATCCCCCTGGCATGGACCGAGTCTAGTGCCCGCCTGCAGCCAGCTCTCCGGCAGGTTCAAGCGGACTGGGAACTCTCCTACCATACTATTCCCAACCACAAATTGGTTAGGCATTTATCCGAACTGGTGGCCTCAGAGATGGTTTCTGCCTCCCAGTAACAGGAAGTTTACCTGGGGCCAGAGTCCAGGGTGTGGTGGAGTGACAGTCAGCCCCACCCATACTTCCTTGCCCTCCCAATACTGGCCGGGGGGGCCCCATGCCACCAGCCCCGCCAGAGAACCACGGAGGGAGGAGGAGGGGAGGCCAGCCCACAGGCCCCAGGAAGCCCCGCGCCGGGGCAAGCAAGTGGGAAGGCTCAGTGAGGAGCCGAGCCGAGCTGGGCCGGAGCTGCCAGCACCTGGGAAAATGGAGGCAGCCCCGGGGCGGTGAGTGACCCGGTGATGCAGGCGGAAGCCAGGTGGGCGTCAGCCCCCCGAGCAGGTCTGGGCCAGGGGTCACTCACAGGGCTGTGCCAAGTCGGGCGCTCACTCTCTGCCTCTGGTTTGTCGCCTTCCCCGTTCTCGGCCGCTGCCGCCTCGGGCTGTTCAGTTGGTCTCGCGGCGCGGCTCGGGTGCTCCCAGGAATCTTCTTTTATGCCTGCCTGAAACCTCGAATCCTGAATAGGGCAGCTGGCCGCCTTCAGTGCGGCCCCAGCCTCCGGGATCCTGGCTGCATCCACAGCAGCCCTGGCGCCGTGTTCCCTGTTTAGAGACTCGCTTTTGCAGCTAAGAAACAGTTCTTTTCCTGCTCCATACTTCAAAGCTGTTGCCTGTAAATGAGGCAGCCTCTCCTCTTAAAATTTAGTAAAATTCTGATGTAGCTAAATATCATTTGTTTTATTATTGTATTATGTTACTAACCATGTGCAGTAATACTTTTCAATTTTTTAAGACTTGTTTGAGAGGCCGATTGCTCATGGATTAAGTCCACAGTGGTATTAGTGGGAGGAAATTTTCTAAATGATACAAGATATTTTGATACTTTCTTGAAACTTCAGCTTTTCCCCAGAAATGCCTCAAGCATATCTAGTCTTTTAGTAGTTCTTTCGAATATCATGTTTTTAAAACTCATTGATATTATGAATCCTATAAATAATTATGCTTCCCTCTTTACTTTGGTTCCTTGAAAGCTTATTCTAAAATCTTATCCCACTTGTAGAAGCTTTTCAGTTTTGATTGTATTAAACCCTTCAGGGTAAATATATGCCAGACTTTATTATTTTTCTATCCAGATTTTCACCTTCCTTCCCTTTCTCAGATATTTCTTTCATAGTTTTATATGCATTTCTAGTGGAATAAGGCTAGGTATAAGTAAACAGCTAAAATAAATTTAGGCCTTTAGCAATTATTCAATATATGAATCTATTATTTCTCTTCCTTTTCCTTTTTACAATATTCTCTCCACAAGCTTAGATCAAACCACTAATTCAGCTGATACTTCCTTGAGTACGTATTATACTCACTGACTCTCTTTTACTATTACCTTTTATAATTTCTTTCACCTTTTTCAGAGTATGATGTGGCATTGAATTGCCACTGCTTTTCCAAAAGCCACAAATGTTGCCAAATGGCCTAGGTGTGTTGTATATCAGATGACCCTGTGCTTACCTTTCAATTAAAGATCACAAAAAAGAATTTGTGCTCTAACTTTGTTTTCATATGAAATTCTATCATTACCATGGCAGAATTGATGATACCCTCAGGACCCACAGAAACACAAAACTGATCAATTGACTCCAAGCACATTTACCTGACATCCCTTTCAAATGCCTGGAATTGCTCTTGCTGCTTTATTCCACTACCAACTTTTGGATATAATAAACTCTCCCAAACTTGCTCAGGATGCCAGAATGTATTCCTTTATTTAGTTAGGTTCTTAAGAGGAGTGTTTTCTATGTTGAGTGGAAATTTTTAATACTAGTACTCCATTTTGCTACATAGTTTGTAGGTTATGCAGACAGAACAATAACTATAATAATCAACAGTAGAGCATTTAGGAAAATGCCAGAAAGATATACTTTTTGTCTTGATACATCCTTTAAAATAAAATAAAGCTGAGTATTGGAGTTGGGAGTGTTGCTTGTTGCTGCTGGTTGTCAGACATGATGTTACCTGCAGAGGTACCCGCTGTCTGAAACAAGTAATGAAATGTGCCTTCTCCCTTCTCTGTTTACTTACTGCTTCGCTTTTGCAACTTTCTGTAAGGAGAAAATGGGTAATGCTTCCCTCCTATGGTTTCTATCAATCTTACACACTGTTTTCATTAATTTTCCACCACTCTACCTACAAACAAAGAGATGTGTTTTCCCTTCATAGGGAATAGACTCATGACTAGTCTGAGCAAAGCAACATGGATTTTATTGATTATGGTATTTCAGGGGCTAGGCTACTAAATTCCTTTTATTAATGTACTTACAACAATTAATAATTTGTTGATTTAGCGACAGTATTGGTAAGGGAACAATATATTTGTTAAGAATTATATTTATAAATGTACATACATACATGCACCTATATAAACTACATACTCCTTTGATACGTTAAATTATTTATAATCAAGTCTGCATTGTTATATAAATTTAACAGTTTAGAAAAAGATCCTTTAGAAGTATAGTTTATAGACAAATGGACTTTTCAACGTCAGGAGTCATTGAATTGGCCTGATAGCCAGAGAAGCAAAGTAAGATTCAAGAGCTTTCCCTGGAATTTCGAAATCTCATCCTATCGCATTTACTTAAATGTTAAGAAGTAAATATGGAAGACTTTGTTTCTCTATCCTTCAGGTAAATAAAAATTATCTGAAATCAGCTATCATCCTTCCTTTGGGATTTAAAAAATGTAAACTGCATAATTTTTATAAAAGAATTCTTGGTTGATGCCCCTTAATATCATTTGTAGAAATACATGGGCTATTTTTAAAAAGGCGTAAATGTTATTGCTTTTTTTTATATATATAAAGTTATCTTTTGTGTAAACATAATGTACCAAAACAACTAAACATGACCTGCTGCCTGTATTTCCTGTAAATGTTAGAGTAAAGATGATTCACCTCTGACATGAACATTAATATGTAATGATATGGAAGAAAATGGGAGTAAAGCAATGGCATGCTCTGTAAGCAGGGTTTATATATTCAGCAGTGATGATTCTTAAGCCTCGAAGCGTTCAGAGTTCAATGTAGCTAAGCATTAGTAAGGTCAGATTTACGTAGTGTCCTGCCTTCCTCAAGCCTGTGTGATCTTTCTCCTTTCCTCTTTCTAAATGATTATGTGGGTTCCCACTGCCTATACTCTCCCACTCCTTAATCTAGAACTCCTTCCTCATCCCTTCCTTTTTAGAAACTAACAAAAAGCATTGACTACTCTTTTCTCCTCATTGCAGAAGTAGTTACTTTTATGAATCTCTACTTAAAATCACCTGTAAAAATTCTTTTACTAATTTTTGATCAGGCTAGAAACTTGCCAGGCTTAAAAATTGATGACAAAGTACAGACCTACTGAGTATGAATGCTTAAAGCATATGGGGAATGTATGTAATGGAGATGTTGATCTGCTTTTCTATGTACTTGATTATAGCTATCTAATTGTAAGCTTTTAAAGACATCACATTAGGTGCTTTCTTCATTGCATTTTAAAACAACTAAATCTTTTATACATATATAATTTATATATTTATATTAAATTTATATATGTATATAAAATTTACATATTTATATGTACATATATATATACACATATTGTTAAAACCATTTTATCAAACAAAATGTTGAATGGTACATTGGGATGTTTAGAATCATTGTTAGCTAAAGGAGAAACCATTCTTTTAACTTTTGTAAATTGTCTTTACTGCCTGTGTTTTGTAGTGTTCTGAGAATTTGGCTTATCCAAAAAGAGATTCTGTGCCTTCCTGAATGAGAAGGAAACCTTTGTCAGCATCTTGTCTGAGTTGCCTTCTTGGCTATGCAGGTCATGGGAGGTCTATGTTGAACATCAGTCTTTGGCCGGATCACAAAACTGATATTGAAGCACAGGCCAACTCCCAGAGTACAGGGGTTAAAGAGGCAATTAGTCACTACAAAGCAGAGTCGTGGCTTTCTTTGGGTAAGGAAGTGCTTAACTCTTTCATGAGTGATGCCAGAAATCTCATCTTCTGAGTACTTTTATGTCCCAGTAAAATAATGTAGTTTTAGCCATTTTTAAGGAAAGGTGAGCTTAAAATATCGATGTCTGTTGAATTGAGACTTTCATGTCAATGCTTATAGCAGTTAGGGTAAAGGAAGTGGGGATGGGCAGGGAAATTATCATCAATTGTATGTTTAATATTCCACCTAAATTTCACAGGTACTTGGAAGCCAAACAAGTCTCTTTAAAATATTGCTAGCTTTATTTATAATAAATAAATATTTTTATTTATTATTGGTGGTGGGGGACAGTTTGGGGGTTGCCAGAATTTTGCCTGACTTTTTTTTTTTTTCAGGAAAAGAATGTCTTCTGGCGAATTACAATTCACTAAACTGGACCATAGCTTTAAAAGTTTTTATATCTGTTTTTTTTTTTTTTTTTTTTTTTTTTAAGAGCGTGGGCTTTTGCTTCCACACAGAAAATTTTGTTACATGTAATGTGATAAAAATCTTCTCTTCTGCCCTCTATGTTAAAATCAAAGTACCATGAAGATAGCACCAGTCTTAACTGTGTCAAAATTGTGCAGTGTCTGGATTCCTTTACCAGTTAATGGCTATGATTTAATGGATCCCCAAAAACCTTAAAAGAAGGGAGGTTTCTTAACATTTCCTATTTCAAAGTAACTACATTTCTTTTCTATTGAAGAATGAATAAACTGGTGAATTAGGAACTCTTGTCATTAATTTTCTTCCCTTTCTTTCTAGCATTTTCTTTACTCCTGAAATATGACTATCTTCAGTTGACTTTTTTAGTAGTTATAGACATAGTAATATGATTTTTCTGCTTCTAGGTATGAGTATTAATGTCAGTAATAACAACAAAAATAAATAATATTTCATCCATCAACGTTATATCTTTTAGTATTTCTAACACATAGTTTATACTCAATAAAACATTTTTGAAATAAATAAGTGCTTGATATCTTTTTTTTTTTTTTTTTGCTTCTTGCATATTCCGAGGAATGCTTTGAAAATGTTGACTCAGCTTGTTACATAGTGGTTAGTGTAGTTGTAGTAAAAGGATAGAATAATGGCTAAAATTAAAAATAAGACTTTTGTGTAAATATATCTGAACTATTAATAGCCAGAGCCAAGATTATCACAAGTTTGTTAGTTTGATCTCTACCCCCACCCCTTGGAAAAACCTTTAACCATCTTGTTAGTAGCTTAAAGAAAATGTGAATTTTAAACATTACAGGCAGTATTCTATCTGAAAATATTTTAAAGTATTCTAAGAAACATTCAAATTATATTAAAACATGTTTAGCTATATAAATGAAGAAAAATATTTTCATAACAGCTTGTTTGTGATGGCCATTCCTAAATATATTAGAAAATATTATTTTGTCGTTGTGTTGTACTCTTTCACGGCTTAATCCTACTTACTTCACAATTAGGAAACTACCTAATGTTAGACATTCAGAGGGTGGTCCAGAAAGAATCAGCAAATGACAGCATCTGCTCTACCTCCTTTCCCTCAAAGATATAACACCTCAGTTAGCAAAGATGCAAACCCATAGAACTTAAGTTTCAATAATATTTCAGTTTGTAGCCCACTTCTTGTAGTATGTCTTATTTAAAAAAATGAAAAAAACACTACTGCTCTCATTTTGTAACCTTTCATTACCTCTCTGTAACAAAATGGGCATCAGTTTGCCACTGTTTCAGTATCAAATGCTTAAATTAATCTCAGATTCACTCATCAGATATTGGCTTTCTAGAGAATAACATGTGATAAGTGAGAACTTAATGAATGTCCCAAGATAATTGTTTTTAACTAGTGGAGCTGGTGACATTTTGCATGTCTCTCCTAGACTTTACCCCTGTGGTGTATAAAGAACATACTTTGAGCAAATGCTTCAGGGTTTTAATTGCAAGTCAACCTTAAAAAAAAAAAAAAAAAAACTTTCTTGCAGTGAACATCTCTTCTATGAGAATATCTTTAGTTTACATGAAAAATTGACTTGTGTATATTATGTATTGTGTTGTTGGTGGGATTGAATAGAAGAGCATTCACAAGAATGTACCATAAAATACAAGGTGCTCTCAACATAACGCCTTAATGCCATCTGTCACTTTCCTGAAATAATCTTACATTTGTGATTTATGTGCAGTTGCCTAATGTAAAAATAACTAATGCATGCTATTTCTGTAATTTTAAGGTGTCCTGTTACTAGAAAAGTACCTAAAATATAATGCTTGTAAATGAAATTGTACTCAAACGTAAAAAGTGGAAAAGTACTACAGTGTATTAATAGATTCCTGAATTGACTCATCTTGTAAATTTTTACCTGTATATATATTTTTTGTACATAATATAGTATATTTTCTGAAAGCAGGGTATACCTGTAAATCATGCATTCATTTACTGTGCTGAGATTGGATTATTCTTCAGTAAAACTCAATTTGAGACTTTAGAAAAATCAATCAGATATCATTATTCTTTCTGTAAGATGCCAAATTGTGTTTTGGTGACCTCTGCTATCATTTAAATTACCCATACATGAATTAGTCAGGATGAGCTTCCACAGCACAGAATTGGACTGTTTGCTCCCTTGTCACTCTCTTTAGATCTTGTAAGCCATTTTTTAGTGTGTGTGTGTGTGTGTGTGTGTGTGTGTGTATTGCAGCCTCTTAAGCCTCTACCCACTTACAATCTATATAACATAGGTTGGCTTGTTGCCTTGTTTAGTGTCAAGAAATGATGAAAATGAGGTTCTATTTCTAAAATCTCCAAATAGAACACTGTTATAATGTGTTTGTGTTTGAAGAGTTTTGAGGTTTGATCTACATATTTATTCAACCTTAAACATACCTAGCTCCCACTTGCACTTATTTGCCAATTACATTATAGCGTTCTTCATACTTTTTTGTTTTAAATTTGTGGGGTTGTTTTTGCCTTGTTGCATTTTTTTTCTCTGCTTAAAGATATATCTGTTATTCAAATATAAAAGTGACTTAGGAAAGAACGTCCTTAAGTTTATTTAGAAATTCGCCAAGCCACATACTAATGCATCTCTAATGGGGACATTTCTTTTCACACCTCTAAGGTGATTGAGCCCATCCTTTAAAGTGAGATTTGCAAACCAGTGTCTGGCAGCTCCAATTAGCTTCTTTTGGGTTTGAAGCACATCACAAACAGTAACAAGGTCTCCTAGGACACTCCTCTTGCAAGCAATGTAGTCATATTTCCTCATTAGTTCTTTTCAATTGTCACTAATGCCATGTTCCTGCTTTTGAGTAGGAGACAAAAAACATAAAAATTTGGTATGTATGTAAAATGGGCCATTGTTTTCCATAGTTCAAGGCTCTTTTGAATTCCTTTGATAGTTTGAAGCTTACACAGCTTAATTCATTAACCTTTACCCTTCACATAAATCAGATGATTAGGAATCTATTGCTAAGGAGACAGATTTTCCCTTCACTGATACTAAGTAATGCTTTCTCTTCTTCGAAAAAAGAAAATCTCATATAGCTCACACAAGTAACCTTTCTCTTGCTTTTCAAATTTCATCAACTGTTTCAGGTGCATTTTAAAATATTATAAAAAATAATTCTGGATACTTTGGAGCAGGTGTTTTTCTGTATTCTAAGAGAGAGAGAGAGAGAGAGTGTGTGTGTATGCAATGGCTATTACTCAAGAATGTACGATGGTAGCAATTGTTTTTAATTCTCCAGACCCCAGCCAAAACATTAAAAGCAAGAAAATAATCTGAAGGCAGACAATTCAGAATACACTAAAGTATATGAAAATTAACGTTTTGATTTGGAGAAATTTTTCGCATGGCCCTCATTTTGCAGAGAATTATGATGTAGAGCTCCAAAAAAGGTAAGAAGTGGTTGTTCTGTAGTTCCCTTGAGGTGACACTAACTGTATGTCTTTGGTTCTTATTCTTTACTGTTAAGACATGTCTCTTCTTATTTTTCAGAACTCAGGAAGATGTTTTAGTAGGCTTAACTGTATTTGATGTTCATGGGCTACTTTAATAGTATTTTATATTCTTCAGCATTTTTCCACTATGGTATTTTTTCACATTAAGGATTTCTCCTTAATAATCTTATAACTTGTTACTTTCCCTAAGGATATAGTTCTTTTCCTGAATTTTATAATTCCTTATGTTGTTATGCATGAAGAGGGAAATCTTTGAAAGTATTGATCCATAGAGAATGTTGGTCATATGATATTCTGAGATTTGTCCTTAGGGATGGTGGGGACAGGAGGTCAGGGGAGAAATGGGAAAAATTTGAATTCTAGATTCTGAGTTAGGAACTCATGGCTTGCCCCTAGGGACAAAACTGTAATTTATCACTGGGACTAATGCATATTCTCTTGAGTGATATGTGAGTAGGAAAGGGGATGGAGAAACAAAGGTTTTAAATGTGGCTCCCCATCTCAGTTAAAGATTATCACTGGGCAAACATTTCTCTCTTTTATTGGTACCATTTTAAAAACAGCCCTTAAAAAGCTTACATGAGTACCTGTAGTCAAAAAGTTTAAATAATTACAAAGATTTACCACTTTGTTTTCTGCATATGTTCTATACAGCAAACTGATAATTGCTCTGATGTTAATATACTAAACATCATGAGTAGAGTGAAAATTCTTTGTAAAACAGAGTAGAATTAAAGTAAATGTGGTTCACAGACTTGTATTATGTTAGAATATTTTCTGTAAATATATTCTAGAATGGACTCTAAAAGTTTCTGGAGAAAAAGACAGTCACCACCCATGGTCTCTCATCATGACTTATTGTCACCACATGCTACCTGGAAAACTAGACCTAGATGAATTATATGGCTCCAGACACTTAGCTAGGGGCATTAGGTGGTGTTCCATTTCCACCAATTTGTGGTAACAGTATAATACAAACCACTTCCATTTTCAACTCTCAAAACAATAGCTATTTAGCTATTTATTTGAACCATTCAATTTTGTGTTTTAATATTATATTAAGAGTGTCAGTCCAGATTCACAGAACTTGAGGTTGCTCTCCTCAAATATCACACATCCACGAGTGATTTAAAATTAAATTTTGCTACAAATCTTCCAAGGTATAGATTTTTTTTTCTCCATGAATTATTATTCCAGGAATAGTTCTATGTTGTGCATAACTTCTAGCACACTGACTATGATTATAGAGTAATTAAAAGTATTTGGAAAACCTTGTGTACCTGAATTTTCAAGAACGGAGCAAAAATCCTAGGTAATCCCTTATAAAAGCAAAGTGCTTTCCTCTTATATTTCACTGTTCTTTTTTGTCTGAAAGATGCTCACTACTTACTCCATAATCATGTGTTATCTCTTGGCTCCTGTATTGCTTCTTGAGTAAGCAAAGTAATTTAAAAATATCTATTCATAATCTTCCACACTTCCTGAACTTTTCTCTGTCATGTAGGGAGGAAACCTGATGCTCATTGCC
This sequence comes from Cynocephalus volans, assembly GCF_027409185.1. Classification (NCBI taxonomy): domain Eukaryota; kingdom Metazoa; phylum Chordata; class Mammalia; order Dermoptera; family Cynocephalidae; genus Cynocephalus; species Cynocephalus volans. The sequence continues at coordinate 94,330,331 of NC_084461.1, read as the reverse complement.
TTTCATAAGTTTTAGGACAGTCTTCATCCAGTGATTGATTATCTTATTTCACAGAAGTTCAGGTTCTTGTTGCCTATGAAATAGCATTTGATTTGGCTTGTACAGTGTAATCAATTTGTATTTGCTGTTTGTAGTCTCTGTATACCTTTAATGTTCATATGTGCTTGTAGCATATCTAATATAAAGTAGAAAGAACACAAATAAGATGTTGCATTTGTTTATTTTTTTTTACAATCAAATGTAAAACCAAACATTTTTGAACTATTTGAAAAGAGCATGAGAAGAAAATACAACTAATGATTTTTGGTGATCACACAAAATAATGGATCGGCTCCCTTTTTTGGTAGGTGATGGAGGAAGACAGTGAGCTGTGTATCTTTGATATGACAGAAATTGATCAGATGTTGTTTTTAACTATTTAGGATTTTACAGTCATCTAGGGCCTTTATTTTTATTCTTAGCATGTAAAAATTACTTTTTAAGTTGTATATAAAATGAGGTTATTGTCAAAATGTCTCATTTCTGTTTTTATTCTTTCTTTTTTGTGAGCTTATTCAAATGTTACATTAAAGCTAAATGATGTGGAATTCGATTTTAAAATTTCCCTTCACAATAATCTGTATCAATCATAATTGCATTGTGTTATTGTTTTAAGTTTTCTGTTGTAGTCATGTAAAGCTTATCCATTTTTATCATAATTTTTTTTAAGATTTGGTCAAAATGTTTGTTCAGTTATTCTGAGAAAACAAAATGTTTGCCATTCCATTAAAACAAAATTCTATAAAAATATTTTAAAAGAAAAATATGTCTTCTCTGTAACTAATTTAACCTTCAGTAATGAATTATGTGGAGTAAAATTACATAAAATTTCCTGACATTTTATGAAGATACCTACAAATAGCCAGACAGAATATAAAATATCTGAAAGACAGAGATGGATACTCAGTAATTTTTTGATGGATTATACACACAGATATCAATTACTTGATCCTTACTTCCTAGAAAAGGTTAATGACTTTTTGCTTTTACCCTTTTACTTAACTGTTATTTATAAAGATTAAAACAGGAACTGCATTGGGGGGTGCATATGCCTGTGTGTCAATATGATTGCACAGGTTTTTCTGATATTATAGGGAACTGAGCCACAAAGTGGATATTGTTAATCATTATCTTTAAAGTTCATTCAATTCTTTACTACAAGTTCTGCTAGGACTATTAGAATAGAGTGCACCATTCAGAAACCTTTTGACTTAAACGAAACCAGAAAAGATTTTAAATCTTACATATCTATATTCATATAATTAAAATGGCCTATACATATACAACAATTCATTTAAATATTAAGAATAAAACATTTTAAAGGAAAAGATTTTTAAAGTTCTTAAGTACATAAATTTTTTTCATCTTTTAATCTTTAGAAGTTACAGATTTAAAAAATATATTTCTGTTTAATGTTGAATAAAATTTCACAGAAAGTGTGTATTTGTATTATCAAATTCCATCATTAATAATCGAACCATGACAAGTAATACTGCCATCCGCCTATTATTATTCATCTATATTCTAGTTTCATTATAATTATTTTTATATTATTTTGTTATATAAATGATATATATTTAGGATATAGCATATGTTTACTAGTCTTTTATTACGAAATGTAACATTACTCTTATAGGAATAACCCTTTTTCATCTCTTTGGTTTTAAATGATGCACTAGTCATAAATATATTTAATTAAAGCTATTTCAGTATTTGTGATCTTGAGTTTAAAGCAGGGAATATAATACCTTTTCCTGAAACACCTTGAAAGAGGTTTGTTGAAAGAAGAGAGCTGTGGCATTCATCAAATGCTGACCTCTGCCTGTTACATCCCTGGCCAAGCCTTGCTAATTTAACTTGAAACGCATTAGTATAACTCACCACTTTTTTTGTGTGTTTCAGGTGTGTGGAGGTCATTGCCAAGGAAGGACAAAACCTGAAAGAGCTGTATTTGGTGTCCTGTAAAATCACAGATTATGGTATGTAATGAGCCGTTGTCCTCATCCTGTTCAAGAATAAAAAGGAACAAAATTATTGAAAACATTTTTTTAAAAGAAATCACTATCTCATAGAGACTGTTTATCTTCATCTATGTTCATTTCGATCATTCCAGAAAATATCAGGAAATCATGAGCTCAGAACTGTAGTAAAATAAACGTGTATATCAATTCATTGCCACATGCAGTCACATACACACATGAATGCATGTGCACATACACACACACTCACATAGTATTAAAAAGTATAGCTAAAAGAAGTATACAATGAAAATAAGTTTCAGGACAATTAAATGTTTGATATGATAAATATAACTAAGAAAATTATTACATTGAGTTTATTTGCTTAATTTGATGTAGTGTCAAATACACTTCTGTTGACATGCTAAATGCCAGATTTCTTAATACTTTAAATTATTTAGGTGTTGGAAATGTTTGTGTTTAGGTATATAGGAAGTAAAGGGCATATATACCTTTGTATGCAACATTTTAAATTATCTTCATTTTCAATATTCTTTTAAAGTGGAGAAAAGCAAGTTGTTTCATACTAATATGAAAAATATAAAATCATCGTGTTGAAGTAATAAGGAAAAATAACCTAGCCTTTCCTTTTTTGTTCAGCTTTGTATATTTTTTTAATTTATTTGTGTATTTCATCTAATTATGGAGTTGTAAACAGATATTTAGCTTTATTGGAAACTGAAATGGTTTCCTTTTCTCTTTCTGATTTTTTGATTTGTTCACTTAAGTTTGGAAATATGCTTTCTACCTGGAGGGAAGTTAGTAATCCATTAAGTTTTTTAATGTTAGCTCTGACATATGCTAATAAATTTCTCCAGTTCTAGGATGTTATGCTAACCATCTGCCTTGGGTGGGAGAGTTGTATTTTGTCAGCTACTAAATTTGTCTTTTGGAAAAAGCTATAATAAAAAAGTAATGTAAAAAAAAGATTTAACTTGAAAATACCCCTAATTTTAGAGTTTATTTTTTGAGAATAATAAATGTTTCTTATGTGGATTTATCAATAATGTTTCTGGGATATTGTTCTTTTCCTAATTCTACTTTGCAAATGGAGTGTTTTGATAAGTTTTTCTTTCCTCGTAGTTTGTTTTATGGCTTGGCATATTAGATTGCCATTTAGATATGGTAACTCTCTAAAACCTCTATCTCCCTATTGTCTAGGCCCTAGAGAGTTCTCCCTGCCCAACTCAAGGCATATTGATTTTATATATGTATATGTATACACACACACACACACACACACACACACACACACACGTAGATATGTTAATTAATTAGTATATTCATTCATTCCAAACTCTCTACTTGACATTCAAAGTACTTTGCTGTCAGTCCCCTACCTGCTCCTTGATTCTTATTATATTTCTCCCTTTTACCTATTCACTGTCATTTGTCAGATTGCTAATAGCCAAGAACTATGGATTAAATCCCTTATAATGAAATCTTCTGAGGTTCTGCAGTGGAAAATGTTGCTAAAATTACACTTTGTTCTGGAGGCATAGAAATACTTTGTCTCATAACAAAGCTAGTGCCCAGCACCCATCTGTTAAATTAACAAGTGCAAAAAAATGTTCCAGAAGATATAGAGAAGAGAAAAAGCTTTGGACTTGGGACAGATCTGGGATCACAATCTGTCTTTGTTCTTTGTTCTTTGGCCTTAGGGAAGTTTCTTCACATATCTGAGGCTCAGTTTCCTCATTTGTAAAATGGGAAATTAATGTCTACCTTCATGTTCCTTTGTGTACCTGGTACCCAGTCTAGTGAGTAGCACAGTGTATGCTACTAATAAATGTTGATTTCCTGCAGTAGTGGAATAGAAAAAGGATTCATTCAAAGTTTTTCTACCTCCTTTCCTTTCCTAGGTCTTGGAAGAGGTTTTTGTGTTGTTGTTATTGTTGCTATTGCTTAATGATATTCTCATGTTCTGGTTTCTTAACATTTTAGGATTTTTTTTTTCCCAATGTGGTAGAAATACTAGGTTCAAATCTTGCCAATATGGTTTACATTTATTCATATTTCTGAATTATTTAAGCCAGTGGTTCACAATCCTGTCTGCTCATTAGAACACCTGGAGAGTTTCTAAAATATATTGACACCTTACCTAAGACTAATTAAATCAGAATTTCTAGGAGGTAGGGCCTAGGCAATGATTTTGTAAAACCTGCCTAAGTGGTGCTCACGTCAGCCAAAGTTAAAAACAACTGATTGATCTAGTCCATCTTAGAGGATTCAAAAGAGATCATTTTGGGGACTTTTCCCCCATGAAGATGGGAAATTGATCATAAGTTTTCTTATGCCTCAGTCCCTCCAGCTTTCAAGCTGTCTGCCCCATCTCCCTTCCTTTTTTCCTGGGTTTTAGGTGTTCAGAGGGTTCATGGTCAAAGTTTTTGTGCATCTACTGGTTCTGTTCTCCAAATTGTTGGGGCATGATTGAGGAAGAGGGGGAAAGGTGAATCATTTATGAAATTGTACTATAATTGCTATTTGACTTTAAAATTAAAACAAATTACTGAAAGCTCAGCTCAGCTCAGTTCAGCTTTTCCCCTAATACAATGCCCATAACATGAGTAATTTTGTCAAACAGACAGCAGAAAGATTATTCATCATAACAGAGAAACAGCGTGTTATTGGAGGTAACTGCTCTTGCTAGGGGAGGCTGTCTGTGTTCCCTTGCCCTATGTTAATTATAAATTCTAAGAAGGAAAATCAGATGCCTTTCTCCTTCTTTCACTGAGTAAATAGAAACATATTCTGTAGAACTTTTTGGTTATTGGGGCTTCATAGAAACTGTGAAATTTGACGTGCAACTGATACCGGGGGAATTTTACTGTTCAAGATACTGCTCCGTAATTCTGCTTCCTATTGCTTTACTCCTATTAAAGCTAGTTAGTCTCCTCTGTGCCTCCTCTTTTTATACAGGGGATATACATGCTTTCAGTACAGTATACTAAGATTTTTCAGGACACAATGATTCAGAAACAGCAGCTTGCCTGGCATATCATTTGTAATTTTTGTCAAGATTCTCAGATGTTGAATATGGTATTATCATACTTAGCAACACCTGGCTAGGCTGTTATGAAGTTATGTTTATTTAAATTGATATATAGGTTTCATGAAGAAAACTTTCATGCTAATATAGGCTTTGTATTCCCCTAATTGAACATAGATCTTTATGGTAAACAATAGCAATTATAAACAAATCAATAATTCAGGCACAGCTAAAGGAAAATACAGTCTTGTGCAATTGTCCCCTGAAGAGAAATTTAATATTGTCACTCTTCTATCTCTGAACAGATGTATGCTATAGACAGTTGTGGAAAAACACTCAAACTTAGGAGACAGAAAATTAGGTTATAATTCCAGCTTTACTTCTTTTTTTTGTGACTTAGATCAAGTTGCTTCACTTCCTAATTTTGCCATCTGTTAAGCCACATAATAACACATACCACATTATTTAGACATTTGACCTATATTAGTCTATACCTGCCTATTTAACTTCCATGCCTAAACCATCCAGACCAGATTCTTATTAGTAGGGGATAGAAAGCAAGATGCAGCAGAAAGTCTAGAATCTGTAATTTGCCTCCGTCTTAGGTTTCTCTCCTATCTTTTCTTTGTATTATTTAAATTTTTGTCTTGATAATTGTTTCTTTGCTCCCCTTATACTTTCTTTTCTCTGTTCCTGGAATAATTTGTCAGCTAATACTTTTCAACCTGCTTTTTCACTCTCCTTCAAAAACTTTTCTTTTGGAGATTCTCCTTCTTTGGAGAAATGTATCCTTAGGATTAAGAGGAAGACAAGGAGAGGAAATCAACCTGTATCACTCAGGCCTTTGGAGGTCAGAACCAGTCTTTCTCTTGGACTGCACAACAATTGATATGATGTAATGAATGGGATAGATGAATGATTTGCTTATCTCCATTAGTGTCTCCATAGTTAATTTCACCACTGTGACCCTTCTGTCAGGTGGGCAGTTGTAAAAAGGACCCAGGTTTCTTTCTGGGTTGTTAACATGTTTCTTTTGACTTTAGCACTGAGTGTCCAAGAAATACACTCTAGAGATATCTTTTTGTTTCTCTTCTCAAGTTGTCAAATAATCTTTAATTAAAGAGGATTGTAAACACTCAACTATTGACATTGTTGTTTGGGGGGATGCAAGGTCACTAACCACTCACAGGCTCACTCTGTACCACTCCACGTGCTTGTCTGTCCTTCCACGGGCATTGGCTGTGCAGTAGTACTCGTGGTCTCACTGCTTCTCTGCATGATCTGGCACTTTTAAACATAACTGCAAGGCTTGCCACAAAACTTTAGGATTGCTCTGAGCAAAAGTTTTCCCAGGTCAAGGTGATCACTGTGCACATGGTTATGATTGGAGATGTCATTTTAATTGGCCTACTATATGACAGACATGATAAAAGTATTTTATTCTGTCAAAAATAGTGTCATCTGTCAAAAAATATTGGCTCAGCACCCACTATGTGCTGGGCCCTGTGCTAAATACAGGAGATGTATAGTACATATCATTTCTGCATTCCAGGAGCTCTCATTCTGGTAGGATCCAGACAACAAGGTAGCCTGCTTATTTTTAAAAAACGAATGCATGTCCTTCGTCCAGACAAGAAGAATGGCAGGGAGTGGCTAGGTGACATTAATCTTTGCTTTGGTGTAACCCACACCTCACCCCAGCCTCATTGACCTAATGCTTTTGAAAGATTAACAGATAGTACCTTCCCTACCTCTCTTTGGGATACCAGACCTCTTTAGCTGTTAGTTAAACCAAATTAAGATCTGGGATACATTATCAAAGTAAGCACACTCAAGAAACAAAGGAAACCCCAACAAGTATTCTGGGTTCCCACAGTATCGAGAACATTTCTCTTTTCTTGACAAACCAACCCTGATAAATTATTCAAGAAAAAAATCCTATTCCAAAAAGAATTTTGCTGTTTGTTATATCATCTATTTTTTATATTATTAGGTATACATTACATATAATAATGTTCAATTTAAAATGAAATTCCTGTTTTTTCCCTTTTATGTATTGTTTCATTTTCAAATTATGTTTCAAACTACTCCAAGATTGGTGGGTGAGATTCCACTCCTTTCGTCAGCAGGATTAACTCTTAATAGTTGTAAAGTGACAGAAAAGAACTTTAGAAAACGCATTTGCTAGTCCAAAAAAAAAAAAAAAAAAGTGCTATTGTTTACTGTTGATTATTCACTTTCTCTCCATTCTGTTATTTAAATGTAACTTTTATTGTTTCTAACAAAATAGTACTATAATGCTAAATCTTCTGTTGTTGCAAATTTCCCTTATTTATATGTCCATCTTAAAAGTTACTTCTCTCCACTTCTAATTCTTTATTTTATTCCCAAAGTTCCTCACTACTAGATTTATAGTCCTACTGTTGAATTTAGAAGGTGTTATGTTCTTTTTTTTTCTCAGTAATGGACAAGATTTTTCACCAAAAAATTGGTATTTAGTTATAAGCTTTTCTAAATACTTCTCTTTGCTTAATAGCAAAGAAATTGTGGACTTTCTTTCCTATTTCCTAGATCATCCTAAGACTGCAACTATGTAATCTTGAAATAGAAAACTGAACCATGACAATACTTACCACTGTGTCTTGCCTGTGACTACAAATCTCAAATCTATTAAGAAAGACTTCTTAAAACATTCCTTCAAGAATGTATTTAGATTAATCCAATTCAAAGATTAACTGTAGCTTCATATATAATGTAGTTTTTTTAAAATTAAGAAACATTCCTACCTACATTTAAAATACAAATAAACCTGTTTCTGAACCTTACCTTTTTTATACCTCTAAGTATGTATATATTGTTGTTCCAGATTAATTTATTATGACTAAATACTAAATTTCCATATTTAACTTAACTATTAACTGAAATATTAACTTTCCAACTTTCCTTTTCTCAATTACTTTTAGCAATTCTGAAGTATAAGTGTTTAATTTTAATTAGCTGTTTTTAACATTAGTCTTTTGAAGCAGTCTCCTATTATAATTACAGGAAATTTGTGCAAAATCACATAAAGAATCATTTTTCACAGAGTTTCTATCTTTAACCCTCATTGCTTAGTACCCTTGGGTATGCAGACTAAACATTTGTTTTCCTTATACTATGCAATAGTATAAATAGAATCATTATTGATTATTATCAGTATTATATTAATGATGGGTAGATCTAACTGGAGCTGAAATGAACACCGAGATAACTGCAATAATGACAGATTTTCAGCCAGTATCCTACACAAGAATGACTTTCTAATGTTTAAAACTTCTTGAAAATAGATTTCTTGAGTGGTAATGAGTTCTTTATTATAAGAACTATTCCAGCAGAGATCATATCTAAGGGAGGATATGGAAAGGTGGAAACAGTGGGTAAGGAATTGACCTATATGATCTTTAAATTTATTTCTAATCCTGGGGTTTATTCTGGACTGTTTTTATTTTCTATTTTTATTTTTTAATTTTTTTGTTTCATTCAGCCAATATTTACTCTATGTGTACATACTGTTGGCTGGGTGCTGTGGAAAACAGAGATGAATGAGAAATACATTCTTTTGCATTGAGAAAGGAGACATAAGCCGTGAAAAGTTTTCTAACATATTAAGCAATATGATGATGTCAAATAAAAAAAAAAACAAGCCCTATGCAATATAGGGGCTTAGGAGAGATTGGAATCATCATAGATTGCAATTGGGGAAAGATATGTGGAAAAGGAGTCATTGTAGAACAGAGATGAGAAGGAAGGGCATTTGAGGTAGTACATCCCTAGGAAATACTCAGAGCAAGAACAGGTGTCTGAATGGATGAGTCTGTATGCATTAGTTAATCTAAAGAAAGAACAGAAATCATCCAAAGTGATTACGTGCGCACACAGGCAAATTTTGAAGGAATCTTATGAAAATATTCTAGTTGAAAATTCAGGGTAAGTTCCAATTTTCATGGCATCTTTTCCTGTCTTATTCACCATTCCCATGGCAACAGCTTCACTTAATATATATTATATAAAAGGAAACATTACTTTGGTTTATAACTACTAATCAAATATCCAGTTCAATTGTAAACAAGTCAAATGTAAACTTTCATACCAATCATAATGATGATAGAATAGCTAAAATTTATTGGATGTTTTCTGTGGGTATTATTTATTTAATTACTTTAACATCTTACTTTAGATAGATATTATTAATATTCAGTCTTACAGATGTGGAAACCAATGCATACAAAAAAAATCTGCTATGTTTCCCATTAGAAAGTGATAGTAACACTCAAAACACAATATAAATTAAACAATTAAAATAACTGATTTTATTGTTTATCACTGATTAGACTCATATTCCTATATTCAGTAACATTGAATATAGCATCTCCTAGCTAGACTTCCTTATATAAAGAGCAACTTTCCTTTACCAACTTTTCTCTTTATGCAAGTTTGATTTATGTAAGAAAGGTAGGAATAATACATAATTTTTTTCCTTTATCTACCAGCTTTCAAAATATTGAATTGGTTTGCATAATTCTACGAAAAAATGACCAATAATGAGTTGTTGTGGTTGTAGTTTACTTATCATTTTAAACTCAGCAACCCATTACAGTTATTTTGTCTTATTGATACTCAAATTGTCCTAACTTTGATATTGGAGGCTTCTTCAAGGTGTATCCTGTGCCTTTTGACATGGACCCATTATGTCAACATATACCAAGCTCATCTTATATACTTCATGGTAGATACTTGTGATCATCCATTTCTCTAAAGAACTCTGGTTCCTTTGAGTGAATTTTTCCAGGTCTGTGTGGCACTCTGAATCTTCTGTCACTGTTTTTTCTGCCTTTTATTCTTCTACCTTAATACCTATTTTATTCCTCACCAGAGATCCAACCTTCCCATTACAAGTTAGCAAAGTCAGCCCCTCCTTGGGTTTTAAAGCATCCTCACTCAAGGATTCCCAATGCACTAGAAACTTCTGGTTTCTTATGTCCAACATTCTCTTAATCCCTAGCCACATTTTATGCTTTTGGAGAAGTTACAGGTGGGACTTTGGAAGGAGAAGTAGTTTACATTTTAGCTGCTCGATCACCTTTCTGGAGATTACCTTCTGATTTTGTTTGTCTCAAATTTTTTGTATTTGTTTTAAGTAAGTGTTGAAATCAGACCTCTTGGATCCACCCATTTGGAAATAAGTAGAAAAATGTTCAAGCTATATGTTCTTACCTATTCTCATTCAAGGACTATTAAACTTCTTTGTCTTACATGAGAAATATATTTTGTGTTTGAAGTGCTTGTTGGACTCTCACTAAATTGATTTCATCACTTACTGGGATGACCAGCAGTCTGAAAAACACTGCTCTAGTTTAACTTCTCCCTTAATGTATAGATAAGAACTAGATCTGTCAGTGAATATCCTGCTCAGGAGTAGAAAACTGGTGGATTTCCTTGGTACCAAATGGACACTGTTCTCCTTGAAGTAGAAGGTGCCAACCTTCCCTAGCTTATCAAATCCCATATAACAGTCTTATAATTTACAAATTCAGGGGTTAATATTTCATCTCATATCTTTGGGAGTAAGAGAACCAGACAGATTCCCTTGATGATTTCACTGTAGGGTAGATATTAAATGGAACTTTCTCCTGAGGCAAAAGGCAGTTTGTTAATTTAATTTCCTAATTAAGTAAATCAAACTTACTTTTAACTTAAATATTAAACTGTTAATTTTAACCCTTATCCTAAAACATTCCCTTGAGTTTGTAAGGCTCAATCACCTAGAATTTATCTGTCAAATGTGTTTCTTTTCTTAGGTTTATCTTCATGACATTAAATAAATAGTTTGAACTTTTCAACTTTTCAGACAATTGTGTCAAATTGACATGCTTGATGCACCTCTATGTGCATGTGTGCCGAATGCCTGCAAGCGACTTGGATTTGATGATTAAGTGTGGGTAGAGAAAAGGAGATTTAAAAAATTAAAAATAAGGGGGCCGGCCCGTGGCTCACTTGGGAGAATGTGGTGCTGATAACACCAAGGCCATGGGTTTGGATCACTATATAGGGATGGCCGGTTAGCTCACTTGGGAGAGCATGGTGCTGACAACACCAAGTCAAGGGTTAAGATCCCCTTACCAGTCATCATTTTAGTAAAAAAAAAAAAAAAAAAAAAAAAAAAAATTAAAAGTAAGGAATAAACAAAAGAAATTTTACTTTGTCTTCAGAAAGTTATGTGATATATGAAGGTACTTCAAAAAGTTTGTGGAAAAATTCATGTTATCTTTCAATTCTATGTTTCCGTGAACTTTTTGAAGTTTTTTTGTGAATATATACCCCCCCCACACACACGTGTGTGTGTGTGTGTGTGTGTGTATAGTCTTTTAAAATGAACCATGTTCATATTGATATAATATAAACTTTGCTTTCTAAGATAATGTCATATGGTAAATAATTACTAGAAGAAGAAAAAATTGTGTAGAAAACTAGCTAAGTACTGTTTGATGATTAATATTTGTATATTTTTAATCATCTCTATTTTTTTCTTTTTTTAAAATTGTTAAGTTCTTTATTAAGAAGTTATCATGGGGCTAGCCAGTTAGTTCAGCTGGTTAGAGCACGGCCTTATAAACCAAGTTCAAGGGTTCAGTTCCCTATACCAACCAGCCGTCAAAGAAAAAAAAAAACGACATTACCGTGAAAATGTAAACCCTTAACAATGATAGAGATAATTGTAGAAAAGTCATCATAAGTATCTATCACCAGGCTCTAGCAATTCTCATTATTTTGCCTTTCATTTTCAACTACCAACTCCAAATATCCTAATCATAAGATACAGTATCATTAAGTATGTTGGAATTTTAGTATCTATAGCTAATGGATGAAGGTAAAAAAAAATGAAAATACCATTACCACACTTAATAAAATATAAATCACTTCTTAATATTATATAAAATAGATACAGATTTATTTGTGCACCAAACACTAAGGTCTGCAACCACTGACTACTTTGCATAAAATATCTTAACATATTAAGTCTAATATTTAACCTCAGGACACAAAATGGCAATAAATGGATATATTCCATTATGTGTAAAGGGCTGTAGATTATGGTTGGTGGGGAAAATTTCTTTGAGCAGTTGAATATCCTAAACCACTTTGTAAAAACAAACAGAAGAAATAAACTATATATCTATATTTTTCCTTATATAAGGAAAGGTAATCACTACAGAACCATCCATTTTGCCATATTCAGTTGTCTATATAACAAGTTACAATGGCCACACTCAAGAGAAGATGATGATTCAGGGTATAAGAAGATGTAGCAGAGATCACGGGGCATCTAAGAATTCTGTCTCCATAGCCATCCTATTTCTTTCTTAGGTTAAATTTCCCATTTTTTTTCTTCCTCCTATTTCTTTCCTCTCGTATGGCTCTAGGAGCTTCTCCAAGAAATTAGTTTTGCTTTGAAGATATTTTATTTCCTCTCATAAAGGATTCTTTTGTTCTATTAGATTTAAAAATCACAATAATACCCTAATAGGATCCAATTCATTCCCTGCCCTCCGTGTGTTTGGAAATCTCTCCGAAGTCAGCCTTGGAAAGTCAGATTTGGAGGTTTGAAGTCCAGAGATCCTTCTCTGGTGTTCTAAAGATCAGGTACTTGTGCAGGGAGCAGCCCATAACTAAGTCACGATCATCCAAAATGACAGTTTAAAGTTATTTAAAATTATTCCTATACAATAGTAAACAATTAACTTTTAAATGAATGAAAATAATATGTACTATAATAATACATATATGTTATAATAGCACACATTTATGATATATATACATATATATGTATCAATAATAAATAACATTCAAGATGAGAATCTTGAACAGGAATAAGGAATTTAAAATTTCAGCTCTACAAAATAAGTGAAGAGTTTGAAATTCAATTAGTCCTATTTTATTTTGAAGCAAATGTACTTGGCTTTTTGGGGAATCATACCTTCTGCTCTGGTTTACATAAGAAATTGGGTGAAATCCTGCAAAGCATTCATGTTCAACTTTGCCATTATAACACACCTTGCAATCAAGGTTTGCAAATGATTTACTTTTTAAAAAAATTATAAATTAGAACAGTTTAAGTCATACCCTCTTTTCATTCATTCTTTTGGATTCTGATGAAATTTTCTTAAGTGGCAGAAAAAGGGGTGAGTTTATCAAGTATGCTGAAATTTGCACATAATTTGTGGCTTTTTTGTTATTACAGCTTTTGGTGCATGGTACTTACCAGTGTAACATTATTAGTTATTTACATGTTTGTGGAATGTGTTATTATGGAGTCCAGTGTCCTATTCCCTATATGCATACTCCTCCCAAATTTCTGTTACATTCTTTTGCTTCCACAATTTTGGGGGCTAGAGCAAATTTAGGGAATGCACACAAATATGTGCTGCATATGTTAGTATTATCCATCACTTTCAACATTCTGTGGAGGAACACACTGATTCTAGATCTGGGGGTCCTTGACTACAAATAGGACACCAAATAGCACAAACCTGAAGAAGGATACTCCCATGTACACACATAAATTATATGGAAAGGTACAACCTTTCCATAATTATGCTACTTTTCTCACAAAGCTCAGACTTCATCTTTTTTGTTTGATTGTTGATTTGACATCTATCTACTCTCTCAGATTTATGAAAAAAATATAATTTTTAAATTTTTATTCAAGAAAGTGGTCTTCATTTTTAATAGCTTACATACCATATACGTTCAAATTAGTTCTTTTAAGATATATCATTTAAATTAGAAGCCTACTATAATTTCTCGAGGTTTCCTGGTATGTGGCAAGGTTCCTTAAAACATTTTTTACATGTAGTGGGCTCTACAAATATTTACTTTTTTTTCAACTTTAGGAAACTGGTTGAAAATTGTAAAATTAGACTTTGGAGCTGTGTAGTGTGTTTCTGAACTATTACAAATCTATCTAAATCTACAACCTGCTAGGAAAGATCGGATCCCTTCCAGTTTGTGATTGTAATATATGATTTGTGTGGGCTCAAGTCTGTCTCACAGATGCATTTAGTATTTGCTGAACTGAGCTTCTGTTCCGTGTCAGGCAGGTTTCTAACTGTGCATGTTCGGTCCACTGATTGACTAAGAGCCAAATTATTCTCACTAACACATACTCAATTCCCAACTACTACAGAAAAGATGGATTCCAGGGCCAAAATTGGACCTTCACTAACAAAGCTTGCTTTCTGCCGGTAGTAATACTTCCACAATGAATGAAAATTCAGTGACCTATATTCTTCCATTTAAATCCTTAAAAATTTAAATTAAAACTTTGTCAACAGTAATTCTAACCATACTGAGGCAAAAAGAACATTCCCTGCAATCTGGCAGCACTAAATATAATTCATAACTATCAAAAATCCGTTTTCTCTGCATAACTTTTAAGGACACTCCTGATGTCTTGAAAATTCCATGCAATTTTCTTTAAAAGTTGGTTTGGAATGCCACTGTGCATCTTGAAGCCCACATACAGTGAGTTAAATTACAGCAATAGCATATTTCTCAAGCACTATATAGTTGCAAATCCTTTAACCTGAAGTACATAGTAAAGGATTTTCTCCTTGAACAGTGAAGTTGAACTTTGGGGTTGTTTCAATTTAACACATGATGTGCTGCACACTTAATGCTGTGTTTTGCCTTTCCTACTTTTTCTTCTTTATTCATCCTTGCTTCCTGTAAAAGGAATTAAGTATGTAATACTGATTATAAAATTGGATCTGTATTACCACTATCTTCAAAACATCATTTCCCTGAACTGGTTTATGTAAGTACTTCCTTTTCAGTGGGTTAATCTAAATGCAGAGTAGAATGCTGTTTATTCTCACCACCATTTCCATCACTTCATCATAACTACTGCTGGTCTTCCTTGACTCAGTAAACAGCATCACTATTCACCTCGTTACTCGTCCAAAACTTAGGTGTCCCTGATGCCACACTTTTCTCTATACTTCTTATCACCTCCATTAACAAGCCAGCTCAACTCTGTCCTAAAAATATATTTAAAATATAGCCAGATCCACACTGATTACTGCACTAGCCAGTTAACTGTATTCCCTAGGAAGGTACTTCAAAAAGTTTGTCAAAAAATTGAAAGATAACATCGGATCCCCATACTGACCAGCTGTCAAAAAGAAAAAAAAAAGATAACACGTATCTTTCCATAAACATTTTGAAGACACCTTGTATTTGTGGTTCTATGGCTAATGTCGGAATCCTGCTGACTGGGCCAATTGTAGAGCTACTAATCGTGTTTGTAAGTAAAGTTACATGACCACGCCAGTTGTTGGGCTCTTTTATCTGCCAATAGTCCTGCTCCAACTGGGCCAATTGTCGAGCTAGGTCTGGGTCTGGAGCTCACAGACCCCTGAAGCCTGTTCCAGACTGGGTCACAAACCCTTCATACACCAGGCTGGGTCACCAGACCCCTCACATGCCAGGCTGGGTCATTAGACTCTTTACACGCAGGTCTGTGAGCTAGGTAACTAGCAAACAGGTCCTTGGAACCTGCAGGTTGGAAAGTGATGGAGTTTGGATGTGTTGTCCCCTCCAAAACTCATGCGGAAATTTGATCCCCAATGTGGCAGTGTTGGAAAGTGATTGAGTTGGTGATGGGGAGCAATAATCAGCCACAATGTATATCGACAAAATGAAATTAAAAAATAAAAAAAATTAAAATTAAAATTAAAATTAAAAAAGTGATTGAGTCATGGGGGTGGATCCCTTATGAATGGATGAACCTCTCCCTGGCAGAGGTTGGGGGTAATGAGTGAGTTCTCGCTCTTTTAGTTCCTGCGAGAGCTTGTTGTTTATAGGACCCTGGCAGCTCCTCTCTTGCTTCCTCTCGCCATGTGATCTGCTTGTACCCGCCAGCTGCCTGACGTTTTTCTTCCATGAGTAAAAGCAGCCTGAGGCCCATGCCAGATGCAGCTGTCCCAGAATCATAAGCCAAATAAACCTCTTTCTTTTATAAATTACCCAGTCTCAGGTATTTCTGTTATAGCAACACAAAACGGACTAAAACAGAAAGGCATGGCCACTAGTGTGGCAGCAGCCGCCCAAGGCAGTAAACTTCAGCAAAGGTGGCAGCACCGTGCAGGTGTACTAACTCCGCCCACACACAACCTATTCACAGCCAATGCTCATCAAGATTCTGAACATCTGAGGGGCCCTGACCATTTTCCTATGTTTTCCCAACAGTCTTCTTCCCACCTTACAGTCTGTTTATCACAGAGCAGCTACAATGAACTCTCTGAAGTATTTTTGAATGAATGAATACATTAAAATGTTATTTAAATTAATTTTTCAAGACTTTAGCATTATGTTGTTCATCGTGAGTTAAATATATACCTAAAACCAAAGAAATACTAAAAATTGAACATTCAGGTACCTTGCCTACCATGAGGTCTTGTTAGGTTCAACTGAACATTTAGACATTTAGCCATTATAGGTGACCCTTGGCACAGTACACTCCAAAGGATGAAGGACTAGAGCAAGAGAGCAGTGTCAGGTGATCTGCTTCTGCAGGAAATTTTGCAGCAGTCCATGCCATAGTTCACCCAGCAGTCAGGAAGGCATCTTTATTTACCCACCACATGAAGGCTCAAGTATAAGGAGATGAGATCCACTAGTGTGGTGCGGAGATTGCCCTAGCTTAGAGAATTCAACCCCCAGGAACTGACACCTCTTGGAACAATCAGTGTAGCTTATTCCTGCAAGTTACAAGTCCCATAATTTACAAGTCCAGTTACAAGGAATCTGAAGCAGCAGTGTCCCCGTCCGGTATTTAAAGTTCTCTCAAACCAGAAAGATGCTATCTACCAATCAGGAGTCACTGTTACAATAAAAAATGTTGCCTGATAATATGGTAACATACCATTTTAAAGTTACCAGAGGATAAGATCTGGGAAGTTAACCAAAGGTCAAATTCTCCTTCAGAAAGGGAAGAGGTTTTATTAGCTCTTTACCCACTGAAGGCATTTTTAAATCAGCTTCAGATTTGACCTTAAATGTTAAAATGATTCCATATTTATTAGGGGCAGATATTTAACTACCATTCACACCATATTTCTTGCTTTAGGTACATTTTTTTTTTTTTTTAATGAAACAGATATCGTACTTCTAAAATAGAGACAGAGGAGGTAGGCCATATGACAGGATGGCATTGCTGTCTCTCAACCCCTCTGCTCCATCCTCCAGACCAAGATGGACCAGGCAGTCCTGACCTCATCTGGGATTCTGAAACCTTACACACAGTCCAGACACAGCCACGGGAGAAAGCACTTCTAGATTTCCATTTTATTTTTGCATGAGGGAGAAATCCCAGCTAACACCAGGCAGCAAAATCACTAGGAATATTCCTTGTGCCTATTGTGTCAGTCTGGTTCTAAAATGAAACAGGAAAAAAAAAAAAGAAGTCATCAAAAATTTGCCACTGTAGCAATTTGCTTTGCTACTGTTGGGAAGACTGGCAGACTGACATCTAGCCTAGTATCCTCTAACCATTAGAGTGTTGTTGGAAAAAAAGTTGTCAGTTTTTTTTTTTTTGTCTTTTTGTCTTTCTTTTTGTGACTGGCATACCGCGCTCAGCCAGTGAGCGCACCGGCCATCCTTATATAGGATCCGAACCCGGGGTGGGAGCACTGCTGCGCTCCCAGCGCTTCACTCTCCCGAGTGCGCCACGGGGTCGGCCCAAAAGTTGTCAGTTTTTAAACATCTTTTAAAGCAAGTATTTCTATTATCTAATCTCCTGGGGCTGGGGGATGAGGAAACAGGATTGAAAACTTCTCAACTAATGCAAATAGTAGTGGGAAAATATTGCAAGAATGTGTTATATAATGTGCTACCAATTCTGTCAAGAAGTGTTACCCACTAGCTTGATTATTGGTTCTGAGATTATGGAGGACAAAAGTTTCAGTGGCATCCAGCGGGATTGAGCTAAAAGATTTTCAAACTTGGGAACTATAGAAGCTATCAGAAAATGTTAATTCCTCTGAAGCCCCCATTTTTATACAGGAGGAAACTGAGGCCTGCTTCCCCCCAGCTCCAGAACCAGAACAAACATGTCATCTTTCCCAGACTGGGGCACTTTTTCCTCTCAGCAAGTAACTTCGGCACCCCCCCCCACCCCCCACCCCCACTCCAGCTTCTTTTTTAAGATCAACCAGGCTTACCTTTACTCAGTAGAATTGCAAGGGGGTAGAAAATATGTTTATTGTGCAAGTGAATCATGTTATGTGACAATAAAATGTTATTTCTTTGATGTAATGATTTTATAAATGTTTTATATTAACTTCTTACATAAGTTTTTTAAAAATAAATAATTTCTTAACTAATTGTTTAGATTAAGTACAGTGACATTATTATTTTGCAGTTTATTCAAAATGGGGAAAATTGTGTTATATGAAATGTGCCAGGACTTTATATAGAAATATTTTTTGAAATATCAGATCATACTTTAGTTTACCCACATTCTAAAATAATATTTAACTGGATACACAATATTAGATATTAAAATTATTTTCTTTCAGTATTTTGAAGATATAATTCCACTGCCTTCTGTCTTGCATTGTGTTGAGAGCTGCCAATCATCATCCCTTTGTTGGTAATTGTCTTTTTTCTTTAACTGCTGGTAATATCTTCTTTTTACTTTTATTTTTTTGTACTTTTTCTGTGATGTCCCTTTTTATGTTTGTGTATATATATATATATATAGAGAGAGAGAGAGAGAGACAGAGACAGAGAGAGAGAGAGTATATATATTCTAGAATTTGTATGCTTAGAATTTGTAGAGTTTCTTGAACCTGAGGACTCAGTTCTTTATTCAGTTTGAGGGAAGATTCAATCATTATTTTCTCAGACATTGCCTTTTCCCCATTATCTCTGTTCTTCTGGACATTTAGCCATATATTAAGCCTTCTCATGCTATGTTTCTTGTCTATTAATCTCTCTTTGACATTATTCATCCCTGTGCTATAATGGATACTATCTTCCAATTTACTAATTTTTCCTTTAGCTTTGTCCAATATGCTCTGTAAGCTATCTTTCACATTTTTCATTTCAGTGATCATTGTTGTAATTTTCAGAATTTCTTACTCTTTCTTATAAATCTGCTTTTTGAATAGTATCTTATTATTTGTTCATCTTTCAATTTCCTTTTTATTTCATAATTTGAATATACTTATTACATTATGTTCAGTATTCTAAAATCTGAAGTCGTTCGGGTTTTTAGTCTTTGGTTTTTTGTTTTGTTTGCTGGCTCTCATTAATAGTGGCTCATGTTTTTTGTTTTGTTTTTTTAATTTTGAGCTCCTATTTGGGCATTATCTGTGGGAACCCAGTGGCACCTGGTTAAAGGCTATGCCTCCAAAGATCTTTGTTTGCTACTACCAGGCACTGTGGGGCTACCAGTTTGGACAGACTTTCAGTTTGTTTCTTGGGTAGGGGTTTCTAAGAGCAGAATAGAAAGGTTATTCACATTCCAAATTATGTGAGGGTTGGCCTATGTTTTTAATTTTCAGAGGAGACATTTTTCCCCCTCTGTTCTACATAGCTATTAAAATCAGGCCACAAAAATTAGCAAGTCTCCTCAAAGTAGCTGTGGCAATGATACTTAATTTGGGGGTTCTTAATTTCTTTCACTTTCTTTTATTAACAACTTTATTTATGTATCATAAAATTCACACATCTGAAGTGTACAATTCAGCTATTTCTAGTAAATGTGCAACCACCACCACAATCTAGCTTTAGAACATTTCTATCACCCCAGTAAAATCCTTTTATCTGTTTACAGTTAATCCCTGTTCCCACATCTTACCCCAGGCAACCAATAATTCACTTTCTGTCTATACAGATTTGTCTTCTCTGGACATATCTTACAAACAGAATCATACAAAATTTGAACTCCTGCATCTGCTTTCTTTCTCTTAGCACAGTGTTTTTGAAATTTGTCTGTGTTGTGGCATGTATCAGTATTTCATTTATTTTTATTGCTGAATAGTATTCCATTGTATTGTTAACAAAAAGGACCACAAGATCCACTAAAGAGAAAAAAGGGAGATTTTATTTTCTGGGAAAGAAGCAATTTGCAGATTAGGGAAATGCAATCTCCAGGCAAACTGAAAGTATGCTGTCCTCTGGGGGAGGGGAGGAGACCCGGATCAGGTTTACATGCATATTCAGCAAACTTAGAATAATGCCATGAATGTTTGTTGAGAAGGCTATACACATGCATAGTGAGGGAACATATATGTAATTATAAGACATCAAGATGTGATACTGTTCAGACTCCATAGACTGGCTGTGGCTGGTTTTGATATGGCCTCTTTTATCAGGAGAAGGAGGAGAAAAATGTCCTTGGAGGCTGTTTTCTGCTTAATTGGAGCTATAAGAGCCTCCAAGAATGACAAAGAAGGCATCGATGACTGGCACCAGGTAGATTCGTTGAAGGTCAATGTAAAATTCCCAGCTATAGATGATTTGGCCTTATCTTCTTTTTTTTTTTTTTTTTTTGTCGTTTTTTCGTGACCGGCACTCAGCCAGTGAGTGCACCGGTCATTCCTATATAGGATCCGAACCCGCGGCGGGTGCGTCGCCGCGCTCCCAGCGCAGCACTCTACCGATCTTCTGAGAGTTGTCCTTTACTCAGGTACAAGAAAGAAAAACTTTATAGCAGTCAGTAACATAGCAATATATATTTGCAATGTGAGAGATACATGTCTGCCCCTTCCACCTTGCTGTGGTCCTTCAGTTCTGTTTAACAATCTTTGGAGTGTCTGGAGCACAATAGTTTTTGAAAGAGAAAAGCGTTTTTTATTTTATTTTGTTTTTTACCTGTAGGAGAAATTTGTAAGTTGAAATTTGTGTCATTTGAAAATATTCATTTGCAACATAGTGATCATATTTGTGCATCTCTTTTTTTTTGTTTTTGGTTATTAGAGTTATCAAAGGCCTTTAATAGCACAGGAGGAAAAAACCCACAGAATGTTTGAAGTATTAGCCAAGGAATTTTTCTTTTTTTTTAAATTCTGGAACACAGGAAAACTAACTCTAAGAAACTAATTTCTCTTCTGCAGGTTCAGCCAAAGAATTACATTGAAAGAAATACATTTTAAATTTACTTAAATATTTAAATCTAGACTTCCTAAATTATACTTTTATTATAATGAGAATTAATTTTAAAAACTTATAATAATGAAGTCATTTAATTAGAAATTAATTTCATTTTGGAGACTTGGTTTTGACCTGTCATGCTTTTATTAAAAACATAAAAACATCCATACATACCATCCTTATTTCTGTGTTTGGGGTTTTCTTTTCCCTAAATTGGATTACAACTAGGAAATAGTTACAGTTGCTTTATATATATATATATATATATATATATATATATATATATATATATATATATATATATATATATATATATATATATATATATATAATAAACATATGTAATATAAATATATATATGTATAGAAAACTAGCAAAGTCTACTACTGTATGTGAAGAAAATTTTCTTCTTTCTACTAAGGTTATTTAGGGCTTTGAGGTCAGCATTCTAGTATTGTTAGTTGCTTTGAAGTTTTATATTTGCAGCTGAGTTTAATGAATATGTGCACAGCCATTTCATAATTTTATGTGTCCATGGTAAATGAAAGAGAGCACAGGAATGGTTAAGTCATTACCCATCACCTTGAGCACTTGTGATTCAAGGGCTTGTGTTGTATTCTACTTCACTAGCCAAATGCATTAAAATAATTTATTGTGCTATCTTTCTCCTTTTCTTTTCAACAAAATCATTTTTGCAAGATCCTTTTAAATGGATGTTTTTTTCATTCATGGAAAATTCAAGAACAGAAGGTTGATTTAAATGCTTTTAACCAGTCACTTAACATTAATGCACTGAATCATCGTGAAAATGCTGAAAGCAATTTAAGGTTTTAGTATATGATATACTCTAGTGAGATTTTATTGTCTTGAGATTCTGGCATATCTATCTTAATATAAAGTTGAAGATAGAATTTTTATTCAGTGTATGGATTATATTAGTATAGGATATTACAAAATTTACTTTTCCATCAATGATATGTATTAAATTTTAGCAGTAATCAGATATCCATTGTCATTTGTAAAATATTGTTATTGCTTTTGTGTGTGCCATCTAAAGACGGCACTTAATTTTTCTTCGTAGAGTCTCTGAAACAAACAAAAAAGGTGATTAACATACAGATATAAATAGAATTCTGTCTTTATAGTACTGCTGCAGGGAATCTGTCTTCATCTCCTCCCTACATACTTCCCATTACCAAGTATAACTGCTTCTTTCTGTCTCTACCCTAGCCTGGCAAAGCCTCAGTGGTAAGTGTACAAGAAGCTTTAGGTTAAACCAGAAGTCAGCCCATCTTTAAGGTTGCCAGGATAATGTTGTTACTGTTATTGTTGTTATATTCTTCTTCTTCATATATGCATACACAATAATAATAAAGCAGCTTTTATTTGTAGAGCATACTGGATACTTAACAGCAAATCTTGAAGGGAGGAAACATTATCCCCATTTTACAGATAAGAAAACTGAGACCCAGGAAAGTTAAGTAACTTGCTCAAGATTTTTCAGCTAGAATGTTGTAAACTCAGATCTACCTTATTCTAACACTCATTCATATAAATTCTATTCTCAGGCTATCCTGACTTTTTGGTCTGGGAGGATTTCATGGTTTCTGCCCACCTTTCTTGTCTTTCATCATCTTCTTCCTGCTTGTTTTTAATTGGTATGCTGTTTTGTTTCTTTGCCTTGACTATGGTACATGAATTCCTATCTACTTCACACAGTTGAATAGTTTATGCTCAAGCACCAATGAGTGTGCATATTCACTTATCAATTCCTTCAGTCAACCAGTAAGATTTATTGAGCATCTATTATGTACAAAGTCCTCTACAAGATATTTTAGGGAGCATGAAGACAGTGATAGACCTGCCTCCTTTTGCTTATGTCCTCCTTGAGAGCAATGCCTGAATTGAGTGTGTACATGTGTGTTTGCATATATTATTTAGAAAAATGAGAATAAAGGAAAGAATCAAAAGAAATAGCTAAAAGTTTGAAGTGGCTGACTTAGGGTAGTAACAAGGAGGCATACAACATGAAACTGTTGGTTGTAGTATTTGCATTTTAAAAAATATATACATATATTGTTCTGATAAAGGTGTAAACAAATCTAAAAAAAAAAAGGATTCCAGGCTGTGGTGGAACAAGAAGGATGTAGGCATAGCAGAAGGAAAATGCTAGAAACATGAAAATCTTGCATGGTTAGTGACTAAGATATGAAGGAAAAAAAGCATAATTCTTTTAATTAACAAATATTTGTTGAAGACCTAACATGCCTATCCTTGTACTAGATACTAGAGGCAGAAAGGTAAAATATCATTGTTCTTATCTTTATCCTACTCACTCCCTCTCAAACTGATCTTGGGTGGGCAGTAGACCTGTAATATAATATGTTGAGTGGGATATATGGTGATATCAGACTGCTAGATACCTAGAAAGTAGAGAAAAGTCCATCTCAAGTCTCCTGGGGCTGTCACTGAAGGCAAGGAAAGATTACTAGCAGACATGGAGGGAGACAAGGACAGTCGAGCCATGAGCAAGCTTGGCCTGATAGGAAAGGGCAAGGCATTTGCCTGCAGTATATACAGTATATGGCGGAAAAGGATCAGAGGTGAGAGTGGAAAGGTAGTTTGGAGTGAGATGTTGGCAAGCTTTAACTCTAAAGAGTTTAGAATTTATGCTATAAATGTTAAGAGTTATTGGAAGTGGTTGAGGAGAAAAGTTACAAGTCAAATTTATCTTTCAAAGACAGAACTCTAGCAGTAATGTGGAGGATAGATTGGACTGAGAAGAAAATAGTGAAGAAACCAATAAAAATGAAGATATTAGAGTTGCTTAGGAAAGAGATGACAAATCTCAAGTTTCTCAGGTTTTTATTTTTAACTCTCTGACCTCAAAAATTGTATATATATGTTGAATTCTGGTATTTTAGTGACATTTTATCAGTGTCACTATGTATCCTCAGAAATTATATTTATATGTTAGAATTTATATTTAGAATTTGTTTGTTATTGATACATATACATGTACTGAATATATATATTTTAGAGTTAAACTCTTTAAATCTTATCTCTGTAGATCACATTTTTAAAATGAAAAACGTTTCACGTAGCACTGTAACATGTGAAATAATGTTTAATGTCACGTGAACATCTGTGACTCAAAAAACAGTTTGCAAATGGAATTCTTAATGAAGTTCAACCTCTCTTATTTGAGTTGAAGAGAGGAGTAATGGTTATGTATTTTCACTATCCTGAAACATCTTTGATTCTTGTTGTAGGCCATTGCTGTCCAATAGAAATGTAATGCAGGCCACAAAAGTGAGCTACATATGTAATTTAAATTTCTCTAGTAGCCACATTGAAAAAAATGAAAAGAAACTAGTGAAATTAATTTTTAATAATTTATTTAATACTATATAATCAAAATATTATCATTTCATCATGTAATCAATTTAAAATATTGCTAATATTTTTAACTGATTACATGCTGAAATATTTTATCATTTTATTTATGAAAATTTCATTTTATTTATGAAAAGTTTTATATTCTTTTTTTATTCTAAGTCTTTGAAATCTGGTGTATATTTTACATTTTTATAGCACATCTCAATTTGGACTGTCCATGTTTCAAGTATTCAATACCTAAGTGTGGCTAGTGGCTGCTGTATTGAAAAATAAAGGTTCTATTACAAGAGGGCAAGGAGTTATGAAGGACATGGTTTCCTTTTTATTTCAGACTTATTTGTCTGTCTTCCAAGATGCCAGATGAACAGTCTGCTTTATTTATAAATGATACTACAGCTGAGAACAAAGGATGAGATTATAAAAAGAAGGAAAAAGCCTTAGAAAGATGAGATAGGAGATAAAGTCTATTTAACTGGATGGCTAAATTAACACCCTGAGTCACCAAGGCAATAAATAAATAAAATCCATGTTCAGTGACTGCTTGCATATTTGTCATAAAGAAAGAAAATATTCACATTGACATCCATTTTCTCATATTTCACTAAATTTAGAATGAATCCTGAAATGAGGTTTTATACCAAAACAGCATCAAGTCCAAGGGCAACCCATTTTCCAGGAAAAATACCGTGATTATATTAAATTCTCTCTATCCTCCAAAAACACCATCTGCTTTACAGTGGAGGCTTTAATGCTTTGTAGTCAAGCAGGACCAAGTTCAGAAACCAGTTCTGCTTCTTAATATCTCTGTAAAAACAGGCAAATTATTTAGTCCCTGTGAGTCTCAATTTCTTTATCTATAAATCAAACTGTTGTAAAGATTCAATGAGAAAATATAGTAGATACAATTCATCCTTTCTTTACTTTTCCTATCAGAAAAAAAAAATGAGAGTTTTACTCATAAAACATTTCTTATATAAGAGTGAAGTTGTTAGTGTCATAGGAACACAGAGAAGGAAAAAGATAATTGAAAGCTGCTATGTGATCAGGGAAGATTTGAGAGAATGAAGATTTCAGGCTGGTGGAGGAAGGAAAGAAGGATTGGATGGGAAAACTTGGCAATGCAGAGAGCAGTACTGTATGAACAAGGGAGAAAATCAGACATGGCATACCTGAGAAAATTTGGCATTGGTCAGGATTTATGAGCATCTGGACATGGTCCAAGTTGTTGGGTTTTTGGCCATAAGCTAACCATAAAATTAATTACCTTCTTCTGCCTGAGTGTCTAACTAAAGCTAAGAGAAATAAACCTGCTGTGTTCGGCTGTCTCTTACAGACCCAGCTACTGCAGTACGCATCAGCCGCAGATTCTGATTTTTTGGCTCTTCAGTGTCTCACTTTTCCATATGTACATTTTTCAATTTTCCACATTCCATGTCCTGAACTTTCACCTTCATTTAGAATAGCAGTTTCATGCCTTTTATTAAGTTTCACAGAACTAATTTAAATGCTTATTGATTAATACTATTTATTTAATGTATTTAATATTATTTATTTTTATTTGATAATATTATTAAATTAAACTTTAAATGAAACCAGACTACTTGAATTTCTTAGTATATATTTCATATCATTTTTCAAAAATAAGTATTTAAAAGATCTTGAATAATTTATAAATGCCTTCAGAAATTTGAGTTCATTAGGCTTTAGGTTACATTGATACAAACTCACACACACACACACACAAATTCTGATGGGACATTTGATTTTTTTTTTTCCTCGAAAGAAGGGAAATTTTGTCTTTTCTGAAATAAGTCCTACTGGAATTAAGAATATATCCTTGTTTTTTTGTTCTTTTGATTCACCTGATAGACATAGTTTAAATATCCTATAGGAAAGAGTTTGTTTAGGCATACTTAACTCTTATGGAGGCTAAGTCGCATGAAAGATTATTCCTAATTCTTCAAAGGAGCATGTATTTTAAATAAATCAGGTTAAATGGGAAATAATTGGCCTTGCACAGAACTGAAATTAGAAGAGCCACTTCTGTATTTTGTATGTGTTTATGAATGTAAAAATATTTTACTTACATGTGAAAATCCAGAAATAGCAAAATGCTAGGTGGTAGTGTGAGAATGCTCTAATACCATTTTAATTCCTTTTCTGCTTTTCCAAAACTTTTTATTTTACATAGAAGAAATGTACCTGTGTCATAAGTACACAGCTCAGTGATTCTTCACAAACTGAATACATTCTGTAACCAGCACCCAGATCAGGAAATATTTTCAGTATTCCATAATTCTGCCTGTGACTCTTTTTGGTCATTACCCTACCCCAAGGGCAAGCAGTATCATTACTTCTAACAGCATAGGTTAATTTTGGCTCCTTTTCTACTTCGAATATATTTTTCTTTAAACATATGTAACATTATAGAAATATTTATATAGGTTTTATGGTAGGGTTATTGTCTTTTATGTTCAATTCTTAAAAATATGTAATTTTAACAATGTCTTCGGCATAAGGATAAACTATTCATTAATTAATTACCTGTGGCTTCAAAGGGAGGGAAGGTGAGAGGCTCTCTCTCTCTCTCTCTCTCACATACACACACATACACACACACACACACACACACACACACACACACACAGTGTAAAAAGATTTTGCCCTACTACAAATAAGGATAAACTATTCATTAATTAATTACCTGTGGCCTCAAAGGGAGGGAAGGTGAGAGGCTCTCTCTCTCTCTCTCACACACACACACACACACACACACACACACATTGTAAAAAGATTTTGCCCTACTACAAATTCTTCTAATTTAAAGCAATGTTTAAGGCAATGCAATAGTAAGAAACCACATTATTTCACTGGTTTTTTTTTCCCTTTACCATTTGGAGTTATTTGGCATCAAAATGGAGGACTTTCTTCTTAAAAATAATTTTTGTGATACTAGCCTTTAATGGAAATAATTTAGAAACTTCCTAGTATAGAGGAAACAATCTAGCTTTATGAATCAGTGTGTATTCTGTCTTCTCTAAGCCTTCTTGATTACTGAGACACAGTTTTTACCTTTAAAATTTATTTTTTACCTTTAAAACACATAGAATTAATCATAATTATAATTTCAATATGATTTTAACATAGTTTTGGAAATATCTAATTCGTATTCCTTAAATTCTGCACCACAGCCCTGATTAGGACACTAGGAGGGGAACATGTATAATTGAGAATAGGATGTTAGTCTGAAATGATGTTTGCTGTGGCGTTATTAGATGTAATTTTAGTTTACACACAGCATTTTGTTTTAGCATTGCTATGACTTACTTATTAGGGATAGTGCCGTGATACCAAGTAGTGTGATTTGACAGGAAAGTTCCTGAAGAATAATAAAACACATAACCTCTTTTTCATCATAAGCATTATGTTTTAAAAAAAAAAACATTACATGTAAAAATGGAAAACAGTAGGAAAATATGTATCAGATTAAATATTTTGATGTAAATATAAGAGATTTTCCTATTTATGCAGGCCTTGGCTTTTAGATACATGAAAAAGCATCTGCCTAGACTAATTTATTGCCTAGTCAGCTGAATGTAAAAATGGAAGCTGTACTGGCATTAAACTTCCCTGATATATCAGAAAAAAAAAAAAAAAAAAAAAAAAAACACCTACACTGTAGCTTTGCTTAGAACATATTTGCAAATAGAGGTTTAATAAACCCCTGTATGTCTAATTTCTTGCCTGGTGATCAATTTAGTAGAGTCACAAGTTACACATCAGAAATACATATGGGTAAAGAATGATCACTTATCGTCTTACCATGCCAATTTAAGAAAATCTTTTTTTTCACAGCAAGTTTTTAAAAGCATTAAGACATGAAAGATTTTTTTTTTTTTTTTTTTTTTTTAGGAATGAGAAAAGTGCAGGAAATGTACCTTTAAAAATGAGAAACAAAAATGTAATTATTCATATGCTGGGAAATGGCTTGATAAAGTGTCTCACAAAAATGATATGACATGCTGTTTGGTGTTTGCTATAATAACAATCCAGTCAGTGTGCCCATTAGGATAGGGGGAATTGGCAGAATTGTGTATGAAACAAGTTTGGGTATGGGTTAATTGTTGAAGCTGGGTGATGGATACATGGAAGTTATTATACTATTTTTACACTTCTGTGTGCTTGAAATATTTCATGGTAAAAAAAAGTTTTAAAAATTTGTGCTCCAAAGCACACTTAGAACTGCCATAAACAATTCTTCCAGCACAAGTGGCATTGGTTACCTTTTTCATCATATAAAAGGACAAAGGAGAAAATCTGCTTAGTAATGATAATGTTTTTAACATTAAATAAATAATGATAGAAATTAGAAGAA
This sequence comes from Cynocephalus volans, assembly GCF_027409185.1. Classification (NCBI taxonomy): domain Eukaryota; kingdom Metazoa; phylum Chordata; class Mammalia; order Dermoptera; family Cynocephalidae; genus Cynocephalus; species Cynocephalus volans. Next base: position 94,301,314 of record NC_084461.1, on the reverse strand, counting down.
TCATAACTTTATTTGTACACCTTTCTCAAGGCCAACAGTTTTCTGAATCTAGTTCCAGTCTCAAGGAGATGAAGTATTCTTTTCTGGCATGACATATTAGAAAATTTCACTTGGCTCTGTATTTAATATTATACTTTTCATTTTAGTGCAGGATATTTGGTTAGTGATATATTATACAGTCCATGTGCTGCATGACATGTTTCAGTGAATGATGGGCCACATATATGATGATGGTCTCATAAGATTATAATGTAGCAAATAAGTTCCTGTCATCTAGTGACATCATAGCTGTTCTAATGTCGTAGCATAACGCACTGCTCACATAGGAGCCATAGGCTGTACCACATAACCTAGATGTGTAGTAGGCTATACCATGTAGGTTTGTTTAAGTACACTCTATGATGTTCACACAACGAGGAAATTGCCTACTGACACAATTCTCAGAATGTATTCTTGTCAATATGTGATATATAACTATACTTCCATAGTAGAAAGAAAGTTCTGTCCTAGTCTGACTAAATCTAGTGATCATTAAACTGTATAGTTACAGAGAGGCAAATTGTACCTGGTTCTTGTTTGTCATAAGGAAAATACCAACATTAGATGGTCACCTATCCTAATTTTTTATCTTTAAAAGTCATTTTATATGATGTTATATTGTGTGTCTATATAATTTTCATCTCAGTATTTTTAGATGTGAATAGGCAAAAGTCATATTTCATCTGTCTTCTCACTTCATTTAAAAAAATCTGATATTCTGATTTAAGCAATTAATTTTGCTTTTATTAAATACTGTGATTACATCTCCCTACCTTAAGCAATGGAATCATATGCTTAGATATGTTGAAGTATGTTTTATAGGGGGTATACCTGAAAATAAATTACGTTGACTCCTCATTTTCTGAGCTGGTGAAAGGATATTATAAAGTAACAGATAAAGTATGCAGGCTTCTTTTTCTCCCAGCATTAACAGTGTCTAAATACCAAAGACAGAAAGAGAATAGTAACAGAAACTTAGATCTGAAAGAGCAGGTTATTTCTGGGGACTAAGAGGGATGAATAGCCTTGCTTGGGCATGAACACTCCAAAACCAATGTCAGTTCTAAAAATATTAGAAGGGAAACAGTCCAAATCAAGAAAGGAAATTGAGTAAAGCAGGAGAGAAATCCTGTCTAGGAACATGGTATAAACTCTTTTCATTATAAGGGACTAAGGGACAGAGATTCACTTAGGCAGCTTCCCCACCAAACCCCAAGATTTATTTATCAGAAGACAAGTAACCTGGTGTGAAACTGAAGAGCCGTGGGGAACTGAGCAGCTCTCTGGGTATCTTGGCCTCAAGCTTGTGGGTTTACTCTGATGAAAGCGCTGCCTCTGTATGTGCTGTTTCCCCCAGATCTCTCAGAGTCCTCAATATAAGGGAGCTAGTCCTCCTATCCTTTAACCATTGAACGTTTCCATGCTTTTGTCCCTTTAGTTGTCTATCTTTAGGACTGCTCAGTTCCCTACAGCATTCCCAAGGAACAGCCACAGTGATCTAACTAGGTCATTTTGATACCACTCCTACACTGTTTGATTTCCTTTTTGATGATTCCACACATCAGTGTTAGCTCAGAGCCTCTCTGTGTTTATGTCCCTAATTAGGTCTCTTCAAATAAAAATAGAAGTTTTTAGCCAACAGTCCTCAGACTTGATCCTGGCATCAGTCTAAGAGTTGATGTTTGTTATAAAGATAAAATTAGATTGTTATTAAGATGGTATTTCACTGCAGGAATCCTGTCTGAGACAAATCCTAGCAGTCCCTAAGAAGATGTATGCACAGGATACCATGAGACAAGGTCCCCCTGGACATGGACTTTGTCTTGATTTACATTTGCATCCTCTGTTGCTTAGCTGCTTTCCAAGCAAGACTAACATTATTATGTCTTATATTTAAATAATTATTAATAATAGTAACTAATATTTATTGAGCACTTGCTATGTGCCAGTTCTTTTCTAAAGGTTTCACATTTATTAACTTAATCAATCCTCACAAAAACTCTGCTGGGAATTATTATCATTACCATTATAATTAGTATTTCTATTTTATAGATGAGGAAACTAAGGTACAGAGAAATTAAATAACCTGCCCAAAGTTACATAGTTTTTAAGTGATGGAGCCAGAATTCAAATTTACAGAGACTAGCTCCAGAGCTTGCTCTCTTAATCATTACTCACATATAAATAAATAATGATAAACATATGTAGCCCAAAATCTAATGCAGAACTCTAATTTTTAAAAAATACATGGAGTGCGCCTTTTGTCTTGGCTTAAAGACTAAATGGGTTTCTGCCCCCAAACACCAATCTTGGAATTAGTCACTCTGTTGAAACAAAAAGCGACACCCATCTGTACCATCCCAGACTTTTTCACCTGGGGCAGTAGCTCTAGTTCTGACTGCCTAAGCTGAAGGAACAGGGATGGTAGGGAGGATGCTGAATGGAGCTTCAAGTTGCCTGCCTTCCTACTCTCCTCTCACAGAGGATGCCAGAAGAAAGCAACCACTATAGTAGAAGAAAAGCTCTCACCTCTTTCAAAAGTGTCATCCTTAGAACATGTTGCTCAGTTGCCATCCTGGTATCCAATTTCAGATCTACACTCCTTCTCCTTGGAGAGAAATGAAAAGGGGTTAGGGGAAGAACAGAAAAGAACTTCAAAGCTTTCTCCTGAAGCCCAGCAGTGATGATCCTTTTTGAATAGAAATCCAGGAACAGTTTCAACAGGGGTAGAGAAATTAACCAATTTCATATTGTTCTTGATTCAGGAAGTCACAGTATTTCTTTATTATTTACCTAGAAATATTACAAACTCTAAATACACCCTTATTTAGAAGTTCTCATGAAAACACCCCCACAGGAACATAGACATGATATGAGATTAAGTAGCAAAATATCATTATTTTGTCATTATCTTTGTCATTATCAGGCATAATCAAGAGGTGGCTTCTTTGCACAAAATTCTTTCTTTGCAAAATTTCATTGCTTGTCTATGAGAAAATTTAGCCTTCAGGTTAATTAAATTCCAGGGTGGAAAGTTATCTGCATTAAGCTAAAGAAAACATCAAATCATCATGTTTTTCACTTTTACTTTTAATTAATGGATCAAAAAATTTAAATATAGTAACCATATTTAGATGAATAATTTTATTCTTTTAACCCATTTAAGCAATATTATCACATTTAAGATCTAAACTTCCAAATTTGATCTATTACAAATAGAACCCATTTTTTGGGTGCTCGGTGTTTCATTCATATTTGGTAAATTGTCTTTAATTTTAAAATATTGCTCTAGTTTTTACAGAATCATTTACGTGCCCTTTGCAAGGAAAAGGACTATTTGTAGCAGCCTGTGTATTCAACTCATATCAATTTTTTATTGCTCTAAAGGTGTTGATTGTGCTTATGAAAGCATTAGCACTCTATGACATCTTCAAGGGGTTGTGATTGAAAATTTTTTTTAACTTGCGAAAGTGGAAGAAAAGTGTTGACCAGTAAATTCCCAGATTAATCTGTTTCTGCAATGGAAAAAAAGTTGTAATGAATTGAAAGGTGATATCTTGCTAGACTCCTGGACATAAAATTACTTGGTTTCAGACTAATGACAGAATTCAGGATGTTGTAACTGTATTACATACGGGATATATGATGAAGAGAACTTCTGAATATTTTGTCATTTGATCCTTATTTTTAAAAAAATATTTTTTAAAAAAGAAGGAAGCTGTTAAAATTGGCCCTGTGTACTAAGGAAAACCTCATCGTATTCTTCTTTTTATTTATGATTTTAAATTATTATTGGTAAATTTTGTGTGTTAGTTTTCAAACATATATGTATAAAAATAAAATAAATCCAAAAGTATTCTTTTTTAACCAATATTTAGACAAAAGGATTTAATTAATTTATAAAATAATCCTCTCAGCTATCAGTATCAGTTTAATTTCATCTAATACATCCTGTGATGAATTAGACACTATTGAAGTATTATCTTTTATCATTAAAATAGGTATAGATGTATTCATTGCTTGGCCTGGCCAGAGCTTGTCACTCAATCCTGGAACATTCCAAAGCTATTTTTCAATTTTCTCATACCCAGCCAGGGTTGCACAGCACCTATTCAACATTTGCTAAATTACACTAAATTTCTTGGCTTTAAATATCTTTATTGTAAATATTGGTTGCTGATAGACAAGATGCCACCAAAGAGAGGTTTTATTTTCTGGACACACAATATGTAAAAAATGTGCATAGGATCAAGCCAAGGCACTGCAACTCTTTTACTAAATGTGGGTCTTGAGCTATTTGAACCTTTTTTTCTCACCTGAAAAAAATTGAAATATTTAGGAAGGAGTACATGAGAGAACTTATACAAAGCACACAGTTAATAGTAGGTTTTATTTTGCAAATGATAATTATTTATTTTAAAATAAAAATCTTACTTTTTTAGGATAGGTGTTAGCACCCTGAGGGGAAATTCACATACCTGCCTGATAATTATAAATCTGAATTTTTTTGTTTGAGAAAAGATGAGTGTTGGTTAAAAAATTAAGCAACAGACGATGTGAAAAGCTGAAAATCCATACTACTTATGTGGTTTTGATTTTTGCATAACAATTTGAAAATATCTTTTCTCTTAATGCTACTATTTTTGTTTAATAATGAGAGGACTCTGCAGACAAGATAACTAAAGTATATGAGCTATATTATAAATGCTCTCTCCTGTGTTGTCCTATCTATAGCTCCTCAAAGAGCTAGATCATTTTCAGCCATTTTTTTATAAATGCAGTTACTCAAAAATGTATAAAAATTTCAATTATGTAACATTTTTTGGCCTGAGTTTATCAGTAATTTTCAACTTAAAATGTCAATAAATTTGTATATACTTTTTAAATTAAAATTAGGAAAATATATTGCTCACTATATTAAACACAGTTTTCCCCCAGTTGATCTTAGAGGTTAAAATTGCATTTTTTGTTAGATATTTCCACCCTCAACTCTGGTTTTTAAAATATATTTTTAAATTTTCAGTGACCATAGTTTTCAAAATTGTTGTTATAATTATAAGTAGGGCTGTGCTTTTGTAAATGTATCACTGTACTAACTAGAAAGTTATAGTGTATTAATTTACAACATGCTTTATTATTTTAATAAGAATATCTGTCAAGTTATTTTCAAAATAATTCTAATAAAATATAACTTAAAAGAATATTCTTTAACCTTACATTTTAAGTAATGTAATTTAAGTGTGTTTTTGTTTTAAACAGTTTACTTGATTTCAGTATGTATCCCTGTTATATTTAAAATACTATCAAGATATGACACATTGGGATTTGAATTCTTTAGTGTACATAGAAGTACTTGCAATCTTATTCACATTGCAAATAAAATGGTAAATATATCTAAATTACTGTTAGGTTTGTGTTATGTTCTAATATTTGATTAAATTGCTTTTTTTCTTTGGGTTTAATCTTACAATTTTTCTTAGCCTTAAAAAAAACGGGCTAATTTGAAAGCATTGACATCATTTGTGATTAGAAGTCAAATATGCCAACAAAGAAGTATCTATTAGAATAATTGTTTATTTCAGGCTTTTTAAAAAGTTTATTAATAGTATTTTTACAATCTATGATGTTGCAGAGCATTTGGAGGGGAGGGGAGAGAGAAAGGGGAAAGGAAATAGGGTAGGAGAAGGAGGAAGGAGGGGCGGGGTTGAGGCCTGTGGCACCCCCCTCATTCCTGCAGGGGAGACCAGAGGGCTTCCCACAGGGCTTGGTCATTGCTGAGCTGGGCGCAGATGTTTGGGGGTTGTGACTGAAGCCCTCGCCCCCCATTGCCCCAACTCTGAAGCCCAGGGTGCTTCTTGCAACCTCTGAGTCATTGTCACTGGGCTGGTGAGAGTGTCAGGGTCATGGCTAAGACCCTTGGGCCCCCACCCTCCTGGCTTGGGAGAGCCTGGGTCACTTCCTGCTCGGCTCAGTGGTCATCAAAGGCTGGTTGTGGGTGTGAGGGGCATGGCTGGGAGCCACATTCTTACCCCCTCCCTGGCTTGGTAGCCCAGGGGACTTCTGTTCCTTGTAGTTTTTGTAAGTGTTCTTTGGTGATGTGATACATTTACTAGTTGATATCAAACTTTGTCTCTGGTCTGTGGATATTTTGTTTTTTCTTTCAGTTCCATGTTGGATTATTTGCTGTTTCTACCACTTAAACTGTGCACTGGAACTAATTTGTTGTCCTTTGCTTAATTCTAAAATGGGGGAACTTCCTGTGGGGACCAGCACTTGTGCTTTGTGGTTGAGCTAAATTGTTGCTTTGCTTCTGCTTCCCTGGGGAAGGCTTTTTGTGCAGCTCGGGTTTTAATGGTTGACTTCATAGGTACTTACGGCTCTCACGAGATCTGGTACACCTGGGTTGTATAGACACTCTGGTCTGGGCCTGAGTCTTTTTAGCAAACTGCATCCCCTGCAGTTCTGTATTCCTGACCAGTCTCTACTGGGTGGTCCTGTGCTGATTGGGGTGCAGATCAGCTTCCTTGCTGTGCCCCAGTGTTCCCCCAATAGGCCCATTTCCCCCACCACCCGTACTCCAAACACTTCCCATGGGACGGGCCGTGCACCAGTCTCTTGTGATGACTCACTGGCCTCTGGCTCCTTTTTTCAGTTGTTGTGGCTCCTGACTCCTATGTGGGTTCACGGGAACTCTGTTAATAGTCTTGCTGGCTTGAGGGCCACCAAGGCCCTCTTGTCCCCTCCAACCTCCAAACAACTTCATAAGAAGGGCACAGCTGTAGCTTTTGCCAGCTCCTGCTCCATGTGCTCACTATGGCTGGCCTTGAAGCAGCTGGGGCTCAAAATGGTCAGAGCAGTTCTTTCTTTTTCTCATCGTGGCTTCTCCCCACTTCATGCACTCCATAGGTCTCTCCTTCTCTTCCCCTGATCTCTAGCATCCCTGGCTTGGCTGTCGTTGCTTTTTAATATTTGGAAATTAGTTAATTTGTGGGAAAGAGTGATGCTGGGGACCATCTATGTCACCATCTTAACCGAAAGTCTATTTCAGGTTTTCTTACATTATCTTTGTTACAGTTAGCTTGACAAGGCAAGAAGTTTTCTTATCAGTATAAAAAAAATCTGTATTAGACATTGAAATGTTTACTTAAGCTACTGATACATTTTATCTCACAAATTTATTAGCTACAGATACATTTTATCTCACAAATTTATTGTGGTGACTGTATAAAGTAGATTGAATATTAATGATCCAGTAGATTATATTTTTAATCAAAAAAGTAAATTTATTTTAATCACATTATGTATTATTATAACTTTCTAAAGTTGCTACGTTTTATGTTTTTAGAATGGTTTTTATACTGGAACTTTCAAACATTAACAAAAGTTTCTACAAAAGACTGTAATGAAAGCTCTCACATACATTACTCAGCTTCAACCCTGACCAATGAACAGCTAAACTTGTTTCATCTCACCTTCTCTACTCTCTTCCCATACACTGGATTATTTTGAAGCAAATCCAAGAGAGATTATGATTTGTTTAAAATCAGCAATTTATAGGCTATTTGGTCATTTAATTAACAGCATTTTTGGCTGTGTTTAATATTCGGCTATTTTTTTGGCTAGCTGCAAATTTATAGATGGTTAACCATTTACCTCTTGCATGGTGTTATTGTTTCCAGACAAACGGAATACATTAAAATTGCCTTTGGGATTAGTTGCCATAGTTTAATACAAGATCATTCTGATGTGTGTAAATCATAATAAAGGTAGAAAAAGATGTGTGGAAATAGATGGCCTGATAAAATGCCTTAAGTTATTTTATATTTTGTTTCTCGCAGTATAGCAAAAGTGAGAAAAACAAGAGACCAATTTAAGAAGGTCCACTCAGGGCAATCTGAAAACATACATCACAGGCACAAAGAGAATAGATATCAAACTCTGACAGGCTTTCAACAGAAAAGCCAGAATGTTCTCCGAGGTAATCCTGGAATAGCTACATACCTCCACTGAACTTTTAGCTTTCTCTTGAGACACTTGGCAACCTGCCATAGCAGCCTGATGCCAGCAGTACAAGACTAATCATCCTTAGACGTGGCATGCTCTGAAGGTGCATATAATTCTTTCAAAAACTGAAATAGGATCACAAGACTGAGGCATCTATTTCCAATTAATTTGGTCACAGGAGTTTATCTGTCATCTTTGTTCTGTCACAGCAGTTTGTGGTAAACCTGCTTCACATGGATTATCAAATATTAAGAACAGTGGATCACAGAATTTTCCCCTCAGTCAATTCCTATTTTGTCACTTTGGGTTTAAAGTAGATGAAACTAGCCATGGGTTTAAAAATTAACTTGACATTTTCAAAATTCCATGAAAAAGAAGAATTGGTCAAACTTCTGGCATGATGACACAGGAGGTTATTGTATACACCATACTAATTCATTCTGATTTTCTACAAAAGGTTAGTGTAAAGATTTTACTCTAGAAAAGTATATGCAACTTCAGCAACAAAAATACTATTTTTCATTTTTCCCAGAAATGAGTATGTGAAGATTCTGTGCACAATATCCTTATCGTGTGCTGAAATGAATAATAGTTTTCTGAATAACGTTTTTCAATATTCAAATATCCATTATGTCTTTTAAAAGCATAACAAATTATTTTACTCTTGTGGTCATATAATTCCAGTGCAAAGCAGGTAGAAATTTAGGTGGCATAATGACCATTTCTGATTTTTATTTGACTTTGAGTCAACTGTTTTAGGCTACTTTGGTTGCAAGAAGCAAAGCCTTGCTTGGATTTGAGCAAGTAAAGGGAAAGGACATTAGAAGGATACAGTGTATGGTATAGCAAGTGGGTACCAGGAACTCACAGGTATCTGGGAAGTGAAGTTGTATGGCTGGCTTCCTATATCCTGGAACTAGATCCAGAGTAACTTTAGAGACCTAGTCAGCATGAGAGATTAGAGCTTTGTTCTTACTGTCATTCCAACAATATGTGCTCACTTGTTAATAGTAATATACTATGCATGAATTTGTAAAAATAAGAATTAAGTACAATTTATGTTACAAATTTATAAAATCTAATAGCTTGAAAGTTTAGGGAGATGGAAATAGAACTATGACTCTTTCAAAGTAAGTGTTTGAAATATCTAAGCTTACCCTTGTAATAGTAGCTGTGGAAAGCTGGTATTATTGTCCCCATGTAACTTGTCCAATTTGATGCAATCAGGAGTTTATCTGTCATCTTTTCCCATAAAGGGAAAAGCTGAGAATCAAAAACCTTACTTGTACAAACCCCCAAGGCTTTGCTTGTTCACTAGACAGTCTACCTGTGATAGAAATAACAAGACTTTTAAAAATCGCTTATGTTTTAGGGGCAAAGTTGGCTCTCCTATTTCTTGTGTTTCAGACCCCAATCCTTTTTGTTCACTTCAAAACAAGTTAAACCAATCCAGATCACCCTCCCACTTTCTTTCTTACTGTGTTTTCCTCTTCTTTCTGTCTCTCCCTCTATTCTGCTATTCCTCACCATTCCCAGTCTCTTCCATTTCCATTTCTGATGTATGTTAATACAGGTAAAGTATGAAGCATCCACCCAAAATGACTTGGGGAACACAGCAAGGTGCCAGTTTCAAGTCCTACCTAGACTCTACATTCCTCTCCTGGCTTAGATGTTCTGGCATTCTTACAGTTAGAAGCACTCTTTTTTGAGATAGACACCAGAGGCTATGGTTTTATCCTCTTAATTTTCTAGTAAATTCATGTCTGTTTTGTGGAGAAAGTTTCCCCCGTCAACCACAATGCCCTCTCCCTTTGCCATCTCATATTTGTTTTGTTTATGAAGTTCATTCATTATTATTCAAAAGGCAAAGAACACTGACAGCATGCAGCTCAGGTGCAAGGCAGCCAGGTTTCATCCTGAGGAAACAGCAGGGCAACACCATGTCTGGGGAAGGAAATGGCATGAAAGAAAAGTCATTAGGTTCACCCCAGATGAAAGAGAATAGGACTTCTATGAAAGAATAAGAAAGGGGAGAAGCAGAGGCTGATAGAAGGGGGGAAAAAGCCAGGATAAGAAAGGGAATGACTTGATAAAAATGAATTGCTTATAAAAGCTTAGCCAACTTCCCCAATTTTTTTTTTTTTTTTGAGACTATCCTCACAGGTGTGTTCCCTACGGCTCAAAGTGGCAGTGGGGCGTAAGAGCACTGTGGTAAGGGCCAGAAAACATGGAAACCACTCTTTTGTTCCTTACCTTGAGTCTTGATTATAATGGAAATGCTGCAGACCCTTAATTATGAAAGTATAACAGGGCATTAATATAATTCATCACCTCTTAGAAAGAGCGCTTGTGGGCTATTTACTAGAAATCTATTAAATATGACATGAAGACAGATTACACTCCATTTCTTAACATGACATTATAATCAGGATGTATGCTCAGTAAAGTGGTTTATAGAACCCTTGTCTGTATGTCCTATCAATTAACCTAAAATCTGCATAAATGAAGTGTAGCCAAGCAGCACCTTTAGCAAATGGATGCATTTTTCCTCTGGTTCTCAGCAGAGAAAAATTTTGTTTTGAAATATCAGTGTTGTTTTTATAGAAAGTTCATTGCCATGTATTATACTCATCTAAGCATTGAGCAAAAGGATTATAAAGCAGAGTACTCGCTTCATAGTTATATAGCTGAATGTTGAAGGACTTGTTTTTATATGAACCAGGTACATTTCCTTGACATCCTAGTATAAACGTCTTTTGTATAGATAAAGTCAATATTGATGGCCCGGTAGTATAATCCTATAAAGTATGCCCCGATGTACCTTAAAATACAAATATCCTTCTAAGCTTTTAGTTTACAAATGAAAGAAAATTCATTTATGTATATCTACGCAGCAGTTAAAGATGAGACTTTCTCTGACTTTAAGTGGAGAGTACTATATATTCAAATATATTTTACCTTTGTGCTGAGGGTTCATCTTTGCCTTTTATTTTATGTGTTTTCACTTAAAGACTTATGTGAAACTTTTCTCATTGTTATCATTATAGTTAGGGCCCCTGTTACTCTATATACTATTAGAAATGCTACATGGTGAACTAACAGTCATGTATAACATTTTTTGCAATCAACATTAGTTCAGATCTCTTTGTACATTTTTCCCTAGTAAAGTTATATTTGAACATAATTTTATTCATAGGGAGGCACTGTGTTTTCAGCTGTTATGAAGGGAAGTGGTAGGAGAGGTAGACCAACATGGTGGGGTGAAAAATTTAACCAAGTGTGGCTCTGGAATAAATATTTGTTTTTATTTACTGTTTATTCATTGGTTTTTCTCCCCTTCACATGCTGGCAAGAATATCAAGGAGAATGTTTGCCTTATATAGTATTTCCTGCCCTTGTGCCATTATTTGTTAGGCTTTAAAACAGAAGCTGCACTGCCAACTGAGATTTCTTTAAAGAGAACACACTCTTTTTCTGGGCAGAATAGAGAAGTGTTCACTTAGAACAGTGGAACATTCTTCCTACACCATTCCCTGCCCTGACTGAGCAGCTTCCCACCTCTACTCTTTCCATCCTGCTCCAATAAGGGGTTACTCCCCTAGCAAAATATCTCCATGAAGAGATGGGTAGAGCATGATCCATGGGTGTGGTTACTCCTTGTAACCATCCTCTTAAGTATATCCTTGATCAGCACAGATGTGCAGAAACAATAAAGAAAAAAATGTTAGGTTGATGTCAGGGTTGTGGCTAATGAGGACTTTGGCTTGGAACAGGATCAGGTCTATAGGATTCATTTTCACCTCCACTTCTTCATTTATTTAGCCTTATCTCCTACTTCTCTCCAGCTTGAACTCCTACTCAAGCCAGGCCTTGCTGCTTTTCTCTCTCCCTTTATCATTTCACTCTGAGTCTGGTCTTTGTGACTTTGCTCATCCCTCAGATGCCGTCCCAGAATTTACTATAGGATATTGTGCTAAGGAGACATAGTAAATATCTGTTGTATTAAAAATATGATTTTATTAAGTAAATTTTGTGTGTAGTTTTAGATCTGTAGTATCTTTAGGATTAAGGTTAATTGATGGGTTGTTGTGATAAGCCTTCAGATATGAAGATGATTATTTTATCCCTCTGAGCCTTCTCTCCCAGGTCAGCTTCACCAAGCCCTTTAATCATTTTGTCCATAACAAGGTTTTCACCATTCCTGGGGCCTTAACACTCTACTTTGCTTTGGTTTTCCTGATCTAGCTTCTGCCGAATAAAACTGAAGCCCTTTTTAAAAACCTCTGATAATGCAGTTTATGATTAGTTCATTTGACAGCCACATCTTACTGTAGGTTCATTACTGAGCTCATGAGCAATTGACTCCTCTTGATCTGTTTTGAATAAAAGACTAGATTCCCTTACCAAAAAAAAAAAAAAAAAAAAGAAAAAGATTAAGTTTAGGGATTTGTCAGAGCATTCAATATCCATTTGCATTTAAAACTGTTCTTGTTAAAGATTATTTCTTTATTTTTAAAATTTTTCGTTTTCTTTGTACATCTTAAATATAAGTAAACAGGATATATTTCTTGAAATCTAAATGCATGAAAATAATCCTTTCAGTTTTTTTCTATTGTATCACATGCATCTAAAATTGATGTTCTCTGAAGGATAGCTCAGGGTTCATGATGAATACTTGTTAAAATAATAAGAAAGCCCTAGTTGCTGTTATCCCCAAAATAGAAATGGGCATTATCAATAATTAAGCCCCTATAATAGATTCTTACTCTTTTAGAGAAGACCATGATGTTTGCTGTCTCATTTCCAGAAGGGGCTTGTGAGAGAATCAGTGCTTGAAGTCACAGCTGTCAGACTTGAGTCTCAGCAAGGGCTTCTGGGTTGGAAAACCAGCTCTCCAAAGGGTCAAAGAAGCAGAAACTGATTTCTCACACACCATTACACAGTTTAACTAATATAACAAATGCCAAATAATTGATGGCACTAATGGGTAGGTGGATGTTTACTTTGTGTGGTTACCATGGATCCCCTTAACATTGATGGGCATGCTGTGATTGAAATGCTGGAAATTTAAGGAAATAGTAATGATATGATTAGCTTGGCTCAATAATTTGAATAGGGTTTATTTATCTGAAAGATGGTTAAAACTGTATTGTACCCAACCTGCTTTGCCTATCCTATGAGCATTGCTTCAGTATTACATAATTCCATTTAATGCAAGGAGACATGTGTATGTTTTATGTATAAAGTTTATTGAGCTATTGAGTTTATCGACTTATGCCTAATGTTTATGGAGCTCTTAATGTGTGTGAGGCACTGGAATAAGAACTTTATATACATTATGATATTTAATTTTCATAATACATAATTGTCACCATTTTGCAGATTCAAAAACTGAGATAGAGGTTAACTTGTCAATGATTCCACATCTAGTAAGACCCAGGATTTAAACCCCATTGGGCTCCAGAGTCTATGTCTCAACTCTTATGTGTGGTTCTCTATCCAGCAGCAGCAGCATTGTCTGGAATCTAAGAAATGTAAATTCCTGGGTCCTAGGACAGTCTGACTAAATCAGAAACTCTGGGGATGGGACCCAGCAAGCTGTTTTAACAAGCCCTCCAGGTGATTTTGATCACACTAAAGTTTGAGATGCATAGCCTTCTACAGTTCCCTTCTCAAGCATGGGTCCCAGCCAGCTTTCCCAGCCTAAGTCTGCCCAAACAGCTGCAGCTGCTTTCCGGCTTCCACCTCCCATCCTCCCAAGCCCCTCCTTTAATCACCTTCCTGTTTTTAATAAATCCAGCCATACATGGAATATTGTTTAAGTTTATTCAAAGTGCAAACTACTTGCTAGATTTCTCTCTTGAATAAGCACTTTAAACATTATCTGATGAAAGTTAGGAACCTCCTGCCCAGAGAAATGCACATATGTATGTTCACGTAGAATGTATTCATCATGTTTGCCTGGAGCCAATCCATTGGACATTCATAGATTCTAGGCGAAGACTCTCAAGTAATGGCTGTAAAGAATGTCAAGATTATATCCAAGAACTGTAAATGCTGCTCATAGCAACAATAATAAGCAGTTCATCTGTGCTCCTTAACAATTTGGCCCATCTAGACAAATTGGATATGTTTTTTAAAAAAAAGAGACAGAAAAAGAAAAAAAAATCTGGCATCTGACAATTGTGTGTGAACTTAAGCAAAACTAACCTTTTCTGAGCCTGTATTTTTTTTTTCTCTGTAAACTTGGGGTAATAATACCCACCTTAAAGGATTGTAGAAAATTTTGCAGTAATAAATGTAAAGCTCCTAGCATTAAGTAGGGCACTCAATGAATTGTGTGTGTGTGTGTATTCCTTATCACTTGGAAAACACAGAAAATTACAGTGAAAATAAATGATAGCCCATAAGTAAGATTAATAACTAAGTAATAACCACAGTTGCTTCTCACTTTGGAAACAAATTTGGAATGTTTACTAACCCCTGTTTTTACTAAACAATTTTTTGTCAACCCTCTCAGAAAGAATGATCACCAGCAAATAATTTAGTATAATACATGAATGAGACTTAGCCTCTGCCTTCCTATAACCAACTAGATATTCTTTGTCATGTAATAGTGGCGAGGGACAAGCAATTTTTAGTTTTAATTTGATACTTAAATAGCAAACACCCCTGAAATTTCTAACCCCCTTCTCCAGTCAATTCCTCAGACATCCAAGTGATATGGAAGGAAAGGGGTGAAAGTGAATGGGATTTAAAATGTCTCTCGTTTTCCTAGTGTATTCTAGTACACGCAATCCCCACCACCACCACCCATGAGATAGAATCAGCTGTCTTTTATCTCTAGCTGGTATAGCTTGGGACCTTAGTTTAAACACTATTTATTTATATTAAGGTTTGTTCCATGATATCTTCCATTGTGTTATCCTTTTTTTTCTCCAATTGATTGTCATACCATGAAATGTTCCAAAGAAGAGAAAAAAAAATGTCATTAAAGCATTTTTAAAAATAAAATTTTTTTCTGCTCATATCTCACGTTTGTTTCTTCATCGCTATCTGGAACAAGAGTCCCCAGATAGCCAAACTGAAAGCCCAAATATGGGAAATCATGGGCAGATGCCTGCTGCCCTCGAGTCTCTGCCACCAGTATCACCAGCACCTAGTCCTGAGTTTATGCGTCATGAGCCCGGAGAAAGAAAGGATAGGATCTTTTTTCTTCATTTTGTCCAGTACCTGGTACTGCATAAAATTACCAAATTTACCCAAGAACTCCTTGTTGATTAAATATTATGTATTAGTTTCAAGCAAGCATAACATTCAAATAATATCTTTTTCCCCTAAATTTCAGACATTCATATTCCAACTTCAGTAATTGTTGGTTTGAGGGAAATCCAGCAATGAGAAGAAAAGTTGCAGATAGAGAATCCTAGATTTTTCTGCTTTCTTAATGCTTAAAATGTTCTTTATACTCCTTGTAACCAGTAGAGATAAGATAGACCTTTAAAATAAAGTCATGATTCTTCCAACTGGCCATATATCAACCATGAGAGAAATCGGCCTGCATCATATGGAGATTTATGGTCCCTTGGAGAATGCTAGCAGAAATCTTCCAATCTTCTCAGAATTGTATTTGACTGTTAAACATTTTTATATTAACAGCTTTTTATCTGTCCGTAAAAATGATATCTATTCATAGTCTAATATTTGAAAGATACAGAAATTGTAGATTAAAAAATTACTAGCAGTCAAATATATAAACACAACCATTCTAACCTTTTGTTAAATTTCTGGTCCCCATTTATTAAATGTATTATAAAACAAAGAGTTGGAGTAAACTAGTATTTATATTCATTTTGATATTATACAACCATTTTACAGCATGCTCACTACTGCTGTAATTATTTCCATATTGGAACATTAAACATTTTCTGCATAAATCTTCGTATTACTTGTATTATGTTAACTATATTTTATTTTCTTTTCTGAAAAAATCAGATTAACTAAGCAAGGAGAATCAGAGAAATCTAGTAAAAGCAAGACTCCTCATTAAACCTTACAAATGGAATCTTTGATATTTTGTATAATCTTGTTATTTCAAAAATTCCAATTATCATTGTAATAAAAGCGAACTGTCAAATTTACATCTAGATTGGCTTACATTCCATGCACCCTTTTTTCTTTTGATTTCTAGAATTCTTTGTGTCTTATTGAAGAAAACAATAAATTCATCCTGCCCACTTCAATTCATAAATCAAATTCCACTAATCTTAATGCACTGACAATGAAAACCATTCTACAATAAAGATTATCCAAATCCCAGGCAATGACATATTTATTTTAAGTACTCCTTAACATAACAGATTGTGCCAAAACAAATCAAAAACATATACATTCATTTTAAAAGGTTTCACCTCCATCTACAATACTGTGTAGAATAAAAAATAAATACCAGATAGTATTTAATAGGAATACATTATAAGCTTATGGTATATTAGAATTGAAAATAAATATTATGATATGTTTTCTATGTAATCTGTTTACTTGACCTTGGACTTAATTCTATTAATTAAATGTATTTCAAATGTATAATGAAAAATAAGATTACTGTAGGAAAGTGAATTTACAAAAGTTTTTGTCAAGTCCTCTAAATTGGTAGATTTGTGTCACAAAGCCTATCTTGTCCTGGATTTGCTAATGAGCAGTCAAAGTCAATACGTGAAGAAAAGGAAGGAAGAGGAGGAGAACTATTTGAGCATATTTATAGGCAGTTCATAGCTCAATGACTAGACACTAAGTATCTGAGAATTGATTTTATAAAATAGCATATTTTAAGAATGAGAACTTTCTCAAGTTCTTATGCTCTGAGAACAAAGACTGTAATCTTACTATATTTTTAGGGCTCTTCTCTAGGGCAGGCTTTTGATGTAATAAATGATGCATTAACATTATGTGCAGACAGAAGTACATATGCCAGCAGAAAACTAAATGGGGGAGAATTGTATGTTTATACAATACGATTCCAAGGTCAGTTCACTAACTCTCTGTTGAACATCACAGCTCAGACTATTTTCTTCTTTTGAAATATGTTTCTTTTTTTTTTTTTTTAGCAGGTATCCCTTTATGAAATATTGCATAAATCTGAGTCTAATGACATAATTTTTTGTGATTCTCTCCTGATCCATTTCTGTGCAGTTTTGTAAATATCTAATAAGCAATTGCATAAAACAATCTAGTAGTCTGAGATAACTGAAACTGGAACTAAAAGAAATTAGAAAACAATTAACTAGGAGATTCTATATAGCAGTTGAATGTTCAGTGAATAAATATCTTTGATTAACTGAACACTGTTCTTTAAGGACATTGCTGTTGTCTCTAGGTGTATTGTTTATGTCTTTTGGAGATTGCAGCAACAGTGACAGAAATGTTATCTGATGGAAATTGCTCTAGGATCAAATATTTTTTGAGTGGAAGTTAAATTTACTTATCTAGTTAAAAATTACCAGTGAAGAGAGACTTTACAACTATTAAGACATAATTGCTTTACTCTTTTTTGTTTAACTGTATAATAGGGTGTCTAGTTTGAAGTTTAGAAGATAAAGGAATCTTTTAGCTGAGTGCACTTAAAATTTACTTTTTGCTAGTTTTTGCCTCTCTATGCAGTTACTTAATAAGTATTTTGTTGAATCATTTAGCAACTTACTCTCATGACAGTACCACTGTCATAGTCACCTATATTGATCAGGTACCTATCTTTAACTTCTTATATTGATTTAAAAATATTTTTATGTTTTACATTTTTAATGTAATATAACTTTACACTTTTAAACAGTTAATTATTGATGTTTTAAAGGTTCCACAGTGACAATAATCAGTGTAGTAAAGATCACTCTTGCAAGCCTTTGTTATAATTTTATATTTTTGTGTTGAGAATAGCAAATCTACCCAAAGTGGTATAATTTCCTTCTGTGATGAAATATTAACCCACACAGGCTACAGAAAAGCAGTGAATGGAGTCATTATTAATCTAGTATCACCTTTAATTCAGCCCCATGAACTGCTACCCTTTATCAATAAATAAGATTTTCTCTTACTAGATCCATTACAATTAGGTAAATTTGCTTTTATTATTATTATTATTGTTGTTGTTGTTGTTGTTGTTGTTGTTGTTATTGTTATTTTTAGGAGTTTACCACTGAAATTCTTGTTATAAGCAATAGGGGCCTTGTTGATTGGAGATCATCAGAATTTAGTCTTGGTGCCTATGAGATTCCATTCTGCATTTTCATTATTTCACAGGTGACAGAATTAAAGTCATACTTATTAAGTTTGTAGATTACACGAGGCTAACAGGGGTTACAAAAACTTGGAAAGGTGGAACTACAATTCAAAATGGTTTTTGTAAATTATATATCACATTTCAAATATATGGAACAAATTCAAGGTTATATCCTGAGAGAGAAAGCAAACTATACTGTCAGCACAGAGAGGATGATTGAGAACAGATATGACAAGAAGACTGTGAGCACAAGATGAGTCAGCAGAGTGGTGCCCACTCTAAAACAAGACTACAAAGGCTAGCTTTGCTCTGCAAAATGCATGTTTAGCTCCTTTGCAGCCAGTGCTATAGAAAATTAAGATGAGGTATACCCTAAACAGGCTCCATGCCCCAAAGCCCCAGTTCATTGAGCTGATGAGAGCAGACCCAGTGAGTGTTGCATGTGCACAGGGCATCTTTGAACCACAGTTCACAGAGAGAGCTGATGAGAGCAGACCCAGAGTGTTGCATGTGCTCGGGTCATCTTTGAACCACCGCTCATAGAAAGAGCGTGGGTGCCAGGCCCTCTTCAGACACCACACATTCAGGGAGTGCATGATGACTAACAGGCACAGAAAGGTGTAAGAGCCTGTTGGCTTTTAGCAAAGCATGCTCTAAAACTCATATAATACTGGGATTTAGGGAATTAAGAAATAATCTTTTGTTATGTTTGGCATTGAATAAGCTTTTATTAAGATATTTTGTCAACTTTGAGTTTTCACATTTTAAAAGGAAGTGTGAAAATTGGGAAAGGTCTGTAAAAAACAACAGAAAACTTATGGGATGTAATATAGGTCTTCTGGGGGAAAGATTAAAGGAGTTTGATTGCTTAGCCAGGAAAACAGAAAGCTAAAAGATGACTTAATAACTGTCTTATAGTATACAGAGGTGGCTCATAAGAATGCTGACCAGTTCTACATCCTTATAAAAGAAAAAACAAAAGAAAATTAAAGTAGCAAGGGAGAGCCTGCTTTTACATTGGAATGGATTTCTTGATTATAAAATACTATTAAGCATTGTCTAAGACTACCAAAAGAATGGATTTCTTGATTATAAAATACTATTAAGCATTGTCTAAGACTACCAAAAGATGTAATATAATCTTTGAAGATGGTTAAAATGGAATGAACATCTACCTGGTTAGAAGGCTTAGGAGTCGACCTGCTTGATGGTAGAATTGAGCCAAAAATTTAACAATTTAAATTCAAATTCAATTGAGGAATTTAACAATTCTGTCCTTGTTATACAATATCATCATCATCTTCCTTTCTTATCTACCTATAAAGATAAATTTACATTATTTATATTAAGGCTTTATTTGCCCGTTTCAACAGATAACTTTGCTTAACTGTTTTCCTATCAGTAAGTTCACTTTTTGTTTTCTGTTTGCTTTTATTTCATTTATTCAGCAAGTATCTATTGAGTGCCTGCTCTGTGCAAAGCACTAGGCTCAGGGCTCTGAGTGATACAAAGAACTGAACATTCCTTTATTCTTCCTTCATAAACATTTGCTCAGTACCTCCCCTGTGCTAGACACTATGCTACACGCTCAGAATCCAAATACATGTACAAAGACTGCTCTAAAGAGCTCGCAGTGTAATGAATGAGAATAATAAGTAAAGAAAGAATTGCAGTGTGGTGTGATGAGGCCTGTGCCAAAGGTATGAGCAGGCAGCTTTGAAACACATGGGACAGTGGCTGCACCAAATACAGATTGCAGTGGATTTGGGGGGCTGGGAGAGGTTTGCTGGAGGAGATGAAATCTGAGCTGAATTGGGGCAGGGTGGGAAGGGAGCCCAATATGTTCTAAAATGCCAACAATCATATGAACTGTTTGTTTCTACCCAAAAAGATGCATACTAGCAGTAAATATAAAAGCATTTGTTTCATTTTACCAACTAAAATGTTATTGATTCTGTCCTCTGCCCTTCCTTTGAATGAATGAATCTGATTTACAGTCAGTTCTGTTATAAGGTGACGTACATCTTTCTAAAATTGTCATGCTACACGCAAAATTGTAGCTTATGGGAAAATGGGCTTAAGGGCAAAAACTCAAAAGCTTCTTCAGAGATGCATAAAATTTTTAAAAGATGGGGACCTAATAAAAAATAGCAACACAGTTTTACATATGTTATATGGTTAAGAAATACATACTAATATTACAGAACTACATACATACTGCAATAAATGTGGCAGTATACCTTGAAAAAGACCTGAAATTTACTTGTGAAAGTTGTCATCAGAAGGTTACGGTAGAAGGAGGATTATCTGAAATCCGACAGAAGGATGTACCAGCAGATGTGGATGAGTGTGGCTCATTACTGAATCATAACACAGGAGGTAAAATGAGGTAGCTTGTAGAAGTCTGAGATGTGTGCTTGCATGTGCTTTGTGAATTTCTTCTTAGATTAGTTCAGCAGGGTGCAGTTTTCTGTGTTCACCTAGAGTTTTTCCACTGAAACTGGCGTAAGCAAACACAAATTTCCATTATGCTCAAATTGTTCTCTAATATATCAATCCTTTTGGAATAAATTTATGATTTCAAAACTAGCATTACAGCAAAACTGACTCTACATTGTTGCAAATTAAGTTCATAATTGTTTTACTTTATCTCCTGAAATTTCTAGCATACTGTATTTAGATTCTATTGAACATACAAAAGTACTTCAAAAAGTTTGTGCAAAGAATCATACTATCTTTTAATTCTATCTTTCCACGAACTTTTTGAAGTGGCTTTGTATCAAAATTCTTCATAAATCCTGTTTTCTACTCACCTAATGCTCATATTAGCAATTCTCATTTTTCCAGAGAAACATTTTCCTCTGGGCTTCTCTAACAGGGGAGCATCTATAGGGAACTTGGCAAAACCCATGAAGGCCATGTAAGCACAAATAGCTTTTTGCAGCCAGAGCCTCCATATCTGCAGCAATCCTTGGGGAAATGCAGTAACAAGGGCAGCAGGTCTTTTTTCACTCTGGCAAGATAAATGGTCAAAACTGCAAAGGAAAAATTGCAGAAGAGAAGGGCTTTGGCTACAGATCAGCTTTCACCACCAGGCATGCAGAGAAAGCAATGCATGCAGGAATCAAAGTGTTATCTTTCAGTAGGGAGCCAGTAGGTCCAAAGAACTGGTCTTTTCTTTCTGCTCTCTCCTTTTTGCCTGTGGTCATAGACTCTGGCCTAAGGAAAGAAGAAAAACCCACCAGAGGAAATTAAAGTTAAGGGGAGAGGAGGTAGCAGCTGGGGAGTTGGGTTGGGCAGTGTCCTTCACTGGGCACCTGTCCTCCTTTCAAAATATTTCCTCAACAGAAAATATGAAAGCATGTTTTGCTGTATAGCATGTGCAATGTGGTGATCATTTTTTATTTCATCTAATTCAAGTGTTTCTGCAAGAAAGGCAGCTCTCAGTTATGTTATCTAAGGTAGGGGAGAAGAGTTGGATTTAGGTTTGGTAGCAGAGTCAGCACAGGCACTTCATGGTGTGTTCTTAAAGTGGCTGGAGTCCTGTTGTTCATGCTGAGCCCCATAGTCTCTAGCCCAGAAAGAGAGGGGAAGGTCCATCTGCCCAACTCCCAGATTAGACAACTACTACATAAAAATTGGGAGCTGAAAGGTTAAATTATACCAGATGATAAAATCCTTACGTAGCCTCAAGCAAGCATTCAGCTGACAAAAGTATTATTGTATGTTCTCTCTTGAAAGCCTTAAGATATGCTTGAGTTAATTAGATTTCCAAATATGCAAATATGCCCTAGTGAGGTTTTTCTGAAATGCACCATTTTAAAATTATGTAGCATGGCATTAGTGTTCAAAATACTGAATTGTAAGACTGTGCCTGAATAGCTTACTAACATATCAGATAAATTCATAATTGATCAAACCCATTTATTCCCCACTGTCCACATTATACTGTTCAAATTGGGTTAGAAAGTTTTATGGAAATTAGATTCCTTAGCACTCTTTGGGTGAAGATCAAGGAGTAGTTTAAATTACAGCAGTAGTTCTTCAAAAATGCCAATTCACTTCTCTGATATCAGCGTTTCCAACATGCTCAGTTTAGGGAACATGAGGCTTCTACAGCCCTGAGACTGTGGATCACCTGAAGGAAATTAGAAGAATGCAAACTTTGATCTTCAGGGGAAAAAATATTTTAGCAAGGGCATCTGAAATGATTTAATTTTGTTCACCTGCTTCTGCCAGTGAATAATTTTAAGATTTCAACTTCTGAATAGTTTTTTTGAAATATTAGAGAGAAATGTGTTGTTTACTTTGATGTTCTATATAAAAAGTTTTCTGGTTAACTGAAATGTTTACTCTGTGTGAGTTAAAAAATAATCTTTTTTCCTGGAAATCTTCTAAAATGTATTACATTCTTCAATGCTTTATTAAACAGTGTATACTGAAGTATTGTAAACATAAGCCAACAGCTTCTGGATGACTCTGGTGTGTTGTGCCCATAGCACACAGTGAGATATGGAAAACTATTCACACTTTCAGTGACCTAGACTACAAGATTGGCAGATTTTTTCTATAAAGGGCCAGATAGTAAATATTTTAAGTTTTACAGGCCACCTGGTCTCTGTTGCCACTATTCAACTCTACTATTACATGGGGAAAGCAGCCATGGACAATGTAAAAGTGAATAAGCTGATTTCCAATAAAACTTTATCATCAAACAGGGAGTGGGTTGAATTTGGCCTGCAGGCTGTGGTTTGACAACCTCTGTCTTATGCTACCATCTTTCTTGAGTTTTGGGGCAAGTTCATCATGGTCATTTCTTGATGTTTTGATGTTCTTATGTTCCTGCTTTTAGCAATACCTCACTTTCCTGTTTAGTGCTTTCATTGTGCTTTGGGCAAAAGGGGAAAAACTAGCTTGTCAGATTTGTGCCTAAAGTAAAAGTCACTAGACTCCAAGTTAGGGTCATAAGGCTTTCCAGTGAAGAAAGTACATAGTGCATTTATAAGGACTTTCCTTTTCAATGCTTGCTCAGAGGTCATTTTTACTTATTTCCGAGTTCTTGACCAAATTGTTGGTGTATAAAATAAGTTTAGTGTTAAGATAATTTTGATGTGGTTCAATGGATTTTTGTAATGATTCATCACATTCACTTAAAAGTAAGAACACATTTTTCAACTACATTTTCATGGGCATAGTTTAGTGTGTCTCATCCAGTGTTTTCCATATTTATGAATGGTTTATCAAGAGTAACAGATGTGTCTGCTCTAAAAGAAGAGACTAAAATTGCCTTTTCAGATGAGAAGAAATTGCCCTGCCCTCACCATGATCAGTGTACTGTAACATTTTATGCTTACTCCTAGGTTCACTTTATTCATGTAAGTAAACTTTGTTTTTTGAGTTTTTCAGGAACTCTTTAAAGTCTGCACAGATAGCTTACTCATTTAGAGCACTGGATCTGGCTTCAAATCCTAACTCTATCGCTTATAGCTGTGTGATGTTAGGCAAATTATGTGACTTTTCTGAGCCTCAGCTCTTCCATTTATAAAATAGGGACTGCAAGGGTATCTACCTGAGGGCATTATTCTGTTTCTTTGATGTTGTTGCTCTCATTATTCTTCCTCTTTTTTTCCTCTTTTCCTCTAGTGATGCTCAAGTCAATTATAGTTTTAAAACTTAATGTGCGATCAAAACATGACATTTTATACCTTCAATATATACAATTTTTATTTCTCAACTATAGCGCCATAGAACTGGGGGAAAATTTTTTTAATCTCAAAAACTAAAGCTTTAACACACTAGCTACTTAGTTATACCATTCCTTTCAAAGCCTGTTGTCTTTCCAGTCCATCACTGAAGCAGATAATACCTGAAATTAGAGTAAATGATTTGATGGCCACCTTAGAACAGGTAGCCACAGTGATATGTGGAATATAGGAATTAGGATTTGTAACATAAAAACTACATCCAATTACAGAAAACGCTGTTTTGTCCTCTTTTGCTATTTCCTTATTAATTATTTAAGGTATTATTTAAACCTAATTTGGGATGCATGCTACGTAAAATGTTGGAAATGTTATATTAACCAGGTCCTAAAATATAGTCTGCCAGCTCTAGGAGAAGAAGGTATATGCTTAACTGTCAACATTGATCAGCAGGTTCTTCCTTGCCTGCACATCCAAGAAGTTCCAGAGATTTAATTCTATTCTTCAATTTTCTAGTTACTGTCACAAGAATTAGGAATATCTAGTTTCCTAATCAGTACTGTCCAACAGTTAGTGTTGCAATAATATCTACAGAAACATCATCCACAATCTATTTGGTATACACAGCTTAAAACTATGTAAAAAAAGAAAAAAACCTAAACTCTCAAGGATCCCAATAATGATATGAATAATGTAATTGATGGAAAGTGCCCTGGATGGCTAATTAGGCAAATTGGGTTCTAATCTTGTCATGTCAGTAAATCACATTAGTACCAATAACAAGTTACTTAACCATTCCAGGCAAGAGTTGTCCTATCTTTAAAAGAGACGGTGAAACTTTGGTTTTACAGTGACAGAGGAAAAACATTTCTGCACCATTCTCTTGAAAAATCACCCCCAAACAAGGAAGAAAGAACACAAATATGAAGTTCAATTGTGATTAAAGTAGATTACTGTAGTCCTAAAACACAACCTGTGAAGTTGGAAGCAGATAGAAGAATGATGAATGATTGGAGTGATGAAAGAATTTTGGAAATTGATAATGGTGTTGGTTGTACAGTAATGTAAGTGTAACTGGTGCCACTGAATTATGCACTTAAAAATAGTTAAGATGGCAAATTTCGTTTTGTATATTTTACCACAAGAATTTTGTTTTAAGGAATGATAGGTGATTTAGTAGAGAGAAATGAGGTCAAACAAAAATGCTTTCATGTTGAGTGAACCAAAGAGCAGCTAGCCAGTTTGTCCCCCAGAAAGGCCAAGTAGTAATAGAAGGTAAAGAAAGAGAAGACAGGGATTGCTTAGAAAGTGTGTACATGTTGCAACCAGACCTCCCAATTTCCCCTTCTCCCAAACCTCTACTGTCCCTAATCAGATGACCTCATCACTTCCATCCTGGCAGGAGATGATGCTCTTGGAAGTTTGAATCAGAGTTTCAGGACTTGGAGGTGGCAGAGACTGAAGAGGGTGAGGGACCATACTGAAAACAAGGGTGAAAGTCTGGTACTAAAAGTAAGGTTCTAACCCTTTCCCCTGATGAGCTCCAAAATATAGATAGTCAGGGCTTAAGCCTTTGAGTCATTTCACTAAAGGAGTCTTAGCTGATTGAAAAATATGAAGATGAAGAGCCAAAGCCAACAGCTGAAAGAGTTGAAAATAGTTTCCTCTGGAGAGGACGAGGGGAGGTGATGGAACAAGAACCCCAAAGTTTTTAATAGGCTTTTAAAAAATCTTTTGATTTTTAAATGATATGCATGTATTACTTTAGTTTTAAATTAAATTAAATTTATGATTAAATTAAATTTAAAAGGCATAAAATTTGGCAAAATTTCTAAGAGCCCATTCTGACCCTGCCTTTTGTTTATTTTAGTCTTATTCAATCATATTGTCCTTTATAGAAAATACTGTTTCTAGACTTGGGATTGTTTTCCTAAGGGGAAAAAATTCACAGAAATAGCTATTTCTAGGGAGTGCTAATTGGTGTCATCATGTTATCCATAATGTACGTATGTATTTAGATACATGTTTTTCCCCCTAGTAATTAAATGTCTGTAGACTATACTATGTCTACTTTAGGATCACTAAATTGGTCCTGATTCAGAATGTCTAACTTTATGACCTGGTCTGGTCCTCTCTCTATTTGTAACTTTTTTCTATGAAGAAGGCATTTACTAAATAATGGAACATATTTGAGGGAGAAATGTCCTAATATCTACCTGTTTTGCATTTGCACAGAAACTGTGTGCTAATTACAAAGGATTTTCTCTATACCTTAGAGAAGATCTGGGATTTTATATTTTGCAGCATCTTATTTCCATATGGAGATATCTCATTGGCCTGCTCACTATTGGCCTCTACTTTAATTCATTTTTATGAATCTAAACAGTGAGTTGAATTAACAGACATTGTTTGTTATAATAGATATTTTTTGGCAGACTTCTGGAGTTGATTTATGCAGTTCTTTATGTTTGCTCCCATAAAAAGACCATTTTCATCCTTTGTTTTTATTTTCCAAACATACAAGGGTCACTAAACCTCTTTAGAAACTGCCTTTGAATAGTCATTCTTTGTGTAGAAAAACTACAGTATATTCCTTAAGTGAAATTCAATCAACTACTTTTATGGTAACTGGGCTTAAAAGACATCAGTGAAAATACCCACACAAGCTCTTAAGATCAAGGCATTTGTTTCAACTGACTTTAGTATGTACTTATCTATTGTGCATCAAATGATGAGCAAAATAGCCAGACTTCTAATAAGCAAGTACAATATAGACAAAAGAGAACACTGATTTTAGGTCCTCATGTCAAATGCAGTAAAACACTCTGTTTATAGCAGGTCAGGCTTGGGTTTACAATTAGCACTAATTACTGAGAAAAAAATCAAAACCACGGCTTTAAGGAAGGACACTTTTCACTGCAAGATCAAAGCCAGTCTCTGCAGAATAGGGAAGCCTCTACCACTTAATTGCACTGAAGTGCTAATTGGATTGTAAGGTACTTTCATGAATTCCTCCAATTAGCCAGCCATCCCTGACAAAATCCAAAAAGAAGAGATTATGAGTTCTTAGAGCTTTTGTCTTTATGATTGTGATTTGTATACCTGAGTGAATGTAGCCTTGCCTTCTTTTTATGTAAATTGAGGTCTTTGGGGTCTTAGTTATTAGCTTCCTATATATAGCCTTGAAGGTAAAGCTATCCATTCTATATAAAGTCTTAACTGTGTGCTAATGATAATGGGACAACATTTATTGGGAACTATAATTTTTATTAAGAGTCTTAATTTAAAATATGAGAGGTGGGTGCAGATTCTTGGCTCAAGATTGTTATTTCATGTAGTTAGTATCCAGTTAGTACATTTGTATTACATTGGATATTTGTATTACATTTTACTACTTTTCACTTTGCATAATTTTCTGAAAGGAATGGATAATCAGTAATTTCATAGTATTTATTCTCTTAAGTAATAATTTTTATCCCTGAGAATAATTCATGGCTCTAATTGTGCTTTGCCCATACACTGTATCCCCTGTGATTTTTATTGTTGTTTGATTATGTAAGGCAGCAACAGTTCTACCACATGAAAGCTCATATGACAAAGTGATTTCTTTGGGCAAAATTATCCATTTGGATAAAGAAAATGGGAACCTTTGCTTGATGCCAGGTTGTCCCTACACAAAGTGGAGTAAAAAGTTGCCAGCTGTGCAGTGAATTCACCTGTCTATATTATATTGGAACCATAATAAATCTTAAAAAGCTCTTACTGACATAAAAACTATTCTGCTTTATTCACACATCTCAAACCTTGTTTGTTTGGACATTTTCCTAGGTGATAATGTGCTAGGTTTCCTTTGTATTGGTAAAGGAAGACAAACAATAATTTTTCCAGAATTTTTAGATGTTCTGAATTATCTGATGATTAACCTCATTAATTAGAAAAGAGTCTCGTTCCCATTTACTTTCTGTTATATAAGCCCTAGAGTGAGTTTCTAAATAATTCTTGATTTTTGTCTCCAAAATATGAGTATGACACACAGTGTGATAGAGAAGTAACACGATGTTTTATGCTCCTGGGATTAAATTTGCTTCATGCTCAGTTTTTCTATTTTAGTAAATGGAGGTATTATGATAATAACAGCACCTACTATGTATGCAGTTTATGCTATTCAGCATTTTGCACACTTTAACTCCTACCTACAGTAACCCTCAAAGAAAAAATAGTACTATTTTTATTTTACAGGTAAGAAAACTGAAGCTCAGGAAGGCTCAATAGCACAGCTAAGTAACACAGCTTCTAACTAGAGGAGCCAGGATTAAAACCCATTTTTTCTGACTTCAAAGTCTTTGCTCTCGACTCATTAAAATTAATGGCAAATTAGATCGCTCCCCTTATGTTTAGTCTTACCATCTTTTTATACATTTATTTTATAGGACTTATTATAATTTTATGTGTGTGTATACATACATACAAATATATACATACATATACATATATATACATATATATATATATATATATATATATATATATAAAAAAGCAGTTTTTGTTTCCCATTTTGGAATTAAGGGACTATGTCTGTCTTGTTCTTTAGTACTTAACCACAGTGCCTGCCTGGCTCCCAGTAGGTGCTCCATAAATGGGTGAAAGGGTATACCAGTACCAGAGCTTCCAACTCCTAGGCTAATACTCTAAGTATTCTGGTAAAGTTCTGGAATTTATAAAACATGTGTACTTTAGGGAAAGATTATGACTCTAGAATCTTAGAAATCATAGTAAGAAAATATTTTATTCTTTGATAATGAGAGATTGTCAGATCTCTTCCAAATATTTTAAGTGTTTTTTTCCCTCACCATGAACACATAACTTTCAGTTTCAAATGAAAATATTCCCTAAAGGAGGATGGGTTTTGTACCATGAAATTACTCGGATAGCTTTTTAAAATTAAATCTATAAAATTTTATACTTTTGCCGAATTTGGGCACATCTACAAGGATTCACATAGATCTTTAAATAACTGAAGTCATTAAAAGAAATTTATCAAGCTATGTAAATGTATTATATCTACTGTTCTGTTCTAATTTATGAAGAAAATTATCTATGGATAGATAAGTTTTGTTCAAATAAAATCAAAGTTCTTCATTTGAAAAAAAAATAACTCTTGCTCTGTTAATTGGTTCTAGGAAAACTAGCCATAGATATCTTTTTAAATGCATTTAATAATGCAAGAAATGACAACAACAAAAATTCCACTTGGCATGCAGGGTAGTAGTAGTAATAACTTCTATGTAATGGTCTTTCAAATTCTGCATGTAAATGATATTTCCTATCCTAGTGGTGTGTATTCCTCATCTTTAAAATGGGAATAATACCAATATCAAAGGGCATGTGCTGTGTAGCTCACTTGATGCAGAATAGATGGTCAATAATTGGTAGCAATTTATGTAGTGGAATGTTAGTGGTCACAGTGAAAGCATGGTTGCTAAATGTTAACACAGTTTTACTCTACATAGAAATTTTGATACTATGAATAACAACCTTATATTATTTTACATATTTTTATAATTTTTTACTTTGGTAAAATATACATAACATAAAATTAACCATTTTAACCATTTTTAATTGTACAATTCAGTGGCATTAAGAACATTCGCAATGTTTTGCAATCACCACTATCTCCAGAAACTATGAATATATTTTAATTTTAATTTTAAAATGATTATTCCCTTTCAAAGAATTACACAACAAAAGTATATTTAACAGATCTATAGCAAAAGTAATGTTGTGTTCACATTTATTAATTCCAAAGGCCTTTCACTATCTTAAGAGTCACGTTTACCATAAGGAGTTAATAAATAAAATTATCTTTATAAAAATGTTTGTCTTTTCTTCCCCAAACCTCTAGAGCCCATCTCCTATGATTTGTTCCCTCATACCCATCT
The DNA here is from genome assembly GCF_027409185.1 of Cynocephalus volans. Taxonomy (NCBI): domain Eukaryota; kingdom Metazoa; phylum Chordata; class Mammalia; order Dermoptera; family Cynocephalidae; genus Cynocephalus; species Cynocephalus volans. The sequence goes on along the minus strand of NC_084461.1, from coordinate 94,271,354 downwards.
CCATATACATATACCCCAACCCATGATCATTTGAAATAAAAAGTTTAGCTGAGAAAGCTGGACAACTACAAGATAGGCTGCTCACATCCAAATGCAAGTATTCTCAAACCAGGCATCTTTTAAAAAATAAGATACTTATGAGGAGAAACATTTTACGTTCATTTTATTTTATCCACGTCATGCCAGGTTTTGACTCGTTTTGTCTTAAGTGTATGTTTGAATCCTCTGTGACTACTTTCTCTATCCTTGCCTCATTCTTGGTGCCAACTTCCCACCCACCACTCCCATTACCTTGGTTAATCAGAAGTTGACTACATTTGAAGTTCCCAAGTCTGTACCTCTTTCATGTATTGCTTATTCTACCCTGAGTGTCCCCCTCCACTTCTTTGCAGCCAGCCCGGCTCTTACTATCACATCGTACTCAGCATAGACTTCAGCTTCTGAGGGAAACCTCTTCTGGCACCCAGCTTACCTGCCTCTCCTCTTTCCCACCATAACGTTCTCTGCATACCCACTGGTAACCTTCATCCTACTCTACTGAGAATATATACTTACTTGTCCTTCTTTCCCTCTAGATTTGGAACTCCCTAAGGTCTGGATTGTGACATTATGTATTTGTAGCTATAAATACATAATATTTGTGTCTCTGTTTCCTAGCACAGTGCCTGGCACAGAGGACGAGGCAAATAGATGTTACAATATTAGAGTTTTTCCAGTTGTAGTTAGCCTTTTAGACCCGAGTGCAGTGGATTGCTAGATTTGTATTTTTTGTTTATTCAGAAACCTTTCAGGATTACTCTTAAGAAGAGAGTAGATGAATAAGCAACTGTATATGTCAAGAGACTTAGTGAGGACAAGTTGTGTCGCAGAACTATGGATAAATGAGCGAGCTCTGGCCCACGTGAAGAGCAAGATATCTAGAGGAGCATAAGTAAGAAGGAATTGAGAACCAAAAAGAACTACAAATTCTTCAAGTTTGCCTTCTGTCCATATCATTCCTGTTCTTTAGTAATCTAAATGTCAGTTTCTATAACAGAATAAGGCCCTGAGACTTGTGTGCCATGTGGGAAAGAAGATACACAGATTAGTTTTAGTCACTTTGAACAGATCTACTGAAACATTCCCTGAAGTATGGATTTTATTACAAAGTACTGACTAAACCTCCCAGAGCTTTTCTTATCTCTGTGAGACCATGTGAGTTCCAAAGTCAGAAAACAAAGTGTAAAAGAAGCAAGGAACTCAGAGGCCATTTCCAACACAACTTGAGCAACTGCTTTAAGCTCTATTCTGTGTCATCAAGACCAGGCTGGAAGAGACCTAAAAACTGTAATGTTCTTAGTATCCAATGGCAGACTTGGTCCCCGTGTTATAAGAATCATTATAACAAAACTTTGTACATTGGGGATGTGAACTTTTTTCCACAATAAAAGCCACTCCTATTAAGATATAAAAGAAGATGGTATAGTTAACATGCTTTTCATAGTGTGGCCAGTGAGATTTACCAAGCAAATAAACTAGTGAATTTGGTGAATGAGTGAAAGGGGGCATGAGATTGACTAAGACCAGATGAAAGGAGGTGAGGCACACCACAAACTGTGTACAGAAATAAAATCCATCTCTCTATCAATAAAGTGTTGCTCCTGTGTATGTATGTGTGTGAGATTATATAGCAGCCCTGTTTGTTAAATAACAATCATGACTCAAAACACTTTGTGTAACTGATTAAAAATAAGTTGAAAATACCTGAGGTACTTCTTAATAATTCTGGAATCCTCTTCCTTATACAAAGTGCTCTTTGCACTCTGCCAGGGCTCTGTGATTGATATTTTCACGTATCAGCATCCCTAAACTAAGGTAATGGCAAGCCCTGAATGCAGAGGGCCCCCACCTATGAGGAGAACAATTCCATGGCCCAAGCACTCATCTGAAATATCATGGTGTATTGTGCGTGTAAGAGAAGGCCCTTTGATGTAAGCACCAAGGCTGTTACCATAGAGACCACATGGTTCAAGTCACTTCCTGATGCTAAAGCACCTGATCTTCACGTCTCCACTAATTTCCACAGAACCTTGACCATACTTGACTTTTTAAAACTCTAATATGCCAGAATTTATCTTTAGAAAATGAATAATCTATACAAAATTTAGAACATGATGCAATTTTTTCTTCATTTTCTTCTTTCTTAGCACTACAACAGGATTATTTTCCATTTAATTTCAAATGTTATTCTTTTAACTTCGATATCTCTGAGAAAACACAGGCCTGCCTACTATAAGAAAAACGGGTCACAGGGTATTAGCTGGCAGCCACATTATCTGGGAAAAGACAGGAACTGGAAGAAGAAACTGTTGTTTAGGGGCATATCTAAATATGTGCTTATTTTAGAGCCCTCATACCATTCCTTAAAGAAGTGAGGCTGAAGGACAGAGGAACACGTAATAGCTATCTATTAAGAGTAAACGGCTAAGCCATTTGTATTTCGGTGCTTTTTAAGGACAAGTTAACTTCTGGCTGGCGTAACTAAAGAAGGAAAGATAATTGAGGCCTTTCTTCACAAAAGGAGGAAGGAAAAAAGTATATGAGATATTTATTCTCAAATTTTGTAGCTGACATTAGTGCAGATCACTCTGAGGTCCATAGAGTGCATCTTTATTTTAGTTCATAGGAGTCTGAGAGTTAAATAAGTGGAAACACTGATGTCAGCAAAGGGAAGGGAGATATTTAAACTTATGAAAAATAAAGGAACAATTCTATATCTCTATGTTCTGAGAACAACTAACAAAAAAAAATCAGAATCTGGACTATCTTATTCTTCTGTTTTTACTCAGGATTCACTTTGTTTCAGGCACGCCATCTCTGTGTAGCACAGGTGACTCATATCATATGAGAGAGAATTATGCTCTCCACCTGTATTACATGGCCATTGAACTATTTCAGCTTGGACCTTTTCTCTACCATGTTGACAGTTAAGAATTTATTACATGGACACAGGGCCTCACCCCCCCACCCCCCACATGATGCTTAGGTGCAAACTGCTGTTTAAGGATACATTCCACGTGTTGATGTCTACCACCACACAGAATTGACTAGGTCATCTTAAAACTGCTCAGTGAAAATGGAAAATGGAGGTTCATTTTTAAACATTTTTGTTTTCTTCTCGATCCAACTGAATCCCAAGGAAGTTTCTACCACAATTATATTTTAAATACACACAAACTAAGTTCCATTGCAGCTGAAGTACCATTAAAGTGCTTACTTTAGTTATATATGTACATCACTGTTTGTTTATGCAGTGTTTGGGCATACAGAGCAGCTTAGGTTGTACCTGAGGTGGTGTGAGCAGACAGCTATACAATTTTTATAGGCGGGAAAGTGGAATGCACCCCAATTTTAGGAATCATATGTCACCAGTGAATTCAAGTCTGTATGAGGTTCTAAAAGATGACATGCAACTCTCTCTTCACTAGTGTCAGTTTTGAGTATAGTACTTTTTAAGTCATTCTCTAAATGTATATTCTAAATAGGAATTAAAACTTCTCTTCTCTTGAGTGATTTATTTATTTTTTTGTAATTTGGCCTGAAGCCAGTTTTTCCTAATCAGTGAAAAAATCTTGTTTTCTTTCTCTTCATTGCAGTGTTAGAACTGTTTATTAGCATGTTACTTCCTGATCACACTAATTGGCTGAGTACAGTGAACAGTAGAACCAGATGTTGTTTACACGCCCTCTTCCAGGGTCTCTGTCTCCATTATCCTCACCTGGATTCCGTATAAAGCCAAGGCCCTTTGTCCTCTTAGCTATATATTTCTGATATAAGGAAACTTAATCAGTGATACTAGAAGGTTGAGAAAGCACAAAGGAAAGAGGAATAATCAAGAAGTGACTATATTACGCAAAGCAGTGAAACCATATAAATTTAAAATTTAAGGAATCAATCTCACAGTCCTGAAGGTGGCAAATTATGTCCTAATTTAAAATGTGAAATCTATGCAAATTCATTAGCCACCTTCTCAGCACTGTCAGTGCCTAGAGCTAAGTACTCACTGAGAAAACTCAAACAAATAATCTTTATTTTGGAACCAATTCTTTTCAGTGCTTTTCTTAATTTTTTCTTAAACTGTCCAATAAGCAGTCTCTCTTCAACCTACCCCTACAAAATTAATTTTGTGAAGTATTGGTAAAACTTCTCAGTGTTTCATCAAATCACCTTATCTTGGGGAGTTCGGAGCACACCACCCAAAACAGTTGGTTTCTTTTATTGGCTGCTGTTTTAAGGTACATTCTGTGGACCAGCTGCAGAACAAGTTAATTGTTACTGTGGGGATTGAACTAATTATGCTATCTTTGAGAGCCTCCTGCATGCCAGACTCAATATAAATTTTCTTTAATCCCTAAAGCACCTCTATGAGGCACTAAAATCCTTATTTTCAGATGAGGAACCCAAATCTCAGAGTTTCAGTAACTTGCCCAAAGTTAGATCATAAAGGGCAGAACTACAGTGGTGTCTGTGGTCTATCTGATCTCTGATCACTACGCCTTATGCCTTTGCAAAGAAAGCTAGATGTTATCGGCACCATGCTGTACACAAGAGAAGTGGCCAACCAAGTCTTTCTATAGCAGTGGTTCTGAAACCTTACTGTAGAGAATAATCACCTGGGAAGCATAGTAAAACAGCAGATTCCTTGCCATACCTGCAGAGATTCCAGGAATCTGAATTTTTAAACAAGTATCCTGGGTAATTCCAAAGCAGATTTCCACTTTGAGAATGGCTTTCTGAAGGTACTGATAAATTCTTTCTATCCATCTATCCATCATGTGTATATATCTAGAAGAGTTTTCCTAATAATTTTTACTTGAAGGAAAAGAAATTGACTTGTCTTACCACATGATAGTTATATTTTTGATAGTTTTATGCCAACCTCTTTACCACTTACTTCCTCCCAAGAAAGCAGAAGGATTGGTTTTACATTCTTCAGATTAATTCAAGATGTCACTGATTTTTGAGTGAAGTCATTTCATGTATTGCTAAAGATATTTTCATTTTGATGGGATCAGAATTTAAGGTTGATATCTATTTGTGTTTTGAGGAACTTTGACATTTTTAGCCATAGACATTGCTTTTAATTAGTAGAAACAACTTATTTTAAAAGATCTTTGAGATGTGGGCTATTCTAAAACCAGGTATAAAAGCAGGGTAACTTGAGGATCTGTGTCTCTGAAATAATAATGAATTGGGGAAAAACAGGTGTAGCAACACTTTTTTTGTTATGAGACAAAATTTTTAATTTACAAAATTAGTTTTTCCATAAGCCAGTTCATTTTTCATAGAGAAGGGCTGTTGGTGACACTTACTAAAGTGCTGCAACGTTTTGCTAATTTAAAAAAGGTCTTCTTCAGATCGATTGTGACCTTATCAATAGGATGATCTCATTTGTCTCCTTTGGAGACTCTTGTCACAGTGAGCTGCAATATCTCTGAGATGCCTCTACTGTGATTGTAAAATCAGCATTAAAGAGGGTCTCAGAATCAGTTTGTGGTAAAGTAAAGCATCTTTGTGATCTTTCTTAGCTATAAGTTTTTTTTTTAAAAAGTCACAAATTCATGCTATTGATATTAGTCAGTCTAATTTTTTTTCTTTAAACTAAGAGCTATTTAGGTGAGAAGGAGAATGATTTTGCGATATGTATTGAATTTGTGGTTCTTTTACACAGTTTTTCTTCTATTAAGTGTATTAATTTTATTCATATAGATTATTCTGTTTGTTGCCAACAATTTTTAAATATCAGGAAATATAATAAAAGGTGAAATCCCTTATAGTTTACTAGTTTTCAGCATTTACTTTTTGTAATTAAAAAGAATAATTTTATGTTTGAAGTAGGGTAAAATTTAAGTGAGTCAAATTTCAAAACTTATTATATGTTCCATACTTAATATATATATATATATATATATATATATATATATATATATATATATATATATTATCTTAGGTGTGTCAGTAAATTAATGAGATTGAATTTCCATTGTGGCTTTGAGAGTAAATCTCTGGCTTTAAAGTCATATTTTGTATCAGAGCAGAGATTGTGAAATCTGTAGTTTTTGAGCCTAAGTATATAGATAATAATAATAATGAGAAATTTAGTTTTCCTATAATTAACCTTCCATTTCTCTTCTGCTTTGTAAGTTTATTAATTTTGTTCTAACCATTTCACCTTTCTAATATTAGTATATCTCAATTTTCCTTCATTTCTACTCATCCGTGATCAAAACCATTTTCTCTCCATCTGCTATCTTTTCATTCATCTCTCCTTTTAAAATCTGTTTCCTCTCCTATACACTCATGAATATGCCATGGTATGTCAACATTCTTTGACTAATTAGGAGGGGATAAAGAACTCTCTACTTTGGAGATTGTCATTCTCCCTGGTTACCAGTCTGAACAATTAAAATCAGCTGCCTTTGCCTACTAATGATTCCCCGAGTTAGATGTGGGAAGTTGGGGTGGGTGTTTTCCATTTGAGGATCCCTGCACTCTGTAAAAGTGCTGCTTCAATCAACCTACAGGCCCATCGACTGTGGCACAGTGCACGATGCAGCCTACTTTCTCAACTGATCTTTCCTAATGAGACAGCACTGGCCCCTTAAAGCTGTTGCTATTTTAAATTATTTCTTCTAAGAGGAATATTTATTCAGAACTCAATTTCTTTGTTTTTAATATTTAAAACTACTAATAATGCTTGCAAGCATCTTATTCATGTTTTAGAGAGGTGTCAGCAAATAACAAGTTGCAAAGAGATATGATTCAACACAATGAGAATTTATTGAATACCTAGTATATGCATAAATTTTGCTGGGTGTTATGAGAAATACAAAAAAAAATTTAGAGTTTGGTCATTAGTGACAGTAAGATATATGATTAAGTAACAAAATAATTAGTGGACTAAGTCAATGCTTTCAGAGGGAAGGGAAATAAATGTGAATTTATTACTTTGGAGGGCTTCATTGAAGAGCTGGTATTTGCACTTGTCCCTGAAAGATGGGTGTAATTTTAATATACTCTCAGTACCAAAGACCTCCTATCAGTTACAATTAGAAGGTAAAAAGGAAGAAGTCAAAGATGATTTTAAGATTTCATGCGAATATAATCTAGAGACTGAGATGTCATAATGGAGAAAGATGTCATGGGAGCTGGCTTGAAAGAGAGGTGAAGAATCTAGTTTGGGACATAGCCAGTAAGAAGGTAGAGATACAAGAGATCAAATAAGACACCAGGGCTAGAAATAGAAGCAGTATTGTAAAGTAGAGAGCAGACAACTGGAGTTTTGGAGACCTGTGTTCATTCAAATTTCCTCTCTGACACCAGCTATGTGGGTAAATTTAGTCAAGTGACTTTATGGCTTCCAGCTTCCATTTTCTTAAGTATGAAACAAAAAGGTTCTGAAATTCATTGTACCTTTAACATTCCATAAAGAAACATTTCAGAGTTCTCCACACATAAGCAATCCATGAAAGTACATCTGACCTCTGAGAGGGGAGAAATTATTTAGTGGGAGTAAAAGGAGTGCTGAGTCTTGAGAAACACTACAGTTTTGAATTGGAAGAAGACAAAGTAAAGGGAAATGTGTTGTAATGGGGCAGATAGTAGTGTCAAGGGGAAGACATAACCAGTCAGCATGTGAGGTGATGGAGAGGGCACAAGCAAAGTAAGCAAGGAGAATGGCCAAAGGCATGACAGTTAATGTCTCATGACATCCTGTCCAGTCTTTGTGTCTGATGAGATAGATATCACACTGTGGCACTGGAGCAGGGTTTCTCAGAAGGCTGTAATATATATGTCTTGTGGTTTGTGATTTATCATGTATGTATGGATCTCACCTGGTTATTTGCATTAAATATTTATATATTATGCATCAGGAAGGTCAAATTAACTTACTGACTGCTCTTAGAAAAGCTGAACTTCCTTAGGCCAAATCATGTTCATGTACACAATATAGTGAAGTCAGAATATGTGAATATTTCAATACACTGTTTATGCTATTTAAATAGTTTATTAACTGTGCTTTAATTTATTGTTACTTATTCCAGGTCATCATTTTGGAAACATGCCAATATTTGAAACAGAACCACTAAAAATATCATTTGGTTATCTAAGCTATTTGATGAGATATAAAATAACATAATCACGTTTGTAGAGGGCTGGCTGGTTAGCTTAGTTGGTTAGAGCACAGCCTTGTAGCACATTTGTGAGCACAAAATTTAACATACATCAGAAAACCTTCAATTCAAAGAGTTCCTCAGAGACCTAATAATACTTTCTTTGCAATTTAACCCTTTAATAAGAAACAATTACATTAAAATACTCATAATGTCTAACCAACTCTGTGACTGAAGCCTACAAATAGCTAATAAGGTTTATCCTCAGAGCTGATGCTGAGATTGTTTGAGTATTGTATTGAGATTGTATTGAGATTGAATGTTGGAGTAACTTTCAGGCGTGGAAAATTGCCAACAACTAAAATATTTATGTTAATTTCAAGACTATTAGCAATGCAAAAAGAAACCCCAATTTTTATCCTTCCAAAGGAGATTAAAACCATAGAAAGGTCATTATAGAAAAATGCAAAGAGTAAATGTAAAAATGTTTGAAAGAGAGGAATCATCAGTTACTTTATGTTTCTATACTTAAATTAGCAGATATGTTCATACTTACACCAGTGACTAAAAGAGTTTTTTTAATGTGTGTGTACTCCCATCCTTGAGGTTCTACAAGTGGTAAAACAGTCAAATTTTTAAGAAATTTGTTGAACTAGAATGAGGCAAGAAAGATTCATTCTAATCAGCACTTACACTCATGAGAATTTACTGGTTTGGGGATTTTTATTTTTATCTTTGTAAGAAAAAGTGCTGTAAAGCCAATTAGATGTTTCTTTTTTCAAAACCAGCTTTGTATAAGTAAAGGTTGTTTGCACCCATCTTATAGGGTACTATGCAGAGAATTTTTGTTGCCACCACTGACCTATGAAAAATGACTATCTTGAGCCTTTTCTATATCCTCCCCTTACCCTATATTTTCTAGGCAGCTTTCATCATTAATATGTATTTGATGCAATAAACTGCCATTTTTTTAGCCCAACTATGTTCTAAATGCTTTAATACGTTGCTTAATTTAAGCCTCACAACAACTATTTTTCATTTTTGCAGAGAGAAATTGAGACTTAGAGAGTTGAAGTAAGTTGCCTGGGCTCACACAGGCTAGTAAATGGCAAAGCCAAGATTTCAAGCCCATTCACTTAACTCTCTCATATCCTGCTCTTTATGTCTTGGCCATGTGCTCAGGGCTCCATGCTTGGTTCTGGGGATGTAAAGATGAAACAGGCTTTTCTCTCTGACTTCCTGGTGCTCCAGTCTAGCAGTCTAGCAGGGAAGGGGCATTGCTTTTCCAGTGCCTGCTGGAGTGGGTGCTCCTCCCAGGTATCAAGTGACATCAGCTAAGCACCTGTTTTGTCAGAACCTGTAGGCATTTTTCTACCTTAACACTGGTGTGACTGTTGACAGATGCGAGCTCGACACATATATAAAAGGTTTTGATTGTTTTGACACTACCAAGTCTTTTCCAAGACTTCTGGTATTCTTTCAGCAGAAGAACAGGGAAGAAATATTGCATAAAAGGAGAATTAAGCAGGAATATTACCCATATGTCTTGAAAATGTATTCATGCAGTGTGAGTCAGAACTCTCAGGCACATTGAGCCCTGAGCCTGAGCCAGTAATAATACTTACTTTTTTCCAGCACCCTGTGACCTGCTGCCTAGCCAGCCCATTATAACAATGGCAGCAGCAACTGTGCTCAGTACACCACATGATGACAGCCTTTGCAGTGTGTGCCTGCCACTTATTAGGACATTAGTGGCCGACCATCCTCCAGATGCCCAGCCGTGACTATCACGCAAAGAAAACATTAGCTTTCTTCAATGTTGCTATTATAATTTGAAAATTAGTTTTGCCTTCATGGCTCCATCACATTTGGAATCTCTCTTTGATGTTGTTATTAGTTTGTGCTCACGGTGCTCATGATAACTGCCACACATTAATCACGTCCATCATGTGATTTTTAATTTGCTCTATTATGACAAATGGGTTTAGACACAAACTTGCAATTACCTATTTTGAGGTTAATAGCAGATTTGGAGTTGTAATTGTTTCCCAAATATTCAATTTAGGGAAATTATTTCTCACCCAGCTCTAAAACATGCTCTAAATGAGCAAATTGTATTTTTTACTATCACTGCAAAATTGTGCCAGATGAGACCATATGAGACATCTGAACATAGAAATACACCCGAAAGTTTTTTTTATCAGAACAGAGTATTTGTGCATTCTGTGGTGTGCACTTTACCATTACCTCATTTACCCACACATTCTTATCTGGATCTTGAAAAAAATCCAGAACATTTTACTTTATAAACTCTCTCTTTATGGGAATATTGTATAGTAATTATTCTATTTTCAGAATGTTAGCAGTCTTAATAACTTCCTGCAATTAAACTTCTTTAATCTAATGGCAAGAAGATATTTGTAAAGGTTGCTGTATCTTTTTATTTTTTCTTGAGTCCCTTTGTTAAATAGCGCATATTAAAAATGATTGCTTATTTAAAATGATCTCAGAACTTCACTTTCTAAATGAGCAGAGGTGTCTCATTGAGAGTCCTCTGTGGTTACAAGAACTTCTATCTTTTTCTTGGAGGGTTTGTATAGACTAATGTTTCCCTTCTGCTACAACCATCTCTCTTACATATGAATTCTGGTACCTCTCCAGGAAATAGTACACATTTATCTATGCCAGAAAAACTTCCTTTTCTAACAAGTCTTAGTAACAGGAAATTATAGGCTTATGGGATGCCAGTCAACAAAGTGACTACCGAAAATTGTGAGAGATGGAAACATGGAAATTAGAAGTGGAGAACATTCAGAAATCAGCTAGTTTAGAAAATGTGTAGCATGGAGCCTAAGAGTCCAAACTTGGGGGCCAAGCAGCCTGGATTTAACTCCTACTTCAGCTACAGTCCTCTTGGACAATGGGCAAGTCACTTAACCTTTATCAATTTCCTCATCAGTAAAATGACAGTGTCTATCTCATGAAGTTGTTGTGAGGATTAAATGAGTAATTTTGTAAAGCTCTTAGCACATCATTAAGTGCTTAGTAAATGTTAGCTATTATTATCTAGTCTTTGTTTTTACCCGAAAAGGAAATTCTTTCCACATGGTCCTTAGGGGATGACCCTTCAGCCTGTACTTAAAACTTTTCCCGTGAAAAACCATGTATTACCGTCCCATGTATTTTCCCCCCATTTTTGAATAGTTCTAATAATGAGAATTGAAGTCTTCCCCCTTGTGAATTCATACTCTGGGTCTGGCTCTGCTCATTAGAACATATGCAATGCTTTTTATAGAAAGGCTTTTCAAATATTCGAAATATCTTGTCTATCTACTCTTCCATGTCTTTTCTTCTCAAGGCTAATTACCCCAGTTCCCTTAACTGTTTTATACACAGTATAACATTGTTTACAGACCCCTTACCTTCCTACTTGCTTTAAATTGGTCATTAATGTCTCTATTAAAATATGGTGCCCAGAATAAAACCAAATATTATCTGACCAGTGCAACATATTCCTTCTCTTGTTTTAAGTATGAATAGTATCACAGTCTAAGATTTCTTCAGTTCCGTGTACGTGTACTTTGGTGGGGAGATGGTGTGGAAATTACTGTGCTCTTAGATGCTTGCAGTTCACCTAAAATCCTTAAAGTCTTTTTGCATTAACTGTGAAACTACTCTAAGCCATTTTTTGATGCTATTGATATTTTATCCGAAGTGCAAAACTTTATATAGTTAAGTTAAATATAGTAACCCTCTTGTTAGCATAGCAATGAGAAAAGGGTTGGGAGAAGTTTCAGAAAAGGTTCACTAGTTTTTTGAAGTGCCTAGCTTAGTGTTATACACAGAGCAGATGCTCTCGGAGTCTTTATTGACTATTAAATATTCAAATTGGTAACGCTCATTGAGTGCTTACTGTGTACCAAGAACTGTCTTAAGTACTATATATGCAGGTTCTGCTTCTTAGCTGCATTTTATAGCATAAAATTTATGATGTAAAGAGAGGCGTATAACTTTCTCAAGTTCACAAAGCTGGTTAATGATGGAAAAGTAGACAGGAACCAAATGCTGTATGCCTTGAAGGAAGGAGTGTGGCTTTGATTTGAAAGCCATTGATGTGACATTGAAGAGTGATTCCTGGGGAGTGGCACAGCCAGTTTTATTGGTTTAAAAGGATGGCGCTGGCTGCTCTGTGGAGAGGAGATTGAAGAATGGCCAGAGTGCAGACAGAGGCCACGACAAGGCTATCAAAGAGTTTAGGCAGAGACAGTTGGGCAGAGCAGACAAGCAGCAGAGAAGAGCATGGTTCAAGGTCTGTTCTTTATTGGAATCCTCAAGACTTGGCGATTGAATAGTTTTGTGGTTGAGGAAGGGGGTACTCCAGGGTGATTCCCAGGTTTCTAGCTTCAGCCACAAGATGACAATTAGAATTAGAAATGTAAATTAGTGAAAAAGAACTAATTATATGATTATGATAGGTAAGTGCTAAGAAAAAAGGTGAGTAATGAAATGGATGGATGATTTTCGAGAGAGTTATTTATTACCTCATATTCCTAGGAAAAATCAACAATTATATATGACAAGCCCTTATGAGAAAATAGTACCTTTTTGTTTTTACCTAGAGTACCTCAAGAGATTTTTCTCTGTAGAAGAAAATGCCTTTTCCCATGAGGGAAGTTGGCAAGCAGCAATTCCCATTTGTTCCTTTATGTTTCCAAGGCTTTACAGTCTTCTCTGATACATTTCTGAGATTAAATCATGGGTACATGTGTCTAAACACATCTGTTCAGAGTATGTTTAAAATGTTTAGGTGGAAGAAGGACTAGAGCTGGAAGGAGGTAGAAGAGAATTTTTTTTTAAAAAGGAGGGTCATAGCTCTGTAAGGAACTTTACAGATAATGTCTACTAAACCGCTCATTTTAGGGTTGAGGAAATTAATGAGCAGAGAAGTTGTTCTTTATTCAACCTGAAGCCCCAGGTCCTCAATCTAGGGTCCTCTTGGCTGCCATGATTTTTTCGAAGCTATTTTCTAGAACCCTGCTCTTTAGATAGGAGCTGTAGAAGAAGAAATCAAATTGTAAGTTAAGGAAGAGGTAGCCTTTACCTAATTGGTAGAAACCATCATAGCAGACAAACATATAGTATCAATGAGATCTCCACATTTTAGAAATCAGTGTGTGAGGAAGGTGAGAAGAAAGGGGAAATGAGCTTAGAGTGGATACCCTAGTGAAAATCAGCAACACACTGTCAAGGTCAGCTAAACCTAAGCCAGGATAATGAGAGCCAGTAAGTAAGCACCTGTGAGTCTAGGGGTAAAGATGAGGCAAAGCTGCCAGGTGGACTGGCAGGCAAATTCTAGACACCCAGAAGAAACCCAGGTACCTCACAGCCCAGGCAAGTCCTGCACCACATTACCAGCCAGAGATTAAGGCCCACAGTCAGAAAGGATTAGGCATGGGGCATTTCAACTCAGAAGCTAAAACTAAAGCCCTAGTACACAAGAAGCTGAACCCTTAAAATTGCAGCGTGTAGCAATGCCAAGGTAATGGCCGTTGTACTCCATCTGTCAGGCCCTGACGATCAACCATCATGTTTGGATCAGCCCATGAAAAAGGTCATGTAAGTGTGATAAGAAGTTGGAACTGAAGTTTATTGAGAGAAGAAAGTGAGGAAAATAATTCATCTTTCATAACAGAGGAGCAGCTTAATGGATCTTATAGGGACTTTCTTTCTTAATTCTTCAATCAACTTCTGAATAGGTGATATATTGACATGGTTCATATCACAAAAATATAAAAAAGTATACAGTAAAAAGTCACACTCTCAATTCTGTCACTGGGCCCCACCCGTACCCATTCCTGCTAACAGTAACCACTGTTCTTATTTATCCTTCCATGGGTATTTTTCTGCATATGCAAGCCAAATAAATACAATATTCTTGTTTCCTTTCATTTTTTACAAAGCAGCACTATGTGTACACACTGTTCTTTCACCTTAGTGTTTTCGATTGATAAATAATTATGAAGACTTTCTCAATACAGTCATTTCAACTCTAAACCTTACGCAGGGGCTTCTGTCTCTGACAGAAGTTTCAAGATATATGCTTGTGATTCAAGATCAAGTGAAATTGATAGAAGTAATAATACTAGAATTTTGGGCACTGTGCTTAGAATGCTTTTATCTAATTACATTCTTGTGTCTGGAGTTGTAGCATATGGGGTCCTAATGCTATCACTAGAAAATCTGACAATACTTAGTGATTTGGGTAACCCTTCCATTTCCTTACTTGCAAATGGGAGAGGAGTAGACTGGTCAAACTGGTCAAACTTTAAGGTAAATTCTAGCCCTAAAACTGATAACACTCTAGTTTAAAATCTCAGTTTTCAGGGACTGGAATGTGTCTAGCTGTTAATATTATCATTATAGAAGTACATGTTTGGGCAACTTCCTCCAGAAATAATTGTCTTCAAAGTGATTGACTTTATAAATTATGAAAATTCCAGATATTTAGAAAAACAGAATAGTATACAAACATCAGTGCAACTTAGCTTAAAAAATAAATGTTTACAAAAGACTACTAAGGCCCTAATTACATTCCTGTCTCTCTTCTCTAAAAGTAACCACCCTCTTGATTTTTGTATTTATCCTTCCTATGCACATCTTTATACTTTTGCTTCATTTGCATGTATCTTTGAACAATCTATATCATACCTTAGCAGGTTTTAAAATTTTATATAAATGGTGTGTTGCTGTATACATTTTTCTGCATTTTGCTATTTTTGTTTAGCATTATGCTTTTGAGATTTATCCACATTGATATATGTGGTCCTAATTAATTCATTTTCGCTCCTGTATATTATGCTATTATGTGTGTTTGTGTGTGTGTATATATAACAACCCCTAGTTAATTTTACATTTTTCCTATTTATTGGCATTTAGGTTATTTTCTACTTTTATATTGTATTATATTATTATACTTATTAAAGTATATTATTAAATATATATTATATTATTAAAAGCATAATATTATTATATTATACTTTTATATTATTTTATATCAAACAGTGCTGAAGTGAATATACTCGTATGTATCTCTTTGTGTTTAAGACTAAAAATAGAAGTGTATCTTCAACCTTACTAGATATTGCCAATTTGATCTCCAAAGTAAGTTGTGCTAATTTACATTCCTACCATCAGGTATAAGATTTCTCATTGCTCAATCTTTTCCAACACCATGTGTTGCCAGACATTTTAATGTTTGCCAGTGTGATTGCTGTGAAATGGTATGTCCTCTGGTTTTAATTTATATTTACTTGATTTCTGATGAGGTAGAAATCAAGTAAATATAAATTTAAATTAATAAATATAAATAAAATATAAAATAAAATAAATAAATATAAATTAAAATAAAAATCTTTAGATATGTTTATTGTACCTTCACATTTCATCATGTTTTAGATTGTCCATTTACATTTTTTTATTTAGAAGATTGCCTTTTTCCTATTGATTTGCAGTCATTCTTAGCCAATCTAGATGCTAATCTTTGTCAGTTGTATGCTTTATAAATATCTTCTCTGAATCCATGGCTTGACTTTTATTTTATGCTCTCTTCGTAAGCAAATTTTTCATTTTAATATAACTGAAGTTATCTTTTGCTTTGTTTTGCTCTTTCTACTTTGCCTTTTTGTGGCCATCTTTATCCAAAATTTGTAAGGATCATTTTCTCTTAAAAGTTTGAGTTTGCTTTTTATCTACCTGAATCCCTTAATCTTTCTTAAAATGTTGATACCTACTTATTGATTAGTCCATTCTTTTCCAGTGTTATTTAACTAAGTAAACAAAAAAAGGCATTCTGGATCATGTAGCATTCTCGTCGAAGTTAATAGCCTAACAAAAGTATATTTCTATTTCAAGATGGCTGCCATTGCTCAAAATATTTTTAAAATTCTCCTTTTTAAATTACATTCAAAGCCTGCTATATGTTATTTTATTTAACAACTACCATCATTGGTGAACATTTTCCTCTAAGGGACGATTTGATTTTTGGGAAGGATTAAAACTCCTTTAGAATATACTTGCTGATGAAACTAGAGAGTAACTTTTTGGTTTAAAATGAGCTGTAGGGCCGGCCCCGTGGCGCACTGGGGAGAGTGCAGCGCTTGGGGGCGCAGTGGCGCTTCCGCCACGGGTTCAGATCCTGTATAGGAATGGCCAGTGCGCTCACTGGCTGAGCACCGTGCGGATGACACCAAGCCAAGGGTTGCGATCCCCTTACCAGTCACAAAAAGACAAAAAAAAAAAAAAAAAAATGAGCTGTAACTGTAAACTGTTAAGTTGGCTTTTCTTACATGAACATTAAGTGATTCTAAAGGCAGACACATAGGAGAAATTCTCAAACTGTTTTGAAATAACATTGGTCTTAAATATACTAGGATTAAACTTCCAAGCAAATGTAAACCCAATGTATTAGAAGTTTTCTGCCCTTATTTATAAGCCAGGTCCTCACGACTTAACAAGGCAACCAGATATGTAAATAGATGAATGAATGAATGAAATACTGAGTGATAAATGCAAAATAGATGAATGTGCAAAGTATATAGAAATAAGGTGTGTGGGGAGGATCTGCCTATTGGGAGGAGTCAGGGAAGATTACATGGTGATGACATTTGAACTGAACTTGGGAGGATAAATAGAAATTATTCAGATGAAGGGCATGGTGTACGAAACACATAGCATAGGCAAAAGCACAGAAGGACAAAGTAAGGCACCTTCAAGGTCAGAGGTTTACTTAGTTGTGGCCAAAACAGCTACATTTGGCAGCCACAAAGTCTTTTAAGCATGGAAGCAACGTGATCACATTTATATTTTTGATCAGAATCTTCCTGGCAATAGCAGAATTGGCAAACATTTTTTGTAAAGGGCTAGATAGTAAATATTTTAGGCTTTACAGGCCATTGAGTCGCTTTCACCATCCTAACACAAAAGCAGCCATAGACAATACATAAATGAATGGGCACAGGTATGTTTCAATTAAACTTTACATACCAAAGGCAGGAGGCTGGATTTGACTTTGGCTATCATTTACTATCTGAATGTCTTGGTCTCTCCTCTGTCCTGTACTCCCTAAGAGGACAAAATTTTGTTTTTCCTTTAGAGCCTATGTGATTGAGGGACAGTGGTAGTAGAAAAATGGCCAGTGAGAGAATGTCAGGCACTCTGAAGAAAACCATGGTGGGTCTCAGTAGATTTGCTGGTGTTGCTTATATCCAGACTTTTATGCCCTCAGCCCTGTGCCAAGAGGTAGAAACTCCACATAGGAACATCTGTGCCCCTGGCCTTTCATGAGCAGTGACCATGAAGGCACCTTTGAGTTAGCAGCAGACACTTTAACATGCAGCTCAGCCTTTAGCCATTTGAGAGCCAGCAGTCAGAACCTCAAAGGGCCAAAGGCCAGTAGTTCAGAGACAAAACTTTCAGTCATGACAGTAACTCAGTGAAGCCCATAAATTCTGTCTCCTTCTCTTCTAACAACTGAAATAATTTAGCTATATTCTGCCACATGAGCTCTATTGGGGAAAGGGGGACTTGTAAGATGTGAATTAGGTTCCATTTGAATTCTTTAGACCTCTGGATGCTGAAAAAGGTTCTTATCTTTTGAAATGTGAGTGCTAACCTGAAGACAGTGAAGAGTTTCTTTTTCTATATCTCTAACATGGGATCAGGATTATATCCCTCCTCAGCCACCAAGTCTTGTGTTAATGGAACTAAAACTCTCTGGGGAAGCATCCCAAACCTATTTAATGTTCTCAAGCACTAAAGTTTGCATTAGGATTTTTACATTAGCTAAGGTGTCTATAAAAATACATGCTTATTGCCAGGTCCCTAGTGGCTCCACATCCGAAGCAACTGTTGAGTGTCCGTCATTCTACCCGAGTGCTGAAATAACTTTCACTGCTGCAGATACTTGCGTATGTAACTCAGCTGAGAGTGTTCTGCAGTTGTCCTGGCAGAGTTTAGCCATGATTCCATAGAATAGTGCAAAGACAAAATTGATTTTCAACCATTGTCAACTATTGTCACCCTAAATGCATTGACAGAGGAACATGGAATTTTTAGGAAAAGAGAGTCCTTAGGGTGAGTGATTGACTTTTTTTCACACCGTTACAAGTCATGGCTTTTCCACATTGTTTTATCATCTAGTTCTATAACTTTACCCCTCAGCATTTTCATTCTAGCACACATCTTGCCAGCAAAACTTTGGCAAGTAATCACAGGTAAAAGTGTGATTTTAAATTTTCACTTGATTTAGTGTTAATTTTGTTTGAGACATTAGAATTGTTGGGGCCCAGAAAGCAATACCCCAAAGTGAAGGCCTCGGAAGCAGCCTCAAAAGCAGAGTTTTCCTCTAACCTTCTCCTCAGCTTCATTCTCCCCTGAGGCAAGCCGTGGAAACTAGAATCCCCCTTCTCCAAGGCAGGTCATAGATTTTCTCTAATCTCCCTCCCCTTCCCTCCTCTCCCCATCTTGGAGCTACTCATAAAGAAATTCTCTGACTTACCTTGTCTGATTGTAGATTGTTAAGACCCCCATTCCAGAGAGGGTCCTGCTCCGTATCCCAGAGGAATGAATGTTACACAGAGGCCAAGAATAATCTGAACAGACAGGCCCTGCTGGGTTTCCCCACTGAGTCTATGTGCATTAGAGCATACTTTTCTTGTCCAATCATATTTCTGCACAGTTGTGCCTACTTAATAGAAACTAAGCATACATATGGACAATTTTTCCTATATTTGGGTCTTCAATCTAAAGGTTCTTCTGTCATGTAAAATTATGATATAATAAAATCTGTTATGCCTTTTCTTCGTATTAATCTGCATTTATCAGATGATTTTTCAGGGAACCTTCAGGGGTTTGAAGGGGATGTCTTCTCTTGGCCACTACAGAATCTTATCTTAGGTGAAATGTTCTGAATTGGTGATTATGTTTTACTGTTTGTGTGGCCAGGTTTGAGAACTCCTGCCTTTCAAAATGCAAATCCAATCATGAGCTTCTCCAGTTTAAAACCTTTCCTCAACAGAAAACAGACTAATTCCTTAGCAGGGCATTTAAGGGTCCTTTGCAGAATGGCTCCACTGTTCTTCAGGTAAGCTCTTGCTATTCTGTATAAACCACCCTCTAGCTACTCCATTTTCTTAAACAGGCAGTCCTAACTTCCATCTTAAGTGTTTGCAAATACTTCGGAGGAGAGACCCTATCCTTGCCCATTAAAGTCTTCCCATTTTTAAAGATTTCCTAAAGCATCACCACCTCACTTCACAAGCCTTCCCCAGTTCTCCAAGGTGTTTGCTCCTCTCTGACCCTGCATACTCCTCTCTGATCCTGCATGCTTATCACCTTGTATATACTTTGTTATCTCACTTACCATTATTTGTCCCCTTCCCCGAAAAAACTGAGTTACTTGAGGGTTGTATCCATGCCTTGCTATTCTTTGTTATTTTACAGCGCCTGAAACATAGTGAGTACTTAACATATGAATGAATGAATGAAATGTATTATAAAAATTCACTATATGAGGAGCAGTAATGTGGGTTCTAGAGTCAGACTGCCTTGGTTTAAATGACAACTCTGCCACTTACTAATGATGTGACCTTGAGCAAGTTATTTAATGTCTCTAAGCCTCAATTTTATTATTCATTAAGTGGGAAAATACTATTGCCTACTTCAGGTGCTTGTGAGAATTAAATGGGATAGTATTCACACAGTGGCTAGTATACTAACTAACACATAGTAAGCATTAAATAAATGTTCACTGCTATTATTCTTATTGCCTCCTTTGTTTCCATCTGGATGCAACTATAAGTATTACCTGTGACAGGGTTAGAGAATGAAAGAGGTGAAATACGGTTAGTGAAGTTTGCATAAGTCTGGTCAAGGTCAGTCGAGCCCTCTTCCTCTTCTCGTCCAGGGCCTTATTGGCTGGCCTTGAGAAAGGAGTACCCAGAGCTTCATGGAAACCAGTTAGTAGAAGACTTTGAAAGATAGACAGAGGATTCTGGCTTTTGAAAGGATATGCTATGGCAACACAGTGAGATAACTTAGGTTATATATAAACAGAATTATTCTATACAATTTTACATGACTGTAAATAGGAAATACTGGAACAGGGTAATCTCCCCCAAACTGGACATGAAATGATGAGAATCTACCAAGGGTGTAGAGACTTGACTCTCAATTTCCTGTTATAAAGCAACCTGAAATAAAAAATGTGATACACACAAATACTTTATGGCTAAATTCATTCACCCAGAGGCATTCATTGCAACCAGATCAGCTTAGTCCTCCCTGATTCATGGTCTGAGTCTGTGGAGGTTCTGGTAGTTAGGAGAAAAAGAGAGAAGGCTGAAAAAGAAGACAGAGAGTGAGCAAAGAGTCCGATTATTTATTTAATCTTTCTCATATTATATACCTTAGAAGCATCAGGATTTTGGGGTCTCAAATGTGCAAAATCACCATTGTGATGACTGAGAATTACAATAAATGTAACCTGAAAATAATATAGCTTAAAGCATTTTTACTACATTTTAACCTACATATTACTTGTAGGTAAAATGAAAAATGACATATTATGTCCCATATCATAATTGTTTATGTATTCAGTAACTATAAACTGTTGTTGATATCATGATGATGACGATGATTATTGATGATGATTATACTGTCTCATTCATCAATAGGAGAAAATTCTCCACTTCCAGGACATATTTAGGAACATGGATTGGGATGATGCACTAAAATTTATGCTAAATTCTGTTTGATCCGAATGTAAACAATAATGCTATCTTAATATTCAAGCATCAGAACTTTAGTATTATTGAAAAGAAGTTTGTAGGTCCTAGAAATACAATATTATGAATAACTGATATTATATTCAACTGATTTTTAAGTAATTCTCTTTGTATTTAATTTCTATAAATATTTCAAAATACACAGAAGAGATAATGACCAGAGGATAAAGAAAGGCCGCTGTTATATCGAAGCATATGGCTGTTTTCTAGGAGATATGTCTATGGTAATATAACATATGGGTAACATATGGGGAAAATCAGGTTGGAAGCCCTCTGGAGATTAGACTAATATATCACCACTAAGTAGATGTAAATTGCAGTGCCTTAGTCACCTACTTAGCAATTAAAGGAGCTTTTCAATAGTTGAAAGTGAAGTTATTTTAAAAGGCAAAATGCATACTTATTTACATACAATATATATATTTTTTGTCTTTAGTATTTAAAGATCATGCTACTGGTTCTGACTACCATTTCTAAAGGCTGATGTGGCTAAAAGCGGATAAGTGACTAATGGCCCTTTTCATCCTAGGTTCATAGAAAGTAGTGACTTTGATGCCTCGAATCATGTTTTTCCACATAGTTTTTCTCAGTATGGGCTGCCCTATTTCTTGATTACTGATAAGCAGGTTGATCTCAGCTTCTCTGTTCCCAGGATTTTTTTTTTTTTTTTTAAAGGCTTGGCTATATCATTTTGAATGGTACTTCACTGGGTTCTTTAAAGCATTTCTAACACTCATCCGGCTTATGTTAATCCCATTTCAGGTCACCATAAAGCAGTTGTTTTCTTGTCTGATCGGCAGGCTTGCATAATCCACAAGAAGCCTGTTGTCAAGTGCACATCTTCAAGCTGGTAAATTTGCTGCATTCTGGGATTGTATTGTTTGTGCTCTTCTCTCGGTATTTACCATTGTCTAAAGTATTACTCACATATGATGCTGATGAAATTGCCCAGATAATCAGATGTGGTCATTTCAGGTCTCTAGCCGTATACTAAAAGGTTGGACATTCGTCACTTTGATCTTGACCTTGTTGCTACAGTGAGAGCACACCCTGTCTGCCGACTCAAAGGTCATGCTGGCCTTCTTGATTTGATTTTCTACTCTGTCAGTCAGCACACGATTAGGCAGAGTGCTGCCAGTGACCCCTGTAATCTCAATATTGCCAGTGAGAGGTGAGTAGGGTTCTGCTGGTGGGGGCAAGTACGTGATCTCATGCTGTAATTCAATTCAATGTGTATTTATTGCACACCTATCATTTGCCCAGAAATATGCAAGATGACATAAGATAGAAATGAAGGCACCGTTTCTACCTTCAAGGAGCTTACAGTATTATTGTATGACGATAAAAGTCCATCTCATGGTTAGAAGGGATAGACTGTAAGTTCTGTTGGAGGTCAGAGTAAACTTACCAACATTTTGGCCACTGGACTTAGATCTGCAAAAAAATATCTGTAAGCATGGCCTGTCTTTCCATGTGTGCATTTTGAAAGCTCCCACATCAGCCTACAGCAACAGCCCTTGAGTGACTGTCTCACAGGCTTTTAATGATATTCAGTGCTGTTAAGTGGAGTTTCCCAGAGGATAAAAATCACAGTGTAACACTGGCTTCTGAGGTTTTTTTCCACCCTTAGAGAATTGCTGCACACAATAGATTGAATAAGATCAGACTGATTTGCATCTCTGCTTCACCAATTGGTGACTGAGCATGTCAGCCTATTTATGCTCAGACGATTGTTGGATGTTTCACATATATAGTATAATATGTTTTTGTCACTAACTTAATTTACACCCTTTTGTATTTATAAATGAGAATATGGATTTTTTGCTTAATAATAGGATTTGTTTGTTGCCCAAGTTTTATCTTGACTTTTTTTAAAATTTAAAAAACATTTTCCTATGCTGACATTGGCCATTGTATTTTTTTCTCAGCCATTTTTCTTATCCATGTTTGCTTCAGTGATGAATTGTTTAATCTAATTTTTGTTTCTGAGTTTCTGATATTGCTAGTTAAACTCCTTCTAGACTGCCTAATGTAATACAAAAATAAGTGTTAAAGACAAGTTCTTGGTGGGTAAAGCTGATTGTGTTGTTTCTGTCGTAATTTATAACCCAGAGAATTTACCACTGCAAATATTTATAATAGTGATCTTGCTACCCAGCCTCATATTTACACATAGGATTCACTGGTCCGAAGTTAGGTCAAAAGTCAATATAAAACAGGAATAGAGGTTCTGATGTCTTGTCCCTCGGAAATGTTTTCAGAAAATTCTGCAAGCAGATCATTGTACTGTGAAAATAATGGGCTGCTTAGCACATCTCCAGTATTCACCTTCATAGAGACCTTTGTGTAACACATCAGTCATTCTTCTAATGTAGCTTCATCAATAGTTTTGAATCCAAAAAAGTAGGACAAAAGAATACTTGTTAGATCTGCCGAGGTAAAATATGGCGCAAGGGGAGGAAAAATAGCCAGAGTGCAAAACAAAACAAAACAAAAAAAGGCAGCAAACTTAAGAGGATTCTCAGCCTCTGGGAATAATTTTTAAAGAAATAAATAGTAAATTAAGTGATTTACCAGCTTCTTTGACCCCATTCAACAATAAATTGAATAATCTTGCCAGACAAAACAAATCTCAGGAGAGAATTGATACGTTGGCATTTTCAGCTATTAAGAATTTGAACAGATTTAAGAGTGTAAAATAGATAGTTGTATAAACATCGAAGCTACACAATGCCTTAGTAAGAGATTATAAAATTCTGCACTTGAAAAATTAAGTTCATTTTTAAACTCATCCAATATTGCAATTGAATACAAACTAAACAGAAACTATCAATGCAACTTTTTTTAAAAAAATGGTACTATACTCACAATAATAACATAAAGAAATAAAATTTCTTTGAAGCAGATGGCATACAACAAAGTGGCTCATATGGACTACAGTACTATTAATATATGGGTGTTGACAATATGACTTAGTGTTGTTAGTTGAAAAGAGAATTTCCAATTAAGTTTTTCTGCATACTTGACCCTACAGCCCCATTCGGATTCTTCAAGATTTCTTGAGCTTGCAAACAATTCTCCTAATTGATTAGCAGGTGGCATGCAGCTCCCTGGCTTCTCCCACCCTCTCGGGTTGCTATGGTGATACAATCTTAGCTTCCTCTCCATTCCTTCCCTGTTTCATCTGATGTATAGAATGAGACCTTGTGAACATCTTGGACAAACTGGTGCTGGCATTTCTATTCAGATGTGTTACCTAACATTTCAGTTTGGCCTAATAAATGGGAAAGGCCCTTTATACCAGCTCATATGTTTACATCTTGCAAAAGTGTCAAAGAAAAAAATGATGTCATTCTGTTCAATGTACTTATTCAGTTTGTTGTTACTTTTAAAGTACTAGAATGTAAAATGTTTTCAAGGTAAACCTATATTCTTTATTAAAGATTACTAACTATCACTGTGAAAAAGTGTCCCATCACCACTGACAACACTTTTTGGGAAAGCTGTTAAACAGTATTTTGAGATGAGGCACACACATGCGCACACGCACACACACCTCTTTCGTATTAAAGTTGTTTGGAAAATCAAGAGCATTCTTTCATTTGTTCCTTTGGTTTGTTTTTACAGACAAAGCTAAGGCAAGCTGGTAATATTTTTATACCCTAGATGTAGTCTCCTGCCAATGTAAAAAGGACAGCAGTCACTTTCAAATCAATTCTTAAGAGTTCTTGATTTTCAAAGGCTGCTATTCTCACATAACAAAGAGTCTAACCTAGGCGAACTTTGCATCTTCAGTAAGGAAATAGACATTTCATACATAAAAATACCATTTTTTATTTAAATAGCTCCTTTTGGGTATAAAGTACAAAAAACCCAAAAGGCATCACCTTGTTGATCTACTTACTGACCATTCTTTTTCTGTAGGCAAATGGCAATGATAACTTCCTTACAACAACTCATTTCAGAGACCACCTGACTTGAAGTCCACATTTTCAGAACACCAATTTTATTTCCAATCATGAGAATACTGTTTTAAGCCAACTTTTGGTACCTATGTTTTTAACATGACTTTATGTACTTTATAAAGTACATTCAAGTATGTGATAAAATTTGTGTAAGTACGGCAGTAGTTCAATAGGCATCACCATACTTTTACAGGAAATACAATACATAGTAAGGAATGTCTGCCCTTGAGACCTCCTTGAAGTCAGGGGCCTGTCTAAAACGCAATCGTAGCAATTGCTCGGATTCCCCCTTCCCAACTCCCCCAACAAGGACCTTAGGAGGTACTTTTCAGATCTCGTAACTAGAACCAGTCTGCGAACTCGAGTACCTGGTGAAACAATGAGAAGAAAATGAAATTAAAAAAACAAGAGGAAAGGAAATAAAAAAAAGCAACATTTAAAGTCGGGAGTGTGCTCCTAGTTTCAAAGAGAAAAAACACCTTTGGTGAAGTTATACTCCTTCAAAGAAAGGTTCAAGGTTTAACTGAACATTTCAATTATTTTATTGTAGGGGCAATAATTTTTTTAAGTATTTTTTTAAATATTACAATATCGTGTCTGTTTATTCTGTCGTATTGACTATTTTGAAATAAAAAATTCATTTGATGTATGTAAAATGCTCATTTACTGTATTGGATGACAATCAAAAAATGATTTTTAACTAGAATTGTTCTCTTTGAAATCTGCAAGTGCAATATATGTAGCTAAATATGACATTTTTTTGAGATAGCATTTTTGCTTAAATTTCACTTTTAGATTATTATTATTATTCCACAGTGAAAATAATTACTTTCCCAAAGCCTAAATTTGCTACAGAAAGTAAAAGAGGTAAAGCAAATCTGAGTCGATTGTAGAGAGAAGTGCTTTAGGTACCACAATAGGATACAGAGTTTTTCAGATATCTCAGTGTAACACCTGTGATGTCAAGACAGGTAGTAAGACTTAGAAGACTCCTTGCGCCCACGTTATATGGTAGCACAATAATAGTCCCTTACATTCAGAGGGGCCACATCCTCACCTCACCGTAGGAATTCAGACTGCTTCCTTCGTATGACTCATGAGTCAAGCTGATCGTGTGGGGTATGAGTTTACATCTTTTCCTTCTCTCCCAATTCCCATCTTTCTTTTTTCTTTTTTCTTTTTTCTTTTTTCTTTTTTTTGAGATTGTTAAATGAAAATAAATGTAATGGTCAAAGTCAAAACAGGTAGAGATATAATCTGGAATAAACCCCAAATTTTTAACTCTTAACACTACCTAACACTTTGCAAAAGGAGGAGTAGCAAGTGAAGATGAAAACTCATGAGCAGAATCAAAGGTAAATTGGTAAAAAGTAAGGAAATAGATGCACTTCAGTGACTACATTTTAAACCTGTTCAGGTAACAGGGTATTGTCTAAAGTCTGGGTACTTACCACAGATTCCTCGCATATTTGAAATAATTAGGAAGACAAGAAGAGATTTACTTTTCTATTTCTTTGAGTTCCAGTTAACTTGATATGAAGAATATTTGAGAAGCCTATTATATTAAGTCCAATTTAAGTGACTGTTTATTGTTTGTAAGTCATAAAATAAAAATTTGCCTATTGGAACAAAACAAAGATAAGTAAATGGAAAATAGTTGTGATGCACATTCCCAGACTGTATGTGTCGAGTCACCGGTGACGAAGTAATTTTGAGCAGACTGGTAAAATTGGCTAGAATGGCAGATGTAGCCAATTTCCATCTCATTCTTAATCTGTTGATCCTATTTCTATGCCTCGGAAATGGTAATCCAAACAATAACAGTCAACCATTTAAAAGGCACTGTAACATAGATTATAGCATGTCCTCCGAATAGAATATTCCACACCTCAAATAAGACAGATTTTTTTAAAAGTGACTTTGCCAAGGTCGCATTGCTGAACCTCACACTAGTATCTTCTGGGACTAAGTCCTGTCCTTTCTTTACTTTTGCCTCTTTCTGTCTTGATACTATTCTGTTTTCTCTCTTCAAACCACTTCTATTTCCTTTTTTCTCTTTCATAATAACCATGATCTTATACGTAATTCCTAGATTTCCTAGTTTATATCCACAATCAACATTGAACTAGACATCTTGTATATTCTTTAGCAGGCTCATTGCTTTTGGCAGTGACAGATTTTTAAGGCTTTGAAGTAATTTTGTTTCTAAACACTATTTTAGAGATAGTTATGGGTTTTCCCGTCTGCTATTCTTTCTAGTTTCTCTATAAGCTTTTTTAACAGATAATTTATTTTGAAATAAATCATGTTCAATTTCAATTTTGCAAGATTGTCTTTAATTCTTAAAAATCTTTTCACCATATGATAAAAGAGAAAAAAGACTAGTTCAGTGATTTTGAGTTACGATTATGGTTTTAAAATAAATTAGTTTTATTAAATATATTTGGGGTTGAGAGTTCAGTTGACAATGGTCAGCACTTTATTTCAAACCATTTAATGGAATTGCATGAAACAGATTGAGTAGTAAAGAGCACTTTCCTATTCTTCACAGTAATTCCACCTGCTGCTAGTCACGTGGAGTTCATTAAAATATCCAGCTTTATTGTATTCATAGAAAGTTTTAAATACAAACATATTCCTTAAATGTCCTTTTTTTAAAAAAAAACTAGAATCAATTAACAGCACTATTCGGAAGATATATCAATGAGACTGTTCTATTAGATGTCTCATAGAATTATAAAATAAGCTTTCTATTCACCTGAACAATTCATTCAGCAAAAATTTATCAATGCCTACAAAATGCCAGGTAATGTGCAGTGTTCTGGAGGAGACATTAAAATGAGCTAGAAACTTCTGCTAAGGAGGAAAGTCTAGACCAGTCTTTCAAGACTGCATCGCTCTTTCTACCAGCATCCAAATCATCTGCAGAACTTGTTAAAAATGCAGATTTCTGAACCTCACCCCAGATCCACAGGTGGGATACAGGAGTCAGCACTTTTAATAAGTCATCCAGTGATTTTGAGGCTCATTAATTGGAGAGGCATCTGTATATCAAGGAAACAGACACAAAAAGATACAAAAGTACAATACTAAGTGATAATTATTCTAATAGAATAGGCGTTAATAAATACTTAATTTAAATTTATGATTCTAATGAATGTAAAATCTGAACATGTCACCTAACATATGGAGTGAGCACATGGATAAAAGTTCATCTACATTTCCATGTCTTAGATGTTGTCAAGTTTTAACAGAAATAAACATATTCTAGAGATTCTGTTTTGAGCTAGATATGTCAGAATGAAGTCATGTTTGCAAGGAGTAGGAATAAATCTGTGATGCAACGAAGTAGAAAGATACCTGTATAAATTATTCAATTAAAAAAAATTCTCACAACCACCAAGCTGCTACAAGAAGGGTTCCAGATTCCCAAGCTGGGGCTGTCGGGGGTGAGGGCTTTTGCCACATCCCCCTGACATCTGCACCAAGCCCGGCAATGACCAAGCCACCGCTGGAAGCCCCCTGGTCTCCCCTGTGGGAATGAGGGGGTGCCCCGGGCCTCAATCCCACCCCTCCTTCTTCCTCCTTCTTCCATCACATTTCCTTCCCCTTTCCCCTCTTCCCCTCCTTCCCAACTGCTCTGCAACAACATCCTAGAATGTAAAAACTAATATTAATAAACTTACATTTTCTTTAAAAAAAATGAAAAAAAAATAAATAGCAAAAAAAAGAAAAAATTCTCTTTAACATGAACAACAAGTCTTAGCTTCTCAAACATTTCCTACCAAAAGCAACATCTTGTAACTTTACTTGAGGCCAACAGTACAGCTTGGTCGGTTCAGCTGTGCAGCTCTCAGTCTCAGAAATATCCATCACTTGGGTTTTACTGTTCTGCTGAGTTGAGCCATCTGCTCAGCTAAACCAAAAGTGATAGTTCACACTGGCCAGAAAGGCTGTGTACATAGCCCCAAGGAAAGATGTCCTCATTTACTTTTTACCCAGAACTTCAAAATGGTAAATAGAGGTAAATTCCAAAAGATGCTTGAACAATCAATAGAAAATGTCAAGGTAGGAAATATTGACAAACTAGTACAAATAAAACTTTTCAAAAAAAAAAGATATAGTGTTCCAGTATTTATTAATAAATACTAATCCCTGTAAATCAGTTACTTTCATAAATATGCATGCAGTAACAATTTGTACTGTAGGTCATAATTATACATAAATAGGTAACACAACAAAGTGAAATATAAAAGAACTTCAGGATGCTGCTAGATTCTCTATTCATCTCACTTTCTTTTGTGTCCTTCCATTTAACAAATGTTTATTAAGTGACAGTGCCAAGCACTGTCCTAGGCATTGCATCTGCCTCCTAGAATAAGCACACATAATCCAATCATTCTTGCCATATGGTATTTATATACTAGTTGGAGAGACAAACCATAAAAACATAAACAAATCAATTAATTAAAGCAGTACTTAAGGGAATTTGCAAAATTCTGTTACAGAAAAGAACAGGGTAAGGGTCTAAATTTACGTAGGATTATTAGAGAAAGCTTCACTTAGAAGGAAATAACATCTAAGTGTAGACCTGAAAGATGAGAGGGAGCCAGCCACAAGAAGAACTGGGTAAAGAAACTAAGGGAACAGTAGCCACAAAGTCCTGGCAGAGGGCAAGAGTTCAGTGAGTTGAAGGAACTGATGGAAGACCGACACACGCAGCCTGAGTGACAGGGAGAATTCATGAGAAGTTGTATAGGGGTACTGGGACATAACTCACGAAGGCCATGGTAGTACATTTCGCTTTTACTCTAAATGCAGTGGGAATCTATTGAAGGGCGTTACACAGAGAAATGTGATCAGAATTACTGTTTAAAAAATTTACTTTGGATGCTGTGTACCGAATGGATGGGGGGTGGAGAAATCACCAGTTAGGGGTCTGTTGCTATGGTCCAAGGAGAGATGACAGTAGCCATAAAGATATACAAAAGTAGATGGATTCAAGGTCTATTTTGGAAGGGGAATAAACAGACTGTGCTGATGGATTAGATTTCCTTCTGGAGTTTACATGAAGTTGTTAGCAGCATCATTTTCAGGAAGAATATATAAATCCAGACTTTATGGGTATAGAAATGTAGGGTAATAGTGAATAAAAACTTGGCAGCTGCTAGCTTCCATCGCTTCTCTCACCCTAGACTCTGTCCTCTTTGGGAGGGGAGGGGCGTGTTCAAAGAACTATTTTGCCTTTGTATACACACATGGGGGAGGAGATGGAGTGAGTCATTCTCCTACAGGCTTTCTCTCTTTGATTCCTCCCACAAAGATCTCTAAGCATTATGGGGTTCTACAGTTATATCAGCAAATATTTCTTGGTACCACTATGATTTATAGGTATCTGATTCCAACCCTTATTTCTGCCTTTTATACCAAGTCTGTGTTTTCAGTAAATCAACATTCTGGATTGAGAATAAAATCCAAGAATACCTGCTGAAGCTTTTAGAGACTCTCAGTATCAGAATATATTACATATATATTTAAAATATTTTCATTTCTACTGTTGCACACATATGTATCCTATCATAGTTAAACATTGTTTTCATAATAATTTAATGTGTTTTCCCACTAAGTAGTAGTAAAATTAATTTTAGAGCATTTAGGTTAATTTATCAAGCTTTCATAATGCCAAACAAATGTGGCTCATTTTAGGTAATGAGACTAGAGTAGGAAAAGAAGCATCACAAAAAATCAGAAACCTCAGAATAATTAGATATAGGCTTTCAAAAGCACTTGGCCTCCATGTCCTCCACCCCATCCCCAAGGAAATAAAAGGACAAGCCATTTAAAAATGAATTCTTCTCTGAAGACTTTCCCTATTGTGTCTGTTTAGTCTTCACAGTTTTCAATATTGACAGTGAGTTTCTTTTCACCACCAATATGGCAAGTTCCTTTGAGGTAGAGAGAGATTTCACCTTTCATTGCCTTGTGTTATTTCCCCTCTACTGAACTATGTAAAGAAAGTAAATAGTAAAATGGCAAATGGAGAGCTTTAGACTATTCACTCCTACACAAGAAGATTGTTTTATTTTTTCTGGTGTCAGTTTATGTTTTTTAAAATATCGGCTGTAGCAAGAAATTTTTCTTTCAGAGAGATAATTAGGAAATACATAACTTCTGTTTTAAGAGCGTGTTTTCTATGAACGTCTGCATGCACTTAACAGGGATTATTACATGATTGTAGGCAGTACCACAGCTAAATAGCAGATGAAAGAACCTTACTCAGAAGATTAAGGATACCTGCCTTTTGCTCTGCTTATAGCAATGATTTGGCAGTGTTAAATCTTTCTCTTCAAACTCTGTTCTTCCCATAAAATAAAAATTTGAAGCTACAGATCATTTAGAAGTAATATTAATTGTTGAGTTTCTGTATGTGAAATTAAAATGTAATATTACTTCAAAAATGCAATGTAGCTTCTTCAAACGGAATATGTCGTGAATATTTGGGGGTCATCTTTGCTGACTTTTTAAAAAATCGAAGTAGCTTTTTGTCTCTTGGAACGAAAAATCCTAGAGCCAAACCATCTTAAGTAAATAAAGGTTTAAAAGAATAAATGCTTCACAACTAATGGTGTGATGGATTTCTACTTCCTATGTATTTCCCTGCAAAGCTAGTCAAAGACTTTTTTCCCATTGCCTCTTCCATCTTAGAGAAAAAGCTTTACTTAGAGCTTCAGCAGGCCACATAGGAGTCCTGTTTTCTCTTTATGTATTCCTACATGCTGCTTCTCTTTACCAGATTTTGAGATTTACTCATGTTTCCTATACCAGTGTTCAAAGAGCAATCGTATTTTCTCATATTAATTATTATTTAGAATTTCCCTTGTTATGGTTGAGAGAGATTATTCAAGAATCTCTTCACAGGGTAGCCTTAGTATCTTTAAAAGCTCTGCAGATGGTGAAAAATTTAATCATGTTTTAATACCATTTGCCATCCGTAAAATATTTGGATATTTAATATCTAAATCCCAAATGAGGTCAGTTATAGGAGCAGGTGAATTTAAAAGAGTAATTGCTAACATGATATGAAAAAAGCCATGCTCAACCTCCTGCTTTCTTGCTCCTTAACTTCTTGGAACACATGTGGAATACCAATCAGCATTTGACAAGAAGGGTTGGTTATGTTGGGCATCAATTTATCATCATTAATTTAAAAAAAAAGAAGAAGGTATTTTTTCCCTATAAAAAAATACTGCGTTGAAATTAGAGAACCTTTTCTAAAGAAGAAAATTAGTATACTAGTGAAAGGTATAACCTGGGATAAATAATGTTCTTTTATATAAAGTTTTATTTACCAGAGAGTCGTGTGTTTACAGTTAAAGACTTATGAGAGCTTAGTAACTGGAAAAATTATTTTCTGTTTTGGTTTTCACATTAGGCTGATAATCCTTTACATAAAGGAAAGTGATTGTTCTTAGCTATGGGTCAGATGGATGTTTGGGAATCAAAGACTTTAAAGCCTTCCAAAGAGTCTTAAGTACTTGCCTGCTCCTCCACAAAATCCACTTCTGGGGTACAGTAACTCTCAAGTACTAGTAACCATTGCATTTTTTCCTCATATGGTTAATTGCCTACACCATTGCATGCAATGTGGCTCTGAGCCATTATTTAAATATTGCTATTATATAATGTAGTTACAGTTCTTATTATTAGAGGCCATTTGTTATTTACAACATGTCACGCTGTCATGGTTAGTTCACAAAAATAGATTAACCTTTAACATTTTAAATATTTAGGAGAAATTGATTTAGCATTTATTTTCTACTTACTGTTTTTATTAAAAGTCATAGGATTTTAGGGACATCATTTTAATAACTGCTGAGACCTGCTCTATAGATAGCTTTAAGTTTAGCATTTTTTAAATTTCTCATTCACCTAATTATCAATTATTGTTTTAGCTACATCCTTTATTGTTTTGTTTTATTTAAATGTTTAATCAATAATTTTATGGTGCTTTGTTTTTAAGCAAAATTCAAGTCAGTAGTTTGGCAAAAATAAATACGTTTCTAATTGGACTAACAAAATCATAAACTTATTTTGAGAAATCAGATGCAGATAGAGCTAAAAAATGTACATTAGTAACTGAAAAAAAAGTTTGAAGTATTATGTGTTCCTAATTTATTCTGAAGGAGAAAATAAATATTGTAACTATTACCCCCTCTATGTGCCTTCCTCTATATTATTATTAAAAAAATAAAAAAGGACAGACATTTACTTCTTTACATAGCATAGGTAAGCTAGTTATTCTATCTTTCTAACTTTTTACCTGAGAACCAGCTATTAGATGAGTAGGAGATTTGCCAGAGATCATGACCCATATTAATCACCAAATTAAACACTGAAATACTTTCACCATGCACAAGGGCAGACACAAGGGCAAGAATGTGAATGTATGTAGTTTGTTTAGGAGGTTATCCCAGGAAACACTGATAAGGGAAGAGGGATGGAAAAGAAGGCAGGGAAAAAAATCCATTGAAAGGGTGCATTAATGAACACATTACTACTATGGGCAACTGGGGCTCATTCCCACTTGGGGATGTCTGGAAGATGACATAGAGCACACATCAGAGTTGTCTTCCCAAGGGGAAAAGAAACTGGGATATTTATCAGCCATCACCTTTCTTTTTGTCATTGGGCAAGGGCTACTTTCAGGCAGTTAATTCCATGACATTTCCAGCCAGCACCATGTGCTATCCAGGTATGCTGTGGGGCCGGACAACACTCTGAGCAAAGTCACAAGTACTTGCAACAGAAAGGTGTTGGCCTTTTCAGAAATAGCAATATTGAAGAAATATGGGAGGAACATTGATAACATCTGCTACATAGATCTTCACCCTAAAACTACAACATAAGGCAGTACATGCCAAGAACAAAATACATAGAAACATAAGAGGAGTGTAACTGTACAAACGGATTTATAATTCTTCTTAAGAATAAGGATGAGAACATTAGTATGGAAACAAACCTAAGTTACAGAAAGGAAAAATACTTGAGGGTTTTTCTTTCTAAAAGCATTACAGGTAATTGCTAGGTACTGAAGAATATTTCAGAATGGTCACCACTTTTTAATCAGCTCTTTTATCAATTTAGAACTTAATTATATAACATCTATATGGAAAATCAATCTTTTTGTTTGTTAGTTGCTGAAGCACTTGGATACTCCAAAGTAAATTGAATCTTTACATCAATTTTCCTGGAAAAGAAAATGATAAAATCTTTGTCCTTGAGGTTCCACTTGACAGGGTCAAAAGCAATTCTTTCATTGTATTAGACCATAACACAAATCAGAAAATGCAAAGATTTCAGAATCACTCTATTTCACATATTATCTTCTTAGCTTGCCTCTGCAGCTGAGCAAGGGTGTTATTAGGCACAAGAAATTTTGTTGAATTCTTAAATTGGTCTTAAGAATTTTGTGATGGATGGTTTACTCAATTTAAAACAGATCATCTGATGAAATTGCTTTTAGGTTAAAAGAAGGGTTCCTCAGATTCCTTTTAGGGCAGATCTTTTCAATTACCTGGTTAAGTCCAGAATTGCTAAACTGTAGCGTATGAAGATTCTGGGCACATTGGTGGTGAATATGATAAAAAGAGAATTCTAGAAGGAGAACAGAGCAGCCTCAAAGCCAAACCTTGTCTGCTTGAAAGTTTTACAGGAAATTAGTACTGGCCTAACCACTTATTTATCTTTTTTCAACCAACTTATTCTGAATAATCTAAACCTTAATTAATGATTATTAATTTGACATGAAGCTGTATGCAAATGCCCAAATACCATCTGGAGCATTCTACCCAATTACATATAATCAGTATTTTTCTAATAAGATTCCTTGTACCCAATTAGAAATGTATGTGGCTCTCTGCCATGAATCTTAGTTTTAGTGGAACCTAAACTACATAAATGCAGACAAATAAAAATATTTTTTTAAATGTATTTCCTTCATATTTTTGGAATTTCTTGGTGAAGGCTACAAACTGAGGTCTCAAAGGAACACTGTCAAATTCAAGTCTCACTGAGCTCAGATGCCACTTGCTTGAGTAGATCTTCTCTGGCTGCTGGATCTAAAGTTGCCAACTCTCCTGGCCCCACGTCTCTATCACCTCACCCTGCTTAGTTTCCTTCAACACACTCTTCACTCTCTGTTTGTATGTTTGTCTGATTCCTCCCACTAGAATGTTACCACCTTGGAGGAAGAGAATTGTCTGTCCTGTTCATTGCTATACTCCAGTGTCAAGGACAGTGCAGAGCAGGTGCTCAATAAATTTTTGTTGAATGACCCAATGAAAGAATGGATATTAAAAATGCTGTGTCATTGAAAATAAATGTAGCATATCAAGTACCTTAATGTTTTAGGGAAAAAACTCAACTCTTTCTAGCTTAAAAAAAAAATTGCATTTTAGTTCACTGCATCAATAATATAAAAATCTAAAAAAACAGGAAGACTTTCAGGAATGGAATGTTGAGGTGTTGGTCATGGATTTTCTGACGAGAGCACTAAGCGCAGAGATTGGGAGGAAGGCTAGGAGACGATGCTCTAGGCCAGTGTGCCAAGCAGCTGTAGAACTGTATTTGGGAAGTATCCAGAAGTTAAACTACATGAATCAGCCAAGAATCAGGAGGTATCAAAGGTTCAATAAATCCCTACTATTTTGTGGCTCAAACATCTGAGCCTTTCTCTGGTTATAAGGGCCTACTTACCAAGATCAGGAGTAAGATGAAATTGCCGTAATAGGCCACAAGAGGAAAGGACAGCTGAGTGTGTTTCAGGCAACCACACCATAGGAATTTAGAGTAATTCAGTCTGTGCTTTCCTGAAATGATAGGTCATTTATTCTCTTAACAAATATTTATTAAAAACCTTCTGTGAGGCATAAATGCCACATGTACTCATGCATAAGTGAGGGCTAAGAGAGAAGGAAGGAAGGAAAGAAAGACCACAGTGGTGCATTAGACTTACAGAGGGAGAGAACATACCTTGGGATACAAAGTGGAATGGGGGGGGAAGGGGTTCGGGAGAGGGAGGTTGAGGATAATTGGATGGGGGACACATGGTGCAAACACAATTTGTGATAATGGGTGTGCTGCCAATGATTCTGGCCTTCACATCTTGGGCACGAGAGGTGACAATCAGCTCTGTATCTCATGAATATTCATAACCAGTAACAACAACAACAAAAAAGAACCTTCTGTGGACTAGCACTATTTAGACTCCAGCCTCATCTCCCGCCCCCAACACACTTGCATGCCCATTGCTACAGAGTCATTTGCTTTTGACTTTATTATTAATTAGCCTTCCATGGAAAATTTGGTTTGGAAGAAGGGCTCTGCCACTGTAACAAGCCTGACAAGCCTTCTTTGCACACCTTATTAACACTGGGAGGGAATGTTTTAGGCACTAGACAGAAACACCTGTTCCAAAACACAGAATGAAAGCAAAAATTGTAATCTTTTGTGTCCCACTCCGGTATTCCGTTCTGCCCCCAAGAAATTGGGAAGTCTTCAAGCTTATTCTTTATATCGCATCATTTATGTGCAGGCCTGTTTCTTGAAAGGTGGCAGATGACCCTGTGCCTTTTGGGTAATTGAGAGTGAAAGTTATGTTTCTGCCTATTATGTTAAACTGACTCTGGCTTCTTATATGACTGAATATGAAGAAACTGGGCTTTTAGGATTTCTTCTGTTATATTTCCCAAGATGTGAATTTGTCAGGAAATTTTATTTTAAAACAATACCATGATCCATGTACATGCTGACAGAAGATGTTGGTTTAAAAAAAAAAAAAAAAGATGGTGTCAATCTTGAAGAAATTGGGTGTAGCTAGACAGTTAGACTAGTCATTTGCTGAAGACATCTTCATTCACTGAAAACTCTCAGGGAGCGTTTTATTAACCTGTTGTGTTTAAAACATCTATAAAGTCTTCTGCCCAAGTGGGCCATTTCCCAGTAGGATTGAGCTGGTTGAGATCCTTGCATAGACTCAACATCTTTTTAAACTATCTGATATTGCCTTTTGAATCTGTTTGAAGGGAGCAATATTTTTAGAAAAAAAAAGATAATTGAAAAGCTCTGTATTCATCTTTCTGTGCCCTAGGACATTGATTTTTCAGACATTGTAACGTATTACATGGAGAAATAGTCCCACGGACTTTCATACATATAAGTGACTCTAATGCCCACAGCACACATTGCAAACCATCCACATTTCAGAGATTCAGCCTGCCTTGTGGTATTTCTGTGTGACCTCAATACATTTCGGAAATAAAATGTTCCATAAACTAAGGGAAAAAAGCAGGTCTTATTGGCCTCTCTCTGGTTTTCCCACCATCCCTAGGTACTTGTGTAGGGAAGCCAGCAGCAGGCATTGTTGTTCAGAATCTGCCAGGTGATACCCAGGTCTCCACCATGAGCATTATGATCCATATTTCAGTCTGCTGGCTCCCAGAAGTACGGTCCTACCCATGTGCACAGAGGAAATGTGAGTTTTATATTCAGCAAGTGCTCCATAGACATTGAAATTGAATCAGGATTCAGTAAAGCTGGCCAAATCAGGCTTGAGTTGTGTGACTGTACCTTCCCTGGCTTTCCAGGTGGAGGGAGGAGCAGCTAGCAGTGATCAGAGTGAGAACTCCCCGGGGTGAAGCACGAGTGCTGGGCTGTGCACTCTGGGCAACTCTTGCTGCTCCTTCCTGGTTTCCAGCAGCCAGAATGACAGCTGGCTTGGATTTAACTCTTCAAATTGCATGTGGAGTTGTGTTTTGTATAGTAAGGAAGAAAATGTTGGTTTGTTGCCTCTATTTTCTACATTCCTCTCTATGACCAGCCCCTTCCTCCATGCCATGCCTTGCCTTTGCCATCCTGATTCCCACTTCTCAATTTTATTGCCTTCTATGGAAAATCTAGAGAGCTAATCAGTATCAAGTTTTGTGGTACTGAGATCTTAGTACTGTATATGTAATATGTGGAATATATGAGAATATATGCTCCTAGCCACTGCCTTCAGCATCATATGTAGCACATAAAATGGAGGTGGTGGGTGTTCAGCTTTACAAAATTGCTGAAGAAGCTTCATGGACTGTATTATAGCCACTGTGCTACCAGTGTGTGAATAATTAATTTTTCAACTGTTTGGAAATAAAAATTGAGTGACCACCTCCCCCGTTCCCCTTTAAATCTGAAATCTTTTATTCAAACTGTTTTGCCTTGTCAGATAAACAATATAATGCTGTTTTTACTCAGTTTATTATAGTCAAGCAGGGTTAGTTTTTAAATAGTTTACCCAATGAATTTTCATGTGACTATATCCTGCGGCTTTGTAATATATATACATATATACTAATATAATATATTAGTATAAAAATATAAATATAAATAAAAATATATAATATATTAAAAATAATATATATAAATATATAGCATATATTTGTTCAACAAGCCATAAACAAAGAAGTTCTATGAAGATAGAAATGCATTGTAAACTATGGTTCTGACATGAGCAACTTAGTTCCTAGTGGGATTGTGGAGCAATTTTCATGGCTTTTAAGGTAAATCAGAAACTTGTAGTAGTAACAGGTTATACCATGGAGACCTCTTAAACACTTAGCCTTGGTGAACATTAAACCTGTCTCGTCAACAGGTTTATTGCAGGATTAGGTACTTCCCGGAGAAAGATTCATTCTGCCTTTGGCACTGATGTAAATTTGGTTTCTGCTAGATTTATAAAAGGTGCTATACAGAAGTCATTCACTTTTCTCAAAGGTTCACTTCAGAACTTGGGGTGTGCGTTTATTCATATCACAGACATCACTTCATTATCCCTTAAAGTTGACCACCTAAGAAATCTTCTCAGATTCACATTGTACTAGATTGTTTCAATCCCTTACGGTAATTCGTGTTCACCTAGAAATTGTATTAATTCTCTCTGGCCACCACAGTTTTGCTGATTATGTGTCAAAGTCAGTGCTGCTAAGACTAGTGAGCCATAGGTTAAGATTCACATCCACAGTTTAGATATAAATGTAACAGGCCCAGTCACTTCAGTTCTCAATTTTCAAATTTTTCAAAAAAGAATAGGGCATTTGAAGTACCTAATTGTTGAAGAAGAGTCACTAAATAAGTTTGCTGTTTTTGCTTAAGTTTTAAGCATTTTACAACTGTGACATAAAACTAGATCTTAAAAGTTTGCTTGGTTGCACTATTTAGCCACCAGTCCATTTATTCTGAAAGTATTTATTGAGCACTCTACTCCAGCCATTGTATAAGGTGCTGGAGATAAAAACAGGCAAAAACTCTTGCCCTCAGAGGACTTACATTCTAGTGTAAGTAAATGAGTAAAACTATCTGATAGGTGATATGGAGAAAAATAAGGCAGGGCAAGAGAGATAAAGGAAAGCAGAGGCAAGCGCCATTTCAACAAGGGGAGTCAGGGAAGCCCTCGTTGGGAAGAGAATGCTGAAAAAAGATCTGAAAGAGGCAGGAGTGTGAGCCACGAAGATTTGGAGCAGGGAAGATCGAGCATAACTGAGTGAGAGGATGGGAAGATGATTCATTTTTTGGTGGAACAGTGATGAGGGCAGTGTGGCAGGGTGGAATGAACAAGAGCAAGAGCAGTAACAGATGAGATCTAGAGGGCAAGGGGACCAGAGCATGTATGGCTTTACTCTGAGTAAGGTGAGAAACTTAGATGGCTTGTGAGCAGAGGAGGAATTCACTTTAAAAAGATCACTTTGGCTGTTCATGAGAGTAGATTCTAGGCACAAAGGCAGATGGAGAGGAACCTGTTAGGAGGCTGTTGCAGTCATCATCAGTAAGTAATCCAGGTTTGGATGCAGGTGGGAGCAGAGGAGGTGGGGAGAAGACCTTGGACTCTGGATTGACGGAAGGCAGAGCCAACAGGACTTGTTAATAGGTCACATATAGGTGTGAGAGTAAGTATAGTCACAATTTTTTGTTTTGTAGCCAAAACAAGGAATCCTATCTCCATTTAGTCAAGACTCTACATATTTTTTTTCCTTTCTGACTCAGTGAAAATCTATTTCTCTGTTATAAAAAGAACGCTATGATATAGGTAGTATTTGCAAAGTAAACAATGTTTTGCTATGTTGTAATATAAAATAGAGATACTACTTGAAAATTAAGTCACCAAATGCCCAGGTTCTGTAACACGACCCCTCCCCCAAAGTGCAGTCCATTTGTAATGCAAGCAGAGGGAGGGTTAAGTTTGAAATATTAGTAGAACAAAAACAAGAGCATGACTTCCCTGAATCAGAAGACAAAATCCAGAGGAGGGCTGAGCAAAGGTTGGTTGGTTTGTTAGTTACTCAGCAAGGCTAAGCACTGGGAATCAAAAAAGGAATATGACATGTTCCTTATCTTTGAGGAGCTTAAAATCTCATGAAAGCACTTTGCCTACCATAATTTCATGGAACACTAGGACTTTACTTATATCCCGCACAGAGATTTGCCAGTAATGTCACTATTTCAAATACACATGTAAATATTCATATATTAAATATAGATATACACGAGGGGTCTTCAAATTGTTCATGAAAAGATTTGTATTATCTTTTAATTTTATTTTTCTATGAACTTTTTGAAGTACCCTACTACATAGATAGATATTTCAGTGTGTGTTTTTATGTATACATAAACCAGCAATATAGGTATGCGAATACAAACTTATCCCTATTCTTGTCCCAAATTTTAGTATTCAGAAATTGGAAAGTTAATTCTCAAATTAATGAGAAAATGTTGATCAAGATTTCTTTTTAAAAAAATCTCTGTGCATTGAGTAATGTAACTTCAGCAATTCTCCTAGATATGCTCAGAATCCCCATCCAGCTCTTAAAGTTGCCCCTGGCTGGATTACAGCTGTTCAAGGAAGTTGGAGAGCACTTCTGGGTTTGCCACCATAAGCCCCCCACCCCAGTCACACAGGGAGATCAGCCTCTCTTCAGACAAGTTCCATTGGGAGCAGCCTGCATTGCTGAGGGTCACTGGATCTGTCTCTACCCTAATGGAAAGGCTTCTTCAGCAAGGAATGGGGGACACTGAACTGGCAAACCAAAAGTGAGGAAAGTAGAAGACCTTAACTAAGCATTGTTATTAATATTTCTATAATCTTGTGCTAAGTAAAAATAAACATTTAAACCTTCATTCCTCAGTTTGCCCAGTGGAAGGTAAATTCAGTAATCTACTTGTTTCTGAAATTTTCTTGTGAAATTTTGTTGCTGCTTAACTCATAAAAGTTCTTGAGTTATTTTTTCTCTTCCTCTCTCTCCTAGTTCTAAGCTTTCTTTAACTCATTTTGGAATAAGCCAAAAAGAAACAAAATTCTAAACTCTAAATCGAGTACTTAAAACGGAACTGAAGTTCATTGATTAAATATGAAAGGGAGCATCTTTAGCAAAATGAAAACCAAGTTTTTAAATCTTTGCTGAACATTCGTTAATCTTAAACTGTCTTGGCACTAGTTTCTTTATACAATTTTGCATATCAGGTGTTTACAGACTAAATAGTAGATGAGCTCCAAGTACACTATGTCATTTAATGTCAACGAGCTAACCCTGTTTATTCGGCTCTGTGCTTAGCAATTGAAATCATCTGCATAAAAGTACTCAGTATGCTACAATTAAGAAGCATACTTGTGGAAGGCGCACTCTTGGTTCATTTTTTAAAAAGACCATCTGTTTCTTGGTATGCTACTTGTGCAGGTTTTCCTTTTCATCTTTCACCTTCTTAAAAAAAAAAATCCACAGCTTTGTAAAGCTTTTCATATTATTTCGTTCTTAGGTTTTATAGAATGCTCATTCTCTGGATTTTTCAGCTGTGGTTTTACCACCATTCTCACAAGATCATTTAAAACCCTCAGTAATCTTAGAAATTAGGATATGAAAATAGGGTAGCCCTCTCCCACCCTGTATTTGTTCTTTTCTAGCAAGCTGACAGTTGCTGTGGGCAACCAGTATCGTAGTTGTAATGGTGGTGGCAGTGGTGGTGGTAGTAATCTACTAATATTTGCAACTTAGCAGGGTAAAATATATTCAAGGTATATAAAGTGAACTTTTACTAGTTTCTTTGAAGTGTCTATAAGAAAGGATAGAAGTGCTCTGACAGGCTGTGAAATAGGAAATCCTGAATAGGATTCTTAGACCAAAAGTTGCTGTTTCTCAGTGACACACCTTTGATCCTAATCAAAAACTAAATTTTTAGCATGTTACTGAGAAAATGGTTTCTCATTCAGAGTATTTTTAATCAGAAAACAAATTTCTTTAATCAAGTATGTTTGAGGCACTTTCTCATTCAATCTGTTCTGAAGGTGAAGGATGTACATTATTTTGTGAAAGATGAACAGGATAAAGGGGAGAAGTAAAATATTCTTTAGTTAAATAGCACAGTTTATGCCCAGGAGTCACAGGAAATAGGACAGCTTATTTAAGAAGGTTATTTTCTTATATAAGAAAGAAAGATGTTTGTATAGCCTGTGCTCTGGAATAAAAATAGCAAATTTTGGACTTGGCTTTATTTCAGATGATTAAACTTAACATCTATTTATTGTTGTATTTCTTGGAGGAAAGAACAACCTTGTCGGAAATGGTATATTCCCAAATCTCTTTATTTGCTGTCATTTTTATCTCATGAAACTACATAAAAAAGGTAAGCAGGAGATGACGTAGCTTTGAGGAATGTGAGAAAAGAGATTGGAGTAAATGGGGTAACCTTACCCCCCCATGCTTACCTAGAATGTGGATAAGGTTGTGTTCTTACAGAGATTTTAATCTCAACTAAGAACCTTTCCAACTTGTTGTAAATTTTGTTTTAGACTTTAAAAGCATGACCTTAAACATGTTTAGGTGGCCTTAAATTTCATAAAACCTTGTGAAAACAAATGATTGATTATAGTCCCAAACCACATAGTCTTTATTGAATAAATATGAACATAAAACCTGGGATCTGGACTTTGTGTTTATTGCACCATCTATACTATGCAGGGGTGGCTTAGGTGAGGTCTGCACTACACAGAAGATGTTTAAGCAACCAGTGTAAGTTCTTGTTTGTCTGCTCCATTGGAAGAAGAAAACTGTTGTCCGGAGCAAGGAAAGCTTTAAATGACCCGTTATACAGTGAGAGAAAATATCTGCAAAAATATAACGTGAGAAGTTCAGAGGTGTCTATTGGTGAGTGTGGAGATGTGGCACCAAGTGTCCTTTGTTTACTCGCAGATGAGTAAAGTTCTTTGAACCGATGTATGTTAGCCTGATTGAACAGACAGGGGAGACAGCAGGAAGTACTGATAATGATGAAATGTTTGGGAAGTCGAGTTTGAATAAGGCATTTGGTTCTAGCAGTTGAACAAGACAACAGACAAGGCTAGAGTAAACACAACTCTCCTGTTTAGCTATTGATTTATTATAAGTGCCAAAATTACTTTTATTTCTACATGCAAAAAGGTAATTTCAGGTTCTAAAATTATATTTCCCAAGACTAGATTATACGAGAACAATGTGACTCATTGTAAATATCTCAGAAGCTAAGGGGGAAAAATCTCATTACTTTCATAAGTTCTTGCAGAAAACAAGACTGTTGTATATTTTTTTCTAGACTATTGGTGGAAATATTTCTTCACTATAAAGAATGAACCATTCCCCTACCCCATCCCCTACCCAGTCTGGGAAAATGCTCTTATGAAATTGAAGTTCCCTAAAATAAAAACACTAAAGACATATTAACTAGGATTTTTTTTTTCCTTATTGTTGGCATAGGATACAAATCAACATTAAATCTGAGACCATTTTTAGTGTCAGATTCCCAGATCTAAAATAGGGTATACAAATAAAAAAAAATTGGCAAAAAATATTTTACTTATGTTTTATGCAGCTTGTAATGGTTGAGACTCTTCATTTAGAATTCAAAGATCCCCCTCCAGATTCCATATGGAATAAATTTTAGGGAGTGC
Organism: Cynocephalus volans; assembly: GCF_027409185.1. NCBI lineage: Eukaryota > Metazoa > Chordata > Mammalia > Dermoptera > Cynocephalidae > Cynocephalus > Cynocephalus volans. The sequence goes on along the minus strand of NC_084461.1, from coordinate 94,227,385 downwards.
CAAAAATAATGAAGGGATGCTTGAGCCTAAGCAAATAATATATTTTAAAATTTCAATTTTAAGAAACTAGTTTTTCTCTATGCAAAAGATAGTTTGTTATCTTCTCCCTCAAAGACTAAAATGTAGTTCAGTGTTTTATGCATATTTATTTTTAAAATCATTAATCAAATAAATGGAGTATTGTAAGGAATGTTTTGATTGCAATGAATGAAAACACCAACTCAACCAATTTAAACAAACACAAAGGGGGGGGGTGGATTTTATTGGCTAATGGAACTAAAGAGGTCGTTCTAGTTATAGGTGAGGTTTGGACTAGCAGTTTATGGTTTTCAGGTTCTGGCTCTGCTTTTCCTGCAATTCTTTCCATTTTGCTTTACTCAGTATGTTGGTATTATCCTTATGCGGACTCTCCTAATGGTATCAAAAAGATCTACAGTCGTTTTAGACCTAATACCTCATAAATACCATCCTGAGTAAAGAATCTGTGTCCCAGCATTCCAGCAAAACTCCTGGGGTTTACTCTGTGGGACTGGTTTATGTCAAATGCCCACTAATCACTGTGGCCAGGTAGATGGAATATACAGGTGTGATTAAGCCAATCAAAGCCTAACCCCAGAGTTGAGGTTGGCTTCAATCCTACCTAAGTACAGTTAAGAATTTGGAAATGGCTTGACTCTTAAAGGAAAATCTGAGTGCTTTTAGGACAAGGGAAGGAGAGTAGTGACTGAATAATTAGGGGGCAACCAGCACACATCCCTTGCACCTGCCAGAGACTTAGACACCTAGGCTGAAATCAGTTAGGGGAAGTTTATCTTGCCCACCATCCCCTTTATCTTTCAGCAGAGAGAACTTGTCCAATCCCATTATTTACGTATTTCTAGATAGGGATGTTGCAACCTTATCTTTTGGAAGCAAATCACTTTTCAAAAGAATAGTATAATTAGCCGATATAAAGGGAGTCTTCCCTTGTGACTAGTCACAATCAATCCACTTGTCTATACTGTGGTTTGAAACACTGTTCTGTTTTCAGTGAACTACTTGTAGGATTTAGAGAAAAGCTAGATTTAACAGGAAACATTTTACCAGTTTTTCATTTAGATTTTCTACTAAATCTATAATGAAGTATTCCTTTGGAACTAAATTTTCATATGATAATCTCATGGTCACAATTTATACTTATGTCATTCTGTGAAGTGCCTCTTGTACAAAAAAACAAAAAACACTCACAAAATGAAATCTAAAGTCTTTCTCCTCTACTTTTCCTGCTTCTCTACATATGATCATCCAGATATGCCAATTTCAATCCTGTGTGGAGCATGTTCTTGTGCTGTTTTTAACAGCCGTAAAATTGTCTTGGCTCTAATTTGGATTTGAATTTCCATCCACAGCCGACAGTATTTGCAGAATGAACAGTGTTGCCCTTAGCAAATAGCATCCCTCCCATGTAGTTTATGAAGCTAAGCCTGGAATGCTGTCCCTAGACATAAAAAGATTAAAATGTATCCTTCCTTCCCTCCCACGTTGCACCCCTAGTCTGCAGTCTGCAGTGCAGTCAAGAGTTGGTGGACCTGCTTCACTTAACATTCAAAGATTCTCAGTGGGATTCTAAACCTTTTGTACCTAAGCAGTGCTCCCTGAGGATCAAGGGAAACGTGACATCATCATTATTGTCATGATCATCACCATCATCAGCATCACTATGTCTTCACAGTTCTCTTTCTTCACTTCTGTACCAGAAGAAAATGTTACTTCTCTTAACCCAACTATCTGCACATGCGCTTCACTCATCCCATCTCCCCTGCCCTGCTCCAAAGCTTGACAGGCTGTTTCTACACTGCCCACTCAGAATGTAACTAAGGTAACAAAGCAAACCTCCCTTCAACCTGTCAGTTCCACAAAAATGCCACTTTCTCCTTCTCCTTCATGGCTACGTTTTTGGCAGTAAATAATACAGTTCAAACTGCCTCAACTCCTTCTACCCTCCCCATACGTACATCCTCCTAAAGTCTCTAATAATTCCATAAGTATTTATTGCGAGCCTATTGTATGAAAAGCTAATCACTGTTAAAATACAAAATAAATAAAATATGATCTCTGCTTTTAAAGCACTTACAATCTTAGGTTAGCTCTCTCCCACCCTAGTCAAACCACTGAAACTCCCTTTCACAGGGTCCCCAGTGCCCACCTGGACATCAGAATTTAGGTCTTCCCTAAGTCCTTATGTTACAACTCTGTAAAACATTTGATTCCAAATATGGAAATAAGTGGCAGAGCTAGAATTTGAGCCCAAGTCTTTTGGGCATCAATTTGGGCACTTTATTATTACATTTTAATTGCACTGATAGTACATGAATACCTTGTTCCTTTAAAACATGTATAATGTTACAGATAAAACTGAAATTCCTTTTAGCTACCAGTCCCCCTCCCAATCTTCTCTCCCCTTCCCTACTGGAAAACACTATTACAAGTATAGTGATTCTTCTTCCAGACTATTTTATACACATTCATATGTATGTACCCATCAAAAATATAAGATATATTGTTTTATTTTTATGCCAATGGAATCATAGTGTAAATATCTTTCAACAACATGCTTTCTTCATTCAACAATATTCCATTGGGATTCATCTATATTAATACATATAGATCTAGTTTGCTCTTTTAACTACTTTGTGAATTCCGTGAAATGAATATACCATGTTTTATTTATATATTCCCCTATTGATAAACATTAAGCTGTTTTTTCCTTTTTCACTATTACAAACAAATACTTTAGTGAAGCTCCTAAGCTCTTTAGTGTGCAGTGAAGCAATGTATTTTCCTGGTTAAATCCCAGCTCTCGACCTACTAACTATGAGACCTTAGTTGAGTTATCTAAACAATCTGAGTTTCATTCTCCTCTTTGTAGAGTTCTGATGGGAATTAGATGAGTTAATATATGTAAGGTGCTGAGTTACAGGCCCGACATATAGTAAGTGCTCCATATAAAATGAGCTGTTTATGTCATAAATGTCTGGGTCCTCTGCTGTGCTTGTTTTTAGTTTAATTGGTACTTCCAAATTGCCCTCCAGTGTGGCCACATCGATTTATGCTTCCCTCAGCAGTGTGAGAGAGTGTCTGTTTTCCTAATTCTTGCCAACACCTTGTATTATCAAACTTTTTTATTTGCTGTTCTGTCCAATGAGAAATGTCCTCTCAGTGACATTTTAATTTGCATTTCCCTGATTACTAGTGAAGTGAAATATTTTTAATGTATTTATGGGACAGTTTTATTTTTTGTCTAAATTATTCGTAGACATTGCGCATGTTTTATTTTTGTAGACATTTGTCAAATTTTAAAAAGTTTATTCTTGACAGGAACATTTTGTTACATTCTACAAATATGAAGATACTTCAAAAATTTTGTGGAAAAATTGAATTAAAAAATAATATGAATCTTTCCATGAAGTTTTTGAAGCACCCTCATATTTTCTGTCAATCCACCACTTAATTTACCCTGGCTTAAAATATCTTTGTCTTTTAAAAGAGTTTTGTTTTATGGGGCCACATTTATCAGTCTATTCCTTTATGTGCTTTAGGCCTTGACAGTTGAGATCTGAATCTCAGCTCTGCTACTTACTGACTCTGAGGTCTTAGAGAATTTAGTATAATCTCTTGATGCCTTCATTTCTTCAGCCGTAAAATGAGAAATATACTACTATTATAGTATCTACCCCAAAGATTGCTGTAAGGTATATGAGTTAATACATGTGAAGTACCTCACACTGTTTTCATTCATACACCTTACACTTCTATTATTAAGCCCTCTACAACCCAAAGTCAAAAAGATATTCTTCTATAGTATCATAATTATTTTAGTTTTCTTTTAAAGTTTAAGTCTTTAATCTACCTAGAATTTGTTTATTTTTATTTTTTAATTGTAAATTGACAATTCATAATTGTATAAATTTGTGGGGTACAAAGTGATGATATAATTTATGAACACAATGTGGAACAGCCTAGAATTTATTTTTTATACGTGAGGTAGAGATCTGTATATTTCATATAAGTTTCATGAATTGTCTCTACGTCATTTATCATCTTTTCCCCTCTGATATGATATAGCACTTCTTTCATAGATGAAATTTCCATATATTCATGAGCCTGTTTCTGGACTCTTCTGTCTACTTGTCTGTTTTGTCACCAATACTATATACAGTTTTAATTATTATAAATTTATATTTTGACTTGCTATCTAGTAGATTCATCCCCCCTTAACTCTTTTTCAAAATTGTCTGCTTATTCTTACATAACATTCTTTCATATTAATTTTGCAATCAATTTCTTAAAGTTAATTTAAAAATTGTATTGGTATATTTGATGGATTGCATTGAATGTACGGATTTTTCTTAAGGAAAATGACATATCTGTAGCATTGAATTTTCTCATCCATAAGTTGGGTGTAGCTCTCAATTTCAGGGCTTCTTTTACGTCCTTTAATAAAGCTTTATAATTTTCTCCACAAAGCTGTTTCATATTTTGTTAGGTTTATTCCAGTATAACATTATATTTTTTTGTTAGTATTGTCAGTGGGATCTTTTTTCTCTTATAAATTCTAACTGGTTCTTGCTACTGTGTTAGAATGCAGTTGTTTTTGTGGATTTTGTACCTGGCTGACTACTGAACTGTCTTAGTATTTTTAATAGTTTGTCAATTTGAGTCTCTTATATTTTTTTAGGTAAGCAATTATTATATCCTTTCAAAATCCTGATTCTTTTGTCTTCTTCCAATATTTATACCTCATATTTCTTTTTCTTGTTTTATTGCAGTTATGTAGGATCATGAATACACTGGACACTGTGAATGTTAGAGACATCTCTGGCTTGTTCCTAGCTTTGATGGACAATTGAAGTATTACACCATCACATCCAACGTGTGCTGTTGGTTTCAGATGGACACTCTTTAGTGGGACTCTCCCTACTATACCATGCTGTTTCTCATTTTGCACTTTTGAAGACTAAACGATTAAGCAGAAGTCCTAGTATATGCATAGTCTGTCACTGATTAAGTTTTTAAGAATGCAAGATTTTTAATTTACTTCATTTGCTTTTCCTTAGTTTTCAAAAGTCAGGCCCAATTCTATTATTTCTTTTCTTGAATTCCTTGATTAAGTCCCCTAATCCCCAATGGCCGGGCCCTCACCTGCTCTGGATAATCTCCCTCCCCACAATCCTCATCCCACACTAAAAGCAAATGACATTGGAGATTCTGATCTGCATTTGTTTGAGTGGCTTATGGTGAGGTCACTTTAGTTCAATGTATGTAGCTCTTCAAGAATAATTTGGGGAATGTATTTTTCAAAAGAAGCCAGATTCTTACGACACAACCAATGTATAACATATACATCAAACCATTTAGCAGCAACAATAGTAAGGTAAATATAAACATATTTGTTTACCTTCCTCAGGTTTGACTTTTATCCCTGAAATGTTTAAACGTCCTTGGAAGCAGAGGATAGCTCTGGTCTGGTCTCAGTGCCTACAGCGTGAGGCTTGCAGAATTCTGAACAGGATTCTTTGGAGGAAGCTACATTAACATTAGTTAACTTTAACAGCCTTCACCAATATTTGTACTCAGCCCTTCTGCTCGCCTCTTTTGTCTCTACATTCGGGCTTTATATTTTATTTAGCATCCAGAATTCATTGAATGAGGATGTGAAGGAGATACTGCCATTTGTATTATGTTTTCTTGAAAAATCCCTCAGGCAAAAAGTCCTTAATTAGTAAGAAAAGTGGAGATTTTGCTACTTAAGTTTATGATGCAGGGTAGGCGGGAGAAATATTTTATTTCAGGGAGAAAATGTTTCAAAGGCCTCTGGAACTAATAGCTATTCTTTGTATTTCCATCATTCTCATTATTGCTTAAGGATTTTGAGGAATATTTCATTTATCCTCCTTCCTAAAGTTCCATGCTCTCATTAGGCAAGGCCACTAATTATGGTTTGAAGCTCTGTTAGTTTAAAAAATATGCAAGTTATGTGTAGCCACTGAGCAATAAACATTGTTCACATGTAGTAGGTATCATTATCTGAAGCTAATTTGACAGTCTTGAAGCACTGTGCACAAATGTGGTTCTTTCTATGGAAACTTGGCTCAATTGTTCTTTCTGAAGTGCTCAGGATCCACTTAAAGGAGTTAACAATGAGTGTTCAAAATGGTCTGACTGGAAATACTCCCTCCACTGTGTTTTTTCTCAATCTGCATTGATTCACATTATAGAATTCTGTTTAATTTTGTTCATTTTTTCCCCAGAATCTCAATATAGGTTGCTCTAAACATCTATTTATGTTAACTTAAATGTACAAGTGAGACCCTCACAGGTTTAGTTAATCGTGCTTAAGATAGGGGCAGAATCTATTACAGCGGCCCATTGCTGTGCTACAGCCAGCACAGGTGAGCATTGGCACAGCAGAAAGAACCATTCCAGAAAATCATTGTCCCATATCCTAAAGTGTGGGGCTGTTGGGGCCTTCAGTACAGTTCAGCTTCCCAACTGGTATTTAACACCCTCTCAAAAGACCCCAAACTACATTTCTCACCTGATAGCAACTGTTTCTCTCCATGTGCATTCCCACGTCAGGGCCTTGGGTCCCCTGCCTCCTTTCCAGAATGCCCTCCCCTCATTTCTCAGCCCCCTGGTGCTTCACGGCCCAGCTCACACAGGCCACTTCTCCCAAGCCTTTCCTGACTACTCCAGCACACACGAGATTCTCCCTGCCTTTGAAATCCATAGGTCTTTATAGAGAATTACTTTTGTACAGATTTTTGGTCACATATCTTAGTTTTTATATATATTTATCATTTTCTCAAATGTGCTCAGTTTCTTTAAATTTGAATGTATAGAACATTTTTGGCTTTAAAAATTTTATATTTGTTATGTCTGTCACCCAACGCATTCTTTCATATTCCAGTACCTAAGAATTGTGCCTGGAACCTAGTAGATAGTTATAATCATTTGTTGAATAAATAAATGGATTTCTCCTGCATGTGGGAGACAGTATTTAAATATTGGTGAAATTAACAAGTAATTTAACTATGACTAAATAACCAAAATAACATAAAAATTCATTCTTTTCACATTGCCAAGTAGAATCATGTTGGTCATTTTTTTAATTGTTGATTCCATTATTTGTTTGTCTGCTTTGTTTTGTTTTGTTTTGTTTTGCTTTGCTTTGAAGAGATATAAGTTTGCAACTGTCCTGAGCCAGGCACTGTGCTGAGATCCACAGGTGTGTTGTACTGAGCTTGTATGTATGTATTTGTAACTATTGTGTAATTTCATTCGCAGTGCACAAAGGACTTCTATAAAGTAATGTGACTGATCTTTAACCAACATACTAGAACTTCACTATTTAGATCATTGTTACCACCTTCAAATAAGTCATCTTTTTTGGGACCGTTCCTTGCTCATTTCACTGTAGTCACACTTCATAGATCTTTACAAGGTAAATGTGTGAAGTATAAATGGACTATATGGTCAAGGAGAGGCAGAGGACAATAGGGCAGAAAGATGCAAATTAGCTATTAATATTTTGCTCTATTCATCAATGAATTACTGTACATGTCTTGGGAGTTTTATCTGTTTTACTAAGATATTAGTTGTGATTTGAGAGTTTGACTGTATTTCTGACTAGGAAATGTCTGCCCTTGCATTTCTGTATCACATTACTTTCCATGCAGAATGGAAACTACTTTAGAGATATGCCTAATTGAAAGAAAATTAAGTTTAATGTAAAAGTAGTATTATAAGCTACCTAAATATTGCATAATGTTTATGAATGTGTAGTTTCTTTGTCTTAATCGGACTGTTTAAATGAAGGGCGATCCCACTTCCTAGTTGCCTTTCAATCTCTTTGGTTTTTTGCATTTGCTATTCGTAATAATTCACATTTTTAGCCATGTTCCTAGACATGTTCTCTTCACCCAAATCTTTTTGTTTTCTTTGCTTTATGAGTTTTATCTAATTATCCAGTTGTATGAGGTGAGTTGTTGCAGTCTGGTGTAAGACAGACCGGGGTTCCAGTCCTGTTTCTGCCTTTTATTAACTGTGGTCCTTAAGTTGTTCAACATTATCTCCTAGCTTATATGATACAAAAAATCATCTACATCACAAGAATGGGATGAGGATTAACTGTGTAAATATATATATAAGCACTTGGCATGATGCTACCACGTGGTAAATATTCATAAACTTAGTTCCTGTTATTGTTATGTTCATTCACAGTGCTTTTCGTAACAGTGGGTGCTGTATTGCTTTACCTTTTATTTTGCTATATTTAAAATTGTTTTCAGCCATTATGCTTTAGTACAGGAAGCTTAAAGTGATAAATACTGTATATATTTTATTTACATTAAGGATGCAAATATATTACATTTACATACATGTAAATATAACATATCTTAAATACCTGTGATGTTCCAGAACATGCTTTCAGAAAATATGTATTAGTAGATATTATTCTGACCACTTCACTGACCTGTCATCTAGTTTCCAAGAAAAGGTCAAAATATACCTTTGGATTTAGGGAATTTAACCAGATTTGCTAAACTCCTTGAGAAAAAAAAAAAAAAAGGTTTGCTCTAGGCATGCAGTCTACCTTTCTTCTTTTTCAGTTCCTCTGGGCATAATATTAGATTGGTTCCCAAAGTGGTCATGCCCTTATATACCTGCTGAGTTTGACCATAGTCCCATACTTCATTCTCAAGAAATGTTGCCCAGAGGCACATATGCACAAAGGTAGACACACAAATTACCAGGGGAGGCTGCAACTGCCTGAGGCAGGTGAGGCCTAGAGAAAATATGAAACTGAAACATATAGAATTTATTAAAAGGCAAGCCTCCATTCCCAAAAGTATGATATGAAATTCCATTATGAAAATAATTCCAGATGGAGAAGGCTTGAAAATAATCTTTTAGCATGGGTGAGTTCTAGCCTCATCTATATACAAGGAGAGGAGATATATACATACATATGTACATACATAACCACATGTTGTGATCATATCCTCAGGTTTACCTGTTACTGGCCATATTTAACTACAAATGTCTGCAGTTCTATGTATTCAGTGTATTTTAAAGCTGCATTTCCACAGTATATACTAAGTAAATGTTTTTCAACAAATAATGTATATTAGCATGGAAGTCTGAGGAGGTATCTCACACACCTTGTTTTAAGGTTACTCTTCCTTAATAAACAAAAGTAGATTATGTGAGAAATCAAAGCAAAAGGAATTAACAGAATAATTTTCACTAAAACCTTGAGTTTGGGATAAACTCTTTTTAGAAATATATCAGATATTTTGTAAACAAAATCTCTAAGAAGACAAAATATAGTTTTATAATTATGAAAGTGGAATTGGTCTTGTATTAGTGGTTCGTTAAAAGCTGGGATTTTTAAAATAAATGTACACCCCCAATTAGTTGCTACCTATTAAATTGAAATGTTTTGCATTTACTCTAAATTTTAGACTGTAGAGCAGTAATTTTTAAATTACTATTATAAGCAGTATTACCCTTTTATTGTTATATTAGTCTGTTTCTGTTGCTGATAAGAAAAAATAATACCTGAAACTGGGTAATTTGTAAAGAAACAGTATTTATTGCTGACAGTTTTAGAGGCTGGGAAGTCCACAGTCCAGGGGATGCATCAGGTGAGGGCCTTGGTGGTGGTGGCTCTACAGCAATGCAGGGTATCACATGATGAGTGGCTTGAGCAGGAGAAAGCTAACCTGCTCACTCACTGTCCTTATGAAGCCATCAGAACCATGCCCATTACTCAATGAATGGATCACTCCATTCACAAGGGTATAGTCCTCACAATCTAATCATCCCTTAAAGGCCCCACCGTTCAATTACCATAATAGGATTTCCCACCCTCAACACTGTTATGGTCGGGATTAGTACATGAATCTTTGGGGGACACAGTTCTACCCATAGCAATTATTAAGTCTGATGAAGAACCATAAGATATATATAGCAAGAAAAGTTGAGCTGCCCTGTTTGAGTTAGAAGCAGGAAGCTAGGAATCCCATTTACTTGGGATTTTACTCTTCTCTTCCCTCGTTGTATCTCTGCTTCCTTCCTTCAGCTTCCCCCTTTTTGTGCCTTGCCCCTGGAATTGTTGGACCCAGAGGTACTTTAGCAGAATTGGGGGTTCTTAACGTTGTGCTGGAATGTCATTCCTAAAGTAATAGTTCTAAATAGCAATTCAGCAGAAGTTATATTTTCTCAGAATGATAATACATAGACATTGAAACTGTTGTTCTGTACCTTTGATCCTTTAGTGACTTTATTTAGGGAAAACACACTCTCTTTGTTAATATATTTTATTATTAGCATGAATAAATATTCCATCAAGGACTTTAGTGAGTAGGCCCAAACTGTTTGTCAGTGAATATTACTTACCTGCCAAAAAATTGAGTTATCTGGTGTTTACGATGTCTCTACTTTTGGTTCAAGCCTCAAACGAGGCCATGTGTGGAGAGAAGATTGTTTTTCATCTTTTAAATATGCTTTGTATGACTAGATACTAGAGAATAAATACAATAGAAAGCTTCCTTTCTAGGAAGGCTCATTGAAGTGGGGCAAGACTGGAGGCAGGGAACCAATTAGACTGGGTCATTGATTGGCAGGAGATGATGAGGATCCAAATTAGAGCAGGGGCAGTGGGGATAGAGAAACTGGGAGAGACTGAAGAGCTATTTAGGAGACAAGATCAATCATGAGTTACTGATTGAATACGGAGGCCAGGGAGAGGAGGAATAAAGGATGACTCTCCTGGCTCTCATCTGGGCAACTCCATGGGCCATAACCAGATAGGTAATAGGAGGAAGAATAGGTTTGGAGTCAGAATGGTGAGTTTATTTTTGGACGTGTTGCATTTGCGTGCCTCTGGAGCATCCAGAAAAAGCCCTAGTTGGAGGCAGCAATGCAGTGTGGAGCTCTGGAAAGGGGTCTAGGCTTAGAGTCATTAATGTTTTAGAAGCCCATTTGTTTTATAATGAATTATACTGATGTTAAAGTCAAAATGTTATTCTTATGAAGGTGTGACTATAGGTGTATTAGAGAAAGGTGCCCTTGCAGTACTTGGATTGTGTGACCAAGTTTGTGTGACCAAGTGCTTTCCTGCCAACTGGTCACATGGTGTGCTGATGGCCTCAATAAGTGAGAACTGAGAGAATGAAGAGGGGCAGTGGGAAATTGCTTCTGAAGTTGCAGCAGTAAACCTTAAATCATGATGTGAAAACAAATGTCCTTGTTTTGCATTTCGTGTTATGATATTTTTTATTTTTCCTGGTTAATTTTGATGATATTTTCTCCCTAAGCAAACTGTGAACCTCTTGAACTTAAGGGACTGTCTTCCATCTTATTCCCATTGTTCTGTCTTCACCTATCATCAGATGTCCCACCACAGTTCTTTGGTATAAGAATGCAGGCTCTGGAACCAAGTGGACCTGGGTGTAAATCCTAGCTTTGCCACTAACTAGCTGCATGGCTTTGGATTGATCATTCCACTTCCATCTCCTCAGTTTCTACTTTTATAAGATAAAGCTTATGCTAGTATTACTTATTAGGTTGAACCATTTGAAATTGCTGATATTAAGTCTACAAAAATCAGCAGTTTCATGTAGTTCAACCTAATACTTTGCAATATTATAGTCAAGATGAGGTATTGTGTTTCGTGTACCTTGAAAATGCTCAGTAAATACCTTTTGATTAAGTATTGCATGATTGACTATTGCCACTACAAATATACCTCAATTGACTCTTTTCAGTAATAGTTTTTGAAAGATATAACTATCCAGGGAAGCTAATATTATTTAAATTAAATATCTAAAGCAAAAGAAAAAACAAATGTAGGGGGAAATGTCTCTCTATAAGAAATGTGAAATATGAGATATTTTCCAGAAGTATGTTGTCTAAGTCTTTCTGTTTAAGCTTACATTACAAATCATTTATAAAGACAAAATAAAAATGATTTAATAGTTTTCATTTTGTTCATATAGGGGTCAATGCAATTACACAAGGAAAATTTTTCAGTCTTGTAAATTACTAACTGAGATAAAATACAAAATTTCTTTGCTTTTTATTCTCTCAGTGTACTGAATGCTGATATTTATTATACAAACTGTAGTAAAACTTCAATTGTCTAGAGATCAATTATCAACCAACTTTAACTACAACACAAACCAAAAGCTGCAAATTATTTTTTTAAAAACCCACTTTGTATAATTAAAATACATACCATAAAGTACATGCATAAAATCTCTTGTACTTTTATCTTTAAATTTTCATAATAAGAACTTTTAAAAACTAAACAAAGACAGATGGGAAAAAAGTACTAAAAGATATTTTTAGATGGTCTCCAAGAGTGCATCATCCTCAGGTAGCTGCTTTGCTTTATGAAGAAAGAGAACAGCCTCTGAGATGCCCATGCTTTGCTTAGGTACTGAGGGATAATCCTAACCTAGCTTTTTGAAATATTATGTTTTTAGTTTTGACCACAATTTCTGCTCTAAAAAAGGGATGCTGTGATTGGTTAATCATGCATGGCAACTGCTCTTCTTGCCTGTCCCTCTGCTAGTTGCATTAGTAGTGTACCAAGGCGTGTCTTAACCCACTGTGTGATATTGTATTGGAACCAATAAATATAAAATATTTTCAAAGAAACCCCTTTTTCTTTACTCTTATAGAACCTAATCCTTCCAACTTTATATACTGTTCAGACAAATGATAGCATCTGATTTCTCAAGCTGTCCAGCAAATTTAGAACCAGTGAAAAACAGCTATGAAAACAAGGGAAGAGAGAGAAATACGTAGAAAGACTCAAGAAACACAACATGGTGTGTGAACAATTTGAGCAGAGATTCTAAACTCTATGAGCCATATTCAGTTGACAAACATGTTTTGTTTAGCTCCCACAATGTTGATCTACACAATGTTTTTGTTTTGTTTTGGTTTGATTTTTTTGTTTTGTTTTGTTGTATTGTGGTTAATACTTAATTATCAGGTGATTCATATTTAAAAAAAATAAATTTCAAGTCTCTCTTGAAAAACTGAAGAACTGGCATCACCAAGTCGACATTCCTACGACATTCCTTCTTGCGAATTTAAATTGACTACAGTGTATGTGGGATCCAGTTTGCCACAGCCCCAACTTTTACGGAGGGCATTTCAATATTCACAATCCCCACCCTTTCCCATTGTCTTTCCAACACTGAGGCTCAGTGTTGGTTGCCATTTATGTTTGTGTATTTTTAAAAATATTCTGGCTGTAAAGAAACTGAACAAAATATTTGCTATATCTGAGTCTTCGTCAAAAGTGAGCAACAGGAAGGTAGGCCTAAAAGGCTGAGTGGTGTATATATGGAACTCCTTTTTTTCCACAATACCAAATAAATAAGACAGTGCTTTATCCGGGTTAATAAAATTTATAGTATGCTGAGAATATTTACAAATATTATGTAAACCTCATAAAAGCAATTAAAACACACAGTACCACATTTCATTACAGTCTGAAATGTAGCTTATGTTCATGGATGTGACAATATACTCTCAGTGAAATAACTGAAAATATTTTGCAGTTGATAAGCCCTTCATAATGAGCATTACAAGTCTTCTAATCCCCTGAGATGTATTGCTCTCTCTAAATAGTCTTACTCTATTCAGCATCTAATAAAATATGTTTTAGAAATTAACTACATTACATTTTGTTAGTTCTCCTCTATGGGTGAATCTTGCTGCTTTTATAGGGTTCACTTTAAAAAGAGTTCATCACCTGAAATTCAGTAGATTTTATAAGAAGCTTCAGTAAATTCAAAGGACTTAAATAGAAGCTCTTAGAGATGCAATTTTATTTTAAAATCTTTCATTTCTTGATGTCTGACTGGTTCTTCCAAGTAATGTATTTATTGTACACAAATAATTTTTAAGCACATAGTGGTTATTATGGGCATATCTTAAAAAATGAAATGTAATAATTAGTAGATAGAGAACTACATTATCTGATATTACTTAGTTGGAACAGTTTGTTTTTGTTGAAAGCATAAAATTTCAGAGAACTAAAATGCTTAAATTTTTAAATTCTGCTTTTTAACTTTCAAAGCTTTTATCACCAAGGATAAATGGCATTTCCTAAACTAATAATAGTTTGTTTATAACTATATATTTAAATATTTATAATATTACTGATTTGGGTGAACTTTCAATCATAGTCTGTTTTCTTGAAGACATCTCTCTTTGGACCTGAAAAATAGTTGGCTGAATTTAATGACTATTACATATATTGTGGGTAGATGATGGAAAGAAGTAAATAAAAGCATAAGACTATTTCACCAAGTTTTGCTACAATTAAACTAAGTTGAATTCTCTTACTAAAAGGCAAACTGAATGAAGTCTTGTTAATATACTTATTTTTAACAAAAATATTCTCTTTACTGAAAATACTCTTTTACACAAAATACCAGGTGTTTACTTGTTTGTTTTCAAAAACCTTGAAATAAAAATATTTACTGTATGTAAGGCATTAGTTAAATCAGAAAAAGTGTTTTAAATATGTTATGAAGGAAAGATTCAAATTATAGAAACTGTTCTTTGAGAATATATGGAGAATTTTCCAATATCCAGGATTTAATATTGAATATTTTCTTACTCATTAGTAAATGCAGTGCTCCGGCTGATAAAATAGTTAAAGTACATCCAGATGCATGACAACTTACATTTTTAAAAATCATCTGTTCACTCATATGGACTAACCTAAATTTAAGTACTATAGAGAGAATAATAGTTCAGGAATCAGGAATAACTAAAAGTGTTATTATTTAATGATTAAATTCACTTACATTTTCCAGGATACTCTGCTCACCCTTGATGCTAAGTTGTCCTGCTTTTACTCTGCCTTTTGTTTTTGCTTTTAACAAACAGGGTACATAACACATACATATGTAGAGACTGACCTTGCCTTCAATTATATATTTCACTCAACCCCAAAGAAAACAATTTTTAATGAATGCCCAAAACTGGAAACAATTAATAAAGACCATAGATTTCCTATGCTCTTTCTTTCCCACCAATTAAAATGACTGGTGGACCACATGCATTTATATTCTCTCTCCCAAAATCTTGCCAAAATGACATTAAGGGATTTAAAAAAAAAAGAATAGGAAAAATGATAAGGGAGGTTGAAAGATATGAACACATTTTTAGAGAACAGAAATCAGAATGAGGAGTGGTAACTGTCTTAACAAAAAAGAGGAATTTAAAACCTAATTCCTTTCAGAGAGGGACACCATGACAGGTGAGCTTTTTGAACCACAGAACCCTCTGCAAGGCGCAACTCTCAAAGGCATCAGATACACTAGAAGCCCTGAGCAATGTGGCCAAAAATCTTTAGGTGACTAGATATTTGAGAAAAGCTTCCAACATAAAAGAGAGGTATGAAAACAAACAAACAGAAAAATGAAGCCACGAGGAAACAGGCCAATACAGATGAAAGAAGAGGACATCAAAGACTGTTAATATTATTTTCAGAAATTAAAAAAACAAAACAATGCATCCTTGAAAAAGAGAACAGGCTGCTATGAAAGAAAGAAGGATATGAGTTTCCAGATTGAATGAGCCCACCAAATGCCCAGCTCCATGTATGAGAATAAATCTATATGAAATAATAATATTTCAGATTGTCAGTGACGAAAAGCAGATTCTAAAAGTTGTCAAAAAAGACAGGCTCCATGCTATAGATCAGACATAAGAATGGCTCAAATCTTGTAAAAGTAATATGAGAAGCTAAAAGACAACACAATGCTTTCAAAACAGGAGAAATGGCATTCAACCTGGAGTTGCATATACTGCCCCACTATTAAGTGTGAAAGTAAAATAAAGATGCTTTTAGACTTTTAAGGACTCAAATTTTATCTCTCATTAACCCTTTAGAAGATATGTTTCATCACAAAAGTGAATAAACCATGATAAGGGGAAGACATGGAACCCATAGGAGAGCTGAAAAAGAAGTCTTAGGATGTCTGTGTACTCATCCCTGATAGCCTTCAATTCGGTCAGGAATGAGAGGATGGAGCACTGAAGGGAGCCATAGGGAGAGGAGGGTGTGGTTGGGTAATGGAACAAGTAAGTTAATTTATGTTGATGAGGTTTTAGAAAAATATTGATAGGGATTTGAACTATCTATAGGAACATTTATTTTTATTTATTTTTTTAGGCAGTTTTTTTGTGTGTGTGTGACCGGTAAGGGGATCGCAACCCTTGGCTTGGGGTCGCCCACATTGTGCTCTGGCTGAGCGCACCCGCCATCCCTGTATAGGATCCGAACCCGCGGCGGGAGCGCCGCTGCGCTCCCAGCACCACACTCTCCCGAGTGAGCCACCGGGTCGGCCCTCTGTAGGAACATTTAAAACATAACAATACACACAAAAAAGTAACCAAATAAGATATGAGGCAGATATAAACTCCAGATAAAAATTGAGAAGTGAAGGTTGGTCATAGTATACTACTTGGCTCAGCAGTAAACAGTATTTACACGGTCATTAAAATATTAATATATTCTATTTCATTTATTCTCTCTGCCATACTGAAAGTAAGGACAAGGACTTTCTTTTACTCTACTTTGTCTCCCCTTTGTTATTTTACATGTAGTAATCATACAATAAATATCAGTCAAATTAACCTCAAGTTAAAGAATTTTCTGCATAATTTATTTCTAAACATTATTGACTCTCTTTAACTTCATAATTCTTAAACAAAAAACTTGGGGGGGCATACTTCTAGTTCACAAGAAAATGGGTATCCCTATCCAGAAAGGCACATCTAGTGATTCTTTGATTAGATCACTGAGTCTCCAGCCCCTGAAGAGGTGGGAATGTTCATGTAGAGTCCCAGTTTCACATCCCAAAAATGTTAGGGAAGACGTCTCCAAACCATGTTGACAAGCCATCTACATCCTCTGCCTCCTTGCCTCTGAATGGGGGAAAATGCCGGAAGGGAAGTGGATGAAACAGAGAGAAGGAGAAAAGGCCAGAATTCAAACAAAAATGACCCAAATAGTTGTGTTCTTAGTAACATTTAACCTCTTGAACATAGAAACCTGAGAGGACAAGTGTGTCAGGCTAAAGGAAATAATAAATTTGCAGTAAGGACATTGTACACGAAGATTCCCAAGTAGTTGCTATAGACGGCTCTAGCTCATTAGTCACCTCCTCATATTCCCCACAGATAACCAACCCCAGTCAATCAAAGAAGAAAGGATTTGAAAGGAACAAACACAGGATCATTTACAGTGTCTACGACCTAGCGTTTTATCTGAGGGCAACATTTTCAGGGGCTGTGGTGGGAAGGGAAGTGAGGCCAACAGAACAAGAGTGAAACTCATGGCTCTTGTGTCTAAAAGTTTTTGAATCTATAAAAATAAAAAAGGCCTGTGAAGTTTCAGGAAAATAAATTGCTACAGAATAATGAAGCCATGTCCTGATAGAGGTATTGATCCTAAGAGTCAAAGGAAGAACCATATGGCTTCCAGATACTAAAAGCAAGACATGTATGAAGGGGAAGAAATCAGGTAGGACTTAACACTTCACCACAGCAAAACTGAAGCACCTGTCTGTAAAGCTCTGAAAGTACCAATAAGTATGACCCCAAATTTAATATTTATTCACATTGTTCCTTAAGCATAAGGGTACTAGTCTTTTTCAAGGATACAAGTACTTAGGGAATATATGATGAATCTTTCTTTTAAAAAAAAATTATTTAAAGATGGCATCTAGCCACCTGAGAGATTAATTGAAATAAAAATCTCAGAATTTTTTTTAAAAGCATGGAAAGTATTTAACCCACTTAATGGTAAGTAAGTGTTTAACCCACATATGGTAAGTATTTAACCCACTTAAATATGGAACCAGAGCAAAACAACCGTGAAATGTGTGGTTGCAAAAGCAGATATAAACATTGAAACTTAACAATGTAAAAATAATAATATAACTAACAGTATGAGAGGAGGAGGAGGAAGAAGGAAAAATGCCTGCTAGTTTTCTCATCTTTCCTAGAAGGGAGTTGTAAAACTACACATCCATGCCAATTGTCGGTGGAGGCAATAGCTACGCTAATTATATGGCTAGGCATTTCATTACTAAAGCCAAAACGTTTCAGGGCTAGGGCTCAGACCCTTCAAACCCATTGTGCAGACTGGGTCACCACGCCCCTAACATGCCAGTCTGGGTCACCAGATCTCTCACATGCAGGTCCATACTAAGTAATTGGGAAAGGCCCTGGGGGCTGTTGGCAGACAGCATGAGCTCAGTCCATAGCGGTGGTGGCAGCAGCGGCGGCGGCCACCACCTCTCAAAACTCCCGCAGCAGTCGCAGGCTCCCCATGGCCCCCACTCTGCGGGCATCTAGGGTGGAGTGGGGGGTTCCATGGATCAGAGCCACTCATCCTTTTACTTAAGTCCATAACCCAGGACACCTGGGTGCACACGCGCAATTACATTACACAATAACCAAGGAATACCTGGGCACACTTGCATATTTACATCAAATGCTCGGCAAGATTCTGAACATCTGAGGGGCCCCGACCATTTTCCTGTATTTTCCCAACAGGAGTCAATAGGTGCTATCTGAAAGTATAGAATTTTTTAAATGACTCCAAATTATTACAGGTTTCATAATATTTTTTCTTAATTTATATACATTCTTTAATGTTAAAGAAACATTTAATTGAAATTCTGATTCTTTTAGTTGCAGTTAAATTTTTTTATTTTGGTTAAACTCAAGTAAAAACAAATCCAATACTTTTTAAAAATATGTATAATTAAATATAAGATTTCTGAAATTATTTTTATCTTTCTATCTGTCTATATGCAGAAGGTGCTGAAAGAATGCTTATTATATATTAGTGATGGTATTTGGACAGTGGGATTTGGGGTAATTTTAGAGTTTTGATTTAATTTTTACAATAAGTTGTGCCATTTTCATAAAATCAATAGAGTCATTGTTTGAAAAGTTTAAAAAGACATCATGGGTGTAGGGAAAATATAGGAAAATGGTCAAGGCCCCTCAGATGTTCAGAATCTTGCTAAGCATTTGATGCAAATACACACATGCACCCAGGTGTTCCTTGGTTATTGTCTAATGTAATTGCACATGTGCACCCAGGTGTCCTGGGTTATCAGACTTAAGTACAAACGGACCAGTAACTCTGATCCACAGGGTCCTGCACCCCCAGGATGCCCTGTTTGTTAACTGAGCCTTATTTCATATTTTCTGCTGCTGTGACTCTTTCAGCTGGGCATTATTGAGAATCCTTTTGGGATTTTTATATTATTAGGAAATAACTGAGTTTGGGGAGGTTTTTATGTTATTGTAGGAAATAATTGAGTTGTCATATATATAATTTTCTGTATTAGCTAAGATTCTTTGGTTGCAAGTAACAGAAACCAACAGAGGCTGCTTTAAGTAAAAACAAAACAAAGAACAAAAGCAAAGAAATATATTGGAAGAAAATAGGGTAACTCCCAGAATCAAAATAAAAACCAAATAAGGTAGGCCTTGGAAAGGACCAGAACATGAGATCTCCAGGTAGCTGGGACTACTGATAGTCTCTTTAGGGAATGTTCCGCAGGATGGATTGGCTCCAGCTGTTTTTCTTAAGTCATTCCAGGCAGGATTCCGATATCTACAACTGAGAATGGTTAATCAGGTTTGGGACACATGCCCAGCCCCAGCCTGGGGAAGGTGGGGGACCATGGATTACAGTCCCCAGACTGCATTCTAGGGAAAGGAGAAGTGCAGGCTTGTGACCAGAAAGTGGGAATGGATGTCTGACAGGTAAAAACTACCAATGTCCCCCATCTTTGCCTCACTTTAAATTTGCAGTGAAGTAAGCTGCTCTCCCACTCAGTATGCCACTAGAGGAATTAGCTGATTTAGTTTCTTTATCAGATCTTTTCTTTCATTCTTTTCAAAGTAATTACAGGCTGCTTCTTCCCTGTCTCATGACACTGATTATTAGCTAAAGCTAATTCATCAGCTGGTTATAGGTGAAACACCTTTAGCTATCTTTCAGGAAAAGCTTAGTAAATTATTTGTCATTCTCCAACCCAAGAAATCTTCTCCCTGTAAGTAAAAGTTTATTAGATACCGTGAGAGGTCTTTGGGTTCAGCCATTTTCTGTCCCAGCTATAATTAGAAAGTAAGACAAATTATATCAACTCCTAGGTAAGCAATCCACACATATACTCTTTTTAATAAATCAAATTTACTCTATTTGCTTGGTATTAACAACTGTTAATGTTATGTCCAAATTCTCTTCCTTCCTCATTGAGAAGAACTATATCGCTACAGCCAGTACATACAAATGGATAGTTAATTACTCGGCACAGAGGGTTACGTGATTCATCACTGCAATGTGGAAGTGAATGTTGCCAATTGTCAGCTTTTTCCAAACTAAACAGTGTTATATGGTTTATGTCCCAATCAATGGTGGCAAAGCTCCAGAAAGAAATACTACCTAGATGTCAGGGACTCATTAAACTAATCAGTCTGTAGTCCTTCGTCAGTGATTTCCAAAGCTGGCTGTGTATCAAAATCACTTGGTGACATTAAAAAGAAAGAAAAAAAAAGAAAAGAAAGAAAAAGACACAGTGTCTGTTCCAAACCCACTGATTCAGAATATTCTGGGTGGGACCAGGACAGAGTCAGGATTTTGCAGGGCCCAAGGTTTATACAATTTGGGTTCTCTAAGAAAAGGAGTACAAAAAATGTCTTGCTTTTACAGAGTTTATAAAAATATTTAACCATGTGAACACATTTCTAGGACCCAGGCCCTTGTAATGTAAAGGTTCATGTAAGTGACAAACCCTGAAGTTGGGCCTTCATTAGCTTCAATGTAAAACTATCTGTGGCTTAGGGCCTAGGGATAAATGCGTGTTTGTATATCTGAGTCTTTGTATGTGTGCACACATAAGCATGTGTGCTTGTGTGCATGTTCTAAGCCCCAGGTAGGTGGATCCAGTACTGGGACTCTCCCTTCTGCAGCATCTGTACTGCTTATTCTATGCACCTCAATTTTTTTCTTTCAGTATATTTCCTTTCCATCTCTTCTTTATTACTTCTTCCTGTGCTCTTTTTCCACCTCCCATTCCTTTGATTTTTCCCCCCTTTTTTATCAGTCCCTAGCCCTAACAATGATACCCACAAGCCCCATTGCTGACTTTGGGGGTTGAAATAATTGCTGAACTTTCCGAGAGATAGGTATATTAGACAGCAAACTCAGTGGAGGGGGCTGATTATAGGAAGGTAATAGAGGAAATTGAAAACAAAAAGAATATAGAAAGTTTAGTGTTCTCTATACTTTAATCTAATTCTCCACTGAACTATAAAGACTCAAATTGAAATGCTTTGAATTTCTTGGTTTTTTTCCTTTGCCTTTCTTATGGCAGAAATGCCCATAAGCAAAAATTATTTTATGTGTCTAAGCTAATCCGTGCTCCAGACAACAGCCCCTGAGTTACAACTGCTCTGGTTACAATTAGGGAGAAATAATTGAGCTATGCTTTCTGTGTTTCATTTTAGTTTGTAAATAGCTTTATGTGTTTTTTTTTCACATGGTTTCACATGATTTTAGGTGTTGGATTTGGCACGAGTAAATGTGTTTTGTTGCCTTGAGGAGCATTGTTAGAAAACCCACTGTAAGAAATGTCAGGTTCTTCATTTTACTTCTAGATAAAATTAAGTGATGTGTCCAGTAGAAACATTTTAAAAACTGTTTTTTACTTTGTAAAAATAAAACATGCCCAGTGCTGAAAAATTTTAAATACAATGACATAGGGGGAAGATATATGTATTATCTATAATCTCCCCAAGCAAAGATACCTACAGTCATCACAATGATTGACATACTGTAGCTACTCAATAAATATATTTAGAATAAAAGAATGAGTGTGAACTCTAGAGAATAAACAAGACCCTTTTCTGAGTTTTTTCCCTAAAGTGCTTATAATTGTGTTATATAAGATGTATGTATTTAAATGAACATATATTGAATACTAACAAATAAAGGCTCTATGCTAGACAGTGATGATAATACAAAGGAAGAAGGATAGTCTCTGCTCCTCTCAGTGGAGTTTATATCCAGTAGAAGAAACCAATATATTCCTACCAATACAAAGACACTTAGACACACAGGGACAAAGAACAACTGTATAAAATCTCATGTAAGAAATTTCTTTTCTATCTAAGTGCCAAGAAGTGATATCTTTTCTTTTGACATCCTTGACTTTTTCCTTAATCTCACTCCACATCCAATCCATCAGTGAATGCTGTTGGTCCTATCTTGAAAATCTGTTCAGAATTTACCCCCTTTTCTCCATCTCTCTCTGTCATTCAGGACTGGGCCAATCCACTATCACTTCTTACTTGGATAATTGCAATGGCCTTCTTATTGGTCTCTCTGCTTCTGTTCCTTCCTCCTTTCAGTCATTTCTCAACCCAGAGGTCAGAGCAATCCTTTGAAAGCTTAAGTTAAATTATATCACTCCTCTGCCCAAATTTTCCAATGGATTCCCATTTTATTTAGTGAAAGTCAATGTTGGTAAAATGGCCTACAAGATTACTTTTTCCACCCTCTTTTCCATTAACTCCCTGATTTTGTCTCAACTATCCATCATTCTAGAACAAACCAGAAATTTTCTTACCTTATGGCCTAGGCATTAGTTTTTTTTCCATATGGAATGCCCTTCCCATAGACATCTGTGTGGCTCATTCTCCTGCCCCTTCAAGTGTTTGATCAAACGTCACTTTTTTTGTGAGGCCTACCCTGGCCACCCTAATTGAAATTGCAACACTCCAACACCTGGTCCCTGCTTTATTTTTCTCCAAAGCATTGTCACCATCTGACAAATTCTATATTCTACTTATTTATTTGTATCCAGAATATAAGCTCCATGGGGGCAAGAATTTGATCTCTTTATTCCCAGTTCCTAAACACTGCTTGGCACATAGTAGGTACTCAGTATTTGTTGAAGGAAAGAAGAGATAATCTATTCACTCTGTTATTATCCCCACCTGTTCTTCCCTCTTCCTCTAGTTTCCTTTATTTCAATATCAAGATACTTTTATAATATTTATCAGTCAGCCCAACAACACATTAATTTCATCAACATTGGTGTCTCCTAATTGATGGTCACTGAAATCAGATCCTACTCTGCTGCACAGTGGGTCTGACAAATTTTTGTATCTGACATGCTTGAAAACTGATGCTCTGTCTTTATAGTGGTCTGGAAAACTCAGAAAGGTGGGCAAGGAAGATATATGACCAATTCTAATGTACTTTTCCATATCTACTAACTAACCCAGAGTTATATAATATTATTATATAATATTAATATATAATATGTAATTATATTAATATATAATATAATTATTGTATTTAAACCCAGAATTCGCTTCTCATAAAGTGAGAAAATCTATTATAATGTCAGGATTTTGAAAAGGATGCATAATTCTTTGATAAGTAATATATGTATTTATGCAGGCTGGAATGAAAAAAAGACTCATTGAACCAGGGACTTCAGGTTCTTGGCTACTGTAAGAGTGGTGTAAAGCTTTTTATTCTTCCTCAGTTCAAATTCTAAGGTTTAATAAGGGAATTGTCAGGGGAACTAACATTCCACTCAAAGGGTTGGTTACCACCAAACCCAGCACCACTGAAGACAAGAGCGGTGGATCCTATTCCTAAGTGTAGTAGGTTAGTTCTAAATATGCCCCTTATTTATTACATTTTTGGAAGTCACATAATCAGAAATAGTTTCTACATACCCAGTAAGATGTGTCTTTCTGCTTGTAAAATAAAAATAAATAGGAAGGGTAAGGGGTAAAAAATACTTATCCTTCCTCCTGATGCATTAAAAGACACTTTAAAAAATAAAGTCTTTACTTGAACTTACTTTTCCACCATCTTATTTATCTCATAGGAAGGAAAGCAGATACAAGCTATATATAATGCTTGCATTTCCATTTCAGGATGTATTATAGGGCAGGAGAGCCTAAACAGTATGTAAAATGAATGCCCCTACATGCAGCATCTTGAAAATGCTAGCACAGTTAAAAGTTTTCACTCTGATGTTGTCCACAATTGTTGGGCAATTGTTTTTATTATATGTATTTTCCACTTGATTTTCAGAGATTCAGAGTTTCTAAAAAAAACATACTACACAGTCTTAGAAATTTTTTCAAATAACTGAGCATTTGAAAAGTTTCCTATAACCTTTTTTTTCCCTCTGAATTTACTTTCCTATTTTAAGTTTTATGTCTCTGAGGACAGACTAAGTTTATTTTACTTGTACTTTCTTTAGAATTACATGGAAAATTATCTGCTGTTTAGTAAGCTATTCTTTTGTATAGTCTAATAATAGAAAAATTAACTATGTGCCTTCCTTCTTCATTAATTTAATTTAATAGACATCCACTAAGTACTTGCAAGGATAGAGACACTATGCTAGAATTTTTAAGTATGACACCATGAAAAGATGCACAATATCATTAATCCTTAGGGAAATGAAAATTAAAACCCACAATGAGGCACCACTACACACCCACTATAATGACTATAATCAAAGAGACACACATGACCAAGTTTTAGCAAGGATGTGGAGAAAGTGGAGCTTTCATACATTACTGGTGGGAATGGAAATGGTGCAGCCACTTTGAAAAACATTTTGGCAGTTTCTCATGAAGTTAAGCATATACTTACCAAGATGTGACTCAGAAATTCCACTAGGTATTTACCCAGTGAAATGAAAACACATATCCACAGAAAGGCATGTGTACCAATGTTTTATAGCAGCATTATCCATAATAACCCCCAAAGGAAACCACCCAAATGTCCATCAGTAGAATGGAATACTGTACAGCATTGAGAATGAGCACATAACACTACCAGTAAACATAACGTGGATGAATCCCACAAACATAGTGGTTATCTAAAAACCCACAGAGTGTTTGGTGCTTGATCCTACGTATATAAAGTTCAAAGCAGGAATGCTAATCTGTGTAAATGGAAGTCAGGATAATGGTTATCATTATCGGGGGAATAGCAGTGACTGAAGTGGGGACGAGAAGACTTCAGGGGTGCTGGTCATGCCCTGTTTCTCAATCCGAATACTGTTACACAGCTGTGGTAACATTGTTAAAATTTATCAAGTTGCACCCTTAAGACGTGTAATTTCCTATATGTATTTTATACTTCCAAAAAATTAGTTAAAACTGTGAACAATGAGTGACACTTGATTTTCAGAGATTCAGAGGTGGTAGATAAAGCATACTCCACATTCACTGCTTCAAAGACTTTACAGTCTAGTGAGGAAGACAGACATGTTGATAAATAATTCCAATATGAAACAAACTCTGATAAGGGCTGCATTAGAAATAGAAAATAAGTGTAGTGAAGTAAAGGAAAATATTTACCAAGGAGGACAATCTGGAAAAATATTTTAGAGTATGGTCAGTGTCGGGTTTACCACACATTATAGGAAGAAAATAATAATGCATAAAAATGGAAGGAAAGGATACAAATTAGAAAAAGTGAAGAGATTAAAAGGTATTGGGTTATATACAAGAAGTAACTACTGTTTGATAGGCCAAATTGTTTTAACGTATCTAACACATAAGCTATTTGTATCCTTAAAAGTGAGCTCTTTTGCTTTTTGTTGACTGACTTTGCCTGAGTGGTAGGTTATTCTGTTCCAGTGGTTCTCAGCACTGGCTGCACGTCAGGATCACAGAAGTTTTTATAGCGTCTCCTGAATCAGAGTCTCCACGGTGGGACTCCGGCATCTGTACTTTGACTAGACAGCTGTGATTCTCCTGAAAAGCCAGGGTTAGGAACCACCTCTGTGGTGCCTGTGGGCTGGAGGGAGCCATTACAGGGACCATCAACACAACAACAAATGTCTCTGAAAGTGTCATTTCTTTGTTTTTGGAGCTTCTGTGACTTCTACAAAGAAGAGCACTTTTTATATTTATCTCTTTGTAATTGTGCCAAGAAATTTCTTTGCAAATGGCTTTTATCCAAGTATTACATGAAAGATGTTAATCCTACTGTTAAATTTTAACCCTGATTCTTTCAAGCACTAGGGCATTTCTTCTGATTTTATTACAGGTACGTAGATCCATAGCAGAAAATAGAACTGGAAAGGACAAATTGGCACATGCAGGTCACTTTTTAATGCACCTGTATGACTAATCTTCCTACTATGAGGAAAAAGTGTATTTTTAGTCCTAACATTTATGTGTCAGATGTTTCATTGTGAAAATAATACTGATTTTCATTTAGAAAATTTTAGTCCTTTACTTAGTTCATTCACTTGTTATCTGTTATTACCTATTGTTAGCTTATCCATGCTTTTGGAAAAATCTTGGTTTTTAAATAATTTTAGAATTACAAAGAAGTTGCAAAAAATAGTAGAGTTCATATATATTCTTCACCCTTCTACCCCTAATGTTAACAATTTATATAACCATAATACTATTATCAAAACTAGGAATTGGCATTGAAACAATAAGATTAACTAAACTACAAGTCTTATTTAAATTTTACCAGTTTTTTTTCCTAATTTCTTTGTCTGTTCCAGGATCCAATCCAGGATGTTACACTATGTATAGTTATCCTGTCTCCTTAGTCTCCTCCAGTTTGTGACAGTTCCTCATTTTCTGTGTGTGTGTTCCATTACCTTGACCCTTTTGATGAGTAGTGGTGAATTAATTTGTAGAGAGTTTCACATTTGGGGTTTCTGTGAGGTTTTGTTATGAGTAGATAGAGGTTATTCATTCTGGCGAGAGTACTGCAGAAATGATTGGGGGATACATGATGTTTATATGTGTTATTACTGATGATGCTAACCTTGATCATTAGGTTAAGGTGGTGTCTGCTGGGTCTCTCTACTGTAAAGTTACAATTTTTTTCCTTTGCAATTGATAAATATCTCTGGCATTATGCTAATATTCTGTTTCTCCCCCAACTAATACCAACTGCCTTTAGCATCCATTGATGGATCTTGCCTATGACAATTATTACTGTGATCTTTGCCTGATGAGGTTTTTGTACTTTCCTCATTCCTTCCACATTTATTAATTGGAATTCTATAAGGAAGAGCTATCCCTCCTTGCCCACTTATTTATTTATTTGATTATTTATATCAGTATGGACTTGTGGATATTTATTCTATGAACTGTAATCCAATATGTATTAGTCAGTTTTTAGTTGCTAATAAAAGAATACCTGAAACTGGATAATTTATAAAGAAATTAAATTTATTTCTTGTTTTGGAGGCTGAGAAGTCCAAGGTCTAGGGGCTCATTTGGTGAGGGCCTTCTTCTTGGGGAAGAGTCTCTACAGTGTGTCATGGTGAGCCAGGGTATCACATGGCAAGAATGACAAGAGCACTTTAACATGCTCATTTGCTCTCCTTAAAAAGCCACGAGTGCCACTGCCATGATAACCCACTAAATTATTAACCCACTAATCCATGAATGGATTAATCCGTCCAGGAGAGCATAGTCTTCACCATCCAATCACCTCTTAAAGGCCCAACCATTCAAATACCATAGTCAAATCTGCCACCCTCTTAACACTGTTACAGAGGGGATCAAGCTTCAATGAGTTTTGAGGGGACATTCAATCCACAGGACAATACTATCTTTATTTTTATGCTCAAATTGTTCCAGCTTTGACCATTGGCAGTTCCTTCTGATTGGATCCTGTGTCCTTTTGTTATGACACTGTTTTGTTTTTATTTTAAAGCACTTCTTTTTCAAACATCACAAGATGATCCAGACTCATATTTTCCCTGTTCTAGACCAGGAATCAACCATTTCTCTAAGAAGCTTTAATTTCTTTTATTGAAGAATGTTATTTAGAAAACAAGATCTGAGAGCTACAAGGGTGCCATTGCTCTAGTCCCTCTCAGCAAAATGAGCTAGGAAATAAATGTGTGTATACAAAGCCAGGTGTACGGATACACTATATTTGCTATTTATTTCTTTATCTACGTGTGTGTGTGTGTGCGCGCGTGTGTGTGTGTGTATGAGAACCATGAGTTCATTTTAATACCTCTGATTCCAATTCAGTATCACAAGATTCACTATAAGCCTCTCCCCTTATTTGTAATTTCTTTCTCTAACTCTGAAAACACTGACTATCATTAATTACAGTCCTAGATTACATATAAAGTAGTTACTGAATTACTAACTCATACCGCAGTGAGAAATAGATTTACTAACTATAGTACAGTATTTGCTTATAGTTATTTTTGGTTTTTATTTTACAATATCTAGTAAAAATTATGTTTTCCAAAGTGACTTAATTCTTAACTCCCAGTCCCTTCAGTGTAGTTGTATTATCCATCTGGGTTATTCTGCTCATTGTAACACAGTTGGATTCATTTGTTGCTGTTTGTATTCCACTTTGGGTTTCATTACATTTTTTATTTTGGGAAGTATGTAAAGCATTACTATGGTTTAGAGAGTCAAAGTTATGTAAAAAGAGATATTCCAAGAAGTGTCTCCAACCACCCCCACCCCCACATTTCATGCCTCCTCCTTTTCTCTCCTTTTCTACAACTCTTATGGTTAAACAATCTTCTGTAATTTCTGGCTTATCCTCCCCATATTACTTGTGCACAAATAAGCAGATTCATATGAATTTTATTATATTCCCTTTTGTCTTATGTGAAGGGTGGTAGCACTTTGCTTTTTTCACTTAATGATTTGGAAATCATTCCAGATTAGTTCCTAATGATCTTTTTAATTTATTTTTTACACCTACATGGTATTAAATTGTATGGATGTAGCATATTTATTCAGCCACTCTTTTATGTATGAGCATTTAGGCTGTTTCCATTATTTTGCAACTACAATCAATGCTCCAATAAATAAACTTGTACATATAGGTTGAGCATCCCAAATTCAAAAACCTGAAATCCAAAATGCTCCAAAATTAAAAAACTTTTTGAACTTAGATGTGATACTCAAAGGAAATGCTCATTGGAGCATTTTGGATTTTCAGATTTGGCATGCTCAACCTGTATCATTTCAAAATCCAAAAAAAAAAAAAAAAAATTCCAAAATTTGAAACACTTCCAGTCCCAAGCATTTCATATAAGGGATATTCAACCCATTTGTAATTTTGTATTATTAGAAGTATGTTTTCAGGATAGATTCCTAGAAGTGGAATTTCTTGGTCAAAATTAAGTACATATGTACATGTGTCTTTTAATCACTCTATCATCTGTATGCCTGTGGAAATGCCTATTAGTGAATTAATGTGTATCCTTGGTCAGCATACAAATTACTGAACTATGGCTTTTAATTTCTGTAACTTTTTTAAAATTTAACTTTCTTCATTAGTTGTACTTCACAAATAAAAATATATTAAAATTGCATTGGAGTTAGGAATTAGTCTTGCATAACTAACCACTTATCAAGAATAAATACTCAATAAATACTCTTGTAATGTGTCAACAGCCTCGAAGAAAGGAAGTAATCATACATTACATTTACAGCCCTATCAGCCCAGGTGGAGTCTGCAAGTTCATGATCATTGATAGAGTGTAGGTAGTTCAAGAACTCTAGCAGTGACATAATGACTAAGTACTTATTAATACTCTTATTTGCCCAGAGCTTTGTATTTTTCAAAACTCTCTCAAGTCTTTTCATTTTATATCAACTGCCCCACTGGAAGATGGGTTGGGGAAATATCAAATATATCATGGCATGTATGTAGTGCAAAGTTCATTTTCTCATTTAAACCTCAAACCAACCCTATGAAGTAGACAGGTCATATAGCCAACATCCCTATTGTCCAGGGGAGAAAGCTGATTCTCAGAAAAGTTAAATATCATGCTGACATCAGACAGCTACTCAGTAGTGAGGCTAGAACTTGAGAATATACCACATTGCAGGTTTCACAGATAGCTCATGAACAACAGTGAAAAAATTGCCAAGGGTGTGATATATTCAGAGGTAAATTACTTGGTATGTGTTTTAGAATAAAAAGATTATTTTGGTAAATATTCACAGGGTAAATATTTGCCTACCTATGAGCTGTAATGTTTAAGTCATGAATAGTGTAGAGAGAAATACATTCTGAATGGGTGCAAGCTTCACTACCACCCTAGATGCTGCTGCTGTGACAGAATGAGCACTGGCTTTGGAGCCAAACAATCTGTTTTCACCCTAGTTCTGCCACTTTTATTAGAGTTGGGGCCTTGGCAAGCTATTTAACCTCAGTTTTCTTACCTCTAAAATGAGTATTATTCTGCAGGGCTATTGGAGGGCTTAAGTGTAACTTCATCAGAGAGACCCTCCCGTATGTCCCCCTATCTAAATGTTACACTCTCCTGCAGTAATCAGTACATTTCCCTCAGAGCACTTGTCACAATTTACAGGTAAAAAGTTACTTTAATGTTTGTTTGTTTCACATCTGTCTGTTCTATTACAATATAAGCCTCATGACATCAAGGACTCTGCCTGTTTTTACTACTCTGTATCTCTTCTACCTGCCCCAGTGCCATTAATCATTGAAAAAATATTTCTGGAATGAATCTTGTGATTTTTTTTTACTTCTTTTTACTTCAGCCACATGGATGACCTGAAGCTTCTCTGTCTCTGTCTCTGTCTCTCTCTCTTTTTTTTTTTTTTGGATTGTAACAATTGATTGTTCATATCTGTGGGGTACAGAGTTGAATATTATTACCTGTGTTCAATATGTGATGCTCAAATTGGGAAAATTTGTATATTCGATATTATACAATGTAATCATTTTTCCTGGCCCTTTACCAATCCCTCCCTTCCCCCGTTCCCCTCCCCCGTTCCTACCTCTGATAAACTGAGTTCTGTTCTCTCCTTTTGAAAGTTCAGCGTACTATTGTGATTGTTGTATCTTTCTTTCTTTTTTAAAAAATTTATTTGTTTATTTTTAGCTCCCACTCATGAATGAGGACATGTTGTATTTCTCTTTCTGTGCCTGGCTTATTTCATTTAAAGTGGTTTTTCTCTAAGATAACCCATGTTTCTGTGAATGACAGAATTTCATTCTCTTTTATGGCAGAGTAGCATTCCATTGTGTATATTACCACATTTTCCTTATTCAGTCATCTGATGGACATTTAGGTTGGTTCCAACTCTTGGCTATTGTAAATAGAGCTGCAATAAACACGAAACTGCAGGTATCCCTTTGACATGATAATTTCCATTCCTTTGGGTATACCCAGCAGTGAGATTCCTGGATTGTATGGCAGTTCTATCTGTAATTGTTTGAGGAACCCTGATCCTGTTTTCCATTATGGCTGAACTAATTTACAGTCCCACCAACAATGTAGGAGGGTTCCCCATCCTCTGCATCCTTGCCAGCATTTGTTATGCTTTATCTTTTTGGTAATAGCCAGTCTGACTGGGTGACTTTGATTTGCATTTCCCTGATGCTGAGTGATGTTGAACATTTTTTCATATGTCTGTTGGCCATTTGTATGTGTTCCTTTGAAAAATGTGCCTATTCAGCTCCTTTGCACATTTTTTAATCAGGTTATTTGTTTTTTCACTGTTAAGTTCTTTGAGTTCTTTGTATATTCTGGATATTAATTCTTTGTTGGATGCATAGTTTGCAAATATTTTCTCCCACTCTGTAGATTGTCTTTTCACTCTGTTAATTATTTCTTTTGCTGTGCAGAAGCTTTTAAATTTGATATCATCCCATTCCCATTTGTTTATTTTTCCTCTTGTTGCCTGTGCTTTTGGGGTCATATTTATAAAGTCTTTGCCAAGTCCTACTCCCTGAAGTGTTTCCTCTATGTTTTCATTTAGCAGTTTTATAGTTTCAGGTCTTATATTTAAGTCTTTAATCAATTTTAAGTTGATTTTGGTATATGGCGAGAAGTGTGGCTCTGGTTTCATTCTTCTAAATGTGGGTGTCCAGTTTTCCCAGCACCATTTATTGAAGAGGCAGTTTTTTCCCAATGTATGTTCTTGGTGTCTTTGTCAAAGATCAGTTGGCTGTAAGCTTTTGGGTTGATTTGTAGGTTTTCTGATCTGTTCCATTGGTCTGAGTGTCTGTTTTTATGCCAGTACCATGCTGTTTTGGTTACTGTCATTTTGTAGTATAATTTGAAGTCAGATAGTGTTATGCCTCCAGCTTTATTTATTTATTTATTTTTTGCATGGGATTGCTTTGGCTATTCGGGGCATTGTGTTGTTCCATTTGAACATTAGGATTGTTTTTTCTATCTCTGTGAAGAATGTCATTGGTATTTGATGGGGATTACACTGAATCTGTAGATCTCTTTGGGTAGTATGGATAATTTTCACAATGTTAATTCTTCCAGTAAAGATCATGGAATATCTTTCCATCTTTCTGTGTCCTCTTTAATTTCTTTCAACAGTGATTTATAGTTCTCATCTTAGAGATCTTTCACCTCCTTGATTAAATTTTTTCCTAAGTATTTCATTTTTTTTGATGACTATTGCAAATGGAGAAACTTTCTTGATTTCTTTTTCTGCTAGTTTATTGTTGGATATTAAAATTCAACTGATTTGTGCATGTTGATTTTCTATCCTACAACTGTACTGAAATTGTTTATCAACTCTAAGAGTTGTTTTGTAGAGTCTTTAGGCTTTTCTCTATAAAGGATTATGTCATTTGCAAACAGGGACAATTTGACTTCATCTTTTCCTCTCTGGATGCCCTTTATTTCTATCTCTTGCCTGATTGTTTTGCTAGTGCTTCCAATGCTATGTTAAATAGGAGTGGTGAGAGTGGGGATCCTGTCTTGTTCCTGTTCCTGAAGGAAAGCTTTCAGCTTTTCCCCATTCAGGAATAAATTGGTGGTAGGTTTGTCATATATGGCTTTTATTATGTTGAGATACTTTCCTTCTATATCTACTTTTCTGAGAGCCTTTATCATGATGGGATGTTGAATTTTGTCACTTTTTTCCTGTGGAGATAATCATATAGTTTTTGTCCCTGATTTTGTTGATGTGGTGTATCAAATTTATTGACTTGGGTATGTTGAACCATTTTTGCATTCCTGGGATGAATCCCACTTGATCATGGTGTACAATTTTTTTGATGTGTTGCTGTATTCTATTTGCTAATATTTTATTGAGGATTTTTACATCTACATTCATCAAAGATATTGGCCTATAGTTTTCTTTTTTGTGTGTTGTATCTTTGTGATGCTGGCCTCATAGCATGAGCTTGGGAGAATGGCCTCTATTTCAATTTTTTGGAATAGTTTGAAGATAATTGGTATTAATTCCTCTTTAAATGTTTAGTAGCATTCATCAGTAGAGCCATCGGGTCTTGGGTTTTTGTCTGTTGGGAGAGTGCTGATTATTCTTCAGTCTCTTTGTTTCTTTTGGTCTGTTCAGGTTTTCTATTTCCTCTTAGTTCAATCTTGGTGGTTTGTATGTATCCAGAAATTTATCCATTTCTTTCAGGTTTTCAAATTTGTTGGCATATAGTTGTTTATAATAGTCTCTAATGTCCTTTGTATTTCTGCATAATCAGTTGTAGTATCTGCTTTTTCATTTCTACTTTTTGTTGTTTGAGTCTTCTCTCTTGTTTTTCTAGTTAGCCTAAGTAATGGTTTGTCTCTATTTTGTTTATTTTCTTGAAAAGCCAACTTTTTGTTTCATTGAACTTTTGTATCATTATTAGAGTTTCCATTTTATTTAGTTCTGCTCTGATCTTATTTCTTCCCATCTACTAATTTTGGGATTGGATTGTTCTTGTTTTTCTAGTTCTTTGAGGTGTAATGTTAGGTTGTTTTTTTGAAATCTGTCTATTATTTTGATGTGAGTGTTTATTGCAATAAACTTCCCTCTTAATACTGCTTTGGCAGTAGCTCACAGGTTTTGGTCTGATGTCTTTATTTTCATTAGTTTTAAGAAATTTTTTTATTTCCTGTTTAATTTCTTCTTGGACCCATATGTCATTCAGGAGTATGTAGTTTAATTTCCATGTGTTTGGACAGTTTACAGAGTTTCACTTGTTATTGATTTTTAGTTTTAATCTGTTGTTGTGTGTGATATTTGAAATGATGTCAAGGTTTTCTAAATTTTGTTGAGGCTTGATTTGTGACCTAACATGTTGTCTGTCCTGGTGAATATCCCATGCACTGATGAGAAGAATGTATATTCTGTGGTTTTTGGATGAAAATGTGTTGTAGATATCTGTCAAGTCCAATTGGTCTAAAATGTGGTTTAAATCATGTGTTTCTCTGTTGACTTGTTGCCTAGATGATCTGTCCAGTGATGAGAAAGAGGTGTTCAGGTCCCCAACTAATATTGTTTTGGGGTCTATCTCTTTCCTTAGGTTGAATAGTGTTTGCTTTATTATCTGAGTGCTCAGGGTTGGGTGCATATATATTTCTGATTGTTATGTCTTCTTGCTGGATAGATCCCTTTACCATTATATGTGACCTTATTTGTCTCTTTTTACAGTTTTGCATTTAAAGTCTATTTTATCTGATATAAGAGTACTTATTCCTGCTCATTTTTGATTCCTATTTGCATGGCATATCTTTTTCCTTCCCTTCATTCTTAGTCTGTGTGTGTCTTTTCAGGTGAGGTGAGTCTCTTGTAAACAGCATGTGGTTGGGTCTAGCTTTTTGATTCAATCAGCCAATCTGTGTCTTTTGAGTGGGGAATTTAATCCATTTACATTTAAGGTTGTTACTGAAAGGTATTGTCTTACTTCTGGAATTTTATCACTTTTCATTTGGATGTTTAAATATCTTTCATTTCTTTCTTTCCCTTTGCTGTTCATTGGTTTGTGGGGGTGGTAAAATACAGTTTTTCTCTCTTTCTTATGTGCATTTTTATTCTACCAATGAGTTTTGTTCTTTCTTGTGTATTCATGGTAGAGATTACTGTTTTTTGGTTTCCAGATGCAGGACTCCCTTGAAGATTTCTTGTAGAGCTAGTTGTGTGATGGTGAACTCTAGTAATTTTTGTTCATTTGGGAAATATACTACTTCTTCATTTCCAAAAGAAAGCTTTGCTGAGTATAGTTTTCTTGGCTGGCAGTTTTTTTCTTTTACTGTTTTGAATATATCATCGTATTCTCTTATGGCCTGTAGTGTTTCTTTTGAGAAGTCTGCTGTTAGTCTGGTAAGGGCTCCCTTATAGGTGATTTGATGCTTTTCTCTTGCTGTTTTCAGGAGTCTCTCTTTGTCTTTGAGCTTTGCCAGTTTGACTATAATGTGACTCAGAGAGGAACTTTTTGGATTGAATCTGTTTGAGGATCACTGAGCCTCTTGAATATAAAGGCCCGTGTCTCTCCTTACACCTGGGAAGTTTTCTGCTGTTATTTCATTAAATATGTTCCCAATGCCTTTTCCTTTCTCATCCCTTTAGGAATTCCCATGATTCAGATGTTTGTGCACTTAAGGTTGTGTGCTATCTCTCTTAGATTTTCTTCATTTTTTAAAATTCTTTTTTCTTTTCTTTTTTGTTCATCTGAGTTATTTCAAAGAGACTGTCTTCAAGGTCAGAAATTCTTTCTTCTGCTTGCTCTAGCCTGCTGCTTAAGCTCTCAGTTGTGCTTTTTATTTCATTGAATGACTCCTTCAGTTCCATGAGTTCTGCTACATTCTATTTTCAAGTATTAATCTCTTTGTAAATTTCCTCCTTCATATCCTGGATAGTTTTGCTCAGTTCATTGTGTTATCTATCTGTGTCTTCTTGTGTCTCATTGAATTTCCTTATATTTTTACGCCAAATTCCTTTTCAGTTATTTCAAAGGTTTCCTGCTCTATGGCGTCTGGTACTTGGAAGTTATTGCATTCCTTTGGTGAACTCATATTTTCTTGTTTTTTTCATATTTCTATTATCTCTACATTGATGTCTGGTCATCTGGTAGAGCAGTTGCTTTTTCTATTACTCTCTTTCCCTGGATTCTGCTGGTGACCCTTCTTGTATCAATGCAGTTGAATGGTCAGCAGTCTGCCTGCTCAGTGACAGTGGCTACTGTGGCTACTGGGTGGTAGCAGGCTGCCCTTATGCTGGTGGTGGTTGTAGACATGGCTTTGACAGGCTGCCTGTGTGGCAGCCGTGACTCCAGTGGTGGCAGGTTACTTGCACGAGGATGGTGGCTATCTGGCAGCACTGGTGGTGGCGGTAACTGCAGCAGTGGCAGTTGAAATAGCTGACATTTATCTGTGGTGTCCACAGCAGTGGTCTGCACATCTGTGGAGTCTGCAATGGCAGCGGGGTTACCTCACAGCAGTGGCAGTGGCATCATCAACTTCCTCCCTGGTGTCTGCAAAGTCTGCAGTGGCAGTGGGGTTACCTCATGGGGCAGCAGTGGTGCTGGAAGCTGCAACTGCCTCCCTCATATCTGTGGTGTCCTTGGTGTCCTTGGTGGAAGTGGGGTTGCCTCATGGTGGTGGCTGCAGCCATCTCCCTCATATCTCCAGTGTCCTTGGCCACAGTAGGATTAGCTCTTGGGGACAGTATCAGGACTGGTGGCTGCAATTGCCTCCATTGTGTCTGCAGGGTCCTTGGTAGCAGCAGGGGCAGTGATGGTTGCAGCCAACTCCCTCGCATTTGAGGAGTCCGCCCAGTGACAAGCAACCCTCAGGACTGATGCTCTGCAGGGAGCGGCTCTGTGATAGGCGATGATTCTGGAACCAGACAATGGCTCTGGTGACTGCAGCAGCAGTGGCAGTGGGCCCATTTCAATCATCTTCTGCTGGAAGTACACACCCTGGGCACCTCTAGTCTACCATTTTCCTGGAAGTCCCCCATCCTTTCTCATTTCTTTACCTTGGCACATGCTATTTCCTTTGCCCAACATACTCACCTTTGATTCTTTGTTTTTCTGGAGAATGCTTATTCATCTTTCAAGACCTAGCTCAGCTCTTCTGTGAGGGCATCTGTGGTGTCCCTCTTGTCCTGACTACTGAGAGGCTCCTGTGACCCCTTGGTATGCCTCTATAATAGACCTAACCACATTATAGTCATTGGTGTATTCAATTAGTATTTTTGAGAATCTACTTTGTACCAGGCACGTGCTAGGTGCCTGGCATACAGAAGTGAATAGTTGTTGCTCTAATGGGGGAGGGGTGGATAAAAAAGTAAACAAATAAATAATAACATTCTCTATAGTAGTAAATGATCAGCTGATCATTTCTAAGAAGCTGACCTTTGACTTGAAATCTACAAGGCGAGAAGGAGTTAGGAATGGGAAGAGATAGGCAATGAGCCAATCAATTGCTATTATGATTGTTTACTTGGCTGTTCCTCATTTCTACCCACCACCTCCACTCAACTGGCTTCTGAGCTCCATGAGCCTTTGCATCCCCAGTACCCAGCACAGGCCCAGTGTGTCACACCACAGTCCTCCACTGGTGGTATAGCCTACTGCAATCGCCTGTTGCCTGGCCCCATGATTCTGATTTAGTAAATCTGCTGTGTAGCCAGGGCTCAGAGCTGGCTCCCAACTTAAAACCCACTCCCCCACTTACTATTTAGGAAAGTTATTCACTAATAAAGTTATTCAATCCTTCTTTGACTCAGTTTACTGATCTTTCAAAAGGAAATTAGAGTAAGACTTCGTAGGGTTGCTATGAGGATTAAATCAAATAATGCATCTGAAATTTTAGTCGAGGGCCTGGCACATGAAAAATAGTCAATAAGTGTTGGCTAAAATACTGTAGAGCTCATGAGGTGCTTATTGAATAAATGCGTGAATTCAGGAAAAATAAAGTTTAATTCTAACTTGAGTAAATAGAACTAGGTCAAAACAAAAAATTGAATACCCTTATTTATCTTCAGTTTTCTTATTTATTGTGTATTTTAATTTGGACAAGAAAAAAGAAAAGAAAAGAATACACCAGACACAATAGTGATTTTAACACCCAGAGTCAATAGCTGTTGATTCTTCATTTGCTTACAAAGCAAACCCTGAAACTTCTCATATCATTTGATTTACCTATTTACCTTTTCTGAATAGTGAAGGGCTTTCCTGTTCTAGCCTCAAACTTCAATAAAACAACTGTACACAATCTACCGACCTTGGACCAATCTGCAACTTGTGCTTTGTCATCTTTTGAAATCACAGTTTGAGCACTTTGTGTTGAAAAGGATTTCTTTTATGTATCTCCTACTTCATTTATCATAGGAGATCCTCAGGATATCATAACCAATGAAAGTTAGGACAATACCAGAAAGAACAAAATCTTCTTAGGTTAGGGACACCAATGGGATTAATCTGAGATATTGCTCCTAACACAAAAAAATATTATTCAGACTATTTCAGCAGAACTTTAGTATGTGGCATGTCCCCCCAATCCCTTGGAAAACTTTAAATGCAAAAGCAGCATGTGCAAAGATGAGACCATTAACAAGCTGATAGCATGAGGAACTTAAACAAAAGTACTTTCTTTGTGATATTTTCACTGGGAAGCACTGGGATCATGATTGTTGTTTTTGTAAAACATTAAATATCTTGCTACTGGGAGTTCTTTGATACTGGAATGCATGGGCATGACTTTTCTAGTTAGAAAAAAAAAATTACTGAGGTTATTAGCAAAGAGATTTTGCCAAGTGTATTTTTCTGTAAGCTGTAAGAGTTAACATTCATTTACATGAGTAAGTCACTCTACTCTTAGCAATCTAGTCAACACATTTTGGAAAATATCATCTGTTTTTAATGTCACAGAAATCAACTCATGCTACCATAGAATAAGGAAATAATTAGCAATTTCTTTTTTCCTTTTTAATATTTGTGGCATTATTTACAGGCATTTATTTCATTTACAAACCAAAGCACTATAAACATATTCTGGCTGAAGATATTGAATTCTGTTTTTCTGCTTCATAAATGTAAAGTTGTGCATATCTATCAAATCAGAAGTTTGTAGAAAAGAGCCACATTCACTG
This sequence comes from Cynocephalus volans, assembly GCF_027409185.1. Classification (NCBI taxonomy): domain Eukaryota; kingdom Metazoa; phylum Chordata; class Mammalia; order Dermoptera; family Cynocephalidae; genus Cynocephalus; species Cynocephalus volans. The sequence goes on along the minus strand of NC_084461.1, from coordinate 94,188,406 downwards.
ATTGGTCACTCTGACAGGATGATGAGCTTTGCAGTGATACGTAGTGCACATAGTAGATTATGGGATAAGCATCTGCAGTTTCATAGTGGAACCATGCTGAACAGCCAAGAAGACTAGAGATACTGTCATAGTTTTCAGATGGCAGGCTTCATTTTATGTTAATAGAAGGAAGACTTCTGATATGGTGAGGAAATTCACCATAACAAATGCATTCCCTTTACTGCATTGTACCATGGCAGCAATTAAATTCAACTGCATGTATAATGTAGTCTTAATTCCTAACAGTCCCAAGAAGGACTAATGTGAAAATATTATATAGTCTTACATTTTACAGGTCATGAGCAGATGGAAAAAATTACACCAATTGGTAAAGAAATTCACATGCAGGGTGACACACCTCAAAATAGTGCTTACAGGGATTTTTCTTTTTTAAAAATACATTATTAAAGTTACCTTAGGTAAAATTTAGTTAGTATTTGGGGTTTTTTTGTAGTGCTATGCTTGTGATTCATTTTAATTTATTCCTTCTGCAGATATGAATATTTGAAAGTACAGGTAACCTTGTAATGAATAAAACTGACAAAAGGTTGTGTCCAGTGAAAGGGAAATTATGGGATGATTATTCACTTTGCAAAAGGGTTTGTCATAGAGAAAGCTTTCCTAAAGCATTTCAAATTTAATCTAGTTTATAAAACATTCATTTACGCACAACATTACAGGAACAAATTTAGTGAGGAAATGAGAGAAACAGTCATAATCAGATAGAGATCCCTTACACTGCTAACATTAATGCTTTCTTCCTTTCTGTCCCTCCTTGCAGCACTGATAGCCATCGGGCGTTACAGCATGACTATAGAGACTGTGGATGTTGGATGGTGTAAAGAGATTACAGATCAAGGAGCCACCCTGATTGCACAGAGCAGCAAGTCTCTGAGATATTTGGGGCTGATGAGATGTGATAAAGTAAGAGTTGTCCATCAAGTTGTTTGTCTTTTACGTATCAGTATTGTAATTAATAGCTTGATATCATGTTCTCCCCTGCCATAGACCCATATATATATTCTATTACAGCTGTGCATTATTTGCCTGATTTTCTAAACTAACCTGAGATTATTTTTGCATTTTTCCATCTAATAATGAATTTGCGTTTAAGCAGAAGGAAAAAGCAATCACATTCACAGTCAAATTAGATTTTGGCATCCTATTCATAAGTCCATGGACTAAAATTAAAAAGTTTGCATGGCAAACTATAATTTACAGGGCCTAACAGTAAAATTCTATTCCAGGTTCCAAGTTTCCTGCAACAGTAAAGGTGGAAAAAACAGTGCCAGATCAGTTTTTCACAAGTGTGTAATTTCAGTGCTCAACATCTATGTATTTTGGCCATTTGGGGACAAGAAAGGGCCCATGAGGGGGCATGTGGGAATTTGCATCTCCTCACACATCAGATGACACTCCTAGCACATAATGAGAACGGTCCCAGAGGCCCAGCTGAAGGACTGTGGAGCTGACCAGGGACTTGAGCATGAGTTTGAGAAATGGTGCCATGTTTAACATGGGGCCCTTTGAAGACTGAGAAGAAAGATAATAAAAATCTGTATTGAACACCATGTACTAAAAAGGTGTTTTCCTCTCTGTTACTTCCATGTCTTCCCTATAAAAAGTCTAAGAAATAGTTATTTTCATTGTGAAGAGAAGAAAATAAAGCTCAGAAGGACCAAACACTGGCCCAAGGCTACTAAACCAAGACTTCATGCTAGATCTTTTGAGTCTGTGTCCAGTGATCCTGGCATGACCATTGGGGCAGTCTCCAGCCCTGGAAACTGCTTCCTTGGAAAAGGTTCTCCTCAGATACTATTCATCTTATACTAATTTACACATGTGCTACTTTTGCAAAAGGTGATTAGGGACAAATCTAGCAAAGGAATGTGAAACTAAATATACATGCCTCTCAAAGGGCATGCATTTTCTAAATGTAATAAATTTGGGCGCAAACAGAAGAATGGCTCAGATCCCTTGTGTGCTTTGCCATTTTTGTTAATTGACCTAATTCTTTTCTCCAAATGCTTTAAAATCCCAACTTATACTAGCCTTTGCCAGTTAGTTATGTTTAGAGAGATCTGATTATATATTATCAGCTCAGCCTGGAGAGCTGACTTAGTTTGTAACTAAGCAACAGCACTGAGACTCAGGCAAGTGTTGCTAGTCTTCAAATCTCACAACTAACTAACCTAACTCCTACTGACACTGTCACTTTAAAATGACTTCTTTTAAAACAAGTTAAAGGGTTCACAATAGGCAAAGTGCTTTGCAAACATGAAACAATGACAGCAGAGCTCCTCAGCTTCTACCAGAAGGAGCTGCTACATCAGTGCTATCTAACCAGTGACATCAAAATGTATACTTTCAAATGTATTTATGTGTTCACAACCATTCTCAGAAATTGCTGTTTCTAGTCCATATTCTAGATTTGTTAAGATCAGTTCAACTGTCAGACACAAATTGTAGAAGTTGTATATTCCCATTAGTACAGGAGAAAATTATTCCAGACATATTTGCTGACCAGCTTTTTGCTGAGTTTTAAATTAAGAAATGAGTTCTTCTCTACCCAAATGCAAACTAATCCAAAATGAGGGTAGCAAGGCTGTTCAGATTAGCGATATCCCTGAGGGTTTTAGCCCTTTTATGGGGTGCCTCTGCATCCTTTCTCTAGCCAGAGAGCTACTCTGAGAGCCCCTTGGGTAGACGGTGCCATCTGGCCACAGTCTGCCCAGCCCAGCCCAGCCCAGCCCAGGTTGCTGCTGAACCCAGCCTTGCTGTCTGGCTTCCTCAGTCTCGAGGCAGCCCAGAGCCAAACACAAGAGGTTTGTAAGGATGGAAGACTTTGCAAACCACACACAAAGTACAAATAAAGCCTTCACAGAAAAGCCTGCTTAGTTTAGTTGGATACAAACTTAGACTAGAGTAGCTATTTAGCTTTCAACTTTTGTATTATGCCATCTATCTCCAGATTTTAAGTTATCATTAGATTCAAAGAAAGATTTGAGTAGCAAAGAAAAGAGATTAGTAGTGAGGATATGGTCTCTGGAGCCAGAGTTCAGGTTCAAATCTGGGCTCTGCACTTACTGGTGTGTCATCTTCAGCAGTACCTGACCTCTCAGTGCCTGTTTCCTCATTTGTAAAATGAAGATGATACTAGGACATATCTTGTAAATTGTGAGCATATAAATAAGTTAATATTTATAAGGCACTTAGAATAATATTTGTTATATATAAAATGCTATGTATTCCTGATTATTCTTATCATTAATATCATTACATTAACCTGTGTTGTGACATTTGAATTTCCAAGTGAGAAAAAATTGTATTGCCCCCATCCCATTTTGAAAGGAAATTTAAAAGAGGGAAAAAATAAATCCAGAGAAGATATTGCCTTTGTAATTTTTTTCTTACCCAAGTTTAAAATTAAGATTATTATTTTCTACAAAGTTGTCAATAATTGCACTTTCTATGCACTTCACAAAGGAAAACAAATGCCTCTATGGGAAACTTTGTATTTGGAGTCAGCTTACTAACTCAGGCACAGGGATGATAAGTGAGAGAATAGAATGAATTAAAGGTAAGATAGTTCAAATAGGTAAAGAAACAGAAAGTAACAAGAAAAATAAAGGTGAAAAATAAGAATAGAAATAGGAAACAGAGAAAAACTATGATTAGGGTATGAAGAAGAGGAGCCACTATCTATCCCAGTCTGTGAGCTTCTGTGCCAAAAAAGCATTAAAGAACACAATTAATTTGGGCCTATCACTCTTCTCCTTATACCTCAACCAAATCTGCTAACCACTAATAAAACTCATTAGTCTGTGTTCTCCTCCCCCCTTTCTGCTCACCCACTGGTGCTAAAGCAGGAGGCAAGAGACCTGTAGACAGCATCTACACAGTTCACCTTCTGGTCAGATATGCTGTCAGTGGGATCGGGGAGGAACGGCGTTTGTGAGGTCTGTGTGTTCTGTGATCTTGTGGTTCTGAGAAACATTGAAGTCTGGTTGTCTTTTCTTTCACATGCAGTCAGATTCATTTGGGGTTATTTATAATTAATTTGGAGGCTGTACTTTGCCAAACTGGTGCTGTTTTACTCACTTCAGCTTTTGAGGAATTTCGGGAATAACAAAATGCATTATATTTGTTGTAGGAAAGAGTGTTTTTCTTCTGTCTCTCCCCCCCACCCAATTAGGTAACAGAGAACAGATAAAAAAAAAAAAAAAACATGCAACATATTCTTTGTGGATGAAAGCAGCATGTACTTGGATTATCAATGTCTAAGCTAAGCTGCAGTAAATTTGTTTGGCTGCAACACTGATGATTCCTAGGGAGGCGTCCTCCAGCCATTCAACAAATGCGGCATTCCTCATGTTGTTGTAAAGTTAGGAAGTGCATTAGGAAGCCCCTGTTTGAGCAGCTTTTCCGATTGCTGGATGGATAAGCATGTTAGAGGGTTTTGAAGCTGACGCCACTTAATCTCCTAAACTTCAGAGTATTGTAAGAACCAAGAGAAGAAAACGCTGTGTGAGACGGCTTTGATGAATTGGGGTGAGCTTATATTCTTAAAGACTGTTCAAAGGCTTACTTGACCTTGGGAATTAGAGTTGACCCCAAATCACCTATCAACTTAACTCTCGTTTATTTGGTGATTTAGTTAAAAATACTTGTATAATCAGTGGGATTCTCTAATAAGAGCAGTATGTTTACTTTGGTTTCCCCAATTATAGTCAGTGGTTTTGAGCTTAAAAATTATTTTCCCAACTTCAGTGCATTCTAGATTCTCGATAGATCTGTTTCTTCTAATAATGTTATATTTTCCTCATTTCTTACAAGGCAGTTTGGATAGAGAACAAAACTGAAAAGTACAAAAAAATCATGGGAAAGCTATAGGGAAAATGGAAATGCAATGTTCAAGGTTAATGAAAAATGTCTGGGGTAACAAGGTTGATGAGAAAGGGGGAGCACAGTGGCATGTCATTGGCTGAGAAACCAGACCTCACCAGAGGCAGCCTGGCTGGTTTGGGAGCCCTCGGTGATAAAATGTCATGGTGGAAACCTCTGCAGTGTGTGTTAATGCAGGAGTTTGGAGACACAGGGGATGAATTATGAGCAGTGAATAACATCATAAACGTAGCAATTCTCAAGTGCCAAACTCTTGTGAAAAGCAGTTGGATGGAGAAATGCTGGAGCTTTTAAAAGCACCCTTTCACTTTCTGGGTTTTTTTTTTAACTTCATGCGGAACTAATTTTATACACTGTTCATTTGATTTGAAAATGTCAGCGTCTGGGGTATCATTAAAGAGCGTTATTGAGGGAACCACTCTTGGCAAAGCATTTTGCCTGAAATGCTTAGTTCTTATGACCCTGCAGTGTTGTAGATGGGAAGGAGAAAGTGTACCTCGATTTACCTAACACCATTTCTCCGCCTTGGCCCTGAGCAGGTTCTGCTGGGAGGTTTCTTCTCATTGGCCAGTAGAGGCGCCTGGAAGGCTGTGGGAGCCACATTACTTAAGGAATAGACATAAATAGATTGTGAAAGGTCCACCCCAATGTCCTATGACCAAAGCCTCTTGGAATTTCTTTGATTTCTAGTTGACATAAATTAGAATTACACAGGCGTGAAGAGTCCGCCCAGAAAAAGATCAGAGAGGCTGCTGGGGGAGGAGAGCCGCCTCTGTGTGATCCTATTGATTATCCAGCTGCCTTCAGGCCAGCAACCTCTGTGGAGGCTATTATTGATCTACACCATGAAAATAATCAAATTAATTCATTTCTCATCAAACTGCTGTTGCCGAGACCTCTCTTCTCGCCTGCCCCAATTACCAAAGTTAGTTGAGGAGTCAAATAGGTGACTTCTTATAATAAATGTTGTTGTATTCTTCAAGACATAAGAAATCCTGGTTTTCATACAGAGTTCCTCATTTAGATGGTAGAGAGATTTTATTTGATCAAATCAATGAGAAGCCAATACAGAAAGAAAGTAATAGAAACCAGTCAACTCTCGCAAGCAAGGAGTCTGCTTTACAACCTTGAAATATCAAGGGCCAAGCTTTGTGTGCCTAATTTAATGTAAAACATATTCAGGAAAAATTGACCACTGCATTTTTCAGGAAGTAATTATGGTAAGAGAAAACCTCAACAACCTAAATATTTCTGTGGAGAAAATAGAGTTTTTATCAGCTTGTTTAGGAATCGTGAGCAGGAAAGCCCTATGGGGAAAATAATACAGGACTCTGTAACTAATATACAGAACTAACTGGAAAAATCAGTTTAACAGAAAAATAATTTGTGGGGCACTGTGTCCAGGACTGTTTTGGTAGCAATTCACGCATGAAACAAAGTGTGTACCTGTAAGGAGTCCCCATTCCCTGCCACATATGTGCAGCTGTTTCCAGATTGCCAGCAGCCAAAATTTTAAGATTTTAAATTGATGCTATATCAAAGTATTACAGAACAAAAGAAAACATTCTGTCCTAATAAGTCAGGAGTGTCTGACTGTATCAGATGGCGCAGTCCTCTGTCATGGATGACATAACGTTATCCAAGCAGCCCACAATGGCATGTGCTTCAGAAGACAGGGGTGATGAAAAATAGTGAGACGGTGTAGCCTGAGCCCTAAAATCTGAACTTAAGTCCTTTGCTTGAAACATCAGCATCTTGTTCCTTTTGCTGATAAAACAGTTTCTCCTGGTGATTTTCACATAGGAGCACTTTAAAACACATTTTTACAACCCTCTCCTGATTATTCCAGGTAAATGAAACAGGGAAAAACACATCAGCTGAAATTCAGAGGTTACCGCTCAACCTCATTTTAGTCAAGTGTTCCCATTTCCTCTTCTTCCAACCCTATTCACGTAAACCACTAAGAAGTGGTAACCGAAAGTCCTTTCCAGTATTTAAATATTAAACCAAGAAACATTGGCATGGAGCTTTATGGAAGAGGTTAAATTGGTGAGCACTAGTGTCAAACTGCTAGGTTTTCAAATTCTAGCTCTTTCACTCTACTATCTGTGGGATCTTGGACAACTTAATCTCTAAAAGCCTCAGATTCACCATATGAAAGATGAGGATGAAAATAACATTTACTCTACAGGGCTGTTACAAGATTAAACAAAATATTGCAATAAAGCTCTTAGCCCAAAGTCAGGCACACTGTAAGCACTCAATAAATATTAACTACTATTATCATTATCATTTATTATTTATTCGTGTATACATACCTGCTTTGGAATCTTGTATCTGATATATTAACCACCTGCCCCAACACATTTATAATACTCTAACCGTGAATATAAGTTCACGTGATAAGGTCTTAGAAGGAAAAACTAGCCCCCTGATACTCAGGCAGCAATTCTTAAAAATAATAGAATTGGGGTTTTTTTTAATTGTTATGACCCATTAAATTACAGTCAAACTTATAGAGAAAGAGGAAACCTGGAGCCCAATAGGTCTCAGTCCTTCCTTTTGAACAGAGAGTAAAGACTTACCAAGTTACATAGCCAGTCCTTGTCTAGGCTGAGACTTATTTGGTTTGTTTCTTCAGGAAAATTGTAATCTGTGTAGAACCTTTTAAAGAATGTGCTGAAAGTAGCTGCTTGTTTTGCTTGCCTCTACTATGGGATTGATGTTCAGTGAAATTGTTTGTTTTTAAAAGGGGGGAAGGAGAGAACCTACTTTTCCCCAAATACTATAGGGTGACTAGAATGCTATGTTAGAGTTTACCTGAAGGCACCCTGGAGCATCATCACTTTGCAGTAAATAATCTCCTTGGAGCTTTGATTTGGCTTCAGTAATTATATGAAAGAATTAGATTGTAGGGTCATATCGTTTTCCTAATTTAGAAATAGAAATGGTAACAGCAATTCCTGAATAAAGTTCAGATTAGGTCCAGAACTCCTAAGCACCTGACGTCACCAAGTGGACAAAAGTATGGCCTGCAGTAGCCCAGAAGACTGAGACACCACTGCAGGTGGGGAAGGAAATGCTCAGCCTGCATGCAAGGCCTGGACAATTCAGCAGCAGGGTTTCAGATCCTGCCATACTGTGCCAAACCCTACCACACTGCGCCTAGTGAAAAGATTGTTCCTGTTTGCAAAGAAAACCTAAGCCTTCCCCCTTCCCTCCAATTTTTATAATATATTTTACTCATATTTATTCAAGAAATATGTATTGAATGGCTTACTATGTACCAGTCACTGTGATAGACAACAGGTCAGAAAAAACAATGAACAGGAAATAATTACTACCCCATGGAGCCTGCAGCCCTCCTGGGGAAGACAGACAAGCAACCAGGCAACTACAATACTGTGAAATTGCTAATTAATTTTTTTTAAATGACATCCGAAGATATGCTTCTTCTGAACAAAGAGCCTCACTTTGCTCCCACATCAGCTTTCAGGTGTGTCCCTCCACAGTCTTCTTTTTCTGCCACTCTCATATTAAGTTTCTGAAAAGGACTGTGCAGGGACAGTTGTCCTTACTTTCTCACCACTCATTGCAATGTATTTCCATCCATACCATGCTACTGATGCTGCTCTTTTCAAGGTCACTAGTGACCTCTGTGTCACCAAGTGTAGGAGCCACTTCTCTGTCCTCAACTTGCTCCATCTCTTGGCAGCTGCATCCATATGGTAACCACCCCCTCCTTCGTGGGAATGCTTTTCTTTTGTCTTCCATGTCACCACACACTGGTGTTTCTACTGTCTCTGTCTCCCCTTACTGCCTCTCTGTGCCTCCAGTCCCTCTGTAAAATGGAAATAATAACAGCACTGATCTCTTAGGTTATTGAGAAGCATAAGTCAGTTAATCTGTATAAAGTTCCTCATATAAAGTAAGACATAAATATTAGCTTTTTTATTCGTTGTGGTGTAATTCTTACCTTTCTCCTCCCCACCGCTCTCCTTCTCATCAGAATGTGGGGTTCATGGGTTTCTCCTTCTGCATTATGTTACCAGGACCTACTACAATGGCTGGTACACATTAGTTGCCAGACAAATATGTAATGGATGATGGATGGATTGGATTGGATTGGATTGTGTTTCTCATCTGCATTGTCTTAAACCAGAGTCCCACTTTTATTGCTTTATTGATTTGAAATCTACAGATTTGGTTTGCAAAAGTATCATATAGCTAAAAGCAAATTTGAAAACCATTAGATCCCACTGCCTCTTTATCATTTGATAGATTGTAAAAAGTATCTAGACAGAGGGAAATAAACAAATAGGAAAGGTATCACCTTGGATTTAATACAAGTTTTTTGTAGGTGGAGGATTCTGGGAGCACCTGGAAACCCCTGGGGTAAGACAATCAGACAGAGGTCAGGTGTCTGCTGTGTGGTTGGACTTGGCATCCTTCAGAGCCCAACCCTGAAAATGATATGATTTATGTAGAGTTCCTTTCTGAAAACCAAAAATATCACTTATTTTCAGGTTTTTAATCTGATTTGCCAGTCACATTTATACAGAAAAACTTTTGCTCGTAATAAATTTGTTTTAGGAAGCAGGTCAAATCCATAAGCTCTACCTGATAGAAACTGCAATTTTAGAAAGATATGTTTTCATCAGCTGCCTACTTGGTGATTACCACTACCATGGCCTTTATGGAAGAAAGTAGAAACTGAAATCAAAAAAGCCGTTAGGCACAAAAGAAACATTTTTTCATTCAGAGAGTTTTCTCCCTCAATTATGTTTTTTAGCTTAACTTTGAGAGTTCAATTTAGAAACACCCAGATGTGTTCCATAAATACATTGCACTTATCACTCACTTAGTGACTACATTAATTATCATATTAGGCCCAGGTTTTTTCAAATAGTTATCTTTTGCTGAACCATTTAAAGCACTGCAGATGACTCCCCCAAGTGGCTTTCTCCGCCTTGGTGTCCCACATACATCTGTTTTGGTTCTCATCTGCATCACGTGTGCAAATGCACAGATTTGAGTGATGGGGCAAGTCCATGGCCAGAAGTTTGTGTCCTCAAAATGGCCAAATGCATGGCTGTATACCTAGACCTTGCACTTGGCTTGAAACATCCTTCTTGGTGGAGGATCGCCTGGTGATACAGGAAATGAAAATGTCAGTAATTTTTCTGACAGTCTGGTTGTTGGACTTCCTCTCATATTAATTTCTAATTAGAGGCTTCAGGTTAGTGAGCCCCAATTCTCACTTAACACTGCAGGCATCGCTGTGATCCTCATCCTCCCAGGTTCTTTGCTGCTTTCTCATTGTGCTAATTCAAGTGAATAGAAGCAGTTCTAGTGTGAACAGGCAACCCACATTTTATGAAAAAGAGACAGCATGAAGCCAGGCCTGTTGTGATATTGACAGAGCATAGCACTTCCAATCATTGCAGATGATGAAATGGAATGACTGCATTTGACAAAGTTGACTGAATTTATGAGCCTGCCTGTGTCAGGTTCATTGCATTTTCAGTATCTGTCTGTTCTATGCTTTGGGACTTTTAGATGAGTTTTTTTTTTTTGCCACCCAAGAGTAATATCTGTTACCTCTGTATAAAGAAAATACATCCAGAAAGACTTCAGTTACTAGTATGAGTTCATGTATGAAGCATAGTGCATTATGGATATTCTGTAATCAGTTGATTCCCAAATTTAGCAGGTAGCTTTTAGGCTCCATTAAGATATTCAAGTTTTCTTCTTAAAATTGTATTAAATATATAGTCATGACTGTCCACACCTTCCACATCCTGGGTGATCCCTTGATGAAGTGCTGGGACCATGTGAGGACTGGATTTAGGGGCATCTTTCTTTCCTTCCGTTAGCTGTTGGGAAGGTCAGGTGATTTCCTCCTTTGGCTATGTCCAGCTAGAGATCTGAGACTTGATGCCAGGGAGAGGAAACCAGTGTGTTTTTACCACATTCAAAGAATATACTTTTGCTTCAGACAGTGATGAATTTTTGAAAGAAGATAGGCTAATAAGCTGTAGGAGCAACAGTTTCTTTTCTGCAGAGCCCCTGACTCAGAGTTTATTGTAGAGGACATCGTGGGAAGTGGGTAAGTGCTTCTTACCTCTACATTATCTTAGTTCAAATCTTTCCTTCAGATTCTCAAGGAATCACCTGCACGTTCTAGGAGCTCTTCAGTCAGAGGCTTTAGACTGGGAGGTCTCAGCCTGAGCTGCACATTGGAATCTCCTGGGAGCTGTAAAAAAAACCAATGCCTGGCTCCCTCTCCACCAAGACTCTAACATAATTGGTCTGGGATCTGGCCTGGGCTCTGGGATTTATAAAAGATCTCCAGGTGATTCTAATAAGCAGTGAATTGACCACCATTGTATTCTTGGTTGCAGGCAAAGTTTAATTCTTCCTGTGTCAGTAAACATATATCATATATTTATTATATATGATTCATGGTGGAGTTCATGGCAGAAGGCCTTGGTTTAACCAAGAAAGGAAGAGGGAAGAAGAAAGGGAATGTGAAGTTGCTTATAGAAGGGAGAAAAGGGGCAGGGTGCTAAGCTAGGAAGCTGTGCCCTGTCACTGAAGAGAAAGAGGTGAGAGATTGTAAAAGGGGCGCCAATTCCTGGCCCCCTGCTCTAACCATAGGAAACCTCAGCAGAATGTGGCATGTCACCCAAATAGGGACGTGAGAAGTCCTGCTGTGAAGGGAGGGAAATAGAATCATAAAAATCTATGTAGGCCCACGAAGAGCTGGTATATGTTGTTGGCTGTACAGGTTCCTGGAAAAATCAATGTATCGTCTGCTCTTTTATTCCCTTCTTAGTGTCCTATTTAAAACATTCTAAAGTGCGCTTAGATGACACATCTCATTTACACACAGATTTGGGGTGTTACTGAAATTCGTATAACCCTTATTTTATCCCTTTTAGTATATGCCTATCTTGGAGCCTGTGGTCACTAGCTGAAAGAGTGATGGGGTCTGTTTGAATATTCATTGTCCACAATGACTCTTCCTGGCACCTGGCAGATGCCAGTTTCCATGGATATCCAGTACAGTTTCCTGGAGGGCCCAAAAACTCAGAGAGAAGCAGACTCCAGAGGCATATTGCCCCGGAGACAACACTCCTCTGGGCTGCCAAGAGTCAGCCTCTGGGGCTGTTAGCAGTGAGTGACATTGCCCAGGGAGTCTGAAGAGTGACAGACCAGCGTGAGGGCCAGAGTCCTGAATTAGGAGGTAGGAGCTGAGTGTGCTATTTGAGACACCCTCACAGATGTGCTGTGGGCACCTTAGTTTTCCCACATGCAGACGGCGGGGGGGGGGGGGGGGAACTCTGCCATTTTCTCTGCCCCTCCCTCTCCTCAGAGCAGAGCTATTTGAAACAATTTACTTCATTTATATATTTGAGTTTGTTGGATGGGGCAGGACAGACATAGCTTAGCTTACAAAGTAAAGGACTGATTAATTTTATTCTAATAGCAAAACTAAATTGTTTCATTCTAGCTCCTGAGCTAATTTCCTTTCTCCTTGAATAGTGTGTATGTATTTAGTGCATGTGGTACACAGGCTAACACCTCTTGTTCTTCAGACGTCCCCTTAAATACCACTTCTTTTGGAAAGCCCTTCCCAACCCTCCTGGAGAAGGTCAGGTACCTACTCTGGGCTTCCTTCCATGGCAACCCGCACTTTCCCCAGGCTTTATTGTTGCTGATGAAATTGTCCCTCTCTCCTGCTGGTTTGTAAACTTCAAGAGGGCACAGACTATATCTGTCTTGCTGACCTTCCTGCCTCTGGAACACGGGAAAATGTTTTGACAGGAGAGAAAGCAATGCCAGTTTTTGGCACAGTAGCAGCCGGCCCTGTTGAAAGGCCCCTGCAGCTTCTTCATGTTTCCATCATGCTTCAAAGTCCCAAGCAACTACAGCTCCACAGCAGAATATTCCGCAGGCAAGTGAGATCTATTACGATTTACATTCCCACAGAGCAGCCATTTTGAAAAGATTGTCAAGGACTTTGAAATGTATTTATATGCAATCTTTTTTTTTAGTGTTAGATAGAAAATGAATGTGAGTAGACATTTTACAGGGTTGGTGATCAGCTGAACCCCAGTCTGGCACTTTCAGCACCACATCGTGTTACCTAGGTGCCAGGGCAGTGTGGAACAGTTCATAGAGTACTGTGTGAATCCAGCCCTGGCTGTCTTTTATCAGCCGTATGATCCTGTGTGAAATACTAATTCTGTCTGATCCACAGTTCATCTGTAACAATGGGTATTAATGCTTAGATGCCTGGAAAATAGTAGAAGCTCACTGAATATTTTTACCTTCCTGTCTTCCCCTATCCTTTCTAGAATAGAGGCATACTTTTATTTTGCCTTATTAGTCACTAAGATGAAAAATTAACAAATTGTTTTCATGTATTTTGCCGAAATAAACCATACTAAAGGGAAGAAAAGAGTATGATTGTCTCCTACCACATGAGAGACTACTACTTTGTGTTTATCAGTGGAGCATGAGGCAGTTTGGGTTGGAGAATTCCTCCTTGTCTGGGACTGTACCATCCGTTGCATGCTCCCCAGGGCAACAGATGCCAAAGACACAACCAACCAATAAAAGAAAGCCTCTCAGATTTGTTTGTCCCCAGGTGGGGGTGAAGACATCAACTCCTGAAGCCCAAGAAATCAGAGGGTAGAAATAACATTGCTTTGAGTCAGGAAACCCACCCATAGTTTCCTCTCTGCCACTTTTGATAACTGTGACATGAAAAGGTACCTTAAATGTCATAAAATTTTCAAATCTTTTATTGGGCCCTCCTGGGCCTGATACCCTGAGCAGGCTGCTGATGCAGCAAACTGAAGTATCAAATCTTCTGAACTATATGTGTTTTTGTAAAATTTTGGAAACCTGTTCACGTCCAGAACCATTAGCATGTCTCTCAGTTTACATACACAGTGTGGTGTGTCATTGATCTCCAATAAGGAAGGTTGCCATCAATTAATCCAAAGTATAGCTTAGTCATTTCTTGAGTGCTGCCTGACAGCCAGATGGCCCAGCAAAAATTACTGAACCCCCTCATGAGCTGCTTTGGTCTCCTGTAAAAAATTATTGGGGACTCCAGGGAAGGTGTATCTGGACGGAAGTGCCCAGTGATATCAGATGGAAAAGACGGTAGCTCAGAGAATTACTGTGGGTATGAACTTGAAAGGATTAAAGGAGTTTGGGGATGCCATAATATCAAGACTTTAGAGACTACTACCACTGTAGCTGGAACAGTCTGGGAACAAGGTGAGCTTATCTGTGCAATTTCTGCTGCAGGATTATTTGGTACTTTTTAATTTATTCAATATATATTCATTGAACAACTCCTATATTAACATAGCCAACAAATATTTATTGAGCATATACAATGTGCTAGGCATATTCTAGGTGCTAGAGATTTGGCAGTGAACAAGAACAACAGAAACTCCTGTCTCATGGAGCTTCTATTCTAATGAGGTAGGAATACACCAAACGGTGTGTGCAGGTCTGAAAACAAAGAGATGACTACAATACTCGTTCTTGTCAAGGAGCTTACAGTCTGGTGATAATGTAGCACATTTCATTGATGTTGGTATTTTAAAAAGTGTTCACTTTTTGTAGAAAAACTTTCTCCATTAAAAAACAAGTGACTTTAAGTGGTTTATTCTTAAGTGTGATTTTATTATATTCGGACATCAAATATTTCGCCGCTACCAAGAAACGTGTCTTATTTTATAATGACTCACAGAGGAAATATAAATCACATAATGTAAATGGTTTCTTCAGCAAATTTTATCAGAAATTATATTTTTTGAACTGTAGGTATTACTGAGGAGATAATTTAGGCCTAGGCTTACACTTAACTGGAACTTTCTGGGGAAAAGTATAAGATAAGGAGGTAAAGAAACAGTGATGATCTAGACAAGTCAGTTAAGCTGAATCTGAGACTCTGAAGGTTCTTTCCTCACCCTTCCATAGTAGCGGCAGCACTATAATGAAACTATGGTGTGATTTACCTTAATTAGCATAGCAATTTGCCTCACATTTTCAAAAAGTGCTAATAGATGTTAACTCAAAATAGATTAAAATACCAGACAAATTGCTACTACCTTAGAAAGAGTTATAATAATTTTGAAAAATGTAAATTATGGTTATGCAGTCTTTGGAGAGAACTATAAAATTCAATATTTCTTATATTTTTTTTAAAAAACTGATGGCACATGCTTTTTTCCCTTTAATCACAGTAATTTCTTCAAATGACATGCTGCATATTTCTTTAGGAAGATAGACCGCATTTTTGAAATCTCACATGTAGTATAGCAGTTGTCACTGATAATTTTCAGTGAGAGGAAAAGAAATTGAATATAGAAAACCATGGAACGTGGGGAAATTAAAAAAGAAAAAGGAAAACTCATCTTTTGTTCCTTTTTTATACTACATCCAGTTTATGAGTTGAAACAGAGAATGATTCTTTTCATTCTGGCTAGTGGAGTTGTGCTGACAAAATGTCTGTAGAAATGTATTCGTAGGCATAATGATTTAAAATGCCTAGGACTCTCCTGGTGTCTTACACTGAACTCCTTCTCTATGACACCAAAAGACTTAACGGAGTCTACACACAGAAGAGGTGAGTGTTATTTGTACTTCTGAGCAGTAAATGGACATACCTTTAGTATGGAATTTGTCACACTATATCGCCAAGAGACATTACAAGTAAAAGACAAAAACTTCCCTAGTGGTAGCACATGTATTTCCCTTGAATAACTTCTACCCAATAAAGCCCTAAAATGGAATATTTGTATTTTCCCCAGTGCTTGGTTTTCTAGAATTTACAGAGTACGATGAGCAAAACTGTAGCTTAGAAGACATTATATCCACAGAGGAATATTGGTGCCATTTTCATGCAGCTACACAAAGCCAAATTATTATCTACTCCTGCTCTTAACCTATGAAAGCCAGAGAACTAACACACCATCATATATATTCCCAATTACAGGTGTACCTTACTTTATACTAAACAGACAGATAAACTGAATTTTGGTAAAGCAAAAGATATATAAAATACATTAAGGAGCTGACAAAATAAATTAACCCTAGTATGAAAGTCTTTACTAAAGTGAACAATAATCCCCTAATTTATATACTTTATAAATCCATATATTCAAGTATCAAGTTTGTGTAAGGTGAATTGGATACCTCTTCCTGGAAAACAGTTGTCGCATAGAGATATTTTCTATTTCTAAAAACTGGTCCTTCAAAACAAATTGCCTGTCAACTCCTAGGTACAGACCTTTGTACAGGCCCGTGTGTAGACTGGAAAAGATGTACCATAGAAAACAGTCTCTGTCTTTATGGTAGGTTGAAATATTTTCTCTTTTCCATTCCTTTCTCATCTATTTTTAGTTAGTAGTTCCTTGAATGCTAAGTGGCCTGGACTGTGTTTACTTCCTTTGCAATGAAATGCAGATTTTCCAAGGATTCTCCTGACAAAATGACTTCAGCTCTCCCTTAGTGAAATCTTCGTCCTTCCCAGTTTGTTTATGGCAGGAGGGAGTAAGGTAACCTAACTGCAGGATGGGGAACACTAGTTAAAGAAAATGGAGAATTTCCTGATGGTGAATATTTAAAACCTGGACTATGTTATTAAGGAAAGTTCTGGAATCACCTCCAGAAAGCATTAAGATAAATACTTTGTGTATATGAATTATGTTCTAAAGTTTACTTCTTGTCCTGTAATTATTTTATTTTAAACATTATAACTAGTGTTATCAAGGTTTATTTCTGAGATATTTCAGAAGTGAAACAGTATTGATCAGCACTATAGAGAATTGGTCGCCCTAAGGTATCATTGATTAACTCTTACAGTCAATAACCATTTATTGAGTGCCTACTGTAGTGATGATAAATTTGGGGAGCTTTTAATGCCAGTCACAGTGTTAGGCATATTATTGCATTTAATCTTTAGAATAATCCAATGACAAAAATCCTTTTATCCTGTCTTTACAGTTGAGGAAACCAAATCTTAAGAAGTTAAGTGAAGGCAGGATTCAAAGCTGTGTCTGGTTGGCTCCAAAGTCCATAATAAGAACCACAGTTGCCATGTTTGTTCTCTACTTTGTGTACAACTTGATAGCTTTAAAGATAAAAGGCAATCTCTGGTCTCCAGAGGCTTTTATTCAGGGGAAGAGATAGGCAAGTGAAGAGATGATTGCGATATAGTATGAGAGTGCTCACACAGAGGACAGGCCTTGCAGGGCACCTGCCATGTGTGCCTAACCCAGCCTAGTCGGGAGAGGGCATTGCTTATGGAGGGCTTCCCTGAAGAAGGGATTATTGAGCTGATGATGAGTTCTTCAGGAAATTATTGGTCTTTGTGATTAGTATGTTAGTAGGTCACTTTGCCTTGCTCCTGGGTTTCTATCTTTTATTTGTAGTTTGCTATTTTTTTTTATCATTTATTCACTAACAACTATGCCTGGCTTGTGGATACAAAAATGATCATAGCTCTTGTAGATCTTACAGTGGAGCAAGAGAAATAGACATTAAACAAAGCAATTATAAACTTAGTAATATAATAATAAGTACTATGAAGGAAAAATAGGCAGTATTGGAAGAGTGAATGACCCGGAAGCCTCACCTAATATGGAAGTAGGGAAGGGGCAGTGATAAAGGTTTCCTGAGGAAATGACATTGAAACTAAGAACTCAAAAGTAGGCATCAGAAGGGGGTATAATGGGGAAGTGGATTAAAAAATATTCCATGCAAGAGAACAGCATATGCAAAGACTCTGAGACCAGAAGGAACTTGAATGGCTTATAAAACTGAAATTAGGCCAAGTGGCCTGATAGTGTCAAAAATATATTAGAGAGATAGGCAGGGCTAGATGATGCATGAGCTTCTAAGTGTACTATAATAAGCTGTCTCAAACAAGACTTGGAGTATACATTTAAATTAAAAAACAAAAAATCATATTGCTGAAAAATTATCTTAAGACTATCAATTCATATTCTCAACTCTAATTTGTATATCATTTTTTCTTTTTTATTTAAAATTATCTTCTTGTTTTTGAAAACAAAATGTTATACATCATAGTTATATCACAAAAAGAATTAATTGCATGGCTTAGTTGAATTTGGAATAAAAGTTGATTTAAATACAAGCAAGTCTTGAACAGAGAAATTTTCTGACAAAATATCTTCAATACAGTGTTGAAATATCAAGTCTCAATAATAAAAAAAAAAAAAGATTGATATATAACATAATTTTCCAGATCCCCCAGAAGATACCATGTTATTTCAGAAAAGTGCAAACAACTGAACTCTATGGTCGTCATACTTCTAAGCAGGATTTCAAAGCAAGCAGCAAGGGTTTGATGTTGCTTTACGTTTTCCTGGTGGTCCTGATCTTTTTAAATAATGAACATCAGAAAGGATGCTCAGAAATGTGTATCACAGGTACCTTCTTTCAGACTAGCTTACTCAGTATAAATGAAATATTGATGTATTTGAAAATGCCCAAGTGCTCAATAAAGATTTTAAACAAAGCTACCTAAAAGTTGTGGTTCTTAGGTTAATCATTTATTTATCTAAAGGATGAAGGAAGCTGTCTACTTCTGTGATATGGACTGCAATCAGCTTAAAAATAATTGACAAATTAATCCCTTCACAGTACAGCAATTGTAAAGGTGTTAGTTTTAATTAGGCCTGTCTGATTGCCTTGTCTAATCAAGAATCAAGGTGGTATCTTTGATGGTTAAGGTCTACTGGGGCCATCCCTGACTTGCCAGCCATGTATGTTTTAATTATTGATTCCTCACATTGCAGCCCTTTTCACAAAGGGACTTGAAGTTTGCACTACCTTAACATTTAAAGGGAAGAAAAATAAACATCTTCCCCAACACACCTATCTAGAATCTTGTGTATTCTCTCTCCAATTGTACAGTTTTCATCCTAAAAAGGTTGATGATGAAATCAAATGCACATTGGAATCCTATCTTACTGCTTCCTTACCTCCCAAGGACTAGATTTTCAATGCACATTGTTAAGATCTTGTCAAGTCATGGTCATTTATGCTTCTAGAAAACACATTTGATTTCTTTTTTTTTATTTTTATTTTTTTTTATTTTTTGTTGTTGTTGTTGGTTTTTCGTGACAGGCACTCAGCCAGTGAGCGCAACGGTCATTCCTATATAGGATCCGAACCCGCGGCAGGAGCGTCGCGGCGCTCCCAGCGCCGCACTCTACCGAGTGCGCCACAGGCTCGGCCCCACATTTGATTTCTTGATATGTCTTTTTTAAAAAATCACTAAGGACATATGTAGTACTGGAAAATCAGAGAGGTCAGACAAAAGGGGGCATGCATCTTCTCACAAAACACTTCCTCACATAACTAGGAAAGACTGAGGCGAGGGCCCCCCTATGCCCCAGTAAGCAGGCCACCAAACACCAGTGAGCATGGGCAGCTGCATGTTGCTGCTGGTCCCTGTGCATGATGGTTGTTTTTCTTTGGTTGCAGGTCAATGAAGTGACGGTGGAACAACTGGTGCAGCAGTACCCCCACATCACCTTCAGCACCGTCCTCCAGGACTGCAAGAGGACCTTGGAGAGAGCCTACCAGATGGGCTGGACCCCCAACATGTCTGCTGCCTCCTCCTGACACTCCTGTCCAGGCTTAGGTCCACTCGGATCATTCAGCAGGTCGCAGGGGAGTTGGAGATTTGGGGTGGGCAATCTCTTAGAAAGGTTTTAACTGTCACCTGTCTGCGTGTGTACCAGACTGTGTATATTTGTGTCTTGTTTGCATACTGCATAGCATAAGCGCAGTCGTTATTTGTTCCCAGGTGAGCTGGCTTTTTTTCTTGAAAATTAAGGATTAGAAAAACCACAAATCTTTTAGTTTTTAAGCTCAAAGGCTGATTTCTCTAAACAAATTTTTTTTAATGTAGAGTCAAAAAATTGGATGTATTATTTTGAGCTTCTACTTACTGACACTTGGAGATGTTCAAAAAAGAAGGCCTCCTTTTTTTGCTGGGATAGAATTGTGCACTTCTACTGATGGTAACCAGAACAGAAGTGATGTTGTGCTAATTAGAAGCCTGGAAACCAGTACTTTTCAAAATTCCAAGCACATACACACACACACGGGCACTCACGGTCTCTCACGGTCTCTCACATAGTCGCACACATGTGTGCACTTGCACACATGTGCGTGCACACACAGGAGGGCAGTTTCTTTCTTTCAGAGTGGCCTTCCTCCAGGCCACTGAGGGACTATGTCATCCACTGGGGTTCTGATTAACTCAGTGTATCCACAGGTGGCCAACTTCCTGTCTGGTTGTGATAAGGACTAGAGAGAATAAAGCCTTTTGTAAATTTTTATATGGAAGCAACAATCAGAATTCCCCTTGCCAGCCCACAAAAGTTAATTATTCATTATTGTACAAATGCATTCTGTTGAATACTAAATATTTTAGTTGGTTTTACGTTAACATTACGTTAGCTCTTATTTCATGGTTAGTAACTGGTTGGAATATATTTTAACGGTATTCGTAGTTAATCTTCGCCATTATCCATATTGAAGTCACCAATGTTATTAATGGTGTGCAGTTCTTAAAAGAACTACATACCATTTCATTATTCTGTTTATTTTGGTAATTATGAAAGTGTATTTGAGATTTTTAACATTAATAGGAGATTAATGAATGAGATACAAGTAGACAATCTTTTGTTACTTTTTTTCTTTTGCTTTGCTTTGAGTTGTAGGGCAGGTTTTTTAGATATATGCATGTTTTTATTTTTTGAATAGTTCTTAGGCTATTGCAAAGATCAATTGCTAGCTAATGTATGGGTTAAGAAGAAAAATTAGAAAATCTGGGTATGAAAATTCTGTTTACACTTGTCAGAAATAAGCATTATTTTGTTTAATTAAGCATTTCTTTGTTTAATTAAAGATTGCCAGCTTTCAGTTAAGACAATACCTATCAGTAAATGAATATATGTTTTGATTTCACACATCGTTGCAATTAATTTGTAGTAGAGACTCAGGCTCGCATAACCTTTCCTGTGTCTAGGTTTATAATCAAGACAGCAAGGAGCCTTTTTAAGCTAAAGAGTGATTATCTTTCACAATAGAACTAGAAACAAAACTCTGACTTGTGAATTTGCTATTTATTCTTTCCTGATGTGGACATAACTTATTTGGTCTTTTAACAAATATACTGAGGCTTGAATTTCATTTTCTATGTCTCAATATTGCTAAAATGATATTCACTGTAAGAAACAAAAGATAGCTTTACATTGGAATGCCATTTACTTATTTATAATGACTCCTTTTTTGCAAGCAACTGTTTCTTTTGATTATGTCAACAGGGTTCTCATATGGCACTTCTTTGTTTTTAACCCCAATCAGTTAAGGAAATCTAGTCAGTAAGTACAAAGAGTATTCTTCCCATTACTAAATGGGTTACTAATTTAATTCGAAAGGAATAAAATTTGTGTAAGAAAAAAGATGTTTACCATTAATAAACTATATTTTTTCTTACATATCAAACTGTATCATTTTCATATCCATTTTCCCACCATTGAAAAATATTATTTCACAATATTTTAACTGATTTTTAATCCAAAACTAATTTATAAGACAGTATGTATAGTAATAGTAGTTTGAGTGAATAAGCAAAAGTTTAATTTTTATATATGTCACACTATATTTTAAATAGTTAAAAAAAAGACAAAAGAAGCGAGAGTCATTTATGGATATAGATGGTACCATTTCAGTTCAAAGTTGTAATAATCTTTGAGGTGTTACAGTTTGGTTATCAAATGTTTTCAGAGTGTATATTTTTTTTCTTTTCAATGTTGCATTGTTTGAATCTAAAGTACAGCACTATAACATGCTTTAGCTTGGGGGGTGGGAAGGGTGGGAAATTGCACTTATTACCTGAGATGTTGACTAATCCAGAAAGCCTGATGCAACATAACCTGGAAAACTGCTTTGGTACATTTGTAGAAATCTATAGAAATATCATATCCAGCCTCAAAGCATTAATCTCAAAAAACATCCAGAAAAAGTATCACCATGAGTGATCCCGTGATGGTTGTTGAATGTGTTCTCATCAGATGCTTTGAAATGAGGCTTAAAATAATTTTTCTGGGCAATATAGAGTTTCTTTTTTTGCTTAGAATGTCATAAATACATGTGAACACATTTAATGCAGGGCTTTTTATCCTCTCCAAAATGTCAACAGTATTT
This sequence comes from Cynocephalus volans, assembly GCF_027409185.1. Lineage (NCBI taxonomy): Eukaryota > Metazoa > Chordata > Mammalia > Dermoptera > Cynocephalidae > Cynocephalus > Cynocephalus volans. The sequence continues at coordinate 94,166,182 of NC_084461.1, read as the reverse complement.
TCAGAATAAAGAGTATGAAATATATTGCTGTAGTGGAAAATTCTGGTCCTTTGTCTTCAATGTCTTTTTGAGTGGATAAAGAAAATTCACCCAGTTTGTAGTTTCTATATTTCCGTGAACCTTTTGACCTTGCAATGGGTTGCAATAAAAGAGAAACAAAACGCTGTGTCTTTTGTTTTATTTTAGAGACAATGAATGACTTCCCTGGTGCTGGTTGTGTATGATGCATGCAGTGGTTCATGTCCTTGTATGTTTCACTACAGACTTCTGTGGGTTTGACTCACCCAGAATAATAAACAGGACTGGGTTTAGGAGGTTCTAATTTGGTCAGTGATTACTGAGATAAGAGTAAAACCTCAAGGGTTTAAAACGAGGGTTTAAAATCTCATTCCCTAAATAGTCATTCATATACTTAGCCATTTATTCAATTTTTCAAAAGTAATCATAAATAAATAAAACATTTATTGACTAACAAACATGTGCCAGGCACTGGGGATTTAATGAGAAATGAAACTCATTTCCACCCTCAAGTTGCTCATAGCCTAACAAGGAGGTGTTCTGGGAAACTAACAATGGCCCTGGCGTAGGATAGATGTAATAGTGGGCATATGTGTAGGGAGCACACCTAGGACAGAGAAGTAGTTTGGGGAAGGTAGCACTTCACAGAGGAAGAGCTTTTTAGTAAGGGGTGAAGGAGCAGCAGGAATTTACCAAACTTAACTGTGGTAAAGAAAGACAGGGCAACCTGGAAAGTGGAAAAATATGTGCAAAGTTGTGAGGGAATAAGACAGCATGGCAAGTCAGGGCCCTGAGAGTGTAGTAGGAGGATGTGTTCAATAGGGACAACGAGTGGGAAAAGGTTCTAGGAAAACAACGGTGACTCAAACTTTTCATAGTCTACTAAAGAGATTTTACTTGTAGGAAAGATCAGATCTGCTGGAAAAGGCTTGTCCTAAATTCTTTCAACAAGTAGAAATTTAAGTGTAGGACTTGCACTTCTGGCAATATGGTGGGAGCAAGATCCTAACAGATACTCTGCTACGTAACATCTAAAAATGTTCATTAAAAATTTCTTTACAACTCTTTTAAATGACTGGATTTGCCTGCAATAAAGCAAAGGAAAGCTTTCGTGGCCAGGAACAGAATGGGAACAGCAATCTAGAACAGGGGTTGACAAAGTATGGCCCCTGGGCCAAACATGGCCAGATGCATGTTTTTGTAAATAAAGTTTTATTGGAAAACCACACCCATTTGTTTTTGTATTATTCATGGCTGCTTTCATGCTATGGCAGCAGAGTTGAGAGGTTGCCACAAAGGCCATGTGGTTCAAAAGTACAAAATATTTACTATCTGGCCCTTCACAGAAAAATTCGCCAACCCCTGGTCTAGAGAAGTGGTTCTCAAAGTGTGGTTCCCAGACTAATCACATCAGCATCACCTCGGAACGTAGAAATACAAATTCTTAGGCCCCAATCCGGACCTACTAAACCAGAATCTCAGGAAGTAAGACCAAGGAATCTATGTTTTAGCAAATCCTCCAGGCAAGTCTGATGCATGTGTCAAACTTTTATCTTTAAAGAGGTAAGCCTGGAAACTATCAGAATGTGAGAGACTATACTGATCACCATATCCTAGAGAATGTGTAGAAGACTTTGGGCCAGTGAATAATTGAGAATAAGATCAGAGTTCATCTCATATAAAGCCTGGATCCCTGAAAAACTGTATCCTTTTAAAAACAGTGAACTAAAATAAAACAAATCAAAAAATTGAACAAGCACATAGTAAGGAAAATAACCATTCTCAGCCTTGGCTATCATGGATTTTTTTTAAAGGCTCCCCTACAAATTAACAGCCACTGACTAACATTCACGTGGACTTAGTAACTGAATCTACGTTGCATAGTTTGTGTTAATGATAATTATATTTTTAAGAGAATTCATGTCAGTAGTGCTCACAGCCTGACAAAAGCAGACAAAAGTCCTGAAGAGAGTTTCTCTTAATCCAGGCCTTGAAAGAAACCCCACATGTAGAGTGCCAGCAAATATCAACTCACAATCTAAAATAAATCACAGATGAAAACAAGGAAATAACCCAGCATTAGTAGTGTAAGTCATCAGAAACAACAAAAAATAGATCCACATCCTCAAAGACTTCAATAATAAATTTTCAGATACATAATACAAATTTAAGTATGTTTGATATTTTTTTAAAAAGTTATTTAATATTTATGGGGAAAAAGAAACTGCCAAAAATGAACAGATACATTTTTTAAAAGAACTAAATAGAGTTTTTAGAAATGAAAAATACAGTAGTTGAAAGTTAAAATGAAAGGCTTGAGTAGCAGAGGAGACATAGTTAGAGGGAGAATATATAAACTGAAAGGTAGACCTGAGTAAAGTAAAAAGAGAATTGAAGGAAAAAAAAATAGTCTTTTTCCTTCTGAATGGATAATTTCCATACTTAAGACTGAAGGTTAAGGCACATGGGGTACAGTGTGAGACTTTCCAATATATATGTATCTAATCTTGAAGAAGAAAAGATAGAATAGGGGAAAGGCAATGTTTAAAGAGACAATGGAGTTCCTATTCGTTTGTGAAGAAGAATGCAAAAAAGGGGTTTTGGAGGAGAATGCCAGAAACTCAATTTTGGGTGAATTAATCTTGAGATGCCAATTAGACATCCAAGTGAGTTTGTTGAGTATGCAGTTGCATATCAGTTCAGAGGAGAGGGATATAGATGGTATATAGATGGCATTTAAAGCCATGAGCTTGTCTGTAATCATTACCCTTGATCACTCATTAGTTTGTATAGAAAGAGAAGAGGTGTAAGTACGATGCCTTTGGCCACTCCAAAATTTGGAAATCAGGAAGATGAAGAAAACTCATTGAAGAAAATGTTATTAATGGTGTGCAGTTCTTAAAAGAACATCACAAGCACATCACAGAGTGAGAAGAAGCAAGAAAGTGGGGAGGTGCCAGGTTCTTCTAAACAACCAGCTCTCACAGGAACTAAAAGAGTGAGAATTCACTCACTACCCCCACACCCCAGGGAGAGCATTAATCCATTCATGAGGGATCTGCCCCCATGACTCAAAGAACTCCCAACACTGCAACATTGGGGACCAGATTTCCACGTGACTTTTGGGGGAACAACACGTCCAAACTCTATCAGCATCTTTGATAAGGGCAATTTTGGTGGTGTGGTGAGGGCAAAAATCCTACTGAAGTGGGTCCAAATTCTATGAGGCAAGTCTAACTTTATATCAAAACCACGCAATAATAGTATAAGAAATGAAATTTATAAGCATATCTTACCCATGGACATAATGCAAAAATCCTAAACAAACTATTAGCAAACACAATAGCCAAGTTAGGTTTAGCACATTGTCTTAGTCTGTTTCTTCTACTTTAACAAAATACCACAGACTGGGTAATTTATAAACGATAGAAATTTATTTCTCACAGTCCTGGAGGCTGGAAAATCCAAGAGCAAGACGCTGGCAAGTTCAGTGTCTGATGAGGGCCTGGTCTCTGTTTCCATGACAGTGCCTTGAATATTGTGTTCTAACATGGCAGAAAGCAGAAGGGCACTAAACCACCTTTTAAGGGCCCTACCTCTTAATACTGTTGCATTGCTGATTAAGTTTCAACAGGGACATCGGAAGAGACACAAACATTCAAACTACAGTACACATTAACAGATTAAAGTGAAAAAATGTATGTATGTTATTCTCAATATAGACAATAAAAGCATGCAAAAAAATTAAATATTCATTTATGATGAAGAATCTTAGCAAACTAAGAATAGAAAGAAATATCTTTAACATGGTATGGTTTGGTTTTTTTTACCAAAAACACAGAACCAACATCATTTCACATTGAAACATAAGAAACATTCTCTCCAGACCCCAAACAAGAATGTTTACTGTTACTACTACTTCTGATTGAAAAAATAAAGAATAAACAAATTGAACTATGTAAAGCTGACAGGAATTTCTACATAGACAAATGCCCCCAAAATCTACAAATTAGAATTAATAAGAAAGTATAAAAGCAAGTTGGAAATAGTGTCATTTACGTTCTGTATGCCAATGATGAAGTAGAAAAATGAAATTTCAAAAAGTGCTTTTTATAAAAGCAACAAATACATAAAGTAGCATGACTTTTATAGGTAAATTATAAAACTATATTTAAAGACAAAAAAATGTAGAGAGGTAACATGTTCATGGATAGGAAGACTTAATATCCGAAAGGTGTTATGTCAGGAGACAATTCTTGATGGACCTCTTACTCTTCTGCACATCTTGCAAGTTGCAAGCAGAGGTGATTGCTGCTTTGCTCTGGACTATCTTCTCAAGGATGTTTTTATGGTGAATAGCCTTTGAAGATATAGCATCTCCCTCTAAAGCAAAGGGCAGACATGTTTACTGTCCAGTGTAAAATTTTTATGTTTCCTAAGTTCAGTATTTCTCTCCTGTCATGCAACCTACTACATATACTGGTGTCACCCCACCCTCTTCATATTTTCCTGTGAAAATCGAGTCTTTGGAACCTGCACAAGAAAATGCTGATACTCTGGCTACAGCTGCTGCTGTAAGTAATAAAGTCCTTAGTCTTTGACCCAGGAGTCTTGTGTCTTCTGCCAGCATCCCTAAAATTGTGTCAGTCTGACCTATGAGTTTGCAACTAGAGTAGAATTTTAGACACTTCATGGTTTTTAACATGATAATTCTTCCCTAATTTATCTTTAATGTCATGCAATTCCAAACAAAATCCTAATCAGGTTTTTGGTGTTTTTTTTTTATCAAACTTAAGTTTATTCTTAAATTCATATAAATGGAGCAAAAGATTGAGTAGTCAAATCACATTTAAGAAACAAGGTGGTAGAATTTGCTCTGTCTGATATTCAGACCTATTATAAAACTATATTAATAAGTCATAGTAATTAAGACAATGTAGTGTAAGGGCTTAGGGATAAATAATCCAGTGGAACAAATTAGCTTCAAAGCATATCTAAACTGTGTTACAGAGGTGGCAGTGCAGGTTAGATTGGTTATCCCTATGGGAGGGGGAAAACTGAACTTGCATCTTTACATTTCACCATACACAAAAATTAATAACAGATAGACTAGAAACAAATATAAATGGCAAAAATCTTAAGATTCAAGAAAAAATATAGGACAATATCTTTAAGATATTATGAAATTAAGTTTTAAGACCTCAGGGTAGGAAATAAAAGATGAATAAAGTGCTAACCACTAGAGCAAAGACTGTCAAATTTGTCCATATTAAAATGAAGGACTTCTGCTCTTCAGAAGTCACCTTGAAGAGAATGAAAGGTGAGTCAAAAGCTACAAGAAAAGATATGTAACACAAAAAGCCAATAAAGGATCAGTATCCAGAATATATAAAGATGTTTGGTGAATCAATTAAACAACAACCTTCCCTTCATAGAAAATCCAATAGAAAAATAAGCAAAAGACCTGAATGAACATTTCCCAAAGGGGAAACACAAATGGCTAATAATCACCTGAAAAAAATGCTCGAGTTCATTTGGGTTCAAATAAATGCAAATTTAAAAAATACAAAGTTCATGCCCAATAGATTGGCAAAAAGTGAAAATCTTGCATTATCAAGTTTTGGCAAAGATATAGAACAATAAGAACGCTTACACACTGCTGGTAAAGTTGGAAAAGAGTTTGGCATTACTCTATACATGCACATACAGCAATTCCCTTCGTAGGTGTATATCCCAGAAAAACTCTTATGCATGTAAACCAGGAAGCATGTACCAGGATATGCATAATAGCATTGTTCAAAAGAGCAGAAACAGAACTTTTTTTGTATTTCATTCAATGAAACAGTAGTAAAAAATGAATAGATTATAGCTATATCTGAGTATGAATGACTCTTAGAGAAACGAATGAAAAAAGCAAGTCATGGAAGAATGCGTAAAACTGCAGCAAGTCAGAGAATAATGCATAAACATTTTATACAGTTCAGAAACAAGCAAAATTAAATTATTATTTAGGACACAAGCGAATTTAGACAAAAGGGAATGACTGAAAAATTTCAGAGTGGTTGTTACCTATTAGAGTGCAGGCAGTGGGCTGGGGTTATAGGACCAAACAAAGGGCTTCAAACAAATCTGTAGGTTCTATTTCATAAGGTAAAGGGAAGCTTCACCAGTATTTATTTTATAATATAACATATATGCATATAGAACATCTATATGGAATATTACATATGTAATATATTATTTCCATGATATTACACATGGATATGAACAAATATGTATTTATATTTATATATACATATAAATCTATAAATTTTATATTTATATGTATAAACAAAATTTAATATGTATAAATATTTATAATTTAATATGTATAAATACGTATATTCATAAACACAAAATTTAATATAAACATATAAAATGTATACATATATGTAATATACACATATGTGTATTTATATGCATAACATAAATGTATAAATTTATAAATACATACATAATATGTATATGCAACAAAGTATTTCACATCAAATATTCAAAATTAAAGTGAAAAAAGTTTGACCTTGTTTAAACCGACTGACTAGATACCAAGATTGCTAAACCTAGACACAGGTTGCCCACTGTTTGGGAGTGGAAGTTAGCTCTGTGCGAGCAGAGCTTACACAATCCCATGTCTAAGCAGATAGTGGAGCTGGGAGAACCCGGTAGGTTCACTCTTCTCCAGTACTGGGAGCATAACATTGCATAACTTCCTGGTTTCTATCTGACCCTCATTGGAATTCTAAGTGGAACAGCTGTCCATGTGGTTCTGAGACAGCTGTGAGAATTCATGTGGAATTTCTGTCATTTCATTAACACAGGAATCAAAGGACCACTACATTGTTTTTTAAAGCAGTGGGGGGCCCTTGTGTTATCACTTCATTTTTAATTACACCGATAAATCTCAGATCGAAACATTTTAGTAATACAGAGACTCATCTGATAATGTGATAATCTTTAGTTGAAATGGAAATACAGTTAGGCTCCAGTCTATCTATTTCACTACATGAGTAAACTACAATTATTTACCCATGCTACCATTGGTGGATGTTAGGTTGCTTCCTGTTGGGCATTATGCTTCTTAAAATTAATCCCTATTTCTTGAGATATTTAGTAAATGCAAATGCAGCTAGAGAGGCTTCTTCACTCCCTGAAATGCAACCATCTCCAGGAAATAAACTCCAGAAAACTAAAACAATCTCTAGGAAATAACCATTAAAAGCATCCCATTGCCTATGATTTTCCTTGGTTAATAAAACTATGTGGGAATGGCAGCAGTCCAAAAAAGAGAAACACCCAAAAGGACAGGCATTACTTGATTCTGCTCCTTTATTCACCATGTAAGGGAAGAAACATTTATGCATTTCTTGAATGTTTTACGCAGTTTGGCATCACTTGAAAGATCTGTAGATGAGAGGAGTCGAGGTCAAGTGGCCTGAGGATACTTGCCTAGACCAGGCTGATGGGCACTCACTGAGTTCATTTCTCTAGCCTGAAATCTCCCAGTGGTGTGGTTCAGGGTGTGTGTGTGTATGTGTGTGTGTGCGCACGCACACTCACGTTCCTACAGGCACCATCCAACCATAAATGATACCTACCGAATGCAGTCTATTCAGCCTTCTGTGATTAACATAATGGAAATGGAAAATTAGTCACTGAATAAAGGCTTTCTTTTTTTTTCTTTTTTCTTTTTCTTTTTTGTCTTTTTGTGACCGGTAAGGGGATCGCAACCCTTGGTGTGGTGTCGCCCGCACTGCGCTTGGCCAGTGAGCGCACTGGTCATTCCTATATAGGATCCGAACCCGGGGCGGGAGCGCGGCTGCGCTCCCAAGCTCCGCACTCTCCTGAGTGCGCCACGGGGCCAGCCCCTGAATAAAGGCTTTCTAAAAAAAACAGCCTTACAAATAGATGCTTCCTTGAATGGCCTGGGTGGCTACTGTGACAATGGTGATTTTTATAAATAATGCCAAAATGAATGAAGAAAGCTCATAAAGCTTGATTTTGTTGACAGAAATGATTCTACTTTATTTTTAAGCAACTTCTTGCAACTGAGTCACTTACTAAGTAGGAAAAAAAGGCTTGATAATTGGATTTAAATGAAGCTTTTACTAAAGTGTTTCTTCAATTCCAAATCAAAGATTGGATTACAGCACAGGATTCATGGATATGGAGAGGCAAATACGAGGCAGCTCACTTGTAGATAACTTAAATAATTGAGCTTAATGTGAAAATTAAGCTACTGGGCACCCCTCATTATTAGATAATTCAGATGGTTAAATTTGTTCTAAAGTAAACCATAAAATAGAAAACATACTTGTCTTAGAATAAATTTATACTGATGGATGTTTAGTCCACTTCCCTCCTCTTTCCCTGTGGCTGCTGTTGAATGTTACTGTCCCCATTACTTCCTAGTTTTTACAATTAACTGAAGAGTCTAAGAAAATTAGTGGTTAGAATCTTCATGCCTCCTAGAGCAAGTGATGCATTTGAACATGATCCCCAAATGTAGAATTGGGGAAGGGGGGAGACGATAGTGGCAGGGAGAATTAAATGAATTTTGTAAAACACTCAATGATGCTTTAAAATATTTTGTTGTGAAATATAACAGAGAAAAGTATTTAACATGTATATGCACAATTGTAACATGGTTGTGAAGCACAGCCCAGATCAAGAACTAGAACATCACTGGCACTCTGGAAGTCCCCACCTCACATAGCCTGCCCAGACCCAGGCAACTCCCTCTCTCCAGATAGAACCACTCTCCTGGCTTCTATGGAAATAATTTCCTTGTTTTTATTTTTGTTGTACTTTCTAATGTGCATCGTTAAAAATGTAGTTCAGACTTCTTTCCGGTTCAGTGGGTCCATGATGATGGAGTTGGGTGCCTCTCCCAAGGACCCCTGGGTCAAGGTGGAATATGCCTACAGCAACAGCAGCCTGGACCCTGGGCTTTTTGTAGAATGCACCCACAAGGGGAGTGTAGTGTCCAGAGCTAATAGCATTGGTTCCACCAGTGCCACTTCTGTCCCCAACACAGATGACGAGGACAGTGATTACCATCAGGAGTCCTACAAGGACCAGAGGCAGCAAGCACACACTCAGGCTGAGCAGAAGATGAGGGACGCCATCAAGAGAGGCTATGATGACCTTCAGACCATCGTCCCCACCTGCCAGCAGCAGGACTTCTCCATTGACTCCCAGAAGCTCAGCAAAGCCATTGTTCTACAGAAGACCATTGACTACATCCAGTTTTTGCAAAAAGGAGAAAAAAAAGCAGGAAGACGAGGTGTCCACGCTACACAAGGATGTCACAGCCCTAAAGATCATGAAAGTGAACTATGAACAGATTGTAAAGGCACAGCAGGACAACCCCCATGAAGGAGAGAACCAGGTCTCTGACCAGGTCAAGTTCAATGTGTTTCAAAGCATCAGGGACTCCCTGTTCCAGTCCTTCAATGCCTCCATCTCTGTGGCCACCTTCCAGGAGCTATCAGCCTGTGTCTTCAGCTGGATTGAAGAGCACTGTAAGCCTCAGACCCTATGGGAGATCATAATTGGCATCCTGCACCAACTGAAAAACCAGTTGTACTGACCGGCTCTTAGAAACCTGCAGAACAGTCAACAGGAGGCCCTTGAGTCTTTCTATCTGGCCACAGAGCTGCTGGGCCTATGAGATTGAACTACGACACCTCATACTGGTCAGCTGGTTTCTACTTGGTGTTTGGTTTTTCCCAGCCCCACCTCATCTTCAGTGGGGCTGGGGTGTTTGTTTTGTGAAAGCTTCTGATTAATTTATTATGTTGGCCATAAAACTCAAACCTACCCCGTCTTCCTCCTCCCCAAGGAAGTCCTCGGGATGGGGTTCTGCTCTGGGCACACCAAAGAGCCCCTGGCCTCTCAGCCCTTTCTCCAAGCCTCAGATTTCTGCTCATGATTTGCATATATTTGGAAACTGTTTGCCTCTGTTTTGGTCTCTTGGGTAACATTTGGCCCAAGTTTGGCCATTTTGGCAGTAGTTGGATGGGAGAAAAGGAGTATGAGGAAATACTCTCATAGCCACGAAAGGCCACCTTGTGCCTGGACTTGGGCTGTCTAGTCAGTCCAAGGTGAGGCCAGGGCGCTCTGGCCTGCTCAGGGCTGGGCTACCAGATCCCTTCCCTCTCCCTTCCTGTTCTCTCACCTCCTCCCTCCCTATCTACTCCTGCTTTCTGTTCCCATAGGCAGTAGCACTGCATAGCAAAGGCAGGTGTGACACAGCACTACATATTTGACATTTTTATTTTTCTAAACACCAACAATGCAATTTTGCTAAAGTTACAATTTTGGAAAATCAACTGGGCCTCAAAACCACCCCAGCCTTTCTGCCAAGTGTATTTGAGTCTCTACCATCTCTCAGTGTTGCCTGTATTTCTCCCAGGACTTGGAGGTGGGGTGAAAGGGTAAAGATACGCAAAATTTCTTCTGGGGTGCACAATCCCAGAGAATCCTGGGTGAGGCCTTGGGCTCTTCGAATGCTGGTGTGTAGTGGTCTCTCTCTACTCTTGTCCCCCAAGCTCCCTTCTGCCTTTCACAGGTTTGATGTCTGGGAGGTTTAGTTTTCGAGAGGAAATTAAATATTTTTATATCAAATTATATTACAATAAATATCGCCAAATGCTTTCCTTTAAAAAAAAAAATGTAGATAAGTTTTGCCCGCTTGTGAACCTTATATGAAAGAATCCTACTGTGTGTGTTGTTTTATGACTTTCTTTTTTTACTTGATAGCATTTATAGGATTTATCCATTTTGTTGCAACTCTAGTTTATACCGTTTCATTGTGATATAATTGTGTTACCCTATTCAGGCTGCTGTTTTAAAAAATATACTATAAACTGGGTAGCTTATAAACAACAGAAATTTATTTTCCAAAATTCGGGAGGCTGCAAAGTCTAAAATCAAGCCTCCAGCAGATCTGATGTCTTGTGAGTGCCTGCTTCCTCACACACAGTGCCTTCTTGCTGTGTCCTCGCAAGGTGGAAGACGAGAGGTGGCTCTCTTGGGCCTCTTTATAAGGGCACTGATCCCATTCACGAGGGCTTCACCTTCATGACCTAATCACCTCCCAGAGGCCCCACCTCATATTACCATAACCTTGGGGATAGGATTCCAACATTTGAATTTAGGGGGCAAGGGGAACACAAACATTCAGACCAGTAATATTCCATTCTGTGTGTATGCTACTATTTATCTGTTATACTATTGAAAAGCATCTTGTTTGTTTTCAGTGTAGGACAATTACAAACCCTGCTGCCAAGAACATTCTTGTACGTGTGTCCTGGTGTATCTATTCAAGCGCACATATCTCCAGGGTACATAGCTCAAAGAGGAATTGCTAGTATTTGTATATCTTTAATTATATTACGTGATGCCACACCATTTTCCAAAGGGATTGAACCAATTTACATTTTCACCAGCAGTGTATGGAAGTTTCTCTTGATCACCTATTTGCTTCCAATTGCCATGTAGTGCACTATATCATGGTTTTAGTCTGTATTCTCCAGAATATTAAAAAAGCTGGGTACCATTTTATATGTTTATTGAACCCTTAAGAAATGTTTGTAAAGACCTTTAAACGAACATTTGACTTTACATTTCAGAGGAAAGAAAGAAGATAGACTGGAAAGGGTTAAAAGGATCACCACTGTTTCACTGTGAATTATAACTGTTGGGACAAAAACTATGCAAAGAGGGAAAGGAAGGTGAGGGACTTTTTAAAGAGGGTTATAGATTAAAAAGACAAAGGTTTCTTCCCCCATCACCCTCTTGTGACTTTACTACAACTTGATATGTGGAAGGAGGCCATTACCTTGAGTTTGTATGAGAAGTTATAAGATATGAGCAAAGCTTCAATGCAGGATTGCTTGGTTATTATGATGATGTAATCTAATTAAATATCATGTAACCCAATGAAATAAGAATGTGTAAAAGAGATTTGTCATTCCTCTGCTGTGAAAACAAAGTTGAAGGCTTTGGAAATCTAGATGAAAGTCAAGTCACAAAAAAAATCTGTCAGATTAGCTGTGGGGCATACGAGATGTAGAATGCAGAAAAATTTATAAAAACCTAGAAGGATTTTGCATTTGTATGACTTCCAAAGTGCATTTAATTTCTTGCTCCTTTTTTAAAAATTGAGACTAGAAATCCAAGATAATATGTAATGAAGATGGTTTACACAAGAATGACAATGTAGAATGCGAATCAGAGGAAAAAAGACTTCCCCATACATCAAAAGATTGTCAATGAAAGCACATACAAATATGTGTGTTTATATAAAAGGTATAATATTGAAAATGTGTATGAGTATGTACATATATACCTTTTTAATGATTTTTAATCAACTTTTTCAATTAAGTAACCAACTAACTGTTCTGACTGTGCTGATAAGAAGGTTTTTACTATATCTGCTTAGTTCAAAACGGATGTCAGAGAGGTGGAAAATCATGTTTTAAAAAGTAACCCTCACCCACTGCCAATATCATCCTGAATGGGGAAAAGCTGAAAGCTTTTCCTTTAAGAACAGGAACTAGACAAGGATGCCCACTCTCACCACTCCTATTCAACATAGTGTTGGAAGTACTAGCCAGAGCAATCAGAGAAGAGAAGGAAATAAAGGGCATCCAGATTGGAAAAGATGAAGTCAAACTGTCCCTGTTTGTAGATGACATGATCCTATATATCGAACACCCTAAAACCTCTACAAAAAAACTCTTGGAATTGATAAATGATTTCAGCACAGTAGCAGGATACAAAATCAACACACAAAAATCAGTAGCATTTCTTTTCTCCAATAATGAACATGCAGACCGAGAAATCAAGAAAGCCTGTCCATTTACAATAGCCACCAAAAAAATGAAATACTTAGGAATTGAGTTAACCAAGGAGGTGAAAAATCTCTATAATGAGAACTACAAACCACTGCTGAGAGAAATTAGAGAGGATACAAGAAGATGGAAAGATATCCCATGCTCTTGGATTGGAAGAATCAACATAGTGAAAATGTCCATCCTACCCAAAGTGATATACAAATTCAATGCAATCCCCATCAAAATTCCAATGACATTTTTCTCAGAAATGGAAAAAACTATCCAGACATTTATATGGAATAACAAAAGACCATGCATAGCCAAAGCAATGCTGAGCAAAAAAGATAAAGCTGGAGGCATAACACTACCTGACTTTAAACTATACTACAAAGCTATAATAACCAAAACAGTATGGTACTGGCATAAAAACAGACACACTGACCAATGGAATAGAATAGAGAATCCAGAAATCAACCCACACACTTACTGCCATCTGATCTTTGACAAAGGCACCAAGCCTATTCACTGGGGAAGGTACTGCCTCTTCAGCAAATGGTGCTGGGATAACTGGATATCCATATGCAGGAGAATGAAACTAGATCCACACCTCTCACCATATACTAAAATCAACTCAAAATGGATTAATGATTTAAATATACACCCTGAAACAATAAAACTTCTTAAGGAAAACATAGGAGAAACACTTCAGGAAATAGGACTGGGCACAGACTTCATGAATATGACCCCAAAAGCACAGGCAACCAAAGGAAAAATAAACAAATGGGATTATATCAAACTAAAGAGCTTCTGCACAGCAAAAGAAACAATTAACAGAGTTAAAAGACAACCAACAGAGTGGGAGAAAATATTTTCAAAATATACATCTGACAAAGGATTAATATCCAGAATATATAAGGAACTCAAACAACTTTACAAGAAGAAAACAAGCAACCCAATTAAAAAATGGGCAAAAGAGCTAAGTAGGCATTTCTCTAAGGAAGATATACAAATGGCCAACAGACATATGAAAAAATGCTCAACATCACTCAGCATCCGGGAAATGCAAATCAAAACTACACTGAGATACCATCTCACCCCAGTTAGGATGGCTAAAATCCAAAAGACTCTGAACGATAAATGCTGGCGAGGTTGCGGAGAAAAAGGAACTCTCATACACTGTTGGTGGGACTGCAAAATGGTGCAGCCTCTATGGAAAATGGTATGGAGGTTCCTCAAACAATTGCAGATAGATCTACCATACGACCCAGCTATCCCACTGCTGGGAATATACCTAGAGGAATGGAAATCATCAAGTCGAAGGTGTACCTGTTCCCCAATGTTCATCGCAGCACTCTTTACAATAGCCAAGAGTTGGAACCAGCCAAAATGTCCATCATCGGATGAGTGGATACGGAAAATGTGGTATATCTACACAATGGAATACTACTCAGCTATAAAAACGAATGAAATACTGCCATTTGCAACAACATGGATGGACCTTGAGAGAATTATATTAAGTGAAACAAGTCAGGCACAGAAAGAGAAGTACCACATGTTCTCACTTATTGGTGTGAGCTAAAAATAAATAAATAAATTCACACACACACACACACACACACACACACACACACACACACACACACACACACACAAACCGGGGGGGCGGGGGGAGACATAACAACTATAATTCCTTGAAGTTGATACGACAAGCAAACAGAAAGGACATTGTTGGGAGGGAGGGGGGAGAGGGAGGAGGGAGGAAGGTTTCGGTAATGGGCCACAATAATCAACCACATTATATATTGACAAAATAAAATTAAGAAAAATAAAATAAAATAAAATAAAAAGTAACCCTCTTTTTCAATTGAGATATAATTTCCCTCTAGTAAAATACACATATATTAAGGTACAGTTCTCTGTATACTGTGTACTTGTATAACAAACAGCCCAAACAAGCTATACAATATTTGCAAAACAAGGTATACAGTGTGTGTGTGTATATGTAGCCCCAGAAATTTCCCTGGTCCCCTTGCCCCACCACAGGCAATCACAGTTCTGATTTTGTATTCTTTGTGCCAGACTTCTTTCTCTCACATGATTGTCTTTGGGAGTCATCCATGTTGTGCATATCAGTTGTTGCTGAGTTGAATGCCGTTGTATGAATATACCACAATTTATTTATTCATTCTCTTGTTAATAGACATTCCGGTTGTTACCAGTTGTTGACTATTATAACTAAAGCAGCTATAAATATTTTTGTGCAACTCTTCTTGTGGGATATAAGTTTTTTTTCTCTTGGCTAAATACCTTGGCGTAGAATTCCTGAGTCATAAAATATATGTGCAAATATAGACCTTTATGAGATACTGCCTAACTGTTTTCTAGAGTGGTTGTACTGTTTTCCAGTAGTACCAATACCGATGAATGAGCATTCCAATTACTTCACATCCTCGGGGATGTTGACAACATTTGGTGTTGTCAGTCTTTTAAATTTTAGCCATTTAAAAAGGTTTGTATCTCATTTTAGTTTTAATTTCCTTTCCTTGATGACTAATGATGCTAAGCACCTTTTCATGTGCTTATTACCCATCCCTATGTCTCCTTTTGTGAAGTGTATGTTTAAGTCTTTGCTCTGTCTTAGCAATGTTTATGTTTTAGCATGTGTTTCCTCATTGGATTATGTTGGCATTTTTATTGTAATTCAATTAACCACATATGTGTGGATATATTTCTGGACTTTCTATGGTTTTCCAGTCATTTATTTGTCTATTCCACAATAATAACACACTGTCTTGATTACTATAGCTTTCTACTAAACCTTGATATCAGAAGCATGAGCCTTCCAACTTTGTTCTTTTTTCAAATTTTTATAACAAATCTAGGTTCTCTGAATTTTTATGTAAATTTTAGGATTGACTTGTCATTTAAAAATCAGTTAGTATAGTACAAGCTGCTCTACCAATATTAGAACGATATTGGTTTTAAAGAGGCCAAATTTAGATACACCAAATTTAGATACATATTAGAACTTTAATTAGGATGTGTTTCTTTTTCTTTCTCTTTTTTTTTTCTTTTTGAGGCTATTGCTATTCATTTATTTAAATTTTTAAAAAATTTTTATTGAAACATTGATTATACATATTTATGGGGTACAAAGTTATATTTCAATACATGTATACAATGTATGATGATCTATTCAGGGTAATTAACAATTCATCGTTGCAAAATTTAATTATTTCTTTATGGGCACATTTGATCTCCTCTCTTGTAGTCATTTGATAACATGAAGTAAATCATTGTTATAGATTCCTGAGTGGACTATACACCAATAGGATTTATTTTTCCTGTCTAGCTATAATTTTGTGTCCATTAAACACCCTTTCTTATCTAGATTAATTTAGAGATAATTAACATCTTAATAAAATTGAGTCTTCCAGTCCATGGACAAGATATATTTCCCTACTTATTTAAGCCATCTTTAATTACGCTTGTAAATGTTTTATAATTTTCAGAGTAGATGTCTTGCACTGCTTTTATTAAATGTATTCCTATGTATTTTATGCTCTTTGATGCTTCTTTAAATGAAATTTAAAATTTCTCATTTTTAAGTTGTTTGCTACTAGTGCATGGAAGTACAATTTATTTTTATATGTTGCCTTGGTGTCCAGTGACCTTGCTAAATTTACTTATTAGTTCTAAGTAGTAGTTTTGCAGATTCCTAAACATTTTTAATTCAAAAAAATCACATACTGTACAAATAAAAACTGTTTATTTCTTTCCAATATTCATGCCTTTCACAGTTTTTTACTTGCTTTACTGCATTGGCTATGACCTCCAGTACAATATTGAATAGGCATGTTGAGAGCTGATCTCTTTGTTCCTGATCTTAGGAGGAAAGCATTTAAACTTTCACAATTAAGTATGATCTTGGCTGGAGGGTTTTGTAGATGCCCTTCATAATATTGAAAAGGCTCGCTTCTATTTTTTAGTTTGTTGAGAGTTTTTATTACAAATTGGTGCTGAATTTTGTCAAATGTTTTCTTAATCTTCGATATCTACCCTTATATTTACTTTTTCTGATGCTCTTTATTATTTCATGTTTATATAAATTTCTTCTGATACTTTTCTTTATCCTGAAAAAATTGTTTTAGTATTTCTTGAAGATAGAGTGTTAGGATCATAGAAATTCGATTATTTGTTTTCTTTTGTTATTGTATGGCCACATACTATTCTCTATTTTCTGAAAGAGTTTATGTAAAGTTGGTATTATTTATTTCTTAAATGTTTGAAACTATTCCCCGGTGAAATCACATAGGCCTGGAGTTTCTCTGAGGGAAGGTTTTCTGTTTTCTGTTTTTTCATATGTCAGTTTTTCATTACATCTGAGTTGTAGAATTTATTGGCATAAAATTGTTTATAATCACTTATTATCTTAATGTTTATAGAATCTATGGTGATGTTCCTTTTCCATTCTGCTATTGGTGATTTGTGTTTTCTCTTTATCAAAGCAGAAAGCCAAGCCTCCACAAGTTCAGGGTCATCAGCCAGTAATCTAACTACCTGATACAAAAAAGTCAACAATCTACCAAGGAAGATAACAGAAACCAAAACTTCTACAGCATATGACCTGCAAATTCCTGTGTGCAATCAAAAATAATTAGATGTGAGAAGAAAAAGGAAAATCTGACCCGTATTTTTTAAAAATGTCAATTGAGGTAGACCTGATACGATCTAGATATTGGAATTAACAAAAAACTTTAAAGAACCTATTATAAATATGTCTAAGTACTTTGAGGAAAAAAAATGATCATAATGAGTGAACAGATGGGGAATCTCAGCAGAAAAATGGAAATTATACATTTTAAGAAATGGAAATTCTAGAACTGAAAAGTACAATATCTGAAATAGAAAATTTATTGAATATGAGCTTAAGAGCAAATGCAAGTTGGCAGAAGAAAGTGTCAGTAGATGTGAATATATAGCAGTAGAAATGATCAAGTCTGAAGAATGGACAGAAAAAAAGCTGGGGAAAAAAAACCAAAGGCTTGGTAGCCTATGTTGCCATATCAAGCTGTCTAATATACGTGCAATTGGAATCCCAGACAAAGAAGAAGGAAAGAGCAGAGGAGAAACATATTTGAAAGAATATCAGTGATAGCCAATCCCCTCTAACTTGGAGGGACTTACACTCCCAACTCTTTCTTGCCAGTGTCATCAAAGCTGAAATATTTTTAAAAATCTTTTCAGCCTTCTAATTGTTTCCCTCACTGGGCTCAAAGGATTTGCAGAGAGTTTATATGCAGATTCTGATTGCTCTCTTTTATGTCCAGGATTTCCTCCACTCAATCTCCAGTCTCTCGGGCAGGCCCAAACTCCATTCTCTGACCTTACAATTCTATTAGGCAGCAGCTTTCTGCTCAGGTTCTAACCTTCCCTGTACCATGTAGCCTGGGGAGTTCTGTCAAGGGAAAAGCCATGCAAAAGTGGATCTCACCCAGTGAGCGTGGTTTCTTCGTTTTAAATGGTTGAATTCCCTTTAATAAGTGCCTACTTTTTGTTGTTCACCAGTGACTTCAAGAGAGCCCCTGGCCCCCAAGAGTTTAATTGTGGTGGAGTTAGTACAGTACAAGCTGCTCTACCAATATTAGAACGATATTGGTTTTAAAGAGGCCAAATTTAGATACACCAGTGTTTTTAGTACTATGAATACATTATCTACAGTGGCCGAGGCAGTTCATGGCCTCTCCATACCCAATGATCTTTCTTCCTCAGTACTAGAACCCTGATTTGATGTGGAGTTACAGTGCACATTTCCTAGTCTTCCCAGTCTCCCTTATGGCAATATCCTCATAAGTTCTGGCTAGTGAGATACATAGAATAAATTATTGGGAGGAAATTTGTAGAAGTCTCCTTAAAAGGGAAACAGACAGCAGAAGAAAGCCTCTTTGTTCTCTCTCTTTCTTCCCATCTTCCAGCATATGGTGTGGGCAAAATGACTGGAATTTCAGTGTTCATCTCGGATCATGAAATGACCATAGAAAGATGGAGCAAAAGTTAAAAGGAGAGTGAGTAGTCCCTAATTTCTACTACACCATCTATGCCTGCCACCAGGCTTTTTTTAAATGAATGAGACTAAAATTTTACCTTGTTCTAAGCCATTATTAGCAGTAGTTGATGCAAATCCTAACTGATGTAAGTGCAGTGAGGCCCTCATATAAGTAATGCATCAATAAATAGAAGTATATCCATCATATAGGACTTTTATCTGGGAATAAAGTAGGTGAGGTGGAGAGGTTGTGAGTCTGCAAACAGGGAGACCTGAATTCTAGTCCCACCTCTCCCAACTATAGCTACGTTATTTCTGGGCAAGCCCCTCCCTCTGGGGCCATAGCTTCCTCATCTGTGAAAATGTCTCATTAAATTAAATGATCTCTAATTTTCCTCCTCGCATTCTACTGAAGCTGTCAATGATACAGGTGTATTCAAAAACTTCATGGAAAATGAGAATTATGAAAAAACTATGCATGGATTTCAAAACATTTTTGCACCAAAATAAACTTGTACTAACTTGTTATAACATGTCTGAACAGGATCTAATCTGAGGCACTAAAGAGGATAAGACAGCAGTTTGAAAAGAGCCCCTGTCAGAGCAGCATGAATTCTGCTAAAATTGAAGCAAGAGAAACATCACATTTATGGTGAAGCTTGGGTGGTACAGCGATGAAATCATGGATGCTGTATGAAAAGTTTATGAGGACAATGCCCCAAAGAAACCAGCAGCTTACAAATGAATAACTCATTTTAAGAAGGGATGAGACGATATTGAAGATAAAGCCCGCGGCAGCAGACCATTGACATCAGTTTGTGGGGAAAAAATTAAATCTTGTTGATGCCCTAACTGAAGAGGACTGACAATTAACAACAGGAACAAGGGCCAACACCAGACATCTCAACTGGCTCAGCTTACACCCGTCTGACTGAAACATTACAGCTGAGCAAACTTTCTGCTCACTGGGTGCCAAAACTGTTGCACCCAGATCAGCTGCAGACGAGAGCAGAGCTTTCAATGGAAATTTTATACAAGTGGGATCAAGATCCTGAGACATTTCTTTGAATAATTGTAACAGGAGATGAAACATGGCTTTACCAGTTTGATCCTGAATTCAAAGCACCATCAAAGCCATGGGTATCAAGAGGTGGAAGTGGTCCAGTCAAAGCAAAAGTGGACCTGTCAAGAGCAAAGGTCATGGCAACAGAGTTTGGGGATGTTCAAGGCATTTTGCTCGCTGACTGTCTGGAGGACCAAAGAATGACAACATCTGCTTATTAGGAGAGTGTTTGGAGACAGTTAGCCAAAGCAGAAGAACGTCTGGAAGAGCTTTACCAGAGAGTCCCTCTCCCCCACAGCAGTGCTCCTGCTCATGCCTCTCCTCAAACAAGGGCAATTTCGCAAGAGTTTCAGTGGGAAATCATTAGGCATCCACCTTATAGCTCTGATTTGGCTCCTTCTGACTTCTTTTTGTTTCCTAATCTTAAAAAACTTTTAAAAGGCACTCATTTTTCTTCAGTTAATAATGTTAAGAAAAAAAAAAAGACTGTATTGACATGCCTAAATTCCCAGGACCCTCAGTTTTTTAGGGATGAACTGAATGGCTGGTGTCATTGCTACGAAAGTGTCTGGAACTTGATAGAGCTAATGTTGAGAAATAAAGTTTATATGTTTTATTTTTTATTTCCATTTTTCCACAAACATTTATGTCCCCTTGTACAGATAGTATTTTTTTCTATTTTAAAGACTTATGGATCTGCATATATTTATATAATTGTTTTAAAAATTTGATCATGAGTCATTACTTACAAACAAAATTTCCTTTACCCCTCATTTTCTAGGAAAATTTTGTGACAAAATCGAAGAATCTATGTTCCCATTGATATCAGTCTGTTTGACCTGGTGTTTTGAATAGGAAGAATAAATTTTTCAGGGTACCTCTCAGTTCACAAATATTTCTCTAATTTTTTAAGAGGCTAGAACCAGTCGGTGGTACAAATAAAACAAATAAAACACATTTTCGACAGTGCTGAGGCTCAGAACTGTGGTTGAGATGATAAAATCGTTTTATTTTCTAGATGACTATTTTTCAAACTAGAAATATGTTTTGCATCAGTGATGTGTTAAGGCCAAGTCAAGAAAAGAGACAATATGTCCCATGTCACGGAGACCAGGATAATGAGAGTGTTCTCTGGGAGCTGGCTCAGAGGCTGTTCATTTCACCAGCAAAAGGTTATACCAGACAGATTGTTTCTCATGTGATGTCTTAAATTAAACTGCTGACATGGCCTGCCTCAAAGTAAGAAGCATACGTGTTTGGCAAGCAGACCCTAAAGAAAATCCCTTTTTGAGAGAGTGGGTTCCTTTATCTGCAACCTTTGAGGCTTTTCTGTTTTTAAGGTCTGCTTAGGAATTAAACCAGGTTTTCAACTGCAGAGCAGCTCCTAAAGTGTTCATGAGGGAGGCCTGGTGGATCTGAGGCTTGGTAGTTTGTCAGAGTGCTGCGGGATAAATGCCTAGCTCCTAAGCAGAATTTAGAAATATCACACACACAAGATGCACCTGAGATCAAAGAGGAATTGCTGAAGATGGAAAGACTCGGCCCATAAGAGATTCATTTTAGCCATCACCCTCCATTCTGGCCCTGCCTGCCCTCGTCTATGGCCAGCTTTACCCACCACATGAGCTAAAAGAAGACCAAATGTCATGGTTAATGGACTGTGGACCAACAAAATCAGAATCACAGCCCCTTCCCCAGGCATTGGAGTGTGCATTTGAACACAAACCCCGGATGATTCAGAAGTACTGATCCACACACTTCAAAGAGGATTAGGCAATGTGACGTGCTGGGTGCAGCTCTAGGTTTGGGGGATACAGCAGTGAATATAAGAGACAAATCCTGCTTGTATGGTACTTACATTGTTATGGCAGAAGGGAGAAAGATCAATAAACCAGCAGACAAGAAGTGATAGGTTGTGTTTCTGATGATGAGACGTGTTAGGGCAGGGTAAGGGGTGCAGGCATGGAGTGAGTACTAATAAATGGTGATCAGGGAACCTTCACCAAGAGGTGAAATTTGAGCAGAGGAAGGAAACAAGGGAGCAAACCAGTGGTCGAGTGGTCAGAAGACCTGAATTCCAGCCCTGGGTCTCCATCTCTCTGTGCGTTGCAACATTTTACTAGCTGCTTAAATTTCCTAACCCTTGGTCTCAAATGGAAATACTGATTATGACTAATTCATGGGTGCCTTGCGAGGATCAGATGCAATGCACATACGTAGGAGTACGGTTAACCCCAGCTGCCAGACTCTAGGCACCTTGGCCCTTTGCCTCTGACTCACAGGGGGACTCACCTGGTGTGATTTGCAGTTGCAAATCAGTATAAAGAGTTGAGCTTTGCACGCTTCATCTACGTCTTCCCTGAGCACCATACACAACCTGTGGCCTCGCTTCCCAGAATGGAGCCCTCCCCCACACCCACACCCCAGCAGGGACCTGCCCTGGCTGATGTGGTACCTGGACATCCTCCCGCACACTTCCTCCTCCTCACACAATCCCACCCCCATGACCCACTCTCCTCTGACATCTCCATGTCACTTCACCTTTTCCCCAGGCTGCAGTCCTTCCCCAGGGCAAAGGCCACCTCCAGTTTCCTCTGGCAGAGAGTGTCCTTCTCAACTCAGTAATTCTTGCTGAATTTACAAAGAGATTCATTTCTTTCTCGCTCCCATTCATTTTGGGCTGTTACCATGCAAGAGCGTCTGTCTCCTTTTTGATTCATGGAGCCACAATGTAAACCTCTTCTATGAACTGAGACTTGGAATACTCAGTCTCTCTGCCCTGATTGCTGGCTTAATAGGTAAAGGGACAAGAACAGCACAGACACAACTGGGAGGTGCCCCCTGCCGTGATGCAAGGTGGAAGAACCTCTAGGCAGGGGCTGTGCTACAATTTATGTGGCAGAGTTTATTCCTCAAACAATGAGTTCTTTCTAGTTAATTTGAAAGAATGTCTGTATTTGGTGTTTCTGTAATTTTATTTTGTTTCAGTTGAGTAAGTGTTGCTGAATATCTGTAGAATGTGTGATAATTTTTGGTAAAAAAAAACTCAATAAAAGAAACATTAGCATAGAAAAATATTTTATGTTGTGTAAAACACTTGGCTGAGGAAGTGTTTTAATGCACTATATCAAAATGCTACAGTCTCGCAGCATTACATTACAGGAGAGAGCTCTGTTCAGCACTACAGAGGCCCATGCAGCATTGCTGGGCTGGGAGAAAGGCGCTGGAGGAGCCTGGGTCAGAAGAAGAACTGGGTATTGGAAAGGTCTCGCCAACGAAACCTGTCAGTGCAAATCACTGCTCTAGGACCCTTGGAAGACACATAGATGAAAAGTACATCCAACCTACCCTCCTGTGGCTTACAAGCTCCCAAAAGACAGGCAAATGAGTTAACGTTTGCAGCCAGACCTGGTACAGCCCAAAATGAATAGGAGTGAGGACCTGGCTGTAAACGTGAACTCATTTGGCCTGTCTTTATGGGAGTTACTATGAGCAAGGCACTGTGCGGGATGCCGGGAAATAAAGATGAAACTGACGGGGACCCTGCCCTTATTTCTAGAAGGGGTGAGAAGGCATGTTCACGAGCTGTCATGAAATAATGTCAAATATGGTGAGTGGTAGATTTTGACATTAAAGATTTTATATCAAATTTTTCAGCTCAGCATCTCACAGCACTTCACAGCCCTGTTTGATGGGCTTTTATTCACAGAGTTTGGGTGACTTAGAATTCCAGAGGTCATGCTTCCTCTCTGCTGTCCATGCTGCCAGATCCATGGACATGCTCTGCTCACTCTGCACACCTCATTTTCAGCTGACCTCACGGCACCTCCATAGTAAATGCTCGGTAAGCATTTGTGCACGGGCTGGTCAGGACCCGCTGTGTGCTTGCCGAATTTCACCTGGCATCCCTGCTCAGCTAACACACGCATGAGCTCCTAACCCTAACCACAACTCAAGCTGCCCGTCGCCCGCACTACGGAAAGGAGACAGTTAACGGCAGCAGTCCCGCCACCGCGGAGGACAAATCGCCCTGTACTCAGACTTCAGTTCAAAGTCTCGAGGCTTCCCTTGCAGAGGCCACAAACTGGCAGGATTCAGACCACAGACAACAGACATGGTTTTTTTTTCTTTGAAAACATTTGATTTGGAAAAGTTGAGGCATTTACCACCAACTCCACTTCTAGTACCAGGGGTCTTCAAAGTTCGTGGAAAGACTTATACTGTCTTTTAATTCCATTTTTCCACAAACTTTTTGAAGTAGCCTCATATTCTCTGCCAATCCCTCCCTTCTTTTACATTACCTGACTGGAGACTGAACACGTTTGAACTGTCAGTCCCTGAGGGCCAGCAATCCCCGACTCAGCCCATCTTGATGCAGATCTGAATTGTCAGTGGCACGTAGACCATGGCTGCCCTAAGTACAGGCCATTCCTACAGCATGAAACTCAGCACCACAATAACCTCTCCTCCCAGCTCACTGGAAAAAAGGATGAACATCCGAGCCCACCTCTGAAGGTTGCCAATTCCCTGACCTTCACAAATGCAGTGGCCCTCAAGAAAATGTTGGGAGAGATATGAGGGAGGCCTAGAATGTTGGAGCCTTACTGTGCTACAATTGAAGCTTTCAGAAAAAAGTCCTGTGACTTAAAAGCACCAGTTTTTTTTCCCCCATTTTTCATAAAAATAACCTAACATTGGAGTGAAAGAAATAGGAAGTATATCAATTTTTAATAAATACAAGCCACAAAATAAATTTAATAAATTATAAATGATAAAATTATTGAAAAATTAAATATTAAACATTCCCATATAAAAATGTAGAACATTTATTAATTAGGGAACATTTTCAGAGTAATACTTGCACTTTAAATGCTCTTAACTTTTTAAACATGCAGTGTTGTAGACCTACAGATAGTGGTCTTGCGATATTTTCATGGCTGGCCACACAAAGAGATGACACAGCTGGTCAGTTCCCTACAAGATGGCCCATGTGGGGTGGGGACAAGATGGTCGGGGGGAGAGGGTGGAAAATGGGACCAGTGGTGGGATTCCTGGGACTGGATATTTCAGGAACAGAGTAATAGATTTCTCTTTTCCTGTTTGGCTTTCCAAACACGGGGCGAGCAGCCATCATTTGATTAAACATTTCTGGCAGCAATCTGGAAGGAAGGTCCATAGAGATAAGTCCGCTTCTTTTCCAGGAAACTTTAGGGAAATTCCTAGCTCAGATGTTTTTA
This sequence comes from Cynocephalus volans, assembly GCF_027409185.1. Classification (NCBI taxonomy): domain Eukaryota; kingdom Metazoa; phylum Chordata; class Mammalia; order Dermoptera; family Cynocephalidae; genus Cynocephalus; species Cynocephalus volans. Next base: position 94,140,940 of record NC_084461.1, on the reverse strand, counting down.
TTCTGGGACTTGGAATGGAAAAGACGGGGAAGAAGAGACAATGAAACAGGGTATCTGGAGAGGGACAACCTTTCATTTTCCTTCTCCTTGGATCATTGTGGTGCTCTTTTCTTTTACCCCCTAATTTACACACAATTATTCTGTGGGTCCTCCCTGCCGTCTCCTCTGCCACCCCACAACGGGAAAATAGAGGGCTCGATTTGCAGAACACGCTTGCCAGGAATCACAGCGTGGTCCAGGATGTGTTCCTGCGTCAGGCCCCGTGCAGTTTTGTGGGGTCCCGAGTTGTCTGAGGAGAGCTGGGTGGCAGGCGTGGTTGGGTGCTGTGCAGATCCGCCTTCCTGGGCGACTTCTGCAGGGCGTGCGTGCGCTCAGCAGCTGGCCTCCAGCTGCAGCTCCAGCGTCAGGCTCGGCCTCAGCCTCGCCCACCAGGCTCCTCCAGGGCAGCTCGAGGGAGACTCCGCCAGGTGGTAACACTCATTCCAGAACGCCCCCAGGTTGGCCGAAGTTTTGTCAGCCTGCATCGCAGATCACCTTCTTCCTCTGACCAATCCTGTCTCTTTCCCCTTCCTTTTATAGGTATTAACTCCTAATAAATATCTTGCTCTCCAAACTCTGGCAGTGGCTGATTCCGAGGAGCCAGCCTTGCAGTAGCTGGTACTGAGAGTGCGGGTGAGATAAGACGACGTTCTGAAGCTGACTCACTCCCCGCTTCAAGTGCCCTCGAAGGTCAATGTCTAGGGAAAATCCTCCCAACCTACAGCTTCAAGTGGTGGACCTGGTCATCAAATTGTGTAGAAAAATATGAACTAAGGTTGGAATATATATAGAATTATGGGCTGTGGTGAATGTCCTGGCTTGCTGGTCAGGCATGTTAGGATCCTTGTAACTGGGGACCAGTGGGCCAGGTCTGCGGCAGGAGTGACTGACCCTCCTCATGAGGAGAAGGTGGCCCACGGTTACACCATGGGAGTGGAGGAAGATGTGAGGAACCCAGTCGGGTGCCTCTTTTTGCTCCCCTGCCTGATTATAGCTGTGAACGGACGGGGTCAGCAACCCTGGTCAGAGAAGAACATGGTGACCAGAGGCTCAGGTCCCTGGAGAGGGTGGTCTGGGCCCAGCCACAGTGGTACCTGAGGGTGAGTGGACTCTAGGCTGAACAGTGGAGGAGGTGACGGGCCTCAGCTGTGGGCCCCGCAAGCACCTGCCCTGCTCAGACAGTCACACTGGGGGCTGTAACTGCTCGCTAATTTCCCTTTTCTAAGTTTCCCCTTAGGAAGAGAGACCCACAGGAATCCTGGAAGAGATGCTCCCTGAATGTATGTGGAGCAGTGGGTCTCTGCAGCCCAGCAGGTGGGCTGTGGTGGACCCTGAGATGCCAGAGTCAGGGAAGAACTTGGCGCCCAGCTATGGGAGCATGGGTACAGATGGGTCCTCTGTCTGTGGCTTCACAGTGCGCTCAGCTGATGAGGGCCACCTCGCTCCAGGTCACACTCTCCCCAGGCCAGCTCTCACACGGGCGCTGAGCAAGGCAGGGTGGCAGGGAGGCCTGGCCATTGCAGCCCAACACAGTGCCCTCTGGAGGACAGTACTCACTGGATAGCACCCTGAGGTGCTGGTGGGCTGAGGTCAGCCAGTCCTGCGTTGTAGTTTTACTTCTTTCTCTACCTGCTCCTGCTTTCTCTGCCTTTCATTCACAGCTTTTGTTCCAGAAGAAACATCTTGTATCCCAAACTCCATCTAAGCTTCTGCTTCTAGAGAACATGTCCCATTTCAAGCCCTGAAAGGATATTTGGCCCCAGAGCCAGGCTTCAAGGCCAGGAGACAATGATTGCCATCCAATCCTTGTGATGGATGCTTAGCAAGTCACCCTGCAGGGAAGTGACTGTCCTGAGCAATCAGGGGTTAGAGGTGGTCAAAACACCACTATAACGTGGCAAGGTGGAGCTTTAAAGAAGAGCTTCTAACCCACCTCAGGGCATCAGTCTAGACCTCAAAGAGAAAAGCCACTTCCAGTGCTGAAGGATCCTTGGCAGTAATCCGGAGCGTATAGGACAGGAACAGCCTGCTGACATGAACAACCAGCCTTGGCCATGGACATTGTGGGCAGAATGGTGTCCAGAAGAGAAGGTGGCGAGAAGCTGCAGGGTATCTGCAGACCACAGTGGCTGCCCCCGTGTTCAGGCAGCTTGTTGATTTGCCTCTCTTGCTTCCCTGCCTAACCAACCTGTCTCTTCTTTGATGGCAGTGACTGTGTTTTTCCCTGTGATCACTGCAGTGCCCAGCACAGAATTTGTATGCAGAAGACATATTTGTAGAATTACTAAATAAAAAAATTAAAGTACTCAAGAAGGAAGATCCTATAGACCAGATGACCCTCAGCTGTCTAGCACTACCTTCATGGAGTCGGTGTGGACACTGAAGGTGGTCAATGAACAGCAGCACCGACGACCACTGGGGAGATTTGGTGCAGCCAGAGTTCCAGGAAATCTGTCTATGTCTTCAGTTCAAACTCTGGGAGCTTTTTGTTTCATTTTGTTTTCCATGGCTGAAAAGTAAGTGTTATACTTATTTGTCACATAGGTGGATGGATGAATGAACAGATGGATGGGTGAATGAATGGAGGCAGAGTGAAAGAGAACGGCAGATAACCTTTCCTGGAGTGTATCAGTTAGGATGCTTTTGGCTGACAATAAGAGAAAATCTGACTAAAAGTGGCAAAAAATTAGATGTTTATTATCTCATGTAAGAAGTCTGGTGACAATACAAATGGCCAACATGTATATGAAAAAAATGCTCAACATCACTAATGATCAGGATAATGCAAATCAAAACCACACTGAGCTATCATCTCACCCCAGCTAGACTGGCTATTCTAAAAAAGACAGAGAACAAAAAATGCTGGCAAAAATGCAGAGGAAGGGGAACCCTTCTGCACTGTTGGTAAGACTGTAAATTAGTACAGCCACTATGGAAAACGGTATGGAGGTTTCTTAAAGAAATACAGATAGATACGATCCAGCAATCCCACTGCTGGGTATATACCCAAAGGAATGGAAATTGTCATGTTGAGGGGACACCTGCACCCCCACGTTCATCACAACTCTATTTACAATTGCCAAGATATGGAATCAACCTAAATGTCCATCGACAGATATTTGGATAAAGAAAATGTGGTGTATATACACAGTGGAATACTACCTAACCATAAAAAAGAATGAAATTCACAGCAACATAGATTAGTGTAGAGAAAATCAGGTTAAGTGAAATAAGCCAGGCACCAAAACAAAAATATTACATGTTCTCCCTCATATGTGGAAGCTAAAAAAAGAGCAAAACAAGCAAGCAAACAAACAAAAACAGATGGAAAAAAAAAAAGTCAGAGACAGACTCAGGTTTATTTCTGTGGTTCAATGATGTTATTATCAAGATTTAATATGTTATGTCTTTATGTGTTTTTTCTGTTTCCTTATGTTTTTATGTGTTGGTATCATCCTGTCTTAGCCCATTTTCTGTCCCTTATAACAGAATACCTGTAACTGAGTAATTTATAAAGAAAATAAATTTATTTCTTAAAGTTTTGGAGGCTGGGAAGTCCAATCAAGGGGCTGTATCTTGTGAGGGTCTTCTTAGTGGGGACTCTCTGCAGAGGCCTGAGGTGGCAAGAGGGCAAGAGTGTGCTAACATGCTAGCTCAGGTCTTCCTTACTCATCTTATAAAGCTACCAGTTCTACTCCCATGATAATCCATCAGTCCATTAACCCATTAATCCATTAATCTATGAATGGATTAATCCATTTATGAGGGCATAGCCCTTATGATACAATCACCTCTTAAAGGCCCCAATTCTCAATACTGTTACATTGGGGATTAAGCTTCAACATGAGTTTTGGGGGAAACATGCAAACCTCAGAGCACATCCTCTGACTTGAGTTGATCCATAATCTGTCCCCCCTATGGTTGCAAGATGGCAGCAGCAGCCCCAAAGTAGTATCCAGGTTAGGAAAAGAAGCTGTTTCTTTTTGCATCTTATGTCTAATTTTAAGAGTGAGCAAAGCTGTATCAGTCACAATAGAATAGTTTGTGCTGTGGTAACAAATAATCTCCAAATTTTAATGGCTTTTTACTATAAAAGTGCATTACTTGCTCATGCTCCATGTCTTGCACAAATTTGCAGGCTCACCATAACAGACCCAGGCTGACCAAGGCTCTCATCTTAGAACTTCAGATTTTGGTAAGGGAAGAAAAGGCCGGAAAGTCTAGCTCCTGCTGTTAAGTCCTTTGGTGATACAGGTAACCTTCTCCTAGGTTTTATTGTCCAGAGCTCTACCACGGCCCCATGTCACTTCAAGGGGGTGGACAAGTACAATTCACCATGTACCTAGAAGGGAGAACCAAATATCAGTGAACATTAGCAAAGACTTCCAAAACAGCCTTTTCTAGAAGTCCCAGTCCTCTCATGTCTCTGGCCAACATTGGGTCGTAGGATCATGACTAAATGAAGACCGGATCCAGGGGGAGTGGAATCGACACCAGCCCTGGGCCAAAGACGCCAGTCAGGAAGGGCATTGATCCGGGCAGGCAGTCGACAGCATCCGCTGCCTTGCACAGGACTTAGTAACAATACCTATAGGGCAATTTAAAAGGTCCTTCATAAGGGGGTTTCCATTAGATTGAGAAAACAATGGCTTCCATGGGTTCGCGCCCACTCACTGACAGTTCCTTAATCGCCTGGTGGGATCAGCTCAGAAGAGATCCTGCAGTGGGTATTATACACCTTTAGGAGATGAATGATAAACTTGTGACAATAATAAAAGCTCTGGTTTGTTGTGTTTTCTTTTTCTCAGGAAAATTAATTCGAACAAATGACCTAATAAAGTCTTTGAAAGAAGTCAATTAGTCCCTTTATTCAGAGTTAATGAGGGACAGTTGCATTCAGAAGTTTCTTTTAATTTCTTTCTTCTGCCCTTTCTCTCCATCCATCCATCCCTCTCATAAAATAAAACAACGCAAATAAAATGCTAGTGCCCTGTTTCACCATAGTTTTGGTTGTCAGACGTCTGTGATTTGGTGGCCACGGCAGACGCTGACATTCCGGCAAAGTGCCCTGGCTCACGCTAGCATTGCTCTGTTTCTGGGTGGGTACAAACCTGGAAGCTTTTTACCTATATCCCCCTTAAAAGGAAAAGCAGAGGGTTGGAAGAGGGATCCAACTCTGAATTACCAACTTGATCCCAGCCCCCACACAGGCATGTGGGGTGTGTGTGTGTGTGTGGCATATGGCAACTTGAAACAGTTAAACATAGGAAGAATGTTTTTCACTTGCAGATGGTTGAAAAAAAAAAGGCATTTATTTTTTCGTATAGCACATTCCCGGGGTTTGGAGCCATCAGCCTCCGTGGAGGGTCATGAATCCACTCAGTGCCCTCGGTGACCTGGGTTTATGTTCGAAGGTCTGCTTCAGCTGAAAGATGAGTAAAGCCGTAGTTGAGTCAGACAGCTCCCGGTTGGCTACGGGGACCTAGGGGCAGTGGTTATTTCAACAAGGCTACGTGAAATGTCCAATTCGTGACATCTGCTTCAGATGGATCCACCTGTTTGAGGCAGCCGAAGGAGCAAAATTTACCCTTTGAGCTAAATCCTTCCCATGGTGCTTAACTGGACCTGGTGCCACAGCTCTTCTGGAAGGGTTTCTGGGGCTATGGAGCAGAGGATGCAAGTAGGTTCCCTGTGGCACCTACCCTGTCCCTTTCTCCAGTGAATAAAGCATGGCTGCTTTCCAAGGTTCTTTCCTGCTGCTACAAGAACAAATTGGGATCCAGAGTGCCCAACCAAGCCACCAACACTTTGCATGACTTGCAAAGACAATTATTGTGTTGGGGCTCTGACAGTGGAAAAGGAGACAGTGCAATTATGCCTTATCTCGCTTTGTAAATTCTTTGTGACTGTGATGTATTATTATCAGAAATTTTCATAGAATTCTAGAACTAAAGGGGTTTTAGAGATCACACAGTCAAGCAACTTCATTTTATAAAGATGAGAGCAAACCCAGAGAGATTATGTGTCAGACTAAAGCCTACAACAAGTATCCTGACTGAAAATCTCGTACTCTTGCCATTTCATCTGATTTATATTTTGCACAGAGCTGAAGTCTACATCAGGTGAAAATAGCAGCTGGTCAAAATAGCCTCTGAAAAATCTCTTCGGAAGGCACCATGCTGGGGAAGAACAAAGTCTGTTGTTGAGTCCAACACAGCCAAGTCCACCTTCAGAGTCGAAGCAGATCATTACTTCTTAAGCTGTGTACCAAACGCAGTAGTGGCTTGGGGCTTAGGGGCCCTGTTGTGTGGGAAATGCATCCTTAAAGTCAAGCATCACAATCTACAAAGGCACTTCCAACATGAGAGGCACCCAGAATTGAGACCAACCCATGGATAAGGATCTCCAAAGCTCACTCTCTGTGAGCTCTCATCTCTCTGGTACTTTGCCCCATGAATTCTGGTCTCCCTAGCCTCTCTGAATGCTCAACTTCTTTTCTCAACTTAGCGAGGCTGCTGGGCTGTCTGGAATCCCGCTCTCTGGGCTGTCGCCTGGAAACACCCTCTAGGCAGCAGGCTGCGGCATCCGTACTCACCTTGCTCATGTCTCTTTTTTCAGGGTTCATGGTTGTACTAGTTAGGCTCGACCCTGAGAAAAAGAACCAATAGGATGTGTGTAGGGGGAGGGAGAGAGAGAGAGAGAGAGAGAGAGAGAGGAAGAGATTTATTTTAAGGAATTGTCTCACACAGTTCTAGGAGGTGACAAATCCCAAGGTCTGCTGCGGACAAGCCGGAGACCCAGGAGTGCCAACGGTGTAGTTCCAGTGCAAAGGCTGGTAGGCTCGAGACCTAGGTAAAGCAGATTTTCAGTTCAAGTCTGAAGGCAAGGAAAAAACCCAGTGTCCCAGCTCAAAGACAGCCAGGCAGAGAGAGAGCGCAAATTCTCCCTTACTTGGCTTTATTTTTCTATTCAGACCTTCAGCTAATTGGATGAGGCCCACCCACATTGGGGAGGGCAATCTGCTTTACTCAGTCTACCGATTCAAATGTTAATCGCATTCAGAAACACCCTCACACCCAGAATAGTGTCTGACCAAATATCTGATCACCCCGTGGCTCAGTGAAATTGACACATAAAATTAACCATCACCACAGTCTTGTGCTGCTGTTGTCCAATGACTGAAAACTAACGTCTCAAATATTGTGTCCTTTTTGTTGTTGCTGTTGTTTAAGGCAAGAGAGTAAATTCAGTTTCTCTGACTTTATCACAACTGAACATGCAAGTCTGGGAGGTGTGTTGTTATTTTAAAGGGTATTGTCAAGTTACTAGTCTCAAGAGTTTATCTCTGCACTCTGAGCAGCACCGAACGAGAACACCTTTTCCCTGCCTCACCACCAGAAGGTGTCATCCAACTTTGGAATTTGTCAGTCTTGCAGGGAGAAAGGGCATCACCACATGGTTTTAATTTGCTTTTGTTGTAATGAGTGACACTGATAATCTTCATGTATGTTTGGTATTTGCATTTCTTTTTCTACAAACTGTTTGCTCATGTCACGTGTTCATTTTTATATTTGAGTTGCTGTCTTTTTCTCTTTTCTAGGAGTTCTTCATAAAGAAAAATTAGCGCTTTGCCTGTGTGTGGGTTGCAATTATTTTTTCTCTTTTGACTTTCTCAAAATTATTAAAGAATTTTCCCGTGTTTCTTTCTTACTTTCATGATTTCACTTTCGCATTTAGAACTTTGATCTTCTTGTATAGTGATAAATCGGAGTCCAATTTTATCCGTTAGCACATGATTCTCAGTGGCCCCATCACCCTGTATAAAGCGTCTATCATCATCATACATTAAATTCTATGTGTATTTGATTCTTCTCCTGTAATTTCTAGTCTGTTCCAATGGTCTGTTCATGTGGCAGCCCCACACTGTTTAAATATTGAGACTTTTTATTATGTCTCTAACACCCTTGCCCTTGCTGATGATTCTTCAGAAATTTCCAGGTTATTTTGCTTCTTTATTTTTTCATATGAACTTTAAAATCAGCTTGTTTAGGTCAAGACTGGAACTGTTGGTACTTTTATTGGGATCATGTTGAATTCATAACTTAATTTAGGGAGAATTGATATATTTACGATGAAGAGACTTCTTGACCAAGAACATTTTGGGACACTTCACTCAAAAAATATCCAAGGAGATTCTGATGGCTTCTGGCCAGTGCCCTCCAGGCTCAGCAGTGAGTTCTGCTGGACAGATATAAGGACGGTGTTTTCCTTGAAGGCGGAATAACACAGAAAGCCAGAACTGGAAAAGGTGAAATGCTTTTTAGGTGTTTTGGTGGGAGTTTTACCTACACTGTTGTTAATAATGTGGAATATATAAGAACTCTCAACCAGCAGGTTATTCCAAATGACACCTCCACATGGCTCAGCAAAGCCATTTCATTACTTTTAGATAAGCCTGGCCCTGTGCAAAAATGATAGATGGACCAATTTTGGCATACTCATTCTCTCCATTTTTTCATCATTTCTCCCAACATGGCACCCTCTAAAGCTTCCCTAAAGCGTACTCCACCTATCAATAACAAGTCCATGTTTCCTGCTATGTTCCTCTTATCAAAACCTTTCACTGGGAAAGAACCTGATATCAGTTATTTACATCTTAAGATCAGATTCTTTCTGTCTGACAGTGAAAAGAAAGATTCTATTTACTTGAAGGAATTTTGAGCACCTGGGAGCAATTGGAGGAGGCAGGCAAAGGAACCTTCCAGGTGTCCCTGAAATATAACCAGGTGGATCTGCACGTTCTAAGCCCCTGCTTTCAGGCTTAAGAGGACCCTGCAGACCCCAGGAGATGCTCTCATAATCTTCCTTCCCACACTCTGAGAGGAATCCCAAGACAAGACAAGCGATTTCATTGTGACCACAAGATAAAGGGAGGCCGTCCAGAAGGAATGCATTTCCTTTATGTGCCAAGGCTCAGCAGTGTGCGTCCCCCTGTAAGCCAGAAATGGTGTGATTAGAAGCAAACCATGAGGTTCATTACATGCAACTTCTCTCGTAACACATGCAAAGTAACCAGTCTTAACCTCTGACAGCCACACCGGGGAGTCTGTCTTTCGCTTTTTATTCATTGACTTGTCCTTGGCCAGCCCTTAACGTATTTGTTTTTGTCATCACAAGGTTTTTGCTTAAAGTTCAGCCAGTCCTATTTCCTTCCTGGGATATAGATGGCTCATCTGTCAGCTTCTTTCAGTATTAGTGACCGACACTCATGCCATATTGTAAAATAAAGCCCGCTTTACTGTGATTGAGTGACAATGCAGTCTTTTCAGCTCAGCTGTTCAATGTTTTAAGGAGCAGAGAGTCTCTCCTTTGGAGTCAGGTTCTTTCTGGCTCCAGTTGGAGAGTCTGAGCCCCCAGCTCTTCTGAGACTGCCTTCTGGGGCCCCCACATCGCTCAGGCCCTGGCAAGAAAGCCTTGATGTGCCTTAGGCCGGTTCTCCAGGGCTACTGCTTTGGAATGGAAACTCCGTGCCCTTCTCTAAACACTTCATTTGAACACTTGAAAAACCCAGAGCTTCCCCCTCAGGTAGAAGGGGAGTCTTTGGAACAAATGTGAAAGGAATTCGTTACTGAAGTTCCTGAATGTGAGGTGCGGATTGCTGGGAGCTGCACTTCATTTTTAAACACCGCGGCGAGTTGCTCTGCTTCAAGAAGCGACCGCAGCGGCCGGTGTTAAAGGCCCGGCTCCCTCTGCCAGCGCCTCTCTTCTCGCAGCTTCAGAACTTAACGGGAGCTGTGAGCGAGACGGGGTGAGAGCGGCCGACGCAGCCCCCACCGTGGGACACAGTCTTGCCTCTTCCTTGTTCCGGCAATTCTCAGGCAGACTGCCTCACTTCATCTCTGGACTTTTGATTAGGCTTGGATAAGAGTGCACATCACATATCAGGTGTGCGATACATATAATAGTTTATTTTTCTTTACCCTGGTTAATTTTATATAAAGCCCTGAGTCTGCTAGGTGGAGGAAATTGACCCCCCCCCATTAGTCCTAGGTTCCACCTTGCCTTTCTCCCTGGGTGGCATCTGCAGTGCAGGGACTTGAGAGGGCACAGAGGGGGAGTGTGGAAAAAGGATGGGGGAGGGCATGCTTTTGGTGCATGGAGGACCTGCCACTCAGGTTTCTGCTTGGTAGCTGCTGTAGATCGGATGACCCCAAACTCACTGAATCTTAATCTCCACTGTAACTGTTGAAGGTGGGAAATCCTATTATGAGAATTGAAAGGTAGGGCCTTGAAGAGGTGATTAGATTGTGAAGACTGTACCCTGGTAAATGGATTGATCCATTCTTGGAATAATGGGAGTGGTTCCGGTGGCTTTAAAACAGTGAATGAGGAGGTGACTCTCTCTGCTCTGCCACCTGCTGTGTGAGACCCCTGCACCACTGTCACCACCAACAAGGCCTTCACCAAATGTGTTCTGTGGACTTCGGACTTCCCAGCCTCTCAAACTTTAAGCAGTAAATATTGTTTCTTTATAAATTACCCAGTTTCGGGCATTATGTTACAAGCAACAGAAACAGACTAACACAGTAGCCTATCAGCTGCTCTCTCTGTCCTTGATCCTTTGCTGCTGTTCACCTGGACCCCTGAGATCAAGCATTTCTCTCACTTCTTGGTGCCATGCTTGGCCACAGAGTCATCATTTTGCTCTTTTCTTGCCATGTGCCATGCTCAGCTATGGAAATCTCTGGAAGACCACCATGGGTTCTTCCCTGTCTACCTGGATTCGCTGCACAGCCATTTCATCCTTTGGGGAAAAGGCACAGGTGCCCTCTGGTCTCAGATTTTAGAATACACCTTGGGTTTTCCTGCTTCCACAGGGCTCAGCCCAAGAGGCAGGGTCAAAGATAATTCTATCCAGAGGACACTTCCAACCATCTATATTGTCATGGATTCCTCCCTGACTCTCTTCTGCCTTCCCCATTTTGTCTAGACAAAAGCCAGGGACACAATTTTCCGTTCCACCCTATGTAGCATCCTTCCCTTATTGAACGATCATAAAGTGGCCCGGCTGCTTGGATGAGTATAAAATACATTGATTCATATGTCAAAAATATTATTCTGCCACAAAGATAAAATAGCTTAGTAAGCGAAAATCTCTCCTTGAAGGGTCCCTCTGACCCAGCGTCTGGTGCCTCCTTGCTGAAGGGTGAGGCACAGCAAGCATCACAGTGAAGGACCCAGGTAAACTCTGAATTTTGAAAGCACTTTTTCAAATACGTCTGTGTTTGACACACTGATGTTTGTTCCCACTTTCTGAAACGGTTGCGCTCTACCATTCAGCTCCAGCAGAGGACTACAGACACTCTCCAAGGCCACACTACCCATATGGCAATGAACACCAGGACTCCTCCCAACATGACCTGTCCTGCTCTCTGCGGCCCTTGTTCTTGGTATAGCCTAAAGGCAAAGTCTATATGAAAATGGAGTGTGGCCTTCAGTAAAATTTTGCTCTTTTTTTTTTTTTTTGTCTAGCACATCCTCTAAAGGTATTTTCTTTTTAACTTTTCCCACTTAGAATTTAATATATCTCTTAATATGTGAATAAATTTGTGAAACATGCTATTTTTATATGCTTAAATTTTCAGCATATTGTCACTCATTTAGACTCTGCTTTTTAGTTATAAGTCCTTTTTTACTTGTTTTGGGGTCAAAAATCTCACTGTAAAAGTAATATTTCTTCTTATTGATTGCACCAATTGAAAATAAAAACAGCTGTTAAAAAATTCAAAATGACTTACGTTTAAACAATTTTTTAAAAGGAAGTTATTTTGAAATTCTTAAAGGTAGTGACAGAAAAAAAAATCAGTGTTGTGCTCAATATTCAATGATATACACCTAAATACATAAATCCGCCCATATGCACAAACACATATAAATATACAGATATATTCAAGAGTGGGATAATACAGAGATGAGAAGTGGTTAGATCATGGAGCAGAAAAGAGAATGGTGCCTAGGAGGGAAGAAGAGAAAGTAAATTAACATATGTCGCATTCCTGCTGTGTACCTGCTACTTCTCAAGCCTGTGATGTATCCATTTTGCATAGACAGAAACCAAGGCTCAGATGGTTAGGTAACTTGCCCAAGGTTACGTATCTACATAGCAACAGAGCTGGGCTTTGAATCCATGTCAGTGGGAAGCCAAAACATCCTCTTTTCTTTTTTTAAAATAAATTTAATATAGTAAAGCAATTAACACTAATATATATAAAATGTTCAGTAGGTGATAAACATTAAATGTGGTCAGTTCAGTACCACAGAGTACCAGTATAGGTGTGTGGGCACACTCACCTTGTGTTTTTTATGTTTACAAAAACCCATACCAAAGAATTAGCTAGAAGCAATGCAATGGAAAAAGATGGCCAACTATACATTCTTGAACATACTATATCCATTTCATACATTGAGACAAGGTCAGCTACAACCAATCTTATTGAAGATAGTGATTTGATCAGGCAATCTTTCAAGATACGATCCAGGTCCTTAGCAAGAGCTGTACTATGTTTGTAACCCATCGAGTGATGACAGGAGTTCACCTCACACCATCACAAATTTCCCACGAGAGCTAACAAAAGCTTACAGCTTGGTAACATGTGGGAAAGTGCAATATTCTACTCACAAAGTAAAAGTAATATGTCACCATTGCATGGTACAGTAATAAACTACATGTGTATTATAAGTGACGTGGAGTTGAGCAAGGGTAAGTCTTCATACAGAGGATGTATTATGAACTTAGAAATAGCTGGAGATAATGCTTTTATGTAGCCAGACACAACAGGCTTGCTTCTGACACTAAGTCTATCCCTTTAGACTCATTTGGGCCCTTAGGAAAGAAAGACAATTCACTTCAGTCTAATTTTCTTGAAGATCTAATCTTTCTCGTAAAATGCTTAGTAAAATATGTAAACCTGGTATAACAAATGCCTTAATAAGTGGCCTGAGAGCTTCTTCCTCCTTCATTTAAATGAACAAACTAACCAACAAAATAAACCAAAAACCAAAAGTAAAAAACAAAAAACCCTTAGATGACTCATGTCCAACTGAACAGGACCAGTATTTACAAACTTTTCTTTGTATTTTAGCAGCAGCTCCTTTCTTTCTTTTCTGATTAATTAGTATGTTGATTTCCAAACTTGTCAATTGAAGGAGAAATTTCTCAAAGATGATCATTATGCAGAAATGGAACCAAGAACTAGTAAACCTAGTAATATGTGGTTAACAAGCTGCTTATCCATTGTCAGAAAAACTGATTCAGGATAAATTCATCCTTCTCCAAGATGCATTTATTCTCAAAGTCACAAAGAAGAAATCAAATATCCCAGGAACACTGGAAAGTTCTAGATGAATATTTTATTTATAATTTTTAAAAAGTTCAATGCTTTGGTGCAATAGCTTGTGTTATCCTTGAGACAGTCTCAAGTAGAAAGGCAAACATGGGCTCTTGTGCCAGGAGCTCGAGTTCCCAGTCCTGAAACCACCACTTCCTAACCAGCAGGATCCTAGGGAGTTGCTTGGCCTCACGAACTCTGGTTTCCTAGCTTAGAAAAACCAAAATCAATAAGCCTCTGATCTCATGTTGTCAAACAACGTAATATTTGAAAATATTTTTTATTTCTCTGAAAGTTAGCACAGATATTTTTAAAAACATGAAACTCACGTCTGAAATGGTACATATTTACGACAGTGCAGTTTCCTTTGATTACACTTTCTTTGCCATTGTAGGGAATTTCAATCACAATTTAGGAGTTAAATAGACTTTTATATGCCTGGCCATGTAACCGCCACCACCACTGTGAGCATTTTTTTAATATGAAAAAATGTGAATTGATTTCCAATCAAACAATTAGTCCCCACCCTCTTTTTTTCTTTTTTAAATAAAGCCTATTTGTTAGTTGGGGATGCACCTATTTAACCAATATTCTGCTTGGTGCTGCATGGAATACAGCACCCTGCTATGAATGAACTTTAAGGGACTCACTATTCCACAAGGTTTTCAGGATCAGGGACGATCTTTGCATCATAGCGCAAAGCACAGTGAAAATTCAATGTGTTCTTTGAACTCAGCTGTTGAACTGAATGGAATTGAACTGAATGCAATATAGTAGAGGAAGGAGGTGAGGCCAGGAGCTGGCAGGCATCGAGTAGAAACTCCTGGGCCGGAGAGAGCCTGCTAAGGGCACGACAGCCATCAGAAGACAACAAGGTCGAGGGGTTTTTGTGTGTGTGTGAAGGTGGAGTGTAATTCTGCTTCCTCTGTGAGGCTGAGTATACACTCTTCTTTGTGTAAATGTGTAGACAGATTGTGGTAAATGGAAAGTAAATAGGTCAGAATTTAGATGGCTAGCACCACGTGCAGGTAAAAGTTAACTTACTTTATCTTTTCAGTCTGACTTTCCAAATCAAAACCTTATTTTACTTAATCATCTTACTGTAGCTTAAAATTTGCTTTTCAAAAAAGAACAAGTTATAGATGAAGAAAAAAAAAACCCAGTCTATTTCTAAATATATCAGTGTGTTTCATTTCACTCAGATGCCTCCCTGGTCTGAATCAGGCTGTGAATGGGGCCGAACACTGGGCTGGTTTCATGGGGAAAAGCCAGACAATCAATTTTAATTACTTGTTGCTGTATCTTTAAACAATGCACCGAGCATGGAAATGTTCAAAACATCTTTCCTTCTGTCTGATTTCACTTTAGTCAGTCCAAATCCGGCATCACTGCTTTCTGAAATATTTTTGATTTGTAGAGCAGTTGGTGATTTTAATAATTTAAGATAGAGGAGAAAATGAAGAGAAAGAAATTGGAATTTAAAACACAATGGCCAGAAAGTTAATTTAAAGTGATGTTTGGTTTTAAAAAAAAAAAAAAAAAAAAGATTCCCTTCGAGATGCTGTTGTGTAATTGAACAGATTAAGGGAACTGGCGGGAGCGTCACCAGGTGTCTCAGTGGAGGTCTCTGGGGTCAGCCCTTGGCGCTTGTACTACACGTTAACCAAGTTTGTCAATTTTCCATCCGATTGATTTTTCGCACAGGTCTGAAAGCCTTGTCTTATTTCCACAAGGGTTCTTAGCATTGCAAACATCCCCTTACTTTTGTTTCAAATTGTGAAGAGTGATTTTTATCTCTGAGAGATAATTAAAGAAGAAACCTCTGGAATCAGAAGGCCTTGTTTAATAGGTAGGCCATGCTGGTTGTCTTCCATTTTCTTTCCCTATTTTTCTCTAAAGGAATGAGGTCCCCTTTGAAGATAATCATATTTACCCACTTTACCTACAGTCCTCTTCTGCATTTGAATTTTTCAACTATCCACTTAGCAGGGAGGTTTCTGAAGAAGATTGGATGGGTTGTCCCTTCCAGGACAAGTTGTTAACTATAACTATGAGCAGATTCCAAATAGACTCCTGGCAATACAGATACTTGCTAATTTTTAGGAATTGATCTACCTGGCCCAATGACATCTGCAAGGACTCAGCACTGAGTAAAGAAGCTAGCTCCTGGCTTGTAACGCTTAGTTCTTTCATGTTAAATATTGGATCGCTCATAGTTTTTTGTTTTTGTAAAAAAATTGTGTTCTGTTCGTTCCAAAAAAGAAAAATCAGTTATATTCCAAAAAAAAAAAAAAAAAAAAAGTTCTTAAAATGACTTTTAGTCTCATGACTTCCTTTTGAGTTTTTTGGAAAGCTTATAAGAAAAACACATTTACATAAGCAGAATCAATTATATCTTCCATTGCTGTTCTTACACATGCTTGGCTATTTCTTATTTAAATAGGAAACCACAAAAATATACACACCATGCATTTCTGTTTTCTTCAACTTTTCAAACATTGTCTTCGCACACATTACCTCAGTTGCTCCTCCCTGCAGTGCTGTGAATTAAGAAGAATGGCTATTACCACCCCCACTTACAGATGGTGTGAGGGTGTCCTGCCCTAAGACACACACTGGGAAATGCAGAGCTGGATCCAGAAGCCAGAGCTTTGGATTCCTCAGTCTGTGCATTCTGCTGCTTGAAAGAGCTTATCAAAGACTACAAACCCCTCAAATGGATTCCCTGGCAATTTTTCCTTTCAAAAAAGTGGAAATAGTTTCTTCATCCTCAAGACTACAATCGCTTCATCACATTAATATTAATCTTTCATTTGGGAAGAATCTTCTCATTTCCAGACTCTTGACAAATAGTCCAATGAATAAATGAACCCTGCTCTCTCTCCTATCTACTAATTTATTAGCTGTTTTAATATTAATACCCAGGGCCAACTTTAGAAGGAGGAAAAACAGGGGTCCACAATGTCTGAAATTCTACCAATGTTGCATTTATTTCTTTGCAAATTCTCAGAGACTCATGAAACATTAATTGTAACGTTACTACTTGCTAGTCTCTGTGCTTACAGATGCAAGTAATAATAACTAATATGTATGGAACTCTTAGTACTGCCAGGCACTATGCAGAGCATGTTTCACATACTATCTCATTTAATTATGAAACAACTCTATAGGAAGGTTGTGTTATACTCCTCATTTTATAGATAAGGAAATTGAGACTTCGGTGGTTAAATAACTTGTCCAAGTCTCACAGCTAAGTAAAGAGGTAGAGTCAGGATTTTGAGCCCAGTCAAGTTGGCTCCTAACCCTTTGCTTCTAATGATTATGCTCTAGGAATCACTTTCTGACCTGTGAGAAGCCCACAGTCTAGTCAGGGAGAGAATGGTATAATGGGAGCAGAGAGCCATGGGAGCATAGAGAGGGGGTGCCCCACTTTGCCTACAGCAGAGAAGGCTTTACAGAGAGGAAGCCGGAGCCTGAGTTTTGAAGGTTGGGAAGCTGTTTTCCAGGATGGGGAGGGTGAGGTGGAGAGAGCATTCCAGGGCCAGGAAACAGCCAGGACAAAACAGAGCAACATAAAAACCTGTGGCATGCTTGGGAACCGTAAGTAATTTGGTGTTGTTGGAACAGGGACAGTTAGGAGAGGGAACACTGATAGAAAATACATTAAAAAGATGCAGGTAAGTGCCAGATTACCAAGGATCTAGGATGTTCTCAGCTAGATTTTGTTTTACTTATTATGGTTTTGGCAGCCAGTGGGGGATCCGAGCCCTTGACTGTGGTGTTGTAATACCACGCTCTAACCAACTGAGCTAACCATCCAGTTCTTGTGCTGGATTTTAGAATTTTTCTTTCAGAGCAATAAGGGGCCATAAAATAATTTATAGTAAGGTATGATTGGAGTTTTGGTGAGGAAAAGTAGAGTGTGGAAGCAAGGATACTATTTATCAGACTCCTATAATACCCTAGAAAATACAGAACTGGCTGTATTAGTTATCTATGCTGTGTAACAAATTACCCCTGAACTTAGCAGTTTAAAACAACAAACGTTTATCATCTCACAGGTTTTTTGGGTCAGGAATCTAAGCATGGCTTTGCTGGGTGTATCTGACCCAGGACCTCTCACAAGGCTGCAATCAAGGTGTCAGCCAGGGCTGCCGTCATCTCCAGGTTTGAACAGGGGAGAATCCACTCCTCAGCTGGGTCTCCATGGCTATGGGAAGACCTCTCAAGACCCACTTCCAAGCTCAGTTGTGTGGCTATTGGCAGGCCTCGGGTTCTCACTGATGGCTGGCGAAGACATCAGTTCCTCGCTCCACCGTCCTCTCCATACAGCTGCTCACAACACAGCAGCTGGTTCCTCCAGAGCAAGGGCTCTGAGAGAGAGAGAGAGAGAGAGAGAGAGAGAGAAAATGAGGGTGAGGTAGAAAAGGTGAGAGAACAAGAGAAGGCAAATAAAATAGATGCTAGGGTCATTGGGAATCTAATCGCAAAATCAATATCCCATAACTTGGCATATTCTATTTGTTAGAAGCGAGTCACCAGGTCCAGCCTAATCAAGGGGAGGGAATTACTTAAGAGCATGAGTTCCAGGAGTCAGGATCCCTGGCAGCCATTTTGGGGGCTGCCTACCACATGGACTTTTTAGAATGTATTCTGAGCTGCTTAGGGGGCCTCAAGATGCTGATGGTAATTGAGTACTTAAAAATACAAGTTTGAAGTGGAAAAGGAAAGTTAAGTCAAACTATAACTCAGCATGAAGCAATTTTTTAAGAAAACTCTATGGCAGCTGTGTTTGAGAATGGAACACACCCTCAGGCACCCTGTGTGCGTGAGACACTATGCTAGGCCTTCAGGTAATACTCTGGTGTCTCACTCTTCTGTCTCTTAATAGGGCTCAACCTCTTGTGGCCTTGTAGTAATTAAAGCCTTTATCATGGTGTGAAAATGTGAGGTCACGAGCCCTCATCTCCTGGTGTCTGGCCTAATGCAGCCGGAGGAAAGGCCAGGCGCTGGAAGTGATGACCTTGGCAGATGAAGCAGCTTCAGATGTCCACCCTCATGAAGGGCCAGCTAAGGAAAGGCAGGGCTCAGATGCATTCGAACTGCACTGTGTGCAAGCTGATCTAAACAAGCCGTCCCAAATGCAAAAGTGACAAGGACAAGGAGCCCAAACCACTGCTGCTGTCATTCAGGGGAACTCAGAAAAAATTGTTCTGCAAGAACCATAATTTGACTGTGTCAGAGTTCATGGTCTGCAAACCCATAAATACATTATTGATAGGAGCATTTTCTGCTTGCCTCTACTCAAGGTGGCGTACTTAAAAAAAAAAGTAGGGATCATTTATGGCCATTTTTTTTGTAATTTAAGCAGTTTAAATCTGATTGTAACAGATATCATTACAAGAATAAAAGCCCGTACAACAGAGACCTAATACCCAAATGATGACTCGCTTCTTAAAAACAAAATTCAATATTCAAAGTAATTAGGACAGTGACTTAAAGTTTGTTGAAATGGGATTTTACTTATATCCAGATAATTAAGATGAGTCAGTGATTTTTGTGAAATCTCCAGATAATTGCTTCACTTACCCTCTTGGGGGATATGTGAATAACTGAGCCCTGTGCAACCCAGGAAAGCGTCCCAGGTGTCTCAGAGAGGCTGCAAGTACCTCACACATTGGTACAGAATCCAGCTCATTATTCACGAAGCACAGAAAGTACAGCAGTCCTCAGATAATTAAATGCCCAGCCTGTCAACACTCAACGTGATACATTAACATGAGAGGAACTACAGTGAATTACAACTTTCGGGAGAGATGTATGACTAAAGCCGTCCTCGGCCAAGCTTTGGGGAAAAAATATTGCCAGAACCAGGGAAATAATATCACTCTACCCAGATATGACTCACTTTCTTCCAGGCTGCTAATTTGATTTATCTCCTGTTATCTTTGTTTCTGCACTCGAGACTGCTGAGTTGTGTGGCGGATGGAGCCGTGGCTGCTTTGTGCACGTGGACGCCCTCTCTGTGCAGCCCCCTTTCTCCACACTCGGTCTTTGACAGTGTGGAACATTCCAGATGTCTGGCCTTGCTTCTTTCTCCTGTTCCATTCTCTTCACTCTTCATGTTCTTCATCATCCACCTTGGCTTGCAACCTGCCAATGGTTGAGGTTGTTGGGACCAAAGCTCTGAGCCACTCGTGTTTCACAAAAATCCAGCCAGTCGCTGAAGCCGGTGCCTCGCGCATCTCTACGTATTTACGATGCTAGCGTATTGGGAATATTTGAACAGAGACCCCCTGTAACTTGATAGATGGGTGCCGTAATCAAATCTTACATTGGCAAAGCATTTTGTACTTTCCCAAGCCCCCAAATCTTTATAAATGTTATTTTTTTTTTTTGACATGCAAGGCAAGTATTATTGAGTTTATATTTTAAATGAAGAAATGGACACAGAGTGAGTGACTCACTTATCTGAGTTCATACACATTTTTCTTAAATTTTAATTTATCAATATACAAGACCAATTCCTCCTCTTTCCCCCTCCCTCTCCCCTCCCCCCATCAACATCATATCTGTTCACTTGTTTTAACAAGTTCAAGGAGTTGTTGTGATTGCTGTGTCTTCTCCCGCCCCCCCCCCATTTATTTGTTTGTATATTTATTTACTTATTTTTATTAGCTCCCACAAATAAGTGAGAACATGCGGTATATCTTGAGTTCATGCACATCTGGCGACAGGACTGGGATGATACATGACCCTTTCCAAGCAAACGGTTGAAAATAAATTCTCAATACTCTCCTCCCTGTTTTCATCAGTCAGTGCAGCCAGCATAAGCCCCGTAGGGCCGGATTTTCAACAAACTCAGACCTTCTCATGCTTCTGAGCTGCTCCATCACCCCCGGTGAGGCTGTTTTCTTCCTTGCTCCGGACCCAGCTTCCTGATCCTCAACCAGGCAGCATCAACACTTCTACTCGCTGCCTGGAATTGCCATATTCCAACAAACCCTCTACACCCTTTCTCAGAGTGCTCTCTAAAGCCGTGTCCATTAATTGATACCTGCCTGGGTCTTCCCCTGTGATTTTACATTCCCTGCAGCCCTTTCAAGTCTGGCTGTTTATTCTCTCCCATCTGGTATGATTCAAGGCTGGCAGGAGGTGTCAGAGCCCTGTTTGCTTCTTACCGCTACTCCTCAACTGGAACAGCTCCACTTTCTTTTCTCTGTTAAGTCAGTTCCCTGGGAACTAAACCACTCAGCTGTATCACCCTGTACCATTTCCAGCTTCTTTCATCTACTACTGACCTAGGGGTTCCTGCACTTTATCTTTCTGCAATTGTTTTCTTATCCAGAATAGACTCCTTGATACTTCTTTTCAAAAGCACATTCTTTCTAGTACCCTCAAC
This sequence comes from Cynocephalus volans, assembly GCF_027409185.1. Taxonomy (NCBI): domain Eukaryota; kingdom Metazoa; phylum Chordata; class Mammalia; order Dermoptera; family Cynocephalidae; genus Cynocephalus; species Cynocephalus volans. Next base: position 94,120,111 of record NC_084461.1, on the reverse strand, counting down.
TCTCTCATACCTCCATGCTTCCCTTCATGATGCCTTTCCTGACCATCTGAGCCCATAGACACTGTTCACTACTGAACTTCCACCCCAGGTAGCATTACTACTATTATGACTATCACCACTGCTACTTCCACAACCACTACTATTATTGCAACGACTACTACTTGCACTTTTATCGCCACCATCTATCATTTATTGGGTGGATACTGTGTGCCAGCCCTGTGAGTGCTTCACACGAATTCTCTCTTCTAACCTCACAACAACCCTTCAAGGCAGGTCCTACTACTATCCCCATATTACAAATGGAGTCTGAGATTTAGCAAGACTTACTGTCTGTAGCACTTATTATGTTCTCTATGAACAAAACCCCTGTTTAAAAAACCCTGTTATCGGCCTGATCTGCTTCCCCAACTAAATGACAAGCTCATTATGGGCAGAGACCATGTCTTATTCATCTTTGCATTTCCTGAGCCTAGAATAGTGGCCCACACTTCATAACTCAGTTAGCTGTCATCGATAAAGGTGACTTCAATGCTGTTCAAAAGATTTCTTTGAGGATCAGCTACACACCAGGCTTATACCAAACACTGATGGTACAATGATAAACAAAGCAAACAATTGCCCCTTCAGAATTTATGATGACATGGTAAAGACTGATACCAGACATGCAATTGCAGTCAGGCATGCTCATATTTGGGGGGCTGGGACTAGAGTACCAATAGAGGCCCACATACCATATGCCTAAATGTTTAAAGCTAATAAACTGTTAAACAAAATATGTTCTATTTTCTTCCTTGACAGTTATAGTTCACAGAGACAAAATTTAAAAATATGAGTAAAATTATGGCCTTTATATGACTTAAAGTTGGCAAAGTACCAAAAATGACTGAATTAATTGTTATTGCATATGTCTGGGTGTTCTGTACAAGAGCTGGAGACGTTTGAATGAGTAATAAAATAAAGACATACATAATTCATAAACTATCACAGATTTATTCCATAAAATTTATATTTCCCCTTATTTCAACGAAATCACTAGTTAGGATGTTATGTTCAACATTTTTCATATAATTTGTGTTCTATTGAGACTAATGTCTAAAGAGTTAAAATATTTAGATACAATTATATTCAAATATACAAAATTTGAATTTATTTTCATAAAAATGCAAATTAAAGTAAAGCTTAATAATTAAAAAATTAATATTGTCTTATATTTTCAAAAACAATTTTTTTTAACAGAAAGTAGACTGTTAGTCGCCAGGGCTTGGGGGAGAGGCAGGAGTCGTTCTTCAAGGGGTGTAGAGTTTCAGTTTAACAGGTTCTAGAGATCAGTTCTAGAGAGCTGTTGCATGACAAGGTGCATGTAGTCTACAGTACTGTAATATACACGTAAAAATTATTAAGATGCTCAATTTTTGCTGGTTTTTAAAAAAAATTATCAATATACAATGTAGTTGATTTTTGTGTCCTTCTATCAATTCCTTTGCTGTGTTTTTTAGTCTCTGTGGGTACTCTAGTCCTAGCCTCCCCCAATTTTGTTTAAGTATTCAAAATGATCTTTTAAATTAAAAGGTAAAATGTAAATTATAATAAATAAATGTCAAAGTTTTAAATAAAAAACATTTAAATGAAGGCTAGATATTTAAATTTTTAAACAAATTTTGTCCTATATTTTTATTTTTAAAAAAGTATTTGCAGCTGTAGTACTACATTTCCATCTGGCTGTCTATAAAGAATCAGTTTCATGCTTCACTCATGTTACATACAGACCTACGTATATGTACAAATTTCAGAGTGATTCCCATTAGCAGCCACGTGTAACTGTTGTGGATGTCATGATAACATGGGAGTACCTTTGGAATCCCCAAGCAGAGAAAGAAGAGAAGCAAGAAAATGGACACTTGGCACCAATGAGAAATGCTGCTTTGCTATGCAAGAATCCATTGCATTCATGCTTTGTGAGAGGACGAATCTGACAAATTAATGAATTTGTCATTTTTCTTACCTAAGCACGTCTGCTGATGAGATCCTCCTTGTATTCTGAGGTGGAGTCCATCCCTTCTATCTCCCACCTTAGCAGATGACACCCCATAGACCTCCACGGCATTTGGACGTGGCCACTATTTGTTTTGAGGACCTAGGGCAAGAAGTGTGAATAAATGTTTCTGTGGCACGTAAAGGTGTTGTTCAGAATAGATGTTTTGGATGACAGATAGCCACATGCTAGCACCGAGCTTAGGATCCGAAATGATACAGGGGCCCACAGAATTGCTCCGTAAATAAAACGGCATCTCGTGGCTTTCCCCATCTCCGTCTCTGGAGCTCTTTCCTTTCCTTCTGAAAGCGCTGGGGTTCCATGCTTTCCACTGACAACTCACTGCAGTGACTTCTCTTGTTAAGGCCACATGTTTTCTTTCTTTCTTTCCTTCCTTCCTCATTACTTTCCTCTCACTCTGTCCCCACAGCAGAATTTCTGCTACTTCTGGTGCAAAGTTTGTAATTCACCTATGACTTGATCTCAGCAAAATGGTGTAATAAATACCCCTTTCCTAAGAGTATACAGCTTAAGCAGGTTTCTGCCCAGATTATATTCTTGAGTTTGATTGGTGCCTTCTGGATCCAACACCTTTGCCCCAAAGATCAACTTCTGTACTTAGAATTTAGGTCACTGTAGCCTGCAAATGGGGGATATATGAGGAGTCCTCAAAAAGTTCATGGAAAGATTCATATTATCTTTTAATTCTGTTTTGCCACAAACTTTTTGAAGTACCTTCATATTTGGGGACAGATAGGTGGGCCTTAGCACCTCTAAAGTATTCATTATAAATATGTCACAATTGTGAATTCATTTTTCCCAATTCAAATGTTTTTCACTGAGTTAACTAATTTCATTCCCATTAACCACTTTTCCATTATTTTTGTTCTTGTTCTAACCTAATTTTCAAGGGTCAGAGTGATATTTGCTTTTAACATACCACAAAGGATCTCACTGTGTTTGGTATTCTTCCTGCTTAACAGTTGATTCTTCAGAGACGTAAAGGAAATTAAGAAACGAGCTGGGTCTTTGATTAGCCCCTGTATTCTAATTCATGAGGTTGATAAATTACACTTTGGACTGGTCTGGACCATCATATGTCACATGTTCTTTAAAATCAGGCTTTGCAAGAAACCCTACCTATATTCTAGTGACTTTACATGACAGCAGTAACATTAGTGACTGTTAAAAATGCCAGTTAAGGAGAGCAAGAAAACTAAAATTCTTATGGAAGGTAATAAAAGTTAATTGCTGTAGACACTTCTCAAAATTAAGTAGTTGAGACACCTTACATTTTTCTCATAATTCTAAAAATAATTAGATCACAATATGGATTAATTTCTTGTCACATTTAATTTTTTAGATGAAAACTGTTGTTCAGTTATAAGCACACACACACAAAAAAAGTAAAAAACCTCCCCAAATGAAACCACTCAGACAACATTTCTTCTCATTTTTGCCCTTACATTTTGCTCTAAGAAGATAAAGATTAGGCCTCCCAGATTTCAGACTGCAGACCAAGATGGGATTTGTAGTCTGGTTCCTCATTTCCTAAAATAATAATAATAAGGTCATTAAATAATCAAATTGTTGATTAAGAAAGAAATCCTCACATTCACTCCTTACGGCATTCAGACAGTAGATTTGAACGTTCAAAAATCTTATTCTCAAGAGCAAAACAATGGAAAAAATGATACATGTAGCATTCTGGAGCCACAATGAGCTATTGATCCAGGATACTCTGGTTGCAAAGATCTTTGACTCTGCATTAAGAAACATGTAGGTTCTGATTCCAGTTCTGCTATTCACTCCCTGGGTGACATTGAGGAAGTGCCGTCGTCCCTCTGAGCCTTGGTTTCTTCGTCTGTAGAAGTGTGGTGCTCATGTTACCTGCTCATCAGGCGGTTTACTGTGAGGAAGAAATGGGAGAATGCGTGTAGAGTCCTTAACACAGCTCAGGGTTCAGTTCATTTTAGAAAACCAAGGAAGCCAGCCTGACTTTCAAAACATTACAAAATACTGTCCACTTGGCATCAAATTAAGACTTAACAGGTAACAAAATGGCTTTGGATGGAGAAAGAGTCAGACTTTCAGGGGACCACCTAAATCTCCAGGCTCTGAGAGGTTACAAAACACTTCCTATATAAGCATGTGGTGACAGTCGTAGTTAATGTCACCATCTGAACTATGTGCCCCTTGGGCTTCCAGCCACCTGGCTTCTCACTTGTTGTGGAGAAGCTCGGGAGAACAGGGCCTAGGTCAGGGAGACAGCGAGGAAGCCTGCAGGGGCTGCTGGGGGCACCTGCTGCTGAGGGCATGCCTGAAGAAACATCCAACAGCTTGAAATCAGTAGTGAACGGCTGGAGAGACCAGTCCTCGTGGGTGGGCAGCATCTGTCAGCGATGACTGGCCTCATGCACTAGCTGAAATACTCCGGAAACAGCTGAGCCGGGGGCAGTCTAGTGGTGATGCCAGAAATCTGGATCACTTAAGCCTAAATAGGAGAAAGGATCTCCCCACACCCCCGCCCCCATATCCAACACTTTCTCTGCCTCCCCTGCTCTGGGTGCTCTGCTTTCCTCTTCTGCTACCAGGCCCACCATGTGGCCTCTCCCAGCTCAGGCAAGGTGGTAAAACACGGGCTCTAGAGCCATGCTGCCCAAGTTCAAATCCCAGATCTGGCAGTCATTAGCATTTGGCAAGTTCTTAGACATTTGAGTCTCCATCTACTCACGCATAGGATGGGATCGATTCATATCATTTATTTCATAAGTTGTGGAAGATTAAATTGGATAATAGAAACTTCTCCATAAACATTATCTCTTATAATCCTTCAAGAAACAGTTTTATTTCCTGAGTGCCTAGTGCATTCCAGGCAAGGCGCTAGAAGTAGGGGATTCAGCAAGGAGCAAAGCCAGTCCGTTGACTGTCCTCTGGGGGATGAGAACAGATATTAGTAAATAATCATACAATGACAACAGCAATGTAAAGAAAAGGTACATGGGGCTATGAGAGTAGTAATCAAGGGCTCAGGAAGGCTTCCCAGAGAATGTGATGTGGCATCCATCAGGACATCAGAAGGTGTCAGCTTCTGTCCAGCCTGATCTACCTGATACCCTGCTGGCCCCCCAAGTCCTCAAGGACCAAGGCTGACCTTCCCAGCCTCAAGAATTAAGTACTGACCTCTGCCCAAAGGAAGCCACAACCCATCTGTGGATTGACCCATGTCCTCCCTGCCATCTGGCTTTAGCTCTGCCTGTGAAATAATCGGTGGTCTTCAGGTATGTGTTAACCCAGGAGGGACCAGGATTTTTGTACACTTTGTGAAGGCTCCTCAGTGGCGGCCACAACCGTGCATTTCCCATGAAATGTGAGGATGCTCTGGAAAACGATCTGAGGGGGCCATGGTCAAGGATGTCTCTTGATGGGAGATTTAAACTATGATAGATTTAAACATTCAGATTAGCCTATGTGAGGTGAACCAGAAAGTGGACAGATTCTTCAAAATCTGTAATTTCAGCATTAACCTGTGGGTACTGCGCACTTTGTCTGATGGCTTCATTTTTCCTGTTTATAATCCTCTCCCGTGGCCACGTGCCCTGCTCCAGCCTCTTGGGCCCGCCCCGCACTCCATGTTGCAGTGTGCCCAGACCTGCTGGAACTTGCACATCTTCCTGCCTGGCCTCCTGCTGTGCTTACAGCCTAGACTGTCCTGTATCCTCTCTGTGTACTTCGATGACTCCCTTTCCCCAAAGCAAAACCATTCCACCTTCTGCACCAGCTACAGGCCCTCTACTTGCCTGGCTGCCTTGCCCAGAGGCAGGTCAAGTCCAGGGGACATCTCTTTGCATTCTATGTGCCTGGCATACAGTAGGCACTCAATAAATTCCTGTAAAATTGGCTTGACTCTCTTTGGCCATCCCTGTAGCTCTGGTATCCTGTGGGCTAGATCCTCTTTTTTTCCATAAAAGCCAACATTTAGGAAGAAAACATCACTTCTATTTTATCACCTTATTACATAATTGCTTCCAAATCTTTAAGTTTTTGTATATTTTCCTTATCCTAAATCCTACCGTAATTTTAACTCCTAACACATTGTTGGTATTTTGTGAGAGTGAATAATAATGCATTTTACCCTATATTTATATGCCCCCAAACTATTCTCAAATGTGTACATACATAGATAGAAGCATAGCAGAGCCCAGTAGATATTTATAATATTTTATTTACTCCAGAATGATTCCTGGGGTTTTTGCTGGGTCAGCCATCTGGCCCCTGTACTCTGAGCTGTCTGGTATCTCACTGCAGTGTCTCCCAACCTTCCATCCCCTTGTTTAGTTGGGTGACAGCTTGCTTCAGTGGTCAAATGCAGCCCCTAACCTCTTTGATCCCTTCTCCCGTGGAAGTCAATCCCTGAACAGTTATAGTGGACATTGTTGAGGTGGTGGCCACATGTCAGAGGTGGCGGGTGGAGAGGAGAGAAGAGAAAGGGGGAGCTCCCAGCTGCATGACTGTCAGGGGCTTCTGGTGGGGGAATCTGACAGAGTCAGGAGGTGAGAGGAGGACCAGCTGCTTAGCAGCTATTTATAAGACTGTCATATGGGGATGTGTGTCTGGCCGGCAGAAATGAAGCGGGGTGTCGGACTGAACTGGCTCCTTATTTAGCTTTATGACACACACGCAGCCCAACTGTGAGAACCCACTCTGCGTGGAGACACCTGGTCAAATCTGCCTCCGCCAGACGGTGGGAAAGAACACTGACATTTCTCAATGGAATTGAAAACTGGCAGCGCAATTGGGTTTTCGGCAAGAACAATAAACTTTTTTCTGCCTTCTTGTCCTTCCATGCTCAATCTCTTGGGCCTCTCATCAAATGGACCAGAGATACCTCCTGGCCCCTGACCCCAGGGGTCCCAGCCTGATAGCCAGGCAGTATTAACCAGAAAGAAGAGATGCAGTGTCAGACTCTTCTTTAAGCTGGACAGGAGCAGTCAAAGGCTGGAGAATTTTTACAAAACCAGCCAGCAGCAGGGAACAGAGTGTCCACCGGTCTCCTGGAGTGGAGAGAGGTTAATAGTGTGGTGCATTTGGGGCCCGTTTGGGGACCAATGGTATTTAATGTGTTTATGATTGATTTGGAGGAGTGAGTGGATAGTTAGTTAGTGAAGGCTGTGGAGGGCACTAAGTTATTTCATTTAGTAAACACCACAGAGAGTTGCAGAGAATTCAGGAAGGATTTTCCACAGAGTTAAAGAAATTAGAAATGAAAATGTCTTGTTAGATGATGCAGTCCATCCCAGTGGGCCAGTGTAGACTTATTGCCAACAATAGGAAATATTTCCTAGAGTTTAATTCAACCTCAATTTTTAAATGCCTTGCATGTGTTCACCTTCCTCTGGGAATATGGAAGCTCCATCTCTCACCTAATGCCCGTCTCAAGGTTTTCTTTTCAAATTCTCCTATGACACTTTGCATTCATACCCTGGGGATGAGTGCTTCTCAGCACTGCCCTTTCTGAGCAGCACAGTAAAGGCAGAACATGCATATTCCTTCTGGCCAATTCTGTTCTGAAGCGATTTTTTCATCTTTTCTTAAACAGCTTTGTCATATTCCTTCATCCTAGTCCCCAAATCCTGGTAGTTGCCTCATTTCCTAAGCCCTCGTTCGGGTTCCAAAAGTAGTCAGCAGTGTCCTGATGCCCCATTTCCAGTTCCAGATGGAGGAGTATTATGGAAATGTTATGCCAACATATATTTATATGTCCATACAATGCAACGGCCTGCGGCTCAAAGTCCTAAAAACTATGTTTGCCAAGTACGTATATTGAACAATCATTTCCAACTTGCCATCCCGGCTCATTACCAGCTTTCCTGAGTTCCAAGAAGCTACCTAGCTCTAACTATCTGTTTGAGCTTATTATCCCCCAGCGAACTGGTTGGCTGTTTTCAATTCCCAGAACAGGGAGTTCTAGACTCCAGTGAAGCTGCATGGAGCATTTCTTGTTGTTTAGAATATTCTTGATCATGCCTAGAGATGGAGCAGCTTGATGAGAGATGGCTCTTTAAATAAGTGTAAAATCCTGATTATTTGACTAAATCAGGAACATGGATAAACATGATTGGAGGATGAAATGTAACATGTGTTCCAGCCAAGACAATGGAGGAAGACCCTTAATGTTTTACCCGATTATTAACAGTTTTTTTTCCTTCTCTTTGGTAGTAGCTTCCCATCTGCACCCATCCTGACATTGTGTATAGCCCTTATGGACCTCCCAACTCCGCAGCGTCTAGATAAGGAAGAGATGACCCAATCCCAGCAATGCATCCTTGAGCGGGAGAGTCAAGAAAAATATTTAACAAGTGTAAATAAAAGAACTACCACTTTCTTAGCAGTTGCAGTACTATGACAAGTGGAACCTGCCAGCTTGTTTAAAGTAGCAGGAGGGCTAGCCTCACTTACGTCTCTTATCAAAAATCAGTTATTCTCTCCCTGGAAATGTGCCTTCTTAACCCACGTGCAGGTTTGGGAGGTGACATACAGGAGCTGTGGGGGAAGAATAGGATTCTAGCCCAGCCAGCCAGCTCGGCCCAATCAACACTGTAACCGTGGAGTGACAGGTGCTGTAGCCAGATCACTCTCACATCAGAAATGGATAAAATTCAAAAGCCATTGTCAAGAGAGAATTTATTTATGGGTTAATAATATAAAATGAATAGCTTCTTATCTTTTGAAGCACTTCCAAATGTCCATTTTAGTATCTATTTCTGTGGGATACTGGTGGGTGCTGTGGTATACCACCCACGTCCCCCTTCGGGACAGAGGCCATCCTTCCCCAGCTCCTGGGATGCGGGTGGAGGTGGTGACTGACAGCTGTCAGCCCACCTGTTCTCCAGGAACTGGCCTAGGGCCGCTTTGCCCCAAGTCACATCCCTTCCTGGAGGCAGCCAATGACCCACTGATGTCACTCCTCAGCAATGGGGAATGCGATGTAAGATAGATACACAGGACAGGTATTATTTCCTCCCTTACAAAAATAGAGGAATAGATGCTCAGAGAAGTCAAACTCTTACCCTTTCATTGCATTTGTCATATTTTATTGTTTAATTATAACTCCCTCTCATTCCAATCAGAAACTATCAGAATCACTGAAATACTTTCTCAAAAATTCACGTGCCCAGGTCAGACCCTAGCAATGGTACTCAGCTCTGTGAAGTCCAGGCCTGGGTCTCAGTGAGCGGGTTTTGAAAAGCTTCCCAGGTGACTCTGAAGGATGTCCTGGTTTGAGAACACCTGGGAAGAAGGATCCAGCCTTTCTTGCTCATTATTTTGTCCCCAGCATCTAAGACAATGCCTGGCATATGGCAGCCCTCAATAAATGTTGAGTTAATGAAAGAATTTCCTACAGTCACAGGCTGGTTCATAACAAAGCCTTAGAACTCTTGGCCCATTGCTTTTACTGCTGGAGGTATTTTAAAAAAAAACTAAAACAACTTTCTTAGCAATATCTTAATCATCACTCCTTTGGCAATTGTTTATTTAAATTCACCTGAAAATATCTCTCAGCAATGGCAACAAAAATAAAACCAGAAAAAAAGCTACATACTAATGGGCTCTCAATAGTTTCACCACCAAAGTGTGTCACACGCTCTCCACTGCCATCCCCCACGTCAGCGTCGTCTGTGCTGGAGAGATGATAGATGCGCATATTAGTCTCTGGTCATAATGAACACATCCATTATAAAAGCTATAGTAGCTGCGACTGGGATTATGTGCGTGGTGAAAACATCTCCAGTGCCTTGTAAACACCTCAGCCTTCTGGCAGCCCCCCTGTGGGCCTATTTACTGCCTTTGCGTTGCAAGGTAGCTACTGTCTAATTATACACAACTGGCTTGGTTAATCCTGTATAATAATAATTAAAAACAATTCATATTTTTTTCTTTTACTGTCTTTATTAACTTTAAACTTTTAAAAGCCTCAGAGGTCCCTGTACTATCAGAAGCTTATTAAAATATCAAGACGTGCAAGCCTTTTCAAGTACGTATTACTACATTTGTTTTTGTTAACATGACAAGGCCCAAAAGAAACTCAGCAGACTTCTGTAGATCAAAACAAAGGTGTTGTGAGAGAAACTGGACCACCTGTACAATGTCACCCAAAATTATAAAGAAAACAGCAGTCCCCAAGGAGCTCCCCTCAGCAGCAGCCCACATGGGCGGGCAATGTCAGAGGACAGAGAACACAGCTGGGATAGCTGCCCCGCTGGACTGCATGGAGCCTGTGGCCATTTGCGCTGTCCTTAGGGAGGCCCACCTGGGCTCTGGGGCTTTTGGTTCCTTGGTTACCTGGCCCGTGGAGCCCTGGTGTCAGCTCCAGCCTCTAGACTGGAGGACAGGAGAAAGTGTGAGGAGAAGAAGCCACCATTGCAGGCCCGAGGCTTCTGGAAGACTCACAGTGAATCAGGTGAAGGAGGTGGCTGCTCAGCTTGTGGGAAGATAAAGAAAGTCTTACGTAAATCTGTATGCACCACTGGGAACGTACGTGCAATGTACACTCTGTATTGTCACCATGGGCCACAGGTAAAGCAGCAGGCCTGCCCTCCAGGCTTCCCACGTCAGACTGCCCGTCCTAGATTTCTTCCCCCTTCTGGAAACTGCCCTTTTCCTTATTTCACCTCCTTCCAGTCTTGGGAGGAGGAGAATTGGTACTGAGTTGTGCACATGGTGTGATTGGGCTGTTGGCTTCCCTGGGGTGGCTTTAGGACCTGAAGGCTCTCAGGTTAGCCCAGGTAAAGCTTGTTGCTAAGTCCCAAATTGAACCTTTCTTCTTTAACTGAGAAAGAAATCCACATGTTCTATGCAGTATCAGAGCACCGGGCTGGAACGGTTGCAGTGGTGGGGAAAGAAAAGATTCCCTCACTTACCCATACCGACTAATGAGCACTAAGTACTTTTAATTGGTCTCAAGAAGCAGAGAGAGTGTGAATCTACACAGGCCACCCAGAGGCAATAACTGTTCAGAGCAAAGAAGTATCTGTTGAGCACCTTCTGGGGTCAGGCACTGGGCTAGGTGTTTTACAAATATGGAACCTCCTACTTGAGGTAGAGAACTATATGCTACTGAAATTCAAGTGCTTGGTACAATGACTACACTTAGCTCATATTTATTAAATGGATCGACTCATTTATAATCCTCACAGTAACCTCACAGGAAGCACTAATGTTCCGATTTAGCAGATGTGGAAAATAAACTTTAGCAATTTGCCTGAGTCCTCGCTTCCAACACATCCTTCCCTTGGCTTTCAGGGCACCACCCTATCTTGGATTCCGTCCTACCCCTCCTTCACTGGTTCCTCCTTTTCTTCCTGATCTCTTCACTTTTGAGAGCCCTCTTCTCTAAATATACTCCCTTGGTGATTGCATTGAATCCCATGACTTTAAATACCGACAATTCCCTCATTTATATTTCCAGCCCAGACGTCTCTCCCACACTCCAGACTTGTATATCCAACTGCCGCTCTGCACCTCGCAGCTCTGTTTGTTGGTCTATTGGATATTTCAATCTCAACATGTCAAAAATTAAACTCGATTTTCCCTCACTGAACATACTTCTCGTGGGGCCCTCCCCAGCTCAGTGATGGCAGCTGCACCCTTCCTGTTGCTCAGGCAGACAACCACGGCCCCATTCCTGACTCTTCTCGTGCTCTTGAACCTTACCCACCCCCTATCTTCAAAATACATCCAATTTTGGACTTCTCCTTGGACTTACAGTATTGACACCCTGATCTGAGCCTCTATCATCTCTAGCTTGAATTATTGCAGTGGCTAGTCTCCCTGCCTCTATCCTTGCCACCCTAGCACGGCAGCTAAATCATGCCACTCCTCTGCTCAAAACCCTGTGATACACCCCATTTTACTCATAGTAAAAGAAAAGGTCAACATCTTCAACAGCCCTCCCTCACCTGTCAGATTTCATCTCTAGTCTTCCCCTCACTCCCTGGCACCTGCCTTTGTTCTGGCTGTTTCCTCTGCCTGAAATACTCTTCCTCCAGGAATTCACAAGGCTGACATGCCTTAAATCATTGTGCAGATCACACTTTCTCAATGAGGCCTCTAGGACAGCACTACTTAGTCAACTGAGATAAATACAGAAATTGAAAGTGTGTAGGAATGTTTATAGCAACTTGATGTTGCCCAACATCCAGGCACGTGGTCTATTGAGCAGGGTGTAGGCCAGCCCAGGCATAGTTGCACTTGGGGTGAGTCACGCATGGTGTGAGCTTGCACTCTAGTCGTGCACAGTGGAACCATGAACTGGTCTGCAACAGACTGAGATTTTTAAAAAGCTGGTTTCTTTCCACAGTGAGTTTGAAAAGAACTAACTTCTAGAGAGCACATGGGTGTTAGGAGGTTGTTCAATGTTAAACTGGGACTCGGAGGTTGGGGAAGAATTCTCTCCATTGCCTTCAGCGGACCTGACACTGTTATGCTCCTACAAGTTCATTTCTCCTTTTTTCTCTCATTTTATCCAGGTCCTTTACTCTTTTTTTCCCCCTAGAAAGTTGCATGTGATCCACTCCGTTAACTCAGAGAGAGCAGGGGAGAGGTAGAGCTATAGAGACAAAGGACACAGCTGCTGATCTTGACAGCTGCTGCTTCTGTTACTGAAACCGGGAATTAAGTGAATTGGAGAGATTGGATGAATTAACAAGCTGTTGGATGGATCTTCCGGGAATTGGCTCCCTCGGAGCTGGTAGGGATGGGGGTTTGGGGAGCAGGGATGGGGTGGGAGGCTCCCTAAAGACCCCATGGGTGAGCACTCGTCCTACTTCAGCTGGAGCTGCAATCAGCTCTCCCTCAAGCTGGGGGGCTCGGTTTCCCCAGCGTTGCCCCTTCTCAGAATTGTTACCCACCTCCCCCACAGCAGACATTTATTTTCTCCTTTTTTTTCTATCACCTGTGGTAAAGTAGTTATCTTGATCAGGGAAGCATGAAGGGCTCTGACATTTTAATTATCATCTGTCTCCTTGAACAACAAGAATAAGAGGAAAAACAAATCCCCTAAGAGTTACCTGCTGGAAGATTTTGCCAGGTCTCATTTTACCCCACTTTTCATTGTATAGTCAAGCAGGGTCTGGGCTGGGAGTTACAGAAGGGAGGACTTGTGAAAACACAAAGCTGAGTGTGGCCTTGCAGAGTGGAGCTGAGATGGAGCTCAAAAGGCCACGCCAGTGAAGAAGACAGCGTCGTCGTGGCTCTGTTGCTTAGCACATATATGGATTGTAAGCAAGTTACATAATTTCTCTTGCCTCTGTTTCCTCATCTCAAAACACAGCTAATACCAATATCACTAGACTGATGGGAGAACTAATGTATGCAAAACCCACAAATAGCTTATAAGGCCATTGGCACAGAGTTAGATACCTTGTAAGAGCTCAAACAGTAGGTAGTAGTCAAGGGGGGTTTCAGTAAATGATATTTATGTGAATTTTACCAATTTCTGTGTCCCGTTTCCCACCTTTTGCTCTCTGCCTCAGTGTGGCAGGCAAAATAATTCACCACCACCACCCCCCCGCAAAATGTCTTTATACTAAACCCTGAAACCCATGAATATGTTATGTTACATGGCAAAGGGGAATTAAGGTTGCAGATGAAAGTGAGATTGCTAATCAGCTGGCTTTATCACGGATATTATCCAGAGAGGCCCAGTGTAATCACAGGGTCATTAAAAGTGGAAGAGGGAGGCAGAAGGGAAGGCGAGAGATGCCATGTGAGGACTCAGCCCCTGTAGCTGGCTTTGAAGGAGGAGGAAGGAGGCTGTAAGGTAAGGAATGTGGGCTGCCTCTAGGAGCTGGAAAAGGCAAGGAAATGGATTCTTCCCTAGGGTCTCCAGAAGGAGTGTGATCTTGCCAACACCGTGACTTGAGCCCTATGAAATCCATTTCAGACTCTGACTTCCAGAACTGTAAGGTGACAAATTTATGTTGTTTTAAGTCAGTAAGTTTGTGGTCATTTATTAGAGCAGCAATAGGACACTAAAACATATCTCACCTGTCTGATGTTTACAGAGTTGCTTGAAGGCAAGGTTCTTATTTCATAGTTATTTGATGTTCAGCACGTGCTCACTGAGCTCCTGCTATGGACATAGTATTATTCTAGGGTCTTACAGAGAATGGAAGGAATGCAAGACTGTCTGCAAGGACTTACCATCTGATTGGAGAAAATAGTCATGTGCATTTGAAATTTATGATATAAAGTGGTTTAAGGGCTAGAGAAAGGAAGGGGGCATTTACTGTGGGGGTGTGAGTTTGAAGGGTTGCGTAGGCTCTGGATATTCACAGGATTGACATTCACATGAAATAATTATGTATGTTTTATGATGTATGTATGAAAGAATGCAGATGGTTTGACTTTCTGCCCTCACTATTGGTAAAGACAGAGAATGGTGCAGAAGTGGGGATGTGTGCTAACTCCATTGCTCCTGAGCTGGCAACCCTGGGGTACATCACTTTAGCTTCTTCATCTATAAAATGTGGAAAACACCCAGAGGATTTCTATTGGGATTAAGTGAGACATGACCTATGAAAGTACTTTGTAAATTGTAAAGAATACATAAAAATAAGTTTTTCTCCTCTAACCTCTTTTTATAAAAGTTGGTAGCCTACATCCAAATGGCATTCTCAATAGTTAAGCATAAAAGCTAACGCAACCAACCTCTGCCTTAATCCAGAGACTGCCAGATAAAGACCAGGGGTGCTTCTGGGAAATTGTTCATTACAAGGAAATAATGCCTCCTGTATCAATAGGTATCTCTATAAACACTAGAGATTCTAGAAAAGCAATTCTAGGAAGTAGAAACCATTCACTCAGCATCACAAAATGAGTAGTGCATAGCACATGGCAGGAAAAGGCAGGACTTTCATGATTCTGTCCAGACAGAAGGGACTGATTGTATGATCATGAGAGCAGCACGCACTGTGTGTAAAAACTCTCTCAGGGTGCAAGGATGTATCAGGGATTCAAGCCTCAGGTTGGTCTTGACAAGGAAGTATGAATAAATCCCCAGGGACTGGGCCCCAAGGCAGTGTCTGGTCTGACAGCCATTTCTATTTCTTCTCTGGTCTGAGACCATACAGTGCCATGGGCCAGCAGTCACTCTCAGACCTTCCCAGTGGTCCCAGCCCACCCCACAAGGTCACCCTGAGTAGCAAATGAGTTGAACCTGAAGAAGGGCTTTGCAAACTGGAAAGTGGTGGCTCTCAAAGTGCCATTCTGGAGCAGCAGCAGCAGCAGCAGCAGCAGCAACAGCACCACCTGTTAGGTAAATTCTTGGCTCCCACCCCATATCTACTGGGTCAGAAACTCTGGGGTGGGGTCTAGTACTCTGTGTTCAAAAAGCCCTCCAGGGGATTCTGCTGCCTGCTACAGTTTTAGGACCACAGCTGTCACTTACAGCATCACTTCTTTCCTGAAGGGTTTCATGGCGATTCCCCTTCTCCACCTTGGAATGTCTGACTCTTTCCTCTGGGGTCCCAGTGAGGGGGACAAACTGTCCCAGTATTACCAGCAAGAATCTGTGTTCCCAGGAGCCCTTTAGTCCCAGGCAAATTGGGGTGTTTGGCCACCCTGGAGAGAACTTCATTAATGCTGTGTGGCTCTGTCTTTCCAGCTTCTTTCCTGCCAGCCTCTCCATCCATTCTCAGCACCACAGCCCCAATTTAGACCTTTATTGAGCCTATTATGGTCTATTGAAATGTCTTGCTATCAGGGGAAGGCAAAGAACATGGGTTTAACATCAGGTGGAGCTGATTCAGTATCACATCCACCCACCCGTCCATCCACCCATCCGTTCATACATCTGTTTGTTCACTTTTGTCTATACCATACAACGAACACTTGTTGGGCAAGATGTTCAGGATACAGAGATAAAGAGCTTGGCAATTTACTTAACCAACTGTGTCTGAGCTTTTTCCCTCTGTAATTAATCCCAGCAACCTCTTCATAGAGCTGTGAGGATAAAATGAAATCGTAGATAAAAGCATGTACGACAGGCCTGGCACACTCAACAGATGCTTGCTCCTTGTCATATCACGTCTCTTCTGTCCAATTCCTCCTGCTTATACCACCGTAACCCAACACTGATCATGGTGCTCTGCAGCTCAAAGACCTCCAAAAGGCTCTCATTATTTATTCAACAAAGTGCTCGCTCCTCAGCCCGGCACTGATGGTCCTCCCCTGCTCCAGACACACCCTATAAACTCATTATCCCTATATGCTCTTCCCATTTCATCCCCTCCTGGAATGCATCCCAAGCCTCATCTTCCTGTGAAAATCTTCACTTAGTGTTTCAGATGTCAAGTGCTCCAAAAAGTCCTTCTTGATCTCCTTAACTGAACTTAAATATGGTCCTTTTCATATTTCATCCCTTGTCTTTTCATGTGTTTGAGGAATATACCATATGTATCCTATTACCCTACAGGACCTGGCAGAGAACAGGGCTATATACACACCTTTGGGTGGCAAACACATGAAGAGGTTATTGTATTGTGACATTGAAGGTACAGTGATGGAGGCGCGTACAGGCCCTGTGAATATAAGGACATCTGACTCGTCTTCACAGGAGTGGGGAAGGCTTCTAGGAGATGAGGACATGTAAGACGGGGGAGAGTTTTGTCAGTTGAAGGGCATTGGGGTACATGCTAGTTTCTGTCCTTATGTAGCTGGGTGAGCTTTTTCATCTGTTCATGCCCAAATTAGTGGTTTGGGCCATGCGTTCTCTAAGGCTGGAGCCAGCTCACATGCCTACAGGTGTCAGGAAGGTAACGCAAGTGAGTGAGACAGGCAAGGTGTGAGAGACACCACCAAAGACCATGCACTGCTCACCTCTAAAGGGGGCAGGGCTCCTCCGTTCCAGCCTAGCATTTCCAGGTAGGAATGCATGCCCTGGGTTATGAGGCTGTCCAATCTGGTAAGAGGACCCAGATTTAGAATTTTTAGGTTCAACTGATTTTTCAATGCTGGCCTCTTATTCACCTTTTAAAACAATTGTAGACTCCAAAGATGGGCTCCATTTAGTGCAGGGGCACCAACTGGTGAGCTCTCTCTTAACGTTCCCATTGGTCTTTTCAGGCCAGAGCTCAATGGTGTCTAGTGGGGGGGGGTCCTTCATCACTGGCACACGTGCCCCGATTGCTCCATCACCCACTCCTCTGGGGATTGTTCTAGGGATTGATGTGGTTTTGTACTGAGCCTCTGGAGGGATTTACTCTGACATCATGGGGATTTTAAGAAAAAGGCTATGGTAGGAGAATTCTTTAGCAAGCAACATTATATCAAAATGGACACATAATAGCTACGTAGAAAAAATAAGTTCCATGGGCATACAGTTGAGCAAGGCATGTATAATTAACAATAATTTACTGCATGTTATCAAATGGCTAGAAGAGAGGAGATTGAATGTCTTCATCACAAAGAAAGGATTAAGTTTCATAATGATGAATATGCTAATTACCCTGATTTGATCATCACACATTGTGTAAATGGTATAGATACTCAAGTCCGTATTCCACAAATATGTATAAACAATACGTTTCAATTAAAAAAAGGAAAAGGTGGTACTATTACTAAACCTAAAGGTAGAACTATTGCTAAGATAAAATTACTCAAATTTTCACCTTTAATCATGCTTTGTTTTTAAAGTAATATTTGGAGAGAATTAAAACTTACTCTAAAATGTACCCTGCCCTTACCAAGTGTACATGTGCATGCACACACATACACACCCATTCACACTCACAAGCTTGCACCTGTGTATGAAGAAGTCATGGGATCTGTCTACCTGAGATTACTTTTTATTATTTATTTTAGTTACTTTTTAAAATTAAAAAATAATTTTTAAGTTGACAGATAACACTGTGTTTTTATTGTGTATCGAGATTATTTTTTATTCTCTGTTTCTTTGATTGGCTTTCCTTGAGATCAAAGGAAACACTCAATATATTATGTATCTTAAGTAAATGATTAAAAATATTGCATAATAGGAATAGTATAATGTTCATATTGATGACTGTGAATACTAATTAATGCAATCTGTGAAAAGGAGTATGAAAATTTTTGTTTAAAAAATGTTCCATAAAGATGTTTATCCCTGTGAAAATTTTAGATTATGTTTATTGAAATATCAGTCAGAGACCATGTAAGCCTTATGGAAATAAGAGTTGCTTTAAATTCCAGTCTGTTTATTTTTCTAAGCTAAATTGCTTCTCAACAGAGAATATTACTGAAATAAGATAAAAATAGTCCAAGAAGCACCATGGAAATTAATAAAAGCCCAGAGTGCTCTTCTTAATAGAAAGTATCCTCTATATTTCCAGAATATTCACAAGTGAATGAACCCAGAGTTTTATAAAATGCTCTCATGCAGTATTTAACCTCATGAGGATTTCTACATGGCAAATATATTCTGATTATTTTAGTAAAATTGTCTACCCACGTGATGGCTTTGAACCAGTTAAATCCTAAGTTTAAAAAAATGCAGTTTTATTTGAAGGATGGGGGAAAAGCACAGTTCTAAGCCACATTTACATCTCTCTAGTTTTGAAAGATTTTCCAGCTTTTTAAGAAAAGAGAATTAGCATAAAGTATGTCCTGGGCATCTCGTAAGGCTGAAAAACTGAAGAAAATTGAAATAATGGCCCCTGTGCTCGGTTTCCTTCCTCCGTAACTGGAAACGCTTGCACATGTTTGCTGTCTCACCTTTCCTCCCCCCCCCCCCCAAGTCCCTGTTGACTTTAGGGATGGCTGATCCTGCTTTGCTGTTTCTCTGTTTTGGCTTTTCTTGTTTGAGAACAGCAGGAGGTCCACAGGAATGGCTCTGACAGAAGCAGAATGTCCCTACTTGTTGGGATGTTGTGTCCTTGTGTCTATGACTAGATCACTCAGAACGTAGGGGCCATCAACATGCGTACAGAGTGCATTTTGTCATCTGCATCCTGAGGTCCAAACTCCTCCTCAGATTTCCAAAGACTCAAGGAAAAGACTAGTTCTTTGGCTGTGGGCAGCACCAGTGCAGCTCCACATGTGAGTCTAGATATACTAGACCCACTCAGGCCAGACTTCTGCAGGGCTGCTAATTGCAGTGGATGGTAGTGCATCAACTGCTCCTACTCTGGGCTTAGATAAATGGATATGCCATTTGGGCAACAGCTCAGACTAAGTCAGGGACAGTGAGTTGATCATGCCTGAGCACCTGGCTCAAATTAGAGCTTGTTAAAGGGCATCTGGGAACCACATTGAATGGACTTGCTTTATACTAGGAATGATTTAATGCTGAGAGCCTTTTGAGCTCCTTATTTCACTCAGAATCAGAACATGCATTAGAATTTAAAATCCTACCAACTCACTGTGTAAGCTCCTTTGTGAGGGTGAAGACCATCTCTAAAATCACATCCTCAATGCACTCTAGGCTCAAATTTAATTCATATGTCTAAAAACAAACTCTTTAGATGCTGTACTCCAGCATTTTCTGTACCAATTGCCTACTAACTTTTCTAGTTAGTCATTTTCTTCTCTCCATGGTGTTCATCTGTGCTCTTAGATTTGGGGTTTTCCCCGTCCTCTATTTAGAACTGTTCTCAGCCGTGATCTGGAATCAGTCATTTCTACATTAGTGCGAAATAGAGCACATATATTACTTCTCCTAGACATATCTATTCATGTGTAATAACAAGTTAAGAATGCCAAGGCAAATTTTATGGATAAGAAATTCTAACATTCAAATAAGGCTGGAGTGAACCTAGATGTGTTGTAAACACTTCAGTCCTCTCCCCACCGTTCATAGTTGGGGGCTTGAAATCTTCTTCCCTTGGTGGAGTAGCCTTGAATGGCCAGCCATCAGCATGATGGCCTTCCTGCTATGTCCAGCTAACAGTTTAGAAGTTCTCTGCTACTTCCCACATCTCTCCATGGGAATCTTCTCCCCTGCAATATACAAGTTAGGTAAT
Organism: Cynocephalus volans; assembly: GCF_027409185.1. Lineage (NCBI taxonomy): Eukaryota > Metazoa > Chordata > Mammalia > Dermoptera > Cynocephalidae > Cynocephalus > Cynocephalus volans. Next base: position 94,100,080 of record NC_084461.1, on the reverse strand, counting down.
TTATGCTCTTTAAAAGCACAAAGTAAAACTTAATGCTAAAGAGGCCTGAAGATCAAGGATCTAAGATAAGATTCACAAATCTTATCTCCTGCCTTTATCAAATGTGGGTTGCCATGGTGATGAGAGCATAGGAATTAGGAAAAGATGAGACTACATTATAAATTTTTGTGAATGTTTTCATCCTCTGGGTCCATCCTGGACCAGGAGATTGCTTGATTCTCATTGTGTGATGAAAAATGGTCAGTAAACACCCTGGATTTTTGACTTATCATCTTTGACTTCGCTGTGCTATCCTGAGACCATAATAGGACCAGCATCGCCAGAAGCCTAATACTTCTATGGTTTGCATTTTAAGTCTTATTTCTAATTATGAAAGGAAAGGCTGTTGGAATTTCAAGCCTCATCAAGCATGTAGTTGATTTTGGTGAGGGTCAAGGAGGAGAGAGGGTGCTTGAGGTTGTAGTGTGCACACGGGTAAGGCAGATCGTGTTGCTCCATCCTCAGGATCCGTGGTAAGAGAGGAGGGGGCAGAATGAGTATTTTCTTGTCTTTTTCTAATGAGTTCAGAAACAGAGAGTCTTTTGAAATGTTTCTCATTGACTTAGCAGTCTTAGTTGAGGGCCATGTGTCTCTTACGTAGAAAAAGACAGCCAGAACCCCTGGTCACCATCTGTTTGTTTACAGCCACTCCAGGTTCACAAGGGAAATTCTAAGCAAATATACATGTTTTATGACTAGAGGAATTTGGCGCTGGAGAAATGGGCTAGATCACAAGTGACTTTTGTCCCTCACATCTGTGATCTGTGTCTTAAGTCTGTAACTCGAACTTCATGCTAGTATTGGCCCTGCAGGTCTTATCAATCAGAAGGTAGGAAATGGCAGAAAATGGTAGACACAAGAGAGAGTAAATTTCTCCCTAAAGTCTAGAACATGTGGCCTCTGCTGTCCACTCCTGTATCCCAATACCTGACCCCCAACTTGGACCCACAGGGCTCCCTACAGGGGTGAGTAGGAGGGATGCAGTCTGCCTCACAAGTTAGAAGAGGTCTGGCTGCTCTCATCTTGCCAACTGTGTGAGAGGGGACAGAGGGACCAAGGGAAGGAGTCAAAGGTGCCTAAAGAGAGCAGCTCAACACTGCAACCAGAGGGATCCTTTTAAAGCATGTCAGATCCTGTCTCTCCTATGCTCAAAATCCTGCAATGGTTCCCATTTCACTCTGAGCCAACCAGTGCCTCTGAGGTCCTCCTGCTCTGCCCCCCTCCCTCTTTGACCTCATTTCCGACTCCTCCCTCCCTTGCTCACTCTGCTCAGACACCTCCCAACTCTGGGCTTTTGCACTGGCTGTTCTCATGGCCTTGAATACTTCTCTCCCAAATATTGATGTGCTTGACTCTACCTCTAATGAAAAAGCCTGCCCTGACTGCTCTATTTAAAATCGGCATTCACTTTCACCATGGCTCTATCCTATCCCTTTACCCTGCTTTCCTTTTTCTTGTCATCCACAGTACATATCCCTTCCAAAAAAATATGTAATTTATTCATTATATCTGACTATATCAAATTATTGATTTTCTGCATGTAAGCTCCACGAAGGTGAGAATATTTGTTTAGTGTGCTGATCTGTCTCCAGGGCATAGGTAGCACTTGCACAAAGTGCAACGGGAGCGCTCCATATATCTGTGTGGTGAAGGATGAATGAATGGAGTTATGCATGGAAACCCATCTCTGCTGAAGCTGCATGCCTTGGCAAATCATAATGCCGTGGAGAACAACGCCTGCAGCCTGAGGCCTGTTGTGTAGCTGCGCTGACTCTGGAGATCAGGTGGCTGTCTAATGTGTCAGGGAGGGCACGCAGTGTGTGCAATAGAAAACTCAAGAAGGCTCCTTGAGTTTAGCCTTCATGACGGTGCTTCAGGAGCACATGAGCCTGGAAGCTGTCGGTCTGAAATAGCACACAAGAAGCGGAGCCCCATGCTTCCACTGCTTCTTTGAAATCTGGTCTAGAATGATGTCTCCTTGGCAAAAATTCAGTCCCCACAGCCCTGACTAATGTTCCATTAAGACCTTGAGGTAGGGGAACCATTTCTCCCAGGAGCTCGGATTGAGCCCTGGCAGAAAGACAGGCAATCCATCCCTGTGTACTGGCAACTGGCCTCACCTCAACATGTGTTCCCTTCATGCTTCCTGTTGCCACACACATGCCAATTAATTTTTAACCCCATTAACACATACTTCCTGCCATACCACCCACCATCCTAACCCCCTTCCCGGTGATCTTTCTTCAGACCTACTCTCAGCAGAGGGAGCATTCTCAGGCATGATCCCAAGTAAACTTTACTGAGGGAGTTGATGTATCTGTGCAATCTTATTTCAACCTCAGCCCACTACACACTTATTAAATGGAAATCGCACACAAGACAAGACAATACATAGTTTACGAGCAGAACTTTTAGCTTGAAAACATGAATTGCTCATCATAGCAGAGAGGTTCTAATCCCGACTGAACCTCCCCACCCATAAACTACCCATCGTAGTCCCACCGAGAGAAAGCCTAGGATTGATGACTGTGTGGGGAAGAGCCTGAAAGCCAGCAAGGGGCTAAAAATCTAGGGGAAGGAGTTTGCAAGGAGCTGTTCTGGAAGAAGTATGGGCATTTCCTAGTTATCTTGACAGATGAGGCCTGAGAGAATAGCTTTCAGCCTCTGGAACTTCTGAGAGTTAGGAAAGGAACCGGATTGAATTACTTTAGTGGCCTCCTGAGAGAGGATGTCAAGAGTTTGAGGTAGCCTTGGATGAGCCTTTCAGCTGGGCTGGTCTCGCACTCTCCCCAGTTTGGGTCACATTTAATCCTCCCTTCAGGCCTTTGCTCACCTCATACTTTTTGCCTCCTAACCAATTTCAACCATCTTCAAGGCCAGCCAATCCCGCCCTCTTTTGCGGACCCTTCCTGACTACCCTAGTCCAATAAATCCAACATCTGGAATTTGCTTTGAGTGTCCAGTGCCTGTACCACACAGCTTAGTACCATCACTTTGAGTTATCTTATACACATCGATTCTTTCTCTTACTGCCTCATCAAATCCTGTTCCTAGCACACAATGCTTTTATAATAATGTTATAATAGTGATAGCCTCGGAGGTTACATGAATTCCAGGTTAACCAGCATAGTGTGACATTAAGAAATTGGGGTGTGATTCCATTGTGGAGAATAATGATATTCACACTGGAGGTGTGTATCCCAAGGGGTTCACAAGACGATCCACTGAAGTAACAAACAGCGTTAGAATTTCTATTTACATTTACTTTTAAATTTCATCCTCTAGATTTCTATTGAGATGTGTGATTTATCATGCATGCATTACATTAGTACAGTGGTATACATGCACATATTTTATAAATAAATTAATATACATATATTAGAGAGGCTAAGTCAAAATTATTTTAGAGTGGGGTATGCAATTAAAAAGGCTTTGAGATAATTGGAAAAGAAGCCCAAACAGAAAAATAAACATCTTGATCTGTCCACATATTTCTGAATAAAGTGAAAAGTGATAATTTGATTTTTTAAAGGAAACAGTCTGATATATTTATCATAGACTGTAACCCCAAATCACTGGAATATCTTGCCATAGTAAATGCTATGACTTTTGAGGAATCTTCTTTTTTAAAAGTATTTGGTTCTGAGATTTCAAAATATAAATGAGCAGTTTATTTCTGTTTATTAATTGTGGGACCAGGGACAGTGAGTATTAAGTTCTGGATAAAGGTAATTGATGAGTTGAAGCTGGTGGGATTCTCTTAAGCTCTTAGTTGAAAAATGCAGTTTTCTGCTGGGGTCGGGGGAGGGGTGAAGGTGAGAGAACTGTGTGCCTACCTTGAGACAGGCCCAAGAGATTGATCCAAGAGAGGGTATCAATTTCATCTTTACAGTAAAGAGTTAACCAGAAGGCCTGGGTTGTTCAAACCCTTCATATTCCAAAGGAACTCCTGGACCTTGACTGGCTGCTAGAAGGTAATATCTAAGTCCTTGGAATATCCTGTCTGATAAAAGAGTCTTTGTGTCTGGGGCCTTGGGCCAGGCTGTATCAGCTTGACCTTGGGAGGGACTGGAGATTGAGTAGCCACAGCCAGCCCTGGGGGTACTCCATGCCTACATGACTGTCCCCAATGAAAGCCCTGGGCACTAATGCTCAGGTGAGCTTCCTTGGTTTATAATACTCTGCACATATTGCCATACATTGTTGCTGGGAAAATTAAGCATTGTTTGTATATTCCACTAAAAGGACAACTAGAAGCTTGTGCCTTGTCTCCCCTGAATTCTGCCCTAAGCTCCTTTTCCCTTTGTTGATTTTAATGTGTATCCATTTACTGGACTAAACCATAACCACAAGTAAAATGACTTTTCTGAGCTCTGTGAGTCCTTTAACCTGAGAGCAGTGTTGGGAACTCCAGAAAAGTGATGAGTATATCTATGATATAGATCATAATGTGTCAAATGGTCCTATTACATGGTACAGGAAACTCAGAGAGGTGAAGTGATTTGCCCGAGATTGCACGGCCAGGAAACAACAGAGCTAATGATCCAAACAAGGACTGTTTGACACTAAAACTTATACTCAAATTTCCTGAAATCAAATACCAGCTCTGCCACTTACTAGCTGTGTGACATTCTTCAAATTACTGAACATTTCTGTTACTTCTTCAAATTACTGAACATCTCTTCAGTTACTGCCTCTGTAAAGCAGGGATGATAAAATAGTGGCTTCCTCTGTAGAGCAGAGATGACAAAGATAGCTTCAAAGGGCTGTTGCAGTGTGAGGATTTAATGAGATAGTACATATAAGACACTTAGAAGAGTCCCTTGCATATGGTAGACACTTAGCAATTATTAGTTTATGTAATTACAATGATGAAAGTAGTACTTAAGGCTAGATTTATTCTAAACTTGAATAAGCAGAACACTAGCTATATAGCTGTGTGTGTGTTGTACATACATCACACACACACGTGAACACGTACGTCAGCTACCTCTAAATCTCCTCCCTGTTGCTCCCCCACACAGCCAATTACTTTGTGTTGTTGGTCCAAATTAACCTCATCAAACTGAAGAGAAAGACCTAGGCTGCTAATGGCAAAGCGAAGAGGAGGAAAGAATCTCAGTTCTTGATGATATTCTTGAGCTGCTCAAGTCTTGGCGTCTTTCTTTTGGACTTCATTCTAAGCGATAATACATTTGGTTATTGTTGAAGCTACTCTGAGTTGGGGTATTTTTTGAAACTTGCAACCAAATTCATCTTCACTGTCATAACTGAACCCCCTTGGTTGATTTCCAGCTGTGTGACCCTGTCCTGAAAAGTTTAAAGACAATGAAATTTTCTTCCCTTGGGTAAATTAGGGGTCTTCGGTTCCAGGAAAAACAAAATCAACTCGAACTGACTTGACCACGAAAAGGATTATATTGGTTCACATAACAAAATTCCTGACTTTCAGGTGAGCTTCAGGTATGGTTTTATGGAGGCTCTGGCTCCACTTCTCCATGTTTTTATAGCTCTTTCCGTCTGTGTCCGCTTCATCCTCAGGCAGGCCTTGTAAGAGAACTAAGCAGCCGACTCTCTCTATTGCCTTTTCAGAAGCTATTTCCCACCTCCTGGGACCTCCATGCTAGGTGCAGACCTACTTTTGTTTAATGTGTGTCTTAGCCAGCTTGGTCTGATAGAACAAAATACCGTATATATTAGCCTCTTTCTGTTGCTTATTGCAAAATACTTGAAAACAGGTGATTTATAAAGAAAATGAAATTTATTGCTTACCGTTTTAGAGGCTAGGAAGTCCAAGGTCCACGGAACACATCTGGTGAATCTCCTTTGGTGGTGGCTTTATAGCAATGCAGGGGTCTCACATGGCAGAAAACGGCAGAGCAGACAGAGGGATAGTTCCTCACTGTTCTTCTTTTAAAGCCCTCAGAGCCACACCCCTGGCCACCATTAATCCATTCACTACACTGTGGGCCTACAATCTAACCACTTCTTCAAGGCCCCACCTTTCAATTACCATAATAGGATTTCCCACCCTCAACAGTTACAGTTACAGTGGGAATTAAGTTTTGAGGGGACATTCAACCTAAGATGCCATAAATTGGTATTTTTTTCTCACAGTTCTAGAGGGTGGGAAGTTCAAAATCAAGGTGCTAATAGACTAAATATCTAGTGAGGGACTGCTCACTGGTTCATAACAACATCTTCTTGCTACATCCTCTCATGGTGGAAGGGACAAGGGAACTCTCTAGGGCCTCTTTTAAAAGGGCACTAGTCCCATTCAGTGATGACTCTTACCCTCATGACTTAATCACCTCCTAAAAGACCCACCTTCTAATATCATCACCATGGGAATTAAGATTTCAACATATGAATTTGCAAGGAAAACAAATATTTAATTCATAGTATTCCACCCCTGGCTCTCCAAAATTCATGTTCTTCTCACATGCAAAAAACATTTATTTGTTTATTCCATCCCAATAGCTCTAAACTCTTAATTCATTCCAGCATCAACTCAAAAGTCTAAAGTCCAAAGTCTCATCTAAACATTACCTAAATTAGATATGTGTAAGACTCAAGGTACAATTCATTCTGAGGCAAATTGCTCCCGAGTTGTGAACCTGTGAAATCAAACATGTTATATGCTTCCAAAATACAATGGTGGTACAGGCATAAAATCAACATTTTTATTCCAAAAGGGAGAAATAGGTAGGAAGAAGTAAGTGGTAGGTCCCGAGCAAGTCTGAAACCCAGCAGGCCAAATTACAATAGACCTTAAGGCTCAAGAATAATCTTTTTTGGCTCAATGCTCTGCCCTTTACTATGGCCTTTACCTTCTGAACCTAGTGAGGTTGTGGTTCTGTTCTACTCCAACAGATTTGCTGGGCAGCAGTTTGGTCCCCACAATACCAGTTGGCCCTGTCTCCATGGCTGTGCTGGGTGCTGACCATGCTGCATTGAGGTACTCTGGAGCTGTACTTAGAGAAGCCAGGAAATATGGTGCTGGAATGTTGGGAGCAGAGCACTTGCTGAGGTCCTGCAGGTGCAAGTGGTCTTTTCTTTCTTTCACTATCTTGAACAATGGCTCCTGGATTATTTTAAGATGTGTGACTAATCTTCTTATCAGTGGTTACTTGACCATACCCTTAGTACACTTTCTTGAACAGGCTTTATCATTCTTTTCAATATGGATAGTTTGAGACTGTTCAAAATCTTTGAATTCTGCTTCCCTTTTGATTTACAATTTCATTTTTAAGTCATTCGTCTCTTCTCTCATTTTATAATAATCAGTTAAAAGAAGCCAAGCTGTACCTTTAGCACTTTGCTAGAAATTTCCTCAGCCAAATACTGAGTTTTATCAGTCACAATTTCTACCTTCCACAAAACACTAGAACATGAACAAAACTCAGCCAAGTGTTTTGCTACTTTATAACAAGGATCACATTTTGTCCAGTTTCCAATAATGCATTCTCATTTCCTTCAGAGACTATCTAAAACCCGACTAATATTCTGTTCAGGATTTCTTAGGTATTCTCTAAGAAAACTGAGTCTTTCTCTGCAGCTCTCCTCTTTTCTTTCTGGACCTTCACCATAATTACCCTTAAGAGTTTGTTCATGGCAACAAGGGTTTCTCTAATATGCACCTCAAAACTCTTCCAACCTCTACCCACTACCCAGTTCCAAAGTTGCTTCCACATTTTCAGGTATTTGTCAGCACCCCCTGCTCAGTGCCAATTTCTGGGTTAGTCCACTTGGGCCACTATAACAAAATACCACAGACTGGATAGATTATAATCAATAGAAATTTATTTGCCACAGTTTTAGATGCCAAGAAGTCTAAGAGGAAGTCATCGGCAGATTTTACCTGTGGCAAAGCTTTACTGCCTGGGTTCATAGATGGCATCTTCTTGCTGCATATTCACATGGTGGAAGGGGTGAAGAGTCTTTCTCAGGTCATTTGTTTTTTAATAAGGGCACTAATCCCATTCATAAGGGCTCTGCCCTCATGACCTCATTACTTTCCAAAGGCCTCAACTCCTACTCTCACCTTGGGGGTCGGGATTTCAACATATAAATTTTGGGAGGATACAAATATTCAGTCCATAGCAGTGTGTAACAGAGATTCCCTGATCTCAAGGAAGGTGGGCCCTGGGTCTGTTTGAGAGGTAGGTGTGTAAACTAGTCCCGGACAAGCACATGGCTGCTGGGTGTCTCTGAACAATACTTTACCACCTCTGATGGGAGAAGGCATGTGAGGAGAAATAGTACCCTGTGCCTTTGTCCTCTCTACCTATAGCCACTGAATACAAATGTGTGAAGATGGAGCTGCTGCAAAAATAAGGCCAAGCAAGTCGTGGAGATGTTGCCTCAAAGCCTTGAACCAAAGCCAGCAGCTTCTCATTTCTGAACTTCTTGTTTCTTCACAATAACAAACTGCTTTAATCAGGGTTTTTTTTTTCTTACTTTTAACTGAAAGCACTTTTGACTAATACAGACTACCAGCAGCAACCAGGGTTACATCTTCCCTCATTTACACCCAAGGAGAAAGAAGCTACGACCAGATATAGCCACTGAGTGAAAGTCCTAAACGTCATTCTTGTTGACTCATTGGTGTGACAATTACTTTGGCACTGAGAGTGACCTAACCATAATTGCCTTAGTCCAAAATAGGGTTAATCTCTCCCAAACTGAAGGGGAAGGCATGATGGTGTGTTAGTCAGTGAGGCTGCTTTAACAAAGTGTACCATAGACTGGGTGAAATACAAACAACAGCAATTTATTTCTCATAGTTCTGGAGGCTGGAGGTCAGAGACCAGGTTGCCAGCATGGTTGGGTTCTGGTGAGAGCCTGCTTCTGGGCTGCAGACTGCTTCTCATTGTATCCTTACATGGCAGAAAGAAGGCACGAGAGCTCTCTAGGGTCCCTTTTATAAGGACACTAATCCATTCATGAGGGCTCCACTTCCTTATACCATCACTCTGGGGCTAGGATCTTAATACAAGAGTTGGAGGGGGGCACATAAACAGTCCATTGTGAATAGTTTGGGAGAAAATAACCACAATGTCCACCATGTGCCTCAAGTCACATAGATAAATGTTAATAATCCCTCTGGTTACCATGGAGGTGTACCACTCAGTTATCTCTTCAAAAGAACTTTGTTTACAACTGACAGCCTCCAGCTGTGACACCTGTGGACTCACCATGGTGTCATGCCAAGGCAGGGGTATTAGATCCAGGCTGTTCCTGCTCACTGCGGGACTCCTGTACTTTCATTTTCGCTCTTGGTCTCCCCATCAACCTGGCTGAGACTTTCCCAGAAGAACACTGCACACTGAGGCTCCTCCTAACCACTCTTTTGTCCCTCTCTCTTTTCACGGAGGTGAACCTGCGTATTGATTTGATTCCCCTGGGTACCTCCCTCCTGCTTCTGCTCCTTTTCCCCTTTATTCTTCATAGGCATTTCCCCCAATAAATCTCTAGCACAATGAATTCTTTCACTGCATCTGCTCCTCAGAGGCCCAAACTAACACATGCATCTACTGCACAGTTCAGCGCTGCACATGTTTGGATACATAATTGCCCTGGGAGTGAGTATTGCCTCAAATTTTGCACCCTGGAAGCTTCTCTTGCCTCCCTAGTCCCAGCCCTGAGACATAATATTTTAGGCTTTGCAGGCTATATGGCCTGTGTCACAACTAAACTACTCACCTCTGTTATGGTAGAGCAAAAGCATCCATAGAAAATACATAAACAAGTGGACATGACTGTGTTCCAATAAAACTTTATTTATAAAAACAGGCAGTGTCCCAATAAGGTCTGTGGGTCATAATTCACTAACCCCTTATAGAAAGAGTTGATTAGAGGCAAAGAGAAAACAGTCAATTAGAATAGTTCAGATAAGAAATAATGATGGGTTGATGACGGTAGAGAAAATGAATGAAGAGGAAAGTTTTAACTTTCTTCATATTATAAAATTAATACATATTAATTGTTTAAAAGTAAAATTTGTAGGAAAATGCAAGAAAGAAAAAAATTAGCCATAACTCCTTAACCTAGAGAAAACCACGGCCATCTTTTCCTCAGCGTGTATTCCTTTCAGTAATTATCTATGTACGTATTGCCAAATTCTCTATAGCTACGTATTATTTTAACTCAATATTATTAAATTATTAACATGTCCCCATACCATTAAAAAATTCTTTAAAGAATTATGTTTCATAGCTTTACAATATTCTACTATGCAGCTATTGTGTTGTTTTTTCAGTTACTTCCTAATTGATGTGTTTAAGATCGATTCTAATATCTTGACAGAAAGGGAACTTGGAGATTAACCTGATAAGACTTGTTTTCATTTTTTTCAAAACATACTTTTGAATGCTTTCATGGTCTCCAATATTTGGGGAAAGTTTTAGAGTTTGTGGCCTTTTGAGAACATCACAAAACACACTGGCATGTCAAAAACCCTGAGAATTCTGTCGTAAAGAGTAAAGACCTTGTTTTACCTGAGCATTTCCCAAATAGGCTTACTCATTTAATTCTGCCTCCTTCCTTTATTTTGGCTGAAGACCTATCATATCTTGTAGAGCTCTAATACTTCAAGGAACCCACTTTGGAAAAAGTTACTACAGAGTTTTTCCATTGCAAAATGATACCTAGAAGCAAAGCATTGTCAGTTGAATGAAGTTCTATTAGACATGCAAGTGACTTGATAGTTTAAATAGGTAAACCTTCAGGAATAGAATCAATGAATGTGAATATGATACACTTACTTTTTTTTATTTTTTCTGAAGAATCTTTTTATTGAAATTAGGGAGGAGATAAAAAATATGTCAAATAAAAATTGTAGATGACCATTGACCTGAGGCAAAAATCAGATTTATCAATCCTGTTGTAATTGCAGTCTCAAAGAAGATGAACCAGTGAGTCAGGTTAAGGGTTATAGATTTTCATAGTTAGAAAGGAATGATAAATGATAAGAATAGGTAGGATAATTTCAGAATGGAACATAAGAGCTGAATATTATTTATATTTTATTATATATCAAGAGTATTGCAGTGTTAAAGTTTCATCTTGAAATATAAATCAAAAGACATAATAATCTGCACCTGCATTTCTGAAACAGTGAAATCCTCAGATGAAATTGGCACTCTGTGCATTTGTCAGTTCATTGACACTCTTGTCATTTTGTGGAAACAGGGAAGGGAAGGAACATTTTTTATTTTCCAAGGAGTTCCGGTTCTTTATTTCATGAACTTGCGTTAGCAAGAATCAGTTGAATATTCTTTTGTTGCGCACAGTGATTTCAGCAGCTGTCTATGAAAGGAAAGTACTATTTTATAGCCAATGACAAAAAATTAAGTTTGCATTTCTAAATAGAGAGGTCATATAAAACACCCTCAGTGCCACTACAAGGGGCAAACTCCAGGCTATCTTCTATCAGAACAACTTTCAGACTGTCATACTAGGAAGATGAAGGAGGTTTTAGAAAAAGTCTGAATTAAATGTCATCAGCCTTAAAATCTCATACAACATCTTTATTTTTAAAACTATTCGCCTTTATCATAAAAAGTTCAAAAGGAATAATAAGTAGATATGATTAGACAGTTACTTAGTCTTTACTTGCATAGGTATTGTACTTGCCTTTGATTGCTAGACAGGAAATGATGAACAGGAAAACCATGTACATGTTTTACAAATAATATGCAATCATACTTATATACATGCATATATGTACCAGTTTGGTTGATACTGCAGCAAAAATGTGTGTGCAAAAGATTTTTCCCAGCAATACTTTCCTATTTCTATGTCACAGTATTAAACTATCTGTGATGATCTCAACTTAGTTTGGAATACACAATAATACTGTAGTTAAATCCACTGTAATATACCCTCTGTCATACTAACTTACTGCCTGACCTTGTTCAGGACTGAAATTCTGAGCCCATTCACATTTTTATTAGTTGTAAGTTGGGCTAGACTCCAGCATATCTGTATTTATGTCTCCAATTTACCAATCTTTTCCTAAATTGTGTTTACCAAATTTCTTTCTTTCTTTCTTTCTTTCTTTCTTTCTTTCTTTCTTTCTTTCTTTCTTTCTTTCTTTCTTTCTTTCTTTCTTTCTTTCTTTCTTTCTTTCTTTCTTTCTTTCTTTCTTTCTTTTCTTTCTTTCTTTCTTTCTTTCTTTCTCTCTTTCTTTCTCTCTCTCTCTCTTTCTCTCTCTTTCTTTCTTTCTTTCTTTCTTTCTTTCTTTCTTTCTTTCTTTCTTTCTTTCTTTCTTTCTTTCTTTCTTTCTTTCTTTCTTTCTTTCTTTCTTTCTTTCTTTCTTTCTTTCTTTCTTTCTTTCTTTCTTTCTTTCTTTCTATTATATATATTCATGGGGCACAGACCTGACCATCTTGCCCAACTGCATACAGTTCTCCTCTCTCTGACTGGACCATTTGAGCATGTTTAAAAGTCACCATGTCCATGGCAGGGAGTTCTGAATTTATTACAGAAATGGGAACTACAGATTTTCTGATTTTTTTTTTTAAAGGAAAAAAGGAAGCACCTAGATTGAAAAACTTCCCATGGCCTCTTTAGTCCTATTTTCTCCATTGCTCCTCTATTACCCAAAAGCCATCTGTCATTATTTGAGCATGGGGCATTGGATCCCTGTCTTCTCAATCCCCTTGTCAAAAGCACATGCCATTATTCTCCTAGTCAGAAGAAGTGAGTTGCTTATTTCAATATCATATACTCATCTTATCTGGGGCTGGTACTAAAATCTCCTTGAGTAAAGTTTACTTTCAAATGAGCTATAAAACAGAAAAAAAACTTATTCCTCTCAGTGATAGAACAGATTCTAAATATATGAAGTTGATGGGATATTGGGATTGGTTTCCTAAATTAAAATTATATTGCTATAGACTCCTGGTATGAGCAAGGCATCATAAGTCAGCATTTTCCCCCCTTTCCTCCATATAAAAGCAACAAAGTAAATGAAGAAAACGTGTGTAAACATCATTTTCAGTGAGAAGATAGGAGGCAGATGTAATCAACCAATTCTTAAGTACATATAAGGGCTGTAAAGTTTCTAGAGAAAACATGTCAGAATATCTTTATAACACTCAGACAAGGAAAGATTTCTTAGGCAGGACACAGAAAGCACTAACCAAAAAGAAAAAAAAAGTGAATTAGACTTATTTAGAGTTGAAACTTCTGCTCAAAAGACAGCATTAAGAAAAATTAAAAAAAACACACAGGGAGAAAATATTTGTCCTATACATATGGCAAAGTGCTTGTATTCAGAATATATTTTTAAAATTTTACAATTAACAAAAGGGACCAAAATCTCATTAAAAATGGGCAAACCCAGACGTAGTCAAATTGCAAGGTCTGAGGGCACCGTCTACCACACAACCATGCTCACTTCTGACACATACTTCAAGTTTGGGAGTTCCCAAAACTACCATCAGGTTTGATAATTTATCACAGAGGTCACTGAAAGCTATTATACTCATGATATGGTTAACCACAGGGAAAGAATGCAGAAAATCAGCTAAAGGAAGAGACACACACAGCAGGGTCTGGTGGGTTCCAAATCTGAAGCTTCCATTGTCCTCAGGACATGTTACCCTCCCAGTACTGATGTGTGACAATACACATGAAATATTGGCAACCTGGGAAGCACAGCAAGGAAAAAGTTTCAAGTAACCTACAAAGGGGAAAAATTAGGTTAGCTTCAGATCTTTCCAAAGAAGCTTTCAGCACCTCAACAATTTAAAATACTTAAGGAAATAAAAGTGTAAGTCAATGATTTTATATTAAGCCAAACATTTATTTACAGCAAGCACAAAGATGACAGACAAAAGTTTTAAAGATGCAAAACTCAGGGAATAGAAGAAGCATTTCTATATTGGCATAGTAAGTATATCCAAAAATCTGCTGTATGTAAAAGCCATAAAAACCAGCAAAAATTGTCAAGTCAACATTTTCAGAACTCTGGAAATTAACCAAAGGCTTGCAACAATCAGAGAAACATTTATTCAAGAAAAATGGCTGAACTTTGATAAGAACAGTGATCTTTGTGGTGTCTTAACTTGTTCTGTTTCTATCTCCTTTTTCCCAAGTATGTGGCAGCCTTGAAAAGCAGCAACCTCACAACCATGGTAGCTGTGAAAACCAACAGCCTGGTAGTCACTGGAGGGCTCTAGGTTTGGAGCTCCACAAAAAGCCCCATACTGGGAAAATTGCCACTGTTTGTTCTGTCACCTCCCTGAACCTTTTCTTTATTTGACCTGTCTTAGCGCTCACTCAGTGAGAAAAGCCTGGTCCCTAGGTTATTTGTTGAAAACAATCAGTGGCGATTGTTTACTATTGCAGCTGCCTGAGGCAGTGATATGAGTTGGGGCAAACAGAAGATTGGCCAAAATAATTAAAAGGTAAGTATGGGTTTTAAAAAGCTTTGACATATTCCTAGGAATCCAGAAGGCCATGTGCATGTTCAGAGCTGCATGTATGACCAGGAAAGACCTAAAAAGGCCCTAATTTTTTGTCTCTGGCTGATAAGTTCTAGACAAGCAGGAAGGGAAGGCTGAAGCAGAGCTGTAAACTTCTGGAGTATTAAAGATGTGTCCCCCAGCTACTGGTCTACTGGAATGTCCAATTGCACTTTTTTTAAAGGTCATGAATTAATGTTAATGTCTTTAATTTATATCTTTACTAAGTCCTTCCTTCCCCTTTCCCAGAATGAAACTTTAAAATACATTTCCTTCTGTTTTTGAAATACTAGCTTCTAATCGATTAAAACTTTCTCTGTACTGCATTTCCTCACTTATAAGTGGGAGGAAAGAAAGGCAGGAAAGAAGAAAGAGAGGGAGGGAGGAATAAAAGGAGGGAGGGAAGAAGGAAGGCAGGCAAAGCACAATAAAACATTGAACTTTCAGAGGAGAGAACAGACCTATGGTTACTAGGGGTGGGAAAGGGGGAGAAGGATTAGGGAGAAATTGGGTAAGGGACACAAAGAATAATTACGATTTGTAATAATGAACATGCTAATAATATTGATTTGATCATCACATATTGAACACAAATACTGATAGTCAACTCCGTACCCCATAAGTATGTATAAGCAATTATTCTTCAGTTAAAAAAATTTTTAAAAACATGAATCACAGTACGAAGTAAATAAATAAATAAAAATTTAAAAAAATAAAACTTTGTCTGAGAAATTTAATATTATATGCTTTATAAGTCCATTCCAATTATAGTACTTAAATGAAGTTTTAGGCAACTTAGTTTTTTCAGTAAAAGTTGGATATTATCTGTTATAAAATAATCATAATCCACTTGTTATTTCACCATTCCATTTTGGGATTTAGGAAGGACTAGTATTTTCTACAATAAGAAAGAAATCTATATATAGAACACACATTGAAATGATTTGACAACCATGGATTGTTTTCATTTTACCCTTAATCCAAATATATTAGAATTTGCTTGTCAGTATTTATGATTCAGATGAATTCTCTTGTTAGCATCAACTAAATATAGTATCCTATATCTGAAAAGAAAACTACATTTTAATCATGTCCAAGTAGGCATGGGCAACAAAAAAAGCAAAGGAACCAGGCACCTAGTATTTTAGATGGCTTCTCCATACAATTAAAAAAGAACAGCAATAAAATGGAGAGTACAATACAAGCTTTGGGGTATCATATAAAATTGTCCTTTATCTTCATTCTTCTGGTCTAAAATGCAACTGAGTCTTTTATATATATATGGATATATGGACATATACACACATGTATATGCATATATATTGAGGTAACTATAGTGAGATATATTTTATATTTAATTAATTCACCCATTTCAAGTGTGCAATTCAATGATACTTTAGTAAACTTACCAAGTTGTGTCACTATCACGTAGAACAGTTTTAGAACATTTTTTTCACCCCAAAAGAACTCTCATGCCTACTTACTGTTAGTCCCCACCGACCCCTCCTTCAGCATCTCCCAAGACCAGGTAATCGTGAATATACTTTCTGACTCTACAGATTTGCCTTTTTTATATTTCAAATAAATAGAATCATACAATATGTGGAATATTGTGTCTGGATTCTTTAAAAAAAAGGTTTGTCCCAATACATACATACAGATACAAAAAGGTGGGAGACTTATTGGTTCAAGCAATTAAAGAAATGTCTGTCTAATCATTATCTGACAGCTAACCTAACCAAGCTAAAGCTACAAAGGTAGCACATGCAAAAAATACAGGCTTCAAGAATCACTCCAGGAAAGCCATTAAACAAAAAGCAACAATAACAAACCCTGGGGGAAGAGGGTATTAGTTAGTCTGGGTTCTCCAGAGAAACAGAAGCAACACACACACACACACAAACACACATGCATGCATGGACACACACAGGTTGAATATCTCTTATCTGAAATGCCAGAAGTGTTTTAGATTTTAGATTTTTTTCAGATTTTGGAATATTTGCAGATACTTTAACCAGTTGAACATCCTTAATCCACAAATCTGAAATCCAAAATGCTCCAGTGAGCATTTCCTTTGAGTGTTATGTCAGCACTCAAGAAGTTTTGAAATTTGGATCATTTTGGGTTTTGGATTTGTGGATTAGGGATGCTCAACATGTATATATCTCCTATCTATATATATGTGTATATGTGTGTGTGTGTGTGTGTGTGTGTGTGTGTGTGTGTGTGTGTGTGTGTGTGTGTGTATAGAGAGAGAGAGAAACAGATGGAGACAGAGGGAGACAGAGAGATAGAGATTATATGGAATTGGCTCAGACAAATCTGGAGGCTGACAAGTCCCAAGTCCCAACATTCACAGTCAGCCAGCTAGAGACCCAGGACAGCCTATGGTGGTGTTCGGGTCTGAAGACTGGCAGGCTCCACACTCAGGAGGAGCCAGTGTTTCAGTGCAGTCTGAAGGCAGGAAAAAAGGATGTCCCAACTTGAAAGCAGTCAGGCAGGAAGAATTCCCTCTAACTTGTAGGAGGATCACCCTTTTTTCTGTTCAGACATTGAATGTCAACATTACATATATTTTTATCTTTATAAAATTAGTTAATAAAACTTTATTTTTAAAAAAGTAAATTGAAAAGTTAACTTTTTTAAAGTTTACTTTTTAGCACATTACTTTTAACGTTTTAGAAGAAAATTACCTTTTAAAAAATATGAAAACATTAATTTTTATGTTTGATTTAAATTTTTGATTAAAATACATTCAAATTTCATATACTTTCATTACTGCTACCTTTCATATTTAACACTTTAGATGATTTTTGGCAATAGAACAAAATTTTGTGAAAATATTAATTATTACTATATGATTTTGCTTGTGGCTGACTGTGGTTAGGAGAGGGGGAATTGGGAATTAAGTGCTTAATGGGCAGGCTTTTCTTTTGGGATTATGAAGATGTTTTGTTACTTGATAGAGGTAGTGGTTGTATAACATTGTGAATATACTAAGTGCCACTGAATTGTTCACTTTAAAATGGTTAATTTTATGTTATGTGAATTTCATCTAAATGAAATTTTTAAAGAAACATATATAACATTATGATTTTGCTGAAGAAAGGCAAGGAATAATTTGAATGAAAAATTTTAATTATATATGCCTTATTTTATTATTCATCCAGACATTAGCAGTACGTCAACAAAACATCCAGACATGTGCAAAAGTATTAAATTCTACCATCTTTTATATTTTGCTGACATTTGGTCATATAAAAACCATGCCTTTATACATATTACTCAGTTTTATTATTATGAACTTATGTTTATTAAGGTAGGAGAACAAAGCATACTTTATTGAGGGCTAGTTTTAATGTATAACTTTTATAATTTTAGATATAATGTGTAACTTTTACATGTTTAGAGATGATATGTTGGCCTGCCTCTGTGCTCCTGCCTAAGACCCCCCCCCCCCCCAGTATCAGGGGTGGACCTGTCATACAGCACATGGTGTGTCAAAAGAGTGTTGAAAGGACAAAGCTCTGGGCAATTCATGAAGCTCTTCATCCAGTGATGCATGGAGACTGTTAGACAGTGGTGGATACATACCAAGTGCTGTTTTGGGGTAAATGATAAAATTCTCAATTGTGAATTAATTTTTCAATCTGATTTCCATGTGTTTCATTTGCATGATTCATTTAGTCATATTTCAAAAGACAATTTACATAGGGAAGGAGGCTTTAGAGGTATATTACATTAGCAATATCATTCCAAAGGATTTTGCTAATCTTATAAAAATATACATGAAAATATACATTGATAAATATGCATCTGAATATCAGTGATTATTTATCCACCAGTAAGTAGAGGTTTACCTACCACTGATTTCTTAAATATATACAATAAAATACAGTTGTAGAAAATCAGAAAAACACGAAAGAGGAGTTGACTTATAGGGCAAAGATAACTTTGGAGTTCCCATATCCTAAAAAATGTACCTTAAATTAATGAGCATGGCACAGCAAAGGCCTAAATTTTACATGGCTGCCATAGAAAAGCTGAATGATCACGGAGGAAATTTCATTTTGAGTTGTCAGCGCTGTTTGGAACTCTACCTTGAAATGGCATTGGCCAAAATGACTTTTTTTCTTCTTGAGTCATTACACCCAATTTTACCTTCATGAAATAATCGTAGGCATGTGACAAACATCCTCTGGTAGCCCCATCTACAAAATAACTGTTATTCTCAGTCCTTCACAAAAACTTAGAGACTGCAGACTTTATGAAGGTCAGGGAAATGAACTCCTCCATTTCTTTTGTAGCTAACTATCAGCACTCATGACTCCAACTGAGGGCTGATGTCACATTATAATTCTAGGAGGGTTTGATTGACAGTACTGCATGATAGCCCATCCAAAAAATTAATCTGTGTTGGAATCAGTGAGAAGCCCTCAAGATAGTCAGTTGGCTCATTTTTTATGTTTTCTTAGAGATAGTAAGGATTATAACAATTCTTCTGTCCTTGAGAAAAGATACCAAGCAGACATGCGAGCAGCATCTTATGTCTGCGTTTTCCACAGGTCAGCCATCTGATCTGGGAGCTTTAGTCTTCTTCACGATCAGACTGAAATGTCAGTTTTGTCAAAAGATAGTATCACATCCAGGCCAAATATCTGGGAGGTGGGGCTGCATCAGCCATGGTGACATTATCTCCAATGATGGAAGAGCTTGAGAGGTGATCACAGAGGCATTGTAGCTATGTCCAAAGCATCCTTCTTTGTCAGCTCTTCCGAAACTCCTTCGTAACCATGGAGATTGAAATAATCTTTCATGTGAAATATTTCAAAATGTCACATTACAATTGTTATTCTTCCAGCTAGTATTGAGTTTTCCTGGAGCAAAAAGAGCAAAGAGAAGTGCTTTTGAGTGTAAACCTTGAGAAGGTAGGGACGAATCCTTCTTCATGACCTGATAGCCATTTTGGTTCTCAAAGACACATAGAAAGATTGGAGCTTAGGCATGAGATAACTTTGGAGTTCCCATAGCCTAAAAAATTAGAAAGGCCTCAAAGGTGAAAATTCAGCCTAAATCCTGCTATTTATTGTATTCATTCCCTTCAACCTGAACCTACAGTCCACACTCTCTGACTTAATCAATGACCTTGGTAATCAAAGGATAATCTGGGTCTTCCATAAAACCAAAGTCGTAATTCGGTGGCTCTACTTCTGCTCCTCTCACAGGCTCTGAGAATAACAGACTTGCTTGGTGTGTCTCTTGCAAAATACAAAGGAAAATTTAAGAGGAGAAAAAAAAAAATCTCTATATATATGTATATATCAACATAGCAATAGATTCATAAAGGGCACATAACGGGAAGGGCTTTGTTCCTTTCTCCCCTGAACTATCAGAGAAGTGATAGAGAACAGATCTTGAACACAATCTCTTTGGGTTGTGAGGCTGACCATGAACTCTGCCATAAGACTTGTGAATGTCTTGAAGGAAAAGATCACAGCTGTTTTGCTTAGCGAGAGATAAAAATACCATGTGGAGAAGAGCTAGGCCCGAGAGCTATCATTTGCCTTCTGACTTGTGCTTGCTGCTGTCTGCTGAAAGATGTCATGGCTGACCGACCCTCAAAAATAGACCCTGTGATGGTGATATATTGTGGTCCTTGAAGAATTTAATTGTCAAATTGACATTTATCAAAAGCTTTAGTGCATTTAAAAGATAAATTGTGCAAGTTTGGTTCAGATCAAAGAGCCCCTGTCCTTCTCCATTCATAGCACAGGCTGGCTTCAGCAGGCAAGTCATGTGTGAAAAATGATCTCCTTCCACTCCCAGCTCCTTTAAGCATTGCACTGGTGACAGATAATCAGAAATTTAAATGTTAGCCTCCTCTTCAGAAAGTTCTTAAAATAATGGAGGACCCATTGAGACCATTTGTATTTGAAAGGAATGCTAAATAATTTAGTGTTCGCGAGCAGGATGCGCTGTGCTGGGCAGATAAATGATGAAACCTCAGCACAGCCTCTCTTCAGCAGTTGCCACACTAATTACAGATCAATTACTTCCCAGTTGTTTGCAACCTTATCAAAGAATGGTAAATTTTTTGTGTGAAGTGTGATAAGATGTCTTTTCATTATTACAGTAGTTTGTTGAAACAGCTCAGACACTGAGATTAATAAGAGCTCGCCCAGGGGTAATAGGATCCATGCACATATAGGGAGAATTGAAGAGCTGAAAAGTGGATGCTAGGCGCTAACCGTAAAAACCCTTCCTCTCATTAACTGTTATCATGGGTGTGCTCGGAACGCAGAAGTAAGGGAGGGAAATGACCAGCTCACTGAAACTCGTCTAAAACAATGTAGCTCTTTACTTCCAAAGAGGCACCCTGAAAATCAAAAGAAAGTAAAAGTGTTTAGGTTTGGAAGCAAGAGCAGAATTTGTATGTGTATGGAGTGTGTGTGTACGTATGTTCTCAGTTCCATTTTTACTAGGACAGTTACAAAGAGGTGGTCTGTCCAGTGTCACTGTAAAAAAAATTGTCAGAGTTTTTTAGGTGGATGTCAGGAAATCACTTCAGATCTGAGTCCAATCAAGATTTGGGGTGGCTGCTAGTGTCACACAAAGAAAGATTCCTCCTGGAGAGCAGAGGCCTGGGAGGAAAAACTAAGTGTTCGCAGAGGCTAGAGTATCTTTCATGTTGGAATAAGTAATGTGTAATATACTTAACATGGCACATATAGCTATGGAACCCTGTGTTTGTTTTATTTTTTAATCTTTACTTTTTGTCAGCTGGCTGGTAGGGGGATCTAAACCTGTGACTTTGGTGTCATAAGGCTGCGTTCCAACTGTTTTGTTTTGTTTTTTAATTGAGAAATAACTCATTGAGGAATACTTATATCGGATTGGTTTTAAGACCAGTATGCCAGTCTTCTAACCCTTTATAAGCCATCCCTACATCTGTCCTGATAAACCCAAATCTGAGTGGGCACTCAGAACACCTGTGGAGTTGTTTATTCAAATTGGCACGTTATTGTCATTTTTAAACTTTCTGGTCTGGTCAGAGGAATCTGTGGGAACTGAAGAGAAAATTCCACCATGATTTGGGTAGCTAAAGTAATGTTTAAAGTCCCAGTGAACACAGATGAAGAGAGAAGGACGGGAGGCAAGAGCCATCTTTTGATGAATGGACAGTCCTTTATGAGAATTTTAATAAAGTCTTTCATAACTTTTTCCTGACTTTTAAAGGAAATAAGGAACCACAGTGTAAGGTCAGATCTCTTTGTGAATTGAAAACTAGGTAGGAAAGGGAAGGACTTGGTGGACGCATGAAGCGGCATGAAGTAGCAGGACATCCATTCCCATCTTGTTGAATGCTGTTGATGGGAGAACAAACTGAATATGGTTTTCCAGAAATGATGTTAAACTTAACTTCTTAGGAATTCTATTCAATAAAGCTCTATATGATTATCTTTTTTTTGGGGGGGGGACATCCTCAAATAAGTAAACTGAAGCCCCAAAACAGAAAATAATTCCTCCCATATTACTACAGAACCAAATTTGAGGCATTGCTGTGGATGTTACTCCAGTTATTCTGTTCCTTTGGGGACAAGCCATGGCAAATTGGAAGACTCTTCAGATGCAGCCAAGCAAGTTGGGGAAGAGGCCAGGAGAAAAACATGCAATATTTAATTTGGACAGATGAAGGGAAAGATGGTAAGGACTAGGGAAAGATAATATAGATTTCTCCGACTTCAAACTTAACTCATATACATACAAACTTAATTCATACACATCCCTATGGAAGGAAGGGTCTTGGGAATAATTGTCAACCGATCAGCAGCTTTTTCTAGGAACCTGAGTCACAGACACCAAGAAAACAAAGTGAAAATGTAAGTCAATATATGGCATCAGCAGTAATGGTTGTTTTTGTGTGTTCACTTTGTGTCTTTTTGCCACTACAAAGAAAAGTAAGCAAAAACTGTATGAGAATAATAAAACAGCTTCTTTAAAAACTTTCTCCATCAAGTCTAGAAGAAGGTATCAAAAACACCAAAAAGAGAAAACGTCGAGTGGTGCTGAAAATACCAAGGTAAAGGGTTCAGATCCCCGTACCAGCCAGCTGCCAAAAAAAAAAAGAAAGAAAGAAAAAAATTTGTATCCTCTTTTTCTCAATGGGCATAATTTAGGCTATTTGTAAGGTGATAATGGAGAAGAGAAAGCTCAGAAAAGCCTTTGAAAAATCACACAAAGGAGGCTCTCTGGCGCCTGCATTTCTTTCCTCTCTCCTCAGTCCTTGCCCTCTCTCGTCTCCCTCACTTGCTGAGTTTGATTTAATTCACTCTTGATGGTTATTTGAACATAGCAGCATACTGCTTCGCACCTTCTTGCTGCAAATTTGTTTTCCTTCATTTTAAAAATCTAGGAAAACTACAGTGAGAGTTGCTATTACAGAAAGGAGGAAGACGGAAAGGGAGCTTGGGTCATATATGAATTACACATGTTGAGAATATTTAGCATGGACTGTCTTGAAGCAGATGTGTTTGATGTATTCAGACACGTGCATATTCAAAAATCATGAGAGGTGTTAGGAAAGCTGATCAGTTCTCTCCATACTTCCTGCCCAGAATGTTAGAACAAAGGATCACTTGATGAAATTGAAGGGCAAAGATTTATGAGGGGCGGGGGTGCAAAATGAAAGGAAATTCCACTTCACATCACATTCATTCAACCTTCTGAATCTGCTTCCGTGGAAATATCTGGTTTAATAATATAGTTGGATTTTAATAAGGTGAATTTTCTGACTGACTGTACCACTTGTCCAAGTTTTAGCTGAGACTATGATAAAATGAATAAAATCTCATCTTTGGCTTGTAAACCATCCCTGGAATGATTAACTTGATGATGTGCAGTGCTGGCAGTTCTTCGAGAAAAGAGTTGGATTTCTTTTCCCTCCTCAGAAGCAGTGCTTTGGGATCATTATGGAGCTGGATGAATCTTTTTGCTTTAGAAAGTCTTGTTCATGACAACCCGAAATCCAGTTTGTTGAAGAAACTGCTTCGTTTTGGTGTTAGCTGTCATTTTCTAAAGCATTACGTTTAAATCCCATTTAAAAGATTTACACTTTTACGGAAAGACATATACCACATGTTCTCACTTATATGTGGAATCTAAAACAATTGAACTTATAGAAGCCGAGAGTAGAATGGTGGTTACAGAGGCTGGGGGAAGGGAGAGGTGATGGCCAAAGGGTACAAAAATCTCAGTTACACAGGAGGAATTTCTTTTTGAACTCCACTGCACAGTGTGGTAAATATAGTTAGTAACAGAGTATTGTACATTTCAGAATCGCTAAGACAGTTAATTTCCAATGTTTGCACCAAAAAAAAAAAAGAAAAGAAAATGAAAAATAAAAAGTTAAGTATTTGAGATGATGGATATGTTAACTAGCTTGATTTAATTATTCCACATTGCATTCGTAAATTAAAACGTCATTTTGTATTCCATAAATTTATATAATTATAAATTGTCAATTTACAGTAAAAAAAATTATACTTTTTTCATTATAAAAGCAATACATTCTCATTTAAGAAAATGCAGAGATTCAAGGAAAAAAGGAAAAAGCTGGTATCATCCAGACACAGAGCTACTGTTAACTTTTCGATGAATTTTCCCCTAATCTTATATTTCCTGTACAAAGGAGGGTTTGCTTGCTGGATTGCTGGTTTGTATAATATATAATCATGCTTATCTAGAATGTTGTATCTTGCCTTTCCGACAACATTTTAGCATAAGTATTTTCATGTTACTGCATAATCTTTGCAATCATTGCAATGCTTATGATCTCTTTCACCGAGATCATAAACTGTGGTTTACTTAACTATTCCACAATTATTGAATATTTAACTTGTTTTCCATGTTTTGCTATTGTTTAGAATTGTTTTCTTGGAATAAATTCCTGCAAGCAGTGTTTCCAAATCAAAGAACATGAATATGTTAAAAGATCTCACTAAATGAAATGCAAATAACTAGGAGAAATAGATTGATAGGTTTTATTCCATTCTTTCAATATTCAAATAATAAGGTGCCTCTTTAGGCAGGAGAATAGCAAAGGCATTAGTTAGCCATTTTGAGAAAATTAATGCTGGCTGCATCATAAATATAATGCCAAGGTTCCCACCGGGTTCCAATGTCATTTAATGGTGCCCATACCATGCCAAGTGGCTGTCATTTTTATGGGACATCAGCTTCCAAACTGGTTTGTTGATTCTTGCTAGCAACCTTTTGTCATTTTTGCATAGCACGTTCTCAAATTCTCCTTGTGGAAAACATCTACAATTGTTGCCCTGAAGCTTCTTGATGGTATTTTCCTTTCACTACTTATGTAAAATTGAATTTGCTTTCTTTTTGTCTCTTAGGAGACAGTAAATTCACCCAGGGACACTCAAGGGCAGATCTGCTAACACGAATAAAAGGAATTGAGCTGAATTTCAGAAAGAATATTTT
Source organism: Cynocephalus volans (assembly GCF_027409185.1). Classification (NCBI taxonomy): domain Eukaryota; kingdom Metazoa; phylum Chordata; class Mammalia; order Dermoptera; family Cynocephalidae; genus Cynocephalus; species Cynocephalus volans. Next base: position 94,075,073 of record NC_084461.1, on the reverse strand, counting down.
TAAATAGGGGAAAAAGTTTTAGACCACAGTAAGTGGATTTTTAAGAAAGGATAATTATACCATATTCAGATCTCTTACCCACAACTTCGGCCCTGGTGTTTCCTTTACAAGAACAAGCATTCCACTAGGGAGGCTCCCGGGCAGGTCTGCAGCAGTGGATATACCATCCTATCTCCGCAGCCCTGGGGGGGGGGGTCTCCTTACACTATCACAGCAACGGTGTGAACCAGGAGGTTGAAACACCCTTTCTGTCTATGGTAAGAGCACAGTTGTCCTCATTCTACCTCGCGTTGAGACCCTGCTCATCTTTTGCCTTGGATGTGCTTAAACTTGTGATGTGATGTAATGTCAGCACCTGTGCCGGCCAGCTCTGCCACACAGGCTTCCTGCTGGGCAGGAGATGGGTAGAAGGAGGTTGGCTCTAGAGCTTGCAGGTAAAATTAAGGAAATGGTTGTTCTTGGCAAGGGGGCTTTTATAGGAGGAAAATAAGGTCATACTGTAAGGCAGCACCTGTAGGCAATTTTTTTCAGTCCAGGGTTGTTACATTTTTAAGTAAGTTGCCAGCTTTTAAAAATTGGGCAAATTCATAGGAAAATTTAGGTCTCATTTCTCTTTTAAAAAGTCAAAAGGATAACACTAGGCTGCGTTTCCATAAAGTACCAGTCTGAGTAGCAGCTCCCCCTCACTGGTTAGACATTCTTCCTACTCCCCATGGTTCCCACTGTTCCCCTACTCATTTCTCACACCTTCCCACCCAGGCACTTTCAGCTCCTGGACAAGTAGGCACCTGAATTTGCAAACTTCAGGAACACGTCTGGGAAGAATTGTGGGGTGCAGAATCCTATATCAAATGTGACAATATCTTGCCTTTCTTATGGGTGCTACAGTCTTTTTCCTAGGGATCAGTGTTGCTAGCTGTTCTGACTCTTTTGACCACAACACTCTCCTGAGCTGTTTTCTCTTACCTGTGCGAATTCTTAGTTGTTCAATCTGCACAACCACATAAGCAATCCTTTTCCCATTAACAATGGTCTTGATTTCACATTTTCTTAAAAGCACAGCATGGAAACTTTCCCTTTTTCATTAACCCAAATTTTGTGGGATGTTTTGCTCATTGCATTAGTGTGATGCTAGTTTAGTACGAAAGTGTGACTCAGTCACTAAGAACTGATGTCTGTAAGAAACTGTTGGCCATGGAGAATAAAACTGAAGTCTACAATGGGAGGGAGAGTTCCTTTCCATCACATCACGTTTTACAGTGTATTGATTTTTTTTTTCACCACATAAAGGTGCAATTTTCACTTACAAAAAGCTAATGTTAAGTTTTAAATAACATATGATGACATGGGAGAATGGATTTAACTTTAAATAAAAGTCAGGGTTCTATATTATGTATACAGCAGGCTCCCAATTTTGCAAAAATGGTGTTTTATGTGCATATTAAAGTGTAAAAGGGAATCGATCATATTATTAGTTGTGATTATCTCTAAGTGGTGAGATACAGGTAAATTTTTCTCTTTATATTTTTGTCTTTTAAAATTAAGAAATAGACAGTTGTTCCCATTATAATATTTTAAGATTACATTAAAATGCCTAATTTCAGAATGAGAATAGATTGGTTTGTTTTAGCCTTTCTCTCATTAACTGTTCTATAACGTCTAGTCTCCTTAAAGTAAATTTTGTTTATTATCTTTGGGTCAGGGCTATTTTATGAGAGAATGTTATTCTAGAACCTCTTACAATTATACAAACTGAAAGAGCATTTCAAAATCTTTCTTTAAAAAGATATCTGTTGTTATAATGTGACTATGCTCTATATTGGTGAAATTCAATGTTGTTATCAATTACTTAAATGTCTATTTATTTCTTTATGTATAGTGAAAATAACCATACTTCTTTTCATAACTCCAGGTCTGATATGAGGCCAGCCCATTTCATAGACAACACGACTGAAGATGTACCAGGAAACAAGACAAGAAGAGGAGACAGAATGTCTGGTATTTGTCAGCCTGTGATACTTTTCACCTAAATGGTAATTCTACCTCACTCTTTCAGGAGTTGAATATAATTCATTCACTGTCTCATCTCTTAATTGCTTGTGCCATGTTACTAAGCATTTCTAACAAAGCAACAAACTGAGATGCAGATTACAATAAGAACGTTGTCAAAGTGTGAATATTCTTATATGGAACACTTTCTTTTATGTTTTGTCTTACAAGAAAAGATGGGCATTGTATTAAGAAATTAAACAATTTTTCACTTCGAATACTTATTAATAGATATTAAATAGTATTTATTAACAGGACAACTAGATTTTTTGACATCAGATTTTTAAAAATAAATATCAAACTCTAACAATATCCACTGAAATAATTCAGTTTTATATTGACAGGCAGAGATCTCAAAGGGGAGAGTGTTCCAGAACCTTTCACTGATTTATTTCAACAAAAGCACTGCATTGGATCAAAGTGAAGCTAATTACCAGAATGTATTTAGACACCCCTAAGCAGAGGCCGGGATCTTTATAAACATCTCTTGCTCTCTTGTCTTGAGATGAAACAGAGATATACTATTTAGAAGACCAGGTAAATTATTCTTACCAAATCACTGAGGGAGTTTGAAATGACTTTACAGAAAAGTTCTCCCTCAGGTGTCAATTGAGTCCGGGTGCCCACGGGGCTTTGTGCAGCTGATCGCCCTTCTAGGTTCTCACCAGGGTTTCATCTCTCTCTCAACTTCTACTTCAATAGCAGATGAGAAAGGCCATTCTCCCTGACATATTTTCTGGCCACAACTATTAGCATTTTCTTCTCATTCCTTTTTGCAATTAAAAAAGAAGCAAAGCTCTTTTCCAAAATTGTTGCATTCCTTTCAGCTGCAGATGGGGCCACCTGCAAGTCATTCTGCTTGCCCTCCATTTCCACAGAGGGAAAACAGGCAGGCATTGTGTTCTCTGCCCCCTGGCTTCTCCTCCTTGCGTCTATTGAAAAACACAATTGTCGCATTTTAAGCAAGTGTGTGGAAAGTGAGAATTAGAAATTTCCAACCTTTTTATTCTAATCAAGGAGCATTCTGTTTTGCCAGCTCCCCTCTGGTGGAAGGGGTGTCTAGGTCTGACAAGTAGCTCTCCCTTTGTGGCAGGGAGACCCAAGGTGACATGAAGACAGACAGAGATGGACCAGAGCTGGCTTGTTCCTTCGTTAATTCAATGACCGTGAAAAGTAAACTTTCCTGACACAGTTTTGTGGTTCACTGCTTTTATTCTCCGGTCCTCTCTGAGCACAGAACAACTTTTAACTCTACCTTAATAATTAGTCAGCCTCAGACAGCTGAAATTAAGTCCCTATGAGGGGTGGTAAAAAGATTTTATAGAGCTGTGACTAAAATCATTAGCCTGTACCACATTTTTAGAAGCCTCTGAAGTCCCTTCTTTTTCTTTCAAAATTCTTCCATTTTGAATCTGAAGAAACCAGAACCTGGGCAGAGTAATGAATACTTAATTCTAGATTGCTAATTTGTTCAGGAAAGTTTGTAAATAATCCAGCCTACAAAGAAAAATGAACCACTTGATCCATTTACAGGGCCCATTAAGAATCAAATTCCTAGAAACATCAGATTTTCAATACTTTTTGCTCTCAGGCGAAACGCCGGTCACTGTATTTTAAAAAGTCCTGAAAAATAGATTGGTGATCAAGACAAAAACCATGCTCTACATTAGGGACTAGCATCTGACGTTCCACTTGCCCCCCAAGGGAAGGTTGGCTTCTCATGCAATCTATCAGCCGTGCTGTAAATGAACAGGTGTAACACTGGTGAATTTCAAAATCACCAACAAAGCCAACTCTGGGGAGAACTTATGAAGTAATCAACCCCCATGGATTTCCCCCCTACTCCGTTCTTTCTTCCCAAAAGTTTGCCTGCTGGGTTTTCTTTCCTGAGCCGGCACCCAGCAGCCCAGGGCGCCCTGTCAATCCTTCCTCTGGTTCTTTAACCCCCGCTCCAGACCTACTGCTTCTCCTTCCCCGTTGCTGCCGGGCTCTCAGCAGCCCTCGCCGCTTTGGGAACACACCCAAGATCCCTGCCACTCTCCAGCTGAGGCTCTTGGTGTACACTGTTAATCTGAGACACTACTGCTAATTCAAGTTCTCAAAGTGGCTGAGAGAACTTGTCTTCTTTGTCTTCAAGGGTCTCTTAGAGACAACACTCTATCTTTTCCTAAATTCTAGAAGTGAGTCTCATAGTAGAAATTCCTTACAAACCCAACCATAAGAAGGTGGTTCCCAATTTCTCTTATGCAGTGGACTGGCCCTGGCCCTGGCCCTAAACACGTGTGGAGAAAATTGAATAGAAGTTAGTAAACCTAGTATGTACCCTGACCTAAAATTATTTACTTTGAGGTTTTGTTGATGCTTCTTTCCTGTCATGCTTTATAAACACAATTCTGTGAACTTATTTATGCTTTTTTTTCAGCTACAGGAGCCATTCTCAACTGCACTCACTTCACATATGTGTCATGATCAGTTGTGAGATGTCACAAGAAATTTGTTACCAGTAATAGTTTCTCTAAAACCTGCAAAGTATTTGCTTTTCTTTTTCTGAGAAGAGAGGTTTCCTAGCTATAGCAACCCTCTCACAGTCTTGTCTCAGCTAGAATAACCCTGACAGCACCCTTGGGAATGAGCTGCACACACGTGAAAGCCATCTCCCATGTGTAATAAGGAAGAAAATACATTGACAAACTCTGTGCTACAGCACTGAATCTGGTAATTAAATATAAGGAAGGTTTTGGATTATTTATTCCAATGGACTCCTATTCAATTAAACCATATACCTAGAGGAGCAAGGCAGATAATTCACAAGAGGGAATAGAGCAGGATGGTGACTCTATAACCTAAAGAACACACCAGGTCAAAAAGGGGCAAGAGCTACTCTTTTCTGGGCTGGTTGCTGCCATGAGAGAAAGCAAGCCCAGTGTTGCCAGCACTTCCAATTTATCCAATGTTATGGCCAACATCCGACGGGTAAAAGAAATTTGCCCATGAGAACTGGGTGATAGGAAAGGGAAAAGAGTTTATTTCTGGCAGCCAGGGCTACACAGGCCAATCGAAGTGCACAGCCCCGAGTTGAAACCTCTCGCAGCTTTTATTTTTAGCTAGGCGGGAATTTTTTGCACCTGACACAATCTAGCCAATGCAAGCAAGCCAGCAATACATAAGCTAATTTTGCGGGTAGCCCTGTAGCCCTTCCCCGCCCTGGATTCCCCATAGGGACTTTTCAGGCTAAAATGGCAGAGCCGCCTAAAATGGCGTTGGCCATGCTACTCTGTTTATTCCCCCATTCATTTTACCAAGCGACTTGTACAGAAGCAGAATGCATATGTTAAGGTCAGTAGGGGTTGAGGCGTCCCTTAACACAAACAAACAAGAAATGCAGATTTTAACTTGCAATTTCTCCATTTGTAAACATGAGTATGTATGTGAAGCATAGAACCTAATTCACCAGGGGACATTGGTGGGGGGGAGGGGGGAGGGAGGAGGGAGGGAGGTTTTGGTGATGGGCAACAATAATCAGCCACAATGTATATCGACAAAATAAAATTTAAAAAAAAAAAAAAAGAACCTAGTTCACAATTTGTTAAACTCTGGACAAGATGATACACAACCAGCCAGACTGGTCTTTAGGCCACAGTTTATAATGTCCAAATTAAATAAAATATTAACTAGCAAGACTCAGCTGGACTTTGTTCAAAGATGAGTAAGACCCAGGCCCTGGCTGCAAGGGACTGATAAGGGAGAGAAAGAGAGCACAAAACTTGGGTAACATCAGGCAAATATGGTAAACTACCTTGAGAGAAGCACAAAGTACCATTTTAGCCAGGATGCAGATCAAGCAGAGTAGGGGGGCTTTGTCTATCTCCAACATTCGCTTCTCTGTAACTTAGCTAGGCTTCTGAAAGTCTGGCACCTGAGCCCTCTCCCAGCAGAGAAATGTCCTCTAATAGATCCACCTCCATTCGGGATTCAAGAACAGACAGAGGAGTTTTTAATCAGGGTCACCATTAGCCCATTAGATGACTTGTGGACACAGCCCCACATTCTCAAGGGTTGGAAGTGGATGACATATTTACATGTGGGAAAAACGTCTCTTTCTGCAGGTAATTGCAAACCCATGACAGTGTGCACAGCTTGGGCACTCTTTTGCAGGACACAAAATGCAGGGCACATTTACCAAGCTGCCCAGCTCCTTACCAACTTAGGCATGCATCTCCAGATGGACTTTTTTTGAGCCCAGTAAAATATAGACTGTGTTGAAAATTATTTTCCTGCAGTCTTCCTACCTGCCGTGTGAATGGAAATCAGCAGCCCTTGGGATGTGGAGCTATTTAAAAATAAATGTGGCATATGTAACCATAGCAAGCGATTATATCAATTCTAAATGGACTTTGCCCTAAGAAAAATAAGCCAAGCTTTGGGGTTTTATTTCATTTACCAGGACCCAAGTGAACTGAGCATGATTGCAGTGCCTGTGTTTGGCTGGGCTCCTCTATGTAATGCTGGCTTGTTGGACTGGTTTGAGTGGACCCAGCTGTAAAACTAAGAAGCCCCTCTGGACACAATCTGTTCTCAGATGCCAAAAATACCTCCTCTTTGAGAAGCTGGAGGAATAATTCTGCTCCAACAATAGGACATTCTTCCTTCTTGAAAGTTTTATTTTTTCAGGGAATAGGAATGGAGCAGGAGGTTATTCTCTGCCACAAGGCAATGCCAAGAGCAGGGACAAAGTCCTAACCTAGTTAGGAGACTAGGAATTTGATCCAGCACCCCGAAGAGAAAAATCGTTCTATGTTTCTCGTTAGACACAGCACCCTTTTCCCTATGGCACAACTACCATGTACGTGTGCACACGCCCACGCACATGTGTCACTGTTGCTAGACAGGGACGAGAATCACTAAGCATATCGGAACCTGATGCTGTTTTTATGTCTGAGAGCATGTCATTCTCAGAGTTCTCTCAAAAACCTCTGTATTGAAATATTTCCCCCAAACATATTACAAGAACGTGGATTGGGCTGGGGGAAATGTGCACATTCTCTTCCTACACGCTGCTTTGTGGACTGTTGTGTAGCTGTAACCTCTCGTGGAAATGTTGTTACCCCTCCTTTAGTTTTCTCTCAGGGTGTACTCAGCAGTTCTGCCATACGACCTTGTAAAACGACTGTCTCCCAGTTTTATTTTAGTTCACCACTGAGTTTGAGACTCTTGCTTCTTGATTCAGTTTGAACAACTTTGAGAGTTCAGATGGAAACAAAGCAAAAAAAGCTTTACTTCTCCCTCTGATGTGGACTTTCAAATCGGCCAGGGGCCTCCAGGGATTACCCAGAAGATGTGAGGTATCTTCTTGTAAGGATCTTTTTTTCTCTCTTTCTTTTTAATAGAAAATTTCTGACTGAGACAAAGAGGCCAAGAGAGTCTGTCGAAAAATCAGAACATCTCATGTGGCTTTTCTAATGGAAAACAAATAAACCTTGTACAAGACCTCTGTCCCTAGGCTGGACCCATGAACATATGAAGTTAAGAGGGGTAATTCACCTCACTGGGGATCTCAAGTAAGTAAATGGGTGTTGCAAAATCAAACCCCTAATGAATTAGGCCATTGCTAGGGATGTGCAGTCCCTTCCTTGGGAAAAAGGTGAAAATATGCATTCCGAAGGCAAACAAGAAAGCTTTCAATCTGACTCTGTACTTCTTTATAGCATTTGCTACTTTCTGCCTGTCATATTTGAGCTTACTTTCCTTACTCTAGCAATAAGGAAGCGGTGTTATAGCTTGTTATGTTGAAGTTGTGGGGGAAGTATGTACCTAGCTGAAGAAAGCATATCGTTATTTTTCTTAATTATTTCAGAAATGTCATCTCCAATACCATCCAGTCTTTTATAACTGTGAGGAGAAAATTGAATAACCACCTATTTCCCGAGAACCGCTTTAAAAAGTTTGCAGTCAATTTTTTCGGATGGTATGAAACAATTCCATAATATGGGTAAGCTTGCAGGATGATAGGAGAACCATTACATGTAATCAGGAAAAAAATCTTATGGTGTATACAGACAGACAGTTTCACATAGTTCAGTTAGCTTAGGTTAAGAAATGTTTTCTCTCAGGAAATGCCTTTAAACCAGGGCTACATTTTATTTAATGATGTGGAAAAATTCCACAAAATATCCTTATGAGAAATGTATTTAATTTTCTTTTTTTAAGCCAGTCAGCAAGTAAAGTGAGCTACATATTGCTCGCTTTACTAACAACGCCTGGCAAAGCATATTGAAATATGCCTGGTCATGCACATTCAGAGGTAATATTAGTTGGGAACACTTGGTATGGTTGCTTAGCACTTTCCAGAAACTGATTGACTTCAGCTGCTGAAAATTTCTGCCCGGATATTGACAGATGTTAAAAGCCAGAGTAAACTCCCCTTTCCTTTTTCTATCCCTAAGTACAAAGGAATAAACAGAAGTGCATCTTGGCATCACTAAACGAGATCCTCACCTTCTCTGGGCTTTACTGACTGCACTGAAGAAAGAGCGTTTATCCCCCGATCTAAAGGAGCAGTTATCAACCTTGGCATCATCAGTCTAGGCGGGGAGAATTAAAAGGCTCAGGAAATATGACTAAGCCTTAAGTGTGCACCTTATTTCCCTCCCACTCTGGCTACTATCCAAATTCAATTTATCTTTTTCAGGGTTTAATCACAAATAGGTCATATTCTGTCCTTCCCTGGGTCACTCAGTTTCTTTCTCCGACCTTTGGTGGAGGCAGGTTTGCCCCACTCTGCTCTATAAACACTGAAAGGCAATAATGACATTCTCAAAATATGTGAGATTTGGTTATGAAAACCACTGGGCTGACAGTGATAAAACAGTGTGCTAAATTATCTTTCCCCTCAATATTTACAATTTGCAAACTCTAATTTTCACTCCAGGTAAAAAGTAAACTGTAAAAATAGACTGATTTTTGATAAAGGCAAGTGTTACAGAAAATTCTTGGAGCAAAATGAAATGTATCTGATTTATTTAAGATTTCCTCATATTTGACCTTTACTCTTGCTTCCAGCTCAATGCTACTTGCTTGGGCACTACAGAAAGTATGTGTGTTTTTCAGAAGTAGTCAGATACACAAAGGAAGACTGTATGGGCAGGGCTGCTTAGGCATTTTAATTCTATTAAAGTGTTTTTTATAGAATCAGCTTCTACGAATTTTAAATTCGTACACTGAACCTGAAGTCTATACATAATCAGCAAATTAATAGACAATCTATGTATTATTTAAAGATATGAGCACAATAAAATGGTAGTCTTTGACCCTGGTAAAGACATTAATTGTGCTTATTTATTCTCCTCCCAACCCCCAAAGTTAATTGTTTGTAGTTGTCAATGTGCTCTTAAGGAAGATGTCAGCTCTCAGTTAAAAGTGAAAAATTGTTATTACAATGGGAAGAGCTTCTGCCCTCCAGTCCATTGATTGACATTAGGCCATGGATAAACTTTAGAATATGTGACCAGGTCAGCAGTTACTTGAAGCCAAGGGTCTGACCTTATCTTAGCCCACTGAGAACAAAAAGGAACCACTGTCCTTCAACACAGTATATCATCTCTTTGACCTGGAGACAGATGTTATCTCATGCTCAGTAGAGGTTCTTTTACACACAGCCCTCAGTTCCCTGGGAAATATGCTGGTCTTCCTGACCAAGGACCAGGAGCTACTCTTAAAGAAAAATCTTGCAGGAGAAATAAAGGTCTCCCATGAATGGTCAAGTCTTTGGACCCATCACCAAGTGTCTTGTTTCATTAGTAGCTTGTAGCTGATAATTTCAAAATTAGTTGGCCATTGCCTCCATAATACAATAAGCAATGGGTATGTGTTCCAAGGTGATATTACTGAGCAAGGGAAATAAGTGTAATTTCTTTTGTAGGTAATCAACTAATGTCCATTTTTTTTAAAGCTTCAGATTATCTACATGAGAGATTGATAGAATAATTTTTTATACTTATGGAAACAAATATAATTAATGATTATAAAATATATAGCTTTATGATTTTCCTACTCTAGTCTTTGACATAATATTCTACACTTTAGCTCTAAGGAAGCTGAAATATTAGTTTGTATTTTTTGCTTATTTTTCCTGGTTACTAATTTCATACAGTGTGCCTTTTTTCTCTCGAGCACATATAGGTTAAAATGTGGCACTTACATTTCATTGAGGGTTTGAATAGCTCAATAAAGTCTCTAATAATTTTTTTCTATTGCAGAATAAAATAATGCTAGACTGTTCTATTTCATACCATGTATTGGACCATCCATCTTACAGTCTCTATTTTATGTAGAAACACAAAGTTGTTGCCTTAACTCTTACTATACTTGGCAATCCTAAATCTTTTTGAGTAAAGTTATCACAATTAGTTATATTTTTAAGATAAATATTTGAAGAAATGTTTTAATATTGGTATATTATAGTTCCTTGTTTTGACCATCTTTCCTGATTGTAGGCATAATACATATTCATGGTAGGAAATTTGGAAAAAGCAGAAAAAATATAAATCACTTTTAGAAAGCAATGTCGGACTAGTTATTTTCTCCCTGTTTTGTTGTCCTTCCCCAGAAACAATTTAAATTGAATATTGATTTTATTTTTTACTTCAGAATATATCAAGATTATAAGTATGCATTGATTCAATTAGTCTTTCAAGCAAGTGTTTTAGAATTCAAGAGGCTTAGAGTTTTTTAATTTCTTGTATCTCCTGAGGACAGAACACCTTTCTAATTTCCCAAAATAATTCTCTGGACTAATAGATGATGGAACCCAATTTTCAAAACTTTATTCAAGTAAAAAACCCCAGTGGAGCCCAATCTTTAGCTAAGAACATAGCAGTGAGGCTGTATTTTATATCTGGACCAATCCTATGGCCTTTCGCATGTGAGTCCCCTGAGACTCCACAATGAATACCATCTGGCTTTGCAGATTTGAACCACTTACATGTCCTAAGTGCTACGTAATGACTTCTTGGAAGACTTTGTTCTATATTAATGTTGTACTAAAAAAGATTAAAGAAGAAATTTTTGCTCTACCTTAAACTTCTTTTGTTGAAACTGCATCTCTTAAATTCTCAGCTTTGTATCATACTCTTTGTGAAATTTACCTTCAGCAGCAGTGAGAACCACAACATGTAGTTTTCACAAAGGTTCTCAACACTCTATTTTGTGTACCCTCTGTTTACCCCATCCAATATGAATCTAATATATGTATTTAATAATTCAATGGCTATAATATGTCCAGGTAGATTTTTATTTTCTACATTATATTTTATTTTGAAGAATTTCTGTTTTCTTTCTGAAGAAGTCATTTCTCTGCTTCGTCACCTAGAGATTGTTCTTTCTGGCCTTTATGCTTTACTTTTCAAAAGTATAGTGACCTTCAGTGCCTTTAACTCACATGCTTATGCAACCTCAAGGCTGATTCGAGGCTACTGAGGGGTTTTGTTTTATCTCTTCTCTGTGCTAAATTTGTCCATTGAGCTATTGCTGCTGCTGCTTACCAAGTCAAGAATTATAGCATTGTAGACTCTCACTCAATATTGAAAGGCTTTTCTAAAGCTCATCTGGCTTAGTAGTTCTTAATCTTTTGTATTTAAGTTCAACCAATGTGACTAAATTGTGTCTTGAAGGCAGGGACTGTGGCTTATTAATATTAATCCAAATATCCCCAGGGCCTAGCCCAGTGCCTGACATATATGAAGTACCCAATAAGTATTGAATGAAAGAGTGAATGAGTATCCCTGGACCTTACCATGGTTCAAAATGCTCACTTTTTCTGAAGGCTGACTTTTATCAGTTTAAGATAATATAAGTACCACCTGTGGACAGTTTTACATACATTAAAATTGGAGAAGTATTTATGGGAGAGAGTTTTAGTGTTTTTGGTAAAATAAAAACAAAAATATTTTCGTTTAGAACATAGAAGTAGTCATGATGCTGTTGCAAGTGGAAATAGAGATGCAGAGAATGAATCCATTATGGTTCTTTTTTTTTTTTTTTTTTTTTTTTTCCAGTTTACACAAAGGCATTAACAGAAAACAGTAATCTTGTTTTGTTTTTTTTTTTTTTTTTTAGTTTACACAAAGGCATTACCATTATGGTTCTGAAATTCTGTATCTACCTATAGTACGTCTCCAGCCCACAGGTACTATGCAGCCCACTAGCTGAAAACCTAGTGCCATCACTATTCTACCATAGCTTCCTCCTTCACCATGACTTCCTGCCTGGTGTCTGTAAGCCTCTGCTGGCATAGTTCCTCAGAGGGTACAGACTATCCCTCAAGGCTGTCCTCCCATCACCAGCTCTATCAATAACAATAATAACAACGACCACAATTCCTGGTATTTATTGTGTGCTTAGCATGTGGCAGACAATGTTCTAACCATTTTAGAACTATTAATTTATTTAATTTCACAACATCACTACTAGAAGAAGAAACTATTCTTTTTTTTTTTTTTTTTTTTGGTGGCTGGCTGATACTGGGATCTGAACCCTTGCCCTAGGTGTTACAAGGCAGCACTCTAACCAACTGAGCTAACCAGCCAGCCCTAGAAGAAACTATTGTTAATGCCATTTTGCTGATTAGAAAATTGAGGTGCAAGAGGGTAAGTAATTTTTCTAAGCTCACAATAGGACATGTTCAAAACTCTACGCTCTTAGTCCTCATGCTGTTCTACTTTCTAGAAAATTCCTCCTTATATTGCTTTCTCGGAAATCTATTTCCTGTAACATCCACCCATAGACCCTACTTGTATATCTACACAGACTTAATCCCTTTGCACATGACAGATCTTTAAATGTTCAGTGATGAATAACATATCCCCTGAGTTGTGTCTTCTTATGGTTCAGTATCTTTGGCTTTTTCTACCAGATCACAGATTGCATGAGATTGGGTCTTTTAATCCTCTGAATCACATCCCCCACACCACCCCCAACCATTGTAAATATCTTTATCATAAACTAAACCTAGTTTGGCAGAGGAACAGTTTGGACTATAGGAGCATTGTATTTTAGTGATCATATCTGTCTTTGTATATTCTGGAATTGGATCACTTCATCTCTCTGTTGACTCAGTTTGAGTTGAATGCCTAAAACTCTGAAGTGTCTTGCAAGTATATTTTTGTTTGACTCTGTCCTTACCGTTGTGAATAACTCTCCCTATTTAAATTCTCTTGGCTGGTGTAAACAGCTCTCTGGGTTATGATCTGCCATCAGTAAACTCAGTAACCCCCTTGCCATGGCCTTTGTCATGGGCCCCACAGGTCATGCCTGTCCTTGCTGCAGGCTAGTTCGGTCGTCTGATCCTTACTCACCCCTTCTGTGTTCCTCTTGTGGGCACAGGGACAGCCCAGCTCTTCTCCTGCACCAATCTCAGGGAGACTTGGCGCACTCAGTTGGCACTCACCTTGCAGACATGTCAGTTATACTATTCCTATGCCATGGTGGCACCAGAGACGTCCCCAAGACCTCCTGATCTCAACATTTGTGCAAAAGAAGAGGAATAAAAAGCAGCTCCTTCTCACAAAGTAATAGGCATCCTAAGTTCAACTGCCACAACACTCAGCAATCCAGAAAAAAAATCACCCACTATAATTCCTGATTAATTTTGATACTTGCATTAGATTCGGTCTTGATATGTTGCAGATCTGTGGAAGAGATGACTTTGAAATTAACAAAAACTTGCCAGTTTTCTAGGAGAGACCATGGTGTCAATGGGGTCACCATTAGACCAGAAATTTGTAGAAACTTTGACCAGTCATCTTCTCTTTTTGCTGTTTATTTCATTGATGAGTAATGACAGTGCTGATTTATCAGGAAGGTGTAATGATGTATTAATGTAATTTACCTTTAAAATGCACAAAACACCCAACAAATACTGTATTAGGTACCCTCAATCATATCCTCTTGAATCTCTCACATGGACAACTGGTTTCCTAACTGGTCTCCTAGCTGGCAGTGAGTTCCTATCCCCATGCCTACAACTCACCCTGTATACTTCAGGCAGAGAGAGCATTCCAACATGTAAATCTGACGATAGCGCTGCCCCGCTTAAACCTTCATGGTTCCCATTCTATATACTCAACAGGGGAAGGACCACACTCACTCATCATGGTTGTGGCTACCCATTCAGCCCTAACTTCTTTCCCCAGCATTTTATTATGAAAATGTTCAAGTATACAGAACAGTTGAAAGAATTTGGCAGTAAACATACACATACCCTCTTCTTAGATGATGCAAATAACATTTGATTATACCTGGTTTATCCCATAACAATCCACCTATCCATCCCTCTATGCGTCTATTGATCTACCTTACTTTTCGATGTATTTCAAAGCCAGTTTCAATCAGTATGCTTCCCCCCAAACATTCAGCATGCATATCATTTACTAGGGCTCAATATTTGTTTATAGGGCTGTTTTCATTTGAGGTAAAATTTAAGTATAATGAAATGCACAAATCTTAAGTAAACATTAGATAAGTTTTGACAAAAAAACCCCAACACAATTGTGTAGCTCAAACACCTGTCCAGATATAGAACATCACCAACACCCCCAAAAGTTCCCTCAGGCCCCTTCCCAGTTGTGGCCTCCCGTCAGCCACCGGCTACTCTGACATTTCCACCATAAATTAGTTTTGCCTGTTCTAAAACTTCTGTAAGTGGAATATTTGTGTAAGGATTCTTTCACTCAGCACTATGTTTTTGAGTTTTATCCATGTTGCTGTATGTAATCAGTCGTTTGTTCCCCCTCTTTTTATGGCTGAGTAATATTCCATCGTATGAATAGAGCAGAGTTTACTTTTACATTATCCTATTAATGGACTGTTTCTGGGTTTTAGCTATAAGCATAAAGCTGCTGTAAACATTATTATACAAGTTTTTGTGGATACATGTTCTAATTTCTCGTGGGTAAATACCCAGGAGTAGAATTTCTGGATCATAAAATAGGTTGTACCTAAAGGGTATAGCATTTTTCACCTCTACCAATAATGTCTGAGAGTTCTAATCATGCCACATCTTTGCCAATTTGAGGTGCTGTCTTTTTAATTTTAGCCTTCCTGGAATTTCGTTGTGGTTTAAATTTGCATTTTCCTGATGACTACTGACAGTAAGCATCTTTTTACGTAGTTATGGCCATTTAAGTATGTTCTTTTGTAAAGTATTTGTTCGGGCCGACCCCGTGGCGCACTTGGGAGAGTGCGGCGCTGGGAGCGCAGCAGTGCTCCCACCGCGGGTTCGGATCCCATATAAGGATGGGCCGGTGCAGTGACGTGTGGCCGGTCACAAAAAATAAAATAAAATAAGTAAAGTATTTGTTCAAATCTTTTGCCCCCTTTTTTATTGGGCCATTTGACTTTATATTACTGAGTTGTAGAAGTTCTTTATATCCAAGACACCAGTCTTTTGTCAATTATATGTTTTGCAAAGAGTTTCTCCCAGTCCGCCATTGACCTATTCATCTTGTCAGCAGTGTCTTTTGAAGAGAGAAGCTTTTCATTTGATGAAGTCCAATTTATCAATTTTTTCTTGGATGGCTGGTGTTTCTTTGTCTTACCCAAAAAAACCTTAACTTACCTACAAACAACAAAGATATTCTCCTATGTTTTCTTCTAAAGGTCTATGGTTTTAGCTCTTATATTTAGGTCTATTATCCATCCTGAATTAATTTATGTGTATGATGTAAGGTAGAGTTCAAGTTTCACTTTTTTCTATATAAATATCTAAATTATTGAGATTTATTTCCTTTTATTGTATTTTATAAGAATTCCCTTTGTCTATTGGATTCCTGTGGCACCTTTATGAAAAATCAAATGGCCATTTAAGAGTGGTTCCGTTGCTGTATAACCCCACAAATATGTACACATAAGTGTTAAAATCAAAAAAGTATTAAAAAAAATTCTAGGTGAAAAAATCCTCTTTCTACTCTGACAAAAGTTATACAGACACATTTTAATTTTACAGTTAAAATTTTCTGGAAACACATTTTCTAGAAAGACAGGTAAAGAAATGCACCTAAATCCTTCACTATAAAATATTTTATACTTGGAATGAGTGAGAGTATTTTCTCATTTCATCACCAAACAATTGTTTCCTCTGAGGAGCTGCTCTGAACAACGATTATGGATGTAGAGTCTACTTGATTCCTTCTTCCTTATTCTCTTTCTCCCCCTCTTCACCACCTTCACCCTCATCATTATCAACACCATAGCTGGCGTTGATTGAGCAGTTACTTTGTTCCCTCAACCCCGTGCTGAAGGCTTTATTCACATCTCATTGAAACCCTCACCTCAGCCCTGCATGATGGGTCTTACTGTCCTTACTTTGTGGACCAGGAAATTAACCTTAGTCAGGGAAAGGACGTCCCCAAGGTCCAATAGCGAGGAAGGAGTGGTGCTGGGGCTCAACCTTGTCTTCCTTACTCCAAAGGCTGACCTTTTAAGCATCTTCTATAAAGAATGCTTTACTGAACCTAATAACAATAGTATTTCCTTTGTTCATTCTAGGATTATTTAAAACTTTCATTGTTATTGTTGCTGTTTCTGTGGCAAAATATCAGGCATACTCTGAAATCATCCTCATAATGAACTTCTCAAAATTCTGCAATTACGTACTTCTTAAGACATCTGGAAAACAAAGTTGGTTCAGTTGGTTTTTGCATTACATGTGGTTTTATAGCCAAAGTAATTCAACCTTCCTCTTTTCTCTTTAGTGGTAAACTATTTTTATAGTATCCTAAGGATTTCTTTATACATCATGCATGTCTCCCTTAAGTCCTAAGCTATCTTTAAGTATAATTCAAAGTAAAGATTGTCATGACCCACTCATTTCTATCATCCTAACATGTTGCTAAAATTTCAGTTATGGTGATTCTTTCTGACTCAGCCAAAAACTTTCAACCTTACAGTTTGGATCCTTAAATTTCCCTATTAGCATAAAGAGTGTTATTAATACATTTTACATTAAGCTATATATAACACTTTGTACTGAACTCTTTGTTTTGCTAGGAATGAAGCATATGCCTCATTATCCTTGCTCCTGAGAATCCAAATTTTCCTTTTAAAAAAGGATACACGCAAGCACACACACACTCTAACACAACTACATAGGTAGCTTTAGCATTCTGTGCTAGTTAACTGATTCTCAAATGGGGAATTAAAACTTACCAGGTGTCGGTATTGATATACAATAACTGCTGCCAAGATCAGAATGATGATCTCCTTACTTCATGTAAACAGAGAAGAGTTAAAAGATTCACACCTTGGAATCCTTCAGAAAAATGGCTTTTTCTGAAGTTAAATGTTAAAGGAAAAAAGAAGCAATGACCCAGAGGGAAATACACTTGTGTATTAAGTACTGGCTACAGAGAGATCCTGTATCACAAGTTCATCAGATGGTGAGAATTACATTACAGTTCAAATTGAATATGAATATATTAGTTGATATAAATATTGCTTTGAAGATGTGAAATTAAATATAAGAATTTTCTTTCCTGTATCCAGTCGTTTTATTAAACAGACGCCATATTTGTGAGTTTAATGGCTTTAGTTGAAAGCATAATGAAAAAAAGTTAGTACATTCTCAGTTTAATTTTATATAAAGATCACATCATAATGATGACAGGTGGAGCCACGTGGGGGTAGAGGCAAATTGGTCTTCTGTCCCAGACGTCAAAGACGTGCTGCAGACATCAGGGAAATGTCTCGTGGTTGGGAAAGGTAAGGGAACTCAGCAGGCTGGTCTTTGATACCTAGGGCTTTCATTTTTAATTAAAGAACATAACTGATGAAAAGTCATCGTATCATTCTACTTTATATAGGGCTTGGATGATTACTCTGTGAAGGAGATAATGATTAGGAAAATGCCTAACATAGTGCCTAGAAGGTGTCTATCTAATAAAATAATAAAAGCTGACATTTACTGAGCATCACCTCAGCGACTACTCACAACATCTCTGTGAAGCAGGCACAAGTATTATCCCCAGTTTACAGATGAGAAAACTTATTCTTAGAACAGTTTAATAACCTTTCCAGGGTCACAGAGCTAGGAAATAGTGATCTTGGAGAAGCAACCAGACTGTCTGGTTTCAAAGACTGAACAATACCATATTCTCAAAATCTTCTTTCTTTCCTTGGATGTAGATTAGATTCCTAACGTACATGTTCTGAAAAAGCTTCCTCTGAAACTGTGTGATAGAATAACTTCTTTCTCTACATGTATGATCTCACTGGAATGTATTAAAAAACCATGAGCGAACCTCATCTACAGCCCCTTTTCTTCCAAGACGGGGTGTCATCTTGACCCCCAGTGTAGGAAGTGTGTCTTTTCCCTTTTGTTGACAACATGTTATCTTAATCAACAGTATTACCAACTTTTGAGTCTGGAGACTTTTCCTAATGTCTCTTTGGAATCTCTTTTGCAATAGCCCCAAAGCATTCGTCCTCCTCTAAGTAGGAACATGAAACAGCTGTTTGCTGTCACTCATATAATAGTATTTTTAGACACTCAGAAACTAACTGCTAATATTTCCTGCCCCTGCCTTTTCTCTAAGTCAAATTACTCCAACTCCAGCTCTTCCTCCTCTCTCCTCTTCTTCCTCCTTCTCCTCCCCTTTATTCTTCTTTACATATAAATTACTTCCACAAAGGCCTATTTCCAAAATTTCTAATCATGTTAGTTCCCATCCTCCAGACTCTTTCAGCATCTGGATGTTCAGTGGATGTCATAAAGACATCGCCATACAGTATTGAAATTATTGCATCTGGGAAAAATTTTAAACATGTCCACAGGAATATTTTCTGTTGTTTTACAAATTACAGGCACAACATTAAAGAAAATTATGGCTTTCCCAGTTCTCAGATGGTGTTGTGTCTAAACTAATGCAAGATGAAATGTGGAGTAGTTTATAATGTTTTTCTTGTGTGAGAAAGATGTAGTTGTTTTGGAAAAATGTTCTGCTCTGTAAATTTAGAAATTATTCACGTTTGTGTATTTGAATGTATAATGTGAGGCCACACCAATAGGCTATAGGAATTCAGAGGAAAGAGAAATCACACTCATTCAAAGGAATCAGGCAGGGCTTTGCAGTTGAAGAGGTAGTATTTACAATGGAGCTTAAAGAATAAGTGCACTATGACATAAAGAACTTGGGAGGAAGAGAAGTTCTAAATGGAAAAAAGCATAATCAGAGCTCGAAGAAATAAAAACACCTTGGAGAAGATGAAATGGTTCCATCTTTTGTATTATCCGCTTTGGCTGGTGTGTCAAGAAACATTAGGCAATAAGGCTGGAAATGGATATTAGGGCTAGCTTATTTAAGATATTTAAGCAAAAGCTGAATTTCCTTTAGGAAGATAGTCTGGCAATGAAACATACAATGTGAATATAGAGATTAGCAGCAGGTAGATCAGTTTTAAGGCTGATGCAATTACAATCAATGGGACTGAAATATATTGAGGATGTATATGCCTAGGGGAGAATCAGGAGCATAAAGTTTAACACAAAAAGGCCACGGTTCTGAGAGAATGAAAACTAAGAAAAGGCTTTTGGATTTGATGATTAGGAGATCATTGACCGACTTTAGAAAGTTATCAGGAGACTGGAGGAAGGTGAGCAGAGGTGGGTCGACAGAAGTGAAACAAAGGAAAGGGACATGAAGGCAATTTGAGGGTCAAGGGAGGTTTTCTTGGTGGTTGGTTTTTGGGATGTGAAACTTAAACTTTTTTTTTTTTTTTGGCTTATGTCATGGGACTAATGGAGAGAGAAAGACTAAAGATGCAAAAGAAATGAGAGTCCCAAAGGGTATGAGAAAAGGTGACAAAGACAGAGGCATGGTCTTAACAAGCATGGGAGGGATGTCTTCTGAGATCATGACAAGGAAAGAGTGAGAGTGAAATTATGGAGAGATTTCGAGGTACACAGGAGGGATATTGAGGGATCTTATATTAACTGACATTAATGCTTTTAGTCAAATGGATGTGGAGTCGTCTATGGCGAGTGAACGGAACAAATGGTGCCTGGAATTTAAGGTATGAGGAAGATTCAGCATAAGCTCCATGGAGAAGCAATAAAGGGTTAAAACAAATCAATTGCTGAGCAGCAGTGAATGTCCAATGAGGAAGGGTAAATAGCACAGATGTGTAATGAGCATCTGCAGGATGTTTAATGCAATGACACAGAACATCTGATAAATTCTTCATTTGCCTTGATGATAATTTCATCTCTCAGATGTAGAGGAATGGACCAGGGAATTAGTCATCTCTCCTTAATTCTGATCACCAAGAAGGAAAAAATGCTGGGAATCATGGGAACAGTGATTATTTCACCTGAATATGTGTAACATAGAAAGATAGCCTGGATATTAGGCAAGTCAAAGTCTGGAAAGTTCCATGAGGTCGGCAATGTATGAATACGAAAAGGCAAGAGTGGCATATAAACATGGTAAGTATAAAAGAGAAGCAAAAATCTATTTTAAAACTAACACAAAGACCCAGCTAAGAATAAATTTGTGAGACATAACTTACGAGGAGCATAAGTGAAAATGATTTGAGAAGATTGACTGTATATTCCTTCTATATCAATAATGTGATATGGCCAGTGTAAACTAGGAGTGCATTACTAAAAGTGATGTGTAGTCAAAGCACAATCACTCAATTGGATTAAGTTTTGGTTGCCATGTTCAAGAAGATGTTACATGTATCTTTTCTGCTGTCTCAGATTTTTGCAACAGGACCCAAAGGCCATGAATAACACAAGAGGTCCTTGTACGGTCCTTCTTCATCCCAAACAGGACTGCTAGAACACTTTTGTCAACATGAGCTCATCACCCACCTCAATGGGAGATAAAAGAGAAGAGCAGACTCTATTCCTTAAGCCAAGAGAGGGAGGTTTCAAGAGAACCCCTCCAGAGCTTGGCTTGTATCTCCAGGAGTTCAGGGCATGGAGCCACATCTGTTTTTCCCCAGAAGTCTAAGATGGACAGTCTGGGTGCAGGTACCTCTGAGAAGTACAGCAACGAGGGAAAGATAATGTGGGAAGGGACCTGCACTGCCAGAGGTACAGTATGCCCAGAAACTCAGGGCCTGACTGGGGTTGAAAGTGGCCAGCCAGAGCAGGAACCACTGTTGAGGTCAGTGCCTCTCAAACTTTAGCACAATTGGAATAACCCAGAGGGCCTGTTAAAACACAGATTCCTGGACCATACCCCCTAGTGATTCTGATTCCTTAGGACTGAGGTGGGACCCAAAAAATGTATTTTTAACAAGCTCCTGGGTGATAAGTTGTCATCTGTGGACCAGACTTTGAGAAGAACTGGTTTAGATGTCATCAGCAGGGTGTCTGGGAGGAACACACAATAGTGTCACACAAGAGAAAGAATCAGCTCTGCATATCCATTATTCCTAGAGGGCATCAGCAGGTCTCACAGTGTCATCCATTTCCTGCTAGTCTTTTCTACCCCAGCCCAACCCTAAAATGGTTGAAAACAGCAGCTAGTGAGAAAAAGAGGAAGAGCTATGAAATAATAAAGTACGTAACCATACTCCCAGTGCCAGGCTTCTAAGACCAGGTCAGATCGGAGCAGGAGGAGGGATAAGTCCTGAACTGGACATGGATTTGGAGTTTTGAGTAAACTGGGATGAACTGGACTGAAGTTACAGAGTTATTAGATTTTTAACACCCAAAGGGACTATTCTCATTTCCCACATTAGAAAAGCTATGAGGTCTGTTCCAGATTTTGTACACAGGTGGCAAAATAACTGGTTTGAAAAGAATGGATAAAAGAACAAAGTTGATTGAGCCCAGCTTATTTAATCAGCCAATTACACGTGTCTTGAGAATGGTATTTTTCAAGCTCTTAGCAGGTCAGAGAAGTGCAGCCAGGATAACAGGACACTGGAAACCTCACCAGAGAAGCACCCATGCAAGGAAATAAGGGGCTTCAGCCTGGAGAAGATCTAGGAGACATAAAGCCACAAAGTACTGAAGGGCCTTTTTGTCAACAAAGGATTAGCCTTTTGTGTGGCTACAGAGGCCACAATTAGCCAAAGTTAGTGGGAGTTAAGGGAGGAGTCTGCTTGGGTTCAACACGAGAAGACATAACCATTAAAGCCACATATTTGACACCTAGTGATGACCACTTGTCTGGAATGTTGAAAAGAGTTTTAAACATGGTGGAGGGTAGGTTTTGGATGCCTTCTAAGAGTACCTCAGTTTCTGCAGCAACATTTCACAGCCGGAGGTAGGTGTGGAGAAAGATGGGCATCCCAGGCTGGGGACATCAGGACCCGCCTGGCTCCCCGTCCCTGCATTCCTCCATGTACTTCAGCTAAGACTGGAACCCGGTACTGCAGCTCAGCCCTCCTTAGCCTCCAGGGCTACTCTAACATAACCTAGGGGGTACTCTGGGTTCTGATGAGGGCAATAGGTCACTCATGATTTTAGTCCCGGTTAGTTGAAATTTGGTAAAACGGCCTTTACAATCAGGCTTTTCTAAGTCAAAGTTACAAGCTAGTCAGAGATGACTGGGTCCTGCCTGGTGGGCCTCGCTCTTGCCAATGCCACTCCCCATGGTCCCAGTCAGGCACTACAGCAGGAGCACTGTTGAAATCACTGACCGGGGGTCTAGGAAGGATGGGAACCGGGGAAGTCACAGACGGGGTGAGAAGCATGGAGGGTCAAAGTGCAGGTAGAGAAACTAGAAAGATGATGAGCACGTACAATGCAGAGACGGAAGTGGGAGAAGAGTAATATGCTATTGCCTGTGACCCTAAAAGGCAGATGTTTGTTTGTTAGGCCTTGTTTGTACTATCATTGACAAGAGCAGTGATTAGTTGTGCCAGTAAAAACTTTGAGCAGACAGAAAGGCATTGTGTCTCTAACTGAAACATTGACGTATTATAGTCTAGAATCAAGAAATTCTTAATTCTCCACCTAAAATAGCTTCCAAATGTTCCCAGGGGTACAGGAAAATATTAGTGGGGTCAGGTGACCACAAAATAGTGATTATGACAGCTGCAGTCCTTTGCCTTTACTTAGTGAAACAATTGGCTTTTAGACAATGTCTTTCCAATTTGTTATCCACGTTGCAGCCAGAGTGCTCTTTTCAAAATACAAATCTGATCGTGCCACCAATCTGCTTAACACCCTTGAATGGCTTCCCACTGTTCTTGGAATAAAGACCCAATCTTTAACAAGGCATTTCAGGGCTTGGCCCCTGTGGGGGTCGGGAGTGGGGGTGGGGTGCACCTTTGCTCTTGCTCTTCTCTGGGTCTGGAATGCTCCCCCTCCACCCGCTTTCCTGGTTAAGCTTTTGCTCAACCTGGTTCTTTAGATCTGAGCTCCAATAGCCCATTCTCAGGGAAGCCTTCCCCTGTCTGCACCCCCCACATGGAGTCCTTTGTTGTTTGCTTTTTATGTCTCCATTCTTTTCTTTTAAAGCACTTATCTCAGTTTGTAATTATGCATTCATCAGTTCCACTATTTGTTGACCCTCTCCCCCACCCCTGCTAGCCTCTCAGCTCCATGAGAGAGAAAGATCTCTTTTCATTCACCATCTCGTCCCAGAGCCTAACATTGTGCCTGACTCATGGGAGACCCTCAACGCTTTTTTGTTGAGTGAGTGAAAGCCTGCCTAAATTGTCCTTTCTTTCCGAAGTTTTGAATTCTGTGAAGGGAGGAGAGTGTTAACTGGACACGAGAACAAAATTCTTGGTTATATTTCCTCTGCTTCCATGCGGTGATTTATTTTAAAATAAGGAAACTTAGGAGCTCTAATCTTCCTTCATATTATATAGAAATCAATTCATCAGAATAACCCTGTAACTCTACCTGGTATTCTCATTTATTTGCCATTTTCTCTGGAATGAATGTAAGTAGTGCTTCTTAGGGTTCATCTTCTTTTGGGAAGTCATACAGAGAACATTTTATTTTAGGTTAATTCAGTTGAGATTTTATTTAAAGGCACCCTAAGTTACAGACATTGAGAGGTAAATGTTTATGAGAAGATAATATATGTATGTATATTCTCTGTATGTGTGTCTATCGGTCCATCTAAAAATATGTGTTTTCATGACTTGAAATAGAAAAGATTGAATTTAGGCAAGGAAAGCATTACAGTATCGAAGTTTCCACCCCCAGACTCTTACACCCTCCAGCTAAATTCTGCAGGATTTGGTGGAAGAAGCAGGCGGTCGTGATTTACTGATGACTGACAGAAGGACATGTACTTCCCTTCCTAATGAAATCCTCAAATGGTGAGTCATAATGCCAGTGGTGCTGTTCTCCCAGACTCTACCTCTGTTTATTTCTAATCAGATTCTGAAAAGAGCAGAAGTCTAGATCCATCCCTTCAGATCTCTGTGTGGGATTGGTGTATACATTTCTTTCCCAACTTTTCTCTCTCTTGTATCCTCTGCTGCAGAACTGACAGCCACCGGGCAGGAGTGGTCAGCTTTAGTGACCATTATGGCAACAGAGAAATAAAGAATTCATTGCTGACTGTGCCATGGGGGTGAATGTCTCTTTCACAAATCACAAAAATGGATATTTAATCATTTACTGAGTCATGGTAAAGCCTGGGCCAAATAATCTAGATTAACAATTTCTACCATGACTACCTACAAGTATCAAAATGTTGTAGAAATCTGGTTATTTCCTTTAAGAATATCAGTCTAATACTGTGTCCCTCAAAGTCATTTTCTTGAGGTACATGGAAAAAGAAAACAATTCTTTACTTTATTCTACGACACCCTCTAGTTAACGTCATATTTCTCACCATTGTTTCACTGTGTAAGATTTCTTAGAGAATAGGTCTTCAAGCCCTTCCTCCTTTTATTTACCACCTACTTTTCCCAACTCCTGGTTTTTCTTCCCACCAAATGATTAAATATGTTCTCAGAAAGATTCTAGTAGCCTCTTCCAACAGTGTTTTCATATTCATTTCCCAGCTTAATTTTGGGGAGCTGGCTGTTCTTACTCTTCCCACCCTCCCTAAAGCTTCTAGCTTCACTGACCCCAGCTTGACCCTGAGGCTTCAATGACCACACTCAGCAGAGGTTTTATGCTTCTTCGTGAGACAGCCTCCTGGATTTTAGCTGCCGGTGACCTAACGCCATCAAACTGCAAGGTCCAGCCGTGTCCTAGTTTCCTCCCTCTTTCTCCTTCAGAGTTCTCACTCATCTCCACATTTTTTCTTTTCTTTTAAAAAATTTTTATTGAATCAAAATTGATTATACATATTTTGGGGGTTCAACATTGAGATATGTTGATCAAATCAATATTACTAGCATATCTATTGTTACAAATCGTAATTATTCTTTATGCCCCTTGTCCAATCTCTCCCCCTCTCCCTCTGCCCTCCCTTCTCTAATCACCGTAGATTTCTTCTCTCCTTCTGAAAGAAAAATGGTTACTCTGTTGCTTTGCTGCCTAGATGATCTGTCCAATGCTGAGAGGTGTGATCAGGTCCCCCAATATTATCATAGAGCAGTTACTTCTTCTGTCACTCTGAAATGGACTTTGTGGAGAGGGACCTCCTCTCTTTATCACTACTGGTGACCCTCCTTGTGTCAATGCACTCCAGTGGCTGGTGGACCATCTGCACGGAGGTTGTGGCAGCTAGCTGCTTTTGTGGCAGCCATGGTTATTGTGGTGGCTGTGGTGGGCCACCCAACTGGAGGTGATATTTTTGGCATGCTCCTTGGTGCTGGTGGTGTGCCTGGTTGTGGGAGGGGGTCCAGTCCCTGGCTCCATGTCTTGGGTCCTGAGGCAGGCCCTGAGGCACTGGCACAGTGGCCTGATTGTGGGAGGGGGGTCTGGTCCCCAGCTACATGCCTCATGTCCCCTGGTGAGCCCCAAGGCACTGGTGGTGTGCCTGGGCCGGAACTAATTTTTTGTCCTTTGCTTACTTCTAAAATGGGGAAACTTCCTGGGGGAACCAGTACTTGAGCTGTGTGGTTGAGCTAAATTGCCACTTTGCTGCTGTTTCCCTAGGGAAGGCTTTTGGTGCAGCTCAGGTTTAATGGTTGACCTTATAGGTACTTCCAGCTCTCCAGAGACCCAGTGCACCTGGGTTGTACAGAAACTCTGATCTTGGCTTGAGTTTTTTCAGTAAATTGCACCCCATGCAATTCTGCATTCCCGACCAGTCTCCTCTGAGTGGTCCTGTGCTGATTGGGGGGCAGATCGGCTGTCCTTGCTGTGTCTCAGTGTTCTCCCGATGGGCCTTTCTCCTCCTCCACCCATGCTGCAGGCACTTCCCATGAGATGGGCCCTGTGCCGGTCCCTTATGGTGACTCACCAACCTCTGAATGGCTCCCCTTTTTCAGCTGTTCTGGCTCCTCATTCTTGCTTGGGTCCATGCGAACCCTATTAGTGGTCTTGCTGTCCTAGGGGCCACCAAGTCCCTCATCTCACCTGCCACCTCCAAGTAATTCCATTTGAAGGACACAGCTGTGGCTTCTGCCAGCTCCTGCTCCATGCACTCAGCAATTGCAACCTTAAAGCAGCCGTGGACTGAAACACTCCAAGCAGTTTTTTTTTTTTTTCTCTCATCGTATTTTCTCCCACCTTCATGAACTCTGTAGGTCTCTCCTCCTCTTCCCCTGAGCTCCAGTGGCCCCAGCTTGGCTGATGTTACGTTTTTATAGTTGTAAATTGGTTGATTTGTGAGAGAGAGTGATGCTGGGGACTGTCTATTCCGCCATCTTGACCAGAAATTTCCTCATCTCCACACTTTCAACTATCACCTGCTACCAGTGAATCCCAAAATGTTCCTCCCCAGCACTTAATTTTGTTCAGAGGTTCAGTCTTCCAACTTTATCATCTATTTAAATATCTCTGCATTAAGGGCTGTCTTGCTAACATGTTCATATTATCACGCTCCCTGTTTCCCTTCCCATCCCTCCAAGTCAACTCTCCTGTACACCATGACTCATGTTTGTCATTGACTCCTCATTTTCACATAATCTCTATATACTATTAGTTACTAAAGTCTTCTTTACATGCCTCTAACGTCTGCCCTGTTTCCCATGTCCATTGCCACCACTGAAGTCCAGGGTCTTTTCACATCATGTCTGAATCATGACTGTAAGCCTCTCACTGGTTTCCCAATAATGCCTTCCCCTCCCCAATTCATCATGATCCCTGACATCAGAAGAATCATTTCTCCACTTGAAAGCATCATTGTCTATCAGAAAAATTCCAAACCTCTCATTCAGATGACCAGCAAACACTTGATATATTAAATAACAGGGGACTCCCACACCTACCCCTATATTTTCCCCTACCTCATTCCACAAGGGAAGCCCAGGTTTTTGGCTTTCTTATTCCTTAGGGAAAAAGTTTGCATTAATTGGGCCAAAAGCAGGAGGTGCCTGCAAGGCATTTCCTTAAAGCTGGAGTTCCCTGAAGCCAGCTGTACTAAATGTCTTTGAAGGTAACTAAAAGATAGAAGGGTAATTGCTTCATATTCAGAAAAGAGAAAGGGAATATAGGGTATCCCCTGTGACACTGCCCCCCAAAGGAGGTAAGAATTCAGAAGCAATGGCTTTAGGGTCTATTCAGGATTTGGGACCATGTTCATACTCTTAGCAAAGATTCCCATATGTCAATGTTTTGCAAAACAACAAGAGAGTCACAGACTTCAAAGGGCTATTGTGGGCTCAGTAAATAAGAATGGTCAGTATCTTCACACTGGAATAGAATACAGAAATCTGATCCCCTTTTTTCTGGGATCCAGGTAAATTTCCCAGATTTTGGTGTGATCTTGGAATGGGAGATAGCAAAATGATGACTGAAATGGAATTTTCCACCAGCTTGGTAGACACATGCTCAGAGTGGGATTTAATTTGGAGTAAGATTCATCCCCTCTACTCAACATCCAAGACCCTCCAAAATGTGCACCTCTTGTAAGGAAAATGAAAAATGGTCAGTCTCCCTCAGCTGTTAGGAATCTTGCTGAGCATGACCCAGCCTGTCTAATGTAAATATGTTAACTGCTCATGTTCGCCCAGGTGTTCCTTGGCTATATTACTCACACCCAAGTGTTCCCTGGTTATCTGGCAAGTATAAAGGACAAACAGCTCTGATCCAGAAGGCCCCTGGGATGCCCCTGGGAGGCCACCAGGCCACCGCTGCTGCTGGATCTGCTGGATCTTCTGGATCGGCTGCAGGCTGCTGGCTGCTGCTGCTAGGGGCAGAGCTTGCATTCAAACAAAGTATGTGAACCTTGCCAACAGTTCCCAGGATCTTTCCAATTACTTAGCTCATTATCTGCATATGAGGGGTCTGTGACCCAGTCTGCACAATGGGTGTGAAGGGTCTGTGACCCAACCTGACACCCCTTTATTCATTCACTCAAAATATACTGTATGCTATTGTTTGAATGTCTCCTCCAAAATTCAGGTGCTGCCAATGTGATAATATTAAGAGGTGAGACCTTTAAGAGGTGATTAGGTTATAAGGGCTTCTCCCCTTGTGAGTGGGGTTAAGGCCCTCATCAAAGAAATTCACCTAGTGTTCAGCTAGCTTGTCCTTCTACCTTCTGCCATGTGAGGACAGTGCAAGAAGGCCCTCACCAGACACCCTTTGCCAGCATCTTGTTCTTGGACTTCCTGGCCTCCAGAACTGTGAGAAATAAATTTCTGTTCTTTATCAATCACCCAGTTTGTTGTATTTTTTTATAGCAGTACAAATACACCAAGATACTGTGTATTATGCTGCCTGGGTGGGAACGCAAAGGCAAGATAGGACGCTTTCTGCCCTCAAGTTATTCTAGTGAGAGAAAAAGTCAAATTCTCTCCTTTTTTCTGTTCTTCAAAGAAGTCTTCCCTACACTTCCCTGATCTTGGTCAAATACCTTTATGTACATTTTTAATATCATGTGCTACCTGTGTTAAGTATCCCTTAGAAGAGGTAGTTTTATATTTATTGGAGTGATCATTTAATTAATTTCTGTCACCCACGGTGGACTAAGTTCCATGAGGGCAGAGACCATATCAGTTTTTGTGCAATAATTATTTAGAAGAAACAATGTCTGTGAACACTTCCTTTTACAACATTAATGTCTTCTGCGCCATTCTTCATAGCCTCTGCCATAGTCTCATAGATCTCCTTGATATCTTAAACACATCAATGCATTTTTGCCTTTAAATCTTCTTCTACCATTCTCCCCCTATTGAATGCCAGCCCCAGTGGCAACACCCTCACCATCAATCTTGAAGCACAGGTTATGTACAGGCTTACATTTCAGTCATCCCTTTCTTTGTAAATAACCCAACTGGTTATTTAGCCTCAGTTGTCAGTACTACATTTTGTAATAGCCAAAAGTAAGTTACACTCAGTGGGTGCTCAACCAGAGAGCCTCTCTTTTGCAAAGGGGTGGGGGTGATTGAGTTCTCTGTGAGAGGTGCCACCGGGAGCTATATATGTATGGTAGCCCTAATTAATCGATACCTGTGGAATGAACATGGCCCAAAGCAGGACGACATCTTTGTGATGCTCATTGTACTCAATTCGTTTTAACAAGTTCTTTCATTTCAACAGATATTTCTTGAGCTCCTACTAGGTGCCAGAAACTCTTCTAGGCAATTGGGATATATCAAGAATAAAGCACAGATCCCTCTTTCCCTGGGGCTTACAGTCAAGTGGGAGAAACATAGAGTAAACCCAAAACACCACAAATATGAAAATTAGGACATGGGAAATTCTAAAGGAGAAAAAGAAGAGCACGGGATGAATGTTTGGTGGAAGTAACCTCTTGCCTCCAGGTCTGGTCTAGTTCTTGTCATACCAAAAATGAAGGTCAACCTGGAGTAGGTCCTCAGAAGTCAGGTCAAGATGTAAATCACCCCTCATCTAAAGGACTCAGAAAAGATCTGGAACAATTTGGAAGCTGACATGGAATTAGTTGACCATAACTAGGGAAATCAGGCAGGGAAGTATATAATGATCATACTAAGAAATTGCAGCTGTGGAACAATAATATTAACTACGTAACCATGTTAATTAAAGCTAATAGGATTATTTTTATTTCAAAGTAATAATTAACAAACACTTTTGATAGCCAACTGTGAGCCAGGAATTGTACTTAGCTTTTCTTACACTATCACTGTTAATGTTCACAACTATGCATGAGGCATGCTCTATTATTACTTCCACTTCACAGATAACACACTATAGAGATAGAGACTTTGTAGAAGCTGCCTAAGGTAACACAAATGGTAAATGATGGGGTGCTGACTTGGAGACAGCAGCCTGGGTCCAAAGTCATGCTCTGAACCACCACACTGTACAGCCTGGTGCTGATAAGAGACTGAGGAGTCAACCATGGGGAGGTTTAAGTACTGAGTCTACATGTGTGATGAATAACTAAGGAAATTCCATGGATGACTGCAACTAAAATAAAGTACTCTTGTTACTATATGGCAGTGAAGAACACAGGAGACAGAAATGCTCAAAAGCAAAGGCATTCACTGTACTCAAGCCAGAGTCATAAAGCAAATTCAAGACTTCACATTTATTTGCTTCACAACATGGACTGAATGTCTCCTGTTCAGATATACATCCAGAAGGTCTGACGCTGATCAATAGGAACTCTTGTAAATCTTAGTAAATGTAATTTTACCTAGCTACATGTCTTAATTTACTTCAATTAGTTTAATTTAAACCTCAATACTGTAGTTGTGGTTCATTCAAAACACTCTTTAGAATTTCTCAAAATACTTTCCTTATTCTAAGTATAGTATATAGTTTTACTTTTATTGGGTTTTCTAATATTTCAATATGTTGCATTCTCCAAGTGATCTTTTTTATATGAGGGGATTATCTTATTCCATTGGTGTTTCTGTTAGGCTGGGCTGCCCTTCAGTTGCCAGTCCTCCGGTTAGAGGTCATCTGGAAGTTGTATCTCACTGGTCATCTGCCGAGCAGTGCTCTGTTGGGATCTCTAAAAAAATATACACCCCATTCCTGCAAACACATCTTTTTAACTTACCAAGAGCATTCCCTAGTGGTCTTCATAATCCAAAGACAGCTCCTACTGTATATATAAATTGAGACACTTTTCAGTGATAGCACGTGTGTGCATGCTAGCTGAGGCCAAAAGATGACCCTGTCATTTTCCTTAAATCTTAAAGGTGTCCAAAATCTTCCTTAATTGACCTCACCCACTTAGTGTTTCTACATATAGCTTGATAAATATTATCGCCATGCATTGGTTTTGACTATTTAGCTCATGTGTGTGTGCTTTGAATGATGATATCCATCTTGAGGACTGGAATCGCATCTTCTGCACCTTTCCTATTTCCACCTTTCTTATCACATCTCTGTCCTTAAGTGCTCAATGGAAACTTGTTAAGCTGAAGTGATTGGAGTTGAACCTTGAACTGACAACCATTCATCTGGATGGTTTTATGTAATCCTGATGCACATCTCAAGGCCGTATTGGCTCCAGAACACTGCAGTCTCTGCCTCTCCCACATACCTACAGCACAAAGAATGTCGTTGACAGCCTCAGAGAGTTCAGAAGCAGAAACAGAAGCCACACAGCCAACCAGATTTTTTTTCTTTTTCTAAGTGGGCACTATTGATCATTTAACCTCTCATAAAATAAAGGTTTTAAGGCAGCTCCCTGATAGGTTTTGTCCATTATTATTTGTGCCAAATGAAAGCTTCTCAAGATTGTTCATTTAGAATCTAGAAATTAGTTATATATGTTTTAATGTCAGAAAGATTAACTCCAAAGGAAAATCATTCATTATGTAACATGGAAAAAGAACATCTCTAAAGACAAAAGTCAACTGTATTTGAATGAATTACCCATTCATGTTGGGCTCTGTCTGTACTCTTCATTAAGAATTTATCAATTTCTTAGAAGAAAAACCTACTATACAGTGACTGCCTATCAATATTTAATGTAGTAGTGCCTGGAGCACTGGATTGACTTTCTTATTGTGAAAATGGGAAAGGAAATTAAGACTTTGCCCTATTTTCTAATGGTGGGACCCTTAGATAAATTACAATTTTATTGTTGTTCTGTATATCCTAGGAGTGATAATGATCAGGTTCTTTGTGTTCATTGATATGTTCTTGTTGGTTTCATTTTGTTAGACTTAACTGCAGCATTTAATGTTATTGATCAGCCTGGAAAGTACTAGGATAACCTAACACTCCCCATGGTTATGTGAACTGACTCTACTTTGTAAGAAAAAAAAAAAAAGTGGCTTATTGACTTTCTCCACTGGGTTCCTGAAAAATCCACATTTTCCCCTACATTCTCTGAGGGTGATCCCTCACGTGCTAATATGTATAGCATATTAGCAAAAATCCTGACTGACTTTTGCTTTCAATTTCACATCCAGCACATTCAGGGAAAGCTTAATATATTCCTGATAATTGACAATCCTCATATTCTATCCCTGCTGCCAGTCTGTCTACCTTTAAGTATAAGATATGATTCTGCTGCTGCCTGGATATATATCGACTCTGATATAACATCAAGTTCACTTAACACAAAAGACAGGACACTCTATAAGATAAGGACAGAAAAGGGACAGACACTACCCAATATGAGGTATATATACCAACAGAGGTATAGAGTTCAGGCCAAGGCCATCATGTACTGTTTGGAGTGGTCAGAGTGGGGAGTGGGGTCCTGTCTTTGTTGTTGTTGGCTTTGCTTATGGAATGCCTGACAGCAGAGAAATGAGAAAGCCATTCTCATCAGGCAGTCACACCTGAAGTGTGCTCCCTTAGCCATTGAGTTCAGCTACAAATTCTAGATCAACCCTGTGATATAAAGATTCCTAAGATTTCCTCCTGCAAAACATCTTCTGAAAGAGTTCCTAAGAGCTCTTTCACCCCCACACTTTCCCATTAACTAGGTTTTCACATGGTGAGTGAGACTTCTCCATGGACTTGAATGGGATTGGAACAGATAAAATTAAGTCCCTGGGAAAGTGCCTTGGTGACAAACCAATTAGACCATTAAGCACATGTGGAGAATCCATCTATGAGAGAGCAACTTTCAGTCCCAGATTTTAATAGTTATATTGAAGCCAAATATAGCTATCATTCTTCTGTCTTTCAATTCTGGCATTTCCTGTTGCTTTAAGACCACTATATTCCGGATCATGTATTACCATTGTCATCAAAATAAACCAGGATCAAGAAAGGCTCTCTTCATAGCGGGACAACTCACCACAGAATGCATACATAATACTCCCACCTCTCATCTGTGGACAGGTTCTTGCCCAGATTTCTGTGTGAGTGGATTTAAAGTCAGTTGGCCAGCTACAGAATGAAGAACACTCATTAGTCATCCCTATAGAAATAATCTTCTGATGATACATTGTTTACCCAAGCATAGCATGCTTTCAGTTGCATAATAACTGGAGATTTTATATAATATAATATAGTATAATATAATATAATATATATACATATATCCAGTTAATGGAAATTCTAAATACATCTATATATGATTGGTTTTAAATATACACATATATAACATAACTGGTTATATAAATATACAGAAAGTGAATAATCCTTGAGATGAAGATAACAACAATATGTTCAGGAGATACTGCGAAGCCTACACTGAGAGGTAAAACATTTTTCTTGAGCACAGAAAATATCTATTTATTCTTCTTTTGTTATCCTTGAGCCTTTCGCAGCTCAGGTAATTTAGGTGGAGCAGAGTCCAGCCCCAGCATCAATGGAAAGCATGTGACCCAGGGCTGGCCACTCAGATCATCCATCTCCCCGGGTTTGGTTTAGAGATGAGTTCATGAGCTAGTCAAAGACAATGAGTCTCAGTTAGAGGAACTGTTGGGGAAATATCTCTCTAGCTGCCAATAGCCATCCTAACTCTAGGAGTGGAGACGCTGCATGAGAATGGAACCGATACAGAGGGCGGTAGAGCTGAGAGGTAGAGAGAACCAGTGCTCTGAAAGTATAGAATGTACAGTTAGGCAAACATATATCATTTCTTTTGCTTAATCTAATAATTGAAACTCATTTGAAACTGAAGTAGAATCAAAAAATACATGAGTTTACTGATTGGAGTAGGTCAAGGAAATGCTGTATACACAGTGTGCTAGTATTTTAGCCAGGCACCTGACAGCATTTCTCATGAAATCCTTGTGGATAAAATGCAGAAATGTGGAGTGAATGCAAGTCTAGTCAGGTGACTTCATCAATAATTGAAGGGTCATGTCCAAGAATGCTAATTCCATGTCATCCTGAAGGAAATTTTATAGTGGTATGCCTCAGGGTTCTTCCCTGGCCCTGTCCTTTTTGACACATTTATCAAAGGTTTGTATGAGCACACTGATGGCATCCCTATCAAATGCTATCGATGACAAGATGATTGGAGCACTAGATAGTATGTTGGATAACAGAGACTAGTTTCTAAAACGCTTCATATGCTAGAGCATCAGAGTGGAATTTTCAGAAGAACAAATATAAAACCTTGGAATTAGATCCCAAAACTAATTATACAAATAACTAGGTAACACTGGGAATTTAGTTAAGTATAACTTCAAAATGCATCAGAAATGAGATACAGCTGCCTAAATACATAAATAAATAGAGCTACATTAGGCTGCATAAAGAGGACACAGTGGTGATGGAGATAGATGTCATATGGAACAAATCATGAGCTTAGGCTGGCAGGGTAGAAGGATGTAGAACCAAAGGAACTAAAGTTTTCAAGTATTTGTACCTATGTATCTAATGATCTATCTCCAGTGTTCCAAATCACATTACAAAAACAATAAAAATTGCTAATGGGACTATTCATTGCCCTCTCTCTGCTCCCACCTGCTATTTGGATATTTTATTTCTCCCTTCCCAAAGAGGAAGGGTTATTTTTCTCTGGAAGACAAGTGATGCTCCATAATAAAGGATAGAGTGGGAAAGGAAGATGGAATAGAGGAAGAGACAGAAAAGCCAGCGTGCATATGTCAAGAGTTTAAGGGGCTTAAAGACAGAAGGGCTCCAGAGTACTTTTAAAAGTGTGATAGAATAGGGGAAAAAAGAAAGGAAAGGGATTTAATTTGGATTATAGTAAACATTCAAGTATAAGTCCAAATGCACCTTTACCATAATTGCCTGGCTTTTGGTGCAATGAGTCCCTGGATTTGTAAGTGTTATCTAAGACTTTTTACATATTTCCTTTTCAGCCAGGTTGTGCCCCGCATTCCCACCCCTGCTTCCCTACCGCAGGCTGCTAAAAGCCTTATAGGGAAAGCTACCATAGTCCTAACCAAGTTTATGTGGTTTCTATAACCACAATATGATTGGGTCTGGAAATAGTCAAAGCTAATGTCTTCAAATGCTACCGGGGGAACATAGTACTGGAGGTTTTGGCTGGTGGGGTACAAAAATATGGTGTCTTGACAAACTGAAATAAAGAAGCAGCCTCGAGGTCTCTCTGACCTGCCCCATTCCCCTTCTGGCCTTCAGTTTTCTGTCACTCTCCAAAGTACGGGATGAAGCTGTTCCCTCATCTTCAGAAACTCTGGACCCATCAAAGATGACAATCACTTCTGGTCCTTTCCCTAAGTTTTCATGAACTTAACTCATCTCACAGGCAGAAAGACTGGAGTCTATCAACACACTTGGACTAAATTTTGTCACAGACTATTGTCTTATATTTTAGTCCCATTCAGTATTTTAAAGAAAACTGTTTACAAGTCATTGTCTGCTCTGCAGGCCAAATAGACTTTGTCCCAGGCTATTTAGATGTCCCCTCTCTGTTAGCTATGTTCTCCAAGCCCATTGTATCCTGTAAGAATCATTTACTCCTATGCCTCCATCTCCCCTTTCCCTGTGGAGATGGGTATATAAGCTCAGTACCCCAGTGGAAAATAGGGACATTACTCTCTTGGATTCCCCTATACTTTGCTTTCTTCCAGCACGTTAAATAATAAAATTTGTTATGCCTTTTCTTATTGATCTAAATTTGTTGGTGATTTATTAATGAGCTTTTTATTTTTTATTTTTTATTTTTTATTTTTTTAAATTTTTTTTTAAATTTTATTTTGTCGATATACATTGTAGCTGATTAATGCTCCCCATCACCAAAACCTCCCTCCCTTCTCCCTCCCGCCCTCCCCCCCAACCATGTCCTTTCTGTTTGTTTGTTGTATTAACTTCAAATAATTGTGGTTGTTATATCTTCTTCCCCCCCCCCCCCCGGTTTGTGTGTGTATGTGTGTATGTGTGTGTGAATTTATATATTAATTTTTAGCTCCCTCCAATAAGTGAGAACATGTGGTATTTCTCTTTCTGTGCCTGACTTGTTTCACTTAATATAATTCTCTCAAGGTCCATCCATGTTGTTGCAAATGGCAGTATTTCATTCGTTTTTATAGCTGAGTAGTATTCCATTGTGTAGATGTACCACATTTTCCGTATCCACTCATCTGATGGTGGGCATTTGGGCTGGTTCCAACTCTTGGCTATTGTAAAGAGTGCTGCGATGAACATTGGGGAACAGGTATACCTTCGACTTGATGATTTCCATTCCTCTGGGTATATTCCCAACAGTGGGATGGCTGGGTCGTATGGTAGATCTATTTGCAATTGTTTAAGGAACCTCCATACCATTTTCCATAGAGGCTGCACCATTTTGCAGTCCCACCAACAATGTATGAGAGTTCCTTTTTCTCCGCAACCTCGTCAGCATTTATCGTTCAGAGTCTTTTGGATTTTAGCCATCCTAACTGGGGTTAGATGGTATCTCAATGTGGTTTTGATTTGCATTTCCCGGATGCTGAGTGATGTTGAGCATTTTTTCATATGTCTGTTGGCCATTTGTGTATCTTCCTTAGAGAAATGCCTACTTAGCTCTTTTGCCCATTTTTTAATTGGGTTGCTTGTTTTCTTCTTGTAAAGTTTTTGAGTTCCTTATATATACTGGATATTAATCCTTTGTCAGATGTATATTTTGCAAATATTTTCTCCCACTCTGTTGGTTGTCTTTTAACTCTTTTAATTGTTTCTTTTGCTGTGCAGAAGCTTTTTAGTTTGATATAATCCCATTTGTTTATTTTTCCTTTGGTTGCCCGTGCTTTTGGGGTCGTATTCATGAAGTCTGTGCCCAGTCCTACTTCCTGAAGTATTTCCCCTATGTTTTCTTTAAGAAGTTTCATTGTCTCAGGGTGTATATTTAAATCCTTAATCCATTTTGAGTTGATTTTAGTATACGGTGAGAGGTATGGATCTAGTTTCATTCTCCTGCATATCGATATCCAGTTATCCCAGCACCACTTGCTGAAGAGGCAGTCCCTTCCCCAGTGAATAGGCTTGGTGCCTTTGTCAAAGATCAGATGGCAGTAAGTGTGTGGGTTGATTTCTGGATTCTCTATTCTATTCCATTGGTCAGTGTGTCTGTTTTTATGCCAGTACCATACTGTTTTGGTTATTATAGCTTTGTAGTATAGCTTAAAGTCAGGTAGTGTTATGCCTCCACCTTTATTTTTTTTGCTGAGCATTGCTTTGGCTATCTGTGGTCTTTTATTGTTCCATATAAATGTCTGAATAGTTTTTTCCATTTCTGAGAAAAATGTCTTTGGAATTTTGATGGGGATTGCATTGAATTTGTATATCACTTTGGGTAGTATGGACATTTTCACTATGTTGATTCTTCCAATCCAAGAGCATGGAATATCTTTCCATCTTCTTGTATCCTCTCTAATTTCTCTCAGCAGTGGTTTGTAGTTCTCATTATAGAGATTTTTCACCTCCTTGGTTAACTCAATTCCTAAGTATTTTATTTTTTTGGTGGCTATTGTAAATG
This sequence comes from Cynocephalus volans, assembly GCF_027409185.1. NCBI lineage: Eukaryota > Metazoa > Chordata > Mammalia > Dermoptera > Cynocephalidae > Cynocephalus > Cynocephalus volans. The sequence continues at coordinate 94,037,187 of NC_084461.1, read as the reverse complement.
GGCAGGCTTTCTTGATTTCTCCTTCTGCATGTTCACTATTGGAGAAAAGAAATGCTACTGATTGTTGTGTGTTGATTTTGTATCCTGCTACTGTGCTGAAATCATTTATCAATTCCAAGAGTTTTTTTGTAGAGGTTTTAGGCTGTTCGATATATAGGATCATGTCATCTGCAAACAGGAACAGTTTGACTTCATCTTTTCCAATCTGGATGCCCTTTATTTCCTTCTCTTCTCTGATTGCTCTGGCTAGTACTTCCAACACTATGTTGAATAGGAATGGTGAGAGTGGGCATCCTTGTCTAGTGCCTGTTCTTAAAGGAAAAGCTTTCAGCTTTTCCCCATTCAGGATGATATTGGCAGTGGGTTTGTCATATATGGCTTTAATTATGTTGAGATACTTTCCCTCTATACCTAACTTATAGAGGGTCTTTGTCATGAATGAGTGCTGAACTTTATCAAATGCTTTTTCAGCATCTATAGAGATGATCATATGGTCCTTGTGTTTGAGTTTATTAATATTGTGTATCACATTTATTGATTTGCGTATGTTGAACCAACCTTGCATCCCTGGGATGAATCCCACTTGATCGTGATGAATAATTTTTCGTATGTGTTGCTGTATTCTGTTTGCTAGTATTTTAGTGAGGATTTTTGCATCTATATTCATCAAGGATATCGGCCTGTAGTTTTCTTTTTTGGTTATATCTTTACCTGGTTTTGGTATCAGGATGATGTTTGCTTCATAGAATGAGTTTGGGAGATTTGCGTCCGTTTCAATCTTTTGGAATAGTTTGTAAAGAATCGGTGTCAATTCCTCTTTGAATGTTTGGTAAAATTCTGCTGTGAATCCACCTGGTCCTGGGCTTTTCTTTGTTGGGAGCCTTCTGATAACAGCTTCAATCTCCTTTATTGTTATTGGTCTGTTCAAATTTTCTACGTCTTCACGGTTCAGTTTTGGGAGCTTGTGTGTGTCCAGAAATTTATCCATTTCCTCCAGATTTTCAAATTTGTTGGCGTATAGTTGTTTATAGTAGTCTCGAATGATTCCTTGTATTTCAGATGAATCAGTTGTAATATCGCCTTTTTCATTTCTAATTTTTGTTATTTGAGTCTTCTCTCTTCTTTTTTTTGTTAGCCATGCTAATGGTTTGTCAATTTTATTTATCTTTTCAAAAAACCAACTTTTTGATTCGTTGATCTTTTTTTTTTTTTTTTTTTTCTTGTCTCTAAAATACTCAAATTCTTTTTTTTTTTTTTTTTTTTTTAATTTTATTTTGTCGATATACATTGTAGCTGATTATTGCTTCCCATCACCAAAACCTCCCTCCCTTCTCCCTCCCCCCCTCCCCCCCGACAATGTCCTTTCTGTTTGCTTGTTGTATCAACTTCAAATAATTGTGGTTGTTATATCTTCTTCCCCCCCCCCGGTTTGTGTGTGTGTGTGTATGTGTGTGTGTGAATTTATATATTAATTTTTAGCTCCCTCCAATAAGTGAGAACATGTGGTATTTCTCTTTCTGTGCCTGACTTGTTTCACTTAATATAATTCTCTCAAGGTCCATCCATGTTGTTGCAAATGGCAGTATTTCATTCGTTTTTATAGCTGAGTAGTATTCCATTGTGTAGATGTACCACATTTTCCGTATCCACTCATCTGATGATGGGCATTTGGGCTGGTTCCAACTCTTGGCTATTGTAAAGAGTGCTGCGATGAACATTGGGGAACAGGTATACCTTCGACTTGAAGATTTCCATTCCTCTGGGTATATTCCCAACAGTGGGATGGCTGGGTCGTATGGTAGATCTATTTGCAATTGTTTAAGGAACCTCCATACCATTTTCCATAGAGGCTGCACCATTTTGCAGTCCCACCAACAATGTATGAGAGTTCCTTTTTCTCCGCAGCCTCGCCAGCATTTATCGTTCAGAGTCTTTTGGATTTTAGCCATCCTAACTGGGGTTAGATGGTATCTCAATGTGGTTTTGATTTGCATTTCCCGGATGCTGAGTGATGTTGAGCATTTTTTCATATGTCTGTTGGCCATTTGGATATCTTCCTTAGAGAAATGCCTACTTAGCTCTTTTGCCCATTTTTTAATTGGGTTGCTTGTTTTCTTCTTGTAAAGTTGTTTGAGTTCCTTATATATTCTGGATATTAATCCTTTGTCAGATGTATATTTTGCAAATATTTTCTCCCACTCTGTTGGTTGTCTTTTAACTCTTTTAATTGTTTCTTTTGCTGTGCAGAAGCTTTTTAGTTTGATATAATCCCATTTGTTTATTTTTCCTTTGGTTGCCCGTGCTTTTGGGGTCGTATTCATGAAGTCTGTGCCCAGTCCTATTTCCTGAAGTGTTTCTCCTATGTTTTCTTTAAGAAGTTTTATTGTTTCAGGGTGTATATTTAAATCCTTAATCCATTTTGAGTTGATTTTAGTATACGGTGAGAGGTATGGATCTAGTTTCATTCTCCTGCATATCGATATCCAGTTATCCCAGCACCACTTGCTGAAGAGGCAGTCCCTTCGCCACTGAATAGGCTTGGTGCCTTTGTCAAAGATCAGATGGCAGTAAGTGTGTGGGTTGATTTCTGGATTCTCTATTCTATTCCATTGGTCAGTGTGTCTGTTTTTATGCCAGTACCATACTGTTTTGGTTATTATAGCTTTGTAGTATAGCTTAAAGTCAGGTAGTGTTATGCCTCCAGCTTTATTTTTTTTGCTGAGCATTGCTTTGGCTATTCGTGGTCTTTTATTGTTCCATATAAATGTCTGAATAGTTTTTTCCATTTCTGAGAAAAATGTCTTTGGAATTTTGATGGGGATTGCATTGAATTTGTATATCACTTTGGGTAGTATGGACATTTTCACTATGTTGATTCTTCCAATCCAAGAGCATGGAATATCTTTCCATCTTCTTGTATCCTCTCTAATTTCTCTCAGCAGTGGTTTGTAGTTCTCATTATAGAGATTTTTCACATCCTTGGTTAACTCAATTCCTAAGTATTTTATTGTTTTGGTGGCTATTGTAAATGGGCAGGCTTTCTTGATTTCTCGTTCTGCATGTTCACTATTAGAGAAAAGAAACGCTACTGATTTTTGTGTGTTGATTTTGTATCCTGCTACTGTGCTGAAATCATTTATCAATTCCAACAGTTTTTTTGTAGAGGTTTTAGGCTGTCCGATATATAGGATCATGTCATCTGCAAACAGGGACAGTTTGACTTCATCTTTTCCAATCTGGATGCCCTTTATTTCCTTCTCTTCTCTGATTGCTCTGGCTAGTACTTCCAACACTATGTTGAATAGAAGTGGTGAGAGTGGGCATCCTTGTCTAGTGCCTGTTCTTAAAGGAAAAGCTTTCAGCTTTTCCCCATTCAGGATGATATTGGCAGTGGGTTTGTCATATATGGCTTTAATTATGTTGAGATACTTTCCCTCTATACCTAACTTATAGAGGGTCTTTGTCATGAATGAGTGCTGAACTTTATCAAATGCTTTTTCAGCATCTATAGAGATGATCATATGGTCCTTGTGTTTGAGTTTATTAATATGGTGTATCACATTTATTGATTTGCGTATGTTGAACCAACCTTGCATCCCTGGGATGAATCCCACTTGATCGTGATGAATAATTTTTCGTATGTGTTGCTGTATTCTGTTTGCTAGTATTTTAGTGAGGATTTTTGCATCTATATTCATCAAGGATATCGGCCTGTAGTTTTCTTTTTTGGTTATATCTTTACCTGGTTTTGGTATCAGGATGATGTTTGCTTCATAGAATGAGTTTGGGAGATTTGCGTCTGTTTCAATCTTTTGGAATAGTTTGTAAAGAATCGGTGTCAATTCCTCTTTGAATGTTTGGTAAAATTCTGCTGTGAATCCATCTGGTCCTGGGCTTTTCTTTGTTGGGAGCCTTCTGATAACAGCTTCAATCTCCTTTATTGTTATTGGTCTGTTCAAATTTTCTACGTCTTCACGGTTCAGTTTTGGGAGCTTGTGTGTGTCCAGAAATTTATCCATTTCCTCCAGATTTTCAAATTTGTTGGCGTATAGTTGTTTATAGTAGTCTCGAATGATTCCTTGTATTTCAGATGAATCAGTTGTAATATCGCCTTTTTCATTTCTAATTTTTGTTATTTGAGTCTTCTCTCTTCTTTTTTTTGTTAGCCATGCTAATGGTTTGTCAATTTTATTTATCTTTTCAAAAAACCAACTTTTTGATTCGTTGATCTTTTGAATTGTTTTTTGGTTTTCAATTTCATTCAGTTCTGCTCTGATCTTAATGATTTCTTTCCGTCTGCTAACTTTAGGATTGGATTGTTCTTGTTTTTCTAGTTCTTTAAGGTGAAGTGTTAGGTTGTTCACTTGCCATCTTTCCATTCTTCTGAAGTGAGCATTTAATGCAATAAATTTTCCCCTCAATACTGCTTTTGCAGTATCCCACAGGTTTTGGTATGATGTATCATTGTTTTCATTAGTTTCAATAAACTTTTTGATTTCCTGCTTGATTTCTTCTTGGACCCATATGTCATTAAGTAGAATGCTGTTTAATTTCCATGTGTTTGTATAGTTTCCAGAGTTTCGTTTGTTATTAATTTCTATTTTTAATCCATTGTGGTCTGAGAAGATACATGGGATAATTCCAATTTTTTTGAATTTATTGAGACTTGATTTGTGACCTAATATGTGATCTATCCTGGAGAATGATCCATGTGCTGATGAGAAGAATGAATATTCTGAGGTTGTTGGGTGGAATGTTCTGTAGATATCTGCCAATTCCAATTGGTCTAGAGTCTTGTTTAGATCTTGTGTTTCTCTACTGATTCTTTGCCTAGATGATCTGTCTAATATTGACAGTGGGGTGTTCAGGTCCCCTGCTATTATGGTATTAGTGTCTATTTCCTTCTTTAGGTCTAATAGAGTTTGTTTTATAAATCTGGCTGCTCCAACATTGGGTGCGTACATATTTATGATTGTTATGTCTTCTTGATGGATCAGTCCTTTTATCATTAAGTAGTGTCCCTCATTGTCTCTTTTTATGGTTTTTAGTTTAAAGTCTATTTTGTCAGATATAAGAATAGCCACTCCAGCTCGTTTTTCTTTTCTGTTTGCATGGTAAATCTTTTTCCATCCTTTCACTCTTAGTCTGTGTGAATCTTTATGGGTGAGGTGGGTCTCTTGTAGGCAGCATATAGTTGGGTCCTGCTTTTTGATCCAGTCAGCCAGTCTGTGTCTTTTAATTGGGGAATTTAAGCCTTTTACATTAAGAGTTGTTATTGAAAGGTGTTGATTTATTCCTAGCATTTTATTGGTTGTTTGGTTGTCTTAGGTGTCTTTTGTTCCTTGCTTTCTGATTTACTGTTTGGTTTCTGTGTTTGTTGGTTCCTTAGGTTGTAGATAGTGTTTTTGTTAGCTTGTTTTCTCTTCATGAATGCCATTTTTATTGTACTAGCGGGTTTAGATTTTTCTTAGGTTTTTATGGCAGTGGTAGTTATTTTTCAGGAACCAAACCCAGTACTCCCTTGAGGATTTCTTGTAAGGGTGGTCTTGTGGTAGTGAACTCCCGCAGTTTTTGTTTGTCTGAGAAATATACTATTTGCCCCTCATTTCGGAAGGATAGCCTTGCAGGGTAGAGTATTCTTGGCTGGCAATCTTTGTCTTTTAGTATTTTGAAAATATCATCCCATTCCTTTCTAGCTTTTAGGGTTTGTGATGAAAAGTCTGATGTTAACCTGATTGGGGCTCCCTTATAGGTGATTTGACGCTTCTCTCTTGCAGCTTTTAAGATTCTCTCTTTGTCTCTGAGTTTTGCCAATTTGACTATGACATGTCTTGGAGAAGGCCTTTTTGGGTTGAATACGTTTGGAGATCGTTGAGCTTCCTGGATCTGAAGATCTGTGATTTTTCCTATACCTGGGAAGTTTTCTGCCACTATTTTGTTGAATATGTTTTCAATGGAATCTCCATTTTCCTCCCCTTCTGGAATACCCATGACTCGGATATTTGAGCGCTTGAGGTTGTCTGATATCTCTCTCAGATTTTCTTCCATGTCCTTGATTCTTTTTTCTTTCTTTTTGTCTGCTTGTGTTATTTCAAACAGCCCATCTTCAAGTTCAGAGGTTCTCTCTTCAACTTCGACAAGCCTGCTGGTTAAACTCTCCGTTGTGTTTTTTATTTCGCTGAATAACTTCTTCAGTTCAGCAAGTTCTGCTACATTTTTTTTCAGGACATTGATTTCCTTGTATATTTCCTCTTTCAGATCCTGTATACTTTTCCTCATTTCATCATGATGTCTAGCTGAGTTTTCTTGTATCTCATTCAGTTTCCTTAGAATTATCACTCGAAATTCCTTGTCAGTTATTTCAAGGGCTTCTTGTTCTATAGGATCTAGAGTATGAGATTTATTAACTTTTGGTGGTGTACTTTCTTGATTTTTTGTATTTCTGGTGTCTTTTTTTTGGTGTTTATTCATTGTGGCAGGGGGTTTCACAGTCCACCGGTTTAAGACTAATGACTAACTAGGATGTTGCTGTGGTTGCCAATTTGGTATGGCTCCCGCCGTGACTGTTCAGTTGGCCTCTAGTGTCTTGTGTGTGTGGTTGCCTATTAATGAGCTTTTTAGGGGTGAAGTTTTCCTTCGGCCCATACAGTTACGGTGCTGTGAACTGATCTCAAAGCCGCTCTGCTCTTCTGGAAGTCGCAGACAAGGGAGACCACAGCCAGAAAGTCGGCACTAAAGGTCAACATTTCTTACTTGTTGGACTCCTGGTCTTTCTTTCTGTAACCCAGTTGAGTGGTTGGTAAGAATCACTGTCTCTTTTATTCCTCTCCAAAATTCTGACTGATCAGAGAAAAGGATTTGTGTGACTAGTTTGAGGTGTAGTGACTCCAGTGTACTTTTGGTACTTTGGTATGAGTATACCCAGAAAGAGTCTTTACTTTTCCTTTGTCTTTGTCTTTTTGTGCTGTTTTGTCATAAAGAGGGGTACTATAGGGTAAAACACAGGCCCAGAACCTCTATAAGCCTGTTGTTCAAGCCAGCCCTGCAGACTGTAAGTTTTGTGGTTCTTACCAGACCAGCATCTATTTAGACAAACTTTGCTGTGGGTCTCTGAAACAAAACCCAGATAAGGTTCCTTTCTTGTCTTGTTTTTATGTCCTGTAGCTTGGTTTGTGACCAAGTGAGAGCATTCTCTCTTGGCCTCCACCATCTGGGGATATGGGTGTCAGCTAATATCCATTGGCCAGTTTGATTTAACTGGGAAACCAGAAACACACATTCTTTGTTCCAAACATACCAAGCTTTCAAGGGTGTTAGTCTTAATAAGAGATGACTTCTGTCATCTCAACTCTTGTTGCCTGGTTAGCCCTGGGAAAGTCCAATCCCAGGAGGGCCTACCTGGTGTTATAGATTAGTAGGTCTGTGACTAGTGGGTCCCCACAAATTTGTGGGATACTGGAGGCTCTATACACGCAACACCACTCTTAACCACCTGTGGCAATAAACGTCTTTTACTATCTTAGCCTATCTCTGGGAGTGAATTTTGGGGGATCATGGGGGCCTCCTCTACTATGCCCTCTCTGAGACCTGATCTTTGTTAGATGAGCTGCTATCAAAATTGGGTACACCACTGGGGAGGATAAAGAATTGTCTCTTGCCAGAGCATGGATCCTCTGAATTGGTTGTGCTCAAAAAAGTACTTTTTTACAGAGCATTGGTCTTAAACAACTGTCTCATGAGTACCTATGAAAAGATTAATATAACAACTAGCCTTAAAAGCTTTCTTGGCTCTGTAGTCTAATAACTAGGATTTGGTGCTTTCACCATCACTGCCCAGGTTCTAGTCCCACTCAAAGAACTAGGCCCTTGGAGATGTAAATTCCTTCGAAATGTTAATATCCAGAAAACTAGCTAATAGCATTTGAGCAGATATTAGAATTGAAACAAATTTTAGACCCATTGCAAAATTCCTTTAACTCAGGAGAAAAGTATTTATAAAAACCAGTTTATAATGTGTTAGCAACTTTTTGTCCTGTTTAACTTCTCTCTGAGCTCAATGAATGGGCCCATTTGTGGTTAGTATAGTGACTGGCTTGGAATTCTGAGATGGTTTCTTTGCAACTCTTTGGTTTTATTTGAGTATATTTTCTTTTAGGCCTCTATTTCTCTCTGTGGATTTTTGCTTCTCCCCAGAGGAACTATTTACTCAACTGAACCTCTTTTTCTGGAACCTCTGTTAGCTATGTACTCCCTCTATATGCTTTTCTTGTTGGCATTTTCACCAAAGACTCTGAGGCCTCATGAGAATCACAGCCATGGCACACCAACTGCCCTCCTTTTGGATCTGCTGCCTACCTGGCAGAACCTCAAGAGTCAAATGGCTTTGGCCTGATCTGTTCATTGGCTCAGCCCTTAGCTCCAGTAATCCAGTTTAAGAACAAAAACTAGATTAAAAGCAACCTAACTAGATGGTCTCAAAAATACTATTTGCTGGCATTCAACTGGTCATTTTGAACAGACTTCTGAATTTTCTTCCAGGCTCACCTGTGTATATCCTCCTGAAATCCTATGGTGGATTTCTATGATTTTATTTTACCTTGGCATTCATTTTTTAATCTTTCTTTGTGTGTCCTTTGACACATCCAAACTCCTTGAAAAGGCTTGCATTCTCTCTTGGTGCGTTGCAATGTAAATTTGCTACCCTGGTTTTTCTAAAACTCAGTGTGGCTTCTCCCACATGGGGCAGATAAGTTTTAACTTGCTTAGTTTACAAAGACATGATTTAAGTCCAATTGTCCTTTTTAAGCTAGTGAGTTTTATATTTTATCTGTCTCACACTACATTTTAAACAAAACCTATAAGATCTTTCTTTCTGTGTTTTTTATGTATGCATGTATACATATGTAAACTATATGTTGTGTCTACATGTTTATATGTGTGTGTGTGTGTGTGTGTGTGTTTGTGTATCGTCTGCATAGTACCAAATTGGCTTATAAATAATGTACACTCACTGAATGGATAAGCATAGACGCTTTTGAAGTTCACATGACTTTAGTGTTTAAAACTGTTGATAAAATAAAATAGAAATGTCTTCAGAAATTAATTTAGACATTTTTGCCTAGGTTTGTCTATTTGTCTAAACAAATTTCTACTGCTTCTGATGTTTTAAGATAATAAAATTGTTGCTTCTGTGATATGTTCAATACTTAATTTGTTCATAAACTAAAAAAATGGCTGTAAGAAATGGCTGCTGGGTTTTCCCCAAAGCCTTGTGCATGTCTTGTTGTTAGTTTGTCTTTGGTTTTAAGCCTCTGAATTCTGGAGTCCAGACAGGTGATCATGATGAGGCCTGGGGACATATATGTTCACAGCACCTGGACACCAGCTGCAGGACAAAATCCAATATGGTCTCCTTCCTGTCTCAGCTCTGCCTCCTGGCCATGCTGGGAGGGACAATATCCTTTAGACATTATCTTTGTGGCCTCTGTCTTGGGCTCCTCATGGCTGCCCTGGATGCCATGTGGGCCTGGATGTCATGTGAGTATTTGAGACCCAGGATGGCTACAGAAAGGGGACCTATGTCCAGTATCTCAAAGGTCTTAGTTAATACTGGTTGGTAAATGTTTAGCTTGGTATGAGTAAATTAAGCAAATGTGGATGGGTTAAATGCTTATGAATGAAATTGTCATAGTTTCAAAAATTCTTTCGTTAGTTTGAAATCTTAAAGTTATGCTATGTTAAATTAAGTAATAGGTAACCATAAATGTCTGAATCATTTCTAAGTAAGTTAAAATACTGAAACATTAATTATTATACATAAGTTTAAGTTTACATACTTTGATGTTTGTTTTTATGTGATATATTTAAAAGCTAAATATATTTGGATCTGTCAAAAAAATTTTAAACATCTCTTCAGAAATTAGAAATGATTTTTTATCTACAAGTGTTAATATAAAACAGTTCAAAATTGCTTGCTTCCTAGGTTTTTCAATGGAAATTCAGGTTACTAAGAGTTAATTATAGTTAATACATAAAACCACTAGGTTAAGAAAAAAATACATATATGTATATATATAAAAACACACACACACAGTGTTTAAGAAAGTAGGATGTGAGGAAAGTAGAATATGTTTTTGGTAAAGAATGTTGCAAAAAGGGCACGAAGATGTAGTGTGGTTTTTGTTAAAGGAAAAGATTTGTCTGGTATAAAGAGAAAGGTTATTTCAAATTAAATAAATAGAAAAAAATGTTAGACACAACTAAATGGATATAATTGGAAAAAAATTTATAAAAGTTTATAAAAATATTATATGCTCAAAGTTGACCAAAATTAGATTTATTTCAGATTTTATCGAAATTATCTTTAGTAATAATAGTACACTGGAACAAAAGTGGAATTTGGTTTTTTCTTTTAAATAAGATTTTCATGTAATATTGGCAAAAAATTAATGTTCACCTTTTGAATAAACTGCAAAAAGAAAACGAAAAAAAACAGGGAGAGAGTAAGAAACAGATTTTGTGTCTGTTAAAAAAAACTTAGGAAAACTGAGTTAAAAATTTAACCTTTTCTCCCTCAATATGTAACTTTATATTTGCATAAATGTGTTATTAATATGCATTCTTAAACTGTATGAAATTCCTGAAATTCTGATGTATCTTGGTATGTTATCAGTCATAATTATGGCTGTTACAAAAAAATTATTGTTGGTCATAACCAAATTTTTTTTTGTCAGTCATGTCTTTAACCATGGACAGTAAATTGCTTTATTTTGAAACTGTTTATAAGAGGTCTTCACAAATTTTAAAGTGTTATTTCTTCAAAGAAGTTTATGAAAAAAGGACTCAGACAGGTACTGTGCAACATGGACCTCTGTAGATGACTTTGAAACTTCAGTCGGGCGGGATAATAACTCCAGAACTCCACTAGAAAAACTGTACTCATAAAATTGCTAACCTAACATCAAGCACAACAAGAATTAATTACATAGGACTGAACTGATAAAAGATAAAGATGATTTTGTTTTCCTTTTTGTTCAAAACATTACTAATTCTTTTTTTGATTTACTTTTCAAACGCTAAAGAATTTTTTTCCTCTCTCTTTTGGGCTATTTGGTAAAGTATGCTTTTGTGAGTAAAATTGAAACATGTACTTTTCTCTCTACTTCCGGGATTTTGAAAATATTCGTGAGTATTCTTATTTTATGGAAATACAGTTATTTGTATAAGTTCAACAAGAATCTGCTTTTTTTGGTAATGGGACAAAATTGGAGACACTGGTTATTTTACCAAGGCTTTGATTGAAGTGTCATAGTTTCAGATATGACCAGACTGCTTTAAGTAATTGAGGTTGGTCATTTATGAAACTGATAAGAAGCCCTTGGAAAGACTGGCTTGATATCTCGTCTGCATGGTTAAAGGGTTCCTGGCCTTGTGGTAAGTAAAGAATGTCACTACCTGACAGGCCTAGGAAACTCAATATTTTGGGGGCCTCCAGGAGAAAGCAATTCACCCAACTCTTACAGATAATCAGAGAATGAGTCAAATCCTTGGCTTGGCTTCCTAAGACCCAAGAGGCTTTTAATGGTCTAATCTGAGATTCCTTATAGAAGTCCCAGCAAAGCCAATTCAAAAAGAGCCTATATGATAAATCATTATTCTTGCTGTACTTTACGCAAATAATCAGGCCAGAACTATACTTATTTTGCAAATGAATTTTAGTCTTGTCATAAATATCATTGGTAGAAAAGAGGGACTTGTAGAAAGAGAAATTATGCTTCAGAAAAAGAAACCTATGGTACAACTGTTCTTAGATTCTAATCCTGTCCATTGTTTTTGAGTTTTTATTATCTGGACTGAATTTTTAATTTCCTCCAGTATCCAGCTGTGACTCTCCAGACTAACATTTTAGGGGTTTTTTTTCTTCTAAACTTCTGACTTGAAATCAGTAGAAACTGAAGTTTCCTTTTTCTTTGGGCCCTGCAGGCTGAAGTGATTTTGGCTTTGAAGAAAAATCAATGTTAACAACTTGTATTTGGACAAACTTTGTACACAGAAACTGCAATCCAGATCTGTCAGATTGGCACTGCCAGTCCACTCCAACCAAAAATCTTCAAAGTCTCCAGACTCAGAGACTAGCATATAGACTCCTCCAGACAACAACCTTTGTTATTTCTCTGTTTCCATAGAAATGCCTCTTACTAAGGACATCATATATAGAGACTTGCACTTGATGGGAGCCCATCTGCAGTGCCACTTTCTGGAAAGGAACACAACTATTTAATTGGACTAAACTAGTCCCAAGAATGGGAGACTGATTAAATGAGATCCTTTACCACTGAGAGACAAGCAACTTTTTCCTCTCCACAGCCACTGACTCACCCTTTCATGTGTGAGGCTTCTAGGGAAGCTTCAGACAGGGGAATGTTGGGGCACAAAAAGCTGTTACCCCAAAATATGGTGCTTTGACAGGCTAAAATAAAGAAGCAGTCTCAAGGTCTCTCTGACTTCCCCCCATCCTCCTTCTGTCCCTTAATTCTCTGTCACTTTCCAAAGCATGGGACGAAGTGGTTCCTTTATCTGCCTAAAGTCCAGACACGCCAAAGAAGAAGAACTTTCTGGTCCTTTCCCTGAGTTTTCATGAACTTGTCATCACAGGCCGGAAGACTGGAATCTATCAACACCACTGGAATAACTTTTGTTACAGACTATTGTCTTATATTTCAGTCCCATTAAGAATTTTGAAGAGAATCATTTACCGGTCATTGTCCGCTCTGTGGGCCAAATAGACCTTGTCCTATGCCATTGTATGTTCTCCAGCCACATTGCATCCTGTAAGAATCACTTACTCCTACACCTTTTCTCTATGGAGATGGGTATACAAGCTCAGAACCCTGGTGGAAAATAGGGACATTACTCTCTTGTGATTCTCCCATGCTTTTCTTTCTCCCAGCACATTAAATAATAAAATTAGTTATGCCTTTCCTTCTTATTGATCTAAATTTGCCAGTGATTTTTATTAATGAACCTTTAGGGGTGAAGTTTTTCTTTGGCCCCTACATGGTCAATGCAATCAGATAATAAGTTGAAATAAATAAAATTTGGAAGGGAAAAGACAAAATTGTCATTGCTCGTAGATTATATAATAATGTACATAAAAACACAAGAAAATCAACAAACTATTAAAAGTAATAAGGGAGTTCAAAGTTGAGAGAAAATATTATTAAACAAAGACAAATAGCATTTTTTATATCAGCAATAACCAATTATTAATAACCAATTAGAAAATTATAAGAAATTAGAAATTAGAATTAAAAATTAGAAATTATTAATAACCAATTAGAAAGTGCAAAACAAAATCAATGTCATTTACAATAACACAAAGTTATCTAGGAATTGACCTAACAAAGATCTTTACAGAGGAAGTTTTAAAACTCTATTAAAAAAAGATAGAATATTTGAATAAATGGACAGTTCTATTATGTAAATGGATGTGATGACTTTACAATTTAAAGATATAGACTTCTGCAAGTTGATCTACAAATTTAATGCAATTTCAATAAAATTCCCAGTATAACATTTTGGGGGAACTGGAAAAACTGAATGTAAGATTAATATGGTACAATAAAGGTCTGTAGACAGCTAATACAATTTTGAAAAGAAGAACAAATAAAGAACCTGCCCTAGCAAACATTAAGAAAACTGGAGAATAAGAAAAACTATAACAGTTAAAACAATATGTAACTGGTGAAAGAACAAATGACAAGAAGTAATAGACTTGTGAAACAGAGTTTTATAGGGTTATGCAGGGTTGCGGGAGAAACTCTGGGACCTCAGGGAAGAAAAATTTGTCATAAAATAGGCCCCCCAAGGTTCAATTCAAAGGAGAATAAGGATTGAATTTGGCTGCAACAAAATAATTCAGGTTTCCTATAAAACTCTTAAGAGAAAGCATAGCGGAAACACTTCAGGAGGCAGGACTGGGCAAAAACTTTATGAATAAGACCCCAAAAGCATAGGTGACAAAAGCAAAAAATAAACAAGTAGGATTATATCAAACTAAAAAGCTTCTGTACAGCAAAAGAAACAGTTAACAGAGAGAACAGACATCCTACAGAATGACAGAAAATATTTGCAAACTATGCATCTAACAAGGGATTAACATCCAGAACATACAAAGAACTCTAACAACTTAGTAAAAAAATAAGTAACCCATTTTAAAAATGAGCAAAGGAGCTGAATAGACATTTCTCAAAGGAAAATATGCAAATAAAATGAAATAATGCTCAGTGCCACTAAGCATCAGGGAAATGCAAATCAAAATCACACTGAGATATCATTTCACTCCAATTAGATTGGCTATTATCAAAAAGACAGAAAATAACAAATGCTGGTGAGGATGTGGAGAAAAGGGAACACTCCTACACTGCTGGTGGGACTGTAAATTAGGGCACCCATTATGGAAAACAGTATGGAGATTCTTCAACTACAGATAGAACTGCCAAACGATCCAGCAACCCCACTGCTGGATATATACCCAGAGGAATTTAAATCATCATGTCAAAGGGACACCTGCACTCCCATGTTTATCATAGCTCTATTTACAATAGCCAAGATTTGGAGCCAACCTAAATGTCCATTAACAGCAGACTGGATAAGGAAAATGTGGTATATATACACAATGGTATACTACTACTCAGATATAAGAAAGAATGAAATCCTGCCATTTATGGTAACATGGATGAGCCAGGAGAAGATTATAAGTAAAATAAGCCGGGCACAGAAAGAGAAATACTGCATGTCCTTGTTCATATGTGGAAGCTAAAAATGTTGATCTTGTAGAAGTAGAAAGTAGTATAGTGGTTACTAGAGACTGGTAAGTGGAAGGGCAGGGGGGTAGTTAAGGAGAGGGTGGTCAATGGATACAAAACTGCAGCAAGTTAGGGAGAATAAGATCTAGTGTTCCATAGCAATGTAAGGATCAGTCAACAACAAATTGTGTAATTTCAGATAGCTGGTAGAGAGGACTTTTTAATGTTCCTAACACAAAGAAATAACAAATGTTTGAGGTGATGGACATGCTAATTACCCTGAAATGATCACTGCACACTGTATACGTGCTCCCAAATATCAGATTATAGACCATAAATATATATATAATTATCATGTGTCAATTAAGAAAAAATAAATAAAAAATAAAAAAGAATCTCTGAGAGTAGAGCCCACATATCAGAATTTTGCTTAAAAGCTTCCTAGGTGGTGATGAAAATATACTGTAATTAGATAATGGTGATGGTTATACATCTTTGTGAATAGATAAGAACTGACTTGTACACTTTAAAAAGGTAAATTTTATGATATGTCAATTATATCTCAATTAAAAAAAAAAAAGTTCCCAAGTAACTCAGATGAATAGCCCAGGCTAAGAACCACATCGAGACGAGGCAGTGTTTCTCAACCAGGGCTCCACATTGGAAACTATGGGGGAAGTCATAGTTTTAAAAAATACTGGAGCCTAGTCACGACCACCACAGATTTTGATGTTATTTGTCTGGGTTATGGTCTGGACGTCAAGAGTTGTAAAACCCCCCACGTAACTATCATGTGCCACTGGGGAGGAGACCACTGGTCCAGAACAGTGGCCCTCCCCGCGTGCAGCATCAGCATCACCTGGAAATTTGTCAGACGTGCAGGTAGTCAGTCCTGCCCTTGACCTAGTGAATCCAAAACTCTTGAGTGGGCCCAGCAATCTGTGTCTTAACAAGCCCTCCACCTGGTTCTGATGCACACCGCAGTAGAGAATCATCACTCTAGTGTACAAGGAAATTGCATTCCAATCCAGTCGTTATCCTTGAATTTCCCTAATGCCTAAGTATCTGTGGAGGGCCTGTTCCACACAAAGAAAACTTTTTCATACTTAGCCCCATGCTAGACAGTAGAAATTGAGGGGCTTGCTGGAGAGACCCAGGTGGAACCAATCAGTGAGAGGAAAACAATAAGATACTGGGTTATAAATGCTTTTCCCATACACAAGTCTGTTATTTCAGTTCGCCCTACAAATCCTGGAAACTGGAATTAGAAAACACTACATATGTGGTCTGTTATTCCTCTGTTTTTTGCATTTTTAAATTGAAAATGCATTTTGTACCTCAATCTTCCTTAACCTTAGCTTTTTGAGCCAGTGTTTCTCTTTTTCCTTGGTTTTCCTCAATAAATGATTCTTCTTTTCTCTTTCTGCAGCCATTTCAAAATGTTACTGGAATATCTATGGCATTTTAGAGAATGCATTGTTTAGAATTTTGCTTTCTAAAAGTTTACAGTAAAGAAAACCTAGGTTTAAATCTGTATTAAAGATTTTGAGATAATTTTTTTCTATATTCCAGCCCACAGTTGTGAAATGGTTACTGCATCATCAGTTACAGACTCGTAATGAAGCAGATTTCCCTAGATTTTCAGCATCTGTGGAGACATCCCTTAACAATACTGATCTAAAATCAGGTGGTGAAGTAATGGCTGAATAATATGTCCTATGTTATGGCACTTTGATATAATAAGGTTGCTAGTAATTATTCCTTCCCAACACTAATTACTCCCAAACTACTTCTGCAGATAGAAGACTCAGTAAGTAATGTTAAACATAGTTTGTTTGAGAGCATTTTTATATTATACACATACCCCTCCAGGCTCATTAATACAGAGGTGATACAGCAATATTTCTGGGGCCTGAATTTTTACTACCTTTTCATTTGAATAGAGAGATAAACTGCAAAAGCAAGATTTATTTCCTTGAAGTAGTGAACTAAATTTGGCTTTCAAGGCCTGTCAGCATCAGAATATAGTTTTATGTAACTTTATCTACCTCCTATTCTCTCCCAACTAAGGACTTAAGCTCATTCTTCCAGAGGTATGCCACACCCTTGAGCCCTACCCCATTCCCAGTAGGGCCTTGCCATGGTACCCTATCACCAGACATCCCTCAAGAGGCCAGAGCAGATGAGTCAAAGCAGGGAGCTCATTATCCCCACAGAATCAGAAGAGTGATGCATAGAAAAGTAGTTGGAAATCATGGAGAAAGGTAAAAGACAGTTATTAGGATCATTTATGGCAATTCTTTGGAGGGTAGACAATTGAGTAAAATCAGAGAAGAATGAGGTTGGAAATAATAGGAGGTAAGGTCAGTAAATTTGGTATGAAGGAAGTACTTTCTAGTAGAGAATGAAGTCTTGAAAGATCATATGGTCGTTTCTATAAATACTTGTATGTGGGGAGTTACTTTTTAAAAATCATGCGTGAAGAATCTCAGTAAGTTGGTAGAATCTTTCTGCCTTGGAGACCTTGGGAAGTTCTTTTAAATATGTTCCCTCACTGGTTCCCAGGACTCCCTAAGTCTTGAAAATCAATTTCTACAAATTCTTCATGGAGTTTGTAGTCCAAATATTATTGGTAATATTTTTTTAAAATTACAATCACGTGAAGTGATTGATGCATTATCTTTCACTCATAACATACCAATAATCTCCCAAAGAAGATAATTATGTCATTATTTGCAACATGATCTCTGAATAGAACAGGTGCAGATGGGAGGGGACACAGACTAGTGTGACAGCGAAAGATCTGCTCAGGGATCAACAATAGAAAGGAAAAATTGCCTACTTCTTCATAAACATTACCACCTGCAGATAATCAGAAAAATATGCCTGATAGCGTATACTATGCTCTGTTTCTTACAGTACTTGAATTATTTCTTCTTTAATAAAAAAAAATCAAAACAAATTTTTTCATTATATAACCAATCTAAACACAGTATATAATGTATTAGCATTCAAGTGAAATTTTTATGCTAACCTAAATAAAGGAGATTGATAAAATAACTATTAGTCTATATTCTTTTAGAGCATCAATAGAATTACCCAGAAGCTATATTTTAAAATAGGTAAGAAAATATTTTTCTCTCAAAAAATCAGAGAGGATTATAGAAAATTGTGAAATTGAAATCTATATTATAACGCAAAATGGTTATATAACTCTCAAGTGTCATGGGAAGAACATTTTTCTACATTTCTATCATGAAAGGAAGGTTCAAGGCTCAAAAAATAAGAGACATAAAGTGGTGTTAATGGCTTTAAAAGAAACCAAATAAGACTAGTTCTGTCTAGTTTTCACAGACAGTTCAATGTGTATGAAGTTCTAAATCTGAGTGTGAAAATTGGTTTATGTTTTCTGAACCTACTTTTTAAAAAAATTAATAACCCTTATTTTTTAGAGAAGTTTGAGGTTCACAAAAAAATTAAGTAGAAAGTACAGAGAGTTCCCATGTACCCCCTATCCCTACACACACACAACACTCCCCACTATCAAAACCCCTCACCACAATGATATATTTGTTATGATCAATTAACCTAAGCTGATACATCATCATCATCCAAGTCCATAGTTTACATTAAGGATCACTCTTGGTGTTGTACATCCTATGGCTTTTGACAAATGTGTAATGACATGTATCTTTCTTTATAGTATCATAATTAACTGTTTTACTGCCCTAAAAATCCTCTGTGCTTTACCTAGTCATCCCTCCCTCCCCACACCACCTGCCAACCAGTGATAGTTCTGTCTCCATTGTTTTGCCTTTTCCAGAATTTCATACAGTTGGAATCATACAGTACATAGGCTTTTCAATTTTTTTTTTATAGAAACTATTTATTAATAGAGAAGACCTACAGATTATTTCTTCTTGGACACACCTACGGTATAGCCATAATGACCAGGAGTCTTGGTGTGATAGCCTCAGACAAGAAGGCCCTAGAAATGGTGTAGACCTCTATCAGCCTGAATCATCTTCAGTCACTCCTGGTCTTCAAAGAGCTTGTTGTCCAGACCGTTGGCCAGGACCTGGTTCTATTTTTTATCCTTTACGTCCTCCTATTTGTTCAAGAACCAGTCTGGGATCTTGTACTGGCATGGATTCTGCATAGTGGTGATCACACATTCCACTTCATCCTTGGTGAGTTCTCCTGACCTCTCGGTGGGGTCAATATCCGCTTTCCTCAACACCACACGAGCATACTCTCACCCCACACCCTTGATGGCAGTGTAGGCAAATGCTATTTTCTGCTGTCCATCAATGTTGGTGTTGAGTACTCACAAAATGTGCTGGATCTTCTCAGTGATCACTAGAGTCATGGCGGCAATACCAGTGGCAGCATGTAGGCCTCTTGTGGAAGAACATGTAACCTTTTCAGACTGGTTTCTTTCATTAGCAAAATGCATTTGTTTCCCCAGTTTTACTAACTTGATAGCTCTTTTTCTTTTTAGCACTGATATTCCATTATCTGGATGTACCACTGTTTATTTATTTATTTATTTTTTAGTGGCTAGCCAGTATGGGGATACAAGCCCTTGACCTTGGTATTAACAGCCCTGCGTTCTAACCAACTGAGCTAACTGGACAGCCATACCACTGTTTATTTATTGACTCACTTACTGAAGGACATTTTGGTTGCATCCAAATTTTGGCAATTATGAATTAAGCCGTGATAAACATCCATGGGTAGGTTTTCATGTGGACATTACTTTTCAGTTAATTTGAGTAAAGGAGCGTGATTGCTTGATCATATGGTAAGAATTGGTTTAGTTTTGTAAGAAAAAGCCAAACTGTCTTCCAAAGTAGCTCTACCATTTTCCATTCCCACCAGCATTGAGTGAGATTTCCTGTTGCCCCACATCCTCACCAGGATTTGGTGTTGTCACTGTTCTGACTTTTGGCTATTCTAATAGATGTGTGGTGGCATCTCGTTACTGTTATAATATGCAATCCTGTATGACATATGATGTCACAACTCTTAAGTTCCAACTTCCACAAAGTCCTAGGGCATGGACACAATGCAGCCAAGTTCCTTGCCAGTTCATATCAAGGGTGATCTTTGCCCCAGTTACCAATGAGCCCCTTCTCATTTACATCTGAGACCTCCTTAGCATGGTCTTTATAGTCCATATTTCCATAAACATTCTGGTCACCACCATTTAACCAGATTTTAAGAAGTTCCCAACTTTCTCTGGTATTCTTGTCTTCTAAACTCCCATGAGCATCTAGGCTTTTCCCAGCCTGTACTCCATATTCTTCCAGCCTTTCCTCAACATTCAGTTCCAAAGCCACTTCCACATTTTCAAGTATTTGTTATAAGCAACACCCCACTTCTCTGGTACCAACTTCTGAATTAGTCCATTTCTGTGGTTTATAACAAAATACCTGGAACTGAGTGATTTATAAGAAAACAAAATTTATTTGCTTACAGTTTTGGAGGCTGAGAGGTCCAAAGTCCAGGGAACACATCTGGTGAAGGCTTTCTCCAGTGGTCACTTCAGTCATGGCAGGATATTACATTGCAAAATAGCAGAGCAGAGAGACTAACCTCTTCATTCACTCTCTTTTTAAAGCTCTCAGAACCACGCCCATGACCACCATTTTTAATCCATTTACTATGGCATGATCCTATAATCTAATCACTTCTTCAAGACCTCCCCTTTCAATTACCATAATAGGATTTCCCACCCTCTTAATAGTTACAGTGGGAGCAAAGTTTTTAATACATAGAAGTTGGGGGACAAGATTCAAGCTTCAGTGAGTTTTGGGGGGACATTCAATCCACTACACATGTTTTATGTCATAGAATGTAGTCTGTCTTGGTAAATGTTTCATCTGTCTTTTAGAAAAATGTGTATTCTGCTGTTGTTGAAGTAGTCAATAGATGTTGATTATATCCGATTGGTTGATGGTGTTGTTGAGTTAAGCTATGTCCACAATCTTTTTCATGGGAATTGAAAGGTGGGGCCTTTAAGAGGTGACTAGATTTTGAGGACTGTCTTCATGGATGGACTGATCCATTCATGGAGTAATTGGTGTGGTTTTGATGGCTTTAAAAGGAGAGCAACTGAGTAGCTAAGTGCTTTCTCTTGCTCAACCATTCCACCATGTAACACTCTGCATTGCTGTGAAGAGTCACCGCCCAGCAACAAAAGCCATCACCAGATTTGTTCCCTGGACTTTGGACTTCCCAGCCTCTGAAATTGTAAGGAATAAATTTCATTTCTTTATACATTACCTGATTTCAGGTATTTTATTATAAGAAACAGAAATAGACTAATACAATGTTTACCATGATTCTCAATATGTTGGATTAATGTGTATCATATCTGTTGCTGTTTTTTATTTATTTCCCTTGCTTTTGTTTCTATTTTTGTCAATTACATTTTTTTGCCTTTTGTGGTTTTAATTGGGCATTTTATATTGATGGAATTTGGATATATTGTCCTCCCAGAACTCATGGAAATCTGACAGTTTGAGTCACAGGGGTGGATCCCTCATGAATGGATTAGTGCTCTCCCTAGGTGGGAGGAATAATGAGTGAGTTCTCGTTCTATTAGTTCCTGTGAGAGCTGGCTGTTTAAAAGACCTTGGCATCACCCATCTCTCTCTTTCTCTCTAGTTTCCTCTCATCATGTGATCTGCTTGCACCTGCTGCTGGCTGCCATTTTTTGCTGTGAGCAGAAACAGCCTGAGGCCTGCACCAGATGCAGCTGTCCCAGACTCATAAGCCAAATAAACCCTCACTCTTTATAAATTACCCAGTCTCAGTTGTTCTGTTATAGCAACACAAAATGGGCTAAATACATATATGGTTCCATTTTCTCTCCTTTTTTAGCATATAAATTATACTTAAAAAAAAACTTTTTTTAGTAGTTTCCCTAGAGTTTGCACTATATATTTACAACTAATCCAAGTTCACTAACAAATAACACCATATCACTTCACGGATAGTGTACGTACTTTATACCATAATAACAAAATATTCTTAATTCCTCCCTCTCATCCCTTGCATCATCACTGTCATTCATTTCATGTATACATGAAGCATATATATGTATATATACACACATGCACAAATATAAGCATACATAATCAAATACGTTGTTACTAGTATTATTTTTGAACAAACTGTTATCTGTTAGATCAATTAAGAATAAGAAAAATAAGTTTTTATTTTGTCTTCACATATTCTTTCTCTGATGCTCTTCCTTTCTTTCTGTAGATCCAAGTTTCTGGCCTAAATTATTTTCTTCTCACTGAAAAGTTTCTTTTAATATTTCTCATAAGGCAGGACTACTGGCAACAAATCCCTCAATTTTTGTTTGTCTAAGAAATTATTTCTCCTTCACTTGTGAAGGATAATTTCACAGAGTACAGAATTTTGGATTTTTTTCTCTCAACACTTTAAATATTTCACTCCATTCTTTTCTTGCCTGTGTAGTTTCTGAAGAAGTCAGATATAATTTTTATCTTTGTTCCTCTATAATTCTCCATGGGTGTTTTTCCCCTTTGGCTTCTTTCAAAATTTTTTCATTATCTTTGATTTTCTAAAATTTGAATATGATATGGTTAGGTGTAGTTTTTTTTGACATTTACCCTACTTGGTGTTTACTGAGCTTCCTGGATCTGTGGTTTAGTGTCTGACATTAGTTTGGGAAAATTCTCAGTTAATAGTGCTTCAAATACTGCTTCTGTCCTTTTCTCTTTTCTCTCTTTCTTCTCCTTCTTGTATTCCCATTACATGTAAGTTATACTTTTCTGTTTGTCTCACAGTTCTTGAAAAATATTTTGTGTGTCTTTTTCTCTTCGCTTTTAAGTTTTGGAAGCTTTTATTGATTTTTATCTTTAAGCTCAGGGATTCTTTCCTCAGCTGTGTTCAGTCTACTAATGAGTCCATCAAAGGTATTCTTCATTTATTTCAGAATATTTTTGATCTCTAGCATTTCTTTTTAATTCTTAATTTTCTATGTCTAGCATTTCTTTTTTATTTCTCTGCTTGCTTATCCATCTGTCCTTGCATGTTGTCTACTTTTTTCATAAAAGCCCTTAGCGTACTCTTTTATCATAGTTTTGTATTATTATAGTTTTTTTTAAATTTCTGGTCTGGTAATTACATTTCTGCCCTATCTAAATCTGGTTCTGATGCCTGTTCATTCTCTTCAAACTGTTTTTTGCCTTTTTATACACCTTGTAATTTTTTTTGGTAGGCGAACATGATGTACTGGATAAGAGGAACCGCAGTAAATATGCCTTTAGTAATGTAGTGATAAGGTGTGAGGTGAGGAGAAGCATTCTGGAGTTCTGTGTTTAGGTTTCAACCTTTTGGTGAGTCTGTGCTCCTGGACTGTGAACTTCACAGGGCGTCTCAGTTTTTTCTTTCCTTAGGTGGGATAGGATGGCTAGAGGAAGCTAGCATTGGATATTTCCCTTTCCCAACAGGTTAGGCTCTGCTAAAATAGTTTCTCCTGAGGACAGACCTTGCTAAGAAGAACAGAATGCTCCGGTGTATTTCAAAATGGTTACATTTCCCCTCCCCCTGCCAGAAGCACCAGGGGATTTTTCTCCCTTATTTATTACGAGGATCTAATATAGCTCCGGGAGGTAAAACTCTCAAAAGTCTGGTGTCCTCCCTGTGACTGAGTCCTACTGGAGTTAACTTATAGACTTGTCCACACTGAGCCTCCAGCACTTCATCAATTACAGTTTAGGTTTTCCTATCCCAGCACTGCTTCCTGTGGAGGTTCCAGCTCAGGTAAGTTGTGAGTCTCTGTTATCTGCCTCTCTGTAGTTCCAATTCTGGGGGCAACGGTGTGCCCTATGACCTCACTTCCCTGATGGATCTTAGAAGATTTTTCAGTTTGTTCAGCTTTCTCCTTGTTGGGACAAAGTGGCAACTTCTAAGCACCTTACACGTTAGACCAGAAACTGGAAGTCCCTGAACCTACTTTGATGGAAAAATCTAGAATTTTCTCTAGATAATGTTTAAGCAAAGAAGGTCATGTTTGTTTTTAACAAAGGTAGGTGAGGAAACTTTTTTAAGTCTTTTTATGTTTTTACACATAAAAACATATACTTGCAAAGCTGGTAAATTTTGCATGAATTTTTACAGCCTGGTGATAGTGATAGTTGGTAACCCAAAGGCCTAACTTTTCCATTCATTTGTGATATAGTATGCTTATAGGAACTTACCACTGCAACAGGGGAATATTTTAAAAGTATCTTCTTTTCCTTCCCATTTGATGTACAGTTGGATTCACTTAATTAACATGCAAATCATATAGCATTTCAGTGCATTTTGGCTACTATGTACATATTTTATGTAAATTTTTAATCATAATTTGATGTACGTAGAAAAAAGTGCACAGATCATAAGTGTACAGCTGGATGAATTTTCACAGAGTAAACATGCCAATTTAACCAGCCCCCAGATCAAGAAACAAAACATTACCAGAAACACAGAAGCCCTCCTGTGCCTCCTTCCCCCTTCCTGTGCTATTGTTTTCTCCCCCTTACAAAAGTAACCACTATTTTGTCTCCTAGTAGTTTTGGACTTATTATAGAAGCATACAGTATTTTACTGTCTTGTCTTGGTTTTTCTCCCCCTCAGTGTTGCAACTATGAGATCCTTCTATGTTGTTACATGTAGTTGTAGTTCATTCATTTTCATTGCTATATAGAATTCCATTGTATAAGTATACCAGTATTTATTTATCCACTATCTAAATGATATTTGGGTTGTTTTAAGCTTAGGGCTATTACGAATAGTGTTGCTATGGATATTCTTTCACATGTATTTTGGAAACATGTATGCATTTTCATTGGGTATATATCTAGGAGTGAGAGGATTAGGTCACAGTGTATGTGTCTGAAGGTGGACCAAAGTCAGATTGTCCAGCTAACTGGAAAGAGATCTTGAGGTGGAACAATGAAATAGGCCACACCATGCAATAAAGCAAGGAACTTTATCACAGGGTAACTTACCCTGGGTTGGGCAATGATGACCCAAAGGCATATGCCAAGCTTCTCCATGCTATCTTGAAGCTGAGCTTAGATTTACCTAGGCCGTTCATAAACAAGCTTGACATAACTAGCTCCAAATGTTGATGCAGGTGGCCAGGCAGGCTTATCACCACACCTGTACTTAATCATTGCTTCTTTACAGTCAGCAGGTTGTTCCTATCTATTGTTCTAACTACCTTTCCCCTAGTTACTCTGTAACTTTATGGGTAAAGCTCTCACAAACACATAACAAGCAGTAAGGGCCTAAGATGGAGTCAGTTATGCTCACAATCCCACAGCATGTTTTTGTTTGTTTGTTTGTTTGTTTTTTGTGTGTGTGACCGGTAAGGGGATGGCAACCCTTGGCTTGCTGTCACCCGCACCATGCTCAGCCAGTGAGCTCACCGGCCATCCCTATATAGGATCCGAACCCGCGTGTGGAGGGAGCCGCCGCTGTGCTCCCAGTGCCGCACTCTCCTGAGTGAGCCATGGGGTCGGCCCCCACAGCATGTTTTATACACTGTGTTCAGCTTCAGTAGATATGACAGTGGAGTTTTTTCATCTCCTCAAAATTCCCTCTGAAAACAAAACAGACTAATCAGAATGGCAGGGTGGGGGTCGGGGGCAGGGGATTATGGATAATGTATTCAAAAAACTAGGTGAAAGAAACCCTCAAAATACAGAGTAGAGACAAGTATGGACAAAGTACCAGGGTTGATTATTGGGGTGGTAGGAATGGTAGGGAGAAAGAAAGATGTCTACCAACATATCCTACAAACCAAGTAAACAAAAAAGTCATCAGAACATACCTCCGAAAGAGGGGGCACTATACTACCTGGGGGAAGGATTTGACAACAGTCAGCAAAAGTGGTGAAAGTCCTCACAGGATTCAAGTTGTAAATAAGTGCAAAAAACTGCACAGCCCTGAGAAGATCCAACAATGCTGCGTCAGGCTGTCTTCCAGAATCTCAGGGATATCTGACAAATCTCCCTTTATGAGTTTTCAGGATAAACTAGGAGGAACAGAAACCAAATTGACTAATATTGGAATATTAGGAGGAAAATAAAGAGAAGTTTTAGATAGTAAGGAAAGATTGTTGCAGTGGAAGCAAATCCTGGAAAGTATCATAAGAGCACAAAAATAAATCAATTTAAAAAAATTCTAAAGCTGAGAGCTCTGTGGAACTAAACCCAACAAACACTTTCCAGATTGTAGGTTCTGGATCTGGTTATACCCTTAACCAGATGTGTCATCACAGGAAGTTACATTTCCTCTTTCACCCCCAATTTCTGATGAAAAAAGTAATAGGACATACCTCATGAGATTGCCACAAAAATTTAATGTGATGATGTCTGTCCAGTGTCTGTGTACGCCCTGGTATGTAGCAAGAACTGTAATGAATGGCTATGATTACTATTGCTACCTTAGTGTTCTTATTAGTTGCGCTCTCCTCCTCTGGCTTCTATAGTACCATTTTCTGGTCATTTCTTTTATCTCTATGATTACATTTATGATTTTCTCTTTTCATGACTTAAAGTCACTATTCCCCAGGATTCTGACCTTGGACCTTCCCACGGAAAGATTTATATTATCTTTTAATTCTATTTTCCCATGAACATTTAAAAGTACCCTCATGCATGTGTGTGTGAGAGAGATTTGTTGCCAGTAGTCCTGCCTTGTGAGAAATATTAGAAGAAATTTTTCAGTGAGAAGAAAATAATTAAAGACAGAAACTTGGATCTACAAAAAGAAAGGAAGAGCATCAGAGAAAGAATAAGTGAAGATAAAATGAAAACTTTTTTTCTTCTTTTTAATTGATCTCACGGATAAGTTTGTTCAAAAATAATACAAAACAAACTATTTGATTGTGTATGATTATATTTGCATGTGTGTATATATACATATATATACATCTATATGAAATGAATGACAGTGATGATGCAAGTGATAAGAGGGAGGAATTAAGAACATATAAATGTATTAGTAGTTTACAACCTCGACTGATTATTACAATCAGCTAGGGAGCTTTTACAAATCCTGATTCCCAGGCTTCACTTCAGACCAATAAAATCAAATTCCCTCTGGAAGGAAACCAGAGTATTTTTTTCAGAGCTTCCCAGGTGATTCCTCTATAGTCTCTTTGGGTGGGCTCATCAATTCTGGTAGATTCAATTACCACATAACAGCAGTGCTGCTCAGTGCTGGCTGCATAGTAGAATCACCTGAGGACAGTTGTGTGCTTGTTTAAATCAATGGCTTTGCCCCTAGCCCCTGAGCTTCTGGTTTATTTAGCCTGAGGTGGAGTGTGAACAGGGGACTTTTTCAAAGTTCCTTGCATGATTCTAATGTGTAGTCAGGGTTGAGAACTACTGTTCCATAAACTGTTGAATCCCACAATGATATATGTCTAGTTCAGATCTTTCTCCTGAACTTCAGCCTGTATATCCAATTTCTACTAAACTATACCCTTGAATTTGATGTGACTATGCCATTCATTCAGTAAGTCCCCTTTGCCCCAAGTTCCTCCCAAAGCTGAACACCTTTGGGTCATCTTCGGCTACCTCCATTGCTGTGGGTATAAGGAATAGTTGCTCACCAAGTCCTGTCAATTCTTCCTCCTAAAGAAATCAACTCTGTCAAGTTCTTTCCATTCCCATTACCACTAGTCAGTCATCTTGGAATTTTTGCAACAGCTTCTTAACTAGTTATTCATCCTCCAAACTTGCACACTGAAGCTTCTGTAATCTTGAAAAAAACATTAAATTCATCATTCGCCTCTCCCCCTTACTTAAAACCTTTTGATAGCGCTCCATTATCTTAAGGATAAAGTCCCGAACTCCCACATACAAAGCTCTTCCTGCTCAGGTCCCATCTATCTTCACCCTTCCCATTTATCATGTTCTCTCTATTCTGGGAAGTGGGAGGATGTCTTCCGAAGGGAGTCATAAGAATTTCTGGGATAGGATGGTGCATATTTTGAAAAGCCTGCAACTTTCTGATGTATATTCCCTTGCTCCTCTCCATACCTCTGTGTGGAAATCACTGCTCTAAGCCACAAGCTCTTTGGCAGAAATTATGAAATTCATCAGGACATCATGCTTACCATGTTATTTGGCACAACCAGTCAAATACTGTGAATGAATAAACATAAATAAATAAATAAATAAATAAATAAATAAATAAATAAATAAATAAATGTCTGACTGATTGAATATTAATGTATCTGTTGTAGTTGTGAAACCAGATTACCACATATATTAGAACTGTTTTGAAGAGTAAGTGGGCATTGAACGAGAACCTGAAGGATTCTCCAATAAGTAAAATGAATGTGTTAGTGCATGAGTTTTGTGACACATAATTTGGCTGCATCTAATTTGCTTCCTTTCTGACAATATGAAGTTGAGTGTGGATGAGTGAATGCCATTTTTAAAAAAAAATATTTCTTATTTTTAAATAACTATAGACTCACAGGAAGTTACAAAATTAATACATAGAGTCCCATAAACCCTTCACCCAGTTTCCCCAAATGGTGACATCTTATATAGCTGTAGTACAATATCAAAACCAAGAAACTGACATTGGTACAAAACTGTTTAATAAGCTGCAGACTTTGTTCAGTTTTTGCCCATTTTCACATGCACTCACTTGTGTGTGTGCATATTGTTCTATGCAATTTTATCCCATGTACAGGTTTTTGTAACTACTACCACAATGAAGATACAGACTGTTCCAGCAACACAAAGGAACTCCCTCATGCTACCCCTTTATTAGTCACACCCACCTCCACCCCTATCCCCTGACAACCACTAATCTCTTCTCCATCTCTGTAGTTTGTCATTTCAAGGATGTTATATAAGTGGAATCATAAAGTATATGGTCTTTTGAGGTTAACTTTTTTCACTTAGCATAATGCCCTTGAGATCCATCCAAGTTGTTGCATGTAATACTATGTTTTTTAAACCAGAAAATGGAAAACAGATACAAGTTGAGTTTGAAAATTTGGAAGAAACTTTTTTATCTAAAATATATAGACTTGGATCTTTTAAGAGGCACCTGGATTTATTTATCTCAGTTAATGATTTAAACTACATTTTAAAATTCAGGAACGATTAATTTTTACTTGTTGGAGAAATATTAATGAAGGTTTCAGGTATCATTTGGAAAGAATTATAAACTCAGATTGTGCAGTTTTGAAATTATACCCTGCAACTTGATACATACTTTCAATATAAAAATTCACAAAGTAAACTCAATTTGCCACTGCTACATACTACCAAGGGCCAATAAGTATTTTATTGACTGTTAGGTTTGGTGGAAATACAACTCTGGGAGACTGATTTGGGAGTTTATTTAATCTGAAGAAAGTTTTCTTGGTTTTGCTATTCCTGAGTTTTTTTTGTCTTCCATAACCTTTTATTATTGCCACCTCTCTACAAAATGCTATCATGGTTCCCGTATGCAAAAGCATTTTCAATTTTATTCATATTTTTGAGCTACTGACAGCTATCAGTCTTGTGACAGGTAGTATTTATGGTAATATACTCACAAATTGTCTGAAAGAAAAGTGAGTGATTTATGTCTTTGGTTTAAGAGGTTAAATTTGATTTTATTGTAATAAGATACTTTGAGACAGACTTAGTTTTGCTCCTGTGAGCCTGCTGGAGTTACTATGCCATATTGAGCAAAAAAGCTTTTATCCATGTTTAGCCAAAAGACATATCCATTCTTAAAAAGAAAGATTTCTACTGTCGTTCAAAGAATTGACTTCTGAGTAGATTTTTGGGAGGGCTTTTATCTTGCTAATGTCTTGCTTATATAATACAAATATATAGGAGACTTCCAAAAATACACCTTAACGATAAGAAAATTTTTTTTCCAGGCTTCTTTCCCTTCGTGATTTACTGATGCCATAGTCAGCTCTGTTTTTCAAACAAAGCCATGCTTGTACTATTAGCTCCCTGTCAAGCTCTTTGACCCTTGTTTTTCCACTTATCTTTCCATTCACACATGTTCCTTCATGTAGACATGCATAATTTGTCAAACAAAACCAGTTAAAGAGGAAAGGCATTTTAAAACTGATTGTCTTAATATTTTTAATGTATTAAAGTTCTTACATATTAATAAGAAAAAGAAGGAAACCACAATCAAAACTTGGGAAAATATCATGAATGGGCAGTTCATAAAAATATGAATAAAATGTCCGATAAATATATGAAGAAATGTTCAACAGTATTAGAAACATAGAAGTGTAAAATTAGAAACTAATAGTTGCAATATTTTCTTTTGATTGTTGAGAATTTTATAAAAATGATAATTTCAAACTTTAATGAGTGATCAGTGAAACAGGCATTTCACATAGTGCCTGGTGTGAATGTAAATTTCAATAACATTTCTAGAGGCAATTTGACAGTGAGAATCAAATACCTTTAAAAATGCAAATATTTCACATTGTTATTATATTTTATATCATTTATAACAATTTTAAATTGAAATAAATTTAATGTCTATCATTAACATAATAGTAAATAAATCATGAACCATATGATAAAATATTATGCATTGAAAATTTTATAAACCTATGCTAGTTAAATAGAAAGACGTCCACAATGTATTATTAAGTGAAAAAAATTCATTTAACTTGTATGTATGATCTTGATTTTGTTTTCTAAAATGCATATATGGTGAGAAAGAAAGATAAAAGACCATAAGAATTCTTAACTAAGTATCAATAGTGGTCATCTCTGTGCAGAAGAATCATGGTTTTCTATTTGTGTCTTACTATATTATCCAAATTTTCTACAATGTATGTGGTTTATTTAAGAAGACAGAAAATTAGAAATTATTTTTAAGTGAATAAATACAGTGGGTTAAATGATAAACAGCATTTTGATATATCAAAAGATCTAAGTCAAAATATTCCCACCTTTCTTACTGTTTTCTTCTTGTTTTTTTAAACCATCAAGGATCATATTTGTTATTTTCTCCCTCTTAAATAGACCTCATCTGGCCTGGTTGTTTAGCTCAGTTGGTTAGAGTGCAGGCTTATAACACAAAGGTCGTGGGTTCAGATGCTCATATGAGCCAGTTGCCAAAAAAAAAAAAAAAAAAAAAGGATCAAATTGACTTCATCTTTTGAAACTTTTTATCTACCAAACAAAAGTAGAAAAAGTGTTTTCTTAATTTTCTTCAAAAAATTATAGTTGCCAATCATAGTTGAAAAGATAGTTGTTACCAAGTATGATGGTTAATTACGTGTGTCAACTTGACTGGGCCACACGGTGCTCAGATATCTGATCTAACTTTATTCTGGGTGAATCTATGCAAGTGTTGCTGGATGAGATTAACATTTGAATCTGTAGACTGAGTGAATCAGATTGCCCTCCCTAGTGTTGGTAGATCTCATCTAATCTGTTGAAGCCTTGAATAGAATACAAGACTGAGTAAGAAGGAGTTCTTTCTGCTAGTCTTTGAGGTGGAACTTTGGTCTTCTTCTGCGTTTGGACTTGGATTGGAACTTACACCATCAGCTTTCCTGCTTCTCAGGCCTGCAGACTTGGACTGGAACTATGCTATAGTCTCTCCTGGATCTGGACTTCTCAGCCTCCAAAAATCATGTGAGCCAATTCTTTATACACACACACACACACACACACACACACACACAAATACATACATATATTTTAATATTTCTCTGGCTTCTATAGTACCATTAATGTGTATATATATGAAGGTACATTAAAAAGTTTGACAAAAGATTGATATGAAAGATTAATATGAAAGATTCATATTATTTTTTTATTCTATTTTTCCACAAATGTTTTGAAGTACACTTGCGTGTGTGTCTGTGTGTGTGTGTGTGTGTGTGTGTCTGTGTGTGTGTGTGTGTGTGTGTGTGTGTGTATCCTACTGGTTCTTTTACTCTAGAGAAAAATAGGCCAAGCTGAGTTAATATAATTGGACAAAAAAGCAAGGGTAGTGTGGCAGTTACTGAGCAGCCTTGTTATGGAAAAATATGCTCACGTCTTTCCCGGAGTCACATGAAATCATCAGGAGCAAGGACCATAATGACCTGTGATAAACATGTTGGCCTAGAGTGACTTAATTTTTATTGATTACCTCTCAATGTTTTGTTATGTTTTCTAGATAATTTCTTTGACTTTATTTTCTATGGAATTTTTACATTTTATTTATCTTTTTTTAAAAGAATTATTTCTTGTTCTCTATTTCTTGATTTTCACTTCCATTTTCTATTTCATAGATGTTGTGTGTCCTCTTGACTCTCTGAGAAAAATAATGATAGTTTGTTTTGTTTTTTCCATATTCTGTTTTAGAGTTTTTCCTCAAATGTGACGTGATCCTAGCTGTTGATTTTTTAAAAACTTTAAGGAATAATGAATACTCAGTAGTATGCACTTATCTTATGTGTACAATTTGATGAAGTTTTACACATGTTTAAACTCATGTAACCAACACCCAATCAAGATATAGAACACTTCCAGCATCCCAGAAAACAACCTCTAGAGGTAATCACTATTCTAATTAATAATACTATAAATAGTTTGGCCTCTTTTTAAACTTTATATACATAAATTATAAAATATATATGTTTTTATGTCTGGCTTTCACTAAAAATATTGCCTGTGAAATTTAGGCACATTGTTTCATGTAGTGGTAATTAATTTTTTAACCTTTCTTATACCTGTATATTAATAACTATTACACTGTGTAAACATACTAAAATTATTGTACCCATTTTCTCACTGATGGATAGTTTGATACTTTTCAATTTGAGGCTATTATGAATAAAATTACTATGGACATTCTTTTACACATGTTTTGGTAGACATATATACTTATTTTTCTTGGGTATATACCTAGGAGTAGAATTGCTGTTGTGGGGTAGGTATGTGTCTGGATTTAGTAGATACTGGTGAACAATTTTCTAAAATAGTTGCATTGATTTATTCTCATAGCAGCTAGCAATTACTCCAGCTCCTCACCAACACTTGATATTATCAGTCTTTTTAATTTTAGCCATTCTGGTGGTTCTATAGTGATATCTCATTGTCATTTTAAATTACATAACCCTGATGACTAATGATGTTAAGAATCTTTTCCTGTGCTTATTGGACATTTATATATACTCTTTTGTGATTTTTTTTTCAAGTTTCTCACTCTATTTTTACAAATTAGGTTATTTTTTATTTATTTGAAAGAATTCTTTGCATATTTCCATAAGTATTTTGTTAGATATTTCTATTACAAATATATTTGTCTTGTTTGTGTCTTTATCTTTTACTGTCTTAATGATATCTTTTGATGA
Source organism: Cynocephalus volans (assembly GCF_027409185.1). Classification (NCBI taxonomy): domain Eukaryota; kingdom Metazoa; phylum Chordata; class Mammalia; order Dermoptera; family Cynocephalidae; genus Cynocephalus; species Cynocephalus volans. Next base: position 94,004,004 of record NC_084461.1, on the reverse strand, counting down.
AACAAATTTCTTAACTTTAAAGAAATTTGCTATATCGATCTACTAGTACATGGCTTGTGCCTTTTGTGCCTTGGCAGAAACCTTTGCTACTATAAGGTCATGGATATATTCTCCTCTCCCTTCTAAACACTTAATTGTTTTATATTTAGGTTTATGATCCATCTTTAATTAATTTTTTATATGTATGAGGCAGGGGTCGAGATTTCCTTTTTTTGTTTCTTTTGGCAGCTGGCCAGTACAGGGCTCAAGCTCTGTTGGTTTACTTTTTTTTTTTTAACATGGATATTCAAATGATATTATCTTCAGTCTCCATTGGTCTTCTACATACAGTCTTCAGCATTCAGTCAAAAACAATGAGACACAAGAAAGCAAGGGGAAAGCAACTTATTATCAAGAGATAAAGCAACCAACAGAAACAGACTTGAAGAGAGAGGTAGTAAAATCTGACTAGAAGCTCTTCTTACATGAAAGGGATTTGTAAACAGATATCAAGTGGCCAGCTTGCTTTTTTATGGGAACCCACAATGTCAGTTATTATAAGTATTTGTTCAAGTAAATTCAGTTTCTGCCATAAAGAATCTTCCAGTCCTCTGACTCACTTGGCAAAGGGGAACCTAAGATTTTTTTCTATAACCTTTCAACCAATTATTTTGTTCCAGCCCTAACCCTTACTCCTTCTTCCACTGTGAAGGTGCCTCCAATTACTGAGTCTTTTTGAGGTTTGGAGGAACAATTTGGCTTGCTTAGATGTGAGTTAGATTCTCTGAATTGACATACAAGTTCTACCACTTAATAGCTTTCTTACTAACCCACTCTGCCTCAGATTCATCACCTATTACATGGAGATAATGCTATTTACCTCACAGTGTTCTTGTAAGATTAACTGAATTAAATTATGTGAAGCTTTTATAATAATGCTTAGCATATAATGAGTGCCCAGAATTTGTTAGCTAACATTAGCTTTTTCCAGTCAGCTTATTCATTTACCACTACATTTGCTTTTATCTTCCAGAAAAATGCACGGACATGTCTCTTTGGTTGCTATCTCTTCTCACATTTTCTTTGTTCTTTCAAATTTCCTTGTTGTAACTTTTACAAGATGTACAATGAAATTTAACATAAATACATGCTTAATATACATATTTAACTAAAATTCACCTAACTGATAAATTTGAAAGTTTAAATTGCTGTACACTCTCTTTATAATTTTTCTGGACCATGACGGCATAATCACTGAGATACATGATCTCTAAGATTTCTTCTAGCTTGAAAATTTTATGAATTAATGACATAAAAAACCATGCCCATGAAAATGGTGAATTCTACTTTCACAAAAAAAGTTTAAATCATTTGTTTACATTTTTTTTTTTCTTATTCCAGGGCACTCATCTTCCTACCTTATTGGATATTGGCTAGTTGTTTGAAAGGTGTGAAAAATACTTTGGGGCGACTCTTTGGAAAGGAGTATAAATCCTTTGATCAAATTTAAATACCCTTAAGCAACCTCCATTAAACTTGAATACCCCACGCTGTTCCCCTATGCTCTACAACTCCCTCAGAGCTCAAACTATATTTAGTGTAAAATGAGTCCATCCACATTAAAAAAAAAAGTCAGTGTTGTTTAAATGGATGCAAAAAATGTTTGAATAAAATATTTTCTATAAATATATTTATGACAGCACCATATTACATATCTATGTTACTTGTACTAAATAAGCTATAGTAAATACTATATTAAAAGATTATATTATTCATGTAAAACAAATATATTCACAAAGCAAAATAAGGTTTATATTTACTGTTTGTTGCCTCTTTATCAGTTTTAAAGCAGTAGGTTATTGATGCTTTTGTGATGGTTTTATCAATGAGTGATCTAAAAGTTATGGGTCTTTATTAATTTTTCTCATAAGCACATGTGGCTGTGTAATATTTTCTAATTGTGTGTATATGTAGGTGAATATTTGTGCAAGTTTATGTATGTTTATTGTGTACATATGAATGTGTTTAAGTGTGTGTGTATAAGAGAAAGAGACATTAGCCTAGCCACAAAGAGCCAGACTCAGCTGGATTTAATCATTTAAATGTACATTGTACCCATTTATAATTAAATTCAAATAGTTTTAAGATGGATTGGGGAAATTCAAGACAGAATAATGGAAATAAAGCAAAGAAAAATATAGGGGGTATTCCCTAGCAGTTAGTTATTTTAGACCATGAAGCGAAGTGATATCCCAAGAGAAGACAGGGAGGCTCAATCACTTGAATCATTTAAAATTGGACTGGACTAAACTCGGAAGAATATACTATTGGGAGTAATCATGCTTTGACCGAGAAAGGCTGAAAGATTTTTTTTCCAATTCTAATTGCCACGATCCTGTGTAATTCAATTTGAAATGGCCTCGCTCTTCTAATTCACAAAGACCCTATTTTTGCTAACGCTTTCTTTTTCATAATCCTGCTTCTGATATCACTACTCCCTTAAAGAAAAAAGAAACCCTCGAGCTTGGTTTCCAAGTCTTCGCTGAATTACACTCCTTATTTCCCTTTTTTCTCCAGACGGACTGTTGTGCAGACTCAGGCAGCTCACTCAGGGCTGGGCGGGCAGACAGTGATTATCATCAGCCGCTGCTTTCATCCATTAGAGCTGGGTGTTAGCAGGTAAGGGTAAGGGCTGACAAAGAGGTTTTCAAAACTGGCATAATGCTTCCAGGAGGCCAATTCCGGCTAATCTATTGACATATGGATCGGAAATATTGCCAGCCCAGGTTGAATACCTCTATGTGTTGCATTTAAGCCAAAGCAATAGAATGCTTTCATGGGGAAAAAAAAAAATCACAAAAGCCATAATTGCATGTGGAGAATTGTCTGTTCACATCGCTTGGGGTTAATTTTGTGAAATGGTTGCCATTCTGTCTGGGTCCAGTGTCTGTCTCAGCCACTTCATTTGTTTTGAGATGCTGCAGGGGTAAGGTCCCTGGAGACTTAAGCCCAGGAGGCCTTCTGGTTTCTAGGAACCAATTTGTGATGAGATCAAAGGGGTCTATAGTCCCAAAAGCCTGAGTTAGACTTTGGAATTTACTAGAATATCTCATTTTGCACAGCATTTCCATGTTCGAAAGATATTGAAAAGTAAATTTCAGTGAAATGAATTTTATTAACCCACTAACATATACTTTCTGTGGGTAGTGGTGCCTGGACTCCAACTTTAATTTTTCATCCTCTATCTAGTAATTAAGGATCAAAGTTAAAGTGGAGCCATGCAATGAAACTCTTTATAAGTTAAGAATCCTTTTGTGATATTGGTGTTCTATAACAAGTTTTCTTTTGCTTGTGATTTTTATTCAACATCTGAGAAATGGAAGACTAAAAAAAATCATTCTGAAAATTTGAAGTAAAATTTCCAAACACTCCCCAAACAGTAATAATAATTCCTTAAAATTCAAGCAATTATACATGGATAATATTTAAATTATCAGAATAATAAAAATTTTCCTACTGTTTCTTACTAACACTATTCTTTGTTTTGAAATACTTCAAACACACAGAAACAGATAAAGAGTAATATATAAACATTGCTTTAAACACAAAATATATACACACCACTCAGAATTTGAAAATACAAACAGATTTTCTTTATTGTTTTAAAAATTAAAACCTTGGACATCCTGTTGAAGAATGCTTAAACCCCTTCCGGGTGTTATTTCCCTTTCTCCCTCTCCAAAATTACTGCTATCTTGAAGTATGAGTACACTTTGCCCATCTATTGTCTTTTTACTACGTGTCTATGAATCAAAGATTGGTAGTTTTTGGTGAGCTCTTAAAAAAGTATCATACTTCAATCTCACTTTCTACATCTTGCTTTTTACATTCAATATTTTCTTTTTAAGATCTCTTTATTATCAATACATGTAGATCAAGGTTTAAATAAATTTAACAGGTATGGGATACTACATCATGATTTATTTTTTCTTTCATGTAATGATGTACATTTAGGTTGCTTCCAATTTTTCACAATAGATTGTGAAAAAGCATATCTTCTTATGCAGAAATGTTCAATTTTCTTTGAGGTCCAGCATTGGAGTTTCTGGACGTGAAATACGTTCATCTTCAGCTTCACTAGATACTAACAAATTGGTCTCTAAATTTATACTCTCACCAACAATGTTGCAGTCAAATTAGTTCATCTTTTCCTTTATGTCTGTGCTTTCTAGGCCTGGTTTAAGAAATCTTTTCCTTCCCAAACTGTAGACATATACTTGTTGTGTGTTTCCACATTTATGTCTTTCATTCATTTGGTGTTTATTTTGGAGTATGATGTGAAGTAGTGTTTCATTGTTTTCCATATTAGTAGCAAAGCTACTTTCAATACCTGCTGAGTTCTTGGATCACCTCTGCCGCGAGGTCTGATAGAAACCTAGTTGTTTTCATTTACTGATGTATTTGTCCTCTTTTCCTTTCATTGATGTGATGACCCTCTACTAACACCACATTATTTTAGTTGATATAATGTTACACTAATTCATAATATCTAATGGAACAAATTCTTCCTTCTTATTTTTCTTCAAATTTGTCTTGGCTGTCCTTGGATCTTTATGCTTTTATATGAATTTTATAATCAGTTTTTTTTTTAGAAAATCTTTCATATGATAAAGTGGTAATAAAAATGTGTAATATAATCTATTCTACTCATTTCAAATCAGTAGATCTAATGTATTGGTCATTAGTCAATATTAAAGATATCCTGCTATGTCCTGACATTAACCTCTTTGAAAAATAAGGTTATCACATTTCTTTTCCTCTACAAATAATTACTCTCTCAGTGTCAGCAATTTTCATGTCATTTCCATTCTCTTAATTCATGGGCCTCTAGTATCTATTCCTGCACCAAGTTTACAGATTCAATCCTTCCTGTTGTCCTGTTGTAAGAGTACTTTGTAATTGTAGCTTCTCTATCCTGGTCCTCATCTGCCTATTTTCTACTTCATTCAGTTCTACAAAGAACTTGCAAGCAACTGCTGTACTGTTTTAATTTAGTATTTCCTACATGATATGAATCCTGCAGCAATTTTATGTCATATAAATCCCCCAAATGAACTTCCCTTTCTTAGTCTTACCTCAACACGTGACTTGTTCCTTCCTACTGCTTTGGAAATACTTTCACTTGGAAATCCAATTTCCTTACTTTCCACTGAGCTATGTCTCACCCTCTTTGAAACACGCACTTTTTCAGGGTGTAACTATTGCTGCTGCTCCTCCTCCTCCGCTTAACAATAAAACCCCCAGTTATTTATTGCATTCTCACTATGAGCATGGCTGTTGTGGGACTCATATCACCTCACTTCGCCTAGCTCCAGTTTTGGGATTAGAGGCCCAGAGAAGTGAAGTAACCTTCCCAAGGTACACAGCCTAGAGTAGAACCCCATTTTCTTCGGACTCCAGAGCCTGTGAGTTTACCACCTCGTTCTGTGCCTTCTAATTGTATTTGCCACTTTCCAGCCCTAGATTACTACTGAGTTCAGTTTCACTTGCCATTAGCTACTTTAGGTGTATTCTTATCCTTTGTTATAAATGTAGGCTCTAGCCCTCCAACTAGACTCTATATCCTCTGACTGCAGGATCATTTAAAACTTTCTTTGGATTGTCCATCTCCCCTCAGAGCATGTAGAATGAAGCTCGGCTCTGAGCCCTCTTCTGACTGATGAGGGTCTAAGTAGCCTAGAGATTCCTCTCTGACAACCAGCCAAGAAGCTTCTACGTTGAAAAATCTCCCATTGTGGCAGAGATTAAAACTAGGACCTGTTGTTTTTATGACAGGGTGACTTGCTTGCTGTTGCATAGATGGAGTCAAAGAAAAAGCTCTCTGATTTATCACAAATTTCTGTTTCTCTGGTTAATGTTATATGCTGTTAATTACAAGCAAATTCTGCTTATCAAGTAAAATGTATTGTAAACAATTATGAGTGACTTTTACTTCAAAAGTTATTTTGTGAAAGGAAAGCATAAAGCATGTGAAATTGATGAAGTGCAGAAAACACAAAGTATAATGCAGTTGGAAGTCCATTATTCCTAGTGCTCAAATTATATTTTCCAGGAGTTTGGATGAGAGCAGCCAGGGGCCAAGCTTGGATGAGGCAGCGAGTCCTGTCCTCTCTCCACTTCATCGTGAGCAGTCATCTCTCTGCAATAAGAGGGAATAAGCAGTGAGCAGATCAATCTTCAAAAGGCCTGTTTAAAAGATACTTAAAGAATTTTAACACTGTTTGGTTTTTATAATTATGAAACTTAAAATATATATTTTTTAATTAATAGGATTTATTTTAAAAAGTTAATAGACTTTACTTTCTTAATTAGTAGACTTTATTTTTTAGAGCAGCTTTGGGTTTACAGAAAAAGTGAAGGGAAAGTGCAGAGGATTCAGCTCATGCACCCTCACCCCCACCTCATGGTTGTCCCTATAATTAGCATCTTGCATTAGTGTGGTACAGTCATTAAAATTGATAAACCAGTATTAATACATTACTGTTAACTAAAGTCCATAGCTTACATTAGGGCTCACTCTTGGGTTGTACATTCAATGGGTTTTGACAAATGTATACTGACATTTGACAGTATCATCAAAACAGATTTTAAACTAACAAAATATCTTAAGAAGACTAGAAGATGCCATTTTGAAATAATTAACTGTGCTGACAAAAGTTAAATAAACTAAAACTCAACCCAAAACTTAGTGAACTCGTTTTTTATGGTTCCTTCCAGACAGAAAAGCAATGTAGTAAAAATTAAGTAGTCTTTTCTTGGAAAATTGTAGTTATTTTGATAAACAGTGCTGTCAAAACAGCAAATGTGAACACCACATACTCTAGCTCATTCTCTTTCATGTACTGTTCTTAAGGTTTGGTGTGAATACTTTATAGTTAAAATATGCGTTCCCTTGAGGCTCACATAGCTGTTTAATTTCTGTTCTGGCATTTGACCTATTGTGTTTATGAGGTTCTATTCAGAAATGGAATTGATGATTTCTTCTATAACCACAAAGAAAAAATTGAGAGTTACTGATTTCAAACCACTATTATAACCTTTCGAGTATTTTTGGAAAAGTGTTTTCTTTCCAAAATGGAAAAAAAAAAAAAAAAAAAGACTCCTTATTTCCCTATTAAATGTCTAACTGTTCTGTATCATCCCATCCTTAACTTCACCTCAGACTTGGCTGGAGGAAGGCTGGAGTTCCCCATCTGTAGTTTGGAATCTACCAAGAGATGTCACCGCCTGGCCTAATTTCTGTTGGTTCCTGCTCGTTTAGGCATTATGGTCAAGGAGAAGAGTGGATTTCTCATCTGGGGCCCCCCTCTTCTACCCCCCATAGTAACTTTCTTGTCAATATACATTCACTGCTTGTGCCTCAAAGACTTCCCTTCTCAATCCCCACAGTTCCTTGAGGACTCAGATGAAATTAGCAGTGATGTTTTCTCCAATATCTTTCCTCTTGTGTAAACTGCCCTTTTAAGACTTTCTTGGAGAATCAAAATCCAAGTTGTGAAGTACAATAATTTTTCTGGAGCAATGGTTCTCAACTGGGGGAAAACTTGACCTCCAGGAGACTTTTGGCAATGTCTGGAGATGCTTTTTAGTGCTTTCAAACTGGGGCTGGAGAGGATACCACTGGCATCTAGTGGGTAGAGGCCGGGGATGCTTCTCAACAGCCTCCAGCACATAGGATGGTCCCCACATCAGAGACCGACCCATAATGTCAATCTTACTGAGGTTGAAAAGTCCTGCTCTAGAGTTTTAGTCAGTTGTCCCTTTTTGATATCCAAATTGAAATACTTTGACTTAAAGCTTTATATCTTGATTCTTTTTCCAAGATAATGTCCAGTAGTAGTGGAAAGGGATGTGTTTTCCTATCACCTTGCTCAAGAATAGAGCTACAATATTTGCAAAATAGGTAACCTTACCTCAAAATGTAAACTGTCATAAGGGATAAGAGATTAACTGATTTCACTGCCAGCTTTTACAGTGTCATTATCTTCCCCTCTAACTACCTCCTCATTATCCTTGCTGACAATGATGTTTTAAAACAGAAGACAATTAGAGGCTTTTTGTTTATGAAAAGTGAGGTGTTCAGGCAAAAAAGAATGCACAGTGGACCTCTTATAGGATGTTTAAAATATCCTTTCATTAAAACATTTTCTTAAGTGGCTGTTTGTCACTTAATAGGAATCCCTATTTTTGTTGCTACTGTGGTTTTCATGCATAAACAGCAGCATCTGTAGATTTCCAGGATGGTCTTTAGGATTTCATATCCCTGAGGGAGCTGACCAGTTACCTCACTTTGTCAGAGCAAGGTGCTGATAAGACTAAGGTCCAGGGTTCGATCACTGCACCAAAAAAAATCAAAACAAAACCCATACATAGAATTTCACATCACTTGACTTCATGTTGGGTTGCCTCAGATAATTTTTCAGCCTCAAAATCACATTACATAAAAGCTTGTCCGAGAATACACTATAAAAGCCATTGCAAATTGACAGCCAGAGAACCTGTTCCTACTCACCAATGAGTTTTGTTTAGCTGAGATGCAATTTGAATTTTTAAAAATTAGTTGCCAGTGTTTAAAAAAATTAGTAGATTGCTCATAAGAATCTAGATTTCTCTCTTTTCTGAAAAATGAAAAGATTTTGCTTTTGGGGCCAGCATTCCTCCATGGCAACAGTCTACTGCAGGAGAACAGCGGCTGATGCTTAGACAGGGCAGGTACATGCCAGCTCACTCTGTTCCACTCAGCCTATTGGGCACCTGTCAGTCTGTTCCCTGCACTGATTCAAGTTTGCAACCCCTGCTCCATTGCGATTGAGTTCACAACTGCAAATGTTCAGTAGTTACTACAACCCAATCTCTGGCTCAGACTTATTTGGCAGCTCGTGAAAAAGAGCCGAGGCCATTTAGGAGAGTGGTAGGAAATGTGCTGAGAGTGGACAGACTGAGCTATGACTAAATGGAAGAGAATAGCCACACTTCAAAGTGAAAGCAGATTCAGAGGCTCCAGTCTGTGTTCTAGTATCACCCTTGCAGAGAAATCTGAACTTTGGTGAGCAGAGGGCAGATGAGGTAGAAAAATGAAATAAATTCAACTGTGTACATGTCTATGTCAGAGGCCACAGAATTGGCCTGTGTATCATCTCTGCCTCAAGTGGTGCATCCCTAATCCTGCCTGTGTTCTTGGGGAATCACCACAATTAGAAATGAAATCCAGTATGAGCTCCAAGAGGTAGAGGTCAGTCCAAGGCGGGGTATTAAAATGTGTGGGAATTAGGTCATAAGGCAAAGGGGAAGAAAAATACAAACCTAGAACCAAAGTACAAAGAGTGTCAGACACAGGTATTGGGAGTGGAAGTTTAGGGCCCAAGCCAAGAAGGAAGTTCAGACTAGGAAAGATGCAGGACAGGTGAGAACAGCAAGATGATACTTCTGGCCTCTGCACTCCTCTGTGGGAAGTCTGATTTGGCTTAATCTAGAAGACCCATGGGTCAACTGGTTCCTGTGTCTGTAGTGGTCTGAGCTCCACACTTTGGTCAATCTATTTCACAGTGCCTGATTCCCTCCTTGGCTATAGCACATTTTCTGTGGACATTGATGGACCATTTCTCCAGTCATCTCAGCTCTGGAGTAAATTTCTGGCTCCAGAGAGCTTCAGGACACTTCTCCCTCTCCCTGCCCCTAAACAGGACAAGATAAAATCTTTAAGCTGAAGCCTCCAACTGGACTCTGGAAATGTGGAGGTAAGGAGAAAAAATTCTAGGGGATGGCAGGGGGAATGTGAGGGAATGGACTGTTTGGAGGGTACTTAAGCCTTGTCTGATGAATGAAAAAGAGGAAAGACATTTGAGGAAGGGATCAAGTGAAAAAATATTTAAATTGTCACTGGAAGATATCACAGGAAAATACCACACTAGGCTTGGCTTTCCTTGTTTGGTATGTATAGAGTGACCATATAACTTACCATTCAAACCTGACCTCTTCTAAGTATGAAAAATGAGAGCTATTAATACTTTTTCCAAGATAACAGCGTGACTTGGGACTGGCCACGGCAAACCAGGGAATCAGGTCTCCCTAGACAAAGGCAAAGTGAGGAAGCTAATTTCAGATTCACAGCCCCAGGTTACTAACAAGTGGAGGCCTGGAGGCCTCCAGATGGCTGTAATCAAGTGTGTCACGATGTTGAAAGTAAAGACTCAGGCTTGGCTACTGTGATGGGAAGAGTGCCTCTCAACTTTATCCAAACATCGAAATCATCCAGGGACTTAAAAATATTACAGATGCCCAGGAATTCAATTTGAATTATTCTGGATTGGGCCTAAACAAGAGTTTTTATTTGTCTAAGCTACCCAGTGATTCTGATGTATGGCCTACCCAGAACTCTACAGCTTCTCCCAGGCTTGCAGGAGACCTACCCTTCTGTAGTGGATTGAATTATGTCCCCCCAAAGCACATTGAAGCTTGAATTGTGTCCCCCAAGTTTTATATATTAGAAACTTGGCCCCCACTGTGACTGTTAAGTGGAATATCCTATTACGGTACTCGAAAGGTGGAGACCTGAAGAGGTGATTGGATTGTAAGACCATGCAGTAATGAATGGATTAAAAATGATGGTCAGGGGTGTGGTTCTGAAGGCTTTAAAAGAAGAGGAGAGTCTGTCTTGCTCTCACTCTCTGCTCTCTTGGCTTTCACCATCTTGCAATGTGAGACAGACCCCTGGGTCACTTTTGCTACCACCAGATGGACTTTGGACTTCCTAGGCTCAGATACTGTTAAGCAATAAATTTCATTTTCTTTATAAATCACCCAGTTTCAGTTATATTGTTATAAGCAACAAAAACAGACTAATACACCTTCTCTTCACCTTCCCCTTTATTGGCCTGTGTTGACAAGGTGGTGGGCATGCCCTGCAACTAGGGAATTTCCTCTCACAACTCTGGGGTGAGAGGAGCTGGGGGCTGCAGTAAAGTGAGCTAGTGTATTTAAGCCAAGAATATGTACTTCTCATCAAGGACAAATGAATATTTAAAAAACCAAAGAAACAGAAAGCAAAACTGAGTAAGACCTGACACCAGGTCTGTAACTGCTCATGGCATCATAAATATGAAGATTTAGGAATGTTTGAGTGTTTTTGCCACAAAGAAATTATAAATTCAGGAGGTGATGATACCATTAAATACCCTGGCCCAATCATTATACATTAACATATCTATGTATGAAAGCATCAGATTGTACCCCATTACAATGTGTCAATTAAAATAAATTGTTTTTTAAAAAAAGAATGCTTGGGTTAGTATTTTATCACTACCTAGGGCCCCACAGACACATTTATTAAATTGGTTGCTGCCCCTATTTAGTGTTCAAGATGCCTACATCAAATGTACCTCCGGATCCCAGAGATTTGAATTCAGCCCATATTTGCAGAGCATCTGCTAGGGTTGTGTTGCTGGGGACTGCCGTAGTTGGTGCTGGACTACAGAAGTTCAAGACAATCTTCACTTTCAAGACTGAGACCAGCGGGGAAATAACACACAGAACCCAAGAGAGCTGGGCTGCTTGGAGCCCCTCTCACCATAATGTCAATTGGCTACACAGCCAGTAGAAACACCAGTCTGATAGGATTAATTAACGAAAAGCATTTTAAATCCTCATTGCAGCCTCTCAGAACATCACCAAGGGATCATATAAGCCTCAGCAAGGCTTCTGGGAATCTTCCTGCCTGTTCACTCTGCTTTCTCTCCTCTCTTTCAGAATCTCAGTATTGCCTCAACGCTTATCAATATCTCAGTATTTCAATTTCGTCTCAAATCTCAGTATCTCACACAACTCGCCATGGTAACTGTCAGCTGTTTCCTTTCTCTCTCTTCACCCCTCCAATTCTGATTCCTAACTCTGGCTCCTGTAAGCCTTTCCTTCTTTTTCCTCCTTCCTAGATTGGTTTCCAGGGCCAGGTCTCCATTTCTTTCAAGATGTAAATCTGCAGCTCTACTCATATTCTAATCAAGAGGACAAAAAGCCAGGCCCAGAGCTGCCCAAGCAGTGAGGCTTTTTAGAAGCCTAGAGGAGGAAGGAAAAGTAAAATGCTAAGACTACTCAAAAATTAACGTATTTGCGCTGTCACTCATGCGTATACAAGCATAACTACCAGTACACAGAAGGCCACACGACAGGTGCCATGGAATTCGGTGGAAGGATTCAGGAATGTTTTTATGTGAGAATAATATGTATGATACAGAAATAAATGCCAGAGGAGTTCTAAATTATGTTTTACTAGTGAACACCTTTGCAGTATATTAGTAAGTAAAATTTTTGTCAAAGGAACTAAAACTGCCTTTCAATATCCCATTGCTGTTAATTTTTCACAATAACAACAGAGATATTGTTATTATAACAAAATAAATGTTGTTATTTTCACAATAGCAAAAGAAACTATCATTTGTTGTTCTAATAAGCATCAGATGTGAAGAGGTATGCACAAACTCTTTGAAAGAAAATTATATCATATCTTTTAGGTTCATGAGACAATATAACATAGGAAATAGAAAACTTTGCGACTTTTTTGTCTACAGTATTCATTTTTTTGTTGCTGTATTCCTGTCCAGGGAACTCCCTGATAGACCGGATTGTTTGTTTATCATTGTAACTCTAACACCTAGTACAGTGCCTAAAGTATGAGGGGTCATCATGAGACGAATAAATAATGCAAACTAGTATTAACCAAGCATTTGCTAAGTACCTGGCATTGTGCTATAACCACAGTATCTCAGTCTCTTACGTTTTCTGTCATTGGTATTGAACGTAGAAAGGATTAGTCCACTATAAGATCTTTTAAGGCTTACATCCTCTAGTTCTTGAAGATTCTTTTTGTTTTCTTATCCTTCCTTCCTTTTTTTAATTTAAATGTTTAGACCAGTGCTGCTCAATAGAAACATAATGCTACACACAAATGTGAGCAACAAAATATTAGTTTTTCTGTGGCTACATTAAAAAAGTAAAAAGAGATGAAATTCATTTTAGTATATTTTATTTAACTCAATGTATACAAAATATTATTTCACTGTGTAGTCAATTTGAAAAAATCTTAATGAGAGGTTTTGTAGTCTTTTTTTCATACTGAGTTTTCAAAACCTTGTATGTATTTTGCACTTTTAACACATCGCAATTTAAAATAACTGTATTTCCAAATGCTCAATAGCCACATGTGGCTGATGGCTATTGTATTGGACAACACAGTTTTAGACCATCTGAGTCAGACTGAAATTGCTAACCAGTCATTCCAAGTCATTTTCTGAATAATCCATCTTTTCCTTACTTACATGCAAAATAACTCATTTATATTTATTTATATACTGATATATATTGGTATTTATTTATATACTGATATCTTGTACATATGCATGACACTCAATATACTTTTTTAGAATGGGTGAATGATAGAATGGTATTATGATTTATTTTGGAAGGGTAAGATATTAAAGAACTTCAATGAGGGGGAGGCCTTAACAATAATATGTACAGGGCTGGCTGGTTTGCTCAGTTGGTTAGAGCACAACCTTATAACCCTAAGGTTGTGGGTTTGGATCCCCGTACTGGTCAGAGGCAAAATAATAATAATATGTACAGTATTGAATATTGTTGCATCCCTAACATTAGACTGGATACTTGATAATCATTATCTCATGTACTGTTCACAGCATATTTTACAAGATTGATGTGATTAGCCTCACTTTTACAAAGAAATTGAGGCTTAGTGATGTTTAGTAATGTGCTCAAAGTTAGAATCATAATAAATTGCAGAGCCAGATTTGAAACGACATTTATCTGAATCCAGGCTGAACTCTTTTCACCACATCATACTGCTTTTATAAGATAAGCCCATGAGGGTAAAGAAATAGCAGAGAGTATGCATTTATTCTGTCAAAAAAAAAAAAAAAAAGACCATTGCTTATTGTAGCTGCTGAAATTTTCTCTCTCACTTTTATATTATTCATAGAGAGTAGCAAGTATTCTTTTATTTTTTTCCACAAATTTTTCAGAGTTTCCAGATTATTTATTGGAGAGGTATTTTAAAAATTATTTACTATTCCTTTAAAGGGAGAGGGAGAAAGAAAGAATACATGACCTATATTTTTGGGTACAAAATGGAAACAATAAATGATTAAATAGTTTCACAAAGATACTAGTTACAACTATTACCAAGAAGTTACAACTATTACATTCTTCTTCTGAACCTCCTCTAAACCACTAAAAAAAAAAAGTCCTCGTTAGCTTTAGGTTACAAAGTAGGATGCTAAATTAGGTAAATCTCTTCTTTACCTATTTGTAAGGTAGGCTGCCTGTTGAAAGTCAGAAAATAATGCACTCCTGTGCATATGTAATTGTACAGATAATTGCCTCTATCATTTAAAAATATCATTTGCCAAAATGGTGTCTATGATTAATTATGAACATTTATCATTGAGTCGACTTGGGTACATTATAAAATCCTTTCCCTGAGCTCATGCATCTTTCCTCCCTTCTTGTTTCTTTCAGTGTAAGTCAGTTAGTAATCCAAATTGTTTTGTTATTGCTTAAGCCATAATTCACCTACACAAGAACCAGCAACTAGGTTCTCTTCTGACTGCAGAGGAGCTGCTTTTTTGACTTTTGCCATTAAGAAACAAGGGTGATGTTTAAAATCTCCCCTCCTATTTTATGAATGCTCCTAAAATAGAAATCCTGGGGAAATGACTATTTATTTATATTCAAGTATCTCCATTATTGTTTCCTCAGCCCCAAACTGTACATTGTTGAGCTTCAAAGTCAGACAGTACCAAGGAAAGAAAAAAAAAATAATGAATTAAAAATACAAAAGTATATGATAATCCTGAAATCTTAACATATGGAACTTACCTAGTGTGAATATAATGTAATTAAGGATAGTAGCAACTATTATGGAACAGGCTAAATTTTTAACATAAGGCCTCCTTATGGTCTCTCTGCTTCTTCCCTGCCCTGGAATCTCAGAAGAACATCTGGCATGATCCTCTTAAACTAAGTTCAGTCCTCAGCTCTGAACCATTCACTCTTTTCCGATCTATTTGGACTTGAAGTAAAATTCTCAGTTCTTACAAAGTTTATGATGCCTAAAAGATCTGGCCCCTGCTACCCCTAGGATTTTATCTACTTCTGCTCGTCCGTTCACTGGCTTTCCCCAGCCACTGTGGCCTCTTGCTGTTCCCCAGATACTCTGGGCACTCCGCCCCCTCAGAGCCCCTGTGCTTGCTGTTCCCTCTGCCTGGACTACTGTCCTGTCCTCCACATTAACATGTGGCTTGGCCTATTTTCTACTGCTATAACAGAATACTTGAGACTGGGTAACTCATAGTTTAATTGGTTTATGGGTCAGGAGGCTGGGAATTCCAAAAGTATGGTGCCAACATCTGGCGATGATCTTCATGCTGCATCACTCAGTGGTGGGAGGTGACAGGCAAGAGAGGGCAAAAGGTAGTGAGCAAGAGGGGGACCTAAACTCTTATAACAAGTGTGCTCTTTCTGTAATTAACCTACTTCAACAGAGCCCTCATGACCTAATCACATCTTATTAGGCCTTACCTCCCAACACTGTTGCATTGGGGATGATGTTTCTAGCATGAGAACTTTGCGGACACATTCAAATAATAGCAGCATGGCTGCTCCCTCTCCTCTCTGAGGTGTTTACTCAAATGTCAAATTCTCAGCAAGGCCTTCACTGGCATCTCTTTCTGAGATTGCAAGCTTTTCTCCCATCAGAGACTGCCTATCCCCATTTCCTGAGTAATCTTTTTCCTTTGCACATATTATCCTTTAATATACTGTATATTTTATTTATTAATCTTGTTTGTTAATTTCTCCCTCTACTAGGAAAGGAAGCTCCATAGAACAGAGATTTTGATCTGTTTGGTTCACTGATGAATTCCCAGCTCTTGAAACAGTACTGGGCACATAGTAGGTGCTCCATAAGTGTTTGTTGGTTGAATGAACAATGGCGTCTTGTATTTTTATTAGTTATATCTGTTGATCCTACTCTCCAGTGTAGAAAAGATGGTTGCTGGCAGCCCCAAACCTATATCCCCATAACTCAAAATCCTAAAAGATGACAGGCCCTCCCAATTCCAGCTTCATTTACAAGTGTCAGCAAGGACCTGCGTGGCCTGCTTTAGTCACACATTCTCCCCTGTAGTGGTGATGGGGCTGAGGTGGTGTTGCAGGGTGCTGGGTCATGGCAATGGATAGCTTCACCAGGATCAGGAGGATGTTTCAGGCAGAGGGGACAGAATATGCAAAGCCCTGGCGACAGGGAGATGCACGGCTTCTCTGAGGACATGACAAAAGGCCAGAGTGGCTACCCTTACTTGAGTGAGGGGAGGATCCCATGAGATGAGGTCAAAAAGGAAGGCAGGGATTGGCTTGTGCCAGGCTTGGTGGCCATGTTAAGGATTTTATCTTTATGTTGAGAGGTATGGGAAGCATTTAAGTTGTGGAGAGTGACATCAGGATTTCCCTTTGGAATGGATCACTCTGGCTGCAGAATGGAGTAGATATTGGACAGTGGTAAGAGTGGCTGGATGAGTCTGGTTAGGAGGCAAGTTGATATAGAAATGAGAATTTTGGAAACCAATTTTTACATTCCTTGATAGAATACTGAGTCCTCTGCTTTATCAAGTCTATCATTTGGGAAATGGTGAGGGATTTTATCCTGACCTCGGCATGCTGGAAAGCAGCAGTGCCTGGGATGGGGTGGCCAGGTCTGTTGAATGAATAGATGTAGTTTTTGAGGAGTCAAAGCACAGTCATGTGGAAAAGTCAACAAGGTTGGGAATATGGGTCTGATGGTGACGAGCTATAAGCCCTAGGGCTAAAGCTTGGGAGACAGCCACAAAGAGGTTATAATTTGAGCTGAGGGTGGATGTGATTGTTAAAGAAGGAAAAGAGATCTAAAGAAAATCACCTATATTTAAGAGAAGGATATTGTATTTATTCATTCCACAAATACTTATTCTTCACTATGTACCTGACACTGGGCTGTGAGTTATTGGCAAGGTGGCAGAAGAAACTAGTTGAAGATAAAAGAAGAGAACTCTGTAAAGGTGAAGTAAAAAACACCAAAGGAAAAGAATGTCCCAAGAAGGAAGGGTGGCCAGTGGTTCAGTTGCTGTAGAGGAAGAAATGAATGCTGAAAAGACAACTTTGAGTTTGTGCATTAGACTCCACCCTAGGTGGCATACATTAGAAACTTGGGTTAGTAAACTTGGGCTAGTAAACAGACTTGGGGACTGCATATAAGGGACCCTGACAAAATCTTCCTCCCATTTTAGAATTTAAATTATAGGAAGATGAGACTTGATATTAAAATTTCACTTTATATCTCACTTCCTTGAAACACATCTATTCCATCTGTGGAAAGAGAGCTGTACTTCCCTGGGCCTGCCATGGCTGTCAGCCAATAGCAGAGATGTGGTAATTTGAAGTTGACAGCAAGATGACCCTTACAGGGTCACTATAGTTTCTGTCTTGTGGCAGATACTCCTGTGCTGAAATATGGAGGTGCCATGATGTTAAATCAATAGCAGTGAGTGATGCGGAGATTTGAGGTGAAGCTAAACATAGCTTCCTTTGATTTTGCCATTTCATTTTTCTTGCTGGACACCACTTTGGAAGAAGAATCACCTCTGGATAAATCACCTTCTCAGGTTTGCAATTCTAACCAAATGACATTATCCAAAGACTATCAGAAGGGCCCAAATGTTAATTATATTCATTTAGGTTCCATGTAAGGTTTTGTTTTGAAGAAGAAAGACTGTACAATTTGTAAAGTAGCAGGAACAAACATTTCTGTCAGAAATATTCAGAAAGTTGTGATTACTGGTGTTGAGTAGAGTAACTCAGTAATGGAAATCAAAGTTGTGAAAGAATAACAACATTTGAGCTAAATAGTATTCAAATTTTCATTTCGTAATTTAAGGAGAAGATGTATCTGTTGTGTGCTGCTGGATAACAAACCACCCCAAAATGTGGACGCTTAAAACAAGAGCCATTTATCCTGTGTGCTGGCAATGTAGGCTGGGCTCGGTTGTACAGTTCTTCTATCTCAGCTGGGCTCCCTCATGCCTCTGTAGGCATCTGCTGGCAATTGCCAGTCAGTTAGGTAGTTCTGCTGCTGGGCATTGCCTAGGATGGTGGGGATGACTGGTTTATATGTCTCTCATCAACCAGAAGGCTAGCTTGGGCTTGTCCAAAGGGCAACTGGGAAGGATTCCTAGAAAAAGAGTGGAAGCTTGAAGACCTCTTGAGGCATAGCTCAGAATTGGCACATTGCTTTTGCCACAAAAGCAAGTCACAAGGTCATCTCAGATTCAAGGGGTGGAAAAATAGACTCCATGTATTGATAGGAGGCACTAACTGCAAAATTACACTGTAGGGGCTCATTTTGGCCATTTTGCTATCTACCACAGATGATGCATCTTTTTTATCCTATTTGATTCACATATTGGTAGATACAATGTGCAATATTTGAACACTACCTTTGGAAGGGAAAATATTTTTATTATTTTCCTTGATGGCAATTTCAAAGTAGGAACTCCCTTAAAGCAACTGGTTAGGATGAAATTGTTAGGATGAAATTCATTTGCTGCTTCATTTTTGCTTCTGTAACTGTAAGAACAATCCTCATGTTTTCAGAGGCTGTTAGTCTAAGTCTGGGTGACATAACCAATCACAGACAAAACAGAACTTCTTAATGGTGAGAAACACTATCTAGCTGCTGGCCTGGTAATCTTGTAAAAAGATTTCAGAATTGCCGTTGGGAAAAGGACATTTACTTGACAAATGGTACTATTTCCATTTTGTCTGTCCAATTTTAAACTCTCTTGTTATTAAAATGGCAAATTCAGGCCCCAAAATATATTGAATAAATGAAATACATAACTGGAAGATAGACACTTCACCACTTCACTTTGTAACATGTAGACTTCTTACGGACACAATGATGTTTCATGGAAAGGGAGTTTTGAATTATTTTGTATGCATATAGAGAAAATAAAACTTTTGATGTCTTTGCTCAAACTGAATAGGATCTCACTTAATAGCCCATGTAGTACTTTAAGATGATTTATTATTATGCTAATATTGTAATGTAATATTTATTAAGCATTGCAAGTGTGCAGAATATTAGATAGTCCACATAAAAGATCCTGATGGATTTCAAGGAAAAAGGCTAAGAAATGCACTCTCCTAATCCACAGGAAAAGAGGGTAATTCAGAATCTAGCTGAACCAATAAATCCTATTTAATTTAGCATACATCACATGCCAAAAAAGGAAGACTAATGGAAATGGAAAGTGATAATCTCTGATTAAAGGTAGTCATTTTAAGAGCACACTTTCCTCTCCAGACTTGAGTTGAGAAATTGTCAATTCAGTAAAATAATTCTCATTTTAAAAAAGTTTGGGTCAATAATCCTCCACATTATTATCTGAAATTCCAAGATCATAAGTTACAGTAGTTTCTATAGAGACCAGCTTTATAACTATTATCCCAAACTACAAGATAAAATGCTTTAAAAAATTATACCTTATCTGTAACTTTACAGCATCACAATAAAATTTACAATGTTGGCATAAGTATTTGGAAGTCTCAAGCTGGAGTGATAAATCTATAGTAAGTGGAAAATTTTTCTAAAAAAATTAGCAGTATATTTTAAAAGCCCACATCTACTGTGGCCAGGTAAAATGGAAAAAAAAGAGAGAGAGAGAGAGAGAGAGAGAGAGACAGACAGACAGACAGACAGACAGACAGACAGACAGACATAATTATTTAGGGCACTAAGGCAAAAAAAACAAACAAAAAAAGAAATCCAGACTTGAAAAATACCAAGACCCAAATCCTCCAAAGTAGGCTTTTATCTGAAAAAATGCACATAATTTGAGGAAAGAATATCATATTTTGCCATAATTCTACACTTTACTTTGCTTAGCCAGCCTAGGTCTGAGGGAAGAAAGTAAAACCAGTGTGAAAGGGATGTAGAACAGCATTTCCTATTTTTTGTAATCACGCTTACTAGGGGTTATATTCTTATTCATCTTTAAATAGAATTCTCACAGAAGCTGATGAAAATGGTGAAAATTGATTGAAAAACAAGTTCTCTCTGTCTCTGTCTCTGTCTATATACTCATATATATAGGTGCTATGTATATGTGTGTATGTATGTATATATAATGGTATCAATGAAATTTTTAAAAAGTGTACTAGCTTTTTGGGGGTTTCTAAGCAAGTATACGAATACAAAAATGCATGCTTATATACTTTTTTGGATGATGGTAGACAGAGCTGGTGGGAGAAAAATATCCTGATTGCTAGTTTGAATATGGAAAAAAGCACAAATTAACTTTATTTCTGAAAAGGCTACTTATACTCTTTTTATTTCAAAAAAGGTATGCTGTAGATGTCTATGATTACCATTGCAATAAAACATAAACTTTTATTTCCTTGGTAATATGCATTCATTGTAATATGTATTCTTCCAAGCAAGGGATATAGTGTGTTATTTAATAATTCACAAAGAACAAGTTAAGACAGCATACTTTACGCTATTTGATTAGATTTGTAAAATGTAGATAAATTTTATTTGATAATTTTTATTTAAAAATTTGAAAAGGGAAATATAGAACAGAAAAAAGTGCAGACATGTTCGAATAGTAAAAGACAACATGAAAATTGCTTATGGGAATAAAACTACTGACCAATTTCAGTTTTATTGTTAAAAACTGGTCACATAAATCTGTGGTAGATATACTGAAATCTGTAATGAAAAGTAACATGGAAATCAGTTAAATCAACCATTTCTTGTTTGCTTCTTTTAAAATTTCATCTGAGCACATATGCATTTGCAATACACAGAAACAACACATATTTGCATATGTACCTTATTATATGATTTAATTGTTTTTCAAAATGACTGCTAAAACTTCTGTATGTTTAGGAAGTTTGCTATGTTGGTCTTACTTAAAATATGTTTTGAAGAGGGCAAAACAATGACAAATAGACTGTTAGTTTATAAATAGAAATTGCTTTAAATGTCTCTTACAGAATATTGCAGCAACTTGTAAAACTGCTTCTGTTTATCTACAAACTTTAAGAGAAGGGATGCTGTGAAATAAACTACACCAAGACCTAGGAAAGTAAAAGGAGCATGAGGAAAGGTGAAAAATTCATGATGGAAGTTGAAGATCATAGGTACCAAGGTACTTAGTAGTTTTTTGTTTTGTTTTGTTTTCTCTTTTAGGTTGTAAACAGAAGAGACAGCTAGATCAGAAATAGAAAACGAGTGTTTCTTTAAGTCCCTAAGGAGAGAGCTTGGAAAGTTATTCTGAGAAACTTGTTATAAAAGGGGGTGGGGAGAAGAGAGTGTTTCATTAGTAACTTCAAACAGTTTGAAGGCGGGAAAATTGAATGACAGTTTGGTGATAGGACCTGGGCTTCTTGGGACTTCAGAATTAGTTCTAAATGTTCTAGGAAATTTGCAGGGTTAGCTTAAATACCATTATGTTGGAAAGTTTCATGTCTAATTTTTATTTCTTTAATCTTTGCTCTAGAGTTCATTTGTTATCTCTTCTGGATATCAGTTCTGATTTAATCGCTATATTAAGAGCTGCTTAGTCTGTGGACTGTGGGGTTTGATTCACCAGCTTATTTCATTTATTTGTCTAGGCACTTGACCTAACAGAACTCCACTTCTATCTGGTGGCAGCTAATTCAAATTAAAAGCTAGTCCAAAAACAAAGATTAACCCATATTTAAAAGTAAGCTTTGCCCCTGCAGCCACATCTTGGAGATGGCACTCACAAATAATTTTGTGCCATGTGAAAATTATTTAAAAGTGTCACTTCATTTTAAGAGAAGATCATGAAAATCAGGTTTTCTAAAGGAGCAACATTCCTGACTTAATGGTTAGCTGGGACACTTCTTCAAATAAATAAGTACAGAACTTACTTTTGCCTGAAATATTGAAGTAGTTAAGGTAAAAATAAATTACCTGGATCACTGGTTCTTAATTTCCTATGCTCATTAGAATTCTCTGGGGAGCTTTTTACAAATTACAGATCCCAGCTTCTTACCCCTAACCAGCTAAAACAGGGGAGTGGGCCCCTAAGTGATTCTAATTCATAGCCAAGTTTAGAACAATGATCTAGATCCAGGCCCCAAAATAAAATAAATAAATTAATCCCTATTTGTGTTTTAATTTCAGGAATATAGATTACCACTTCAACATCACTTCCTTTGAAACTACAGGACACTTGGTTGCCTGTAGCTTTAAATCCAAGCATTTTTAGAACAGCTGATGAGCCTCTTTATAGTTCATTACCACCCTATTTTTCAGGTCTCAGTTCCTATAGCACTATTTCAGTCTTGTGAACTCAAAGCATTTGAAAATTCCCTGTGCCTTTACTCCTCCATGTTCTTAGGTTCTTGCTGTTTTCTTTGTCACATGTGAGTCTCCTTCTATACTTGGTAAAATGCTACTTACTCTTTAAAGGCCAGTTTAAAAGTCATTTCCTCTGTGACATTGGGCTAATCATAATATAATTACTTTACATCATGCTGATTTGTATAAATTTAGATCACGTGAATGTTTTCCTGGAGAGATACATTATCTAGCAATAAGTGTATACTTAATAATACGTCTCTTCAAACTACTGTATATATATTCAAGTATGTATCTATCATATTGAGGCTTAGTAACTCCAATATCAATAATTACTTAGTATATAATCACAGAAGGAGGCACCTAATTTAGGTTTATGAATTATTTCATGAATATTTGAGTTACATTCTGAACAGCTGCAAATTCTAATATCTTTTTCCAAACCTTTGAATCATTTTAAGGAAGACAATGTATACTTTTTTTGTTTGTTTGTTTAAAATGGAGCTATTAAGACTTTAAACAAATTAGAGATATTTAGAATATTAGGACATCCATATTCTTCTATGTTGAATTTTCACACTGGCTTATAGTATGTTTCCAAAGTCTGTCATTTCTTTTTCTTCACCCCTTTTGGTTTTGACCACAGGAAGTCAGCTTGCTAGCTCCCTGACACCTGATAGTTCCCAGCGTAAAAAGACTCTCCTATGATGATCAGCATTTTCCCCAAGACAGGAGCCATGAATTCTCTTCTTCCTAAAGATACATATATCCCTTAAAAGGGTCCAGAATATTTCCTTTAAAACTTCCTCTGTCATATGAGTACCTCTTAGAGCTACTATCAGAAAGGCTGAGAGAAGAAATTCATCCTTCCTCCAACAGGAAAAACAGACCCATTCTAAAATAGGCCAAGAGCTTGAAAATCAGCAAGATTACAGACCAGGGAAAAAAGAAAATTGTTTTAACTAAAAATTTGATTTACAAAATAAAAGCTTATCCTTTGGTTCTCTCACTTAACTTTTCCCACTGCTGGAATTCTGTGAAATATACAGATGATAGAGAAGCATTTGTGTTAGTATGCTAAATTATTATTTTTTTAATTAGGAAGGTGGTTGTTTTGTTAGGGTGGTTTGTTGTGGAGTCCATCATGATACAGATTGCAATTTATACCCAGTCACAAAACAGAACAAACTTTCCTAGGACAATTTCAGGATCTCATCAGATAGGAAAAATTCCTGTAATCGAGAAACTACTCAACTTGTAGGCAAGAGCCCATGATATCTAGGTAACTCCATGCCTATGTGAATTGTTTCTTTCCCCTAAAGTCTTCATTGATCATGACCCCAGATTCTCCATCAAACTCAATCGGGTGTGAGCTGCAGGCAATGCCCCTGCTGGGTGCGGACTGCAGGCCCACCACTGGAGGGCGTCTGGACGCTTCCAAACAGCTCCGAAGCGCCTGAAAATTCCAAGTCAAGACTGGAAAGAGGAGGAGGGAGAACGTGATATTTGGTTTTATTGGGCTAAAGAGTAAAAGGGAGAACAGGCAAGTTTGGGAGCAAAACTAAACTGTTTTTTTTTTTTGGATCATCTCTTCTCTCTGAGGCATCAAAATCCCTAGAGGGCTAGAGAGAAAAATACCACGGCACCCGAGCCCGCGGAGTCCCGCGAGGACGGGTCTCTGGGGCCTGTGGACCCACGACGTCGGGCTCGCGTCCCGAGGCGCCCGGACCGCCTCGCAGCCAGGCGATCGCTCTCCCGTGGTGGCTGGGGACCTGCAAGTTCAGGAACGGGAGGCCTTTTTCCAAGGATAAAGGAACTCCCTTCCCTCCCACCACGGCCCTCCCTTTCTTCCCAGCACCGGCTTCGTTCAAGGCATTTATTTTTGGGGGTGGGCAGCGAACCAGTCTCGGGGTTGAAATGGAAAAGGTGTAAGGTGTTTATGACGGGCTGGTCTGCCGCATTCATTTCCTCCCTGTTGAAGGATCGCACTGAACTGTAATCACTTTAAACCGATTTTCCCGATTTTTAAAAACGTGTTTTCAGAGCATCACTTTACAGAAAGTATTGCTTCCTGCTCGAGAATCTTTAAATCCCCGGTAGGAAGAGAGGGCTTAAAAGGCACGGGAGAGGCTCAGATTTCCAGATAACCCAGCTCCCTGCAATGTGTGATGTGAAGAGCCGGGCAGGGATTTACAAGAACAAGCATTCACTGAGGCTCCGTTCCAGCCCTTCTGCTGGGACTTCATGTCACCTGAGGGACCCCAGAGACAGATTTCGGCTGTCCGGCTACAGGGTGGGAATGGTGCCTTTAAAATCGAAAGACACTAGTCGCAGGTAAAAAGATGTCAACTCATTCCTCAGCCCAGACGGAATTCAGCATGCAAAGGGTTACTCTTGGCTGCCGTGCTGGGGCGGAGGAGAGCGCGCCTAAGCGCTCCCAGTAATTCAATTAGTCAGGTTTCTGGAAGGTGGGGCTAGGGGGTGGGGGGGTAGGAGGCGTGGGGAAGCGAGATTAGGAAAACGCCTCTTTCTCGGGGAGCAAACCAATCCGGTTGGAGTAAAGAGAGAGGAAAAAATCCCGATCTGTAAGCAAACAGCCGGCAGTTCCCTGACTGGCTACTCCGGCTACCCCCCACTCTTTCCAAGTAAACTGCATGGAAGGAATAAAAAAAAAAAAAAAAAAAAGCAGCCCACATGACCCGGACCGCGGCGGCGGCAGCAGCGCTGGCGGGGCGCTGGCTGGCGGCGCCTCCCCCTGCTCAGTCCGGGGCTCACACCCGCGCTCTCGCCGCCCGCTCGCCCCGCGCCCAGCGCAGCACGCCCAGGCGGAGCCCCCCGCCCACGTCCACGTTCACGCGCGCGGCCTCGCGCTCTGCTGAGGCTGAGGCTGCTGCTGCTGGGCCGCCGCTGCTGTCGGCTTTACACGCAGGTCATTAACGAGGGGGCGTGCCCGAAGAGATTTTTCCCATAAAGCATTTTTTCTCTCCTCTTCTTTTTTTTTTTTTTCTTTTGCCAAACTGACTTTTACCCCTTTCCACTTCTCGCCAGTCGTTTCGATCCCTCCAGTGCTTCTCGTGCTGCTGCTGCTGCTGCTGCTGCTGCACTGAAGTTTATTTATTTTCCCGCCTGGGTTAGGGGTTTTAGGATTCGGTTGGTGGCTTTTACCTCTTGTTGCTGCCGTGCCTAAGGAGGGAAAGAGAAGCAGCTGCGGGAGGATCGGGGAGGTGCCACTCACTCGTGCGCTCTTTTTTTTCTCTTTTCCCATTTCAAATTGATTGATGCATCTCTACAAGTTGCTGGGGCTGGGGCCGAACTCGTCGGAGTCGCAGGGACACTTCTGAGAGCTCACCCGGGGCTCCTGGCACCGCGTGTGAGGGCTCAGTCTCGCTCCCGGAAGGCGATCGGAGGAGACTGACATCAGCCCATCCAGGAATTGGAGTGATCCATTCGAAAGTGATTGTTTCCCCTCCCGCTCTCCAGCCGAACAGTTGGGTTGGCGTCGTCCTGCAGGTTTGGGCATCCCAGCTCCGCCTGGCTGGCTGGTTCTTAACCTCTGCTTTTCAGTCACTCTGGTGCACCCACACCCGGCCAAGAAAAGCACGCGCCAGAAATCCCCGAGGCTCGGCCATCGTCCGGGGTGCCCTCCTAAGCTGCGGTCGCCTTCTGACTCCTCCGGGGGACCTGCCGGAAGACGCGAAGAGCCAAACTTTTCTTGGTGGTTTTCGAGGCAAGACCGCTCCTCGCCAGCGCTGCTGCCGCTTAGCCAGTTCCAGGACGCGGCGGGGCTGGCTCTGCGGCTCCGGTTCCCCACCCTTCTCAGCGCACCGCCCGGTACCGCAGAACCTACGACTCCTTCGAGATTTCCGGGGGTCGCCTGCTCAGGCACCGAGGAGGCTGGGGAAGGGGGCTCTCAGACTCCCGGAGCCACACACGCATAGCCCCCTATCTACACGGCACCCTCTGCCTGCAGTTTCCCACCGGTCGCCAAAGTAACTTGGAGCGAAGCAGAGCTCGGTGCGAGGGCCCCGGGCGGCGGCGAAGCAGCCGTGCTCAGCCCGCGGCGCCGACGCTGAGCCGGGCCCGGCGGGCCGGTGTATGTCTCCCCGAGGCCGCGGCGCGCAACTCCCGGTGACTGTGCAGCGCGCGCCGCCGCCTGCCCCGACCCGCGCTGCCGCCGCCCGGCCCGGCGCGCACCTCCCTCTCCCGGGGTGACCGGCCTGCCGCCGCCCGAGACACAGCTTGGAACCTTTCCCCCCGCCCTCGCCGCCGCCACCACACACACGCACGCTTCTCTCCATCTTGTGATTCCTTTTTCCTCCTGAGCCCTCCCGTGGGGGTGCGAGTTTGTCTTTATCCACCCGCCCTCCACCGCCTTCTTTTCTTATCCCTCTCCTACCCCTTCCCACCTAGGTGTGCGCCACTTTGCTTTCTCGCCCCCCTTCATTTTTATTTATTCATATTTATTTGGCGCCCGCTCTCTCTTTCTGTCCCCTTCCCTCCCTCCCTCCGGATCCCCGCTCTCTCCGGAGTGGCGCGTCGGGGGCTCCGCCGCTGGCCAGGCGTGATGTTGCACGTGGAGATGTTGACGCTGGTGTTTCTGGTGCTCTGGATGTGTGTGTTCAGCCAGGACCCGGGGTCCAAGGCCGTCGCCGACCGCTACGCCGTCTACTGGAACAGCAGCAACCCCAGGTAAGGCGACGGGGGGCGGGAGCCAGAGCTACCCGGGCCTCGCGGCTCTGCGGAAGGAGCGGCGGCGGGGATCGAAGCGCACCCACCGGCGGCGGCGCGCACCCTCCGAGCCTGCATCGCGGGCGCTGACTGCTTGAGGCGTCGGCGGGAAGCGCTCCGGTCTCGCACCCCTTTGTTAAGCCGACGCGGAAAGGCCAGGTGCCCCTGGGAGTCCCCGGGGCTGTCCAGACCAGCTGCCTCTGTGGGACTCGGGGAGACTGGGAAAAGGGCGGGAGCCGCGGAGTCGGGACTTCTCCGCTTCCCAGTCCGGGCAGGCTAGCCGGCATCCCGATGCCAGCGCTGGAGCTCTCGCCTGCAGAGTGGGTGCGCAGGGACTGCGGGGAGAACCGGCCGAACACCCCCAAAGTCGTATTTTTATTTTTATTAAATTTTCCCTTTCCTTTTTTTCCCAGTGCGCGCAGAGAGCGCACGGACTAGGGGAAGTGAGGGGGGCTGGGAAGCGGAAGCTTTAGGTTTTTATTTTCCTCCTTAACTGAGAGGGAATCATTTGGCCCCTCAGTCAGTCTGTGGCCGGCGCTTTCGGCAGTGGAGAGGATTCTCCCACCTATTCCACCCCCTCCCCCAGAGAGTTCAGGGTGTCAGAAAGTTTGATCCAATGCCGGGTTACGTCATGTGTGCGGAGCGAGCTGCTGGAGTTGGCCGAGCCGGGAGGTGGGAACCCTTCGCCCGCGGCCTGGCGGTGCGCAGCTGGAGGAACGCGCGCGGTTATCTGGAACCGTTTTGCAGGCGTCCTCGAAGCCCGCTGGGTACGCGGGAGGCTGGAGGTGGGCGACTGGGGCCTCCCTAGCGCGCGTGCTGGGCTCCGGCTAGCCGCAGACGTCCAGTGTTATCAGACCCTGGAAGAGAGGTTGGGGAGGTTATCCAGAGTGCCTGGTGGACCCCTCCCGGTCCGGGGCAGCTCCAGACCTCACTTTCTCTCGGGCCTGTGCGCAGCGGTCGGCCCCGTTTGGCCCACCTGGCTCTGCTTCTTCGGGACAGAGGTCAGCTTCCAGCTGTGGGTTGGCCTCGGTGCCCTCTTAGGAGAGAAATAGTATGGGTTGTACCTAAAATCACAGGTTTTTCCCTGAGTTGGAGTGGAAGTTGGGAGGAGAGAGGCGGGAGGCCGAGGAGTGAGCCTATGTTTGCTGCGCGTCCAGCGCCCCTGGGGAGAGGGGTCGGCGGGCACCTCCAATTCTTTCTATCTCCCGCCAGCCTTTCCTCCGTATGCAGGCATGAGAGGGATTCCCCGCTTGAGTAAAGTCAGCTCAGATGAAGATGAGCAGGTTTCTTCACAAGCAGTCCACCGATTACCTTACCGAAAGGGTGTTCCCCCTTCCTTGCTAATTCTGGGATGGTCACACCCAGGTAGCCCAAGCCCTAAATGCACCTACTAGCAGAAGTGGAGACGTCCCTGAAAATTTGGTTAAAAAAAAAAAAAAAAAAAAAAAAAAAAAAGAGTCCCATGGATGTGGGTGGTGGCATGGAAAACTATTTCTTCTTTGACATGCCACTTACCAGTATTAGGAAAAGAGAAAGAGAAGCCATCCTGCCAGGGGAGATGCCTTTTATTAAAGCTGACAAGACAAATAGAGCAAGCTTTCCAATTGTGATGGTGTTAAAAGCAAGTCTCATTGTGTTGGTTCGTTTTATTCCCTTTTGGGCTTTATTAGACAGCATATACGAAACGGAGGAATTTATATTTCTAAACTTAACACCTTGTTAAATAAAGCAGCAGTGAAATTGGTTAGTTGAATTTGGGACACTTTGCTCTTGGTTACCTTTTCTTTACCATTCCTAACTTCACAGTATGATCTCTTTCTCATAGCGTTCATTTATTTGGATACTTGGGTGCTCCAATTCTTCCGGGTTAAAGCAGAAAGCACCAGCAACACCCCTACATTAACCCCCCTTCTTAACCTGTCAAGCTAGTCTGAGTTAGTTTGAGGACATTTTATCTTAGGTTATCTTTGTTTTATGCTTTTGATACTGTTGTTTGGTTTGAGATTAGCACATTGATTTTTGTCACAGGTCATGTTTTTTAATAGATCTGCCCTGCCTGCAGAAAACTCTTCTGCTCAAGATGCCACGGTGGCTTTGAACCTGCCGGGACAAAGTTAATCTATAGAATTTTAAAATACCAAGAATATTCTTAAATCAGTATTGTGATTGGAGGTTTGCAGAAATAACTTTCTATTTGATCATTATTAGTTTAATAATGTCGAAAAGAAAGAGCGCTGTACCCCCTCATCCCCAGGAGACTCAGCTCTAACATTTAATATTATTAGGAGTTTATGGGTGCAGTTATCTTGGTATGTTATCACGATAAAACTTACCTTTAAAAATATTTTAAAAACAGTAGTGGTAGGCAGTTTTATCTCTGAAATGTTGAATAAGATGGTGCTTTTTTGATGCATTAAGAAAAATCAACTTGGATATAATTTTTAAAAGACCAAATGCAAAATAAGTAATTTTAAAATAAAAATGAAGTTTATCACAGAAAACAGTGAGGGAATAGTTCAGAAAATTTGCATGGGTTTACTAAATTTTATAAATTCAACATTGTACGTTTCTTTTTCATGTATGTTATCATTTTGTAAAGTAAGCTAGCCATGTCTTTTGGTTTTATATATAACCTGTCTGTTAAGATTTTGCTAAACCAGTAATATAATCAGAAGACTCCAGTCTTTTGAAACAAAATAGACAACTTTAATTGCAACCTAAATATATTTTTTGTTTTTCTCTTAGAAAAGTTCAGTGGACATATTAAGCTGATAATGAATACCGTGTCTAAATAATGCAAATATATTTTAGCTTATACTAATAGATTCAGTTTGAAATGATGTTTAGGCAAAATTGCAATTAAATAAATATATCTTCAGAGGGATTAAGTATTTTATTGTGTAACTTGTGTTACATGTAACTTGTGTAGAAGATAGTTTATCTGCTGCATTGAGTTTCATTACTGCCTCTCCATTGATACCGTAAGAATCTATAGATCTAGGTTCACAGGAAAAAAATGTTAAACTTGTTTGCTGTCAGAATAGTTTTGCTGTTAGAAGCTGTGTTCCCAGGTATTCACTTCTGGGAAGTGATATCAATTTTCAAATGCTGATAACTTTTTAGTTGCCACTGTTTCTTTGGCAGTGGACCAAATTGATTTTATGTGTTGAATTGGCACAAATCTGTGAAATACCAAATGAGAGCTATCTGTCTGAATAGAAATATATATTTGCCTAAATGTATCTTCTGTATTGCTAAAATTGAAAACTTTTAGAGTTTCACCTTAAAATGTGAATACAAATGACCCTTTTAATGTTATGCTGAAATCTAAACTGGAATGTTACTAAGTAACTTTGAGTAATGAAAATCCAAATCAAGAATATAACTGTCCTTAATTTCTTTAAGAATGTAAAGAACTTTTAAATAACTTTAAAAGACTTTCAGTAATAAAACATTTACATTCCCCTTTAGTGGCCATGCTTATCAAGATAGAAATACTTCTTAAGAATATGCTTCTTAATCTGAAGTGTGATATAAACAGTTTGGTGCTTTCAATAAGAATATCTTTTAAATAGTTCTTCTTTTGACTATTCACCAAAATGATACTAGGATAATTAAACATGTCTGCCACTGATTGGCATAATAGATGCAATAGTAAAACAATACAGTGACAAATATAACCAACACATTTTTAAGAATACTGATTCTCCTTACTTGGTGCTTTGCTTCTGTTAAGGTTTGAGTATCATCAACTTAAAAGGTTATTCTCTTAAGGAAAAAAATATCTCTGTAATTCATCAAGGATTTATTAAACTTTAACCTAAACATATGTTTTCTTTGGACATTTTTAATTCTTCTAGGGGCTTATAAATTAAGCATTTCATACTAGTGTACCAGGTAATTGACACCATTTAGTTTTGTTAACGTGTAATCTTGGAGTTGTGAAAGTAATGTGAATTCTAGGTCAACACTCCCAAATCCTTCTGGCAGTACAGGTTATATGTATGTTGCCAAGTAGAGAGAAATAGTAACTTTTTTCTAATTACATTCCCTTGGGTATTTTTTCTTCTTCAAAATTCACTTGCTTCATTTTTGAAAACCTGAGTCATCATTACTTTGATATATGTATATCAGTGTACCCGCACTGTGCCTTTTTCACTGACAGGTAAATGAAATCAAAATGGTTTAAGAATTTGTTGTGAGGAAAGATGGGAAGTTGGTCTTGGTTTTGAATGAGTTTTATCACCAAATGTGCAAAGGAGTTTCTTTATTTTGAAGTTCTAAACGTTTTAAACAATATTTTTATGTGTTAGCATCATAAATGTCCTTCAATTAAAAGGCATTACTTAGAATCTTAACTTATTGACTCTGAACCTCAGTGTAATGTATAGTATCGCTTTATTAGATGTATTGGAATAATTTCACTATTTTGATATTTATATCAATTTATATGAACACCAGGATAAAATAAAACGGTATGACAGATTTATCTCTCATGTTTTTATGCTTGTCCATTTATAGAAGACCTGATGTGAATCCTCTCCCCTTCTTTTTAAATTAGAAATTTGTAAAAGAGAAATACACTTCTTGCTTTTTGGCCAGTTTTCAATAGAATTTTGAAAAGCAAAGTTAGCTACTGAGATGTTATGGTCTAGCCATTGTGTGCATTATTTTATATATTTATCGTAAACTATCAGAAAAACAACTGTTTTTTAGGTGATTGGAACATCAGTGCTATTTGAGGCATACTTGGCTGTAGTCTAATTTGGCATTTCCATTATGAGACCAACTTCAATAAACTACTTGTCCTTAAAAGTATCAGAGACAATTTTTAGTAGTTCATTACTCCCTATTAGGTTATTTTAGTGTATTAACTAAACCATTGGCTCACTGAATTAATATCTTGTTGCAATGTGTGTCATGGCTGATAATCAATAGCTGTAGAAGCTTCCACCTTTGAAGGCTGAGGATCAGGTTTGGAAGAAGCACTTAGTTATCGGGGGCAAATTAACCTCGTGAATTTCTTGCCATTTAATCTTGCAGAATGCCTCTGAATGGGCATTTCATTGCATTCTGTCCACTGGCCTGGTTTCCTGTTGGATAGGGACAGATAAACATGAGCGCCTCCTTTTCTCCCCTGTTGCTATGAACCAAGCAAGTTACTAGCTTCATGCTGGGCCAAGAAAATGAATGAATACAATTAGTCCTTCAGGAGTGCTGGCCTTTGCTAGCTTGGGAGAAGTATATGCCAAAAGAATTTACCTTTGAGAGAGAGAGCGAGCATTAAAATATAAAATGAACAAAACACGAATAAGTTAAGAACAGAATTTTACATGTATGTAGTAGCATTTGTTCTATTGCTTGTTTTTTTTTCAGTATAAATCACTCACGTAATAATTTTTTTAAAAGGTGACACTTAACCCTCTTCATTTTTGTATTTGTCTTGAATAACCTCCATAGCAATAAGAACTTAAAAAGCTATGATGTTTTATTTTAAGTAATGAACCACTCTGTGTTGACTGATCCTGCATTATTGATTTTCTTTTCAGAAGCAGTATACATGCTATTAAAATAGCAGTCCTGATTAGAATATCCATATTGAAAAGAAAGCCTGTATTTCCCTAAGTACAGTGCGGAAGGTTCTCCCCTCTTACCCAGGACAACTTAGTTAAATCAGTCTTCTGAAATGAGAAAAAAAAAAAAAAAATTGCCTTTTGATGATTTGTGACAGATAACACCTTCATATTCAGGTCTAAGAACCTCAAAGAGGAGTATAAGAAATGAGGTATTAATATTCACTTTTAATAATTTGTCTTACTATGGTGGTCTTAGACAGCCAAACATCAATAAATTACTGTCTCTTTTAATGGTCTGATTTATATTATTAGATTTATATTTTAGTCTGCTTGTCAACCTATGTCTTGAGCTGTTTTGTAGAAAAGTTTCTTGTGATTAATGTGAACTTCCAGTGTTTCTGAATAGGATATTACTCACTACTAGGAGATCTGTTTCCTGTTTAACTTGTTTTCAAAATTTAAATGTTTTCAAAATTTAAATGTTTTCAAAATATAGTCAGTCATAAACAAGGCAGCACAATGACACAAAACCACTTAAGTTTAAAGTTAAAAATCAAGTTTTTCTGTATACCAACTATTATGCATTATTTTGAGTAAAAAAAAGCTTCTTTAGATCTTAGTATTCTTGATAGTCTGTACTCCTTATTGTATACTCTGAAAGATTTATTGTCATATTGAAATCTGCACTGTATTCTAGTAGAAAATTTGTGTGGATGCAAATTCTTGTTTTTGAGGATTCTGAATGTAGTTTTCAAACAGTGAGCTATATATTTCAATAAAAACATTTTAAAATTTTGAAAACTCCTACTTAAGTTAGCTAGCTGTTGAGAGACAGTAGTGTACCACAGTGATGGTTAGCTCAGCTTTCATTCAGGTAGAATTCTATCATTTTCAATAAGGAAAAATAAACCTTTGTCATCCTTAGAAACATCCTTCATACAATTGACAGTTGACAGGTTGAAGAAAATGTTACTGTCAGGTCTTATTTTCCACTCAGGTGAGGAATAAAAATAAGCTTGAATTTTTCTTTTTATAACAATCTATTTAAAAAATTCTTTTAAAATGGAGAAAAGTGTTTTTAATTTTTATGTGTATGTGATAGAATTAATCTGCCATTTGCTTCAGGTAAGGTCAGCAAAGTACAATTCAAGGGGAGACTGTCTTACAATTACGTTCCTATAGTTTTTACTTTTAAAAAGTCAAATATAGTTGGTTTGATTGTAATAGGGTATTACTGGGCATTTTTATGATTGGATTCTTAACAGATATAAGATATTAATGCTATTTCTATTATTACTTATCAAGTGACCTGCTTTTCATGACTAATGATCATGATTCTGATATAAAGTAAAAGTGGGAACTTGGTCATGTGCTTTAGACAATCATGCTATTAGCACACAAAGATTCGACCTTTTTTAAAAAAATCGCTTTGCTATTAATGATTTTAAATAACTGCACAGTATAATGCAGGGGTTTCCTCCTGGAAGTACATGAATACATACTCGGAGATTAGGAGAAAGTATGATAAGTTCTAACTTCCCGATTTAGAACAGCCAGGTTTTGGGCTTTCGGCCTCATCAGCGCGGCCCCCTCCCTCCTTGGTTTAAGCAGCCATCTTGGTTTAAGACCGATTTTCTTTCTTTTGTGAAAATGGTCCGGAAATGAATATGGACGATAGAAAAGGACTAAACCACTTTATAATCACCTCGGCAGGGCTTGACATTTAAAGCTGTATCTTAAGTTATTTGTGAAGTCACTGACATGCTATCTTCTTGTATTTAGTTTACAAAAAAAGTATGTTTTAACTTGGTAATAATATATGGAAATCCAGGCATATGATATTTTAATGTCCAATGTTGGGCTGTACCATGTTTCCATACATATTTTTCTCTTGAAGCTTATGATTTATGGTTAATTTCAAAGTAATATATAAATAGTACCTATTGTCACCCCTTCTCCCAAATACTGATTTCCTTTTTCTGACTTTGTTGGTTGACCTCTTTTTTTTTTTTCCCCCCCAAATTGCTCGGTGGAATCAGGAATCCTTCTTCAGGAGGAGATATTGATAAAAATGTAGGGACATCAAAACATGAAGCATCTGGGGTGCTTTAAAGAACATTATATGAAGCCAGAACCTTTTAGTCTCTGAAATACAGGATCTCACTATCTCATTACCAAACCCTTCTTGTGGGTTCTTATAGCAAATTATTTTAGAAGTAAATTCAAATTTGTTACTAAAAATTATGAGAGTATATCAACCGAGTCTACTATATTTTCCACCATGTTTTGTGTTTCTGGATACATTTGGAAGAATATGTGGCCTAGTAAACTTTACCAAAAATTTATACTACACTTCCTGCTACTCGTGTCTGGGAATATTGTTCCCATATACTGCAGTAAAAGCAAAGCTTTCTTAAGATTAATTTCAAAAGTAATGTGACTCAGTCAGTCTAATTAAGCTGGGCACAGATGAATACTACTTATGTCACAGATTGCCTCAGTTCACTAGAAGTAGGATTTTTGGTGATTGTAGACACAGTGCAAACGCGATAAGTAAAACACATGTTTTACGAACAAATATACATCTCATGGTTAAAGCCCAGGTATGAGTTGACAGTTTTTGCACCAAAGACTTTCCTCTGATATCCTTCATCTGTTTTTCTTTGACTGGTTGGTAAAGTAAAATAGCTGGGTGTTCAAAGTGACCTTTTGTTTTAAATGAACTCACAAATACCTTTATTTATTTATTTCTGTTTCCAGGCTGTCAGAGTTTCCATTTTAAATTTTATTAGTGACTTATTTTTATATGTAAGAACTGTAATTAACAATTAGCTCTTGCCTTTTACTATGAAAATACATATTATAAAAGTAAATGAAAGTATTTTCAGATTAAAAATACATTATTGTGGTTTGAATAAGATCAAGTGCAAGTTGTTATCTAGATTTTGAAGATAGTATACTTGATACTTGATATTTCATGTTTCATGGATGTCAGTGAGGTGTACAACTTTGTTGCATTTATTGAACTTAATGGATAGGGACTTAACCTTCTGCTTAAGTTTTTTATAGTATTTCATTTTATGGAGACAAATGACAATGGGGGGAAAAAGGAAAAATAACTCTAAATATGGGGAAATTATCTTTTGCGTTTAACAATTAGATTAAACAAAGTGGGAGCAAATAAGCCTAGTTCCCCTTCTATTGTTTCAGGGCAAGAAAATATAGACAGATGTCGGAATGTGGAAGTGGTGACCTCTGACTCGCACAGCATGGCCACTGCCCTGGCACACAAGTGTCCTGAGCCACCATCATAGCAGGAAGCTTTTTTGAAGTGACTGACACTTTGAGATGGAGATCCTGAAACTGATTCTGTAGCTATTTGCAGCCTTCCGAAGTATCAGTCTTTCTAGCTTTAGTTTTAAGTTCCTTACCTTGCTTTTTATGAAAAATGTTTTTTTTTGCTTGGCTCAGACAGAGCTTTTGTAACTTCTGGATGGGTTCTGTATCTGTGTTGTCACTATAAATCTTTGCTTCCCAGTAATTTTATTCATTGGGTTGGGATAATGCAGGAGGCTAAGGGAGGCTCAGATGTGTGGTTCTGCTGCAGCAAAGTGTTTGCCTGCTTTATTTAGCTAATACTTTTAAAAGACAGATGAAAGCAGTGGTTTTGTAAAAAGGTCTTTTCTTTTAGTCTCTGTTCTGCAATCTCACCAGTAACCCCTGGGTTCAGACAGACCATTAATGTTTTAGATACTGTGGCTTTCAGTGTTTTCTTCATATATTTGTTTACTGTTACTGCTTCAATAAACTTTTATGCCTGTTTCAGTAGTTTTCGGGCAGGGGCTTCATTTATTAAAATGTAGTGACCCAGCACTAAGAGGGGTACAGTTCAAATAGTGGTGCTTCTGACAGGGTTTTGTGTCAAACTAGAGAAAATAATAGGGAAATGAAAGCTGCCAAAATGTGTCTCCCAATTACTAATTAATCAGGAGAGAAAAGACCTCAGTGACAGATCTGGTGTCTGCCAGGGCAGCAACTTGGGGATGCTTTATTTTAAATACTGTATAAAACAAATTAAAGTAAGCCTTGGGGAATGTAGCACCCAGATATTTGATATCAGAAATACTAGGGTTTGTTTGTTTGTTTGTTTGTTTTTTGTTTTTGTAAGTCTGTGAAAAGCAAGGCAAAAAACAAAATTTGAAACTGAATCTTTGTACTCTTCACTGATAGTATCAAAACAAAGCTATTCTAAAGAGTATTTCCCTTATTAATAAGCAATGCCTTCATTCTTATTAATATTTTAGTATAGATATGATAGTATTCTTGGTTTTTAGTATTGGTATAGTATTGTATATGTTATTGTTGACGGAGGCTTGGGGAGAAATTAAATTTTTTTTTGCTGTAAAACTTTGAGGATTACTATAATGGAAGAACAAAACTGCCCTTCTTCCCCTGCAAATATATGTTGTTGCTATTCTAGAGAGTCCAGTCTTTTCTGGCAATGTTCCCACTATGGTTGCTGGACCCATAATTAAATGCCTGTTATTAGTGTATTTTTTCCATAGCATTTACAACATAAAAAGAAAAGGGTCTTGTACGGAACTATAGCTGTCAGGGGAACAATGAAAACTAATTACACACTCTGCTATCACCATTGTTAACTGTACTCTTGGGAAGACAACAACATGACAGAGTATGTGTATGTGTGGGGGTGTGTATACGTATACGGGATATTCCATATGAATATATACATGTGGGGGCAGACATACCTACTGGTTTAACTTTAAACTCTGGGTTCTCCAAAGCAAAAAAAAAAAAAAAAAAAAAAGAGTATAAAGGGCTGTCTGACTCAGTTAATTAAAATGGAAAAAAAGCAGTACTTTGTTGGGGAAGGGCTCCCTACTTCAGTAATCTTCCGTTTTAAAATGGACTGAAAGAACCAGCCATATTTCTGAGTCTGAATATCATTATTTTGAATATTATTTTAGGATGGTAGTGTTATTGATATGTCTATGCTATTAATGCATCTGGTTATTTTTTATAATTATCTCTGTTGCAAATTATCATTTTTTTACTTAGTCTACATTTTTGAGTTGATATTTGGTTGAGAACTATTCATTTATTATGTAGATCTCTCAATTGCTATTTTTCTCTTTTGATGGCTTTGGCCATTTTATTGTCTCTGGGCCTGTCTACTGGTAGATGGGTTTGAGAAAGAAAATAAAACTAAAAAAATGATATTTCTCAAATTTACAGCAGCTTCAATATAAGATTTGGTAAGAAAAGACTTTGAAGCTATTGAATAACATGAGGTTTTGGAATCAATTTTGGATTTCAATCATCCACGCCATCCCTGTTCTGTGGTACTGCATAGAATCAGCACTTGGCCCTATTTAATATTTTCCATTACTGTTTTCATTCCTTGGGTGAATTCTCTTTGCTACATCTAAAACCAAAGCCAAGTGGGTAAATTCAGGAATTACATGTTGATTTGAACTTATTTTCCAAAGTTTTCACATTAAAGAAATATTATAGCTAATAGCTAATAGTAGTAATATATTCCTATATTGAATATGTAAAGGTTTTAATTGATAAAATATTTATTGGGTGATATTATGTGCAAAATACTGGGAGGCATACAGAGGAGTCAGAGATCAATAAGACAAAATCCATGTCTGTAAGGAATGAAAGAGTTTTTTGCAGATGTAAGAATTTCATACACATAATCATAGTATGAAGTAGAAAGTACTACAAAAAAATCTTCATGTGTGAATTCATTACACAGATATTTATTGAGTGTCACGTGTTGTCCTCTGTACTGGAGATACTGCAGTAAACAGTATAAAGAGTATCCCTGCCATCATGAAGCATTCAGTTAGTGATTTCTAGATCACTGTTTCTTGTACTCTAAGCCTGGGGATCTTGTTGAAATGCAGATTTTAATTTAGTAGATCTGGGATAGGGCCCAGACATTCTGCTCTTCTAACAAGCTCCTGAGTGATATTGATGCTGCTAGTCCATGAACCACAGTTTGAACGGCTAGGTTTTAAAATTCAGTGCAGAGAGAGATTATTTCTGGCTCCTTATCAATGACTCTTTCTTGTGTCTACCCTGGACTTTTCTATATAGTTCTATCATTTCTAAAATGGCTCAGTATTTATATGAGTAAAAGTTATTTATCTTTTAAAAAGCCTGGAATACCTTGTAGTCTTCATTTCTAGACACTTTCCTCCAAATCTCAGACAAAATAGATTTTTACATTGAAGTTTATGCTTCATTAAAAATATGCCACTACCAAAGGAAGTATGCCAGGGGTTTGGTTATAAGATTTTATCTCTATAGACCAATTCTATCTATAGACAAATTCTATCGGAGTGAAAAATTTGCTCAGGTCCAAAAAGTTTAAGAAGGATCATGTCATAAATGTCTAAGGGTATTTATTTTCAAACCCTCCCCAGATGTATTTTATGTGGCAATGCCAGAATTATATCTCAGAAACAGATTTTTAACACTTTCCAATTTAAATCCGTATCGTTATGTGAACCCGAAATGTTCATTTTACATTCAGCATAAAAGATAACTAAGAGCTTTCCCGCTTCCAATGGATGGGTTTCCTGTGGGTGGCTTTCAGGAGCCTATACTTCCAATGGAGTTATAAAAGACATGGGAAAAAATGCCGCCCTGCTCTAAAATTCTATGATTCTGGGGGCCTTAATGAGACTTTTGAGTCTAGGTAATATAAGGTCTGCAAATGTGCTTCTACTTTTTTCACAGCAAATGTATCATTTGCTTTTGCAAAGCAAATATGTGATGCTTGTATTAACAAGTTAAGAAATGGAACTATTTAAATTCAGCAGATTAGTCTGCCTGTTTTTGTTTTTGCTATTCTTCTCTGTGTATATAAATACAATATTACTAATCTAAGTGAGCTTTAAAGTCTTGGAAAGCATCAGTAAGTAGACTCACTTAATTGAAATATACCTTTATGGAATGATTAGAAAAGAAAGATGAAACTACTGTAAATCAGGTATGTTTTTATGAAAATAAAAAGAGAAAGAGGATGGTCAGCTCTCAATTTAAGTTTTTTTATGGTTTTTTTTTAATACTTTTTAATAGTTAATTATAAAACAGAAGTAAATCTTTTCCTTTTTAAATTCTTGATAAAATAGATTTAATTAGAATATTGGGAAGCATTTTGTAAGAACTATGAATATTATTCAGAATAGTAAATAGTAAGTCAAGACATTACTGTTTTGTCTGTATGTAGGTTTACATTTATGCTCATCATGGTATATATAAATGAGTGTTCTGAGAGAGTGAATTTGAGGTGACAGGGTTTCTAGTTTTATGATTCCCATAGATACAGAAATCTTTGACTATGTGTAAACTTAAATGGCTCCTAAAAAAGAAGTCTGCTGTGTGCTTAGAAGATTGTTAAGTTTAGGAACAGGATATCTTCACTGATTAAAATGAACTCATTTGTGCATTTCTAAGGAATGGCTTTGTCTAAAATAGAGTTGATGTACCTAAGATTTTTGGTCAATGCTGTGTTTAAGGTAAAGAAGATGCTCAATAGTTCTAATTATTGTTTCTCCCCTCCATTTTTTGAAAAAGGAAAATAAATACATTAAATAGTTTGTGTTTAACTCAAGGTTATTAAAAGTGATTTGTCATCAGAATAACAGGTTCTAACCAAGTTCTTAGGTAAACTAATATGTGTACATATACATATTATTTTGACTGCATAAAGTAAGACAGTTTAACTCATGTACTTTTTTTGTTTTGAGTTTTTATAATAGCAACCATTTTGGATAAAACCTCAAATGCATCTGGGTGTTGTATAGGCAAAGAAGTAATAAGATACTTAAAAAACCTACATCATATGAGATTTGTCAGTTGTCTTTGTTAACATTTTTTTGGTTATATTTCAGATCTAGTTAAATTTCAGCTCTACTTGAGATGTAAGTATGATATTCATTGTGGTGAATCTAAGCCTCAGTTTATGTACCCCAGTAAATAAATGAGCATAATAAAAATAATGTTTCCCTCAGATTTGTGAAAATTTAAAAGAAAGTGTGTATGTGACAGGACTTTAAAAACTGATATAAAACTGCTATAGAAAGAATAGTCAAGTCATACCTCAATAAAGTTGAGGGGGGAAAAATAGAGATTAAGGGGGTCACCTCACTTTGTACAGGTGAATCTCAGTTTATAATTCTATGTAGTCTTGTAAGTTGCAAAGAAAATACATTGGTACAAATGTACACTTATTTTCAAGGCATCACAGAAGAGCTGACTTTTTAAAAGATAGACTGTTCTATTATTTTATAATAAAAGTTGTCCCTGAGAAATAATATTTATGCATTTACATTGGGTTTTCTTTTAAAGAATCCATGTTTTAGGTTTTATCTGGTGATTTCTACAAGAGTAGTAATGTATGAAGAGTGACACTTGAGAGGCAAATCTGTTAGAACCTTCTTCCCAGGAAGGAATTTTGGATATCTTTTGTAAAATTGGTCAAGTATATTTTTAATGACCTGTCTTCCCCTCTCAGTTTGTCTCTTCTATATTGTTTCCTCATTGACTTCTAAGACCCTAATATTTTACTTTGGACTTTGTAGCTATAATGAGATATATCCATCTCAAAGGAGAAATTAGTGAATACTTGTGAATGCTTGTATTTCCAATGAGAAGCTTGTTGAAACAAATCAATTCCTGTCTGGGGCTGTTCCTTACAGGGAGCCGGGCTGCCCTGGGATCCTTGGATTTTCCTGAATCCAACTGCCAGAAGAACAGAGTTTAGCCTCTTGACGCCTCTGTGCTTAAAAACTCTTGCTATTGACTACTTTTAAACTAAGTACGTATTAATTATACACACATTGATGTTAGGAGCATAAATAGATCATAACAACATCTATCTCAGAAAGGAAACAGAATTTGTCAGCAAGCACATATTTTAATGCATCGAAACTGAGTAACACATTACTGTCAAAGAGCCACTTTCCTGTAGAATTGTCTGGAAGTTATTCAAAGCAGATTTTACTTCATATGTTTATAGTTATTTAGGTGAGTAGTAAATGTGCCTGTTACTTGTTTTAAAATTACAATCCTATACTTACATAATTATTTTGTAACATTGTTTTACTCCTGAAGGTATAAATCTTATTATGGAAAAAACCGAAGTAATTCATAAGGGAAATTATCAATGATCCTTATGTGCTGTACCCAGAAATTTAGTGACATCTAAAGGCAGAACTTGGCCAGTAGCAATAAAAATATTGGGCTTAGCATTAGCAACACCAAAATTATTTGAAAGAGTGCTGCTAACTCTGCATAACAGATTTCCTTTAAAGTACAGTGTTTTAATATTTAGAATTGCTGTACTCACGGGAAAACTGTACCTACCATTGTAGCTCTTGTATCATTTCTTACAAAAGCAGGTTTCTTTTGTCCCTCTAAATTGGAAGTTAAGATTTGTCAAGGGAATGAGCTTGCTATGAGTTTATTTCAAGTTTAAAACTTTGTAATCTTATGTTACTTGGATTCGATGTCTGATGAATGATTTATGGGTACAATCCCTCCCCTGTTCCAGACTTCCTTTCTTGGCAAAAGGGTAGTCAAGAAGTTTAAATTTTGATGACTTACTTATGGATACTTCGTATTCTTAAAAAAATAATTTCTGTAGCCTTGTACATCAGTTTAAAAATATCAGCCAGAGACTTCCTCTCAGTCAGAATTACTCAGTATTTTCGTTTCATGAAAGCCAAATTCAGTATATAGCCATCCAGTAATTCCTTAAGATGTTGAAATGATTGCATTTTAGTTATTTAACTTTTATTAATATGGTAAATACTGTAGTAAAGATTAGAGCTGAACATATTAGAAGGCATTTGATGAATTTAGACAAACTTAATAGAACAAGCCAATCCTAGTATACTACATTTTGCCTCATATTTTTTGGAGAGAGGGATGGTTTGAATTCTCTTCATTTCTCTTTGTGAAAGGCTAAATTATGTCAATTTATTTTACATGTTTAGAATATAGAAGATGGTGACCTGTCCTTTAATACTGAGGTTGTTAAAAACTAGAATTAACTTTGGGTGGTTGCAAATCTTCAGTTTCTCTCTTATGAAACTTTTCAGATCATTTGGCTCTGTCCTTATGAAAATATTATAAACTGTGAATGAAATGTATAGTTAGGTCTTTAAGCAAAAGGAACAAAGTCTACTTATTGATTTGAATGGAATAATGAATGTTATGATTGGTTACAGCAGACTACTATGAATTTCTTTCTTTAGGTATCTAACAAAAATCTTTAGTAATTTTATATGGCCATAATCATGTTAGTAAAACTTCTCAATTGTCATTTTGGGTTAGTTTTATGATAGTTTACCTTAAAAAAAATTAAATCAACTGGGCAAATACAAAAATGCTTACAATTGAGTAATTTTATTTTTAATAGGGAGAGTATCTCTAATTTATGACAACAAAAGGCAATGTAGACCCATGGGAAAACTCCATTAACTCTAATATAGTATTAGACCCAACTATCCACCTCATCTCCCACCTGCTGTACCACAGTAAGCCACTTTCACCGGTGGGAATAGTGTTTGTGACTTTTTTCTACAGTCAGTCTCTTCAAAGCCATCGCTATAGCCTTCCTGGTCTGTTGCCAAGATAGCAGGCACACTCAATCGTATTTATCACAGCACACTCTTAATTCATGGGGTTTGGTAGCCACAACTTCATTTTAGGACACACTTGAATTGGTGGTATACATAAGATCTGTTTTGGACTTCATTCATGGTGTTTGGGTTAACTTCACATAGGGACCTTGCATTGCCATTCTGGGCAGAGTAGGTAAACACTGGCAAGCTCTGGGTGGTTGATAGGATCAGGGCCCTGCTCACAAGATATACAGGGGTCACATTAAGTGGATTTGCAATGCAGCCTGATAGGGAGTTTTAAGACTGCCGTAATTAGTGTTGGAAGGCGATTGGTTTTTCTTGTTATAAATTGCTAATTAGTATTGAAAGTCTAACCTGTTTTCTTGAACATCCGCCCTTATTTTCTCTGAGAAAGTGGTTTGGACTGTAATCTATTTACTCTATCTCTACACCCTTCTTCCCTCTTGTTAAAATAAAATCTAGAAACCTCTGGGGACTCCCCACTGTTGTGTTCTGCTTAGAAGGAGCTTTAAAACAGTGGCTCCAAACTGAAGTAAATATTGACTGGGTCTGGGGCTGAGCCCTGCTCAAAGCCGCCTATTGTTTCTCCTTAGTCAGCTCTCCAGAGCAGGCTCAAGTAAGCATGTGTTAGGAAGAGGAGAAAGGCTGTGGAGGGAAATTAACAGGGCCCACAGCTGAACTCGTAAATGCATGGTATAGAGGAAAACGAAGCCGACTCTAAAGCCAGCAGGAGCTTATGCTGGGTTACAGAGAGTTTTGGAGACTGAAGTGCAAAATTACTGGCCGTCCTGTCTGTTTCAGAAACGTTTAACGTCCA
Organism: Cynocephalus volans; assembly: GCF_027409185.1. Classification (NCBI taxonomy): domain Eukaryota; kingdom Metazoa; phylum Chordata; class Mammalia; order Dermoptera; family Cynocephalidae; genus Cynocephalus; species Cynocephalus volans. The sequence goes on along the minus strand of NC_084461.1, from coordinate 93,959,721 downwards.
TGAAGCTGCTTGTCTTGGTGGGTCCAGCCCGACTCTGAGTGAAACCTTCATGCCAGTGATGCTGTCTTCTCAAGGAGAAATGAAATGTAGCATTTTGCTGAACTCTGGAGAAAGATAAGGGGTAAACCTGGAATCCAGAATATTACTTTTCCCTCCTTGATACCTGTTCTGATGCTTCTGTCAGCCTTCCCTCCTTTAGCTGTCATCTCGGATTACACACTCTCTTGGGTCTCCTAAGTGCTTTGGCATCCCTGTGGTGTCACATAGGTGAGGGAGAACCATATGCCAGCTGAAATGAAAGTTCTGAAGTTCTGAAGAGGAGATGTTCTTACTATATGAAAAATTTAAGCTTTTAAAAAAAAAAATTAAATCATTTAAATATGGAACAGATTCCCTTGTTTAAAGTGGAGTACTTTGAGTAAAAGCTGTCTGTATTTTTACCATTCATTTCAAGAACCCAAACAAACAGCTGGCTGACTTATGTTTTAGTGAAAACCATCCTGGTACATTTACTAACTGGAAAAGTAAATATCCTAAAAAAGAAGTTCTCATGTGTCTTGACTGCAAAGTGTTTTTTAATAAATACACAGTAAAATCAATAGCATATTTGGATTGTTATTCATTTCCACTGATATTGTATGCGTCCCTTTAAATTCATAGTCTGTGATCCTTGATGTGAACATATCCATGCTAAAGACCACATGCAGGCACGTACCAGGACAGTTAGAAAATCCATTAATTGCTAAGGCAGTCATCAAATGGTTCTGCTTCACTCAGACCACTAATATATTAGAACAAATAATGTCACAATTAAGCTGAGAATGCTATGAACAGAGAGAAAGCACATGTGTTCAGGGGTATCGGGAACTACCTCCTGGAAGAGGAATAATTTAGTCTAGGCCTTGAATGATGAATATGATTTTAATAGTTGGAGATGGGGAGGAGGGTAGTAGAAGAATATTCCCGGGATTCTTGGCAACCAGAGCAAAGGCCTGCTGGCTGTGACCTTGTGGATGGATTTGGGGAATATACAGAAAGTAGTTTATTCAAGGTGAAAGGGGTCTGGTGAAAGTACCTGATGCATGAGCTGCCAGAAGGCTGGGTTGGCCATGTTATAGAGAGTCAATGTAAGGCTGTTATTATTTTTCATCTTTTTAAAAAAAGATTTTATGTCTTTAGAGCAGTGTTACGTTCATGGCAAAATTGAGAAGAAGGTACAGCAATTTGCCATATACCTCCTATCCTCACATGTACACGGTATATTTTTAGTATCAAGAAGGGTCATTATGATGCATTATTCTTTATAGTAGATGGATTAACAGGATCCTAATATGTATTATAATTGTTCTGCACTGTTATATCTTAGCCACTGTTTCATTGCTTTGTTAATGCAACTGAATACTGGTCCAATTAGACTTAGTTTATAATTGGCTAGGTGGTTGGATGATAAAAATCAGGACGATTTTAATATTTCCAGATGAAACTTGGGGTGCTTTATTATATTTGAATTGTTTCTCTTACTTATGAAGTCAAGCAGTTTTAAACCTTGTTTTTAGCTACAAACCATTGTTCACATATATCATTAGCAGAAACAATATGTGAAACAGAAAAATAAACCAAAAACCACCAAATAAACATTAGGTTGTATGTTGGAGAGATTGGGGTCTGGGCTCTGCCTGCCTCTATTCCTGGGTTTCTGAGAGGGCTGTGAGGCCCCTGTGGCCCCAAGTCACATTTTCTAAACCCCCAGAGTTAGAGCTCAGGCCTTGGCATTCATTCAGGGCAAATAGGAGCAATGCTGTGGAAGGGACTCACTTTTGCTTTTATAGGCCGTGGAAGTGCTTTTGTGCCCCTGTAGGAATTGACTCATGTACCTCCCATTTATTGAGCACTTACTGTATACTGAGCACAGTGCTTTACAGACTTCACAATCATCATTTAAAAAATCCTGACAAGAGCTCTTGTGAGGGCAGTTTTATAATGATCTGTGTTACACAGATGTTAAAATTGAGTTTTACATACTTTAAACTAGCTGAAGGTCACTTGGCCAGTAAGAGGCCCTTAACCACTCAGCTGGGCTATGTGGAGTGTTTAACAGAACTCAGTGAAATGTCGAAGAGTGACTGTGAGCAGAATTTCTGTGGAAGCACGGTAGAATGATAGAGACTGTGTGCTAATATGGAAGGGACATTAAAATGCATCTTTCTTAATCCTCCTTGTTGAGCATTTAATGGGCTGAGGTAGCAAGCCACAACCGTGGCAGCCACAGCAAATAATTAGCACAACCAGAGGGTAAATGTTTTGTGGACTCGATCTCTGGAGCTAGTCTCCAGGCCACGTGTATGTACAGTGGGACTGCTGGGGACTTCACAGCCCAGCCTGCCCTCCTGCCTCACAGTCTGGTAAGCTTGATTCCTGAGGGCTAGTATAGAGCTGTTTTTGAGGACTTTCAGGAGAAATTCTGGATATTTCTTGAACAGAAGTTTTAGTATTTAACAATCCTACAGTCAGAAAATTTTCCCCTGTATTTAATCTAAATTCTTGCACTTTAAATTGATTTTGGTTTGAATAATAGCAACGTAGATTTACTTTAAAAATTTTTTTTTTTTTGTCTTTTTTTGTGACCGGCACTCAGCCAGTGAGTGCATCGACCAGTCCTATATAGGATCCGAACCCGCGGCGGGAGCGTCGCTGGGCTCCCAGCGCCGCACTCTCCCGAGTGCGCCACGGGCTCGGCCCTACTTTAAAAATTTAAATGCAGATTTTGTCTACTCTACAATGAACACATTTTGAGCAGAAAATAATTGTTTTTTAAGCTATCAGGAACGATGTATGCACGCTTGAATTGACTGTGTGTTGTTCTTTATTGTCCTAAATCCCTCCGCCCACATCTTTTTTTCCCTTCCTGTTGTTTCCTTGCTTCGCAGGAGTTTTCTCCCTATAGCTTCACAGTTTTTTTTTATTTTTATTTTTATTTTTTTTAAATTTTATTTTGTCGATATACATTGTAGCTGATTATTGCTCCCCATCACCAAAACCTCCCTCCCTTCTCCCTCCCCCCCTCCCCCCCAACAATGTCCTTTCTGTTTGCTTGTTGTATCAACTTCAAATAATTGTGGTTGTTATATCTTCTTCCCCCCCCCCCCCCGGTTTGTGTGTGTGTGTGTGTGTGTATGTGTGTGTGTGAATTTATATATTAATTTTTAGCTCCCACCAATAAGTGAGAACATGTGGTATTTCTCTTTCTGTGCCTGACTTGTTTCACTTAATATAATTCTCTCAAGGTCCATCCATGTTGTTGCAAATGGCAGTATTTCATTCGTTTTTATAGCTGAGTAGTATTCCATTGTGTAGATGTACCACATTTTCCGTATCCACTCATCTGATGATGGGCATTTGGGCTGGTTCCAACTCTTGGCTATTGTAAAGAGTGCTGCGATGAACATTGGGGAACAGGTATACCTTCGACTTGATGATTTCCATTCCTCTGGGTATATTCCCACCAGTGGGATGGCTGGGTCGTATGGTAGATCTATTTGCAATTGTTTAAGGAACCTCCATACCATTTTCCATAGAGGCTGCACCATTTTGCAGTCCCACCAACAATGTATGAGAGTTCCTTTTTCTCCGCAGCCTCGCCAGCATTTATCGTTCATAGTCTTTCGGATTTTAGCCATCCTAACTGGGGTTAGATGGTATCTCAATGTGGTTTTGATTTGCATTTCCCGGATGCTGAGTGATGTTGAGCATTTTTTCATATGTCTGTTGGCCATTTGGATATCTTCCTTAGAGAAATGCCTACTTAGCTCTTTTGCCCATTTTTTAATTGGGTTGCTTGTTTTCTTCTTGTAAAGTTGTTTGAGTTCCTTATATATTCTGGATATTAATCCTTTGTCAGATGTATATTTTGCAAATATTTTCTCCCACTCTGTTGGTTGTCTTTTAACTCTCTTAATTGTTTCTTTTGCTTCACAGTTTAAAGATTAACTTTACAGCCAGTAAGTTATTCCTGACTAGTTTCCAAATTAGTACTCTCCCTATAGGATATGAGTGGATCAGGTTCCCACCTAATCTCCGGATAGACCACAGATAGGCGGAAGAAAGAGGTTTGGCACTTTGTTCGTTATGGACGTCTGCTTTGCCAGACTAACCCAGGTCTTTAGTGGAATAGTGTGCCTGGAAACATCCATCCGGTGGTTGATCCCTCACGCACAGCTCTTTGTACCTCTGCGTGGAACTTGTTTCCCTGTCTTCTAGTTTAGTTGTTTTTGTGAATAATATTGGTATATGAATAATACTGTAGTTTGTGTGTGCTATCAGCATCTTTGCATGTCTTCAGTTCTTCCCATTACTGGATTATAAGATTCTTGAGGTCAGATAGTGTGGTTTCCATGCAAAACTACTACACCCAAGGGCTAGCCTGTGATGGTTGAGTTTGAAGTAGGGTCTGGGTACACTTCTGCTCGTCCACTTGCTACTTGCTGTGGTGCTGGACAAGTTACTCAACCGTTTCATTTTTCTTCCTTATCTGTATATGGAAATACTAATATATTGTCTGATAGAGTTATTGTGATGATTAAAGGATGTATTATTAAATGTAAAGCTTAGAACAATGCCTGGAACATAGTATGTGGCCAATAAATGTTAGCTATTAGTCAGTATTTTTGAATGGATCTCTATATTTTGTCATTACCTTTTGTGTACAAAAAATCTTAAAATGATACAGAGATAGGTCAGAGAGAGCACAGTCTAACTTTGGGGTTGGGGTGGCTTGGGTTCAAATGTTGCCTCTTTTCTCTGACTCTCAGTTTGCACTTGTGTAAAATAGAAAGGATGTATAATTTGCAAAATTGCGATGATTTCAGTGAGAAAGTAAATGCATGACAAATGCCTGGTGCTTAATATTTTCTCAATGAAATGTAGGTGTTCATTATTGTTATAATTCATTAATTTGGAGAATTAATCATTTGAGTATTAACCTACAAGATATTTTGTACACCCATAGATTTTCTCTCTTCATGTCATTTTATTGGCTGTCTATTGTGAAATGTTTTGATAACCTAATTGAACTCGTGTTAATTGTGTGAAAGTTCTCCTTTCTGATTTTATCAGTTTGAAAGATGAAATATCTTTTAAAAAAATTACTAAGGCCTGGAGTCAGGTGATATGGGTATCATTTTTTCTTTTCTACCAACTAGATATTTGACCTTAAGCAAAGCATCAATTGCTCTGGGACTCTGTTTTTAGTCTTCACAAGGGTGATCGAATTTGTTGATCTCTTAGGCAAGAGCATCTGACTCAGGAGATCTGAGATGTGGCAAGGCCTTGACACTATTTAACTTTTTGACCTTGGGCAAGTCCCTTAACCTTGGTCAAGTTGAGTGTCCTCATCTGTGAAATGAGGAGATTGTTGTCTTCTGGGAGGTCATTTTCAACTTCATGAATCTATCAGCTTTTTTTTTAATGTCTTTGGTTAAAACATATAAACACCCCCCTCATTTTGTTTCATCAGTTCAGAGGAACTGATATATGTAATTTACAACATATGTGCACTTTTGAAGAGAACACACAGATTTTTCTTTTTTACTTTCCACCATGACACTGAAGATTTTTTTAAAGAATATTTTTTTTACTGCTTTGTTTCCAAACATGACTTTAAGGATTTATATCTGAAAAACCACACTGAAGTTACAGTTAATTGGTAAGAAAAATAATGTAGGACTTGTATCAGCTACCCAAACTACCCAGACACCCATATTGAACTTGATGAGTTGAATCCTAAAATTTGACAGAGGGAGATCTCCACTGAATCACATCTGATTAAACTTTCAATTTAGATTGGTTCTAAAAATTAAGAATAGTTTTAAAAAATCTAAATGCTCCAAAAGAAGAAGAAAAAGAACCTAGAATAAAACAAAATTTTCAGTTCACAGCTAAAAAATATACCCTAAGTTGATTAACTTAAACTGTTTGGTTTTCCTTTGCCTTTGGGAGGACGTAAGAAGTAGAATAAGGAAGACTTTAAAAAACTGGGTAAATGTGTAAGTGTTGGAATTCAGCATACAGTTATACAATATAAATCTTGACCATAGTTATATTAATATGACTTCACTGTCACAATCTTTTATCCAAGTTTTTGATATGGCTCATATAAATTTACACACTTATTTTTCATTTATGATTGTTAAAAATATATAAATAATGTCATGGTAAACTATTATATTAAATGAACATTTCAAAAATTGCTTTAATGATCAGTGAAAAACTAAGAGGACAAGACATACTGAACCTTTAGAATAAGTTCCAGGATGCCATTTCTCTTTGCAAGAAAGAATGATTCAGCCAGAAAATCAATTAAATAAATTTTTAAGTAAGTTATTAAGTGCATTTGCGTCAAATGTAGAGATAGGTATATAAACAGAAATGAATAATTATTGTCTAATTCACCTGTTCTGTGCCTGCTTTGCATGGGACAACCCTGTTTACGGAGCTCATTTATCTGCAGTTGCCTGGCCCACTTCAGCGTCTATTTTCTCAGGGTCTATTTTCTTGTCAGTTTCTACAGATCATTCCTAATCAGTTTCATAGGTAGATCAGACTAGATTCACACCATTTCCTGTGGTAGTGTCGGTTTTCAGTGGACTAATCGCAGTTACCTTAGTTTTTCTCAACCAAGTTGATTGATTTGTGAGCAGCAGCCAGTACTGACAGTGGAATGTGTATTTGCCACTGTTTCTGCATTCAATAATTTGTTGCTCAAGAACTTAATGTTTTTCATTTTCTTGTTGTGTAATAAAAGCAATCTGCTAAGAATCCAAGTTTAACTTTTTAGAATCTGCTTTTTTTCCCCCCTCATTAACTTATAATTCTATAATCTTTGATTTTTGGTTATCAGAATGAATAAAGTAGGCTTATTTTAGTAACTTATTTCTAGTTACCAATATAGTTATTTTCATTGAAAGACATCTTAAAATCAGAGCTCATTATAATAATGAGGTTAATTATGGGACTATGATTTTAAGCTATCTTTCTCTTTTACATATATCGAGTTACATATATTGTAGGCAGTTGTATCTGCGATGCAATTGTAAGATGCTAAAGAAAGTGTATATAATAGCTGTATAATTTACACTGAAAAGTTTTTGAGTGTCTGGTTCCTAAGTTTCCAGAATTTAGTAAGATTGAAATGTGTTGATATTATTAAGATGCAGAATAAGTCATTTTATTTGAACACTGTATGTATATGTACTCTGGTTTCTCTTCAGATCGTAAAAATCTTTTGCTTTTTATAATACTGTATACACATACACTGCATTTTACATTATCTTATCTACTGTAGTCCTGTGTCATTTGCTTGTTGTTTATATTGTTATCAGTGTGACAACATCACAAAGATGATCTTTTTGGAAAAAAGTCAACAATTTGTATTATAGGGGCTTTATGCGTGTCGTAGATGTTTTTATATGATGTTTTATTTAAACATATTTATTAGTTCCCTACAGTGTGCTGATAATCATATTCAAAAGTTCCGATTCCAGGGCCGGCCCCGTGGCACACTCAGGAGAGTGCAGCGCTTGGGATCGCAGCGACGCTCCCGCCGCGGGTTCGGATCCCATATAGGACTGGCCAGTGCACTCACTGGCTGAGTGCCGGTCATGAAAAAGACAAAAAAAAAAAAAAAAAAAAAAAAAAAAGTTCCGATTCCAGTGGAATTTATATAATAAAATACTGTTTCTGGAGAAACTTGTAGAACTGATGCTGGATGTTTGTACTTGACCGAAAAATCATATGTGATGAATCTTTTTCAATAAGATTTTTTGCATTTCTTTGGAATCAAGAAATTTCTATCTTAAGAACCACTTTCAGTGACGGTACCCACTGGCAGTATCCCCCCACCCCACCATATAAATATTTTTTTGGAAGCAGTTTAACGTTCTCTCAAGAGCTACCTCTTTCAATATGATATGCACAATATGAGTGAGTGTGTGTGACCTTCCTGTCTTGGTGTTTACAGGGAGACCCAGGAACTCAAAAGGAAGAATTAGCACCAACATATTTAATTAGTGCCCTCCCCCATTACTCTTTAGTATCCTCAGTAATAACTGTCTCACCTCACTGTAGACATTTACACCAGATTCTTCTAATCTATTTGGTATCAAAATTAATGACTGTTAATCTTTGTATTTAACATAGTTAGCATAGGTCTTGGCAAATAATAGGTTCTTTGTAGAATTTTTAAAATATGAGAATGATAATGCTTTTAATCATACAGTATCTTTTAAAGTTTTTAAAAAGTGTTTACTGTATATATTAAAGGTTTATAACCTGATGTTTTTATATTATACATTGTGAAATGATTACTACAGTCAAGCAAATTAGCATATCCAGTCTACTTTCTTAGCAAATTTTCAGTATACAAAACAATATTACTAATTATAGTCCTCATGCTGTACATCAGATCTCTAGACTCATTCCTCCTATATAACTGTAAATTTGTACCCTTTGACCTACACCTTAGATACTTAGCATATGGCATCTGTTTAGATTCTGATCATCTTGCATTTCATAGAAAAGGAGCTTTGCTTTAGTTAAGCCATTTTTTATTTGCTAATTGGAAGCCACAGCTAACCTGAGTATTCTTCACAGCAGAAGTGTAAATAGATCTTAATTCATTGTTTTTTTCAGCTGCATTGTTTGGTTTCAACCTCTCAGGTATTTGGAAAGATGGATTGATGATGGCAAAACAGGTGACAGGCTTCAGGCCATGAGGAATGTGTGGTCAAATGAGTTTGGCTTTCTTAATGGTACTGAATCCTCTGCATTTATCTGGAGAAAACCGTAATAGGTAAATAGCTAATTGGCTCAGGGTTTAGAATGAGCCTTGTATGGCTGTTGTTTTTGTTTTGGCAATCTTCAGATTAAGAATTGCATCTTTAAAAATGCTTAACTCTTTCAAACATTTGGGGACTATTTTGTAAAGACTTGATGACTTTAAGTATAAGCAATATCTGTACGATAATGAATACAGTAAAAATAATGCCCCCTCCCCCAATTCTTTTGAAGTGAGATTCAGGTAAAAATATTTATTTGCTTTGGTGTTTTAGGGCAAATTTAATCATAGAACCAAACTGACTAAAAAACTTAATATAGTGTGGACAGACTGGTTAAGATCGCATTAAAACAGTTACACACAAAATTTGATAAAAGTAAATTTGGTAGAGTTGTTAATATATGCATAGTGAATGCCACTTAGAGGGGCATCTAAACAAAATATTATGAGTGGTAGTATACATTTGCCAGCTGGGAAAAATCCTTTGGATAAAACACAAATGAACAGTTTAGTGTTATGCAGTTTTGAGGTGGCTAGGATTTACTCATTTTTCCGTCTCCTTATTTGTAGCGTCTCATATAATATGTATTTCATAATTTTTTTCTGGATGAATTTAACTCATGCCTGAAAAGTTGAAACCATCTGCAGGTCATGACATATAACTGACAGATTTCTTTCATTTTTAAGAGTAAAGAAGTGTCATTTAAAATTTGTTGAGGAAATTCACTTATTAACTCTTGATTGAGTATCTAAGTAAGTCTCAGGTACTAACTAGGTAATTAACAAAGATATTTTTGGATCACAAAATAAGCAGTTATTCCTGAAAAAATAACTGGATTTATCTGCTTGTTTTGTTTTACAACAAAAGGTACAATGTTCTGTTTACATTTGAGATTTCTCTAGATAAAATTACTTTTTCTCCTTAATAAACCTTCTATTCCTATAGACCATGTTTTGTTCACTGATTTGAATAAATAATTTTTTAAATGAAGCAAAATGTTCTTATTGTAATTTTTTCCGGTTTCATTTTTCCTTTTTGTTTTATTATTTTGTTCTAGATAATGTTTCTTTTGCTCTTCTTTTTATTTTTAAGGAAGAACTAAAGTTATTCTGAAGGTTACTAGAAGATAACAGGTAGCAATATAGCGTTTGTCTGATGAATCTGAGCCAAGGTGACTACCTCTAATGGAGGATGACAACAGTGGATTTAAGAAGTCATCCCCCTCATTGTCTCCAGCACAAAACCTTCCGCCTGCATCTTTCAGCTTGTATCACCACTTCTAAAGGATCCATGGTCAAACTGCTGAATTTTTATTAATCAGCTTAACTTAATGAGATGAAAAGACCTTTTCAAAAGAATGGAGAAGGGAGAGACAAATACTAAGAGCTACTCTAATTCTTTTCCATGAAAAAACATTTTCCTCCCTGATTTTTTGGGGAAGACATATTCAGTAGTTTCTAGGTAATTCATCAGGCTAGTCTTTCTAATTTTCACACACTTATGGACTTTCTCTAGCCATGTGCTGCTATTATTATTATTTTAAAGAAAGTAGACAGCTATAAAGAAAAATTAATGAGAGCTGAGGGGGGGAAGTACCTTTGGGAAAGGAGGCAGGAAAGCTTAAGCTGATAAAATATGAGTCTTTTTTGATGGGGGTTCTGTTTGGATAACTTGCCCTTGTCTAAATTCTTCTTTCTTCCCGTCCTTCCCGCTCCCCCCTCTTGTCCTCCGCCTCACTTGTCAAGCCTACTTCATAAACGGTAGCAGCTGGAGATCTTTTAGTGGCATTCGGGGATTACTTCCCTTCGGGATTTTAATAAACCGTGATGCTTGAAACACAGTGAAGGCGCTTCTGGAGACAATCACCATTCAGGCTGGGACCATGGGCACTTTTGGGGGTCCAGATAGTTGGGTGCAGGCAGTACCCCAGGATGTGCTGCGGCAGTGGATCACTGAAGCGAGGAGGCCACAGGCCTGAAAGATAGGCTGGGAAGCAGTCAATAGAGGGATGGAATTCTGTGTAGTCAAAGCCCACTTGGCTTATCCTCCCTTAAATGGCTGGATTTGAATCTATGACCAGCCAGAATTGCCACAATGAAAGTCACATTGTTCAGTGCTTATCAGAACCCCCCCGTCGGGGGACCCCTCCACAGTGGGGACATTAACATAGCAAGATGTTGACTTCATTTGTTAGATTTACTGAGTAGTTATTTAAAGGGCTAAGCCTATTGGAAGTCACCTGGTGCAGGGTGCATCAGTATTAGAAGACAAATGTGTTATTGCCTCCGAATTCTTTTGAGGGCCTCCTAGTAGTTTTTATATTACCTAGTAATTTGTCCCATTGTGTGTTTTTTAAAATTTAGTTCTGAAAGTGGATCAGGAAAACTATAGGAGTCTTCAAGATCATCTAGATTAGTTTTTTAAATTTTTAAATTTCAGGTGGGGAAAATAGGAGATAAAATGACATTTTAGATGTCACACAGAACACAGGACTTTTCTCATTTATGATTTCTAAGATTTTCCCCCATGGAATTATTTGGTCCCTGAAAGAATTCCTAGAAAGTCCTAGTGTGCCAAGAAACTTCCTTTAAAAACTATGGCCACTCCTATATCTTTTTTTTTTCTTCTCATTTTGCAAACAAGTTACTTTTTCTTCTCTCTCCACAGCTTCTTGGCTTTATGTTTTTAAGGAAAGTGAAAGCACACATATTTTAGAGAATGCTTTAACTATCTGATTAAATGGTGATCTTCTCCTGTATGTGACATTCTTTAGAAGTCACACTGGGTTCCAAGGAGAAAACCCCTGTTTTAGAGGGTTGAGAATAGGTGCACTCTCAATATTCCCTGGCCTTTAAAATTTTAATTGGCAAATAAAAATTATGTATATTCATTGTGTACAATATGTTTTGAAATATGCATACATTGTGGAATGGCCAAATCAAACTGTTTAACATATATATTACTTCATATACTTAACATTTTTTGTGTGATGAGAACCCTTAAAATTTACTCTCCTAGCAATTTTCAAGTATACAACACAGTTTAGTATGATTAATATGTCACCATGATGCGCAATAGATCTCTTCAACTTATTCCTTCCATGTAACTGAAGTTTTGTGTCCTTTGACAAACATCTCCCCAATTTCCTCACCTCCTTTCCCTGGCCTTTTTAACTCAAATATGTAAATTGTCTCATTAGTTAGATTTCTGGAAACAGGGAATAAGATTGATTATGATTTTACTAAATTATTGAGTGTTGGTGATAGAAGGTTCCTCTCAAAATGCCATCTGTTTGGGCCAAGCCCGCTCTGCCTTGTCTCCAGTTAATCCAGTTCATGGCTTTAGGTAGTGTCCCTCTCTGACAGTGTCAGCTGGGGAAAATCAGAGTGTGGGCAGTTTTAGGCTAGTCGTTGTGTTCAGCATGGGCTCAATGTGGAGCTGGAATATTAGGAAACAGCTGTTCTTTGTCTGGGTGGACAGTCATTGATTTTTAAATACTTGGGCCTCCTGATGGCATAAAAACCCATTTGTGCCTCTTTAGATTAAGGTTAATTTTTGTGGTAGTGAGTGCAGATGCAATGAACAGATGCTGCACACTTGCTTTGGCTTTTATACATGCTCTTTATACTTTAAAATGAAATTTAATTAAAAATTAAATGCATCATTAGGTCATAAAAAGAAAAGAAAATCTTTAAATAGAATGTATTGCATCAAGTAAAATCATGATCTAAGTAAATCTCTAGCGGTGGTATATTAACAAAGTTCATAGATAAAAGTGAACTGCCCATTATTGATTAGGTTTTTTTGTTTTTCTCACCCCATAGTTCACAGCCTACCACGCTCTTGTATAGTGTTTCCTGAAACTATAATAACCTTAATCAAACAATGATAAAGATTGGAAATTGGAGTTTATTTATTTTCTCCAACACAATGAAAATCAGTTTTCAAAGCATTTGTGAACTTTATTTTTACATACATTTTATTTATATAAAATATGAATAAGGATGTATATCAGGTTGCTAAAATTCGAGCTCAGTAATAAATATAAGTGGCTGGTGGGCTTGCTAGGGTTTGTCCAACAGCGCCCCGGGTCATCTTCTCCTGAGGAAGAAGAGACACTCAGGTTGTCTGGGAGGTTTGTGATTGACCTTGTACGTGCAGCATTCTCATTTGTCTTTCAGAGTATCTGAATTGTGGTGAGGAAATCATTTGTAGCTTGGAGTTGTAATGCTGTGAGACAGTCCGCTCACCTGCAGATAATGTTTCATTAGCCTCTTTCAAATTGACAGGGCTGGCTGCCTCCCTGTATTCCTTTGGCGAAACTGAATGATCGCTCTGTTTGTTTTCTACTTTCTTGTTATAGGTCACTTTCAGTAAGGATTCTCCCCTCAGGCCTTATTAAAGTAACAACCAGATAAACTATACTTCCAAATCAGGAAGACAGAATATGGGACTTGATATCTCTAAGTCACATTGGTTTTACTATTATTATGAAGTTGTTTTCACTATAGAGGTAGCATTGCATTACAAAAACATTTACACATAATTCTACAACTCTTGTTAGGATATTTCCATTTGTGCTTTTCTCATATGCTTGGCTAATAATTAACTGATTAAGTCTAACTTTATTTTTCCTCTTACTGTGGTAAAATAAGTATTTTTCTTATGTTGTTGGAAGCATACTGTATAATACTGAAAACTGTCCTTGTTAATGACTGCACATATTTTCATCGAGATTAACCGTTACTTACTTAACCCATATTTTTCCATTCTGTTCCATGACACTGTAGTTGAATAAGAAACATGCCCCCTCCCCAAAGTTTCTGTTACCCAATATGTTTGGGAAATGCTGGATTAAAGAAATAGCATTATTTCGGAGCCTCTCACTGTGCTTAATATATGAATAACCACTGACCAGGCCAAGAAGGGGGAATCTAGTTATATGAGGCATATCCCAAGCATCTTGACTACAAGGGTACTTCAAGAAGTCTGTGTAAAGATTTGTATCATCTTTCAATTCTATATTTTCACAAACTTTTTGAAGTACCCTGGTATTTTGAAATACTGACTTACTATTTCTTATTATTAGACACACATATATCATTTTCAGTTTTTTATAACATAAGTGGCATGTAAGTAACTTTTTTTTGCTTAAAGCTTTTCTCATATTTTGGTAGTAGGATTATGGGGTCAAACAGTATTAACATTGTATAATTCTAGGTAATATTGCCAGACTGCTTTATAGTTTCACTATATTCTTACCAGCACTGGGATTTTTTTTTTAAAGTATCTAATTTAATAAAAAGAAAAAGCTATTGTTTTAGTACACATTTCTTTGATAGTCAATAAGTGAAATTAGATGCTTGTGTATTTATTTGTTCACTGTTTATAAAGGTGCTAATAAGTGTAAACCTTGTTCTTATTAACCTGTGCAATTAGAATAAAAATACTATTACTGGCTACCACTCTGCTGAGTTGGGCACTGTGCTTAACTACATTTGTGATCTGCCCAACAGCCTTAAGATAAAAAAAATCACACAGCTCTTTCTGTGTGCAAGTTTCTTCTCAAGCACTGTGCATAGGTTGTCATAATTTGCATAATGACCCTGTGAGGTAAGTACTATTATTGCCACCTTCATTTTGCAGGTGAGGAAACCAAGGCATAGAGAAATTAAGTGGTATGTAGACGATGGTTACACCTTTAGAAAGTGTCAGAATGGGGATTACAAACCCTGGCAGTTGGTTCCAGAGGCTGTGCTCTTAAGCATTTCTCCAGGCTGTCTCTGCTAACCTCCTAAGTAGGTGTATGTCCTATTAGTAAATTTACCAAATGAATGCTGCTATTTCTCTGCCCTTCCCCGGCTTTTTTCAAATTAGTAGTGTTCTAGAAAATGTGAATTATAACCCCATATTTTAAAATCTCAATTGATGTAGGTTATTCTTCTGTATATGAGGATAGGGGATGGAGAAAAGTGGGAGAGTGGTAAACGCGCAAAGTCATATGTTGTGTTTTAAATGAAACACCTTCATAACTGAAGTCTGAATTCTTACTACCTGTAGTGCAGTCTATATGTTTCTACAGTATTCTACAGTTTATCTCATGAGTATCTTTTTTACCCTATTTTATTAAAATTTTTTTTTCATTATTTATTGATTTTTAATTGGCAGGTGAAAATTATATATATTATGGTGTACAACATGATGTTTTTATATATGTATACATTGTAGAATGGCTAAACAAGGTATTTAACATATGCATTATCCCACATTATTATTTTTTTGTGTGTGTGGTGGGAATGCTTGAAGTCTGTTCTCTTAGCAATTTTCAAGTATATAATACATTGTTATTAATTGTAGTCACCATGATATACAACAGATGTATTCCCTTGAATGTATTCACTCTAACTGAAATCGTGTGTCCTTTGACCAACATCTCTCCACTCCCCAGCCTCTGGCAACAACTGTTTTACTCTCTGTTCCTATGAGTTCTAATTTACTACACTTTTTTTTTTTTTTTTTTTTTTTAAAGTATCAGAGAATTTATTTGAGCCAATACGTGTGACTGCTGCCCAGGAAAACACCAAGAGGCCTTGGAAAGTGCTTTCCGAAGGGCCAGCAGAACGTCAGCATTTCTATAATCACAGAAAAGTGAAGAACAAAGGGGAGAAAAGAGGACAGCTCCTTAATCAGCACATCAGTTTTTCTTTTTTTTTTTTTGTTTTGGATATACACAATTTCATTTATTCATTCATCTACTGATGGATATTTGGGTTGTTTCTACTTTTTGGCTATTATCAATAATGCTGCTATACATGTTTGTAAACAGGTTTTCACGTGGACATATGTTTTCTTTTTTTTTTTTTTTTTTTTTTTTTTTAATTTTATTTATTTATTTTTTTTAAATTTTATTTTGTCGATATACATTGTAGCTGATTAATGCTCCCCATCACCAAAACCTCCCTCCCTTCTCCCTCCCCCCCCCTCCCCCCCAACAATGTCCTTTCTGTTTGCTTGTTGTATCAACTTCAAATAATTGTGGTTGTTATATCTTCTTCCTCCCCGCCCCCCGGTTTGTGTGTGTATGTGTGTATGTGTGTGTGTGAATTTATATATTAATTTTTAGCTCCCTGCAATAAGTGAGAACATGTGGTATTTCTCTTTCTGTGCCTGACTTGTTTCACTTAATATAATTCTCTCAAGGTCCATCCATGTTGTTGCAAATGGCAGTATTTCATTCGTTTTTATAGCTGAGTAGTATTCCATTGTGTAGATGTACCACATTTTCCGTATCCACTCATCTGATGATGGGCATTTGGGCTGGTTCCAGCTCTTGGCTATTGTAAAGAGTGCTGCGATGAACATTGGGGAACAGGTATACCTTCGACTTGATGATTTCCATTCCTCTGGGTATATTCCCAACAGTGGGATGGCTGGGTCGTATGGTAGATCTATTTGCAATTGTTTAAGGAACCTCCATACCATTTTCCATAGAGGCTGCACCATTTTGCAGTCCCACCAACAATGTATGAGAGTTCCTTTTTCTCCGCAGCCTCGCCAGCATTTATCGTTCATAGTCTTTTGGATTTTAGCCATCCTAAGTGGGGTTAGATGGTATCTCAATGTGGTTTTGATTTATATTAAGTGAGATCATGTGGTAGCTATTTTGAGTATCTTTGATAAGATTTCTTTTGTGCATTAGAAAACAGGAACTTTCCTTAAAAGTGGTTTATGATTAAAAGTAGTTGAAATGTAAAAGTGACCTAAAAAAGGTAAATGATGAACTTAGTTTTTTTCTCTGTAAAAGCTTTAAACTTTATACATACATATATATATAATTCTCTTATATTTTGAAGATTTTTCAACTAAAAATAACTTGTTCTTTATTTCTATATATTTTTAATTCAATAACTCTTGCTTGAAAAGAAAAGAAAGAAAAAAATGTGCCTTGCAGCTCTCTCTGAATATTTGGTCTTGAACCTTTCTAATAATATGCTTTCTCCCTCTGAAGCATTATTCATCTCCTGTTAGCATTCTCCCATGAATTGAGAGTTAGGTCTGTGATTTTCTTGACAGATGCTGGAAGCAGGCTGGAGTCACAGGACTTCTCTTGTCATTCTAAATATTCTGAATTGAAAGGACTTATTTTAACCAAAAGTCTTTTTTGGGGGTGGATTAAAGATTGGAGAGAACATGTCTGTAATCTTGTTTTTTTCTGGACTTCCGATTTCCTTTAAATTCTATAAAGATTTTACTTTTTGGTTATGGTTTATGAAAAAGAAAGTGACCAGTAGTGAACTCATTTACTGTCGTTGGCTTTATAGAAGAAATTTAAGCCTCCCACACAAAATTTAGGGATAGAATCTTTGCTTAGTTCAGCATTTAGATTTTTGTCATGGTCATTACTGGCCTGAGTAAAGTAAAATAAACAGAAAGCAGGCAAATTTTAGAAAGATTTATAGTAGGATGTTCTTATAAAACCAAAAAGTTTAAAATTTGGTTGATTTAAACCAGGAACGCTTGCTTTGCTCTCAAATATTTATAAAACGCTGAATACTTTTCATGGTCTTTTCTGATGGTTTACAGATTACTGCCTGTATCAGCATGCCAGTCCCCTGCCAGAACCTTGTAACCTTCACAGCTGGCTATTATGGGACTGTATTTGCCCATGTTTCACTCTTTACCTTTTAGACAGCCTTCCTGGGGCTTAGCTCTAACAGGGGGAAGTGTTGTTATGCAGTATACATGGTTTATGCCATCCTTATTCAAGAACATGATTGGATCTTCTTGAGAAAGAATTGAATAAGATATTCCAAGTTAGTTTAGCTGTAGTAAATAATGAGATAGAAGATGGCAACTCTTTTGGAAACAAATAAAGTAAACAGATAAATAAATACTTTATTTCAGATTTGCCATTTCATTAGTAGCTTGAGAGTGTCTGGAAGAAACTTCCGTGTTATTTGGTTAAAACTTGTCATGGCTTTCTGAAGTTTCTCTGTTTTGGATTATTAATCTGTAAAAGATGAGATAAAGCATTTCCTTGTATTGAATTTGAACATGCTTTGTGCTTTGGGCTCCATGAAATATTAAATTCTGTTTGCCATCTTTGCAAGCAAGCTAGACAGGAAAACTTGCACGCACATGCAAGGAGTGGGAGGGGGATTGAGGTCATGGCTTCTTGGTTCTAGGATTTATTTATTTTTTCACAATTTAACAGTAATGTTTATCTGAAATATGTCTTATGAGTCACAAATATATATGCGAAATATACATATATGTACACACATATAAAGCATGTTTTTATGGTAGTTTACTATTAGCATTTGTTAAGAACTTTAGACTGCTTTTGTCTGAAACTGATTTCATTATCAGTTATAGCATGAAAAGTATCTAATGTGCTAGTTTAAGTGAGTCATTTAAATAAAGAAATGTTAAAGTCATAAAAAGGATAAGAAAGAAGAGAATGGTTTTTTAAGCATTGATACTTTTAATAATATTTCTGACCAATGTCCCTTAGGTTTAATTGCCCCCAAGAAGTTTCATTTGCTTATAATCTGGGCAAACTAGCATGACCTTGCTGAATGCTGGCTCACTCCTGAGACCATCCATCCTAAGGATGAATGCTTTTACTAACCTGGACTTAACTGTCAGTGTGTCTACACATTGATACATCTCCATTTCTTAATGAGGAGTTTGGTCTTAAATGTAGTGAACTTTCTGACTGTGAGGCTGTCTGTTACCTAAGGCTCAAAATCTATCATAATTACCATTTCTCTTAAACACCCATCATTAAGGAGTGCACAAAATGCTTCCCTTAGAAGGATAGTTTCATGGAGATTGCTTCTTAGGTATGTGTCAGCACAAAATGAAATCCCCGAGGTTAAGAAAAAAGAAGCACTTACACACACTGAAAAGTGGTAAAAAATCCACAAATTCAAATGCTGCCAACTGAAAGGCCATTAATGGATTGCATGTTGGTGCAACCACAGAGCCAGATCTGTGCCCTGATGAACTGTTGGGGGATGATTTCTTTCACTGGTGGTCGGTTGATATTGAAAAGCAGGGCCCGGTTATGAGAGAAGTAGCTTGTTTTGCCTAGACAAGAATATACATCTAACTTTCGATTAAAAATCACAAGGAGTTGGCTGAAAGCAAAAAAAAATAAAAGCAGTTACACATTAAAATAAAAACCTGCGTCATGATTTATTGACTTTGGCCATATCAATTTGCTAAATCATATGGATGCGATTTAAATCGAATGTTATTTTAAGAAGCTTTGCTCCCCTTTAATTTGACATGACTAAACCTGAAGCCTTCTGGAAACCACAGTTCAAAATGGTTTTCCCCCCTAGAGTTTTCATCAATTTGCGTTTAGAAATGTAATATTAGCTCTCATGTAGACTAAGGATTAATTTTGGAATATTTCTAGATAATGGAAGCCTCGTTCCAAAAGTGAAGTTGAGTATCATTTGACATGAATTAAGTGCTTCTGAATTTCATATATTTTAAGGTCAGCATTTGATTTATCAACATCTCTACTGGTTTCTAGTTTTGCTCTTTCGCTCTGGTATAGATTATTGGGATTGTTCTACCTTTTTTAAGCATTACAAATGTTGCATTATACCTTGGGAATTATCTCCATAAAGGAAATCAATAGACTTGAAGCAGTTATCTGAATTTTTTCAATTTGAAATACCATCTCTTTTTTGCAGTTTGGGTGTACATTGTTAAAGACCCAGTTTAAAAATTAGTTTGTCTGTGTGGATACGGAACATCTTCCTGGCTCTCAGATACTGTCAGTGTAACTGAGTTTCGAACTTCCCAGGCATTGAACTGAATACACTTGCAGTTTTTGAACATATGAAAATTTCTTCTCCGTTATGAGCTTTCAAATCACAATTTAAAAAATAGGATACTAATAAAGAGACTTGAAGACTTTCTGAATCACAGTTGAGACATGAGAGGTGTTGTTTAAAAAGGGGTTAGATGAAATCTCTACTATGTTGGTAATCCCCTGCCAGCTCCTGATTATACTTTATCATTAAACGAATGTATGTACTGTATGGTAAAGAGCTCACTAAGTTTGAATTTTGTTAAGATTTGAATGACTTTACTTGGAAACAATGTATCTTTTCTCTTAAAATGCATGTGTATCGAATTGTTACTTTTTTTCCTGGAAGATACAAGATGCCACTCAAGACTGTAATATTGTTCCCAGAACATTCCTGGGCTGGATCAAGAGCCAACATTAAAAAATAATAATTAAAATAAAATAAATAAAGTTGTTTGGATCTGTGGCCTTTGTGATTCTTAACCAGTTTTTGCAAGTGTGAATATGCTTGTGAGCAGTTTGTTTCTTTTGTGCCTTTTTCCCCCTGGGCAGTGAACAGGAGGTTCACTTGAATGCGCCCCTTGCACTCCCCAAGCTGGCCATTCTGGTATGCTTGGACTTTCAACTTGCATCACATTCCCGGGGCCTCCTATCACTGGTAAAAGGAACATGGCACGCAGGTGTTTAAATTATTTATTGTCATAATCGGCCTTTATGTTACACTGCCTGGCCAGGCCTCTGTTATTCTAGTGCATAATTGATGGTGCTCAGAAGTGGAAAAGTTAGAAAAGCGGAAGTAATGTGCCGCAGCAGTGCTGGGATGCCGCGGGGGCTGCACGGAGAGGGGCTGCCGAGGACGCTCACGAGAGCCCGGGCGCATTTGGCATCTTGTCAGGCGATTCTCTCCTTCTTACTTTGTCCATGCAGAAAGAGACAGGAAAGGTGGAAAGAGTCAGCACATCAGATTTTTGCAGCCTACTTGCATGTCTGATCCTGGCTCTTGAGTAGAACTCGCTGGGTCACCTGTAATTCATCATGAAAAACACATTCATAATGTTTTTAGAGGAGCAGTTCACTTCAGAAGGACTGTGAATCTTGACCTGATTGGTATTAAGAATAACAAATGACTCACAGATAATGAAAGCAGAAGAAATTTTAAAAAACCAGAGTGCACTTAAAAACAAACTCGATTTAGACTGTTGAAGGACTTCTGTCTTGTTACACCTCTGTGTGCATTTATTGAAAAGCGAGCAATAGAAAATATTCTGCATGTTATACAAAAGTGCTCTTGTACTGAGTTTAGTGCAGATTAAATGCATAGAAAAAATACTGAATTATGAGATGAATTCTAAAATGTAATCATGGCCAAATTATTCTAAATCAATTATTAATATAAAATATTTTTGGGTTACTTGAGTAGATTAGGAAAATATTTTCAAAGGATATCTTCAACAAACCTAAAGGATATCTCATGATGGATTAAAAAGTTTGATATGTGCATTATTATTTTCATCTTAGCAGAGTTTTTATTTGAGGCACATTCTCGGAATTATCTATTACAGGACTGCTAAGGAGAGGGGAAAGGGTGCGAGAAAGTGAAATGTTCTCTGGATAAAATTTGGTGAGATTTTGTGTGTATTTGAAGGGAAAGGTTGTAGAGCAATTGATTAATTATGAAAGCACGTTATTGAACTAGGGTAATGAAGATGAAGAGAAGGACAAAGAAGGGGAGAAAAGATGCTAGAGGGGAGAATAGATGAGAAGGTAGAGAATAGTGTGTTAAAAGAAAAGCAGATAGTTGACATGATGGGGAATGAGATGTGTAGTGAAGAGAACTGCGAAAGATCTAATATTTGCTAGTCTTGCTCATCTACTGTATCTATGGTTTTCCCTGCTAGATTTTTGCCAAAGTGCTAACAATTTTTTACGTATTCTTGGAAGTATGTCAAGGCTTTTTGTGGAAGGATGCAGTTTACAAATAAGTGACATATGCTGGAAGAGGTGAACAAACAGAGACTTGAGAAGGGAGTAGTGGAGAGCAAGTGAGAGATAGGAGAACGGAAGGAGTCAAACGAGAAGAGTGGGGTGAACACGGGAAAAGGACAAGGCTGTTGAGAAGAGAGAGACAGGGGAGGGAAGTAAGGAGCTTGAAAGGGAGAGGCAAGAATGAGTTAGAGAAGCAGTTGTTCCTAAACTGCTGTGCCTTCAGCTACCCCACCCGTTCTTCCTTCCGGGCCATGTGCTGGGTTTCTCGTGGCTGGAAGGCAGTGCAGTGTGGCCAGCATGTGTCTCTCCAAGGATCTCCTGGTGCAGGGGCCTCTTTTCGGGTGGCTGGACTATTTGCTTCCTTTAGAAACCAGCGTCCATCATGTTATGCACTAGTGAAGAAAATCAGATTGAGACTGAAGAAATTTCAAATAAATACATAACATCCAAATGCATTACTTTGTGGAAGCAGACCCCAACTAAAGCCTCGATAAGCTCTTCTGATAATTTTATTTTTAACCTTCATTTTCTTTTTAGGAGAAAATTAACACGAGGGTACTACAAGAGGTTTGTGGAAAGGTTTGTATTATCTTCTAATTCTATTTTTCCATGAACTCTTTGAAGTACCCTCGTACTTTGTGTCAATTCTTTTTTATTGACAAAGGTCAAAAGATTTTGTGCTGTAGAGATAATTTAGGAGGTTGTCAATAAATATCTTTTTATTAGGAAAATATACATGTCAGCATCTCTAAATTATACTTTATTTATATAAAAAAATAAAATATACAATAAACATTTTGACAGCATTTACTTATTTCTTACCCATCAGTGTTCTATGGAAAGAATTGTTCTTTTATCTCCATATAAAACAGTAATTTTTTTGGTGTCCAGAAAAACTGTGTTTGCTATGTGGGTGTCTCTAAGTATACTCTTCTAGTTTTGTCATGGGCAAAACTTACATATATGTGTGTGTGTGTGTGTATGTGTGTGTGTGTATAAAAAAATATATAAAGGACATGTATATATACATTATATGTATGTGTGTATAAATGTCATAATCACTCAAAGTCCATAGTTTACATTAGGATTCGTTCTTGGTGTTGTACTTTCTGTGGGTTTGGACAAATTTATAATGACATGTATCCACTACTATGGTATCATACAGAATAATTTCACTACCCTAAAATTTTCTATTTCTAATTTTCTGTTTATCTGTTCCGTATACATACATATGGAAAGGGCAGGGCTTAATGTATTTTTAAAATATAGTTTATATTTTCTCTTTGCTTATTGCTTTAGATGCTGAATATTGAGAATTATTTACTAATCATTTATTAATATTTAAAATAACTAAGTACAATTTACTAGATATTGCAATTTTTGTTGAGTGTAGACTTAAACTTTTAGTTTTATGAAAATAATAGGTAATACATGCACATAGTAATTTTCAAATAGTACAAAAGTAGTTCAAATGTATAGATTGAAAACATGTCCTTCTTTCCTACCCGTTTCTTTCACTAGAGACAAATAAATGACACTTTGAGAAAATCACTTAGGGTACCCCCCAAACTACAATTTCAGATAATATGCTAGCTCTTTTCCATTTACTTTCTGTATACGTTGAAAATAAAATAATTATATGAGATAGCTTGTCCATCCTTCTTTCCTCATGTCCTTCTTACATAATTTGTTTTTAGTATTGTAATAATAATCAGAAGTGATGGTATCTTTCCCAGACCTCAAAAATACTACCTTCCTTTTTCCTAAATGAGGACTTCTTTTTCCACAGGCCTCAAAAGACTGAAAAGCAGCTTGAATGTATTTCACATCCATTTTATTTTGACTTCATAGTTCATCTTTGAATTACATTGTAATTTTGTTTTCAGTTGTCATTACTCATTGTCAATGTAATATTTAGTATTTATCGAAGGTTCTCTGGGTACAATATGCCATAGCATTTTCAATAATGTATCAATTAGCCTCTTGACTAGCTTGTAGTCTAAGTAGGAAACAATAAGAAACACTTTCAATAGTGAAAAATTTTCATAAAGAATGGATTAGGGAAGGTGGAGCAAGAGGTATTCAATTTACAAAAAATATTTCTGCTAGTTACCTGTGTTTTGAGTTTCATTTTATATGCTAATATATTTTTGAGACTGTGCCTAACATGAACTTTCTGAAGTGCTACAATATGCATAACTTAATAAACCTATTACTTTATATTTAAAATTAAAGTTCTCTAGGTGCTGGTAATATGCAGCATTTGATTCATATGAGACTTTTTAAGAAGCATCATGACATAACTGGCTCATTTTAGAATTTAGAGCATGAGCTTAGAACCATTTGTCTGCCACTTACAAGCTATGTAGTTTGGGGCAAGTTCTTTAACTTCTTGGTGCATCATTTTCCCTATCTTGTAAAATAATGATAACAGTGCCTGCCTCGCAGAGGTGTTTTATGAATGACATTGAGTTAATATACTTGAAATTCTTGGTTCTGTGCATGGTATGTAGTAAGATATTAATAAGCATTATTTTTTATTATGTGAATGACAGAATCCTGTAGATCTAGCCCAGTTAATTTTGGGTTTTTTTTTTTTTTTTTTTTTTGGTGGCTGGCTGGCACGGGGAACTGAACCCTTAACCTTATTTTTACAAGGCCGGGCTCTAACCAACTGAGGTAATTGGCCAGCCCTAACCCAGTTAATCTTGATGCTTTAATTGATTCTCATTGAGTTATGACATATTTTTAAACTAAGTATTGTATAGCTCTAATGGTGAAAAAAAAAGGTATTTCATAATTGACAGTGAGTAATGCTAATAAATAGGACGACCTATTCTCTTCTAGTTGAAACAAATGTTTACAACTTGTGTTAACACCATTGTGGTAATTGAAGCTGAAGTTCATCACAATGTAAAAACATGTGATTCAATAAATGAAACTTTACACACACACATATATAAAGATGTATACACAGCTTAGAATTGGTGGCTTATGACACAAAAACAATGGCTTAATGCTCTTTAACTGCTAATGTATTCTGAAATAGCATCCTCAGTTATTTTTGGTGTGTGTTGTAAATGAACAGGCACTATTTAATGAAGACTTGGCTTGCATTCTTTTGAGGTAAGAAGGTAGCTCTGATATAGGCATTTGCATGCTAAACGCTCCCTCGGTGACAATTCCTCAGATGATGAAGCGGCTAATAACTATTATTATATGTATGTGTAGAAAATGAATGTTTCATCCTCATTTGTTGGGAAGAGGAGAGTTAAGAGCTCAAACTAATTCAACTAGGGATACTCTTTAGTAATAGTTTTATATTAATTTCACCAAAGTTAACCAACAGAAAAAAAAAAAAACATGGAAATAAATCACTCAAATACTATTATTATGACAAGAAGACTGAAAAGGTGGTAGACATCTATTTTTTGTAGAAAGAAGCAACAGTTAAGGAAGTAACAGGAATCATGACAGCATATTTGGTGATATATAAAACTTCTGTCATCAGCCGTTAAGAGAGTCATTTCAGCAGTTGTTACAAATAAGGACAGTTTTAGAGTTAGTTCCACAGATTTGGATTGGGGAGGCAGGAGGAATGTTCTGTGGGGGGGGTGTCTGTTCTTTTTTTGCTCAAGTCTCCATCAACTATGATTATTAAGGAAATGCTGTTAAGAAATGTTTTTCTCTTAAATTAAAAAATCAAAACGAAATCTAAGTATATTGCTTTTTTTCCTCTCTCTCTCTCTCTCTCTCTCTCTCTCTCTCTCTTTTTTTTTTGGCAGCTGGCCAGCATGGGGGATCTGAAGCATTGACCTTGGTGTTACAAGGCCAGCCAGACCAAATATAATTATATTGAAAGTAATGCTGAAAAAGTCTTGAGTTTAAGAAATGTGTTTTTCGAAACTTTATTATGTATGTAGTATGAGAGATATGTTTTATCAGGAGAAAGCTCCCAAGATGAGCTCTAGGTCCAACGAGGCTGCTGTCTACAGTATAGATGTCTCATTATCCGATTTATAGAAAATATACTGTTCTCTTTTGTTTTCTAGGATAATGACTTGTGAATCTTAATTTGCTGGTTTTGCTTTTACTAAAGCTGTTAATCACCATTTGTACCCGGCAACACTTTTTAGTTGGACTAGGGCTTCTATTTCATTCCAGGACCTAGGTGCTAGCAATGCTTTGTTTAATAACACTGCTAATCAGTTCATAAGCTCTTACTTCAGTGAGTGATCATCAGTCATGATAGACCTGAACGCAGGTTTGTGATGCATGAATTTATCAGTTGTCTTAAGCTAGCAGAGAAATTGGCTTTCACTGTGTCTGTAGCTGTAGTATTGAGATATTCATTTAGCCTATACTTAATCTCCTATATTGTTATTTAAGAAAACTGACTTAATGATGTACAACTGGATTGTACATTTCATTCAAATTTGAGAATCATGGTAACAAGACAGGGATTTCTGAGTTATAATCAATATGACTAATTTAATTTAGGAGTAGCTGAGGAGAAAGACGAAAATCAAGTACTGTAGTTTGAATTATGGAAAGTGTCACATTTAATTTCACAATTGGTTCTGGTGTGTTTGGGGATTTAGAATAATTTTATACCTTAACATTCAATCTTTATTTTACAGAGAAAAAGCTAATTTTAGATAACCGCTCAACCTGTGTCTGCTTGCTATTATGGAATATTAGTTTTGGAATAATCTGGTAATTCTTACTTAACACCAATTAATAAGGAATTGAATTATAATTTTAGATGTGAATAAGTTGCTTCAAATTATAACATGTTATGTAGTTTATATAAGTTGGTATTAGTAATGGGAAAAGAATCAAGGAGGCATGCTGTCTGATGATTTTCTTTCAATTGTCTTGGCTTTGTTTTGTACCTATATGTTGGAAGAAATTAGTTAATTGTGATTTTAATAATCATGCTAACTCATTGGTGGTTGCTAAGGACCGAAATACACATGAAAATCTCAAAACACCTCACCTGTCAAATTAAAGAGTATATCTGCTAACCACCGGAAGTGAAAACAGCCAACTAAATTCACTCAATTAAGTCAAACAACAGGACATTCAGGAATATTAAAAAAAAGAAAACCTTTCTGGTTAATTAGCTCTGAGTAGGATTTTAAAAATTAGTTGCTACAGCATAAGTTTAGAAGTTATTTTGGTGAGAGCCTTTCTTCTCTCAATTGAGAAATCTCTCAGCCATATCTAGATGTTCACATTTTGAGTTGTGTTAGGGCCAGCGTTGTTGTGCTTGCTAGAACAAAAGCATAGAATTTTTATGGGAACATTGAAATTAACCCAGTAAAAATCACTGAAATTATTTTTGAATTGTTTGGCTGGAACTATATTAAGTAGTTGGCAATTGAATGTTTATGTATAAAAGGGAATCATTGTGAAAACTGTATTTTTCACCTTAAATAATGTTGTTTAGAAAAAAGTTTTAAAGGTTAACCACTAATGCCTCCCATATAGCAGGTGCTAGTTTTTCTGGGACTATTATATACGTTGTTACTTATGTATAAGAACACCCTGAGGTGAGTTAGCTAAGGCTACCCCTATTTGTACTTTGGTAGGTTCATTTTCAAAATGCTCTTTTGAAGCGGAGTTAATTCTATGTGTTTACTTTTATACTGGAAAACTACTTCTGCTGCACCACCAAGTTGTTAAAGTTTACGGAGAGAATGTTTTTTAGTCAACAAAGTTAGTAAAAGTGATATGTGGAATTTAGCAAAGGAATACAGACACCTGTGCTGGACCACGTGTCTAGAAGGAAAGGGAAAAAACAATCTTTTAACCTAAGCCTAAATCAAATACTGATCTACTTTATGGTGCTAAAAATTGTGCTGTCAGCATAATGATTATTATTATGTTTAATGCACTTATAGTTAAAACTTTTGAATTCTATTAAGTCTGCAGTCATATAGTGAAAGAATGAAACTGTGAAAGTTGCATGATGTTCCTGGCTATCTGGCTGGGTTGTTTTAAAGAAAACCTATGAAGGTGTTTCTTATGCAGGTGGGAATGCTAAACTTTGACCATTGACTTTTGTCATTATAACTTAGTCTGTGGGTCACTTTTGCCTTCACGTTAACATTCCCTTTTCATTACAGTAATGATTAGTGTCCTAATTTTACTGATTAAGGTAGGATGAATGCCTTGACAAAACTTGGGTGACTGTTAGTGGTACTGTAAAATCCAGTTATATTAGAAAAAGGCCCGTTTCAGGCCTTAACTCTTTACATATTTCTGAGGCAAAAGAAATTCCATTTTAAGGATGTGAGTCAGATAAAGCAGGTGACTCTTCCACTTGTATATTGGAAAAAAAATTCTACCCTTTTCGATTTCCTTTTACTGATGATCTTTGGAATTTGGGGAGTAGGTCAGTTAGAAATAATACAACCCAGTTCAAAGAAATGAATTTTTAAAATCCTATAAGCCTTTAATCACAGAACTTCTCCCTTGTCATCTTGGGTGACTGCGGAAAGAATTAACACATCTTTAGGATCATAAAAGATTTTTCTTCCTTTATGATTTGTAGTATTGGCAAAGAAGTGAAGTACTTTTTTTTTGGAACCAGCTGTCCCCTCTTCTTTTAAAAAATGTTTTTGAAAGTAATAAGGCAAAATTACAAACAATAAATTATTGCAGGGGTGGCTGCTCACCAGCCTGCCCACCCATTCATGCTGTACAGTACTTCATGGAAAGTTATGTTTAAGGTTGCTTAATGAGTCCTTAGGACTGGTGTGCTCTCAGACACTTTGATGGGCTGTTAAATTTACAAATGTTCTAGGGCTATAAATTATCATTGAACGTTAGGAAAGAAAGAGAGGAGTTTTTCTATGCATTTTACATGATTTATTTAAACTTCTATACCAGGAAGCTGAAAGTAGGTGAAGATTTGGTGCTTCTGCTCAATTTTGTAATTTAATCTGAACTTGGTACATTTCTGGATCTAGCTCAGAGAGAAGTTTGTGTGAAAACAAATGTAAACTCTTACTAAGCATCTCTACACGATGATTAAATGAAATTGACTTTCAGTTAGGTCCATTGTTGAGCAAGCAAATCATAGCACCCAAGAAGGAAGGTGAACTACTGGCTGTTCAGAGAAATTAATCTTAAATATTACCAGTGTCCTCTACCTCCTTCTTGCCCCACCATTTCACTTCTCATTAGCGCCTTCACTGACATCTCTAGATGACATAGGAAATAAAATACATCTGGAGCAGCAATGCTGTGTGGTAGTTAGGAGAACCGCCTTAGATTTAGTTAGGTCTGGGCTTGAATACTAACTTGTGAGACTCCAAGTCTATTACTCAGTTTTCCAAGAAGTAAAAGAAAATAATATTGACATCAGGGTGTTATTATGAGGATTAAGTTAGAGAATGTAGGTAAATTGATTTGTAAGATTCTTACCTAGTTTAGTGGCATAATGGAGTTATTCAGTACATGGTACCATTATTGCTTTTATATTAGTTATACCATTCTAACAGATGTCTTGATAGAATAAGGTACTAAATAATATAATGGGTTTTCCACCCTTGATTTATATTTTTATTCACATGGGGAGCTTATACGCATACTGAAATATCCATGTGTTGGCTCGAACTGAACAATTAAGTCAGCATATTTGAGGGTGGTGCATGGATATTGTATTAAAGCTTCTTAGGTGATTCTGTGCAGCCGAGGGTTGTAGCAAAGCAGTTGAAAACCTCACTACTCTAACATTCCTTAAGATGCGGCTTGTGTCATTGTGGCCCACAATGGCTGCTAGGGCTCCAGTTATGAGACTTACTTTCTAGACAGCAGGATAGAAAAAAGAATGAAGAGGATCATGTCTCCTCCCTCTGACAGGTCCCATATACAGACTTCTGCTTACATCACATTCATCAATACTTAACCACCTAGCTGCAAAGGGAAGGGGAGGTGGGCTATAAAATGGAGTATTTTAAAAATTTTTTAGGCAGTCATGCATTCAATTAAAAACTAGGAGAATGATAGGATGTTAGTAGTTCTGGAAGATGAATATCCCATCAAGGGGAAGTCACATATAGGAGGAGGTATTATCTCCTTTTTAAATGCCTCCATCTCCAACATCAATCTCTCTTCACTCTGAAAAACTGTTCCTCTGAAACCGAGCTCACATTGTCTTGTTTGTTTATTATCACAGTACCTTCCATATTAATATCAACTAAAATCTATCAAAATAGTATCTGTGACATCCTCCTCTTCTTCCTTTATCTTTCGTTATTTTATCTATCATTATTTATTAATGATAATTTTATATTTTTTAGTTTAATGTTCCTTTAATCCTCATAACCAATGAATCAGGTATTACTCCTACTTTACACATAAGAAAACAGATTGTAAAGTAACTCCCTCACCATCAGGCAGCTCAGAGTGGAGGAGCCAGGAGATGTATTCAGGTTTTGCCAATCCTGAAATGCCTTCTATAAAGCTTTGGGCTCCATGGCTTCCTATACATAGTCAGTTATTGAATTTTGTAGACTTGACCTTAAATAGGCCACATTGTATTAGTTGGATTCTTTTGGTTGAGAAGACTAATAGGAAGTCCCAGCACTTACTGTTCTTTTGCCCTTGAATTAGGAGCCCATCCCTCGTGTACTGAGTGGCCACCTCTGGGCAGAGTGCCCAACCCCTGCTTCCTGGGACAAGGGCCCTCGTCAGTGCTGCAGAGGCTGGAAGGGGGAAGCTGGTTTCCCAGCCCTGGGTCCTCTGGTAGCTTCTTCAAGTCTCTGTCTTTCCTTACTCCTGCCCCCAGTCCATTTGCTGCTAGATGTTTCTACCAACGTTATCTTCTGCCAGGCCTATCTGCCACAGTTACCTTTCAAAAACATGAAACTGATCCCATCTTTCTTTTGCTTAATTAAAATCCTTTGATAGTTCCACATTTCCCAAAGGATGATTCTTTACATTCGAGCCCCACTGTCTCATGTTAATATTGGGCATTGCCCTCCCCACCATTGTTTTCTAGACACAGATTACCTTCCCTTACAGTTGTGTGCTTTCTGGCCCTCTTTCACACACGGTGATTCAAATATGGAATGTTCTCTGCTCCACCTTTATTGGCTTCTGTTCATTCTTCAATTCTCAGGCCACATTAGTTATTCCTGCTTCCATGTACGAAAAGTTTTGTACACAAAACTCTATTATTCCACTAATTATTTTATATTGTAATTATTTGCCTTTCTCTTTCTCCTTTAGCCTGTAAGTTAATAGTAGGGACTTTCCAAATCTGTTTTTCCCCACTCTATTTCCTTAACCAAGCATGGTAGGGGGCACATGGTTCATGCTCAATAAATATTCACTAAAGAATACATGTCTTGAAATGATTAACTCAGAATGTGGTAGAATAAGGGTCTTTTACAGGGTTGTCTTGTATTGCATTATGTTACATTTGCCCAGTAGAGTGAAAGAAAAATTGACTTTGCTCTTTTGAAAAGGAAAAAAGATTGTGAGGCCTTGCTGAAAATACAGAAACCATATTAAGTCAGAAAAAAATGTATTTTTAAACTATTTCTTGTAATTGACTTTGTTCTTCTCTCATTTGGGAAACTGTATGTATAGACTTAGGCAATAAAGAAATGATTTTTAACTTTCAGTGTATAACATTCATAAACTTGTAAATGCATAATCAGTTTGAAATAAGTAATTTAGAGTATTTGCTAATTTACGGTACACATATTGACAGATTGCTGCTGAATTGGTGGTGAAAGTAAATGAAACGTGGCCAGCACAATTAGGAGTTGCCCAAATGGGGATCTTGTTTTTGCTTTTTAGAAAATGAGAGATGTCAAGTGTTAACAAAGATTTTGTCAATATTCTTTATTGTTGCAGATTTGTGTAACTTCATTTATAGATGGAAATCAGATGGAGGTTGACAGCGCTGCAGTTGGTAGAGGACTTGGAGGGAGCGTATCTGAATAAAGCATTCTGCATCTCCTATCTGAGAAGCTCTTTGGGGTTTGCAGTTGTCAACCTACAGTGCTCCTGCAGAGATCTACCAGCCATTTAGTGTCCTCAGGCTGATTTCTTTTGGAGATCTATTTACAAATGGGAAATTGGAGGAGTCAGAGTTTTGTAGCCAGAGGTAGAAACATGGGTCTTGGCTCTGCATAGTGCCTCGCGGAGAACTGATTAAGCTGTTTTTCCTGTTACCACAATTTGTAGAATGTGATCGTGTGGGGGTGGGGGTGGGGATGGGGGTGGTGATGAAAAATCGAGGAAAGTCTAGTTTATGTAAAAGTTAGAGAGGAGCATGATTTAGATTAAAATTTGCCTTCAGTTTTAATTTGCTTTCATTTTTAAAAATTGTATTTGCCAAGGCTAATGGATGACATGCAGGGTTCAGTAGAAGTATGCCATATAATATATTCAGCTAAGTTTTGGTTTATCAGCATTTTCACTTGATGCTATTTGTTCATTTATTAATTTGGCACACGTTTATAAAAGTACCCCATTAGTATAAGGTGGATTGGGAATATGAAGAGGAACGAGGCTGAGCACATCTCTTGAAGAGCAGGTAGGGTGGTTTTCGTAGGGAAAATACTACTGGAAGATCCCTTAATCCTTTTAATCATAGT
Organism: Cynocephalus volans; assembly: GCF_027409185.1. Classification (NCBI taxonomy): domain Eukaryota; kingdom Metazoa; phylum Chordata; class Mammalia; order Dermoptera; family Cynocephalidae; genus Cynocephalus; species Cynocephalus volans. Next base: position 93,927,454 of record NC_084461.1, on the reverse strand, counting down.
GGACATTTTCTGAGTTGTGTGTTTCATTAATTAGGCAGCCAGGCATTTTATAACATCTTTATCAGAGACCCAAGAGGCATGTCGTACATTTCTTCTTGTTTTGTGTAGTAGTTTTCTCCAAAATAGCAGACAAAAGTGGCTTTTTCCCTCCTCATTCTAACTTGGACTCTGAAACTTTGGTGTGCTAAAACTGTCAGGAAAACTGTGCCTATCCTGTCATCACCAAACCTGACATTTCTGAAGATTATGCCAAATGTATTTTCTGACACTTTCAGTTGATTCAAGCTGAGAGGTACTTCTTATCTTTTGATTTGTCAGTCTACTGGCCTGAGGAATATAGCTACAGTCCCTGGGAATCATATGACATGTGGAAGCTGAATCACTGTTTTCAAGTGCTGTCAATTAGTGTTTGGAAATGGAAGGAAAAAAACCCATGCATGAGAATGTCACAAGTTCATATAATGAATTTTGTTTAAAGTGAATTTCATGCTCACACATTTTCTTACCAATATAACGTAACAGAAATACATCAAAATTTTATTATAGAATGAACTGAAATTCTCAAGTTTTCCTTCTGTGGCTTTGCTTGTTCAGAAGAAACAGGAGAATTGCTGACTAGGACTGAGTATGAAATTTTGGGGTTGCATATATATTATGCACATACGGATATTATGCCTAGAATGGGCTTGGCACATAGTAGGAGCTCAGTAAATCTTTGTTTAATAAGCAGTAAATCTTTGTTTAATAAGTGATCGAAAGATTGTGGATAGTGTGTTGGGGGCTATCTTTTTTTTTTTTTCTTCTTGAAATGCATGATTTTTAATCTAAATATTTCATAGGTTTACTTACTTTAAGGTCGATGCCTTTCTGTAAGGCAAAAAATTAAACAGCATTTTGTTTTCATTTCTATTCGAGTTTCGCGGTGGCCCTAACAGAGCACTTCTGTCCATAGCCTGCACTGCACATGCCACAGGTCTCCCAGTGGAAGGTAGAAAGGAAAAGTGGTAATTAATTTTATTAGTGGCTTTCAATTCTTCTTCTTTACCTTCGAACAAATGCAAACTCTTTGGTACAAACTTGCCTCTCAGTATGCATTTTCTTTTCTTTCTATCTTGTTTCCTTTCCCCCGAGTCATTGCTGTGAGAACTGGGTGGCGCTGCTGGAGGTGACTGCTTCTCTGATTAGAAGGTTAACTTCCCCAGAGCAGGCAAAAACCTGTTTTATCGATTTTGAGATCTCTCCTGGTTTCTGGTACAGTGACCCAGCATCTGGTTGGTACTGAATGAATGTTCCTAGAAGTAATGGTTGAGTGAGCAAGAAACACTGCTCCAGTTCCATTTTCTTCTATACTTGGAGACTCTGTGGGGGGGAGGAGGTGTGTGTATGTGTTATGTTCTCTTTTTTATGGATTGAAATTTAATGGTGAGTTAGGATAAGAGTAGTGCTATCAGCTGAATCAGGGTTAATATTCTCTGGGTTAGAGCTGGAGAGATGCAGTGCACAAAAGTCTTTAGACCTAGCTCTTGGTGATCCTTCCATACAAGTATATTAAGGGCAGGTCAGAGTGTTCTCTGCAAGACCACTGATGTGCTGTCTGCCCTTAGACACTAAGATCAGGCAAAGGAGTAGAAATTGGTCCCTAATTGGTTCCTGGAAAAAAATGAAATTGTTAGGTCTGGCCATTCTCAGATGTAATCAAAAGTACCCAACCTCATTCAAATTAACCCAAATATTAATATTTGGTTTTTGGAATATATTTTCTGAATAAAAAGGATTGTCTCCTGAAAGTTTTCTCCTTGGTGGCATTTTCTAAGACTACAACTTGGTATATGAGTGAATATAGTTGATCTTTATGTAAAGCAGCCATTACTGCTGCCACTAACTGTTCAACATGTAACTATTGTTCAGATAACTTTTTTTATTATTGAAACATAATTGATTGAACATATCTGTGGGGTACAGCGTTGACTGTCAATATGTGTGCAATATGTGATGCTCATAGGTTAATTGCTATCTTTATCATTATACAATGTAATCATTTTTCTTGGCCCTTTACTAATTTCTCACTATATCCCCCTCCCACTCCCCCTTTCCCATGGTTGGTGGACTTGTTCTGTTCTCTCCGTTTGAAAGTTCAATGAATTATTGTGATCATTATATCTATCTTACTTTTTAAATTTGTTTGTTTATTTTTTAGCTCCCACTTAAGAGTGAGGACATGCAGTATTTCTCTTCCTGTGCATGACTTATTTCACTTAACATAATTTTCTCTGAGTTCATCCATGTTGCTGCAAATGGCAGAATTTCATTCTTTTTTTTTTGACAGATACTTCTTAACTGGCAAGACACTTTCTATTAGTAATTGAAATGTGGCTCTTTTCTTTCTTTTTATTTTCCCAATGTATAAGCTCTGGAGCTTTTTTATGTTTTTATTTTTATTTTTTTAAGAGAGTGTGGGTGGACTTTATTCATATATATCTCCTACACTGCATCACCTCCCAGTTGCCCACATGTGGTTTATTCAGCTTTGGGATTTATCTGCAGACATTTTTCAAATCCCAGGCTGCTCTCTGCTGTCCTCATTTGTATCAATTATGTTAGTGTCATCCATATGGACTGTGGGAGTGCAGCTTAAACCAAGCATAGCTGGGAAGGCAAATCGACCCATTCCCTGTATGTTATATTCTAAAGCACAATACTTATCATTTTTGTCAATCTTTTACCCTTTGGAATCATCCTACCCATTATTAGCACTGTTGACTATGAATTATATGTGCTCTGATTGAAGGTAAAGTACCACATCATATAAAATCTTATAACTTACTTTAATTCTCCAAACTTTCTTAATGAAATTAAATCCTTTTGACTTGATCAAAGGTGCTACATGGAAAGGTTTGACTGAATTTGGGTTACTGGTTTTAATATAATACTTATTAAATTGAAACACAGTTTCTCTAATTACCTCTCTAACCCCTTACTTAAATAAAATACTAGATCCTGAAATGAAGTATAATTTGAAGAATAATTTATAAATGGAAAATTAGTCCTTGTCGTTTTGGAGATTATCCATCTTTGGTTTTTAACCATACTCTTTTTCTTTGTGAATGAGGTAAGGTTTGTTCAGCTTCTGACCCATTCATTCAGTGTAAAACATAGCTTCAGCCCTGACCGAAGGGAGGAGAAGACGGAAGAGACCTCCTCCCCTTTTGCTGATTATATCTCCAAGTGGCTGAGGTTTCTGATCATGGGATAGAAGAGTGGTTAGTCAGATTTTAAGTGAAGCCAGCTTTTTTGAGTACAAGAGAATTTTTGTTGTTGTTGTTGTTTATTTTTTGGTCTGCTCTCTAGAAACCCGAGAGGAAAGGATGCATAATGGGATGCTGTACTTGTGCATTTCGGCAAAGATCTAATCTTTTTGAATTCATTGCTTGTGAGTTATTATTTCTAATCATACGCTTGATTGACTCCAGCTAAATGACTGTCTGACTGCAAAGGCAGGGGTGTTAAATCCAAAACCATAAGTGTGCATTTTAACTGAAAATAGGGATCATCACGGAATGCCTTCTCAATCAGGAGTGCCTGACGCCACTCCCTCCGTGCCCCCAATGTATTTTTAAATAGAAATTTTCTCACATCCTCATGTAGGAACAGAGCATCACAGAGCGTGATTGAGCTCCAAGAGAGAAGACTGAAACCCTGAAGGGGATATCAAAATGAGAAAAACTGAGGCTCTCCCAACGTGCCACAATGAGTGTACTTAATATGCTACTTTCGTTTGACAAGCCAGTCAGGTGTCTCTTAAAACTCCGACTTGAGATTACCTTGTCATTTAAAAGATTTACAGAAAAGAAAAAAAAATTGGATGAAGGAAAAAAGAGGTTAGTGGTAATATTTTTTAGAAACAGGACTTGGCCATCTCTCAATGCTTCTTGCTTGAAAATCTAGTAGATACCTGATTATCTTTTGGCAGTTCACATAGGTATTTTCCAACATCAAAACACTGTGGCTTGTAAATAATTAGTTTTCATTTAAAACAGAATGAGATAAAGTAAAATCCCATGTAGGAAAAGAAAGCAGCAATGTAAATGCTGGGCTTTCTCTTCACATATGGTGTAATTTTTTGGTATTACTTTTTAAAAAAAGTTAAGGAGTTGTTTGAACATTTAAATATATTCATTATATTATCATAACTTCCTAATAAGATCTGTTTATTGTATTATGTGGATTTTTGCCTGTCTTTAATATTACACAAATATTTAAAAGTTCCTTCTGGATTTTTGAGAGAGAAAAATGTTTACACACCAGGAGTTTTGCAGGAAATTCATGGAATGTATCTAGATGGCTATCCTGAAAGCTAAAATAAGCATTGGCCTTAGAGAAAAGAACTTTATGTAGAGGCAGCTGCAGGTACTTAAAGACTGTGTGTGTGTAACCTTCATAGTAGGCAGAATTATAAATGGGAAGACACATGATAAATAGTCTGAACACTTCCATCTGGAATAAAGCCAGTTGAAGCTAAGTATTTCCTCATATGACTATCATATTTTTTAGCAGTATATTTCAATGGTAATTTAAAAATAATTATATATTTTACATTAGCTAATACTTTGTCTATGATTTGAGATTCTTTAAAACACTACCTGATTTTATGAAACCACTTGAAATTTAAACACTGCCAACACCATGCTAATATGTTAAATATTCAGTTGCTTTATGGTTTAAAAATAAAATTTTAATTTTATCTCAATATCACAAAGCTTCTTTCTGGAAGACCCATCTAGTTCTATCTCATGCCTGGGGGGGAGACTGAAGTTGCTGTGAACCAGTTTCAGCAGGAAGCATTATCTGCGTAATTAGTGCAGCGATGATATTGTGGGGGATGTGGATTATATGTGTAAACTATATGGGGTGTGATAGTTGGGTGTTAATCTTTTTATGAAGGTCGTTGGATGGTGAGTAAGAACAGGTGCTAGGACAACTATGAGTTCTTTGAGGATCAAAAGGTTAGATAAACTGCTTTTAGGATTTATACAGGGTAGTGATTTTTCATGTCAGTTTAATTATCCTTATGTTTTACAAGATAGTCAGGATGCCTAGAAATCTTACAGAATTAGAGGCTCTGAAAACTTTCGAGTCTTCTGATTGGGTTTATTTGATAATCGTTCTTTTCATAATGACCTTAGTTGAAATGAAGAGCTGCTAGAAGTATAAGGCCTGCTTTAGTGTCAGAAGAGATGTAATCAGGAGTCTATCATCCAGTGAGAAAAATGCCTTTCATTCTCTTTTCATTTATTTGAAATTACTTAGTGATTCAGGAATCTCTTATTGGGGCCATTACTTTGATTTTTAACTTAGCAATGTAACTCTTGAAATACTTTATGTAAATGATTTTTTCAAGGTGTGCTGTGTTTAAAAAGCTATCAATCAATTGAAAATTGTTTTAAATTTATTTCACTCTAGAAGCATGATTTATCAGGAAGAAACGGAGAGAGAACAGAAGTTCATATAACGAGGGTCATGCTGTGCTATCCAATCTCACCAATTTTTAATAGATTTTCATTGTTTTCTTCCTTTTTTAGGATACTTAAAACATCTTGAAAATGATGTTTATTTTAATTTCATGGTAATAATTACACTGGCCACATTACAGTTAATAACTTGCATATCATTTCTTCAACCCCAAAGGCATGAAAATAAAAAGAAACTTGTATGGTATTAAAAAACACCCTCAGCAATTTTTCCAGGCCCATTACTTTTATAAAACACTTGAGATTTTATTTTTACTAGTGTAAGACACTTAGAAATGAGTAACTAGCAAATAAACTTAGTGATATAATTCAAGTTTATATTGCTTGTTTAATAAAATGTACAAAATCACAGCCTTTCCCAAGGTTTTCCTTCATCGTTCTTATTTTTCTTTTATTGCAGAAGAAAATTGTTAAAGTTATAGAGTTTCAAGTCTTTTAGGAAATTATCTTTAGTTGTTTGTGTTATTTTACCACTGTTTGTAGATGATGAAGTAAATTTTGTGGCTTTTGCCAAAGCAATGAGTCTTTTAGAAATTTTATTTGGAAACTATTTGTTTTATTCCCTGTTTTGCTACTGAGTGTGTATGTCTGGAAGGTTATTTCCCTTAACTTTTATTCATCTAAGAGGTTCTGGGATCTTATTGCAGATTTTACAGTCTGGTAAACACAAAATGTATTCTCATAGTAGCTCTGTTCCGTGTTCGCAGTTCATTAGGCTTCCCCTGTATTAATAGAGTGACTGACGGGACTATCACAGCCGTGCCTTTATGTTGGAGAGCTGCTCACAGCTTTGTTCCAGTTCTTCACAGTGCATTGCAGTGATATGCTTCTCTTTGCATCTATATCCTGATTAAACAAAGAACATGCTCTCCTTGATAACTTTTTAATACTAATTCTATATGGGCCTCCATGGTTATCAATTAGGTTAGGGTCTAATCAAGGTAGGTATTTTAAATGAGTTTTTATTTTTTAAAATCGTATTTTAATTATATTTTAAAAAGAATTTTCACTTACTTTGCCAATTTGTCGTTTGCTTGGGCAACTAATGATTGCACATTCTAATAACAAATAGCTTTCCTGGTAGTAACCTGCCTGGTTGGAAGAGTAGAGTCTGTACATAGTAAGATTGCCTTATCTGACAGTGTTCAATGATTTGTGTATTTTCCTGATTCCATACAACTTCATTATATTGTTATAATACAACTCATTGTAAATGACATGGAAGGTATAATTAATCAAATTTACATATTTATCAGTAAAATTCACCTCCTAAGAAACATCAGAAATGAATAAGAGAAATAAATATAGTATTAGTATGATAACCTGAAATAATTTTCATGCAGATACTTATACATAACATATAGCATAGCAAAAAGTAGCTAGGAGTTTTGTACTGAATAATGATATTTAAGAAGTGTGGAATTTATGTTAAAATCCTTTGTTAACTTCTGAGGAAAGTAGATACATTTGAAGGATATCTGTTTATCATCCCTAACTCCCACTTTCTATCCTGTGTTAATATTATGTTAATACTGTATGTTCTCAAAGTTGTTGCACATCTGGGAACAGAAGCAGTTACCCATTAAGTTTCCTTAAATGAAATCCAGTACAGGAAATGATTCGAAATAACTACTTCTTGCACATTTATTCATTTCTTGATCGCCACTAAAGTGCTTTTTGTTACTAATCAAGTCAAGGACTTGGGTTCAGGCTGCATTCAGCTAGCTAATCTAATTCTTTCCAGTGCTAAAAATGGCTCGCCTCAGTCCTGGCCTGCTCTCGCTCCAATATTTATCTTTGGTGCCAATTGAAAGATCAGTGTGATTACAGTAGCACAAACCTATATCATCTCTGAAAAAAACAATGATAAGCTTATGCTCTGTGTTCTCTCATATTCACATATCTGCAATTAGAACCTTAAATCCTTAAAGGAAAAAGACTAAAGGAAATAACATTCTGGATATGTGTCAGCGAAATAGAGTAAAGAAAACTTAATATACTTGCATACAAAATTTGAATGGTCATCGAAGTAATCTCTTCCTCCTTTTACTACATCGAAGATCAAGCTAAGTCAAGACTTGAGCAAATGCTTTTATATTGTCTTCTACGGAATTTTTACAAACATAGGTTTTTGTAGGTAAAGCATGATTTTACATAGCAGAAAAGCATATGCTGACAGTATTTTGTTCATTGTGTTAAAATATCTACTAATGTTGCATTTGTACTTACTGGTTGAATATAAAACTATTTTAACCCTTCTCTTCTGTGATGTGATTTTTGTAGCTTTTCTTAAACTATGGCATTTCTAGCTTGGTTTTTATGTCATTATTTTTCTCAATGGACTCTGGCTTCCTATGCGTGGTGGAGTGATAAAGCTGTGTTGCTAGGCAGAATTCTTCCAGGAGGTTCTTGCTGGGCTTCATATGTCATTGCCGCACTTTCATGTTTCTATGAGGATGGAAATGATTTGAGACAGAGTATCACTGGGAATAGGCGCATAGTTAAATGCCCTGGTCTCCTGATTCTCCATTGAGTCATCATGAGTGTCTCTGAAAAGCGCCAGTGGTATTCTTGGCACGGAAGGCTCAGCAGGAATAACACTGAAATAGCAAAGATTGAAACCTGTGTTGCTAGAAAATTCTCTGCTTGCTGTACTGTTTGACCCTTTCGGTCTTCCACCTATGAATATGTGCCTATGCTTCAGTGCTGCTGTGGAAGGCTCAGTGCTGCTGTAAAAAGTGCCAGGGAGAAGGCAGAATAGGTGTGAATAGGATGAATGGTTGGTGACTCGATTGTGTTAATTTTTTTCAATGTTCGTGGAGTCTATATCAGAAACTTGGGATGTTAACACCCTGTGCATTGAAAAGGAATCAAAAGGTAATTCTAGTCTTTTAATAGCAAAATTTTAAAAAGGTTTAAAAAAATGAGACACTTTTTGTGATGACTTAATGACAGCATAACAATTCTATAGAAGAAATAGTGGGACCCCCAAATAGTTAGACTTCATAAAGACAAGGTATCATGTGAGCCTTAGTAGTTGACAAAAATAACTGATCCTTTGCTTTTTCATATCAAGTATTTGGCTGTATGTATGTATAACTTAACCAGATCTCGTAATTGAAGTGCTACGAGTTTATCACGCTTTTCAAAATGTCTTCCAGGCTGTGGAACCTCATAGAGAGATGCAGGTGCTGCAGGAAGCTGGTCTGCTCAGCATTTCTGTGTGTAAATGCTCCTCTCATGATATGCCTGAAAACCTTCAATATTATAATAATGCTAATAAAAATGGAAAACTCTGAATTCTTTATAGATGCATAAAGAAGTGTAATTTCTCTGTGACCTGAATAACTCTTCAAATTGCTGCTGTGGCCCCCTTGAAAGAAGGCAGCTCTACTATACTGCTTTGTGTTCCTTTGAACATCTTGCTATCTGCCTATTTTAAGGAGGGAAATAATAGAAGAAAGTTTAACTTGGGGTTATACTTTGATGGACAGGTGGGATTCCCTCCCACCCCTGCCCTGCCATTTTCCCTTTCCTACTCTATTGAACATTACTATCTAGCCTACCTTCTTAAATGAGAGGTGATCTTGTTGATGAATAAAATTAAATGATAACACAGTTTTTCACTTACTCAGACTCTTCTACCTTTTGATTTTGTCCCTTTGAGAATTATAAATTGGATTTGTTATCATGACCTTTCAAGAGGCACCATTCCATCATCTTATTTTAGTTATTGGCAGGCAGAGGATGAGTAGCTCCAGGAGGACTACTGTGTGGAAGGCAAGGGACTGTGTGTTTGGAGGCCTGTAGCCTTGGGAAGCAGGGCGAGTGGGATGCAGGTGAATGTGGAAAGAAAGAATTCTACCAGTGACTGTTCCGGCTGCCTAATGCAGTTGATGGGATGGTAGACACAGAGCAAGACCTCCAGCTCCCAGGTGGGCTCCAGAGTGATTTTGCTTACCCCACTTTGCATGGATCGGCACTGGGGGTGCTTGCTGCATTTTAAGCCCTCTTCTGCTTAGGAATTATTTTTTCTCATTTCGACATGGATCTATTACTCCTGCCACTAATGTTATTAACCAGAGGAGAAAGATCAAAGGAGGCCAAGTCATGGGGAGATGGGAGGAGGGCGGCTGGGGCTGGCATGGCCAACAGTTTTAATAAACGGTTTTATAGGTGATTTTAGTAATGACAGATTTCAGTTGTTGCTTAAATGAATGGAAATTATCAATAATATATTTTCATTGTTTTTGTTTCTTTGTGTAATATGGAATGCTGGGGTAAAAACCTTACCAAGTTGTACAAGATAACAACCAAGTGCATTTTTTTTTTTTTTAATTTAGAGAGGACACCTTTTAATTACACTGTGTAATTTTAGTTGGTCTTCTTTCAATTTCCTTCTTATTTAATTTAACAGTCACTTGATTATTTGAGATTTTTTCCTTTATAAATTATTGTAGCTGCATATAGATGTGCATGGAATATGTAAAATCCATGTTTCACAGGAAGAAATATGACACTCTGATTTCAGTGCATAAAGAGAAAGACCAGGAAGTTTTGTAGTGCCCCATTTATTGAACATTCGAAAGCACTATTTGGGGTTAGATGAAAAGGTCTGGAGCCCTCCTAATTCTGGGAAAGTGTTCTGTTGGTTGAGTATTTGGACATTTACAGAAACGGATCTCTTTGTTTAGCTTCTGGAATAAGCTGAGTCTCAAGACCAGTCTGCCTGTGGCCATCCTTAGCACCATTGTGGAAAAAGGGCAAGGCTGTGGCTATGAGGTGCTCGGATGCCGCTTTGTGGAAGGTGAGCCTGGCTGTGGTATTGTGGCTGTGCCTTCCCACCAGGGAGGAAAAGTGCAGCCATGAGGTTGTAGTTGCCTTGGTGCCTCCCTCTCGTGCTCTAAGGGGCCTCTGTCTTGGGATCTTGGGATCTCGCTGCTCCTGGCCTCCTGGCATAGTGACATGCAGGGGACAAAGAGAACATTCACAAAGAACATGTTCAGCTGACATAGGCAGGCAGAAAGACCTGCCTGCATGGGACATTACATTTCAAGGTATGTCTGCATGAGCAAGAGGGAAGCCTAGGATTTGAGCAATGTATTTCTGTGGTGAATGAGGCTTAATATTGTAAGTTGTGTATGAGGCTCTGGGCCACAGCATGGGAATCTGGCTTTGTTTTGTTGCATGGATGGCTAGGTCAAGCCTCCTAATGCAGTAGATCAAAAGGGAATATGATGTGAATTGCAGAATGAGTCTAGAAAATATGGAGCCGTTTGGGGATTGAACTGAGTGGCAAACAAGACACCCAGAGGTGAGCATTGGTCATTTAGCTTGAGAAGCCCTTGCTTCAGGGAAGGTCCATGTTTCTATAAGTACAACTCAGGCTTCAAAATTAACTGCAGCAGCAGTGATGTAACGTTGCCAGCCCTCTTCAGAGAAGAATTTTGTCTGCATTCGTTTTGATGTTGCTGAATGTCGTTTTCCTCGTGTGGTGCTGAATTTTAAAAGCGTGGTGAAATTTGTGAGCAGATGGAGAGTAGATCTCTTGGACTACCAGGCTCTGACAGCTTATCTGCATTTTCTTGTGAAGGAGGCAGCTTTGGGACAGTACGAGTGAAGAGAGGTAGGGAAAGGAAGAAACGTTGAGGGATATAATAGGATTGTCTAGTCCAGCTCTTTTTATAGATGTGGGCCATGCACAAAAAGCCCCTTTTTGACACTGAGGATTTATTTGTTTTTCACTTTCTTCTATCCTGTGGTCAAACACTACCTCTTTCCTGCCCTTTCCACTCCCACCATCAAGTTTGGGATAAACTTTGTTGAGAGGTAAGAAAAAAAAAAAAAAAGATGACAAACTTTGAATTTTTATCTGAAAAGATGCAAGTTCAGCTACCAAATATTATTGTCCCTGTCCTGATGAGTATTGATTTAAAGTGTAGCCACAGGTTGTTTTTTTACTGTTGGTAAGACAGGTTAGTAAAACCTGAAATACGTGAAAAGTAATCAGTAGCTTTAAAAGTTTGTGCATTAAATGGCTAATAAACGTAAAATAGACAGTGTTGTCTTAAAACATTTTTTTTAAGGTATTGATTAACTGGGCTCCAGCTCCACTGCATATGTTTGGGGAAAGAAGAAACTAGTGCAGTGCCCTGTCCAGAAGGCAGTGATTCAGAGTACGCGTTGTTTTGTTTAAGTGTGTGCGAAAACACTTCCCACCTGAGGGTGGGAGAAAGATCACAAACCTCCCCTGTTTTTTATGCTAATGTTATTAGTCATAGTTGTCTGGTTCAGAACTGTTTTCATTTGTATTTGTAGACAGTCTCTTTTAGGATATAAACTCTACATTGGCTTTCACTGCAGTGGGAAAATTTTAGCATTTTAAACACAACTTTAAAACTCAGCTACTGACAGTATGGCTATATTTATGGCTTTGTTTCAACTGGGTATCTTTTATTAATATAGTTATATTAGATCTCTTTACCTTTGAGAAAGTTTGAGTAAACAAAGAAAATATCAATCCATTTAACATAGGGGAATACAAAATTATGAAAGAAGGCGTAAGAAGTATTTAAAATAAGAAATTGACAATGGAGAGAAAAATTAGGACTATCCCCAGTCCTAAAACTCTTTCCTACTCATTGATCTGTAAAGTCTATATTTAAAGGATATTGTAGTGCATTGTGCCTGAGGAGAGTGGAGAAGGTGGGAACTAATATTTATCAAGTACCTACTACTGCTGTGATATTATTTGGTAACCCTATGAGGCAGGAATTATCATCTTGATTTTATGGAAGAGGAAATTGAAGTTTTGAAGATATCATGTTACTTGCCAAGGTCATACATCCAGTATGTCATTCAGGTAAAAATTCTGCCATGCCACATTACTAGCTGTGTGTGCTGTACCTACATGTGTGCATCTATGATTGGGGTAGAGTAGCTCAAGCATCAAAACAATGAAAAACAAAACAAAACAGGTAAGATGAATAGATGGATGGATGAGAGGGAGGGAGGAAGGAATTAAGTTTCCCTTTGTGTGTCACGTGGGTTCATTTACTCATTCACCTAGTAGAAAGAGAGAAGCTAATTGAAGGGTTAGGGCCAACACTATTCTAGTCTATTCTATACTCTGCATTAAAGCTTTAGGTCTTAGCAAATCATATGAGCTGGAGAAAATCAATTTGGATGTTTATTACATTACAGATGATAATACCAGAGTTTGGTAAAGGACCTTATTTTAAAAGTTAAGTAAAAAGTGGCTTCATTGCATTAGGTATTTGCAACAGCTATTTGGGCACATAGACTTGTTAGATTTGCTGTATTTAAGTAGCTGGAGGGTTGGGTAGAGGGCTTGCTTGTCATGCCACATTGATGTGGAGCAATATGGGCCCTGTTGAGTACTATTCACAAGTGTAGTCTACTGCTCTTGTCTCTGGTTTTGATCACCTTCTCACCTTGAAATGACCTGAGTGATATTATATATAGGAAACAGGAGTTTTATTAAAGTGGGAGTGCTACTCCATCCCCTAGAAAACCATTTTATTCGGTGCCAAGAGAAATAGAAATACTTCCCTTTCCCCTGCTTCCTCTCAGTGCCCCATATTGGCTTGACAAGGAGGGAAGAAAGCCCGTTATTGAGGACAGTATTGAAGGGAAGAGAGGTCAGGGCAGGCAGGGGAAAGGGAGGTTCTTGTAAGAACAATACATGCTCTGTGTTATTTTTAATAGTATGTGACTTTAATTCTCAGTTAAAGCCGAAAGTCAGTGCCTCTTGAAATATGTATGGATCAACAGAACCACTTTTGCACCCAAAAAAGGAGAAAGGTGCTGGCAGTGAGCCACATTGAAATTTTGAGTTGAGAGTTTGAAGGTGGAATTGCTGGGGGGATGGGAGGCAAAGGTCACAAAGGCAACAGGATGTCCCATGTGCAGACTGGTAGGTCAGCCTTAAATCTCCAGTTAGTCGGGTTTATTGCTCCTGTAGGGTTTCTCTCAGTTATCATGACTGCATCTGTTAACAGTGCAATTTTCTGCTGTATTAGTGTATTTAGATAAAAGAGGATTTTAAAAAATTATCAAATAGAGGTTTATCCCGTTCTCCTGACAGGTAGCTTTTGTCTCTAGCATGCTGCTCTGCGGTCTCCAGCCTCATGTACAGTCGAGACAGACGATGATCTGCACTGAGTCCTACATGTGCTTTCCTTCCTAATACCCCTAAGAGGCTGTAGGGGGGAAGGAGAAGAATATAAACACAGAAACCACATCCTAACAGCTGCCTCTAGTTAGCTCTGTTTTCCCCCCAGCTTTTAAAACTTGCAGTGGCACCTAATTTGTCCCACATGGCTTTCCTCCCGGTGGAGCCACTGTCCCTTTCCTTGCTTCCCTGTTTGATTGAAAGCAAATCATCATGAAGACTCAACTAGTTTAGCCAATTTAGTTTACTGTCATTAGGTTTGCAAGGGCCTGTGAATAAGAAGGAGATAACTGTTTGTAGATTGGGAGAGACTCGGAGCAAAATCTGGACCCACTTAGGTGCTAGTGGGCTTATCAAAATACCCCCCAATTAAATACCACATGAAACGAGTTGACCAAATAAGTGAGACTGTGAGCTGCTGAGTGGACCCTGCGACCTGAATAGGTGAGTGGCTTTGATTTAGTGGGCCGTATCAGAATCATGTAGGGTGCTTAGCAATGTCATACACATGACCAACTCCTTCTGCTTACATTGTGTCTCTACTTTAATAAGCCTGGGCGTGATGAATACAGATAGTACAGATCTGTGTTCCAACATGTCTCCAAGGGAAATGGGTTGCAACGTGCACTATTACATCCATTTTTTAAAAAGTTATAATTATCTTTTTCTTGTATGTGTTACTCATGTCTTTATTTCCTCTCCCATGTTATTATTATTATTTTTTTAATACAGTGAGGCCAAAGACAATGCTTATAGGGCAGACAGAATACTGAATTAAGCCATTTGCTTCACTGAAACTGGTGTTCTGTTTCTCCCTTTCAGTTCCTGTTTATTTCTTACTGCTGTTGAGAAGTGAGACATGAAATCCACATTGCTGATGTCCTTCTCTTGTGACTTTTAAAAAAATGATGCGATTTTTAAAATGAGGATTAGTATTAGTGACAGAACAGCCATTTTCTTAGAGATGCTTAGTTCTCAAATAATTTATCATTCAAGATTTATCAGTTATCTGAATTTTATTGTGTATATGTGGAATACTATTGCTTTATGTCCTCTAAGATTTGAGAGATGTGTGTACTTCACCTTGAAAAAGGAGTACCTGAAAATTCCTTAACAAAATCACCTTGTTCTGATGATTCCCCTGAAGAACTGATACTGTTTTTGTAAAGTAAAGAATAAACCCATCACAGCTTGCTTTAAAAGGTCATTGTCTCTTACAAAGTAGATTAGCTCACTTTGTTCTATGAGCAGGAACCATACTGCAGCTCTGTAAAACTATACATATAAAGTAAATTTCTGCTATCATTTTGGCTTGCTCTTGTAAAAGAAATTTCATGCCTACCAGTTTTTACTTGCTAACATAAGTCACAACTCCTCACGGTTAGAGTAGCAGGACAGACGGGAATGGTGTCTAGCGTTTCTCTGCTGTTAATAAATGCAGTTTACCAAGCATGGGAAACATGTATAAAAACACTGATGACAAATTTGGTGGTTTAATATTTTTGATGTTGTTGGGACTGGTAGTTAGTAGGTGAGCCACAGCAGTAATTGAAATGAACTTGCATTTTGTAGAAGTGAATGACAACAATGGAACTTGTCCTTTGGTTCATGTGTGTCATTCAGAATGGGAGCGCTGTTCTCCGAAGGTATGGCCTATTAATCTCTGTGAACAATAAATCCTCAATAAATAACATGTATCAGAGATAGTGATTTAGCCTGTCACTTAGAAAAGCCTCTAAATTTATGTGAAAGTAAGGGATAAAAAAAATGCCATGATATTTTCTTGAAGAACTGTAATTAATTCTGTGTGTTCTTTCTTTCTAAGCTGAGAATGGAACGGGGGAAAATTCCACTAAAAGGAATAATGATTCTTTGATACATCTATACTACCTTTCTTGCAGTAACTAATTCATCGAGAGTGTCCAGGAAGGAGGAGTTCTGCCTAAATCTGCTTAATCGGTTTAAACAATGAAACAGTTATAACTGCTCTCGTTGCAGATGTTCTTATGTTCTAAAATGTCACAGTCATTACAAGACGTGGTCCGGTAGAATACGGTGAGTTTTCTCAATGAACCAGGACCCTCATTAAGAACACCAGTTATTACTCTTTGGTCATACTGGAATGCAGTCTGCATCCTTTGAGGTCTGTAGGTTTAGCCTGACTTTTTTATGATTTTTCCCAGATGGCTGGTTCTCCTGCCTCCTGCCAATGTATAGGTTTTTTTCTTTTTAAGCCCAAGCCCATGCCCTGAAGTTACTGTGCTCTTCCATTTAGTATTTTTTTTTTCTTTCTTTTTACTCCCTTGTGATAATTTCTATTCCCTTCTGCCACTTTTAGCCACTGGCAGCCTACTCCCACTTCCTTGCTCCGTTTGTAATGTAGGACCAGTTTGAGGATTTCTGGTTAAATCCAGATAAGTATTACCTTGTAATTAAGTCAATTATTAGTCCTAACCCCAACCTGTGGGGAGTTTGGTGGGGAGGAAGGCATAGCTGACTCTGCCGCTGTCCTCTCAAAGCACACAAGCTCTGTAACTGCTGTTTTCATTTCGCTTGAACATTCCTTTATTTTGTTCCTGTTCTGGGTTTCCTAAGTATTGACCAAAACAAGAAGTTATTTCACTTCTTCTTCAAAAAACAGTTAATAGGCTCTGATTTCTTTCTTTGCCCCATAGTCTCTGTGACTTCTTTCTTAGAGTGGCAATTTGTGGGGACTGTATGATCCACATGCATTAACCAACCTGTTTAGAGGTAAATGAAGTCCCAAACCCTGCCTACTACCCCTCAACAATATTCAGAATTACAAACATTTTCTGAAAAGCCAGATTTTAGATAAAGTGAGGTATCTGTTGATTTTCTAAATTTAATGGAGACTGTGTAAAGGGCTATTCATATTGAACATATTTTTGCTTTGAATCCCATTAATAATGGGCATACTTCCTGAGTAATCATAAATTCCCATTCCTTCCTTGTCTGCTCTGTGAGCTCACATCTCTTTCCCAAGATTAACTGGAGTGTTAAATTCAAGTAATGCTTATTGTAAGTATTCAGTAAATTAAGGAAAATTTAAATACATGCACCAAGGCTAGAAAACAGAAATTCATTGGTTCCTGGAAAGCTGTGAATTACTCTATCTGAAAACATAGGTTTTTGAGAAAACATCTAATGTGTTTAATGACTATTTTGGCATGCATAGTTTAATCTCAATGAGTCATCATTATGCAGTTAAATTCACAGGATTCCAGGTTTCCTCCATAAATTGTCTTGTTTTTTTGTTTCTATAAAGGTATTAACCATAAGTAAAAGGAGAAAATGTGAGTTAAAGAACTTAGAGCACTTGGCACAAGGTCCAGCAACTAGTAAGTGCTCAGTTAAAACTTTCCCTTAGGAAGTGTTTTTAATGTCAGTTGCAGTCAATTCTTTCTATTTCTTAAAGGCTTATGAATGCTTATTTTCTTTAAAAAGATGGTCATTATTTTATCTGCCTAATCAACTGAGAAATTTTTCATGTTATTTTGCTGTCTTGAGATTAAATTGTATAGATTTTCTAATCTTGTTTGATTTTGTATACTCGGTTCATTTGAATTGTTTTTTCAGAATAGCATTTATTTCTAGTCCTGAGAGGATGGTGCAGCCCAAAGCAATGGTGAGCAGAGGCTGGTAGTAAATTACTTCATGCTTCCCTGATGCTATGCTCTGTGGTTTACTTCATCTTATTCTGAGATTTCCTCATGGTCATCCCTGCCAGCAGACGTAAGAGCTGAGATAGAGGTGGGACAGCATTATGAGTTCTTTGCTTGCCAGTGGGGCCAAAACATTGTGGATAGTCAAGGATTCCCTCCTTTGGACTATACGACAAATGGTCCTTGTTTCTAGTAATAATATATCATGAATGTATTTCCTATAAATCTCTTTAGAAGTTACCTTTAGATTTAGCCTGTATCTCCTCTAGGAGTAATGGTTCTCTGTTTGTCACATACTTTATAAAGACTGCTTGCTTTAATTTCTCATATTTACCAGTTTTGAAGGTAATAAAAACTTGATCTTCACTTTTCTCAGCTTTCACTATTCTAGGCAAAGGGATTCTAATCTTTATAGGTCTTCTGGCCTGCTCCTGGTCTTGGTCAATGTAGTTTCTCTTCTCTAGATTGTCTTCTGCTTTTTAGAGAATGGGGTTCAGATTTAAGATGGAAAACCAGGTGTAAACATACTTCAGATTTGTATATTAAGAGAGAAGCATTCTCAGTAACTTAACTGATTACCTTCAGTTTATTGTTGGCCTTTGCGCTACAGCGTTATATTAGATTGTAATCTTTAGTGAAGAGTCATCAGGGGCCAGCAGTTCCTCTTCTTGGGTTGTAACTGACACCTTGTAGCCCATTGATCATCCTCCAAGAGCAATTTATGTTCATTTCCCTTAAATGCATGCCATTACAGTTGCCCATGTTTTAGCTTCTGTGCCACTGATCTGTCTATTCACATAGCCTTGTGAAATCTTACCGCAATTCATCTCCTGTCAACTTGGCATTCATTTCCCTTTTGTCACCTTCAAACTTTGGCTCAAATTCACTTCCTCTGGGAAGTAGCCTTGATTAACCCTGACTAACACTGATCACTCATATTAAACATCCAGATGACATCAGAGGAACTTCAGCATCCAAGTTCTTCTGTCATTCTAGGTTTTGTTGTAATTATCATTTCTCAAGCCTGTCTACTTTATATTCATTTTTACAGAGTTTGGAAGGTATTCATGAGATTGAGGAGACTCCTAAAGAGAAGCTGCTGCTTTGGAAAGTAGCAGGTACTTTCAGGTTTTTCCACCTGCCATCCTAGAGGCAGCTTCCATTGAGTGTCTTAAGGCAGACCTTGAAGATGCATTTCTAAAAATGAAAGTGCTCACTGGATTCCTTATAGCAATGTCAGTACAGTAAGATTTTCCTGGAAACCTACTCTGGTAATTCCTCTTCTATCTTCATCAAATCTCTGAAGTCATCACATGCTCTATAGGTAGCTAGTTTTCATAGAATATTTAATGTCTTTCTAGACTGCAGTGATATTTATGATTACTACATAGTATCAAAAGTTTTCTATCAATTTCTAATTGTCTGCAAATCTGTTTTATTTTACTTTGTTAAAAACAGCTTTATTGAGATATAATTTACATATCATATAATTTACCCATTTAAAGTGTACAATCCAATGTGTTTTTAGTATGTTCACAGAATTGTGCAACCACAATCAATTTTAGAGCATTTCATCACCCAAGAAAGAAGCTCCAAAATTTGCTAGCAGTCATTGCCAATTTCTCCCTGCCCCCGCCGTTTTTACTTTTTAATAGTTAATATATTCAGAAGGTTCAAAAATCAGCATGATGTAAAAAGACATACATTGAGGAGTCTTACTTTCCATCCCTGTCTCCATCACCCTGTTTTCCACTATTCCATATAGGGAACCATTTTTATTAGTCTTTTGAGTATTCTGTCTTTGTGCAAGCACATATAAGTATATATTTCTGTAATCTCTACTTTCTTACTCAAGACATATTGTATACTCTGTTGTTCTAAAACTTGCTCTTTAAATTGGAGATCGTTCAATATTGCTATATATAGAGAGCTTACTCATTATTCTGTACAACTTTATACTATTGATTGTGTGAATATGCTATAGTTTATTTAGGTGGTCTCTAGTGATGGACTCTTGGGTTGTTTTGCAGTATTTTGCTATATAAACAATGTTGTAATGAATAACCTTGTACACACATCATTTCAAGTATATGCCTACTGATCTTATCCTCTGTTTCCCTGCTCATTTCCTTAATAGACCTCTTAGGCCACAGGAAAACTGAGTGTGTGTGTTTTATTCTCCCTTAATACATCCACAATGACTTCCTGACTAGGGAAGCCATTCCTTGTACTGCAGGATGCCCCCAGTTCAGAATCTTTGTGTTGATTTTAGTCTCAATCCTGGCCTCTTTAGGCATCTTTAACTCAGTGAGTTGAGATAAAAGAGTATAAATACAATTCAGAAGAAATATTCCACAGTCAGATCTAAAGAGTTAAACTTTTTAGAATTTTGCCGTACAGTGAAATATTAAAATTTCAATTATTGGCTACTTTAGAGAAAAAGAATGGAAAATGTTAGATTGAGATTTAGGTGTAGAGAGTTTAAATGTAACTGGATAAGCAACAAAGTGTCATGTTATACTAGTCAGGGTTCATAATTCTGATTCTAAATTTTGACCTTTATAAGACCATCTGTATGTTTATCTGTATGTATTTATGGGTTCAAAATTTGCTTTGTGGGTACAATACATAGCCTCCCAAAGGAAAGTTGTACCCTTTTCAAGTGAATAATTCTATTTTATTATCCATTCTTTCTTTTGTTTTGCATTTCTCATCACATCTGATTTTGCACAGAGTCTGTGGTCCACTATGAACCTCGATTTTTCTATATTTAAGCAGAAGTAGTCTTCCCCTATAATGTAATTTCCTCCATTCATGGATAAATTCAGTTTTTTGCTTATCCTCTATCCTTTTGAAGTATTTACTATCCCGCTCAGTTTGGTGTCAGAGCTGGTGATTATCAGTAAGATGTTAAAAGTAATGCAGAACACAGGCAGGACTCCAGTAAGGAAAATTAACTCCTCTGATTTCTCATCTGTAAGATTGTGGATACTAGTGACGATGGATGCGAAGTACCTAGCACAGTGTCTGACATGCGGTGGGTGCTCAGTAAATAGTAGATGTTCTAGCATTATCTTATCTCTCTCTCTATGTCTCTCTCTCTCTCTCTCTGTATATATATGTATATATTACTTTATGATTTTCTTTTATATTTGAGGACTCAGGGATATTGTAAACAGTTGAATAAATTATTTAAATGATCTAATGATTGTCTCAGTCAAATAGGAAAGTGACTGTAGAAATTGTTAGAGATCTGTGTTAGTGTGCGTATGTGTAATTATTTGGTCTCTCTAGTTTGTTTAATGCTTCTCCATTTTTCCGGCATTTCATTAGGAATTCTGTCAGGGGATGCACTTCTATCAGCACATTATCGGTAGCTGAAGAATTTTCAGTTTTCTGCTCACTCAGTGCTTGTAAAAATTGAATATATATCGTTTCCCCTTTATCATGTTGAAAATCTCTGGTTCATGGTCTGTTGAAATTCATCTTGTTATATTCAGAATGCATCTCCTGGAAGTAGCAACAATGCACAAGGCTAGAGTACATTTAATTCTCAGTGTTTTTGTTTCAATTCCTTTTCTACACTTTTTACTTGGAGATATTTTGTTTTAATCTTCTGTTCTCCTTTTCTCTAGCCAAGTTTTTTGTTTGTGAAAAGTAATATTTTTCCAAGCTATATTCTGTGTGATACAATATGGCTGTGTTTCAAGATGTTCTTCAGCTATCGCATCCAGCTACTAATTCAGTGCTCTGAAAAAACTAGATGATGTTTGTGGTGATGGGTCAGTGCCAATGGAAGGAAATAATTTTGCGGAAGATGAATCCTTTTCCAAGTAATGTTGGCTGAGTGAAAGCTTACATTGGAATTTTTTAGGTTTTCTGATAGCAACCAAATTTGACCAAGACAAGGCTGTATATGTTAGCTGTCTTTGCCTACTCATGTATACCTTGTGGTGTTTATGTATATAGGATATAATTTCACTTTGATAGTTAACTTTAGGCTTTGAAAGGATTAAAATAGTAGTTTTTATTCCCCTTACTGAATTGTTTTTTTTTTTGGTGAACCTTTTAAAAAATATTTTAATCAAATTTTAAAATAAGGAGCTATTTTCTAAAATAATTTTTATGTGCTTGGCTGTTTAACTGTATTATATCATCTAATCTCTGTACCAGTCCCGAAATAAGTGAGTGTTATTAACCTCAATTTACAGAGGAGGAAATAAGCTCAGAGAAGTTCAGTAGTTTGCTCAAGGCCACATAGTTATTAGGTGCCAGAGCTAGATATTGGGTCTTGGGGTTCTAGGGTCCTGATCCACCTAGTTTAGTTTTTGATTGATTTCTCTGTTCCGTCCAGTGAAATGCCAGTGGGATGTCACTATAGGACTGTTACTTATGGTTGACTTTTTTTTCAGAATGTAAAAAATACAGTGGCAACAAAAATAGAATCCTCGGTATTTTCTTTTTCCTCGTCTGTTTTGGACAGAGAAAAATGGAAGAGTGTTGTCAAAACCTGCTAATTTCATATATCTCCTCTTGCTGGGAGATAAAGACATTTCAGTTTTACAAGTTAAATAACTTTGAAACATTTTGAGGCCAAAGATAAACTTGGTCTTCCAAATTACTAAAATTATTATTGATAAATTGCCAAAAAAAGAAAAACATTTGTTATCACTTTCTATTAAGAAAATTAGCACATCCATGTTCATCGCAGCATTATTCACAGTCAAGAGATAAAAGTAACCTAAGAGTTCATCCATGGATGAATGGATAAAGAAAATGTGGCATACGTTTAAGATTGAATATTTCTTTGTATGAGGGTACTTCAAAAAATTCATGGAAAGATTCATATTATCTTTTATTTCTATTTTTCCATGAACATTTTGAAGTGCCCTCATACTGTGGAATATTATTCAACCTTAAAAAGGAAGAAAACTTTCATATGCTACAACATGGGTGAACCTAAAGACATTTTGCTAAGTGAGATGTCAGTCACAAAAAGACAAATACTGAATTATTATACTTATTTGAAGTATCTAAAATAATCAAGATCTAGAATGGTGGTTGCCAGGGGCTGGGAGTGGGGGGTAATAAGGGAGTTTCAGTGGGTACAGAGTTTCAGTTTTGCAAGGTGAAAAAATTCAAGAGAGCTTTTGAATAATAATGTACATATAGTTAACACTACTATGCTGTGCACTTAAAAATGGTTAAAATGGTAAATTTTATGTGTTTTAATAAAAAAATTGAAAAAGAAAATTAATTTTCTCACAATAGTTTTAAATAAAATTTTAGCGTTGCTGCTAACCATTGAATTTTATATTTTAACCTTGTTTAGACAAGTAGTAGTAGAAAGGAGATTTTTTTTTCCTAAACAATTTAAGAAAAAATCAGTATTTAGAGTATTTGGATTATCACCTGCTAAGAATGTTAAATCTTTTGCTTATTACCACCTACGAATATAAGTGCTCTTTGTCACTTTTATTTTTTTAGGTTTGCATATTATTTTCTTTCAATAGGTATCACTTATTGAATATGTATGTGCCAGACACTTTGAAGTACATATTTGATTCCCATTTTAGAGATTAGGAAATTGAGGTCTGGAGGGCTTAATTAACTTGCCGGTGGCACACAGTGAGCAGGAGCAACATGGGGGAAGAAATCCTGGTCTGTCTGATTCTGAATCTTGTGCTTTTAATCCCTTGCTGTAGTGTGGACCCTGAGGGGAATGGGTGCACACTTGGCATTGCAGGGAGAATTCCTACATGTGAATCCTTCTCTAAGTAAGTTATAGGATTTCAGAGTAATTACAAAGTTGAGTTCTTAGTAAATTAATTTATCTTTCTTTTTCTCTCCTTCCCCCAAATGAGTTATTGCTTCTTTTTCCGTAAAGAATATTTATTAAATAATGATTTTATAACGGTACAGGAGATATATAATAACTGAGCTTCATGTTAATGGTATACTTAAGCTTTATGTGATAGGATGAAGTGATTTTAATTACTGGGGTTTGGTATAGGCTTATATCAAATGTATCTGTTTCGTAACGATCCCCCAGTCATGTAGTGAGTCCTGCCTTTATTAAATTGTACAGAGAAATTCCATTGTAAAATATGACTGACTTTTCTTCCTCTTAGGAAGACAGATTAATAGTATTTCACTATTAATTAGCTTTCATCTGCTCATCCTGCCTCCCATGCTAAAGGTTATACTTATTACCATATTCACAAAAACCAACCCAACTGTGTAATCGAAGTTTTAAAAAAAAATTTAAACCAAAGGTTCAATCTTGGTTTTTATAGAGTACTTTTTTGGATACTAAAGAGGGGGACCAATGATTCCACTTCTTTTTTCTTCCATATTTTCTTTGATTCCATTTTGTTTCTTCCTGTAATCCAGCCATATGCCACAAATTACACAAAATTAAACTATCCAATATGAGGTACAGTAATAAAAGAAATGGCACACCCACTAAGCCACCGTTTTGGCCAGAAGTCTACTTTAGTATCCAGGTCACAAAAATGAGCAATGGAAAGGCCAAAATGTCCTCTGTATGTGGGAATAATGATTTGTTTCATTCTTCTGTGTTCTCCTGACCTTGGGCGGAGCCTTTCGTGTGTATAGTGTGAGACCGGGCTCCCGTCTGCCCAGGCCTATGGGCACGTCTGTGGAATGCTGTGTGAGGGGAAGGATGAGAAAATGGTTGGAAGAAAGCAGGCCCTGACTTCGTAGCTAAAAATATGAATAAATGAAGTCCCATACCACAAATTGAGTAAAATTTGATGATAGGGGATTACTGGAACATTTTATTAACTTGGGTTTTGCTTTAAAAAATTAACTTTTGAAAAAAGTTGAATCTCTGAGCTTGTGTGTAAGCACTTGGCTTGTGGACGGTGGTGATTACAGCAGCTGGCCCAGTTATCCAAACCCCTTACTGTCACACCCTGCAGTGACCTGGCTCATTCTTTCCTCTCTCCTCTTCTCCTGCCACACTCCCATGCCCTCCCTTTGAATGCGGCTGCCTGCCTGCCTGCCTTCCTGCCTTCCTGCCTGCGTTCCTGTGGCTCTCAGTGCCACCACCAGACAGCCCTTTTTACCCCTCATTATAAGCCTGGGGTAGCTTTGGAAACTCATCCAATAATAACATTATTCAGAAGGTGATTATCAGCGTAATCTTAACAATCCGTCTTACCTCCCGAATTGGTCTGATAAAACAGTCTCACACTTTTCAGCACTATCGTGGATGCTGGCATTTTCAGTACAGATCAAGCAGGTTGCATCAATAAAGCAAATGTACCCAGGCTTATAGTATTATTGGACACAAGATGCCTTTTTTTCATTCAAGTTTAATTATTCGAAGAACCAGTAATGAAAAGAAATGAGAGGACAAGCACATACCTTGCTTCGTCTTACCTGTTTTACTAATCAAATAACCTTTCTATGAGAAGCTGGTATTCTCCAGCAGTCAGAATGTATGAGGGTACTTCAAAAAGCTCATGAAGAAATAGAATTAAAAGATAATACGAATCTTTCTGTGAACTTTTTGAAGAACCCGCATAATTATAGTTTAGTAGCTTTAAAAAAAGGATTATAAATAATAGAAGGATTTTCAGGTGAAAGGAGGATGTCAGCTGGGTCAGGAGAGGAATTAGATCTGAGCTGTCCTGGGAGATCTTGGGTGAGTTTGTAATTATTTGACAGTGGTGGTGGTGGGGTCCTTTTATAGCAATATCCTATCTTTTACTCTGCCTTTTTCTTTTGAATTAACTTTTCGTTTCTGGTTCTGTTTCCTTTTTCACTTTAATCCTTCTAGATCCATGGTTCATTGCTGGCTGTACATGTAGAATCACATTAGGTGAGGGTGATACTGGGACTGTACCCTTGGAGAGTCTGTTTTAATTTGAGTGAGGTGAGGCCGGAGTGTTGGTAGTTTTAGAAGCTCCCCGGGTGATTCCAGTGTGCAGCCAGAGTTGAGCACCTCTGCTCTAGAGGTTTGAAAAGCTCTGACAACACTGGGCGTGCCTGAGGAAGTCAGAAGCAGTGCAGTTCCCCATCACAGTCTTGGCACTGTTGACCACATTAGGGCAATCAGTTGGCTGGAAATCGCCTCTCCTTCCAGAAAGAACACAGCCACAGCAGGCCTTGATGCTGCAGTCCAGTCCTGTGCTGGGAAGGCGCTGCCTCCTAGAAGCAGCCTGGCCTTGTTCCGACAGCACAGCTGGCCGGCTGACGGCGAGAAGTGCACGTAAAGGCCGAGTGTCTGTGGCTGGTGGGTGTCTTCTCCCAGTCCTGGGCTCACTCAGCTGCTCTGGGAGCTGTTTCAGAACAGGTGCCAGCGTGCACCCATGGACAGCAAGGGATTCACAGACACTGCTAACGAGGAGCGTGAACGGACATCACAGGCTACAGTCCCTTCCGGGGCTTCGTCTCTCACATCTCTTTGAATATTTTTGCTGCTGCTTTTGTGAAACATTACACTTGACAGATTTTGCTTCCTCAGTGCTTTCTTGTGGCTACTCAGAAAAGTTAGTCAGAAGAAGCTTGGTTTTTCTGCGTCCTGGCTCATGAGTGGCATTCCTTTACAGAAAACCAATGGCAGTGGGCTCCCGGGTTTGCCATCGCAGTGGAGACGTTAGGAATTGTGATGACTTCTTCACAATCTCAGATTTCATCTCAGCTCCCTATCTGAGTACTGCTCCA
Organism: Cynocephalus volans; assembly: GCF_027409185.1. Classification (NCBI taxonomy): domain Eukaryota; kingdom Metazoa; phylum Chordata; class Mammalia; order Dermoptera; family Cynocephalidae; genus Cynocephalus; species Cynocephalus volans. The sequence continues at coordinate 93,901,355 of NC_084461.1, read as the reverse complement.
CTGCAAGTAGTGCTCACAGATGCTGCTTTGTTCCTGTGAAAAGGCTCAATCCCAGCTTGGGAGTCCTCCACTTCTAAAGAGCCTGTCTCTGCAGCCTTGTTTTCATCGTGCTCCTGACTGGGGCGTGGTGCTCCCCTAACCTGCATGGAATAAGTTTAAAGCCATCTAAAAGAAATCATATTGTTGGTCTGCCTTGTTTCCTCTACATCAAGACCAGTTTTAAGTAATTTTTAAAGCCTGGTTTGAGTGAGGTCAATTTTTCAGATTAAAAAATGAGAATATTTGTAGAATATTTAAAGCACATCCTTGTTAACAATAATCATGTGATATTTGGCTTAGCTTTACTCAAGCATGAGACTGTATTTGCATCCATCAGTAGATTTCTCGGTCAAATGTGTGTACCAAATGCGTAATGTGATTTAGTGATTGAACATTTGTATAATTGAAGTTTACTCTACATGAACTATTTTTTAATGTTAGAAACCCATTTGAGAATATACTGTAGTGCTTCTGTAAAATGGACAGTACAACAAGTAACTGCTATGAGAAATAGACTGGAATATATTTTGGGCTTGCCCACTCTTAATTATTTTTAATGTTTGATTCTTCATTGACTCATTCGTTCAATAGATCTTTATTAAGCATTCACCTTGTGTTAAACTTCTTGATCTATACATCGGGGTATCACAGGCAGGTGGCACAAATAAGTGAAGAAAATAGGATGTTGTAGAAGGAATAGGGAGAGGTGGGGACTGGTCAGCTGGAGAGTAGAGGTCCCACCTCACAGGGTGCTTGCTCTTCAGCTCTATGGCTGGGCATGAGTATTAATCTGAACAGTGTTGCCAGATGTTACTATATTTTTGTGAGAAGCTAGTAATCTAAACTTTTAGGTCATCTCCACGTTGACTTTTAAATGTTGGCTCAAGTTAAAAAAAATTCCGTGCCAGCCTAGTAAAATATAGTGTAGGCTGAGGACCTTTGTGACCTTTGATCTTTGTAGCTCTGTTACCTGCTCCCCATCCCACCCCAAACACATGGAAACCATTTGATCAGTGTAGCTTACTTTAAAATATATTCTTAGCACTGAGAATTCCATGTCGAGTAATTAAAAATTATTGGAACAACAGATGGTAGTAAAATATGTACAATGATAGCTTCATTTCACACATATACTCCCCTCTTGACCCACCCACACAACTGTTAAAATTTTTGCATTAAGCACCAAACTTGTTACAAGCGTCTATGATTATTGGTGTGGAAAATGCCCATAAATATGAGCACATAAACTATCCAAATGACTAAACGAGTTCTGGTTGCATTATTTCTCAAAACAATTTCTGGAAGCAGTTGTGTTTGCAGTGAACTTGGTCCAGCCATATGTATGGCTATGGGCATGTGAGATTCTGGCCTTGTGTATGCACACCATTTACCTTGAAGATAAAAATCATGCTTCTGAGTAGAGATCCCAGAGCAGGGACATTTGACATAGAACCATAAATTCTCTCTCTGGATAGAACTCATTTGGGAATATTTCAAGAATGTCATTCTCCCTAAGGTTGCTGTTTGTACAGTAGAATTTAGAATATAGGAAGGAACTACCACTGCAAGAAAGATGAGTTACGCTTGTTTCTTCTAGCATTTTTATAAAGGTCTTGAAAGCCTTCTTTAGCCATTTACATTTATCCTCTTATCTGCTTTGGTAGAAGGCCTATGACTGTTGCTACTCCAGTTGTACAGGTGAGGAAACCAAGGCATAGAAGGATGACTTGTTTATCCAAATCACTGCCCCCAATTATAGCCATGGAGAGTGAAAAGCTGTATTCGCTGGTCCTGCATAAATATTGTGTGGGTCATATATTTACATAAGACAAGGGAATACAACTATTGATTGTGAAGAGAAGACAGGAGCACTGAGGGAATTCTTTTCGTGGCATGGTTTTTAGAAAGAGAAATTTTGGAATTAGGAGCTGTAAACAAAAGAACAACCACCCAAGTCATTTAAGCTCACTTTAACAAGCAAACACATACTTTAGATGATTCCTGCCACTGAACCCCCTCCCCTCTTTCAGGATCAACTCAATAACCAAGGTAGAAAGTAAACAAAGAGTGTTAAAGGATGGTTTCTTCTGGAATTTTTTTTTTTTTTTTAATGATAGTGGTAAAATAGCAAAGAAACGGGCAAGTGGCCTCCTTTCATTCCGAGTCCCTTTGAGGGAGGTACAGAGAAGCAAGTTGGTAGATGCTTCATTTATTAGTGTTACACCTATTTGCAGAAGAAATGCCGTGTTTTTCAACTTCATTCCACAGCTTTTAAAATTACTGTGGCAAAGTATACTTATTCTCTTTACTGGGGTGGTTTATGTTTATAGTCAGCTTTTAGTTTTTTGGAGACTACTTAATTCACTTGTATATAAGCAGTGAATATATAAATCTTTTCCCCCCTGCTTGTTTTAGGTCTTTCACTCACTTTGTTTTTTACATTCTGAATAGAAAGGGATGTGGGAATTAAACTCAAATGACCGATTCTGGTTCTTTAAGCAATTTTGGGCTTAATCTATGAGTAAGTTAAATCTATGGCTTATATTTAGTGTTTGTGGTTATTTTCATTCTGTCATCCTGCTTCCCCTCGTCAAGCATAATTTAGCTGGCCTTACGTAACTAAGTCCAGGTCCATCTGCATCTTCTTTTTGAGTTTATTCTCTTTGCTCCAAATTTGCAGCCTGTTAAAATGGCAAATCCCTAGGCTGGGTTTTGTTCTTACACTGCCACATATCTGGTAGGGGTTGGGCTTCAGTTGTCAATCATGACAGTGACAGAATATGTTGGAAATCTTTCTTAGTTGAAAGTTGAGGACCCTTGGTAACATTTATAGAAGCCAGAGGAGTGTGCATACTTTTCACTTTGCACTGCAGCCAGAGCACCTGTTCAGTGAGAGGAATCAGCTAAATTACTAGATGTAATTGATGTTTGTGCAAAACATAGAACATTTGTTTTTCTCTCCTTGTGGTTAGTGCTCAGCTTGATAATTTAAATGAGTCTTTTCCCACTCTCTTCCCATCCCTCTCTACATTCTATTACAGACATTTTTTTTTTTTTTTTTCCCGTTAGCCTTTATTTCCTGGGCACTAACAGTTGCTAAATGTTTCTTATGGAGGATAATATATTTAGGGAACAATTTCCATTCAAGATTGTAATGCTACCTGGCCCCTTTCTATAACCAAAGCAATGAAATGCAGATATGATACAGTTATCTTTCCCAAGTTGAGTCATTTTAAAATGTATGTGCATAATATATAGTTTTTAATAATCTCTCTGCTATGGAGCATAAACTGGTCTGTGCACAGGATGGCCTGATGAAACTCACTTCCCTGTAAACATGGCTCGAGCGGAATCAGCCAATTTCAAGGCAGATTAGTGTCAGTGCAGAGAGACCAGGATAAATAGGCAATGAACATCACTTGAAGAAAAGAAAAATCACGAGAAGATCCTCTTCCTGGACATGAGGATACATACCACTGGGGTGACTAGAATGGGCTTCCCAGTTATGTGTCCTAAGTAAGGAACAATATATCAAGGGGCCTGGTGGTTGTCTCTATTGTTTATTTTTTAACAAAAATAAAATCTGGTTATTTAAAAGACCAATTCAGACCAGGTGAGCAGCAATAGGTTTTGAACACTCTTCCCAGACAGTGATTTGATTTGTCCGACTAATTTCTTGCCAATCCATATTTTCAAATGAGTTATTGCATGAGCCTAGAGGGAGAGTCATTAAGTTTTTAACTTCATCCTTGCACATGTTAAATCCTGTGGCCTCCCAATTTATCTGGCTTTTATGACTTTCTCTTGTGCCTGTTGTTTTGTAGCCTGGTCCCTAGCACTGTAGGGCCTGCAGTTGTTACTTTAGCACACTGCAGGTCTACTGGTCACCTCTGCCATCTACCTGAGAGGGAGGGGCAACCCCAGAAGAGAGCAGATGTTGTCATATCTTAAAACTGTAGGTGGCAAAGACAAGGAGGAAAATATGACATGGTCTTAGAGCATGATTGCTGTTAGTTTCTAGTGTAAATGCTTGATTTTCATAACTTTAAAAACCTTATGTATTTTCTGCCTCTTTTCCTCCCCTTCTTTTCCCAGAATACAAGTAGGTCAAGAAGTCTTCTGAGAGTCCTGAAATAACTTTCAGGTTTCTTTGGAGGCCAAGGGGCTTCCACTTTTACTACTTCCCTAATTTTCCATCAAAAGAAGGAGGAGACAAGGACAGGAGGGGGAGAAGAGGAAGGGAAAGGGCAGGATTTGGTTAAGTGAGTTATCAAGCATTTTTCTGTTTCATGCATGTTAATCATTTAAGTGCATTTTAGATGCTATTATGATTTTACTTACAAAATTAATACATGTCCTTTTATTTGCTCCTGCTTTCTACATTTTGGTGAGATAAAGGTGAAAATAAATGGGATCTCTAAGAGATCTAGTATATCCATTTAGTTTACATAGACTCATAAGTCTGGGAAGGTTCCCTTAAGAAGTAATCTAGTCGATCCTTCGGTGTCTATGTTAAGATTACCCCTAATCATACCTGAAAGGCAGTTGTTAACTCTTACAATTATTTTTCCAGGAATAGAGACTCTGCGGTATTCTTTGGTAAGGCTCTGATATGCTTAAAAGCTAAAAACTTCTGAAGACAAAATTATCTCTAATTTTTAACCTAGATTCTTCTCTTAAAATAACCTAGTTTTGAAGGAGTGTTCTTGGTTTCCTTCTGAACAGATATGCTTCGCTTCATACAGTACATGAGTTCCTTTAACACTGGTACATTTCTGTAAACATGAGGCCATTGGAGCTATTTTCCCATTGACTTGTGTCGTAAAATCGAAAACCACATTTAAACCACTCCTTGCATTTTAAATGTACACATTTATGGAGAATAATTATTTTGGTAGAGGGGTAATAAAAACAGTCATCAAGAAAAAGCACTCTGGGGATGCCTAGGCTACAGTAGCACAGGGTACATTCATGCCAGATGCATGGCAAGAGCAGTGTGTCCTACGTTCTTATCCTCCATTCGTGGTTCTGTCTCCTCCCTCAATCTCACGCTTTCAGCTGTTCTCTCTAAAGGTGGATTTCTGAGGTTGGCTCTTTCACTTGTTTACTCAATAGCCTTAATTAGGGCTGGAGATGTTTTTGTTTACTAACTTTTGTCTAGTTCTTTATAGGAAAGGCCTGCTTACTTTTCCTGATTTCTAGGTATTAGGTGCCTTTAAAAACCATTACTTTGAGCAATTATTTCCATGACTGCAGATCTTTATGTAGTGAGTTTTATTTAGGCAGGCTCTATTCTTCATTGAGCATGATTGAATAAAACAAAAATACCTAAATTTGAGCAATTTTATGAGTCAACCCAGAATTTAGAAACAAAGGAAAACATTGTAAACACACTATTTTTCAGGCCAGTGGCATGAGAAGTCACATTAAAGAAAAAAAAGTTGCACCCACTTTAGCATCAGTTTGATGGGGATTTTGATGTCAGTCTGATTTTTCTCTTTGAGTGATCTGCTTTGCATAGTAATCTTCATTTCAGCAGTTTTACCCACTGTGCTATCCAAAGCTTTAAACATACCAGTGAACTAAACTGTCCCCAAAATGTGATTTCATTTTATACCATGTAATATCTGCCACTGATTTATCACCATCCAGATGTTCTTATGTAACTTCACTTCTAACCACAGCTCTGAAACATTGAGGGCTAATTCCTGTGATCGCACCATCTCAACTTCCCTCATGGAAAGAGAATGATCTTTTCCATATTTGGGGATTGACTTGATTTTAAAGGATTCACTTAATTCAATAAAATCCCTCTCTCTCCTTCCCCATTTTGTAGTTACTTTCACCTGTCATGGATAGTAGGCATAGTATCTGGCCTCATTGTTTGATTCAACCCAGATTCATTATGAAAACTCTGCTTCTTTATTTGTACGTTTCAGGTGAGAAATGGATGGTATTCACAGGTTTTTCTATTTCTATATATTGCCTAATATTATTTAGAATTTATCAGTACCCTGACTAAGCTATCATTCTCTCTTTTGGAAGAATTTCTCTCTCCAGATCCCAGTACTGCTTTCCTACTTGCCTTGAACTGGCCGTTGCTGCTAATAGAAATGGCAAGAAATTCAGGATATGAAGAAAAAACTCTTTTTTTCTCTTGATGTGGTGCAACAGGAATGAGCCAGCTGCCTGTAAGAAGGTCATTGGCTTTCATATTATCCAGAAGTTAACTTTAAATTTCCATTTAGTAGCTCTTATTGTAAGTGAGAAGCCAAAAATTGTACCCATTACTTATTGCCATGAATATTGCATGAAACTGTTTTCTTCAAATCCTTTTCTACTTTTTTGGTTTTTTTTTGCATCCACTTGAGGAATGGAAGGGATTTATTTCCAGGGTGGATTTTTACCCATTTGTAGCCCATGAGGACTGCCCATGTAGAATAATGATACTCACTGGTACCATAACATCAGCAATTCACTTTTCTCCCTGACCAGGAAGTATTCTCCATTTGATGTGCCTTTTCTCCCTACATTAGAATAATCAGGAGAAGACTGGCTACTATTAATGACCATTCTGACTACCTCTCCACCATCGCTACCACTTCTGCTCTTGCCTCAGAATTGCTAATTGCCTACAATGGATCAGACTCCTTCTTATATTCTTTATGTGGAATCTCATAGTATTCCAGAATCAACTCAATTCATTCATTCATTCGTTGCACAAATACTTATTGTGTACCTACTATATGCTTAAGAAATGCATGCAAGGTACCATAGCCAAGAAGAGCAGCTATAAAAATTGATAACAAGTTGCTCATCAGCAATAACTATTAGTAAATGCTGTCACTTGGGAAGGCAAACAAATCAGAGACATTAATTGTGCCTATTAAATTTAATGGTTGAGTTTTACACAAGAGAAGAGAGATTGGCAATATTAAGAAGGTGATGAAAGAACCAAATAATATTTGAAATAGAAATGTGCAGTTATTGCATTTAAAGGGTACTTATGTTTAAATAATAAATTTAGGGAATAAATAAATCTCAGAGAAAATGTTGCAGCCAGCCACTAGGACTGTGCCTTGGCTGTGCCCCGTTTTCTTAAAGGACTGAATTTTGGACTGCTGGTTTTGCTATGTGGACATCAAAATGGAGTTAATCCTCAGTGAGCCTAAGTTTAGAGGTCACCACTTTAGGCAAATATGGTCACTACTGGATTCCTGTTACCATGAAAATTGGAGGTTGCTGCAGAGGATAACTCACACTGTTCTTGCCTTATCGTCCAATTATTTGGTCTCTAAGGACAAAAGTTCTGTTTTGTAAACTTCCTAAGGGGATTCTGATTGGTTCTGTGGGGAAAAGCTTGATATTCCCAGAGCAGCCTGGACCTCTTTAGTATTCCCCTGGAGCTAACTGGAACCTTTGGGAATGTTTGTATGTGGTCTTTCCCTCGAGATATGTATACTCCCGTGAGCACTGAGGCTGCCTAGATCCACAGTGGACTCTTCTAGAACCATGAACTTGGAGTAGGACCCTCATCTTTGCTCTGAGGTGTAGATTAAGTGTGCAGGCCAGTGATCACAAGTAACCTACTTGTATTTAACCTGTATCTGTCATACCTGGTTTGCTGCAGTGGGTATCTTCTGGAATTGGTGGTCAAGAGAATGAAAACACCCAGTTTATCTGTGCCTCATTGAATGATCAAAGACATACTGCATTCTAACTGAATAAGGGTTGTCTCCTTCCAAATAAAGTATTTGTTAGAAATAAACAGTTTTCATGTCAATCTTTTGAAGCACAAACCAACTTTCTATAGCAGCGCTGATGTCCTATTATACAGACCCTTTTGTTTTCCTGGGTCCACTCTGCCTTTGCTCTCCAGCGGTAGTGTGACTTATACACGTGCTCCTAAGGGATGGGCCCAATTCTTCATTTTCCCATCTGTCCTCACCAAGTAAGAATCATTTCCATCAGAATGAAAGTGGGGACGTTATACCATCATATTCCTGTTGCCTTGTCAATGCCTGCTGCAACATTCATATTTTTATATCCAAGTTATTAGTGTTTCATTAAAACCTGACATTTTCATATTTTCCTTTTTTAGGTACTTAAATCTGAACTGGAATTTTTGGCTGAAAAAATTATTCCCACTTCATTTTGACTTGTTTTAAATTTAGCCAAATTTATTTGGACATTCTTTTAAGATGCCTTTTATTGTTTAGGGGGAGAGGATCACTCTTAGGACATAGAGTACTAATTGATATTTTTTTTTTTTTTTTTTTTCGTGACCGGCACTCAGCCAGTGAGTGCACCGGTCAGTCCTATATAGGATCCGAACCCGCGGCGGGAGCGTCGCCGCGCTGCCAGCGCAGCACTCTACCAAGTGCGCCACGGGCTCGGCCCTTAGTACTAATTGATATTAAGCTACCATTCCTCTCACTTTTTTTCAGAAAATACAAGGGACTTCAAGAAGTTCATAGAAAGATTTATATTATCTTTTAATTCTATTTTTCCACAAACTTTTGGAAGTACCTCATATTTAGATATGAAACCCTTGGATCTTTGTGTACCTAAATTTTATAGGATTAAAATTCTTTATCCTGGTTCTTTATTACTAGTTCATATATAGAAGATGTCCTGTTGTTTCCCTATAGGAGGGAATTAAAGTTTTTGATCAGAGAAATTTAGGACTCCTGTTGTTATAACCTTTCAAGCCATAAAGGAATCCTTCTAACTAGATTATAGTTATTTACAGCTGTTTCCTTGAAAAGCTAATCTGTTCATCTGTTGTTTGAGATGGAATGTGGAATTATTGACATCAATCTGACCAGACAGTAAGAGGAGGAGAACAGAAATAAGAGAAAAAGAGAATGAGCTTATTTATTTTTACTTTTTTTTTTTTGTGTACAAGATCTTCATAAATTCCTTAGAAATTATGCTTAGTTTCACTCTAAATCGTTTACTTTTGGGGGCTGGATGAAAATAAAAATAACATTTAAGAATTAGCTCAAAGGAATATCATCTGGACAACAATGGAGGAGTCACTTTTATGTTCCAAAACAGGGAACATAACATTCTCTGGGGCCTACAGCAATTCAGTGGAAAGCTGTTTCTGTTTGCCTAGATTGAGCAATACTAAAACATTTTTTGCTGAGCTTTCTAAACTGATAAAAGATATATATAATTTACAGGTCTTTAAAATCTTCAGGAGGCCCATATTCTGTTCTCCAAACATTTATTGAACCATTTACAATTTGTAGTATTCTGTTTTATATTTGCTAAAGTGAACAAAACGTAATTTCAGTCCCAAATGAACTTAATTTCCTATGTAGATATGTTGAAGGATTCATTAATACAAGTAGTTTAAAAATATCTGTTCACTCTACCAATACTTACTGAGTACCTGCTATATGCCAAGCTGAGTACTTGGTAGATGCTTTAGCATATTAAAAACATTTAACACTACACTAATTAAAAAGTGAAATGGACGTGTAAGTAGTATTGTGTCACTCTGTTAAGAGCTACTACCAATTTATCTTCATAAAAGTCTTCAGTCTATCTTTTCTTACACTCATCTTCTGCTTGTATACGATTAATTTATACCCCGTTACTAAGACTGAGGCTTTTAGCCACTGGGATTTGTTGTTTAGGTACATACAGAAAGCAGTCCTTTTTCTCTATTTTTGCAGAGATAGGATTTGTGGTGCTTTCTGTCTTTGATTTTCTTTTACTTGTTTGCATTGACCTCAACTGATGTTGGTGATCTGAAGAGAACCTGAAATATGTAGCTAAAATCGTTTTCTGAATATTGAGCAGAGATGTTTTGGTTGCTAAAATATGTAGGTGTTTTGGTTCTCGTGAGGCCCTGCGACAGAAAGTTTGTCTCTTTCTGGGGACCTATACTCTGCTCCCTGTTCCCATTTACACACTAAGGCAGGCAGCTGTACGAGTGGAACTTGAGTCTAAATCACAGGGTGTTATAACATATGAAACTTGAATGTAGCAACTGTTATTGTCTGCAGTAGTGAACTGTCTGGGGAAATTCAATCCCAGCCTTGGGCCTGGAGGTAGAGGCTTTGGCAGCACTTGGTCACCAGTGTAGATGGCTTTGGAACTGATTTTAAACACTGAAGTATAATTTTGGAACTAAAGTATAATTTTGGCCTGCAACTTCATCAGATATTCAAGATGCTCTGGACTAGTGGAATTTTTTACTGTTTTTGGCTGTTAACATCCCTAAAGGCACGAGTGTCTCTGTTGTTCTTTGTTATTCCTTCATATGTCTCAGCGGTAAAGGACCGTGATAATGAATAATCTCTCAGGATCATATCACAGGAGGAGTGAAATTTTAGCAAGTGGAGAAAGAGGTACACTAAATTATTTCTGAAGCCTCTTTCAGTACTGTGTCTATGAAACAGTTTAACCTGTATTAGTTTGTTCCAAGGTGAAAAATGTGATGTTTCTGAAAGTTATTAATGCAATTTTGGCAGATGAACATGCCGGGGAGGAGGGAACTAGATCTGAATTATATAGGCTGGCTGGCAATGTTGTTCACAGCCTGAATTGCTCAACTTTAATGAGGTCTTGCTACAACCATATGATGTATTTTGTACACACACACACATCTTAAAAACTTTTTGTTCTAAGTCATTTTCCAGTTTCATCCAAAGCACAAATTTATGGTAAAAATGATTCTTGATGTACTGGCTCAGTGCTGAGATTAGGAAATTCCCTAAGCTCATTTTTTTGGAACATGCTGATTTTTAAGCGCAATGATTCCTGCAATTTGGAGAGCAACACATTGACCAAAACAGCCACACTTTTGTGCGGACACAGCTAATGGAGTGGTACAACACAATGTGTGTGCATGCTTGTTTTTTTGTAATTGTTTCCTTCCTTTCTTTTTTTCCTGTGAAAGCGTGTGGGTATTGTCTCCCCTTTTGCTTTGCAGTTGCTCACCCTAATTTCATCAGCATTTCAGATGATCATTAAGAGAAGAAGATCCCTGCAAGGGGAAATAAATAGCCAGAGAAAACAAGTTTATTAAAATATAGACTCTGTTCTCATGCAAATGTCCCTAATATTTCAGTTTGGGTATAGAACTCAATATTTTATCAGAATTGTCTCTAAATGGAACATTCTTCACAGTGTTCATGAGGTCTTGTAAGAGATTTAACTTTTAGTATTAAAAACTACAAGTGCAACGCAATTGGTAACTGAAAAGAACTCAAGTTGTAATTTGTGTGCAGCTATATAGACTTGTCAAGTACCCTTAGAAGTATGATTATATAGTCTACTAATATGCCTTTCTGAGGGGCTGAATTATTGCTTAAATCCTCACCAAAAGCATATAAAATCAGTCTTGAAAGACTAGGAAACACAATGGACGACTTTAAACTGTTAAGTTATTTATGGATAAAGAGTTTTATTAGAAATATTCTGAGTTGTATTTGATTAAACATTGTACCTCTTTCTTATATAGTTAAAATATCGTAAACAACGGGAGAATTTGACTGACTAGTAAGTGAAACCTCTGAAGGACACAAAGGTCAGAAGTGCAGCTCACAGGGAAAGGTGGGGCATATGAAAGTTCTGCTGGCAGTAAATCCAGGGTGCAGCCTCCCTTGTGGAGGAAAGCATTTTAACTAAATGATGAATTCACCGTGTATAGTTTTGAACTGAAATTACCAAGTCACATTGCTGATTTCTGCTATTAAGAAAGAAAGAAAAAGAAAAGGACTATGGCACTATTAACTTTGGCTTTTTTATTTTTTCTTTTCTGCATAGAATGATTTTATTCAAGGATGGCCTCTCTCTCTTTTTCTTTTTTAAAGACTAGGTCACACAACTGTAGGATTCTTGGAGTCTCGTCTGTCGCACAGTTCTAAAGAAAAACACTGTGGTCTAAAGAAAAATACTGTGGTATTAAAAAAAGACTTCAGCAATAAACTTGAGTAGGAATGCTGGTTCAGCCACTAGCTGTTTAACCTTGGACAATAGTAATGATTACAGTAATAGATACTATTTTTTCTTATTCTGCACTAGCTCTTCATATACATTTCAGTTAGTTCTCTTAGCCCTAGGAAGTTGTACCTAGCTTAACGTCACAAATTTGGTTAATGGAGAAGCCAGAATTCCAATCCAGGTATTCGTGTCAAAAACTCATGCTGTTTCTTCTCCATGATTACTTAAGCTTTTTGCACTACAAATGTGCACATAAAATTGGGACAGTGTTGATGCTTAACTTCCAGAATTGTTGGGAAGAACAGAAAGGGTTTATAGAGTTCTGGGTACCCCATAGGCACAAAGAAAGGGGCAGATCTGATCAGGGCCATAGTTTGATTTGTGTGGACCTCATGCACCTTTGTCTTTGTGGGCCCTTTCTTCCATTAAAAAAATACTAGGGCTGGCTGGTTAGCTCAATTGGTTGGAGCAAGGTGTTATAACACAGGGTCATGGGTTTGGATACCCGTACCCACCAGCTGCACCTCCCCCCCCCAAAAAAAATTAAAATTCCATCTATGATTGGGTTGGTATAACAACAAATATAGGCAAGGCTGGATTCTTTTTGTTTGTTTGTTTCTTTTGATTTTTAAAAGAAATTAAAACTTTGCCTGGGCCCTAGTGCTGGGCCTATTGTGCCCACTGTGTAAGTCGACCCATATCATCCCAGGCTCACCGCCAGCTTCAGAGCCGTGTCTTTTTCTTTTTTTAATTGTGTTGCTATTATGTCCTTCTCACTGAAATAAAATTCTGCTCAGGAAATGTACATGGGTATGAGTGTGTGTATTTGTGGGGGAGACAAAAATCCGTCACCATTGGTATTAGCTGGACAGATGTTCTTAACAGTGGGTGCTTATATGGATAGCTCTCACTTGATTAGTCTAACTTATGCCATTTATCATTTATTTTTCCTGGTATTCTTTGACATATATTACAACTTTTACATCACTCATATTCATACTGAAAGTTATTTCTAGAAAGGTCTAAAATAGTTTCTCACTTTTTTCCTTTACTACTTAGAACTGACACATGGTTTTGGCCCCATGTGTTGGAGGCTGGTTTCCAGGGCACTTTCTCCTCGCCTTATACCCCTTAAATCCACAAACAAAAACTGATTATAATCAACATTTCTCAACTTTTGGAGTGAAACTCACGGTTGCCTCAGACTTCATGGATTTTGGCCTCATCTGCATGCATAACCAGTTTGATTGACTCATGACTAGTTTAATTACTTGGTGTTTTGCCTGGCTTGGATTGCAAAGTTCTCTAGAAGAGACACTCTTTTGCATCTTCTCAACACCTAAGCATTTAATAAATTCTTGTTGATTAAATGAAGGAATGACTGGCTGGCAAAGAACCAGTCAGTTACGTCAGAGGTGCCAATTTGACTGTTTGACTCAATCCATTAAAAAACTCAACTGTTCAGAGACAGAATAGGTACCTCACAAAAAGTTTAGAATTTGAGAGAAAACTTTTATCATCTTATCAGGATCCAGGTTATGTTCTTTGATCAGTTAAGGAAAAAAAACACTAACTGTCAGGCATAACTCAAGATTTTGGGAAGTCTTCCACAGTGACATCTGAACCTCAGTGCTCCAAAAAGGTTTTATCCCTCCCGCGGATGGCAGACAATATGCTTGCTGATGCAGCCAGTGTTATAATTAAACTTTTGACCACATGCATGACTTTAAGCAAAAAAAGTGGCTAAAGCTCTGTGTCTAACGTGATTGAAGGATGGAATCCTATGCTGAGGCTCTCCCCACTAATCTCTCCTTTCAGAGTTCTCTAGAAACAGGCCTTCTGGGGGTCCAGAGTTTACAATAAGACCCTTTTATACTTAAAATGTCAGCAAAACACTAAGACTAGCTCTTCCTGAAACACGAAGGGGTAAGCCTGTCCATTCTTTCCTCTTGACATTTGGTCTAATTCTATCTCAGATAAGTGGGTCTTGGATGTCATCTGGCTGGTATGGGACATCCTTAACTTTCCCTGTTTCAGATCTAGCCCTTATTGCTAAACCTTCACTGTGTATCGGAAAGGGCACATAGCTCTTCTTCTTTTTTTTTTTTTTTTTGGACTGCAGTAATATCTGATATTTACATTTCATAGAAACTATGAAATGTTGTTCACAGACACAACAACCCAGCCGAGAAACTGACTTCATCTGGGAATGGCAAATTTCCCATTTCCTCAGGCTACTTTCTCAAGCAAGGTTTGGGTTTTATGTTCACAATCGACTTGTTTCAGAGTGACCAGGTGGCCAGAGTGCCTCTGAAAATCCCCGCAGGGCCTGAGGAAATCTACGTATTGGCATTTCTGTTAGTCATTTTGTAGGGGAAAGGTATTCTGATTTAGATTTCACAATCTGATCTGATCTGCCAGCCAAGGGTGAAAAACTGGTGCGGTTGGCCACTATATCTTTTTAAACTAAGGGTGAAATATAGATACTTAGTATTCAGGCAAAATTCTCTGACTTCTCTGAAGCTGAGATAGGTGTGCAGGTTGAAACAGATTTCTGTGTTTTGGACTGGAGATAACCCTGGAATGTTAACCTTCATGGGATGAGGGTAGTTTGTGTGTGCAACAACTTAACCTTTGGAATGTGGATTAGAGAAAGGATTTCATCACACCTGAATGTTGTACAACTTCAGCAGTTGTCCTGAGATTCTAAAGGAAGGAAGCTTAGTATTTTTGGAGTTAAGTAACAGTAAGGCAAGCTTCTCTGGACATGTTCCCTCATCCTCACGAACTAAAGAATTTGGATATTAGCAGCTTTACAAGAACCTTTATAAATAACCATTGTTGTATTTTCCTCTTACATGAGTCTGCTCCAACGTGCTGGGTAAACAGAGTGTTAATTGATAAAGCCATATATACAGCCTTTATTTTCATGGGTAAATTTATGGTCAGGAATATATCTGAAATAGTCTTATCTAAGACAATTGAAAGAAATGTCAGCATAGTTTCTGATGATAGATTTTTTACTGTAATTCTTTTGTATTTGGCATGATTCAAAATTGATTTTATAAATAGGGCTGCAGATTAACCTTTCTGTAACAGGCTGGAAAATGATCACTTGGAAACATGGTGCCCCGTAATAACATTCTTTGTAGCAATCAGAGTTAATCTGCTTGTGCGCAGTTGTGTTATTAGCTCATTTCCTTAAGCCGTTTCCTAAACTTGTTATCTGATTGCTGTGATGGTCCCAGTTATTGGATTTGGGCTAGTTCCTTTACTGGATGTAACTTTTCTCACTTAAAAAGAGTATGATCATGATAATGGAAGTGGACATTTCTGTGAGAACACTGCAGTGAGAGTAGAAGCCTAGAAAACATCCATTTCAAATAACCCATTTTGTAGTATGCCAATGCATTTAGAGAACTAGATGTTTAGTTTAGAGGAGATCTGGGCTGTTATCATTAATGGCATCCTTGGGTGAGTGTTTAACATGACCATTTAAGTTACTGTTTGCCCAGCATTTCCTCCTTTAGGAAATGAGGCAGTTTGCAGAAAAGAAATTAAATAAATCCTGCCTTTCTTTTTTATTGCCTTTGAGATTTCCATGAAAACTTTTATTTCTGGGGAACTCTAAGTGTATTTGCTATTGGCAAATGCTGATGTTTTCTTAACTAAATAATTTTAGAAACTGGTAGAATAGGTCATGCTAAATAGATGGAATCTTAGACACTTTTTCCTTTTTAATCTCTTTCTTCCTAATTATCTTGAATTTTTACTAAAACTTTTAATTTCTTTGGTCTAATTTTCCTAGTGGGATATAAAATCTTTGAAGGTAGGGACCATGTGCTGTAATACTTGTTTTCATAGTGCATGGTAGGTCTATAATAGATTATTTTATAGTTTTCAGGATCTCAGTGATCATTACTAACTTGCCTGGAAAAAAACCAAACATCCAGGCAAAATCTATCACATTGTCACACTAATTTGTGAAAATGTTAATAGAAATATTAAAAACTGCATAAAAAGTATCTCTAACATATTTTATGAACTAGTTAGCACTCTTCCTGTGTTAAAAGGATTCCCAGAAAAGATTTTCCCCTTCAGAGAATATGATTTTCTCTCTTGGGATGGGTGGTATGTTGTCCTGGTGACCACAAAACAAACCAAACATTTGGGAAGGTGTCTTCTTAACTTTCCGGATTTTACGTGCAGCTGAATGTTCTTAAAATGTTTTACTAGGGTCAATCTGTTTATGATATTTTTTCTGATTATTTAAAGATCACTTTGTATCTTGGGAGAAGAATTTCTTACAGACTAAGGGCTGTTTTTCACCTCTTGGATCTTTTTGATTAACCGCTTGTTATATTTATACCTCCAGAAGAGGACCAAAGAAAAATCCCATTTTTATTCTTTGTTGCGTTTGAGGAATTAATGTGAAAGAACACCGTGCGTTGTCAGGAAATGATTTTTCATGTTAGCATTAGCAAAGCAGAGCAAGTACCCTCTGCTGCGGCTTTTTACTATGTTAGGCAGGGATGTCCTTCAACATCTTTGGTGATGATGGGCATAAATCAAACAGAGAACAGTGGTATGTAGTGAATTTAGCGCAACTGCATTTTTTAATATGTAAGTAGGCTTAGGTTTTTATCTCCCTTATTTTAAGCCCCGTCAAGATCAAACTCAAGCAAGCATTCACATCCACAATTGAATCTCACCAGCCTTTTTCTTTAAGTTAACATTAGTTCAAACTCTCCCCACTGCTTCTGTCAATAGATCTTTTAACGGCAGGCATTAGAGTTAAGTTTGCCTTAGTCTTTTTTTCCCCCTTCCATAGCTTCAAGCCCAAGGGCTTCTTTTAATAGGCATTAGTTAAGGCCCAGAATTGAGTAGACATTTGTGAAGGAGACTTGAAGTTTGGAACAGAATTGGCCTTTATAGTTTTTCCATGGGGGGAAAAAAATCTTCTTATGAGAAGAAAGGCTGCCTACTAATCTGCTACCATCTGGAGAATGGAGAAGCCAGAGGTTGTTGGCACCAGGTCACATCCCTTATGTAAACTGTCAAATTCTTTTCATATTAATGGCATATTGAGTTTAATCTAAGGGGGTTTGGTATCAGTCAGAGCTTATTTAGTGATTTTTTTTTTTAAGGGAGAGCTCTTAGTATTGTTCCAATGTGAGAGAAAGATACTGAGTATCCAAAAAAGAGGTTTTGATTTATAAAGGACTTTTCGTTATACTCATACATAGTTTACCATTTAACAATGTTTGAAGCTATGAGTAAAAATCCCGAGTTCTTTCAAGCAATGCTTTTCCATCTATCTTTATTGAAGAAAGTTTGAAGGCCACTTAAATTCAATAAGAAAGCCAGTTGATAGCTATCATTTTTATCCCCATACTTGAAATAAAGCAGTAGTGAGCCTAAGATTCTGTTTTTCTTACAGATTATTTTGCACATATGTGCATGCGAGTACAAATGTAGATGTGCATTTTGGTGCTTTAGGGTATAATAGAACAGCTAAAATCATCCTAAGTCTTACAAGGCTCCTGCTATACGAACGGTAAAGAATAAAAATCTCTTACTTTTTGATTATGAAACCTTTAGCCTCCTGTGGACACAGGGCCAAACACATTGCAAATGTCTTGACAGCTCTATTCAAAGCAGAAGCTTATTCCCCAAACTGGCGCACATTGATTTTGTTCATTCTAAAACTGTTCTGTTCTCCCCATCTTATAAATAAAAATAGACCCACACACTCACTCTCAGATATTTTGATAGGTAAAGGTTGAACTCTTTAAACCACAGCATGGAAAGCCAAATAATCATGTTATTCCTGGGGATAGACATCTATAGTACAAGCTAAAAGAAATAGTGAATAAAAGCTGCTGTTGAATTATATCGTCCACATAGGATATTTTGCCAAAAACATGTCTAATATTCAACACATGTTCCTTGAACAAATAAATAAGAGTGACTACAAACCCTTGTTTTACCTGGACTGTCTTTTGGTTGTATAAGGAATATGGAGAAACAAAACCTAACAATTTCAGCAAACAAGAGTAAATAAAGAAAAAGCATTAAGATTTCTGGCTTTTGTAAATTCTTTTTAAATTCTGAAATGAGAGCATTTGTCCTTGGTCCCTATATTCCACTGGCACTTCTTACCCCCTTAGTTTCATATGTAAACCAGAAAATGAAAACCAGACCCAGTGACCCAAAGGAGATGAAGCATGTTTGTTTTGCCCATTATATTTCTCTGCTCATGCCTAGATGCCTTGCCATCTCTGTCCCCTGTGTTTGAAGTTGAGAGCTGGGAACAGACATGAGATTGAGGTCCCAGGGAGAAGCCAAGTTCAGACTGAACTGGTGAACTCACTGTGACTCACGCATGACATTTGTGCCAGTAGGGAAGGGACCCATCGTGCCTTTACAAACAGGTTTCTTTTTGGTTGTCTTGGCAGATGACGCCTAGCTGAATATCTTGGCAGTTTTACTTAAGTAAGCGTCTCCAATTGATGGTGACAGGAATGAGCTTACACACAGCCTGTGTTACATAGGATTTTCTGCCAAAGACATGGAATGCTAAGATTCTGAGGGCAATCATCATAGGGGATAGTGGGCTGATATTATAAAACATGAGCGTGATATTGCAGGAACCCAACAGCAAGAGAAATGGAAAAAAAAAATTAGGTGAAAAGGAAGGGGAATGAAAATTATGGAAGGCACATGAAAATTTCTGTGTATAGTAGCATCATATAAAAAAATGAGAATGCAAACCTGATTTTAATCTTCTATTTTATTGGCAATAAATTTAGCTCTAATGTTTGAATGCATTTTAATACTATGCTGCAGTGTCATGTGCTAAAGATTTACATAATTACTATTAAGAGTCTCATCATAAACTCTTAACTTTTAAAAGGGTAGTCAAGATTTTCCCCAGTGATAAAGCACTGTATATGTGAGTGATTTAAGAATCTTTTTATGGCAGGTCCCCTTTTGTGGCCCCCCTCCCCTCTCTTCCCCAACTTTCTGAACTTCTTACCTGTAAGGCAGCAATCAGGTTTGTATTCATTCTTTTCAGCCTACTTGGAATTTATCTGACTGCAGAGAACCGTGACAGGACAAAGATTGTGGTTTTGGGCGGTGACTGCTATGACGGCACCTTTTGTGTGCTTTACAAGGGACTCGCTCTGCTAGTGCTCTTTGCCCCTTACCCCCGCCTTATGCAAAGAGATCAGCAAGCTGTCTGGAGCAGGACCAAGAGGCGGAGTTCCGCACTGTGACCAGCAGGGGGCGCCCTTGCCAGATAAGAACACGTTTCTCGGTGTCAGAGCAACTCACATCACGTTCTCGGCCAGCCTGTCCTTTTTAGTCAATTTGGCCCAAGATTCGACCCCAGAAGCATTTTATTTTGTCCTGTCAGGTCCCGGCCCACACCTGTATGACTGTTTGTCCACGTTGCTGTTTTCAATTTTTTTGTTGTTGTGAACAGTAGACTCTGCTTTGCCATAGCTGCCGTCTGGTCATTTTTTACTTAGAAATTGGAGAGTGGTTTTCTTTCTCCCTGTATCGCAGGTCAAGTTGAAGGGCACAGTCACCTGCAGGGCACAGGTCCAAGTGTGTTCATTGAGCATTTTGCTGTTTTACATGACCTCACCATAAAGGAATGTCTCTACGGGAAGGGAAAAACCTGTTTTGTAACGCAGTGCAGAGCTTTGTTTTCTCTCATCAGGGTGACAGCCCTTCTGGTTCCTGCCAGTGCGTATGCGACGGGAAGGTGGGGAAACTAGATCATGAAAATTCCACGGGCTGCTGATTGCTCATTCTTGAGCCTTCTAGAGGGGAGGATAGTGTCTGGTTCCCAGGGTGGCTCAGTACAGTATTTAATTCAGAGTCCAAACCTATGTGAGTAGCATTTTATTCTTAAAAAGAAGAAGAAGAAAAAAAAAAGGCAGACGACCCTTGGCCATTTTTAAGCAGCTTCGGCATAGTCTGGTGGGAGGGGGGTGATTTAAGGAGGCGTTTTGTTTCTTGAAACTTGGATTCGGTGGACTTGTTGACTGGACTTTGCTGGGTAATGCTTTTCCCAGACAGCCAGCCATCTGCGCAGGAAAAGTTCACAGCGCACACCCGGGACTTGTTACCACAATGTGGTGCTTTATGACCGAGAGCGTTTTCTTGAATGCCTGAGCCACTAGGTTCCTGTGCCCTCTGCCCCACATTGGATTACAAGCTGCCCCGACGCTGGAGCGATTCCCACTCTGACCGGGGCGGACGCGAGGGCAGAAACCCCACAGCAGGTGCTGATGCTTCGGGTGTCCTTTTCTGCAGGCCCCTAAGGCCTCTTGCCCACTCGTTCACAGACCTCAACCCCTGCCACCCTGGGCTCCCAATTCTTGGATTAGTTCTCAGTCAGCTGGAAATGCTGATGCCTTGCCTCCCGTTCTTTTTTTTTTTTTTTTTTTTTTAAAGCACTTGCAACAGGTACTCCCCAGGGAGGAGTGTGAAATCACTGGGCTCAAATCTTAGATAGCTTTCAGAAGTCTGTATGGAGTGAGTTTATTTTGGTTTGTTTTTGGCAAAAGTCAGTTGTTTTACAACATCTCTTTGTTTTCAAGCCCCTTGGAAATAACTCTGTGGCATTTCAGCCTTGTAAGGACATAGAATTAAAACTCTTTGGTATCTATTGGTTCTTATTTTTCTCACATAAATGGGCCATGTGCTGCATGGGTTCCAAGATTAAATTTTTTGTTTTGTTTTGTTTTGTTTTGAGAAACTGATGTTTATTTTCCTACTATTAACAGAATCATTTAATGCCTGACCCCCCCCACCACCACCCCAAGGCTTTTTCGTTTTAAAAGTCATCTTTAAAGACTGTCTTTCCCAGAGCCTCGTTGTTCATGAATTATATTGTGAATCCATTTGGACACCGACTAGGAACTTGCTATAATTGCTCACATGCAAGTAAAAGCTTTCTCTATGTATTAATTAGTTGATACAAGGGATTAAGATGATTACATGAAAAGCATTGCTGCTTCCCTCTGAATAAGGTGGGTGCCAAGGCATCGTTTGATCCCATTTGCTCAGCATGTTCCCTTGATAAAGGCACAGAATTCGAACAGTGAGGTTTCCCGAGGCAGCGGAACATGGGGATCATTTGGATTCACTGTTTCTGTTGATGTGAAATGTGGGATATTAATCAAGGCTAATTACATGCAATGGGTTTGGAACAAACTGAAGGCCAGTTCAGGGCATGGTTCTCTATGTAATTACGGACTTTAAGGTACCAGGGTAATTACTAGAAATTAGAGGTCCTTCCTTTATGGGTTTTGCTTCTCAAAATGTGGAAACAGTTTCTTTACCATTAGGAGGTAGCTCTCTGCTCAGACATTTGGTGTTCAACAGATACAGCTAGCTTTTAAGTAGGCCACATTGTTTCTAGAGTTAGGGCAATAATCCAGAGAATTCTTGTCTACTATTTTCCCTGTCAAGGATCTTCTAATATTTGAATTCAAAATAAAAATTGGTGTATACTTGGTTAGGGAGTAGAATTTAATAATTCATTGTCCTTTTCTAGAAGACCATTTTCTCCAGTATTCTTTTAAAAAGGTAATCTGTGATGTTTTCTATTAATAAATTTAATATCACACTTTTTACTTGAAAAACAGTAGTGTACAGTTTCTCCACAGTGTGTAAGTGTTTTAGAGTACAGCTGTTATTTTTTTAGAGATGCCGCTTTTTTTGAGGATGCCCTTTCACGGAGGTCTGGGAGTCATCATGATGAGGCTCTTGCGGGGAGGTGAGGGTTCGCCTCCAGTGACCAGATTCTTGTTCCCTGGGATCTCTAGAAGCCAGGATGCCTAAGCTTACTGGTCTAATGTCCCTGCCCAGGACTAAAGTGGCCTAAACTCATCAATCTAATGTCCCTGCCCAAGACTTGGAGCCTAGAGAGAAGGACACAGAGAATCAGACACTATAGAGCTCCGTTCATTGTCAATGGCCCCCATGTCTGCTGATCAGGAACAGAAGTGGCAGTGGATCTTGGGTCCAACAGTTCAGCAGGGAATGTAC
Source organism: Cynocephalus volans (assembly GCF_027409185.1). Taxonomy (NCBI): domain Eukaryota; kingdom Metazoa; phylum Chordata; class Mammalia; order Dermoptera; family Cynocephalidae; genus Cynocephalus; species Cynocephalus volans. The sequence continues at coordinate 93,879,287 of NC_084461.1, read as the reverse complement.
AAGACTGGCCAGGGCTGCTAGCTCCAGTGGCTGTGTTCTTGGGTTGGAACTTTTTCCTTTTAATCTCCAGGTGAATTTTGTGAGAGACTTGATTTTTCTTACAGGAAATGCCACTTCGGCTTAAGTTTACTAGAGTTGGCTGCTATTGTTAGCAATAACTCTGACTAGTGTAAGCACTATCATAAGTGTCATTATGCCCACTTTGAGGTTAATATGCTAGGTATATACTTAATTATACATATGTGAGGTCTTCGAAAAGTTCATGGAAGGATTCATGTTATCTTTGAATTCCATTTTTCCATGAACTTTTTGAGGTAACCTTGTATGTACAGATATCTATGCTGCTATAAAACACACACACTTACTTTGTCTCTGTGTTTGTATGTGTTTATTGTAAGCTCAGGGAAAGGACTTAGTCACTAGACTAAAAAGAATCAAAGTGGGAGGAAATAGAGATTTTTATAAGTCATACTTTTGGCTGTCCTGACATTATCCTTTTTAAGGATTTTTAGAACCAGTTCTCATTATAGATATACTGCTGCTGAATCTGGAAACTGAGATGAATTTGTAAAATATGGAGGACTTATAATAATTTTACAAAACTGAAGTTTTACTTTATGTGTAAGATATACTCTATACTATCAAAGTTTTAAAAATTACTTTTCAAGTAGCTGATTTCAACAAGGTTCAAACCACTGATAAATTCTCAAGTTTTATTTATGTTGGCACTTCTGATTCTTTCATGTCCCACAAGTATTTATATGTTCTCCGTCCAGGACATCTACATCTAACCCTGCGGAGGACACTTCTGCACATTCCTGACCTGGGCTTGGGGATGAGTGAAGGAAGGAGTAATTGCATCTCTAAGTTGAGGCAGTTAAGAACTGCAGCTGTCCAGCCCTCTGTGGTTTCCTTCCTTCCTTAAGGTTTTACCCTTTAATTGTTTTATCACCTAAGTGTAAATACAGAGCTGCTGTGGGTGTTATTTCACCATTCCTTCCCCTTTACTACGTGCCTCAGCATGTCCCCTCCAGGGCTTTGCAGCTTCTCCCTGCTCCAGCTGTCTCTAAATCTTCTTTCCTGGCCTTCCCATGCATTGTTCCCTCCCCATGATCTTTATCTTTCCTCTTCTCTCTTCTCCCCCTTCTCTTCCCCTCGCTATAGAAAGGTGGACATATATAGATAGATGTCTGTGGGTATATATGTACATATACAGAGAGGTATATGTGTTTGCATAATATTTGAATGTGAAGACTAGAAACACACTCTTCGTTCCAAGTCACGTGCTGCCTTGCCTCACACTTCCAGTGCCCAATGCCACACCCTCAGTGTCCTAGTGTATCCTAGAAATGACACTCTACCTAGGTTTTCCCTTTCTGTAGTCTTCAGGGAAACTGCCTGTTGGTATTTGAAGATTAATGGTTCTTTGCTCTTGTGAGATCAGAGAGAATGCTGCCAGAACCCTGTGTGGGAATAGCTACTTTTTGTCTTACCTTTCTTGAGAGTCTTGGGTGTCTTGGTTTCAGGCATCCCAACCCGGGCAGGAGTGGACTGGGGTGCTGTGTCTCAAATTCCATTTACCCAGCATGGTGTTCTCTCCCCTCTCCAGAGTAGAGAGATGACTTTTTCAGGTCCTAGAGCCTGAGGATATGCACACATACTTGTGCACACACACATTCCACCTCTAGCAGGAGGGTAAGCCCGAGTTCATCCAAGTACATCAGCAAAACTGGAAGCCAGGATTGTTGATTCTTCACCTTATTCTTTGCAGGCTCCCTCATATATTCTGGAAGAACTATTTTTTCTCCTCTGGATTTTAAAGATTTATTTCATCTTTGACTCTACAGAAAGGAAGTGGAGTTTAGTCTGTGGGGACTTCTTTTGTATAGAATACTAGTGACATCATGGATTGACCAGAGTCCTGCTTTCTATTAAAGGACACATGGAAGGTTGTACTACACATAGGACAACTTTTTCTTATCCTGCTTACTTCACATAATTCCTATCTAGTTTTAAGTTCTTTGAAACATTTTGTAAAAGTTCAAGTGCCATTGAATAGAAATTTTGTGGATTTTTTAAAAGTAAATTTTAACTTATCAAATGCAAATGAGAACTTAAAAAGGGAAACTCAGAAAAAAGTTATTGTAGAAACTAAATATTTTGCTATTGTCATTCTTTAAGGATTAGCCAAGATTGATTAAGGGAATCACAATGGATACATTTAGAAACATTTGGGAGTATTTATTGTGTAGTACGTATAAGGAACAATATTCTGTTCCTTAATACTTTCACACTTTTGCAAACATAACTGGAAGAAGCCCAAAGCTTAAAACCCAAATGATATTGCAGGCAGTGTCTATCATTTTCTGCTTCCCCTATGGTTGATAAAAGTTGACTGATGGGATTTGAAAGGAAGCCAGGAGTCTTTTTTGTATGTGTGTGATGTCTGTAAAGCTGCAGTAATTTCAGATGCTCACTCTTGTAAAGATCTACGAACGCGTGGCAAGGAATGCAGCATTTAGGTATTTGCTTACGTGTTTTAAAATATCATTAACAAAAGCATTGGAAATGATAGCAGTGTTTTGTTTTTTAAAGCCAGACTGTTTTATTGCGTTTTATTCTGAGCTGCTTTTAGCAAGCTGGAAACCATCTCCACTGACACAGCCTTTTCCTTTACATTTGAACTTTCCTGGCAGAAATGGCTTGTCGATAGAGTCCAAGCTAGTTCATTCCCTTTGTGTGTAGAGAATTAGACACATGAATGCCACAAATTAATCAAATGTAAGTCCAGAATAGAAGGCTCTCACCCACTAACATGACTGTGAAAGCTGCTTTGAATAAGGGGGAAAGGACCCATCAAATATACATGAAAAATAGCGAGTTTATGAAGGCCCAGGGATTGTTGGGCTTGACTAGACCTAGATGCCACCACTTAAGGGGGGTGAGAGCAGAGGGCGGGAGTGGGAGGACCACCAGCCCATGGCAGGAGGTGCTGGGGGGTCTTTTTAAAATGATCTGCTTCCATTGAGAGAAGCTTCTGGGAATATCAGTGAGCCCCCTGCTGAGTCAGGGTTGGAGGTCAAAGTGCAGGGCAGCTGCCAGCCTTCCTGAGGGACAATAGCAAAGCTCTTCTGTACATATGACAAAAGGATATTCTGAAACAGTGTTTTTAGACACTGAAGGAAACAGCAGTTAAATTAAAATTTTGCAGCCTCATGTAAAATTAACCTTCTCTCCTGTCTCTTCTTTCTTAGAGTTAAAAGTTGATTGATTCAGCTCTTATTGTCCTGATTTCACCCCTGTTTTCTGACTTATAGAACTTCAATCATTTAGCCACATGAGTTTAATGCATTTTATGCCCTCTTTAACACTTGAATATGAATGTAATAAAGGAAAGTGTTCTCTTGAGATTTTTTGTGTTTAATATATCTAGCATTATTTGGCTCTTATAGATAGGAAAAAATACATATTTCTAGATGGACATAACATATACATTAGCTACAGCAAGTTTTGTTGTGCAAATGATGAAAACATAATGTAGTGATATAGTAATGTGGTTGAATTAAATTCATACACATAGGTATTATTTCCCAGGAAAACATTAAGAATCAGAAGTTGAGCTTCTATGAAAATATTAACAAGAATTACTCAAGTATTTATTCTGAGATACTCCAAATCTGGGTTCGATATAATGTAATTTATGTAAACATAAACAGAGATGAAATATGAGAAGCCCTAATATTAATGTAAAACAAAAATGAAAACTTGGCATTTCAGTCACATAGCATAGCTGTACATACTATTTTCCTACTCTATCTTGATAAAATTGAAAGTTACCCATAAAAATACTACTCTGTGGTCTTTCAGCCCATATTTTTTGTTCCTGGTGTGGTTTAGATTTCATATTGTGCTTATTTTTCTTCATTCTCTTTGTACTCACCCTGAAACCACAGAGGTTTTCAATGGAAGAAAGAGTATTGTATCACACTTCCTGGTTGGTGCCAATTAGTTCCAGTGTGGACTTTCTTTGTGGCTTTCTCTTGGCATAATATCATATTATTGGTCTTGATGTTTGCCAGAATAGTTCCAGTTTTCCATCTTCTAGCACCAAGTCCCTGAAAAGGTCACATACAACTTATTACCTAATGGCCAAGCACACATGCCAAGGGGTGTATGGTTTCTTGTTGAGATGACTATGAGTGGAAAGTTTGGGCTTTTCATGTTCAGTCCTTAGAGTCAGACTTTATGGAACCCCTGCAGCTAGTTAAAAACTTCTTAGATCACATACTGATAGTAAATTAGTGTTGGACGTTTATTACCATATATCCTTAGCACATTAATAATTCTAAATCTGAGAAAGGACCCTAGAGAAAACTAGAGAAGGTAAGGATCAGGTGAGAGGCCCCTCAGGGACCTGCCCAGATCATTACTGATGGTGCTGTTAGGAGACATAGACTGGACTATTATCTAATGAAAAGTATCAGATTAAAAAAAAAAAAAAAAAAAAAACAAACCCAAAGCACAACAAAATGAAAGCATCCCAACTGTGGTTTTAGCCATTTTTTCTTCAATAACTTGACATTTGACAAACATTCACTGGGTGCCTACAGTATGAATTAGGTGCTTTTGGGAATACAATGCAATTTGTATCCTAATAAACAGGATAAATAGACTATCATCCACTAATAGCAGGACAAATACAGCCAATACCATCAAACATGTATCCAACGCTGTTGGGATGTAAAGAATGGGGAAGCCACATGTGATGGGAAGTTCAGAGAATTTCTTAGTAGAGATGGCTGTGGTAAGGACTTTGAAAAGGCAAAATGGAGGGAAGGTTTGGAGCCAAGACAGAGAGACAAGGAGTTCTGCCTTTAACAGTAATTCATCAAGCCACTTTGCCTGGAGCATCTTCCAGAAAGTGATTTATGGTGGACACTTGGGTAAACAGACCCAGCTGCTCAAGGCTGGGAAGCCACAGGCCCTGCAAAGTATCCCCCCCTCGACCCCACATGTCTCCCCAGCCCTTGCCCCATCCCCCTCCTCACACTGAGGAATAAATCTCTGTCCACAGGTGTAATCCTTTTGGGCACAGTAGTTGAGATGCTCTGACTGGAGCCTGGTAGAGGTAAACAGCAGCTCCACTGAGGAAGTCCCAAGTGATAAAGTAAGAAGTTGTTTGTACCAGGAAGATGGAGGGGGCCTCTGATGACTTTTGAGCAGGACTGTGATGAGTTGAGAGTTGTTCTTTAGAAGGAATAATCTTACAGTAGGGAGAGGCTGGAGGTCAGAAGCCTAGTTAGGAGGCTGCTGCAAGAACGCAAGAAAGAGGGATGTGAGTTTGGATACAAGTAGACTCGGAAAGAAGAAGAAAGTAGGTGTCCAAAGACTTGGAAGAGAAAGCATCTGACTACAGGAGAAGACACAAAAGGAGTAGACAGTGACACGTTTTAAGGATGGGCGGGGGAGGTGGGCATGTGGAAACAGTCAGACTTGACTTCAGATAGGGAGCTGGGGACGAGGTGTTAGGGTAGACTTATTCAAAAAAGGAAAATAAGAGTGATCTCTTTTTAAAGGTTTGATCGTTAAAGAAAATGAACTGCTAATTAAGTCCTCTTTCAAAAGGAGTTTAATCTGTTTTTTCAGAGTTGGGTATGTCTTTAAGAAAACATGGGCTCCATCTAATGATGCCACCATGAGGGTTGCAGAGCCAGCGGGCAGTTATTTTTATAGCCCACTGACTCTTGTGTTGGCTTGTGAATCCACTGAAAATGAGGCCTTCCCTTCACGTTTTACAACACAAACAGTCAGCCCAGTAATTTAATGCTGGTTCTTCCAATATAAATATTATATTATGAGTATAATTTCCCATTATTACCACAAGAAATTATCTGGATGCTAAGAATAATTCTTCTTTATAAGGTCATACACTAATATATTGTTTCCAAACCCAAACAGAAAAAATATAAAGGGAGGCTCTTCTTTCAATTTTGTTTCTTGCACTAGATTAAAATTTTTTTCATGGAGTCAGTCTTCTGCATAGTGAGTATTCAAAGGTTGTCACTCACTATGGTCTGATGAGTTTGCCAGAGATTTGGAATTAAAAAAAATATTGACGCTTATCTGCTTCTTGTAGGATCCTCTATTACTTTAAGTCTAATCCCAGTTTTTTATGAGCCGTGGAACCAGACTAGAACACACCAATTAAACTATATTCAAATTTTGATTTCAAGTAAAATCTTTTACCGAAATATTGTCTGAGTATATGCAAATGAGCTAATAACAATTTCCAAATGCATCTCACAAAAAAAGTTAACCTAGAGCATTGATTTAGAAAAAATAGAATTTCAAAGATGATGATATCTGTGTGTGGATATATGGAGGGAGCTAGATAGAATGATAAATGAAAATCTTAAAAGGCGAGCTTCATTTCACTGGTATTAATTTGGTAAATTATCCATAATTTATTAGAGCTTGTAAACATTGTGGCAAATTTTTTTGCCCTGTCAGTAATAAATTGCTGCATCATTAATTTTGTCAAGGGATCAAGAAACAATATTGCTGAGCTAGATAAATATAGTTGGGTCTGAAGTGCTGGTGTGGTTAATGTATTTCAGCAGTGAATCCACGTGACTGTTTCTTTACGTGGGGAAACCTTTCCTCACGAGTAGCTTGGCCACAGCTGCCACAGACGGCAGGATGGATGGAAGATGCACTGGCCTATGTGGGAAGGAGGTTGTGTGGGCCATGCTGACTTGGGTTCCTTCTGTTTCTCTGTTTCATTGTCCTGGCCATCGTGACATCGTGTCTTCATCTTGGGGAGAGGATTGGCTGAGGTATTAGTGTATATTCATATATTCATCTGCTTCCAATTAGATTTTAAATGATATATGAAAAAGATATATTAAAGTTCAAATAAAGATTTTGAAAGAGTTCAGAAATAATTTAGATGAGAATATTTTAGGGAGAACTTAGTGGAGGAACCCAGAATATCTGTTTAAGTATTACATTTGGCTTTTAGTTTCCTGGTGGCTATGGGAAAAGAAACCTGATTATTCTTATAGCTGTCATTTTCTCATGGAAGAATGTTTTTTTCTGTCATTTAATAACCAAGAGGTATTTGTCCCGTGGCTCTTCATGTAAGTGGCACCAGCTAGGATAGCAGAGTTTACTTTGAGTTTTGAAAATTGTATTTTATGGCTATTTCTTATTAATGACCTTCTGAAGACCAAATTCATGGCTTTGAATGTTAACTCAGGGAAGGTGTTTCAGCAGGAAAGGTAGGTGGCAGTTGTCTAGTGCACCGAGTTGTCCAGGTCTGCTTCATTTGGTCATCTAGACAAAAAAAGGGTAGAGTTTAAGGAACCTCAAAGAGTAAACAGGGATTGTGTATATCCCACATATTTCATCTACTATCTAATGCTTTACTTGTTCTTACTAGTAGTAGTTAATTGATGGTTAAAACTCCAGGGGTGTTTAAAGCAGTTATTCTTTGTTGGTTGAAAAAAGAACATAGTCTTTAGAAACCTGATGTAAAGGTAGAGTTCATATGACAGAACTGCAGACCCAGCAAGGATCCCTAGAGCTAGGTCCAGGCAATGATTCCTGGATCCACCTCACTTTTGCGATTCTGATGTCAGGGAGCCTCACTGCAGTCACTGTCTAAGTGCTGTGATGGATGAGGTCTGTCCCTGCAATACTGTACTGTACAGAGGATGGTTGGGAGCAAGGAGAGGAGCACAGTTCCAATCCAACCGCTTTTTTTGACAGATGAAGAATCTGATATTCAGAGACACTAAACCGCTTGTGCATATCATCCAGCTAGGTAGTAGGATGTGTGAAACTAGAACTTAAAAAAATAAATAGCTTGACATTAGGTTTGTGGCCAGCCAAAAAGTGAGCCCACTTCAAAATAGCAGGTGGGAGATGACTCAAGTTGTTGAATGGAAAGAAGGACAAATGGATAATATTAAAAATGAATATTTGATTAATCAAAACATAAAAATAGAGTATCTTCACTTATGTTTTTACACAAAGAACCAAATTCATCTGCGCTTTAGGGTTGAGACTCCACAATAAGCAGAAGAGGAAATTCCATCAGGTATTGTTTAAGTAATTAGGTAGCATTTTTTCTCCCTGACCCCCCCCCCCCACTTTTTATTGTTTGAAAATCCTTAATTGATCCATTGTTTTTAGTAACACAGCCAATAGTTTAAGTAAAAATTGAAAATCTTCATATATTGCCTGATAAGCATTATGTTAAATCTGAAGTTGAAAGTAATTCATTCTTTAGCTTTTCAGTATGAAAGCAATCTCATAAAAATAAACTTTCAGTGTAACAAGCTTGAATCTTTAGTGTTGAAGCATTTGAGAAAATAGAGTAAAGCTAGTTTTATATAACTACTCTAATACTGTTAGAATACCAAAGTGTTTTACAGTAACAAGTTTGAGATAGGATCCAATATGAATATATTATCCTCACTGTCTGCCTGTCAATTTCAGAACACATATTACGCAAAGCAATATATAGGCCGAATCCTTGTTTCAAAGTATATTCATGTTTTCAGATTTGGGTGTATGGGGGGAAGCATTCAGCAAGAAGGATCTTTTAAAGGAAATAAACTCCCCAAGGATAATTGCTTTTATAGTGGCATCAATGTATATTTCAATATTTATCTTTGCAGTAGGTGTACATTTCTATTTTCTTTCAGTAATTTCACTCCTAGCACCAGGATGGCTTCAGGAGGATTCCTTTCAGAGATGTAATGAATGACTTTTAAACAGCTCTATTTGATATCTTGTTTTCCTTCGAAGAATATAAATATTCCTTGTATTGCATGCATTACTTCAAACTTTAAATATGTAGCGAGATGAACTTAAATAGATGTAATCAAGTCTTTGATAAAATGTAAAGTTAACATTCTGCTGTGAGTTATGTAGTGGGAGAGAAAAATGATAAGGGGACTCTGAGGGAGTGCTCTGTACAAACATCATTTCTGTCAAGAGGAATTTGTTCATTCCCTCATCTTGTCAGTAAATACTCAGTGCTCATTGTGGGCCTACCACTGTACTACGAGGGTACTTCAAAAAGTTTGTGGGAAAATAGAATTAAAAGATAGTAGAAATCTTTCCATGAACTTTTGGAAGACCCCTCATATACCCTAAGAAGGTTGCAATATAAGAAATGTATCTTCTTAATTTTTCTCTTCAGTAAGACATATGTGAAAAGAGTTCATTGATGGTTTAAGAAGAGTCACAATGAATGACCAGCAGATAAATTCCCAGACAGTAGAAGTCTCCATGAAGAAAGGTCTGGAAGGAAATGGGACTGAGCAGGGCTGTAAAGGCGATGGGTGTTGGGAGAGGTGAGGCTGATGGGGTCATGTGTGGCTGGTGAGGCCTAGGGGGAAGTCTGCCACCCTGGGAATAAGGGCATCTGGCCTCAGCCTTGGCCAGTCACCATCCCAGTGATTTACAGAACATTTTTCTGTGTCAATTCCTTCAAGCATGAGATTATTTCTAACACCCCTTCTTGCCATTCTGTCACCAATGCGCCGATCTGGCTATAGAATTCTCTTCACTTCTGCCTCTGACATTTTTGCTTAAACACGGAAGTGCCAGAACGTATATAAGAAAAGAAAAACACAACAAAAACCTCATATAAACCAACTTTCTTTTCCTTAGAGTCAGCTTGGATTTTTCTGGTCCATAAATATCTCCCATTTAGAAAGTAGTCACATGAAGAGAAAGCTATATGTTTAAATATAGGTGGATTTTATTGTTGCATAATAACTGAGTCTAAATTGTGTGATTCTCATTATTGAAAGGACAGGAAAATAAGTCAGTCAGGACATAATTAGGTCACAGCATTTGACCATTGTGACTTCACCTTCCCTTTGCCTTTATCTGCTAAAGCTTTGGCCTTAATATGGACAAAGAGCAATTTAAATTTCTTTCCGTTCCTATCCTTTCTCTTAGAGCTGCTTCAGATCTAAACCTCTAATAAAGAAAAGGAGAATAAAATAGCAGGGAAAGTATAATGGGAATTATACTGACTCTCATAGAAGTTTTGGAAAAGAAATGTATTCTCTTCCCTTAGCTCTATAATAATATAATCATGGTGTGATTTCTACTTTGCTAGACTAGGGACTATTTGGAAATCTTTAATGAATATAATCAGGTAAGCATTTAAAAATCACTATTTCCTGAAAGCCAGGAAATTATTGTTCAGTGCAAAATGCAAAAGAAAAAGAAAAAAAATGGCAGCAACATTTTTTTTTTTTTTTTTTAAACAGCATAATCCAAATGGCATGCTGTGTAGTGGACTTGGGAGTGGGGGTTGAGGCCTGAGTTTTTAGCCCCATCTTTGAATCTTTTGGTGTAAGCTTGGACAAGTCACTTAATTTCTTTGGGGCTCAGATTCTTTATCACAAAATAATAATAATAGCAAGCATTTTCATTTACCGTGTGCCAGGCACTATTCTAAACCCTTTGTATTTAATCACTGAATTCTCCCAAATATACGATGGGGTAGCTACTATCATATGGTTGTAATTTAGTTCTTGCCTTATCTTGCTTAATATGTCATAGAAATTATATGAACCCAGGTCTCTTTGACTGTAAATCTATGCTATGAACCACTATGCTTGGCTCTTTGGTTATTTACATCATTACTGTAAAAGGCCAGATATTTAGATTTTCAGAGATGAGCACATTTTTAAACTCATAAAAATATTAACAAAATATTGTACATACAAGCTATTTTGGTTTTAAAGGAATGCTGAAAAAAGTCACTTATCACTTTAGTTATTAAGCAAAGTGTCTCGTATCTCCCAGATTATTGGTAGAAAGAGACTTGTTTTTCATCTCCATTGTACAGATGAGAACTACAGCACACACAGAGAAGTGCTGGCAGGATGCAGGGGAATGCCATACTAACCAGGACTTAATTCACTTCTGTGTATGTCAGTTGACAAATGTCATTGTTTAGACATGAGGAAGCAAAAATAGCTTTTACCACATTGCCCCAGGCACCGCAGCCTCTGAAATCCTGTCAACCCTCAGCATTGGCCACTGGGCTGCATTATTCTGAAGGCAGTACGTGGTTGAGATTCATGCTGGGGTGCATCTCCCCGACCTCCATCCTTCCCTCTCTCACCCTCTCTCATTTAACAAATATTTACTCAGCACCTACACATACCAGGCACTGTTCTGGGAGCCAGGGCAAAAGTGTGACCAGTAGAAGACATGCCCACTGTTCTTATGTAGCATGGAGTTCAGTGGGGAGGTAGGCTTCTAAGGAAATAATCACATGAAGGGACATAAAATTATAGATATTTTGAGAGTAATAAAGGGAATGTAGGCGATTACAGGAGAGGGATTTGAGACAAGAGCCTTGAGGTTTGAGCTCAAACAGTCATTTAATTTCTTCCTAAGTGTTCCCACCTTGGTATGACTATTCTCCCATGTAGTGGATAATTTAGGGCAGATGACTTGTGCTGGAGGGATCTGAATAAGATCAAAATTTTGATTAAAAAAAAAAAGTCTTCCTGTGGCTTTTCATTAGTGGAATGTGAAATGGAATGATGACTTGGTTTTATGAGATCACTGGTTCAGGTAACTTCCTCTGGCTGCAGACCATTAGATTTGAGAAATTTATTTAAGAAGACTATTATAGGTAGGGGAACAGAGTTCCATGTTGAAGCATCGAAAATGTGAATTTTATTTGAGTTCTGTCACCAAATAACTTGTGTGGGGTTTTTTGGTAAAATCTAATAGGACTCTTATGAAAATTAAGTAAGAATGTATACATACAATAATAGCTCACATGGTGCCTGGCACATAGTAAGTGCTGATTAAATGTAGTTCTCATGGTTACTTGTTGGTATGGGAGAGACCAAGGTGGATTAGACACTGTGCATGACCAGCTCTGGACAGCCTTGACTGAGATATGATATTGATCACAAAGGCAATTTAGGACTCGTGTGAGTCAAAGAGAGGCAGTGAGGTTGATTTACTGACCAAATAGGAAGTAAATGGCACAGGGGATCAGGAGGGGAATATCCTGGAGGGGCACAAGATGTGGCAAAAGGAGAACATGGGTGTGTCTGGCAGTACAGACTAAGTCACCCAACTTGCCGGGAATGCCCAATATTTACAGGGGGCATATTGACTGGTGAGCTGGATAGTGATGCTTAGAAGGGACGTTTCACCTGCACCACCATGGGAAACTTTTCTTCTTTTCTCAGCCTCCTGGACAGCAGATGAGAAAGAAGTATTCTATTCTCAAAATGGAACTTTGCAGTAAGTTTGTATCTCATAAAGAAATTCCTTTCCATTATTTCTAGTTTGAGATTTAATGAACAGTTGTAGCAAAATCAGATTAGCTGTATACACTCCTATTATAGAAGAATGTGTATATCTTACATCTAACTTTAAGCTATTATCCATTCTTTGCATTCCTTCTTTCAGAGGTTAATTAAACCCATGTTGTGGTCAGCACTTACTTTGTTTGGCAGAGTGTTTAACATTTGGTTTAAGATGACTAGATGCAAAGTAAAAGGGTAGAAATCTCTTTAAATTGATAGACCTTAAGACTCAATTGTTGTAGAATAAAACAATGGTGAAATTAACCATGTAAAAAAAAAAATCTCCATTCCCCTTCTATTAAACACAAAATGGCATATAACAATGGACACAAAAGCACTAAGAAAACATTGAGCATGGGTAAATGTACAAACAGGATTACAAAGCTGCACATTGACCAACCAAGCAGATTAATGGGTGATGTATATCTGGCTATCTCAAGGTTCTGAAGGTGTACCAGAGCAAGATAATAAAATTGCCTGTCAGGTAATCTGATTTGAGAATTCCAGTCATCTGTGAGCTGGTGTGTGGGCTAATAAGCCAGGAGTTTGCCAAGACTCATTATTTTTTAAGCTGTACTACTCTGTACATCTGTCTCTGCAGGATATGTTAGACAAAGTGTTCTGCATCAAGCGAGAGGTGGGGAACCCGTGAGAGTGCTCGGGGTACAAGGAATTGCTGAGGCACAGCTCCAGATTCAGTTGAACATTTTTCAGTTGTTCAGAGCTCAGCCAGAGAAATGCACAGCTCCCAGGCAGAACAGCATGGCTAGCAGAAGCTGCTGTTGCAGAATCTAATAATGAACGTCCCTCCAAAGGTGTGCAGAGTGTGGGCATTTGAATTTTGGCCCTGGCTTTTAGTAGCACTTTGACCTTGGCCAAGATACATAGCCTTTCTGAGACTGAGCTTTCCTATCTACAAAGTATAGATAATAGTGCCTAACTCATGGGGTTGTTGTTGGGATTCAAGTTGGTCTCATAGTATTTGGCACACAATAATTGGTAGGTATAATCAAAGGATTAAGTAAATTGAAGACTCTGTGCACATCATTTATATTTCTCTTTGCCTATCAATTAGTTTCTTCCCACTTCTTTTTTTTCTGAAATAATTGTTTCTCTTCTCTTTCACTTTATGTTTCTATGAGGATAGAGAAACCTCACAATTATTATTAGTATGTTTTTGTTTTATTAGAATCTTATGTGTATTATGCAAATATTAATTGTTCCCATATCAGTGACATAGAAAAATCACCAGGAGTAATACTTCCTTTATTATGGGTACAGGATTCAAATGGAACATCAGAATAGAAGGCTTTTAAAAAAGGTGCTCAAAGTTTTAATTATTTTTTTCTAATACAAATAAGATGTGTGCTTTTAATATACATCTATTTATTTTCTAGAATAATTAATTTCTCCCTTTTGTAATTTGCTAGCCTTGATATTTTATAGGGAAAAAACAAAATGCCTCAGTAAATGAACAGTTATCATCAGTACCATTGTAAAAACAGCACTCACAAATTATAGGGTGATCAGCTAGCTTTCTGGACATCAATTGCAACTCACCTTTTCTTTGAAGAAACTTTTTATTTTGCATACAGAATTTATAAAATTATTCTACTTTTTAAAGGAATTATTTTGGAACTCAAAGTATGAATTTCCTTTTATAAAGTATCATAAAAGATATTTTTACATCCCAGGTTAAAAGTAATCAAAAAACAACTGCAAAGATAGAAAATACAGTGATGTGTGGAAAAACTTACTAGGTGTGGGATTGCCTTTTTTTTTTTAAGAAAAAAATATTCAAATGCTTTTTTCAATGACTATGAAAAATTAATCCCTCAGAATGATTAATGTATATATAATTTAAATTTAAAAATTCAATATGCTTCATTTAGTAGGAGGAAAATCATAAAGGGAATCAACTTCTTATCGCTCTTTCTTTAGTGAATTTTGTAGAATTCCCATTGGATATGGACAAAGATACATTAATGCCAATAGCAGTGGCCACAAAGTATGGTGTCCGGCCAGATAATTATCTTACCAGTAGGAGAAGGCAGGCCATGTTACACCGACAACAGCTTCTGTTCAATGTCAAGGTCTCCTCTGAATGTTAAGACAACTCTACCTCGGTGAGCCATAAAATGGAGATGGTTTTTCCCCTTTTGGAATGTAAAATGTAATGAATGCATTTACCTTCCTGGGGTTGCTGTGGCCTTGGCCTTATGGAGTAGATTGCTCTCACCAGGCTTTGAAAGTGGGGGGTGTTGGGGCCATGGTGGAAAAGGGATGAGATCTTTCTCTCCTGGCACCCATCTTTCCCTCCCTGTGGCTCACACTCTTCTACCCTAACACTTCCACAGCCCAGCATGGTAGGGTCAATGGTGATTACAGAATAGGCATTTAGTGCTCCTCTCATCATTAGTTGTGGCTGCTGCCTGCCCATGCTTTAATAAGGTCCCTGAGGAAACCCAAGTAGATACCTTAAGTTTCCAGGGTGTTTAGTTGATTTGATCAGTGGTGATTCTTTTCCTCTCCCCAACACTCTTTCTTGGTGCATTTATGCTGCCTTGTGGTTAGCATTTCCCCTCTCAAGGGAAATTTATATCTCGATCTAATTCCTTAGAGCAAAGTAGTAATAATAAAATAGCAACTTGCATTTATTTATCCTTTCACAGTTTACAAAGTGCCCTCATACATATTGCCTCCTTTATCTCCCAAACTAACCCTCACAGGTAAATTATTATCATCCCCATGTCACAGTTTATAGATTGTTGCTCAAAATAGCAGAGCCAGGAATTGGACCCAGAAATCCTTTTCCAAGATATGGCTAAACTTTTCCACTTCACCATGCAATAGATGGCTGTCTGCAATATCTGGTGCGTGTGACAACATCAAAACATTCTTTTCTGGATGTTTAAAAGTCTTTATCCCCTTGGCTTTGTAAAATAGAGAGCTCTGTGAAGATACAAGAGTCCAGGATGAGATGAAGCCCATTCATATAAACAGATTTCAGCTGATACTATATAAGTTAGCAGTTATATTACAAATCAGTATAAGTTATATTCTTAATAGCACCCTGCTTTAAGTAGACACCAGATGTTGTTCTTTTTTTTTTTTTTTTTTTGGAAGCTGGCTGGTAGCGGGATCCAAACCCTTGACTGTGGTGTTATAAGGCTGTGCTCTAACCAACTGAGCTAACCAGCCAGCCCAGATATTATTGTTCATTAATGGGACAGTGGGCATGGGTAACATAGACCTTGAAACCAGCAGTCATAGCCAAGTCTGTCACTTCCCAGCTTTCTTCTCTCTCATAAGTTTCCTTATGTCTGTGCCTCAGTTTCCTCACCTGTTAAATGGAAATTATGAGCAAGCAACTCCCATATGGGTTGCTTTAGGATCAAATGAGTTAATACATGCTGAGAACAATGCAGGGCTTATAATCAGCTCTCAGTTAATATTGGTAGTTATTATTATTCTTAGTCTAATTATTGGTATTGTTTTCTGGGCCATGGAGAGTGGCCAGGATTGCATAACTCTGCTAAAGTCAGAGTTTTTTAAAATGTTATTTTTTATAGTATGTATGTATATATGTATATTTGGTAATACCATATATATTGTAATGTTAAAAAAAGATTTGGGTCTCAATAAAAAAACAGAGGAGAGACACAAAGAAAAAGATTGCATGAAAGTACTGGGGTAGAATAGTGGGAATTTTTTCAGCTTTGTAAAATCTAAGTCTTCTTTTTTTTTTTTTTTTTCCTAAGCTTACATATTTTGTTTGTAGTTCCTTCTCAGACTTAAAAGAATTATTATGTCCTAGGAGATTCTTCTGAACATTTTTAATATTAAAATTATGTAGGGAAATTTTGAAGTAAATGTTCAGAGAAATCAGTTCTGATGGGATAGGAGAGAGATGGAATGAATCGATACTGCAGAAAGGAATAAAATGGGTGTCATGACTTCCACTTTGATAATCTTGTTGCAGAAGTGTATTGTTTGGTACAGAAGAATATGGAGATAGATAAGGAGTTGCTAAAGCAGATTAAAAGAATCCTTGTATGGACCCCTACATCCAGCCTCCAGGTACAAGGGTCTCTTCTAGTCTCTGCTGCTGGGTCTTTCAGGGAGATACTCATCGTGCTTCAGTTTTTTTGCTTGCCAAAGGGGAGTAATAGAACATACCATTGCTAGAGAAGATTGTTGTGAGAATCAAATGTTATGAATAAAACCACTTTCAAAAATATGATGTATTTGAGAGGCAGAGGAGTGTAATGATTTCAAGCAGGAGTTGGCAAACTACACATTACAGATTGTCTATGGCAGAGACCGTGTATCCCACAAAGCCTGAAATATTTACTCTCTGGGCTTCAAGGAAAAAAAAAAAAAGAAAGAAAAGAAAAAAAGCTGGCAGACTCCTGGTTTAAGGCATGGCACTAATGCCATTTGCCCTGGGTTTGAATACTGGATCTACACCTACTGCTGTGAGATCTTGGTCTGGTTAATTAACCAATCTTAGTCTTTTATCTGTAAAGACAGATGATGATGGTACCAATGCCATAGGGTGGCCAAGACTATAAAATGAATTCGTTCACATAATTATACTGTAAAACAGCTCTTAGGGCATCACCTGGCACTTATTAAGTGCTAGCTAAGGTTTACCTGATATTATTAAAACACCTTACTAATTAATGCAGGGTACTATTGGACTAAATGATAATTTTTATAGATTCTGATCCTATAACATGATATTTGCATACTAAAGCTTTTTAAAATTACTAAATTGATAGTTATGGAAACTGACAAAGTATTTTTTTTATTGTACCTAGCAGGAATACTAACTGGAATACTACAGTATTCTACCTAGAATACCAGAAAACGGGTGTGGCCTTAGAGGTATTCTAAGGACCTCTGCAAGTTATCAAGTAACAGCATTTGAGGTAGCTTCAGCTGAGATTAGGCTCCCATATGATGGTGGCCAAATTAAAATGAAACTACAAAGTTTGCTATTCTATGTGAGTAGGAATGTCTAACAAAATGCATACATTTTATTTCAATATAGGAAGTAGGAATAAAAATTGTAAGTGCCTTATAATTAAGGTGCATCACATACATCTTATCATTTAACCCTCATACCAATACTGCAAGTTACATGTTTTTTTCCTCATTTGAGAAATGGGGAAGATGAAGATGAGAAAGATTAGGCAATTTACCCAAAACACATGTGGTAAGCACCTAATCGTTCTCTACAATACTATCAGAGAGGAATAAATTCAAGTCTCCTGTGTTCGAGTCTCAACACTGTCTCTAATGTATATAACATGAGGAAGCTCTGATAGATTAGATAAATGATAATATATTATTAGTACTGTTTATTTCAAGCATATTGAACATTCTAAATTATTGAGTTTCTGTAATATTTCCATTAAATTGACATTTGACATCTTGGAATATTGCTGACAAGAGTTGTTGCTTATGTTTAAGGACCAGCAGTTTTATGTACCCATCAAAAATTGGAGTGCATCTAAAAGCCTCTCTGCACTTAGTGGAACCATGTGAGAGCACTTGGCTCATGATGAGAGCTATTTTAGAGTCCTCTTTGCTAATGTCTTTCTGCCTTAAGAAGACCCTGTAATGAGCAGACCCTTACTTGAGTACAGATTGCCATCCTAAAAATGTGTTCGATAGTCAAAAGTCCAAAAGCTGAAAGGTAGACATATACCTTACAAGGAATGATTTCCATTTCCAGAGAGCCCTAAGTACTGACCAACCCCTTTTTTACACTTGAGAGTCACTGTTACTTGTATGGGTCAGGCAGCCCTGTAGGTGGTGAGAATCTAGACAGAATAGGGGACCTAGAAAGGTGGCTGCTTATTCCTCGTGACTAGCAAAAGCAGAGCTCAGGGTAACTGTGTCTTAGCCCAGGCATCTGCCAGGCCCAAGCCACTGCCAGGAATCACCCAGGAACACCCCACACAGAGGTATCCTGCACTAGAGGTCTGGTCCCCACCCCTTTTCTCTTACCACCTTGGGAAACCTGCGACCCATCATGATACAGATGATATCTCAAAAGATTGGATTTTGTGCCTGTAAGATCCTAGAACATGTGGGTGTTCAATATGGATGAGCATGGAATCTGATAGTTGAGGCCCATCTGTTCACAAAAACCTCAGTTTCCTCTTAGGGGCTAGATACTTATCTCTTACTTTCAGTCTGCTCAAGGGGACTGAAAAGCTGCCACTTATTAGCTCTATGAGTATGGAAAATTATGAGCATCCATTTCCTGTAAAGTAAGGATAATTCTTGCCTTGCCTGTCTTAAAGACTTTGTGAGGATCAAATGAAATAATGTCTCGTGTATGTAAGTAAAGGGATTATAATATAATTATAAATATACATATAATTCTTTCCTGATTAATTACCAGACAGATTGAAATTGGTGAGATGCCTATATGCTTCAAAGCCTCAGTATTTTTGACCACTGTTAATTGTTAATCAAAAAGGAAAATAGACACTCCTGAAACTATCATGTAAATCAATTACAATTTGGGCTTAATTTCTTTTTATTCTAAAATGTGTCAAGACCACTGTTTTAGGAAACAAAATTCTTGGCAAACTTTGAATGAAGTTTTACTTCTCTTGAGCTTGACTGTATAGAAAAGAAATGTCAACCCTCCAAATATATGTATGTGTGAGTGTATATGTTTTCCCCTCTGTGTGTGAATTGTCATTTTACTTAATTCAGACACAGGAGGGCTTGGAGATCTTAATCTTGTCTGGAGAAAATCCTCTCAAAGACTTTTACTTGGCTAGACTTCAGCCAGATTCCATTTTGCACTGTTGAACTTGGTGTGGAGTACCAGTCCTACCACCATAATCCACTAAGCCAACACACTTTTGAAAGACTGCTTCTACAGATGAGGAAACTGACAGATGGTTTCACATTTTTCACATCTGGTCCTAAAACAAAGGATTGATTTAACCGATACTCAACATCAGTCTCTTTACCTCTGCTGGACACTTTGCCTACTCATAGCTCACGTCAGCTGTACGTTTCAGCACTGGGTTATTTATGTGACAGTGTCTTACAGCCCATTGTATAACAGGAATCCAAGCAAGTATTTCCCAAATTTCAAGCTTTACCTGTTGATCATTTCAGAAACTTACTCTCCCTACAACAAATGATCTGAAGGTGTACCTGCAACATTCCTTTATTTTTAGTTGTTGCCCTTATAAAAATAATAATCATATTAAATGTGTGACAAAATTGTAAAAAAAAGTATTTTGATCATTAATGGTAGCATTTTGTATGTGTTATCCAATTTTCCCATACAATGCAGGTGTGGGAAGAGAAGAGATTGTTTTAAAAATCCATTGTTTCATAAAACTTATGTTGGTTGTAAACTTCAAAAACTTAAAAGAAAAAACCTTGACTAGGCTTCTCCCACTCCACCTCAGCTAAAATAAAGAGTAGCATGCTGAGGTTTAGCTTTGAATTTAATTTCAGCTATGCTAGCTGTGTTTCCTTGGGTAGGTTAGTTTTCCTCTCTGGACCTCATTTTCCTTGTTGAAAAATGAAGGTTTAGACCACTTGATTCTTGTGGCTTCTTTCAGATTCTATTCTAAATGAGGTTTACTCTTCACAATTATCTTTAACCTAGACAACAATTACAGAATTTTATATAGACCTTCTTAGGAACTTGGAGCCTACTACATAAAGAAAAAACCACATTCTCTGAAATTTAGTGCTATTTTATGGTATGATTTTTGTTTGTTCAAAAAATAGTAATTTTATTTAAGCCAAAATATTTTAATAGCAGATTTTTAGTTAAGCTATTTTACCAAATTTATATTACCATGAAATTTCTGGGGGAAAAACCACAATTACAGTCTTACACAGTCACCCCTTGTAATCATTCATGATTAGTGCATATCATCAAAAAGAAAAATGCCTTTGTTTGGGATTTTTATGGTTAAAAATCACAGAGGACTTCATATAACTCCTTAATGTCTTTTATATATAATGCTGTATAGCCAATCAACCAAAAATGTCCTGCCGACAATAAATACTAATTCTGTATTTATTTACACAGCATGCATTGGTTTCATGAGGTAGGCTTGTATTTCTTTGAACAACAGTAGTGTCTTGCCTTAACATTTCAAATTGTAAACTTAAAACCCCTGGCCAAAAGAGCTTTGTTGTTAGAAGGCTTAGAAGATACTATGTGGCACTGTCACACCTGTATCATGGTCCCAGAGGTTTCTGTTGTAGAGGAGGAGTGAGTATGCTATTAAAGGCCAGACCCATCTTGATCCTCCTCTAGAAACTCAGATCTCTCATGGAGATAGAGTCTGAATTTCCAGTTCTGGCATCTATGAGAAAATACCTTTCTTAAAAGACCTTCCTATAGTTGCCTGAAAGAAGCTGTAACTTCCTTGCTTTATCTACTGCATTCCAATTTTCAGTCAGGCCAGTGGTATAGTATATACATGATCTGTGTGTACAGTAGGATAATGAAGCTACAGTATGTAATACAAAAAGCCACTTCTTTTGCAGCTTGATTAAAATAATCCACTTGCAGTTGATTGGTTGTCAGCTTGAGCTTGTCTCCGTGACTTCTTTTCTGCTCCTCACTTCCATCGTCACTGCAGAGAACACAGAAGGAATATATATAGCGCCCTGTGCTTGCTTAGGCCTTAGCAAATATCAATTCATCACCAACTTGGCGCTAAAAGGGACCATTCATTGGCATGTTAGAACATTACAATTTACCCAGTGTTCCCTGGTGTCAGAGGAGTCACATGACCGGATCTCAGAACAAAAAGAATTCCACAATATGTTCTTGGAGTTATTAATAAAAATAACTGCTGGCTGACAAGAAAGGCGTCTGTCAGATTTAAGATGCATTGCCATGGTATTTTTTTTTTTTTTTTTAATTCTTCCTTACATCAGGAATGAATGTGTGTGTGCGCATGTGTATGTTACACACCGGAAAAACCTCCAACCCCGACAAGCCCTTGATGAGGTGTTTCAGTCCTACTAGCTTCCTGTTTCATTGCTCTGCCATTGAGCCCTTGTAATACTACGATGAATAAATGTAATCAAAGCAATTGGCTGCCTGAGATCTTTCTTAATGCACTGCTTTGGGCACAGTACATATGCCGTGCAAATAAATACAAAATTAGTGTTCCTGTTGGAAGCGTTTGGTGAGAATGAGTGATTTGTCTTGCTTATGAAAGGTGCATACATTTCTGCTCATAGCTGTTTATCAGCCAGCCTCTTTCTGCTTATGGATTCAGAGATGGAATTCGTCATTTGTCAGCACCCAAGCAGATGTGCTGGAGACAACCAGATTGGTCCATGAGGATGAGCAGAGCAGAGCAGGCTCACAGTGCTAGGAAGGCAGCCCCTACAAATTGTGTTATCTTCTGAGACTCTTGTCTACCAGCTCTTTTCTATACTGCAGGAAAAGAAAGGCTGCCTTTTTGTACTTTTCATGTCTGTGTTTGAAAAAATGGCTGCTTTTTGGTAAAGCTTTATGGAAATGGAAAACAGCCCCAATCTCTTTCTGTAGTGAAATCTACTAAAAACCCATTCTTCCAAAGGTCCACTCTGTCTCTTCTAATTGCAAGTATATTATTTGATGTTGGGTTTTAATTAAAAACAAAATGCTCATGTCAGAATTGCACAAGTGTCATTTGCTCTGTTTGCAAACCGCTGTGGACAATACTTTTTCTTAGTTCATAGAAATCATTTCCCCAGGACAACATTAAAAGGCAAGAGACAGTGTTTTACGGGGAGACAATGAGTGGCTTTCCAAAAGTTTGACTAGCTCTCAGTCTGTGCAAAAGGCCTGTTGAAGCTGAGTTGATTACAGAGCCATCAAAGGCCCTTCTTGCCAACAAAACTCCTTTGCACTTGTGTACTGTTGAAAATTGCCATCTGATGCCAGCAGATTGAAGAGCTAGACACAACTGCTGAGGAGCTCCACGTGGCTTTCCAACCGCAGGTTCTTGACCCTGGCCTGAAGTAATTAACCATCTAAGAACCACAGAGGCCGACTTGCTAAAATCCAGGTGGAGCTGAAATGTTTTTGTAGTGCTTCTGAGGCTTCTGTTTTGCTTCTGCAGTCCCTCTGTGAACACTTTCCTTCTTGTGATTTCTTTTTAATCAGATTGGTAGAAAAACAATTTCATACTCAATATACCCAACATATAAGATCATCAGAAATACTTCATGTGTTTTAAACATGCACATGTTTTAAACAGACACAGCCTATATTACTGATCCAACACTAAGGCCTTCAGCCAAGCCCTGACACTGTGACAGGCAGGTGATGCTTGTGAAAGATGTGGCTTTCACACACATCTTTATTTATTTATTTATTTATTTATTTATTTATTTATTTTTTAATTTTTATTTTGTCGATATACATTGTGGCTGATTATTGCTCCCCATCACCAAAACCTCCCTCCCTTCTCCCTCCCCCCCTCCCCCCCACCAATGTCCTTTCTGTTTGCTTGTCGTATCAACTTCAAATAATTGTGGTTGTTATATCTTCTTCCCCCCCCCCGGTTTTGTGTGTGTGTGTGTGTGTGTGTGTGTGTGTGTGTGTGTGAATTTATATATTAATTTTTAGCTCCCACCAATAAGTGAGAACATGTCACACACATCTTTAAGGCAAGTAAAGTTTCAATGTGTGACTTTTATTTCCTCAGTTAGCTGAGATCTAGGCAGGGCTTTAGGAGGTAGATAAGAATACATGGTTTTGCTTGTCATTCACCTTTTAGATGTTGTCAGTTACGTTTGTCAGCAGTGTTTTTTTACAAATCACATGGCTTCAGAGACAGCATCAAGGATGGAGAAATGGACAGTGATAACTAAAATGATGGTGTAGATGTTTTATGAGATGAACAATCAGAGACAATGGTAGTCTTTTGAGGTTTATCACATATCTGAGAAAGTTCTTCAGTTGTTTTCAGCATATATTTATTGAGCAATTAAAATGTGCCAGGGATTGTGCTAAATATTTGGGTTAAGATTTGAATAAGACATTCTCTGCTCTAAAGGCACTCAGGGAGGGTGGCATGTAAACAAATACAGTATGGGGTGGTGAGGGCTGTAACTGAGGAACATTCCAATAGCACTGAGGAGGGACTGGTTAATTCTGTAGTATCAGCCCCTGAACGACTCTTATCCCTTCAAATTGTTTAAGTAGGCTCTGAAGATAATTTTTAAAGCTATAAGCATTCATTATTTGTTTTTTTCAAGGGCTGCTTTTGTATAATTTTGAAGTTCAGAGTTCTATATTCATTCCCAAAACACAGCCTCTCTCTAAGAACAACCTTGTTTCTGGTCTGCAAGGAGCCCTTGTGTTTGGTACCCCCACAGGTCTCTCACACAAAAAAATGTACCCTCCTTCTGCCTGGTTCCCAGGTGTTGTCACCGTGGATGCTAGGTGACAGCTCTGTGATACTCTGTGCATTGCCCTCTAAGAGATTTTCAATGTCCTCTGTGGGGCTGAGCCCCAGGATGTACTCACGTGTTTTATTCAGCAAATGCAGCATCTCTTCCACCAAGCTGTCATCAGAACTGTCTGATTGAACTCCAGCAAGTGCTCTCTAGGAGGGAGATCCTTATTGCCCATTTTCTCTGTTTCCTAAATGATCTTAATTGCTTGGGTAAAGAGGCATCCATTCTAAATCTCCCTCCCACCAGGGATGATTCACACAGTTAGAAGGTTTAGATTACCCCAAATGTCAGGACCCCCACAGATATAATGGGCTTCCCTCCAGGGCCCACCTGGCAAGCTGCTTCTCTTTCAAATACCTGTATTGCCCAGAACCCACAGCCTCTTGGACTACACCCTGATTTCCTGCCCCCTGAAGGGGTAAGGGAGCTAGAGCGGTCTCTCTGTACCTTTTGATTTTTGTTTTAATTTTCAAAATCTCTGTAATGTATGGGATGTTTATATGTTAAGTATTTTTAATCCCATTTCAAAAACATTAAATATTCAAATACATATGTGATAACCTCACCATGGCTAATATCTAGGATTTGAAGTTATAGATGTTGTTTACATTTTGGCTTAATGGCTTTTAAAAAGTACGAAATCATAAGAAAAAATTTTAATTATACCTTGGCATATTTGCCACTTTGTTACTCTCTCTGTAATCCATGTTCTTCTTTTCTTTCCATCGGCTGTATTCCCAAATGATAGCCTCAGAAAATTTTGTACAGTCTCTATAAAGTTTATTTAACCAGAGCACTTTTATGACAATAATAAGTAAATGGAAAACAGCTAAATTAAGAACACTGAGCATAAAACATTTGAATTACTTGCCCTTGCTGAGATACTCTTTGTGTGAATTTTTGGGTAAGGAAAATAACTTCTCCCTCATTTCCATCAAGCCATGAAAAAGTAGGGGTAGAATAGCATTGTCATATTTGAAAAAGGAAATGATTGACAGTGTCACTTAAATTCAAATGTCTCCTTTAATATAAAAGGGCTTTTGAAGAAGTTACTTTGAAAATCTTTTTTTTTTAACCTGAAGTCCCCAACTCTTTCCCTTCTACTTTGTTCTCCAAGTGATAGGTGAATTTGGCTCCTATCATGTGGAGGTTCTGGGAACATGCATCAGAGACGTCACACATTGTGCAACTCTGCCGGGCAGCCCAGCCAGGGAGGACTGGAGCAGTCCCAGGGCGCTTGCTTCTGGCCTCTCCTGCTTCCTGGAAGCACAGGCTTCTGGTGCTGCCAGGCTGTGTGGCAACAGTGCAAAGTACATGCGTGGGCCTAGAGGGAGACTATCGCTTTTATTTTAATGTGTGACCATCTATCTTCCCTCTGAGTATTTGAGCTTAGTGATTCAGGATAGAAAGAACAAATCACACATGTGCTGCCTGCTTCCTTCCTCTTAGGCGATTAAAAACACTTCCAACAATTGAAATAATATTTGTTACAAAGAGATTAGGAACACCTTCATAGCCCATTGTGAAAGCTGATAGACATCTCTCTAAATACCACCAGCCAGAGTTTCTGGATATGTACTTGGTGTTCTAAAATGCCTAGAGGCTGGAGTCAGGCCAGCTGATAACCAGGTGAGTGGCTTTTTTCTCCTCCCGGTACACACATTAGTCCTATTTGCCAGCAAAGACGGCATGACCCACTGTACCTCCCACACCTACCCCCGCCCCGCCCCCCTCCACCCTTATACCACAACAGCACAGATAGAAAAGTGAAGTGGGCAGTTTATGAGCAGCCTGCATGGAAGCAGCAGACTCTACTTATAGTACTTGGAAGCCAGAGTTTGTCATTTTCTTTTTCACAGGACAGACCCTAAAGAACTATATCCTCTCATTGCCATCTTTCACAAATTTGACACCAACTGTACTTGTCCTTTCCACAGGAAATTCTTGCTGTGCACATAGGACCAGAGAAAATGGAGCTTTTATCAGAGCTGGCTTTATGTTCTCTTTGGCAATTTCCTTTCAGTTCAATTTAGGGGGCAGAGGGCTCTCATTTTTTTATTCTTCAAGACTTTAACTTTACTAAAAACTTTTAACTTAGATACTATTTAAGAAGACATTTTTTATTCCTTAAAGGGTGGATCTCATTGTCTTGTCAACTCTTTGAGCATGTGGAAGTAGGAGGGTTGGGTATCTGGTAATCACATTTAACAAAATCCATGATATGTTTTGGGAAAGTTAATTTTTCTTGAAGAATTTTCAGTGTTCAATTTTTTTCTATACCATTTGCTTGAGAATTTGTGTCTTTGAAGGATGTTCAGTATACAACACAAGATATAAAAAGTAAAACTACAGTCTATTTAGCAAACAATTACAATATAAAAATAATTTAAGTGTCTGGAGATAGTAGAAGAGACATAATAATTAAAATGGTGGCTGGTCTGTTTCTACAGATCAGCCATGAAAATTCCCCATGTGTAACTCAGTCAAGTTTCCAGAGGATAACTGTTATTTTTTCCCTAGTCTCTTATCAAGTACAAAATCTATAAGTTTAGCTTCCAGCTACTTGAAAATTATTATTTTTTTGTTCATTGCAGTTTATTGGGCTTAAGGTTGATGTGTGCCTGCCTCAATCTGGGATTTGTATGTGCATACACAAAAGTTGCCTGCAAGACAAAGCCATCTGGCCCTGTCAATGTAATCTATAACTAGTACACGTTTCAGGTCAATGTTATACTGGAGAGAACTGGCCATATCAGCTCTAATCTAATTTCTTTTGTGCTACTTCTTTATAAGTAATTCATGAAATAACCTTTGTCATAATTTTTTATTGCTATTTTTAGAGTTACCGACTTTGATTACATTTTTCTGGTTATAACATTTATCATTTGTAACATATTTGTAAAATTCTAATGAGTTAAAAGTAAAATATGAACCCATAGGTAATTGCCATTAGTGTTTTGATGAATTAACTTTCAGTATCTTTTTCTGTATACATATAAAAGTTTTGATATTTGTTCTAGCTGTCATCATACTGTGAGTAAATTCTGTAACTTAA
This sequence comes from Cynocephalus volans, assembly GCF_027409185.1. Taxonomy (NCBI): domain Eukaryota; kingdom Metazoa; phylum Chordata; class Mammalia; order Dermoptera; family Cynocephalidae; genus Cynocephalus; species Cynocephalus volans. The sequence continues at coordinate 93,852,398 of NC_084461.1, read as the reverse complement.
TTTTTCTCACTTAATATTACAACTTTTACATATCATCGAAATCTTTATAAAGTTAATTTTTTCCATAGTTAAAACTTTTAAACAGAAATCTTTCCCCATATTCTGATGATTTCCTTAGGATAGAGTCCCCAAATTAGACTTTCTCAGTCGAAGTCTATGAAGATTTTCAGTGTATATTGAGTTATTGCTTTTGATAAGCTCTTACAAATTTTTACTCTTAAAACATCTGAGAGTATTGAGTGATCTTTTCATTAGCTTTAATAATTTTTAGCAAAAGTGATCGACTTTCCACATCTTTGGTTATCTCATTGATTAAGGGGGGTCATTTTCATGTGTATTATACAATTGCATTATTTCTTTAATCTGCTCCTATTCTTTGCAATGCTGTTTTCATAAAATTAGAAAGTTTGTGGATAATCAACTTTTTTCAATGAGATCATTTTCATTTCAGTGACTCTTTTCCTTTTTAAAATATGTGAAAGAATAAATAAGATTCTTTTTAGATTGTATTCTTTACAGCCTTAGCAAACTTACATAAATGAGTTTTGTCATGCATTCTCAATCTGGTTTTACATTATACATTAGAATAACCGTTTTGTGCTTCCTCTGTCTTGACTAAGTTGTGGGCATAATTATGTATGTTCATAGCTTGAGAGTGGTATGCCCTTAGAGTTTTCCTTGTCTGCTTTTTTTTTTTTTTTTTGGTGAAAAAGAGTGTTTATTTTTTATTTTTATTTTTTCCTTTTTTTTTTTCTTTCTTTTTTTTTTTAATTTTATTTTGTCGATATACATTGTGGCTGATTATTGCTCCCCATCACCAAAACCTCCCTCCCCCCTCCCCCCCAACAATGTCCTTTCTGTTTGCTTGTCGTATCAACTTCAAGTAATTGTGGTTGTTATATCTTCTTCCCCCCCCCCGTTTTTTTTTGGTTTTTTTTGTGTGTGTGTGTGTGTGTGAATTTATATATTAATTTTTAACTCCCACCAATAAGTGAGAACATGTGGTTTTTCTCTTTCTGTGCCTGACTTGTTTCACTTAATATAATTCTCTCAAGGTCCATCCATGTTGTTGCAAATGGCAGTATTTCATTCGTTTTTATAGCTGAGTAGTATTCCATTGTGTAGATGTACCACATTTTCCGTATCCACTCATCTGATGATGGACATTTGGGCTGGTTCCAACTCTTGGCTATTGTAAAGAGTGCTGCGATGAACATTGGGGAACAGGTATACCTTCGACTTGATGATTTCCATTCCTCTGGGTATATTCCCAGCAGTGGGATGGCTGGGTCATATGGTAGATCTATCTGCAATTGTTTGAGGAACCTCCATACCATTTTCCATAGAGGCTGCACCATTTTGCAGTCCCACCAACAATGTATGAGAGTTCCTTCTTCTCCGCAACCTCGCCAGCATTTATCGTTCAGAGTCTTTTGGATTTTAGCCATCCTAACTGGGGTGAGATGGTATCTGAGTGTGGTTTTGATTTGCATTTCCCGGATGCTGAGTGATGTTGAGCATTTTTTCATATGTCTGTTGGCCATTTGTATATCTTCCTTAGAGAAATGCCTATTTAGCTCTTTTGCCCATTTTTTAATTGGGTTGCTTGTTTTCTTCTTGTAAAGTTGTTTGAGTTCCTTATATATTCTGGATATTAATCCTTTATCAGATGTATATTTTGCAAATATTTTCTCCCACTCTGTTGGTTGTCTTTTAACTCTGTTAATTGCTTCTTTTGCTGTGCAGAAGCTTTTTAGTTTGATATAATCCCATTTGTTTATTTTTCCTTTGGTTGCCGGTGCTTTTGGGGTCATATTCATGAAGTGTGTGTCCAGTCCTATTTCCTGAAGTGTTTCTCCTATCTTGTCTGCTTTTTGATTCTTGCCCCCTCCCGCTCTGAACCCCCAGGATAGATCCTTGCCTCCCTTGAGTCCATCTGTCAGATCATCTGTCTGAGGAGTTAGCATTCTCTCACGCTCTCAGAATCATCCAGAACAAATAGTCCATGGCTGAAGAAAAGCTGGGGAGCACTTCTGCATGAAAGGCAGACTTAGCACCTTAAGGATTCTTACACGTAGTCTGAAACAAGAAGCCACCGGCTAAGGTGTGATTTCAAAAGCCATCTCCAAAAGCCCATTCTGATCTCTAGCTCTGGCACTAATGCTTTTTTCAGTGATTCCCTCCCTCCCCCTTTCTCCTTTTAACCAGAGAGGTTTCCTCCAATGGTGTGATGACTGGTTTGAATTCTTTTAAAAGCTTTCCAAGTCAAGTAATTTTCCCTCCCCCACTTAAATCTCACTTTTCTTCCAAGCATGGTCTCCAGGTCTGTAGTGGTCATGGATTGAATACATTACCAGCAACCATGCTGCAGCAGCTAGTGTTTTCCATTGCTCTTTCTTCCCTAGTGTTCAAAGGAGCAGGGGGATCCCTTGTGGATACAGAGCTGGGAGTAGCCCATCACATTCCACTCCCTTTGCAAATGGTGCAGCTCTTCTTAGCACCATAAATTAAATTAGCACACGTGGCCTTAAACAGTCCAGGCAAGTAAGGCATGATTATCTTTCTAAGAAAATGATCAAGACCACATTCAAAGAAATCGGTATCTCCCAGGCAGCTCCCAAGGACATGTTGGTGTGGTGTGAACATTCTGGGGCATGAATAGTATTTTGAAATCTGCCTTTTCATTAGTGTGCTAGTGTACAATCTGTGTATTAAGCCGTGCAAGCTGTGAATGTTGTGACAGTGGTTTTTGTTCCTACTTGTGCAGTTACTAACTGTATAAGCTGGAAATACAGAAACCATATCAAAAGCAAGGCAGCCTTAACAAAAAAGAAAAGCTGAGTGCCTCAAAGGAACCAGGATTCCGAAAGGTGCACATTCTCCCTCAACCCCTACACACCCAAGACACGGATATTTGTATGATGTCATTGCAGCTGATCCAGACGTTACTGACGGGATACAAAATTATGGATATAACACAGAGTAACCACTTTATCTCTTCTTGAACATTCTATTCTTGCTGTTATGTTCCTGGTGAAATTTGTATCTCCAGGGCCTTACACAGCTCTTATAACAGAGTAGGTGCTACATAAACTGTCAGATGAGTTTACTGAATACATTTTACTCATCCCATTCTTGTCAGCTTTGCTTGTGCTGTTAACTGGCCAGAGCTACCATCCCAGCATCCACCTCATCTAAATCCCACTCCTCCTCTGTACATTCATTATACTTGTTGCTCAGACTATTCTTATGTTCCTTAGTCATGTAATAATACTTCATTTGGATATCTAAATTCTTATGTCTGTGCTCTTAGTATAGAGAGTGCTTTGTCTCTATACAAATTGTCAGAGTGGCAATTTGCATGTAGTGGAGTCTCAGAATACCTTGATGATTAATTTGTTAATATTTTTTCTTTAAGGAAATGAATTCGAATGGGAAAGTCTGAGAGAAGAATCCTGATGCTCCCCTATATTGAGTAAACTTGGCCATAGTGGTGGTCAACTTTTCTTGGCCTCAGCTATGTGTATGTACTAAATGGAAATTGGAGATATATCCTTTGTAGAATTATTTTTAGTCTGAACTCTCCGAATTGACTATAATGAGACATTATCTATAGAGCTTATGCCTCCCTTTTCCTGCTTATCTAGCTTTACACATCTTTTAAGACTCACCCAAAGTTCCATTCTATAAAAAAGCCTTTCCCACCTTTCTATTCTCAATCTGCTGCTTCTGTTCAACCCTGGAAGACAACTGACTCTCTTCCATCATTTAGTATTTGCAAATACTACAGTATATTATATGCTAATCATTTGTGTGTATCTGGCTTCCTTCCATAACCAGTTTGCAGCCTCCTGTGAGATCTCAGAACCATAGTTTAATCCTTTCGCATTCTGCACAGTTATTAGCATGATATTTGTCCCTGGACTTAGGGGAAGGCATTCAGAAATTTGGTTTGAATGGCTCTGTTACCTAATAACTGTGTGAGCCAAATAAATCACTGTACCTCTCTGAGTGTTAAGTTTTAAGATAAATGCTTACAATATCTCTTAGACTGACCATGAAGATTAAATAAGATCATGGATGGGCAAGTGTTTTAAAATTGTAAACCAATATACTAATGGAAGAAATTATTGTTGTTGTTCTTGTTACTTATTAACTGTAGGAAAAGAAAAAAATCTATTCTTTACTGAGTATAAGTTCCTTGAGGGTGCTCTGTGTTCTCTGTATCTCTAAACTGAGAGTTGTGCCCAGCACATAGTTATTGCTGAGAAATATTTTTTGACTGACATATTGGTAGGCTGATGGGAAAACTTTTGAGCTTCTGTTTTACATATTTCTAATAAATACTTTCTGACTTAAGAAGTTGGACATATTATGTCTACCTTCATTTCAGGAGTGGTATGTTGACCATTAGAAATAAGATTATAAACAGTTTCCTGGGTGTGCTAGGCATAGAATTTAAAAGACAGAAATACTGAACAACTTTTAATAACAATATACTTGCCCACAGTCAATATAAAGATGCAGTTGAGAGGCTTGTGGTAGGAAATGAAGGAAAGGATTTGAAAGAACTTATAATTCTTTATGTCAGTAGTTTTATGCCCCAATTACATATTAGGATCACCTGGGTTGCCTTAAAAAAAGAAATCAGATGCCTGGGCTCTGCCCCAATTAAATTAGGATTTGTTCTTTTTGTAGAGGGCCAATGTGTTGTTGCTACAGGTGAATGGTATTAAATGAGCAGATTATTTAAAGATTTCCACTTGCTAGTATTTAATATCTTGGTAAATTTTGCTTCTTCTTTAGGAGTAGGAGTGTTGACAAGGAATAGAACAGGAAGAGTTGAACAACTCTGTGTGGTGTCATCTGAATCTTATTAGGAGTTCAGTAAATCCTTCTTCTATATCAGTCAGGTGCACTGAGTATACTTGCTCAAGCAATGGTTCCTGCCATGGATGAATGTTTGGCTAGTGGGGAGAAGATGCCATGGAATCAGAGGGTTGAGAGGGTGCACTGTGCCTTGAAAGGGTAAGTGAAGGATAAAATAAGAACTTCCCAGATAGACAAGTGTAGACTAGATGTTGGGGTAAGAATTCCAGCTATTTAAAACAAACCATGTTAGTATTTCCTCTAAGCCTTGTACATAGTAGCTGTTCCATAAATATTAATTGGGATTAATGATAGTGATGATCTTTGTGACTAAAATTAATTGCTGACTCTTAAGTCCAAAAGGACCTCAAGAGACAACTGTCATTCAGAAAAAAAATAGACCAGATATTACATTTTTAGCATATGACTTTTTCAAATCTGGAAATTTCTCCATGTAGTTAATAAAAATTATTTCTGTTGCTATGAGAGAACTCTGTATTCCACCCTAAATTTAAGAATGCCTCATTTCTGTTTTCTAGAAAATAGTATTTTGTAATAAGGATCTGTATCCTATTTTTCTTTTCAAGCTTTATCATAATTTCATTAATCTGTTTTATTTTTCAGTCTTGGAAAATTTCATTTAATTCTTGACTCTATTTTTTTGGTTTTTTTTCCCTTTAGAGTCCTCATAATCTTAATAAGGGTACAATCCAGTCCATGTATCATAGGGAGATTAGTTTGAAGTTCTTCAGTATTATTTCTCATCTGATAGTACTGGTAACTTATTTTAAATTGCTGCACACTGTATTATTTGTTAGGTGGGGGTCATTTGGCCTCCAGTCTCTTTTCTCCTGAATCTACAAATAGTCATTGTTCACATGACATGTTTCATTTCAAAATCTGCAGTTCTCTAGCTACCTGCCCACCTACCCACCCACTGCTGCTGAATACCACTCTGCCTTTACCTCCTCTCTGGACAATGCAGGCTATTATCCTCTATTTATACCCCAGGTGTGAGAGATAGTTAAAGAAATAGGTCCTAATATTTTTCTTTTTCTCAGAAAGGCATACATGTAGGAAGGTATATCATATTTTTTTCATGAAAAGTATAGAATGCCACTTTAAAAGAGAAAATGGAATATTTTCCTTAGCGACAAACTTCCATTATGCTTTTATTTATTTATTTTTTTTCATGAAAGAAAGTTATGTTTTATAGAATCAGGCTCCCTTTGAAGCTATACCATTTCCCTTTTTATCAATTTTGTTTTCCTTTAGAACATCATTTGGTTGATAAATTTCCTAGGATCCTGTTTAGCTGTCAGATTTTGATAAGCTTTCTGGGGAGCTGACATACACTGTTCATTTCACCCCAATTCAGTGCTGTTTTCCTTATCTGTTGTCTACCAGAAGTAACTTGGGGTTAAGGCTTGGCACTTCTGCCTGGTGTTTTGGCTTTGGCGCTGCAAAACATATCACACAGCGGACATAATATGTGGGCAAACAGCTAGAGACACTAGTGGAATCTTGTCAGCTGAAAAGCTGAAAAGCCTCTGAAATGTGAAAAGGAGAAAAATGTGCTGACTGTACTCATGATAGCATGTTTGAATCTATCACTGAAGCCACAACGAGTATCATGTATTAAAAATGAACTAGATTTACATTCTTTATCATCATTTGCTCTCTAACACTAGACAACGTAAGAATAATTAATAGCTCATGCAGTTTGCATATATTGCTCATGTGTTTACATGGAAACATTTACCCACATATACAAAAGGAAAGAGGCCTCAAGTAACGTTCTCTGCATAAGGGAGAGAGCATTAGACCTCTTATAGTTTATATGTCCTCGAACTCTATTTATGGTGAAAGCCAAGATCTTGAAATGTTTGCTGCTCCCAGGTTTAATTGCTTTTATCTGCTGTTATCATAACAACCTTATCTCTGCAGACAGTTGCATAGGTAATATTTGGAGATCAGAATTCAAGCCCAGACACAGTGTCATCGAGCAATTAAATGTTGTTTGATAGTTCTGTGTGGCTCAGGTGCTGGGGAGCTCCTGCCTCTGGTTGACAGTCTTTATAGCATCATAAAATAGTTCTCAGGGGAAATCCGGATATGGAAAGCTTTCTGAATAGAAATGGTTTGAAAAACCAAGGTAAAGTGTAGTTCAGGCTCTCGGGGCAGTTCCAGTCATTGACTGTTGCCTAATGACTATGCAGTTCAGGTCTGAGAGATGTTTAATTATTTCTGTTATTGTATTTTGGTGAAAGGATAAAGAAGCCACCTAGCCCCGTGACATGGATGCTGATGAATATTTTGGGGGAGTCCATTAAATGGATCAACATTGCTTTCCGCATGCCCAATTTAATCCCTATATGAGAACTACATAAAACGTACCCTTTATAGGAGAATTCTTGATGGATGTTTAACTGCATGGATCTAATTAGATGCAGAGCAAGACTTTCCCCAAATGATTAACTGGCAAGATTAGGTAGACCTTCCTTTGTTTTGTTGGGATTTGGGCTTTCTTCCTGTAATATTCCTTTTTATCTTTTAAAATGAGTTTCTGAAAGCAGGAATGGAGGCAAAGCAAGCACTTGACAAGCTAAAGTTTGAAGAGTATTATAGTTATTCTTCTGGGCTTTTGCAGGAGTGGATTACCTCTTTAACTTCCTATGGCCTGTATGGGAGAGATAGAAAGAAGCCCAATTCAGACTTCTCTGTAGGTGAAACGCTAAAGTGTTCTGCTCATTACATGTTTTAATTGCTCAGTTGTGCCTGGAATGTAGATTAACTCTCTAAGACCTGAAAAAAGATTCCCCCTTCATATTGAGAGCAGTGAAGATGGGAGACAATAGGATGACAAATGAGATCGCTAAGTGGAGCCCTGATCAATAGAGAGTGCTGTCCATTTGGGTAATGGACATCCCTGTCATCTCAGCTGTTAAAGAATTCAGCAGAGATGAGTCCCCAAAGGTCTGAAAAGTATAAGGCATCCAATACAGGAAACATTACCACCTCCCTTCCCCAACCCCAATAAATAAAAAGGTACATTTCAGGAGCTCAGTCTTTAGCTGCAGTAAGCTGTCGTGCATGGAATTTATTGTACTCTATTTTCAAAAATCTGTGCACAAAGCGGAAAGACAACCTGGAGACTGAGGGGGATGGTCTTTGTTTCCTCAGACCTTTAGGTGGTGAGAACACCTTAGGTAATCTTGTGTATGGCAAGGAGAAAAGTCTTCAGATTTAAAAATATGAGGTTGTTTAAATTGCTCTCTTGAAATGTTCTTCTCCCCACCTGGCGATTTAAAGCCAGCATTATTTGGCAACCAGGAAGCTTGACGAATCGCTTTTGTCAGACAGCCATATGGCAGATGGGGTGGAGGTCACTGCGGTGCCCAGCCTTCCTTACTCAGATTAGTGCCATTCGGTCCACACGTCCAATTCTGACAGAGGACCATTCATGGTCTTTTCCTTCTAAATACCTTCAAGATGGCCAATCCCTCCTTCTCAGAAACTCCAGCCTGCTTCTATCCCACATTGTGTCATGGAGGCCGGATAGAGTCTATTTCTTCATCTGTCTTGCCACTACTCATTTAAACTGGCTAAATCCCAGAGGGATGGCTGTAACCACTGGCAGCCAGATTCCCTGCTGGAATGTGTATGTGAGGATTTCCGGATGGTTCTGAAGAGGAGTGTAGTTACACTGGGCAGTCAGGTGTGGGTCATTAATTTTCAGTGCTGTTGTTTAACTATTAATGAGGTCATGGCCCCAGGGCCAGACTGACTTTACCTATCAGATGTCTCCCATCGCCCAGCAGGCCATTCACCTTTAGTCAGAGCTTTCCACTAATAATTGTCCTGAGCAGCGTTCACACGCCATTGCCTCATCTCTTAACCTCAGCTTCTTCTAGATAAGAAATAATTCCTCCTGCCCATCTTCTTGCTCATTCATCTTCTTATGGGGCCCATAAAACAAAGCCGTTCCCATTTTCCATTAACCTCTTTGTCCTGAAACTGAGAGCCATATATACTTTCTCACCTTCCTCAACAAGGGGCATCTATTTGCCATCATTTTCAGGAGGTCTTAAATTATGCAGAAAGGCAGGCATCGCCCCTGTTGACCCAGCCACCTACTTTACCTTTTATTTCTCTCCTATTTACCATTGCAGTTGATAATTTGTAGAACTCAGTAAAGTAATTCACAACTGTCAGCATCTTTATTATATTGCAGCCAGCAGCAGAAATCGTAACCTGAAGGGATATCTACTAAATCAAGATTTCTGTAGCATAAGCAGGGCAAATGAATTCCTGCACATTACATTATTATTTTTATAATATCTTTATTAAAAAGGAAAGGAGAGAATGCCTATTTAGAACAAGTGCAGCATGTCCAAAGGCTGATAGATTCATAGGGTTGGAAAAAAGCTCATTAGAGATCCTAAGCCCCAGTTCCTGCCCATTTGGAATCACTGCCATGTCCTTTGCAGGTCAGCAGCTGGCCTCTCCTTGGCCATGATCTCACCAGTAGTGGAGGGGTAATTCCTACCTCTTGGTCCTCCTCCTGCTGTCTGGAGTGGCACAGACAAAGATCTCTTCTGCATGACAGCCCAAGTATTAGAGGATAGATATCATGTTTCCTGAAAGTCTCTCTTCCAGCCTAAACATCTCCAGTTTTTTCAGCCATTCCTCATCTGTCATGCTCTCTGCAGCCCCACCATCTTGCCTGCCCCCTTCATTTGTCAGTAGAGGGTTAGAAGGCAAAGCATGGCAATACGTGTGTCATCTGGTGATACAAAATAAAATATAAGTTGGTGGTTACGTCCCTTGATCTGGACTCTAGGTTTTGATTAAAGTGGCTAAGATTACCTAAGGTTTGGGGTAGCCCTGCCTCGGTGGCTCATGGTAAGCCTGCAGTTAACCAAAAACCCTCAGACTAATTCACATGAACTTTAGTTAAGTTAGAGACCCATACATACCCCTTTTGGCTCTTGTATAGTTTACTTGTTTTTAACCTGAGGACAGGACTTTTCACTCTGCCTTTATGCCTGTGTTAAATTTTATATGTTCGTTTGGCTTCTAAGATAAGGTTCCAAATTCTCCAATATTTTACACAGGACATTTGAAATCACAAGTGAATGGATTAGAGACCAAGAAAAAATGTTCCTATAGTGGAGATAACCTGCCCTATACTCTATTTGTGGTAGCCATTTGAAATTTTTACAAAGGTTTTGGTTCGTTACCTCCCGGGCATATGGTTGAATTGTACTTCCCTACCCACTTGAAATTTGGTGTGGCTATGAGACTACCTGTGATCAACCAGATGTTCTAGGTAGGAGCTTTAAGAAGCAGTGTGTGCTTGGCTGTATTCTTTTTTCCCCTCTGGCATGAACATGAGCAACTTTCAAGATAGTAGCTGTATGTCAACCTAGTCCCTAAGTGAGCACAATGAGCATAGCCCCCTGCTGACTTAAAGTGGACATATATAGTGTGAGCCAAAAGTAAATCTTTATTGTTTTAGGTCACTGTAATTAGTTGGTTGGTACTGTTTCATAATCTATCCTGACTGTTACAACTAGCTCGCTAAAGCTAGAACATGGGTGAGATACCAATAATGAATCCTAATTCTTGTTTAGGACTAAAGGAAAATTTGCACTTACCTAAAAATGTTCTTGAGATTAAAATACACAAGGCAATGACATGTGCAGGCAATCCCTAACCCTCTATTTTCTCATTATCTGTGTTATTAATGCATGGTGGAATCTGAATTTGGGTATAGACACTGTCATTGCCTGGGCTCCCTAGAAAGCTGAGCATGAATCAACAACTTATATGCTAACACTTTGTTCAGGGTGGTGGGCCCTGCAATTCCAGGGAAGCAAGAATGAGGAGAAAAATGAATTGAGACAGGAAAGGTGGGGAAGCAATACAACGTGGCATGTTACAAGCTGGCCATAGCTTCAGCATGGAACAAAAGTGGTCACTTGTTCATGTGGAATGGCACCAAAGAGACTGTACCTCACAACCACTCTGCCTTGGTTCAGAAAGAAGAAAGGCAAGCAATTCATCTACAGGCTCCTTGCCTTTTCCCGTCTCTCACTGGTCAAAATCCCATGCATTTCCAGGTTGTGCTGCCTGGACACTCCCAGCAGGCTTCCGGGTCAGCCAGAACTTGTGAGGGTTCAGTCCGCACAGCATGCAGGCTCAGTGTGCCCTCCCTGTCCGGTGGTTTCCTTGGGCTGTGGTGCAGTTAGCAGTGGCAGCCAGAGTTTTCTGGGCTTGGTGCGTAGATTGAGTCTAGTACAGACATTAATAAACTTTGGGTCTGGGGCCTTTGTCACTGAGGACTTCTGTTACCTGGGAACTGAATACCTTGGACTAGATGATTTGAAAAATCTTATTAATTATAACATCCCAGTGTTTCAGACTAGTTTTTCAAAACAAACCAACCATTTGTCTACCAATATTAGAATAATTAGCTGATCTAATTTCATTGCTGAGAAACGGAAATAGTTTGAACCTGAACCATCTTAAAAGAAAAACAAACTATGAATTTTGAACCCCAGATAGTGTTTCTTAAACACTTATTTATTACAATGACCCTTAGTAAGAAATTAGTCTTATAAATCACCGAGCAAACATATATACACAAACATACACACAGAATTGAAACAATTACATGAAAGAATACTTCCCTTATAATACGTAATTAACTCCGTGTTTATTCAGTTCTTTCTATTTAAAGAAAGCTACTATCCACTAATGGGACATGATCCATAGTTTGAAAAGCCTAGGCCATTCTGTCTCTGTCACAATTTATTTCTTATGATAATATAAACTCTCTATACCTAAATCTATGTATATGACAATTAAATATTAAATTTCATTTCCAATACTTTTGATGATAATGACATCACTGAAAGAAATGTTAAACATTTAATTTTCAAATGGTTTTTGTTGTGTTAGGAAGGACATTCTAGCTGTGAGAAGATGGAGAGAGAAAATTAGTGAACTCTTAGTACTACCAAGAATAGAGGTGTATGGAAGTTAGCTAGAAGGTTTCTTGTTTTTGAGACTGTCCCTTTAAACCAGTAGTATGCACAGAAGACTGCTATAGTTTAACTGAGCAAGTTTCCTCCTTCCATTTTTATTAAACTCTGAATTTTATTATTTTTTTTAATGGAGTTATAAATGCACTTAGGAGATGCTCTGAGTAAATTTAATTGATGTTGATTGTGGAGGCAATAAAAAACAAAAAACAAAACTGCTTCCTAATCATGAATAAACTGTGTATTTGCAGCTTAGTAAAAGCCATTGTTATTTCTCTCATAATAACTAATGTCCCATCAGGTAAGGACTAGAAGTCTGGCTTAGTTGTTTCGTATCAAGATCTGAGCATGAAAAATGATGTTTTCCCTTGTTATCCCAGTCGGTTGTCATAGCAGCCCTGTCAGGTGAGCAGGGTGGGTACTACTGTTCCCATTTTATGGATGACTGAGATGAAGAGTAACTCTGCCTGGTCTTTCTGTAAATTACCAGCTCTATGTCAATTTAGAGGTGTGACTTTGTGCTAACAGTGACTTAACACTATTTCCTCCAGTCCATCTACCTGCCAGGCTTTGTTTACTGAAAAGCATTTTATTTCCTGATTTCTGAAATAACATTTGTGGAGAATGTTCTGAACAACTTTTATTTCCGGGGGAGAAAGTTGTGGCATTTTTCATGTTGTCTGGGAGAAGAGAAGGCCCGGGAGTCAAATCTGGCCCCCTGACATGTCCTTGTCTGTCACTACCTGACCTTCCTCATATACTTCCACACTTTTCTACTTAGTTTTCACATCTGTTAAGTGAGGTAATTATGAAACTTCTCTACCTGCCAAATATGGTTGTTGTGAATCTGAAATAAGGTAACATACAGGAGACTACTCTGCAAAGGTAAATTTTTTCAGTACAATGGTATTAGGATTGTTATTATTTTCTCTCATCACATTCCCCCAGCACACACACACAATCTAGATGAATCTTAAGTAGTTTATTTGAATGACCAATTTATACAACTACTTACATCATTATGTTATATCATTTGAAGTTCAGATTTCATACATGCAAACAAAATAAGAATATGGGATATTTTGGTTTTCTGGCTTTTAGACAAAATATAAGGTCATATTTATGGCCAGAAACTGAGAGGAGTGAGGGAAATGCACAAATAACTCAATTTTTCCCAGGACAGAGGTATTTTCTCCTGTTTTACCCAGGAGGAAATAAAGTAAAAATCTGGCATTTTGTGGTTAATATAGTTTGTTATTCTGTATTTAAAATGTAACTACATGAGGTACCTATAGTCATTACGTTAAAAGAACAGCATAGATAGAGGCCCTTTCTTTTCACTTTAAACCATCTTGTCATATCTGGTAGACTTTTCTAATGGCTTTACAGTGTTCTCCTGGCACTATAAGCTATTGTATTAGTATAATTGAAGAAACTAGAATTTCCCATTGTATCTACCGTTTATCCTCATACTCCCATTTTTACCACAGCACTTCATTATTTAGGAATTTGCTCTCCTTCTGACCTCCTTGGGATAACTTGCTACTCTGCTGATTTAGTAGTTGGAATAAAATAATGTACTTTCACATTTATAAGCAAATCTTGTTCTATTCTATACACTTTCCACTTGGGAAACTTTAATCAGAGAATCTATTTATAATGCAAGACTGAATATAAAAGCACATATAAAGATGATTTCTAGAAAGGCTGAACTCATATAGCTTTTGCCTTGTGGAATATGACAGAGGAACAGAGGGTGGCCCTGTTCAGATCCAGCCAGTGCTGGGCTGTTTCCTTTCTCCTGTCAGAGTGAGCAGAGTGAACTTTATGCTGGAATGAACAGATGCAAAGAAAACACAACTCTGGCTGTGGACCTACAGAGCCAGAACTGGGATTCTCTTCATTTTAGAGTCTTTGAGTCTTCTGAGTAAAATCTGCTGTTACTGTAAGAAACAGTGTTCTCATTCTAAAATCTAAAATCTAGATTCTAGAATCGTTCTGGAATGATGTAAGGCCTATGGTGAACCAGAAGAAAATTTCCTGATCCCTTTAACTTCCTAGATAAACTAAATAATAGATACATTTATGTTGTTTTCTATAATTCTGTTATTGATGATTATAAGCAAATGGTATCATGTCTTCTTTCTGTTTACTTTTTGGGGCAGTTTCTGGTCTTTTTTCATGTCCATCATAAACATCTTCTGCAGGACAGTATAAATTTGATTGCTAACTAAATTAAAGCTTTGAAAGAAAATTTAGAAATAAGTTTTAAGAAAATCAGAGCACCTCCTGTTGCTTCAAATTCTAGTAAGGAGGTGCTCATTGCTTTACAAAATTGAAATTGAAATATTCACATTAACATATGAATGAAGGAAAAAAGAGATAAGAAAACAGCATACACTGAGATTAAAGAAAAAAAAAAGATAAGAAAACAACATACACTGAGTTTATTCCATATACATTATGTATACATATACTATGTATCCACTGTCCACATAAGCCAATATGTGCCAAGAACTATGCTGTCTCCAATACGTTACCTCATTAACCTCACAATCCTATTAATCTCATAATCATTGCAGGTTGTAGTATAATTGTCTTTGTTTTTACCTAAGAAACGAAGGCTCAGACAGGTTACATTTTCTAAGGTCTCCAAGGCAATGCTGGATATGAAAGTGAAATCCCTTTAGGGTGTCTCAGACTTCAAAGCTTGTGTTCTTTTCCCTTATGCTGTGCTATTACTCTAAAATTAATAAATGTAATTCAGAAGTACAATTTGTGTATCACATAAATTTATATACCTAATCTGCACTAACAGTATGCATTTGCTAATTAAAAATTGTGATCTTACATGCTAATTTTTATACATTTAATTATTTACTACAATGGAAATTTCAAGGGTGACTCTCTTATGAGTATGAAGCAGCTATTCAAAAAGTTATTAAAGACGCAAAGTGGCATCAGTGTAGGCAAATTCAGATGTATACAGTAAAACAGAGTTCCCTTCTGCATTTTGGGGTTTTCTACTGGTTCACTGTAGGCCTGAGGGGATACCAAGGAAAGTTACCTCTCTTTGGATTTGCTCCTGAGGTCTGAAAATACCTAAACTGTAGTGGGTAGAAACCCACTTTGGCTTTTAGCAAAGTAAATATTTTTAAAGTTCTCCTCTATTTTCAATATACTAGCATCATGAGACCTGCATTAAGTTGTTTCTTATTCTCTTTGCCAGTGGTAGAAAATGTGTTTGCATTAACAAAGTGAATAGTAGGTGATGTGTAGATACTGTAGTATGCTCTTTAGTTTTTCACCTACCTGAAGCTGTTGTTATATTTTTTAATGTGCTTAGAGACTTGCCTATTTTGAGGCACTTTCTGGTCAGCTGTGACTTACTCAACCTGTGCTCTGGGCCTTTTTCTGTGACCAGGCAAACAACAGTGTTTTGCCATTATTAATATCCTTTCCCACCTATTGAATAGTTGTTCCTACTGGGATAGCTGGTTCCAAGAATGGCCTTTATGTCACCTCCAGTGAAATTTTTGCTCCTGGTCTGCCAAGAACAGAGGTGAGAAACTTGAAGTTAAGGAGTCATTCATGGTAATTTCAAGTTAGTGTGCATGGCTCAATGACTTCATCTACAGTAAAGATTGGAGTGGGTGGAAAGAGGTTAAACAGTATTATTTTGGTCGATTAACTACATGAATTACAAAACAGAGGAACCCAACAGATTGATTTTCAAGATCCAAACCACAGGCATTGAAAAAGAGCCTTTAAATGCTATCTTGTGCCACCTTAAAGATATTCAGAACCTAATCTGTTACTTTAAATTGTACAGCAATTTCATTATTTTCTATTAGGAGAGTGAAAGGAATTGGAAAGTAAGAAGGGAGATATATCTGCTCTTTTTAATTGCAAATGGTAATCCACAGTCTGCTTCTGCTACCTGTTGGCATTCTTCCCTCCCAACCAAATGTAAAAGCACCCAATGCATTGCTCATCTGCATAAGCAAAAGGAAACTCTCATTTGTTATTACAAAAGGATTTATTTCAATAAAGTGAAGGGATGACAGATAAGTGCACTTAAACCTTTTGAGCATTGCAGCAAACTTGTAAATTTTGGATACTGAATATAGTCTCTGTATTCTCTGTTAATGATAGTCTCTTAGACAGACTGAAGTTGTGCGTGGGACCATAATCCTTTCTTTATACCGCTGTGTTGCTTCTTACCAGGCAGAAGGCACAATCTCATTGCCGATTCCTTCTTTCTCCACCTGCTGGCCCCCTTGTAAACCAGAGCTTTTGAGACTGCTGTAGCCTTTTGGGTATTTGCACAAAAGGCCGGGAGCATTTGCAAGCAGTGTGTCTGCTGCAAAGCAGTGAGACAGCAGAAGCCTTAAACACATCTTAGATTGTTTTGGGCTCAAACAAATGGAAGACAAACAAGTTGAATATCTGAGGCTATTGCTAAAAAAGAAGGAAGCACTCATTTCCAGTTTTCATAACTGATTTATTCCATGGCCATTTCCCAACTCTGGATAATACTAAGGTAAGAATGAACCAAAAAATGGGCAATATTGTTCAGGCTGTGTAAAGACTGGCCATTATTGATTTTTAAAAAATACAGTAGTAATGAAGCTTAGTAACATTAACTTGGTATATTAAGCCAGTTTGTCTCTTTCCTTTATTTGTCTTGTAGAATCCGTTATCAGTGGGAAATTACATGGTCTTTAAATTCGAATTTACTTTTTAGAAAAAAAAAAAACGTTGTTTAGGGGTTGGAAATACTATTCTATTTGTTAACAAGGCAAAGGTCCCTGCCCTTGTGGAGCTTCGTTTTAAATGGGGGATAGAGACAGCCTTCAAGTAAATGAGTAATCAAAAGAATAAAAAATAAAGTTCGTAAAACCAGATATGTGATAGAGCATCAGGGGGTGGAAGAAAGCTATTAAAGTGACTTGGGCAATGAGTAAATACAGCTCCAAGGTGGTAATATGGGAATTGAGAGCAAGTTTTGGTGGCTCTGTGGGGCATGGAGTCCCAGATGACCCATGGATATTTCAAAAGGGTCTTCACATCCTTTTGTATCACAAAATTCGATGGTGGACTATCAAGATGTGCCTTGGGATACATTACTATTATTTTCCCCAAAAAGTATGCATGCCGTTGGATTAGTAAAGTACCAATTCATATAAAATGTTATGGCGTTAGGGTCTTTTTGGTCATTTTGCATTTTTTAGTGTTCAGATAAGAGAAATACAACTACTTCCATAGAGGAGTTTTAATTCCTGAAAAGATTAGGAATTAAATCTGCTCTATGATATTGTTGGGTGTGTTTCTGCTGCATGAGGATGATTTACCTATTCTTCTAGTGGAACAAGAGAGCATAAAACAATATATAGGTCTAATGATAAAATGGCACACAATTATTTTTCACTTATTCAAATCGTATTATATATATCTGAGAATTAATATTTATGGACTAAATTTAAGAGGGTGGAAGCTTGAAAAATAGATAAAAATGGTGTTTTATTCAATATGATACCTTTAAATATTGTGTGTGACTGTATGACCAGGCTATGAACAACTACTAACTACCTTGAGCTATAAATAAAGATAATTTATTAAAACAGCAAAAACATCTTGATCTGAAGTTATTACTATCAATTCATTCTCCTTCAGGCAGACCCAAATGATACCAAGCAGACAGACATACACTCTCACACATTCTTGCAAACTTGCTAATTACAGTTTGAAGGTCAGCTCTTCTTGTACTGTAGGCTGTTCAGAACAAAGTCTTAAGGTGACAGACTTATTCAGTTCAATCTGACGAACATTTATTAACTTTTTAAAACTCCGTAGGAGTTTCTACCTGATGACCAGGTAAAAGACAGAATAGTTGATTTGGACTAACCTCAGCATAGGTACAAATCGGTGCTCAATATTTTGTACCTGTCATCTTGAGAACAGCAGAACAAATGAAAAGTAGCCAGAAAACTGAGATCATAAAACTTACCATATATGTATATATGCTTTTTTTATATGTTCAAATTTAAAGTATTTTCATTTCAGACCTGGGACATTTGTAGTATTTTTATTTTTTTAGTCAGAGGACTTGATTGTTTTGAGAGTGAAGCCCTCACCTTTCCCTCACTCTTATTGATTCATTGCACTTATAAAACTTTCAGTGACAAACCAGATGTGGTATGCAAACAGACTCTACCAACAAGTTTAATAAGAGAAAGCCTCAGATACAGTACATGAGACCAGTTTTTGTTATACCAGAGTGACATGGTGATTTATGAAGTGTCAAACCCTCTTGCCTTTGAAGAATCCCGGCCTTCACATCTGTCTTTCATGTTTATTTCAGTTGCCCCGGTGACACACTGTCCCTGTAAGCCCTGAAATGGTTCTGTGGACCTTGTGGCAAATGAATGGAGGGCCCTTTCCCCCCTTTCAAGGAGAGAAACAAAGCTATGAATGAGAAAGAAGGACAAAATGGGAAAGTGAGTCACTATGCTTTGTCACTGAAAGACCCCTGGAGCAGGCGGTCAATTGGTTTGGAGACCCTCCCAAGGAACAGCGAGACCACGAGGACGGATGCAAACAGCAAGAGGTTTATTGATCACACGGGTACCCGGGCGACTCAGTCTTTTGGAAGACTGGCGCGCCGAGTAGAGCTCCTGGGTCCTTTTTATAGCAAAAAGCGCGGGTACAGAAGCGAGAAGCGAGTTTAATTGGTCAGTTCAAATAAGCGCGGGTACAGAAGCGAGAAGCGAGTTTAATTGGTCAGTTCAAATAAGGCCTGGGGTGAGCTTCGGTTATGTGGGAGTCCTTGAAACAGCTGAGGGGCACCCTGGAAACTGGTGGGAGTCCTTGAAACAGCTGAGGGGCACCCTGGAAACTGGTGGGAGTCCTTGAAACAGCTGAGGGGCACCCTTGAAACTTTAACTGACTTGTCTATTTCTGGGAACTATCCGCCCTTTGCCTCGGGCCGGGGCCCAGGTGCATAACCACAGATATCCTGTTCGTTATCTGGTCTCAACCTCAGGCTGTACTTTTCCTATGCTAGGGACTTTTAACCAGGGTAATGTTTTGTGCCTTGCAAAATGGCGTTACTACGGCTAGCTTAAAAAGTTCCTTCTTCATTCCCCCATTTCTTTTGTGGATAGCTCTAATCTTAGAGCGGAGTTAAAAGTTATTTTCATTATCTATAGTCTGATATTTTTGTCTAAGAACCAGGACTTTAATTGTACTTATTCTATCATTGATGAATTGGACTAACCTGTTGATGACACAGGGCCCCAGAATGAGCAACAGAAGAAGGAGTACTAGGGGCCCGGCGATGGTTGATAGTAGGGTAGTGAACCAAGGGGAGCTATTGAACCAACCTTCAAACCAGTTTTGATCTTTTTGGCGCTCTAACTGTCTTTTATCTAGTCTTTGTTTGAGTTTGGCCATGGTGTCTCGTATCACACCTGAATGGTCTACATAAAAACAGCACTCCTCTCTGAGGGCCGCGCAGAGGCCTCCCTCTCTTAAAAACAGTAAGTCAAGGCCTCGCCTATTTTGGAGTACTACCTCAGATAGAGAAGTCAATGAGTCCTCTAACTTGCTGACTGAATCCTGGAGGGCCCGGAGGTCAGTGTCCATGGCAGTCTGGAGCTCGGTTAGGCCCCGCTGGAGGTCTATAGGTCCTTTAATCAGAGCAGCCGAGCCGGTACCTATACCTGCCACAATTCCCAGTAGGACAGCTAGGGTAAGTGTGAGAGGTTCTCTCTTAAACCTGGGATGAGGGTTGTCATAGGCCTGCAACAAAGTTTCTTCAGGATGGTAATAGATGCGAGGAATCAGCTGAACCTGGACACAGAAATCCTTAGACTGATTAAAAACTGAGAGGGAAACGCAAGGGGTGAGACCGGTGCTGCAAGCCCACCAGCTATGGTTGGAGGGGAGAAGGTACTGATGGTCCCCGGAGGAATTGATGGATAGGGTCTGGTTGCAAAGATGTTGATGGGTAGAAGGTATTGTTCCTATACATAACCCTTGTCCTGTGACCTCTGTGAGAGTAAGCTTTCCCTGGGTCCCCCAACGGCAACTCTCGGCGCTGGTATAATTGGCCTCTCCCAAAAAGGCTATTCCTTCATAGTAGGGGGGGCTTATGGCCAGACAGAGCCAGCAATGCTCTGTGGCGTTCGGGTTGGTGGCATTTAGAGCTAGGAAGGCCCCCTGTACAAGACCAAAGAGCCTGTCACCCGTGGTGGGGGGTAGAGTGCCTGGTGATAGGAGGCTCTGTGTAGCAGTGCTCCTTTGTGCCGCGGGGGGTTGCCTGCTAGTCATTGGGAACAGCTTGTTGCTAGGAGGTCCCTGTTCTGCAAGGACGGGGTCGGGGCCCACTGCCACAGTTGGCATATTGGTGATATCTAGGCGAATGGTGAACAGTACACCTGGATCGTTTCCCGTCAAATAGAACCTTAGTCCCCAGGTTCTTCCTTGTGCCCAATCTCTGGAATTTTTTCCTTTCTCTGTGAATTTTATTTTAAGGGGGTTACACCAGCCGGAGTTGTCACAGCTTTTACTGCTACCGTTACGTTCTACAGTTATGAGGTCCCATGAGGAACTAGGTCCCCAGTAGACTGTCCCCGTTGTTTCACAACCCCATTCTTTGCAATATAGGGATTCCAGCCCTCCGCACCTTCTAGCTTCTGAAAGGGTCCGGCCATCCCGGGGGCACACGTAGAAGGGGGAAGCGGCAAGCCTGTTTCTAGCTCGGGGATAGCTGCACCCTGGGACCCCCCAGGTGATCTGATTATAAGCTTTTGTATAGTCTGAGTCAGGGGGTCTGATCTGGGCCTTGGAGGCCGATACACTGGATCCCGGGATATCCCAGGTTTCAATACCCGCCGCCAGGGCACATACATCAGGTTTAAGATCGGGCCACCAAGTCCAAGGCGGCTGGGTAGCCTGTTTGGTCCAGACAACTTCTCCAGTTTGGGACAGTACCTTCCAGGTGAGGATCACAGGCCGGTGGGGGTTCTTACCCGGTGGACTCATTTTTCCGCCGCCGAATACGCAGCTTAAGAGGATGATCAGTCCTTTCCAGCTCCCAGGTCTCGTTTGGTGCCGGGGGTGGTGCAGGCTTGAGATGGGAAGCATGGACCCAGGCAGCGATGCCATCAACTTTTACTGCGGTCGGGGTGGTCAGCAATACCAGATACGGGCCTTTCCACCGAGGCTCAAGGTTGCTGGGTCGATGGCGTCTGACCAGCACTCGGTCTCCGACCTGGAACGGGTGGGGGACAGCTATGGTACCGGGCTGATATGCCTCTTTGATCTGGTCCCAAATCTGGGTCTTCACAACTTCTAGAGCCTTTAAATGGGTAAATAAGACAGGGAGAAAATTATCATCGGGACCCAGTGTTTCTCCCAACTCAAGTATGGGGGGGGGGTCCCCCGTAGAGGATTTCATAGGGAGTTAGACCGTACTGGCCAGGGGTATTCCTGGCTCTGAACAGCGCTAAGGGAAGGAGGGCCACCCAGTCTTTTCCACCGGTCTCTAAGGCCAATTTAGTTAAGGTCTCTTTGATGGTTCTATTCATTCTCTCTACTTGACCTGAGCTCTGGGGCCTATACGCACAATGTAATTTCCAATTTATCCCCAGTTGTGTGGCTAGTCCCTGGCTTACCTGAGCAACAAAGGCTGGGCCATTATCTGACCCGATCACCTTAGGGATCCCGAAACGGGGCAGGATTTCTTCTAGTATCTTTTTACATACAGTCAGGGCCGTTTCCGTTTTGGTAGGAAAAGCTTCTACCCATCCAGAGAAAGTATCTACAAATACTAGCAGATACCTGTTTCTATACCGGCCAGGCTTTACCTCTGTAAAGTCTACTTCCCAGTATACGCCGGGTCGATCTCCCCGTTGTCTTTTTCCGGTCTCTCGGTAGGTGGTAGCCGCATTAGTCATGGCGCAAGCTGGACACCGATTGGCGACTTCTTGAACAGTGGACCGGAGGTTCGGGATGGAGAGGCTGGTGCGGCTTGCCAGTTGAAGGAGCTTTTCTGGTCCTAAGTGTGTTAGCTGATGTAACCGCTGAATGAATTCCTTTCCCTGGTCAGGAGTGAGCTCTCCTGGCCTGGTCTTAGCTTGAGCAGGCTCGATTGGCTCTTGAAGCTTTATAGTTTCTGCTAGCACCCTGACCGACAGGGCGGCTTGTTTTGCAGCCTCGTCGGCCCTCCGGTTCCCGGCCACCACAGGGTTATTTCCTCTCTGGTGGCCCGGGCAGTGGATAATGGCGACCTGCTTAGGGAGGTGAATGGCCTCTAGCAGAGCCAGAATTTCTTGTTTATTTTTAATGTCTTTTCCAGCAGAAGTGAGCAGTCCCCTCTGTTTATATATTGCCCCATGAATGTGAGCAGTGGCAAAAGCATACCTGCTGTCCGTGTAGATATTGATGTTTTTTCCTTCGGCTAGGCGTAATGCCTGCGTCAAGGCGATTAGCTCGGCCTTCTGGGCTGATGTCCCTTCTGGCAGGCTGCTTGCCCATACCGTCCGTTTGCCATCTACGATGGCGGCCCCTGCTTTCTTCTTACCTTCCGCAATGAAGCTGCTACCGTCTGTATACCAGGCAGGCACTCCGGGCAATGGCTGGTCCTTCAGGTCCCGTCGAGTCCCAGCTTCTTCAGCAAGGATTTCTGAGCATTGGTGTACTGGGGTGGATTCTGACTCGACTGGTAGTAGGGTAGCTGGGTTCAGGACAGCAGGGGGCGCGAAAGATATCCTTTCGTTTAGCAGCAAACTCTGGTAATGAGTCATTCTGGCATTGGTCATCCACCGATTGGGGGGCTGCCGCACAATACTTTCGAGGCTGTGGGAAGCAATCACAGTCACATTTTGCCCCAAGGTTAACTTATCAGCGTCTTTGAGGAGGAGTGCCACTGCAGCAACCGCTTTTAGGCAGGTTGGCCACCCACTGGCCACTGGATCCAGTTTTTTTGATAGATAAGCTACTGGCCGTCGCCATGGTCCTAGGGTCTGAGTAAGCACTCCTCGGGCTACACCGGCTCTTTCATCTACGTATAGAGTAAATGGTTTGGTGAGGTCTGGGAGAGCCAAGGCGGGGGCAGACAGCAAGGCTTTTTTTATGTGGTCAAAAGCCTTTTGATGCTCCTCAGTCCAGGTAAAAGGAATGTTTTCCCTTGTCAGGGGGTACAAGGGTGCAGCCAGGGAAGCAAACCCAGGAATCCAGAGCCTGCAGAATCCGGCAGTGCCCAGAAATTCGCGGACCTGCCTGGGGGTTGTGGGAGTAGGGATCTTCATAACTGTAGCTTTCCGGGCCGGGGTCAGCCATCTTTTTCCCCCTTTGAGCAGGTACCCCAAATAGGTGACCTCTTTCTGGCATAACTGGGCCTTTTTAGCTGATACCCGGTACCCCAACTTACTCAGTTCCTGCAAGAGCTTTTGTGTCCCTCTTTTGCAGCCTTCATATGTGGGAGCTGCCACTAGGAGGTCGTCCACATATTGGAGTAATATGACCTGGGGGTTGAGAGCCCTAAAAGGAGCTAAATCTCGGTGGAGGGCCTCGTCGAAGAGAGTGGGAGAATTTTTGAACCCCTGTGGCAGCCGTGTCCGGGTCAGCTGACCTGTGTTACCTTTTTCTGGGTCTCTCCACTCGAACGCGAACAGTGGCTGGCTGTTGGGGTGTAGTCTGAGGCAAAAAAAGGCATCCTTGAGATCCAGGACTGAGTACCAAGTGTGACTAGGCGGAAGGGAACTCAGGAGGCTGTATGGATTTGGGACCGTGGGATGAATGTCTTGCACCCTTTTGTTAATTTCTCTCAAGTCTTGGACTGGCCGATAGTCATTGGTCCCTGGCTTTTTTTACTGGTAGCAGAGGGGTGTTCCAGGGCGATTGGCAGGGCACTAAGACCCCTAGGTCTAAGAACCTTTGGATGTGGGGTCTGATGCCTTCCCGGGCTTCTTTAGTCATTGGATACTGTCGGACGGCCACCGGTGAGGCACCTGATTTCAGCTCTACTACTACTGGTGGGACGTTATTGGCCAGTCCCATACCTGTCTTTTCTGCCCATACGGTGGGAAAAAGTTGGAGCCAGGATGGGTCGATGGAGGGAGAGGCCGGCTTTTCATACAGCCGGTATTCTTCTTCTAGGTTTAGGACCAGGCACATGGTAGAGTGATCTCCCCATGTTACTTGTGGGCCCTCTGTGGAAAACTGGATTTGAGCCTTTAGTTTGGTCAGGATGTCCCGGCCCAACAGAGGAGCAGGGCACTCAGGTATGACCAAAAAGGAATGGGTCACTTGCCTATGTCCGACCCTTAAAAGTCTCTGAGTGGTCCAGGGGTAGACTTTGCTGCCGGTCGCTCCTACTACGACTGTCCGCCTGGACCCTACCTTCCCCATGGGTTGGGTCAGTACCGAATGTTCAGCCCCGGTATCGACCAGAAACTCGATGGGGGTCCCCTCCACTGTCAATGTTACCCTAGGTTCGGGGAGGGGGTCCGAACCTTGACTCCCCTAGTCGTCTAGGGATAGAACCCTAGCTTTTTTGTCGTTTTTCTTTTTTCGGGGGCATTCCCTTGCCCAGTGGCCTTTCTCTTTGCAGTAGGCGCACTGGTCCCTGTCGAGAGGAGGCCTTTTGTCCCTAGGTGTCGGTCTTGCCCGGTTGCTCAGGGTCCCTTTCTGCTTATCTGTAAACCCTTTATCACTTACTACTGTGGCCAAAATCCTAGTTAAATTTTTTTCTTGGCGTTTATCACGCCGTCTCTCTCTCTCTTCTGTCTCTTTTTTTTCTTTTTCCTGTCTTTCTTCTTCTGTTTCTCTCTTGTGGTACACCTTTTCTGCCTCCTTTACTAAGTCTTGTAAGGAAAAGTCTTGGAGCCCCTCTAGTCTTTGTAACTTTTTCTTGATATCTGGGGCTGACTGGCCGATAAAGGCCATGGCAACTGCCGCCTGCTGTCCCTCAGAAGAGGGGTCAAACGGAGTGTATCTCCTATATGCCTCCATCAGGCGTTCCAAGAAAACCGAGGGGGGTTCTACCGGTCCCTGCAAGACCTCTCTTACCTTAGCCAAATTGGTGGGGCGCCGGGCTGCCCCTTTGAGACCTGCCACTAGAGTCCGGCGGTAGACCAGAAGACGCTCCCTACCTTCGGCCGTGTTGTAATCCCATTGAGGTCGATTGAGGGGGAAAGCCTCATTAATGAGGTTCTCGAGTTGTGTAGGGGCCCCGTTATCCCCGAGAACGTTCTTGCGGGCCTCCAGAAGAATCCTTTCTCGCTCTTCAGTGGTGAAGAGGATCTGGAGTAGCTGTTGGCAATCGTCCCAAGTGGGCTGGTGAGAGAACATAAGGGACTCAAGAAGTCCCGTGAGACCTGCTGGTTTTTCAGAAAAAGAAGGATGGTTAGACTTCCAATTGTAAAGATCTGCTGAGGAAAAAGGCCAATACTGCAAAGGGACCAAGCCATTTGGCTCGGCTGGGGGCCCTATGGCTCGGAGGGGCAAAGCTACGGTGGAGTCAGGACCCGAGTCGCCTCTCGGACTGCGAGGTTGGCGGCTCCTAGTCCCCGCAGCCGGTCCCTCAGGGTTGGGGTCACTGGGTGCTCGTCCTGGTGCCGATCTGTTTGGTTGAGGGGCCAGAGGGGGCAGCGGAGCCGCCGGGTAAGGTGGGGGTTCAGAGAGGGAGAATAGGTCATCTGGTGTCGGGTAGACGGAGGGTCGGGGAGGGGCAGAAGGCTTCCTTGTAGGTGGCCCTTGAGTATTTTCTGATCCCGAAACAACAGCGACTTTGCTGGAGGGTGGCACCCAGGGAGGGGGATTCTGGGCGAGGTCTTGCCATACCACGACATATGCAACCTGGTCCGGGTGTCCTCCGATCTCCTGGAAAACAATCTTTTTAACTGCAAAAATGACAGAAAGGTCAAAGGTTCCCTCTGGCGGCCAACCTACGCCGAATGTGGGCCACTCAGACGAACAGAAAGTCTGCCATTTTCCTTTTTTGATCTCCATGGACAGATTGTGAGCCCTGGCTTTGACATCTTTCCAATGATCTAGAGTAAGGGAGAGAGGCGTAAGGGCACCTTGCCCCATCTCGAAAATTTCCAATAGGGGAACGACGACGCAAAGACCTATCACAACTAAGACAAAAAGAAACCAGAAACGGCGACGAGACCGAGTGCCGTAGAAATAGAAGAAAGAGTCCGATGGCAGAGCGCGCCTCCCGAGACGCGGTGAGACCAAAACACAATAATCCTCTGCCAAGGGGTCCACCAGGCGTCCCTGGTCCTCCCCTGATCCTGGGACGTCTCCCAGGATTGCCGGGTGGTGAGCCCCCGAACACGTCTGTTCGCTACTCACACATCAACCCGGAACAAACCCGAAACCAAAATGTGCGCACCCTGAGGGACAGTCGAAATCACTGAGTCAGACACAGAGACGAGACACAGAAACGAGACACAGAAACGAGACACAGAAACGAGACACAGAACGACTGCTGGCCAGCTTACCTCCCGTTGGTGGGTCGGTGGTCCCTGGGTGGGGGTCTCAAATCCCGGACGAGCCCCCAAATGAAAGACCCCTGGAGCAGGCGGTCAATTGGTTTGGAGACCCTCCCAAGGAACAGCGAGACCACGAGGACGGATGCAAACAGCAAGAGGTTTATTGATCACACGGGTACCCGGGCGACTCAGTCTTTTGGAAGACTGGCGCGCCGAGTAGAGCTCCTGGGTCCTTTTTATAGCAAAAAGCGCGGGTACAGAAGCGAGAAGCGAGTTTAATTGGTCAGTTCAAATAAGCGCGGGTACAGAAGCGAGAAGCGAGTTTAATTGGTCAGTTCAAATAAGGCCTGGGGTGAGCTTCGGTTATGTGGGAGTCCTTGAAACAGCTGAGGGGCACCCTGGAAACTGGTGGGAGTCCTTGAAACAGCTGAGGGGCACCCTGGAAACTGGTGGGAGTCCTTGAAACAGCTGAGGGGCACCCTTGAAACTTTAACTGACTTGTCTATTTCTGGGAACTATCCGCCCTTTGCCTCGGGCCGGGGCCCAGGTGCATAACCACAGATATCCTGTTCGTTATCTGGTCTCAACCTCAGGCTGTACTTTTCCTATGCTAGGGACTTTTAACCAGGGTAATGTTTTGTGCCTTGCAAAATGGCGTTACTACGGCTAGCTTAAAAAGTTCCTTCTTCATCACCATTGTACCCACTTCATCACACCTGGCACGGCCAGCATAGTGCTTACAGTTCAGAGGGGGAAAGGTAGCCTTCCTGCAAAGATTTAGTTGCAGTTTGAGAATCTCAGAGTAAAAATGCTTTAACAATCCTCCCTTTTCTTAAAATTACTTTATTTTTAAAGTGAAAAGTTGCAAATAAATTCACTTGAGCAAAGTTTCATGGTTTTTTTTTGAGCTTGGATTGTCTTTAGAATCCTGCTTTGTGGCTAATTTACGGTGTTCGGGTAGATGTCTAATTTTACACTCTTCTGCAGTGTGCACTTTCTGAGGGGATCGCTTCACTCAGTGCCCCAAAGAAACAACACTCGTTCTCTCAGTGTTCTATTTTGGAAGAGAAAATACTCTTATAAAGACCTCTGTATATTCTTCCCTTAGAACTTTGACACCCTACGTGTCTGTTTATTGTTTCAATATCATAGAAATTCTGAACAGAGCTTTCTATGGGATGAAATGGATTAAGTGAGAAAAAGTTTTCCAAAAGGATTAAGCTAGGAAAACCTGGTGTGACCTTGTCAAGACAAGATTATTTTATTCCTTTGCCTTAAGAAATGGTTTTGTGTTTTCAGGTAAAGGAGTTATGAAAAGGTAAATACCCTATTTTGTAAAACTCTGCATTTTAGCATGTGTACTCCTATAGTTTTAATTGATGTTCTATGAAGTAAAATCAGAAATTGTACTATTATTCTGCTCACCAGGTTTTGACTTTTAAAATAAGGGGTTTTTTGATGTTTGAAAATTTGTGTGGGTTGCAGCTGATATGTGGTCTCATTAATATAAGTAGAAATCTAGCACAATGACATGATAACACACATTCTTGTGGCAACTATCTTTGTGTACCTGGAAGAGAGACTTTTTCCTTGGCTGAATTTATATGCATTAAACTAATGTAATAACATATTATGTAAATAGATTTATTCTCCATTAACACATATCTCAATCATCATTATATCAAATGCAACAGGCTGGATATTCCTGTTAAATTGGGGTCACAGGGATCTTCAAGGGTGAGAGCCGTGAGAATATTTAGCATGGTTCTCTCAATGACTGGAAATATAGAAAACACTTTTCATTGTGTTTCTGGGAATTCGATTATGGCAAGGAGATAAAGTTGAGGTAGATTTGTGATTCAAAGCTGTGGTTTTTTGCCTTTCAAACGTGCCTAGTGAAAACAATGTTGCCAATACATTACAGAAACCAGTGCTGCTTTTCCAAAATGACTTGAGCTTCAGCAGCTCATAAGGACGCTTTTGGGAGCTGGGCTTACTGAAGTGTACCTAATGGAAATGGCGACAGGGGTGCCTTGTCTTTGGCAAAGGAAGATCCTTGCCCTGGGAATTTTTAGTTTTCTTTATTTGGCACTTTGTACCTTCCCAATGGGTACTAATTGACTGGGGATGTCATTTGCAATCCTTGAACATCCTTCCACCCACCAGTCCCCTAGGCTTTGCCTGCTACATTGTTCTCCATAGTGGCTGGCCTTCTATTAAGCATCGTCAGGACTCGGGGGCTCTCCTCTCAAGAGATGTGTGTGCATTATCAACTCTCCTACCAGCACCAAAATCCTGTCAATCACAGTGACCTCAGGGGCCTCCAGCAAGCCTGGTAAACAAGGGACCAATGTCTGCAATGGCTTTTTATTCACTTTTTTTTTTTTTTTTGGAGTGGGGCTTTCTAATTACTCAGTTGTGTATGCAAACACTGAAGGAACATTAGGCGCATCAAGTGGGGCTCTGCTTTTATTAGGAAACCCTTTTATTTTCTAAATAGAATATGTCAAACATATTCTTTCCTTTTTAGACAGTTAACCTTTCATCTTTCCTGCAGCAGAAATTCCAGTCTCTGGAGCTTGCTAATTTCGTATTTGAAATATTCTAAAGCAGAAGGAAAATGCTGTTTACAGTGCCTTCATTAAAAAGCTTTTAATTGTGTTTAGTTGCTGCACATATAGTTTGGATCCCTGCTGGGTACACTTCACTGCATGAGAAAAATACAGTATTTTTAAAAGACACACCAATCAACCCAACCCAATTCTACTTTGACCCTGACAATTGAGTAGACAAAACACTTTTATATTGTTCGTACTTATGATTATAATGAAAATATGAGTTCAATAGATCCTCAGGAACATGTTTCTAAGTGACCTCCAACCTCCTTATTTTTGAAAAAATCTTTTTATGTAGCTCACTTAATTTTTTTCTCACATTGTCATATACGTTAAATAATATAATAGCATCACTTATGACACAACTTCTCATAGAACATGATTCAGACATAACGCAGTTTGATCCGTGTGGAACAGTGCTTCCCAACTTCTATTTTGGCATATGCAGAAAACTGTAATACTTATTGTGCAGGGTGGAAGAGGCTAAAGGGGTAATAATGAGAACAAGCCCTTCAGACGTTTTTCAGATTTTTCAAGCCTATGAGATAGATACTATTTTTATTTCTGTTTACAAATGAAGAAATCAAAGTGCAGGAAGTGCCTTAAAGTGACTTCCCCTGAAGTACAGAACCAGTAAGTTGCCTGGAGTTTGGTGTGAAGGAAGTGCTTTTTACAAGGGTATAGGGAAAATACAGCCAAAAAGTCAAGTTAAGAAACAAGGGGAACAGAGTCAAACAGGATATCTGTGGTTATGCACCTGGGCCCCGGCCCGAGGCAAAGGGCGGATAGTTCCCAGAAATAGACAAGTCAGTTAAAGTTTCAAGAGTGCCCCTCAGCTGTTTCAAGGACTCCCACTTGACCGAAGTTCACCCCTGGCTTGATTTAAACTAACCAATTACCTTGCTTCTCGCTTCTGTACCCGCGCTTTTTGCTATAAAAAGGACCCAGGAGCTCTACTCGGCGCGCCAGTCTTTCGAAAGACTGAGTCGCCCGGGTACCTGTGTGTTCAATAAACCTCTTGTTTTTGCATCCGAAGCCGTGGTCTCGCTGTTCCTTGGGAGGGTCTCCCTGAACTGACTGACTACCCACTGCGGGAGTCTTTCATTTGGGGGCTCGTCCGGGATCGGAGACCCCCACCCAGGGACCACCGACCCACCAACGGGAGGTAAGCTGGCCAGCAGTCGTTCTGTGTCTCGTTTCTGTGTCTCGTCTCTGTGTCTGACTCAGTGATTTCGACTGTCTTTTCTGAGCGCGCGCATTTTGGTTTCAGTTTGTTCCGGGTTAGTCGCTCTGGGAGCGAAGTGCGGGTAGCGAACAGACGTGTTCGGGGGCTCGCCACCCGGCAATCCTGGGAGACGTCCCAGGATCAGGGGAGGACCAGGGACGCCTGGTGGACCCCTTGGCAGAGGATTATTGTGTTTTGGTCTCACCGCGTCTCGGGAGGCGCGCTCTGCCATCGGACTCTTTCTTCTATTTCTACGGCACTCGGTCTCGTCGCCGTTTCTGGTTTCTTTTTGTCTTAGTTGTGATAGGTCTTTGCGTCGTCGTTCCCCTATTGGAAATTTTCGAGATGGGGCAAAGTGCCCTTACGCCCCTCTCCCTTACTCTAGATCATTGGAAAGATGTCAAAGCCAGGGCTCACAATCTGTCCATGGAGATCAAAAAAGGAAAATGGCAGACTTTCTGTTCGTCTGAGTGGCCCACATTCGGCGTAGGTTGGCCGCCAGAGGGAACCTTTGATCTTACTGTCATTTTTGCAGTTAAAAAGATTGTTTTTCAGGAGACCGGAGGACACCCGGACCAGGTTGCCTGTGTCGTGGTATGGCAAGACCTCGCCCAGAATCCCCCTCCCTGGGTGCCACCCTCCAGCAAAGTCGCTGTTGTTTCGGGATCAGAAAATACTCAAAGGCCACCTACAAGGAAGCCTTCCGCCCCTCCCCAACCCCCCGTCCTCCCGACACCAGATGACCTATTTTCTCTCTCTGAAACCCCACCTTACCCGGCGGCTCCGCTGCCCCCTCTGGCCCCTCAGGGAAACAGATCGGCACCAGGCCGAGCGCCCGGTGATCCTAGCCCTGAGGGACCGGCTGCGGGGACTAGGAGCCGCCAACCTCGCAGTCCGAGAGACGGCTCCGGTCCTGACTCCACCGTAGCTTTGCCCCTCCGAGCCATAGGGCCCCCAGCTGAGCCTAATGGCTTGGTCCCTCTACAGTATTGGCCTTTTTCCTCAGCAGATCTTTACAATTGGAAGTCTAACCACCCGTCTTTTTCTGAAAAACCAGCAGGACTCACGGGACTTCTTGAGTCCCTTATGTTCTCTCACCAGCCCACTTGGGACGATTGCCAACAGCTACTCCAGATCCTCTTCACCACTGAAGAGCGAGAAAGGATTCTTCTGGAGGCCCGCAAGAACGTTCTCGGGGACAACGGGGCCCCTACACAACTCGAGAACCTCATTAATGAGGCCTTCCCCCTCAATCGACCTCAATGGGATTACAACACGGCCGAAGGTAGGGAGCGTCTTCTGGTCTACCGCCGGACTCTAGTGGCAGGTCTCAAAGGGGCAGCCCGGCGCCCCACCAATTTGGCTAAGGTAAGAGAGGTCTTGCAGGGACCAGTAGAACCCCCCTCGGTTTTCTTGGAACGCCTAATGGAGGCCTATAGAAGGTACACTCCGTTTGAACCCTCTTCTGAGGGGCAGCAGGCTGCGGTTGCAATGGCCTTCATCGGACAGGCAGCCCCAGATATCAAGAAAAAGTTGCAGAGGCTAGAGGGGCTCCAAGATTATTCCTTACAAGATTTAGTGAGAGAGGCAGAAAAGGTGTACCACAAGAGAGAGACAGAAGAGGAAAAACAAGAAAGAGAAAAAAGAGAGACAGAAGAGAGAGAGAGACGGCGCGATAGGCGCCAAGAAAAAAACTTGACTAGGATTTTGGCCGCAGTGGTAGGTGAAAGAGGGTCTAGAGATAGGCAGACAGGGAACCTGAGCAACCGGGCAAAGAAAACACCTAGGGATGGAAGACCCCCTCTAGACAAAGACCAATGCGCGTACTGTAAAGAGAAGGGTCACTGGGCAAGAGAATGTCCCCGGAAAAAGAACATCAGAGAAGCCAAGGTTCTATCCCTAGATGACTAGGGGAGTCGGGGTTCGGACCCCCTCCCCGAACCTAGGGTAACACTGACTGTGGAGGGGACCCCCATTGAGTTCCTGGTCGATACCGGGGCTGAACATTCGGTATTGACCCAACCCATGGGAGAAATAGAGCCTAGACGGACAGTTGTAGAAGGAGCGACAGGAAGCAACGTCTACCCCTGGACCACAAAGAGACTTTTAAAAGTTGGATATAAACAAGTAACCCACTCCTTTCTGGTCATACCCGAGTGCCCCGCTCCTCTGTTGGGCAGGGACCTCCTAACCAAACTAAAAGCTCAAATCCAGTTTTCTACAGAGGGCCCACAAGTAACATGGGGAGATCACTCTACCATGTGCCTGGTCCTAAACCTAGAAGAAGAATACCGGCTGTATGAAAAGCCGGCCTCTCCCTCCATCGACCCATCCTGGCTCCAACTTTTTCCCACCGTATGGGCAGAAAAGACAGGTATGGGACTGGCCAATAACGTCCCACCAGTAGTAGTAGAGCTGAAATCGGGTGCCTCACCGGTGGCCGTCCGACAGTATCCAATGACTAAAGAAGCCCGGGAAGGCATCAGACCCCACATCCAAAGGTTCTTAGACCTAGGGGTCTTAGTGCCCTGCCAGTCGCCCTGGAACACCCCTCTGCTACCAGTAAAAAAGCCAGGGACCAATGACTATCGGCCAGTCCAAGACTTGAGAGAAATTAACAAAAGGGTGCAAGACATTCATCCCTCAGTCCCAAACCCATACAGCCTCCTGAGTTCCCTTCCGCCTAGTCACACTTGGTACTCAGTCTTGGATCTCAAGGATGCCTTTTTTTGCCTCAGACTACACCCCAACAGCCAGCCACTGTTCGCGTTCGAGTGGAGAGACCCAGAAAAAGGTAACACAGGTCAGCTGACCTGGACACGGCTGCCACAGGGGTTCAAAAACTCTCCCACTCTCTTCGACGAGGCCCTCCACCGAGATTTAGCTCCTTTTAGGGCTCTCAACCCCCAGGTCACATTACTCCAATATGTGGACGACCTCCTGGTGGCGGCTCCCACATATGAAGGCTGCAAAAAAGGGACACAGAAGCTCTTGCAGGAACTGAGTAAGTTGGGGTACCGGGTATCAGCTAAAAAGGCCCAGTTATGCCAGAAGGAGGTCACCTATTTGGGGTACCTGCTCAAAGAGGGAAAAAGATGGCTGACCGCGGCCCGGAAAGCTACAGTTATGAAGATCCCCACTCCCACAACCCCCAGGCAGGTCCGCGAATTTCTGGGTACTGCCGGATTCTGCAGGCTCTGGATTCCTGGGTTTGCTTCCCTGGCTGCACCCTTGTACCCCCTGACAAGGGAAAACATTCCTTTTACCTGGACTGAGGAGCATCAAAAGGCTTTTGACCACATAAAAAAAGCCTTGCTGTCTGCCCCCGCCTTGGCTCTCCCAGACCTCACCAAACCGTTTACTCTATACGTAGATGAAAGAGCCGGTGTGGCCCGAGGAGTGCTTACTCAGACCCTAGGACCATGGCGACGGCCAGTAGCTTATCTATCAAAAAAACTGGATCCAGTGGCCAGTGGGTGGCCAACCTGCCTAAAAGCGGTTGCTGCAGTGGCACTCCTCCTCAAAGACGCTGATAAGTTAACCTTGGGGCAAAATGTGACTGTGATTGCTTCCCACAGCCTCGAAAGTATTGTGCGGCAGCCCCCCAATCGGTGGATGACCAATGCCAGAATGACTCATTACCAGAGTTTGCTGCTAAACGAAAGGATATCTTTCGCGCCCCCTGCTGTCCTGAACCCAGCTACCCTACTACCAGTCGAGTCAGAATCCACCCCAGTACACCAATGCTCAGAAATCCTTGCTGAAGAAGCTGGGACTCGACGGGACCTGAAGGACCAGCCATTGCCCGGAGTGCCTGCCTGGTATACAGACGGTAGCAGCTTCATTGTGGAAGGTAAGCGGAGAGCAGGGGCCGCCATCGTAGATGGCAAACGGACGGTATGGGCAAGCAGCCTGCCAGAAGGGACATCAGCCCAGAAGGCCGAGCTAATCGCCTTGACGCAGGCATTACGCCTAGCCGAAGGAAAAAACATCAACATCTACACGGACAGCAGGTCGCCATTATCCACTGCCCGGGCCACCAGAGAGGAAATAACCCTGTGGCGGCCGGGAACCGGAGGGCCGACGAGGCTGCAAAACAAGCCGCCCTGTCGGTCAGGGTGCTAGCAGAAACTATAAAGCTTCAAGAGCCAATCGAGCCTGCTCAAGCTAAGACCAGGCCAGGAGAGCTCACTCCTGACCAGGGAAAGGAATTCATTCAGCGGTTACACCAGCTAACACACTTAGGACCAGAAAAGCTCCTTCAACTGGCAAGCCGCACCAGCCTCTCCATCCCGAACCTCCGGTCCACTGTTCAAGAAGTCGCCAATCGGTGTCCGGCTTGCGCCATGACTAATGCGGCTACCACCTACCGAGAGACCGGAAAAAGACAACGGGGAGATCGACCCGGCGTATACTGGGAAGTAGACTTTACAGAGGTAAAGCCTGGCCGGTATAGAAACAAGTATCTGCTAGTATTTGTAGATACTTTCTCTGGATGGGTAGAAGCTTTCCCTACCAAAACTGAAACGGCCCTGACTGTATGTAAAAAGATACTAGAAGAAATCCTGCCCCGTTTCGGGATCCCTAAGGTGATCGGGTCAGATAATGGCCCAGCCTTTGTTGCTCAGGTAAGCCAGGGACTGGCCACACAACTGGGAATAAATTGGAAATTACATTGTGCGTATAGGCCCCAGAGCTCAGGTCAAGTAGAGAGAATGAATAGAACCATCAAAGAGACCTTAACTAAATTGGCCTTAGAGACCGGTGGAAAAGACTGGGTGGCCCTCCTTCCCTTAGCGCTGTTCAGAGCCAGGAATACCCCTGGCCAGCTTGGTCTGACCCCTTATGAAATCCTCCACGGGGGACCCCCCCCCATACTTGAGTTGGGAGGAACACTGGGTCCCGATGATAACTTTCTTCCTGTCTTATTTACTCACTTAAAGGCTTTAGAAGTTGTAAAAACCCAGATCTGGGACCAGATCAAGGAGGTATACGAGCCAGGTGCCGTGGCCATCCCTCATCCGTTCCAGGTCGGAGACCAAGTGCTTGTTAGGCGCCATCGGACCGGCAGCCTTGAGCCTCGGTGGAAAGGCCCGTACCTGGTGCTACTGACCACACCAACAGCGGTAAAAGTAGACGGCATTGCAGCCTGGGTACATGCTTCTCACCTCAAGCCTGCGCCACCCTCCGTACCAGATGAATCCTGGGAGCTGGAGAGGACTGATAATCCTCTTAAGTTGCGCATTCGGCGGCGGCGGAGCAAGCCTACCAAGTAATAACCCTAACCAGCCCAACACCCTCACCTGGCAGGTACTGTCCCAAACTGGAAAGGTTGTCTGGTTCAAGACAGAAGTCCACCCCCTTTGGACTTGGTGGCCCTCCCTTACCCCTGATATATGTGCCCTGGCGGCGGGTCTCGAGGCTTGGGATATTCCAGAAATTGATGCACCGGCCTCTAAAAGAGTCAGGCCTCCTGACTCAAACTATGAAAATGCTTATAACCAGATCAAATAACTCCCCTTGGTTGACCACCCTACTGTCAACCATCGCCGGGCCCCTATTACTCCTCCTTCTGTTGTTCACCCTTGGGCCCTACGTCATCAATAGACTAGTCCAATTCATCAATGATAGGGTAAGTGCAGTTAAGATTCTGGTCCTTAGGCAAAAATACCAAACCTTAAATGGCGAAGATAACTTTTAATTCCGCTCTAAGATTAGAGCGATCCACAAGAGAAATGGGGGAATGAAGGAAGTGCTTTTTACAAGGGTATAGGGAAAATACAGCCAAAAAGTCAAGTTAAGAAACAAGGGGAACAGAGTCAAACAGGATATCTGTGGTTATGCACCTGGGCCCCGGCCCGAGGCAAAGGGCGGATAGTTCCCAGAAATAGACAAGTCAGTTAAAGTTTCAAGAGTGCCCCTCAGCTGTTTCAAGGACTCCCACTTGACCGAAGTTCACCCCTGGCTTGATTTAAACTAACCAATTACCTTGCTTCTCGCTTCTGTACCCGCGCTTTTTGCTATAAAAAGGACCCAGGAGCTCTACTCGGCGCGCCAGTCTTTCGAAAGACTGAGTCGCCCGGGTACCTGTGTGTTCAATAAACCTCTTGTTTTTGCATCCGAAGCCGTGGTCTCGCTGTTCCTTGGGAGGGTCTCCCTGAACTGACTGACTACCCACTGCGGGAGTCTTTCAGGTGCTTTTATCACTGTGCTTTGACTGGTACATCTGGAAACCTCTCCTGGCTCATCATGAATGTATGGGAGTGGGGAAGAGAAGAAAAACCATAATTTGCATGATAAACACTGGGATAGCATCATGTTCTTCTAGTTCCTCCTCCCTGATATAAGCTCTTATAGATACTGAACTTTTTTCTCTCACTTTTTTAAAAAACAGTTTTATTGAGATGTAATTTACATACCATAAAATGTTTATTAATTCAGTGAATTTTAGTATATTTACAGAGCTATCCAGTCATCACCACCATCTAATTTTATAAAATTTCCATCCTAAAAAGAAGCTTTGTGCACACACAGTCATTACACATTCCTACCCCCAGCCCTAGGCAATCGTAATCTACTTCCTACCTCTATATACTTGCCTTTTTTTGACATTTCGTATTAATGGAATCATCCAATATGTGTTCTTTTGTGTCTGACTCCTTTCACTGAACATCATATTTTTGAGGTTCCAGATATTGGGCTTTTATGTAAAATGTTTCATTAGTTTTATACATTGTAAGCCTGCCTCCAGATAAGCAAGGCTTTGCTAACTAAATGCTGTGGTTTGCAGCTGTCACACCAGGCTTAGGTAGCCCAAAGGGAGCCCAGATGAGTTTACCATTGAGGAGAAGCAACATCATCAACATCATCATGAACTTCCCAGATAATTAGTTAAGTGCTTAGATGTGAGCTTCATGCTATTTAAGGCATCCTTTCATTTTACAGCTATATGTGTAGTATGTCAAATTGGCAGTTTGAGAGGAACAAGAGTTGTCAGTTCTGTGAAAAAAATAAATTAGAGTTTTTATTTCTCATAATATAGTTAAAACAGTTGTTTGATTAACAGATTAGCAGATCAACAGGTTGTTTGGGGCATTATGTAGACACAGGCAGAATCATTCTCTTTCACAGAAGTTTTTCTTTTTGAGTTTTGAGAATTAAGTGCTCTCTATATATCCTGGCTGCTTCAAAAAACAAAACTTTGCAGTGTCTAGGACTGTAGGTCATTTGAATTGTAAGGAGAAATAACAACATAAAAGGGCAGTTCAACAAATGGTTGGTATAAGAAGCTGTATAATGAAATCAGTTTTTTTTTCATTTTAAAACAATTTTGCAATTATTTTCAGATACCCAGGCTTGGATTCTCCTGTATACAATGTGTCTCATGGATAAATGGATACTTTGGGCTGTGAGCTTGAGTAGGAAGAGGTGATGAGATTAGGAAGTACCCAGAGTTGTGTATTATAATTCATTGATTTGATTTGTGCAATCCAGGTCTTGAGTAAATAAAACACAGCACTTTGAAAGCCACGTCTTGCTCCCAGGTGGAAAGTTGGAAAGGGGCAGGGAGGGCATGGGACAGCCTCTTAATTTAATGATCAAGAAAGTTTTCAAAGATGAGGCGGTATGTGAAGAGAAGCCTGGGAAGCCTCGGAGTAATCCCTACCAATATCTGGGCGAAGACAGTTTCAGGCAGAGAGAATGACAAATTTAAATGCCCTGAGGCAGGGGCATGTTTCCAGCGTGACTGGAGTAAAGCTGCTGTACAGGGAAGATAAGTAGATTGTCAGAGAAGTAAGATAAGGGGGGACTGGCAGCTGGGTCACGTAGGACCCCACGGAATCATTGTGGAGACTTGGGCATTTGCTCTGAGGCAGGAAGCTACCGGAGGGCTAAGCATTTGTTTCTCCCCCTTGTAAAGAATAATGGGCTTTTTTTTTTTTTTTTTTTTTTGACAAAAAGGGTTTGGTTAGCACATTGGCATTTTTAGGGTTACCATTGGGCATTGTGTTGATGGTTGCCTTCTCCTGGAAAAACAAATCTGCTGTTGTGTGTAGGCTTCATCGGGTCTGGCACACACTCCTCAGGTTGTAGAGAAGTTTGAATTTAAAATAAGCATTTCACAAATGACTCACGTTCCAGGTGGGAAGATGTGTTCTCTCCCTACTACAGAGAAGGGGGAATCACTTCACGTGAAACAGTAACCTTTTCTCTCTCTCCACTTTCTCCTAGGAGCAGAAAAGCACACAAATGCTTTCTTTCTGATTGTGTATTTGGAATGTTCCTTAAGATGGATCTCTGTTGAGTTCCCAAGTGAATACTCCAATCTGTATTTAGTCTCAAATTCTGACAAAACGAAAACCTCCACCTGATGGGGAGGGGGCTGTCTCTCTCTGCTGTTTTCTTTAGGTCTGGGAGATCAGGGATGCTTCATAACTTGTTGCCAGGAGAGGAGGGAAGATTGATTGGGGTTTTACGAGGTGGCAAAATACATAGCTAAACCTGGGGACAGGGATGTCATTTAGCATGACAGACACAGCAGAAAACAGGAATGTGCTTTATTTTGTTGTTTTTGTTAAGGCAATCTGAGATTTGTTATTCCCCCCCCCCCCCCCCCACGGTCCCGGCTGTTTTTGTGTTCAGCACAGATGTTCAGGAAACGAATTCCAGCGCCAACACCTGTGGGACACTGACCCAGGCCTACCTTGCAACATCCTCTGCTCTTACCGTATCATGAGATCAGTTTACATGGAACACTTATTTCCTCTCCCCTCTGCTCATCCATCCATAGCTATCCACTGAACATTTTTGCCCCTCCCGCCGAGTTCTTGGAATTAAAGGAAATGTAATATGGAGCCCACTGTCTCAGTGGCAAGTCTGTTTTGATGGACAGGTACTCTAGCCTCTTTCTCTTTAGAAGCATCAATGTATGAGCACAGTTTTGCAGGCTTGCAAGAAGCTGGTGCCCTACAGCACTCATCGTGTAAAATAAATAAATGAACAGTTTATTTCACTGGGGTATCAATGTCCTGTTTTTAGAAATCTCTGTTTCCATCCAGGGCCATTCAGGTAGTTCTCATTTTAAAACTCTAACATCTGTCCAGCATATGGCTTCTGACATCTGGCTTCCACTTGCTATACAAGGGAGACACATTGACTGATTTCCCCATCTTTGCAATGGGATAGTACCTGTTTCTGGCATGCTCTGAAGTGTGTGGAGGCGAGGTGTCAGGAAGCAAACAATGTGAAAGCATATTGGAAACAAAACTTACGGAATCAACATGCTCATCACATTTTATTATTAAATGAGCTCCCAAGTGGGTATTTCCTTGATTTCTTTGTAAATCTAGATAGGCATTTTATTTGACCCCCCTCCACCTCCCCCTCTCTCCTCTGTTGGCTCAGGAGGATGGTACGCTGTTTCTCTGGAAAAGGCTTCCTCTCTTTTTCCCAGTCCAGATCTCTGAGTGCCACTGGACTTAGCAGCAGCTGGAACTTGGAGATGTCATTCTCACAGGTACAGTGCTCATGCTACATAGGCACCGTGACAATGCAGGTGGGGAGCGCACATCACCCCCAGGTGGGTGAGGGCCCCAGCCGATCCCTGACTCCAGTCCTCCCTTTGGATCCTGGCAACTGGGTACATGAACATCCATTAGGAAGGGGCAGAACCTCTTTCTAACAGCCAAACAGGTCAAGGCATCAAAAGACTTCATCAAAACTAGCTCACCTGGGGACTTATTCACCAAGGAGCATAGACTTAAATTTACAGTGGATTTTCTCTGCAGCAACTTTATGTCTTCAAAGAGCTCCACAATTACTTTTATTACTTTTTCTTGGTAAGCAACCCATGTTGAGGTAGTTCAGAATGAACAATTTGAGTTGTAAAAGAGGTTAAGTGACTAACTCAGAAATAGTGGTTGGCAGAGTCATCTTTGAATTCAGAACAGCATTCTTGGTGATTTCTACACACTTTATCTCATTGGCTGTATTTTAAAGGCAATAATCACTGAAAATCCACACAGTGCCCTCAGCTTCTTAACCTGAGTGAGATTTTTCAGCTTTATGCTTCTGTGACTCCCTGGAAGGATGGCCTTACAGAAGGTAGAAAACAGGCAAGAGTAATGACTTCAGGGTATGTGAAGAAGAAACCAGTTTTTTTCCCTCTCAGCTTGCAAATCAGTTGCTTCTACCTAGACTATAGGAGCAATTTACACCCTACTGAGGAGCCTTGTGGGGTTCTTTAACCACTGAGCAGGATTGATTGACAGCCGCTGTCTTCCACTACAACAGAGATGGAGTGAGCGCTTATACAGACTCAGTGGGGTGGGACTTCCCTGTTGAATGCTGTTTTATGTCTTTTCAGCCAAATGCCATTTACATCTGCCCACCGTTTGAGTTCTCCTTTGACTTTCTACTCCTTACAAAAGGAAGTAAAACAAGTGTTGCAGCAGCCATAGATAGCATCATGGCATTTCCTTCATTTTCTCAAAATGCACCTTTTGGGTGTTTTGTGAGCAAGATCTTAAGGAGAGTAGGTCTTTTCAAATGAAAATTTTGTGAAGTCTTACTATGATGTAAGTTAGTGAAAATTTGGGGGAATGCATTGTATAACATGTTCATGGTGCCACATTATTAATCAGTTTAGTTTTTAGGTTTTTTTTTTTTATAGAAAAGTAATACGTGTATACATTGACAGACAATAACTGTTTTTTATTTGTTTTTAATGGACAGTTTTGATGTTAAATAGGCAATAGCGGTAAGGATGAATTTAGAGCTATGCTATTAGACTATTTAGGACACTTAATTTACAGGTTAAAATTTAAATTTTAGGAATTTTGTACTTTTTAAAAAATCTCAGGTTGGGATGCAGTACTTTATAAATGGATAGGCTTAGGATGTCACCACAGCAGAATACAATGTAATTCAAAAGCCAGTGTGTTTTTCAGGATACCATTTACTCTTTTAAAATAAGTAATCAGGGCTGGCTGATTAGCTCAGTAGGCTAGAGCCTTGTAGCACCAAGATCACG
This sequence comes from Cynocephalus volans, assembly GCF_027409185.1. Classification (NCBI taxonomy): domain Eukaryota; kingdom Metazoa; phylum Chordata; class Mammalia; order Dermoptera; family Cynocephalidae; genus Cynocephalus; species Cynocephalus volans. Next base: position 93,811,101 of record NC_084461.1, on the reverse strand, counting down.
GGTTTGGTCCCCAGTACCAGCCAGCCACCAAATAAATACATACATACATACATACATACCAGCCAGCCACCAAATAAATACGTACATACATACATACACACATACATAAAAACAAGTGATGAAATGTCCTTGATCTCATTGAAAGTTTTGGAAAGAATTGGTACTGAGATGAGAAATCAGGCTAGAAGGAGTTTATTGGCACAGGTGGTGAGGTGGATACATAGGGACAGAATCTAGCTGCCTCTCCACCCCCAACCCCGGGGGCTGGGCTTATATTTCTTCTTGTGGTGGGTTGTTTTGTTCTTATTGGCCATAGCTTACATTAATGAGGAGTTAAATGAAATATCCAATGGGAGTTGTTGAAGCTTTATGTTAATTAGGTGATTTTTAGGTTTGCGATTATTGGGTCCCTTAGTATGTAAAGTAAGGTTTCAGAGGGAACCAATGGCATAGGGTTCTGCTGCAGTTATGAGTTCCTTTGTCTTTTATTTTACGGGAAAGTCCCATAGGACGTGAACCCCCATTTTGAATATCTTTGTATGGTGCCATCTCAAGGAGTCCTCCCCAAACCTAATACCCATCATCATCTTTTTCAAACATTGTGATCAGGGCATGCAACTATATTGAAATAATTGTATAATCACGTGATGACCATCTAGCCCACAATGCTGAATTAACCATGTAGTTTAAAGTTCTTATTATCTGAGGGTGTTGTAAATCAAGAAAAGATTTCTGGTCCTCAGAAAATCCTGAATAGGTAGTTCATTGGCATCTGAGTCTTGGTTTGTAACTTGGATGAAAATGATAACAACTGTTTTGAGACCATGTTAAAACTTCCATCCAGGAAGTTTATAAGAAAAGATTGGGCAATTCTTCTGGTCTTCAGCACCTCATGACTCATTTTCTAAACTCTGACCCAGTCTTTTCAGTTTATTTCTTCGTCCATTTATTCAAGAAAACTTATTAAGCACCTTCTTATCATTAACAGTTAAAACTTTCTGGCACCTCCCATTTAAAGTGTTCACACTGTAGCATACAATGAAATAGTGATCATGTAGTGTATTAACAACTGATGAGCTCACTATTATCATGAATTATTCAGTCATTAAACGTTTATATTCTGAGTGCCTTTTCTATGCCATTCAATACACAGATATATACTGAGCATCTGTGTGTCAAGGACTCTTCTGGATTCTAGGGATATAACAATGAATATAATAGGCAAATATTTCTGCCCTCATGAAGACCATATTCCAGTGTTTCTCATCTACATTTTAAAATCATTAACGACCATTCATATGAATATGAATGTTTTTAATGGGTGTAGAAAGAATTGACAACCATGTTTGTTCCTTTATGTTGATTGTTTTAGATGAAAAGATCAAATACTTGTTTCGAAGAGTCTGGAAGGGGTATCTGAAGACATCTACTATTATATTTTAAAGGGATATATGAAAATTTTAGGCAAAATTGCATTAAAGACTATCATGTCATAATAGTCAACATTGTTATGTAAGTAACCAAATTCTGATTAGCTCAGGAGCAGAACCATCCTATAAATAAATTTATAAGAATAGGACTTTTTCCAAATACAATAAAAAACTGAAGTTTGCTCCTAGCTAATTAAAACCAGAATACCTAAAATATCCATTTACTAGAACAATCACTGCATACAATAAAGAAATACTGCAATAAATAAAAAAATAAATGGTTGAATGAAATGTTTGACATAGTAGATAATTCTAATGTCTTAATGACACTGAACATGAGAAAAGTTAAATTATTAAAATTAAATATTGAAGCACCTTTAAGTGGAATTAACTCCTAGAACTTTTTATCTCATTATTATAAAAACCGGTTTTACTCATTGCATGTACTTGTGTTTCTAGCTGTTTAGTGTACTATTTTCTATTTGAAAATAGTGTTAATTCTATCTTGATCTATTCACCCTTTGTATTGAGAAGAATCTACTTAATTAATATTATTGCTGTGTCTTGATGGCCAAAGATGATTAGAAAATATCAGAATTGACCTTAATATTTCAATTCTTGCCAGTTTGGTAACCATGAAGCAATTCTGAAAGTTTGTTTACAATTCATGTATTTGAAGTTGGTGTAATATACATGAGGTCCACATTTATATTTATTTATTTATTTATTTTTTGTCTTTTTTTTGACCGGCCAACCGTGCTCAGCCAGTGAGCGAACCGGCCATCCCTATATAGGATCCGAACCGGCGGCAGGAGCGCTGCTGCGCTCCCAGCCCCGCACTCTCCCGAGTGCGCCACGGGGTCGGGCCCCACATTTATATTTAAAAGGCATAAAGTACTTGAAGAAACTATGCAGCAGAAGACTGCATGGATACAGTGCTTTACACCAAAGAACTGTGATAATATCTACTCATGTGTGTGTATGTGCATGTGCGTGTGTGTGTGTATAAGTACAGAATTATACAGAGAGCTGCTTCTGTAATATGGTGACCTCACACACGAGGACCTACGATATTCATGTGAAAACTGTGGTCATTGAAGGTGGATGCTATTCTAACATAAGTACTGGCACACTTTAGCTCTATTCTAAGAAGCCATCCATCTGCACTTGGCTCACAGTTCCTCCAAGCACAAACAGCATGATAAACTGCACGTTTCGTTCCTTAGGAGAAAGGAGGAGACCTGATTTGCATCATGTTGTGAAGTTCCAAAGATGATGGCAGAGATTCCTTTTCCATGGGTAACTCCCCACATTTTTTCCTGGGAGATAACATAGTGCCCTGAAGACTAGTCTTTTTTATAGTCTTCAGATCCTTATCTCTATAATGGTTAGATTCCATCTTGTCTTCTTTCCCAGGCCTTTCTAGTCATGCCCTAGTCCACACCTGGTTAATCTCATTGCTCATTCTCCAGAGCAGAGTTGTCCAATAGAAATAGAATGTGAGCCCCATACGTAGTTTTAAATTTTCTAGCAGCTACATTTTTAAAAGTAAAAGCAAAAATGTGGGTGAAATTAATTTTGTATTTAATTCAGCATATCTAAAATATTATCATTTCACCTTATAATCAATATAAAAATGTTAATGAGAAGTTTTACATTTTTTATACTAAGTCTTCAAAATTCAGTGTGTATTTTACACTTACAGCACACCTTAGAGACTGTGAGCATCTAAAGAGTAGGGCTTGTGTCTCATTGTTTATATCCGAACCCTTCTTCCATCCACACATTGCCTGGCTAGGTTCTTAACTGAATGAATGAGTGCCCATATTATTTTAAGCTTTCAGAGTTCATATGGGTATTATTATTATTATTATTATTTTTTATCAAAGATGACCGGTAAGGGGATCTTAACCCTTGATTTGGTGTTATCAGCACCACACTCTCCCAAGTGAGCTAACCAGCCATCCCTATATAGGGATCCAATCCCGTTGCCTTGGTATCATCAGCACCACTCTCTCCCAAGTGAGCCACGGGCCACCCAGTCCATAATTTAGCAAACTTTGCTACATAACCCTTATTTCTTATTTGTTGTCATCAAACAAACATTTATACCGACATATTAGGAGTATTTCTCCAAAGAAATTGTAATATTCTAAGGACAGGTTGATCTTTTATTTACTAACCCTACGGGATGCTTAATATGTGCTGAATTCTAAGTCAGGCCCCAAACATAAAAAGGGCAAACGTGTAGGCAAATAATTACAATATAGATCTGATAAGGACAAATACTGGAATATGTACAAGATACCTTGATGGGCCAAAGGAGGGCGTAGACAACTGTTCCCGAGGGAATCTGGAAGGGTTCATGGAGCTGGGGAGTCCTAAGCTGGGAGTCATTTCAGGCAGTGGGAGCTGCAGCAGTAAAGCATGAATGCCAAAGAAATTGGAATGTTTACTTTGCCTCCTTGTGGTTCTGCTCTAAAGCAATGTAGTGCAAAGTGACTGAATGTGGAGACTGAAGTCATACTGGAGTCGGGTTCAAATCTTGCTTCTGGCACTTAGCTCTATAAACTTGGGCAAGTTAGAATTTGTGAAGCAGTAGACAGTTTATGCTTCAATTTTCTCAAATGGAAAATAGGGATGATGCTGATGATAATAATAATAATTGTTACTATTATTATTTACCTCTGAGAAAGAGACAGTAAGAGAGAGAGAGAGTGTGTGTTGGGACAGATGAGGGGGTTTTAAATGAGTTAAATTAAGTAAAGAATTTAGAATAGCAAGTGCTTAATAATTGTTAGTTATTGTTATATATTTTACTATTGACTCACAGTGCCATGTACATAGGAGGTGCTCAATGAGTACTGACTGAATATTGAACATTTCTACCAACTAATCAGTTATATATTCATATCCTTTGCTATTACAGCACACATTTTCTAATGATGCCTCTCAGTGACATGCTACTTTTTTTTAGGATTTGGGAGGGGTGTGTGTGTGTGTGTGTGTGAATTATATGTGCTGGATTCATTTTGGCTCAGTACAGGAAATTTTCCAGTTCTGAGATCAATGACCTGAAACTCCTTGTCTGTTGTGATTTGCAGCTGCCCAGATTTCCCATACAGCATGCCCTAGGCAGTGTTTGCAGATCTGTTGCATGGAGAATCAGTACACAGTACACTTTGTAGTTTCACATCTTTTGTTTTCGACTCAGCTTCTTCTCTAAAGAAATGTATATGAAATGAATAACATGGAGATGCCATGAAGCTTCCTCAGTCTTTTTAACTTAAATCATTTGATATTTAAATTGCTTTTCATATAATGAACAGTATATTTTTCCTCACAGTTATGCAATGTCTACTGCTTCACAAATTATAAACAATGAATATTTACTTAACACATAGCAGGTCCCTTGTCTGAAAATTCATAGCATTTCTTGCCTTGAACTGAGATTATTGCCAAGTCCTTGTTAGGCACTTTCTCTTTACAGAGCATGTCCTTTATTTTTAATGTCACAGTAGTTTTTCAGAACAAATTGCAGTAAAGAAAATTTTTTATACATACAGTGGCTACTTTTTTATATATACAATGGTTTATTGAAGCAATAATTAAATAATAAATATGACAATATAATAGTGCCATAATTTTACTATTAGTTATATGGTAGGTTTTTCTGTTATAGCTGTATCTTTGAAACATTTTTAAATAGTGAGGGTCATTCTTAAAGATTAAAATTCAGAGTCTTCTAGAATAGTGATGAAAATCATTATAATTGTACTTCCACAAATATATGCCAGACCTTTTAGGCTTGGTGTCTAAAATAGGCTTCAGCAAGATTTTTTCATTAGCTCTCACCAGATATCTCGGGGATGGGTAGGAAGGTATTTCTGCTGATTTTACAGATGGGTAAACTGAATCACAGGGCAGTTAAATGATTTGCCCAGGGTAGTGTAGTAATTAGATATCTATATCTGTGCTCTTTTCATTAGGTTATTCTGTTGCTCAAAATGTTTATTCCAATAAACATGTATATTATTTGTACTTCTATAACTCATTTTCTATTTCTATATAAGAAAATAAAAAAGGATAGCAGATAAAGTTCCCTATAGAGAGGTTGCATATTTTATTAAGGTGGGTCTAGAATCTAGTTCTTTTTTATAATATACCACTAAACATGTGTCCTGCTTGAACATAGAGACATTTTGTTTCATCCATTTAATAGCGTCCATTTAACAAAAATGTTAGTTTCATTTCAAATCAGCCACTTTTAAAAATAATTGTTAAAAGATATTTTAACCCTTTTCAGTCTGTAATTCAAACATTAAGAATGAGGCTCTTTTTCAGATAATTTTAAAACTATTCCCTCCCTAAATGCTTGCATCCTACCACAAGAAAGACATTATTTTGCGATTCCTTTTCTGCTTGGCGGAGAGTCCCTTACAACAAAAATACACGAAGAAACCAGAAAGCTCTTCTGACACTTCTCATATAGGTTTTGTTTGAAAATGTTAGTCTGACTGATGTACGAAAATGAAATTTTCCATAATGTCATTTTAAATCATGGAGAATGAGAACTGTCTGATTATTAGTTTAAAGGTAGCTAATTTAATGCACATATTTTAAAAAGTCTACATTGCAAATTCTGAATTATATAAAGAATGCGCAAAATACACATCTTTTTATTTCCAAAGAAGATTAAAAACAATAAAATATTGTTAGAAATTGTGTTAAATTTTTTAAAAATAGCTTTTTAATGGGTAAACAATTTTCTCTAGTGATAAATAATACTAACGATTATGAAGATAATACTTTTTAAGTGACTGCTGATGGTATATGGGTTACAAATGGCTTTATCCTTTAAGACCTTATCTCTTCAGAACTTAAGTGCTTTTACATATTCAGCCTCATTTACTTTTACAGCTTTCTTATACAGTAATTTGCATTGGTGGCACAGTTCTTAGTATGTAGGTAGTGAAACCAAGCCATAGGTTAAATGATTTGCTTTTAATTTTGGGCTGATTTTTTTTTTCAGACAATTTCTAAGGCTTTATGTTGTCGTTATTCTAAGCAATGCATAATTCAAAACAGTGAGGAATTCTGGGGAATAGACATAAGATCACCAGTGCTTAGAAGATCAAGATTATTCAGAATCCTTAATGACTCTTACCTTTTGAATGACAGGTTTTTAGTGGACTTAAAAATTATTCCCAGTAAAAGTAGGATGGTTTAAACTGTTGACATTTTACAGTGAACGTAATGCAAAGGTGCTGTAACTGGGCAAAACATATTCAAAATGTCGGGTAGTATTTTGTTTGCTATGCATCTCATAAAGGCAGATGACTTCATTAGCTGGTGATTTTAACAATTCTGGAAACTTTGATAGTGAGGGCAAAGGACTCTGCATCGTAGACAAACAAGATCGTTGGAAGGAGACGACCTGGTAGTAAATAGTGAAGTTCACAGCAGAAGTTCACAGGCCCATGCCGGCTCTTTCCCAATGTGCTGTGACACATTCTGAGCTCTTACATTTTAGCTAACATTATCCACCACCCAGTTTCCCAATTAAATTTCAGACTCGGGCAAAAGCCTGTAATTCTATTTGTTTTGGGTAAATTTAGCAAGCTGCTCCTGATTACACCTTAGCCAGTGACCATCTGTTGACTGGCGTGCCTCTCCGAGGAGTGGGTTCTGTAGGCAATGAATGTGAAGAGGATTGGAGCGAGGCTGCTTTAGTAAGCAGATGCACTGCATCGGGGATAGTCCTTCCCGCCTTTCAATCTGCCAGCTCTCTGTATTGATGGAGTGTCGTATGCCTGCAAGTCATTCTATCCTGAGGCAAGGAGAAGTGCTCTCCTAGGGCCCATTTATCAAGTGCTTCTGCTGGCATTTGATGGAAAGAAATTTAGAAGTCATAGTTTGATACACTTAGAGCACGGCCACATTCTCCCTTGCATGTCCCAAGTATGTATGTATGTATGTATGTATCTATATGTGTATGTATGTATATCTCAACCCCGTGTACATGCTTTTCAACAGCTCTAGTCATGTTCTGTCAAAAGCCTCACAGATGAAACAACAGGATACAGCTGTGCTTCGTTATATAACACATAAACCTACACAGTGTCAGGATCACAATTCTTTAAAAGCGCTGCTTCCTCTATTAAAATGATTGCTGGTTCATTTGCATCAGATGGGGAAGATGTGCTAGATAAATTCAGAATGTTGGGGAACAGTGTTGATGCTGACGGCGGCATGATGAGGATTCTTTCTAAATGGTGATATCATCAGCTCATAGCTAAGATGAGGCTGGTCTAAACACAACAGAGACAGCAGTTTCCTGTTGTAGTGAGGCATGAGGGGAAATGGATAAAATGAACATAAATTAGCTTCATCTCGTTTTCTAAAAGAATTGAAGAGGGAAAGGAAGGGAAGGAGGCAGTGGATTGCTAGGGTGCTTGAAAACTGGAATTAAATCAGTGAAGTGAGAGGATTGGTTTCCGCCCTGTGTTGGGTGAAAAGGAACAGTCCTCAGTGCTAACAGCCGCAGGTTGGTGTAATTAACTGGCTTCCGCAGGAAATGCCCAGGGTTCATCTTAGAAAACCATCCGATGGGGTATTTCTCATTGACATCAGCTTTTAAGGGGACGAAGGGGGTTGTTCACAGCTGCAGTACTTTTCTTTAAGGCAAGAAGGTTTAAATTTGTTAAAATCTCACAGGATACTAGATCCACTACTTTTTTCACCTACTTATCACGTATTACTTTGACATTATGGTCCCCCCACTTTTTTAATGGCATGAGTTAAAAGTGGGGCGTTTCCCTCCATCCCTTTCTCTCACATACAAAATCAGCATTCTTTAATTCAGTTCATGAAAATCATTGCAGGTTCAGCAAAGTGAGTGTTAAGATACAGCACAGAAATGGAGTCTATAGCATGTGTCTTAAATTTTAGTGATAATGACTGTATTAACATCATATTATTACTATATTAAGTTTTGCAAACAAATAGTGAATGGCTGTGCAAAATAAAGCACTGAAATATTTCTTAAAGAATTAACATCGCTATTCTTAAGGGAGAAAAATAGTTTCGGGAAATTTCTTTGCTAATCAGGGCAATTTGATTCGTTGCTACTGAACTGAATGAGAGGCTGATTTAATAAGCTATAATATTTGCACTTATGTGTCATCTCTGATGTAACAGGATATAATGTATTTAAAACTGCAGATCATTATCAAACCACATAACGATTGTTACACAAATAGGATTAAAGATGCTAATTTACAGATAAAGGCTATATTTTATTGATTACATAGTTGGTGTGTGCAGGCAGTAAGAAATATTCTGAAAGAGAACGGAGTATTTTAAAAAGGCATTTAAAAAGTCATATAGTTGAGTCACTCTATAAATTAGGCTTAATTAAGCTAAACAAATAAATTTTTTTAACAAGAGTCTGTGGCCTTTAGGAATGACACTTGATGGATTCGCTGTAGAAGGCTTATAGAAGTTATCCTCATGTTAGTTTATATTTTGCACACAATATCTCCTCATCTAGCCTGAGTGCTCTACAAAAGGAAGCATAAAACCACGATGGCACCAGGTATGAATAAATAGTAGGAGTTAGGCGCTGGAGCTGACTCCACTGTCAGTTCTGCTGGTTCACAGGTTTCTTCGTGCAGGCTCCAGGATGAACGATCTTGGCTGAAGCATTCACAGGAAGCACTTTTTTTAAAAGGAATATTTTTTAGGCTCTTGGTATTTGAAGGAACAGAGTCAAGGTGATTTAAGGGCAAGGCAAAAATCCCTTAAAGACCTTTGTAATAGAATAGCCCTTTTCTCATATTTGAACATATACTCAGTTGCCTGCAATGTCTCATGTTCCAGTCAGGACAGAGTAGGCTAATTTTTAAAGGACATGTGCTTTAATAACACATATTATTGATATATAAATAAGAATTCAGGATAGACTCAGAAGAAGGTAAGAAGGGAGACAGCCACACCATATCAGGACAGTGTTGGGTGAAAACAAGGCCCGGCTAACAGAGAGCCTTGGATCCTTTTGTCTAGAGAAAATTGAATTCAGGTCAGTAAATTGTGTGGCGCTATGGGAGAGACAAGTATATGATAGGTCTCTGCTTTGTACACAGCTTACAGGGGAACTAGGCTTATGCTGACAAAATTATTAGAGAAGAAGAAAGACTTTGCAATGAAGAGCTATTGTAACAAGAAATGCAAGGCTGGCTGGTTAGCTCAGTTGGTTAGAGCGTGGCCTTGTAACACCAAGGTCAAGGTTCAGTTCCCTGCACCAGCCAGCTGCCAAAAAAAAAAAAAAAAAAGAGAGAGAGAGAAATGCAAAGCTACAAATGCATTCTTGAGGGGATATACAAATACAAGTTGTAGGGATGATATGAAAGTTTAGTCTTCATGACCTACATGCCCACAATTACTATTGATACATTTGCATTAGTTGTGCCTTATTACAGATTATCAACAAAGTCCCAGAAAACAAATAATTACTAGTAATCAACTTATAGATGGAGATGATATTGGAGATGGTATTGTAGTGGTCTCTCAGGATAGAGGATTTTCTCTAAGAGGCACTACCCAAGAGTGGCATTTGGGAGAATTAAAAAGAGAGGGAAAGAGGAAAGCAATAATTGAAGCTTTAGTTAGAATATTGTCAATGCCAAGTCACACTGCCTTGTGCCTTGGATTCCTTCCTGCAGGCCGTGGGATGAATGATCTGGGCTAAAACATACACAGCACATTGCAGAACTGGGACCATGACCCATGGGCTTTCTCCTGCTGGCCCCTCTCAGATACTCTAGTTGGTGTTGCCAGCTTTTCACTCTCCGTGGGCCTATTTACCTTGGTAATTTGCACCTGATGCATTTATATTGGTAATTTTTTCCCCCTGGAACACTGGGATCTCATTTATTCACTATTGCAATAAAGTGGTAGAGTGAAAATCCCTCCCTAAAGCAAGGAGAAGAATTGTTGGGGGAAAGTAGCAACCATGCTAACTGCAGCTCTAATTAAAACACCAAAAGAAGACTTGTTCTTATTTAGACGGTGGCTAATGCCTGCATCTCTGTGCACATACAGGCCAACGTTAGTCCATCTGCAGGGCATCACTCCTAACTTTGTTTTTTTAAATCCAGTGTCAATGTGTTTTCTTTTCAAAACAAAACAGTGGCAGCACTAGGATTGAAACACAAGAACTCTTTGGCCACAGCTTGCAGAAATCATGCTTGGTAGTGTATGCATGTAGGGAAAATTACTTTGAATAACAAAAGCATAAACAAGAACTGATAGAATAATAAGCAATTAAGGTGGATTAACAACACTTACTGAATTCCAGCTGTTGGCTGCAGATGCAGGCTTTTTAATTCAAATTACTTGTAACCTGTTGTTGCTTAGAGACCCAAGGGTACAGAAGCGTATCCCTGGCAATACCCGTATTAGGGGAGCTTTATTGTTGTCCATTGTGGGGATCAAAGTATTTAGGGTACGTTTTACTTTCTCCTGCTTTTTTATAATATTATTCAGCTTTCTTTGCCTTCTTTTATGTTGATAGCTTTCTTTATATATTTTTGTGTCCTTTTTGATTTGGAATGACTAACCAGAATCTATGTGCTTGCTGTTTGGTTATGGCATTTTGAAAACAAAGAGAATAGGGCAAAGCTGGTGTCTGTCTCTGTTTCCAATGGGGAAAAACAGCTCACAGTAAGAGAAATCAAAGTTTCTTTTGGCTACTATATATAAGTATCTGGACTGCTTCCCTGGCTGGCAGTTAGGCCACACTGGGAGCCTCCTTAAGAAGGACATCCTCATAAAATTATAGGCCCAACCACACAACCCTGGAAACTGTATGAGCAGGTAATTTACAGGGTAATCACCCTGTGTTGTCTATCCCCTGTAGCCTTACCACAGTGTGTTCATTGACATCTAACTGCATCCTTGGAAGGCCTTGTTATTGGTATTTAGGAGGAGGCCCTCTCACAATACTGGCCAGAGGGTTGAGGTGTGGGGCCAGCTTCATGGCATGCAACCTATGCAGTTGTACAGGGCCCCGAGCTCAGAAGGGCCCCATACTTGGTTTAAGGTTCTGCCATCACTGTCTCAAAATTTTTAATTTTATCTTTGAACTAGTGTTTTGTAAGTGGAGCATGTGCGTGACCAGAGGTGATATGTATGTAAGGTGTGTTCTCGCCCATTGTGGCACTATCTGCATATCATGTTCCCACGCCCTATAAATACATGATGCTCATAGACTGCGATGTATGGGAATTCAGCGAGACTCCAGGAAAGTACAAAGTAAGCATGTTATGGGAGCTTTCTGTTTCTGTAGAGTGTTTGTAGAATATGCCTGGGTCATGAAGTAAAATTTAGAAGCTAAGTTAGTCTCAGTTGAGTTAGTTTTGTGTATTGTTTCCACTGACCTGGTAAAAATGAAATAAATATACATGTAGGAGCTACGAAATAATGATTGTGTCATTTTGGTAATTCCACATACAAGTTAAATACTCTCATATTTGCATTTAAACTGTCATTGTAACATATAAAGATGAATGGTAAAACTCATGCTGACAAATATTTTAGTTTTTTTTTAAACTTAGAATGACATTCAATAGCAAATAAAAAACATCACGAGTAATCGAGAGAGAGATGTGGAAGAAAAGGAAAATCTTTATATTTTAGTGTCCTTAATGGCACTTTTCCCCCTTGTTTTTTGAACAAGAAGTCTTGCATTTTTGTTTTGTTCTGTGCCCTGCACATTATGTAATGGGCTCCACTGAGATGGTCTGTAGCCTCAAATCTAACTGGGATGAATTGAAGAGGTTGCTAAGATCTCCTGATGCTCCCCAGGTGGCGCATGAAATAGAGACACCAAACAAATATACATCTTGTAACCTCCTTCAGAGCCTTAGCTGATGCAAACCAGATAGGTTTCCATTTAATCAGATCCCATCACATTTCAAAGTTTCTTCTTGTTCAAAGAAACTTTTGCAGCTTTTATGTCTAGGCAACTTATCTTTTTATGATTTATTTTCTCCAATAATATATGAGGGTTCTTTTACCTTCTAAACATATTAGCAAACAGAGGAATTATGTACCAGTCTAGTAACATAAAATACCCTCCTTGACTGGGCCTCTGCCTATAACCCTCTCCTGATGTTTGTTTTCGGCAGGATGTGAACTTGTTCCTGCAGATTAGTTAAGAGATGTGGGCATGTTGATTTACTTGCCCTCAAGAACATTAACAGTTCTCAGATTAGAAGGGTGCCTACTGCTACAGATAGAAACACTGCTCAAACTGTCTGTTTGCCCATATACAACTCTCACCCAAGGCAACTTATAATCAGCTTCTAGGTCCAAAATGTGTTAATAAAGGGAAGCAACCTCAGAGAGCTGATTCTGAAACCACAGGTCCCTACTTTGGGCCAGTGGGAGAGCTGGTCGGGAGTAGGGTAGACATGAGCCATGCCTAAAGGGGTCCAGGGGACATTGTCTCCTAGAGATCAGCATAAAGCCAAAACTCTAAATGAGAAATGGCTTGTTCCTAGGAACCAACCACATGAATTGACTACTTGGTACTTTCCGAAAACCACTTTATGTCAGCAGGAGAGATTATGCCCAGTGTGAAAAGGAAAAATCAAAAGCCCTCTCCCGTCTGGATTTTGTCATACATTTGCTGACCCAGGCTTTTTCACCAGCATATTCCTGCCTAGGAATGGGCCATGCACTTCAGGAAGTTGCAGTTGTTCTTTAAGGACATTCTGTTGCTTTGCAAGCCCCAGACAGACAGCATCAACTGTTGTCTCCAGCAGGAACTGGCATTATTTTCCCAAGAAAGGGGCATTTGTTTCTTCTGCTATAAATGGGTTTTGGTGAGAGCAGGAGGGAGGAGAGAGGCAGGGCCCACCTGACGTGCAGGTAGGATTGTGATAGGTTCTTCATGTACCCTCCTTTAGGCCAGATGATCATCCTCTACCGAAATGGAAAAACTCACTGAGACATTACCTCTCCATGAAATGGAAAAGCTCACTGAGACATTACCTCTCCAAAGCTTCATATGAACCAGACACTTTGATTTTGTCTGTAGCAAAGAGCTGCTGAGAAGAGTTTTGTTTTGTTTTTTAATTAATTTTGGGGAATCAGGTTGAAGTGAAAGGAAGGAGAGAAGAGAGACTTGGACAAGCAGACAGGTTGACTTCTTGATCTCATCTCAGGCCAGTCCTGGAGGTGGCCAAGGCCTTCCTGCTGACTTGGACTACAGAAACCATCTGTTTCCTGCCAGACTGTTCTGGAATTCACTTCTGGGTAAACTGGACCCAGTGATCCAGTCCACACAAGGCCTAGGGCCATTTTATGTGAAAGACAGTGGGTATTTACAAGATCCTGACTTTCAGGGCTGATTGAAATGGTGCTGTGTTTAATGTTGTTTCACTTTTTATTATTTTTTTGGAGGAGAGGAGGGGCCAAGAAGTTTCAAACTGCTTGAGAACATGTATTATTTGTCATGCTTCCTCATGTTCCCCTCACATATCTGACAAAAGGCTTTGCATATTCAGGGGAGTCAGTAGATATTTAGTAAAAACAAATAATATTAATAGATTAAGAATTCATGGATGCTTGCTGGCTGGGTCAGCGGAGATCATAAAAAATAAAGTAAAAAATTAAAGAGGTTATTTTATGCTTCATTTCTGGTCATTTTAGGAAAATTAAACCCATTGCAAAATAGTGTTTAGAATGCAGGCTCTGGAGTCAGACTGCCATATACCCTTGGGTAAGTGTCTGTGCCTTGGGTTCATCATCTGTGAAATGTGGACAATAGTTATATGAACCCCATAAGTTGTCATGAACATTGAATGATTTCATACATGTAAAGTGCTTAGGACTATGCCTGTGTTCAATAAATATGCACTATTGATAATATTCTGAAAATTTACCAGTTTTAGCCAAGGGAGTTGGAAAAAAAGGCCTACAGCTCATCAAAAAGTTGGTGCATGTTTTTACCGTGGTTAATCTGTTCACACATGAAGGGTCCTTAAAAGTACAAGTTAATATTCTCATGCCACTTAGTTTGCAAATCCAAGTAAGTACAATGTAAATGTAAGACTTTGGTTTTCCAGAGTCTTGTTATTTACTTGGTTTTTCTTCTTGGAAAAGGATCTTAGACCTTGGAGCCATGATACTTAGGTAACTTTCTTTCATTTCCTGCAAAAGCTGTTTGGTGGACATGTGAGGACTGTTGATAGGGCCGAGCTGAACAGAAACAAGGTGTGGGAAATGCTCTGCAATTACCTCACACATCCAGAGTCTGGGTCCTTTAATTTTTCTTATCAGTAATTCACTTCAGATAACAACTCTGGAGATAAAATAGGCCTTAGAGGTTGGCTGAGGGGAGGGAGAACAAAGGTTTTATTGGTCTTTTATCTCCTGTTAACTAAAAAGTGTTTGGTTATAAAAGATAAAGACAAAACTATTGAGTCTGCTCCAGAAAATGAACAAATGAAAGTAACTATTGCAGAGGGGTATTAAGTAACAAATAGGATATATTTGCTTTTCCCTAGTGGGTAGCTTCAAATCTAGAATAACTATTTTTTAGCACTTTTTGGCTCTGCAGTTGAAAAATCTCACAAGAATAGGCCTTAAAGCTAATTTTCTTTCAGAGTGAAATTGAGGGGCCCTATGTGTCCTCAGCCTAATTTCGTTCTAGGAGGATCATAAACTAGTGGCTTCTTTCTCTAATAGCATGTGAGAGTGAATGATGTGATAAAGCACATTCCTGAAGCTTCTTGAGTCATATTGGACAGAATAAGATAATCACAATAGGTAAATGAAATAATCTATATTTCCTTGAAATGCTGAATATTCATCGAGAATACCTTAGAGGGAAAAATAATATGCTTTTCTTTAAAAACGCATTATCTATTTTTTAATACCTCTGACTTTTATAATGTTGAAGTAGGTAATGATCTTTCTATCTGGATCATAATCGTAATAAAAGGTTGACGTATGACTCTTTCTTAACAGTGTCCTGGAACAGTGTTTTAGATAAAATGTCTTTGAAGCATTTTTACAAAATCGGTCGTGAATATGGTTTGCTTGTTAAGGATTGGGGTTTTTTCTTAAAGGTTTTTAACGTTATAAGACTGGATGATTTCCTTTCAACATAGTTTAGGAAAGTTTGTGGATTTTTTGCTGTTACTTATTCCTTTTCAATTAAATTGTTTTTATTTTTTTGAATGTTTAACACATGCACATGGTACACGAATTCAAAAGCTATAAAAGGGTATACAGTGAAAAACACGTTTTCTTCCCACTCCTATTTTCCAACTATTTAGTTCCCTTCTCAAGAGGCAGCCTTTGTTCATAGGTTTTGTGGGAACACATATAAAGCCATAAAAATTGCAGACTTCCCTTATTCCAGTCGCCAAGAAAAAAGAAAGAACATAGTGGAAGCCCTTTGTATTGCCATTGAGAAAATGCTACAATTAAGAGTCCTGCCTGCTGTCTGGAGCACACACTATGTCATAATTTTTAATATGCCCAGAGGTAAAGACTTATCCTCTAGCCAGTACCATGGAGGCTATTTGGCTAGACTGTGGAAATACCAGCATGTGTCCTGTCCCCATGGTGACAAAGTCAAGAGTCCCTGAACATTTTATAACTGAATTCTGATATGACATATGCTCTCTAATTCATAAATCACTTCATGTCAACATATGGCTTGAATGAGAATAAATGTAAATTGTGTTCTTAAGCCTAGTTTACTGTCTGGGAGTGGGGTTTCAAGATTTTTGAGTAAAAGGGTTAATGAAATCTCATCCTATTTTCAAATGTAAAATAAGTATCATCTCTGCAAAGTACCATAACACTGCCAGAATGGTTAAGATAATCACCTGTGGAAGCTTATTTAACTGCGTTTCTTTTCCCCACTGAATGGTGGCCCAGCACATAAAGATGACTCTGAGCATCCACTGTAATGCAATGGTCATGACTGTGCACTGCAGACTTCTTTATCTCTATTGCTGTCCTTCGCCTGTGTCATGACAGACACAGGTCAATGGTTAGTGGTTTACCCCCTGTATTAGTCCGTTTTGTGTTGCTATAACAGAATACCTGAGACTGGGTAATTTATAAAGAACAGAGGTTTATTTGGCTTACAATTCAGGGACAGCTGTATCAGGTGTGGGCCTCAGGCTGCTTCTACTCATGGTGGCAGGCAACAGGCAGCTGGTGGGTACAAGCAGATCAAATGGTGAGAGGAAGCAAGAGAGAGAGAGAGGAGAGGGGCCAGGGTCTTTTAAACAACCAGCTCTCGTGGGAACTATAGAGTGAGAACTCACTCACTACCCCTCCTCCCCCAGGGAGAGCATTAATACATTCATGAGGGATCCACCCCCATGACTCAAACAGCTTCCAGCACAGCCACATTGGTGATCAGATTTCCAAATCAGTTTTCTGGGGACAACACATCCAAACTCCATCACCCCCAAGGGAACTCCCATGTCTGGTGAACATTGGAGTGCAGGTGGTGGCCTATCCTGCCTTGGAAGGTGAGGTGAAGCTTCACTGGCAGACCCACATCTATTGGCTGCAGGGTGATGGTGGAAGAAAGGCTTGACTTCCTTTGGAATGATTGATTTGATTATTCTTCTTTGGAAAGTGTAATGCAATTCATGGAGATAGAATAATTGTTTAACTGAAAGTATGGATGGGATGGGTTAAAAAAATATATACTGGGAAGGCATAGTGTGAAGCAGATTCACTATGCAGTAGTTACCAATGTCTGATCCAGTGAGGCAGAACACTCATGCATACAAGAAGTTACATGAGTGGGTTTATTACTTACAGATAGACAGCAAGTGATGAGAGAAGCTTAAGATTCACTACTAGCCGGTCCCCGAGCCTCGGGAAAGCTGCCCAGGGAGAATAGAGTCTCTGTACATGCCTCACTTGTACCGCAGTTAAAGGACCCTGGAAAGCAGCCCACCCTGGGTTTTATACTTCAAGGTCATGAGACATACTGAGCTAAAGTATTAAAGGATCCTGTTCTAAGTGGGGACTGGAACAGAACCTGGGTTGTTCTGACCAGCTTCTCCCTTATCTCAGGCTGTTGCATTTCTAGCACATTCTACAGTTATTCTTGAGAACTACAAATGAGAAAGGGAGTGAGAACTGGATCAGTCAAAAGCCACTCAGAGAACTGTCCTGCATATGGTCCTCATATGGGTGCGTGCTTTTTCTCTTTTTGTCACAAATAAATAAGAAAAACTGATTATGTTCAGCTGTAGGAATGAAACGTCGATGTTAGACCTTGTGAGTGGGTAGGTGGGGTCAAATCAACCATGAAATGTTCAGAAGCTTTAGGGTCCAATCACATGAGTTCTAGGAACCTTTTAAGTTCACATTGGAATAATACTTTTCCAGGAATTGTTTTAAGATTAACCCATGAAAAATTTGAATCTGTGAAGTTTTGTTTAAATTTTGTCTAGTCCAATACAGGAGTTTGCTTTAGATTAAATGACATATTGAATGTGTTAATAACAATGGTAATAGTTAAGTTATTGACAACATATTATGCACACCTTGAATTCTATTTCAAATACATATTTTACTTTGAGAGATTTAAGAATGCATACCTCAGTTTCAGGCTTTGGACAGTCCCTTAAAAGAGATTTTCTGTTTTTCACTTTTAATGTTTCTTTTATGGGTATTATTTCACTACCTCATTGTGTGTATGTTTCTTCTCAAGAAGAGGCTCACAATAAAACCAGGTATAGTTTCTGAGTGGGTTTTTGGTTTTGACTTGGGATACATAAATTAATTAGAAGCCTGTAAGATTCCATGCTGACAGGCATAGCTTTCAGAAAAGTGCTTCAACAAGAGGAGGCGCCTGAAAAGCCTGTCTGATAGTGAATAACCAGAGATATCTGGGAAACCAGAAGCAGTAGAAGAGACAGCACATCAGTCCTTTACCTCACTCACCAACTTTGACTTTGGGGATTAAGTGAATAAGGTCAATATGAAACAGACAATAAATTGAAATAGACTATTAATAAACTTTGGAAACACCATTGCCTTAAACAATGTAAGTAATTTATAAAAATAAAATGAATGAATGAATCGATCAGTCAATTTAAAAAATTTAACCAAATCACAGGGTGGAGGATAAAATTTGCATGTAACAATTAGTATTTCTAGCTGCCTACAGCTATAGTATGTTTTCTTTTGTTGCCCCATTGCCACTTCAGAAGCTACATCTCCAGCACAGAACTTACCTACTTCATGAGAAGGAAAAACAAAACAAAACTCTTTCCCACCTTTTGTGTTTTAAATATACAGGTTGAGTGTTCCTCATCTGAAACGCTTGGGGCCAGAAGTGTTTTGGATTTTGGATTTTTTTTTTTTTCAGATTTTGTAATATTTGCATTATGCCTTCCGGTTTCAGCATTCCTAATCTGAAAATCTAAAATTCGAAATGCTCCAAAGAGCAGTTGCTTTGAGCGTCATGTTGGCACTCAAAATGTTTCAGATTTGGGGACATTTTGAATTTCAGATTTCTGGATTTAGGATACTCAACTTATATCACCGTTTTTTCAGAACCCAGGCTCAAAACATTAACTTATGTTAGACACCCTGAAAGCTGCTGACTAGGCTATCAGACTGTCTTGGAATTTCACTTACACATTTCCATAGGCACTAGCCTCTTTAAATCCATTTTCCATCTAATGTTGGATATAAAACAACAGTCTGCTAGCTGCTCTATCTAGCCTCACAGCATAGGGAGTGATCATTATAAAATTAAATTCAGAAAATATTTGTTGGCACCTGTTATACAAATACTGTGCTTGTTGCTGTTGGGGATACAAATATGATTAAGACACAACCCCTGTTTTCAAGGAGCTTTACAGTCAAAGGGGGAATAAGATTGGCACCAACAAAGCTGTCATTCAAGACACAAGCTGCTATAAGGCTAAACAAAATGTTCATTTCTGTGCTCAAGAAGTTATAATGACGCCCTATCACCTTTGGATCAGATAAAAAATTTCCTACGCTTTATAATTTGACACCATCCTAGTTGTTTAAATTTATCTTTTACTGTTATCTAACAAACCTCTATTCTTCTCGTGTCCTCTTCTTAATACTATCATGGACATATCCATCCACACATTCCTCTCTTCCTTTATTAATTTTTTTTTTCTGCAGTTACCAACTGCATGTCAGACACTGTGCTAGGTCCTCTGGGGGAAACAAGAGTGAATCAGTCCCTGCCTTGAGCAACTCACCATCTAGTGGGAGGAGAGAAACAAGAAAACAAAGTTTTTAAGGAACAGTGTGTTGTAACAAAATGCACAAGTGCTGAGGGAGAAGAGAGGAGCTGAGGGCCTGCAGAGGAAGTAAATCTTGCCAGAAATTGATTAGGCATTCACCAGGGAGAAGAAGGAGGGGACACCATTGCAGACAGAAGCAGCATGAAGCGATTCACAGAGGCAGAGTGAATGTGGCTCGATCAGGGTGCTGGCAGTAGTAGGGTAGGATGGGGACTAGGGGGCAAAAATAACACTGAGAAATGGAGGCAGATCATGATAGCCTTGACTCCTGTGCTAAGGAGTTTGTTCTCTATCTTTTCTGTCAGGGAAATCCACCTAAAATTTCAAACAGACATGTGACCAGATGTAGCTCTTAGAATGCTCTAGCAGCAATGTGGTAGATTTGAGTGAGAGATACTGGAAGTAGATGGGTCAGAATGTTGGAATATTGCCAGCCAAAGGAGGAAAGAGACTAAAATAAACACATCAAGGAGATCCTGAAAACATTTTCCAAGTTACTTCCTTGATCAAGGTCCTCCCTGCCTTGGTATCCATATATGATAGTCAGCACAGGATAGATTATGCTGCAGTAACAAACAACCCCAGGATCTCAGAGGCTTGACAGTTTATTATTGCAGGTAACTATTCTCCACAGGTAACTCAATGACAGAGGCTGCTTCAGTCTTGTGGTTTTGTCATTTCAACACAGGCCTCCATGTAAGAGAAAACACTAAAGAGTTTTGTTTCAGTGCACAAGTGACTCACATTCCTTCTGCTCATAACACTAAGGTGGTAGAGAGATGTAAAACTCTCACATGTCTAGTAGGAGAGCATAGATATGGGTGAACTTTAGAAATACCTACCACTTTATACTCTGATGCCTTTTTTTTTTCTGTTATATCCTCAGGATTTCTGTATATTACCTGAACCACCCTCTACTATTTAGTTATGCATTCCCTTAGAATTATCATCTAGTTCTTTCTTATGTGTGTCTTGTTTCTCTTACTACCCGAATGTGATAAGTTCTCAAGGATATGGTTGAGTCTTCTATATCTTTTAACTGTTATAGTCCTAATACTGAAGAAAAAGCCAGTATGCTAAATGAGTGTTTGTAAAACACATTGGGTTGAATTTGGCAGGTTTGTCTTTTTTCTGTCAGGGCCTGGGTGCTCTTTTACACACGCTCAGGATTCATCTGATTTGTTTTTCCTTTTGTATGCAATTTCATGTCAATCAGATGATAGGAATTTGAACTAAAACGAATCAGTAGGGGTTGTACTCTGTTTTAATGTAAAGCCTTTAATGTCATTTTGCCTGCGAGACCCTCATTTCCTATCCTGGCCTAGCAAAAATTGCACAACATTTACCCCGAATGTGACATCACTTTGGCACATTATAAAGGTGAATCTGAAAGTTTAAGGGCATCTAACTGTGCCATCCTCGCTTCAGTATCCAGTTGGCAAGGTTCAATAGAAAACAAATCAATTGCCATCCCCTGTTGAAAATAAGCACACAAAGATTTAGCTTAAAAAAGGAATATTGCAAAATGAATTCATATGCAGTAGAAGGTGAGGTCAAGACACATGGAGGACTTTATCTGAAACAGTGTTTGCTTACTCAGACTGAACATTTCATCCTTTCTTGGTCAGTCTCTTTGACTTTTTCTTCTCTACTAAGCCTGACTTTTAAAATAAGTGAGAATCTGTGAAGCAAATCCTGGTTCCAATTAGTTCCCCATAGCATAAAAACAGAATAAGTGAGTATCTGTAGCTTTTGAACATAATCCATAGGAAGTAGGTATGGCAATAATTATTTCTGGCCCAACACAAAAAGCTAACAGATCAATTTACTCTTTCCAAAGGACCAATTCTACCACAAACCTTTTCTACCCAGAAAAAAAGAGATTCATTCAGTAGTAATAGGTCTAGCTCTTTATCTGTCATCCAGCAAACTTGAAACACTTATATTACACTAGCACACCTCAGGGGTTACTTGCTGGCTTCCATTTCCGCCTGAGAATTCGCTACTGGGAAATGTGTGTATAGTCTTGCTTTCTTTTTTACATAAGCTTTTTGCTTTTTTTTTTTTTTTTTTGTGACCGATAAGGGGATCGCAACCCTTGGCTTCGTGTCGCCCGCACCGCTCTCAGCCAGTGAGTGCACTGGCCATCCCTATATAGGATCCGAACCCGCGGCCTCGGCGTTCCCAGTGCCGCACTCTCCCGAGTGAGCCACGGGGTCGGCCCTTGGCACCTTTTTTTTAAGGATGTATTTCCTTTTCTTTATATGCCTTAATTGGGTCATTACTACACCTGCCTGTGAACATCACCCATCTCTCAGAATTGTGATGCAGGCATAAAATAATTATAACTATCACAACAATAACAACCCCTTATCTTACTTCTGCCCAGCCTGGATGCCCTGGGCATTAGATGCACTGTATTATTTCATTCTTCCCCACCATCCTATTTAATTTATTTGCCTACAGTCATACAGCTGGAAAGTGGCAGGGCTGGGTGTCATAGTGGTCATACTCCCAGTGGGGCAGTAATATAGTTTGTGTCTTTGGCTCATATATCTTAAACTCAGAAGAGTTCTCAAGAGACCATCTGGTGCCACCCTGGCTTTGAATAGTCGCTCTAATTCCATTGTGACTACATACACAACATCTGTTGCAATGGCTCCATTTAAATCTTCCGTATTTAGTTCTGAATCAGATCTTCAATGTGGTTTGGAGGCTGGGCAGTGAGAAAGAAATTTCACCCGTGTTATGGCTGCTAGAACCTGGCTGCTCTGCGTGCTGACTCCATTAGCAGTAGGAGCAGCGATTTGGAGAACTAGGCATCCTCTATGACTGTGGTTACCTACTCCATAATTCTCAGAAGACTTGAAACCATTAACCTTGGGAGAGAGCAGAGAGGGCTCCTGAGTTCAGCTTGATGTAGATGCTAAAGGTGTTCAGCAGTGGCAGAGTCACAGCTGTGTTACCTGTTTTGCACTAATTAGGAGTTACCATGAATCTGTTTGACAATTAAGGACAGAGTGAACTTTAAGGGAGATTGGTACCATGGGACAGTAAACAGTTCTCAAGCAAGCAAAAGGAAAATTTGTACTGAGTACTGTGTTTCACCAAGACTATAAAATTTCTTTAATCATGTGGACCCAAATGTATAAATAAAAGTCTGAGGTAGGTTTTCTGCCACCTGAAAAGGGTCACACTCCGGAAATAACTGCTTCAAGTCTTTGGTATCACAAGTAGTTATGTGTGTGTTGTATCATCTACCACATAAATAATAATTATTACAACAGTAGCCTTAACCAGTTCTTGGATTTTAGTTGACTGTTTTTGACTATACCAAAAATATATATCATAGCAGCTTAGCAATTAAGTACCTATCTAGAATAGGAAAGCACAAAAAGGTTCAATTTCTCTTAAAAGTCATACTTATGAGACATATTTTAAGATAAAACTTTCCTAGGTTAAGTTTTCTGTTCTTCCTTGCTTTTTTTCCTCCTAACTAACTTGTACACACGTGTACCTATTTCCATTCACTGTGGTTTAGATCTTGAGTGCTCTTAAATCATGTTCTTTTGGTGTACTGTAAAAATACCTGAGGGGAGGTTTATCAGGGTTCTAGTCCTTAAGGACCTGCCGCTAAGGTTCAGGCAAGAGTGCCTTGTCATCTTCCAGAACCTGAGAAAGAGACAGTAGCCAGGGTGTAACTTATAGCTAGGATTCAAAAAGATGTGCAGAGTTCAGGAAAAACCTGCATGCCTTGTGGCATAGTTGAAAACTGTAAATATAATTAAGCCAGGTGGATTCCATGACAACAAAGAGGATTAGGGCCTGGGTGGATCTGGTAGACCATTAGACCTATGGAATAGATGTCAGTTTATTTATATCCCTTCTCCCCGGCAGGGGGGAAAACATCAACAACGTAGTTTGATGTCTAAATGAAGTAATCTCTAGAA
Organism: Cynocephalus volans; assembly: GCF_027409185.1. Lineage (NCBI taxonomy): Eukaryota > Metazoa > Chordata > Mammalia > Dermoptera > Cynocephalidae > Cynocephalus > Cynocephalus volans. The sequence goes on along the minus strand of NC_084461.1, from coordinate 93,787,380 downwards.
AGAAAAGGGAGATTATATTTGTTAAACTGTATAAAAAAAATCAGAAGATAATAAGGCTTTGTTCACAGTATTACATAAAGAAGATTAAAGAGGAGGAACAAGCTGCTTAAACACTGTAAACTAATTAGTTCTACGAATTGTTTTCCCGAGGTTCATGAGATATGAAACATTGGCACCAGTGCGTGAAATACACTCTGCCTCAGTGCTCTTTTCAATTTATTTTTCTGTTAGTGTCATATGTATATATAAAAAAGGAGCAGCCAAAAAGGAGGAGGTTACAGAGGGAGACCAAGGCGGGTCGGATGATTGAGGCTGACATTTTGTCATCTTAAGCCTGGCACGGGAGGGTCTTCCTCTAATACTCTATATAAATACCAGCTTCATTTGCTGCCATCGTAGGCTACATTGTGCAAATGATGTCATGACAAGGCCCAGAGGAGTCCCTGCTGCTGCTCAGAGCACTCTGGCAGCTCCCAACACAGCCAGGCCCCATCCAGCAGATGTTTTCTTGCTTTGTTTCCCAGGATCTGGAGCTTTCTGGAGAGGTAGGCTAGTGGGGCCATGTGCCTGCCATCATCAACCCCATTCCCTAGTCCCAAAGAAGAGATTCACTGTTTTCTTATCCTAAAATTGAGTATGTTCTAGGTAGAGGACCAGCCAGTAAGTTTTTATTCCCAAAATAACAGATAAGATTTTCATGTAGCACATTTTATCTCTTTCAGAAATTTGTCTTTAACGTAGAAGTGTACTGTTACTAAAGGCAGTGGGTTTTCTAATGCTTAGAACTGTGGTATGAGACTGTGTTGTAACTGTGACTCTCCACCTTCTCTTTTCTGTTTCTTTTCTTGTATATATTGTGCAACAAGAAGGGACATCCTCATCCCTAGGCGTTCCCACATCTCCTAGTTGGAATGACCCCACTTTTCCTGTACTCTCAGAGAACTATGTGTCAAAACAGTATCGTCTTTCTTTTCATTTTATCATCAAACTTCTTAAAGGTCCTCTTGCTATCATCTCTTCCTCAGTGGGTCCTGACCAGCCCTGTAGAAAAGGCTGTCTCAGCAGCAACAGAAGACATTTGCTCTCATCCATTTATCTCATTTCTCATCGAGACAGATTGTCACCCACCCACTCCAGCATTCACTGCTCTAGTCTGTCTTCTCTCCTCCTGAAACTCTCCTGAATACAGGAGGATCATGGGGTTTCCTCATTTATAGTTGGATGTTTCTCTGTCCATATTTCTGGCTTTTGCTTCTCAGCAGGAGACTCTAACTCCCTGTCGCCTGCTGCACATCTCTTGTGTCTGTTCTGTTCACTGTCGTATCCCCAGATTCTAAAACGGTGCCTGCCCAATAGTAGGAGCTCAGTAAATATATACTGAATAAATTAAGTCCCTTCCTTCTCTGTCTGCCAAACCCGCTTCTCCTCATTTGTTCTGCCATTCAAGGCTCACTCTCCTCCTTCTCTTTGTTGAGATTTCTGTCATTTCCAAGTTCTCCTGTGGGCTTCCCTGGAAGCAGTCACCCATCCTATGAGGATGCTTTCCCCACCATGGCTCGATCCTTCCGCTCATTTTCACTCCCTTCCTAGGCCCTTGAACAAGCCCTCGTTAGGTCTTCCCTGGACTGCGTACTCCACGAGTTTTGCAGCTGCGTTCCCTGGCTTCTGTTGTGTTTATTCTCCACTATTGGAATTACTTCCATTAGCCACAGACCTGAATATATTGGAAAATGTGATCAGTCCCTGTCATAACAAAGTCAAGACTATTCCTGATGAGTAGGGTCCAAAGCCCCTTTCCATCTGGCCCCTGTGACCCTACTCTGTCTCTTTGTTCCCCCACTCGAGCCCAGTCTTCCCAGTGCCCCAGCATCTTGGTTCTGCTTGAATGGTGGCTTCTAAGAAGGCCTCAGAAGCTCTCCTTTAAGGTTCTGTTTGCCTTTTGCATGCTTCTCAAAGGGAACCAGGTATTCACCTGATTGGTTTATCAAACACCTCTCCTGTTCCGCTGGATTGCTTTGGAGGACAGAGCCTGTATCATTAGTCTCGATATCCATGTAGTGCCTAGAACAGTACTTTACATATAGACTGTACATTACATTTTAAAAAAATTGAACTCTAGCCTTTACTATACTCTTATCATATACTGTAGTTAATATTTCTTGGTCCCTGTCACTAAACTGCTTCTTAGAAGCAGAGCATCTCTGATACATTTTTGTACCTCTTCCTAGGGCAAGAAGTGGAAGGTTGACAAAATTTGATTGAATTTAATTAAAAATAAAAATAGATAATATTGAGTGGATAAAAATGCAAACGGTTCCAGCAATATGTTGATTTATGAAAAAAATTCTTAAATTTGAGCATTAGTGTATATTTCACTAAGCAATTATATTAAAATAGTAGTATGTTGCCTTTTCTGATTTGAGCTAGACCTTTGTGTATATGAAGCATATCTGTGAGGCACTTTGGACATGGAAATATGTATTATTCTGTATTTTCTAGTGACTTTTTTTTAACTGATATGAGCAGCTACTTGTAGATTTTAGACACCACATTTTAGAATTAAATCAATACTATTTCAATTGAATTTTGATATTTTATGCTTTTTTTGTAAAAGGATATTTGCAGAAAGTATAAGTGCTTTAGAAATCCTATTTCCTTTTTCTTGCTTTTTAATATATACGGGTATGCATTTTTTTCCCCATTACTTTAAGATAGTGTAGCAAATTAAGACTGTGGGCTTTGGAGTCAGTCTCTCAGACTCAGTTTCTTTATCTGTAAGGTTGGGCTAATCGTGATTGTACTTCATCAGGATGCTGTGCAGATTTGTATAAAAACTAGTAAAGCACCTGGCACACACTCATTCGATGCATGATTAGGTGATATATTATTCTTTTGTTTTAACTGGTATTCATATAGTGAGGGAGTTGTGTTTTTGGTGGGGGAAGCCTCTGAATAAGTCTCATCGACTTTTCTGGTGTCTTCATGTTCATAAACAGCAATAGTAGTGAGTGGCTCCCTAGAAAACTTTTGTGTCTCGTGTAACCTCAAAACCTATAGTGACAGTAAATCATTTGTTGGCCTGAATGATAGCTATAATTTATCTATTTTTTTAATGTGTTTTCATTTATTGAGGTCAGTTCATTTGTGTGGAACAATTGAAACCTGACAAGAAAAATCAAGGGTAGCCTGGGAACTGCTCAATTATTTCTGTGATCAGATTTTAATTAGCACCAGATGTAAAAAGGAAGTGCTATTTTTATTATCATTAGCATGTGCTTGCTTACATATTTACCCTGGGGTTAGAGGTGTTTTATTAATTATTTTTGTTGGCAACCAAGACAGTATTTTGACTTCTGAATTGAAAGTTGCCAACCTGTTTAGACACTAATAACCATCACAAGAAATGAGCCGTGCTGTTTACTCAGTGTGAACAAATCTCTACAAACTAGAGTAATTAATTGTAAAGATGAGGTCATCAGCCTTAACTTATTCCTAGTGTTATTCCAGACCCCAACACTCACAAATTATTTTTTAAATCCAAATCAAAATTATTTTCTTGAATTTGAGTCCTTTTAATCAATATGAATTATCAACATGTATTTGCATCTCTTTTAGTATAGTATACTTGCCTGATTGAAAGTTTAGCATTGTTTAATTATATGTTTTTGGAGCAGGCTTAGAGAAGTATAAAACTTCTATGAATAAAATGAAAGTTTCATTTTAGAAAGCAGACTAATGATGTATGAACCAATCTAATGACAACAGTAAATGGAAACATGAAAAAATTTAGTCGTTTTACAAAAATAATTAGATACTAAGGGACTTCCATTGGTTCCAGAAGTAGACTCAGATGACCCTGTCTTATTTAAGACCAATGAGCTCCAGCTGGTATGTTTCTTCCTTTGCCCCTGCCATTTACCAGCATTTTTTACATGCTGTCTGGAAGTTTGCAACTTTCATGCTATATATTTTTTCCTATCTGACTTTTATGACTTCCCCAATAAAATGTATTGGTTGTCTGAGTCTCACAAATCCTAAACTACTTAATGGCTGTGGCTACATCCATTATGCTGCACTGTGTGTTTGTGCATGTATGTTTTTCCGACATCTGGGTAGATATCTTCTGAAATTTACAAAACCTTTGTAACTAATCCCATAGGTTGACCTGAGCAGGGGCAGTGTCAGTTGCTGCTAATTACACAATGCAAACCTTTGGGAACTAGGCCCTTTGTTAATGATGAATTTGAGCAAACAACTAAACATTCCTGAATAATGCTGAGACTATTACTCTAGTTCTTTGTGACTGTGATCTCCTGCCTGCCCCTCTCTGCTTTCACCATAGCTGTCTGGCCACTGAGCTGGATGTGCATATTAATTGCTGGATCAGGAGGAGAAGCAGGGAGCTTTCTTTGGCAACAGGGTGTAACACAAACAGCTGTGAAATGAGGCACATGTGGATTATGAGGGATGACATAATGAGTAGTATTTCTATCATGGCATTATATATCTGTCAGGGTTTTTTGTCAGGCTTTTTCGTTTCTAAAGCTTGAAAACATGCTCCTGTATTTCCGTGGTTATCACTAAAAATGGCCAGAAATCCCACTGCTACCAATCAGTTATGCTACCTCTAAATATCAGCCTCTGATTGATAGCTTGTTAAAGTGAGTTTCTAAACCAAGGGGAACTCTCTTCAGGGTTGGTATGTAATTGATTTAGTATGTATTGATTTGCATAATTTAAAGAATAAAGTACTATGTAATTAAAGTCTGGAGACGTTTACTTTTGCCTAACTTTCAAAAAAGATATCATTGATATATTACGGCCTAGATTATTCACATAAGAACCATCCTGTAAAAAGAAAAAAGCACAGGTGGAAATTGGTCAAGAGAACACAACTTGAGAAAACTTTTACCTGTGGCTCAGTTATTATTATCAGGTACACCCAAAAGAATGTAGGGAAATAAAAAAGATTTTTAATGTGTATCACCAAAAGATACCTGAAAAACAAAAGAATGTAATAAATGTAATTGCCAGAGATTTTTTAACAATTACAAATGCACTATAGAAAAGCAGTATTACCCTTTTTTTATAGTCACACATGCAACTTTAGGTTGAAATTTACACCTGTGGTTTTTGGGGGTTTTTTTGGCAACTGGCCAGCACAGGGATCTGAACCCTGGCCCTTGGTGTTACTACTCCGTGCTCTAACCAACTGAGCTAACTGGCCAGCCCTGCCTGTAAGTAGTCCCAAAAGATAAAGGTTTCTCCAGAGGTACTCTATTGATTTCTCAGTTCAAAAGGTTACAGATTACTTAATCTGCTTTAAAGGAAAAGAAAGCCTTAAAATAGGTACACAGATATCTATATTTTAATATTTTAATTATTCCGTTTAATATCTCATATACACATTGGCCTATTCATTAAATTTCTCCTTAGATTCTTATCAAGAAAAACTTTCTCTGTCTTAATAAGCCAATAACCTCCCTTTTGAAACTGTGTGATACATTGTGCTTGCTTTTTTGTTTTGGTCACTAGGAAACTCAGCTACGCTCTAGGTTCAGTTGTCACATGCCTCCCCTCTTCACGGCCCAGGCCCAGCAGCACCTAGCACATAATAATGCGTGTGCAATAAATAGACATCCAATCAGCGAATGTATGACTTGAAATCGTTTTTCATCATAATTGATTTCCCATCCTCTATATTTGCCTGTTTTGTTTTTGAGCTGTGTAAGGTCTAATGATTTTGTTATGTCTGATTCTTATTTATGAATCACATCAAATCATTTCATGAAGGAGTCAGTATATAATAAACATGAAAGGATGTGCCTCTGTTGTACACTATAACAGCATCGTTTGGATGTTCGTGTGTGTGGGTGTATATGAAAACAAACATTTTAAAGGCAGTTAAATGTACTAAGAATAAAGCATTTTTATAGGGAGTTAGAATCAAAGCATCCTCATACACAATATTCTAGGAATTGGACTTGATGGAAAGGTAATGAAGTGTTTTCCCCCAAATTCTTCTCAGATATTTCTGTTGAACTGGTCATTTCCATTTATTTTATAGTTAAATAAACCAGAGGGGAGCAACAGCAGGACTAGAAGGTCTGTTTTGAAACTCTAAACAAGCCAGTTGATGGCTTTGTTTATCACTAAAATAGTGCTGGATCCCTGCTTCATAATGGAGTTATGAAAATATAGACTTATAAAGTTTACATATTAACATTCTAAGTATTATGTACCCTGTTTTGCTCACAAGAGTGTAGTTCTTTTAAAAACTCTCAAGCCACCCTGGTATCTTCCATCTCATGTTTTATTGATTTTCAAATTGTACCATTTCAAACAGGTGCCATGCTGTGAAAAACATGAACACAGTTTGAAATTCGGTCTTGTAAAATATTTTGACATTAGACATTTTTAAAGGATCTGGGAAGTATTGATATTAATTAACCACATCTCATTGTTCCGGAAACAATTCAGCCTGGGTATTTTGAACCTCTGAAGTAATGTAATATCAGGTAGGACAATCCAAAGGGCTCTCACTCTGGGGTGGTATAAGTGGGCATTTCTCATGAGAAATATTTAATCAGATTGTGGATACCCTAGACAAATCTTTCTTAGGATGTATAAGTTTTATGCAACTTTATAGTGTTGCTGACGTAGTCCTTAAACAGCCCTTAAAATTATACTGTCTTTTCAGACTCTGCTCCTCTTTTAGCAATGCAGCAGATTAAAATAGCTTCTGAAGCACTTTGCAAATATTGTGTTACTGAAAGCCTTAGATTCTCTTGACATTTTTCTCTCAGGATCCTCACCAAATCTTTTGACATGGACAGCAGTGGCATTTTGTTGCTCTTGAGTTTCTTGGAAAGTTCACATAAACTGCCATCCAAAACCCTCCACCAAAAGTCCTATACAGTTTCCTGTGCTAAATTTTCATAGGGCATCACTGAGCGCTACAAACCATCTGCCATTTCACACTTATCTAGCTGAGGTCAGTGCTGCTGATAGCCGGGGAAGTGTGAAGCGTATAAATGATTAGCCACCTCACAAGGGTGGGGTGAGGTTGCACTAACACCTGTTTGAAAAGCTCTTGTGTGTTCATCCAAGAAGACAAATTAATTATTAACATTTAATACTGTATAACTTACAGGGAAAGAAAAGGATAGTTTATTCACCATGCTACTGTAACACCTTTGTTCAACAAGGAGTGTGTTACAGATGCCACAGGTAGTAACTTGAGGATACAGCTTATTAATAGCCTTTTCCCCGTCAAGTAAACATCTTAGCCCAGAAGTTTATTTAGTAAGGCATAGTCATAGTGTGGAAGCAGGAAGTAACCTCACATTTTATAAACACTGTCTTAATAGTGGGAACAGTGATTTTTATGTAAATTTAGTAGCCCTTGAACAGTAAGAGTCTGGACAGTGGTAAGTCACCATAATTTTTCCATTCACTTAGAATGGCCTCGAATTGTCATGCGCCTGCGTTGTCTTGGATCTTCATGGCTTCTCCTTCCTCCTTACCTCTGGCAGATCAGCCAGCATCATTCTGGAACATGGCGGCCTAATATTAGTACTTTTCCTTACAAAATTGATTTAATAGACTGAGGTGGTATTCGCTATACTAACCAGTATTTGATGTCAACAGGCCTGGCATTTTTAAACAAAGTTGGTGGCCTAAAGATATGCTCTCCAACAGGTAAAAGCCCTACCAGGATGCTTTGGTGACTGAACTGCAATTGAGTCTTTCCTCATTACTAATGCAAAGATGCATGGTTGCATGACAACACCTCTCTGTGTTGTATTAGTCATGCTTGAAGGAAAATTCAAGAAGGGTTTCTGATCCTCTGGGAAAGTTTTATACACAAAATTGGAATTCTCACTGTCTAAAATCCTTAAAAACTCTATTCTGGCTGTTCTGTGCTGATGACCATTTTGTAAAGTGGAAGACAAGCTATAAAACATTATTGATTACTTGGCAAATTCGGAAGTGACAAAGACAGAGGTTCTTTGACAAGGGATGCAAACTTACATGGCTAATGCAACCAGGCACATACCTAAGTGAGAAAATCAAGCCTGATGGACAAACCGGGTGAGTGAAAACCCCGCTGCTTACCTGTTCCAGCAGAATGTTTCCATGTAAGAATGTGATGCCAGTGATGCCAGATCTTCTTATTTTTCGAGAGAAGCTGGAAATCGGTAATTTATATGAAATCTCTGGATTTCTAAATATTGGTTCAGATTACTCTGAAATATTGTGCTGGCTAAAACTTAGATATTTGGGGCTGAAATTGGTTCATAGGCCACTGGTTTACAATCTGTTTTTTATGGAGATCTACATCTAAACCATAACAGTGATGTATTAACTATGTGGATGTTAAAGTCATATAATCCAATTGTTGATGAATTAAAACATTGAATCAAAATGTGTTCTAAAGCCTGGAAGAGTGTGTCATGGTATGTTATCCATCCCACACTAAATTGTGGTGTCTCAGGCTAACTGTATTTTCAGATTCATTCTGCTTTGAGAATTGGGTCTATCAGAGCCACAGTTCCTGACATTGGGCATAGTTCTGTCAGTCTCCCTAGTAAGCTGTAGTTAAGATAAGAGGGGATTCCTAGTAGTAATCTAGAGAAAACAGCCTGTTGTCATCGGTGAAGACACTTAGCTCTTTTTGGTGTATGCAAAGCAGAATCAGTGGGATTTATAAGAGGCTGTCTCCTATCATTTTTAGGGAATTTAAGAATGATATCAACAAGGAACATGAATAAAAGAAATAATTTAAAGACCTAAACTCCACTAACATCAGTAGAGCTGGACTGCTAAAATCCAGGCCTGGAATGCAGCAACTGGGAATGATGTGGCTTTCCAGAGCCAAGATTTGACTTGTAAAGACTGTAAATTCCAGAAGCAAAGTTTCAAACAATGTCAGCTGTACAAAGGCTACAACTTCAAACACTAGATCTCCATCAGTAACAACATCTTGGAAGAGGGCACAGTTGTTTGCAGAAAAACAGTGATCAGGGTCCCTGGAATGAGTGAGAGCAACCCTGGGAAGTAATGTGTAGGTGAATGAAGAGTTCAAGCAGGTGCTGGGGGGAGGGGAACAGGGGGCTCCATTTACAGTGTTGAGATTCCTGCAGGGGCTAAGAATATCAAAGGTTTGTTCAGATATCCTTCAGCCTTTTCATCAGCTCGACATTTGCATCCCTTGGTCCTACCAGCTTTATTTCAGTGGTAAGTATGCTCAGATGACCGATCCAGCTCGTGTTACTGATGGCTATCTGTTTGTCATTCTAGCTGTCTTACCTCCCACATGAGTTGTATCTTTTTGGTGCAAATAAACTGCCAGTGCTAGCTTGGCTTGATCTCTGTGCTGCAGATGACTCTAATTAACTTGATTGAGACAGGTCCATGGGATCCTGTTGCATAGTCTGACAAGTCCCACGGGCCTGGGAGGCACTATCCCATCACCTGATGCATTCCTGCTTGCTAATGTCCTTTGGGCAAAGTTTATTAATGACTAAAGTCTTCAAGTGCCCACGCTTTTAATATGAAAGCTGTGGAGTGATGGTTGCTAATGGGCAGCCAGGAATGTAAGAAGTTCTTGTTTGATTTCTGAAAAGAAATCTCAAAAGAACTTTACTAACAAATTTTAGTGTTTTTAACATCAAAAATGTTACAATTTTTATCATTACTAATACTATTAACATTATTATTTGTGGTGACTGAGAGACACATGGTCTTAACTCATTGCAAGCATAGACCCTTAAAATAAAAAAATATTTAATGATTTCATTGTGACATAGCAATAAAACATACAATAAAATAAGAGTTTGAAAGTACTATTTTGACCAGTTGTGAGATCTATAAGATGTCCAATTACTGTAGGTGAAACTAACCCCCAAACATTGTAAAGAGTGGATTTGTTTTTATTTCCTTCAGCATTCACCTTTACCCTTGTTTTGGGGGAGTAATAAATTATATTTAAATATAACATCTTATCTTATATTTTGTGTGTGTGGTTTTGTGCATGTGTTTTCTATGAATAGCCATGGCCTTTTCTACATTTTCTAGAACTTCTATATTTCTGTCCAGATTTAAGGCTATTTATTTTGACTCTCTGAAAGACATCTTAAAGTAGTTATTTCTAAAACATCCTTACACAGATGTCACTTATTAAATGTTGAAGGAAACAACAGAGAAATCTTCAACTAGATATAAGAACCACTATACATGTAATATCAGTAACTTTACTATTCCCCCTATAGACATAACAACAAGCAGTGAAAGAGAATACTGAATTCTTTGGTTTTTACATTCTGTTTTTCTTGGTTACCATGTACATGTGAACTGATCACCAATACGTTCTTTGAGCACTTTTTAGAAGAAGGTGTACTGTTGTGAATCATCGTCTACCATCACCACGCAGCATGGCCTCGCCCTACCCATAATTTGCAAGTGGTTTTAACCTATGAGTGGAAGTAGTTCATTGCCAGTTATCCAGTTAGCCACATTACCCGACTGAAGGATTAATATTTCTCTCATCAATTAACTAGCATGAATTTGTAGACCATTTGCCCCAGAATGAAGGATGGAGAGAAGATTGAGACATGGTTCTTATCAGTGCCAATGAATAGAAAATGCAATGGGGACCATGCCCCAAACCTAGAAAAGATCATCTCTATAATTGCATGCTTCAAATGTAACAAAATCCTCAGTCCTATGTGATCTCAGGAAGGGAAGAGTTCTCCGTGGGCTGTGAAGGTGGTGAAAGCTTTACAAAAGCACTTAACCTTTGAAAAAAGCCCAGGGGATTGGAAGCTAAGGGAGAAGCAACAGAAGCCTGAAGGTGGGCATTCACACAACAGATGAAAAGGCCAGGTGGACAGAGGAGTCCTGGGAGCAGAGGTTGGATAGGTTCACTGGTACCAAAACATGGAGGGCATGAAGGACCAAGCACGAATTAGAACTGATCTTATAGAATAGGAGTCATTAACTGGGGAAGGCCTGACGACTTGGGAGGGAAGAAAGGGAATAAGGGAGACCAGCTAGGAGGTGATGATGCTACTCCACACAGGTGACAATCCTGGGCGAGCCTGTGGTATTCAAATACATTCTGATAGATCTGAGAAGGATATCAAAGAAATTATCAGAATTTGTTAACAGATGGGCTTCTGTTGAAGGAAAAAGACACCTTTCTCCTGATTTCATTTTATCAATCTTGTGGACCTGTCCACCAGAGAGCAGAGGATAGCGAAGTGGAATTTCAAAAAGTTCGTCCTATCCATTATTAGCAATGTTTATCTTTGAAAAAATGGGGAGAAGGACTTATGGATTATTGAAGAACTGCTGAAATTGAGGGTTGATATTGAATTTAGAGGCACATTTTCCACTTCCATCTAAGTATCATTAGTACAAAACATCAGCAGTTGACTGATTCTATCAGCTTCTCTGTTTAGTCCTCCAATTTTAATCAAATAAAACTGAGATAGGCTTTAATGGTTTGTCTCTTATCATACCACTCTCTCTGGTCAAGTTCAATGCTGATATGCATATGGTAATTGGAGATTAGTCATTTCCTTGGATACACTTCATCATCCTCAGAAGCCGTACAATGATGATTGGGCGTCATGTGCTCTTGGTCCAGCTTGGAGGCTTAAAATGGCAATTCTGGCTATTCAGATAAGCCGTTTTCAGAATCTGAGTATTGTATGGCAGCCCAGGAGCAGCAGGATAGTGTTCCCAGGACCTCCACTGTAGCCATTTTTCTGGAGTAAAAGCAAGAGAGCACCTGGTTTGGCACTGACAGAGTTATCATCACAGGGAAGGAGCTGCTTCTCCAGCTGTAGGTGTGCATCTGAGTTTCAGAGCCCCTCCTCATGCATTTTAGGCTGAGAATCTCATTCTCTTGGAACTATCACTTGAGAATCCGAGTAATTATTTCCTATTGCCCTTTGTGGAATACGGTTATAATTGCATTACTGTTAACAGTGTTCGCATTAACACTTAATTGTTAATGTCCTCCTAATTTGGAGGAAATCATCACCTCTTCATATTTCATTGCCAGAAAGAGTTGTTAAACTTAAAGAGAGTAATTCGAAGTTTCCAAATGGAGAAACGAGAAATGATGCTAGAATTCAGAGGTAGAGTTTGCGGAATGACTTCTCTCTCTTGGTGTTAGTGCGTGTGTTGTTTTCTTTTAAGGTGTTATACATCTCCTTCCTTTTGAGGTTAAGCCGCAATGCACATTCGTTCACTGGAAAGTAACAGGGATTCCTGTGGTGTGGAAAGGGCTCTGGGGTTCATGGTAGGAAAAGGGCAGTAACTTTCTGTCATAACTGACATCCTGTTTGAGTGTTGAAAGACACATTAACAAGAAAAGAAAGACACCACTGTGGCAAGGTCATCCAGACAGTGGTGGGCTACAGGCCTTGACTTTCAGATGATTGTTAACTTCTTCCTTTACAATATACTGAACTGCCTGTTGTTAACAACTAAGCCATTCCTCGGCTTAGCTCTGCAGCAGGAAACTGAAATATTTTGAGAAGCCTTTATTCAGACTTGCAAAAAAAAAAAAAAAATTTTTTTTTTTTTTTTTTTTGAGAGAAAGAGGAAATACCAGAATTATACCAATCTTTGAAACTGTTAAGGGGAATATTATTTAAGGCGTTTGAGTACCCATTTTCATTTGAATGTAGGATGAGTAACTCTGTGACACTGGTTTGGAAGGAACTTTGCCAGGGAGCACAGGGAACTCAGGGTGTGTTCAGCCTGTGCAGTCATGCAGGGCCCAGCGCTCAGAAGGGCCTGGTGCTTGGCTTAATGCTGTGCTGCTACCATCTTAACATTCATAACCATTCTTTAACAGGGGGCCCCACGTTTTCATTTTGCACTGGGTCCTGCAAATTCTGCTGAGCACTTAGTTGGTTATTGGTGGTTGTAGCAGAATGTGGTTTAACTTTTACCATGTGCTCTAGAAGCCAGATTCTCCTCGACCACCCATCAATAATTAAATTCTGTAATCTTATCAACACACAACTGGTCTGACAACATTTCCCACGTTCCTTTTTACAAATGTCATTTAGTTAAGCTGTTGTATTTCCTTGTTGCTTACATAATGCCAAATAACCTGTTCGACCTCATTTTCCCCCCTTTTTCAACTGGTTTTTTTCTACATTAAATGTAGCCTCTGGGTCCTTGTTGAAAATATGAAGAATTAATGACTTTCGTTTCATAAGTCTCAATGTATAGTTTCAACTGTTAAAGCTGGTGGACTACCAAAAATGGTGTGGTTTTAACGCTCTCAACCCTGGGGCATATTCCTTCATTTCTCAGGGTGTGATTGGTTAGACCTGGAAGATTTCACGAGCACCTCCAGGGCAGGAGTTGCCTCCTTCTGAGGAAGGTCACTAGGCACCATTACAGTACAGAATGGACCTTTAAATGATTCCCGCTAGCTGGCTTGATTTCTTGTCAAGTTACACACACTAAGTGAGAAACAACACCATTCATTTTATTTTGCTCTGTGACTCATTAGCTTTATTTCTCATAAACACCCTTCCCTTCCAAGTACAATCTAAAAAGTTCTGTCATTAAAAGCAATTTTGTTTTTCCTGCCTACGGGTGACTATTTTCAAGAAAATATGTGCATTTTGACAATGTGAGTCTTGCCTATTTAAAGCTATAAGTATAATTTCTTTTTTATTGGGTGATAAACTTCCTTTCTGACAAAACAAAGGACAGTCAAGATTTCTCCCTTTTAAAAAATTGTGATTTCGCATTTTTTTACGGGTGTTTTAAAGCACATTTTACATAACTCTCTTTTAAAAAAAGAAAGTTATATGGCTTTGTGTGTTATTGGTTCTACGAAGTTGTCAGTGGTGGGAAGCATTAAATGAAGCATAAATAGATCATGAAAATAGAACAAAATGCTGTGGTGCATTTGAAAGTTTAGATTTAAATGCCTCATTCTTGTAACTATAATATGATTATAAATTTACTGTTAAAACAAAAAACCAAAAAAAACCCCAAGACTGGTTTTGATGTTCGCATGTATATATACTTTTGTTACCTATTTTTGATTATTTTTGATCTACTGTGCAAAGGAAAAGACCTTGGACAGTGGGTCACTGGTCTCTTTCCTGCTTCTGCCTGGGAAAGACAGCATGATACCCTTTCCATGCCCTGCCCCTGGGTCTGCTGCCGTTTTAGTACTCAGAGCTTTTCCTACTAACTCTCACTCTTACATTTTACTTCTGGGTCAATAAGGAGACAGGGTTTCTCAAACTTTGGTTATCCATGTGCCTCCTTCAAAATTTTTTTTACATGCACATATCACCTATGCAAGAATTTACTTAATATTTTTAATTTAAAATAGACCCTAATTTTTTTCATAGAAATTTTATAGCCTTCTCCTAAATGTCCCTTTGCCATGAATAAATATGGCTTGCCATAAGTAAGCCAACAAGGCTCTGATCCTGAAGCCTACTCTCTTCGTCAAAACTAGAGATTAGCCAGTGTTAGAAGTGTTGAAGACCCATTAGCAACACACTGAGATTTTCTCCTTGACTACTTGAAAAAGGATTCATAGAGGAATGATTTTCTCATTATGTGATGCATTGTTTGTTAATACCATATCCACATAGCTCCTGTAGTTCTCATAATACTGCTAGATATCCAGGCCATTCACTTTGAAAATGCTGCCTTCAAGTGATGAGACTTGATAGATGCTGTGAAGGCCCCTCCACTTGTCATGTTGTCTAAAATTCCACCATTATAATCATTCTTTTACATTTGTATTTCGATTTTGTTCAGTAATTACCTATTTAAATGTAAATTACTCTGTAACCTCTTCTAAAGATTAGTTTTTCTTATTATTGAGACTAAGACTCCACCAAAGGACACAGGCCAGAGATCAGGCTATGGAAGAATAAAAGAAATGCTGAAGGCAAACATCAGGCTCTTCCCAATTAACTTAGGGTTGTAGTCTCTTCTTGGGCCTTTTTTTTAGCCTAGCATAGCCTCTCTTCCATTTCCCCTGGCTCCGCAGTCACACTTATTACGACACCAGAGTCAGATGCCAACACTTCTGGAGCCCTTCTGTGATGGCCTGTCCCAAATGTTGAAGGCTCCATGTATCTGCTTACCAAACTCACCACATTAATTTACGTTATAGTTCTTTTTGAGCTTGCGTTATCTCCTCTTATAGACACCAAGTGAGTGGTACATAAACAGGAGATCTGACTTCAGTGACTATAACAGAAGGTAGGAAAGGCAAGTGTCACAAATCAATTTCTCTAAGCTGTCTTCTCAAGAATATTCCTCATGCAACACAATTGGGAAGGGTAGCATTCCATCTACCCAGATATATCCCAGAGACATCAGTCTCGTTCCATGTTTATGAATCAGGCACACAGAGGCTTGCTGAGGTGTGGGAGTGGAGAAGGGAATTTGGGAGAGAAAAACCGTTTCTATCATTTCAGCTCTAGTGCCCAGCTCTGCTTGAGCTATCTTTCTCCAGGCCTCGCTGACTGGCTGGACTTATGTGGACAAGGAGGATAAAGTATTATCTTTGCAAAGCATACCAGTGACTCAGCATTTAATACTTGTACCTTTGACGCAGATTATGGCTTAACACGATTTATGAGCTGTCCATTGTCTCTAAATCCACAGTGGAACTTTGGTATCCTAGCAGAAGCTTTGGCAGCACAAGGATGGACTATTTTTGCAAGAGACACATCTCTAAATAACCTGATCTTTGCAATCATGGTGTCACGAAAAATGCTTTGGAGTCAGAAACACGTGGGGTTGAATCCTAGTTCTGCACTTAGGAGCTAAGTGACTTGACATGACTTAGCTAGCATCCTAGTGCTCCAGACTTTCTGGTGTAAGTTAGGGATGAGAATGAGATAATAATTCTGACTTCTGTGTTGCTGGGTGTACTAGGTGAGGCCAGGCGGTTGGAAGGCACACAGTGCAGTGTCTGGCACCAGTGGTGTGACACCTTAGTTTGGTCTCCTTTCCTTTGTTTTTCAGTGAGGATCTCAAGCTCTGTCTTGCTTGGATTGTATGTGTATCTTTATGAATACCTCCTGCCCTCCTGCCCTACTTCCAATATACTAAAACACAACAACAATATATTTAAAAGGAGGGAACATCTCTGCAAGCAAGTGGAATAGCCAGAGACAGAGGGAAGAGTATCACCATTATTGCTCATTACATTTCTTAGGCTGCTGTGATGGATTTGCTTGGGAATAAAACCTCTGGTAATGAGTTAGCTACCTATTTATTTGATTTGCTATTATGTTGGACGTAAGTTCTCACAGAGTAACTGCTGTAACTTTACGATCACGACCCTGGCTTCGCTGTCACATTGGTCCACACTTTATGAAGCAAAGCCACATACTTATGTGGCATCTGTGGAGTGAAGCAGTAGAACCTTGGCATTCTGCCATGTTAGGAGCAGTCCATGACTCATTTTTAGGACTCACCTATCCATGTTCATTCCCGTAATGTTCTACATAAGTTGTGACAGAACAAGATCTAGGAAACAGGAAGAAATGACATTCAGTTGTCACCTTAGGTGAAGCCACTTTCTTCAGAGGCTTACATGTTGATGTTCACTCACACCGGCTATGCAAGAAAAGATGACCTTGGGAAAGAAGTGAAGGTGAAATCTGGTGTAACGTAAGTCATAATTTGGGTCACATTTGAAAATAAAAAGATTTGCTGTCGCTGTTGGTAACTATTGGCCTAAGGAAAAGCAGTGGTTCAGAAACTTCCCTTGAATTGTTTTTCTTTAAAAAGAAAATCTCGCACAGAATGGGAAGTTTGGGTCACAGGTGTAAACCCTTAGGCCTTGCTTCCTCAGTGAGCTCAGTGCTGGTCTCAAGGACAAAAAAAGAGAGAGAGAGAAAAGGAGCTTTGCATTAAAAACAGATTTACCTCTCCAGGCAGAGAGATGGCTGTAAACACGGTCTCTGTCAGGACACGGACTGAGGAGGGAGAGTTGGAAACAGTAGGTGTGGACTTGAGGTGTTTATTTTCCCCTCTCCTCTTTCCTGGCATGATAAATTTTGCTCATGGATTTGGTTTTGCCTCAGAGTGCTTTCTGTGTAATAAGTGAAGGTTAGCTACTTGGGGACTGGTTGTTAATTTGAGCCTATAGGCAACTCCCCTCTTGCCTGAGATTCTATTTGTAACTTTTGGCTCTGTGGATTTAACTAAACTGTCAGGACAGAAGAGGGCTGAGTTATTGGAGCTCATTGTAGAAAGCTCAGGCAGGAAATGAAACTGTTCACCACCTGAGAGAGGACAGTTGCAGCAGGGAAGGAGAATGAATGCCTGGGCCAAGGATTCTCTGTGATGCTTTGTTTCTCTGGAAAATTATGTGCAGAATTTCTCCCCTCTGTCCCCTGAGGATGTACAGACAATAGGTTTGGGAGCAGTAGCACCTCCATGTCTTGTCCCACCTTTGCTAAAAGGTAAAATTTTGCTCTCTACTTTGTCATGGTAGGGGAAGGTCTGATACTTGTCAATTTCATCAGAAGGTATCTCAGGGCCTGCGTTGTGACAGGGGTGATGAAGAGTGTAAGGATATTTGAGACACATACCCCTGGAGGACAAGAGAGTGGACCAAAGCTGCTTCTTGGCTCTAAAATTGCTGCTGTGCTGGCCCTGGGGCTGACTCTTAAGCCAGCCCAGTCTCCAAAGGTTAAGAGGTTAGGAGCAGGGTGTGCCTAAATCACTTCCCTGCCTCCTTTCTAATCCTCATAAAATTGTCTCCTGTCTGTAGTCATGGCGTCTGCTTAAAGATTGATATTAAAACTTCCTAAAAGCTCTCCGGAGCTTTGAAATTATTTTCTTAATGCTTTTAACTCACTTCTCATGCTGCTCTCATACAGTAAACCTTGACCTAATGTAAGGTACTTGATACTACATGGAACATTCTCAGCTTTATGTGCTTAGATGCAGCTAGATAGGTGTGACTTTATGCCTTCAGTGTCAACATTAGTAACTTCAAATCATCCTCACAGCAAACCAAAGTGCATAATATTTGATGGAAAAAGAGGATATGGAGGCATATATGAAAGAATACAGAAAAGCTCTTAATGACTTTTAATTACAAGGAAATTCTTATAGCTGTAGCTTCCCTGAATTACTTCAAGCAATGGTTTTATTTTGCTTTTTTGTACTGTTAAGTTTATGTTACCCCATTGATTATCAGACTTTTTCTAATCCCCCTAACAGATTTTAATTTTTATTTGCTCTCTAATATATTTATAGGTCAGTTGTTTTTACTAAGTGTCACAGTTCCTCTCACTGAATCTGAGTGCTTTACAGATTATAAATACATGTACATGAACATGTATGTATGTCACAAATTTTTGTTGGGAAAATATTGGAAGACAGTCCTGAAAATAATTATTAGGTGTAGTAGCTTAGCTTTTTAATTTTATTTTTCTGATTATAAAATAAATGCATTGCCATTGAAGAAAATTAGAAATATGTATTTTTTAAAGTGCAGTGATGAAAATAAACTTTATTCATAATGTGACCATCCAGAATGTATTTGATATATAGGGTTTGAGATATATGTGAACATGTTAACACGATTAAAATCATTCTATATATTATATTGTAATCTGCTTTTTTATTTAGTGATATATGACATTAATTTTCCTGGAGAAATGACCAAACTGAATTATCTCAAAATCTTTTGAGAATGGTGGTGTTTATATTTTGGAGCTACATAAAAAGTGTGCTACTTTAAAGAATGTAGAACTAGAGCTGCTCCTCCCCTCCCAACCTAATTTCAGCCTCCTCTCTTCATCAATGAGGAAACGGAGTCCTAGAGAGTGTATGACATACTCAGGGTCACACTGGAAGTCAGCGATAGAATGGGGGCTAGAACTCAAGTTTCCTGCCTCCTGGCAGCTGAGTTTTTCTCTCTAGTACAAACCTTTGTGTAGTATTTCTCTTTACTCTCATGAATGAACTTCACGTTCATGAAGCTTTTGAATCTTAGCACAAAAAAAAGGTGTGAACTATCCATACGATGGATTTGGGAATGTTGAGAAGAGGAGAACCCAGCTTGGTTTAGCTGAGGCCACTGAGTTGCTTATTGGACAGGTGTAAAGCTTTCCAGTCATAGGAAGCAGGCATTCTGGGTCATGCTGTACCATGTTGCAGGATACAGCTTTACACTTCCATCTCTGTTCTCATGTTTTGATTATTGCAAAGTCTCTGGGAGATGGATAGGGACAGTGTTGCCATTGAACTGGTGACTTGAATTCTGGGAACTCAGGAACATATTAGCTCCACAAGGGCCATGCTGTTGTGTAGTGCTTTAGGTCTGGCTCATAGCGTGGACTCGGGCTGTGTGCCATGGGGCTTTCTGCATTGTGGGTGTGCATTATAGTGCAGTTTCCATTTAAAATGGTGATACAGCATTTGTCCCATTTGTTCATTTGATTTTTCTCAACAAAAAATAAAAATCTCACTCTAGTTCTTTGTTTCTGTCTTTTTCCCCATCTCTTTGTTTTTTCTTTCTCCGTTTCTGATTCTTTCTTTCTGCAAACCTCCCCCCCCCCCACACTCTATCCTCCTCACCTCTTCTGAATTCTCTCATTTCTTCACTGTTTGCTATGAAGATGACAACTGCATGCAATTTTAGGACCATGGAAATTTTGTGTGGGTGTATATATTTATGTCCTGGCATTTTCAGGATTTCTACAGTGATCCCAGAGTCTAACCACATTCTTGACAAAAGGAACATACTGAAGAGTTGCAGGAAATAATTGATCCAGAGGTTCCTCTGTGCAGGGCACATTGGAATTTAGTTAATGTGTAGCCTGAAGCAGAAAGTGCCTGGGCTGCTTTCAGGGCCCTTTGAAAACATGTACAAGTATTTGGTGAAAAATTCAGAACTCAGTTAAGCTGTCTTTGATTCCAATGATATCCCTAGGGCCAGTGAATAAATTACAGATGCTTTCAAAAAATTTTTTCTTACTTAACGCCTATATTAAATAATTGATTCTTTATGAACCAACATGACTAAATAGGTTAATCAAGTTATTGCTGGATTTGCTTAATTTTCCCCACTTTTTTTTTTACATTGCCTTGTTTGAAAAAGTAATAACAGGATCTTTTGTTATTTTGTGCAAAATTAAACACTTTGACCTACAGAATCAATGCTGTGTCATAAACTGTTCCACATTTATTTAGTTGAGTGCTGGTTTTGCCCTGTTCTTTCTTGCCTCGATTACAACCTGTAGACAGGGTCTTTTTCTCTGTATTTAATATCTGACGCATAGCACCTCTCCTTAGGAGTGTATTGACTGGATTCCCAAAGATGCTATTTGTGGCTTGAACTCAGTGACTTACTAAGTGGTACCTTGGTACCCTTAAAGAATTCTACTGAATAGCTTTCTCTCTACTCTTCGGCAAGTTCAGTCTCTACATGTGTATACTTTGTCCTTGTTTCATCTGAAAACTGCTTGGAACTACATGTCATAATTATGGATATTTTAACCCATGCTTTTCCTTTCAATCTCACTTTCTTTTAGGAAAATCTTAACCTTTCTTGTTCTATCTATCTTCCTTTTATTTTTTAAATTTCAAGATCTTGGAACCTGGGAATTGGAAGAGATCATGGGGGCCGGGGTCATCATCTAGTGTGATTCCTTCCTCTCTCATTTAAATGTGCTGATGGGCAGAATTTGAAATTTTCCTACTCTGACAACAAAGGAATACGGGGCAAGTTGCAGAGATACTGGACTGTTGTGCCTGAGCTTGTTCCTGTTCTCTTTGGTTTTAATAGCCTCACCCACCATGTTTGCATGGCAAATATGGAATGAATGTGGAGTGTCCTGTTGTTTTTCTCAGTGCATATCTCAGGATATTTTTCTAAAAGGGTGTTAATAACAAGCTCATTTTCCCGTTTTAATGACTTTAATATACTGCTCTGTCATAGACACCCATACAAAGATACAGCTTTCCTTAGAGCATTTGAAATTGATTAGTGTCTCTGATGAACCTTCAAGCATTATGATAATGTTGGTATCATTTATGCTGTCCCCCACCCCTGTTTCTTTTTTGGTTAAAATATTGGAAGTAGGTCATCTCTATGTGTTTCAGCTTTTTCCACGTTTTAAATTACAAAGAGTCTTAGTTTTCTCAAATTTGTGTTTTACAAAAAAATGTAAAGTAACAGCTGATACCTTCTCTTAAGAATGAGGCTTTTCTCACTCAAGTTTTCGATAAATCAGTTACACTGATATGCTTGCTATGTGACAGACTGCAACTGAACCTCATTATTCATACATGTCTGTGTGATGTTACTGAATCAATTTGTGCTGTATCCATTTTACACTCATGGATAGTTCACGGTCCCTTATGAGCAGAAATAGTCAGCAGGCAATAATAGAAGACACAGAGCAGAAATGGATGGGGCCCATAATCCTTTGCTCCATGGTGCCAGATCCGTTTCTTAAATTCATTTTTAGTGCTTTTTTTTTTTTTTTTTTTTTAAATTTTGGTCTCATTAGTATGAGGACAGCTTCAGCAAAATCAAAAAGCAGATACTTTCCAAACCTTTACATATGTTCTGCTTTTATTCTACTACTGATTGTTGAATGAGAGGACAATAAGTTCTCTGTCTTCTGATTAGAAGAGCAGGCCATTTCCCCATGTGATCTTATTGGCAATAGTAGTCTTCTATTTTGCACAGCAGCCTTTCTTATTAAAAGGCGTCATGAAACCAGAAAAGCCAAAACTGCACTCAAAAATGTTACCTTTGCCGCAGTTAAACAGTTCCAAAGGACAACAACAGTTTGCTGTTGAGTCGAGCAAACAGAGTAGAAGAAAGAATATGAAATGGCGATGGCCACCTGTAGCTGCCAATGTCAAGCAGGCTCTGGTGTCTGTTGGCAACTAGTGACAGAGTGATGGCCATTAAAGCTGCCTCCAGTGAAGGATCCGTCGTCAGCCAGTGTCTCCTCATGTGAGGTTCCAGGTGGTGTGGGCCACTGACATAGTGGTGTAAACTCACCCATCACACTAGAAGCTGGGAACTTTCTTCTTCCTGTACCGTTGCTTGACAACTCAATTCTGACCATTCTCATTCTGCTCTTGTGCACTGACAATTTTCCAGAGGAAGAAAATATTAACCTCACAGCGTCTTCTACACTTTACATTCACAGAACTCCAGGAGATAATTGTTGCAGCATTGTCCTGGAATTCAGGAATTTACTCCACTCTGAGCTCTGTCATTAATAAACTTGGTGATCTAAGCCAAGTGACTCCACCTGTCTAGGTGTCAACTCTAAAACACGGGCATTGGGTAAATGATCTTCAAGGTCTTCTTTACTTTCGCTTTGTATTTCTGTGTAGTTCTAGACTTTTGTTGTTCCCTGGGGCATTTCATTTTTCTGTGTCCTCAGCATTAAAAAAATACATGTTCTGACTGATATTTAATATCTTAAGATAAAACACTGTTAATTTAAAAGTAAATTTGTAGGAAGAAATGTTCATTTGGTCAAAGAACAAAGAATTATCAGGTATGCATTCATGAAAAAGTATATGTTGTTGTCAAGATAAAAATTGACTTGTACCTAGAGAGCCTTTATAGAGAATTAAACTTAAAAAAAAAAAAAGCTCTGGAATGCATTTATTAAAATATCAGCAGTATTCTGAAGTTTCCAAAGAAATATTAAAATTATTGGTTTTTTCCCCCTGATGTATGATGAGTGATTAAAGTTTCCATTGCATACAACAGAAGGCAATACAAAAAATACTTCCTAAAAAGCTCAGTTTTCCAGAGAGACTTGGTCACTTTAGCAAATGTTTTAAATGGGCTTGCGAAGTAAAAGGAAGTTCTGTGCTTATGATTTCAGTAAATAATTCATGATACCCACACCAAGGTTTTCCAGCACTCTGTTTTCTGCATCACAAACTTGCTGTACAAAATATTTATTTATAACTGTAGTTTATTGTCTCACTGCTTTTTAAAAAAGCTTTAGTAGTCCATGTTCTGAGCATCTCTATGCTTTTTGCTTCTCTCATGCATTCTCTCTACCTAGAATGCCTCTTTAGATAACTTCTGTTAAAACTTTGACTCTGGTAAGCCTTTTTTATCTCTAAAGCTATATTTGGGATCCCACCTTTACATCTTGAAATGTAATTACAAGTTTATGGATTTGTCCCCCTGAGTAGGCTGAATTCTGTGAGCACAGGAATTGTATCTTATTTGCCCTAGTACCTACCCCACTGTCCTGCGTGATGTTTTCACATAGTGAAAGCTTAGTGAAGCCTTTTGAATGACTGATTGAAGACATATCACAGAAGACCATTCAAGTAATAATTGTAAAAATGTAAAAAGGTGAGGGAAAATAAATATATCAAAAGTAATATCTTATTCTCATTGAGCATTAAATTTAGCTTGAAGTGTCTGGCAGCCATGCCCAACAATTAATATAATGTGACCAAAATATAGTAGAAAGCAATGTGATTTAGAGGGAGCAACGTGGGATTCGGAGGGAGAGATAGGGGATTTGAATCCTGGCTTCACTACTTACTAGGGACCTTGAACAAGTTGTAGAGCCTCTCTTGGGGCTGGCTGGTTAGCTCAGTTGGTTAGAGCGCAGTGTTGACAGTCCCAAGGTCCAGGGTTTGATCCCTGTAACAGCCAGCTGCAGGGAAAAGCAACAACAACAAAAAATCTCTCTTCACCTCAGTTACTTCATCTGCAAAATGGGAATAATAACACCCACTTCACAGACTTGATCTAAGGAATAAGTGAATTAATATATGTGAAGTGAATACATATACTAATGAGTTGCTGCTCATAAGTGAGGTAATTCAGCGGGTCACTATGGGTTTTTTTGTTTAAAATTAGTACGCTTGACTTTTTAGAGCAGTTGTAGATTTATAGAAACTGAGCAGATAGAGTTTTTATATGTCCCTTCTCTCTCCTCCTCACAATATCCCCTTATTTAAATTATACGGTAAATTTATAATTTGTTTTGGGCTTTTTGGTGGCTGGCCAAATTAATAGGGCCAAGTAAAGAAGCTATAGTACCTTTATTTCTAAAGACTATCTGGCCATTTCCTACCACCTCTATAGAGTGTAGTATTAAGTGGCAAATGAACTTTCTTTTGGAGAAGATAACTTTAGACCATAATAGGTTAGCGATAGAAGTTAAAGCAGAAAAAGTCGTGCAAGTTGTGTTTCTTTCAACAGCATTGGAAATTTTAAGTTCTCATACTTTGTTAAAACAACAAGGGGGATTTTCAACTGGGGTTGAATAGGGTAGTGAGGCTGTTCAACAGTAGACTAGAGAGTCTGTGACCTCGTGGTTCCAGCTGGTCTTGGGCAAAGAGGAGGGAGGTGCAGAGTTTGACTTGCAGGAGGGGTCTCCCCACCTGGAAGACCACAGTGATTGTGAGGAGGAGCAGTGTGCAGAGTGACTGCACTGAGTCAAAATGAACATTCAGGGTCATGCAGATTCTTGGGATGGTTTCTGAATGTATAAGCAGCATTTACCCTTTAAAGGAAATGGATTTAAAAAAAACCATACACTAGCTTTCTTTACCCAAATTTCTTTTATGGCCTTTTTGAACAAAGGGATAAGCTAGACCAGAGAGCACATTTGGGCAGGAGGTGAGCAGCAAGGGAAGCAGGAGGTTATGGGTCAGCCCCCATCCAAAGCAGTATCAAGGCTACAGTGATTTGCTGGGACAAGCACGGTTTGTTCAGCTAAGATAGGCACGTACCCCAACCACTGGCACAGTTACAGCAGCATTTGGTTTCAAAACATCTCTTCTTAAAATGGAATGTTTTTTCAGTTCTCTAGAGGCTTAGCAAGATCTGAAAAGATTTTGCTCCTGTTTGCTGGCTGCTACACATGCCACTTTTTACACCTTTACCTAGATGGAAAGCACTGTAACCCACTGCTTTGCATGTTTGAACAAGCCTGCTTGGATAGATGACAGTGCACCAACAGCTGTCTTCTTCAAGAGCTGATTTGCGTCGCCCTGACATTACCTAAACAATCATTACTTACTTCTTTTCTTCCTTCGGTGCTTAAGCAAGTTTCAGCATGTTAGAAGAGAAATGTGTGGGAAATGGCTTAGAGCTCTGGGATAAAAATATATGTCACACCCTAGTTTGCTTAGGTTAATTTAACTTTAGATTGATATGTATGGACACCTCCTTTTAGGAGCTAAACCACTACCCTACAGCTCTTAATTACCCCTCTCCATGTGGAATATGGTCCTGTAACCAACCATTCACTAGGTTTCTAATTCTTTTTCAATTAAAGGTTCTAAGTTAAAGAGACAGTTAATATTTTCAACATTGTATTATGTCTGTCAAAGTTAAAACTGTTAATCAAACAATAGCAGAGTATAAAGCATTTCCATGTAGTGGATGGCATTTTCTTACAGGAAGTACTCAAAATCAGAAGTTTGGCTGTACCCAGTCAGGGCAGCTGTGCATTAAAGTGGTTCTGAACATATGGTAATGCTAACTGGACCAAAACGTTAGTTTTACAGATCATTACGAGCCTTGCGAAAAGGAATAATTCACACTGAGTAAAGTAGAGAGAATTATCCATTACCAGATTGCAGTAATGAGCTCTAACAGCAAAGAAAGAGACATTTTGGGTGCCTTATGTTACATATCTGTGTGTTGTCAGAGAGATGGAGTAACACGGGTTAAAGGCAGAGTGAGGAATTTTCCATTCTAATCTGATGCAGTATTTTTGTGTGCGTCTGGCCGTATGTGATGCACTGCTTTAGATCATTTATTTGACAAAGGCAATGACCATTTCTGAGCTTGTATAGTATGTAGAGTCTTCCCTCAATTAAAGATTTGCAAGGAAAATGCTGGGCAGATTTGGACACCAGCTATACATGAGTTCCCAGTGTGGCTGGTCAGTAATTCCTTATCCCATGAAGAATTTAAAAAATGTGCCAGCTTAAGGAGGTCAGAGGCTAAAGCATGGAGGTGTTTCATGTGCATTTTTTTTCTATCTCACTAATAGACTGTTGACATGGGTCTTTTGTGAACTCCCTGGCTCACTAAATATATTCATGATCTGCGTGAGGGGAGGAACAGCGAATGCTCAAATTTCAGGATGTAAAGTTTTGTTTTAATTTCAGTCAATCATTTGTTGATGGCAAGTACACCAGATGAAATGCATCCTCTGAATGAGCTCTGAGATCTTTGGGTCTGTGTATATAAATCATCTTGCCTGCCATGACACCACATCCAACAAACCCTGTTGACACTGACAGGGACCAGATGTGTAAGGCCATGGAAAAGACATTAGGTTTTGACATTAGCTGACTGACGGTTACATTTGGAGGCACCAGTTGAGGGTTTGAGATTTTGTCAAGTCCACCAGGTAGATGGAAATCTGCATTTAATGTTATCATATGCCTTTAAACTAGGCTGAAGACAAAACCACATCCGTTCATCGAATTGAGCTTAAAATAACCTAGTTTTAGCTCTTCAGGTCTAAATATTTCACTCACTCTCTCACTTGCTCTCGTTCTGTTCTCTCTTTCTTCACAGTGGGAAGAAAGTTTAAGAAGTAAAAATAAAATTTATAAAACATTTATAATTTTTTTTCATGGAATGTTATACTATCCCTGTCTATATCTAAATATACTAAACATGATCACTTTTTAAGCAAATAAAGTATACATAATACATTCTCACACTAACAAAATGACCTTAACTTTATGTGTACGAAAAATGTTAGTATTTGTATATTACAATATTTCCCCAAATTTTCACCTTTGAGAGTTTAGAAACTTCTGAAAGTTTAAGATGTTTAAATCTTGAGGTTTAAAAATTATAGGTAAAGAACCACAAAAAATGATTTCATTATGTAGTGATAAATATAGAAATCATCCTGACTCCAGGATCACATATTATGCACAGGTATATACTCAACGCTGTACCCCACAGGTATGTACAATTAATTGTTACAATTAAAAATAAATAAATAAAATTTAGGTGTTTAAACTTGAAGAAAAAATTATAATATAGGAACAGTAGTTGTAGTAATTTCTTAATCCTTATTGAAAACATACAGGTATATTTTTTATATATTCGTATTAACATTTTGATGAAAATGAGTAAAAATAGTTAAGGAAAAAGTTTTATTTATCTTAAATCAATTTCTTATTGAATTTAGTATAAAGCTTTTTAAAGTAACTACGCAAATGTGAGATATAGAATTTCATAACTTCAATTTTTAGTGACAACAGGATGCATTTTTACTTTTAGAAAGCCTGAATATTAGCATTTGCTTTAGTTTGTATGAAAGCGATTGCAAAGCAACAGAAGGAAAAATGTTCATGCTAATTATGAAGGGAATTATTGGCTTTTGTTCATGTTGGAACCCCCTTAATGTTTTAAGAGTGGTTTAATGGTGATCTGGCATTCGTTCTGCTGTGCATACATCCTGCACACACACACACACACACACACACACACACACACACACACACACACACACACACACACACACACACTCTCTCTCTCTCTCTCTCTCTCTCTCTCTCTCTCTCAGTTGGCATTTTTGCCTACAGGCTGCTGAGAGCTGATTATTCTTCTAATCAAAACTGTCATAATCAAGGGAGACAATTAGCTTGGTTAGGCCTCTGCTGATTTCGTGTGTGGCCCTTAGCATCAAATGGCCTTGAGCACTCTTGAATCATGTCAACAAATATTTCAATAATACCTATCCTGCTCCACCTGCTGCTGTTAGGGTCTGCCTTTCATCTCTAGAATTGCTTGAGTTTGTGAGTTCTGGTTTATTTTAAATTGAGACCACGAGGTATTGAAATTTTGAAAAGTGGAAACTTGGCAGACCTCCTTGCTAGTGCCATTTTAAAATCAACTAGTCAATAGCCTCAAAAATCATGAAATCAGTGACCTATAAATAGGTTTCTATTTGTTTCTGTACTTACGCACTTATGGTACTTGCTTGCTGGTGTTTGATTCCCGTATGAAATGCATATCCATACAGTGCATGAGAAAGAGTCCCAAGCATAATAGGCTCAGCATATTTTTAAGTCTTACTGAAATCAGAATGACATAAGACCCAACGGCAATAATACATTTTCATATTTTTCACATGAAATAAACTTTGTTTTGAGTATAAGATTTATTTATTATTATAGTCTGGTCACTATATGATTTTACCAGATATTGAAAGTTTTTTTTATCAAGAAAGCAATGATTTTTATCAACTCTTTCAGATTCTAATATGTCTAAGTAGCCCTCAGCTCTTTCTGTCTGAGCATTTCTGCAAGTTTTAAATCTCAATCTAGACTGTGCTTATGTTCCAGGGTTTTGTCATCAAAATACATGTCATGTATTCTAATATCCAGTTTAATAGTGTATTATCATTTAGAAGTAAGCCAGAAGATTAAATTGAGATTTATTTAAAACAATGTATGGCTTAACATTCTTATATTAGGATTTATTTAAATCTTAAATGAGGACTTATAATAAATTTTTGTTTGTGTTTCTCTTTTTTTGGAAGCCGGCTTGTACAGGGATCAAATCCTGGACCTTGGTGTTATCAGCACCACGCTCTAACCAACTGAGCTAACCAGCCAGTTCTAAGTTTTTTAAAAAGAAGAAATGAAGAGGCTGGCTGGTTAGCTCAGTTGATTAGAGCATGGTGCTGATAACACCAAGGTCCAGGGTTCAATCCCTATACTGGCCAGCCTCCAAAAGAAGAAGAAAGAAAGAAAGAAACCAGGTGAGAATTTCTTACCACCTATTTGAAGGATTAATGTGTTTTACCGAAATATTAATTTTATGTTTTTGAGTTAGGCTTTTGTGTGTGTGCATATCTGTACATTCATGAGTTTTCCCAGGTGTATGTACTGCCATTCTTATATTTGGCTAGTGACCCTAATGGCAGATCAATTAGAAAATGACTCTTTACAGGTTTAAAAGGAGATGTAAGTTGTTTTATATAAAGAAATTTTTCCTTCATCATGGTGCTAATCATTAAGTGAAAGTAGACTTGAATTTTTGGAAGTAAATGTCAGCTTTATCTTTTTTGGGTGAGGGGTGGGACTGGCCTGTACAGAAATCCAAGCTCTTGATCTCAGTGTTACCAACACCGCGTTCTACTATTGCCTGAGCAACCAGCCAGCCCTCAGGTTTCTGTCTGACGTTTCTTAAGTGGGTCCAGGCTTAGGTAACTTACATGTTTTTTCTATGCATTTGTGTATTCAATCATTCAGGTTTATATGTATTCCTCCACTCATTCATTCACCCATTCACCATCATTCAATCTCTGTTTATATATAAATTATCTACATATATAAATATTTATTTTCCACCTCCAAAACAATGAAGTAATTGATATCTCCAAGTGTGTTTTTTAGGGATTTTTTTTTCATTTTGCAAAATTTAGAAATATTTGCTGTGTCTATTTGTGGTTCATAGGAAAAAAAATTATTCTAATTTTTGCAGTTTACAACTTTAACAATCTTGATTTATTTATTTTTTTCTCTTTACACATATGCATAGACAGGTAATACCAACCAACAACATGCTGATTTATCCAGTTGCTCTGTTGGCAATTAAATCGGGAGTATTATCTCAGTAGGAATAAGTGGACAAATTACACATGTGAAGTAAATGGATCTTTGAAGATTGAGCACGTAGGTATTTACTGTACCAGAGGCTATGTTAAGATTCCTGTAGAGATCAATGGGAGTTTATTGATGAATATCAGACAATAACAAGGCGCTGTTATAAACTTTTAATAGTCTAATAAACTATATTTAACATTTTCTATCTTTGTAAGACCTACAGCTTTTATGCTATAGAATAGGGTGGTCCTCTACACATTGAGAAAAAAGCTCTCTGATTCCCAAGTGATTAATCTTCAAGGATCAAATGCCAAGGCCACTTAGCTCTCAGTTTCTTGCAGTTGTCCAAAGAAAATGAAAAGCCTCCAGAATCATTACCTTTGTTTTCCTAAGAAATGGGACCAATGATAAAGCATTAGGACTTTTATTTTAATCTTATGTTTGAATTGCCACATATAAGCGTAATTCTCATATCTGGATGGTTTGAGTGGTCTCTGATTGACCTCAACAATACTATATAATTTTAGAATTCTAAACATCCCAGTGTCTCTTACAAAACAGTGTTCAGTTCATGTGAAATAATGAAGACTTTGTTGGAGCATTTAGTAGATGAACCACATACATCCAGTGCCCTGGCTTTCACCCTTAGCCATCTAATTGCTCAGTGTTTCATGCTTTTATCAATTATAGGCAAAGTTTTAGGAGCAAAAGTAGGAAAAACATTTGAGTTACTGAGCATTACTTTCAGGAATTGGACTCTCATGAATGTTATGTGTGAATTACAGCTTTGAACATGCTTAAAGACATCAGATGGAGAAAATATTTCATCGACAAAACTAGTTTAGAAAGAAGACAAGAGAGGGAGAATGGCAGAAGGCATTTCACAATTCCAGTCCTGTGACTTTAAATCAAATTACAATTAGGCTGATAGCACCAATTTTCCAGGAAGTGAAGATTCTGCTGTCATCTAGAGGAGTGAAGAACTTTGCCTCTGGAATTCTAAACAATCATATAGAGGTTCCAGCTGATTCATTTTGTTTCAATGGATCAAAATAACCCCCCCCCCAATTTTTTTCAGTATATTTCATTCCTTCTTTCATAACTCACTCTTTTCTCCTAATGCTGAAGTTGAAGCATATAAAATATTTCGAGGCTTTCTGTCATCATTAATCCAAATTTATTGGTAAAAATAAGAGATCATTTGAAAGGACATGATTTGCCTGCCCTTTGGGACCTGTAGGTCTATTTACCATGCATAACAACAAAAACATTTATGTCAGCATATTTCTCATCAGAGCCAAAAGGGAAAGTTAGAGAAATAAAAGAAATGACCTCCATCTGCTTAACATATTGTCAACAGTTTCGGAGATGGACAAAATCTTAAATTGCCCCCACATTTAAGGCATCTAATTGTCCTCCAGAACACTTTGGAAGAGAAGTTTTATTTGTCCAGAGAGGGTAATGCAGATGTTTTTAGAAGGGAACAGGTGTAAAACAATTTTGATTAAGTGTACATTATATAGTTCTGTTCCTTTGTTGGGGATGTTGGAACTTGAAGAGCTCCTTAAGGACTTTAGATGTTACGAGACTCCATGAAACAGTTCAGAAGATACTTGGGGGAAATTGTTAAACGGTGACCTCACCGGTTGTTCTCACCGTTATACTTGCTGTTTCCTGTTGTGCGGCTTTGGTCCTTGGTAGGGTTAAGAGCAGGTGTGGGGGAAAGTGATCGTGTGATGCACTGTAACTATGGCTTCTCTTGTAGCTTTCCATCAGGGTGACATTTCTATCAGTTGTCATCACCTAAATTGTCCCTAGTTCTGTCACTTTCTATGAGGAAAGAATGGAATCCTTTTTATAGTTTTAGCCATATTTTTGGCTTTGCAACCTTTCATACCAGTCATTATGGCCTCCTTGTGCCCCCTGGGCACTGGACACTGTGCCAGCTTTGAGTGTTTGGTTATAGCTGCTTCTCACTCAGCCGAAATGGATGTAATGAATGGAAATCCAGGAGTGGAGTTAGGCATAATTTCAGTGTTCTAAACCACATTATTTAGTTTCTGGAATAATTCTGTCACC
The DNA here is from genome assembly GCF_027409185.1 of Cynocephalus volans. Classification (NCBI taxonomy): domain Eukaryota; kingdom Metazoa; phylum Chordata; class Mammalia; order Dermoptera; family Cynocephalidae; genus Cynocephalus; species Cynocephalus volans. The sequence goes on along the minus strand of NC_084461.1, from coordinate 93,755,664 downwards.
AAATATGTACTGACTATTCTGTATGTTTCCTGTGCTAAACTGAAATAACATCGTAGAACCTTTAGGACAACAAGTTTTTCATTTATTTACTTAAAAAGTGAGATACGGAGAGACTCAATGAGTTGACCAATTCAGTTTATAAAAGGCAGACAGTACCCAGGTCTTCTAACTCCACATTCATTGCTCTTTCAGCCACTACACATTACCCTTAAGCGCATGTGGTGATATGCAAGAGCTGTAAGTAATGAACAAATGTCGGGGATTATTTTTAACACTCTTCTGATATTCCTGCCTCTATGTAACTTGTTTCTTGTTCATCTCCTTTTCTTTAATCCCACAAATGCCCTACTTCAAGCTCTCTTCATGTCTAACAGTCATAAATAGCTGAAGTGAAGAATTTATCTAACTTATTTTGTAGTTTTCCACAGTGCTAAGCATCGCACATACAAAAGGGCCTCTACAAATAGTCACTGAATGGATGAATAAGTGAATAGTTTATCGGCAGGTGCTGGGAGTAAGGAATCCTCAGCTGAAGTCTGTGAAATCTGTGTGTTTGTTTTCCTAGGTCTATTACAACAGAGACCTTAATGATCTTCCTACTCCAGTCTTTTCCTCCGTCTAGTCTGTCTTCTCCAGGGCTAACAGAATCATCACTTTAACATACAAATCCAATCATGATCTGCCCCCTCTTAAAATCTTCCCTGGTTCTTAATTGCCTATCAAGCTTCTTTTTTAAAATAAAATTTTAACCTCCCTTGATAGCCTCATTTGCCATTTCAACAAACTCCTTGCTTTCAAGCCTCTTTGCGTTTGTACATGTCACCTTGCCTGGGAAGCCTACCACCCCGCTTCTTTTGAAATAATTCTGTCTGTGCTCCAAGAATGGCTCCTCTGTGAGGTCTTCCTGAACTCGCTCAAAGTCTGTTGCTGGTTCTTATTTTCCAAAGCATTTGGTACAAATTTCTCTTACAACATTTATCACATTTTATTGCAGTAATTTATTTGTGTGACTGTCTCCCTGCCCCGCTCCAACCCCAGATTGTCAGTTCCTGTGGGGCAGGACTGTGTCCTGGTTCATTTTTGTTTCTCCACCTTCAAGTACAATGCCTGAGCCACAGGAGGCAATCAATATACTTGTCTTAAATAAATGAATGAATTAATTAATTAAGTGAGACAGGACATAAATATGTGAAAAGTCAATCAAGTTAAAAAAGGATGGAAGGTCAAAATAATATTGCTCAAGTGAAGCATAATTTTAAAGTTTAAGTTAAAACAGTCCTTCCTGTAGAGAAACATCATTTATTCTAGAGCAGTGTGAAGACGCTTAGGCTGTTGAGCTGACCTCAGCACAACTGGGAAATCTCAGTGTTCTTCTAGCATCCCACCCTGCACCTCTGTCTTTCTGTTTGGTGCCCCTTTCCTGAGGCCCCTTTCTCATCAAAATTTTCCCGCTATGTTCACTAGTCTCTCAGGGGTCTTAACTCTGCTAGGTGACAGGTATTAATGGGTCGGAGAAATGAAAACATGTTAATGCACTAGCTGGCAAGTATGATTTCCCTCCCAAGCAAAAATAACACTACGCATATTTAAGGACTGACATTCACTTTGAGGAAGGTATTTTTGTTTAAAGATGGCCTTTGTGTTCCAGAGATCACACCACATAGGCACTCGTACATATTCCTCTCACCTTGTGTTAATATTTGCTGAGCACTTATTATTTGTCAAGCACTGTACTAAGCACTTTACTCTTAGTCCTCATTGGCTCATTAATTTATTCATTTAGTCCTACCAAATGTCCTAGGAGTAAGGCCTTATTATTACCCCAATGCTACAGACAAGGAAACTTTGGCGTGGAGAGAGAATGTAACATGCCAAGGTTACAGAGTTAATAGCAGCAGAGCCCAGATATGAAGCGAGGCAGATGGCTGTCTATCCCTTTCTCTGGACCTTTTTCTTGCACTGCCTGCCACAAATGATAAGACAATTGTTTCTTCTCAGTTATCAGATAGATGTCTCTAAAGTCTGGAAAATGAAGATAAAGTTGAAATATCTTTAATCAACTCTGATTTCCTTGATAACAGCCAGACATTAGGAAACTTTATATACCATATGTGCTGAAAAAGGCAGGTGCCACGAGAGGGATTAGAGATGAAAATTTCTTTCCTCTCTGATTTCCACTTTTTATTAGTGATACCTCCTAAGTGGTTCAGAGGATGCCTCTTAGTGTTCCTGGACATCTTGTGCTATTTGCAACCATCCTTAGAGAGGTCTGGGTGGCTGAACTCTGCACCTGCCAGGTGTCCTTCTGCCTCTGTTGAACATCCCTGCCTGAGCAACTCTAGAATGCTCAATAAGCTGAGAAGCCTCTTTCTTCATGGGCTCATGAGCATACTGTGATTTCTCTATTGTGGAACTCCTGGTGCCAGGAGTCACCCAGAGGAGGGTGAGACCAGATTCTCACTGTATACTTCCCCTCTTCCTTTTTGACATAGATAAATTAGTGAAGTGAAAACAAGAAGTAATAGTTATAAAACTTTAAATACAGCACATGTGTGCTCTGTACAAAGTGGATTAAAATACTCTTTGGGGTTTAAAATCGCATCTCAAGATGGGAACTTTTGTACTCTTTTGTCCTATAATCAACAGCTTTTAGATCACTTTATATTTAAATAAGTTACTTGATCATTATTCCTGAAACTAAAATTAGACTTGTTTGCTTGAACCCATAAATAAAAAGCATTTAGACTAATTAATATTGAAAAAGATGTAGTTATAAAAATATATGTATGTATATGTGTGTATGTGTAGATATAGAGAGATACAGATATCTATCTCTGCAATGAAGCAGTAAATCAAGCATTATTTGAGACTGGAAGCAAATAAATAGCAAACCATGTCTGAAAATTGTTCTTCTGGTGTTAAACCCTTTTGCCAGTTTTCATAGTAAAGGACACTTTAAGTTTGACTGTTTTACACAAATGGATTTGGAAAAGGAGACCCATTCCTGTCCTGCACATAGCAGCTGTGCGTACTGGTTTTATAATCTGTAATCTCAAATTGCGCTTCTGTTTTAATTTCAGCATGCCTGAAACACAGGATTCTTTGCAAATGTTCAGACATGACTATTTAAAATTGAAAAGAGAAGTTCAACCATTAAGTATTCTCATTGTCTCTGAGATTTTCTTTCTGATGTGATGAAGTGAAATACTTTTTCATGTCACCCATAATTTCTACTTACACTGTCTTGCTTATGCAAACTTTTAAATAGGCTGTAGATGCTACAGCTTATAAAAATCTGTACAAATTTTGTCTGGCTTTGCATTATTGTTAAGTCAGCGAAGATTCTAATGGAATACAGGGAATGAGACAACAAGAATCCAGTCAATAGATGCAAAAGGCAAATCAACTTGCATAAATTAGCACTCTAATAGGAAAAGATAGATGCATGTTCTCTTTCATCTTTCAAGCAATACACATTATTGAAGAGGTCTAACAGATACCACCTTGATTTATCTTTAGTTTTTTTCAGGGGTGCAAAGATGAGAAAATGCAAGTGAATTGAGCATTGAGGAGACTGTTCTGAACCACTGACATCAGATCAATGTATCAGATATGTGTGTAGAACTCAGCATGTTTTGTCCACATGGATGATGGTATTGGCAATGGTCCTCATAGAAATAGGAGTACTCACAAGGTCCCCAGAGGGTTTTTTTTTTCCCTGACCAGAGTTTGTCCTGGAGGAACTAGTCCCTGATCCTGACATGCAGGCATTTCCAATGTACCCTACATTTATACCATATCCACTAAGGAGATGGCAGGAAGGATTTTTCTCATGTTAAATATTTAAGTGCCTAGAACCAGGGTAGTCACAGATCATCTGCCACGACAGCATGGTACAGTAGTTTCATTAACTGTCATTAGCTCAACTCAAGAAATCCATGGAAAGTGATAGTAATGCACTCTTTTTCCCATTATTCCACTTATACTCTGTTCTTTGGGGGATATAGTGGCTCTGGCATGAATGTCAGAGGGTAGTGAGTGCCTGGCACTGCAGCTTCCAGTCATAATATACTTAGCAACACCCAAGAATTTTCTCTATCACTTTTGCTTGTTCTTTCCAACTCTCTGTCTACTATTCTATCTATGGGAAAGGAGCTGGGTATATAAGGGGCCGCCAAGTAATCTTTATTGCCTTTGCTAAAAGACAGAAACCTCAGGCATGGATTTGCCATCTTACGTGAGCAGTCTCCAGCCCAGCACAGCAACCTGATCATTTGTGTTGCTGGTTGATTTGATATAGGCCAGTAAGCAATGCCCTAGTGGCTTCATGAAGGCACTTCTCCAAAGAGCTCATCTTCAGATGGGGAGAAACCTGTACCCCAGGGAAAATTTGGATATCCTCTTCCATGATACGAGGCGAATACTCTGGTTGGAAGTAGACACTTTTTAAGATATGTGTAAAATTCATGCTTATGTTTTTAGTACCTGGGGAACTTTTACTCTTTGGGAAATCTAGATATTCTATCTTGGGAGAAAAACCATCTGTATTGTTGGAAGAGAAAGAAGAATTAATTTGTCAGTGGTGTTTTGATCCTGATCCAGAAAGCCAAAAAGAGTTAAGGAAAGAAAAACAAAAAACAACAAAAAAAAGCAACATCTGCTGAGTATCAGCATTTGTCTTTTTCTTTGCATATTTTGAAAATGGATCTTTCCTTAACTCTCTTCCATTATGGTTAACTGTAATCAGTATTTTATGGTTATATTATATAGCTTTGTTTCATTAGGGCAATGAAAATGGTATTGAACAATAGCAATATAATGCAGGTAAACAGTTCGTAATTCAGTTGGAAATTGCTAATGCAGTAGACAGTCGATAACACAATCCACTCAACTTTCCTAGGAATACATGAGCTAAATTTCCTCTCCTTTTCTTTCAAATCTTCTTATACGGCAGGGGTGAGGGGTATCCTCTGAACCACACAGAAAGCTGGATGCCCTTGAAAAGAGAATTTTTTTATGCATTAAATTTTTAATGACATCTATAGGTCCTGGGAAGAGCTGCTTTTTAAGACTAAATTCTCCCTTGAGATTTTTTTTTTTAAAGAGACTAGATAATTAACAGTCCCTAAAGGAAACAGCTGGCTGAGATGATGCCTCAAAATTCCTTCTACTAGTTTCTGTCTATAGTCTTGATGCAGAAGTAGGGTTCTTATGAAATTATTATAAGAAGTGTCAAGTACCAAGGGAAAATAGGGCCATCTCTTTATAAGCTTATGTCATGCATGCTGTGTGCATTTATAATTACAGTAGGTTAAGACTAGTAAATGTAAGTAGTGTCCAGGAATACAAAGGTGAATAACCTGGTGTTTTTAAGGAGTGGTGAGTTAGAATTTTGTTGTTCCCAACTCTAGTAAATTGATTATGGCTGTTGCTGAGTGAAGACGATTTTTGAAAGTTTTATGTGAGAAGAGTTCATAGATTCAGTAACGAACATAAATACTTAGCTGCAAATATAGTACTGGCAATTCCATTTTTAATTTGAAGTGTTCTTGGGGATGCTGGGTTGCAGTTTACCACTAAGAAAAACAGGAGTGATGTGTCTGATTTTGAGGTGTCTTATAAATTTTTGTAGTCATTAGAACCAACTCAGTTTTCTCAAGTGTGATGTGAATTTTTAAGGGTCCTAACTGTCAGAGAATAGCAGTATTTCATGTTTCCATGTACTTCCAAACATCTCTAACATCTTTAGAGATATTAATTATATCTTGAAGCCACCACCCTGATTTACAAAAAAAGCAAAACTAAATTTAATGCTCTACCAGGAAGCACTACACATATGTAAGTATATGTCTTCAGCTTTTATGCCAGAAATTCATATTTATACTTTAAAAAAAACCCAAAAACCAAAAAGCATCTCCCATAGGTTCTAATTTTCAGTTTATTTCCTCTAGTTGGTTAGAATAATTTGTAGCTCTCTGGGACTCAAAACCCTGAGTGGAGGAGGATGTAAGCTTCAGACCATGCTCCAGTCCTATGGTGGTAGACACAGCTCCAGCGCACCTGTGCCACCTGCACCAGCAGACGGAGAAGGTGTTTCTGCACGTGAGACACCATTCTCCCTTCCTCCAGCCCGGGGTATTAATGCTTGCTTCAGCCTCAACAGCACCAACTGTGGATATACTCTTTATTAGCCTCATAGACTGTGCTCCTAGGCTGCCTGCCTAGCCAGAGCATGTCGTGTGTTACCTTCCCTAGTCATGTACAAACACTTTCAGTGACTATGACTTAGGCTTTTCGGTTAATGACTGGATTTATTGAAACACCGGTGGCTGGGTCTTGGCTATTGTGCATCTTTTCTCAGCTACATGGTGTCCTGAGCCAGAAAATCTGAGCGTATACCAAAGAGAATTCCCCATTAGCCTACACCTTTACTTCCCAGAGATGGAGTTGAAAGGTATACTTTATGTTTGTGGAATGGAAAAACAAAATCCAAGTTCCTTTTAGCACACAAAATGGGTTATGATATTAGTTAAATATTTGGTGTGCACAGGGTAGGTACCCAAATGTTGAATTAAAACATCAACCAATGAAATTGCTGTATTCTATAAATCAGTCACATGATGAGATATAGCCACATTTATCTTCACATTAGTTACAGATTCTTTGCTAAGTCCCAGACTCATTTAATATCTCCCATAGGTTTCATAAACCCCTTTGTTGTTTTTTGACCCAGCTCATCAACACTGAGTTTGTGACCAACAATAGCTACATTCCCTCTTTCTCTCTGCCTTGAACAGTTTGAGCAGCAATAAAATGTTAATGTGCACCTCATGAAACTTTGGGATCTGGGATTGTACTCCTGAGTGCTGAAGAAAGCCAGCTGTGACCCTGTCTTCTCAAGCTCACGGTGCTGAGTTGTCACCTAGCATGGAGTGCCCACAATCACCCTCTCATTTCATCATCTTTGTGTCTTGGCATTAACCATCCCTCTGAAACCTCACAGTCCCCACAAGTGGCTCCTTCAGAGATTGTTGCAATACCAAAAATTCTGAAAGTTCAAGAGGAGGGTCATGTGCATTTGCTTTGAACTGTAGTTCTTTTCCAAGGTAGACATTTGGGAAGTAGAGTTTATTAAAACAAAAGTGGAAGGTGAAAAACAACTACCGTCCCTGTCATTGAGATAGACAAGCATTTAAGTAGGTAGAGATATTATTATAGCACTTGAGAATCCGCTAAAGTGCTTAGATTTATTTCTGAGAAATAAATGGTGAATTGTTTATTTCTTTCTCCCTCTTATGTTTCCTTGGGATAGAGCAATTAGTTTCTTATTTTTTATGATTGCATTATTCTTGCATATATCTTTCTGTGGTCCAGGCTATAAAAGTAAATAGAGGGTCCAGCTGTATGAATGAATATCCTTTTAATGAGTGTGGGGAGGAAATAATAATAGTAAGTAGTACAAAACCATTTTTATGTGATGAGCTAAAGTACCTTTGTTTCCTAGCTCCCCAACCTTAAGCCACAGGCCACCAGTAAATGTGTGCATAAAATGACAGTTTCATATATTCTGGTGTTAACAAAGGTACCTCGTGGTTTGTTTTGTCCCCAGAATGCACTTAATATGATTTTTGAAGGGTGGTGGCATATTCTGTTTTAATTTCCAGGGTCAAGGAAGGGTAAAATGGAGTATGCGACTTTTCTATAACACCTTTCATTCTATCTCCGGGTGAAAGCCTTGCTGAAACTGTGAGATAACACAGTTGCTGGGTGATAATACAGTCATTTTTGTAGTGCCATGAGTTAATTTCAGAGGTGAAACTATCCTTACTTAGGAAAATAGTGTCTCTTCTCCCCTCAGACCAACTGGCCATCTGCTCAGAACAGTGGATGGATACTGGGTATCCCCCCAGTGCAGAGTATTGTAGGAGGTGCCAGTCGTGGCTCAGCTCTGCCATCTTCCCTTCTCCCTTATTCCTTCCTTCCTGGCCATTTTCACTAAGTTGTCTTTTCATTGACTTTTTTTCTGTCTCCAAAGTCATTGGCAGTAATGTAATTCAAAACCACCCTACCCCCTACTGTACCATTCATTTAACTTTAAACTGCCTATATTAGTCTGCTCAAGCTTCTATAAGAAACTACCATAGAGTGGGTGGCTTAGACAATGAAAATTTATTTTCTCACAGTTCTGGAAGCTAGAAGTCCCAGATCAAAGTCCATCAGGGGTTGGTTTCTTTCCATGTGTCTTCACATGGCAGAGAGAGTCAGCTCTCTGTGTCTCTTCTTATAAGGATGCTAATCCTCTTGGATCAGGGCCCCACCCTTATGACCTCATTTAACCTTAATTGCCTCCATAAAGACCCTGTCTCCAAATATATCACTTTGGAGGTTGGCGCATCAGCATATAAATTTAGGGGAGCCACAAACTTTCAGTTTATAACACTGCCCCAAAAATAGCAGAAAAAAAATCCTAAAATAGGGAACCATACCATGACATAAACTTTGTAGTAGTTACTAATCTTTTAATGTGATGCTGTGTGCTACTTCCCCCTAGCAATGGCTCATGTTAACACATTCTGATGATGGCTGCAGGGGAGAGCTTGAGAAATCCCAGGGTAAAGCCAAATGAGGGATATCAAATACTTGTTTGCCTTCCTACCTCCCAACAGTGACCTGGAGTGGCCAGTAGAAGAATGGAAGGAAAGTTTTCTAACCCCTCCGATATGCCAGGGATTGTGGCCTTGTAAACTATTGTCCTTATAAAAGACAGTGAATTTGTTCTAGTCTTTCTCTACAGAATTTGAGTCACTATTTGGTAGTGTTGAGAAGACTCTGGCTGGTTCCTAAGAACACTGGTTTCCTCTCCTGACCCTGGCTTGAGGAACAGAGACTGGATGTTTGGTAGGAGGAGTACAGTCTGTATTCCCCATGACTCCTGCTAGCAGGGACAAAACCCTGGGCACATCCCAGCCTGGGCTAGGCCTGATCTGAGCAGAAGGGAGCTTCAGAACCAAAAGATCCTCTGAATTGCCAACTCGTGGTTGCTGGGACGCAACTCAGAGTAGAATAGTGGTTGGCAGAGGCTGAAAGGGAGTCTGGGATGTTCCTGCCAATGTGATAGGCGGTTGCAGGATTTTATGAAGCAGTCTGATGAACCCTCTCAAATAGAGGCACCTAATGCTGCTCAGCTGTGTAATTGGGATGGAAATGCGCCAATGAGAGGCAGCAGTTTGTGCTTAACCTTTTGGGAGTCTTATTCCAGGAGACTGTGTGTGAGGGGGAAAAAAGAAGCATTACAAATAATAAGCTTCTTCGCCTGATTTGTAATGAATTCGTAATAAATGGCCTAGCGCTCTAACGAAAGTCTGACGATTACAGAGCAGCTTTAACTAAGTGCACGGGACCACATCTTATTTTGATCAGCTGTAGCATAGCAAAGACATGTAATTATCATAATCTAACAATTAGCCTGGCATCACTTTCCAGTGTTTAATTACCCCGATAAATGGTAATTGAATAGAGGACTTAATGACAAGAGAGAAACTTTCATTCTGCCTTAGGTGCTTAAGTTGTCTACTTGGCTAGGCGTAATTTTCTAGAATTACTTGAACAACCATCCTGATTATCATTTTCCTTTTTGCAGTCTGTCATTATTTTGTTTCCTGATCTTGACCTTTGTTTATAATATTATTTAGTTCTTCTCAAACTCTGATTCTGGGGCCCAGAACATGGAAGGAAATTAATGGACACTTTTCACAGTTTTCCTGTTTTTAAGCATTGCTTCTAACATCCCTCGGCTACAATTTCCCTCCTTTGGGTACCTATCAAATCACCACTATGTGCAGTTACTGTATTAAGTGTTGGGGATACAGAGACAAGTAAACACCAGCACTATCTTCAAGGAGATCTGTATATAAATTAGGACTATTATAGAATTTATATATAAATTCTTATATATGTATAAGAATTTTGTAGTAATAATTATACTAATTTACTTTCACAGAGTCCCCATTTTCTTCTAATCTATATGTTTACCTTGGATGAATTAAATATTTTTTATGACTACAGCCACCACCTAATTTCTAATAATTCCATATCTCTTCTCTCTTATCTTTCATTCCTGGTGCCAGATTTGTATCCAACTTCTCACAAGGTCTCTTAACTGGCCAAATAAAAACAACTACTTCTCATATGCCAAGTTGCATAGTAACAGCAACAGTTTCTGCTTTACAGTCTAAAGCTTTGTATGAAACATTACTGTTATTATTATTATCATGCCCTAGCATTACCAAATATATGCTTCTTCTTGTCTTATGAAGATAAAGTGTAAGAGAAAGCCATAAACATATGTATTTCCTTTCTTCCAGTTGGTTGTTTTTTGTTTGTTTAACAGTAAATTACAGAGATTAATTTCATGCCATTCAGGTCTTGGATATCCCAATTTTTGAAAAGTCAGGCCCAAATTTTAGTCTTAGACGGTAATGACTTCAATAAGTTATCAACCCATGATACAGATATTTATTTCACTGTTTGCACACCAAGTACTTAAGAACTATTAAATTGTTATTTTCCAAACATTACTTCTTAAGTTAGTTAATAGAAAGGAGATTTATTATTACTCTTGGTTATTATTATTCTTTTGAATCTAGAAATGGCCTGAAATCCTGCTGGGTACCTCCATCCCACTAGGATATAAAAGGGTTACGTGGAAGTGAGCAGTTTGGCTGATGGCTTATTTGTTTGATTGACTCTCGCATGCCCTGACCAGAATCAGTTTGTTTAATCCTGTTCTTCTAGGACAGTGGCTGGATAACCTGTTCGATGATTTTCTGCGTCTGCTTTTGCAGGATCTGTATATATGTGGCAGGTGCTCTGTTCCATGTGCTTGATGGGATGTAGAACTCCGGATAACTTAGGGCGTGAAGTGCAGCTTTGTCAGGAAGCTCCTGGCCAGCAGAAGTGGGGAAAGAGCCTGTTTTACATTGTGGGAGTGGCCTCTGTTAGGACTACAGTGATTGCCAGACGTTAATTCTTTATTATTTTCTTAAATCCCTTTTTGAAAACCATTTGGAGTGATCTGTGATGTGTTGGGTCTGTAGAACGCTGCCTGGTTAATTCTTTGGCTGATTTGGCCCGTCGATGTTGACACACTCTTATTCCATGCCCTGGGCCTCTTTGGGGGCTTAGAAACAATTAGACTGTCACCCAGAGTTCCTAGCCCCTTCCTGAAGGAAAGTCTTGTTTAGGCTCTGCCAATTTAATGCTTTGTTTCCTTTGGATCTCCTCCATCAAGCTAATAAAACAAACTCCAAATGAGTTAAAACACTGGAGGAGAGAACATTTTATGGGCCCTTGTATTTGAAACAGGTGCTACTCCTGGGACATACCAATTTCAAAAAGTTATTCAGACTCACATGACATGTACTAGAAAAGCAACAAGCGAAAGCTATTTGAGATTCATATCCATCTATTTGATATGGGTAATAAGTATTAATTGTGGGATTTTTAAATCACTTGCTTTTAAAGTGCACATGCATGCACACACAAGGAAACAAAGTGACAGGTTAGTATAGTAAACCACTGCTGAATTCTAACTACCTGGCCAGGAAAATTGTCTTATTACTATCATCAAGAGTTATTTAATTCAAGGCAAAGCTCTCATGATGCAGAATTTATAATTACCAAAACACACATGTGCAAGAACTCCATTGGAATTTTCATTGATGGATAAACAGAGCACCAACTCCAGCTTTCAAATATTTTGTCAGTACTTTATGCTTCATTGGATAAAAATGTATATGTTGTAGCATACTGCATTATAGCTGCAAAAGAAAAAGTAGGAAACATCTCTGAAATTCATTAAGTAGGTTTTTTTTTTTTTAACTTCTAAATCTTCACTTCTGTAAGAATATTAGTTGTTAGTGGTATGTTCTAGAAAAAGCTGGATTATACTGCCTGAAATTATGTGTGTCTGTCATCAGGAAATACCTTCTTTGGCCTTAACAGCTGATCTGGTAACAGCAAAACTGTCCCTGACACCCACTCTCTCAGAGCTGGAGATGAAGGTCAATGACCAATGCATCAGAAAGACAGACACGTTTCAGCCCATGAAAGAGAAGAAGAGATTTAAATTAGCAAAACAAGTGTTTATTCAGCCCTCAGCGATTCTAATATTATTTATCTGTCCCAAGTTTGATTTTCTGTTTGTATTTCAAGCTTTTACCTCTGCAGGAAAACAAAAAAAGAGCATCTTAGAGTTAGAATAGGAAAAGCCATAAGGCTTGCATTCTGTGCTGGAAAGAATAACAGAAGGAGGCAGGAAGAGGCGTCTTATGCAACAGAGACCACCGTCCTGCCCATTTCCTCACACATATTTATAAACCAAATTCCCTATGTCTGTGGCAGGACCCATTAGGTAGGTCCTTTCGGACAAATGAGAAATTCTTCTGAAATTAGTCTTTAAATCAGTAATAGTAAAATTTGAAAGACAGTGTACCCAAGGTATATTCACTCTAGATTTAGTTGAAAATTTTGAAGGAAACCCAAACTGATAAATTTGCTTAATCTTTGAACGTAAATCATATCCTTCTTTTACATTTCAGTTTCAGAATGGAATACATTAGGTTGCCTTGTAATTAAAGAAATGATATTGGAGTTCTGTTCAAATAGGAATATTAAAACAATCACCTCTTTGACAGATTAAAATACATTGAAAATGTAGTAATCAATTATCTGGTTCATGAGCAATAACATTTTTATTATTGAACCCTTTAAAGCATTACATGAAGGGGAATAAATGTGTCTTACAGCTTCCTAACCTCTGATAACTGTCTCCTTTCAGTAGTGCTGTTTCTATATTTATGGAGTGAAGAAACTTCATTCAGGAGCTGCTTGATAAAATACCTCAGTACATATTTCCCTGGAAGCAGGCTCTCTGCTGTGCCAGCAACATATGCTAAAGGCCAGTTTAGAACATTTTAAATGTGCACCATACCCTTCCTTTTCCAGCTACTGAAATGAAATGCATTTTGGCGTTAGCAAATGAGGACGGAATTAGGGGAGGAACACTGCAGGGGAAAGCTGCTAAAGATGAACTTAGAGAAGGATGATTATGATGCTGCTCCTCTGCAGCCTGATTCCCAGCACTGCCTGTGTGCCCTTTCAACCTGGCCTCCCCAGCTGTCAGTATCTACAGAGCCAAGAGTGTACGGCAGAGGTGGAAGTAAGTCAGCACCTTGAAAACCCATCCATTGAGGAAGAAAGCCAGGCGGTATCTACTTGCCTTAGCAAAAGGGAACCGAAGGCCAGGGTCAGAATGAGTGGAGAACTTCCGCTTGAGGTTAGTGAGGGACCTAGAGTACTCAAGTACCAGATGCCCCTTATTTCAGGGACCCAAGTTTGAAAACAAAGTATTTAGTTAGGAGGACAAAGTCCTTATGGTTCAGCCTAACTAATGTCATTAAGCAATGCTTTGGTTCCTATCTCAGTAGAAAATTGGGGGCACACTGTTGATAACTAAATGAAAAGATCATTATCAACTGTTACCTCATTTGAATGACTTACTTCGTTTGAATTCATTTCATTTGAATTCTGAAACTCAAGTCATGATTCAACTCCTCCACCTCCTCCAGCAGGTTAACTAAGGGAGAGATATTAATAGTGGTTTTAAATTGATAGTCAAAATTGTATTTAGCAACCAATGGAATGTCATCAGGTAAACACTGAGAGACAAACACACTGGTCTGCATGTAAAAGCATACTTTCCAGCTCTAATCCCAGCTTTGATTGTTCTTTTGCTATCAATAGCCCCTGAAATGCGCTTTTTATCCAACCTTCCAGGTGGCCTCTGGGTCACCAAGAACTACTATAAAGCACATAACTCATTTTTGGTATTTCAGATGATTACAAATGACTAGTTGCTATACTGAATTTTATTCTCCTTAATTAACTAAAATGACTCTTTCATAAAGTATATGATATTGATTCTCAACCAGTCTACTGCCAAATTTGAATAAATATGTAAAATGTATTCTTATAATAACACAGAATATATACTATTGTATGTTACATGGAAGATTGACCTGAACAGCCATGTAATCCATTGGGGGACAGGGTCCATCTTTCTATGCATAGGAGATGTTTCCTGGCTCTGAGACTTTTGCATTGTGAGAAGAGTCAGAGCAGTAATTGTTTTACTCAAGCACAATCACTTTTCTCAGTGTGGTAACTGTGCACGCTTTTGCATTGTGTACCACTGTGATAATTTAGTAGAGAATGTATTGTAATTATTGCTGGTTGTTGGTATACAGCCAGATATTCTTACAGTTAAAAATATGTTGTGATTTCAGAGAGGTATAAAACCACAGATATAGTGGATGGAATTATGGTAAGGAGTAAAGAAAAAGGCTTACAAGAAATTTACAAATGTTTTAAAGCAGTGGCATTTGTAAATATTGGCATTCAGAGTCATTTTTCCTAGATGTCAATTTCCTCTTTTAATATGAGCTAAAACTCATGGAAGCTATTTTTTGATGGAGAAAAGATTCCTTTATGTGAATGGCTCTGAGCCTAACAGAACTTTATTCTGTGAAAGACTGGAAGGATGTGCATGACTCAGGAGCTAACCCTACATGTTGCCACATCCCTCAGCCTTCAGTTTAGAGGTCTGGGACTAACCTAGTAGTAAAGAGAGTAGCTCTAGGACATCTTGCTGCAAGGCACTCCTAGAAAATTAGTGTAAATATAAGATAACCTGATGTTGCCCAAACTCTTAAGAGAGCTTCATCAAGTGAGAGGAATTACTACAAATGGTGAAGCTTTGGAGCCATTGTGGTTAGGAGGACAGAGAATATGCTTCTGAGCCATACAAGACTTGGGTTCAAATCCTAATCCTGCTACTTATTTGCCGTGAAAGACTGAACTGAGAAGGTAACATCCTCTCTGAGTGTCGTTTCCCCATTGGTAAAATGAAAGTAGTTATAACTACCCAATAGGGCTGTTTTGAGGATATCATAGAACTTATGTCAAACATATAGCAGATCCTGCATACAGCAAATGTTTGTTGAATGGAGATGGGAATCGTCCTTCTGGGGGAATACAGAGCAGACCTAAGGACTTGACTTTAGCAATTTAATCTCTTACTAAGTGGAAGAGTAAAGAGCTTCATTTCTGAGGTCAGACTGTTTGGGTTTGAATTATGCCTCAACCTTTTACTAGTTGGTTGTGTGACCTTGGTCACATTGCTGGATTTCTTAATCTCAGTTTCCTCATCTACAAATGGGTATACTGTTCTGTGAGATTGTGATGGAGAGTAAACTGAGATAATGAATGTTACATAATAAGCGCTCAGTAATATTAGCCATGCTTATGTGCTCCCTCACAGTAAGGCTGGAAAAGAATGGTTCAGTGTTACTTTGTACTCAGAGAACACAATTTGGTCTAGTATTAAAATATCTGACCCTGAACTTTTCTTTGGATTGTACTTGGGTACATTATACCTTTTATGAATTTCAATTTGTTGTTTTTATGTTTATATTATTCAATCTTTCAAATTTATATTAGTCCACTAATTTAATGCAAATTAAAGATCTGGAACAAAAGTATAAATTGATGGTTAATTATCATCTTTTTCTTTGTCATACGGATAAAAGGTTGAAATACTAATCTCTGAGGCAATCACATGTTAAAATAGATACCTCAGTAATTCATTTCACACCCACACAAAGTAAAATGTCACCAGAAGGGATAACTGGTCAACTCAATGTAGGCTGGGTCTTTAGTCCTACAGTTTACTTTACTAAAGTTTTAGCAACATTAACAGGAATAAAAGTTTAAAAGGGAGAGCTAAATATGAGGTGTCAACAATTTTTTTGAATTATAGAATAAAGAAATTATAAAATAAAGGAATAACAATGGGTCTGGACAATGGCAGTTTTAATTTTTATTTTCGCTTTTGTGCAGTGCCAAATGCTAGTAGAAACTAAAATGAGTGACACTTAGGGGAAAAAAAACCTTCCTCCTTGAACGTCTTTAAAATCTATAATAATAATATAATAATATAAAGTGCATCTGGGCATTGCCTTCTGCTGCAGTTCTTGTCTGGCTCCCATCCAGAACTGTCAGGCTACTCTGAGTGCTGACGATTCATATCCCAGCACCCTTTTATCTGAATGTTGCAGTGTCTTTTCTTTGTACTTTGGCAGTGACGTTACCTTGATGTTCAAAAATCTTTTAAAAGCAGCACAGGCTTGCATCTTGACAAATTGTTGCCTGCCTGTAATGAAGAAAAAGTAAACCTGTGATCATTATAAATATAAATACTTCTGAGTGTTTTTTGTTTTTAAAAAATGGTTCCATATTATAAGGTCTTCTGATGGAAAAGTGAATATTCCAATAATCTTTCCTTATTTCTCTTGTGGAAATCAGCATACTTCTTTTCAAAAGCCCGGGCCAAATGGAGTTTCTGTGGGTCATTGGATGTTTGAGGACCGAATTTAAGATTTTGATATGATTTCTTTTGGGATTTTTTTTAAAAAGAGAAACATAGGTATTATTTTATATCTACTATATGCTCTTACTGCTGTTATTTTAAAATTAATATTTTGTTATTTACCCATTTTAGCATGCTTTAAGATATCCTGATGATAGATAGTAGCAGTGCTTTATACTCATGTCGTGCTTTTCGTACATTTCCTTATCTGAGGTTTGAAGCAGCCATGTGAGGCCAGCAAGGCAGATTCTCATTATTATTACAAGTTACATAGAAGGAAACTGAGTCTCAGAATGATTTTGGCTTGTCAATGAATATTTAACATCCATAACGCGGGTGATATATTTCTCCTGGGGTGAACGTTGGTCAAAGCTATTGGCGGTCTTTGTTCTGTTTGTGTATTGCCTTTAAAGGAGAGCACACTGGGAAACAGAAGGACACGAGGAGTGTGTAGAAACTAGAATGATGAGGAGCCTATGTCAGAAATAACCAAAGGAACCATGATTTTCATGTCTGGAGAAAGGAGGCTACGGAGAGCCATAGCTGACATCTCTTAATGTCTTACGGACTACCTCATGGAAGAGGAATTAGATTTGTTCTTTGTAATTCCAGTCAGCAGAAGTAGGATCACTGGGTAGAATTTACACAGTAGCAGATTTATGCTCAATATAAGAAGAAACTTTCTAACATTTAGAGATGTCCAAAAATGGAATAGACTAGCTCACCATCACTGGGAAGTGTTCATGCTGAGGCTGTCCGACTCGAGATTATATGACTTTATGAGCATTGTATTTCAGCAGTAACCCAGTTTTATGATGAACCTTCTAAGGGGTCAGAGAAGAATTTCCTCACTAGCTAAAAACAAAGGGATTTTGTAGGCATTTCCAATGTGATTTTAAAAGCACAGAACGTGGTGGTATTCATAACAATTCCTGTTTCACACATCACCGTGTCCTGGGAAACACTGTTTGACTGATGGGAAAAGACATATTAGTTAAAACAGATAAGCAAAGCTTTTGTAAGGTGAGAATTGAAGCACACAATGTGGTGTTTGCAGTAGTGTGTGTGTGTGTGTGTGTGCACGTGCATGCATTTTAACTATTTCAGGATGAATTTGCCATGTGTTTCCTATTTCATCTGGCTTGTTAGTTTTACTGCTCACCAGTCCAGCCCTAGTAGATGATCTATAAAATTAAAAGAAATAAGGGTATAAGTCATTTGACTTAGATGGTTTCAGTGGTTGTTTTTTGCTTTTTGTTGTTTTACATGTGCGTGCGTGTGTGTGTGGTGGCTGTTCAGTACAGGGATTGAACCCTGTACCTTTGTGTTACCAATACCAAGTTCTAACCAGCAGAACTAACTGGCCAGCCCCTGGTGTTCTTAATATAGAAAGGGATGGGGCATTGAAAGAGAGATGAGCTAGAGTGAGTTTGTGATGGAAGCAGATCTAAGGAAAACACTGAACTGCGATCTGAAGTCTCGATTCTAGGTCTAGTTCTAGTTCAGACACTACTTCATCTGTATGCCTTAGGTTTTTACTTTTCTCTAAAATGGGAGTGTTGTTCTAAGAATCTCTAACTTTTAAATTTTATGATTCTACTTCTCCCAATTGTATGGCTCTAAGTGTCCATATCTGTATAGAAAGTTGAAAATGGAATCAATTATAACAAAAACAATCAAGTCATTTATACCTTACTCCTTCATATATTCAGAAACATTCACTAAGTGAAGCACTGTTTCAGAAATATGAAAACTTTGCTTCAACGTATATGATTTTAAGAATGAAAGGATACTGTTCCTCATTTTGAAAGAGTGATATTTAATGTAATAGTACTTAAAATGAAAGTGACGCACTTCATTTTTAGGGTATGATGAAACAAATATAATAGAATTCCTCTGTAAAGTGGCTTGCTTAGCTTTGGAACTGCAACACTTCAAACCATGTCCCCAAAGTGTAATGGCATTCAGTAAGAACTTATTATTCTAAATCAGTTAGCCCCAGAATTATTAAAGGGTTCAACCAGTAATTCCAATCAGAAAGCCCTGTCTCTATGAATTATCGCATCGTCTTCTTTTTCCAACAGATTCCAGAGGGGTGACTACCACATTGACGTCTGTATCAATGACTACCTGGATGTTTTCTGCCCTCACTATGAGGACTCCGTCCCAGAAGATAAGACTGAGCGCTATATCCTCTACATGGTGAACTTTGATGGCTACAGTGCCTGCGATCATACTTCCAAAGGGTTCAAGAGATGGGAATGTAACCGGCCTCACTCTCCAAATGGACCACTGAAGTTCTCTGAAAAATTCCAGCTCTTCACTCCCTTTTCTCTAGGATTTGAATTCAGGCCAGGCCGAGAATATTTCTACATCTGTGAGTATATAGAGATTTATCATATTATAGGCGGCTGCAAGAACACAGACTAATTTTTTACCCATGTTTCAGAGAATTGCAGAGAGCCAGACTTCACGTTACAGATATTTCCTTGTAAACGCACACATCTGGATCCCCTAGATACATTAACTGGAAATTGAGAGCACAAATTAGATTAAAGACACGGTGCCTCTCGCCATATGAAATTGTATGTCAGCCTGTTCAGTGGACCACTGCTGACTTGTATTTCTTTTAAATGAAAATTGCCAGTACTTCTCCAAAGCTCGGGAAAAGAAAAAAAGATTCCTGAAAAAAATTAAAGAAAATAATTAAATTTACATAGCTTGGAGTCATTGGATTTCTTATTCAGGTGTCAGCAGTATCTTTTCAATCATCCACATTTTCAGTGGAAAAAGCCAAAACTCCTGCAAATGTCAGCATGCTGACGGTAAATATTCTCTGTGCACCAAGGAGAAAAGACAATTATTAAGAGCAGCTGCATCTTTAAACAGGAAAGAGTGTGAAGAAGTGTCTAGAAAGGGTTTCAAGGGAACTGGTATGAGTGAGTTTCCTACCTGTGAGCATTGAATGACTGTGTCCTGAGAGAGCTCTAAAAGTTTCTCAGCAGACTTCTGTACTAATCCCAATGCCTTGGCCTTGTTTATTCTCTATTATGTAAACTGTCACTTCTTCAGCATTGTACTATCCTGTATTATCTGTAAATGTTTCTCAAACCTCACTGTGCATAAGAGTCATCTGGGGATCTTGCTGTAATGCAGATTCTGACTCAGAAGGTCTGAGGTGGGGCCTGAGGGTCTGGATGTGTAAAGCTGATGATTCTGGTGCTGTTGATCTACGACGGCCCACACTTTAAGTAGCAAGTCATAGGTAATATCTACTTTAGGTAGCTTGCTGTGTGTCTGGACTTTCCTTTAACTTATATCAAATATTTAAACTATCTGGCCTTTTGCATGTATTTTCACTGCTAACTGAAAAAGTTAAAAGTTTATTTGCTCAAAAGTACCTTTATTGAACAACTTATCTTGGTTCAGAAATGTTGGGGGACACAAGATGAAGAGACTTTCCCTGTCCTTAGACAGTGACCTTCTAGTGGGGAGCAGACAGGTACATAAGCCATTAAAATATCAATAAACAACTGCTGAATGAAAATAAATGCAAGGAGTAGTGGGAACACTGGGGAAGTTGTACCCCACCTGCTTTGCAGAATCAGGAAGCACACCTGCATGAGTGTGTGGAGATGCACGTAATAGCACCCAGTAAGCCTGGCATTGACTTCTCACCCCAGCTTGCCAGACAAACAAGATAGAGAACATTCCTGGTTTTCCGAATTATTTCTTCAGTCTGAATGTCCACACCCACTCATAACCCACAGTGTTTAAGTCTACAGGGATTTATAGCTCCTCTTCTTCTCCAGAAAACAGGATTTTATAATAAGTAGGATTTCACCATCACAAGGGCATTCTCATTTATATTGGAATTGAATTTAAAAAGAAAATTGAACAGTACCATTTTTTAAATTTCAGTACATATTTAAGTTGTTAGTCATGAGAAAACATGTAAAAGCCTTGTTACTATTTTACATTTGGTCCATAAAATACGAAAAGGAATATTGAGTCCCCCAGATGCAGGAAACACTGGCATACAGTGAATTCACACATTCTCAGGCAGCATGCTCTTGCTTTTGCTGATTTTTTACTTTGTGAAAGAATCTCATTCAGGAAATGAGAAAAAGCAAAGAGGAGACCTTCAGTTGTGGGACAGCATCTCATTTATTGCCTAGCTGTAAAATACTATACCAATGTAAGAGGAAGTAATTGCCAGTTACAAAATTTTCTTATCCGCATCTCAGATTAGAAAACAACAACAAAAAGAAAGCCAAAAATGAATAGAGAGCACGAAGATAGAAAACATCCCCACCAGCTAACTAGTTGATTGCATGATTATTAGAAATTATAGAATCCGTTGAAGTTCATAAGCAAGATATTATTATTCAAATATACCCTTAGTGCTTATGACTGGTTTTTCCTCATTTGTGGTTAAATTCAATATTTCACTAAAAATCATTATGTGTCTTCTATAACATTCATTTAACGGAGTCATTTAACTGTCAAGGGCTCCTGTCAAAGTAATTGTTCCAAAATGCTTCAAAATATCAGGAGCTTTTTGGCTGTTCAGCTGAGTTTAACCTGAATTACTTTTTTTAATGAAAGGTAAAATAGCACAAAATTAGCAGCAAAGAGAGACGTTCATTTACAAGAAGCACAGTGGCCTGGTGTTTAGCTAAATTGAATTTTCAACCATGCTTTTGCCCCACAAAGCATCCTTTGCTGTCTTTTTAGATTTTTTCCTTTTCACTGCTGAGAGCAGAAGCAGCAGAGGTGATGTAGATGTCTTACAGATGTTTAATGTATTGTGGTCATAATTAAACTAGAGGATTCTTAGGTGAGAATTGGCCCTCAGTTGAATTTTCCTTTCTCCTGATGTGCGTGGAATGAAGATGATTGGGAAGTGGCTCTTTTCACACTTACTACGTTACAAGAAGCTCTATTGCCAATCTTAGGAACAAGCTTGACTACGCACTGGTCAATTTTATAAATGCTGGTTGCTAGGACAGGAGAACATTTCAGCTCCTCAGGGCCTTAAAATCTCCTCTAACTTTTCATGACAAAAAAGAAAAAAGGAAGCTGTAGCCTTTTGGCTGTGCTGCTTTCTGGTGCTCGGGGCAGGCTTGAGTTGAGTGGTGTCTGTTGAGTGCCAGAATTCAGATACAAACACGGTTGCGGGGAAGGAAGACAAGTGTTTATAACAAGATTTCACCTCATTACTTAGACTCAGGACACAGATCAGAGGATTCTTAAGTTCTGTTTTATCCTCGATGAGATTTCTTTTTCTTAAATTTTGTTATATAAAATTAAGAATGGGGAGCTAAACAGCCAAGGGGGAGGAGATTAAGAAAATGCAGTAGTTGGAAATATATAAAAAGTTTCCAAATTACTTTAAAAATAAAATATCATTCACAGTTCTAGATCCTTTATTTGTCACAAGAGCAACTCTATGCTATGTTTTCCTTTATTTGGGAATAGACAGTATATTTGTTATAATCACTGATTATTGCTGAGAGACCAGATCATTCCTGAATGTGACAAATACTGTTTTTAATCTAAAGGAGTTATTTTGGTAGGAGAGTGGCAACTAAAGTGATTACAGAAAGTCAGTAGTATTTCTATCAGTGATAGATTTACAGAACTGCCAGTCAATTGATTAAGGCAATAGTCATTTATATAGACTTCCTAAAAGGAAGAGTAATTTTAGAAACTTTGAAAATACTCACTTTAGAAACGATTCTCATAAATCTTAGCCTAGTGAGAACATGTTGGAAAGAAGTTTTGCTGCTGTTACTTTTAAGTCAGAAGAGGTAAAGGGAAATCATTTAAATAAGGGCACTATAAGTTATTTTTCTAACTCCATAAAACACTGATTTTGAATATACCCTTTTGTAAAGTAAGGAAACTGAGTCCTAAGCCATTCTCTTGACCTAACTAGCTATATGATCTTGGGTAAATCATTTAATCTCTCTGAAGTTGTAACTCCACACCTACAACATAACATACTTGTAGTCAATGATTTCAGAAATCTCTTGGAGCTTTAATGTCCTAATCTTATATTTTATCTGAGGGTCTGACACATTAGGGTAAGAGATGACATCTGTCTGATGGCCCAGCCCAACACCTTGCTTAGGAGGTGTTAAATAAATGCCAGGTGAGGGGAAGTTTTAGGGACAAGGCAGAGTGGAGAGTGTATTAGAACTATTGAACTAGTTCTAGTTCTTTCTCTCTATCCTGTCCAAGCCAACATTGTCTGTGGTCTCCACCAGCGCAGCAGGCTCCCGTCTCTTTGCCTCGCTCATGCCACTGCTCTGACAAAGCCCTCCAGTGACTTCCTATCTCACCAAGACGAAAATCCAAGTCTCTAACTAGGCCAGCAATGTCCTCGTTAGCTGTACTCCTCCCACGCCCCCCACCCCAGCCTCTCTGACCTCTCCCTCCACTCTCTGCCTTCCTCTCTCTGCTCCAGCACCCTACCCTCCTTCGTGTTCCTCAAACTTCTCCAGCACACCCCCAGTCAGGGTCTTGGCACCTAATTGTCCCTCTGCCTGGGGTACTCATAGCCCCAGGCATTCATGACCCTCGCTCTCACTTTCTTTAGATGTATGCTCAAAAATGTCTTCATCAGGGAGGCTATTCTCACCTCCCTACATAAAAATAATTCCTTCTTTATCATCCTCTGCACTTTAACTCTGCTTTGCTTTTCCTCAGGCACTTATCACCCCCGACAATATATATCTATGGTTGGTTGTTCACAGCTGTTTCTGCTCTATGCCATGTATCATTTTGCTTGGCACATAGTAGATGTTCAATAAATAAGGGTAACTAGTGTTTACATAGCACCTCTCTGTTCCAGGCACTGTTATAAACGCTCTACAATTCTTAACACAGCACTGTGAAGTACTATTCTTTTTTTTCATTTTATGGTTGGAGAAATTGAGGCACAGAAAAGGTTAGGTAACTCTAAAAAGGTTCACAGAGCTGAGAAGTGGTTGATCTGGGAGGAAATAATCAAGTGAGCAGCTAAAAGAAGTGAAGAGATAAAGCCCTAGGTCTCATATACTTGAAAAGGAAAAACACACTGTATATTAAAAAAATAAAAAATAAAAATAAAAAGATTAGGATCAAATAGCACTTTGATATCTCCTGATTAGAGAATACTTCTTCCTAGAAACCCCAAGTCAGATGGTGGAAAGATAAATTTTAAATAATGTATGCATTTTCAGCTCTCCAAAGGATCCTTTTTCATCTCCAGAAGATATTTCAACTGTATCTGCCCACATGGTTGACCCTTTTAACCTAAATCACTTCAGAAGCCAGAAAAGTTGTACTTTCTAAGAAATTCTTCTTAATATTACTGAATATTTAACATCCAGACTGAATCATGATTGCACACTTGATTCAGGAAACAGTGAGTTTTAATGAGAGACCTACAATAAAGAAGATAGATGTCATTTTCTGAAAATGATACTAAAAAGGCAGAGAATTCTTCTAGCATTTGTTCCATCTAAGTTATAGCTGGGGGCATTCTATGTTGTTATAGGCATCATTTTTAAATCCATAGGATAGCTACTTGAATGTATATGGTTAACTGCTAATTCTCTGCTTTATGTATATTAATTAAAAGTTTACAGTTTTGTCTTAGTCCATGAGGCAATTTGAATATGTACTACACAATTTTTTAAACTGACAAAATAACCTAAATTCCTAAGAAATATTTTATTAAAATGGTGATGACCAGCTTCAGAAATCATCTGATTATACAATATGATTATTGACTAAACTTTAAAAGGTAAAAGAATATTCAGTAAAACTAAAAGCACTAATGTAAAGATAGCCCTTCGCTTGCCAATTGGATGTGTTCAAAAGCTTATTTGCAGGCAAGTTGTTTGGAACTTATAGTTTCTCATAAAAGTACTTATATAATCAGGCAAGTTCTCTGTAATATGGAGAATCTGCTTAGCTGTAATATTGATGAAAATTGTATATTTTTGATGGAAAATAGTAGAAAACAGCATCTAGAAGAGTTGCTCAATAAATATTTGTTGAATGAATAAATGTCATAATAGTAAATCACATAGAACAAAAAAAAGGTTAATTTTTGTTTATTTCTTTTATGATAATATTTGAGAAAAGCAGATTAATTAGAAGCCCCAGGTTTTACTGCACCCTCTGAAGCAGTTCCCTAATTTCTTAATAATGTCTTTTAATCATATGCTAGGGATATGTAACATCAAAGGAGAGAGTGGAACATAGTGGAGGTTTTTTTTAAGGGGGAAAAAAAAAGCACAGATTCTGGTGAGTGCAGCTGTGGGCCTGAATTTACCTCCTATACTTCTAATAGTTATGTGACCCTGAGCAATTTACTTTAACCTCACCAAGCTTCACTTTATTGATCTGTAGAATGGGTATAATAATAACAGTTCTATATCACAATCTTTCTTATTTCCAAGACTCAATTAATGAAATATTTTTTTAAAGAAACGGTTGACTGTTAAAAAGATATCTTCAATAATCCACATCCAAAATGTTGTAGCCTCTGAAAAGTTAAGTGACTTGAATAGCCCAAATTGATATTTTAGTGTAGTAAAAAAAAATTTATAAATGCATAACGTTTACATTTTCAGATCATTTCCTACATCCTTAAGGAGCATTCTGCTAGGATTACATTTGCCTAAGGAAGGCTTCATTCCCCTTTAGATGTCTGATTTTTCAGTGGCTTACTTTAGTAATATACATTAAGAATTATTTTGCTCTTGACAGTTCACACCAATCCACCTTTTCAGTGAGTTGTTCTTACTAAAATAGAAGCATGTCAAAATGGCAAAATTATCAAAGCAGGAGGTAATCTTCGCCATTCATAGTCTTTTACTCTTGCAGGGAGGTCACCTGTTAAGTACAAAGTACTTTCTTAAAATGAATAACCCTATTTGCTTTGCGGGGTGTTTTAAAAAAAAAGCATTTTACTTTTATTATTGAAAAATGTTTTTGATTACTGAAGTCTTATGTTAGTATTATTTGCTCTAGCATCAACTTTGCTGAGACTTAAGGGGATTATAACTGAAATTTTCAGTAGGACTGTGGTCAAATACTAGCTCACCTCCTGTACTTTTTTTCGGTGTGTGGACCCAGGACATGATATTTCAAGGCACATTTTATTAATACAGAAAGGAGTTGAAGGACATTGTTAAGAAATTACAATTGTTAGTATATTCTAAAGTGGAATAGAATGAATATGGTACAAACATGAACCAGTAATTACTCAAATACAGATGCAGAGTATATCTTAGTCACTAAAAACTATTTAATTGTTTTGTTTTGTTTTGTTTTGATTTGAAAATAGAATGGAACAGTATTTCTTCACTTAGACACTGGAGATTTTTCTGGGATTCTGTCAGTTCTCTATTTGAAAACAGTACTAGAGATTTTTCTGGAATTGTATCAGTTCTCTATTTGAAAATAGTACTTCTGTATACTTCCACAGTTCTTTAGTGAACCTGCAAGAATGACCTTTTTATTAAAAAAAAAAAAATGAGTTTAGAGAATTGTGTCTGTTTCAAGTTGTCCCTGACCATCTTTTAGGAAAGCGTGAATGGATTTCAAGGGTTCTTAAATGAAGGTTAAATAAAGAACACGAAAGAGGATATTTAGGGACTTCAGATATTTTTCTGTGTTAGCTGTAATTTTCTCATAGGAAAACAGTTGTTCGTTAACCTTCTGAACGAGAGCGCTCAGCATTAGCTCGGGTACTGCTGGAGCACAGGGACCGCGCCCGTGCTCTCTGGTAGTGGCCTGTGCGAGTGCCTCTCAGATAGTCTGAGAAAATTAAAGGGCGAGGAGGCAATTGCTAGGAAGACAGGATATTTTAAAGTACTTTTATTATTTTTAGGATTTGGGCGATATTGTTTGGTCAAGTAGTGAGCATTTTAAAAGGAAACGCATGCCCTGTTAAATGAGTAAACTAAAAGACAAGTCTAGTTTAACTACTCTTAAAAAGAATCAGAGAAATTAATGCCAGGTCTGTGAAAAAGGAAAGTGGAGTGAGCATCACTGCTTAATAGATTTTGACATTGGGAGCATGCTTAAAGTTTACAAAAGAGCCTTCAAAGCTGTTGTATAATTGGGACTTGATGGAAATTCATGGTATGAGCTATAAGAAACCAAAGACTCAGAAATGCTCTTCCCATTGTCTGAATTTTTCAAAGGCTGTGACACTGAGATAAGAAGTTCAAAAACAAAATAATTTTTATTTGTACTTCTCAAGAATTCAAAACGCTATTATGAGATTGAGGGAGCATGTAGAGTTCTGACCTCCTAAGGGGGAAGAAGGGATTATGTCACCTTTTGCTTCTTTTTACCCTGCGGAGACTAAATTCTGAAATGGAAAGAAATTAAAGGATTGTTCTTTTTATCCCTAAAGGTCAAAAGTGGCCTCATCTCCAAGAGAAATAACGCACCTGATTAACTGTGTAACTTCACAGGGAAGCAGCAATTCTCAGCCTGATAAACATGTAGTATATAATTTGGTTTCAGAGTTAACTGAAAACAGTTTAATGAGCTGCTGTATGGCATGTATGTACAGTGTTACATAGAGGAGATGCCAGGAGAAAAGGAAATAACACACCAGTGACACTTGGAATAACAGTGTTTATACTTCATTGACTTTGGGTTGTCAGCATGCTATTCTCTGTTTCACTTGGTAACTTATTAAGGCAACTGATGTCTAAGAGTCATTTTTTGTAAATTACACAAGCATGCACACAACAAATGCCTAGTCAATCTTCAGGAAAAAAATAATACTTTCTAGTATAGACAACCAAAATATCATCCATGAGACACACACACAGAGTGAAAGGTGACTCTCTGAACATGGTACATGCTGGAAAAACAGGATTTGGGCTTTTCATCAGAAGAAATACTATTTCTACGGATTTTCCCACTCATCTGTTTTTGCTCTATTTTAACAGAATGGTCATGTAATTCTTGGTTTGAAAGTTGTCATACAGCCTCACAGCAGGCTTATATTATCTACAGAGTTCTTTATGAGGAAATATAAATCACCACAAATGAGACTTTTCACAGCCAGAGATATGTAGAAATTGTGTCAATGCTTTACTGGCTTGCTGAAAAATACCTCTAGGCTCCGCAGCTCTCCCACAACTCATCCCTGCTCCCTAGCCTTTTGGGAAGCAATTCTCAAAACTTGATATTTATGGTCCAGAGAGCTGATAGTGGCTATAAAGTTTTCTATTTTCTCTTTTCTTCAATATTAATGCAGAGAATGAGGCATTATCATTCATTATTTTAGTTCATGAGTATCCTGTGGGCTTGAAATATAGTTTCTGGGAATGTGGCTTACCTCTGTTTAATAGGGGAAATATGTGGACTTTGGCAACAGGCTTTTCCATCAAATATTTTAAGGCAGATTGTATAAAATCCACATTAGGAGCAGAACTTTATTATATATGCTATATCCAGGTTTGGTTTTAAAATTTAAAGCTTTACAAAATATTCATTCATTCTGAGCCCCAAAAGTAAAATATCATGAATTGGAGAGCAGCTAGCCAGTCTATTATTATTAAAAATTGGAAAGATAATATCTTTTCATTTTACTATTTTCAGAGATGTACAATATTTCCAACTAGCTTTATCTATATTAATGTTAGCTAAGTTTTAGTTTTTAGTTAGCATTCCCTCTTGCACACAAATCCTTAAAAACAAATAGCATATTCTTAATCATTAAAAAAAAATAATGTATTGTTCTTAACTTAAACTTGCCCAGTTTTTATTATTACCGATATCAGGCTTCTAATATAAATTTGCTTTGCCTGATTTTTTTGATTTTACAGAAATTTTTAAAAGTTAATTTTCTCCTAAATAAATTGTTACAGACTCTGACCAAAATCTGAATTCATCAAATTTTGCTGTATGTTTTGCTTTAACTGTTTCAGTGTGTCCTCACCCTTGAATTCAGAACTACTTGCTTTATTTTAGGCCGAATTTTTAAGGAAAAATTCTGAACAAGGTGTGTAAACTAGAGGCCAAAAATGTGAATAGACAAATATTTCACTGTTGATAGATTGCTTAAAGGTCTTATTATACATACCTGGGGCAGTTTAGTTCAGTCAGTTTTGAGATAGTATGATAAATACAGAAATGACTAAAATGAAGTTTTGTTCAGCCTTTTGCTAAAGGTTTACTTATGCCTTGACTAATAACTGCTCCCCTAACACTTGTTCTGAAAATTATAATTATAGTGGTTTAGCATTTATTGCATGTACTACGTGCCAGGCACTGTACCAAGCACTATTCCTATTTTAACTTGTTGAAGCCTCATCCGTGAGGTCGGTACTATTATTATTCCTATTGTATAGATGGGGAAACTGAGCCTCCGAGAGGTTAAGTAACTTGCCTGAGACCATGTAGTTAGTAATAGAGTCAGGATTCAGATCCTTGCAGTTTGACTCCAAGCCTAAGTTCTTTATTTTCATCAGAAATAACTTATTTCATAATAAATATTTTTTAAAAAGTTAAAAGGAGACAGATTTCAAGCACCATTGACAAGACTTTATATAAGTTCTACCTATACCCTGAAACTTAAGACAGGCCCTGTTTTAAAAATAGCTAATATAACATATATAGGAAAGTTTTATGTCTCCTTATTCCTGAGATTCACGTACTAGGAGGCATATGGGTTTTTAGAACAAAGTAAAGCACTATTAGGTGGTGTGTGGGGTCAGAACATGATGACATAATAAAATGTGTCATTCACTATTCCTGCTTCAATTGTGATGAAGACATTTAATGATTAGCAAGACAATTGAAAGTATATGTCTCTTTAGTGCCTGAGTCATTTTTCAGTTTTAAATTTCATTAACAGTATCAATAGCACAATGTAGACATTGGTGGATATGTTGCAAAGCCATGTGACCGACTGCCTCAACATTGCAGCTTGTTAATATGACATATCAGGGATTGCCTTACCTTGTCTAGCCTTAAGCAGCACAGCAGGTGCAAATTATTGTTTCAATTATTATAATTATCGTAGTTGCTGTTGCTATTGTTATTTAAAATTCACCAGTTTTTGACAGACTTGGAGTTATTATTATACATCTTTGCACAAGAAAGAAAAGTAGAGATTGTATAAGGGGAAGGGCCACTTAGAGAATGTATAACATTCGAAATCCTTTAAAATGAGGTTCAGAGGTTGTGGCAGCCATGTGCAGCACCTGGATTTTACACGGAAGGAGTCTTGGCAGTGGTTCATGAGGGTGGTCACCAGTTGGGGAGACCACCCAGCAGCCCTCCAAGAAACAAGCTTCACACAACTCACTTGGATTTCCTCTCTCCCCTGCCTCCTCTCTCCTAATAAGATCAGAACAGCAAAGACCCAGGGACCAATGAAAAGATGGGTTTGACTGGAACAGAGAGTATTTGGAAAGTAAAACTGGATATTGAGCTGGTTAATTCTGGTCTGAAGAGTTTGGAATTTTTCTAATAGGGAATAGTATGTTTTTGAAGGGGAAATTGATTTGGGGCTTATCATATGAATACATTGAAATCTTTTGTTTTAGGGCTAGATGCTTGATGGTTATATGATAATAGCTAGCACGTAGTGAGCATTTATTTATTCCATATGTTTGCACATATTATCTCATCCATACTTTATCACAACTCTGTGTTAGGCACTATTATTTTTCCCATTTTACAGATGAGGAAACTGAGATACAGACAGGTCAAATGACTTGTCTAATATCACACTGTTTCTCTGCAGTGAAGTCCAGATTTTAGCAAAGTTCATTTTGCTAAAATGAACTCCAAAATTCATGGTCTAAGCTCTTACCCACCTATGACAAGCAATGTTCAAAAGCTTGTTCCAGAAATAGTACTGGTACTTAAGAAGAAATTATTCTAATCTCAGAGAGACTGATACCCTTTACTTGAGTTTCTGCTGTTTTTATATTGCCTTCAGCTCCTTTGCTATAGCTGTAGAGTTTTAATTTTTTATAGGCTTTTATGATGTTTGTATTAAGTGGAATTGCTAAATCAATAACATTTGCTGGATTATTAGTTTAATCAAATAGAAGAATTTCTGACCTTTTGATATTATGTGTTAGTTTATTACTAAAGTACATTTTAGAAGATTTATTGCAACTATCCTAAAATATTTATATTCAAAATGTTATATAAATCCATTTATTAAACTCTACTTAGGGCCGTTGGTACTTGTGCATCACTATATTTGTGGAAAATCTACAGCGGCTATAGAAGAACACACTTCAGTTTGATATATTACACTCTCATTAGTCAAGGAGTCAATACTTACTGAGCTTTGTTTACCCAGCAGACCAATGTAGCAGACACTATAGAGCAACAATAGAAAGTACTCGATGTAGTCTTTGTCCTCCAGGAGCTCACAGTCCAATGTGGAAAAAATAAATCAATGAAAATAATAGCAAAAAGGTAAATAAAGTGAATTACAAGATTAGCACTTTCCATGAGGGAGAAGGAGAGAGGAGAGACAGAGAGAAGATTGTTCCAGGAGGAAGGGATTACAGATGTAGTAGAGTATTAATTTGAAAGGCAAAGTGGAATGCAGGTCTCAGAGTTTAGGACACTATCCCAACTTTAGTGATCCAACTACAGGGATCACTGCAGGTTCTAGGAACCTAATTCTAGAAAGTCTGATTCATTGAATATTATGAGGTTGCAGTGTAGGGATTCATGTTCAGTAAGCTCTCCAGCTGTTTTTCCTGCAGATGGTTGTTCCACACCTTGGAAACATTGGCTTAAAGTGGGAGTGGATAAGTCTGAATTCAAGACATGGAAGAAATGGGTACTGGAGGATTTGATTGAATGGAAGGGCCTTGTCCACAGCTGCATCAGTCTTGAGAAAAGGCCGTCTTTGTTATGTGAATGTTGGTATGCTCCAGGGAACTCTGGTTAGGGAGAGACTAAGACAAGATAAAGTCTAAGGTTCTGGGATCCGTCTGTTCACAGTAATCATAATAAATCTTTCCTTCTGCCTTACCTAGCAAACCATCTCATTTGCTTCCTCCATAAATAAGATACAATTTGACCTGGCTGCTGCAAACAAGAACCATGTAACCCTTTCAGGGTTTCGTATTCCTTGTACCATTTTTTAAAGAAAATTTTGTTACAAAATGAATTCCTTTTGCAGAGTGATAAGCTGTGTTAGTGAGGATAAGAATCAGAAAGCCATATAAAAATAGAGAGAAAACAGGCAAGATATCAAGTGATAAGACACATTCATTTTGGACCAACAATTTAGAAGGAAAATGTGGACCTGGGAGAAAGGAAAGAATAGTGAATAGTTCCTGCAATATTCTATTTATTCAACATGAGGTTTGGGGAAGGTGCATTGAAGAAGTCAGTGCCTATTGTCTGTGACCTTTTGTACTTGTCAGTTTGTTTTCCTCTCCCTGATGTCAGTTAGAGTCTGTTGAAAAAGGAGTATTCTAAATGGAGCGATGATTTGGTTATGATTAAAGGTCAGCAGTGATGTGCACTTAATCACTATTTACCACTTATAGATTAGGTTAGACAACAGTCATTTTTTAACCATATAATAAGCTCCGATTCCTAGAACGATAAGCTCATTATTTCATACATTCCTTTCTAAAACACTATTAAGTTTAGAAAAACAGAAGAGATGAGAATGAGGAGATCTGAGTCTTGACTCCACCACTCGTTAAGTGTGTGAAGTTGGGCAGGATTCTTCAACCCACACCTCGAGTTTTCCGTATGTAAATGAGTTGAAGTGGTAATTTAATAAATGGTATTCTTAATATTGATATTTGAAAGGCAATTAGTTACTTTCCTATTGCCTGTCAAAATTAATGGTAGCTTCCATGACACATTTTTATGGGTATTTTAAATTATACATTTGCATGTGTCAAAAATGGTTCTTATCATCAACTAGTTTGAAATACACTGGTGGTCAGAAATAGCTCACTGTCATTTACTCACAAGGGCATTTTTCTCACAATCTTTGCAGAATCAAATATACCAAAATATATTAATTTAGTTCAAAAGGTATTAATTCAGTTCACTGTGGTTCATTTAGAATGTTCTACAATAGTAAAGATGAAGAAATATCAGTCCAGTCACTTAGAGAACCACTCTTTGGGTCCCATCCAAGTCTGCAGTGGTCAGTTGAATGCGTACAAAATATTTTCAAGGGCTAACTACAAAATTGCTTTACTGTTGGCAGGTTTTATGCACCTGTTTTTTTCCCCACAGAGGAGCATACCTGAGAAACATGGAGAAATATTCTTTTCCTAAATTGAAAAACTCAGCTGTAGTCTAAATGAAATGGGATAAATTATCTTTTTCACAATTATCCATTAAAGAGAGAATTAGAATTAATATTAATCACAGATGTTTCATCAAGTTTTATTATCAACCAGATTGACTGCCAAAGTGCTTTCTGGAAGACGTTTTCTCTTCCTCCCCCACCTGCTACTGAGAGCAAACTCTTATTATGGGTCCTTAGATAAAGATGAATGGGTTTAGCAAT
Source organism: Cynocephalus volans (assembly GCF_027409185.1). Taxonomy (NCBI): domain Eukaryota; kingdom Metazoa; phylum Chordata; class Mammalia; order Dermoptera; family Cynocephalidae; genus Cynocephalus; species Cynocephalus volans. The sequence goes on along the minus strand of NC_084461.1, from coordinate 93,722,635 downwards.
TCATTTGAGGAAATCTGTATTTTACTGTACATTCCACTTCGGTTCGAGGAGTCATTGAAAAGCATGGTGTGTCACTTCACTGATAAAATTATACTATGAAGACATAAGATAGGATATTTCTTTCTACCATCAGAAACAGGTTAATCAATAAGCCACCCAAGGTTGGTATTACTCAACCCATATTTTCAAATTTTGCTAAGCTTTGTTTGTATATAAAATAAGCAAAATGCCTATGTAATCCTGGTATTTTAGGAGCTAAGTAAGTTTTTACCCATCACACCTAAGTTACTTTAATACTGCTTTTCAGTTTAGTGTCCGGTCTCTGGAATAATTCATTGCCAAATGTGTGTCCCCGATAATAATTATGAACATTTAATAATGCCCATCCAGTTGCAAAGTACACCACTGATGAGTGTTATACTCATTAAGGTTCTCCCCTTGGAAACAGTATTTATCAGTTCTAGCTAATTTAAACAAAAGAAAGAGGAATTTTTCCCTATAAAGAGGTTGATTCTTTTAAATGAAGACCTCAGGGTGGACAGGAGCCAGGGCAGTGCTGGGGACCTAGAACATAGAAAAAAGTTGATAGTCTCATCAAGACACAGATGTTTGATTTTCCCAGCTCTAATATTCTCCATTCCTTGTGACATTCTACTCAAGATGCAAGTTCCTGGGAGAAGGAATTTGATTGGCATATATGCCCATCCTCTGGGAAGAATAAACAGTACCTTGATTGACACACAGCCACACCCAGACTGCACGGAATAAGGAAAGAGGAGTTTTTCAAAGTTGTTCTTTTTGGTTTGTTTTGTTGCTGACTAGGCAAAAACAACCACTGGCCAAAACAAGTGTGTATTTCATTGGTGAATAGTAGTGTAGCATATGTGGAATGGTTCAAGACAAAAAGAAAATCTATATAATAAATCCTTTAAGTGCAACAGGGGCAGAGCATCAATTTGCCATTTATATTTCTAGTTTATTATACAACAGTATTTTATCTTCGTCTAGTTCTTTTAGAGACTTAACTTTGGTCAACAAATTAAAGAGTGTGGCCCATTTTTCAGTTAAGATTTCTCTCGCATATAATTGCTTTTCTTTCTTTTAATGGAGATAATATGAAAAAGCAAAGACTCCAGTCCAAAAATGGAAAACATCCTGTTTTTTAATTTCTGGCGTTCTTTCTTTGACATCAACAGAATATGAGAAATGCAGTCAGTGGCCTGGGTTAAGTCCCTTTTCTCCCTCTGCCCAACTCCAGTCAGATCTCAGATCAGTCATTTAACCAAGTCTGTTTCTTCAAATGTGAAAGGGGTTTGGGCCAAACTGGGGATCCCAAGGTAGTTCCAAGGAGCAATAAAATTATTAAGATATTATAATTTCTGAAGTCAAATTTAAGTTTAGGAAGTTCTGTTAAAATTAAAATTAAAGTTTTTTTTGTTTGTTTGTTTTTTCTGCAAGACTTTTTGGGGCCTTAAATATGATACTGTGCATTTTAACTCTCCAAAGACAGTGCTGCAATATGCAGTGTTCACCAAACCTGCTAGATCTCACTACCTTTTTTTCATGGAGCATCTTGAGGGACCTCATTTGCATGAGACTAAGTTAGACTTTTTAATAAAATCTCATTAGGGTGTAAAGTATACTGAGTGTATACTTCTACTAATCATGAAAAATGTGAAATCCACTTGAAAACCATTCATTCATCATTTAGTCTTTTTTATCTTGTCAGTGTAACCAGATATTCTGTATAGTTAAACCCACATCCTTGTGTCCAGTCCTTTTTTGAGATGAGCAACAAATACAGACTAGTTCTTTCTTCCTTCAGAGACTTATATTCCAGTAGAGAATTATGCTACTTAAATTCTTCTGACTGTCCCTACAAGAGCTGTTTTAAGTCTTTTAAATAACTTTTGTCACTTTTCTGAAGGCATGTTTTAAATGTAGATCCAAAACATGAAAACAAAACCTGGATTCGATCTGATAAGGACACAGTATGATGCACATTCAGTTTGTAGTCTGCTGTGGGTTTTGTTTTTCCCAATACACCTGCACCTAGTCTGCTGTTCTTCTGTGTGTGTGATAGGCTTTATGCTTTTGACTCATAGCATTTTTTAAATAGTTTTTATTGAACTTCATCCCACTTTAGTGGACCATTTCAATAGCTGGCTTCAAGGACTAGTTACCCCACCCAAGTAATTTTACTTATAAACCTGTTTTCAAGTTCATCTTACATTCTTTGATGAAATATTAAGTAATATCTCAGGAATGACTAAGCTGGGGGCTACAGGAGGAGAAGTACTCACTAATACGCCTTCAAAGTTAATTCTGGATATTGATAATTCTATTTTTGCAATGAATAACTAGCAAGCTTTGCACTCCCTAGTGATACATAATAGATTTTCATCTGGTATCTCATTGCTCTATAGAAGGCATCATGCTGCCTACACAGTTGCACCATGACATTGTGCCAGCTGCATGCTCACAAGTCCTATTGATCTCCCACAAGCCCCATGCTGGGGAGTGAGTGCCCTTAGTGCTTTCAGTGCTTAGGATCTGACTGCTGGTTCCCAAAGATTTCCAAAATCTTGACATGTTCTGAAGGTACTGTAGGATGCAGCTGTACAGGGAATTTCCTATATAGCACAGGTAATCCAAAGACAAAAGATGAGGTATAGTCTTGTCTTTATGAGCTTATTTCTTACAGTGAACATGGTATAGGTGTTCAGCGGATGCTTTTTGGACTGTCTTGTGTGTGGTACTCCTTTCAGATTAGCAAGTGTATCCAGATTACCAAAAGGCCCTATTGAATCTGTCTCCTTAGAAGCTTTTAATGTCTTGTGCTCAAGCTTGACGTGGAATGTAGCACCTTGGACTAGGTCCTTTGATTCAAAGTCGATGAACCAAAGGACCAAAGGACCCATCCCATCCCATACCACACCTCCTCCTGTATATTGAGCCCCTTGCTTCTTCCTTCAGAACAATGATGACAATCTCAGTTTTGTATCTTACTCTTTAAAATGGGAGGTCCTGAGGGCAGGGACTGCATATCTCTTCTTTCTTGTTGTAAACATAGTGGCACAAAGAAGGCAAGGAGGAATCAATAAAGGATGTGATGGTCTATTTATGTGACAGTCCAGGGGATTCGGGGCTCTCTCACTCTGCACTGGGGCAGGAGTTAGAGCCCACCAAGGCTTTGCCAGGAGGATTCTTGCATTCTGGAATTTTTGATATGTGCAGATATAAAGAGAATGACAAGGTACATGCGGCTAAGTATTTTTAAAATTCTGTTTACTATTCTAGAGGAAGTTTTCAACTGAAATGGGGCAGAAAGAAATAATTAATGTTGGTTTTGTCCCCTTGAGGAAAACTGAACAGGTCTATATCATTTTAAACAAGCATGACATATGAAAATTAGGATTTCATAAAAGATAAATTGCAGAGTGATCATTCCATTTACAAAAATGGAATTTTTTTCAGTCGCCCTAGAGCATTTTAAAAAATGATTTGAATTCTAAAAATCCAGTTTACATATACTTTTCAGGATCAAATTGGTTGTAAGGAGCAAAAGTAGTTGAAAATTTTGAAAAGATAGCTGTGGGTAAGTGAGAACATTTCTTTGAGAATGGGATGAAATTCTTGATGCCTGAGAATTGAAATAAAAATTTTATAAACCTCTTCCATAGTAACATAGTGGCAGCAGTGGTGGTGGTGCTGGGAATGGTGGTTGTGAGAGTTGTGATGGTGGCGGCGGTGGTGTGTGTGTTGTTTTGCTGAGGGCAGGTGGTAGCTCTGGCCTTGGCTGAAGTCATACATGTATAGATGCAGCATTATACTCTGCAGAGAATAGGGGCTTGTAGCTAATTATGAGAAATAACAGTTCTATAACTTCATTAGTTTTTCAAATTAGTATCACAGACAGCTCCCACTTTTCACTCCTGCGCTTTCTGGAAATAGAATCATAAAGCAGAGAGTTGTAAAGTGCCTCCCATTTTCCTTCAGGAGTAATATCTTAATTGAGACTGTTTCTCTGACCATATTTTTTGAGGAAAGATAAATCATGACTATGACCATCCCTGTGTCAGAGGCAAAGATGCAGTAGCCATAACTTTCCACAGTCATGTAAAATAGTAAAATTATACTCTTTTCTATAAAAGGACATAAATGTATTATACACATTGCTTTTACATGCACTCTAAAGAATATATTCAGCAAATCAAAAGTTCAACTAAACTATTTCATAAATTTTAGTAGAACTGGCTATAATATAAATTCATTAAACACTTAATTTCTAATAATTTGGTTGTTAGTATTGAAGAGGAGCTTCAGGAATGATTTCTTTGCTCTAATTCTGTCCCAGGTAGTTTGAGGGAACACTTCTCCTTGTTGATAAATGTCCCTGGGCCACATCTGCCTGTTCAGTATCCTGCTGAGTAGGATGAACTTTGATGAGCTATTTGGCTTCTCTGAAATAGTGAAGCTGTTTCTTAAACTTGCAAAATAAGGAGACAGAACTAGATGGTCCGCAAAGTTTACAAACTTGACTTTTGTGATTTAGTGATTTAAGCTTTCAGGTTGGTCTGAGGATGCAAAAGTGCTTATTGTTTAGATATTGATGTTGGTGATGAAGAGATTCTCCTCCAGGTCCCTGTCACTCCTTTATGTATTTTCAGGCTAATCAGGTCTGCTGCTGATACTCAGCATTACTTCAAGCAAAGGCCACCAAGAAAAATTAAGCTTCTTCTTGGTCTTGATACGTGGTTGATATTTTGCCATTATCTTCTTTCTTGCTTCACGGGAATGCTTTGAAAACAACCACCAGCTTGTTAGTAGATGTTTTTTCAAAGGTTCTTTAAAGTCATTTTGCTTTGTACGAATATGTTTTGGTGCATCTTAACTGAATGTGAAGAAAAACGCCACTCTGTCTTGAAAAATAAGCCACTTATTCATATTTATAGCAGACTTAAGGACTCACATTGCACTTGAACTCATATGTCTACTTAGTGATTGGATTTTTTATTTTACTTTTTCTACTCCAAATTTGTGATTTTGTGGACATTTATAGCAGATCAGTGAGCAAGCAAGCGTTGTTCTTGGGGTGACCTTGTGTTTCATTCATTTATTTTTTCCTCCCTTCCTTACTTCATTCAACAGGTATTATTGAGTGCATACTGCTAGCCAGAGAGTATTTTAGACTTAGTGAATACAACAGAGAAAAAATTAGGTAAAGGCCTTGCTTTAATAGAACTTACACTCTGCTGGGGACAGGAGGTGGGGAAGGGGATGAACAAGCTAATAAATAAATATGGAATATGTCAGGAAGGTGATTAAGTGTTATGATGAAAAAATAAAGAAGAGTAAGGAGAATAGAGAATGTGAAGGTGGGGAAATTACTATTTTATTTATATAATTTCTTATATAACGTGGCCAGGAAAGGCCTTTTTAATAGTTAAGAGTGGAGGAGGGACCTAACAGAAATGAAGAAGCAATCCATGTGTGTATCTGGCAAGAGATTTTCCAGGCAGAGGGAACAGAAAAGCACCAGGGTCCTGAGGCGATTGTGTGCGTGTAGCACTCTCAGGAGTAGTAGGGAGGCCTGCATGGCTGGAGCGTGGGAGAAAGGGAGAAGTGCTCTGTAAAAGTGTGCAGGGTGTGAAAATATATACAGATGTGTGCAATGGGGGGGTCATCATAGGCAATGGTAAGGATCTGACATTTCACTCTGAGTCAGATGGGAGGGTTTTGAACAGAGAAGCCACATGATCTGGCTTAGATTCTACCAAGATCACTCTGGACTGTTGTTCATTTGTCTGGAGTAGAGGAGAATCCTTTGTTTCTCTGAATGGATGAGATCCTGTGGATTCTGTTAATTAAAAGGAAGAGTATTTAGAGAATAGATGGTGCAGAAAAATGTCACATGTGTCATTGAATAGGACATTCGTTGATCAAATACCTACATTGCAGGAGAAAAAGATAGATATAAAGTCACACTTGGTGCACCTTTATCAATAGTCATATCCTTGGGCTGGCCCATTAGCTCAGTTGACTGGAGCATGGTGTCATATCACCAAGGTCAAGTGCTGGAATCCCTGTACCACCAGCCATCAAAAAACAGAAACAAAACCAAAAAAATACCGTATCCTTATTGAATTTAAGGTAAAAATTAGTGAATCTGCTGCATCTGTTATCTGTTATCTTTCTGAGGCATCAGGAAAGGCTTTTGGCTCTGTTTATATGTAAATAGGTAGGTGGGTTTGGGCTCAGCTGGCCCCTACCCCCAACAGCACTCGGTTGGGTTTGGGTAAGAGGTATTTCTGCTTTGCGTGTTACTTTTAGTTCGTGTGCCACAGTGTTGTCAGCAGATTTGCTTTTCCTTCCAGCCAGGTACCACAGGGGTAGGAGCAGGAAGAGCTGCTCAAATCTCAAGAAATAAATATGCCGTGAGGTCAGAGACAGCAAGGCCAGGCTGGGAATCTCTCCTCTCAAGGGGGCGTGTGCTCTAAGGACACTGCCAGTTTTCCCGATTTTCTTTTGGAACATTGGATGACTGTGTTTTGTTTCTTATTTCCTCCTGCCATGGTGCATATGGGTACTTAGAAGTACATCAGTTAGTGTAATGTAATACGAAAAGGGCTTTTTCTTGACATGCACCTGATTAGGAAATATGCATAGGGCATGTCTCTGCAAGCAAAACCTTCACATGGTTTTCCTACTGAAAACTATCGCAAATGCTTAAGATTACATAGTCAAGTTCTACCAAGTTTTAACCTACCTCCATACTTTTTTTGGAAAGACTTTTAAGAGGTTCTGGGAAATTATGAAACAAATATTTAAAATAGGACAGTCACAAAGAAAAGTATGATTTATACTATAAATGCAAGTGGTAGAGTTTTGGCATCAGAAAGACTTGGAACTGAATATCCATTCTGCCATATACTAGCTATATATGACAATGGCTAACTACTTATCCTCTCTAATCCTCGGTTTCCTAGTCTCTGATAGGAAGATAATAATACCTGCCTCAAAGAACTGTACTGAGGATTAAATTTAACAAATCTGGCACAGTGCCTGGTGCATAGAAATAGTAGGTAAATGATAGCTATTATAAAAATATTATTAGTATTGTGCATCCAGAGATGAAGTTCCCTCCCACTAAGCTCCATATCAATTAAGAAATAATTTCATGTTTGTAATTTGTATTTGGTCAAGTTAAATAGAGAAGAAAAAAAATTATGAAGAAATAATATTCTAGAGTAATTGTGCCAAAAGAATCCCAAAATAAAAATGTCTTGTTATTAATTCCTTAAAACAATCATTTGTAACCATTCTGCGACAGATTTATTGACTACAACATTGATTTAGAAATGCTAAGCTAATGAGAACTTGCCATTAGTTGTGATAATGGTCTATCATTTCGAGCTTGAACCATGTGTACTTATTTGGCCTCATTTCAGAATAATAAATTATTTCAAATTCATTTCATTTCTTGAAAATGTCCTTATGATTTAGGTCATGAGCTGGATTATATAACTAGTATTCCTATAATCCATCAGCCAGAATAAACTATATGATTCTGGACTATTTTGAGATTAAGAAATTTCAAACATTTTTCAGAAATTACATAAAGGGGTTACAGGGTTTCTCTAGCCTCTAATTTACCTTTTTATGCTCATGCTTGATTGTTGTTCCATATTAAGGTTTATTTTCCTTTTAAAATAGTTCTTCACAAAGAGAACATACTGCTAAATACTACTGCAAGGGAATGTTTACAGATGCAAATGACTTCTATTTAGGGAGCTCATGATTAAAACTTGAAAGAATGTGGCACTCGAAAGCATGTGAATAACCTTTGAAAAAATCTCATAATAGAACTGAATATGGGATATTTATAATCTAAGATTACAGCTATCAGAGTATGTGTGAATATGTATGTTCAATATGCTGGAAAGGACCTCAAAATGAAACTTGTTAGTCTAATTTTACTTGTCTTTAATTTAAATAAGTTAGCTATTTTATTATTGTGAAACTGTATGTGGAATAAACTAGAAGGCCAGTACACTTGAAGGAACTCATGTAACATTTGCTTACAACAGGTGAGACAGGCAGTTTCCACATATCCACCTTTCTGATGAAGAGAAGAGACATCTGAGTTCTTTTACTGGGCCATTTCAGTCTCTCCTAGATGCTTTGAGACTGACAGTATATTTCATTATTTTATTTTTTATTGCTCACAGAACAAGCTGCTAATAAAGTCAGAAAAAAAGTTGTAATCACTGGCAGACATAATTTTTTCTGTCTATTCCTGTCCAGAGAGGATCTGCTCTTTGGTTTCTTGTTTTAAAGACTAACCTTCTGGGGTCATCAAAGAGATCCCTGCAAGTTGTTCATCTCATTTTGGTGGAAATTGTGTCTTTAACTCTTTTGGGTGTCGTAAATACTCCTTCTGCTTCCCTGTGGATGGTTCTGGAGACTGGCCTGGTTCAGACCCTGGCTGTACAGGGGAACTAATGAACATGTCATGCGCATCTTGAGTTTTTCAGTCTCTGGCACAGCTGTGGCACTTTCCCCCCCTGCTGCGAGGCACAGCACGCTGGCCATTTGTTGGCAAGTTCATATTTCACACTGCAGGGAATTGAAATGATTGAACAGACAGAAGAAGAGTTTTATTTGCAGTAGCCTACGTATCCCCAGACTCTGATTTGGCATAAAACATCTGCTTCATGATCTGCTTCAAGGCCAGCTCCTTTCCTCCAACAAAGGTTACGACTTCAGGCAAGCTGTGCTTCCACTGGCAGGAGGAAATTTGCCCGGAGACTTGATTTAGTCAGAATCAGAGCATCCTGCCACAGAATTTCTTTTTTCAATTATCTCCGAAGAAGCAGCCAGACTTTAAATGTATCAGTATAATAAACGTAATGAAATAAGGCAGACACTCCTTACCCTTGTTGCTATCAATGGGAGGTGTATATACAGTTGTGCATCCACACCAGGCAGCCCATGAAACCTACCTAGCTCTCTGCCAGCACACCTACTTTGGCAACAGCACATTGTAGGGATGGCCTTTGGATTTCAGCAGCATGATAAATAAGTGCATGCACTGATTTTACCTGCAGTGTTTACATCTTTCAGATTACAAAAGCAAATTGGCACGATGCTGAAAGTAATTATTACTATTTTTCATAGTGAAGAAGCATCATATAGCCTTTGATTTTTGGTATCGTCCTAATTACTAATTATATTTGCCCACATGATTTTGTTATGCATAGTCATATTTTTTGTTCCAGACAGCCCTCACTAGCCTTACAGACATATATACAAAATTAAATCTTGGCATTTTATTATGCTAGAGCAATTAGATGCCATCCTTATAATGAGAAACATGACATCTTCATCACTCTCCTCTATATTTTCATGTTGTTTTAATGCAGACATTTACCAGAATTGAATATAGTGTTCCTCTTACACACACACACACACACACACACACACACACACACACACACACACACACACACACACACAATATCTGCATATCTCCAAGGAGTCCTGTGGGTGAAACCATGTATTCGTCTTCTTTAGTTCTTACGCTACTTTGGTTTAAGAGTAAGAACTGTTGCTTTTATGAAGTGCCTTTTTCTATAAAGTCAAAACCTCACAGCAGTGCACAGAAAGCCGATGGTATAAAGGAGCTAAGTAGAGTCTTTAATAGAGAGAGCTGGGTTGTAAGTGTTTTTGTTCCTACAGAGCAGATAGATTTGGCTCCATCTGTTCCATATTCATAACAAAGGAGCGCACTTACAGGAGGGCCCACTTCCCCGGAGCCGCCTAGTAATGATCTTTTCACCGGAATGAAAGCATCTGAACCCAGGGGCTCGGCCCCGCGAAAAGCAGCTAGCAGGATTGCCCTTCAGAATCCCGATTTCCTTGTAACTCAGGTTGACATAAATTTTCCCCATATATAGAAGGAAAAAAATTTTACCAATTTCTCATCTTCTGCAGCACTGTGTAGTTAGGAAGTTCAAAATGTATGCGTCTTACCTTTCCTTCCTGCAACCACAGATTAGTGATTAGCTAATGGGGGAAGTTTGTACTTGAAGTATCTAAAGGTATCACAGGAGACAGGCTGTTCTTCAAACTTTTAAGATGTTTCTATTCAGACTTTTTAATCTTTTTAAAACTGGGGTTAATGAATAGAAATATGAGTTACACCAAATAAGGAAACCCCTGTTGAGTTTTGTAATTAGCAAACTTCAAAGCCAATTTCAACTGAGACCTCTTAGACTAAAAAAAGAAGTTGACCCAAGACTTTTTTTCTACCAAGCACAGGAAAAATAGAATCAATTTCTCTCCAAAATGCCAAGGAATACAATAAATCCTCCTATGTATATGACATGTAGAGTCAACATAGAAATATAAATGATTCCTTAAAATTTAAATAGCACACTGGTATTAATATCATGACTAATGGATAGAATGCTTGCTTTTATATGTTAGGTTGACAGATTTCTTAAGGAATAGAAACGTGTCGAAGGACAGTTATCCTTTTCTTCATTTTGCAGACTTTTCAAATACTGGAAAATACACCGTTTATTTAGTTAGTACACTTAATGTTAAAGTTATAATTGTAATTTATCAATCTTTTATTATTCATCCATCTGTGCATTATCTGCTTGCTAAACTAGGGTTTCTGACAAACCAAATAATAAACAAATCTCACAAAGTTTGCAGCAGCAATAAAGTGAGTGAAGCTTTCATCTAGCTATCCATCAGATTGCTCTGCGCATTTGCAAGAGGAAATATGAAAAGTAATATTCACGGAGAGTGAAAAACACTGCAAATCAATCTGTGAAGATCTCAGGTTTCTAGTACACCTTGGTACCTTTGCTTATTTTTTATAATACAGGGACCTGGATACTTCTGGCTTAGTCAGCTTTCAGTTAACTCATTTATTCATTCCTTCCAAAATATTTTTTGGGTGCCTACTTTGTGCCAAACACTATGTTAGATTTTGGAAACATTGTAATGTATTAAAAAATGGCTTCTGCTTCTAGAGTTTACAGCTTAACCAGGAAGTAGACAATAAACTAGAAAACAAACAAATCTATAACTGCCGATTATACTAGCATCTATAGGGAATTGGATGGGATGACAGAGAATATGGAGACAGTTTTTTGGCTGGGTGACCACAGAAGCTGCCTCTGAGGAGGCAGCATTTGAGCCATGACCTGAAAGGAAGTATTAAGATTATTTTTTGGTGCACAGAAGGGTGGTTTTTGTCCATAGGAAAGATTATTTGGAGGTTTACTTCTGATTTAAAATTAGATATTTGAAGTTACAAATTTTTTAAAATTAATTCTTCCTAAAAATTTCAAATTTAGCCTACTCAAATTAGCTTATTCTGTATATTTGGTTCCATTTACAAAATTGATTGAACTCTTTCAACCATTTTTTTAAACCCTATTTTTATGTATGTATGTATGTATTTATTTATTTGGAGGCAAGGAGTGGCGGCTGGCAGATATGGGGATCCAAGTCGCTGACCTTGGTGTTATCAACACTGCACTCTAACCAACTGAGCTAACCAGCCAGCCCTCTAACCATTTTTAATTGTTCTTAAAGATTTAATATATTCTCTATCCTTTGTAAATATTTTGCTATTTTTATTTTTCACTTTTATTTGCATTTATTTTTGGCTGAATTTATTCTCAAGCCATATGTTTTTGTTTCTTCAGTTTCTTCTGGAATATCTTTTTCTTCTTTGCAACCTCCTCTTCTGGTTCAGGAACAATTTGTTCCTTTTCAGCAAGGATCATCTCGATGTGGCAGGGGGAACTCATGTGCGGGTGAATCCAATCATGAGCTCTGTAAGTACAGTGGCCTCTCGGGTACTTATGCTCAATGGTCAGAGAATCTACATCTAAACCCTTAAGTTCAGCATTACTCTCTGCATTTTTAAGCATGTGCGGCAAAAATTCAGCACTCTTTTTTTGGGGCACTGATCCTATGTCCAGCCCCACCGTTTGGCCTGGGCACACATACCAACTCCACCATTGTAATGCCTAGATGGTACACATTGCTCCTGTAAGGTGACATCTTTCATATACTTGGTGGCTTTATGGATACACATACCCTTGATGGCCTGGGCATTTTCACAGGTGTTCTTAAAGTGAACACGAAGATTTAAACCTCTTGATTTGCATGATTTTGTGGGGTTTTCTGGGTCAAGCAAATAGCGAACCATTTTCACAGATCGCCTTAGGCCTCTTATTGGAAGAGGACTTTGTAAATATATTAGGTGTCTGAATGTATAACCTTCCCAAGTACTTAAGTAATTTTTAACATTATACTATAATAAACTTAAAAATATGATGAACCTTTAGTTCTCTTAAATATTCTAAAACTGTATGTAAACCTAAGATTTTACTTAGTAACAAGTTTAAATCAATTTTTCCATTATATACTTCAAATTAGAATTACATGTCTGACCTGTTGCTCAGATTGGTCAAAGTTGTCCTATACTTTAAAAGTACTAAAGTTCCACATTCACAGATGTTTTGTGTTTTTTTTACACACGCAAAAAGTGTTAGTTCTGTGGTATGGATTCTCTTAAAAATGCGTATACTTTTTAAACTCTGCTGTGGTGAAAGGATAGTTATTTCCCTCAGCATAATTTTTGGGGTTTCATCCTCATGTAATGTCTGGGGTGTCTTAACTTGCCAGGGCTTTTTAATGACTACAGGATTTTAGCCAGAGTGATTTCAACCTTACCTGTGATCCTGATTGCCCAGGGCCATTCTTTATCATTCCTTAGAGAAGTCCAGGGTCACCTGGATTCTAGCCTCATCCTGCCTCTATCCTTCTGTTCACTGCAGCCCCAACTCAAGATATCATTTGATTAGGTTCTGCATATCTTTGTCTCTAAAAATGCCTACTTTCCTCTCATTTACTTATTTCTTGGTACCACACACTCTTACAGACACAGATACCTGCTTGAATTTCATGTCATGATGGCTTTGGCTGACTATTAGATCACAGTTTCCAAGATCATTCTGTAAGAAGGAGCCAGCAGAGCAGGGAGAGGAGTCTTCCAGGAAAAGAAACATTTTTTTTTCTTAATTTCTTTGACATTTACCACTACCCCTATCTTTTTTCTTTCTTTCTTTCTTTCTTTTTTTTTTCTTTGTTCTAATCCTGAGTTGGTTTGGTCAGCAAATCAATTTTTTCTAACCCCTATATTCATTCTTCAAATCTTTATTCAACACCTGTTATGAACAAAGCAATAGACACCCCAGAACCGAGAACCCAAGAACCTGGTATGGCCCCTGCCTTTGGGGAACTGGCAACTCCAGTAGCTGAGATAAGCTCTAAAACAAAACAGAATGGGGTACATGCTGACAGAAGCAGATTCCTATAAGGACCCAGAAGAGGGTTATTGTGTTGGAGAAATGGGGATATATCTCAAGCGTCTGGAAGGAGCTGGGATTTTGAGAGGCAAAGGAAAGGCAGGCTTTCCAGGAGGTTCTGGAAGGAAATATTGTTGGGACTAGTTATGAATGCATACTGAAGGAGGAAAAAGATTAGGAAAGATAAAGAAGGAAATCAAGGTTGGGCCAGATTATGGAAGACCCAGGCTGCTGTGCTGTGGGGTGATGGACGGGACTGCACAACGATTAACTTTACTGGAGATGGTCCTACTCAGAGACAGAGTGAACTAGAATTTAGCCCCTAGGATAGACTTTGATTCTATTCACTCTATCAATGTAAATCCCTCATCAAGGAAAGCATTTTTGGTGTGAGACAAAATGTACATCCTGGTACCTAAACAACTCCCTCTTTGGTAAAATTTAGCCTTCCAAAAAGAGGACATTAATTTGTTCAGGCCTCTACAGCTCCATTAGAAGTCTGCAGTCCAAATGAATAGATACCAGAAATGATTCACATGGTGAAGAACACAGCCTACTGGTTAAGAAAAACGAAAGAAATAATTGACTTGCATAAATAGATCTTTACCCAAATATTATGAAGAAGAGTCCTGAAGAGTGGAGTAAGAACCATTTCTATAGGGCAGCACAACACCCATAGGCTGGCAAGGGCGTGCAGCAGTGTCTGCATCTCCTTCTGGGCTGCTTTTCTTTAGTGCTATCGTAGCAAAGGCAGTCTCAATGTCCAGCCTGGTTGCTTCTCTGCAGGATTCTGTCTTTGGTCTACTGTCCCTCTAATTTAGTAGCATGCCCACATTCCTAAAATGGATTGAAAAAAGAACTCACAGAATCTTAGCATAATTTTCAAAAGGAACAGGATTCTGCAATGCCCTTTCTCATTCTCTAAACACTCACTCCGGCCTCAGTACACACACATCGTCACATAAACACCTTCATCATCACCACCACCCCATCCCCATCCCCACCCCCCATCCTTCCCATCAAATGAAACTATGGTAGAATTCAGTTTTTAAAATTTAGGCTGGAAAGGATCACACCTGTCCCCATGGTTTTCCTTGTAACTCATGAATAACTTTCTATCACCTCTCTATTTAGACCTGATCCCCTCCCCCTCCTACATACTTGTACTCAGAACCAGAGAATTAAGAAGTCCCCAGCTGGGTCCTTGCTGAGGAAAATCCTTGTGCAGAGGGAGCAATAAGCACAGAGGTGATGATATCAATCTGGAGAGTAGCAAAATAATATTTTAGGTCTGTAGGGATCTGTCACCTGAGTTTCCAAGTACACCATAAAATTTTACAGCCCCTCTAAAATAGTTCTAAAATTTGTGTTGAGAAAGAGAGGCTCATGGGGAAACTGAGGCAAAGGCAGTTTAGGCAGCTGGCTCAAAGCTGCCAATAAGTCAGAATGGGTGAACCAGGGAGAAAGTTTAGAGCATCATTATGCATGCACTTCAGCCACTAAACCATGTCCCTTCCAAGGACCCTCACCAAGGAGGATAAGGAAGAAAGAGGTTATGAAAGGCTCAAAGAAATACTGTTTTCTAGGAGCTTCTTTGAATTGTATTAACTTGATTTATTAGTAATTTACTGTCATGCTACATTAGTGCTGTATGATAACGACATTGTTTCTGTTAATACAGTACAAATGAGTAATGGGATTTGTGGTTTTCATTGCTTGCCGGTTAACAGTCACCCTGACAGCATATTACACGCAGTGGCACAAGGAGCCTGTGGAGAAGGAATCATGTAAATAGTTCCTCTTGTGGGATTCTAGGAATTTTTCCTTTTGTTCTTATTACCTTTATTATTTGGCTTCCAACTGAAGAGTGTTTCTAAGTGAATATTTCTGCTTATCTGATTGTTTTTGTTGTTTGGTCTTTTGGTTTGGTTTTGTTCTTGTCAGATAATACCTATCTGGTACAGCAGTTCACCCAAATCATCACAAACAAGAAAGAACCATCTGACCTTAAAGGCCTAGGACAGTCACTTAAATAGTTATAACACTAGTTGATAAGAGCAAACTATTTTTTTCTAACTGTTCAAAGAAAGATGTTCAGCGATTTAAAAACAATAGTATAAAATCTTATAAAACAACAACTGTATTTTGTCATGTTTAGGGATTCTTTTTAACAATTAAAATATCTGATTGTTATCTTATTCTCTGTGCCTATGTGAATTAGATTTCTCCGTTCAAATCACTGAAAAAGGAGGTAAAGTCTAGATTCAGAATCTGAGATCTATTTAAACAGCCTTAAAATTTCCTTTGAATTAAAATGCTTTTTATAGGAGACATTATAAGACCTCCAAAATCCAGGTTATCTTTTACTCATTCTGCAATAGATTTCAAAGTACAAGTAGTATATGGGACAAATCAATCCCTTCTTCAGTAAGAAGTGGAAACAGGTTTGTTGTCACTGAGCTTTTTAAAGCAAGTGACAGGCTGGCCGCTTAGCTCAGTTGGTTAGAACACAGCCTTGTGATACCGTGGTCAAGGGCTTGTAACCCTGTACGGGCCAGCTGCCAAAAAAAAAAAGCAAGTGAAAGTTTGCCCATAATTCAAATAAATGTCTACAATATCCTATTTGTTTATTCCTAGAAATCAGTGGAAAGAAACTTATCATCAGCCATTTATTTGAGGTTGCTAAGAAAAAGTAATTGATTTACTGAGACTTACCTGCTGCAATTTAAATAATACTTCAATTAGCATTTGCAGTGAGAACTTTGCCTAAGGGGGTAGAGAGACTAGGGAGCAGGAGCAATGGGTGGGACGGGTGGTACCTCCCATTTTCTCTTTTGTCTGAAGTTGCACAGCTGGAATTTATTTTATGTCCTTTGCCCTGAATTTTACTCTAATTATTCATTCCCTGTTATAGTTCCCTGGTGTTAAAACCAAGTTTCAGCTTGTGAAATTTTTCTACCCTTGTTATATTGTGGGAAACACATCGCTCTTCCTTTTCTAGTTTTTTAAAAGAAACATCCCCAGAGCTTTCTCAAAGTATCTAATATTTACATGATATTTCTAATTTCTCTAAGGTTTCCATCTTTACTTAGTAACCTCCTTTCCAATATTCCCATCTGGGGCTTTGACCTTAACCTGCCAGTGATTTAAGTCTTGACACACTGCAGCCAATTCCTGTGGTTGCTTTTAGGGTCCAAGCTTGGTAAACCAGGGACCAAAAGGAAGTTATTAAAACATGTGACTTTAAAATCTCATAAGGTAGAATGGTGAGAGGTATCCCATCATAACTGGTGATTTTGTTCTTAATATGATAAGTAAGTGTTGTGGTGCTTTTAAAAGAAGCAGATGGCCAGTTGCACATTGTTGCTGGGGTATTCTTCCCTGAGAAGAGGCGCCTACTTTTGTTTAAAGAATTTTTCTACAGGTCTGGTAACCATTTTCCAAGAAGTCCATATGGCTTTGGTTAATCTCTATCCTATTTCCACCACTTGTTCTGTTCCCCAGCCTCCACCCTTATACTTAAAATGGATTTTATTGATTCATTAAATTCTAGGAGACATTTCCAGTAGTACCATGTATTTAAATGGGCTTTACTTTTTCAGCGTTTATTGTGAAAGGAATATTAATGCTTAATTCTGCCTTCACCTGCCTAATTTGCATAAATTTGTGTTGTGTGTTAAACCGCATAGAAAACCTACAGGGGGAAAAACTGGGCCCTGCTAACAACTAATAGCCTATCTTTTCTTTTGACTTGCACAAATTGAGAAATATTGCCTGTGGCAAACATAATGGAAAACTGCATTTTTAATGCTCCCACACACACTCATTTCTTTAAAAAGAAGAAAGTGGCTGACTATTCTTAAAAATAAAATTTCCCAAAGTACCCACATTGACACGGAACACAGAAAAGGAGAAGGATTTTGGCTTTCGGAATTAAGGTTTGAGGCTGAATAAGGTTAGACAGAAATGTTAAAGTTGACTAATGAGTATATTACTGGGCCCGAAAATATGAAAGATGAGAGTCTTACCCTCTCCTGCTAAACTTTTGGTTCTTCATGAAGAATGTTTGTTACCTTGATTGTTGGTGAACTTCTGAGTTGCTTGAAATCTTATAGTGATTATATTTAATTTGATGGCCTGTGTAAAAGTTAATTGATAGGAGTGTTTTGATAATAAGAGAAGTTTCAACTTATTTTAAAATCCTTACATTTCAGGTGTTTTTAAAGCTCACCTTTACGTTCTATTTCTCATTCTTGAGGAAAGGCATTCTCTGTTATGATTTAAGTTCATATTTTGTATCAAAACTCATTTAGGTTCACCCAGCAATTTGGAGTTAAATTGAGACATCGTGCTAATTGCAAGGAGCAGCATAGGTTGGCTACGTTAGCAAAAACAAAGTTGCATGGGAAGGAAAACGAAAAACAGTTTTTGAATGCTGGAGTCAGAACAAATAGATATGTCTTGTAGTATTTCTTCAACAGCAGTTTATAATTACCTCTCTTCAAGGCATATTTTAAGTGGACTTGTTATGGTAGCTTGAAATGTAAACTAGCAAAGGACCCTGTCGTTTAGGCCTGGAAGCAGAATAAGGAATGAGCAGCTGTGCGAGCAGGGCCATGGCTGTCCAGGAGCAGAGGAGGCTGCAGTGTCTTGGCTCTTAACTCTAAAGTTGGCCTTGAGAAGCCTTTCATTGCACAGATTTGTTTGTTTACTCCATTATATCAGTTAGCTCTTGATGAACAAATAACCTCAAAATTTTGTGGCTAAAATAGCAACATTTCTTATTTCACAGTATCCACGTATGAGGAATCCAGGTGCAGCTTACGTGTCCTTTTGGTTCTCTCACAAGGCAACAGTCATCTCAAGGCTCAACTGAAAAGGATTCACTTTCTAGATCATTTATACGATTGTTAGCCAGATTTAGTTACTTGCAGGTCATTGGTTCCTTGCATGCTCTTGGTTGGAAGTTTGTCTAAGTTCCTTGCCACATGGGCCTCTCCATTGGGAATCTCACAAAATGGCACCTTGCTTCATGAGCAAGAGATAGTGTGAGCAAGAAGGCAGCTGCAGTCTTACAGCATAAGTATATAAGTGACTCCCATCACTTTGCTGTGTTCTACTTATTAGAAGCAAGATAATAAGCTCAGCCCACTCTCGGGAGGGGTTTACACAAAGGCCTGCATACAAGGAGGTGAGGACCAATGGCAGCCAAGCCAGAAGCTGCCTGCCACAAGCACAATGCCAGTGTTTTCTTGCCAAGTCTGAATGATAGACCTGCAGTGAATTGTGCTGTGAATATTACATATACAGATACTTCTCAACTTATCGGGTTACATCCCGACAAACCCATCATATAAAGTCAGAAAATTGTAAGTCAGAACTGTCTGTATTTGCAATGCTAAATATGAGTACAGCTTTTACGAGTACTAACCTGGGGGCAATGAATATGGTTCCCTTTACGTACCAAATTGGCTGAAAAGTGCTGAGCCGTGCTCACCTAAGCCCCAGGAGACCAAGGGAATGGGTTTTCAGGAAAGGCTGAAGTTAGGGCCCCTGTTTGAGGTCATGGAAGAAAGTGAAGAGAAGGGGCCCTCGTGGCCTTATTAGCATGACACTCTAGACAGAGAACCAGCAGGCCCCCACCTTGTATTTCATTATGTGTTACAAGGTTTTGATTGGTCCTCTGACACTCATTAGAGGGAGGGACCCTATGGATTGATTTATAAAGTAGCTATTAAGATAACGAAATGGAAGATTGTGCCTGTTTTAATAGTGCCATATCCCTGCTCCCAACTTCCTGGCTCCAGATGTACATTTTCAGTAGTAAACTGAGTAAAGGGATGTGAATTGGATTACGTGGCAACCGTCGAAGACATTTCTTATCTTAATTTGAAAAATTCTACTGGAAAATCCATGTATCTTTATAGGAGGATTTCGGGTCTAGGTTCTCTTCCCCTATTGCGGGTTAATACCTCTTTTTGGTTGCCAAAGCTCCAATGTGGGAATGCAGGGATGAAATATTTTAATGCTTTTGTCCTAGTTGCTATTGGTTGCCTTCTGGAGAACCTGTGAAGCCTCTGATAAAAGTCTCTTTGATAAGCATGTCCAGGACACTCTCACAATCCCAGACAAAGATAACACTTCCTACCCAAAGCTGTTGCTGGCTCTTCGTGTAAATCTCAGTTACCATATCACATGGATCACTCTAGACCCATAGATATAACTGTGGTTCATATCTATGTCCCACCTGGAATGAGCAAAACCAAGGGCAGAAACAGTATGTCTCATATATCCTTGCATCTAGCTGGCACATAGTAGGAGTTTTAAGTGTTTAAAGTGATGGATAAAGCTGCAGTAGTATACTGGTATAATGCATTTTGATAATTATTCACTATCAGTTTTCAATGTTGATTGTTAATTTTCTAATTACCTTATAGCTTCAAATATTGCTAATAATTAATCATCTGTAGTTTTAGGTGGTATAAAGACATTCTGCATTTGCCAGCCAAGGGATATGGGGTGAAGAAACCTTGAACATACATGGAGTAAAGTCACAGTCTCACTTTTGAAAACCTTGTATAAAAAATGGAAGTTTTTTTGGTATATGGAAATGTTTTTTTTTTTTCTTTTAATCTTTTTTGTTTTTATTTTTGTTTTTGGATGTGATAAGAAGGAACCCAAGTTATACTGACCGAACAAGTCACAGCTCTCTGGTTAGCTCTTAGGGTAGGAGTTTAGTCCATGAGTTCAGGCCAGAGATTGTGGAGTCAACCCACTTAATGTAATCTGT
Organism: Cynocephalus volans; assembly: GCF_027409185.1. Taxonomy (NCBI): domain Eukaryota; kingdom Metazoa; phylum Chordata; class Mammalia; order Dermoptera; family Cynocephalidae; genus Cynocephalus; species Cynocephalus volans. The sequence continues at coordinate 93,702,445 of NC_084461.1, read as the reverse complement.
ATTGTGTACTTGTACCACATTGTATGTTAATATTCTTTATTCATAAGAATTAAAGTATAACAAACAGTACCACAAGGCATTAATCACATTTTGATTGTTACAGCTTTTCTGATGATGAGAGATGAAGAAGTAATGGGGAAGATTGATGGGGAAGATTGATGGGGAAGAGAGGCTTTCCTTTTATATTTTATATGAATATAAATATATTTGATATTTTTAATTCACAAAAGATTGTAGCTCATCGGTTGCTAAGGCTAGTGTCCCTCTTGAGAGCTGGTGAGAAAACGCTCCGTTTTTTTCGTGGACAGCTTATCATTGACTGCTGTTTAGTTATTTCAGTGTTCTTTACAATAATTTTAGTGTCCTGGATTTATTTCTCTAAATAGAAATCTGAAAGACTTGTACTAAATCCAAGAAGCTCCTCACTAAAACAATTACACATTTGATCCCACCTTGAGCCTGTTTGTCTTGCAGTGTCATCTGTAAAATCCGTTATTTGCATGTGGCAAATCAAGTTCACAGGGCTTGAAGTGAGTTCATCTCAGCTCAGAAATCCATAGAACAGCAGTGTAAATATCCATGTGTCACTTTTTCGTACCACCTCTCATGAATAAGACATACACTCTTTCAAGAATCCACAGTTTCTCTAATGAATTGGAGTCACCTATGTGTACTGTATTTGTGACATGCACATTTGCAGTTGGGGCCCACAGGAAGGACACCATTTCCTGGATCAAACCACAGAGTGCAAACATTGTGCCCTAAATAACACACTAGTTACTGTAAATGTCAGTAGAGGGAGTTTTTCTGACTTTGATTTAATGAAAGCCTACAGCAAAGCCAGCTGTTAGCACTTCTTAACTGCTTGTCACAGCGACCAGGGGAGATGGGGAGGACCGAAAACATCTTTCTTCTATACTTTCATCTTAAAATTAAAAGAGTTTTCAATAGGTGTTGAATAGAGTGACACTGGGAGGTCCTTTATTGCTCGGTGTCTTTTAGGTGGTAAATTTATAAGTTCTCCTTCAGGAGAGTTACATGAATCTGGAGTTACATAAGGAGATTCATGTAAAATTAGTTTGGAGTTTCCATCTTGATTCCTCTCACCTGCAAAATAAGCATTTTTGTCTTCTGGACTCCCCATGAGGAATAATAAAAAAATAAAAACAAAGGAGAGAATGCACACCAAATGCTCGTTCTCTCTTTGTCACTCTGGGTATTACCAAACTAATTGTAAGCCATGTGTGTTTTGATTAATGTCATCTGCTTTCTCTGAACAAAGAAACCACTTGAAGCAAACACATAGGGAGGAAAATATGCAGCACTCATTTCTGTAATTTTTGTCATTTCTAGAATGCATTAGTAAACACATGCGGTTGTTAAGGGTCTCACCGCCCTTGGAAATCCCTTTGACATTATGTCGTGAGTACTGAAGGGAGATAATCTTTCAAACGTAGGGAAAGTTTACAGTCTTATTATCTTGGAGAAAAGAAAGTTTCTTCCTCAGATGATTTATAACTTGAAACATGTTGTCATGTTTTGGTAAGCCCACTTGATTAATTCCATCCTTCTCCATGGCAAATATAAAAAAATAAATGTACCATTACAACACAGTACTTTCTCAATAGCATATTGTACTTATAATAGCATGATGGAAGTTGCTGGGCTTGGTTTAGTCATATAGAATGTGGAGCCAAGCTCTGAGTAAAACCTCTAATTGAATTACCTGCAAAGCACTGACAGACAAGCTTTCAGGACAGACAAAGCTCTGCTTTCCCCAGCAGAAACAGGTCATGTTTAAGTCTGCCTTGTAACTATCTGTTATTGGTTTTTGCTAGCACTTTCACCTTGGGTCTCTGTTGGGCCCCTTTTCCTGCAATAGAAGAGGTGTAGTAGCTCTATAAAACCAGGAGGGCTCAAACATTATACTTTTAATTTAGAGAAAATTGATAACAGATCAAGTTAAATGGAAGAGCCTTTGAAATAAAAATCCAAGGTTTTTTTTTCACATATTACCCACATTTTTGCATGATTCTGTAGTATATTGAAAAGAGAAGATAGTGATGTGAAAGTAGTTTTTCTATTAGCAGTCTAGAGCAATCTGAAAAGTAGTGTTTGTTTTAACTTTCGGGAAGAATTGGAGAAAGTTCTTTGTTCAGGAAAAAAATTTATTGTAGACTATTTGTATGTGAAAATCAAGAGTAATCTGTTCTTGTTTTCTTCTTTCCCTCTTGCTCTCTCTCTCTCTCTGTCTTATCCACAGCTTCTGCAATCCCAGATAATGGAAGAAGGTCCTGTCTAAAGCTCAAAGTCTTTGTGAGACCAACAAGTAAGTTCATAGAATGAGCTTCAGAGGGTGGCTTCACTGCGCATGCTTTATTGTGTGGTTTGGTTCACAGCGGTAAATTTTTTTACTGTTAAATCTTTTGTGGTATCTGTTTTGTATATCAACATCCATGTTTTAGTTTTCATTATATTTTTTCTCATCATTCTTCATGATGCTTTTATTTAAGTACACAGCAGTTGCTAACTTGTTGTTTCTTAGACTGTTGTACGTGCACAGCAAACGGGAACAATATTGGCATTCAGATACATGCCATTGATTGTAAAACAATCTCTACATAAATAAGAGGAAAAAATAGAGAGAAAGAGAAAAGAAATGGGAGTTAAAGGGTGTCTTCACTAACATATTTGGCTGTTATCTCTATTTTTGTTATAGATAGCTGTATGAAAACTATAGGTGTTCATGATCGTGTTTTCGATGTTAACGACAAAGTAGAAAATTCATTAGAACCAGCAGGTTAGTATGCTTAGAGAATCTCTTTTAACAAATGCATCTATCTCTGTGGTGCTTCAGTACTTTTTTTCCTTTCTTCCTCTTTGCATGTCTGCATGTTATAGTTGTTCTGCTTTTGCTCATTGATATCAATGCTAAAATTACTTCTATTCTACCTCATTCCTCCAGTATCTATATGTAATGCACGCCAGATAAAATATGACTTTTTTTTTCTGGACATGGGTTTGATCTAATGCAATATCCTAATATAGAAATCCCATCAGAATGCTAAAATCTCGCTGCCTTTTACCATATCCTCAGAGCATGCTGGTGAATCACTGTGAATTTTAAAGGATCTGTTTTCATAAAAGACAAAACATTTCTATTATATATGTTTATAAAATTCTCATTTGTATTCTGTCCAAATCTGTGGATAAAAGTAGTAAGAATACTGCACAAAATAGGAACTAATTCAACATATTTAGTTTTCTCGAGAAATTCACGTGCATCAATGAACTTATCTAAAGAACTCCATTTTATTTCAATCTTATTTGTGCTGTTGTCAATAGCAGTTGGTTTGAAGAAGTATAATCATGTTGCCACCACAAATTCACACACCTGCTGCTCCCACAAATGTGCTAGTAGCCTGTTGAACCAAATGTGATCCCTGATTACTGAGGCAAAATAAGTTTTAAGGATAAATAAATTTTTTCTGCTTCCACACACCCAAACTTTCCCATCACTGTGAAGAAAAATAAAACCCACAAAAGCTCACATTAAAGCATTTAGGCTGTAGCCTACTGTGGATTATGTAAACCTGTAAACTATCCATGTGGCTATAAATTCAATCTGAGCATTTAATGCAAATGGTTGATTGTGAGGGGTGGTAGCACTCTATCCACTATTCATTGAGGGGTGTGCCTCAAAGCCTTGTGTGCCCCCCTTCCTGTGTGGTGTCCTGTCCTCACCCCACCTGCATGAGATCTTCACTAGTTTCCTTACCCATCTCCCATGATCATCAGAAATCTGAAAGGAAATAAAATTATTTCCTCTTCACAGAGAGATTTGAGCCCCCTTATGTAAACAGAGAATTTGTTTTTTTTTCTTCTTGTAGTAGGACTCCTCTTTCTCATGGTCCTAGAAATTAAAGGATTTTGAGGTCCTCTTTATCCTCTGAGTATTGCCACTGGGACAACAGTCAGTGAGCCTCAGGGAAACCTGCCCTGAGTAAATGCGGTGCTTCCAGACATACAATAGCTTTCACATTGTGATTGACAGGAGGAGTTAGGGTTTTTCCCCAAGAATTCCTGTTTTTCTAAGGCAGGCATCTTACCTAGAGCACAAACGAGAGTGTATATAGTGAGCTCTCAGAGACCTTAGTGGCTCCCCAGGGATCAGTTAGCCATGTTAGAATGTAGCAAGGAATGAGTGCTGATTTGGTCACACTGTAATTGTGTCCTGGAAATCTGGAAGCATTACTGTGACTTTTCAAGATACCAGACTTCTCGCGAGCTCTAGGACTTGGACCACCATAGGATCTACAAATTAGATGGGATTTCTTTTAAAGACCACAGGGTCTACACTCTTCCTTGTGTGACTGAGGAGACTTGCCCAAGCCACACAGCTAGTTAGATAGACCTAGGTTTAATATTCAGATTTCTTGACTCCCATTCTAACATTAGTATAAAAGTAGTATTTTCTTACCATTACCAGAAGTATAGATGTTCATAAAGAGGACTTCATTCTCATGACTTTGTTAATAGATTATGATTGGAATGACTGGCAGAGTTGGGCATGTTATAGACAAAAGTTACCCAGAACTATGATTTTTTGATACATGTTGTGGAGAATGTAGGCATATCTTTCCCATGATCTTTTTTCCAGGTAAACTCCACTGCCTTTCTAGAGAGTAAAAGGCTGTTTAGAAACCTAACAGATTGTTATGTTTTTCTCTGGTAATGAAGAGGCACACTGAGAACTGTTTCACCATTAGGAACATTACCATTGAAATCAGCTAATGATAAAATGCAAGATATTTAAATGCTTTCATACATGAGCATATTTCACAGTCTTTTGAATTCATGTTAGCCCCAAATCTATGGATGTATAACTGACTGACGTAAGTTTGCAAAAGTCTGACAGAACATAGTTAGGTGTGTGCTCCTGTGCGTTGGGGGTGGTGCATCGGCATCGTGCAGGAAAAGCTTCTTGAGTCACTCATGGCTATATTCAAGGGCTTGTTGGTGACATCTTCACTAAAAAAGTGAGACACTGTTGAACCACAATCCCTGGCAGTATGAATACAATAACAAATTTGAGTACTTCATCTTATTTCTTAGAAAATTCCATCAGACTCGCAGCTCCTCACGACTGTGTTGAACAGTCGGGTGAATGAATATTCACCTTTACCCAGCCCTGGGTGTAGACACAGACTTTATGAACCCAGCAAGCCTGAGAGGATTCCTCTGCATGTTCTCAGCGAAGTGTACTAATTCACCTGTCTTTGGAATGTATTTGTCTTCTTCGTTTGCTTGCACACTCTGCCTGCCAGTTTCCTATCATCAGGGATGCAGGATGATCTCAGGGCAGACATATGCCACATAACATGCTCCAAAATATTGCTAGTGTTCTCTCAGTTAACCATTGAAGCTCCCACGTTGTGACATCCTGTAGCCGGGAGGCAAGACTTGATTTGGCTTCTGAAGAGGAACATTTTCTTCTTCCAAGCCATGTTCACTGTTACATGAGTTAGAAATTCTCTCATATTTAGGTATAATTTCCATTGGCCTAGATTTTGCTTATGAATTCCTCCTTAGAGTGCTGAAATTGCTCAGATTTACCCAAATGACATCCAGTTTCTATTTCATTTTCAGGGGCCATCGGATCTCCCAACACTGAGGCCCTGTTTTAATCAAAGGATGTAGAATCCTTAGTGAGAAACAGTGTGTTACAGGAAGGAGAGGACAATGGTGATGTCCTGATGGGACAGGTTTTCCCCTTTGGGGGCAAGACAGTATATATTCATTAATTGCTCATAAAAGGGCTAATACCCCAGATTGTCTATGATTAGAGGACTGAAAGGCACATTTAGCCTCATGCTTCACTTACATGAAAAACCAAAACCTTCCTCTCAATTATCCCATAAGGTTAGTTCACCGTGTCTCGTGCTGAGTGGGCCTGTGATAGCCGTCACTAAGCACCTGGAAGGGACTGGGGTGGTGAAGGTCCCCTTCATACTCGCACTAAGTATGCAGGTGCTACCTGGGTAACTTTTAGCCACCCACTTTCAAACTATACAAGGTGAAGGATGGGGTAATATGTTAGTAAAAATAAGGTAGAGAAGAACCCAATAGCTAATGTAATTGCAGGTACGTAAATATAAGTGATGTTTCAAAATTAACTCTGGAATCCTCAGGGCTTATGGCTCTTTCACAGTTGAGCCTAAAGTGCGTCATTGCTTTGATTGACAACATATTGGTGCTCTTAAGAAAGTGATTCGGATTTTAATTTCAGGGCTATTAAGAGCCTTTATTTCTCCTTCCTGTTAACTACAGATTTACATTTTCAAGGCTAAAAAAGAGCAAAGATGACGGTCTGCAAGTATTTGGCTACATTGTTCAGGACTTGATATTTTCCTCTGCATCCATTTATCTTCCATTCTCACATTTTAACCTTTTCTATTCTAAGCTAAAACCATTCCGTGCAGGTTTGCTAAGGTCCAGGAAAGCGGTGCAAATTTAACAAAGGGCTGTAGCAGCTTCTTCATGAGGACAGGCGAAAATGATAAGACCACTTCAGGGCAGAGGACATCGAGAGGACATATTTCTTAGATTATATTGGGAATGAACGTGATGAACAGAAACGTTCCAAATGAGCAGGGGCCAGCCTGTGAGCCTGAGAAGTGGTCACTTTAGGACAAATAATAGAGAGTGTGACCCTGCCCTGTCAAGAAAAAACGTCCTCGTGGTGACATGTTGTGTGGTAGGAAAATATAAATGAGTTTAAAATAATGGATAGTTAATCCATTAAGGAGATTGAGGTGGGAGATTCAGGGTATTCAGGGACTACCCTATGAGATCAACATAATTGAAAGCAATCACTCGAGTCTTACTTGTTACCGTTCTGCCTGATTGACCATTGAGTGTGTCCCTGGTGGCAATTGCGGAGCTGCTACAGGAAGTTCCCTTGATGCTGAAGTAGAATCTGCAGATGCCCACTGGTGGTCCCCAGAACACGTCGTTCAGAGATCACTTCGTCTGAAAGCACAAGTTAGCCAGGTGGAAGGAAGAAGGCAGGCAGCACTAGAGCAGAGCAGAGCCCATAGGCAAGTCTCCGTGATCTATCTTTGGGTACTAATTGCTGCAAAGTTCTCGTTTCAAAGTTAAGCTTGTTAATCATGCAGATCAGGGAAGGCTATCCGAAGTCACAGGCAGCCTCCTAGAACAATTTATAGCTAAATAAAAGAAGCTTAACTCACTTAATCCATTTTATTTAGAGGAAAGTTTGCATCCACGCTGATAATTTATGCCGAGCTTCAGCCCAATAAAAATAAAAATAGTCAAGTTCAAGTAATTTAATCCTGGAAATACAAGGATTGTAGTGGAAATAGCACCATAATTGATTCCTAATTGTAGTCGAACCAGTGGGCACCGGTTTGTTGAAATTTACTGGGCATTATGTAGAGTTTATTTAAAATGCTCTTTTTTGGCACTTAGTTTTTCTTATGTGAAAATTCATCTAGACGTTCAACAACCAGGCATTCAACAGTAATCCTATGAAACGGCTAAAAAGAGGAAAATGAGCAGCCCATCCTGGTTAGCCACTAATATGCCAACATAACCACCTCTTCCCTCCACCCCCCAATGTCACTTGCCTCTCCATGGCATCTTAGGTTTAAAAGTACGTTTTCAGATGACTTAAGTTTGTGCAAGGGGTCTAACTGCTAAAAAACCAAAGTAGCTCACGTGCCAAAGGTTACAGTGTATGTACAGTTTTTCCTCTCAGTTTTTAAGGAAAGTAGTAATATTGCTGAGAAAGTCCAATTTTCTCTGCCTCTCCTTTGTTTGCTGTAAATAATGAGTGATTATGCAGACATGAAAGTCAATGGTGGCACAAGGTTCATTACCCTATTTTGCAGAGGGTGGCGAGGTCTGTTAACAGCAGGCTGCTGCAAGAGAGTTATTAAGGATGTGAAATCTCATTGGAATGTGTGCTTTCTATTTGAACAGATGACACCGTACATGAGTCAGCCGAGCCATCCCGCGGCGAGAACGCGGCACAGACACCAAGGATACCCAGCCGCCTTTTGGCAATCCTACTGTTCCTCCTGGCGATGCTTTTGACATTATAGCACAGTCTCCTCCCGTCACCCGTCACAGAAGACATCAGGGTCTTGGAACACCAGAGATCCACCTAACTGCTCATCCTAAGAAGGGACTTGTTATTGGTTTTTGGCAGATGTCAGATTTTTGTTTTCTTTCTTTCAGCCTGAATTCTAAGCAACAACTTGGGGCCATGGGGGGCTAAACTAGTTGCTGCCTCCCTCACCCCACCCCACCCCACGCCCTTGCCCCTGACTTCTCTCACCCCTTCCAAATTAAATGGACTCCAGATGAAAATGCCAAATTGTCGTAGTGACACTAGTGGTTCGTCAGCTCCTGTGCATTCTCCTCTAAGAGCTCACCTCCGTTAGCGCACTGTGTCAGTGGGATGTGGACAAGGAAGAATAGTGGCAGATGCAGCCAGTGATGGCTGGGCCCGGGAGGGCTTTCCTCTCCTATACAATATTTATGCCTTCTCATTCAGGACTGTAAGATGATCGTGCAGGGCATCATGTCACCATGTCATGTCCAGAGGGGAGGTATTGAGAATAGATATAATATTACACCATCTCCTCTAGGAGTGTATAAATGAACAGGCTTCTAAAAGGTTGAGACACTGGGTTTTTTAATATGACTGTCTTAAAGCATTCTTGACAGCAAAACTCATGCTCTTTAAAAAGAAGCCTTTTTTTCTAGGAGGCAGTTGGGTGCAGAACTATATGTTTGGTGGGGGTGTGTATGTGTGAATGCCTCTAATTTTTTTGGTGACTGGGCAGTGCACACCAGATTTTTTCTTTTTCTTTGAATACAGATCACCATGGTGCTACAACTTTTTTTTCTTTTTAGAAACTCAAAGAGGCATTTTTATGAATAAAGTGACCTTCCCCAAGGCTGACAAGCCAGGGTTGATGAGTGCATAGTGGAATAGCTTTGGATGCTCCTCTGGGGGACGATATGTACCAAGGAAAGGTTGTCGGTGGCCAGAGGAGAAGTGACTTGGCTGTGCTGGAGCACCAGTGTGCTGTGGCCTTTCCCCAACTCCCACCCTAGTACCCACATTTTGCTCCACCCTCCACGACCACAGGGGCTCGGACGTAAGTCCCTGTCACCAGGAGAGTCAGCCAGTACTTCTTGGGAGGGCTAAAGGGAAATTTGGAAATAAAATTCCAAAGTTTGGAATAAAAAAATTCAAGTGTTGATTTTATATTCTCTCCCTTTCTGACACAGCCTAAAGCATAGGGGGAACATGTGTTTATCTGTGGGAGATAAACAAGATGGAGTCCCAAAGACTTTAACAAAATATTTTTTTAAAAATCCACTAGAATAGAAAATACATTATTTAGATATACTTTATGCTGAGAGTGAGTATATATGCTTGTCCTATTTAAACTTGTGAGAAAAAGTGGTATCCCTTGATACATTTAGAAATATGGGGGGGCTATCTTGTTTCATTGTGGGGGTGGGGCAGGAGGAGGATAAGTACACGATGGCCCTGTTTAAGGAATCTTAGCATGGCCAACAGAGGACTTTCCAGTTGATTACCAGAAAATGCAAGCCTTGGGGTTTCTACTGGTGGGGCTGTCTCAAACTTTAAACTCCAAAGCCTAGACAGGGAAAAGTGTCAGACCAATGGAAAAGAAATCTAGCCTTTTTTTAGCTATTGCACAACATGTCGATAGAAACCATGCCTTTCAAAATAAAAAATAAAATGGGATAGTCATGTAAAATGTGAAAATTTGAAAGCATTCCAGCAAAAGAAGGATTTTTTTATATATTTGTTTTTTAAGATGTATATGTTAAAAAAAGGGGGGGGGGAGTCATTATAGATAGACTTCATGAATGGGAATTTGCTTAGAATTGTGAGTAGTTCTGATTTAGAAAAATATGTGAATGAAAGGCAGCTGTAAATGTACTGTGCCCTGGGGAGTTGTACACATGTTGAAATGTAACCTGGGCTTACCTTACCCATGGGAGTGGATATCACTGCTGAGTCTGTGCTCACCTGGAACCGTGTGAATGGGGTTGCCAGCCTCACAGATACAATCAATGCTCCTCCTCTCTGACATCGGGAACTTCTCTTGAGTGGCAGGGTTTTATCACAGAAGGCAGCCACCATTTCATTGAAACAAAAGTTCACAGCATTTGATTCCTTTTTTCTTTATTTATATGCTCAGTACTCTCAATAATATCCAGAAATACTTCTTTATATTAATAGTTACAGGTTTGTTGGTCCCGTGGAATTTAGGTAGGGGGAAAAAGATACCTTCTAAAATGGATCGATAGTCAGAACCAAAACAATACACTGCATGTTCTATAACCACAAGGAAATCAGATGATGTCGAAATGGTTCCAGTTAGTCATAATTACATTAGCAGTGCTAATTTAATTTTAGAAATGGTGACTTCTGTGGTTTTTCTAGCATTTGTCTCTAACAAATAATGAAATTATTACTCATGGCCCTCTCTGCCATTGTCTTTCATTTTTCCACTATGAAATTAGACCCCTTTACTTCACCATTGTGCCAGTGCAAATTAAGTTAAAAAAAAAAAAAATAGAAAGACTATCCACGACAGTAGACAGTTGCTTCTCTACTATAAGTGACGTCATCATAGCTAACGCACTTGCCATGGAGTTCTCAAGAAAATGATTAGTGTCAGACAGTTTTCATCTTGTCCAAAAAGTGCTGGTGGCCTTTTGTGGTGGTGTTATAATCCTCTGGGGGGATTAAGAGGATGTCGATGCAACTTTGTAGCAGCTTTTAATTTAAAAAACAATTCACAAGTCTGAAGGGCAGCCACAGCCGCCCCTCACCCCAGTTAGTCAAACCCCAGTGACCTTTGCCCCTGGTTGCCAAGGGCTTTGCAACATGAAGCAGGGAAATAAGGATCTGTCTGTTTAGTGGATACCGTGTATCCTTTAATAGACCAGGTAACAGTTGTGTTAGTTTAGGTTCTTGTTTTGTACTGTACTTTCTTGGGTGGCAGAGGAAAGAAAAGTAAAAAATTAAAAAACAAAACGAACAAAAAAAATGCGTTCTTTAAATTCTGTATTATTAGCAACCTCTGTTGTATATAGTGTTTGATAATAAAGTATTAATTTGATTCTTATGTCTTTTGTAAGTGAGAACAATAGATCTTCAGGATACAAAACATGCATTGAGGCTTTGAAACATCCAGTGTGTACGTGGCTAAGAAAAGAGTCACAAATGGCTGAGACACTGCTCCATACAAGACTCATGTGTGGTCACCACCCACTCTATCTTAAGACTCCATCATCTTGGGACCTGGGACAACATGACTTTTTTGATCAATATTTTGTCCTCAATGTTTTCAAGGTCTGATGTTGGAGCCCTGGAGTCGTCCCTTCCGCCCCACCGCCAGCATGTTGGTTTGAAAAGGTTTAGGGAATTTAGTACTGGTTCTGTACTAAGGTTTGGTTTTTGGTTTGGTTTTCTGTTAGTGGTTGTTTTCATGAACTGTTTCATTTTTCCCCAGGAAGAGTCTTCTCAGTATCGTGTTCAGCTCACGCATGGGAATAGTTGCAAACCAGTCTGTTTAGGGAAGTTATGTGGGGGCTGTCTCTCTCTCTGTGTGTCGTTGTGAAAGGAAGAGTCACACGGTACCTGTGGGTTTTCAGGGACTCTGTTTTTCTCCGGTGCCTTAGCAACGGCAGCAGCCATTTCTATTAATTTCAAAAAAAAAAAAAAAAGAAAAACCGTTTTGAACTCCCCTTCCATATTCGTTGTTCTCAGAGTTGTGGTCACTAGCTTTTCTTCTGAAAACCACCTCCACCAACACCCCTTTTGCCCACACCACCCCCCTTTACTTTTTATGTTTATTATTTTGTCTCTCGCTTTCCTCCCATGTTTTATTTTCCCTCAGAGCCATGAATGGGCAGGTCTGTCTCTGGTTTGGCATCACTGAGTTTTTCCCATGCATTTGCCCCAGAGCTGCTCGGGTGTGAGACAAATCTCCCTACAATGGGCTTGCTCCCATTGTTTGTACAGTTTAATAGATGCTGGCATGTTGGAGGTTACCCATGAGTCAAAATCCGCTTTCCATGCTTACTCTTGACACCCCATTCAAGCCACTCATTGTGTGTGCGTCTGGGTGTGAAGTCCAGCTCCGTGTGGTCCTGTGCTTGTAGTGCCCTGCTTTGCAGTCCCCTTGCACTTACTCATCGAGTGCTGTTTTGAAATGCTGACATAATATAAACGTAAAAGAAAATGTAAAAAAAAAAAAAAACAACCCCACACACAAACAAACCCATACGATCTGTATTTGTATATACACGTGTCCGTACAAGTATACCTAAATAAAAATTAAAGATTTTCATCATTTTAATTGGATCCCTCCTTCTACTTCTTTGTTCCTTGAATGACGCCTTTATTTCAGGGGCTACTTGTACTCTGCTGATTTTTCAAAATCTTTGTGGACAGAAAAGATAATACGACATGCACAAGAGAAGGCCTGGGAAGCTCAAAGAATGCAGAGTTAGAAATGGCCAAGTATCTAGGCGCATTCCAGTTATTCTGATGAGAGAATGGTGAGATTTCAGCTTCGTCTCTGTATTTGAGCCTTAAAATAGGCACTATGGCAAGCCCTGCATCCTAAAATGACTGTTAAATACAAGAGGAGCTAAACACAATTATATTCTTTCACTTTGCACGTATTTTTTTTACCCAATCAATAAAAAGACCAAATAGGAATTTTCCCAGCAAATATCTTACACTTCAGAAAGAAATATTAACACTAATAATAATAGTCACTTCAGTAAGGCTCAAACCTCAATTCTTATTATCAAGAAAGAATAAATTTACCACTGTGTGACCTTGGGCAAGTCACACAATATCTTTAGAACTCAGTTTTCTTATCTGTAAGTAATAGGGTAAATAAGTAAATAAGTGATTTGTTCAGTTTTCTGAATTCTGCCCTTCCTTGGCACTGCAAAGCCCATTTTGCATCTGAGTGATGAGTGTGTTTTTGTCTTTGATGAAGACATTGCTATAAGCACAATTTGAAAATATCAGTAGAGGGAAAAAGCATCAAATATCTGACATAATAGACACCTAATGCATTTCTCAGGACATGGCTTTAATTACACCATGTTAACATTAAACTCATTGAAAGCTTTTTATTATACTTAATTATTTGACAGGGCACTAAACACTAATAACTTAATGTGACCTTTTTTTCTAATGAAGAATGACAGTTTTATAGAATGAGGAACAACTTACTTTTTTTTTTTTTTTAAAAGGTGCACTGGACTACCTTTGTGACATTTTCAAACCAGAACTGCATTACGTTATCATTGTCATCTTCACCATCATCATCAAAAACATTTAAGTGATCATGACATTGTGCTTAGTGCTGTGCAAAATAAAGTTAGTGTTTACAATCTGTGCTTTCAAAGTTTACAACATAAGACAGACATTATGTGTAAGCATAGCATAGAAATGCTTTATAGAGAAAACCAAAATTCACACATTTATATTATGTTTAATAATAGGGGAGATAATTACTTTTCTAATAAAAACAAAAGTGAGTGAAAAAAGTTCGGGATTTTAAGATTAGGAAGATTGAGTTAAAGGAAATCACCTTTAAAAATAGTCAAAATGGGGTTATGAGCTTCTTACAAAATAGAAAACTTGGGGAGTTAAAACATTGTAGGCTTTAAGAAAGCAGTAAAATGTATAGAGTAAATTTTCATAGTAGCTAGAAAGGTGACTGCAAAAATAAGAAAATGGGAGACACATCTGAGTGTCACTGAAGCAAATTATGAGGATATTGGTCCAGAGAAATCACCATTTCTTCCCATAAGGAGATAGGGGAAGTGAAAAGATGACAATTTCAGATTCTGCTTTATAGAATTATCAGATAGCTGCTCCTAAGGCTGAGACTGTGTCTATCGCGGTAAAGTCTACACACACACAAATACACACGCACGCAGAATAAGGAAATGGGATAAAGTGCAGAATATGCAAAATGGGGGGCTAAGATAAGTTGAAAATGACTGTGAGTCCCTGATGAGGAGAGCAGTTCTCAGTAGACGGTGCGGCACACTCCGGCTGCGCCAGAGATGGGACAGTGAGCAGCGCTGCATGAACCACTCTTAATTTGGTAGCAAAGCATTCAGAATGCTTGAGTCATCTAAGCTGTTGTATGAACAGAAGCATAGGGAAAATTTTGGAGACTGGATTTCCATGGTGAATAAAACACGTATTTGAATATCTTACAGGAATGTATATAACTTAGGTGTCATAAAAAAGTTCACCATAATTCTGATGATTTTCTAATTGATCATTCTAACAGTTTCTTAGAAACTATTTACAAAACGGTTTCTTAGAGATTGTTTGCAAAGCTTAGTTTCACATTCTGCTGCTAACAACCGTCCTTCAGGAGAACATTGGCAAAATGCTATGAAAAGCATGATTTTTGCACAATCCCTTTGGAAAACAAGTACTTCTGAAAATTATTATAAATAACTAATCAAGTGAATATTCTCTGTCAGTTTTTAGTTAGATGCAATTCACTATATTAATCAAATTGTTCAGTGGTTAAATGCGTATGTGTGCCTATTTTAAAAATGGAGTTGTAACTGCTGGATCCTGTGATCGGTAAATTTGCATCAATTATGTGCAAGTACATATCTTTTTAAAAATATATAAATTATATAAATAATTTATATTTTATATATAAAAATTATAAAAGAATGCATAAGATTTTTTGAAAGGCAGGGAATTGTATTACCTAAGGAATCAGTCAAGGACATCACCAAAGGTTCATTTGGTTTAGAGGAGGGGTGATTAGTCAACCCACATTTTGCAAAAAAAAAAAAAAATAGTTATTAAAAACGTGGGCTTGCTGTGTGAATGCTGCTTCCAAGTAAATCCCCTAGCATCCTCCTCCTTTCCAAACAGAATGCAGTTTCTAAGCCCTTCTACGTAGAATTTCTGGGCCACCCCTTAGAAATGGGGAGAAGAAAAGGGACTAAAGGCTTCATGTTCAGCATATGCCGACATAATGACCTTTTCAACAGTTTCCACCAGAGATCGTCATGCTCTCTTCCCAAAAGCTTCTGTACATGTTAAGAATAAAACATGATTTCACTACTTTTCATCAAAAATGACCCCTGCTCTATTCTGAGTGTCCCGTGAGTTCTGCCATCTCTCTCCCAGCGATGGCATTAATGTGTCCACACTGGAGGAAAGTCAACATGACAGTGCCACCTTCTTCCAAAAAAAAGGATTTTCAGTTCTTGCCATCTGCTTTTTTGATTCAGAGTTTAATTCCTAAACATGGGTTTTTCTGTAACGTTAATGAAACTTTTCTAGATACACAACCAGTGTTATAACAGCCCTGGTACGAAGGTGCCAGCACCAGATATAAGGTAGGGACATGGGAGAACCTGACCATTTGGGGTAAAAGCACTACCTCACTGCTGCTGTCAGTCACTGTTAATTCAGAAGAATTCAATCTAGTGGGTGGCTCTTTGAGTCAATAACCTGCTTTGAAATATCCTGGATTTTAGTCATGATTATTCAAGCAAGAACTTCATGTCACTTGGTAACACATGGATGCTTGTCAATCTTGACAGGAATACAAAGGGAGGGACAAAAAAGAAATCTCTCAAAGAGAGATTACAATGGGAAAATAGAGCAAAATATTTCTGCATGCTGTTTTGTTCACGAGTGCCAGGTGCTTCCTCGAAGTGCACATATGATTTGAAATGGGGGTAGCCAAAGTCGTTTTCTTTCCTTCACAGCCATGAAACAAGACATGAAAATAAGAGAAAGAACACGTTTCTTCCCACACATCCCAGAAAATGCATTTTACCAACACCCTGGTATCCTCTCCTTTTTGCATTCAGAGCTTGTTGTTTTGGACAAAAACAAAACAAAATTTTTTTAAAAAGAAACCAATTTGTGTAGCACAGAGTGTGGAAGCAGTAACTCCTCTGAAATTTGTGCTCTGCTTTACTAGATCTGGACACATTTTCTGCAGCAGACAGAACAGACGATCTGTGTCTTTTTTATATTTTTTCCTAAAGACAGTGTGCCAGCCAGAAAGCCGACTCCATTTATTTCTCCTGCAGGGAGCCAGCGTGTTCCTTCTCCTGGAAGATGCAGGTACTTAAAATAGTAATAGGCTTTGTGGTTTTTCGAGGATATTTCATCCCAAGATCTTACAGGCATAAAGAATAAAACATAAACTAATGGCTCTTTCCAACAAGCTTGGGAAGAATTAACTGGAAAGGAGGATTGCCATCATTCTTCCCTGGAGAAACAGAAGAAAGCTACTTATCTCAGGTAGCCCAGGGAAAGAACGGGAGTCAAGCTGATCCAGGAGGAAAGAACGGGAGTCAAGCTGATGCAGAATTTGGACAGAAGCTCCCAGTCTGTCACCCTTCATTCCTGAGAACTTAAGAGCTCCAGCTGAAAGAAAAACAAATGACGTGTTGATCCCTTCTTTAGGTAGTTTCGATTGCAGTGTAATTGGGAAAGGGGCACTAGGTAACTTCCCAAATTTTTTGTATTTTTTGAGTTGATTTTATCATAAGAGTAAACTTTTCAAATGTAACTTTCTTCTATAATTTCTCAAGTTGTTTCCCGTCTTCTATGCGTGTTCAATCTTACCTGTAAAAATTAGGAAGAATTTAAAAGAATTCTTTGTACTATCTCTTCTTTCATCAGTTTCCCCCTGCCCCACACATACACACTCACACTCTTTTACATTTGCCCTAATTTTATTGTATTCACAGCACTTCTTTTCTTGGCATTGTCTGTGCTAAGCAGTATGGTATTTAAAAGGACACTGAGGGTCACTTTCGACACATTTAAACATCAGTCTGATGACATATAACATAGGGCAAAAATGTAGTGGTTAAAAGAAATCACGCTGGGATGGCCAGCCAGACACTGGTGTTCACGTATTTGACCACAGTGGAGGATTTCCCAGAGCCCCAGCCCTAAATGGAAAACCCTCTGCTCTGACAGGGAGCCTCACTTGGCATTTTGGCTCCTTGGTGTCTTTACCTCAACTTAGCTGACTTCCTTACACTCAGAGTTCCCCAACATCCCGAGGACAGGCAGAACCATTAACTCTGCCAATGTAAGGGCCCCAAACTTTCTTGATCGGACTACCTGGCTAAAAATGAGAGTGTGCAGACTCTGAGAAACAGGACTAGGATGTGTACCTACAAAGGTGTGGCCAGCCTGGGCATAAAGATCCACAGAGATGACAAAAATTAATATTGGATTGGGACATCCTTAAATTCACTCTCTAGATTGACCTTAGTCTGGACTGGATGCTGGTGTAAATTACAAACCCTCAATATACTCCTAGTTCATGTTTTGAGGTTACCAGGAATTAGAGTGCCCTGCATTCTGTGTGGGTCTTGCCCTTCTTTGGTCCCTGTCAGTATTCAACAAAGCAAGTTAATCTCCCTGGTAAGTGACAGCTCTGCCCCTTGTACCTGGCATGGAATCAATTTTTTAACTTGATTTGAGAAGTGAGGAGAGTATCAAGGATTCAGTACTAGCTAGTGGATTCATTAGCAAGCTGAATCAGTCTTAGCTGGAATCTGTTTGGCTGTCCTCATTTCTTAGTTGTTCTTTTTTTTTTTCTTCCTTTTATCATCGATCCTCCCACAAGGCTTATTACCTACTCTGTTTACTGAGGACACCAGGCTCCTTTGCTAAATTGTTCACAGCAGACACACACACCATACTGCTCTGGTCCAAACTTTGACAGCTCCATAGACAGGAGGGAGAAAAAGCGAGTTCCACAGATATTGACCAAAATGTTCCAGAATGCAACGAGGAGGCAAAGAGAGAGAGCATGGAAGTGAGCAAAAGTAGCTGTCATCAGGACATCTAGTTATTGTACACGGCAGGTACATACAACCTTCCAGAAGCAGCCCCCAAACACAAGAAAGTTTTCCTTTCAAGAAATATGGATAGAACCTACCCCAAGGAATTAACATTCGGTTTTCGGTGAGAGATTTGCAGAAAGGAAGACTGTTTTTCAATCACTTCAATATTTCCTCTGCTTCTAAATCCATTGTCTGTCCTGATCAAGTTCATGGGTGGACAGGCAGGAACAACTGAAAATGATGACTGTGTAGTGGGAGACAGTCCAGGTAGGGACAGGCCTTTGTCCAGCACAAACGTGTATTTGGTGCTGTGTGTCTGCACTGCCCACTGTGGTCACAGAATCTTGGTGCAATTGTCATCTGGAGATGATCCCACTGGGAAATCTACGTGAAGGACTGAAGTATAGTCACACAGTGTGCCTGCAGTTCCTGCAGGGAGGAGGAAGGGACAGGAGATGCTTTCCTGTGCCTCCCACCCCCCAACATCTGTGCTGTCTGTCCATGAGGAGCACACAGTTTAGAGCACGAAGTTCTCATTCGGAGGGAGGGTCTCCAGCCTTCCCTCTAAAGAAATAAGCCCCAGCCCTCTTTGAAACCAGAATACAAATTTACATTCTTCAAAACAGCTTATTCCTGTGGGAGCTAGTGGGGGCTAATTCTATAGTCTCCTATGGAGAGGGACTCCAGGGTATTAGAGAGAATGGCTGGAGTTACAGTAAGTTTCTCTTCTTAAAATAAGGTTTGGCCTTCATGTCATATCCTATTGACTTACTGACTCGACCACAATGGCTTGATTCTTATAGATTCAGGAAAGAAAAACAAACCCTCTGGAAAGGGCAGGGGGAAAGTGAAATACACCATGTCTTGGAATCCAGAACCCTCTGTAATTTCCTGCTGTTGACAAGTAAAAGATATCAAACCACATGCAGACTGCAAGTTACTTCACTTCATCCAACTAGCCCCAGGAAAGAAGAATATGAAGGTTCACTTGTTCAGTTAGCCAAAATTTATGGAGCACCTACTGTATGCCAGAACCTGTGCTAAGTATTACTGGTATTTTTAACAGGAGACTGCTCCCCACTTCAGGTAAAGCTCCCAGTCTCTATGGGGATTATACATCAGTTATGGGGCTTATTATATCCACAGTCCCTTCCAAAGAAAGAAAGGAGGCAGTTGTCAGAAGCCATGTAATATGCCAAGTCACAACATCCATGGTCATAGCTGATTGGACAGAAAGAGGGCACCGGACCGAGAGGCCACCAATCCACAGGCTGGTCCTGTATACCTTCTGGCAAGAAGGGAAACATCTCTGCCCTTACTTGTTTTTAGTAATTACCCAGGACAATTAGTATGTCCCTCTTGAGAGCTAATAGCATAATTGCATAAATAGAATGAGTCAGAAGAGGGGGATAAACAAAAGAGGAGCAGGTACACAGAATGTACCTCAGTCATATTTCTTCTGGCAATGCCTGGTCGTTACTTGTCTTCTATTTTGAGGATTTCGTGAGATTCTGACTCAATTATTAGCATAGGCATCCTTAAAATAAGCCCTCATTATTTGAGCTACCCTGAGCGTACTACGTACGTACAGTTCCTTGCAAGTACAGTACCCTATTAAACAAGTATGATAGGACAAGAGGGCAGTGAGGAAAGCGCGATGGGAGCACAGAGGGAGTAATTAATACTGCTAGACTTTAAGAACCTGTTTTTGGATTTCAATATATTACAATATTGAAGAAATTTGCCATTTTTCAAAGGTCACATCTAAATTGACACAACGAATTATATAAAATGACACACTTGCTTTTCTTGAAGATTCAGACTTTTTTTTGGGATAAGGTTGAATATAAAATAAATAAAGAAAAGAGCCCCTTCTCCCTGCTGATACGCCCTATCTGTTGGCACCAGGAGGAGTTCCAACAGTGAGACTTTAACTACAGAATCTTTGCGATGGACCAGCAGACAATGAGACGGATGCCAAACGCCACCACAAATGAGCTCAGGGATCAACAGTGGGAAAAAAGGAGCCACGCTACTTCCACAGGAGTGGACCAAGGGGAACTTTTCTTAATTGCTCCTCTGCTCGTGAACCTGGAGCGCTCCCCCACTAACACGTGACATGACCTAACAAAGTGATGTGCACGACCAGCCAGTCTCATGCTTGGATTGGTGGCAACTTGTTTCTATTTGGCATAAACCCTCGGGGAAAGCAGAGCTTGCTGAGTAGTCTTGAGTGTTACTGATATTTCCCCGCACCTGTTAGCCATGATGCAGGGAAGGCAACTTCTGATCAAGCATAAGCGCTGTCAGTCATGGCAGGGAGGAATCCAAAACGAGTGCAGGCAAGGGGCATCAGCTTCTATTGGTAGACATGTTTTCTTGTACAAGTTCATACTGTTTAGAAATCCCTTTCCAGTGGTGAGAATCCTTAAGCTGAAAGGCAGGAAAGGAACATTGCGAGGCAATAATTTGTGGTACAAAACAAAAGATGCCCCCACCAAGTTAAGTCTGTGTGCCCCGCGAGGGAGCAGGTGGCAGTGGAGAAGCACGTTATTCCAATTCCGCTTGGTTGTGGCGGAAGTTTGCTGGGTTCTCTTTTGCTCCCGTGGAAAGCTCTCGGTGCTGGTGGGAGAGTGCACAGTTCAGATAAACCGAAATAGAAGAGAGAGAGATGGATGTCATTCTTTCCTAAACGCTAAGAATGGATGGCTGCCTGCTATAATAAGTCCAAGAAAAGGACCATGCTTATCTCAATGCCAACCTGATGTCAGTAATCATAAGGAGGGAGGTCCCTGTTAACCAAAGCAGGGGTTTATCGGGACTTTGTAGGCTCCTGGAGAAATGCATTAGCATTGCAGCCTCAGGATCCCCCTCTTGTAGGACAGTGTTCACCCTTATCTTTTGCTTTACACAAAAGCATAATCAAGACAAAGCCAAGGAATGTGTGGCTCTTCGTTGCAAATGAACGCCCCCCTCCTTATCTCTTTTAATTATTATTTATATTCTGCATTTGTTTTCAGTTTTAAATAAAATAACGTAAAGTGGAAAAGCCACCCTGTATTTCCTGGGCTCTGGTCTCATTAGCCAGATTTCCTTAAAACTCTGGTACTTCAGAGAAGTTTTGCCAAGTGGCTAAATGAAATGCACACAATTGCAAAGTGTTATGAATATTTATGATGGTTTAATGACGGGATTTTTTGCATCCATGAATAATAAAGATTTTAATAAGAACAGATAACGAGATGCGGACAAAACAGTGAAGTGGTTAATACAAGGGCTGCTCTTGGAGGGACCCCACTGAGAACAGCAGGAGCTGACCGCCTTCCCTCCCTCTCCACCGCCTCCAAGTGCGAAATGGGGCACGGGGTTTAGGCTATTTTCTACCCCTCTTTTAATAGATACTTCCAGCTAAAATGGGCATTTTATCCATACTTTGTGCCTAAGCGCATGGTCTCCCCTGGAGCTGAAGGAAGCTCAGAGTGATAGACAGCACTGTTGTGAAGTGACCTTCCTCTCCTAACAGCGGTATTTATTTCAGCCTTGGGTCTCCAGCAGAATTTGCTGCTTTGCCTTTTCTGAGCCAGCTACTAATTAAAAAGCACTTGGCAGAGGCTTAAGTTGCTAGACCCTTTCTTTGGAAGCTGCTGACTATCTTCCAGGCCACCAACTTCAATTTGGGGAAGCCTTCCACATGTTTCTAAAAGGTAAACATTAAGGTTGCTATTCTCAGTAATATTTCATGTATTGAAAGCAAGTAATTCCCAGTGTGACCCTGCCAGTCTCTGGCATTTAGGGATGCTCTATGTCCCAATTCCTGGTCTCCAGCAGCCTGTCCTGGGAGCATTCTGCCTTCTCACACACAAACCCTGCCAGTGACTCGAAGCAGAGCCACTGATGTAAAGGAGGTTGAATGGAGGTTCTGGGCTAGATGCCACCTTTGACTTGGCTGATTTATTCATGTGAGTCAAACTTGCCCTGATCTCTTGAGATCATTCATTCATTTGGTAAATATTCATTGAGCACCTACTATGTGCCACAAGTGTTCGAAGTATTTGCAATAGATCTATGAAGAAAGTAGACAATGGTCTGTTCTCAAGAATCTTACAAACTGGGTGGAGACAATATAAATAATAAACAAATGGGGGGTCATTGGCAAAGTGACCCAGGAATCGAGGAAATAGGATTCTACTTGCTTATGTGGTAGATATAAAATTTTCAGAAAAGTTCCATGAAATCAAATGATATTTTTACAGTCTTTGAAGAGTGTGTGTGTGTGTCTTTAATAGAATCACATGGTGAATCTCTTCATTATGTAGTGACTATGTCTTGCTTTATTTCCTTTGGGAATCTGGATTTCCATGTATTGTTTGGTATACACAGATATAAATGTCCACTCTTTATAAACTATCCTTGGGATTGGAAATCTTTAAAACTAAACCATAATATTGCCTATTATTTGGTTAACCTCCTGTGCACAACTATGCTCTTAAATCTATTGTTGCAAATTCATAGGAAAACAATTCTCATCTGGAAACTCATTTAAAGAGTAAATTAGGTGCAGGGAAAGAATGTCCAATATAAGAAGGCCCTTATGATTCCTTTACTTGCTCCCCATCTCTATATTCCTCACCAGTATTCTCACATAGCCGATGTCCCTGCCTGCCTATTTTATTAAAACCTGCTGTGTGGGAATTTCCTTTCCCTGCTTTACTAGCTACCAAGACAACCCCACCAACGTGATTTTTCACACATTTTCTCTTCCTGTGTTCTGCATCTCAGTGAAACTTCATCTCCCTGACTCACTGTTAAGTGTTTCTCATCTAAAATCACACTCCCTCATAATCTCAAATAAAATGCAAAAAGAGGAAGTCACAAAAGGAGAAAGAAAGACCAAAGTCCTTCTCCCTGCAATTACTCAGACATTAAACAAAAGCTACATGGGAATTGCCATTCAACCGAGACTAGCTGAGCGCCAGCATCTACGGAGGAGATTAGTCTCGGCACACAACACACCACATTCCACAGCACTTCTCCCTTAATGGAGCACATGCATCTGGCTAGGTGCTAAAATCTGAGGAACTGATAATAGGTGCTTCGTAGAGCAAAAGGCATAATTGGAAACTGGGTTCCCACAGGTTACACTCTGCGCTGCCTCCCCCGGGAATTAGAAACAGAGCTAGAGGAGAGAGAGCTAGAAGGGAAGGATGCGGAAGAGAGGAATGAAGGAGGAAAGCCTAACAGAAAGAAGTGGCCTTGGAAGGAAAGTCCATGCCCATGCCACTGTAGTGGCAGAAAAAATCCAAATGTCTCTTAGAGGAAATAAGTAGTCTTCTATTGTTTACCATATAAAACAAAAAGCTCAAACACCTCCAAAAGCTGAGATTCATGTAGGTACATTCTAATTCCACTATTTCAGGAGCCCCGATAATATATCTGTGTGCCATGCCCAGTAATAACTGACAGGATGAAAAAAAAAGTTGTCACAACGTTAGGATGAAGAGCAGGAGCCTTTTGTTTCTGACTTTTGTTTCTGACCAGCACATCACAGTTACACTTGGTCAGTTGGAAGTCCTTGCACGCATGGAGCTGTATGTAATGCTGAGCTGGACATGAGCTCTACTGTCGAGGACTTGGCATCTACATCATGGATAAAACATCTATGACAGAGATTGGAGGAAACTAACTATTTAAAACAGGTTGTTCGTGTGCTTGTGTGTGGTCAGAAGTCAGGTGGAAGACTTCCTGCTTTCTTGTTCCTTTTATCTCAGTTCACAAAGGGAGAGTGGGAAATGATGTTTCGGATGAGAGGGAGGAAAAAAAAAAAAAAAGAATCGACAACCTAGGCAATCATGACCTGTGGAGAAATATCAGTGCTAGTCTATGTCAACGATTTCCATTTGCCAGGTGTGCAATTAATTCCTAATGGTGAATCTGTATTCGTCCATTTCTGTTACTTATAACAAAATACCTGGAACTATGTGATTTATAAAGAAAATGGAGTGTATTTCTTATAATTACAAAGGCTTGGAATTCCAAAGTCCAAGGAACACATCTGGTGGTGGTGACAGTGGCCCAGGGGTCTCACATTGCAAGATGGAGGAAGCAGAGAGAGACTAACCTCATTCACTCTCCTTTTAAAGCCCTTAGAACCACACCCCTGAACACCATTATTAACCCATTTGCTATAGCATAGTCCTACAATCTAATCACCTCCTCAAGACCCCACCTTTCAATTACTGTAATAGGATTTCCCACCCTCAACATTTACCGTGGGGATTAAGCCTCAGTGAGGTTGCGGGGGCATCCAGTCTACAGCATGAGCTGTCATGGCATAGGAAATATTATAGTCATGGAAAAAACAGTCGTGCACAAAAACCTATATAGAAAAAATTTACACTATTTTAAAAAGGAAGTTAATCAAATGAAACAGCAGCAACTAGTACCATAATGGCTAATGGGTTTCAGCCTCATTGAGCTAGTGGTTCCTTCCCTCTATCCCAGGCATGTAATTTGAGATCTCAAGAGATGGGCCAAAACTAAAATAAAGGTACCTGATGGAATCAACAAAAGTCACACAGGCTCAGAGTAACAAACAAATTGTCCAGATCCCCTGAGAAAGTCTTTGTATCTGAACTTGCTGTCTTCCTAAAAATCACAAGTGAGGTGCTCGTTTCTGTTAGCTTCTTGGTACAATCTGAGAGATCGCTGGCTTTGGAATCAGAGAAACATGAGTCTGAATCCTGTCTAGGACATTTACTTTCATAAAGAAATTTCTCCACCTCTTCATCCATGAGGACTGGTAAGGACTCTTCCCTAAGATGCATTTATTAAAAGGATTATATAAGATATTTTGTGTCGCGTAACAAACGTGGTGATTGGGTCATGGTAAATGATTATTAATAATTGCCACCAAGAAGAACACTTGAAACAATACCTATGAGATACTTGAATATAGTAACTATTTTGGCTTGTTTTGCCTTTTAATGTTTATCTTCTCCTGTTTTCTCTTCCCTTTCTTTTTCCTTAACCTGAAATATAAATGTGTAGCTTTCCCAAATTCTGCAAACTTCTACCCTAGTCTCTATCACTTGTCATACTCCCTAAGAATGGAGGAAATGATGAAAATGTTTTTGTCTGTCACAATCAGGAAGGCACAACAGATGGTACAGCTGAGATGACTGCTTTATAAAAAGAAACCCATCAGGATTTGCTTTCAAGGTGCATTTAATTTTGAGAAATAGCCAAAAGTCCTTGAAAGCAAAACTGATCAGTACAGAAGGTGAACTATCTGGGTACTATTGTTTTTAAGCAAAAATGAGATGTAATTTGAAAACATTGATATAATTTTCTTGCATGGATTTTAAACATTTCTGAGGGAAAGTCCAATGATATTTTGAATAAATTCAGTATTTCTAGAATCAATATGGGTGTCTGAAGTTGCTCTTTTGAAGGACAACTGTTTTGGCTGTTTCACTCCCTTTGTGTTTGGTTAAAACACACACAAACACAGAGTCATCTGTCATCATTTTATGTCATTCTTGCTAGACCCAGAGATGGTAACATTACTCACATCTGTAATACACCAAGTAATGAAAAATGTGTGAAAAATTTGGTATTTAGAAATATTGATTATGGAATGGACCAGATGTCTTATTTTTATCAATCAAGATATACATTTTATATGTTGTATAAAAGTACTTATGGCCTAATGAAAACCTCCTGGTCTTAAAACTGGTTTATAGTACTTTCAAGGCATGTGAAGCTAGATGACATTGAATACAGCAAACTGCTGTTCCTGGGCATCTTATTAACCAGAACGCTCTGTTCACCAGTGCTTTTTGGCAGTATATTGAAATTTTTCAGTAATCAATGATTATCCCAAAGTTGTACAAGATAGTGAAGTACACTATGAATCGCCAAAAAAAAAAAAAAAAGTTCATTGTGGTTGTGGTGTTAAATATGTTTTATTATAATTTTATTCTTTGGAACTAATGATGCAAGTGGATGATTTGTGTCCAGTATGTAGAGCAAATTGCTGTCATTGCACATGTTTGATTGACCATCTCGCTCCACAAGGCAACCAAAAAGGAACAAAAACATCATCTAAAAGTCCCCAGTTGGCGTCCACTTTTCTCCTTCTCTCCCTGGCACCTAACCAATTTTTGAACCACTACTACATAGCAGGTCTGTGCCTTATATTGTCTCCTGCATCTTTGTAATACTTTAGAGATGAAGAAACTGAGCACCAGAAAGTTTGGGTCCTTTGCCCAAAGCCTCTCACCTCCTAAGCAAGGACTTGGAGCCAGCTGTGTGTGAATACAAGTCCTGACTCTACTGAGAGGCCCTGATGACTCATGCTGGGTTGACCAAAAGCCATGAATTGACCTCTGGAAAGATCTTAGTTGTACGAGGGGAAGAGACTACATTATGCACCTAATCCACGAGTTTCATGACTGTTGGGAATGTACTTCATGGACTTGATCATGTCCTCTCTTGCTCCTTTAGGTCGCATTATCCATGTGTTTTCTGGCAGCCTTAACTCTGGCTTTATTCAGAATTTACCATTTGGCTCCCCATTAACCCCACTCTGTTAAGGTAAACAGGGAAAGGCAAAAGGGAGAAACTGAAAAGATATTACCTCTGTTGTTTATCCCCGAATGTTATATATTTCACACCAACACACTAAAATATTAAGACACTTTTCTTGACAACTTCCTTTAAACAACAAGAATTCCTTCTGTCTTTTTTTGCTTATACGAACTATAATTTTCTTCTGTGTGTGGGTTTGTCTACAAGTACAGCATCTGAGATTATTTTGAAAAGTACTTGGTTTCTTCATTTACTTTCACATGTGTGAAACTCAACTGACGTTTTAAATGGGGATTTTTTTTTTTTACTTTGAAAATTGGTGTTTAATTTGAGCATTTCACCTGCTTCCTGTTTGTTGTTATCTTGATAATCTAGTGTTCCATTACTGTGAAAAATTAAGGGTTGCCTAATCATGAAAGACTAATGAACAATAATACATATGATTGATTGGCCATTCTCAATATATGTGAGAATAAAGAGGGGATGACATTTTTGATTATGGAACCATGTGTTTTGTTCCCTATATTGTCTACAATTCAGGCCCTTGATATGACCATATATTTATCTTTTAAAAAAGTGATAGAATGGGCTGACAAAGGGGACTGAGCTTGGACGTAATTGCATTTCAAAAGGTGCAGCAGAAACTTCTAGTCACCTATCCAATAATTTTTCTCTACTTTTTTCTTAATAACAAAAACTTTGAATTTATATAGGGCAGAGATATTCCCAAGCGGAAAGTTATGGTCAATAAGATGTAAGTAAATATTGTTTGGAAAACTTCTGAGGAAACACCATACAAGGGGGACAGTCTGCTAGGACTCCTTCATAGCCCTCCTCCCCCATGTCCCTACCTGGATGTTGACATGATATCAGCACCCACCTTAGACCAGGAGGCAAACTTGAGGATGAAAGCTAAGCCTTAAGGATAAAGAGGCAGCTAAGTGAGAGGAACCTGTATCCCTGATGACCATGGAGCTCCCAGAACCCTAGACTGCCTATCACTAGACTTCCTTTCATGTGAGAGAAACCCACTTATTTAAAACATTCTTATGTCTGGTCTCTGTTGCTAGCAAACACGGTTCCTAATTGATACCTGGAGTGAAATACTCACTACTGTCTGAATTTAGAAAGCAATAGGTCTTGTTAGTCATAAGCTTTGATCTCTGTTGAAGTGCAAAATCCCTTGGGACAGGAATTGAGTTTAAGGTAATTTCTGTACAGCAGGTTTTGCAAAAGAGGGCAAAGGAAAGATAGAAGCTACTGAGTGAAGGAAAGGTGCTCGCAGGGGTCATGGAGGGCACACCCAATCAACAGCTCAAAAGACAATTAAAAATCAGCTCATTTTAATATAAATGGTGGAATCATCAAGGGACTTTGCTTTAAGATTTTTGGAAGGTTCTAAAACAAAGAAAAAAATGAGGATCACATCAGCAGGAACAACCTGTGCTAAGCCTAGAGAAAAACAGTGACGTCCTATTCTCTGACATGTTTCTCCCTTGAATTTTATGGTCACATCCCCTCTCCCCCAAAGACAGAGAATAACTAGGCAAGCAGGCTCCATCTAGGAGTACCTTCTTTTCACCAGATATTCAGCCTCTCCCTATCACATCCTTGCATTTTACCCTGTTATTCCCACATCGATTGGCCCCTGCTGATTTTAAGAGTCAGGGATTTCTACAAAAATATTTAATACCTTTCACTCTTCTTTCTCTTTGAAGTTCCAGCCATTATAATTCAGCTATTTCTTGGCTCATAAACTTGGCAAGGCTTTCTGGAAAAAAAAGTCATCTCATTGGCAGAGAGGTTTCTCATATGCTGACAGTTTAGCTTACATGAAATCGCTGAGTAATAGGAAGGATAAAATAAGGATTGTAAGGGGAGCAGGAAGCAGAATGCCCTCCATGAATGAATCCCAGGCACTGATTTTGCTTATCTAAGTAGACGAAGGGCCTTTCTTTTGAAGCAGCATTCATTGACCTCTTGCTAAAAGTGTTTATTCAATATGATATTTCTCCACTGGGTGGAGAGTGGTCTTGTCTTTTTCCCCAAACCTTTCCTTAAGTGCCATTTGGAATGTGATGCTGTGCTGTCACATCGTGAGCCGTCTTCTCTAAACCCTCTGCTCAGGAACATAGCTGAGGCTTAGGACCACGTACGGTGCCTCACGCTCAAGTAGCCCTTCATCTCAAAACAAATCTCTTAAAAATATTCCTTGGAGCAAATCTTTGTAGACTGTTCTACCTGTGACATCTCACAAAGACTGCAGAGAGGAAGCTTTGTGCACCTCTGAAGAGAGCACATCTTCATCTCTGTGTCTGAAGCACGTGGAAAATATTAATTAACTAAGTCCTTGAGTACACAATGCAGGAGATATCTGCCCTTGTTTCCTCCATGCTAAATCCCTTTTCCATGCTTACCATACCTAAAAAAATCACAGGAAATAAAAATGGTTCAAATTAAAAACACTCTCCTCTGCACAATATCCTGTCCTGCTTAACAGTGCCATAATTCTACTGCACTGTAAACAATTAGATAGGGATATTGTAAAATTAGCTCCAATTTGCATAATAATACTTTACTGTTATAATTTAGCAACTGCATTTGCAGAAATTTAATAACAATTCAGCTTACATTTTTTGTTTTAATATATTTTATACAAATAATTTCAGATTTATAGATTACTAGGTTCCCCAAAGCAAACCACATGAGGACATTGCATTTTTGTAAATTTAATATAATACATGATATGATAATTCTAGCCTTCTTAAGTTAAAGGTCACCTCCTTTCCTGATTCTGGTTTGTTTGTTTTTTTTTTTTCTATTGCTTAAGGAAAAAATGGTTTTGAGATTCCGAATGATTTAGAACAAAGAAAAATATACCCATTACACATACACCTTATGACATCTAAACCAGCTTGAAATATTTAAAATGTATTTCCCCACATTTTGTCTTCAGGAAATTATAGCATTAAATCCTAAAAACATCTTTAAAATCAGACCTTAAGTTTAAAATCAGTCATATTTGAATCCTGGGCTGGTGGAGCAAATTGCATTAAAAGGTGTTTTTATTGTATTTATTGTCACAGATGTTAATTCAACAGATCCAACCATTATTGTCTTTTGGATTTATAGTATAATTCCACTGGATAGAAACTGAAT
Source organism: Cynocephalus volans (assembly GCF_027409185.1). Lineage (NCBI taxonomy): Eukaryota > Metazoa > Chordata > Mammalia > Dermoptera > Cynocephalidae > Cynocephalus > Cynocephalus volans. The sequence continues at coordinate 93,672,727 of NC_084461.1, read as the reverse complement.
TGCCACATAAGCTCTGCTCTTATCTGAGGCTTTGTGCTCCCAGGGCCACTGGGTCAATGATGAAATCATTGCAAGTCCTGAATCAATGGTTTCCTTGAGGAAAACTCCAATGATTATTGTTATAACAGGGCATCTCTTTTTCACAAATGAGATCAGCAGTGGTTTTCTTATAAAAAGTTAGAAGGATTATTAGTACATAGAGGTAAGTGACATAGTTTGTCAAGGTATGTAGTGGGTTAACTATTAAATAGACTTTCCTGACATTATTGGTTGTAAAACACTTGAGTTGTCAAGTAGTGCTGCAAAAGATATATTCTTGGTGGTGCTTCAGAAATCCTTGATCCTGTTCAGGGCTGCTCCATACAGTCATGCAGGTTACTGGCTAAGGGAAGGACTAAGTGGGGACTGAAGTCCAGCCCGTACCCCAAGCTGGAACTGCTAAGCCCAAAGAAAGAAGCACCTTTTCCAGTTTGCACAAGGCTCCTCTGTGAGCTCTGGCAGTCCTTATTCTGATGCTCCAGGTTGGTGTACATGCGGCTTGACCTAGTGAAAGAGTTTGCTATGGTCTCCCCTTAGCACAATTCCATAATTTCAAATAAAGGCTCCATGGGATCTAAACCAGAATCATTTAACTCAAAATGCTAATTCCACAATCACTGTCATAAAGAGGATTGTGGAAACCATTAGTAGTAGTACCCGAGTCAATCTTGGTTCAATGTACATTTATATCTTCTTACTCACAGTTTCGAGATAGGAGGTGCACGGTTTCCCTGGGCTCAGGCTACAGGACAAGCCTCTGGGTTACAAGCCATTCCCCCATGTTTCAGGCCCCTCTGCTAGGGGAGAGTTGCTGTTGCTGGTTAGACCTATTTTTAGCACCAACCCAGGGAAATTGGGAAGTAAGGGGGCTGGCTTATGCAAATCCAGTGGCTGGGCATGCTTGGGTTGTATAACCTTGGTGGCTAAATGACCCTCCACTGGGAATGCTAAGGAGCACAGAATGTTCTTGAATATGTCTGGTGCATGTTATAGGATTTGACCAACGACCTAGCTCCAAAAAGGAGACCAACTGAGCACATGCAAGACTATTATGTTACGTAACTGGGGAAACCACCCCCTTAATTGAACATTCATTAGATAGCAAAACTATAAAAGCTGAATCCCAGCAGAAGGCAGGGTTATTACTCACTCTCCTAGAGCCAGCCCGCACTTTGCCTGTGAAGTGTGTATTTCTTTTTTTTTCTTTAATCAAACTTATTTTCGGCAAGTTGTTGTTCACTTTCCTGAGGCCAACCTGCCCTTCACTGGCTGAGGTGTGTGTGCTTTCTCTTGTATCAGACTTACTTTCAGCAAGCAGCTGCTCACTCTCTTGAGCCAGCCTGCACTCTGTACTAAACTTTAAGTGTGTACTTATTTTTATATTAAACTTGGTGTGGACCCTGCTCAGTCTCTGAAGCTAGGCCACACTCTCTCTGTAAAATCTGTATCTCCTTTTCATTACATTAAACCTATTCTCCCTTTCTACTTGAATTGTTTCCCGTGGCGGAGTCAAGAACCTCATAAGAGGACAGTGTGTATCGAGGCTATGGGGCACCAGGATCCTTCCTCTGGCATCAGTTTCCTTGGAAACTTGTGATTATATCTATACCTGACAAGTGATTTCAACACTTCTCTGATAAATTTGATCGACATGAACAATTGATCACAATAATAGAGCCCGGGTCCCATTCCCAACCCCCACCTACATCTTCTCCTGAATGACAGCATTTTTCTGTTATCTCTTAGATAAGTACTTCGACTGTACACTTTGGTTTTCCAGATAATCAGCCTATCCTTCATACTTGCCATCTCTGAGGTGATGTTAGTAACATTGACCAAACTGCTTTATTCAGAGAATTATCTAGAAAATTGATCAATAAGAAGTTGTTTGGTTAGGAGAGATTTTGCACTTTATAAGAATCTGTGCAAAGATTTGCACAATGTATAGCTTTATTTCCCATGTAGTCTTGTTTATTTAAAGGCATCTGGCACATTTTAATAAGCAGATAAAAAACATATGACAAACAAGAAATAATATAAATTTCAAACCAGAAAGGGGGGGAAGTGGATAGGGTAATAAAAAAAATGCATGTATGATCCAGAACATAAATTTTTATTTTATGTATGTGTTCTTGCATATAACTCTTTCATTAGTGGTCTGAAAAAATAAATATTCAAATTAATCTCCTATCTCTGACACATTTTTCTGTCATTATCTTTGCAGCTTGCAAAACTTTCTCTTGAAGATTATTTCGTGTCCTCATTAGGTCCACGTACGTAAACTATCAGAGTACAACTAAGACATACTGTGCAGAAAGAACAAAAATAATGTGAATTTAGATGCATATATTATAAACACAATATTATATGTAAATCACCTCTAATGGTAGTAGGGGTATGGGTCCCAAACTTTTGGAAGCAATGAGCAGAGGTTTCTGCCATCACGGGGCTACCCCTTTGCACACTGACTGAACACCGTTTCCATCCCTTTGTCATGGGTACTTAATGGAATGGCCTCAATTGCAAAAAATGTTTGGTAAGAACCAGCAAATATTATAGTGGAATGACTCAGCCTACTCAGTAAGTAGAAACTAAAGAAAACACTGTGCTAGCTGGTGTGATTGCAGAGATTCAGTCCTAGTCATTTAAGTTCTTAATCCAGTGGAGGACTATTTATTACCTAACATTTTAGGATTAAAATTTTTTTAAAAAAGAGAGAAAAGAAAGAAAAATAGTCTTGTATGTCCTGATATTTTTGTTAAGTATTTCTTCTATCCTCCTAATTATACACATACATGTATTTGAAACAAAAATGAAAATGTTCACTTCAAGTAATCACTCACAATTCTTGATTATGGCTATGCTCTTCTCACACAGTTTTCCCAATTCTTTCTAAAATGTGTTAATTGCTAATATATAGAATTACCCTCAAAATTTAAATTAACCCCCCCCAAAACAAACAACAACAGAAAACTACCATATAAGCTTATGATACCAAAGCAATAACTTAACACTTTGGTTTTATAGTGTTCAGGACTCTGCCTTGTGTGTTTTCTCATTTGAGCCTCTTGTAGGTCAGATACAACTCAGAATCCCATTTTATAAGGTAAAGAAATTGAGTATCCAAGAGGCATCTGGTTTGCCCGTGGTCCCATGGTTAATAAATGGGAATGGTTTCACAATTATTTGGCTGTTTTTCACCAGAACATTCTCTCATCATGGATAGTTTGGGCGCAATCCGTTCTCTGTCCAGTTTCTCCTCCATGTTTAGGTCAGTTTATATTTATTGGGTGCCTCATTTGTGCCAGGCACAGTGACAAGTAAGGATATGAAGATGAGTGACATGCCCAAATACTGTCTGCTTAACTTGGATTCCCCCAAAATCAGAGCCTGAGGCAAAGAGCTCATGGGCTTTATATGCCACTCTGATGTGAGATCCCTGGGATTAGGAATGAGGGCCAGGGGGCAGTAAAGTAGGGAAGGAGGGAGTGCAAAACAAGGAAGCCTTACTTGCTGAGTTGCCAACACTGAGTGCCACTGACTGCTGGATCCCTCCGAACTGTCCTGCAGGGGATTTAGAACTGTGTTTCAGGACATTCCATGGTGGGGGTTAGGAAGCTGTGGAGAAAGGGTAACAAATTTATGTATTATTTTTGTCTTCCATTGGCCAAAGGTTTTCTTCTTGGAGTATTAACTTCCTCACACTTTGGGGCTGCCCATTTGTGAGCACCTTGGGGGTCTGCAGGGAAGCCTCAGGGGAGGAGAGGGGCATATGGTGTGGACATAAAGTGGTCCCCTGTTGGGTAGTGCCACTGCAGGTTGTCCCCCAGTGGGATGATGGAACAAGAGTCAGAATAGGTGAAGAGGGTCTGAGGTGGTGCATGAAAGGAGCCTTGACATCATTCGGTGTGCAGATTCTGTCCTCACCAACCACGCTTTCAGTTCTCGCAGGGACTGTCACACAGGCACCTCTCAGCATCTCCAGCCTTATGTATTTCCAAACCAGAAGACTTCACCTTCCCCTCCTCAAAATCAACTTTCCTCCCAAACAAACAGTAACAAAAAGATAGATCTTCACTGTGAGGAAGGTCAGTTCATCCTCAAAATGAAATATCCCATGATACAGAATAAAGAAAATGGGACATGCAATAAGCATGGATCTAGGAATAAAACTAAAGTCTAATTCACTCAGTCACCTAATGCTGAGAGCTGACATTCTCTGCACTAGCCTTTATACTTGTAGGTGCTGGGCTACAAATGCTAATATCATGCTCGCTTTGGAGAACTGACTGACTTCCTCGGCTGCACTTGGAATTCACCTGGGGAGCTTTAAAAAGACTGTTGGCTCTAGTGCCACCCCCGGAGATTCTGGTTTATTTGGACTGAGCTGCAGCCTAGATATCGGAATTTTTAAAAGCTCCACTGTGATTCTACTGTGTAAGCAAGGTGTTGCAACCCGTGATCTAATGAAAATAGGCTACAGACTAGCCTGGAAGATCTTAGGCATCAGTACATTAGAATTACCAGGGGAATTTGTTAGGCATGTGGATTCCCAGATCCATAACTAGGATCATGATTGACTAAGTCTAGGGTGGGGTACAGGAATCTGCATATTTAAACAGTGCCCCAAGAGAATCATGTACAGAGTTCTTGGATCTCACTTTGAGAAACATTTCAAATCTTAAGAGGGTAACAGCAGAAGTGAAAATATTTCATAAGAGAGCACAAATGTTCATGGATTGAAAAATAGTATGAGGAAATATTATGATTATTTATTCCAATACAGGACCAAAGGAGGATTTAAAAAAAAAAAAAAAAAAGGAGGCTAGAGACTTTTCCTCCCAGAGAGGAAATGTTGTATGGTGACCAGCTGTTCTCTATCTCCACCAGGATAGATGAAGAGGAAAGGCCTTTTACACTGCCTTTAAACTGTAGCATGTGGGCTTTAGGTTATGTGCAAAGAAGGAATTTCTGGCAGTGAGAGTTAAGCATTGATTTACATTATTAAGGAAGGCTGTGAAATTTTTTTCTCTGGAGGTTTTCAAAACCAGTATAGATTTTCATCTATCTGGGTTGACTAAGGTATTATCCTGCCCAAAGGCAGAGGAAATGGACTAGATAACTCTTTGAGCTCTTGAATGGCTTATGACGCATGGATCTGTAACTAACAGCAATGGAAGTTACATGTAAGTGTGGAGGGACTCCAGAATAATGACTGAGGAGCCAGCAGACCCTTTTCCCAGTAAAAGAACCATTTAACTGATGGAAATTATAAAATCCACTTAAACTCTCTGGAAATTATCATAAGGTCATAAAGAAAATGGAGAAATATTCATTTAAGAAATCTGTTGACCAATAAGAACAGCAAGAACCTGTGGCATTTGAGTCATGACCCTCACCTTTTCCCCAGCTCTGTGTCTGGGAAACTCTTCTGAGTGTTCTATACTGGGCATGTGTAGTCAAGAAGTTGAGGGAGAAATGGGGCTAGAGAACAAATGAGCTCCCTGTTTCCCAAGCTCCCAGTCCAGGGCTACATGCCTTTGCCCCCATGCCCCATGTTGCAAAAGCTGTATTCATGGCAGCTGTAAAACTGAAAGGACTGGCTCCTATCCACCACCAGCCCCTACTGCTAGGGCAGAAGCTCTATCCTAGATAAGGCAGGTCAAGAATACTGAGGCCACAATTGCCCATGCCCCAGCAGTGTAGAGGTTCCCTGCTTGGAAGTGCAAGCTGAGAAGGCCAAAGGCTACCACCCCCTACTCTAGTGCCCACTTGTAGAGCAGAGGAGATGGCCCACTGTCCTTGCTCTCAGCTCCTGTGCAGTGGTATAGAGGTTGTACTCAGGGGGAGAAGCAGGCTATAAACAGATCAGTTGGAGGGGACTGATTTTATTTGGAACAGAGGGTGGGGAATTCCAGCCAGGTCTAAGGGTGTTGAAAACAATGAAGATCTTGGTGGAGCAATTAAGAGGGAGTTAGTAGCTCCATGGTACTGGTATCGACAAGTAAAACAGCAGAACAGCCAGAATTTTAATAGAGGGAACCACAGAAAAAAAAAGCAAAGAATAACTTTCCTGGGATCACAGTCAACTCTGTGGGTCAGAAGTCTTTGCCCATGTGCTAGGCTCTTACTCAGGAACAATCAGAATAGGACTTGGGGCAGACTTGAAATCACCCCCCAAGCAGCACACAGCTCTATCAACACAGGGTGGAAGCTTCACTGGCACAAAGAGTTTAAGCACAACCTCTGCCTGAACACTGGCTGAACAAAAAGCTTCTCTAGCCCAGAGGCAACTCCTTGGAAGCCAGGCTTAGAAATAAAATCACATGCATTCCTGACAGTTTGGAGAACTGTATGAATGCCCAAAGTGGTGCCCTCTCACAGAGGGAGCTTCAGAGCTACTAGTCCCTGGCTGATTGTGGGGCAAAAATATCAGCTTCCCCCTAAATTTTGATACCATACACACACACACCCACTCACCCCCAACACCCAATGGTAAAGAGCAAAAATCTAACAGACCACAGGGACTTAACACAAATTTTGTGTTATGAGCAGCTTATGGTGACTTGGGGTAGCCACTATGAAGCCAGGCTAAAAGATGAAAACAAGGGGAAAATAATCGGAGCAGAAACATCAGAGGTTGCACTCTACGGGGAAACAGGCCTCACAGAGTTAATTCAACCAAGTCACTAAACAAATAAACAAATGATCAAACAAACAAGATTAAACCCCTGGGGGATATCAGCATCCCAAGTCACTTCAATATATTATCTAAAATGTCATTTTCAACAAAAAATTATGAAACATGCACAGAAACAGAAAAGTGACACATACACAGGAAAAACATCAGGGAATAGAAACTGCCTTTGAGGGACCAAGGTATTGAACTTAGCAGGGAAAGACTTCAAAGCATGTATTAAAAATGTGTTCAAAGAACTGAAAGAAACTGTCTCTAAAGAAATAAAGAAAAACATGATGCCAGTGTTTTATCAAACAAAGAATATCAATGAAGAGACAGACATCCTAAAATAATAATCAAATGGAAATTCTGAAATTGAAAAGTATAAAATGAAAAATATACTAGAGGGCCTCAAAATGAGCTGGGAGAAGAAAGAATCAGCAAACAAAGGTATATCAATAGAGAGTATGTCATTTGAAGAACAGAGAGAAAAAAAAAAAAGTAAATAGTGTCTCAGAGAGATGTGGGACACCATTAACACAGCAACATATGTATAATGGAGTACCCAAAGAATAAGAGAAAGAGAAAGAGGCAGAAAAAGTATTTGAAAAAATAATGGCTGAAAATTTCCAAATCTGATGATAGGCATTAACTTACACATCCAAGAAGCCTGACCAACTCCAAGTAGGATAAACACAAAGAAATCCACCTCCAGACACATTATAATCAAAATGTCGAAAGCCCCCCCTTCTAAAAAAACAAAAAACAACCCAGAAAATCTTGAAAGAAGTAACAGAAAAATAACTCATCCTGTATCATGTTCAAGGGAATTCCAGAAAGATAAACAACTAACTTATCAGAAACAACAGAGGTGGGAAAGCAGGAGGACAACATATTAAAAATATTGAGCACATGATAGGGAAATGGAATTTACGGACATTATTCACCAATGACTTCATGCCTTGTATTTGTTTTCTCTCTCTATCTTTTATGATTTCTTCATTATTCCCCATATTGGTAACTCCTAACAGTTTCTGAATCTTGGAGGGGGAAATATTTTTACTGTTTCAATTAGTACGAATTCATAAAAGTTTTAAAAAATAGTTTTGGGCCTTCCATTTCCTCTAAGATTAAGTTATTTTTGATTTTTATCTAAATAAATAATAGTTTAAAAGAATATTATCTTGTTTTTAGTTTATGAGGTCATATGTCTCTGTTGGACATCTGCTGTTTTTGCTTGCTCTGCATCTATTCCTTCTTCTTATGACAGTACACCCTGGGCATCTTTGGGGGAACCACGCCTCCTTTGTTCTCAGTCCATGTGGTTTATCTGGGGTGGATGTAAATTTATGGCTCCATGGGTGAGCATATGACAGAAATAATCTCATCAGAGATTTGCATTATTGTGGCTATCTGATAGATAAGCCAAACTTCTATTGTTTATTAATTACCTAGTCTGCAGTATTTTGTTACAGTAACACAAAACAGATTAAGACAAAAGTGATGTTATGATTTATGGATACAATGTGAAGTAATTAAATCAAGCTAATTAACATATACATCACCTCGAATACTTATTTTTGTGGTGAGAACATTTGAAATTTATTCTCTTAGCAATCTTGAAATGTACAATATGCTATTATTAATTATATGCACCACAGTGTGCAGTAGAGCTCAAACAAAACAAAACTTATTCCTCCTAACTGAGATTTTGTATCCTTTGACCATCACCTCCTTCCCCCCACTCCCAGGAGATGACATTTCATCAGGGTTACTCAGCTGGTAATATGTAATCCTGAGGCTGTCATGGGCCACCAGGAGGAGGGAGCCTCCCTGAGATGTAGGCTGACACAGGGGAAAATAGAACCGAGAGGGTGGGAGAGAGAAACCTTATTCTCACAGCGTTATTTCAACCCACGAATCTCGCTGTGCCTGAAGCCACTTCCACCTCTGATTACATAAACAATATACCCATTTTTGCATGTCAAGTTTGAGTTGAGTTTCTGTTAGTCACAACTAGAAGAGTCATGAATAATGACATGCTCTTTTTCTACCCTTTCATATACCTATGAGCCTGCGTTTATTTTACAACTGAAAAAAATAAACTTTATACAAGAGACAAAACAGAAATAGGTACTCAGAGTTTCAAAAATCACTTAAGATGATATCTTAGAAAGCCATGCTTTTTGTGGATTTTTTTTTTTTTAAAGCTGGAGTAACTCTGATAATGAATTCAAGAAACTGATGCCAATTTGATCTTCTAATAGCTCATGTGTTGGACAATGCCCAGTAGGGGATGTTCATCTAAGTGTGAACACATCCATCATTAGTGTGTCTAGCTCCTGTTAACCATCCAGGCCTGAAAAGGTTCTGGAGGTTAGGTTTGAGGGCAGGGTGGGCAGAGGTGATCAGCAAGAAAGCCCTGAACGTTAACTCGGGGTCTTGCTGAGCTATGTAGGACAGACTAAAAGATCCAAGGAGGCCACGTTTAAAAATAGCATAATGAAATTAGTACACTTGCAGTCTGCCCTGAGGAGCAGGCATGACCTGACTTGATGAAGCTTCACATACAAAATGGATTTTATTTTTAGGGCATTCTATCTGGGATAACAATGGCTCTGCTGATAGGAAGGTGGTGGGTATAGTTTGTCTTAGTGGCTGGCACTTATGCTTGAAAAGAACAAAATAGCATATTTAAACTGTCAAGCCCTAATTGTTTCATTAGATGGTGGTAGTCTTTGACAAAAGGAGCCGGCTAACTGCTGAAAGCAAGAATGATGAGCAGTAATTCTGGCAGGGCACTGGGGCGCTGCACGAGTTACCTCTCCTCCTTTGTTTCTTCCCAGTTCGTCTCTGTTACAAGGGGAAGTCTCATTTTCTAATGTAATGACTGCTATTAAAATCAGTTCAAAGTCTTTCATGAGCTCTGTGGTATATCTTCTACATATTTTCAGAGATAGGAATGAGGCAAGTTCTAGCATTTATATCCGTCTATTGCGTCTCCAGCATCCAGTTTAATATCAATTACACTCATGACGGATATTTATTTAGGACTTTGAACCCAGCAAGATCCTAAAGTGATTTACATATTTTATACATTATGGATGAAATGCTTTGTTTACCCCTACCTTGCAGCTACCTCACTTTTGACAGTGAACCTACCACGTCACCACCAACTGCCTCTCCTATATGGGAAATGGGGACTGTCCTGTCCGACAGAAACGAAAGAGGACTTTTTGAAAGGCAGAAGGCAAGAACTCAGCTTCGTGGCTTGACGAGGCACTGAAGAGAAAGGCCCAGGCTAGGCATTTATGGTAAATAAAGCAGTTTCCACATATTAATTTTAGAAAGCATTTCTGCTCTTCCCTCTAACGCTGCACATCTGTGAGGTATCAGGGGAGAGACCGAGTTGGGGGAGTTCTGATTTATTTCTTGCTGCTCAGTGGAATAAAGACCCACAGCATGTTTTCCATTTACACACATTTGAGAATTTAGAGGCTGCTTAGAATGAGAGCGTGGTTATATTTCATCAAGAGACATCATAAAAGCTTTCTCCAGTTTGAAACACAAAAAATCAGATCCCATAGATAGCTATTTTTTCTCAGGTACAAGGAACCAAATGTGATTAATGCCTTTTTCAAGGGCCTGAGCCTGCCTTTCCCCCTGCAGAGAGGGCTCATGGAGGAATCCTCCCCGCCGCCCCAGGCCTCTGTTCTTGGCAGGGAGGGAGGGAGACTCCTCCGCTGGGTGGGCTGTGTGGACCTCTGCTCTGGAGGCTGCCCCTCTAAGTTCAGAGAGCTGATTTATCTTTGATTCAGGTTTTTAAATTAGCCTTGTTTAAAATCATCTATCTTTTTCCAAGGGCAGCTTTGCTTTTAGCCAAGCCTCACATTACGCACTGTATATAAATTTCAGCTGAGTTGTTTTCCAGATTCAAGAGGCTGAAATGTTGAAGCCCAAGTTTATCATCATCCAGGCTGAGCTGGAGCAGGCGTGTCCTTGTAAGACACTGGTTCTGAGCCTGCACGTGCTGTTTATTTTACTGGTTCTTGTTCAATATTAAATGATGATATTGTTGGAGAGATGCTCATCATTTAAACCCACCCCACCCTAACTTAGATGTGGGTAGATGAAAGGTCTTAGTAATTGAAAAGTTCCATTAAGCGAGAAGAAACCAGTTGTAAAAAAAAGTGGAAAGTGTATTGAGGAGGAAAGAGACTCCTGGAGCTTAACTAGAAACTGAGCGGAAGGACAGGACTTAACGGCCTTTCTGCCTACCCTGGTGAAGAAGTGCTGCAAAACATTCCAGAATCCAAGGGAAACTCACCGAGGATGAAACTGCATCCTGGATGCAGCAAGCCTCGTGCTTTACAGACTAAGGAGACAGAAACTGACCATCCCAGGGAGAAACCGAGCAACTGCCAGGGTGTGGCAAAACACTGTTCCAGCACAGTCTGTCTTGGTACCAGTGTGGACAGGACCGCAGCGGCTGCTTTCAGCTTGTGCTGACTCAGGGCTTCCCTTACTCCTGTGACTCACAGTCATTTCAACAGGCTTAGCTGCCACCCAGCATGTTCCATAGAGAGGAGAGATGATCAAAAGTTGGAGATGGGACCCTTGCCATTGCGGACCATGGATGAGAGGGATTAACAGTCTCATTTTCGAATGTTTATTTGGCTGACACAAGTAAGAATGCATTTCAATGGTCTAATTTGGCAATCTGGTTTCCCAGGTAAGAGAATGAATAAAATCCTTGAGGAATTATTACCACTCACCATTTCTGTAAGTTTCCAACAATATATAAATAAGTGGAAGGAGAAAGAGATTTATTTAATGATTACAAAATGTGTTTAACTCTGAAAAAAGAATCTTCTAGAAATTGAATATTGCATATATTCCCAATTTGTTTCTTTCCTAAATGCAAACAGCCTGGAAACCTGGAAGCTATAGTTAGTAATCTGGTCACGGATATTGAAGCAAATTGCCTCATCTAAGATGAAATTAAAATATATGGAAATAAGTCTCTTCTAGGTCTACATAGCACTATACTATTGATCAAAATTGCCATCTGTAGGTTAATAGGTACACTTAATTTTTTGTTATCTTTATTTTTTTCCACTCTGAAAAATTAGTATTTCACATTGTTTTTATGGATTGTTGTGTCATGCACATGAATTGATCAAATGTTAAATAAGCACTTCGGATAGCAGCTTCTCTAAGATTAAGGAGTGATCATCAAGTCATTACCAATAACTCACATTCCCATAAAATTTCCAAACTGTAATCTTGGCTGTAAATTGAATCAGGAATCTGCCATCATGAACCCTTTTGACAGGCTTCATAAGACTATCTCAGAATATGTATGGAATGATGGAATGATGAGTCTGGAAATGAAGTTAAGAGCATCTAACTCAACAGAGGGGGAGACAGCCTAACAAGGTTAAGCAGGCAGCTAGTTAGAGACAGAGCTGGCCTCCATTTATTCATTTGTTACTTAAGACCATCAATGGCAACCTGGGAGCTACAAAAGGTGAAAAATGATCTTAGGACTCTCTTATTTTCGTGACCTTTTTCTGTTTAAGAATCCTTCAGAGTATTTTTAGGGGAAAGAGTGGTTAAGCTTAGTAACCAGGATCTTGTGGTAATTTTTTAATGTTATCTTTTATACATACTTAAATGCAAAGCCAGCATTTGTGTCTCAGGTGGGAGCAGAATAGTGCAAGAAAGAGAATCCCCTGAGAGAATTTCTCTGCATTTGCCCCAGCCCTGATCCTTCCTAAGAAACGTGAGTGCTAGAGGATCTCTAAGGTACCCTTCAACCCAGAAGTCTAAGATTCCACGATAAAGCACGTGGGGAAATGCTATTTGCCAAAGTGCTTAACTTATGGTTCACATATGTAACATTCTTTCCCCTATTCTCTGCTGCTTAAACATTTAATCTCCTACTCTTGCTTTCATTCACCCAGGGCATCCATCTCTTATTCTTGTGCATATCTAACGAAAGTTCAAGTAATTTGGCCAGGATTAGAAAATACAATATAGTTTAAATAATTCTCTGTTTATTTTTTTAGTAAAAATTCTAGATTTCAATAATAGCAGTGTTATAAAATGGCTTAAGCATCACTGCTGACTCAAACAATGTGAATAAGAAGAATCTAAAAGCATTGGGATTTTCTTGTGCTTCAATGCACTTACATGCAATAATAATGTATATAAAATATTAATGCTTTAAACTCACACACTAAGTCAGCTTATAGTAGCATGCTGAACATCACAGAAAAAATAAAATATGTCATATTCCGTCATGATACTGATGAACTCCATGGGTACTGGGAGGGAGGGACATTTAGAAAATAGGGCTCAATTGGCCCCTACCCATTAGAATTGAATAATTCTTGATGTAGACAAAAGGGTAATGATTCTAGAGGGGTAGGATGCATCTCATTTAAAAAAGGGCACTCTAAGTCTGGCCAGTTAGCTCAGTTGGTTAGAGTGTGGTGTTAGAACTCCGAGGTCAAGGGTTTGGATCCCAGTACTAGCCAGCTGTAAAGAAAAAAAAAAGGGTGGGGGGACTGTAATTTTGTGGCAGGGAGGTGGTGGTGGGAGATACTGGACACTATTTAGTAAACTGCTTAGGGAGAATTTAAGTGATATTATAATTTTCACCCTACGATCCCAGGTCTTTCTCCCAAACTCTGCTCTTCACTATCACCTCTCCTTGTATTCCAGACATCAATAATGAGACATCTTGCTGTTGCTTCAACTGTAATAATTCTTCAATGAAATTTATATTACCTTTGAGTTCTGTTTTCTAACTCCCCTGTCTTTGATAAAGGTCTTCACTAGGATTTCCAAGTTTGAAATCCTGGAGTTACCCTTGACTCATGCCCTCATGCCTCTGTTTTATCAAGGAAACCTGGATATTTTTGTAAGAATTGACTTGTTATTCTTTACTCATCTTTTGATAATGTTATTGTTGTTATTTAGGCCAATCTGTTAAATAACCCATTGGTATCTCACATCAGGAGACTTAATTCATTTATCACTTTTCCTCTAGATTCTATGAATCCATTAAGGTTCAGTTCTGGACATTTTTCCAAGTAATTTTGCCAAATTTATGCCTTTACTCTTTTTCTTCTTCTCTATTTCTTTTCTTTTTTTTAATTTTAATTTTAATTTTTTATTACTTTTATTATTATTATTTTTTATTTTGTCGAAATACAATGTGGTTGATTATTGTGACCCTTTACCGAAACCTCCCTCCTTCATCCCTCTCCCCCCTCCCACCCAACAATGTCCTTTCTGTTTGCTTGTCGTATCAACTTCAAAGAATTGTAGCTGTTATGTCTTCTTCCCCCCCCTTTTTTTTTTTGTGTGTGTGTGTGTGTGAATTTGTTTATTTATTTTTAGCTCCCACCAATAAGTGAGAACATGTGGTATTTCTCTTTCTGTGCCTGACTCGTTTCACTTAATATAATTCTCTCATATAATTCTCCATCCATGTTGTTGCAAATGGCGGTATTTCATTCGTTTTTATAGCTGAGTAGTATTCCATTGTGTAGATATACCACATTTTCCGTATCCACTCATCCGATGATGGACATTTGGGCTGGTTCCAACTCTTGGCTATTGTAAAGAGTGCTGCGATGAATATTGGGGAACAGGTATACCTTCGACTTGATGATTTCCATTCCTCTGGGTATATTCCCAGTTAGTGGGATAGCTGGGTCATACAAATGGCCAACAGACATATGAAAAAATGCTCAACATCACTCAGGATCCGGGAAATGCAAATCAAAACTACACTGAGATACCATCTCACCCCTGTTAGGCTGGCTAAAATCTAAAAGACTCTGAATGATAAATGCTGGCGAGGTTGCGGAGAAAAAGGAACTCTCATACATTATTGGTGGGACTGCAAAATGGTGTAGCCTCTATGGAAAATGGTATGGAGGTTCCTCAAACAATTGCAGATTGATCTGCCTTCTTCTCTATTTCTACCAAAAATCCCCACTAAACTATTGCCTGCCTTAGGATGTCTAATGTTGTCTGCACATAGTATACTCTTCTCACTGAAATGTAAGCTCCTGGGGTGCAGAGACTGCCTTTTGTGTTTGTTCTAAATTTCCCACAGAACCTAGATGGTGTTGGAGAAATAATAGGTATGCTAAAATTGTATGTGTTAATTGATCTCATATTTATTGAGAGCTAGCAAAAACATAATTTATATTTTTCATAAAATTATCTTTATGTCTAGTTTCAGAAAATTTAGGGCGGACACATATAAAAAAATGTATGTTTGAACTTTGGATATTTTTGTTTTTATCTTGAAGTCTTTTGGCATTTTGGCCCCTGCACGTGTGGGTATTATTGAAGTCATGTCAGGTTACATGTTGAGGGTCCAAGAATTGGCATGTGCTAACAAGATTCTGATAGTCAGATGAAACTGGAAAACATAGTAAAAATGCAGATGTTTTAAAATTCTCTCATATCCCATGCTGTATTGGGGTTGTCTTCTATAACAGATTATGTACATTAGCACAAATAGCTTTATCAATATTTTAGAGAGAAACTCAGTTCAATGGTACAAATAGAGTCCAAAAAGAGAAGACGAGCAATGATGCATCTGATTCACAATAAATCTGTGTGAGACTTTGAATTTTAGGCAATAGCTGTATTTATTTTTATTGTATTTTTTATGAGAAGCCTTTGGAAAAGCTTATGTTCCATGATCTGATGTTTATGGTCAGTTCAATCTTTCTTTGAAGATGAGTTACACCCATAAAATTGGCCATGACTCATCTGGATGCTCATGACCACATGATGCTCATTTGTAAGGTTCAAATCTTTACAACCATATGGACACACCTCTTTTTGACAACCCTGAGGTGCCTGGACTCAATAGGGATGAAAGTATGTGTCACTACAGGCTCAGGAATGAGCATGCTCTTCCATTATCCAGGCTGACCTCAGTGTCTCTGGCTATATAAACTAGTCCGTCTGCTCTGAATATTAATCACTTTGGCTTTAAACTTGGGAGTCTTTTAAAAGAGAAGCTTCCCATTCCCCAACAATAACAAACAATTTAACATTGTGTTTAGCAACTTGTCAGCTACTCCATCTCTGTCAAAGGCATTTCTTTGGTGATTATATCTCAGTTGTGGATGGGTCAGTTTGCAATAATGTATTATAGAGAAGTGAGTTGTCCATAAAACAATTTAACAGAATTTCTGAATGTGAAGAAAAAAATAAAAGGGGGGGGGGGGAAGGGGAGAGAGAGAGAGAAGGAAAAAATGCAGAATAGTAATTATAGCTAACACTCCTTGTACTCTATTTTCTAGGAACTTCTAAAAGATTCATATGAATTGACTCACTTAATCCTCACAACGACCCCGAGATAGTTACTATTAGTATTTTCATTTATTTTCTGATGAAGAAATTGAGGTACAATGAGTAATTGCAGATTTAGGATTTGAACCCAGGCAGTTTTAAACTTTTATGGCATATTTCTTCTTGACATACAATTGATGACAGCTCTTTGAAAAGAGCAATTAAATTTAAAAAATAGTCATAACACAAAATAAATTGTGGTTTGAATTTACCATCTGTTTAAGCATAGTTCAACAAGATGCCCAGGCAGTCTATTGAACACTGAGATATTTCACCAATCAATTTTTTTTTCTTTTATTTGGCAGCTAGCTGGTGTAGGCATCTGAACCTGTGACCTTATTGTTACAACACCACACTCTAACCAACTGAGCTAACTGGCCAGCCCCTGATCTTAAATCTGTGAATTGGAGGTGTTTAGTGGATGGTAGGTGGAATGATCTGACAAAGAGTTTTCATGAAATGGGGAGGCAAAGAGTGTCATTGAAAATCTCATAATGGTTAGAAATGCATCAATTTCTTGGGTCCAATTGACTTCTTTTCATAAAGTCTTATTCTGATCACTTTTCTAATTTTATTTTACAGTTTCATGCAGATGTGCCCCAGACTTTGTAAATGTCAAAGCATTAACCAGCAAATATTAATTGATTAGATGTTCACTTCCCTTCCCGATAACATACATGTCTAGGGAGTAGGGTCTTGTGGGTGCTTTATTGAGGGTTGATTGGTAGAATTAGTTAGTCAGCCAAAAATAAAGGATACAGCATAAATATGAGGTAAATAATGTTTTATCTACAGACGATTAAAAAATAATTTGGTTTTGTCAGTCAATATTTATTCATGTAAGGTTAGCAGAGCAAAATTAGAAGATTAGAAGATTTTACCATCTTTTTGCATAAAGTTATCTCCAGTTGTCAGTAGTTGAGTGCTTTGTCAAGTATGGTGGAAATTTGTTGTTTTGCTGCTCAGCGTCTGGGATTTCCATTGGTAGAACCTCCTCTAGCCCAGTCTTAGCTCATATGAACCTGGTAGACTTGACTGTATTTCTAGCTGTAGGGGTAGAACATGTGACAAAAGTCTAAGCTAATCAACATATCACATTCTTTTAACATTTGTAATTAATTCAAATGCGAGCTAAATCAATCCATTAGCACTTTTGAGAACTACTTAGATTCATGAGGATATAGCCATGAGAGCTTTTGGCAGCCAGTTTGAAACAATGAGGACATGAAATTGAGAAATAATGAAGAAAAAACAAAAACGAAAACAGAAGCTCCTGGGTAAAAACTATTTAAGCTCTGGATCAATCCTTGCTTGAATTTACAATACCTCTGTCTTTTTCAATTATGTGAGCCAGATGAATGCATTTTTTAAAACAAATTTGAACTGGGGTTTCAGTGACTTGCAATCCAAAGAATCCTAAACATAAAACATAAAATGAGATGGAAAAGGAAACAAAGAAAAAAATTTTTTTAGCAGACATTATTTTGGGGTCTAGCAGAAATCCCCCTTTTAAGCTGTCATCAATATCCTTGACAGCACCTGCTGAAGTGGTGGGCCAGGAAGTGTTGGTTCCATGTGTTATTGAGCCTCAGACACCTCTTTTGGTGACCTGACAAAGGTTTGGTCAGTCTAGAGGTGGAGCTGAACCAAATGCTTTATCTCATTTGAAAATTTGAACTTAGAGACAGAATTATAGCCAGAGAATGATGATCACTTGAACTTCAGGTTGTGCCAAGTCTGGTGGTAATTTTCAACTGTGTATGCACTGACTAATAAACAGAAAAGCAAGTTTAGAGAAAGAAACAGGGACTTCATTGACAAACTGAGAGAGAGAGAGAGAGAGAGAGAGAGAGAGAGAGAGATGGACCCTACAACAGATGAAAGAACTCATCTAACTTTCTAACTTCCCGTTTTACTCCTTCTGTAATTTGGCTGAGTGTACATTGATTCCTTTATTTATTTGCTTATTTATTTATTCATTCCACAAAAATCATTGAGCTACTACTCTGTGTCAGTAGTACTGACCTACACTCTGCAGAAAACTTGTGCAGTGGAAAACAAGACAAAGTTCTTGCCTTTGTCATTGTCCTAGTCCATTTTCTGTTCTATAACAGAATACCACAGACTGGGTAATTTATAAAGAAAAGAAGTTTACTTAGCTCTGGTGGCTGGGAAGTCCAAGAGCATGGCACCAGCATCTGGTGAGGGCCTTTGTGCTGCATCTTAACATGGTGGAGGGCAAGAGCAAGATAGCAGAGAAAGCTCACTTTTGTAACAAAGCCATTCCCATGATAGCAGCAGTAATCCACTCATGAGGGCAGAGGGATTACGTTTCCAACACATACACTTTGGGGAGATACATTCAAATCATAGCAGTCATAAAACTTAAAAATTGGTAGAGGAAACTGAAATAATAAGAGAAGGAAGGCAGGAGAAAAGGGAGGGAGGAAGTAAGAAAAAAAAATGAAGGAATACATGGAGAGAGTAAAAGAGAAAAAGAGAGAGAGAGAGAGAGAGAGAGAGAGAGAGAGAGAGAGAGAGAGAGAGAAAGAGGAGAATTAGAAGTGCTTTGAAGAAAAATGTAGAAGGGTAAAAAGATAGAGAGTGTCCAAGGAAGTATGTGAGAGCGATGGTATTTGTATTGGCCGGCCAAAGTTTGTGTCTCCGAGGAGACATTTGACAATTGAAGGCAGTGAGGAAGTAGGCTACTTTGATAGCTGCAGAAAGGGAGTTCCAAGGAGAGACAGTGGAGAATACCAAGACAGAAACAAGGGTGGTGCCAGGGAACAGCAAGAAGACCTGTGTGGCTAGAGCACAGGAAGCCAGTAGGAGCTGGGTGGAACTTGAGGTCCAAGAGATTTGTAGGTGGGAGATTACATAGGGCCTTGAAGGC
Organism: Cynocephalus volans; assembly: GCF_027409185.1. Classification (NCBI taxonomy): domain Eukaryota; kingdom Metazoa; phylum Chordata; class Mammalia; order Dermoptera; family Cynocephalidae; genus Cynocephalus; species Cynocephalus volans. The sequence continues at coordinate 93,653,726 of NC_084461.1, read as the reverse complement.
CATGCTAAGGACATCATGAGTGGACAAACTGGAATTGCCAAAACACTGTAATATTTACATAGAGCTAGCTTGAATAGGTTTCTGTTTCTGGAAAAGAAACGTCCGCTTACTAGAACAGTTATAAACATTATTCATAAAAGAAACAATTTCTTTCTAAATCATTATCATGTAAAAAAAACCCTATGTATAAAAGAGATAAGATCAGTGTTGTTGTTGAAAAATTATTTTAAAAGTTCATATTTGTAACATTTACTCACTACAAAGACAAATTAATGAGAAAAATGACACTTCTAATGACCACAAAAATGTGAACTCTGGGTTATAGATGATAGATAGTCTCAATCTTCAATTTTATTTTTGTATTTTGCATTGCTTGCGTGATATTGAAAAAAATTCGATTCACACCAATAAGTAGGTGCAAATGGTAAATGATTTTAACAGCTCTCTTGAAACCTCAGGATTTTTTTCAAATAAACTGACCTAGAAACTTGAAAATGGAACAATGGCTAATTTTCTTTTAAAATATGGATTCTTATCAGTATCTTATATGTCTGCATTCTTCATCATGAATATAAAAGGAAGGCAATAAACTTACAAAACTTAAAGAAAATGTTACAACTATTCACATTATGGTATCACAAGATATGTGTTGTTACTGCATAGCTGACTGTTCCTCTATGAATAGAATCTACACCAAGTAGATCTAGTCTGGGCAGCCATTAACGGAGCACAGTAGGCTTGTGCTAAAGTAGATATTTGCTCAAATTATTTTTCATAAAGTGCATATAGGCAGGAACAAATTTATTGAAAGGCCAGGTCAGACCTACAACCTTCTTTATCAATAATTCAATTTCAAGAAGTTCAAATACATGCTCAGAGATCATTAAGAGGCCTATACAAACATATGTTAACCTACATCCATAAATTATTTTGTAGGTAGTTAGTTTCTAATGGGCTAAAAATTGGTGTGAAACATTATTTGACTGCACTTTTTGCTTTACTATATTTAAAAAATAGTTTAAAAATTATTTGAAAGGTTGTGTTTACATTAAGGTTTTGCAAGACCCAAAGCTTCTCTGAGGAATTCCAGTAATATCTGAACAATTCTTTAAAAATGATTGATCAAATTCACCTTCAATATCACAGATTATGAAAGTAAAGCCAAGGGAGGGAACCTAGGGAGATGTAGGAGGTTGTAGGATTAGTGCACAGGTCTATTTTTCTCATAGCTTATTGCCCACTGCTAATATTTTTTTCTTAGTATCAAATAATGAAAATATGTTTCAAAAAGTTTAGCCTTTTAACAAGTAAATTTTTGAGGCCTTCCAGTATAGTTTACAAAACACATTGTGACATCTTTACATTTATTTCTTGTCGTCTATAAAAGATGTTAAAATCTAGAAAGAACTTCTAGTTACTAGAGCTAGCTCAGATATTAAAATACTTATATAGTAGAGAAAAAGTCAAAACGTGAAAATCTCTTTTACACCCAATTGGACACCTGTTTCTGAACTGAGGCATAATTATCTGCCTCACCCCTCTAGCATGTAATCTCCACAGAGTAAGGACTTTGCCTTACATGCTTTTGAATCACCAGCTTACAGAACAGCGTGTGGCTTGTAATAGGTGTACAATAAGTTTTTACTGTCTTTTGGCAATGAAGTCAGAGAAAGCAGCTTGAGACTTAATTCCTGGTGGCCTTAGCTTAGATGAGTCGATAAACAAGTTATAAAGGTCAGCTTTATATTGAAAGTGGTGGGTCAGTCTAAGGTCCTATAGTATTATCATTTAATGTGTAGATTCAGATCTTAAATCAAGTCATTTTCTATCCAATTTTAAAGGTTGAGAGACCACTCTTACCTCTAAAACCTGTAAAGTTTTTCAAGTTTTGTAATTCAGGAGTGATGTCACTGCATCGTTAATGGCCAATCCTGATTTTAATAGTGTCTCCATTTCATTTAAGAATGTTATTCTGAAACTTCCATTATTGATGACATCCTAAATGTTGAGGGATAGTAGACTGATTCATCTCAGATGACTGTGGTTGGCAGGGATGTGTGGGTATATTAATACTGGCCCATTTTCAATGGATGTCATTGATAACTTGAGTTTCATTTATTCAATGACTGATCTATTAATTAGTTTCCTTGCATTACCTGGAATTTGGGTGTGTATGTGTTAAAACTAAAGATGGGAAAAATTACAAAATCAAAACTATATTTACATGTTAATTATATCTAGTTGCTATACCAAGTTGTGATCCTGTTCAGAACCTATCTTTAAAAAAAAAAACAAAAAACCCCAAAACACTAAAAACCAAGAACCTGACTTTTAAGCCTCTCTTTGTTTGGTATTATGGATATCATTGATATAGTGTGCAATTTACTTTGCTTCTGAGATTAGCTCCTCTCTTTCTTCCTTATTCCTGAGCTGCCACTCCTCATCCTAACAATGGTCCTTTATGTTTTGTGCCAATGCTTTAGTGCTGTGCTCATGTGTTGGATTATTGCCAAGGGTGAAACTCTGAAAACTTTATGGAAATGCTGATGCCAGTAAAGCTCTAAATGGAAGAGCATAATAAGAATATGATCTTAAATTTCTAGGAGCTGTTTAGTCTCGTAATCAAAGTGATAGTTTTCCTCAATTGCCTCCTTGAATTAAGTGGTTACTACTCCTCTGGTGAATGATACCTTCTGGATTGTGGGGAGGCCCTAGAAAGAATGACCACTAACACTGAAGCATTGTAGCTCTTTGGAGAAAGACTATGGTTGTGGATTGAGTTGTATCCTCCAAAAGGATCTGAAGTCCTAACCCTCAGTACCCATGAATATAACCTTATAGGTAAATAGACTCTGTGAAGATATAATCAAGTTAAGGTGATATCATACTTGATTAGGGTGAACCCTCATCCAATGACTGGTGTCTTCATAAGGAGAAAAGAGATATAGAGATGGGCACACAAGGAGATTACCATGTGGTGATGGATGCAGAGACTGGAGTAATTAGCCTACAAGCCAAGGAATGCCAAGGATTGCTGGCAACACCAAAAGAGAAGAAAAAGGCATTCAACAGATTCTCTCCTGGAGCTTCAGAGAGCATGGCCCTGCAAATTATCTTGATTTTGGACTTCCAGCCTCCAGAACTGTGACTGAATAAATTTCTGTTGTTTTAAGCCATTCAATTTGTGGTAATTTGTTATGGCAGCCTTAGGAAACTAATACATTCATGAAGATGAAAGTGATGGATGATCTGAAGCTAATGAAATTTGACCTTCTTAGTCATTATCTTCTGATCTCTTTCTCAATTAAACTTTTTAATGAGTTTTGCAAACCATATATTTCTTCATGTTTTCTCCTTCTTTCTCTAATATCTGTCAGACAAGAGCAGGATCCTCCCCTATGTCCCAGATTAGCCAAATTACACAGCACCCTTCCAGTGGCCTTTTTTGGACTTATCTTCTGGATCCTGACAGCTCTCTCCTTTTAGTCCATGCTCAGCACTGCACATTCAGGATGACTCCCATTACTTCCTCTCCCTATTAAAAAGACCTGCCTAGTGTTGCATTTCCTCAGAACCCTGAGTTCTGCCAGGAAACACGTTATCTGGTCTGCTAAGTAAATATTGGGTCACTGTGTAAGCGAACATTACTGAGTTCAGATGTAATGTCATACAAGTAGTACATTTGTTTTAATAGAGTCCATCTTTAGGTATGACTTTGGTGAAAAGAAAAAGGCAAGAAGTGAAAATCTCATGACAGGGAGGGTGAGGGTGAAAAGGACATCAGATATCTTTGGGCAAACACACCTGTCATATCCTTGGGGTTATATCACACAGCCAATCGCCTACTGTCCCCTGTCTTTGAACTATGCTGGTGGGAGTTCAAGTACTGTCCCAAGGGCAGGCTACAGGATGAAGCACCCAGAAACCTAAATATAGTATACTCCGATAATTGCCTCCTGAATAGTAAGAGCTTAAAGTCAGGTCACAGTCCTTGTGCTGTTTTTATTTTGCTTTCTCCAGAATTAGACACTTCTTTTTACAAATTTTCTCCTCTGTGAGGTTTTTCCCTTTATCACCAAATGATGTGCATGGAAGAACCCAAACATGTAACAATGACACATGAAGCTACCTGTTGAAATTATATTCTAGGTTTCTTTAATTCACCAAATACCCAAATAAATGTTCAGTCTCATTAGTAAACATTTTTGCTGAGTGTGTTTTTAAACTATGTATACACATATTATACTTACGTGCTACTAAATAAATCACTTGTCTATAATTTTATACTTTGATGGAATTTTTTACTGATTTGAATGAACAAATTAACAGATTTTTTTCCTGGCATTGTATAGACACAGCCCCATTCAGGGGATAGATACCCAAAGCTAATTGCATATTTATTGTGACCTCGTCTTATACAACTTTGCATTTTTCACTTCTGTTTTCTGGGGTCCAGGTGATTGAATATCTGTCTTCTCTCATTGAGCACCCATGAGTGTAGTGCCCCAGCAACACGATTTAAATAATGACAACTCCTACTGATTTTCTGCCAGGGTAAATAGCTGTAAGTAAATTTTGAAATAATAATGGCAGACTAAGTGCTCATCCTCAGTTAATCAACTTGAAGACATCCTAGGACTTATTCAGGTCTAAAAATCCAGAAAGTATCAATCTTAAGAGGAGATTTTTTCCTAGTAAAATGCTAATTTTCTTCTATTTTATTGTTGCTGACACCAATCCTAGGGCTACTACAAATAAGCCACTGTTTATTGACAGATAAAACTAGAGGGTTCTAAAGGGGAGGGAATGTGTACAAGCACAAGCCTTGGAGACAAAATGTCTGGGTTCAAATCCTAGCTTTACTTCTACAGGCAGCATGTCCTTGGGCAAATTATTAACCTTCTTTTTCCTTGATGTCCTCATTCATAAAATGGAGATAATAATAGTACTTACCTTATAGGATTGTTATGATAATTGAATGTGTTAATATACAAGAAGCTTAGTACAGTGTCTGCCACATAAGCACTCAAGAACTGGTAGCTATTGTTGTTATCAATATTGTGAATTTTTCTTGATTCAAAAAGGACAAGCCCTTCAGACTCCTAGGTAAAGCTGAAACTCTTTGGTCAAGTGCATTTGCTGAGAAGGAAGGCTGCTTCTAGCAAAGGAGGGTTTGTGGTAAGACATCTTGGGGACACAGAAAAGTGTAGTAGAGACCAAAATGGATGGGAGCTGAGTGGCTGAGGTGAACTATGCAGCAGCAGTAAAGGAATTGTTTCTCTCCTATCAGTAACGTGTTCAGCTGATCTTCATGATTGCTTCTGTATCCCAGGACTATGTCTAATGTCCATATCAAGATTTCTGTTTTAGGCTATCAAACAAAAGAATTATCCAAAAATTGATGTTTGTTACCAAGTTGGACATGGATATGAGGATCATGACAGATGAACCAGCAAAGAGGAAGTAAGGTCAGAATACAGGGAGGCCGAGTCAGATGGTGGGTCATGTGCAGAAACGAAATTATTGTAGAATTATATGTTAATAGTACATTAGATTCAAAAGCTAGCACTTATAAAAATTGCATAGTTAAAATTACCCTTAAAAATCTTTTTTATCACTCATAAATTATAATATGGATGGTTTTGTGCACACGACATATGTATTATATGTATAAGAAAAATTAAATAGCATATGAAAAATGTAATTTTACATTGCAAAATGTGCTAGTACATATGCAAAGTGTAGGCATTTTCTAATATTTTAAGCTGTATCCTGAACATGAATAGTTAAATTCATTTAAGTAAATGTACTGCATGTTTCTTAAAACTCTGGTTGGGTCCTAGGCTAACTCTTAGTGTCTGTGGTGCATGTTCTACATTTTTTCTTAGCCTGCATTTTTAATTCATATTAACACCTAAAGACTAATGTATTTTTTTCAGAAGAAAGATATTTGGTAAAAAGTGAGGTAACGTGGATACTTTGTTTTTTAAGGTTTTCAATATTGTATACAGTTGAGTATCAGTATTAACAAAGGTACCTCTAGGAAAGTAAAAACAGAGATTCATGTATCCATGTCTATTAGGAAGGGGATTGGCCAATTTTCCACGTTAGGAGATTATTGATAAAGCCACAGGTGCCATCACTTTAAGACAGGTCATCAAGTTGAGTGAACATCTCTGCTCAATTACTCTTGTTTGCTTACTTCCTGGTGAGGACTAGAGATAGTTAATACAGGAACAGTCTTAAATATTGAATGAGAAAGCAAGCGACTGTGGTGTGATTCAGAGGATATTTGGGAATCCCTTGCCCTCTGTATCTCATCTATAATCAATAAGGAATGTTATTGTAAGACATTAATTTATTTGTTTCAAGGTTAGTCCTCCTTTGCAGTGATAATACATTAGAATTGTCAGTTGTAGGGCTAGAGTAGAGCTAGATGAACGACCATTTCTTCTTTCTAAGTACATGTAAAACTGTATTTTCAATGTCTCTTGTAGTTAAGGTAAGACTGAAGCAATGTCAAATGGAGGGATGCCTACCACTTCCAGGCCTGCACTTCAAGTCCCATGCTTGGTCTTCTGAGCTCTGTTTTCCCAGCTTGGTGATGAGAAAGTTATATTGGAGATGGCACCATTACAGAATGGAAGCAACCTGAACTTTTGAGTCCTTGTTTGGGGTAGAGCCTCCACTCACATCAGATTGTGCATAAATGACAAATATATCATTTTTAGTGTTAAAAATTTGGGATTTTGAGGTTGTTTATTATAGTAGCTAAGGTTATTTATCCTAATAGAGATATTTATATCAGATGTGGAGTACTGCCATTAAAAATCTAAATTAGGTGGTGTTAACTTAAGTCTTGAAAGGTAAGTAGTGAGAAAAATGATATTGGAATCTGAAAAGATGGCTGTCCTCGTTGTGCAATGGCAAAATCTTTAGTAAAGCTGTAATTTGCATTAATTGGAGATCAGCACAAGTCTCTCCTTAGCCTGCAGTTTTAGTAGAGGTAGTTGCAATGAATCAAAACATTAGTGCAGGCTTGCTCTTACAGGCTGTTTTTTTCAAGGTATTACAAAAAGAGATGGACTCAGGAAATAATTGTCTGATTTACAAGCAGAAATGAAAGGGAATACATGGAGTCCAGAAATGTTTGGTTGGAAAGCTGTTTTGAAATCCTGAACAAGAAAAGTTGGGTTTAAAAAATTGTTAGGCCCGAAGGCAGGAATGTGCCTGATGACTTCATCAGGAGCCATGGGCATCCCGATACCCAACAGGAGGAAGGAACACACCCAAAGACCTCAACAGGAGCCACAGGGAGCCCCCACCTGACAGAAGGCAGGAGGGTGCCTGGTGACCACAGCCTCTACCACTGCCACAAACACTGTTATGTGCTAGTGGTACAACACAGCCACTGCTGCTACAAGGTGGCTCATCACCACAGCAGCAGCCACAGCCACTGTGCAGGTGGCCCACTGACCAATTGACTTCATTGACACAAAGTTCAGAAAAAGAGGAGGAAGTCTTGCTTCTTAAATCCCACTCCAGAGTAGTAGAAGAGGCAACCACTCTATGAGATGACCAGACATCAATGCAGAAATACTAGATATATGAAAACGAACAAACAAACAAAAACAAGAAAATATGACACCACCAAAGGAATACAGTAATTCTCAAGAATCAGACCCCATAAAGCAAGAAACCCTTGAAATGGCTGAAAAGGAATTCTGGACAACAGTCTTAAGAAAACTCAGTGAGACATGAGAAGACTCAGTTAGACAAGGCAAAGAAATGAGAAGAATTATCCAGGATATGAAGGAGGAAATTTACAAAGAGATTAATACCTTAAAAAAGAATGTAGCTGGTCCGAGCCCGTGGCGCACTGGGGAGAGTGCTGCGCTGGGAGCGTGGCGACGCTCCCGCCGTGGGTTCGGATCCTATATAGGAATGGCCGGTGCACTCACTGGCTGAGTGCCGGTCACGAAAAAGACAAAAAAAAAAAAAAAAAAAAAAAAAAAAAAAGAATGTAGCTGAACTCCTAGAACTGAAGGATTCACTCAACAAAATAAAAAACACTACAGAGAGCTTGCATAGCAGGTTAGAGTAAGCAGAAGAAAGAATTTCTGATCTTAAAGACAGTCATTTCTAAATAACCCAGATGGCCAAAAAAACCAAAAAACAAAAAACATAAAATCTAAGAGAGCTAGCAGACAACCTTAAGAACACAAGCATCTGAGTCATGGGTGTTGAAGAAGGGGAACAGAAAGGAAAAGGCATTGAAAACTTATTCAATGAAATAATAATGGAAAAGTTCCCAGGTATAGGGAGAGACATGAACCTTCAGATCCAGGAATCTTAAAGATCCCCAAACAGATTCAATCCAAAATGATCCTCACCAGGACACATTATAGCCAAACTGGCAAAGCTCAAAGACAAAGACAAAATCTTAGAAACAGCAGAGAAAAATGCCAAGTCACCTCTAAGGGAGTCCCCGTAGACTAACACCAGACTTCTCAATAGAAACTCTACAGGCCAGAAGAAATGGGGATGAAATAAGCAAAATACTAAAGAAAAACCTACCAGCCAAGAATACTATACACAGCAAAGCTATCCTTCAGAAATGAGGGAAAGCCATAGAAGTGGAGCTGTCTGAGGACTTGGGGGCCTGACCCCCACACCAGTGTGCAGAGGATGTCGAACATAGAGTCAAGGTCCATGACTCACCAGCTTTGAGATTTAATGTCTGTCCTGCTGGGTTTTGGACTTGTTTACATCCTGTTACCCCTTTCCTTTGGCCTATTTCTTCCTTTTCTAATGGAAATGTGTACCCTTTGTTTGTCCCACCATTGTATCTTAGAAGTAGATAACTTGTTTTAATTTCACAGATGGGACTTTGAACTTTGGACCTTTGAGTTGAAGCAAGACTTTGGGGATGGAATGAATGTATTTATCTGTGAGAAGGACATGAATTTTGGGGGCCAGCAGTGGAATGCCATAGATTGAATTGTGTCCCCCAAAGTTCATATATTAGAAGCTTAATTCCCACTGTAACTGTTGAGGGTAAAAGAAAATCCTATTATGGTAATTGAAAGGTAGAGCCTTGAAGACATGATTAAGTTGATGGTTTAATGGTGGTCGTGGACATGGTTCTGAGGGCTTTAAAAGGGGAGTGCATGAAGAGCTCTGTCTCTCTGTTCTGCCATTTTCTGCCATGTGAGATCCCTGCTTTGCTGTAAAGCCACCACCAGAGAAAACCCCCATCAGATGTGTTCCCTGGACTTTGGACTTCACAGCCTCCTAAGTTGTAAGCAATAAATTTTGTTTTCTTAAAAATCACCCAGTTCCAGGAATTTTGTTATAAGAAAGAGAAATGGACTAATACAAGATCCAAGAAGATATGAAACATGAAATAAAAAAATTTCTTGAAACTAATGAAATTAAAGACACATCATACCAAAACCTGTGGGATACTGCAAAAGCAGTACTAAGAGGGAAGTTATTGCAATAAACACTTACATCAAAAGAATAGAAAGATTTCAAATAAATAATCTAATGCTACACCTCAAAGAACTAGAAAAACAAGAATAATCCAACCTCATGATTAGTAGATGGCAAGAAATAATTAATATCAGAGCAGAACTAAATGTAATAGAGACTCCCAAAAATGATACAAGAGATCACTGAAACAGAAAGTATTTTTTTGAGAATATAGCTAAGCTGACTATAAAAAGAAGAGAGAAGACCCAAATAACAAAAATCAGAAATGAAAAGGGAGACATTACAACTGATACCACAGGAATACAAAGAATCATTAGAGACTATTATAAACAACTATACACCAACAAATTTGAAAACCTGGAGGAAATGGATAAATTTCTGGACACATACAAAATACCATTACTGAATCAAGGAGATAAAGAAAACCTGAACAGAACAATAACAAGCAACAAGATTGAAGCTATAATCAGAAGTCTCCCAATGAAGAAAAGCCCAGGACCAGATGGTTGAATGCTGAATTCTGCCAAACCTCTTAAAGAGGAATTAATACCAATTCTCTTCAAACTATTCCGAAAAATTAAGACAAAGACCAATCTCCTAAACTCATTATTTGAGGCCAGCATTATCTTGATACCAAAACCAGACAAAGAAAAAACAACAAAAAAAGAAAACTACAGGGCCAATATCCTTGAAGAACATAGATACAAAAATCTTTAACAAAATATTAGCAATCGAAATACATCAAAACATCAAAAAAATTGTACACCATTATCAAGTAGGATTCATCCCAGGGATATAAGGATAGTTCAACATATGCAAGTCAGTAAATGTGATACACCACATCAAAAAAATCAAGGACAAAAACCAAATGATTATCTCAGTAGATGCAGAAAAAACATTCAACAAAATGCAACATCCCTTCATGGTGAAGATTCAGCAAATTAGTTATAGAAAGAAAGTATCTCAACACAGTACAAACCAAACATGACAAACCCACTGCCAATATCATTCTGAATGGGGAAAATTTCCCTTAAGAATGGGAACAAGACAAGGGTGACCATTCTTGCCACTCCTATCTAATACAGTATTTGAAGTACTAGCCAGAGCAACCAGGCAAGAGAAAGAAAGAAAGGGCATCCAGATTGGAAAGGACAAAGTCAAACTGTCCCTGTTTGCAGATGACATGATCCTATATATAGAAAAACCTAAAGACTCTACCAAAAAACTCTTAGAGCTGATTAACAACTTCAGTAACATTGCAGGGTTGAAAACCAACACCCCCAAATCAGAAGCATTTTTATACTCGGATAACAAACTAGCAGAAGAAGAAATCAAGAACACAACCCCATTTACAATAGTCACACACACACCACACACACAAAACAAAAAGACAAAATACTAGGAATCAATTTAACCAAGGAGGTGAATGATCTCTGCAATAAGAACTGCAAGTCACTGCTGAAAGAAATTAAAGAGAACACAAAAAGATGGAGAGACATTCCATGCTCTTGGATTGGAAGAATTAACATTGTGAAAATGTCCATACTACCCAAAGCAATCTACAGATTCAATACAATCTCCATCAAAATACTGAAGACATTCTTCACAGAGAGAAAAACATCCGAACATTCCTATGGAACATCAAAAGATCCCAAATAGCCAAAAAAAATCTTGAACAACAAATATAAAGCCAGACACATAACACCTCCTGACTTCAATTTATACTACAAAGTTATAGTAACTAAAACAGAACGGTACTGGCATAAAAACAGACATTCCGACCAATGGAACATAACAGTGACCCCAGAAATCAACCCACATACTTACAGCCAAGAGATCTTTGACAAAGGCAACAGGAACATACACCAGGGAAAAGACTTCTTCAATAAATGCTTCTGGGAAAACTGGACATCCATATACAGAAGAAAAACTGGACCTGTGCCTCTTACCATATACCAAAATCAACTCAAAATGGATTAAAGATTTAAATATAAGACCTGAAACTATAAAACTCCTAAAAGAAAACACAGGGGAAACACTTAAGGAAGTAGGACTGGGAAAAGACTTTATGGATAATACCCCAAAAGCATAGGCAACAAAAGAAAAAAAATAAACAAATGGGATTATGTGAAACTAAAAAGCTTCTGCACAGCAAAAGAAAGACTTTACAGAGTGAAAAAACAACCTACAGAATGGTAGAAAATATTTGCAAACTATGCATCTGAAAAGGGATTAATATCCAGAATACACTAGGAACTCAAGCAACTTAACAGTCAAAAACCAAGTAGCCCAATTAAATAATGGGCAAAGGAGCTGAATAAATATTTCTCAAAGGAAGATATACAAATGGCCAATGCACACACAAAGAACTGCTGGACATCCCTTAGCATCAGGGAAATGCAAATCAAAGCCACATCGAGATATCATCTCACTCCAGTTTGATTGGCTATTATCAAAAAGACAGAGAATAAGAAATTTTGGCAAGGAAGTGGAGAAAGGAAACCCTCCTACACTGTTGGTGGGATTATAAATTAGTGCAGCCACTATGGAAAATAATACGGAGGTTCCTCAAACAACTACAGATAGAACTGCCATACAATCCAGCAATCCCACTGCTGGGATTCCAAAGGAATGGAAATCATCACGTTGAACGGATACTGCATTCCTGTGTTTACTGTAGCTCTATTTCCAATAGACAAGACATGGAACCACTCTAAATGTCCATTGATGGACAAATGGATAAGGAAAATGTGGTACATGTACACAATGGAATACTATTCTCCCATAAAAAAGAATGAAATTCTGCCACTTGCAGCTACATGGATGAAAATCACGTTAAGTGGAATAAGCTAGGCACGGAAAGAGAAATACCACATATCTTCACTCATTAGTGGGCGCTAAAAATTAAACAAATAAATTTTAAGAAAAGAAAGAAAGATACTAAATCACAATAATTCATTGAATTTTCAAAAGGAGAGAGTGGGACTGAGGCCACCAGAAGTGGGAAAGGGGGAGTGGGAGGGAGAGCTAGCGAGAAATTGGTGTAGAGCCACAAAATATGATTATATTGTATAATGTTGAATATACTAATTATCCCAATTTGAGCATCATATATGGCACACAGGTATTGGTATTCAACACTATATTCCACAGATGCATACAATCAATTATGTTTAAATAAAAAATAAAAATAAAAAATTGTTAGTTAAATCAGTTGTCTCAGGGAAAAGATCAGATTAGGGATTCGCCTTTCCTTAGCTGGGTATCGCCTAATTCTTGCTGATTGTTTACTGATAATGAACATTACCTCATCTTCTCGGTCAAATAGGTGAGTGAGGCAGGAGGGTGAGTAAGCAAAGTAACAAAGCTGATTTAAGAATTATATCTCAGAGAGAAGGTTGGAAGTATTTACTAGCTCATGGCAAATGCATTGGAAGCCTACTAAGTCACTGAGGAAACTGTATAGCCAAAGAAATAACGACTTCAGACTAAAGCAGTCTTTGAGTATTTGAGTTTTGAGTAACTCATGGGCCCTAGAGCAGATGCTGTTATTACACCATCCATATCTCCACAGTTTATTTAGGACATGACAGACACAACCTGTGCCTATGTCTCTCTGCTTTGGGGGACTTTGCTGGCTACAGGACTGCTTGGAATTAGTGCTCCAGAAGTGACCTTAAATCAATGAGGGACAGATTTTGGATATACCTCAGCTTCTGCACCTCTCAGGGAAATCATCTTCCACACGGTCTCTTAGGGGGCTTTTAGAGGTTTTGAGCTCCAATTTCTCTAAGTGATAACCTTCTTGTGAATGCTCCCCTTACTGGCTTTCCTTCCTTCCAGGTCTTACTTCTTCACTACTCATAGTGCTTCTTGAAATCACCTCCCAGATAAAGTGCTTGCACCTCCTAAATCCTTGTACAGGGTCTGATTTTTAGGGAACACATACCAAGATAGATTTCCATCTTCCATGAGCAGCAGGCAGAGCTTCAAATGCTCTACACTCCATGCCCTGGAGCATCTCCATCAGATGTGACTAAGGAGACCACTCAGAACATGGAGTCAAGGGCTATGGAGAACAAGGAGTTTTTCCCAGAGAACAAAATCCAAGCCAAATTCAGGAACTGCCTCCATCTGTCCAGCAGAACTTTGGAATTAGAACAGACTGTTGCCTACTGTGTGACTCATATTCTTCCTTTTTCCAAATGGGAGTGTTTATTGCAGTAATCCTGCCCCCATTCCACCACCGTGTAGAGAATGTGCGTGTTGGGGGCAGATAACTCATCTTTTCAGTGCATATGTGGCAGGAACTAGATTAATTATATCCACCCTTGGGGAAGGGGACTGTGCTTTGCCCAGAAATATAGGACTTTGAACTTGATGCAATGACCGGAAAAAACAGTAGAAGATTCCAGCAAATATTTGATGACTAGAAAGGGGAATTGTGTAAGAGACTGATTAGATGTTCATCCATCCTATTTCATTTCATTCTCCTGAGAACAAAAAATGAAAAAAAATTTACATTTTTAACCTCCCTTACAGTTATCTAGGGGCCATGGAATGTTGGCAAAAATGATGTCTGCAAGTTTCAGCCCTGTCCATAAACTTTCCTGTATCATCGTCCAGGCCTTTTCTTCCCTTTCCTTGGTGAAAATGGAGGCCATCTGTGGAAGACCACAGCGTGACAAAGATGGAGGGAACTGTTATCTCTGAGCTACTACTTGGAGGATACTTGCCCAGGAAAGATTCCCAACCATTTTGGATTGTGATGTGAGCAACCAATAAACTTTAATTTTGTTAAGCCTCTGAGATTTCGAGATTGTTTGTTATAGCAGCTAGCATAACTCATGAAGACTCATACACACACACACACACAAATGTATTGATTTTTCTCTTGTATGAAGGATCTGCTTAGACCATGCTTTGATGCAGGAGAAGGCATCTAGATCGTGATGGGGATTAGTGAGCACTAGCAAGGAGGGATTGCTTCTAAAAGAAACCAGAGGGTGCTAAAAATAGAACATACATTTCTGCCTAGAAGTGACTCTTGGTTCTCAGCTGGATTCTATATATAGCACTATCTATGATATGTGGGAGAGTGTGTGTGTGTGCTTATTTGTATACCCACTGTGTACACATATATACATGATGGAGACACAGGTGGTGCCAGCCATATGTGGTGCAGTAGAGCAGGTGGCCTCCTCCCTTATGGCTCTCCTTGCAGTGACCCCTTGTTCTTCTTTCTATCTGCTGCTACCAATCCCTTCTTGTTTCACATATAAAAATGAGCTGTTTATGACATCCATAACCCTAAGGATAGTCAGGGTTGCTTTGATGAATCAGGCTGGCTACGCAAGCTCTGCAGGGAGGGCGGAATTCACAGATAGGGAAGGATCATTCTGGGTCAAGGGTTCCTCTCCTTCCCAGCTGGCTATCAGCTAATTCTTGCAAAAATATGCCTCTTTTTCCAGAACATTTATATTTCATTTACATTTCAATTGGAACTTTCAGAGGCCTTCTAAAGCTTCAAGAAAATCTTTCTTTTTAATTTACAACTTATTTTAATAGATAATATATAGTAATACACACTGAAAAGAGTTTGTTTACATTCCGTATTACCTTCTCCACCCCCTAGAAGCAACCACTTTTACTAAGCCCTTATGTAAAATCAGTCTTTAATGATGAGATTTCAGGTAACAACAGTTGAAGACAGGAACGCTCTCTTCAGACGACACACTACGAGTGGCCATCTATTCCGACTATTCACAAAACGGTCCTGAAATAGAAAAATAAATATTGAGAAATAGTCTCAACTCTGCATCCCCCAACCAAAGACCAACCACTTGATTTCCATACCATCAAATTAAAATAAATTAATTTTAAGCTCTTAGTTGCTGAGATAAACATGCAACCATGAACACATGGCAAATTTTAATTCTGAGCAATTTGAGTCTTCGTAGCAAAGGTTTACATATTTATTTTACCCCTTCTCCTCAGAAATGTTTCCTATCCTTCTTCTGCTGGTATCTAAGAACAAACATGCTATAGCAATCATACAAGTAATAATATCACAGCCCCGCTGTGTTTCCCCCAGTGTGAAAGCAATCAGCTGCACCAGACTTCCTAAACTACTTCCCTATAGGTTTTTCTATCACTTCTCTCTATGGAAACAGTCCCAGAAATTTAACTCCTCTTTTATTTAAGAAAAATTAACTTGATTTCGATTATGAAACCCTGAATAAATTTAGTCTTAAGGATGTATTTGATACTATCTTTTCTTTAAATTTCATTTCTTGTGACAGTTTCATTCAAAATTATAAGTATTAAAATGTAAAAATGAAGTCCTGGATGTTAAATATTAACCATGTGTTTGGAATTGTCTGAGGGTAGGTAGGAATCTCAGAGCTTTTGAGTCTACCCAACAGCAGATGTAAGGATCAAAAAGAGAAAATCAGGAGTATGAATGTAGGGAAAGTTCTTTGAAGTATAAGTGTTTTTTTAACAGAGGAAACCAATTTCTCCAGTTTACTAACATAAAGTTGGGATGAATAAACCCTCCATGTGGATGAACTGATGCTGAAAAGTTGGGAAACAGACTAACAGATGGGAAAGTGTGCAGTTAGTTTTCTGCCTTCTCATTCTCTTTTATTATATGAGGAGAATACGAAAACAAAACAAAGCAAAAAACAACAACCTTCCCGCCCCCAAAAAAACCCCCAAAACCCAAACCAAAAACAGAGGTTGGAAAAATTATTTGTGACTGCTTAGAATTCTGAGCAAAAGCACGAATAGGCCATTTTGAATAACTGTCTGTAGCGTTTCTAAAATTTAAAAATCTCTATGCTTCTTCATGTTTTAAGTATATTATGGAAGTAGATTTATGAGATACTATCCTTTTGAACAAAATAAAAAATTTAAGTTTATTTATGGCTTGGCATTTTTAACTATTGTCCTAAGTATTAGCAATTTTGTTATGGCCTTTATTAAATGAGTAATTATTACTATTTGGGGATCTTCAAAGTTTGCCTGACCTGAGTAACTCTACTTAGAGCAAGAGTGTCACGTGGTTTTTAGAGACTTTTTCTTTTCTTTTCTTTTTAAGAGGTTACAAGATCATCTGTTTCCTCTGTCTTCTTGTGAATGGATTTGTGGATGACTTTGCCTTCTCTTTAGTATATGATCCTCTCAATGAACAACATGTTGGACTCTGTGAATTTGCTTCCATATGGAACAAGTTAGCAGCTATTTAATTTCTAAAAATGTTTATAAAGTCTACAGGCCATTGTTATTTTTAGAGAGGCCTCTTCAGATCTTCGCCAGACAGTTATTTCAGGACTCCAGAGATTCTTCCTTTTCTTTAAGAAACTCCTCCAGAAAACACACCACCTTAAAACTATACTGAGTTACTGTAAAGATTACAATAAAGATATTGATTTCTTGTCTTATTCATATTATTTCTTTTCTAATAGGAGTTCGTTTGTATTTAGCCACATGACAAACAGAATTTTTTTAAAATTAAAGGATTTACCTATAAGCTTATTTGGTTTTATAATCAATGAGTGAATTACATTCATAATTGACAGAAAAAATGCATACGATAGTTTTAGGAATCATGTAAACCCTTAAACTTAAAAAAAAAAGCTGATTTAAATTCATCTATTTTTAGCATGGAACTGAGCCATACAGACAATGTTGAATGTATGGTTGTTTTCAGATTCCCAATATCATGGTCCTTAGGTGATTTAATTTTTTTTTCTTGGCCTATTAACTCAGAATTACCCATTTGTTCAAGGGTTTGGCACTTTTTAGTATTCAGCCTTCATCACTCCTGAAAGCTTCTCGTTGTTGAATGTTGAACACTCACAAAAGCTGAGAGGTATTTAAATGTGAAAATGAATTCTTATAATTAGATTTACTCTTTTTAATCAAGGATACAAAATAGTGTTTCTTATTCTCAGGGAAGTTTAGGGGATGAAGTTGAGAAAATGTAAAAGTGAATGCATCTGTTTTTGCCTACTTGAAAATCTGTATCTCTCTTGAATTGTTCTTATTTGATAATGTTCTTCTCATTACATGATTACTTAGTTGTAGCTGTAAGAGAATATTTGAATTACAAAAATGCCAGTCTGGTGGCATTAGAGAAACACATTATGAGTTAAGCTTATCTCTGGGTGGCAACTTAGGGTAAAACAATTATGGAAAAAGGAAATGCTGTGAGAAAAGAAGTGGGAAAGGAAAATGATTCATGTAAGAAAATATAATTTGGCTGCTGATAAGTTTGGAGTTGTAAGGACTTTAATAATTTTTTACACACAGTCCTGTTTGGATGACATCACAGGGGAAATTGTAAAATGCAAGCACATTTTTTCTTTTTAAAGCTGGTAGGGATCCAATGGAGTTTTTTCCTTAAAACATTAATTTTAAAATAAAATGAGTTTGTCAGTCTCAAGAACCAGTCTCTCTCTCTAGATGAAAAATAATTTTGTTTTGATTTATGCATTTAATATTTCACACTGGAAATGTAAAACTATAGCAGTTATTTTATAGTGACTGAGATCAGGAAATATGGGGGTAATTCATTATATTTATTCTTTTTCTTTATAAAACTATAAATCAATGTTATTGAAAATTAAATGTATGGTCTACTGTGAGGGCATTTTTGAGGTGTAACAGTACTTTCCATAAGGCTTTCTAGGATCTGACAGAAAACTGAATTATTCATGAGTCTTGGGTTTTCCTTCAACCTAATCAAATTAATAAAACAATTTCAATTCTAAAAGCTATTAAGGCTCTGTGGAAGAGAGCAAAAAGCACACTTTTATCTTCAGTTTATTTTTGAATTTTGTATACTTCTGGGAATCACCAAAACCAAAAAAGTAGATTTAAAAAAAAATGTAGAATACTAAGTATTATCATTATTACTTTGCTAGTATGATACAACAGTGTGATAATTTTTGTTTTTCTATTGTCATTGTACTTCAAAGGAATACTATTACTTGTGTTCCTTGAAGATTCTTTAGAACTCCTGTTTAAGGGAAAAAAAAATTGTATGCCTATAGAAGCGGTTTAGTTTTAAGGATTAATTACCATCCTACATCCAAAATTTTTGGAGTCCCTTGTAAAATGGAATGATAACATGATAAGACAAATATAAACAGCTGTATAAAACAAATAAAAAGGAACAGACGTGTTATGTCACTGGCTATGGTAGATAAGCAAATTTTTTAGTTGTTCATTGAATTGAATTGACATGAAATTTTTGGCATCTAAGGCAAAAGGGAAATAAGTCAGTTACATAACCTTCATCGTCTAACTCCAAAGCAAGCATATGCCTTAGTCTGTGGAGAAAAACCTATTTCAGGATGTAAATTCAAAGAAAAATTTTATGTGGGTCCTTGTACAAGGGACTTTTAATAGTAAGTAAACAGTGTCTTCAATTCCAGCTTTGTTTTCTAGAAAGAATAATTACCCTTCTTGAATCAGTCCTCTTTGAAGGTTGTGGATATGATATTAAACCATAACTCAGTGAAGTCATTCCAAAGAGGGCTCAGATAATAAAGTATAAGTATTCCACTTGTTGAAGATCTGCCTTACTACAAGGACAGAGCTGGAAGAATCCAGAAATGCTTTCGGATGTCCTGGGCAGTGTCTCTCAAATTCCAGATGCGTTATTCAGGCCTTCAGTAAGTACTGGATCACTGTCAGTTTCAGGATGCAATTCTGAACCAGAAATCCATAGGTAAGAGTGAGGCGCAATTGTTCTGTTATGAAAGCCCAACTTGCATTCTTACCCACCCAGAAAGTACTACACTTTAGCACAGTCATAGGCAGTACAGTGTGTGAAGATAGAACCAATATAATTCTCCAAATCTTATTTGCCTAGTTATTGCAATCATAGAGCATGCTGGCTTTGAATTAGCCAGAGAAATGTTTACACTACCTATGGAGAGTAGAAATGCATTTTGATAGCCCTGCCAGGCAGAGCTAGCTGCAAAATACATACAACATACCTAAATCTGTTGAATAGTATTATTTTTAAATGTCCATTTAAATGTTAGAGGATGCCTACCAGATGTTACCAATTTTGATGAAAATGTGATTAAGTTACCACTTTTCAATTTACAACCTGATGAGTCCAATGCTTAAGACCTTTATTTGTTTTATTGTCAGAGAAAATTCAACTGTTTGGCCAAAAGAAGGATGTTTGGCAGAAGGAAATACAGATTGTTCATTGGATAGCTCTACCATATCGTATAATTGCAAAGTAGAAAAAGTGGGCTGGGATGCAACACTCTCGGAGACCAATTTAAATTTGACAAGTGCTTGCCATGAAGTCCATATGTGCACTCATATACTTACAGTCTAATGAACACACCAAGTTTGGGTTGTTTGCTCTACAGACTGAAGAAAGACGGGTGAGCTAAAAGGGAAGCAGGGTTAAGATATTGGAAGTTGAATGATAATGTGAGAAAGCAGCTTGCTGCTTAGAGTTTAAAGGGCATGTCCAAGAATCAAACAGTTGAAATTCAGAACATAAAGAGTGTTCATTTGTAAAAGTTGGCTATTCTGCAGGACTTTGATCTCCAGTTTGACGGGATAAAAACACAGTAAGAACAGACTGGCAATAGATTTGGGGACAAGAGTGGGGTCTTTTAAAACACTAAGGGATTTATCAAGTACTTTGTTTTGGATACTGTCATTGATTCCCATCTGCAGAGGTCCATCAACTACATAAAACATGGAGACAGTTCTGTGAATTAAAATGGAGATTTATGCTTCTATTAATTCTGTCAAGTGAAATTATAAATAATCTTGTCTCCAAATCTTCATCATTCTCCCTATGCCTGATTTCAAAGCTTTTCATAGAAATCTTATTATATGTTTTTATAAAATACTCAAATATGACCTATATTTATATATTATATAATACATCATATATTATACATCACATATTATATATATTTATATATACTGAACATTTTTCAATGTGGAAATGAAAGGAGAGAGAAGAATATATTGGTTTCTTAGGGCTGCCATTAGAAAGTACCACAAGGTGAATAGCTTTAAGAGAAATTTATTCTTTCACAGTTCTGAAGGCTAGAAGTCTGAAATCAAAGTACTGGCAGGGCTATGTTCCCTCCAAAACCTTTCTTGCCTCTTCTGACTTCTTGTAGCCCCAGGCATCCCTTCATTTGTGGCAGCATAATTTTAATCTCCTTGGTCTTCACATGGTCATCTTCCTTCTTTGTGTCTCTCCACTTTATAAGGAAGGACACCAGTTAAATTACATTAAGGGCCCACCCTCCTCCAGGATGACCTCATCTTAACCTAACTAATTACATTTGCAACCATCCTATTTCCAGATAAAGTCACATTCTGAGATACTAGGGGTTAGGAATTCCATGTATTATTTGGGGAGACATAACTCCACCCATAACAAGGGGGTATTTTGTTTTATTTCTTCGTTTGTCTATCTTTATAGAATCAAGAGTCTGTAAAGCCAGACTTTTGTTTTCCCAGATAAAAAGAAGCCAAGTCTGACTTCATTTCTCTATTACCTGTTTCTTGAAAAGGAAATGTAGAGGTTAGTTGAAGAATCGGTGGGATCTCCCTTCTCTCTTGACCTCTTCACTGCACTGTAACCTTCTCTTATTCTCACTCATCTGATTGTGGAGTCAGACTCAGGACCAATAATATATAATAGGGAAAGTCAAAGTGCAGTTAAGGAAGAAGGGAATAATTTCAGTAGAGGTTATGGTATCAATTTAAAGAGTGAAAATAAAATAAATTATAATATTAGTTGATCATTGATGCTGATGTCCCCCAGACAGCCTAGAGGCTGCCATTTAATGCTATAAGGTTACAGAGAATGCGTATGACCAGCTATTTTTACCGACATTTCAAACATTTATCTCTACAGAAAGAGCCCATGGGAAAGCAATTTTCTGATCTTTAAATTTCCTTTGCTTAGAAGGAGATGTGGATTCACCAATCATTAGTTTAATGACCTTGGATAAATAAACCCATTAATCTTTGAGTTTTTTCTGCATTTGTAAAATAGGAATAATAGTAACTTAACCATTAATTTAACAGGGCATTTTAACATAAAAGTTGTTTATACACTGTGATGTTATATATACAAAGGTAAGAATTTATTTCTGGACCACATCTTCGTGGAGCCTTTAAGAGAAACTACAGCACAGCAGTTATCAGTGTAGATTCTGAGTCAGACTGACTCAGCTTGAATCTCAGCTCCACTACCTACTAAAGCATGACCTTGACCTCTGTGTGCCTCTGCTTCCTTATCCGTAAAATGAGAATAACAGTATTTACTTCTTAGGTTGTTAAGAGGATTATACAAGCTAATAAACATGAAGCAATTAGGATAGTGCCTGGCACATAGTAAACACTCAATAAATGTAAACCGAGGTTGCTGTTATGATGATTACCATAAAATCTGGCATCCAGGTCACTCCAGTGAATGCTTGGAATATATGATATTTAGAAGACGATAAAATTGGTTCCAGACAAACAGGATGTGAGTTTATACATAACTATAGTTACACACACACACACACACACACACACACACACACACACACACACACACACACACACACACACATACACACACACACACACACACGCACACTGAGCATATATATGTAGGTATCAAAAGTTTGGAGGTTTGCAGGTAAAGGGGATCGGAGGAAGGAACCTGTGGAAGTTCACACAGGACTGGATGAGGATGAGATCAGGGTGGTAGTGGTGAGTAGGGGCCAGCAAGAGAGTCAAAGAATGTTTAAAATAATCACTGTGGTGAGGGATTAAGAGGTTAAAGGAAAAATAGAAGATTGCTTAAAAAAAATTGCAAGAATTATTGTGGGCCTAGCTGACATAGAAAGCCCCCAGTTTATGGTACAACCAATCATTTTTGTGCTAAAACCCACTAATTGGTTTTAGCACTACTCTTTTGGCATTTACAGTTTTGGAAACTGAGGCTGAGGTTAACTGGAAGACTACAATGGGAGAAGGAATAACCAGTTAGTCACATGATGATCATGATTCTAAGGCCTTCAGCTTTAGAGACAATTTAAGAATTTTAAGAGACATTTTTATGATTCACACTTACTTTGTGAATCTTGTTGAGTTTAAGGGCCAATAATCACTTGATTAGTCAGAAACAGAATGGTTTAAACAGACTTGTACCAGTAGGACATTTTCCATTGCAGGTGGGACAGAACCAACTGAAACCAGCTTAAGCAAGGAGAAACAACTGAATCTAGAGCTCTAATTATGCCAGGGGTTTCTCTTCACCTTCCAGCTCTGCCTCTTCTACACTGCCTTCTTTCTCAGTCCTGGTGATGGCAAAAGAGTGGCATTGACTCCAGGGTCTTCATCATCTCAGGATAAATTCAGTAAGAAAGAATGTGCTCTCTCAGGTCACTCCCCCAACAGAGCTCAATTTCACTGACTTAGCAGTTTTGCTCACATCACACCATAGAACCAATCCCTACAAGCCCTGCCTATTGCTTAGAGTGGTTTACAGATTGAAATTGAGGGATGGGTAGAAGCCCAAGAGAAATTTGAGGGTTGTTGCCTGAAGAAGGGAGACAGGATGCTGGTGAAGCGAGTATCTAAAGCCCGTGGAAGGCCAGTGCATCTTGGATCATTGCCTAAAATACCATCGACCTGATTACATGTTGAGATAATTTTTAAAAAGTTGTATAGAATGAAAGAGTAGATTTTATTCCAGGCAAATTCTACAAGATGATGTACGTTGAGTTATGACAAATATACTCTTTGTTAGTTTTCAAGTGTCTAAGCTAGAGATTGTTTATGTTTGTTGGGATGAAGCAGTGATTGAGAATATGGCCACCTTGAAGCTCCAGTGGCGCAATCGGTTAGCGCACGGTACTTATATGAGAATATGGCCACCTTTATTTTATTTTTTCATTTCAAAATTTGGATTCCAGGCAGTCACAGAATTGAAAGGCTAATTTAGATGAGCCTCTGTGAATGCTTCTTGTCTAAAAAGCAACTGAAGTTTGTTAAATGTTCTTTTTAGTTAAATATGATAGATTGAAATTTTTAAAGTTTCCCATTAGTTTAGACATTAAAATTGGCTTTGATCTTTTAACATGTTTTTATTTAAAAATTAGTGTTACAGTGTTAATGTAATAAGAGGCAGATATGTAAATTGAATTAAAAACTGAGCTTTGCAGATGACATGATCCTATATATCAAACACCCTAAAATCTCTACAAAAAAAACTCTTGGAATTGATAAATGATTTCAGCACAGTAGCAGGATACAAAATCAACACACAAAAATCAGTAGCATTTCTTTTCTCCAATAGTGAACATGCAGAACGAGAAATCAAGAAAGCCTGCCCATTTACAATAGCCACCAAAAAAATAAAATACTTAAGAATTGAGTTAACCAAGGAGGTGAAAAATCTCTATAATGAGAACTACAAACCACTGCTGAGAGAAATTAGAGAGGATACAAGAAGATGGAAAGATATCCCATGCTCTTGAATTGGAAGAATCAACATAGTGAAAATGTCCATACTATCCAAAGTGATATACAAATTCAATGCAATCCCCATCAAAATTCCAAAGACATTTTTCTCAGAAATGGAAAGAACTATCCAGACATTTATATGGAATAATAAAAAACCATGTGTAGCCAAAGCAATGCTCAGCAAAAAAAATAAAGCTGGAGGCATAACACTACCCGACTTTAAGCTATACTACAAAGCTATAATAACCAAAACAGTATGGTACTGGCATAAAAACAGACACACTGATCAATGGAATAGAATAGAGAATCCAGAAATCAACCCACACACTTACTGCCATCTGATCTTTGACAAAGGCACCAAGCCTATTCACTGGGGAAGGGACTGCCTCTTCAGCAAATGGTGCTGGGATAACTGGATATCCATATGCAGGAGAATGAAACTAGACCCATACCTCTCACCATATACTAAAATCAACTCAAAATGGATTAAGAATTTAAATATACACCATGAAACAATAAAACTTCTTAAAGAAAACATAGGAGAAACACTTCAGGAAATAGGACTGGGCACAGACTTCATGAATACGACCCCAAAAGCACGGGCAACCAAAGGAAAAATAAACAAATGGGATTATATCAAACTAAAAAGCTTCTGCACAGCAAAAGAAACAATTAACAGAGCTAAAAGACCACCAACAGAGTGGGAGAAAATATTTGCAAAATATACATCTGACAAAGGATTAATATCCAGAATATATAAGGAACTCAAACAACTTTACAAGAAAAAAACAAGCAACCCAATTAAAAAATGGGCAAAAGAGCTAAGTAGGCATTTCTCTAAGGAAGATATACAAATGGCCAACAGACATATGAAAAATGCTCAACATCACTCAGCATCCGGGAAATGCAAATCAAAACCACACTGAGGTACCATGTAACCCCAGTTCGGATGGCTAAAATCCAAAAGACCCTGAATGATAAATGCTGGCGAGGTTGCGGAGAAAAAGGAACTCTCATACATTGTTGGTGGGACTGCAAAATGGTGCAGCCTCTATGGAAAATGGTATGGAGGTTCCTCAAACAATTGCAGACAGATCTACCATACGACCCAGCTATCCCACTGCTGGGAATATACCCAGAGGAATGGAAATCATCAAGTCGAAGGTATACCTGTTCCCCAATGTTCATCGCAGCACTCTTTACAATAGCCAAGGGTTGGAACCAGCCCAAATGTCCATCATCAGATGAGTGGATATGGAAAATGTGGTACATCTACACAATGGAATACTACTCAGCTATAAAAACGAATGAAATACTGCCATTTGCAACAACATGGATGGACCTTGAGAGAATTATATTAAGTGAAATGAGTCAGGCACAGAAAAAGAAATACCACATGTTCTCACTTATTGGTGGGAGCTAAAAATTAATATATAAATTCACACGCACACACACACACACACACACACACACACAAAACGTGGGGCGAGGGGGAAGAAGATATAACAACCACAATTACTTGAAGTTGATACGAAAAGCAAACAGAAAGGACATTGTTGGGGGGAGGGAGGAGAGGGAGGAGGGAAGGAGGTTTTGGTAAGGGGCAACAATAATCAGCCACAATGTATATCGACAAAATAAAATTAAAAAAAAAAAAAAACTGAGCTTGACAGCTGAAAAGGAATAATTATGATTTAAATAAAAACAAAAACTATAGAATATGTTTTTGTTACCACTATCCTTATAGAAACTCACTTTAGTGACTATGGACTTTTAAAATTATAGTTGTAAAAGTGACTACAATTATATTTACATAAAATATAATGAATACAAAGAAAAAGTATATGGTGCCAAATTTTTCACATTATTCTAAAACCAAATTGAGTTATACTATATTACTTTTCTTTAGAAAGAAAAATAACTTTAATGTAAAAATATTAGATAGCTGGGAAAATGTTAACCAAAAAAAACCCTTAAAATTAGGCTAAAATAATTTTTCTTAGTTTTCCCCTGTAAGGAAGAAAACACCAACAATATTTTGAGAGCAAACGAAGTCTCTGAAAAAGTCACAGAGATAGATATTGCATTGATGTATGGGGTAAAAGTATGTTCAAAATATGCCAGTAAAAATATGTTCAAAAACACCATGAGAATGGTTTAATAATACCATTTACTTTGTGTTCCATGGATCTAAATGTTTCATTGTATTTTGATATGTTTATTTATATGAGTTATAAAGTAATCATTTGAGGTCACTTGAAAAGTTCTTATGAGAACTTATGGCTTAAGGATTTCAAAAATTGAGAGATGTTGTTGACTTTTATCAGAAATTTTGTTACTGATTATTTTAAATGAGGATGTGGGTATTTATAAAAACTCCTTGAGAGAAAGAAACGTGCTTCTTACGTGCTATTCAAGGTGGATGCTGTGTTTTTCAACATTCAAGAATAATAACCGTGAGAATGCCTAACACAATGCCCTTATTACTAAACTGTTGGCCAACCAACTCACATTCACTGGCAGACTACCCTCTATTGTACTATAACGTGGTGTCTGCATGAGGACAACAGTCTGGTTCAGGGCTGACCAGACTGAGGTGGGTGGTGTTTTCCTAACACGGCTGGTTTGGCCCAGCCAGCTAGTCAACAAGAATGTATCTGTTCTCTCACAGTGAGGAGAATTTTCCAGCCAATACATCTGATTGTTCTTGTGTAAACTGCCCAAGTAGTAGAAAGGGAGAACTGACATAACTTTGTGCGAAACAGCTCCTGCCTGGGTGGACACAGCCACTTCAGAATGCTCTTTGTTAAGTGATGGGGTGGCTGGGAGGGAGGGCCATGCAGACAGCAGCATCAGTATGGCCGTACAAGTTGTGAAGATACTGAATTACTTCCATACTGGCTGATAAATAGCCACAGTCCTGAGTAGCCCTCCCCACCAAGAGCCTGGGCCAGCAGGGCCCCTTCTCTGACACCTAGACCTCTCCATGACATGGGAACCCAAGGGGCAATTCTTGGCAGAGCAGAGGACGCCAGGCCCTGCTCCAGCTCTACAGGCACTCTCTGTTCTGATTGGCCGGTGCCTGTGTGCTTCTAATTCTTGAGCTTTTTGAATATCACCCTGACAAAGAACTAGTGAAATGTCATTTGAGCACAACAGCTGAAGACCAAAAACCAAAAACCTCAGGACAATTATACCAATCAAAATGGAGGAAAGAGACCCCAGCATGAAACCAGGTGGCCTTCAGGTCCCCATGCCTCATTAAGGACAGTCTCAGTATTGAACGTGATGTAGTTTGTCCTTCCTCCTTCTTCCCTCCTCCACTTTTGGAACTGGTTCTGTTTATAATCCTTCTTAGGGTTTATAGCAATTGCTCTAAAGTTCCATCGTGGAGCATCTCTGCTAATGAGCATATGACGGAAATGTGTGGGTAGAATGATGACAACCCACCCACTTTTGAGCTTATTTTAGAAAAGGCAAACATGAGAAAATAGACCTTAATTAATGAGCAAATTAAGGCAAATGCTAAATATCCTGGATTAGGGATTTCCATTTTTCTTTGCACTTAGAATTTTTTAAAAACTTGAATTGTGTCCTTATTGATTTTAAACCTTCTGGTGGCCTCCATTGCTCTGGGAATAAAATCCTCATCCCTTATCAGGACCTGCGGTGTTTTCCATGACCTGACCATGGATCCGATTAGAGAACAGGCCCGTGTGCTCTGATCTCCTGTAGTTCTTCCCTCTTGCATCTGCATCTGGCACACAGGCCTTCCACAGATCCCCGGAGATGATCTCTTGCCTCTGGGCCTTTTGCACTTGCTGTTCCGTGTGTTCCAAATGTCTTCCCCAGTTCCTTCTGTCATTCCGTTCTATCTCCTTAGAGAGACCTTTTCTGATTGTTCTGTATGATACTGCCTTCCTTTCAGGCTCTCTGGTTTATCCATAGCTCTAAACACTATCTGAAGTTATGATATTATTTGCTTACTGTCTGTCTGCATTCTCTTGAATGTGAGTTAGTGAGCACAGGGACTTCTGGTTTATTACCATTGCAGCCCGGTACCTAAAAGGGTGAGAGTCAGCATAGTGTAAAGAGGCACTTCTTAGTAGAGGAGTAGTTAGTACGCGGGCTCTGGAGCTAAACACCCTGGAAACTCCGTCCTACCACCTAATAGCTACACAACCTTAGGAAATCAACAGCACCCATGTTGTAGGTTCTTGTGAGAATTAAATGAGCCAACATGGGTAAAATTCCCTTAGAACAGAGTCTGGCCCATGTGTAAATGTTTGGTATTCTTATTTTTAATTATTTTCATTAGAACACAAGCTTCGAAAGTGCAGGATTTTGCTCTCTTATTTATTGATCAATCCTTGGTACCTAGAACAGTGTCTGACTCATTTTTGCCATTTAAAAACTAATGCTGAGTAAATTGTTAAAAGTGCCCCCTTTAAAAAAATTATATTAATTATAGAAATTAGAGAGTCAACTTTTTAAATTTCCTCCATCATTCCCCCACATTTCTAAGCACATAATACCATGATTAAGTATTAAGTTTAATTATGCCTGGAATTTCTCAGTTCTGGTGACTACAGTCTAAGTAAATTGCTCCTTTTTTAATTTGTTAATTGATGATGATACTCTTTCTTTCTAAGCCTAGCTGGCCTTAAGAAATCCTTCACAAACCAGGGTTGGAGGATGACAACACCAGTCAGAGTAGGCATGTGAGGAAAATCCCATTACTCTCCGAAGGTCTATAGAATGTCTTGGTTCTAGGACTAATGTATGGAACTTCTTTCTTTTCTGTGTTCATCTGGAGACTTATCTGCTTCCTACTGGACACTTGGAAGTGATGGGGATGATGGACACAATGGATGCTATTTCTGATTTCTTCTGATACCATGGGACTTAGTTTTATCTTTTAGGGGAGGAGGTGTGCTCAAATCACAGGTAAGAGGACTATGAGAAATTATTAAATCTCACTGCTTTAATTAAATGTTCCTCACTTGACTAATAGCAACAGAAAAGGTGCAAACTTGAATTCACTCTACATTTCTTAGGTGTTAATATTGCCTAAATATGAAAATTACATACTAGTGGTTTCTCTCACTTTTTAAAAGGTAAAATAGAACAAAGTAAATAATGTATTTATGGGAAATTTCAGAGACACTGATAAGGTTATCAGAAACATTCACAGGAGAAAGCTACAATTATTTGAAAAAAATCTTCATTTTCTTTACAATTTAGTGTTATTTTTCATTTGTAAGGTTGAAGTTGCATTGACATTTATTCTTCTCTCTCTTACCCAAGTATCATTTAAACTGGTTGGTTGAAGCATGGTGTTAATGAGATCATAGTCAGGGGTTCAGTTCCTCGTCTTCCTGTCACAGTCAGTTACATCAAAGCAGAGAAGGCTCTTCTGCAATTCCTGACTCTACCATTACTTTAGTTATCTGTCCCATACTTATGTCCAGTTGTTTACAAGGTAGGGTATTCATTCTTGCATTTCATTCAAAAAAACAAAAGTGTATTTATTAAATTCTTATTACTATTATTCCCTCAACTCTAAGACACCATTGATAACATGCACCATCAGTTTAATATTAGGAATGAAAGAAACTTTAGTGAATTAAATAAACCCATGGTTGTAATATGAATAGAAACTTAAAATGTGAGAAAATATATTTGTCTTAGAATCTAGAGAATATGATTTGTAGTATAACCCCTTACCATATAAGAAAACAACTCAGAGGCATATATTTTGTACTTTTGATAAAGACACCTTTTTAAGGCTTTATAAGAACTAATTGACAAATAAAAATTATATATATTTAAGATGTACAACCTGATGTTTTGATATATGTATACATTGGGAAATGATTAAATCAAGTTAATTGACAAATTTATCACCTCGCATACTTATTTTTTTCTGTGGTGAGAACATTTAAGATCTACTCTTGGACTGGCTGGTTAGCTCAGTTGGTTAGAGCATGTTGCTGATGACACTAGGGTCAAGGGTTGAATCGCTGTACCTGCCAGCTGCCAACAACAACAAAAAAATCTGCTCAGTAAATTTCAAATATACAGTGAACTATTATTAACCATAGTCTCCATGCTGTACAATAGATCTCCAGAATTTATTCATTCTACATAACTGAAACCTTGTTCCCTTTGACCAAAATCTCCCCAGTTCTCTCACTCCCTAGTCCCTGACAACCACCGTCTACTCTCTGTGTAGTGGATTGAATTATGTTCCCCCAAAACTCACTGAAGCTTAAATCGTGTCCCCCAAGTTCTATGTTTTAGAATCTTAGCCCCCACTGTGACTGTTAAGAGGGTGGGAAATCCTATTAAGGCATTTGAAAGGTGGGGTCTTGAAGAGGTGATTAGATTGTAGGACTGTGCCCTAGTGAATGAATTAATAATGGCAGTCAGGAGCGTGGTTCTGAGGGCTTTAAGAAGAGAGTGAATGAGGAGGTTGGTCTCTCTCTCTCTCTGCTCTGCCATTTTCACAATGTGATACCCTGCCATCACTGAAGTCACCACCAAAGAAAGCCTTTACCAGATGTGTTCCCTGGACTTTGAACTTCCCGGTCTCAAAAACTGTAAGCAATAAATTTTGTTTTATTCATAAAATATGCATTTCTGTGTATTTTGTTATAAGCAACAGAAACGGACTAATACACGCTATTTCTATGAGTTTGACCTTTTTAGATTTCACATATAAGTGAGATTATGCAGTATATGTCTTTCTGTGCCATGCTTATTTTATTTAGCATAGTGTCCTCCAGGTTCATCCATATTGTTGCAAATGACAGGATTTTCTTTTTTAAGTCTGAATGACATTCCTCTATATATATACACGCATACATACACACATCACATTTTCTTTATTCATCCATCAATGGACATTTAGGGTTTATTTCACATCTTGGCTATTGTGAATAATGATGCAGTGAACATGGGAGTACAGATATCTTTTTAAGATGCTGATTTTACTTCCTTTGGATATAAACCCAGAAGTGGAACCGCTAGATGATAAGGTAGTTCTATTTTTCATTTTTTGAGAAAGCTCCATACTATTTTTCATAATGGCTATTCCAATTTACATTCTCAACAACAGTGTACAAGTTTCCTTTTTTTCCACATCCTCATCAACACTTATCTTTTGTCTTTTTGATAATAGCCATTTTAACAGGTGTGAGGTGCTATCTCATTGAGGTTTCGATTTGCATCTCCCTGATGATTAGTGATACTAGCATTTTCCACCTTTAATCTAATATATATTTTATTAGACCTAAACTCATTCTCTGTGTGAGACTAAACTGCTTGCTCTGTGTACTGAAATATTATTCATTCATTTATATATTTATATTATTTTAATGTATTACATAATATAAATTTTCATAAACATACTTATATATTTATATTATAATTTGTTAATATCATTAGTATATTCATTCAACAAATATCTATTGAGCACCAAATACTGTCTAGGTGTGGTAAAAATATTAAACAGCAAAACGTCAGATAAGTTTCCTATTTTCATGTGTTAGTAAGGGACAACGGTAGATATAAAATTAGGATAAATCATAGTGATAAAGGCCACAAAAAATGAAACAGGGTAATCTGTTAATGAGTGCGGGAAGAGGAGTAGTCAATTTTTGGGGTTGGTCAGGCAAACCTCTGAGGCGGCGACACTTGTGCTGAGACCCCAATAATGAAATGCGACAAGCACCATGAAGCCATGGGGTGGAATATTCCGGGCACAGGGAACAGAGCAGGAGTTCCAAAGCGGAAAGGAAATTGTCATATGGGAGCAACTACAGTAACAATTAAAGCCAAAGTGTCTGGAGGTAGAGAGAGAAGGAGAAGATATGATATGTGCTCAGGAGGGTAGAAAGGGTGGAGATGGTAGAGTGGCTTGTAGGTTACGGTAAGGAGTTTCTGTTTTATTCTGTGATCAATGAGAAGTATAGGGACTAAGTAGAATCATAATGTATTTTGCTTTATATTTGAAATTTTTTTTCCCCCTCTGATCATTATATGTGTCTGGAAGGGGGCAGAAATGGAGGAAGGAAGACCATATAGGAGGTTTTTGCAGGATGGAAATGGTGGCTCACCAAGGGAAGAGCAGCAATAAAGGGTGAAATCAGGATATGTTTGGAGATAGAGGTGACAGACTGGGTAATGCATTGTTTTTGGAGTGGAAAAAAGAGGAATCAAATAGCATTTTGATCAACAAGGCAGACTGTGATGCTTCTCTGAGATTGGGGAAGAATCGCTTTGTTAGCAGAGGGAAGAGAAGTCAAGACTTCTGTTTTGACTGCGATAGCTTTGAGAAAAGCCTATGACACAGTTAAATGGAGATTTCCGTAGTGATAGAAACAAGATAAAGCAAACTGATAACATAAAAATGTTAATTTTATGTTGCTTTTGAAAATGTGAGATATTTAAAATGAAAAAACAAAATAAAATACCTGAGGTTATGAAGGCTCAGAGTCATCTAGCAAGTTGACTCTGGATAACCACCATGTCTTGTCTCTGAATTCTGGTCTTTAATAATAGTCGAATGAGGAATATCATTCCCTACTGATATAGCATTATATAGTAAGGCATGTTTTAAAGGTATATTTTGAGAAATTTTTATAACATACTAGTAGAAAATTACAAAGGAAAAGATTCCTTTCTGTAATGACGGCATTTGAGCCACTGTCTGCAGACCGAAGGGTATTCCAGACACTGCATCCAAGGTAGCTGAAAAATGATGGACAAAAATTTAAATAGATGCTACTCTGGCAAATATTTGGAAGAGTACATGATGCACAATAAGTTATTTCTAAAACATGTTAAGTTGTGATCCTGATAGAATATGCTATATGCTTTGGAGTCCTTCCAGGTATATTATATTTTGTTAGTGTTTAAATAGCTTTAGACTCACTTAAGAATAATAACCACAAGGCTCAGTAACCCAGTCTTGTTTACAATACCAAAAGTATGCAGCATTCAAACTTATGCAGTTGGACCTTTTGTTCATACAGCATTGTAATTGTATAGAAGGCTTTATGATAGATTAAATTCCAAAAATAAAAATGTCAAAAAACAAAAAAGAAAACAATCTTTATAATTTGGGTTCCATGAGAAGCAGACTCTGGTGTTACAAGGCTGTACTCTAACCAACTGAGCTAACCAGCCAGCCCAAGAGAAGCAGACTCTGGAACTAAGATTTGTGTGCAGGTGGTTTATTTGGAGTGGACTTGGGAATGATACTTTTAATGGGTAGAGGGAAGCTGGATTATGTAGAGAGAAGTTGAACTGCAATGTAGTTGCAAGAGAGCCCTTAGCCAATCTCCTGTGGAACTTTCAAACTGGGATGGCTCTTTTGAGATGTCTTGAATTGAAGCAAGAGATCCAGGCTTTTGTAACCCCTCATTGACTAGTGATTTAATGTGGGTATAACCTTGGGCAAAGCAGCTTACTGCAGCTGAGAGCAATCCATGGGGAGGGACTCAGCTGTGGGCTGTCATCAGCTAACACACCTCGAAGCTGGAAATGAGTGCCTCAGATCTCAGGGAAGGGGCTGCTCAGATCCACTTGCCTTGTCTAATAGGTTCACCCCATCTGGGAATGACTCCTCAGGATTCCAATTACTGCGGCAAGGTTTGTAGGATGAACTAGAGACCCTGTCATGGCCCTTGGTCTTAGAGCTGCAACTGTCACTCATTATCTCTCTCTTCTACTACCCATTCTAGTCCCTTTAGCCTCAGCTGGCAACACTGTTGGTCAAGGGGGTTTACTTAGTAGATTGACTCAGACCTTAACCCTGAGAGGTCACTATGTCTTCTCAGGCCACAGCTGGTTCACTTGCCCATTGGCTTTCAAATGAATGACTCCTTATGGAAAGTGATTCCTTTCCTTACCAGCTAGTCATTTAGCTCAGGGAGCCCACAGTGACTGGGCAGTAGCTTGACACTTGCTATCTCGCCTCGTGGAAGCATTTTACTTCAGTCAATTCCAGGCAAGATGAATTGCTACCAGCAGCAGTGACCAACACTGAACTCCTGGTATGGCATCATCCCTTGAGATGAAACATTCTTTGGTGGCGTATTTATTACAATGGACTTCTTCTATGCTGGAATCAACTCTATTACACTACCTCTTCTAGGATGGAAAGGATCCAATGTAGCTGACTTGCTACCATGTGATGTTTTATCTGCATAAGAGATAATGCCATAGTGGGGGCTTATTTTGGTCATTGTTGCTACCAGATTGTTCATTCAGGGGCAGATTAACTAGATAAGCCTTAGTGAGTGCAGAGCCCAGGCTGTTGGATCACCATATCCTCCATCTCTGCCAATGTGACTACTCTGTTCATGCAAATATTGTTCCAGCATTGGGGTGGCTGATGACTTAGGTTTCATAATGTCCTCTTTCCAAGACCTCCTGTCTACTTTTTAAATTAGTGCCTCTTCTGGGGTGGATGATCTTTGATGGGCATAACAGGTAATACAAAGATCTCCAGACTTTGCGCCTACTCCCATATTCACACACCTCTTTGCCTCATTGTTCCTAATCTTTCGATCTTTCTCCTTCCAGGCTCTTGACCAACCAACCAAGCCATATGTCACTGCCTATAGTATAGTTGCCTCAGATCGCTGCTTTTTCCACACAGAGAGAATGACTAGGAGTACACCTGAAGCTCCATTGGCAGGATTTCCTCACTGATGTCTTTCAGGGCTACCTTGAAAGAGCAGCAGTAGTCCATTTTTGGTTTGTACTTACATACCAAGCTAAGCCATTCTTGATTTTCTCTTCTATCAGTAGGTCAAAGGGAACACTGCACCCTCCATGCAGATGTAAGACTTGTGCAGTGGTGGTGGATGATTTCGAAGGAGGTATGGAAAGTAAGTTTAGGCAGAGGGAGCAGTTGAACTGTGACTCAGTTGCAACAGAGCCATCGGCACACTGCATAGGGAGGTGTGTAGCTAGTATGGCCCTTTAAAGATGTCTCAAATTGAAGCCAGAGGGCTGGACCTCTGTACTCCTGCCTGGGCCAGTCATTGGATGTGGACTGCCTCTGGGGAGAGGGTGTAACCTTGGGTGAGGCAGTTTCCTTCTGTTCAGGGCAATTCCTGGGGTGGGGCTGAACTGTGAGTTCATCAAGCAACATTCCAGGTACCTGCGGGAGCAGGTACATAAGTCTTGAAGTGTGAGATCTTGAAGTGTGGGGGACACATCAAAGATCTGTTACAACAACCCCAACCCATCTCAGGAAAATTTACCATCTGAAGAATTAAGACAAAAAAAAAAAAAAAAAGCTGGACTTGTTGAAGCCAAATTTACACACAAACAAGTAGCACTTTGAATTTGAAGGATTGTTAGGCATTCACATAATGCCAATAATTGGGCATCTTACAGGTAGATGTTGAAATTTGAAAGGAATGAACGAATAAGCAGAGTATTGGGACTGAAATAAAATTTATTATCACACCGATGTCCACCTTAAACCTGATCCACCTCCCCTCATTCTTGTTCTCAGTGAAAGGCACTAAGAGAGGCATCACCATGTGCACAGTCACCTGAGACAAACTCCTGATTATCATCTCTGACTCTTTTCTTGCCTCCACATAAGACTCAATCACTACCTCCTATGGATAGGCACTCTGATTTCTCTTGAATTCCCCACTCTTTATATCTGTTGCCTTAGTTCAAGCTCTAATCACTTTTTTCCTGCATCACAAAAACAGCCTCTGCTCTTGTTTCCCTCCCTCCAAACTCAGGGCTTTCTTGGGCTTTTGCACACTGCACTATACTTTAGCCAGAATGAATTTTCTAGAGGGCAAAGCTGAAGATGTTAGGTCCCAGTTTAGAATTCACGAATAGCTACTTACTGCTTTCCTCATCAAATCCAGTTCCTTAAACTGGAATCCAAAGCTGTGCCTGGCCTCGTCTCTCTCCGCCCCGTTGAACCCTCTCTCATCACTCCTGCTGTGGCCCCTTTTGTTTCAGCCTATGGACTTGGGGTTTCACTCACACTAACTGTTCTCTGTGCCTTCTAAGCTTTACATCCACTGTTACCTTTGCCTGGAATTCTCTTGTGGTAGGAAGAAATGCTCCCCAAATGTCCTAATCCCCGAAACATGCAAATGTGTTATCTCAACTGGCATAAAGGACTTTACAGATGCGGTCAAGCTAAGGATCTTGAGAGGGGAGATTGTCCTAGATTATTCAGAAGGGCACAATGTAATCACAAAGGTTCTTCTAGGAGGGAGGATCAGAATCAGATAAGGTGAAGGGATACTGGAAGCAGAGGTCAGAGTTATGTCATTGCTGGCAGAGGGCTACGGGCTGAGGAAAGCTGGAGCCTCTAGAAGCAAGGAACTGGTTCTCCCTGAGAGCCTCCAGAAGGAATGCAGCTCTGCCAGCTCCTTGATTTGAGCCAAGTAAAACCCATTTCAGATTTTTGACCTCTAGAACTGTAAAATAGTAAATTTTTCATTTTTTAAGTCACTAAATTTGTGGTAATTTTATATAGCAGCAATAGGAAACTAATACACCTCCCCTGTGGCTAAATTCTATTAATCGTTTAAGACTCAGCTGAAGCAACAATTCTGGTTGAGGGGATTCTTTTCTGTGTTCCTACAGATAACACAGTGTCCCCTATACTCTATTATAGATACCTATTTATTCTCCCCCCCTCCGCCCCCTTTTAAACCTCTTACATCTGGCTTCAGAGCTGTAACTGTGTTCTTTGAGATCCAGGTCACAAAGCACCTGGCACACGGGTTCAGAGAAGTATAACTCCTCTTTCACCACTGTCCGCTCACCCTAAGGTTTCTCTATTTTGGAGCCGCCACTGCTGCCGGGTGTTGATGGCTCTGCTTTCTGTTTTGAAGGCTTATGCTTATTTGGGGTTTGTGTAAAGAGGGAGGGGAGTAGTTCCTGCAAGTCAGCTCAGATGATCTTAGCAAGTCCCAGGTGCGGTGAGGAAGGGCCCAAATGCAGAGGATTCGGGGGTGCGCAGGCCAGGTACAGTGGAGGTCCTCTCTCCCCAGCCTCACAAAGAACGATTCCCACCTGTTTTGGTCCGTTCATGTTGCTATAACAGAAATACCTGAGACTGGGTAATTTATAAAGGAAAGAGGTTTATTTGGCTTACGATTCTGGGACAGCTGCCTCTGGCACGGGCCTCAGGCTGCTTCTACTCATGGTGGAAAGGGGCAGGCAGCCGGCGGGTACGAGCAGATCACATGGCGAGAGGAAGCAAGAGAGAGAGAGAGGAGGTGCCAGGGTCTTTTCAAGCAAGGAGCTATTGCGGGAACTACTAGAGCAGGAACTCACTCATTAACCCTCCTCCCCCAGGGAGAGCATGAATCCATTCATGAGGGATCCGCCCCCATGACTCAATCAGCTTCCAACACTGCCACATTGGGGATCAGATTTCCACATGAGTTCTGGAGGGGACAACACCTCCAAGCTCCATCACCACCACTCCCCTTCCCTGCCGCTGTGCTGTGCTCCTGGAATCCTGAGCGTTGGTCTTTAGCTTTGCCTGAGGGCCTGACACTGGCTGTGGCTGCTGTCTATGGTCCACTGCGACTCCCTCCTTTCTGGGGCCCCCTGGGCTGGTCCCACCTCGGCCTCTCTGTCACCGTTTTCGCATTCCTCTCTTCTTTTACCTCTTCTATTTTTATGGCCTGGACTTGATTATTTACTTCCCTCGGGCCCTCTCTTGATTCTCTAGAGACTATTTTAGAAATTAAAAACAAATATCCAAAATCGACTTCTCTTCAAGGCTATGTGCTTGCCTCTGGCTGCCTGGGGGAAAAGTCGCAGGTAATTCAGAAACAAAAACACAAATATTGGAGAAAATGATCTTGCTGCACTCCAGTCCTATAAATATTAGTTAAGTGAATGAGCAGTGAGAGAAAATGGAAACAAATACCAAGGTTTTGGTAGAGAAAGTGTTTTTCAACTCTAGGCTTTTGTCGTTGTTGTTTTACTGGTGGTTCTTATACAACTGGTTGATAATCACTGTTTTAGAAAACCACCAGGGCTGAACATTTTGGCTAGACACTGGATAGCTTGGAAGATGCTGTCAAAAGGCTGTAGTGAAGACAACTATGATTTTTAGGTAACCAGATAAGAAAAAATACAGTGCAGGTAAGCCAAGCATCTGCGTCCCGCACATTCCCTTTCATGAGTCATGTTACTGTATGTCCCGGCCTGCGGGACAGGTAAGAACGTGGGCTCGAGGAGGACTACCTGTAGCTGGTGAAAAGGGGGAGGGACAGGAGACACGCAGAATGGAGGCAAGACAAGATTCTGATCAAGCCTCAAAATTTTATTGTTAGGTGATTGCTTATATACATAGTGAAGAAGGGGCGGGCTGTCACAGAGTGTGGCAGCTTATGATAGGCGGAAAGGCAGGGGGGTGATAGTGGCGTGGTATGAGAAGAGGAGGTGGGAGGGGTGTTGGCTTAGCGAGCGCGGGCTTTTCTGAGGAGGAAGAGAAAGGCTTACATAAAATGGCGGTTATTTGTTAAAAATGGCGGCTATTGTTAAATATGGCTCCCGACAACTGTATATAATAGGAAAGTGCGTGGGTTTATTTTAGATCTCTGTCCTCAGCACCATGAGCCCATCTCCATCACTCCCCTTCCTTTGCCACCGTTGTCCTCTTGAACTCCTGCATTCGGGCTTGGTGGTGAGTACATCCTACTCTGCCAACAGAGCCTGGCTATGGGAAGGCCACATGTCCCTTTGCTACCCTGTCCCTTCATTCTCCACACCACTGCCACACAAGGAGTAAACGTGACTGTCATTAAAATGGGTTGAGTTAATTAAAGGCAGTGACAACACAGTAGGGGAAGATTTGAAAATAACGTTTAATATTTCCCATAGTCCTTCACTGAGGCTGTCTTCTTGATGCACTTACAGTTTGTACGTAGTCTCACTTTTCAGGTCTCTTGGTGAAATCAGGTGCTTTTTAATACATCCACCTTGGGTCGTACCACTAGCTTTCAGGGAACCCCACCCTGAATCCATAAGGTTTGGTTTGATCTCAAATTCCATCTTCCACTCTGTCCTCGCCCCCTTCCCTTCTGCAATACAGAGACCCATTCCCACAACTTTGAAATGACAGCCTGTCAAGACTTCATTATGCTCTTAAACTGGGGCTCTCAGTGTCCCAGTCCATCTCGGGGGAAGCAAGGGGGAAATTTCAGTCCTCCAGCTGCGTTTGTCTCATTTGCAGAGAATTTCCCATCACTCTACTAGAGGGAAGAGAATGAAATCCTCATCACGGAGGGGGGACTTTTCTTTCTATTAGGAAGGACATTTTCATTTCGATGGCTGCCAACCTTTGTCCCCACAGTGGATTTCTCTTACTCCCTTTAAAGGTGTTTGGATTAGATGCGCGGCCTCCTCCCCCACCCCTCCGTACTGCCCAGAGGCTGGGCTTTGAAAACAAGCTCAGGTATTTCACCAAGTGATATGTCTCTGCTGGGGAAAAGTCACAGCTTTATTGATTAAAATCTAGGTATAACATCCATAATTGAAGTTTTCCTGTAGTTTGGAGCCAGGTTGCCTCACCACTTTCTCTAGGGACTATATATCAAATGTTATTTTTCATGCTCCTGTTTGCTGATAAGGGTCCAATAAAACCACTAGTTTGACCTGATATTAGATTTCCCTAGTTGAAAGCAGTGGTACAGATTGCCAAGTGTCCTCAAATACACTGACAATCCATACCAATATTTTAAAAGAAACATGTGACTAAGGGGAAAAAATATCTTTCGGTTTGGGTGTGTGTTTGGGTTTTCATCCTCTACTTTCTGTGTGTATTTTTATCCACAGCAAACAATTTTCAATCAATAATTAAGATTGGTAAACAGATCTACAGGGGAAAAAATCCTTCAGTTTGAGTTTAATAGATTGCCTCTCAAAGTCATTCCCTGACACAGCAAGTTGCTGAGGGAGTTTGTGCCAGTAAATAGGAAAGAATAGGGTTGATTAAAAAGTAAAGCAACACAAAACCTGGCATCCTGTTGCGAGTTTAAAAATAAAGCAAAATGACTATTAGCAACCTATGTTGATTTCTGTCAAACTATCTTTATCTGTGTAGTCAGGACAGGAGGAATAACACATAGCTTCTAGTCAGAGCAACTTTGGGTTTTACGGGAATTCATGATTTTTTTTTTTACCCTGAAACTTCTGTCTTTTTTGTTTTCTTAGGATGTTTCTCCTCCTGTGGAGGCTCATGAGACACCTATTAGTCAGTCGGGAGCCTACAGGTATCTGAGTTGCTGCAGGAGGAGAAATGGGATGTCTTTCGGCTTTTCTTTCGTGTAGATTTGTTGCATGTTTACCAAGGTGAAAGGATTAATGCCCCAGAGATCATTTGCTTTCATAAGCTTTAAACCAGAGCAGCAAAAGTTTCATGACTTGATTCTCCTCCAACAGCTCTTTCTCTCAGCAAGGCACAGAGAGCAAGCTGAGACCTACAGATTGCCAACAGACTCTTCCAACAAAATTGCCATGTCTCCATCAGTTAAACTCCCTTCTGGGAGAGCTTCTGACAGTTTTCTCCCATCTCTTCCACCATGTGGTGAGGCACCCGAAGCATTCCACAGAGCTTTAGAATCAAGATGAAATACTCCAGATTTCTAAGTCTCAATAATACCCAAACCACAGACCATAGGTACAGATAATTCACATAATTTCTAACATTTGCATTTTGTATATAATCTCCCTGTCAAACCTTGGTTTTCTGGAACTTTATATAAAATAAAAAGTTAAAAAGAAAACAGAAGAAAAAAAATTTTTTGGTATGCTAATCATTGCTTCCATTTAATGTAAAAAAAAAAAAAAAATAGAAGTAAGTATAGAGACTAAAAATTTTGCTATCCAGTAATTTATGGCAGGTACTTTCCCACACGACTGGCATGTAAAAATTAATGATTTAAAATGTTGGATTTGAAATGGAATATAATAGAAGCTAGAATGACAGCTGCAAAACAAACAATAACCTCAATGAGAGACGCCTGATTTGGGCAATCACTCAGTCAGGAGAGACCCTCCCAAGGAACAACGAGACCACGGCTTCGGATGCAATTAGCAAGAGGTTTTATTGAACACACGGGTACCCGGGCGGCTCAGTCTCTCGGTGGACTGGCGCGCCGAGTAGAGTTTTTGAGCTTGTTTTATAGCAAAAAGCGCGGGTACAGAAGCGAGAAGCAAGGTAATTGGTCGGTTTAAACAAGGCCAGGGGTGGGCTCCGGTCATGTGGGAGTTCTTGAAACAGTTGAAGGGCGCCCTGGAAACTGCTCTGGGAGGCCTAGTGCAAGCTGATAACAGAAGCTGAAAGAAGCGAGTTAATCACTTAGGGACAGCAAAAACTTTCACAGGGCGGTTTCTTCCTTAGGTTGTCTAGATACATCCAGATACAGCTCTTGGTGTTATCAGTCAGAGACAGCATAGGTGGGAAACAGCAAAGGCAGGCAGAACTTAAAATTTTTCTAAGTACAGCACAATTTTTAACCTTCAATTTTTACCACAGGTGTTGGGGGGCTTTTAAACAAGAACACTTTTCAAACAGTAAAAATGGCATAAGCTAAATCAGTCTACCTCGCACACCCCTTTATGAATTTCTTGGCCTTGCGGAATGGCGTTACTGCGGCTAGCTTGGAAAACACTTCTTTCATTCCCCCATTTCTCTTGTGGGAAGCTCTAATCTTAGAGCGAATTTAGAGGTTGTCTTCGTTGTCTAGGGTCTGATATTTTTGTCTAAGGACCAGAATTTTTACTGCACTTACCCTGTCATTGATGAACTGGACTAACCTATTGATGATGCAGGGCCCGAGGGTGAACAACAGAAGGAGGAGCAATAGGGGCCCGGCGATGGTTGATAGGAGGGTAGTGAACCAAGGGGAGCTATTGAACCACCCTTCATACCAGTTTTGGTTTTTCTGGCGCTCCAACTGTCTTTTATCTAGTCTCTCTTTGAGTTTTCTCATGGAGTCTCGCACCACACCTGAGTGGTCTACATAAAAACAGCACTCTTCTTTTAGGGCCGCGCAGAGGCCTCCTTCTTTTAGAAACAGTAGGTCAAGGCCTCTTCTATTTTGGAGTACTACCTCCGATAGGGAAGTCAGCGAGTCCTCCAGCTTGCTGATTGAGTCCTGGAGGACCCGGAGGTCAGTATCCATGGCGGTCTGGAGGCTGGTTAGGCCTTGTTGGAGGTCTATGGGCCCTTTAACTAGGGCGGATGCGCCAGTACCTATACCTGCTGCGACCCCCAACCCCAGAAGAACAGCTAGGGTAAGTGAGACAGGCTCTCTTTTAACCCTGGGGTGAGGATCGTCATAGGCCTGCAACAAAGTTTCTTCAGAATGGTAATAGATGCGAGGGACCAGCTGGATCAGGATACAGAAATCTTTAGACTGATTAAAAACTGAGGTGGAGAGGCAGGGGGTGAGGCCGGTGCTGCAGGCCCACCAGCTATGGTTGGTGGGGAGCAGGTACTGATGGTTCGTGGAGGAGTTGATGGGTAGGGTCTGATTGCAAAGATGCTGATGGGTAGAGGGCACCTTTCCTATGCACGACCCGTGTCCTGAGACCTCAGTGAGGGTAAGCTTTCCTTGGCTCCCCCAGCGGCACTGAGTATAGTTGGAGGTATAAGTGAAGGCCCCTCCTAAGGAGGCAACTCCTTCATAATAAGGGGGACCCAAGGCCAAACAGAGCCAGCAAGACTTCGTGGCGTCTGGGTCGGTAGCATTTAAGGCTAGGAAGGCCCCCCTCACAAGGCCAAAGAGTCTGTCGCCTGTGGTTGGAGACAGAGTGTTCAGGACAACACTTTCCTCCAGTACCGTGGGGACTTGGCTAGGAGCCGCCGAGGGTTGAGAGATGGGCGGCGCTTCCCTCGTTGGGGAAGGGGGGTTTTTGTTAGGGGGTCCTTGTTTCGCAAGGACGGAGTTGGGGCCCACTGTCTCAGCTGGCTTGCTGGTGATCTCTAACCGAATGGTCAACTGTACGCCTGGATATCCAGACACATAGAATCCCAATCTCCAGGTTTTTCCTATTATCCACTCTTTGGATTGCCGTCCTTGTTCTGTGAAATTTATTTTAAGGGGGTTACACCAGCCGGTTTTTTCACAGGTTGCCAGTAGGGCACCCCATGATCGCTCTGTGCCATTCCATTTTACAGTTATGAGGTCCCAGGAGGACGTAGGTTGCCAATAAACAGTCCCCGTGGTTTCACAACTCCATTCTTTACAATACAGGGATTTTAACCCTCCACACCTTTTAGCTTCTGAACGGGACCGGCCATCCCGGGGACACACGTAGAAGGTGGAACTTGCCATTCTGGTCCTAGCCTTAGGGTAGCTGCATCCTATGGCTCCCCAGGTGATCTGTCTATAAGCGCTCTCATAGTTTGAGTCAGGGGGTCTGACTCTCTTAGAGGTTGATACATCGGTTTCTGGGATGTCCCAGGACTCAAGACCGGCCGCCAGGGCACATACATCAGGTGTAAGAATGGGCCACCAAGTCCAAGGGGGCTGGACTTTCTCTGTCTTCCAGACAACGTTCCCAGTTTGGGACAGTACCTGCCAGGTGAGGGTCACAGGCTGGTGAGGGTTTTCACTCCAACTCGTTCTGCCGCCGCCGAAAACGCAGCTTAAGAGGATGATCAGTCTTTTCCAGCTCCCAAGACTCATCTGGTGCCGAGGGTGGTGCAGGCTTGAGGTGAGAAGCATGGACCCAGGCAGCAATACCGTCGACTTTTACTGCGGTCGGAGTGGTCAGCAACACCAGGTACGGGCCTTTCCACCGAGGCTCA
This sequence comes from Cynocephalus volans, assembly GCF_027409185.1. Taxonomy (NCBI): domain Eukaryota; kingdom Metazoa; phylum Chordata; class Mammalia; order Dermoptera; family Cynocephalidae; genus Cynocephalus; species Cynocephalus volans. The sequence goes on along the minus strand of NC_084461.1, from coordinate 93,609,868 downwards.
AGGCTGCTGGGTCGGTGGCGTCTGACAAGCACTCGGTCTCCGACCTGGAACGGGTGGGGGATTGTCACGGTACCGGGCTTGTACACCTCCTTGATCTGGTCCCAGATCTGGGTCTTCACAACTTCTAAAGCCTTTAAATGAGTAAATAAGACAGGGAGAAAATTATCATCGGGACTCAATGTCCCTCCAGACTCGAGTATGGGGGGCGGTCCCCCATAGAGAATTTCATAAGGAGTTAGACCAAACTGGCCAGGGGTATTCCTGGCTCTGAGCAGCGCTAAGGGAAGGAGGGCCACCCAGTCTTTTCCACCGGTCTCTAAGGCTAATTTGGTTAAGGTCTCTTTGATTGTCCTGTTCATTCTTTCTACCTGACCTGAGCTCTGGGGTCTATACGCACAGTGTAACTTCCAATTTATCCCCAGTTGAGTGGCCAGTCCCTGACTTATCTGAGCAACAAAGGCTGGGCCATTGTCTGACCCGAGTACCTTAGGGATCCCGAAGCGGGGTAGAATTTCCTCTAATATCTTTTTGCAGACGGTCAGGGCCGTTTCAGTTTTGGTAGGAAAAGCTTCTACCCATCCGGAAAAAGTGTCTATGAATACCAGCAGATACCTGTTTCCATACCGGCCAGGCTTTACCTCTGTGAAGTCTACCTCCCAGTACACGCCGGGTCGATCTCCTCGTTGTCTCTTTCCGATCTCTCGGTAGGTTGGGACCGCATTAGTCATGACACAAGCCTGACACCGACTGGTGACCTCGCGAACTACAGACTGGAGGTTCGGGATGAGGAGGCTGGTGCGGTTTACTAATTGGAGAAGCTTTTCTGGTCCTAAGTGTGTCAACTGATGCAACCGCTGAATAAATTCTTTCCCCCGATCAGGGGTGAGCTCTCTTGGCTCGGCCTTAACCTGGGCGGGTTCGATTAGCTCTTGAGGTTTTGTAGTTTCTGCCAGCACTCTGGTCGACAGGGCGGCTTGTTTTGCAGCCTCGTCGGCCCTCCGGTTCCCGGTGGCCACAGGGTCATTTCCCCTCTGGTGGCCGGGGCAGTGGATAATGGCGACCCGCTTAGGGAGGTGAATGGCCTCTAGCAGGGCCAAAATTTTTTCCTTGTTTTTAATGTCTTTTCCCGCAGAAGTGAGCAACCCCCTCTGTTTATATATTGCCCCGTGAATGTGAGCAGTGGCAAAAGCATACCTGCTGTCGGTGTAGATGTTGATGTTTTTTCCTTCGGCCAGGCGTAATGCCTGCGTCAAAGCCACTAGTTCGGCCTTCTGGGCTGACGTACCTTCTGGCAGGCTGCTTGTCCACACCGTCCGCTTGCCATCTACGATGGCGGCCCCTGCTCTCCGTTTACCCTCTGCGATGAAACTGCTACCGTCCGTATACCAGGCTGGCACCCCGGGCAATGGCTGGTCCTTCAGGTCTCGTCGAGTTCCAGTTTCTTCGGCGAGGATCTCTGAGCACCTGTGTACTGGGGTGGCTTCCGACTCGACTGGTAGGAGGGTAGCTGGGTTCAGGACGGCAGGGGGTGCAAACGATATCCTTTCATTTAGCAGCAGGCTCTGGTAATGAGTCATCCTGGCATTGGTCATCCACCGGTCGGGGGGCTGCCGCACAATGCTTTCGAGGCTATGGGAAGCAATCACAGTCACATTCTGTCCCAAGGTTAACTTATCAGCGTCCTTGAGAAGGAGTGCCACGGCTGCAACCGCTTTCAGGCAGGTTGGCCACCCGCTAGCCACCGGATCCAATTTTTTTGATAGGTAAGCTACTGGCCGCCGCCAGGGTCCTAAAGTCTGAGTAAGCACTCCCCGGGCCACACCGGCCCTCTCATCTACGTATAGAGTAAATGGTTTGGTGAGGTCTGGGAGGGCCAAAGCGGGGGCTGACAGCAAGGCTTTTTTTATGTGGTCAAAAGCTTTCTGATGTTCCTCAGTCCAGGTAAAAGGGATGCTTTCCTTTGTTAAGGGATACAGGGGTGCAGCTAGGGAAGCAAACCCAGGGATCCAGAGCCTGCAGAATCCTGCAGTGCCCAGAAATTCACGGACCTGTCTGGGGGTCGTGGGAGCGGGGATCTTCATAACAGTAGCCTTTCGGGCCGGGGTCAGCCATCTTTTTCCCCCCCTGAGTAGGTACCCCAGATAGGTGACCTCTCTTTGGCAGAGCTGGGCCTTTTTAGCCGATACCCGGTACCCTAATTTACTCAATTCCTGTAGGAGCTTCTGTGTCCCTTCTTTGCAGTCTCTATATGTGGGGGCTGCCACCAAGAGGTCGTCTACATATTGGAGTAGCACTACCTGAGGGTTGAGGGCCCTAAAGGGGGCCAAATCTCGGTGGAGGGCCTCGTCGAAGAGAGTGGGAGAGTTCTTGAACCCTTGGGGCAGCCGTGTCCAGGTCAACTGACCTGTGTTACCTTTTTCTGGGTCTTTCCACTCGAACGCGAATAGCGGCTGGCTGCTGGGGTGTAGCTTGAGGCAGAAAAAGGCATCCTTGAGATCTAAGACTGAATACCAAGTGTGGCTGGGCGGAAGGGAACTCAGAAGGCTGTAAGGGTTTGGGACGGTGGGATGAATATCCTGTACCCTTTTATTAATTTCTCTCAGGTCTTGGACTGGCCGATAGTCATTGGTCCCTGGCTTTTTTACAGGTAGTAGAGGGGTATTCCAGGGCGATTGACAGGGCACCAAGACCCCTAGGTCTAAGAACCTCTGGATGTGGGGTCTGATACCTTCCCGGGCTTCCTTGCTCATTGGATATTGTCGAACAGCCACCGGTGAGGCACCTGATCTTAGTTCCACTACCACTGGTGGGACTTGATTGGCCAGTCCCATGCCTGCCCTCTCTGCCCATACAGTGGGAAAAAGTTGGAGCCAGGATGGGTCGATAGAGGAGGGACCTGGCTTTTCATGTAGCCGGTATTCTTCTTCTAGGTTCAGGGTCAGGCACAGTGTAGGGCGGTCTTCCCATGTTACTTGTGGGCCCTCAGCAGAAAACTGGATCTGGGCCTTTAGTTTGGTTAAGAGGTCCCTACCCAACAAAGGGGCGGGGCACTCGGGTATGACCAGAAAGGAGTGGGTCACCTGTTTATGTCCAGCCTTTAAAAGTCTCTTTGTGGTCCAGGGGTAGACTTTGCTCCCTGTTGCTCCTTGTACGACTGTCCGTCTGGACCCTACCCTTCCCAGGGGTTGGGTCAAAACTGAATGTTCAGCCCCGGTATCGACCAGGAACTCAATGGGAGTCCCCTCCACAGTCAGTGTTATCCTGGGTTCGGGGAGGGGGTCCGAACCTTGACTCCCCTAGTCATCTAGGGACAGAACTTTGGCTTCTCTGACGTTTTTCTTTCGGGGACATTCTCTTGCCCAGTGACCCTTTTCTTTACAGTACGCGCACTGGTCTTTGTCCAGAGGAGATCTTTTATCCCTAGGTGTCTTTCTTGCCTGGTTGCTCAAATTCCCTGTCTGCCTATCTCTAGAACCTTTTTCACTTATCACTGCGGCCAAAATCCTAGTCAAGTTTTTTTCTTGGCGCTTATCGCGCCGCCTTTCTCTCTCTTCTGCCTCTTTTTTTCCTCTTTCTTGTCTTTTTTCTTCTGTCTCCCTTTTGTGGTACACTTTTTCTGCCTCCCTCACTAAATCTTGTAAGGAATAATCTTGGAGCCCCTCTAGCCTCTGTAACTTTTTTTTAATATCTGGGGCTGACTGTCCGATGAAGGCCATGGCAACTGCAGCCTGCTGCCCCTCAGAAGAGGGCTCAAACGGAGTGTATCTCCGATAGGCCTCCATTAGGCGTTCTAAGAAAACCGAAGGGGGTTCTGCCGGTCCTTGTAAGACCTCTCTTACCTTAGCCAAATTGGTGGGGCGCCGAGCTGCCCCTTTGAGACCTGCCACTAGAGTCCGGCGGTAGACCAGGAGACGCTCCCTACCTGCGGCTGTGTTGTAGTCCCACTGAGGTCGATTGAGGGGGAAGGCCTCATTAATGAGGTTGTCGAGTTGAGTAGGGGCCCCGTTGTCCCCCAGGACATTCTTGCGGGCCTCGAGGAGAATCCTTTCTCGTTCCTCCGTGGTGAAGAGAATCTGTAGGAGCTGTTGGCAATCGTCCCAGGTGGGCTGATGAGAAAACATAAGAGACTCAAGGAGCCCCGTGAGTCCTGCTGGATTTTCAGAAAAAGAAGGATGATTAGATTTCCAATTATAAAGATCTGCTGAAGAGAAAGGCCAATATTGCAGAGGGACTAGGCCGTTGGGCTCGGCTGGGGGTCCTATGGCTCGGAGGGGTAAAATCACAGTGGAGTCAGGACCCGAGTCGTCTGCCGGACTGCGGGCACGGCGACTCCTGGTCCCCGCGGCTGGTCCCTCAGGATCGGAAATATCGGGCGCCTGGCCCGGCGCCGGTCCGACCGCCTGAGGGGCCAGAGGAGGTGGCAGGGCTGCCGGATAGGGCGGGGGCTCAGAGAGAAGGAGCAAGTCGTCTGTTGCCGGGTAGATGGGGGGTCGGGGAGGAGCGGATGGCCTCTCTGGACTGGAGACGACAGCGACCTTGACGGAGGGCGGCATCCATGGCGGGGGACTCTGGGCGAGGTCTTGCCACACCACGATATATGGAACTTGGTCCGGGTGTCCCCCGATTTCCTGAAAGACAATCCTTTTAACTGCGGAAATAACAGAAACATTAAAAGTTCCTTCCGGCGGCCACCCGACACCGAACGTGGGCCACTCGGAGGAACAAAAGGTCCGCCATTTTCCCTTTCTGATTTCCACGGACAGATTGTGAGCCCTTGCTCTTACGTCCCTCCAGTGATCTAGAGTGAGGGAGAGAGGGGTAGAGTTATTTTGTCCCATTTCGAAGAGAGGGACCACGACACAGAGGCCTATCAGGAACAAAACAAAAAGAAACCAGAAACGGCGGCGAGATCGAGTAGCGTAGAGACAAAAGAAGGAGTCAGATGGCAGAGCGCGCCTCTCTAGACGCGGCAGTGGGATCAGAACATAATGATCCTCTCCTGAGGGGTCCACCAGGCGTCCCTGGTCCTCCCCTGATCCTGGGACGTCTCCCAGGATTACCGGGCGGTGAGCCCCCGAACACGTCTGTTCGCTACTCACACGTCGCTCACAGAGCGATCAGCCCGGAACAAACTGAAACCAAAATGCGCGCACTCAGAGGGACAGTCAGAGTTACGGAGTCAGACACAGAAACGAGACACGGAGTGATCGCTGGCCAGCTTACCTCCCGTTGGTGGGTCGGTGGTCCCTGGGTGGGGGTCTGATCCCGGACGAGCCCCCAAATGAGAGACGCCTGATTTGGGCAATCACTCAGTCAGGAGAGACCCTCCCAAGGAACAACGAGACCACGGCTTCGGATGCAATTAGCAAGAGGTTTTATTGAACACACGGGTACCCGGGCGGCTCAGTCTCTCGGTGGACTGGCGCGCCGAGTAGAGTTTTTGAGCTTGTTTTATAGCAAAAAGCGCGGGTACAGAAGCGAGAAGCAAGGTAATTGGTCGGTTTAAACAAGGCCAGGGGTGGGCTCCGGTCATGTGGGAGTTCTTGAAACAGTTGAAGGGCGCCCTGGAAACTGCTCTGGGAGGCCTAGTGCAAGCTGATAACAGAAGCTGAAAGAAGCGAGTTAATCACTTAGGGACAGCAAAAACTTTCACAGGGCGGTTTCTTCCTTAGGTTGTCTAGATACATCCAGATACAGCTCTTGGTGTTATCAGTCAGAGACAGCATAGGTGGGAAACAGCAAAGGCAGGCAGAACTTAAAATTTTTCTAAGTACAGCACAATTTTTAACCTTCAATTTTTACCACAGGTGTTGGGGGGCTTTTAAACAAGAACACTTTTCAAACAGTAAAAATGGCATAAGCTAAATCAGTCTACCTCGCACACCCCTTTATGAATTTCTTGGCCTTGCGGAATGGCGTTACTGCGGCTAGCTTGGAAAACACTTCTTTCAAGAGACTAAAAATTTTGCTATCCAGTAATTTATGGCAGGTACTTTCCCACACGACTGGCATGTAAAAATTAATGATTTAAAATGTTGGATTTGAAATGGAATATAATAGAAGCTAGAATGACAGCTGCAAAACAAACAATAACCTCAAAGGTGATTTGGAACAAATTCAAAACCAGGTAAATGCAAGCAGGTCCCTGTTCCCAAATTACTTAAGAAGTAAAATAAGAAAAGCAAAACAAAAAGAAAGAAATTTAATTTATATTCTTCATATCGACCTATTTTCTCCCCAGCCTCCCTTGAAATTCAGGTGTGGCTGCAGGAGTGGCTACACCCTTTTACTGAGGTATTTACGTGGTAATGAACAGCACACTCCCTTTTACGAGGCAGGGATCCAATTCCCAAATGAACTGATTAAATCACCTTCTCCAGTTCCAGCACTGGTAATAAGAAAACTATAGGAAAAAGCAAAATAAATATTTATTGTAAATTCACAGGTTTTTTTTTTTTTTTTTTTTTTTGGCCTTATATTCTTATACAAGCACAGTCCTGGTATCTTCAAAATAACCAACACCAGAAACTCTAAATATTAAACTTAAGTTGCATTGATGAATTCTATATTTGGACAATTTAAAATCTGTGAGTTACCTATCACCCCACTTACCTGCAAAGAATGATTTCGCCTCAGGGAGAAATAGGCAAGATTTCCTTCACATCCTGCTATAAAATCTACAAAACTACTCATCACTGCCCCCAGCCTTTTTTCCTTCCCTCTGTTCATTATGAGAGGGAGTCTGTTATTTCTAAGACCTCTCATTGCCTTTAAGTCCCTTCCTCCTCTGCTTCTCACCTTCCACTCACTTTACTTTCTCTTTTTATTCATGTGTCTTAAATCTCTCACATTCTCTACTTTCTCATCCATTTAAAAACACAACAAATAGACAAACATAAAACAACTTTCTTGATTCTAGTTCACTCTCCGTCCATCTACTACCTACCTTTCTTCTTTTCATAGCTACACTTCTCTAGAGTGTTATCAAATGACCTCAAGCCAAATGTGCGGTTCAAAAATGGTCATGTTATTTTGGTAAACATCAGTAAGCTCTGATCTTTGGGGATAGATAGGGCTTTATGGCTTCTCATTATAATCTCACTTCCAGGTGGTATGTTATAATGAATTAAAGTCTCAGTTTGAAATCTGCTACTTGTCCAAATATTTATTAGAAAATAGGCACAAAATTCACACAACCAGTTTCTGTAAAATCAGCTAAGTCCTTAGTTGTTGTCCTCTGGTACTTGTATGAAAGATTTACCGTAAAGCGACACCCGATTATCTGTGGGACGTCTAGTTGGATCAGACATCAGAGCCCAATATGTGGGAGGACACAGGAGAAAATGGAGCTGTAGACCTAGATTTTAGTTAGAAGGTTAATTAGACTATTAAGTTTGCTGGATTCTTTCACTTCTTTTAGGTGGGACAGTAGAACCCAAACAATCTTTTGTTCTCCGAATATCATAAACCCTACTCATTGCCCCAAAGAAAATTTGTTTCTAACATCTGTTATGCTAATTAAGTATCTGGGGTAGATTGAGATAATATTTGAAGTACTTGCCTTAGTGCCTCTGTAGTCTGGATTCCTAATTAAGTTCCTATAAGTGCTGACTAACCTCACATTGGGGTCTGATTAAAGCTAAAACACATACACACCTAAATCATACTATATATTCTGAAGAATTTCAAAGTACGTTACTAGAGAAGTCGTCTCTTCTCCCTATTTCTGCTCCTTTACCACTCACAGTTGGATCTCTCTCAGCTGGCTTCTGTCCCTGTCCCTCCAATGAACTGGTTCTAAGGTCATTAAAAACTTCCATGTTGAAAAATCCAGTAGATATAGTTCACTCCTCATTTCACTTAATTTCTGTTTGCATTTAGCATTGTTGGTCATGTACGTTTTCTAGATACCATACTCTACAGAGTTTCTTCTTGCCTCACTAAGCTACCTGGGCCTCCTTGGCTGTCTCCCCAGACAAAGAAGATGGAAAAAGAGAATAGTCTGCTTCTTAGGAACGACTTCCCTGGTTCACTTCATATATTGTTATCCATTGCTCCCACTAGAAAATGATAAAAGAATGGACGACCAAGCCTTGGAGCATTCTAAAATCCAAAGTCAGCTAGATGCCTAGGAACCAATAAAGGAGTCTGAGAAGTACTGGCCAGGGAAATAGGAGGAAAACCACCACTGAGTGGAGAGCAGGGAGCGTGTTTCAGGGATGGGGAAAAAAATAAATGCTACTGAGAACCCAATTAAGGTGAGGTCAGAGAAGGATTTATAGAACTAATATTGCAGAGCTTGCTGGTAATGGTTGTGGCAACAACATTTGCAGTGGTGAGGACAGAAAATGAATGGGGCTGCGGGGGTGAAAAAAATGAGAGAAGAATGTGAGAATATCTTTTGAAAAATTTTCCTATGAATTGGAGTAGAGAAATGGAGTGAAAATTGAAGGGAGATATGGGATCTCTCTTAATTTAGGCTGCTATAACAATACCGTAGACTGGGTGGCTGAAACAACAAACATTTATTTCTCAGTTTCAAAGCCTGGGAAGTCCAAGATCAAGGCACCAGCAGATCTGTTGTCTGGTGAGGACTCTCTTCCTGGTTTGCAGACAGTTGTCCTCTCATTGTATCCTCACATGAGGAAGAGGGAGATCTCTAGTCTCCTTCTCTTCGTGGGGCTCCTCAGGCTGCTTACTACCTCCAAAGGCCTCACCTTCTAATACCATCCCATTCGGGTTTAAGGTTTCAACATATGAATTTTGAAAGAACATAAACATGCAGTTTGTAACAAGGTCAAAGGGGAATTTTTTTGTTTAACATAAGCAAAACTGGAGCATGCTTGTATACTGATGGGAAAGAGCTAATAGAGAGAAACTGATGGTGTAGTGAAAAGAATATGAAATCCTAGAGAAGATGAGGGGGATGAATTTTATAACATTAGTAGAAGGATGGGCCCTTGATAGGAACAGGACAGTCCTTCACAAATAATAGGAGATAAGAGAGAAAATGGTAAGCTTTGTAATTTTAGGGGTGAGATGAATAGGAATCTAATAATTTTTAAAACTATTGGGATCTTCAAATAGCTTTTCGTATCATATATAAAAGTATGACAAAGAATACCAAGGGTGTGTATATGTGTGTATGTAAAGGGTGTGAGACACATGGATTCTGGACTTTGATGTGACAGGGTTAAGATATGCAAATTGTCATTACTTTAAAAATTTTACATTTTGCTGCATGATTTGAAAGATACCTGATTCAATGAAAGACAATTACAATTTAGAGAGAATGATAAGGCCGGCTGGTTAGCTTAGTTGGTTAGAGATCAACCTTACACCACCAGTCACAGTTTGGGTCCCCGTGCTGGGCAAGCTATCCAAAAAAAAAAAAGTGATCTAGAGGTGATGGTAGTAGATAACTTTTGATTCATCAGTCACCTTCTTAACTGATAAGTCAAAATGATAACAATGGTGACGCCATGTTGGTTGGCTGACAACCCCTGTTGACAGAAGAACAAACCTGACAACTGAGTGCAGGCTGGTTCTAATAGGAGATTTGTCCTGCTTTCCCTGTAAGAACTTCAACTCAAAAAGGTGAAGTACTGTGTTTTGCAATTTTGTGAACAACTGGTTTTGCTATGGATTGACCATTGTAACCACATAGGATGCCCTTGAGGGACTGATTTTTGAAGAGAAATTGAAAATACCAAGCGTCAGTGACAACTCTGGTGGTTAGCACTCTGCTCTGAACTTTTAGGTTCTTCATTTTCTCTTTAAATAGAAACAATGAACTCTTACTTAAATTTTCCAAAGTCTTGAGGTTTCCGCTACCATTTGGGAGAAACGGAGCCAATGTTTTGGTTGTCACGCATGGACTTTCACTAATGTATTTTCCCTCAAAGGTAACTAGATATTCATGTTACTGTTGCTTTCCTTAGAAACAGAAGTCTCCCCATCATAATTACAGGCTTCCAGCATCGGCAATGGTAGTGAGAAACCCAGAGCTCTGTAAACATCACTGAAGAACCCTGCCAAATATGTGCATAAGAGCAGGTATGGGGAGACTTTGGGTTTAACGTTCTTAAGATGATATTTGAAGAGTGTTTCCAAAAGTAAGGTTTTATAAGGGATTTTAAAAAATTGTTTGTTTTTAAAAGAAGTTTTAGCGTGTCTGGTTGTGCAGATAATCTTCCCTGCCTAAATCAGTGCCTGTCTGTTTTGTTAAGTCCGCGGCCCCGCAGACTGAAACAAAAGGTGCGAAGTTCCTCTCATCCATCTTAATGGGGTGTTAATGACTGCAGAGGCTGACTGTGACCATTTAAATGGGAGTGCTATTAATCAACTAGAAAAAACACAAATACGTAGCTTGAGCCACTGAAATGTAATTGCAAGGGACAGTCGGGTACAATTTTGTTTTTGAATGAAGATTTGTATAAAAAAAAAAGTGAGCTGCCCCCAAGCCAGCTTGGCAGATTTAAAGCCAAGCCCACAGGCAACTGCTTTCTAACCTCTTATTGAGATTTAAAGAGCCGGTTTCTCCAGTGCAGTTGAGCTGTTCTGCATCCAGTGAATAACTTTTATTGGTAGTGTAAATTTCTACTAGGCAGTCACTTGCCAAATTATATTTCCGTAAGAAGATTTCTAGTGTATCCTTTGATTTGGAAGTGTGTGTGTGTGTGTATGTGTGTGTGTTGTGTGTGTGTGTTTGAAGTGCTTCAAGGATCTTTAATACAAGGTGTAAAATAAGTTCCTATTTCTACAACTTATTTGCTCTGATTCTTCTTGCAATGTACTTGCCATGTCTGAAACTGTTGTTTTCCTCAGCTTGGGGCAGGGGTGTGTCATGGCTTTATCTTGGCAAAGTGGATAATATTTCTGGAAAACTAAATGAAAAATCTGGAGAATGTCTTTTTTATGGTTGTTGCTGTTTTGCAGCGTGGACTAATGGGAGAGTAGAAATGTGCTGATTCTACTTTACAGAAAATGAGAGGCTCCTAGCATCTGAGGCTAGTACTTCTATTTATGTATGAAACTAATGGAAGTACGAGTAAGAGGTTCTATCTTTCTGCTGAGGAATGTGCGGTTTAGCACGTACTCCGGGGCCATCTCATTCGCACATCTAATAGCTAAATTGCAAGTTCACGGGAAGTTTGACATTAGTAATCAAGGAGTGGTTTATTTATCTTTACTTTATTATACATGGCCTTAAGACATGCCAAACAAAGTGCATGATCTATCCTTGGGGTATGGGGACAGGGGAGGCAAGGAGCTCTCTGATCCAGGGTTCTTTGCCTGTGACTTCATGCTTCTCCAGTGATAACTACTGATGGGAACAATGACCTGGCCTGGCCTGATTTGACCCTGCTTCATGGACAAAAGGCGAGTTTGAAGGGTATTTATCTCAACTTCTGAACATGTTGTTGATTTTTATTTTTTGACAGGAACAGCCAAGCCGCTTTTGGTTTCACCACTTCTTAAATTCACCCCTTGTTTGTTGCCTAGGGCAGAAGGCACTTGGAAAGTTCACAAAGGAAATAAAATACTTCGGTGGCCTCTGAAGTTAAATAAAATACTTGTAAAAGGGTTAGATTTTTCCCTCCCCCCTTTCCCAATGGAGAGAGGGTGAAAAGCTGTGGATTTGAACAAGGCTAACATTCTAGGTTTGGAAAAGGTCAAGTGACCACAAATGCTTGATAAAGTATTTGCTTTTTTAAAAAAAGTATAATATTTGAATTTTAAAATATGATATTTAAAGCAATTATTCTTCAGGAGTTCACTTACTTCAAATGAGTAGGTTCTAAGGGATAAAAATACTCCATGCTTTCCAAGAGTTGTCACTGATGTTGTCAATGAGGCTTGAGAGAGGATCTGAAATGTAATCCATTCAAGATGTTGGCAGCCCCTTTCCCAATACTTGGTGGGTGGGGAGAGAAGAATGGGTTAAACAGCAGCCTGAGCTGGGATCAAATGATATCAATATATACATAAAGTGCAGGTTATATGTTGTTCTTTGTCTTCTTCAATTCTCCATCATGAAACTTACAGGTGAATCTTTGGAAAAGCAGTGAATGTTGCCCAATTCCTCTTTTTTCTCCTTTTGTTCTATTATGGGTCATCAGTTAGCCTTTCTTTAGTCCTTCTTAGTTGAAGTATTCAGAAGCTTTAATATTACTCTACTTCTTCTGAGTTGATTTGAAATTCCTTCTTCTGAGGCTACCTGTGTGTGATGATAGCTGTTCAGGAGGAAGAGTGGGGAAAATGGATTGATTTAGTTTTCCCACCAGAAGCCATGAAATTAGTTGGCTTTGATTCTCACTGTGCAACTGTCTCACTGTGTGGTCTTGGCAAGATGTTATATTTTTGTCTCAGTTTCCCTACCTGTATAGGAGGTAATTACATGAGCTTGCTCAATAGGTTGTAGCCTTGACCAACAAATGAATGATTACAAAGTATTTAAAGCTACAAGAAAATGTAGAAATTCTAACTGTTACAGTCTTATTTCTTTACAGGGGGTGATGAAATAAAAGTGAGGTTTAATAAGCAAATTGAAATTTCTAGATGAAAGGGGCTGGAGTAGTTCAAAGTCATTTTATTATTATTAATAATAGGTGTCGTACCTCTCTCTCTCTCACCCTCCCCATGTAATCAGCATACATTCCTTGGATTAAAGGGAGTGTTCTCTCCCCAAATAACTTTTATCTACAGTGTTGAGACATTCCTTATCCTGTTTTATGTATATAGAGTTCTGAATGACTATAAACAACTCCCTCTTACATAAACTTTTTTTTTTTTTTTTTTTTTTTTAAAGAAGAGGAGGCAAGTTGGCTCTTGGTTCACCTTCCTAAGCATGTAAAAATGTTTATATGAATCTCCTTTACAAATTCTGTTCTTTGTGAGTCCAAAACCTCCTTGCTCGTGGGTCCACGTTGTTCACTCCACAGACATTCCTGAGCAAGTTTCCCTTTGTCTATGTGGAGAAATTCCAATTTTATTTATGTATATGTAAAATCTCAAAGTGAATCTCTAATTTTAACACAAAACCTCTGTTAAATCAGAACAACAGGAGGGCATACTTTAAAACGCTTTACTTTAAAAGTTTGCAACAGTGGAGAATAGAGCATGGAAATTTCTCAAGGGAAAGGAACTTGGCATCTGGGACAACGGTGAGCCTCACCTGGCTGAGGGGACGGGAAGACAGGGATCCAGCACTGGCGTTAGTCAGAGCGAGGACTGGCAAATACAGCTATTCAACCCCCACCACTCCAGCTCTGCATCTTTTACTCTGCCTGCTGAAAACTATATTGAATAAAACATACAAAATTTATTTGTGCAAAAGAATAAACAATGACTTACTGAAGTAGTATCAGGGGGAAGTTCATTGGATCTTTTGTTCAAAACACTAATAAAGATCTTCTTTATCACACTGAACAATGCTGGAATTAGGAAAAACAGAAGTATATTTAAAATTTAACAAATAAACAAGAGACACAGTGACTATGCAGACAACTAGAGTTAAGTAATGACAATGGAAGTGTTCCAAAGCACTGGCTACTTTTTAAGAATTATATATTGACACATTATAGTTGTATATATTTATGGGGTACAAAATAATGTTATGGTGTTTGAATACAATGTGGAATTAAATCAAGCTAATTAACCTATTTATGATCTCAGATATTTGACAATTTTTTGTGATGAGAACACTCACTTGAGATTTGCTTTCTTATTTTGAAATGTACACTCCTCAATTGTTAGCTACATTCACCATGCTGTGCAATATATCTCAAAAAAAAAAAAAAGTCTTCTATCTAACTTAGGCTTTGTACCCTTTGTTTATCATCTCCCTATTTTCCTTACCTCCAGCCTCTCATAACCACCATTCTACTCTCTACTTCTATGAATTGAATTGTTTTTGATTCCATAAATAAGTGAGAACATGTGATGTTGTCTTTCCGTGTTTAGCTCATTTCACGTAGCATCATATTCTCCAATTCCATCCATGTTGTTGCAAATGACAGAATTTCTTCCTTTTTAAAGGTTGAATAGTATTCCTTTGTCTATACATATCACATTTTCTTTATCCATTCACCTGCTAATAGACACTTAGGTTGATTCTATAACTTGGATATTGTGAATAGTGCTGCAGTGAACATGGGTGTGCAGACAACTCTTTGGCATACTGATTTTAAATCTTTTGAGTAAATACCCAGAAGTAGAATTCTGGATCATATGACAATTGTATTTTTAGTTTTTTGAGGAACTTCCGTACTATTTTCCATAATGGCTGTACTAATTTGCATTCCCACCAACACTGTATAAGGGTTCCTTTTCCCCTTCATTCTTGCCAACGCTTATCTTTCATCTTTTTGATAGTAGCTATTCTAACATGTGTAAGGTGGTATCTCACTGTGGTTTTAATTCATATCTTTCTAATGATTAGTGATGTTGAGCATTTTTTCATGTATCTGTTAGCCATTTGTATGTCTGCATTTGAGAAATGTCTATGCAGGCCCTTTGCCCATTCCTTAATCAGGTTATTTGATTTCTTTCTATAGAGCTATTGTGTTCCTTAAGTATTTTGGATATTAATCCCTTGCTAGATGTATAGCTTGCAAATATTTCTCCCAATCCATGGGTTGTCACTTCACTCTGTTAATGGATTCCTTTATTGTGCAGAAGATTTTATTTTAATATAATCCCATTTGTCTCTTTTTGGGTTTTTTTGCCTGTGCTTTTGGGGTCAAATCTAATAAGTCATAAGTCATTGTCCAGACCAAATGTTGTATAGCTTTTCCCCTGATGTTTCCTTTAAATAGTTTCACAGTTTCAGGCTTTGTATTTAAGTCTTTAATCCATTTTGAGTTGACTTTTGTAAGTAGTGTGAGAGAGGGTCCAATTTCATTCTTTTGCATATGGATATTGAGTTTTCTCAACACCATTTATTGGAGAGACTGCTTTTTTCCTATCACATATTCTTGGCACCTTTGTTGAAAATCAATTGATTGTAGATGTGTGGGATGTGTGGGTTTATTTCTGTGCTGTCTATTCTGTTCCATTGGTTGGTATATCTATTTTTATGCCAGTATCATGCTATTTTAATTACTATTGCTTTGTAGTGTAGTTTGAAATCAGGTAGTTTGATGCCATCAGCTTTGGTCTTTTTGCTCATGATTGCCTTGGTATTTGGTGTTTTTGTTGGTTTCAAACGAATTTTAGGATTTTTTTTTATATCTTCGAAAATGACATTGTGATTTTGATAGTGATTGCATTGAATCTGTAGATCACTTTGGGTAGTGTGAATGAAACTGGACCTCTAACTCACTATTTACAAAAGTCAATTCAAAATGGATTAAAATGAGACATTTTAACAATATTAATTCTTCCAATCTATAAACATGAGATATCTTTCTATTTATTTGTGTTGTCTTCAGTTTCTTTCATTAATATTTTATAGTTTGTGGTGCACAGTTCTTTTACCTCCTTGGTTAAATTTATTCCTTAGTATTTAATTATTTTGTAGCTATTGTAAAAGGGATTGTTTTCTTGATTTCTTTTTTGAAAAGTTTGTTGTTACTGCCGGGGAATCCTACTGATTTTTGCATGTTGATTTTGTATCCTGTAACTTTACTGAATTTTTTTTGATTTCTAAAAGTTTTTCTGGTAGATTCTTTAAGGTTTTCTAGACATAAGATCATGTTGCCAGCAGGCAATGACAGTTTCACTTCTTTCTTTCCTATTTGAATGTCTTTTATTTTTTTCTCTTGCCTTATTGCTCAGGCAGGGACTTCCAATACTATGCTGAATAGAAGTGGCAAGAATGGGCATCCTTTTCTTGTTCCAGATCTTAGAGGAAAGGGTCCCAAGTTTTCACCATTGAGTAAAATGTTAGCTGTGAGCTTATTATATATGGCTTTTATTGTGTTGAAGTATATTCTTTCTGTACCTAATTTATCAAGTATTTTTTAACATAAAAAGTTATTGAATTTTGTTAAATGCTTTTTTCCCCAAAGCAGTAGATAATTAAATGTCAAATGAGAGTGTCAGACAGTGAATGCTGTGGGTCTGGCCTGACAAATTGTAGGTATTCAAGGAGTGCTTTTGGATGGGTTCACAGTAAATAGATGTCACTGAGTGTTGGAATGGCTGCAAAGCCTTGGTGGCGGTTGTGATAGTTGAGCTGACTCATGGGAGTCAGTTCAGGCTTAGAGATTGATGTGGTGAGAGGATAAGAAAAGGCATTCAAAGTTAATGACAGTGGGGAGAGTTATAAGGAGGAATGATCACCATGTGTTCATAAAAAATGAGTAAATCTATGACTGAAGCAAAGAACTGGCAGCTCTTTAATAAAAAAACACTGCAATATGTAGACTACTCATGGAATTGTATAGTTTCTAAGTACTTTATAATTTTCCATTAGTTGCTGAAGGCTGACAGCTTGCAGAATGATCTAGAATGATTGTCTCTTGGGAAGCTGAAGCCATGTGGCTGGCACTTCAGAGGGAGATGCAGTTGTGGGACTCCTCTTCAGAGAAGTGGTAGCTAATAATATGCAAGTGTTGGTACTTAAACAGGATTTGAAGACTTGAGCTAAGCATATTCCTCTTCTAAGTGGATTTTTTCTTTCTTTTTTTTTTTTCTGTGACTGGCTGGTGTGGGGATTCGAACCCTTGACCTTGATGTTTTAACACCACACTCTAACCAACTGAGATAAGCAGTGTTAAGAGAAAACTTTAGGTAATTTAAATTTAACAAAGTTTAATTTAAGCAAGAAAAAAACCCAAAAACTATTTGCAAATCAGGCAGCCCCTCGTCATAAAAGACTACACCAATAGAGACTATACCAAAAACACATGGTTTGTTAGATTTATAGATGGGAAAAAGGAAGTGAGGTACAGAAGAGTTGACTGCCTACAATTAGCTGAGATTCAGCTATCATCACAGAAGCACTCTTCCAAGTTAGGTTTTCAATTTGCCCATGTGCTTTTGTGCCAAGTGAGGTCTCAGTTCCTACGAAAGAGCTCAAGAGTGAGTATGGAGGCTTTCTCAGACCAAAAGTTTTGATTAGTTATTTTGATTTAACACCAGCTAGCTCCTAAGACAGATTTTTTAAAAATGTTGATCAAATCAATATTACTAGCACATATATTATTACAAATCGTACTTATTCTTTATGCCCCTTATCCAATTTCTCCCCATCCCCTTCAGCCCCCACCTCTGATAACCCTAGATTTCTTCTCTCCTTCAGAAGGAGTAATGGTTACTCTGTTCATTTGTTGCCTAGATGATCTGTCCATTGCTGAGAGAGGTGTGTTCAGGTCCTTCACTATTATTGCAGAGCAGATGCTTCTTCTATCACTCTGGAGTGGGCTTTGTGGAGGGAGACATCCTCTTTTTTTCTTTGGTCTCTGCCAGTGACTCTCCTTGTGTCAGTGCACTCGAATGGTTGGTAGACCATCTGCATGATGATTGTGGAGTCTAGCTGCTTTTGCAGCAGCCATGGCTATTGTGGTGGCTGTGGTGGGCCACCCACATGGAGTAGTGTTTTTGGTGTGCTCCTTGCCTGCTTGTGGGAGGAGGGGTTGGTCCCCACTCCATACCTCAGGACCCTGGGCAGGCCCTTGGAAGCAGTGCTATACCTTGTTGTGGGAGGAGGGATTGGTCTCCAGCTCCATCTCCCCTAAGATAGATTTTTAAGCAATTGTAAATACAAGCAGGTGGGCAAAAGGACATTGAGGTAACGGTGAGAGAACTTTAAAGAGTTCTTATCTTTGCTGTGACTAAAATCATACCATAGACAACCTCCTGCATTTTTTAAGGTTATGGAGCACCTTCTCACTGCCCCTGTATGCATGAAAGGATACTGGGGAAATAACTGATAATTAGAATAAGGAACCAGAATGAAGAATGGTTTGGCAGCGATCGACTCAGTATACCTGGGCTGAGTTGATTTTTACCGGCTAAAGTTATACAATCTCATGAATGAGTGTTAAAAACACTAACAAAGAAAAATACTGTTTTGTTTTCTTTCATTGCTATGTTTGAATGTAGCTGCCATTTAATGAGTGCCTCTTACATTCCAGGCTTTGCATATGTGCTTTCAGTTATTACCTTTAATCCTTTCAAAAAATTTCCAAAGTGGTTGCTGAAATTCTCGTTTTATAGTAGGAAAAGTAGAAAAATTGAGCCTCAGAGAGGATTAACAACTTTATTATGGTTACCCAGCCAGGATTCAAAACCCGGTGTGAGTCCAAAGCTTGTCCTCTTTCCACTATGCCACACTGAGTCTTCTTTGCATTAAAATTTTTTTTTATTTTAAATGTATTATTAGTATTTTAAAATCTGAAAGTAATACTACCCAGAGTACTCTGGGAGTTTATTTATTTATTTTTTGATACCTGTTATTTAATTACTCTTATGTAAGTCTGGAGGCATTTTTCATGCAAGAGGCTCAGTACACTTACAGCTTGCACATTATATTTATACATTTTAAAGTTGTTCTATAGGTGGAGATTTAGTCACGAAGGAAAGTTAGAGCCATGTGCAAAGAATCCCTTGCCCTTCCCCTTGCTGGCTCGGCTTCCCGCAGCCTGTTGCAGGAGGCTGCCAGAACCCATGTGTGCGTGGAGATGTCAGTCCTTATAGCAGAAGTTGGCAAGGCTCGAAGAATGGAAACGACTGCAGATGTTGAGGTCTGGGGAGTTCAAAAGCAGCCCTGCTATGAAGAATCCCACATTTGAGACGCTCTTTCTTTTGGTCGGGAACCTAATAGCCCTTCAGTTTTGAGTTAAAACATTGTGCTTCTTTCAGTGGAAATCTGAAAGTGCCCTTGCCTTCTCTTTCCTAGGCTGAGGCGGCCCTACCCTTTGTGGCTCATCAACCTTGTGCTTCAGCCTTGGTCCCAGATTCACACCTCCTCCTTGTGGCTGGCACTGGTTGAAAGGAAGGATCATGGCCAAGATGTGATCTGGCTGAACAGAAGGGGGTGTGCCAGCATGGAGCCCTTCTCTCATCTCCAACCCCCATTACTTCATCAGACATAAGCCTTCCCTTTGGCTTCCAATTCTTCCATTTTTTCCCTACACTTGACATTTTTTAACTCAATAGTATACACATTACTTATTAAGTGCAATTCTGCACATATAAAAACATCAATAGATTGCCTGTTTTCTGCCTTTAGTCCCATCTCACCCCCTCCACCCCCCAGGAAGAATTCATGATCCAAAATCAGTTGAACAAAACTCAAGCCTGTTGTACTTTCCAGAACACTCACTTGTTCCACCGACAACCCTTTTCTCTTAATTAGGTGCTGGCTAGGTATATGTGCTGTCTTTGTGGAGCCTGGGCCCTGTGCCTTTATGTGTGTACATTTCGGACCAGTCAACCAGATCAATCTCTCATCTGTGTGTCAATACCTTAACCACACCACCCACTCATCAATTTTTCTTGTGAGTTTCAGTCTTTCATTTCTCAATTTCTCACTTATGTTCAACTGCTCATGTGACCCAGTGAATAACTCCTTTTGTCTCTCCTCTCAATCACCTTTTGTCCCAGCAATAAAATTGGAGCCTGGGACTTGGCCCTTGAACAAACTTTAGGGCCATGTGGTAGAACTGGATGAGAACTATGGGATTCAAAGTCTGGAGGCAGAGTACCTTTTCTGGTTCAGCAACTTGGGGCTTTGAGCAAGTCTGTTTGCCTTTTTGAGCCTCAGTTTCCTCTATCTGAAAAAGGGCTGGATGATTAATCTTTAATGTCAATTATTCATCGGAGAAGTAGCTAATGGGTGTCCTGAGCTAGATGCTATGAATACAATGGTGAGAATACAGACATGGTCTCTGCCCTCATGGAGCTTATAGTATATGGGAGGATCAGGTGTCGATGAATAATTCCACAAATAACATTTATCAACCAAGTGCTGTGAAGGGGAAGCACAGTGGGACAGGATGAGACATGAAGAAATACTAACTTACTGGGAGCAGGGGTGGGGGATATGTCAGGGGAGGAATGTGGGGAGAGATGAGGGATGGTGCAGGAGTTAACTAAGTAAGGGGGAGAGGAGAGAACATTCCAGGCAGAGGAAATGGCAAATGTAAATGCTCTAAGGTGGATGGGATCAAGATATATGGGAAGAAATGAACGACGACCACCAAGGCTGAGAGAGGCCGTTCTGAGAAAGGGGGCTACAGAGGTAGAGAGAGGTAGAGAGGCCAGAATCGTTGAAGCTCTGTAAGCTCATTTAAGAACCTTGAACTGTATTCTAAGTGCAATTAGAATTGGAAGGTTTGAGAACAGTGGAGTGGCGTGAGATTTGCATTTTAAAAAGGTCACTCTGGTCTCTGAGTAGAGAATTGATAGGAGGGAGTAAACTGAGGCATTTTTAGGATTCTGGGCAAGAGAAAGAAGAATATAGCTTAGAAGAGGGTGGTGGAAGAGGATGGAGAGAAACAGGCTGTCCTTCCAGGATTCCCCAATGCTTTTCCTTGTGACTCCACAAGGAAAGGGATCTTGACCCTTCCTGTACTAGGTCTTTCTTTGAACCTCACATATGGCACATTGTTTACTCTGTTGTGGTTCTTCATTGTTTTATTTCCCCCACTGGACTGGAAGCCTCTTATAGCAGTTACAATGTCTTCCTAATCTTTTTGTCTTCTAGAAAAACCTATCCTACACATAGTGGGTGTTCAGATGGGATCTGTGCTTTTCTTTGTGGGCAAACATTAGTTGGTTTGACGCCCACGCCAGAGACAGAGCTGAGGGATTCTCTGGCAGGCCCGAATGTTCTCAAGCCTATATTTTAGGTTATATTAGTGTACATTTGCTCTGTCATCTCTGAGGAAACAAAGGAAGAGGGAAGGTTGTGGTGGGAGGAGGGGGCAGAAAGAGAATGCCTCCTTTAGAGGTCACAGTTCAGAGCCCCACTCTTCTCTGCTTCCTGTTCTCGGGCCATACCCCTGCCCACAGAATTCTCACACGCAGTTGTTTCAAGTGTCATATGGCAGTGGGAGAATGTTCTGGACTGTCAGGATCACTGACTCAGGTAGATGAAGCCTCACCTGACAGTGGTTAAAGGTTTAGTTCCTCTCAGGTGGTCACGTACTCTCTGAGCCCCTCATGGGGGTTTCTGTCAGCAGTCTGTTCGGTGTTCCGTCCTCTCCTCCGAGGCTGAGGTACTTTCTTTAGCTCCTTTGTGGCCTTTGGCAGAGCACAGTTATTTTTTCTATTTGGATCCCAAATCTACCCCTTTTTGGTGTCTGGTTGACACTCTTGTTTGAGCTAGAAGTCCTAAGAGGGGTTCTCTTTCCATGAATTCCTTTTTCTCTAGGTTTCTTCTCTTTCGTACTCCTAGAGACTTATAATAGTCATTCCCCAAGTTCTGGGACTTCAGAACAGTTCAACATAGATTTTTTTCCTTTCCCTCATCTGCTTTGTTAAAGAAAAGAAAAAGAAGGAGAGGAAACTTTAGCTTTCTCAGTGTCCTTCCTTTTTCCTCAGAGTCTGCTTCTAACTCTTTCCAGTACAATCCCTTTACAGGGCTCTGTACTAGACGATGATGTGCTAAAAGCAACTTCTACTAGACTCTGGGAAGTCTTCGTTGTCTTCTAATAGACTCTTTAAGATTTTAAAACCCCCAGGCACATTTAAACTTAGAAAGCTAGACCTTTGTCTGGGGTCACGCTTCATTCATATTTATTTTCTGGTGACAGTGATATTTTTCTCTGGCTGATAATTTTCCAATCTAGGATTACAGAAGGCTAGCACTGGAAGCAATCTTAGAGACCATCTAAATTCTTACCCATATTCTTACTCTATTGTTGAGAAACCTAAAGCCCTGATGAGTCAAGTAGCATCCTAAGTCATTTAGTTATTTAGTACTAGTGACTGGAATCTTTGTCTTCAAAGGCCTAATGTTTTATTTCATGTTTCATAATTCCCGATTTTAATTCTCTCCCGGAAGTTATAGAGGAGGACAAAGACAATGTGTCCTCATGGGGCATTGCATCATTCATCTGTCACTTACCAAATATTTATTGAACACCTATATAAGCAAGGCACTGTGCTGGTGCATAACTAACATGCATAAACAGCTTGATCTAAATGCAAACCAAATACTGTTAATTTCTGTTAA
This sequence comes from Cynocephalus volans, assembly GCF_027409185.1. Taxonomy (NCBI): domain Eukaryota; kingdom Metazoa; phylum Chordata; class Mammalia; order Dermoptera; family Cynocephalidae; genus Cynocephalus; species Cynocephalus volans. The sequence goes on along the minus strand of NC_084461.1, from coordinate 93,587,739 downwards.
CATTTATTATTTTAAGTTCTTTCCCTAGGAACTGAAGAAATAAAACCAAAAAATTTTATAGGTCTATCATGAACAGACTGTCATTTTAGGAAGGACAGGGAGAATGCCATCTGCTAATAATGCTGAGTTATAGATTGCTTGAGTTTTATGCAAATGGTTTGGTATGAGAAAAGGCAGGTTAAGTTTTAGTTCTTGTGAAATAAATGTTCAGAATTAAGGTCACCCTTAGAATAGCCACATGGTGGGTAAAATGTTTGGAAAATTTAGATTTAGAAAGAAATGGCTATCCTGTTAATTCTCCCTGAACACTGTGATCAGGTTGGTTGTTTATTTTACAGATGTCTTATTATTATAAGGCAGTGAACATCTGAATGCTGTCTGGAACTGCTTTTGACTTCATTGGAGGCAATCTAGAAAGACAGAGGCTTCTTCTCAGCAGTTTCTTTATTAGCTGCTACCCTTTAAATTTAGCCTTCTGTGGCCATTTTAAATAGCAAGCATCTGAGACAGTTACCAAGTCTGGCAGTAATTGCAGTGGTGGGAATGACTGTGACAAAACCACAACCCAGGGTCAAAAGGACCTTCATCCATTTGGAGATAAGAATCATGATGTGCTGTTGAAAGAGGTTGTGTCAGGAGTCAGAGGCCCAGGTTCTTTGCTTAGGACCAGCTCTTCATCACCGTGTGACCTCCAGGCAGGCTGCCGAATCCTGTGGGTACTCCTTCCTCACCTCTAAAACACGAGGGTAAAAGCTCCAGCCCTGCCCACAGCATGGTGTTATTTTGAGAATCAAATGAGATCACTAATGCAAAAGTGCTTTGAGAACTCAAGGACCTCTAGAAATATAAGTAAATTTTGTTCCAAAAAATCTGAAATTTTGACTAGCAACAGAAATATTTACCTCACAAAAATTAGTGTTTCCTTCTTTTGTGGGTGTTGGGAGTCTGTGTGCACATTGTACTCTGTTGAAAGCACGTCTGTTTTCCTTCCTTTGAAACTGGCAGGAGATAGGCTCAGTGCTGGTGGGAAGTAGCAGGCCCCTCTCATCCCTTCAAAGAACGGAGAACAGGACTGAATTTTATTAGAGAGGCTCAGTTTGATGGACAGGGTAAGGCAGCAGCCACTGGGTCACCACCAGTGATCTCCTGTTCCTGCAGAGTCATGGGAATACTTCACAGATAACCTATGTGAGGTTCTGAGTCGTGTTTGCAATGTTTCCAGGTGGTGGCTGATACCAAATATTTTTGCCAATGCTGTAGGTTCTGTTGTGTCATTGTAGAAAGGAGCAAAAATCCCTTTGCAATGCTTGCTTGTAAAGAACATGTTTTTTTATATTCCATTGGTTCATTCACTGAGTGGGCACCTTGCTAGGTACTAGAGATACAGGACAATGTGAATGGGAAGATAGACGTCATGGAACAATTACATCACATTGTGGGTTGAGGTAGTTAAAGCTGGAATGCTTCCCCCATACCTGTTTCCCATTACCTGGTAACCTCAGGGGGTATATGTTCTAGAAAGTTCAGCTCCAAGATGGTGGAGATTGTTCACCTGACCTCAGTGGAATGTATTTTTTACCCCCTTCACCCTGCTTCTCCTTAGCAGTCAGTGAAAAGAAGTGAAAAATAAATTTGGAGTTTATCTGAGGTAGTGGCTAGCAGTTATTATCTTAATACATTTATTTAGCAACTATTTAATTAGTAAGCAAGATCTTTGCCCTCAATATAGCTTAAATTCTAATGGCCACACTGTAGAAATTCCTAATATGTTGGGTATGAATTCATGGCAGGGGCAGAAGTTTTATTGCAAAAGGCCTGCAATAATACACCAAGCATAGTCTGAACAAATGATATGTTTGCTATTATTTTTAAATGCATGTAGAAGCTGTCGTGATTAATTAAATACAAATCCACTTAAAGTTACTAAATTCATTGTGTCTTTTTACTGTTTCACATTTTACTTTTGCCTGTGTGGTTAATTTATTATATTTCTTTCCCCACTAGAATGTAGGCTCCATGAATCTGTTTTTTATAATCCATTAAGTCCCTGGATACTTAAAGAAATGTTTGTTAAATGTTTGTTAAGCATATTTTCTTAACCAACAGATTGAGAGATTACAAATATAATGTGCTACCCCTTAAAATTTTATGAAATTAAAAAGGTGTCCTCCTTTGGGTTGAGGTTGAGACTTTGAGTGTGGGTCAATAAGTGGATGATAAAGAAGTACAAGAAAACAAAACAAAACAAAATACAGACTAGAGGAGCAGGGCACAAAGATTTGAAATTGATGGGTTAGAGATAATTAGCTATGGAATGTAACCTCTGCCTTCATCTCTCCTCTTCTTGCATTGCTTCATGACCTTTAGATTTCCAAGAATTCTGACAAATCTTGCCTCATATGAACTGTTCAATAACCCATGAGGTAATTTGGTGAGAAGAAAAGCAGAAGGGCTGCCGCCTGGTTCCTTTATCTTAAGGCTTAACAAAGCTGCTGAAGGACAGAGTACAAGGGACTGAAGAGATCATCTTGTCCTACAAGCCATGTTCTACTCTAATGAAACATAATTCCCAAAATGCTAAGGTTCCTGTCCAAGGTTACACAGCTGGACTGTGGCAGAGTCAGGACCAGAACCTAATTTCTAGTCTGACACTCTTTCTACCACAATTCACTGATGCTGTGTTGGGGTCAGGTTCATCATCATTCAAGTATCTGATTTAGGAGGAAAAAGAGATGTAACTGATGAATTAAAATATAGGCTCGAATTTATAGCTTATGTCATCAACCTTCTTTTTTATTCAATCTCTCAAAATATATGCTCTTTCAAACAAACAACAGCTCAAGAGTCAGCCAAAAATGTAACTTTGTAAACCTGATGTTAATGTTTACCTAATGCTACTAAAGATCATAATGTTTAAGTCAGCATGTATTTATTCTGTGAAGTCACTAGGATATGCTACTCACCTTAAGAATAAGTAAATGTGTTCTGTCTTCATCATTTGGGCATTCTTTCTACTTAATAATTCCCTTCTGAAGCCAACATCAATGCTAAAGATATAAAACACAGTGTTGCAATAAATATCTAGCAAGTCATGGAGACACTGTTTTAAAGAAAATTGTCTCAAGACACTTTAATGCTTTCTATTGCTATAGTTGCAGAATTACTGAGGGCATATTTCTAAGGGGACCTCTATTACATCTCTCAATAAGATTTATAAGAACACTAATACATAAATCCAAACCTAACTCCATCAATAATGATACAAATTAATACAATTCTAACTATTTAACTCAGAGTTATAAATATTCATGCAAATTGTCTATTACAATGAATACAAACTCTTGCATGTTCTAAATATGTGTGCAAAAGAACATGATTTGTATGTTGACATCATGACAAAAGGTAAATGATCATCTACAGGGTGAATATTCTGATTTCAGTTAAACTTATAAGCTCTAGCAACACATCTGCTCTCATCATTGAAGAAATGTGTGCTACCAAATAGAGATTTAAGGAGAGACGGTTTAAATATTTTCCAACAACTTTCAATGCCATTGACCCATAGTTTTCTTTATAGTCTGAGCAGCACTTGTAAGACCATCTTCTAGGTTCAGAGGAGCACCAGTCATTTGGTGAACAGTGAGGAGATTAAAATATGACACTGAAGAACAATTCAGGCGTGGAGAAACCAGAAAAGGTATCATGGCAGCATGATGAATTAACGTTCTGTATGTTTCTGAAGGGAGAGAGAGAATTCTATGTAGGTGGAAGTGAATGTGAGTCCATGCTATAGAAGTATGTGATCTTCTAAACTTTGACATCCAATGATTTAAGAAATCTAAATCATTTCAAAACATTTTTTTCACTAATAGTTCACTTTATAGACCTCCTTGGAGGACCTGCTTGATAAATAAGATATCCTCCTGAAGTCCTTAAATATCAAAATTCATTTATATGGAGATAAATACAAGCCTGATTTTTACTTAATTCCAGTGCCAAATTTAGATTCCGAGGTGACTATTTCAATACATGTTTGTTTGCATTATGTGACCTCAAAGAGTGAATATTTTTTCTATGTCAGGAAAATTAGGAGAAAATATTGTATTTTCTAGGTTTATTAAAGAAGTTAGTTAATTATGTGCTTTTAAGAATAGTTATTTATATGGATAAAATTATTGAATAGCTTATTTTCTTTCTGTATGGATTATTTTAAATATAATTGAAGATCTCTATGTTTATTTTATTAATTAAGATGAGATTCATGATTGTTTATGGCTTTGGTTTGAGTTTTGTCTCTAATAACCCAGCCTCAGATGGCGTTTTGGTTTCATAGGTAACTATTTTTTCGGATGCTATCGAAACACATTCAGGGAAAGCCACATTGGACTTGCAGATAAACATTCTCAAATATTCACTTGATATGTGGTCATCTCATATGTGTGTTTGTATTTCTGTGTGTGTGTGTGCAACCATTACTTTCTTTTTATTCTACACATTTTAATTTCTTGCCTTTATCATTTCCTTCATGTTCCTTTTGAAAGTGGCTTATTCTATCAACTGTTCCATCTTGGTTCCATGATGCAATCCAGCTAATGCTATGTGCATGTGTTCTTCTGTTCCAGATGGTTTCCAACCCAGCAAAGGCATCTTTCTCTACTCATAAATAACAATATTTCTTGGCATTCCAGTTCACAAATATCTGCAAATTACAATCCTTTATGAGTTTAGCCAAACTACCTAAAGACTAGAAAGAGATCTAAGACCACAAAGGATAGCCAACCAGTTAAAGCTTTTCTTATTCTTAGATTTTCCACACCTAATAATCACCACCATCAGTTTAAATAAATTCAACTGCAAAATGGTATATAAAGAAATAGCTATTATGTCTCTCTCCAGAGACATTTCAAAGTATGTCTTTTTAGTTTTAAAAATATATACATCGTGCAAAAACAGCAGCAGCAGCAGCTCCAGACGAGAAAAAAAAAAAAAAAATCATGAAAAAGGAATAATGAGGTGTAGTGAAAAAATCCCAAATCAGTACCAGCTGCTAAACGATTAGGTTCAACTGCTAACAGGTGTGGAGAAGAGCCCATGTGCAGTGTTACCTTTTGTCAATGTGCCTTCTGAAAAGACTTTTGGTTGTAAAATTCCCAGAGCATTTGAAGGGTTTGGAGGAAATATTCTCTGTGTGTGTGTGTTTATGTATACATATATCCATCATTATGAAATATATCCATCCAAAATAAAGTTTACTATTTTTTATAGATCCCTTTTTATAAAGAAAAGAATGAAATGTTCATACTATATAGGTGATGGAGTAGTAAGGGGGAAGGAGAGAATGGTGGTATTCACAACCTGGGTTCCTCAGACCTAGAGGTGGGTGTGGAGCGCCTCTGGGATGATAAACCCTTTAAAGTACCTTCAAACTTTGGGGCATATTTGTGTTAATTCTTGGGCGAGGTTTCAAAGTCCTTATCAGCTTTTCAAAAGAGTCTGTGAACCCCTGTCATCAGTTTTAAAACTGCTATGGTCAAAAGAACATGAACTTTTAAGTCAATCAGCCCTGAGTTAGAATCTTTCATATTACTTGATCTTTCTGAATATGTTTATTTATAAAATGGGGATAGTGCCACTGGCCTCATTTGCTTATTGGATTACTTAAAGCAGTTTCTCAAACTTCGATGTACATGTTCATTACTTGAGAGCTTGTTCAAATAAATATTCTCTCAGTAGGCCAGGTGTGGCACACAGAATTCCACATGTCCCAGAAGCTCTTGGATGATGTTGATGCTATTGCTGTGTATACCATACTTAACTGGCCAGGATTTCAAACACTTGTTCTGAAATTTGACCACACATTGGAATTACCTGGGGAGTTACAAAAATACTGATTTCTGTGCCCCACCCCAGAGATTCCTGATTTAATTTGTTTGGGTTGCAGTCTGGGTATGAAGATCTTTTAAAGCTTCCCAGATGGATTGAGTGGGCAGTTAGGTTTGAGAATCACTGATTTAAAGAAGTGTCTGACACATTTTAGGTGCCCAATAATCATTAGTTTCCTTAGGAGTCTCCTCAATTATTGGGATAAGATAAAAACCAAACAAAACCAAACATTGAGGTATTCTTTCTAGTGGTATAAGGGCTGAAAAGATTGCTAGGGACTAAAGAGTTGAATACCATTCTGCAATTATTTGCTCTGAGACCAGTGATATAGTTTCTTATCATTTCTGTGTTTTTTATATTTAAACAGGAGGAAAGGGATAATTATAATTTAACCTCACATATTTGTTAAGAAAATTAATGTTTATAAAATACTTTGAGACCCATGGATGAAAGGGTATTCAAGACACCTAAAGTATACAGAAGGAAAGGACGAATATTCTAAAAAATTTCAGTAATTGAATCAAAACAAGGACAGATAATGTTGGTGTAATAAAGAAAAAAGGAGGTGGTGGTGGTGGGGATGTTGACTTTGGCATGTTTTCTACAGATGCTTGGAGAAACGACACAAAACCAGTTTATATTAGTTCATTTTACTGGCTCTGATAATTTTTAAGAGCTGTCTTTTCTAGTGGGAGCCTAAATTTCAACTCAGAGTATAGGTATTTGAAATCTTCTTATCCAGGCACAGGCTGTGGGAGCCACCCCTGACTAAGCTGTTATTATCACCAATCCTTGCCAGAAAGAACTCCCAGCCTTTCATGATCCATCACCGACCCTCTGGGAGTGTTTTAAGCCAATGCTTTGAAATTTGTAAGTGTTGATCTCATTTATGAGTGTCCAAATTCCTTGACAGTGAAGTTCTTTGCCATTCCTATAAAACATCAAATGTTTGGAAAGACCATTTATTGAGACAAGGTCCAACATGGTGCATGTAAAAGAGAGTGAACTCCTTGCACTGGACTCCAGTAGATGGAATGTAGTGATAGGGATACAGGCCGGGCAACTTCTTTTCTCCTCTCCGGATCAAGTTTCTGCTCCCCTTCACTCTGCTCTCAGCCCTGGAAAAACTGAGGTTTTTGGGAAGGGTCTCCTAGTTCCCTTCCTAACAATCCCCTCAGGCTGGCTGTTCTCTCCGACCACGTCACAGCTCCTATGAAGATGGCCCTATCCATATCACTCTCTTCCTTGGCTCCAGCAACTAGCAGTCCCTTTCCTTACTCCTTAGGCTTATGATGGTAATAGCTCCTGTGTCTCTGGACCCGGAGTAATGTACTATACCTTGTAGTTTACTTTTATCCTGACCATGGTTTTGTAAAGAGTCCTGTACTAAACCATCCTTAGATTATTCTTCTTTGGTACAAATGGAAATAGTATGAGAGCAGGGACCTCATCTCTCTCATTTTCTATTACATTTTCATTGGTATTTGCTGAACAAACAAGTAAATAAATGTCTGGTGTTTTAGTCCGTTTTGTGTTGCTATAACAGAAACACCCGAGATTGGGTAATTATAAAGGAATGAAGTTTATTTGGCTTATGATTCTGGGACAGCTGCATCTGGCATGGGCCTCAGGCTGCTACTACTCATGGTGGAAAGTGGCAGGGAGCCGGCGGGTACAAGCAGGTCACATGGCGAGAGGAGGCAAGAGAGAGAGAAGGTGCCAGGGTATTTTTACGCAACGAGCTCTCGTGGGAACTAATAGAGAGAGAACTCACTCATTACTTCCCCCTCCCCCAGGGAGAGCATTAATCCATGAGGGATCTGCCCCCATGACTCAATCAGTTTCCAACACTGCCACATTGGGGATCAAATTTCCACATGAATTTTGGAGGGGACAATACATCCAAACTCCATCTTTGGGCCTCTTCTTCACTGGTGCATTTGCACACTTGACTTAGGGTGTTGATTAGTTATCAGGGGAACAGCTCTGTGAGTGATGGTGATCTCCCTGCAGTTAAATTTATCTAAGAATTAAGGCCTCACACAGAACTTTTCCATGTTCCTTTTGCTTAGATTTATTATAAAGTTCTTAAATGTTATATGAAATTTAAAAAATATGATGTAGGCATTGCATTAAAAAAATACTTGTTTTTACCGTTTTCTTGCATCCCCAATTGAGTAGGTTACCTTCAGATACAAGCAGAATCTGCAGCACAGAGTTGGTAAGCAGTATTTAGTGAGTGCTAGAGATCCACATCTCTTAAACTCCATTCTTAGGTGCCTTCTCAGCTTCTCCTCTTCTCACTCTTTTTCTCCTTTAGCAATGAAATTTGCATTCACATTCTGAGATGATGATTGGAATGCCTCACTTTCCCATCTTGGTATAAAAAGTCCTTTTCTTTGGTATCCCATTTGAGCCTCCATTTGCTCTAATTAGCAGGAAATCCAGACTTTTGCTAGTAAGCTCTTCTTCCGAAATTTTTCTAAGAAGTCTCTTAAACAAGTCTGTTATCAGGGCTCCTCAGAACGGGCTTTGCTGTACTCATGAGGATAGGGTTCTGTAGCTGCTGAATTTTGGAGAACCCCTGAATCACTTTTGCCTGCCTCTTCTAGCACCTTATTGCTATTGTTACCACAAGAAAGTTCTGTTGTCATTGCTGGAACCTGGTCTTGTATGGTTCTGACATTTGAAGATAAATCTGGTGTTATGGGCTGAACTGCGTTCCCCCAAATTTACATGTTAAAACTCTAACCTCCATTACTATTCTAACCTCCAGAATGTGACTGTGTTTGGAGATGGGGCCTTTAGAGAGGTAATTAAGATAAAATGAAGTCATATAGATGGGCCTTAATCCCATATAACTGGTGTCCTTATGAGAAGAGGAGCTTAGGACACAGACTCATACAAATGAAGATAATATGAATACAAAGGGAGAAGATGGCTATTTGTAAGCCAAGGAGAGAGGCCTCAGAATGAAACCAACCCTGACTCCTTGATATTGATCTTGGACTTGTAGCCTCTAGAACTGTGAAAAAATAAAACTTCTGCCACTTAAGCCACTTAATCTGTGGTACTTTGTTATGGCTGCCTTAGAAAACGAAAACACCTGCTATCTTTTGGCCTCCATCATTATGAATGCCAATCTTGGCCAAAGGACCAAGACTTTGGGGGCACCTGCAGAAATAAAGAAGTGTACTATGTTATACTTGGACAGAAACTACTAGGCCTTGAGTGTTACAGTTCTACTGACCAGCCACTTTGGTTCACCCAGGTAGATGGATTTTACAAGGCACTCATGAGAGCTTTTAGCATTAGACATCTGTTGTCCTCACTCCTGACATGCCCTTTGTTCTTAAGGTGGGAACACAGATTCACTCATGTTCAAGATACCCGTGAAGCTAGGCCTTAAATGTGCCCTCTTAAAGGTGGAGGCTTACTTCACAAAATGGTTCTTTTCTGCTGCATCAATAGGACTGTGAGGCCTCTATTCTTTGGAATCTAAACCCCAAGACAGGAGAGCAAAGTCCCTCCCTCCCCCAGCTCCCAAAGGTAGCTCTTTTCAACTGCCTTTCATGGGCAGAGAATCCCATCCTAAACCTATTTTCAAACAGTGAGCCCGCTTCAGCCCCCACGCCCATATGGATTTAGTATCATTGTTCTGCAGGTATCAAACTCCAGCTTGCCCCTGTCTCTTGCTAGACACAGAACCCAGCAAGACTGCTGCTTCTGCCTCATGGGCTTCTTTGTGTTTCTAGTCCATAGAGACGATTACCATGTTTTGAACTGAGTTTACATTTTCGAACATTCTCTCGTTTTATTTTATTTACCATTTTTGCGTGTTTGGATGTGGGTAGAGAGTTGTCAATGTATGGCGTAAGAGTGCTATTTTAATGAAGTTCCCAAGATTATTTCTTAAAGAGAGAAAAATAACTAGATTTTTGCTGATACCAAACTTTCACAGTAAGTACAAATGTGACCATTTGATCAAGTCTATGGTAAAAAGTGTATTTAGATATCCTAACAAACTAACATAATTACTAATAAACACAGGAGATTAATTAACTCCAGTCTAGCAATGTTCTTCCAAATATATATCCAGTTTATTTAAATATATAGCAGTACAACAACAAAAAATTTAAGCATAGTCCAATTTTTAAACATTGCCTAACATAAATTATTTTACAATTTGAACAAGTGGGGTACAAATTATTTTTGAAAGTCTGAATTATTTATGCTAATGAAGGGGAACATTGACAAGGGTAATGCAAGAGTAGTAAATTACACATAATTTATATTCTGTTTTGCTCTGTATTTCTGTACTCTATTTAATCCAGGTGTTTAATGTGTTGGGGAGTTTATACATTTCCATTCAAATGATAAAAACACATTCTGAATACCTGATTTGGAAAGTTCCCCAGTTTTCCATCCTGTTTTATCACTTGCCAAAGTCTTTCCTGTTACTGATTCCATGCTCAAGAGGGATGCTGGATTGGTTCTGACTGATTCGCAGCATCTGGAGTTCACCTTACCTCTTTCTAAGCTCATTCATGGTCTGACTCACACCTTCCTTAAGGGAGCATATTGAAAGGTAATGATGTATTTTGGCTTCTATGGCTTTACCCAATGTCTGAACCTGGGAGAAAGAGAGAGAGAAAAATCCTAAAACCCTGAAAAGGTTATATGTAGACTAAGTCAACAAGACGTGGAGATCATACTTTCTCTGTGAGTAACCTGCAAAGGGGCTAATTTATTTGTTGATTTGACTGTCGTATTGCTCAGTTTACTATTATGTTTTTGACACAGACTTTATTATTAACCTTCTCATGGTTACCTGTGCAATGAAAGCAAAAAGACAAGTAACCCATTTCTGAATTACTTTAGTGACTGGCAAACTTTACATAACACCTTGACACGCATTATTTGCCATTGTCTGTTTATGAACCATTGATAGGCATACCTTCGCATGTAGGAGGATGAATCCACTTGACTCTCCCAAACAGTACAAGTTCTTTTACCTTAATCTACAAAAACTTACCAAAATAATGCTTTCTTCTACAAATACATGTTGAACTTCTACTTGTCAGAATTGTTCTAGGCACTGGAATATAGCAACAAATAGGAACAGATTCCAGTGTGAGAGGTGCTCAGAGCTTGGTTTTCCAATTGAAATATAACCAAACATTTGAACCTGTTAACAAAAGAGCAACCTATGCAACCCTTTTCTGTAAAAATGCTTATTAAATGCTTTGAGATCTGAATTTCTGAATTCCAGCTAAACAACTTTAATGTAAATGTAGATGAGTTGTGGTCAACTTTTCTGACAAAACTTTATGATTCTGTATTATTTTTCTGCAACACACAGGTTCCATCAGTGATAAACATAATGGTTGTTTGTACTAAGGTTATATAAATTGGAGAATCAAGAAAATTAGCCAAACAAGTTAGAGGGAAAAGATGCTGTTAAGGAAAATCTGAGATTTTCTTACACAGATTCAAGGGTCCATTACTTGGATTTGCAGAATAATTACATAAATTTCCAGTTTGCTTTATCCATGTACAGGAAACCATAGAGAAAATGTAGAGAAAAATGTTTCAACTTTTCTACTGTAAATAACTACTTTTCACCCCACAAACTCAGTTTTATTATTCAACACCATGCCAATAGTTTATCATAATAAAAATGTGCTATAAAAATAGTTCAAATGAGCATTAGCTTCTGCAGTTGAAAATGCAGAGCCCAGCTAAGAATGGGCTGGCCAAAGTTTGCATGGAAATTTTGTGTGGTTCTGATATTGTGTATGTTGATTTAGGAATTGGCAATTACTAATCTTTTAGGATATTTTATATGCAGAAAGTTGTTAAAAAACAAATCTTATATAGTTTTGTGCACCCCAAACTTTCCCTGATTATTTGGAATTAAACTTTAACTCCTTGCTTCTCAAACTGATTTATGAATCTTATGCTTCAGAATGGCTTTGTGAAATGATTGGGTTCCACATCAGACCTTCTGAATCAGAATCTTCATGGGTATATTGAATTCTGGAATCTACGCTTGAAATAAGGGGTCCAGATGATTGTCATGCACACTAAAGTTTAGAATCTCTGTCTCAACCTCATCATGTTTTAAGATACTTAATCAGCTGCTTTTTGAAATTGTCTTCTGGCTTATAAATAATTTGCATTATTTTATTAATTTTTAAAAACTGTTAACTTCAGTTTAGACAATCAAAAACACCAAAGAAAATATGCATAATTGAAGGTTTTTGTTTTACATCTTAAAGGCTAATTCACATGACGTAAAAATGACTACCTAATCTCATTCATATTTTCCCAATGTTGGTTAATCCTAATAATTAATTCAATTTGGCAAATATGTTTTTTTGTTTGTTTGTTTTTGGTGGCTGGCTGGTACAGGGATCTGAATCCTTTAATTTGGTGTTACGACGCTGTGCTCTAATCAACTGAGCTAACCAGCCAGCCCCCCAAATATGATTTTATAAACTGATGTTAGAAGCAAGCTCTTAAAACATGGGACTATTGTCTTTGACTTGAATAATGAAAAGGAAAGGACCTTTAATATATACATTTGACAAGAATGATTAAGCTTATAACTCATCTTTTTTTTAGTTAATTACATTCCTTTGTAACCCAGATGAATCTTAGAGCCTCAGGTAGCATAATTTCCACAGAGACTATCATTCAAAGGAAAGTGTCCTACCAACAAATACCAGTAAAAATGAATTCCAATTTTTACCCACCTTTTTCATAGTGTATTGAAGGGGTTAGGTTTAACCTAGGTTAAGTTTCTCAAAAGTCCTCCCTAAATTTTCCAGCTCTCTTGCTATGCTGAAGTTATTGAACATCCCACATCATAAACCCTTGCTATCCTTTTTCCTTTTCCTCCCTGATCCTCTGTGTTCCTTAGATAGATATAGTCTCTAGGGATACCCTCCTTTTCCCCTTGACTTGAATCTCGCTAACCAATCTCTTTATTATTGTAATTTAAAAGATCTGAGAAACAGATTGACAGATGTTCTCCATTACTCATGTCTAATGTGAATAATTAGGAACTGACTGAAAATATGATTGTGGACCTAAAAGATCTGATGGTGGTTTGAAATTTAAAAATTCCATTTCCACAATATGTTCTTAATATTACTGTTACCAAATGAAAGTTTAGCTGTGTGAGTTCTATGAAATAAAAAGTATTTCAATTTTTGTAATTTTGGCACCTATAAAATAATATAATTTTGTGATATATAATTTCAATATCTACTATTAAATATAATATGTAGAGCTGGCTAGTTAGCTTAGCTGTAAGAGCACAGTGTTATAACACTAAGGTCAAGGGTTTGGATCTCTATACCTGCCAGCTGCCAAAACAAAAACAAAAACAAACAAAAAAGATATGTAATTAAAAACTGAATGCCAAACAAGTATATATTCGTTTTTGATTCCAAACCTCAGCAAAACATTTTCATGTTAATGTTGGTTGTTTCGCAGTTAAATATGATCTAAGTACTATGGAATCATATGTGGACCTTAGACTTTTGCCACAGGGAAATTTTTATTACACGCTTTGCCTTCAATTTACTTTAATAACACTTAATAATAATGCATTGCATTTATGTAGCACCTTTTATCCAGTGATCCCAAAGCACAATATAAACAATAATTCTTAAAACTCTCTAGAAGAGTAGTATTTTTACACTCATTAAAATTTTTAATAAAAATATAAATGCATGCTATTGCTGGAGCTAACATATTAAATGGCTTAATTCGCTAGGGAATAGAAGCTTTACAATTTTGCTCCTGGATTTTGAAATTTGGTGCTTATTAAAAATAAGACAAAAAATTTTTTTCTGAATACGAAGTATTTTCATGAAGATGGTACCATGGCTGATTCACCATAAGACATCCATTGCCTAATACATTGTCTGCATGAAAAGGGCATTTGGTCAGTACTAAACAGATAAATAATGAATGTAGACTTACTCAATAGATAAGAATTGTTAGTGGTTGTAGTGACTGAATGGTGGCCCCTAAAGAGGTATGTCCATGGCCTAACTTCCAGAACCTGTGAATGTGACTTTATTTGAAGAAAGGGTCTTTGCAGATATAATTAAGACTCTTGAGATGAGATCATCCTGGATTATCTGGGTAGGTCCTAAATCCAATGGTAAGTGTCCTTATAAGAAGCAGAGAAGAGAAAACAGAGGAGAAGGCCATGTAAAAACGAAGGCAGAGACTGACACGGTGCAGCCATGGGGGATGCCAGCAGCCACCAGAAATGGAGGAAGCAAAGAGAGATTCTCCACCAGAGCCTCCAGAGAGAACGTGGTCCTGCTGATATCTCTAGCCTCCTGAACTGTGAGAGAATAAATCTCTGTTATTTTAAGCCATACAGTTTGTGGCAATTTGTGATGGCAGCTCTAGGAAATTAATACAGTGGTGACGATTCTGGTATTAAAAACTTCTTTAAAAGTTTATGCATTCTGGAAGACTAGCATTTTGGTGGTGAATTTTTCAGCAGCCTATAAGAATGCTCATCTCATTAAATCATTAGAAGTGTTATGTGTGTAAAATCTTGACATTTCTCAGTCAGAATATGGAACACTATTGTAGTACTCATCACTGCTACAAAACAAACAAACAAAAAACCACTTATTTGCTGAGATAAAGGCATGTTTGCATTTTTCTTCATCTTTTTATAGCAGTGATTCTATTTTGTAAAGTTTTTCTTCCCTAAAATAAGTACATCAAATATCATTATGAAACAGGTTCTTTTTTTCACTGGGCATAAGGAGAAGAATAAATACATTTAGCCATGAATTATGATGAAACAATAATATCTATCATTAATACAGGAAACTAAGGTTAGTGCTTTTGCTAATTGTACATGTGAGAAAACTGAGCCTCACAGAGATTAAGTCACCTACAAAGTCCACACAGCACTAGCAGGCAGTAGAGAGTGGTCCTTGGACTTGGGTCTAACTATTCTGTATTCTTAACCAAGACACCCTACTGTGAACCAAGACAACATAATCCATGTGGTGGATGCTGCATTGTCCCTCCTTTAACTCACAGGAAAGGAACCTGATAAACCTATTCATTTTAATTGGTTAGAAATATTTTTGTTTTTGGCAGCTGGTGAGTACAGAGATCTGAACCCTTGATTTTGGTGTTGTAACACCAGGCTCTAACCAATAATTTTTATTTATTTATTTTTTTGTCCTTTTCTGTGACCGCGCTCAGCCAGTGAGCGAACCGGCCATCCCTATGTAGGATCCGAACCCGCAGTGGGAGCGCTGCTGCGCTCCCAGCACTGCACTCTCCCAAGTGCGCCATGGGGTCGGCCCTCTAACCAATAATTGATTAAAAACTTAATGTAATAGTTCCTCTAAGGAGGCATTCTCCTTTGAAAGAATACCTGGGCATGGAGTGCTAATAGAAGAAGATATTTTTAGGATATTCCTTTTGAATTAAAGCCAATTTAGGAAATGAAATTGCCTAGCACTCACATAAGATCGACTCTGAATCTGTAGGATGTGACTCACTTGAAACATGCAGAAAATTGAAATCTGAGTCAGTGATCTAGACGGACCTATGGTTTTATTCAACTGATTCGCTTCATGTATATTTGTATAGAACATTATTTGTCGGTGGAAGGCTCAGAGAAATTGTGCCTGTAGTGTAATATGGGCTGCCAAAGGCTCACAAGATCTGTGGTGACACTGATCAATGCTGAGTAGCTCCAAGAAGGGAGTATGAGAGTCTTCTATACTTCCAACCAGTGAACTTCTCTTATCCAGTATATTTTTCTAATGAGTTGGAGCAATAAACTTACCTTGCCAGTATTGAAAATCTTGCTTAGAGAAAAATGTTTGATCTGTGTTCAAATTCTCACCTTGTTACTTACTAGCTATGTGACTTAAGCAGGCTAATCAACATCTTTGAATTTCTTTTAATTTGAGTGATATTTTTAGTACACTTTCCTGGTGTTGTTTTTTAAAAAGGCCCATACATGTAGCGTGCTGCCTAGCACATATTCATGCACTCGATTCATATTAATGCCTTCTTTGAATCATAACAAATATTTTCAGATAGAAAATTTCATTAATTGACTTGATAATTGGGTGATGTGGAAACTTAAGAACTTTTATATCTACTCATTTTTCCTTTTGCTATCTCCAGCCACCCAGCTCGGGGGAAGTCTGAGAAAATGAAGTGGAACTCAGTGGCTTCAGTGGTAGGCTGTCCTGGTGGACTGCCATCAGAAGCTTGGAACCCTCCCTCTCTGCCAAGCCACCAGCGGGCACTGCTCTAGTGACCAGCTAATCAACATCGTTTTGTGGGTTATGCTTTTTGACAGATGTCAATTCTCAGGGAAGCCTAAATGGCTGGGGAACTGTCTGTGTAGGCCAACTTATGCCAGAATTAGAGACAGGGTTGTAAATGACACTTCAAGTCATCTAAACATGTCAATGGAATGGAATCGGCTGGCTTTAGTTTCTGATAGCATTTTTGCCTCAATATTCTTATTTGGTCAGTGTGTTGGCTGGCTATAATTCTAACCTTCTATTTTGACTAATTCATATGATTATACCTTCTTTAGTTACATACATAACTTGGCCAAAACAAAAATATTTACATAAATTACTAAAATTGCTCTGTGACTATAGGAAACTCAAAATTTGCAAAACCCAACTAGCAGATATAGAGTTGGCTTGTCAAGAATATCAATTAAATGAATAGTGTATATTTTTAATGAAGGAAGAAGCATGAAGCCGGTCCTCTGGGAGCTGGCAGCATAATATTGGTGTGAAGAGAGTCCTATAAACAAATATGTAGCCAATGATAACTTTTTCATAGGGAATGAGTGTTATTAGAATGATAGCACAAAGGCGATATGAATCTCTGGGAAGGCTTCATGGAAAATGTGAGTTTTGAATAAGGTTATGAATATTTTGAAGGGATAAGTCTTGGCAGAAGGATTACTTTTTGGGCAACAAAGGCAAGGAGAATGTCTTAGGCAATCTACTGCTCTCATTTTATACCCATTCTACATCCCTAGGCCACATAAAGAATTGAAATACTTCTTATATGTTGAATATTCCCAAATTTGCTTATACAGCCCAGTATACTCAATTGACTACTGACTTCTCTGGAAGATTCCTAAACTCAACCTATTTAATACAAAACTCATCAGTATGCTCCCCCCGTTCCTCTTCCCATCTGCCACTTTGAATGAGGGACATTACCATCCATCCCTCTGCTCAAGGAAGAAATTTATGACTCATTTTTAACACCCCTACACCCTGATTCCTACTTCCAGTTGGTAGGTAAGGTCTATCAATTTTACTGCAGAAATGCTCCTGTTAACTATCAACCTTTCTCCAACCTCACAACCATGTTCCTAATCAAGCCACCTGAAGGAACCTCCAGATTTGTCTTTCTGTACTTACTCTTGTCCTCTCCAGTACATTTTTTACCTTTTACCTAGAGTGGTCTCCTACAAATGTAAGTCTGATGATGTTACTCCTCTGCTTAAAACTCCTTAACGTCTTTCCATTCTTAGTAGGTTAATATCTGAACTTCTTATTATGGCATACAAAGTTGCTCAACATGGTCTGGCCTGCCCCTTCTCCCCCATCTAGTGCCACGCTACCTCTTACTCTTTCTGTCTCAGCCATGCTAAACTCCTTCCAGCGTTACACACAAGCTACCAACTTGGTCATCTCTGATCTATTGCAAATGCTCTTCCATTTACTTGGAGTAACAATTAGGAGCATTCTTTCATTCATTCAGAAATAAATAGATACTTATAGACCATGATGAGGGTGATGAAAGAAAAGTGTAGTACAATAAAAGAATCATATTAGAATGGAAGTTGGAGGAAACTGCTGAGTAGGAACTGGCCAGTCTGGGTGTATTAGTCTGTTTCTGCTGCTTATAACAAAATGCATAGAACTGGGTGATTTGTACAGAAAAGGAAATTTATTGCCTACAGTTTCAGAGGCTGGGGAGTCCGAAGTCCAGGGAGCTCAGTTGGTGAGGGTCTTGGTGGTGGCAACAGTGACCCAGGGGTCTCCCACAGCAGAAAAATGGTAGAGTAGAGACAGCAAGAGACCAACCTCCTCATTCGCTCTCCTTTTAAAACCCTCAGAACCATGCCCCTGACCACCATTATTAATCCATTTGCAAAGGCGTGGTCCTACAATCTAATCACCTCTTCAAGGCCCCCCCTTTCAATTCCCATAATAGGATTTCCCACCTTCAACAGTTACAGTTGGGATTAAGCCTCAGTGAGGTTGGGGGGCATCCAATCTAGAGCAGTGGGATAAAGAACATTCCAGGAAAAGTGACAAAATGTTCAAAGGCTGTGAGGTAGAAAGATCATGTCAAGTTAGTGGATACAAAAGGGAGAAAAAGGGCAGTGAGCAAGAGGGTCAGGGGCATGAGATGAGGCTGAAGAAGTAGGTGGGGGCCAGACAATGAAGGGCTTCCCAGACATGTAAGTGATTTTGTGTATGAGGAAGTAGCAGTTGTTCCTGTGTGATGGGAAGATGGGATCAGGAGAATCTGGAAATAGAGACATTTGTTTGTAGCCTTCCATTATTAATGCTGGTGGGTAAGGTTTAGCTGTGGAAACAAAGAGGAGAAGGTATGAACACATGGACTCCAAATTAGGAAGGATGAATTGGTAGAGCTGGTGTTGGACCTTGGGGACAAGTGTGGGAGGAGGGACTGAAGAGGACTCCACAGTTATATTGATGGGTGCCCAGATGGGTAGTGGTGCCCCTGACCATAGTAGACAAGTTGAAATGGGGCAAGGGTTAGAGGGAGAGGACACTGGACCATTTGCCATAATTAGTTTTAGATCTTGGAAAATCACCAATGAGAATTATTTTGTAGACAGCACAAAATATGTCATTAGAAAGAGGAGGGCAGGGTTCGGGTCAAGACCTGAGATATTGATCTCAGAGCTATCTGTGGTCAGGGAGGAGTAGTTATGTTGCTTTGCAGTAAGCAGGGCAGTGTGACAATATAGAATTTATTGGACCAGGTGAGCTGGGTTCCTGGATTTTCATGAACAGTGCTTAGCTGCATCAGCATGGGGCCAAAGAGGCATGGACAGTGGTGGTTGCAAGGGAAAGGTGAGGCAGAAGGAAAGTTAAGTTAAAGAGAATGAGAAACACACACAAGCCTGGTGTCCACTGCCAGGGTCAGCTGTAGGAAACAACTAACTAATCCAGGGCAATCTTCCAAATAGAAAATCAGGTTCACATGGACATTTAGTAATGCCTTGACTGGTAAAAGGAAGAACGGCAGTTTTCAGAATAGGACAGCATGTGGGCTGAAAGGGGTGTGTAAATGGAAAGAATTGGCTGATAATCAGACTTTGAGAACTGATCATGTGTTGACTTTATGTGAGGTGTGTGTGTGCGTGTGTGTGTGTGTGTGTGTGTGTGTATGCATGCGTACGTGTGCTTGAAGCATTAGGGGCAAGGGCCTCATCCTAGTTTCTTTTTCAGTGAGAATCTTGTTATGGCATTTGTGAGCTTGGTGATCTCGGACAAGTCACTTAACCTTTTTGTATTTAGCTTTCTTAAACTTAAATTAGAGAAAAGAATGGTGTTCTATTAGGCTATGAGCTTTCAGTGAGCCAATGGTCGAGAAAATGACCAGCAGAGTGTCTGCCCCATTTTATCCCTCCAAGTTCCAGAAGGTCATCAAGGGAGGAAGGACCATGGCTTCTATCTTCTGCTCCTGCTGCCTACTGCTCTTGAGTCCTTATACTACTTTACAAGACCTCTTCATTCAGAAGGAAATCAGATGCCATCTGTTTGACAACTTCATAGATCTATTTCCATGAAGAAGATTATTGCCACAATTTTTGAATTCATGAAGATTTCATTGATGCAGCAATGAGCAGCAGTGTCCTTGATAACTCTTTCATCTGTAGGTTACACGGAATAAGACTGCACTTGTAAACTCATTGTAATTTGCAGAGCTGTACATACCTTTGAAAAATGATTTGTAATTCTCATGGCTAGCTCTCAAAGTATTTTTTAAATGACTGAGCTGAACAAGGGCAAGCCAACCATGTAAGGCTTTAAAGAGTCACCTGATAGACACAGACATCGCACATCTGTTTTGATAGTCACTGGGACACTAGGAAGAGGTCTAATTCCACTGATCACAAATATATTTCACAAGGACTTATACTTAGGTTGTTTTTCATATCCCTCTGTAGTCTGCGGAAATATGTTACTTCTGGAATTTTGCTTTCCTTGATTCAGAAAAAAAATAAGTAAAAAAGAAATCCTAGACCTTCCTTTTATTTTTTTATTTTTTGTTAAAAAAAAAAAAACTTAGTGTGAATTCCAAAAGCACTTATAAGCATAATAACAATGCAAACAGAGATAATGTTATAAAGATTGCTATGAATGGATGCTTACTTATTTCTGACTACAGCCAAAAGATGTCAACTAATAATCCCCAAATGGCCTTGCCAGAACAAATTAATTTTTATTCTGAGAACATTTAGAGTTTCTACATCAGGCTGCAGCAAAATACACTTTATTTTTTTGAACTTGAGATCAGGGCAGAACCATACGCAAATGACAAAACCCACATCCTTGAATGTTCAGCATATGTGTAGCATTTAAGTAGGAGCTACTGGAGGGTTTGCTCTTATGGAGGGTTAGAAATGGAGTGTTTGGGGATCCACGTTGTGTCAGGGCCAGGGGCTGTACCTGACCTATGGAGGTAGGGCTGACCTGGGGTAGGGGGTGGGGGTGAAAGAAAGTCTTAAACCTCATCTACTTACAAATAATTACCCTTTAATTGGCCTAAGGCACGGCTGTTGTGTTTATAACTTCTTCAGAGAAGCCTCAGGCTGCAGATCTGGCTCTGCGCCTCTTCTCTTTGAGGGGGTCCCCAGCGGCATTGCACTCTGAGTTTTCTCATGTAAAAACGTTGGAAGGACGATGAGGAGTAGCAACTATTAATTGAGGAGTAGCAACCATTAATTGTCACTTTTAAAAGAAACACCGTTTTTACCTTGAATGTTGTTTTTATTCTCAGCAATAAAATGTAACAGTCTGACTTGAAAAACATGGATTTATCGCTGTTGTGTCTGGCTCTTAAAAGTTATAACTTCGGTCTCCCTAATAACTAACAGCAATAGCCATAGCAACAAAATCATCAACACCACAGAAGGTCAGCCACGTACAAGCTTATTTAGTATTTGTTTATACATGTCGTCAATTAAAAGTCGTTTCTGTTTCTAAAGATTCTTTTGACTAGCTCTGTCTATTCTTCCATTGTCTTCTTTTCAAATCTGTTTTCTTATTGCTAGTTAAGTAACATTATTTAAAACATGTGATATTAGCATGATTTTCTCTGAGGGTGTTAACCTAATTTTAAAAAATTTAAATTTAGTTTTAATATCTCAGTGGTATTATGCTTTGTTAAAATTGCATTTCTGGAAAAACTCACTCATCTGTAACAGTTTAAACATGAATCCTTTACCCGTATACTATATTAGCTGAGTAAAAAATGAATTTCCTTTTTACTGTTTTTCTTTTCAATACGTCTTGTGAAATCATAAGAGAATTCTGTAATTTATATAGGGAAATTTGGCTGCCATTTGCTTGGACTGTGACATATGACTATAATTTGTAACTTTCCTTCTAACACTTGGTTATTTGTTATCTGAATATCTGAGTTTCAGAAGTATGAATTAGAGTATGAACAATGGGAAAAAAAGGTATTCTGTAATTCTCAGGAGCATGGTGTGCTACTGTCCTTAGAAATATGGTTGGGAAACACATTTTAGTACAGAATTTGTATTCTGATTATATTAGTGATTTACATGACTCTATGTGACTTGAATCTTCATTTTGTTTTTGCATCTTTTTATTTGAATGTTATTCATTCTATTTTATGTTTGGGATTATGCATGTCTTTGGCTGTTTCCAACTGTCTTTGAAATATTATCAAAATCACAATCTTATTCTCTGGATGCATTTTTTTTTTTTTTTTAAAAGATGACCAGTAAGTGGATCTTAACCCTTGACTTGGTGTTATCAGCACCACACTCTCCCAAGTGAGCCATGGGCTGGTCCTTCTGGGTGCATTTTGAAGAAACATCCATTAAAGGCATATAGGTTTTGCAGTGTACGGCATTTATTCCTTTAACAAATATTTATCAAGCAACTGCTATGTGTCAGTTACTATGCTGGGCACTGGAAACACAGATTTAAACAAAGCAGATGTGGTCCCTGTCTCAGAGAGCAAATTGTTTAGTGGGACATACAGAGGAGCAAACAGGCCATTCTAAACACCATGTGGGAAGAGAGAGGATGGAAGTGTTGAGACACAGGAGGAATACGTGCCCCAGAACTGGTGAGTCAGCAAGAGCTTCCTGGAGGAAGTGACCCTAACCTGAGACTTGAAGGATGCATAGGAATCAGCCAGACCAAAGGAGTTTAGAGTTTGCGTGGGGGATAATGGATAGGAGGATGGTGTTCTACTCAGAGGGAATAGCTTTGTTACACAAAAGAGTAGAGGTGACAAAGAGCATCACCTCTGAGGAATTAATAGTAATTCACTGTGGCAGTGGAAGTGCAGCACTAGAGACAAAGCTCAGAGGCTTCAAAGAGACATGAGTAAATCTGGGCAGGCAATGAATATGTTCATTTTCTTCATTATGATGTTTCATAAATATGTCAAAACTCAAATTGTATACTTTGAATGTGTATGGTTTATTGTGTGTCAGTTGTACTTTAACAGATAAAAAAAGAGAGATTTAGGAAGTAATATTCAAGAGGACTGACAGTTACTGATTGGATGTGAGCCTGAGAGAGGCAAAAGTGAAGGAAAGCACCCAAATTTATTATTTGAGTAACTGGATGATTGAGAAAGAGTCAGTTAATTGGGGAAAAGTCAGGTCAAATTAGTTTAGATATCGTAAATTTTAGTAAAATGATTATGGGACATTTAGGTGAAGATGGGTGATGTAAACATGGAGTTCAGGAGAGAGAGCAGGGCTGGGCTTATCCTGTTGGGGATTTGAAGCCATGAGAATTCCTGATAAAGAGGTTTGGGGGTCAGTATTATTCACTGGTATTTAAGCCTAGATGATAATGTGTAGAAAGAGTTGGTTGAGATGCCCAAAAGACAATTGAGATCCATGCATATGAGAGATTGTCTTATCAAATTAGAGTAAGTTGTCATCAAAGAGCATGAAAGAACCACAGAGGTCATCTGATGTCTTCTGATTAAGGCCCACATGAGACGAACGTTATGGCAATACATTTGTAGCTTTGCTTTATGTCTCAGAGGCAAATCACCTCCAAAGATGGAGACACTGGTCGGATTTACATTGAAATCTAAAGATCCTATTGGGCAGGTTCATCCCAGTGTCTCCATGCCAATGGCTTCCATCTAAGGGAAAGTCCTTACCCACAAGTGGGCTGTGGGAGCCGCCCTGGGTGGCCATGAGTCCCCTACTTCCAGACCTATCTGACTGGACCAGGGTGGTCCTATTCCTAACCAATCCTTAGGCTGGCCAGTGTCCTATTAGATGGTTTGGCATGAATAACTGCCCAAACAAGCAAAATGGTGATTAGTTGGGTCAGATGTTCTTGCTCAGGAATTTGAACTAGGGCATCTGGGAAGGGAGTCAATTAGTTGGTTTTGGAAGGGAATATAAGCTGAGAAGAACCACAAAAAGTGGCCTTATGGCAGCAAGAAAGATGAGTAAACTGATGGAGTAGGTAAACAGCATTTATGAGTAAGCATAGACTGAAACAGAAGGGGCAGAGAGTAGAAGGTGAGGTGGCTAACTGGTACCAGTGGCAGGAGTAGATGCAGTCAGAAAGGAGCTGAGTCACCACAAAGGCAAGAGATCAACAGAGACCTGCTAAGAAAGTGCCAGTGAGGTTAGTGGTCACTGGAGCCATGTTGGATTTTTCTTATTTCCAAATATACTAGTCTCTGAAGAGTATAAAGTGTCACATGACACTCCTGTTTTCTCTGCGTCCTTGAATATACTTATAATAAGCTCTACTTAATCAAGGTATCTAGAGTGAGTTTTTATTTATTGGGAACAAATGGCTTTACTAACAGAATCTTTCTACCCTGTTTCTCCCAGGCTTGCCTGACATACTGCACGATAAAATACACTATTAGAAGTACATTATTGGGCTGGCTGGTTAGCTCAGTTGGTTAGAGTGTGTTGTTATAGCACCAAGGTCAAGGGTTCGGATACCCGTAGTGGCCAGCCACACACACACACACACACACACACACACACACACACACACACACACACACACACACACACACACACACACACACACACACACACACACACACACACACACAAAGCATTGCTTCGGGCTAACACATTGGGGGCTCAAGATTCTTCTATGAAATGTAAATATTTCTGATCGGTATAACATAGAAAACTGTTTTCCAAGATAAAGAGCAGTTACTGGACCTCTATTATGTATTGAACATTCTTCATGTATGTGTGGGCACATGTGTGCATGCATGCTGGCACTAGACTGGGGGTGAGGATGAGAGGGCTAGAAGGAGGGGCTCTGAGGAATACTGAGTACGCATGAAGCAAAGTCTTTAGAAGTTTCCAATTCAGTTGGGGACATATTCAGGACTAGGAAGGACTTTAAAAATAATCTGGACTAGGGATTGTAAACTCAAATGTCTGCAGGCGTCAGGCAGAGTGAGTGTGGAGTGAAGTGGGCAGGAGGGAGCTGTAGTGGGCTGCAGAATGCATGGATCATCTAGGGAGCTATTCACACGATGGCTGCTAGTGGGAAGGCCTGCCCAGTGTGTACGCATCTCCTTTTTCAAGACAGGCTCAATTTTTTAAACATAAAATAACCTAAATCAGAAATGTTGGTGTATGATTAAAATTAAAGCAAAACAAAACAAGACAAAAATCTTTGGGACCAAACGAAAAATCTGCATGCTGCCTTTGGACTATGGGTCAGCAGTTAGTGATCTCCGTTTTAGGTCCGTGGATTTCAAAATGTTTAAGGATTCATATCCATCCTGCAAAATAAATTTTATCCATAAATCTAACAGATAAAAAGACAGAAGTGGAAGTATTTGGGTTGAAATTGGGGTGAGGAAGCAGAGCCTTGCTACTCTTAGCCGCCACTTCCACCCCCAAAACAGGCCCATAGGGAGCTTGACCTAATCTTGAAAACCATTGGGGGACTTGAGCCCCTTAGTTTTAGAGATGAGGGGCAGGGAGTAACCAAGAGGCACTGGCCCAAGATAAGGATATTTAGAGAATAACGCAGATAATGTCTGTTTATACCTACAGAGTGTCAGCTGCTACATAGAAGGTGGTAGGTGTGCTCGTTCTAGAGCCACATTGCCTGAGTTTGAACCCCCTTCTCAAGGGCAAACTTAAGAACGTCTCATTTAATCTTCCTGTCTAAATTTCCATACCTGTCATATGGAATCAATAAATAATACTACTTACCTCATTATGTTTTTGAGAAGATGAAGTAACACATGTATAGTTGTCTCTGGCACACAGTAAGTGTTCAATTTATATTTAATATAAATAGTTATATTTTTATATTTATTTTTATAGTTAGCTATTTATATTACAGGCATCTTTGCTAGTCATTAACATCATAACAAGATTTATTTCATGTGACAACTAGCTGTCACTGATGAAATAGTCCTGGAGGAAGGAATAGAAGTTTATAGTGGTACCTTGTATCTGGAGTTATGGAGATTATAGGAAGAGCAGATACCGTGGTGGGAGCCTGGAGTTTTTTTTTCTGTAGCTCTGGTCCTTGCAATTATTTAGACTTGAAGATTTACAGGTTACTTTCAGGCTTCCAACCTTCGTTCATGCACACAACCCATCATTGTGACTTAGTGGGCTGTGAAGGGACCCAGAATCAGGTTTAATAAGTGGACCAAGGAGTCCACATATTTCAAGATTAAGTCTTCATGATAGGAACAGTGTGTAGATAAAACCTAATTTGTGGGTCCATCCCTCTCTTCTGCCCACAATGACTCCCATTGTACCCCTTATCAAGCACCTGAGGAAGGGAATGTAATTGTCTGTGGCTCCACATTAGAAGCCTTGCTCAGTAGAGGTCATCTCTCTTGGCTGCCTCCCTGGAATAATATCCAGTGTGGACATTCGATAAACCATTCTTGAGCACTTACCATGTGCCCCAATATAGGGTGCCTTGACTATTTCTCAGTCAAACAGACCTTACTAGCCCCTCATTGGCCAACACCACACCCTGCCTCCCCTCCCTTCTGCAGTGCACGCTCCTTTATGAGGCAGGCTCTCTAGGCCATCTGCTCAAAGGAGAGATTGGAGCCTCTTGGCAGAAGGAAAGTTAACAAACAACCATAAAAGGATTTTCTAAATATGTCCACAATCCAATATAACCCTCAGTAATTTGATTTGTAGGAAATGGAGAGCAGAACATTACACACAGAGTGCTTATCTATAATTCATAATAATTACTGTAACAGGGGATCTATCAAATAAATGTAGAACACAAATTACACCCCCAGGTTGAAGAATGCACTTCTGGCTGAAATAGCCCCTCCTGCCCTTCTAATCTGCCTCCCCTTTAGCACATCACTTCGTTGCCCAGTAGATTGAAGGCTTTTTTGGGCCACTTGTTGAAAGCTCAGAAGTGAAGCATTTCTCCTTTTGATGAGAGAGAACACTGGCCCATTTTGCAGGAGGAACTCGAGTGCTTGGCCTAGCATTTCTTTGGTATTTGGGGCTTTGGGCAGTTGCAATGTAACATTTGAGAATGTATTGATTTATTTATTTGTGATCAAGTGATATGACAGGAACATTTTCTCTTCAGTAGGGCCTCTTTAGCTGCTTGTGCCACTGAAAGATTAAATTCAATTGGGCTGAAGCCTGCTATGCAATGAGGGGATGTGGCCTGTGGAAAAGGGGCCAAAGGGATAAATACATGTGTGAGGAGCAGTAAAAAAATTGGAGACAGATAACCCTTTAACCTCTGTAGGTATATATATATATTTATATATATATATAGACATATATGTAAATTCCACCTCCACACTTCCAGGGAGTCAGGGAGAGGGCAATAGGTGCTACATATTTCACAAGAAAATAATTGTGGGCTCTTTTTTCTTTTACATAAGCATTGTTTTCATAACTGAGGTCTCTCTTTTCCAGCTGCCCCTTCTGACCCTCACATTCCACTGCGAGAGAGCTCTTTGTAGCCGTAGCTTTAGACACTGATCACAGTCTCTTTTAGTTGTTCTTTTTACAGTTTATAATTGCCCAACATCATTTACTTTTGGTCTGCCTGGGAATTGTTCAGAACCTTGCCTCTACTTTATTTTTAGTGGCAGAGCGTGTCTGCTCTTCAGCTGTTGGGAATGCTGGTCCTGGCTGTGAATCGTGTTTGCTTTAAGTTGCAATGCTTTTGGCCCCATGTGTTTTAGTTTTTGGAAGCAGCTGTATTGGTAAAGCTTCTGGCTGAATTACTGGACAAAGCCCACATTATAAAAACCCTCAACTTGTTTGCTCTTTACTTCAAAAAGACTGTGGGCTGCCAGCTTGTCAGACTCATATTACCCACATGCCTGCTTAAGTTTTCACTAGCAGGCATGAATCGCCTGGTCTCATTTTTTTTTTATTTTTTATTACTCAAAAAAAAAAAAAAAATTGGTTGGCCTATAGCTCTTTGATTTGATACTGATCCGTCAAAGACAAACCGTAAAGGGGCTGGCACAAGACAGCTGGCAGCCCACGGCCCTCCCATTAGCAAGGACAGGATTTTGAATGGAGGGTTTTACTTTTTCCCCTTGTTAGCATTTTCAGAATAGAGTCAAGAGTGGTATAGAAGACTTCTGTTGGCTTTTGGAAAACTGATTGCTCGATACTTGAACTCAAAACGTATGCAGAGTGAGGGTGTGTGTGTATGTGTTGGCATCAGGGACTCTTGGGCAGTATAATAGGATATGGGAGGAAACACAAACACACTGTGGTTCATCAACAGAGTCATATATGCCTCGACATCAAGAGGAGGAGGAAGTTTCAGTTGGTTGGTGGCCCATAGAAGCAAATTCCATCAATGCTACGCAGTTGTTCAATTGCTTAAATTGCCACCATTCACTACTTTTCATTACCCCTAAGTTAATCCTTTGCTTCCTCCAATCTTTGAAATGCTTACTGGGCCTTCACTGCCATTTTTGATTTTTATCATCATCACAACCTAACTGTCATCTTTCCTTATGATTTGTTCTCTGTCTTGAAGAACTTCTGGATAGTTGAAGAGATTAGTGAATGGAAGTAGAATTGATCTGCAGTTGGTTATTGGTATTTACATGGGATAGCATGGATTTCATCCTCCAGTGTTCAAGATAAATGATAGGTGACAAGAGAATTAACTTTTTAAAGGTTTTTACAGAGTCTGGCTCTGACAAGAGATGTTGGGGCAGAATTGCAGATTTAGTTTTCTGAAGCTTCTCAGCATCCAAACCTCAGTTTAAGTAAAAGTGAATCTTGTGCTGAGTTAAGATCAGAAAAATGAAACACACCTTTTTTGATCATTTCCAAGACTAGAGGTACAAACTGATCTGGTCCACAGATGGGATTTTCTTTGTCCTGAACATATATAGCCCACCAAATGGTTTCTTTCAGTTGACTTAAGTAATTTTAAATAATTGTCATCACTTAAAAAGTTAAAAACGAGGAGAATTCACATAAAAATCTTTATTTCCAGCTCCTTGAGAAACTGTAAGTTTTGGCATTTCTGGACTTACACGTTTGCCTGCAAAACACTTGCACGGATCTTCGTAACTGCTGGCCCTTTTTGACAGGGCAGGTTCACCACAGGCTCCATGACACTGATACCAGTGTCAATTACCACTTGTCATATTTACAATTTTGCTTTCTTAAAGGTAGCATTAGGAACCGTCACCATCGTGCCCGTGTCATCGTGCTTTTTTCTCACATCGTAGTTACCTGTCTTGTGCCTAAGAATATTTGTGTTTGCGTTGCCAGCCTTCATCTCCATGTGAAACACTGTCTCCTTCTTAAGGAACTCAGGCACTGGGGCCTGTAGAATTTATTTTGTGTGGTTTGTTTTTGTAAAATTCTGGTGTCTGAATACTTGTGATCTCAAGAATAATGTCTAAGGCAGTTGCAAAAGAGAGACTCTGTTATCTCTGTTAGATAGAAGGGATACAGGATGGCAGTAATGCATAGGGTGGGGGAGAGTCTGAGTGGTCACAGGACCGTGGAAAGCTTAAGTATAATGAACTGTGAATTGTTCGAAGAAAAAACACAAGCCCTTCATATCCTTGTCCGTGTTGAAAATAAGAAAGAAATCCCAGGCTTGAACCTTACCTCCTTATGAGACTCCATCAAATAAGGAAATGTGGAAGCCATTGTGTCTCATCTTGGGGCTCACTGAGGTTGCTCAGTCTTCTCAGTTGATCTCTGTGTGTGTATGTGAGGAGAGGACCATGAATGAAAGATTCTGCTAAGAATTCATTCATTTTACTCTGTGTCCCTTGGAAACAGGGCATTCTGTGCCCATCCATGTAGGCTTTTTGTGGGAAGAGGCTCATCAAGGGAAACCACATAAAATATCCTCTGGGTGCTTGATAAATATTTCTAGATGAAATTGTAGCACAATATTTGTTTGTTTTTAACAAGGAAATTAGAGACCCAAAGTAATTGGTTCCTGGCTTTTTAAAGACCGGCTCCCCAGAATGATATTGCCCTTTGAAATTACTTAACATTTTCCCCCAATATAAATGCTTATGGCAAGAACTAGATTTTATACCTAGTGAATAGCAATGTAAATGTCAAAGAACATATTCCAAAGCATTACACTTACAGCTCTTAAAACGGCATCTTAGAATGGTATTAATCACTGACAGCTTTGTGTACAACATTTCATCAATTAAATAGCAAGAGGACCTGTCCTTTCATGGAAAGCAAATAATACATATGGATTTCCTCTTAGCAATTAGCTGAACATTCTGCATTTCCTTCTTGCTTGCAAAAAGGGTTTGGACTGAAACCATCAACATGTTTGTGTTCTTCATTGGTAAAGCAAAGCAGATGTGTAACAGCTTTCAGTAGAATCCAGATCCATTTGCAAAATACCTTGTGAAACATCTTGATGTGGAAGCGTTTCTGTATTGTTAGATCTTTCAGAGTTGGATAGATGGTGACTCCTCATGAAAGTTGTGAAGTGGTTTAGACTTTGTCATGTTTTGAGCCAAAGTTTTCAAAACCGTGTCACTATGTGTATGTAGAGGAGAGTTTAAAACTTTCAAGCTTAATGTGAAAAATTTGTTTCCAGCAGGGACTAGTTTCAACTACGTCTATGGATTTAGGTAATGATGAGGCAATTTTATGCAGCAAAGACTGATGATAGAAATGCAGTTTACATAAATGGCAATGGATTAGCACTTAAACACTCTCCATGTATGTTTAAACAATCTTCCATGACCCTTAAAAATCTCCTTTTATAAACTTCATCATTTATCTGGGATTAAAAGGGCAATGTTTTGACAACACTGTTGACTTACATGTAACTCATCATTTGTTTATCATTTATCTGAGATCACTGCCTGAACTTTATATGCCTGAAATGTGTATTATACTTGTTTACATTTTTGGTAGATGATGCCCTTTTTAATGTACTTTGTAGGGCTCAGGACAGCTTGGTGACTTTGATGATCCTTCTAGTATCAGTCCCATCTAAGCCTGAGGGAAGTTGATGAATTAGAACTTTTCAGCACAGTTCAGTTTTAGTGATAATCTATTAAAGTCCTTAGTATTCTTCTCAGACCCTAATCTCAGACCTAGTCTGACGAGATGCACTGGCCTCTGAAAATTGGCCATCAAGTTCATAAGATTCTCTAGAGAGTCAGGAATACAGCATCTGGCATAGGTATAGCCAAATGTGCAGATATAGGTGAGCAAATAGCGGTGTGGATACCAACAGAGTATCCACCAATCTCTATACTGGTAAAATATACCAATCTCTATACTGGTAAAATGCACACACACACACACACACACACATTTTAAGCAAGATATAATTAATTTACTCCAAAATTGTCTATTCATCTAGAGTAGCTTTTGCACTCATTCATATTTCCAATGATAAGAGTATGTCTATTGCCAACTATACTTTATGATTCCCCCGACCCCCATCTAGAATCATCTTAAATTAATTCTGTAGCTTAAAATCAGAAAAATATGTCCAGAGGAAGTGATTGAAAATAATTTCTATTTGTAGAACAATTTTGGTAGTTGGGTGGTAGGTGAATGATTGCACACGTTATAAATCAAATGTTTAACAAGTTGGAGAATTCATATTCAACAGAATTCCTTTGAGAGCTAATCATTGTAAAAAAAAAAAGGATTTTGAGCATGAGACAAATTCTGCTCTTTGCAGGTTGCAGATGGTATGGAGATTCACATGTTGGGAGACCTATGTATGTAAGCCATGCTGAGTGGGGTGGTGGCAGAGAGAAGAATGGCAGGAATTTAGCATGGAGATAGTAAGAGGCAACGTCCCTGAGAGGGAAAACTGGGGTGAATGAGAGATATCCCAAAATAATTTTTAGAAATATTTCTGTAAAACTTCATGTAAATTTTCACATTACCCATTAAAAGAAATTCACAATCAAGATCTACATAATACTTCAGGCTTTCTGTGATCAGACAGCTGTTTCATTGAATGCAATGCTATATAGAGACTGGTCCAAGTGAGAGTCAGCTATATGTGAACTACATACAGGGAAGCTCATCCGGGATTTTGCATTCAAATCATTACCCTAGAACTAAGCTAAAAGTGAGCCTTCACCACGATCATCTATGTTTTGAAATTATACGGAAATGAGTACTGTGAAGTTTGGACTGCATGGCTATCTTGACTGAAGAAACAGACGTGGTGTTATGCGATTTCACAAAATATGGACATATAGAAGTGTTCCTTGTATTACGTATATACCTGTCCATAGAGTATACCTATAGTAGGGAAGGATAAATGCAGAGGTTTGGGAGAGATTTAGGGGTAAGCCATATAGTTCCAGAACTGGATGAAAAATAGGAGCAGTATCATTGTTCTCCCACGATGTCCAGGCGGATCTTAGAGTATGTTGCCAGATGATGCAGTAGCCAAAAGTATCCAGAGAAGAACTGACTGAATGGACTCAGTCTCTTGTCTCCCAAGAGATCAAGCTTCTGGATGATCTCACCTATTTTAGTCCGAAAGTCATGAGACAGCCATAAGAAAACAATAAAGTAAGAAGGAGTATCTAGCAGCTAGGAATGAAGGTCACGGGGCTCAGCAGTGAGTTTCTGGGGGAGAAGCTGGATGTGAGAAAGGGCAGAGAGGAGGAGAGAACCATTTCCTTGTATTACCTACAAGCCAGATCACTCCCAGCGTCATTGGTTCTTGGCCAGGTTATAACTGATTAAAGATTGCTTTTAAAGACAAAACTCTCAGATGAGATAAAGTTAGGTAGTCCTTGTGATGGCTGTAATTTCTTAACAAGGAAGATGGCGGTTGCACCCGGCTTGCTAGGGAACTGTTCTCTGGTCAGGGTAGATCTGGTGCTATGAGATCTGTAGCATCATGTTGGCTGGCTTGAGATTAATGGCTGAAGGTTAACCGAGGAAGTCTTAAAAATTCCCTTGTGAACAAACAGGCTGAAAATTGATTTTTAACAGACTCAAGGGACGCTGATTTGCTGAGGAAATTGGAGTTGTTCTAGGAAAGGGAGAAGAGGTCAGCGGCAGCCAGTCTTGGGCTAGTTCGATGCTTTTACCCTTCTCACTGGACAAGAACAAATTTCTGGGGAGTTGGCTGCACCTGTGGGATTGGAATTAAGCAGGATTTGAGCCCACGGGTAGGGGCCAGCTCTCCTAGAAACTTGAGAAATTTGTAGGAGGTATTATGCCAGGGACTGGAGTAAAGGTCTCTAAAAGCAGTTAGAAATGCCACTGAAAGGGAACAAAGATAAATAGCCTCAGAGCAGGGAAATGTCACCGACTAAGTGAGAGTCTACAGGCATTCAGGTCATTCACAGATTCAAACTCACCAGGAGCTGCTGTGGAGAAATAACCGAGATTTCACGTTTTGAACTGACAGCTATGAATCAAGAACAAAACAGACCTCTGTGTTCAGATTAAAGCAACTGTAACCATGGTCCATCCACCAGGGGGCAGTAGATGGAAGCATGGTCAATCAACTTGAAAGAAATTTACTATTTATAGGCAACCTTTTAGATTTTATTTCCCAACCAAGGAGCCATCATGATCCTTTTTGAAGGCAAAAGAGGCAACTCTAGCAAACCTTGAGAAAAACCTAAAGTTTAGACCTAAGAAGAAAGCATGATTAGGACAGCTGGAGTGATGTGGATATTCTTCAGTTTCATGGAATCTAACCCCTCAAAAATAAGGTCTCCAGACTGCAAACCCTGATGAACAGGCTAGATATGTTTTGGTGGAGTCTTTGTCCTCTTGTTTATTTCAAGAGTGACATGGTGATCATGAGCAGAGTTATTCTGATTTTCTAGCCACCCATTCTTCAATATTTTGAAGACCTTAGCACACTAGACTGCTCAGAGATTTGGGGGGCAAGAAACAATCTCACCTTTGCTTTAGTTGTTTTAGCAAGGGGCTTCTAGTGGCTGTCAGCCTCATGAATGAAAGAACTAAGTGAATACACCTTTTTAAACTGATATGACCAGATACAGAGACTCTGAAGGAGGCTAGTATCATGTCAGAAATCTGACAAGTTTTGCTCTTGGACTTTGAAGGGTCATAGTGCCTGAAAGAGATCAGGCTCAGCTCAGTAAAGGAAGGGGAGTAAAACTGAGTGTGAGGCACCATAATGTGAGTAGGAGTCTCTGGAAAGCACATGTAGAGATTATGCTAGTCTTTATGGAGTACTACCAAGATACAACAAGAGAGATGCAGTCACAATATGTGACACTTATTTTGCACCTATCGTGTGTCAAGCACTGTTCTAAAAAAAATCTAAGAATTTATTTATTTATTTATTCATTCATTCGTTCATCTATCTATCTACCTACCTACCTATCTATCTATCTATCTATCTATCTATCTATCTATCTATCTATCTATCTATCTATTTACTGGTGTCTGGCCAGTATGGGGAGAATTTGTTTAATCCACACAAGAACTCTAGCAAGACGTACTATATTATTGCATTTTGTAGGTGAGGAAACTGAGGCACAGAGCAGTTAAGATCCCACAGTAGAACTGGGCAACTCAGCTGGGTACTAGAGTTTTAGCTTTTAACTATGCTGTTTTGCTTCCAAATTAGACAGACAATTTTATGCATCAGAGTTTCAGGGGACAAAGTACCAGAGTTGAATATTATGAGAAAGACAGTTGTAAATTTTGGGGTGAGAGAAATATATCAGATAAGATGTTTAGAAAGCATTTTGTGTTGAATGACATGTATCCCCTGTCCCTGCCACCCCTATACTTTATTTTAAAGAAACTATGAGTAAAGATCTAAATTGTTCTTCAAGATTTTTGGAATTGAATTTTTATATCTTTGAATGTAGCAGTGTATAGAACATGGTCATGAGGGTGACAAAACCATATTCAGGTTACAATAGTTTTGCAACCTATAATTTTGAAGAAATTTTATCATTAAGTATGCATTTGTTATTTTTCCTTATCTTTTACATAAAATCCTTTCTCAAAGTTATTAAAGCTCTTTAAATTCAGAATAATGAAGTTCAACGTGGTGAGATGTCGTCTCTATGACGTAGTTGTTATAAGCACAGGGTATGGTGTTAACCTGTTTTGTGTTCCAGTTCCTCTTCTTAAGAGTTGAATAAACTCAGGGAAATCACAAGAATTCTCTGTGCCTTAGTATATCTTCTATAAAAGGGGGATGGAAATCTATACTTAATAGCATTTTTGAGAGTATTAAATGAGATTATGATTATAATATGCTTGGTAAAATGCCTAGCACATAGTAAGAATATAAAGTGACATATTATTGTTATTATTATTAGCACTTCTATTTTCTGATTGCTAACACCAGCTTTAGTCTGAATTGCAGAATACGTCAAGTTAGACTGGATACCAAGTAATCTGACTACAGTAACCTGCTGTTGTAGCCATCAATAGCTATCAACACTTTGGACATATTGATAGACTGCTTTTTTGGAAATACATTTTTCATCTGGCTTTAGATGTCCCTCCTAATACACTGGTCACTTCTCTTCATGTACTTTCCTAGTTCCTGTTCATCTTTCCATCCTCTTAATATTGAAGTGTCCCAGGGCCTAGTCCTCAGAACTGCCCCCTTCTTTATCTGCACTCACTCTCTTGGGATTGCTTTTTAATGTCACATTTACATTGAATACTCCCAAATTTATGTCTCCAAACAAGAACTCAAGTATAGGCTTATATATTTGATTGCCTGTTAACATCTCCACTTAGATATCTAAAGACACATCAAACTAATCACGTTCAAAACAGAACCCTTGGTTTTTCTCCTAAAAGTTGCTCTTGCCACAGTTTTCCTATCTCCAGTTGCTATAAAAGCAAAAACAAAACCCAGAACAAATAAAAACAAAAGAAAACCTGAAATCATTCTTGATTCCTGTTTTTCCTCATGTACCACATCCATTCCATCAGGAAATCGTGTTGACTCCACCTTCAAACTATTTCCAGAATCTCACCACCTCTCACTACACCTCTGCTATCATACAGGTCCAAGCTCCTGTCTTCTTTTGTCTTCATTCAACTGCCTCTTGACTGGTTTTACTGCTCCCACCTTTGCCCCCTTCAGTGTATTCTCAACACAGCTCGCAGAGTGATCCACTTAAAACATAGCTAAGATCCCACCACATTCTGTTCACATCCAGTGGCCCCCATCTCACTCAGACCAAAGCCAAATTTTTAAAAATTGCCTGCAAAACTCTGCACAATCTTGGCCACATTCCCCCCTACTTTTCTGACTTCTCTCCGTTGTTCATTTCCTTCTCTAGCCATATTGGCTTCCTTGCTTTTCCTTGAGTATATGAGGCATTTATTTTCTTACGGCATTTGCACTGGCTCCAATACTTTGTTTTTATATATTGGTAAAATTCACCGTTTCACTTCAAAGTTTTTGACCATCCTGTGTACAATTATAACCCCTCACAGTCCTTGTCTTCCTACATCAAGTTAAACTGGACTAAGAAATTTGACTCTGTTATGTTTCTGCAGAGCAGTTATCACTTATTAATATATTCTATAATTTATTATTTCTCTATTGCCTGCTTCCCCAGCTTGAGTATTTAAGCTCTATCAGGGTAGCAGTTTTGCTTTTATGTCACTGCTGTCTTCCCAGTGCTAGAACAGCACCTAGTTTTGGCAGATTGTAAAAACTGCCCCCAAGTGATGTGACAGACCTTCAATAAGCACTTGTTGAATAAATGAATAATTTATTTATTTCTTACGAATTAGGAATAATGTTTTTGATACGTTACGATAGCACTTACTGCAACCTTGGGGAGCTTTAGTAAACAGGTATGACTGTGTGCTGTGAGTAAATTTCAGTTCCTTTGCAAGGCCAATTTAAAATATTTGGCATATATATGCATATACATACATAGATCTTGGCCTCTGCCATCCTAAATGTTTAGAACTACATTTCCTTCTGGGATGTGTCATTAGGGAAATCACCTTGGTTCTTATCCCCCACTGTCTGCCAAAATATATTGAAGAATGCCTCAGCAAAGCTAAAAAATAGGAATGTATTTGTTTCTCTTCTCTTAAGTGCTTACAATTATTTTCTTTTCATTCTCACGTGTGACACCACTGGTATTGCAAACCACCACTTGTTTTTACACTCAGCACTAAAATATTTTTGCTATTTGTAGTTCAGGCAGTAGCTGCCTTTACCACCTGCCCTTTTCTTGGCAACAATTGGAGGAGCTATTATATTACATGCATGGACTGTCCAATGAGTAAAAGGCCAGGTGTCACTTTGAGTGACAGCCTTCCTGTTTGCAAAAACTGTAACTGTTCATTCAGTTGAATGATTGTGTGGCTGTGTGTCACTTTACCTTCAGAATACCTCTTCTCAACCTCCATTGTTTTGACTTCATTCTGGAGTTGATGCGGCAAGGAGAGGGTGGAGTAAGCCAGAGAGCACTGACAGTTTGAGGCAAGCTGGGACACATCTCCTGCTGCAATGTGTATGTCTTTGGCTAATAGTGATATAATTCTTCTTTTTCATAAGTGACAGGTAGTTGGGATCTGTGCTTTTGTTCTTCCATAAAAGGAAAAGCAGACTCATGAACTCTGTAAGACTGGATTCATGTAGTTTTAAGATTTGGACCTAATTCCTCAATAACATTCCCATATTAGTTGAATAGATATAATGAAACTATGGCTGTGCTAACCTAATTACATCTGTCATTTTACTCAGAGTGAAGATAACATTGCATGGCTGATTTGGCTGCAGTTGGTCTCATTGGATGTTAACTGTGTGTCAAGGCAGTCACAGTGATGAGCTTGGAAATGAAGAGGTCTGATTAATTGGCCACAGGTGATAGTCAATGAACTGGTGCTTTTCTCAGCAGCATTTATCAGGCCTGTTTTTGCTCAAGTGTCCTGCGATGTTAAGTGAAGTCATCTGCGTTGCCATCCAAATAGTAGTACAGTTGATTTGGTTAGTTCAACAATCTCTTAAAAATTGAGAAGACTTACCCCTCCTCAGGGTTAAGTCTAGACATAGGTAGAAAAGACATCTCTCTTCATGGCATAACTGGGCAAAACTCCAGGCAATTTATTCTTCTCTAAACACCAGTGGTAGCATATCATTCATGTCTGCAAAGAAACTGATAGTCGTGGTAGATGAGGTATATCATGGTAGCATAGGAAGATACTACTGTTAAAAGAGAAATAAGAATCAGTAAAAAAAAAAAAAGGCAGAAAAAGAACCACTAGACAAATAAAAGAAAAAAGTAATGTGGTGGCAATCTACAGAAAAGAGTTTCTTAAGTAATTTGTTTATCCTTGACACATGATTCAGGTTATCAAAAATGATAAGGAGTGAGAAAGGGCCATTTACTTAGACTCTTTCGGGCTTCCTCCTGGTGGCATCCCTCTGTACGGCTGTGGTAGACCTACGTATGCAGATATCACTGTAATATAATGTTAAAGGAGTGGTCACTGGGCCAGCCTGGTGTAAGCCCAGGGCGAAGGAAGTTTGGAAAGGCGTAAGACACACTTTGAATTTAGCATTTGTTTCAACATCTGTCAGATATTTGTTGAGCATCTTTTACATACAAAGCATTACAAAGTGGTTAGGATGGAGATAATCATACCACTAGCCATAATACAGCGTCATAGCTCCCCTGATGTGCCTATAAACAAATGTCATCGGGACACAGAGCTGGGGTTCATGGAGTTTTTTTTCAGGCCTGAGTAGATGGGCCAGAGAGAAGGTGATATTAAATCAAAGTGAATTTCAAACAGAGGCTACAGAACGAGCAAACGCAAACACGCACATCGATGTGGAAGATTTGAGGAATGGCTGGAGGTCAGTGTGTCTGGATTTTTGGATGATGAGGAAGAAAGGCAGGGAGGGCCTTTGAGCGTTGTTCTGTAGCAACGTGGCTCCACGGAGGATTTTAAACAGAGGAGGGAGACAGGTCTGCGCTTTGTGAACATGGTTCTGGCAGCACCGAAGAGGATGGATTAGAAACGGGAGAAACTGGAAACGTGGAGACCCGTGAAAAGATTATAGCAATTGTCAGTGGGGAAATAATGAGGGTCATTAAGTAGACATGGGGAGGCATGGGGAGGAGGGGATGGATTTGAAAATGCTCTAAAATGGGAAAAGTAGAATTTTGTGGCCGATTGGTTGTGGAAATGAGTGGAAAGTTTAAGAAACATTCAACAATGCTGACTAAATTTGAGGATGCCATTCCAGATGTGGGGGTGGGGAGCTGGCATTATATATGTAGATTATTATACAACTACGTCTAATCTGGGGGAAAATTGCCTTCACCTTCAAAGATTGTTCAGAATCCAACTGCTTCTCAGCACTTTCTCCTCGACTACTCTAGACCAAGCCACTGTCCTCTCTTGCCTGGATTATTACAATGCCCTCTGGTTTTCCTGTGTTCACCTTGGCTTTCTAGAGTCTGTTCTTTAATTCAGTGACCAAAATTTTCCTGCTAGAACTCAGGGACAAGCCTCTCCTCTTCTCAATAGCTTTCAATAGCTTCCTGCCTTTCTCAGAGTAAAGCCAAAATTCTCACATGAACTACAAGAGACTCCCCAATGTGTCACCCCCTCTGTCTCCCCCCTTATCTGCCACCCATCTTTCTTAGCTCCAGCTTCATTGGCTTCCTCGCATTTCCTATAATACACCAGGCACACTTCTACCTCAGGCCCTTTGCACTTGCTTTTGTCATTGTCACCAATACTCTCTTTTGAATATCTGCATGGTTCATTCTGTTACTTTTTTTCAGGTATCAAATGTCGTATTTGAGTGACATATTTGAGAGAGGCCTTTCATGGTTACCCTGTCTAAAATGTAGGCCTCTTCTTCCCCTTTTCCGCTTAATTTTGGAGCCTAGCATTTTTCATTGTTTAACTTACTTTCTTTTTACTTAATTGCCTTGCAATTAACTTTGTCTTCCTCACTAGATTGTAAGCTTCATAAAGGTGGGATTAAAAAAAAATACACACATAATTGGTGTGTGTGTATGTATATATTTTACTATTGTATCAGAGTGCTTGGTGCATAGCCATTGCTCAGTATTTGTTGAATGAATGAAAGTTCCAAGGAAATGCAACTTATAACAAGAAGGCTGAAATTGGGGAAATTATTTTCATAAGAATGTCGAACATTGCAAAATAGTCCTAGCTCTCCATCAACCATAATTTTTTCATTAATCTTTCTTCAAAATGCTTTAAATTACATTTAAAACACATTACTTCAATAATTAGTAACAAAGACATTGTATAACTATTGTTGATTTTTAAATGTTGAAACTGAGATTACAGAAAAAATTTTGAAAAAAAAAAAAAAAAGCAGCGGCCAAGAACCACATCTCTTGGATGAGCTGAGCAGTGGAAACAGAGGGATCAATCACACCATCTCTGTGAATTCCACATTTACACTGGGAAGCTGGATGCACAGGGTAGGTGGGGTGTTGCAGCTTGGTGAGGAGCTGAAAGACCTCCTTATATTCATGCTTCTTTGAGACAGTAAAAGGAAATTAATCAATGGCTACTTTCCATTCTAAACCATTACACTGAGAATCATACAACACAGGTCATCACTCTCCCAAAGTCACTGAACAATTCACCAGTGATAAACTATAACTTGAACTATAAGCTTTAGGGAAATGTGTCTTATAACAATGAATGAAGTGTAAGTGGGAAGGATTATAAATGTGTATGTTCTGAACTAAAGAATTGTAACAGTGAAAAAGGTGAAGATGATAAAGTCAGTCTTATGAATTGCATGATTGATTCACCCATTTGTCAACATCGACTGAATTTTTCCTTTGTGCTAGGGCACTGTTCTGGATGGTAGTGATGCAAGATTAATAAAAAAAGTTCATTGCACATGAAATTCTCCCTGTAATGAGGGACCCAGACGGGCAAATAAATAATTACTGTATAAAAATATTATGGTAGAGTTATACAAAAGGTGCTGTGGGAGGCAACAAGAAGAAACTGTCCAATCACAGAAGCCTGTTGTTTGCAGGATCTATGATATAAGTGTGAGGATCCAGCACGTGAGGAACAAAAGCAATATCTGTGGTTTTATGCATATTTATAGGCTTTTAGTAATAGAAAATATAACAATGCATATGTGGAAATGTAAGTCTATGTCATGAAGGGTATTCAAAAATTTCATCAAAAGATTTGCATTCGCTTTTAATTCCATTTTTTCATGAACTATTTGAAGTATTCTTGCATTTTTAATTAATCAGATCGATAGCTGAATTTATAAATGACGCAGTATTTTTGTAGATGACCGTGTATTCGGCAGGTGAAAATTTGAACCTGAAGTCCAGAACAGAGGTTAGTGCTAGAAAGTAGCATTTTGATAGTATTGATTTATTGGTGATAGCTAAAGCTATGAAAATGAATGAGATTACTCAGGGAATGAAGATCAAGAAGAGAGTAAAAAAAAAAAAATTATTAAAGGGTGAATGGAGGAAGAGAGGCCTTGGACAGAAATGGTAAAAGAATAGCCAAGTCGTCTGGAGTGGAACCAGGAAACCCATTTTGAATGTCAAGAAGGAAAAATTTTAAGAAAGAAATTCTCATCCCTATCAAATGCTTTATAGATAAAATGGAATGACTGAAATGAAATATTATTAATACAAGAAATTATTGCAAATAACTTCTTTAATTGATGAGTGGACTCAAAGTTTTAAAATGTTTTTGCTCCTCTTTAGAGTACTATTCATCTTCATATCTACAAAAATGTAATTCAGGAGCTAGAGGAAAACATAATCAAATATAAAGTTTCTAATGTGATCTTTCCATTGTGTTGGCAAATATATTACCTGGTTTTTATTAGTCCAGTAAAGCTATGTTTTTTCTCCCCCCGCCCCCAACCTCATGTATGAGAAGTACACATGATTTCTAGATTCACAAAATCTACCCTATAAAACCATAAGGAGGGTATAGAATGGGTCTAATTTTATAGGATCTAGTTTTTTCCCCAGATCACTTTTTTCTTGCCCTCTTCTTCCCTGATATTTCCTATAGGGTTTCTCTGTGGTTTTCAAAATCCCACTGACATATTTTTGTTGTACCTGGAATTCATCTTGTTGTGGGCTCAGATATTTTTGAAAGATCAAATCACAGAGCCTAATAAAATGCAGATACTGGCATTTTTGCCTATGTGACACATCTATTTTTTAACGAGTTTAGGGGCCATACTATATGGTAAATGGAAGAGTTGGCACTAAGGAAGTTAAGGACTCTGGCGGGCGGCAATGTGATTACTGGCTGGAAGAAATGTGGAAGAGTTGGTCTATGTCTAATCCTTTTGTGGCTTCCTGTGTGACATACTGTAATGAAAACATCACCGCAAATTATAAGAATTGTCAAAATAGTCTACCAGAAGATATTTTTGCTCTGGAGTTTGCTAACCGAAAATGTACAGTGCTTTGCATTATACTTATAGGTTGCCCTCTTTTAGTAGATATGCACTGAAATATTAACACACAATGAGAAAGTTAAACCCTCTGAAGTTAATGGACTGGGGATCTAGAGGATAGTTGTTTTATACACAGAAATAGAGAAATAGGTCGAAAGTCAAGTTTCACTACTGGAGCTAAAAATCATGTTTGCTTTTTTTAAAAATATTTTTTCTTATTAAAACATAACTGATTATACATACTTATGGGGTACAGAATTGACAGACCAGACTGAATTCCAGTTTTCTCAATTCTAATTTAGACTTGTTATCTTTAACTCACTTCTTTTAGAGAGACTAGAATTTTTCCTAGGAAAAACCGATAAAATGTTCTAATGAATGTGTATATATACATATCATGTATGTATATAATGATATTGACTATTATTAATATTTCTCTTAACAAAAAATATGAAAGCAAATAATTAACTTTTCTTTGATGCATTAATTCAAGAGGTAGTTGCTAGTCAGTCTTTAGCGGATTTGGAAGTACTTGGTTTATAGGTAGTAGCTGAGGTTATCAGAAAAAACTGGACTCTCCCAGGGAGAAGTATTGTGAAAGTATCATGCTGTGGTCAACAAGGAAATGAAACAAACAAAAAAGATGATTTCCATGCATATGATTAAGAATTTGAAATAGTTCAAGACTATTACCATATTTTAAATGTCTCATGCCTCCCTACCCCCCTAATAGACCAAGTTGATTAAACACATAATTGAGGCATGCTTAATACATCCAAAGCATCAGGCAAAGACAGTCAAAAATGACCGAGACCCTCCCCCAGCTTTAAAGGAAGATCTTTTATAAGGAATAGGCAATATGGCAATAGCGTTAATATGAGACAGAAAGTGAGAAGTGCCATAAGAAAAGTAAAAAGTACCATGGGGTTCAAGGAAGGGTGAGAGCACATCTGGTTGGGAGCAATCCAGAGTTTTGTGGGGAAACATTTTGTAGGGTGGGAAGGGTCTCAATAGGGGGTGATGTGAGTGAGGTGAGGATAGTGGGGAAATGTCAGGAGTGGTTTTCAGTCCTCAAATTGAGAAAGAGAATGGGAGGAAGTTTATATTTTATATTTTACCCTGATTTCTTAAAACTACAACCATTTTTCATGGTTTTCTGCAAAGAAGAAAAACATGAACTATACTATAATTAAATCTAAAACTTTATATTGATAAAGTTTTTCTTCCGAGGAAGTTAAAGAACTGTGCCATCAAGATAATCTGAATGACTGTAATGTCCTTTGCAGAAAGTGGGAACTAAAAAGAAAAAAAAAAAAATTGATTGTGTAAGTAATTGGCCTTTCAAGAAAAAGTCATTGACAAGTTAAAAATAGACTTAGTACCATCTTTGGAGTTTCTGCTACTTCACTTCTTAGTACAAAATGACAGAGATTATAAAAGCTTAATTCTGGAATTGAAAAATGGATATTAATGAAATGAGTAGAAAAATGTTTTATGATACAGTTGCAATCTACAACTTTTTATCTCAATTTCTTCTTAAATAGGGTTAAGTTTGCAAAGGTGCTCTGCTTTTCTAACATCCCCAAACTATTTTGCACCTGATAAAAATCTGTCAGCTCATCATGCTAGAATGTCTGAGACTCATTGGAACATACCAAATACATTTTCCTTATCAAACGAATGAAAGTACCAGAAGGTTGCTATGCTGAACACAGCCTGTATAACAAACACATGTGGCAACTCCCCAAGGACCTATTGGATTGCAGCGGTGAACTCAGTCCTCAGCTCACAGAGACCCTCCCTTCTCTCAGGGTACAACACATCAGTTCCCAGGAATTCTTAACCCAAAGTGTTTAAATTGTTAGCACTTAATTATGTTTTAGGCAATATAGGCACCAACAGGGTTCAGAATGAAAAATTGGGAGGGGAATGGGGTCTGCAATGAGGAAATTTGAATTTGAGAATGGCCAAATAGTTTTTATACAACGTGGTCAAGCTGATTTA
This sequence comes from Cynocephalus volans, assembly GCF_027409185.1. Taxonomy (NCBI): domain Eukaryota; kingdom Metazoa; phylum Chordata; class Mammalia; order Dermoptera; family Cynocephalidae; genus Cynocephalus; species Cynocephalus volans. The sequence goes on along the minus strand of NC_084461.1, from coordinate 93,543,643 downwards.
GAGGAAGCTTGAAGCTTTTTTAATGGTCCCAAACTTTAGCTCCTGATAGGGAAGAATGGAATTTTCGTCTGTGTGAAAATAGTATTTTAATCACATGATTTAGGGTCCTCCTAATCTGGTTTCTGTTGATTCAGTAACAGGAATTTAGTCTAATCTGAGAAAGAACTAACTGATTAATCCATGTAAACTGAACACTTGGAAAGTATACTATATGTTTAAATGGCTCAAGTGCCTTATTTTATGAATTTAAGACAAGTATTTAAAGAGGATTCTGGTTTTTAAAAAATTTTTTTTGGTGGCTGGCTGGTGCAGGGATGGAACCTGAACCTTGATGTCATCAATAGCCACCTCCCCCCACCCATTTAGTCCCTAGTTTGCCCTCTCCCTCCCGCCCCCACCTTTTAAAATTTAAAGTGTAGCCTTTATTTTTTAGAACAGTTTTAGGTTCACAGCAAAATTGAGCTGAAGGTATAGAGAGTTCCCATATTCCCTGGCCCCCTGCCCCCCAACGCACAACCTCTCCCGCTATCAACATCCTGCACCACAGTGGTACATTTGTTACAATTGCTGAGCTTACATCAACATATCATTATCACCCAAAGTCCACAGTCTATATTAAGGTTCACTCTTGGTGTTGTACAGTCTATAGGTTTGTACAAATGTGTAATGACACATAAACAGCATTGTCCTACCAAACGGTATAGTTTCAATGCCCCCCAAAAATCCTCTGTGCCTTGCTCATTCATCTCTCCTGCCCATCTTTGGCAACCACTGGTCTTTTTACTATTTCCATAGTTTTGCCTTTTCCAGAATGTCATATAGTTGGAATCACACAGTATGCAGACTTTTCAGATTGGTTTCTTTCACTTAGTAATATGCATTTAAGTTTTTTTCGTGTGTTTTCATGGCTTGATAACCTATTTCTTTTTAGCACTGGATTGTCTTCCATTGTCTGGATGTACTACAGTTTATTTATCCATTCACGTACTGAAGGATATCTTGCTTGCTTCTAGGTTTTGCCAATTATGAATAAAATTGCTATAAATTTTCCTGTACAGGTTTTTGTGTGGACATAAATTTTCAGCTCCTTTGTATAAATACCAAGGAGCATGATTGCTAGATTGTATGTAAGAGTATGTTTAGTTTTATAAGAAACCACCAAACTGTCCTCCAAAGTGACTGTACTATTTTGCATTCCAACCAGCAATAAATAAATGAGAGTTTCTGTTGCTCCACATCCTTGACAGCATTTGGTGTTATCAGTGTTTTGGATTTTGGCCATTCTAATAGAGGTGTAGTGGTGCCTCACTGTTTTAATTTGCAATCCCTAATGACATATATTTTGAACATCTTTTCATATGCTTATCTGCCATCTGGGTATCTTCTTTGATGAAATGTCTGTTCAGATCTTTTGCCCATTTTTTAATTGGGTTGTTTGTTTTCTAATTGAGTTATAAGTGTTCCTTGTGTATTTTGGATAAGAGTCCTTTATCAGATGTTCTTTTTTTTGTGAGTATTTTCTCTCATTGTGTGGTTTGTTTTCTCATTCTCTTCACACAGTCTTTCTCACAGAGCAGAAGTTTATAGTTTTAATGAAGTCTAGCTTATTGGTAATTCCTTTCATGGGTTATGCCTTTGGTGTAGTATCTAAAAAGTCATCGGCATCCTCAAGATCATGTAGATTTTTCTTCTGTTATCTTCTAGGAGTTTTAAAGTTTTGTGTTTTATGTTTAGATTTATGAACCATTTTGAGTCAATTTTTGTGAAAGGTGTAAGGTCTGTGTCTAGATTCTTTTTTTTTTTTGTATGTGAATATTCAGTTCCAGCACCATTTGCTGAAAAGATTATCTTTTCTGCATTGTACTGTTTTTGCTCCTTTGTCAAAGATCAGTTGACCGTATTTATATGGGTCTATTTCTGGGCTCTCTGTTCTGGTGCATTGATCTATTTGTCTCTTCTTTCATCAATATACGGTGATTTTTTAAAACAGTATACAAATTATAATGAGTTATTATTCTAGATTTATGGGAACAAAGGAGAAAGCTTCTCATGCATGTTCTTCAAAGACTCAAAATATTTCAAAGTTATACTAATTAATTTTTTCAAGTCTGTGAGACAATGTGAACAGAACGAAACTTAATTCTCTTGCTGATGGGTTGTAAAATGGGACACTTAAATTTCTAGCTGAAAGGTCTGAAATTTTGGTCTTTGGAGGCTGGTTCCTTGTCTTGGCCCAGGCTGGGGCAGAGAAGACTGCAACTAGCATCTCATGTTCACAAGGAGAATTCCCATGTGAAAGAGACAATCCTGCTGGAAAGAAACGGTGTGGTGGGAAGGCATGTCTGAGGGCAGAATCAAGTGCCCTAGTTTCCCTCCCCTTTCCACCACTTTTCATCTCTTGTAGCTTTGCCTCTTCTCTTGAGCTAAAGATTCCTTTGCAAATGCACTCATTGCAAATGCATTTGTTCTTGGATTTAAGTGCTCACGAAGCTTCTTTTTCAAAATACAGATTGCTAAGCCTTACCCCACAGAAGTAATAATTCCCCATTCCTGACGGGGTCACAGGAATCTGCATTTTGAACAATCTCCTGAATGCAGATGGTCAGCAAAATGCACTTTGAGAAACATTGGTATAGAGTTTGTTTAATACTAATAAACCAAATGCTAGAGCTTAGAAACAAATAAGTAACAATTAGCAGCATAAAATGTGCTAAATACAATTTAAAGTTCAAGATCTTACCAATTAAAAGTGCACATAATCAAATCAAATAGCATTAATGCTTCTGAGAGATTACTACTTTCAAAATTCTCCATTAAGAATGATGAACATACAAAGATGTATGTGCCATATATGTAACTAATGGTGAAGGAAGATTATAACTAGTTTTATGAGAAGGTTCTGCAAGTGGTGTTAGTATTTATTGGCATGACTTGAGCATGAGTTTTCTTACTTGATACTGCTTATTCCCCCAAATTTATGTTTTCTGAGTAAACACATCATTTGTAGGCCTAGAATGGAGATTACTTTTCAGATAATTTATCTTTAAGTGCTGGTACTTTTTACAAAAGACCTTAATGATAAAAGTCAAAATTGACAGAACGTGAAGGTGGAGCTCATTTCAATACTCCAGGGGCTCATTTTGTAATTGCTGACTGTTTTTTATGATTTTTTTTTTCTGTTAATCTTTATTAAAATTCCACCTAATGTATCTGGAATGTGCCTCTTTCCTTGTGATCTATATGGGTTTAACCCATGTATTTCCAACTTAAATAAGATCTGGTTCTTCACTGAGATAGTACTTACTCAAAAGAAGCCTTTTTTTATTTAACAGTATACTGCCATTTCTTTGAAAATTTATTTGGAAGATATTAAGAAAAAGATGGTAGACTTAAATCTTTTACGTGTCAAATTGAATGTGATTGCATACTCTCCATTTTAAAACCTTAAGTTCTTTAAGTATTTTTCAAGGAATGTTCAAAAAAAAAAAATCTTTCCATCAGTGGTTAAATATATAATTAAACCTATTTTGGTAATAGCTAATTTAATTTTATTATTAGTCTTTCAAGAACAATATGAACAAAGGTTTTTTTCTGTTTTGTCCCTGGAAAGCAACTGTCAGCTGTCAATTCTATCACAGCTTAGATCTCTTTATGGGTGAAATCCAACATTATAAACTCCTCCCTCATCTCAGGTACGAATATGTCCTGAATGTAATAGCTTGATTTATTCATTTAACAACTGTTTACTGAGAGCCTACCTCAGGCTGGGCATTGTTCTAGGCACTTAATGCAAATGAAGCTGTTCCAGATTCCACCATTTAGTTCTAACAACTTTTTCCATTAAAAACATTTACAAGAGTGAATCATTCAGTTATAAAAAAATTGCACAATGTGCTATTGTTGGAAGGAGAAAATAAAGGCATCTCCTCATCTTACCGTCTGTATCCAATTCTCCTGGGTTAATCATTTTTCACATATTCCATAGTCTACTTCTGGACATTTTTTCATTCATGTACAAGAATACAAATATACATATAAAAACATTTGCGTACATTTTTGTAATGAAATGGAACAAAATTAGAAATATTGTTTAGCGATTTTCTAATGAGTTAAACAGGGAATAAAGAAAAATATTTTTATTAGTGTCCTAGTGTTAAACTTAGAATAAATCTATATTTATTATATTTTACATTTCGAAGCTAATTTGGACTTCTTCCTTTTAAGTTCACATCTAGCAATAAACTGTTGTATTGATACACAATAAGTGGGTAACACACTCAAAAATGTTATATATCCATACCCCCCATGTCATCAATAATTCAAAGCCTAAAAGTGGACCCTAATGGCAATTATTGCTATTTTAAAAAATCGTCATGCTTAATCTTTACATGCTGATCAGTCGGACTTGGAAAGTATATGTTAATATTTCTTTTAGGTGACTTTTATTTCATATATAGTTTAAGCTCATTTTAGCTATTAAATTTTAGATGCTGTATACTATCAAACTTTGTTTTATTGTAGCAATGTCTATTTGAATTCCGTTTTTTATTTGATCAACAGAAAACAGCAAATAAATTGCATTTCTTGGCAAGCCCAGATATGATTATTTTTCATTTTGTTCATTATTGAATACCTTATATATATATACTCTTCAAAAATACTCTCTGTTCCTACTCATTGAGCTTTAAATAAATGAAAGCAATTCATCCATTATGTCAATACAATATAATAATATTTATAGTATGTTCCTGAGTAATTAATTGTATTAGTTGGGGAATTACTAACTTTAGTAAGAAATAAACCTCTAAATTTTAATGGCAAATACAATATAAATTAATCCTTACTCTTATTCATGGAACATTATGATGCAGGTGTTTCTGATCTGCATGCACCTTTCTTCCATGTGGTGATTCAGGGATCTAGGCTTCTATTACATTGTGGATTTATAATCCCCTAGGATATGAGGGTTCTCTGTATCCAGACTGCAATGGGCAAATCCCCATTAAAATCTTTCAGTGGATTAAATTGTCTCTGGGAGAATATCAGACTAGGTATATGGCCTGTGGTCTCAAGGAGTGCCCCTTAAATTAGAAGTGAAATAGGGGGGGAGGTTTCAAGATGGTGGTGGCTGCGGTGGTTGGTGCAGAGTAGCTGAGGTGGAAAAGGCGGCCACTGGGCCTCAGGCAGCCGGGAAACTTGTGGACCTTCCTCTCACCATCTCTTAAGGGAGGACCGCTGCTGCTGGCCAGTCGTGGGGGCTGACCGCCACTTTGCCCCGGCAGGAGAGGCTGCCTCATTTACAGGCAACAGCTTTGAAGTGTGGAGCAGGAAAATCAACTCAAAATGGATTAAGGATTTAAATATACACCCTGAAATAATAAAACTTCTTAAAGAAAACATAGGAGAAACACTTCAGGAAATAGGACTGGACACAGACTTCATGAATACGACCCCAAAAGCATGGGCAACCAAAGGAAAAATAAACAAATGGGATTATATCAAACTAAAAAGTTTCTGCACAGCAAAAGAAACAATTAACAGAGTTAAAAGACAACCAACAGAGTGGGAGAAAATATTTGCAAAATATACATCTGACAAAGGATTAATATCCAGAATATATAAGGAACTCAAACAACTTTACAAGAAGAAAACAAGCAACCCAATTAAAAAATGGGCAAAAGAGCTAAGTAGGCATTTCTCTAAGGAAGATATACAAATGGCCAACAGACATATGAAAAAATGCTCAACATCACTCAGCATCCAGGAAATGCAAATCAAAACCACACTGAGATACCATCTCACCCCAGTTAGGATGGCTAAAATCCAAAAGACTCTGAACGATAAATGCTGGCGAGGTTGAGGAGAAAAAGGAACTCTCATACATTGTTGGTGGGACTGCAAAATGGTGCAGCCTCTATGGAAAATGGTATGGAGGTTCCTCAAACAATTGCAGATAGATCTGCCATACGACCCAGCTATCCCACTGCTGGGAATATACCCAGAGGAATGGAAATCATCAAGTCGAAGGTATACCTGTTCCCCAATGTTCATCGCAGCACTCTTTACAATAGCCAAGAGTTGGAACCAGCCCAAATGTCCATCATCAGATGAGTGGATACTGAAAATGTGGTACATCTACACAATGGAATACTACTCAGCTATAAAAATGAATGAAATACTGCCATTTGCAACAGCATGGATGGACCTTGAGAGAATTATATTAAGTGAAACAAGTCAGGCACAGAAAGAGAAATACCACATGTTCTCACTTATTGGTGGGAGCTAAAAATTAATATATAAATTCACACACACACACACACACACACACACACACACACACAAACCTGGGGGGGGGAGAAGATATAACAACCACAATTACTTGAAGTTGATACGACAAGCAAACAGAAAGGACATTGTTGGGGGGGAGGGGGGGAGGGAGGAGGGATGGAGGTTTTGGTGATGGGGATCAACAATCAGCCACAATGTATATCAACAAAATAAAATTAAAAAAAAAAAAAAAGTAAAAAATTAAAAAAAAATAAAAAAAGAAAAAAAGAAAAAAGAAAAAAAAAAGAAAATATAGATTGCTGTACATAGCTACGAGGAGAACCCATCCAAAATTCTGGTGAATAAACAAATTTATTTTATTTAAAAAAAAAAAAAAAAGAAGTGAAATAGGGGTGTGTGTATGTGTTTGTGTGTGCACATGTGGTGGAGGGAGGTGGTAGCGGTATTGTTGAGAAAGATTAAAAAAAAAAAAAAGAAAAAGAAAGCAAGAAATATGAGATCATGTCTTGAAATGAACTGTAGGCATTTCATCAAAGAAACCTGTCCGTTTTTTGGGGGTGGGGAGGTGGATAAAATCATACTGCTAAAGAATTCGTGAACCTGGACTAAAGGCCTGTGATTGCTCAAGATTTAAAACAGTCTTGGAATTGCATTCTTCTCGGTGATTGAGAAATCTGCAGCCCTGTGGTGATTATGCTAATGACCACTTCAGCTGCAACCAAAGAGGATACTAAGAAGGAAAAACTCTCTTAGAGGACTGAGCCAGGGAGATCTTCCCAAGGTGTGGAATCAGGGCCTAATCAAGGAATATCCCCATACCTAACACTGAAAGACCTCATCACGTCTGCCCAGCGGAGTTTCAGCATTGATTCAGGCCAATGGGTTCTGTGTCTCTAGCATCCTATTTCCAATAGAACTTTTACTGTGGCTACTGCTCCATCACTGTGCCCTGCGTGAGTGTAGGGCAGATGAATGGACATTTGGAAGTGATTTAGACACGATTCTGCATCCCTCACAGATAATGGACTTTGGAGAGGATGCTGAGCGGATGGGCTTTGGCTTTCTCCCTCGAGGAGGGTGTAAATGGAACCCATGTGTGGAAAGAAGGGAGCACACTGCTTGGTGCTCAGAAGGGCAGACTGTGTCAAACGTTTTGATGCCTACCCCAAATTCCATCAGCTCCCCTTCATTTCCAAGCTGCATCTCTGACTGTGTGGAACAGAGAGCACTGCCAACCCTGGTGGGGTGTGTAGCATGGAGGGTAAGGCATAGAACTGGGAAAAAAGACAAAAAGTAGGAGAGTTGGATATATTTAAGAGAATTTTTGCTTATTCAAAAATTTATCTAGGAACCCACAGAATAGGTAGAAATAATAGTAGCTGCTATCCATCGAGCATTTACATATACCAGCCATTGTATCAACTCATTTAGTCCTCACAATAGTGGAGATGGTACTATTATCATTCCTATTTTATAAATGAGGAAACTGACAAAAAAAATTAACAGCTTTTAAGTGGCACACAGTAAGTGGCAAAAATGATATAAGTGACCCCATGCAGATTTATAAACAGAGCAGAAGGCAAAGTCAGGAAAGGCTGAGAGACCAAAGTTAGAGTACTTAGAAGGCTCTGCCATTATGATAATTGGTATGTTTGCCAGAAGGGGTTAAGTGAAGGGCAGGAAGCACCAGAGACTGGTTATTTCCAAGTTTACTATGTGAACTTGTCTAACTAGGTGACAGATACTTGAAGGAAGAATTTAATGATAAAATTTCACTTAGAGCTATTTCTAATTCTTTTTTCTCTTTTTGTATTTCAGTCATGAACTTGTATAAAATACGTTTAGCTGAAATACACAATAGTTTCTTTATAAATCAAATTTCAAATCTCAAATACTAGTTTAACACTATAAAGTTAGAACTGAAAATTGTAGTAAAAGTCATTGTATAAATGATATATTATCCTTTGAAACAGTTTCTTTAAATGTAACAATTTTAACAGAAAAAGGAACAAAATATAGTAGTTTACATTAAACTGTTGGTGTTTGGTGATTTTTTTGTTTGTTTATTTTTTGCTTTAAATTGAGTTTAATGTATTTAGGAAATTGACGTGCTCATAGTGCTACCAAACTATAGATGTCATCCAAAATAATGAAGTGTTATTGTTGCTATATTTTATTATAAGAACCACCAAATTTGAGTGTGTTTTGGATGATAGTTTCCTTTTTGCTAGGCACTATTAATTGGATGTCAGAACCCTTATTTTATTTTATATTGCAATAGTTGTTACCCATTAACTTATTGTTCTGATTTCTTTCCTGTATTTTTAACTTGTAAATTCTAATATTTACATTACTAGAAACTTAAAAAGTAAAAAGAGAAAAGTAAATTAAGTATAACAACACTGAGGCCATGTTATACCTTTTTCATCCGTTTTATTTTTAAAAGATATGAATAGTTTATATTGCTGTGATAATATTGTTAGTTTTTAAAAAATTTTCTCAAAGAAAGAGGATACTTGCATCAAAAACAGAACTGAACCTAAAAGCGATGGCTTAAGGTGTAAATTGGAATTTGAAGTAGTCCTCCTCTAAAGCACCCTAATCTCTATAAGAGGCTCCCCATAAGTGTACTGGGCACAGATTGTCTTTTGATGGATGAAAATGTTTCTATACTTTTAGCTTTCATAAGAAGTTGCTCACTGTCAGATTCAAGTTCAGAACTCACAGTGCCAATTAAGAATAACACCTATTTTAGTTTAAACAAATGCCTCTTGTTTCAGAAATGACTTAATTGATGTGACATAATACGTATACCATGCCCAATGGAGCAATTCATTTTAGGACTTTTTTTTCTAAAGTTCTCATCACTATTGCACAAGGGTTGACTTGTGTAACATTAGTAATGTTTTCAAAACCTATGCAACAATGTAATGAACTCAGGGAAGACTGCACTGGCATATAAAGTGCTGAACAAGCATGCTCAAATTAACATGGGAATCTTTTGTAATTCACATCAGTACTTCAAAAGCAAATTATGTGCATCATTATTTTGCATTTTATTTCCTGGGATAAATCTAACAGTATTAATGAAATATCTAAGGAATGCCCTGAAATTCTAAAAGATAAAAAATGTTGTCTTGCTTTTTGGCATATCAATTTTGTTGCACGTATCTATAGAAGTTGTGGCTGTTAGGAGTGAAGGATTTGTTAAAAATAAATTCCAGAGCTGGATTTTGAACCTAAAATTACATCTTGGTGTGAAGTGATTTGTAACCCTCATAAAAAAATGTGAGATTAAACATTATCCATCTGACTCTATTCAGATAGTTAGAAATGTTAGAAAATGTACTTTCAGGTTTCCCATAGCCTTTAAGCGGTCATTATATAAAATGAATATTAAACAGAAAAGACCTTGATTAGTTTTTACTTTTTTTTTTAACTATAAAGTGAGTTAAAATAATAGTGCTTTAATTTTTTTTTATTATTGGATATATAATTATTTTTAAGTTTTCTTAATATTTTAAATAATTCAACAGGAGATAATACAGAAAAACTTGAACAAAAGGTCATGATATATTTCACTTATCTAATCAAGACAAATAAAGAATGGATAAAAGGTAAACATCCTAGGTAGACTGTAAACGTAATCTATAAATGGACTTTAAAAAAAACATGAATTAAAGAAAAAGCTAAAGGGAACAAAATGTTACAATAGAGATAGTTTGGGACCATTAACTGCTTGAGTGACAGCAACAGAAGCAATAAAACAGAGAAAAAGATTTACTTATACTGTCTATGAATGATAAAAAAAATATTGAAAAGATATTTGATGACACAGAAAAGTAATACTTAACATTTGTGATGAGGTATCTGATTATTAATTATAATATATATTTTAAAATATATGAATTTTGATCATGCAAACATATATTTAAATGATTGATAACATTCTTAATGTCTGCATTCATTTTATGAGAATAAAGTCCCGTTGTGACTCCATAGACAGGGCCTGACCCTTCCAGAGGGTCAGGTTTCCAAGGCATGAGCTTGTGATCAATGCTCCAGTAAACTCCATTAAGGGAATGATTACTAAGAACGCTGGCTGGAATGTGCATTTTGGCAGAATTTATTACGGATAACAATGTATTTCTCGTAGAATTACAAGGGATGAAAGCTCCATTAACCTGTTAAGCACAGAGGGCATAAAAATGCTAATAGGTAGAAAATCATGGAGACAAGGAGGAAAGATTTTGCTGCAGTGCTGTGTTCTAAGTGGACAAGAGAGATTTAGATAGCTGTTCATACATGGAGCTAGGTCTTAATCTCCTTGTCATAGAAGAGGAGAGACTTTTTGGAAATGGACACCTGCTCCATCTCCTCCCTCCTCAGGAAGCCCTCTGGCAGCAGCACAAGTTGTGCGATTCCAGTGTGGGAGTGTAGATGTAGACCTTGGCTACACTTTCCAGCACATATTGCTCTCTGTAGAAGTCTATGCAGTTGTATGGTTGTCCTTGGGTGGCCGTCTGTGGCCATTCTGCAGCTTGTCAGCACTCACAGTGTGCCTCAGATGTTTTTCTAGAGAACTGGTGGTTTTCATTCCTGTTCGTGTACTTTTGGAGATAAGTGTGGAGAGCTGTCTGATAGAGACAAGAGCTGCCCCTAAGCACGTGTACAATAGATATCAGCCTATGTGGTGGGATTTGAGGGGAGACAAGTACTCACAAGCATCTAGTCTTGCTTAAAGTTTGCTGTGAAGATCAAAAAGCAATAAATGTGGTCTCTAAGTTTGCTGATGTGAAAAGGTAAATCATGCTGGCCGATTTCAGGGCAGCTGGAAATGTTCACTGATCCAAAATATTTCCTTTTTCTTCCTGTCCTTGTTCATGAAATTCCACCAATTATTTTTTTTCTTGGGAGTAAGGCTTTACTCTTTCCAGGAATAACCTTTGGAAATCTATTTATTGCAGTGAGGGGGAATGTTTTTATATTAGTTGGTATTTTTCTTCACGAAAGAGAGGAACTGGAAGGAAAGACAATTTGAGAAGGTGAGGGTGGAAGAAGAGATGGGTTCATTAGTCCATCTGTTTTTATTCATTTCTTTAGTCATTCCTTCAACAATAAAAACTGAATTAAAAAAACCCTTTAAACTGTCAATTAACAGTTAGTTTACAGAATGATAGCATTTAACAGAATGCTAGTTTCTGTGAGGGAAAAACAGAAATTAATGCTGTTGCTGACTTTGAGTTCTTACCACATAGAAGTATTAATAAAAGTATTTGAATAATTGTAATTCAAGGAAAAATCTAATTATTGACATAACTCAATGGTCGCCCCAAATAGGTCTAATCTCAAGTTGTTTGCTATGTATCACCAAGGATGCTTTTTATAGGGCCGAGCCCGTGGCGCACTCGGGAGAGTGCGGCGCTGGGAGCGCGGCGACGCTCCTGCCGCGGGTTCGGATCCTGTATAGGAATGGCTGGTGCACTCACTGGCTGAGTACCGGTCACGAAAAAGACAAAAAAAAAAAAAAAAAAAAAAAAGGATGCTTTTTATATAATTATAATAGTTACAATACCTGTTATGTGGCAGCCACTATCCTAAGTGTTCTACTTAAATTAGTTCATTTAATTCTCACAACTTTAGGAGATAGCACTATCTTACTATCTATTTTGCAAAGAGGTTAAATAACATTTCCAAGGTTCCACCGTTAGTGAGAGACAGAGTAAATATCTGAGCCATGCCAAAACAAAATGCTGCCAACAAGGAAATAGAAATAGAAAGAAAAAAATAACAGGAGCACTTTGCCTGAAAGAACCTAAAGGCTGCTGTTTTCACAGTATCTCAGCATTTGACGGAATTTAACTCTTCTCCTCTGTCCCAAATTAGAATTATAATCATGTTCTTAATCAAAGAGCCACTACAGGACCCTTCTGTTGAGGTCAATTTGATCCATCTCCTGAGATACACTCTATTAGGGCCACCCAATACCTGTTTTTTTCATTTGGAGGGGCTATCCTTTTGCGTAAATGAAATAATAGCATTCTACTTGATGATATTTTAAGGAAACAAAGTAATTACTCCATTGCTCTCCCTGCTCCTTTCCTCTTCCCTCCATCCTTTCCCTTTTAGTAGTGGGTTTCTTTCTTTTCCTTTCCTTTTTCTTCTCTCTCTCTCTTTCTCTCTCTCTCCCTTTTTTCTTTCTTCCTTTCTTTCTGAATTGCTACTCTAGATTAGGGTATTGTCTTAAAGTCCCTGTTAGGTGACTGTAGTGTACATCTATTGCTTTAGACTGCCCAGCATCTATTTCTGATACTAACATCCTATTTTGTTTTGGGGGAAGCATCTCTTGACAATTTTCAGTCTAGGTAGTTTGGGTGGAGATAAACTCCTTTCCTAAGGGCCTATGATCTAGGCCTGGGTTACGTGGTCCATTTTTATGTCACCCAGACCAAGCCAATGACACTCAAGCTTCTAACTCCAGTCAGAACTTCTAGAAAGGAGAAATTCTTTCCTTTGCATTCACAAATAGGGTAAAAGGTTGAAGTTTAAGTTGCTGGAGGCCATCCTGCTATCATGTTGGAAGAATCCACAAAAAAATAAATCTTACAGAGAAGTAGAAGCCAGATAGCTCCTGACAACATTTCTTGACTGCCTGAATCCACCTAAAAAAAAAAACTAGATATTTTCAGTTCATAAGTTAAAAAAATTCTTTTTCTTAGTGTAAGCCAATTTACATTGGTTATTCTGTTTTGTACCTGAAAAAGTCCTGAGTGATACAACAATGTTAGCCCTTTGCAAATGTAGCACCTGAGCCCAGTAGGAGCCATTAGCAATGAAGGGATCAGATTTGCTCAAATTCATCAGCAGAGAGAGGCTAAGGCCAAAAGAGTAGGAGAAACAGGATATTTTATGAACAAAGATGGAGAAATGGGGTAATTTTTAGATCATGGGCATTTGGTGAGGGGAAGTAGGACTTTGTGTAGAAAGGTATAGCTCTAGAGTTACAACACAGTGTGAATTCCATGAAATCAGGAGCCACAACGTCATCCAACTCATCATTGTATTCCCATCATAAAGCACAATGTATGCACCAAATGGGAATCCAACACATTGCTGGTGAATGAACATGTGGGCCTGTGGTGCTGTAGGAGTCATTGGGAAGTTTATTTTCTTCATCATCTGACTATACTGCTTATTGTGAGATAGTAAGGCCAGGTTTAATTATTGAACAAAGGTGAAACTTTGTAGGTAGAATGAGTGAGTCATTTCAAGGAGGCTGTAGAACAGAGAGATTAGCGCTCATGCTTTAAAGTCAGACAGAACATGTTTGAATTTAGGCTATGGTATTTTTTCGCTCTATGTTCTTCGACAACCTAATTTTCTGGAGCCTTAATTTCCTCAATTGTAAAACTGGAAATATAATACCTTATGTGTTGTTATGAAGACTAAATGTGGTAATGAATGTAAAATTTTAACACAATGTTTGGTACATAGAAGGGCTGCTATCATTTTTATTCTTTTTATTGTCATTCTTGTCATCACAAGTATTATAGCTATGAGTCAGAACAGTAGAGTGAAAAGAGCTCTAGATATCATTAAAATACCTTTGCTCCATTCCTGATCCTTTTTTTACAAAGTATATTTCTAATCTTGGGCAACTCAGATCTCTAAGGTATCGTCTTTTCTATAAAATTTAGTTGTGCAGAAATGAGGTTACATATAAAAGCAGTTAGTAAATTGCAAAGCATGATAAGAATGTAAGATGATCTTATTTCCCCCGACTTTACATGGTTTTGTGGTTTGTGCTTTTGGCATTTCTTATTTGGCTTGCTTGACCTTAGCTCTCAAACACATGTTTGTAAGAAATAGGGAAAATTTAAATATGAAGATTCCTGGGCCTTGCTTTCAGAGACTCTGATTCAATAGGTCTGGGGTAGGGGATAAAGCTTCATTTTTGACAAGATTTTCTGTTGATGCCAGTGCAGGTGAACTGTGGACATCCTTTGAATAGTACTGCTCTGTGATGTGTAACTAATGTTAAGCCTGCCATGACCACTCCAGAATTCTAGATCCTGCTTGGTCCTGAAGCAGTGGCTGGTGAAGGCTACTACGAGAGCTGTGGTCCACGATGCATCATCATTTCTATTTGTAGCTGAGTGGAGTTGGCAGCAGGCACAGGCTGGCAGTTGCTTCCAACACACTCCTTGTCAAAGCACATACTGTTTCTGCAGCTGGCATCTATTCCCTGTACATCCCAATTATAACAGTATCACTGAGTCTTGTGACAGTCCCACATTTCATCACGTCAGGGGACTGGGCAAAACAGGTTTGCCGTGGCATGGGTGCCCTGTTCCCTCCTTTCCTCGTATTCATCATTGCTGAGGAATCTTGTTGGTCTTGCTTGACACTGAGAATGTTTGGAGCCCAGAACAGGTCAGAGATTATGTATAAGCTGTAGGTTGTGGAGCTGCAGATTGTGCCTGCTGTAAAACACTAATTTTTGAAGGATTTCTCCTATTAAAGTTGTCACTGTTAAGATGATCACCATGCTTTGCCCTCCTTTGCTAAGCCTGAATGCCTCAGCAAACCATTCCTACTCCTGGATGCACATGGCTGATTCTCTATAATTTGATGGAACTATAGGGTGCATTTCACACTACCTGCATAGTGAAGAGTTTTGACTCCTGCATAGCTTTTTCCTCTTAAGGGAAGTAAAGAAACATCTATTGTAATTAAGCATCTAGATATATGATACATACTCAAAGCATTTCTACTTAGTAACCTGATTGAAAAAATTGAGTTGCAAGTTGATGCATAGAAAAATACACATTGAGAGTATCCACCATTTTGGATAATTACCGGCAGTGTGTTCTTTTTAAAAGTTACAATTAATCAAGATATTAAAATAAATGACCACTTTCCTTTGTTTTCTCTTTTTTGAAAAATCTATCCTGACATGTTAGTGGGATTAATAAATGTTACTAAGACCTTGTTCTTTGAGATCAGTGTTATATTTATAAGCATCAGTGGGAAAAAGATGATTTCTGATGGTAAAATCTGGGAGAACAGGCTGAATATAATCAATAGAAGAGGAATGGCTGGCAAATGTAAATATTGATAATAAATACAGTAGTGGTGAACTTATAGACACAATGAATCTTAAGTTGTACATAAGTCTATAAAAGAATCTCTCATAAAAAAGGTAGCATGGTTGTAGAATATAAGAAAATGCAAAAATTAATAAAATACCTTGGTTGAGTGTTCTGCCCTCCATAACTCAAGGGAAATATAAGAAGTTTAGAAGAGAATAAAAAAAAAAAAAAAAAAAAACAGTCACAAACTTTATTAAAAGAATGAAAATCTAACCTTACGTGGGGAAGTTCCAGGAATAAGGGTTATTTTACTCTGAAGTAGATATCTGGGATCTGATTTTGATTTAGTAATGGTCCTCAAAAAATAGATATAAAAAGTTAGTACAGAAGGTGATCAATTTTCTCCCCTATTTCACTTTAGTAAGAGCAAGGGGAGATATGCCTTAAGACAAAGGTTGATTGATTTAGATTCAAAGTTGTTGTTTTTAGGAGGAGCACAAAAAATTCCTGAAAGATGGAATATAACCTTACCAGAAACTGGGGGAAAAGAATTATGAGAAGTTATTGCTTAATGGGTACAGAGTTTATGTTTAGGATGATGAAAAATTTTGGTAATAGATAGAGGTGGTGGTCACACAGCATTGTGAACATAACTAATACCACACAATTATATGTTGAAATATGCTTAAAATGGCAATCCTTGTGTTCTATATATTTTACCACAGTAAAAAAAAAATTGTAGATAAAGGGCAATACAACCTATATCGTTTGTTAGGATGGTTTGTAAGTGGCTGTGGTCAATGCTGGAGAGGCCATAGTGCTTTTCAAGGTTCTTCAACCCTAGAATTCTGTGATTAAGCCTAGTTACAGCATGTTGCCAGGAGGAACAAGGAATTGCTGTGAGAGAAGTTTTCAGAATTGCCTCAAACTCAAAGGTTAAAAGAAATAACAGGGTTTGACTTGGAGCAGAGAAGCTAGAGCTGTAGGAAAACTGGTAACACCTACTGATCTGAGGTAAATTTCCTGTTGGAGAATGTCATGCAGACTGTGGAAAAGTGGCATGACCAAAAATATCATCTGGGACAGTCATGAACCAGGAACTTGTAAAACGACGTCTCATCCTAAATTCTATCTGTAGTGATGAACACTCATTTATTTGAATACAATAGACACGACTGATTTCCTTATTTTTAAAAACAAAACATTGATAAAGTTACTTTTTCCCCTAAAGTTAAACATTTTTAAAATTGAGGTACAATACATACAACATAAAATTTGCCATTTTAACCATTTGTAAGTGTACAGTTCAGTAGCATTAAGTACATTTACAATGTTGTACAACCGTCACTGCCATTTTGCTTATGGTTAAAAATTCTAGAGCTGAACGAGAAAGATCTATCACAATTTTTAAAAAACGAAATTTAAAACAGAAAGCATTTGAATTTAAAGAGGCGATTTGCCCCACCCCCAAAGTTATATACATCTGAATATTGAGGCTTTGGTTGGAAATATTTTCTCATATGTAGCTGTAACACAGTTAGGCCGTAACTGTAACACAGTTCATGTTTTAGCTTATATTAGTAAATCATTGGCTCCACGTAATAAAAATATTATTAATTTTACATCACAGTAACTTATCTGCAACTGCTGTGAATCCTAGGCTGTTATATTTGGGTTTCTAATGACCATAGTTCAGGTATAGATTCAAAATATTGTTAACTTTAATAAAGAGTTAACATTCTTTATTCAACTCTGAATTATTATAGCTATTGTAAAATGTTTATTTTTATAAAAACACCAGTGCTGTTCTTATCCATGTTTACTGGCTGTAAAGTCAAAACAAAACTGGCTTAATTAACATGTGCAATTGTCTGTAGGACGTGTGCAAAAATTTACTGAAAAATGAAAGACAATTTTTAGATTTGAAACGTTTAAATTCTAAATTAATTGATTATACATATTTCTGGGGTAAAGAGTTGACTATCAGTATTTTGTGCAATATATGATGATTAATTCAGGATAGTTAGCATATTAATCATTATCAAACATAATCATTCTTTATATCCATTAATTAATTTCTCTCTAACCCCTCTCCCCTTCCCCTTTTCCCTTCCCCGCTTTAGTAACCACAGTTCTGTTTGCCACTTTTGAAAGTTCAACGTATTATTGTGTTTGTTGTTTATTTCTCTTTTTCTCTTTTTTTCTTTTTTAGCTCCCACTTATGAGTGGGGACATGTGGTATTTCTCTTTCTGTGTCTGGCTTATTTCATTTAACATGATTTTCTCCAAGCTTATCCATGTTGCTGTGAATGGCAGAATTTTAATATTTTTTTTTTATATCTGAGTAGTATTCCACTGTGTAAATATACCATATTCTTTATCCTGTCATCCATCGATGGACATTTAAGTTGGTTCCAACTCTTGGCTATTGTAAATAGAGCTGTGATAAACATGGGAGTGCAGGTTTCCCTTTCACAAGATGATTTCCATACCTTTGGATGCATACCCAGTAGTGGGATTGCAGGATTGTATGGTAGTTCTATCTGAAGTTGTTTGAGAAACCTCCACACTGTACTAACTTACAGTCCCACCAGCAGTGCAGAAGGGTTCCCCTGTTTCCACATCATCATCAGTGTTTGTTATTCTCTGTCTTTTTGATAATAGCCAGTCTAGCTGGGGTGAGATAATATCTCAGTGTGGTATTGATTTGCATTTTCCTGATGATTAGTGATGCCGAGCATTGAAAAATTGAAAGAAATATTTAATCATCTAAATAAAATACTTTTTTAGGGAAGGTCCATGTCAATTTTCATTCTCTTTCAAAGTTATCTTTCTTCGCTGAGCTGTTAATGTTTCTCTTTATTATTTTACAATTTCTCTATGCTGTGTCTAGGTTGAACCTATTTGTATCCATACTTTTCACATTTTAAATCCTGGAAAGTTCTGAGCTATTACCTTTTCAAATATAGTTTATCTTTCATTCCCATTTCGTGGACCATATCAATTTATTGCTGAATTCTGAGTGGATTGCGTGGTCCCATCTTAATTGATTGAATCTCTGTATTAATAAAAAGGCTTAAAAAATTCCATAAATACACTTTTTTCTTAGATATCTAATTGGTTCTATTTTTTACTCATTTGTTTTTAAAGCATTTATGTCTATTTTGGTTTCATTCTCTTCCACTTTTTAAAGCTAAAACTATTTTATAAGGAACTCAAAGATTTTTATTACAATACTTTTGAATTTTTTAAAAAATTTCTATTTTATTGATAGTGAATGAGTTTCTCAGCTATTAATTCTGTTGCTCCCTTTCTTAATGCTAATTCTTAGGGGCTTTGGAATGATCCTTCCTAAACTTATCTTGAGTGATCACCCTTCCTTTCTGCCTGCCTTCCCTTCCTCTCTGTACTCATTATTCCATGTGCTGCAGTTTTGGGGTGGCTTTTCCCACCCTAGGATGCTGACCAGACCCCAACAATGAGCTGGGAGCAGCACAGCCCAGGTCCTGACAGGGAGAATCCTCTCCTCTTCCAACCTGAGAAAGTTCACAGCAGTATTTAAGTGTCGCTTCAGGCGATGGAGAGCTCTATCAGCATCCTTTCACTGGCCAGGTTCCCAACTTAAAGATGCCTCTTCTAGTTTCTCTACTTGAAAGTGGATAGGCCCATAGGTTCAGCCTCTACTTCTGAACCTGTTTCTGGTACATGAATCTGTATTATCTTTTTGAGTGTGGTTGTGTCTGTCAATTTATTTAAAGAATTGTTGCTCTTTTTAAAGTGGAGGAAAAAGGTGTGAAGTGACAGTGTCAATTTGCCTATGAGTGCCCAGGTATCTATGTGCAGACTATCGGGATAATTAATGCTAAAATCTGTTTATCAACTTAATAGTTCAACTAGTCTCATTGAGCTCAACATTTAATAACTTTTTTGTGTATACTCTAGCTTGAAACCTGGGGCATGAATCAATTGATTTAGAGCAAAGTCCCTCCAGTTATTAAATGATTATTTCAATGAAAAAGATAAGAGACATGACCAATGTGAAGCAGCCTGGACTCTAATAGCTAAATGATTTGTAATTATAGATCTAGTGTCCATTATTTTGATATTTGTGTATATATTATGCAAAAGCAATTTTTGGCTTGAGTGACTTGGATAATTATCTGAGTTTTCCACTTTCATTTGCTTACGTTGAAAAAAGTGAAGTTGGGGGAAAGTGGCTGGTGACACACATTATGATAAGGGTCAAAATGGAAATAGCAACAATAATCTGTGATGTTAATACTGTGGGAAAGATTAAAACTAGTTCGAAATTTCAAGTGGATCAGTGCCCTGAGTCACTCGTTCTGCAATGTGTTTTGGGGTATATTTCTTTTTCTAATGAGTTGTCACAAGTCCTTAATGTCAACAACCAATAAGGTGGTTCTTTGTGAGATTCAAAGTGGTCACATTTGCTTGAAATATTGAGCATTTGAGTCATTTATGCATTATTGTACAATAATTACATTGGAGTAAGAGTAATGAGGTATAAAGATCACATTCACTCACTAAATTTGAGTGATGCTTTTTTGAGCTGCCAAGAAAATTAAAATAAAAATATTCCCACATAAATTTATGAATGGTATAGAAATTTTTGACAAAAAATATATGTTTGGTACCCCATTTAAAAATTATATGTTCAGCCAGATGTCAGCAAATTTGATGAAATGGGACTGGAAAAGGCTCAGGCCTTTAGTTCTTTTAGTGTTTTTTTTTTTTTTTTTTAATTAGTTCTTAAAGTCTCAGTTTTGCTTAGACATGATTCACCCACATCTTGCTGAAAGGAGAGTTAAGTGTGTGTAGAGCAAAAGACGAGTGATGCAGATCATACTTTTTAGCTGATTTGCACATAAGAAATATCTGTTCTGGGAATGAACAGAAAAACATAGGTTATGTAAACATGTCTCTTTCTATCCCTGAAGAAGAGGCTGGGCAATCGAAAAAAATATTTATGCAAACTGCTGGCAGAGAAATTCTAACGGTGCTTTCAGCCTGATTTGGCACACCACGTAACTCTTCCAGGCACAATGCACAATTTTCATAAACAGATTGAACTGAAGGATTCCTTGCCATTGTTCTGCCATTGAGCTGACCCTGAGGCTAACTGTACAGGATCTGTTAGCCTAGGTTCCATGCATTATTTTTTCAGAAAAAAAAAAGGTAATTAGGGATTCACAGAGGGATTATGCACATGATTTCTAAGAGCAATTGTTTATACTTTCAAGTGTAAGTGGAAAAGTTGCTGAATATGTTTCTTTGGCAATTTCTATGAGCCCCAGTGGCTCATGTCATTTAACCAATATAATCTATTTTTTGAAAATTCATTAAGACAGTCAGAAAATCCAGTGGCCATCTATAAACACGGTTTGTGAAGCTCCTATCTTCTCTAGTAAGAGCTAACTAGAACTTGCTGATCAGCTCTCCTATGTTTTCACTAGAAATATTCACTTGTGTTTCATTATTATTTTTTTGCACACACACAAGATTTTGTTTTCTGAGGTCAGAATATTGATATTTTGTGTTCTTGACTATGTCAGGCACAACAAGTGTACTCAAAGGATAAATATAAATAATAATTAATTTCACATTTTTTAGTGGAGAAATTAAGTGTGCCAACAGGATGTATTTCTAAAAAAATCTGAGAATTTGGTAAACAAAAGTGATAGATGAAGCCTTGAGTACAGATTGGCTAAGTTTGCTCTTCTAAGTCATGGGGTGATAAACTCCCAGATTAATAACATATTAATAATAATATTAGCTAACTAGCTCAGTTCAAAATCCTCTGCCCATTACATCCAGGTTCTTCTACTCTCTATTCTTCATTCTTAGAATATTGAAATTTGACTAGGCACATCAAAATCTTAGGAGCATTTTCCTAAATGTCTTTGATCTACTGAAGAGTGTGAACTAGAATTTTTTAAACCAGGGAGAACTGTACAAATCATGATTCTATTGGATAATGATCATAACATAATGCTTTGTTTACAATGACATAATAAAAGATATGTTTACAACAACACAACAAAATTTCCAGCTTGCCTACAGATTGCACTGCAGACAAGTACTAATAAATGTTAATTCTCAATCATCCTATTCTAAAACTATTTTCATATAGATCATAGAAAACAATGCGGGATGAAGGTTTTTAATCTTTTCATCCTAGATTTATATCAAAACCACAATAACCCACTTTTATATGTTTTGTTTTCTTTAAAAAATTTAATTAGAAATATTTATGACATTCATAAATGAATAAAAATCAGTGTACCTAATGAACCTACCACACAATTTAAGAAATAAGACATAATCTATACAATGAAAGCTACGAAGCACCCCATCTGATTTCACCCACCTCCACTTGTATCCTCCTCTACAGAAACTACTCTCCTGAACTTGGTATTTAAAATTTCTATGCATTTCTCTATAGTTTTACATCATAAATATGTGTTAAGCTTTATGCACATGGTACTATAAGCTGGATGTATACTGCTCATTGCATTTACTGCTTAATGTAAATATTTGAGATTTGTCCATGTTGGTATATGTCGGTATATCAACCTTCACTTTATTCATTTTCTGAGCATTGAATAAATGCACCATCATTTATTTAACTCTTCTCCTGTAAAGTATATGGACATAAGCTATTTAAATTTTTTCACTATTATAAACAATGCTGCCATAAGCAATCTTGTATTAGTTCCCTCGTATCATTCATGAAAGTTTTTCTGGGATATGTTATTAGAAGTGGAATTGCAGGGTCATAGGATATTCCATCTTCAAATTTGCTAGCAATTGTCAAATTGTTTTTCAAATCTATCGTACCAGTTTACATCCTCTCCAGCTGTGAAAGAGTTTCCATTTTTGTATACTCTTGTCAACTCTTGATACTGTTGGATTATTTTTTCCCTCAGTCTGATTAGTCTGAAATGTTATTTCACCAGTGTCTTAAGTGGTACTTTCCACATTCCACAAAAGGATGAGCCTATTTTTTGTGTCCTGATGTAGATACTT
This sequence comes from Cynocephalus volans, assembly GCF_027409185.1. Lineage (NCBI taxonomy): Eukaryota > Metazoa > Chordata > Mammalia > Dermoptera > Cynocephalidae > Cynocephalus > Cynocephalus volans. The sequence goes on along the minus strand of NC_084461.1, from coordinate 93,521,216 downwards.
CCTCTTCTGTGAACTGGTTATCTCATTATTTTTCTCACTATTCTCTGTTGGTATTTATCTTTTCCTTATTAATTTGTGAAAATTTTCACTTATGGATACTAATTATTTGTCAGTTATATGTGTTGTCTATACTTTCTCCTGGTCTCATTATTTAATCCTTATATATTTTTTAAAGAGGGATCCCTTTTCTTAATAAGAAATAAGTGTGTGTGTGTGTGTGTGTGTATGTGTGTGTATGCATGCATACATGCATACATAAATACACACACAGAAAAAGACAAGATGATAAACACCGACATGATATCTCAGGGCTTCTTTCACTTCGCATAATGTTTTTAAGTTTTTTCCATGCTGTAGCATGTATTAGTACTTTGTTCCTTTTTGTGGCTAAATAATATTTCATTGTATAGATATACTACATTTTTTTTATCCACTCATCAAATGATGGGTATTTGGGTTTTCCCACTTTTTTGCTTTTATGTGCAAATTTTGATGTGGATGTATGTATTCAATTCTCTTGGTTATGTACTTAGGAGTAGAGTTATTTGATCATATGTAAGTCTAAGTTTAATTTTTTGAGGAACTATCAAACTGTTTTCCTATACCATTTGACATCCCTACAGCAATGTCTGAGGGCTCCAACTTCTCCACATCCTCACCAACACTTCTTATTGTCTGTCTTTTTGATGATATCTATCCTACTGGGTGTGAAGTGACATCTTATTGAGGTATTGATCTGCATGCCCCTAATTATTAATGTTGCTTAGCATGTTTTCATGTGTTTGTTGGCCATTTGTATATCTTCTTTAGGGAAACGTTTATTCAAATCCTTTGCCCAGTTTTTAATGGGGTTGTCTTTTTATTGGTGGGTTTTAAGAGATCTTTATATATTTTGGATACAAGTCCCTTATTGGGGATATGGTATACAAAGGGTTTTTCCCCCCCTCCTTATTCTATGGGTTGTTTTCTCTCCTTTTTGCATGGTGTATTCTGAAGAACAAAAGTTTTCAATTTTGATGACATTTATCTATTTTTTTCTTTTGTTATATCTAAAAAACCTTTGTGTAATTCATGAAGATTTACACCTATGGGTTTTTTTTTTTCCCCCTAAGGATTATGTAGTTGTAGCTCTCATATTCTGGTCTTTGATCCATTTTGAGTTAATTTTAATATAAGATGTAAGTTAGGGGTCTAATTTCATTATTTTGCATGTGGATATCCAGTTGAAAAGACTATTTTCCCCCATTATATTGTCATGGCACTCACCAAAAATCAATGATCAAAAAATGTATTTAATGGTATCTTTTGATAAATAGAAGACTTTATAATTTTTTTTTGTTTATTTGTGTATGCATCATGTTGAAAAAAATCCTACCCTATGCTCTATTTTCTTACTTATTGTAAATTTTTTTGTTTTCTTTTTACCTGTAAGTCTTTACCCATTTTGACCACGTGCATTTTAAGTTGAGATTCCTTATTTAAATTTACATATGAACAGCTAGTTCTCAGCACCAAATATTAAATAATCCATTCCCTTACCGTTGATCTAAAATATTATCTCTCTTGTATTTTAAGTTTCTACACATACAAAAATCTGTTTCTGTGTGCTCTCTCCTTTTTTCTTGCCCTATCTCTGCACCCAAAACTAGACTGTCCTAATTCCTATAGCTTTCTAATAGTCTTGATATCTGAAAAGGCAATTACTGACTCTGTTCTGGCTACTCTTGAGCTTTTATTCGTTTATACATGTTCTATAATTCACTTTTCAGGTTCCAGAAAAAGGTTTTTGGGAATTTTGATTGGAATCACATTAAATTTATGGGTCAGATAGTGAGAAATTTGACATCTTAATGATACCTCGTTATTGATATCTATGATAATATTAACACTCTCTCTGTTTTGATTTATTACTTTCTTCTCTACTTTATTTCAATAGCTTCATAAACTGTTCCACAAACTGAAATCTGAAATATTTTGTCAGATTTAGTCCTGTACCTCTTTACATTTTTTTTTTCTTCTTTGGTGGCAATTATAAATGGTATCTTTTAAACTCTACATTTTCTGTTTGTTGCTAGTATGGAGGAATAAACTTCGATACAATGATCTGATAAATGATCTGATAATACAATGATCTGATAAATACAATCATTCTAATAACTTTTTAAAATTGACTTTACATAGTCTATAAAGATAATCATATCATTTGTGAATACTGAAATTTCTTCCTTGCTAGCCCTTGTGCTTCTATTTTTTTCTTGTTGTATTTCCCTGATTGTGACCTATAAATACAATGCTGAATAGAAACAGTGGTAATGGGCATTCTTGACTTACTCCTGAATTTAGTAGAAGTTTTGCTAAAATTTCATGATTAAGTATGGTATTTAATGCAAATTTTTGTTAGGTACCCTTTATCCAATTAGAAATATTTCATTATTGTTAAAAGGTTTTTCATAAACGGGAGTTGAATTTTTTTAAATACTTTTCTGCATCAGTTAAGACAAACATATGGTTTTCAGATTTAAATTGTAAATATGAGTAAAGTATAATAAAAGATTCTCTTATGTTAAACCATCCTTGAATTCCTGGAATAAGCCTAGGTAAGTCATGCTCTTTTTTTGTTTGTTTGATTGTTTAACTTTGAAAGATACATTTTGGTAAACTTTTGTTCAGGATTTTTGCATCTATGTTTATCCCTGATTTCCACTTTCTACCTGCATATTTTGCTAGCAATATGATCTCAGGGATCTCAGTCCAATTGAAAAGTACATTCTTCTGTAGATTACTTTTTAACACTTCTTACAGAGAAAGATAGTAAGAACTGTGGTACTGAACTTAGGGAACACTTTTTAAAAAAGGAATTTACCAAATTTTGTATATATTCTGTTCCTTTCTTTTCTTTTTTTTTTTTTTTTTGCTTTTTCTCAAATTCTAAAGCTACTTTTTTTTTTTACATTATATAGCTTTCTTTCCCTACCCAAATTCTCCTACCACATATTTATTTTTATTTTTATTTTTTTTTTTACTGTACATACATGTGGGGTACAACGTTGATTTTTGATAATTGTGTAGAATGTGTGGTGGTTAGATCAGTGTAGTTAGCTTATTCATCACTACAATACACAATCATTCTTTGTGTCCATCGGCCAGTTCCTCATTAGTCCCCCTCCCTCTCTCCCTGCCCTCCCCTTTTCCACCTCTAAAAGTTCAGTTTTCTAAAAGTTCAACATATTACTGTGATTATTGTTTGTTTCTTTCATTTTCTCTGTCTCTATTGTTCATTTGTTTAGAATTCATTTATTATTTATGCATAATTTTCTAATTTTTTTCTATTGTTGTTTAGAATGTTATTTATTTTGTGCGTCTCGTGTCTTCCTCAAATATATTATAAAAACTTTTACTCACATCTTCTGGTACGGAGCTTTGTTGTGCATTTTAAAGGAACTCAATAGATACTTAAAAATACTATTTTAAAATAATTCTTAGTTTAGTTATCTAAGTATTTTGGGAAAATTCTAAATATCTTTTAAGTCCATTAGCCTTAGAAATTTCCTTTTTCATTTTATCCTTTACTTTCATTTTTTATCAACTCTACCTCCCCAGCAATCTCTCCCCTCTCTCGGGAGATTGCGGGTTGACAATTCTAAATGGTCAGCTTTTCTAGGTCATTGATTGGGTCATTGAGGTAAGTGTTGAAGGAATGAAAGGTTTTTTGGATATAACATCTGATTATTCTAGTCCATGCCATATTTACTCATTCCTCAAAGCATGATTATCAACAAAATTTCAGTGAACCCTAAAGAGCTTCTGAAGGTATATTGAGTTTTTTTTACTTTAAAAGGCAGCACAAATCTTCTCAGTGGGAAAATAAATGATCAAATATCACCTCATTCCAAATGAATTAGAGTTGGCAGGCTAGTGTGTCTGGAGCTGACTTACAGTATTTGATGCTAAAATGTAGCTCCATGCAGTAGTTATAATAAATTAAGGTTTCTGTCAGAGGCTGAAGCCATGAAAGTTAAGAAAAAATATATCGCTACCCTTAATATTTAGGGCTCTGGGAGAAATTTTGGTCTTCAGCAGGTTGACAGCACAAAATAGACAAACAATATTTTAGGAAACTGTGCCAAATTTCATGTATAGAAGCCTGTGAATGTCTTGCATTAAGCTGTGAGTTATAGCAGTGAAGGCCTAAAAAGTGAGAAATGGCATATTTCTTGAGGCCTTTAGGGCATATGAGTTCCATAGTTTTCTCTTTTGAATGACGATACGGTCCAGCTTCTCAGCAAGAAGCATGCTGGTGTGTTTCTTTCCTGCACATTTTTTTCTGAATAACGTGAAGGTGTTGTTAATTTAAAAATCATCACTCACAGGGCATGAAAATGTTTTCCAGTTAGAAGTCCAGTGACAGGCAGAAAACAACAACGGCAAGGGGTACTCTGAGACAGGTGATAATTTCCTACAGGTAATTATCATTATTTTTCTTCCTGAAATAATGTCAAAAATATACAGAATAATATAGGCTTTGATAGGGTGTGCTTGTAAAAAGTGGCATTTCATATTAACTCTACCAACTCACTTGACTACCTATTATTAAAAAAAAAAGGTTGTGACTGGGTAATTTCTGGTCCCATTCACAGTTGGAACACCTTTGCTAGGATTATTTTTTGTCTTTTTATCTATTTTACCTTTGCTATTGTGACCAAGTTTTTTAAAATGGGGGAAAACCTAAAGGTACGCTGGAAGCAGTTTCAAGGTATCAGTGTTCTGGAATTGAATCCCCTCCTTTGCTTCCCTGGTAGATGTCATTGTAATCCGGGTCTCTTTGTGCTACAGAGCACAGCAGCAACAGGAAACTGCCCAGACATCTTCCCAGTGCCGTTAGTAGTCCATTTGTCAATGTACTGAAGATAATTTAAATGATGTGACTCACTTGTCTTTCCAGGTATTATTTTAAAAATTGTGACAAATTAAGTGAGCATCTTCTAGTTTCAAATGGGAAGCCTGAAATATTAGCAGTGAAAACAATCTAAAATATTTTTTTAAAAAAGGAATCTGAGAATGGCTCAGATTACCTGAATTTGTAATTACCACAAAACCAATAGCAATAGAAAACAGTAAGAGTTCATATAGCTTCTGGTGCAGGGCATGAAAAGGGCATGAAAATAGAGATTAATTTCCTGACTTTGGAAGATAATCCAAGTAGTAGCACTGATGCACAAAAAACAATGTATCAATATGGAACCAAAAAGTGAAAAGAAAGCAGATCTATTCCAAATGTGATTTAAATCTCATTATATTTTGAATATTCAGTGGGAATCTCTTCAGGTTTCAGTTTCTCTTTGGGAATAAAATGGGTTCTTAAAAGTGTACTCATCTATGCTGCTAGAATATCATTTACTAACAAATGATTTCAGCTGTACCCCAGTGGCCTGAAAGAGTTTTAATGCTGCTTCCAGATGTGCTTAATTTATTTCCAGGGTATAATGTTTGACATGGGAGGCTTGGGTGATTTTCTCACTTATCAATGCCAATTTCTTGGAGGTAGGTAAAATTTCAGTTTTCTTCTAGATAGAGAAACAGAATAGAAAGATATTATGGCTTCATTGATATCAAATAAGAAGCACTTAAAAATCCTAGATAAAATATTAAATCTTGTGTGTACTTCAAGGGCTTACACACCTGGACTTATGTTTCTACAAGGGTTTCCTAAGACTCTTCTTGCCAATATTTAATATATACAAATAATGATGTTTGTCAGGAATTTTAAAATATTACAATTTTGAAAATTTCCCTCTTAGCCTAGTTTTCAAGAACTCCAGGGCTTGATTTGTTATAAAATATTAACAAGATAACACAAATCTAATTTTCAGCTACTTGAAGGACTACTGAATTTGTATTATTACCATTCTTTGAATATTGGGTGATATTAATATAAGGTATTTTTTACAGAGCCATCAATAAACTTTATTTTGGAGCACATTAAACTGAAGACCAGTTTAAATGTAAAATTTATAATGTATCTGGAGCAACTGTGAGTAATTATTATTAAAACTACTTTGATGATGTGCAAACTATGCAATAGGATTTTAAGAGATTTTTTCATGAATATAAATCAAGTGTTGAAGATATTCAAGTATGTTCAATTGAGCTTAAATACTTGCTAAAATAGATAATCTAAATTAACATGTATCAGAATCATAGAAATCATCTTGTGAATGGTCACTTAGTGTCAGTACTAGAACTTAAACCTTGGTCTATTACGTCCTACACACAAAAAAAGTATTCTTTGTAAAATAGCATATTGATCCTTAAAAACCATAACAATTTTCCCAATACCTAAGTAACTCTATTTTGGAAGAGTTTGTAAACTTAATTCCTTATTTCTAGTACCAAAATTACAGGAGTGTAATCTTCCCCAAAGAGTTAGGTACTTAAGTCAATGATTAAGACAAGAATTGGAAAGTTGCATATTGTCACAATTACCCTTGAAACTCTTTTACTACCTTTGAAAAAACAAACACATTTTACTTTTTTAAATATTGGTCAGGAAATTCTTATAATAACCCATATATTCTTTACATAGGTTTGCCAAACATAAGCACTGTTTCAAGGTTCCTTGCATCCAGTATCTGATAAATACAATGATGTGATGTTTGAAAGTAAAATTCTCATTTGATAAAACTAGAATATCTTGGTAGAATGTAAGATGATGAGGGCAGAGAATTTTGTCAGTTTTGTTCAGAGGCCATTCAATCACCTCCTAGAACAATGCTGATCATATATATAGTAGGTGCTCAATAAATATGTGAATAAATATGATGAAAAGAGAAATAAAATGTGAATTAGATATGTTGAATAAGTGAATGAATGAAAGGTAAATGAATATGTCTCCTAAACCTAGCTCACAGAGGTTTTATCTAACTAAATATCTAACTAAAATATTTGTTATGTGGAGTTAGATTAAATAAACTCCTGAGGTTTTCAGCTTTTATAATTTTCTTTTGGCTTGGTAATAATCTTGTATTATTTGGATTAGGTGATCAACTGCCATATTTATTTATTTAAATTGCTTTTTTATTTTATTAATATTATTTTTTTACATTCTAGGATGTTGTTGCAGAGCAGTTGGGAGGGACAGGAAGAGGGGAAGGGGAAGGAAATGGGATGGCAGGAGCAGGAAGGAGTAGGGTTGGGATTGAGGCCTGTGGCATCCCCCTTATTCCTACAGGGGAGACTGGGGGCTTCCAGTGGTGGCTTGGTCATTGCTGAGCTGGGTACAGATGTTGGGGGTGTGTGAGAAAAGCCCTCATCCCCCACCAACCCAGCTTGGAAACCTGAGGCCCTTCTTACTGTAGTTTGGTGGTCATTGCTGGCCTGGTTGCACGTGTCGGGGGGCATGGCCGAGACCCTCAGCCCCCCACTGCCCCAGCTTGGGAGAGCCTGGGGCACTTCCTGTGGAGGCTCGGTGGTTGTTGCTGGGCTGGCTGTGCATATTGGGGTCACGGCCAAGGACCTAGGCCCCCCACCACCCCAGTTCAGGACAGCCCGAGGTGCTTCCTGAGGTGGCTCGGTGGTCATTGCTGGGTTGGTTGCATGTGTCAGGGGAGCAAGACCAAGGCCTGAGGCTCCCCATGCCCTGGCTCAGGAGAGCCCAGGGTGCTTCCTGCAGCAGCTTGGTGGTTGCTGCTGGGCTGGTTGTGCATGTTGGGGGGTGTGATGGAGGCCTGAGGCCCCCACTTCCCTGGCTTGGGAGAGCCTGGGGCACTTCTTATGGCCACTCCACAGTCGTCACCGGGGTCGTTGTGCATGTCAGTAGGGTGTGGCTGAGGCCTTTGTCCCCCTCTTGGGACTGGTTGTGGATGTCAGGGGCCATTGCTGTGGCCCGCAGCCCTCCCCCCTTTCTGGCTTTGTAGCCCAGGGAACTTCTGGTCCTTCTAGGTGTTATAGGTGTTCTTTGATGAAATGAGACCTTTACTAGTTAATATCAAACTTTGTCTCTGCTTGTAGGTACTTTGTTTTTTTCTTTCAGTTCTGTGTTGGGTTATTTGCTATTCCCACCATTTAAACTCTGCACTGGAACTAATTTGTTGTCCTTTGCTTACCTCTAAAATTGGGGAACTTCCTGTGGGGGCCAGTACTTGAGCCCTGTGGTTGAGCTAAATTGCTGCTTTTGCTGCTGATTTCCTAGGGAAGGTTTTTTGTGCAGTTGAGGTTTTAGTGGTTGACTTTATAGGTGCTTCCTGGTCTAGTGAGATCTGGTGCACCTGGGTTGTGTAGAAACTCTGGTCTGGGCCTGAATCTTTTCATCAAACTGTACCCCATACAATTCTATATTCCTAACAAGTCTCCTCTGAGTGATCCTATGCTGATTGGGAGGTAGATCAGCTGTCCTTGGCATGCCCCATCGTTCTCCTGGTGGGCCTGTCTCCCCCACCACCCATGCTACAAACACTTTCCATGGGACAGGCCATGTGCTGGTCCCTTGTGATTACTCACAGGCCTCTGAGTGGCTCCTCTTTTTCAGTTGTAGCAGCTCCTCTCTCCAATGTGGGTCCACGGGAATCCTATTAGTGGTCTTGCTGGCCTGGGGCCCACCATGGCGCTCTTCTCCCCTGCTGCCTCCAAGCAACTCCATCTGAAGGGCACAGCTGTGGCTTTTGCCAGCTCCTGCTCCATCCACTCGCCAGCCCCAGCCTTGAAGTGGCCAGGGTTCAAAATTGTTGGAGTGGCTTTTTCTTTCTCTCACTGTGGCTTCTCACACCTTCATGCACTTTGTAGGTCTCTCCTCTTCCCTGAGCTCTAGCAGCCCCAGCTTGGATGTCATTGCTTTTTTATAGTTGTAAATTGGTTGATTTGTGGGAGAGAGTGACGCTGGGGATGGTCTATTCTGCCATCTTGACTGGAAGTCTCTAAAGTTCACTAAAGTGATTTATTTTATCTGCAACTGATCAATACAGAGGTCTCTGTCCACTGCTGCTTCTCTTCATTCACAACTTCTTTTTTTTTTTTTTTTGGTCAGATGTCCCTGGAGTAGTGGGAGACATGTCTTAGACTAGGCCAAGTGGAAGCTGAGTTGTGGATACACTAAAGTTGGGTTTAGTGGTGAATATTCACAAGGTTTCAGTCTTCTTCCTGTTAGTTAAGTTACTTACTGTCCAGGTATAGGGGAATATTCCAAAGGCTCTCTGGGCTGATCCACACAGGTGGTAGGGCCAGATGTCTTATCATGATATGTGTGTCTTACACATTCAGTGCCAGAAGTATATGGGTAAAGGATGAGAAACAAGGTGTGAAGAGTAGAAATCCAGAAGCCAGTTTGCAGGAAATATTTCCCATCATCAGATGTTTAAAATTGTAAGGAGGATTCAATCCACATTGGTACACAGTCAAAATGGAAGTTCTCTCTTATCATGAGTATACTCAGTAATGCATCTTATAAAATTCAAAATGCACTCTACACTATTTTTGTTTTTTGATGAGAATTTTGCAAAATAGAATTTATCAAAATTCCTGTATTGTAGTAGATGAACTTGGGGCAGTTCTATGAATGATGATTATGTCTGTATTGAAGATTTTTGTTTTATATATGTCAACTACTACCAATAAAAAACAAACTCTAACTATGTTAGAAAGATTGATTGCCTTTGTATTCTTTATATGGTAAAAGCTATTACAAAATTGTTGTTGTATGAAGAGGTGATCAAAGAAAATGCAGTCAAAAATGGAAGAAAAGTATTAGAGGGGTATGTCAGAGAGCTTATTATATACAAGTCTTATGTATTTTTTTTTGGATTTTGTAGTGTTTGTGATATTTTCAGCTTCTTTTTAGATTTGATTTTGCTGTTATTCCTTTTCTCATCATAAACAAATATTCATGTGCATAGCTAATTTTCTATTATGTTATAACTTTTTTCTGAAAGAGAGCTAACTAAATTATATATGATTCAGGCTCCCCAAAACCTGGATCCACCCTATGACTGAATCTAGAACATCAGTGGATATGTGTAGGCAGGGGGTGGTGGTGTAAAATGATGAAAGTGAGGGTAATATATGGTAGCATCATGAGGGGAAAAGCTACATGTTCATCAGTTCATTTTGCTGTTTTTATTCATTCTTTCTCATTAGCTGTAATGGGAAAAGGAGGTCCATGTACAATTTTTAGATGAGTTTGGTACCTCAAAATGCATCTGGAAGCCAATAAAAGGAAGACAAGGTAGCTCATGGAGGCCAAGTGTAACTTCTTCTGTGAAATATGACCGTCTGAAACATGTCTCCATTTGCCATGAACATTATCAGTTTGGGAGACTTTTCACTAATTTTCCATATTCTTCACTGGAGCAGGTTTGTTTCTTATATACTGCCTTTGATAGAGTCCTGATCCTTTTGTGGCTCAGAACACCCGACACTGAAGAGTCTTAATCATTCTGCTTCATCCAGTGATGATGCCATCCATCTATCCCAAGGCCCAGCTCCATGGTTGGTCCTGATTTTGTAGCAGGAATCCCCTACAGTTGTTAAGGCCCAGCACTTTCCACTGAAGGGTTTGCCTCCTAGAGTTTGGGAAACTCTTTAAAGGCCTGCTAGAAAGCTGGTGCAAATGTTTTGTGTGCTTTAGGTTTGTGGGTTCTGAGTACAAGGTTTCCAAATGTCACATTTGGAATGTGGGACTCAGTAATTCTCAAGCATTTTGATCAAATCATTGATCTTATCCATTGTCTTCTGTGAATGAACAATACATGATGTCTGGCTCTTTTGCAAGAGTCTCTCTTTTTTCCTCATATATTATAATCTTCTTTAGCTGACATGTTCTTTTCAAATGTTAGGAGCATTTAGGATATGAGAAGAAAGGCGAACTTATTAGCTTTGCTTTCTAAATATTTTAGTAATGTTACTGAAGCCCGGGATGCCATCTTTATTAAGCTCTTTTGTTTTTCTGCCACAACTTAGCACTTATAGTGAATGGCAATACATATTAATAAGCAGGCACCTTAATAAGACTCAGGTTAATGATGGTAATTATTCCTACATGGTGTATGCTGACAGTGTGTAAAGATATTCACTCTTCAAAAAAGCCCCAAGGCATTACAGATAATTCTGACGTCTAGAACGTTATCTGAGAAGAAGGTTAACAATGCTATGTGATACTTGGCTTTTTTTTTTTTTAAGTGAACATTTCAATTACCTGGGGATAATGTCGATGATAGGAATTCAGTGATGGGGCATAGGGCCAATAACTTTTCAGGAGACCCCCGAGAGAGGGTTAGAATTTAACTGTTATAAGTTATAAAACTTACAGGCTTGCAAACATGAACACTAAAAATGAATAAGCATAGTTGATAATTAAGACAAGGTTGGTGTTTTAGCTCACTGCTTGAGCTAAAGGGGGTTCCTAGTTTTGAGGTGAATATTTATTTTTTGATCGACCAAGGTATAAGTATAAAATTGTGAAGGTCTGCTTCTTTTATTCTTTATTCTTTCCGAGTCTACTAAATTCTCCACAAAAGCCAAACCCTCTAATGCTTAATGACCTTGTACTCTCTTTTCTGTTCCTCCAATCCATGTTGCTCTCCAACCCCTCATTCACACCTGAAGTATTAATGACAAATGACTGATTAACAGTTCAAAGCTGCATTCCCCCCTTTTTCTCCCAGAGTTGATTGCCTTTTCAGAAGCATTAAAACCTTAAATCAGGCATCTCCAATAAAACACCAGCCTGGGCCTGTCAAGTAACATTAATGAGTGAAGCCAGCCAAGTGAGGACAGTAGGAAAACTGAAAGTGCAGGCCCCCAGAAGCAGGGCAGTCATTGCTCATCTCGGGGAGATTATTTCTGCATAGACATTCTGGCCCAGATTTGCTAAACATTTACTATTTCAAAACAAGCTCGAAATCTGGAGTTTTGCGAATTCTTCCCGTGTTGAAATATTGTCCATGAATTTGAATTTGAACATTTCTCAGGTCAAGTACAACACGTCCAGGGCCAATAATGGTCCAAGGGGCACAAGTTTGTGACTTCTGCTTTGAACCGAAGGAAAGAAGTTGCAATGAATGGAATTCAACTTCTGCTTCTAAGTTTAAGAAACTGGAGGGCCTACACTCCTCTGATGCATTTCCAACCTTCTGTCCTTCACGCTATTCTGTTTACTCCAGGTGTGCATGCTGTCTTCTCTGCCTTGGGGACTGTTTTAGTCCGTTTTGTGTTGCTATAACAGAATACCTGAGACTGGGTAATTTATAAGTAAAAGAGGTTTTTTTGGCTTACGATTCTGGGACAGCTGCATCTGGCATTGGCCTCAGGCTGCTTCTACTCATGGTGGAAAAGGGGCAGGCAGCCTGCGGCTACAAGCAGATCACATGGTGAGAAGAAGCAAGAGAGAGAGAAGGTGCCAGGGTCTTTATAAGCAACGAGCTCTCGCAGGAACTAATAGAGCGAGAACTCACTCATTACTCCCCCCCGCCCCCAGGGAGAGCATTAATCCATTCATGAGGGATCCGCCCCCATGACTCAATCAGTTTTCAACACTGCCAAGTGGGGGATCAAATTTCCACATGAGTTTTGGAGGGGACAACACATCCAAACTCCATCAGGGACCTCCTCACTTTTGGTGGTCTTGGTTAAATGTTGCCCTTTTCGTTAAGCTTTCTAAGCCCTTTCTCTCCTTCCAAACTAGTTCTCCATTACCTAACTTCCTTGTGGGATGAATCCGTTTGCCCATTACATTGCTAAGGCATCTGGCACATCCTATAATTAGCACTTATTATAGTGTGTACTACAAAAAATGATTACATTGTGTAATGTTGAATATACTAATTATCCTGATATGAGCATCACATATTGCACATGGGTATATTCAACACTGTACCCCACAGATATGTACAATCAGTTACGTTTCAATAAAAATAAATAAATATTTGTGGGTATGTTGGTCTCACCAGTTACAATGTGAGGTCCCTATGGGTAGAGTTCCTTGTTATAAGTTTATTAGCATCACATAGTATTTGTTTCATAATAGACAATAAGTATTTACTGAATGAATGAAAAGATCAGTGAATGAATATTAGAAATCTACTTGAAGACTTTAGTATCCTTATAAACTTCTCTGCCCTCAGCAAGGGCTATGAACATGGAAGATACTCAGTACATATTTATTAAATGGGAAATGAATGTCAACCAGTGGGAGTGTGTGTTATTCTTTGAAGAGTGAGAGAGTGGAATATAGGACATTCTCAGTGTCTATGCTCCTTAAATCATTTCCCACTGGGATAAAATAGGTTCTTAAAATCTCTATGAACCTAAAATTCAATTACGTTTAATAAAAATTATCAAATGTATATGTATATACAAGTAAAATTTATTTAAAATTAATAAAATTATCAAATAGATATTCTGTCATGAATATATATACACACACACACACACACACACGACAGAGATATTTTCATTGTTTTCATGATGACCTTTAACATTTCCTTTAACATTTTCCTGAGTGCTTCTTCTAATTGAAGCAACTCTGTAAAACCTTCAGTATCACAATTGAACAGGTACTATTGAGGCAATACCTTATTGAAGGTCTAGTGGTTATAAAATGATTGTTTTTCAAAAGCAAGTCAGGATGAATTTGAATAAAAAAGTCATCTGGCAGTACTCTACCCAATTGATATTTGTTATAAATGCACACACAACTATTTAAAGTTCCTTTGTTTATGTCAAAGATGTCTAATTCATTCATCACATTAGGGAAAATCTTCTGCATGAGTCTTCTATGAAACTACCTTACTAGAACCTGATTTTAAATAGAAAATCTGGGTTAATTTGTAAATAAGTTAATAATTAAGGTCACAATCTGGTGTAAAGTATCATCCAAGAATTCTATCCTATATGTTGATCAAGGAAGGTTTATAAAGGCTCTTGCTCTATAGTAGACATCTGCCATGCTTATGGTCAGCTCTTTATTTTTGCAGGGACAGCATCGGTAGAAGACTAGTTTATTGTCCTGTGGATGAGTCTAGTTAGCTTAATAGTTCGGGGACAAAACTAAATAATACAAGATAATTGTTTCCTCACTTGTAAATTTTGATAATAATTATGCGATCAGTTTGTGTGAGAATCGGCCAAGAATTAGAGATCTAAGTTTGCAGACAGCTGTGAACACTACTGTTCTTTTAAGAAGAAAATAAAAGTTACTTGTTACTAACTTAGCATCTGTTGACATGCTGCATTCATAGTATATCATACCATGTGGGAGCTTGTGCCATTGTACCTCATATCAGACACTTCAACAATGAGAACTTACGAATCATGCACATTTTTCCTATTTGAGACATACAATTCAACTAGATTCAAATGAGCAGATTTTCAGAGTGTATTTGAATCTCTCCCTGGGGTGAAGGTAGACCTGTCCCTGGTCTTTCCATTTTCTTTGGTAAGCCCTTATATATTAACCAGTGAAAAATAAAACAACGAATGTTATTTAGCAGAAAGATAAAAGCTTAATCTATGTAAAGTGAGACAGAAGAAATGGAAATGTAGCATGTGGATTTTACATGGTGAGCCTCATAAAATGCAAGTATGAATTTCCTTTCATAGTGAGTGTGGTCCAACATTAAACAGAGCATGGGGCATGATTATGAGAGATAAGATCAGTAGTTGGAGAACATACAGCAAGCTGTTTTATCCACATTGAATATAATTTCACTCTTCTGATCTATTAGGCCCTCTTGGTATACATCTTTGTAGATTTTTGCTAGTTCTCAGGAATGCATTAAAAAACACTACAGGCTATAACTAAAATTACTGAATATTTTTTAACGTCTCACATGTTGACTGTCCTGATTTTCGTTATATAAAAAATAACTGTCGATAGTGCCATTTAAATCCCACTCTTTAGACTTGTGAATGCTAATGGCTGGGCTGTCGAACTTCAGCTTTTCCTGTAATCGTTATTCCTGGTTTCCTGTGGTGGATATGTATTGAACATAAGAAATTAGCTGCAGAGAGAATTAGAGGGTGTAAGCCTGAGTCATGTAAATGCCAAAAGCTTTTGGTGACATTTTTCAGACTTTAAAAATGGAAATATGTTATTTGCACAGTAGCTCCTGATGGAATATGACATACTGCAGCGATGCAGTGAGTTTAAGATTGGGCTGCAGGCCATTAGGAACCCTCTGTGTGATATCCTGGGGCCTGAGCAGAGAAAAGGGAGTGAGTTGCTTGGTAGAAGCATGGCATTTGCTGACAAGTGAGAGAATCCTCGTTAGATCAAGAACTGCTAATGACAATTAAGAACTTGCTTGAGCCTGTTATCATAAGTATGGTTTAGGAATATACTGTAATTTTCAAGCCTGATGTAACTTTTGTCTTTATTCCAGATGATCTTACATCATCATCGTTATATCACCATATGAAAAAAAAATCATAGAACTAAGAACATACTTTAATTCTTATATTTCAATTAAGGATGAGCCCTTTAATTCAGATGAAATAAGAAATCTTTCTTAGTAGAT
This sequence comes from Cynocephalus volans, assembly GCF_027409185.1. Lineage (NCBI taxonomy): Eukaryota > Metazoa > Chordata > Mammalia > Dermoptera > Cynocephalidae > Cynocephalus > Cynocephalus volans. The sequence continues at coordinate 93,505,713 of NC_084461.1, read as the reverse complement.
TCTGGACCTCTGTTTTGTCGCAAGAGGCATGGAGGGTGAGTGTGAGGGTATATAGCAGAACTTTCTCTAGAGAACTCCCATCTGTCACACTGTCCCCCACCTCCTGTTCCAACCCCCTTTAGCTTTGGCGAAGAGCCTCTTGCGGGGCAGAAACTGTCTCTGGTTTCACCTGGCTTTGCAGGGTGGATCTCCTGAGAGGTTTATTTCCATTTCAGAGAATCGTCTTGCAACCAACCCACTGAGCCCACAATTTCCATAAACATGGGAGCATGTGGGCATATCTCTTTATTTGTGTTTACCTTTTTGGGGATAAATAATTCAGTCACCTCATTCTAACTTTGATATTTTATTGCAGAGTGTAATGGACTATCATGAGAAATAATTTTGTTTAACCTTGCCTGCTTTCTATTCTAGAAAATTCAGTGTTCAGTTATTGAAAGATACAGATTCTAGGAAACACATGGATTATGTTTGGAAAAAGAGGAATTGGATGATCAAGAAAATTCCTCAAAGAATTTCCTAAGTGTGGTCTGAAAATAAATTGTTAGTGAAACAAAATAAAATAAAACAAAACGGGGGGCAGGAGGCTCTTTTTCCTTTCAAGAATGCCTTCTGGGAAGCCTCTGTCTAGACTTCTCCCCCGTGCACCCCTCAGTGCAGTCCTGCTCTTCCTCTTATCATTTCAGTGGTGCTCACAGACACCAACTCAACGCATTTCCCCCTAGCTGCTATCTGGACAATTCCTCTTCATCTTCTTTCTCAACTCATCACCAACACATGCTTGTACTCTTGCAAATCTCTCCTCTGTTCTCCTTGCTCTATCTCCACTGCCTCTTCTTAACCTTGGCCCTTATTTCATCTCAACTAGATCAGGCATTTTTAACTGGTCTCTCAGTCTCTTGTCCCACTCCACTTCTCTGTCTACAAAAATACCCTGTCCTCCCATTGGGAAGAAGCACAATCATGTTTAATTAGAGGTCATTAACAACTACTAAATGTTGAGATTGTGAAATATTACTATAAGGGTACTTCAAAAACTTCATGGAAAAATAGAATGAAAAGGTAATATAAATCTTTCCCATGAACACTTTGAAGTGCCCTCATATATTTTTTCCCTTCTCTGGTGATGATATCCAGGCACCTTGCAAGTATATGTGTGTCTAAAAAAGTCATTCACTGCCTCCTTGAGGCCATGAAAACCCGCGATCATGTCCGTTCTCTCCCCTGCTCAGTTGTAGATCTGTCTCTCTTGTCCACAGGAAAAAGTCTATATCAACTGTCGAAGATGTCCACAGTTTGGTCCTTCCTTACCTTTCTGGTTGACTTTTCATTTCCTCTGTGTTCCATTGCCCAGAGGCCAAGCTGGTCATCTTATAGCTTCATGAATTGTTGTTCATTTTCATAACTCCATATTTTTTTCACATTTCGTTCTGTCTGAAATGTCTTTCATTTGACAAACATTTAGTCATTCTTCAAGTGTCCTCCTAAATGTCATCTCTTCCATACGTTCCTGACTCTCAGGCTGAATTAGGGTTTTCCTCCCTGCAGGCCTTTACACTTTAGTATGAATTTGCCTCTTTACATGTTTGGCTTGCCTGTAATATTACAAGTCCCTTCATGATAGCGATTTTGTTTCGTACACCCTTGGATTTCTAGCTATTAGCACTGTACCCACACAAAGCAAAACAAAACAGACTATTGAAATGAACGAATAAACGAATGAATTGAGGATGTAGCTCCTAACACCTCTTTGCATCAATTGTGAAAAGTAGCAGAAATCCAAGACATTGAGTATCCTATACACCACCTGTATAGAACATGATCCAGGAGCAGTAAATTCATAAAATAAGCATCTGCATTTTTCCTTGAACAGAATCTCTGCTCACTTTGAGGTTTACCCGTCAATGCCATTTGAAGAAACATTGTTCTGCTAACACTGTGCCACTTCATTGAATTCTTTCAGAGAATTTCACTACAGGTTTAATTATTGCTCACCTTAGTGTCAGGCTGCTTTCCTTTTATTAACTAATCATCTGTTGGCCCAGTGGGGTTCCTGTAGCCACCAGGTTTCTCAAGATATGTCATATCAGATTATTTGCCCTTACTTTACATAGATTAAAATTTAAGTTTTTCTAAACTCAGTGAAGAAACCATCCCCCACTGATTAATATATATAACCTATACTAAGGCATGGATTTACATAACCTGAGCTAAGTTAGTTATTTGAGCTTTGTTAATTAGATTTGGAAAAGAATGTTAGTTTAACCAGAGTAGTAAATAGATATATTTGATGAAATTTTTATTTTACTTTACAACACAGAGTATTTTGGTGTTGTAATAATTATTTCTTTGTACCAGTTGTAAAGTAGAGATCATGGACCAGCCTTTGCATACACTATCATGACAACGTCATAGTTCAGAATTTATTTTTGCTTTTAACAGCTCTCAGATAGGAGAATTCTATGAATTGGGTTGGCCTTGAAGTAATAGTTACTTGTAAACCATTTTTGTTGATTCCAAATCAATATGCTGAGAATTATTTTTATAAGGCTTAGCTTTCTAGAAGGCTTTCATGTTGAAATGCTCTGAAACTGAAAGTTGAGGTATTTTGAAATATCACCAAGAGCCACATGGCATAAAATATGTCAAAAGTATCTTTTGATTTTTTAACCAGTTCAAAAACTAGAATTCAGTGTCTTATGACCTTTTGAGTATACTTGAGTCCCTCTAAGTTTATATTCTACGAAACCTAGTCATTTAAGTATCACAGATAATAAAGCTTACTACCATTTAAAAAAATCTTGGGATACAAATTTTTATATGCAGGCCCAACATGTGGCTAATAGTGTTAGATCTTTTCTGTTAAGTATATATGATTAGTAAATTTCTTTGTATGAATTAGATCAAGAAACCTAGAAGTTATGTGATACACCTACATAACTGAAATAAGTTGATACAAATATATGAGTAGAATTTGTGATTTCTGTCCATTCCCAAGATATTATTGCATTTAACAGTAATTTATAATTTAATTCATCATTAATGGATAATCAGAAAATATTCACTTTTTTCCCACAGTTGCCGTAGTTGTATCTTTCCTGACAAGTTTAATATTACTATTTTTACTTTTAAAAATGTGATAGTAATTTATGATATAATTTCAGTTTTATAGCAAACTTATAAAGGAGGACCAACCTAAGCAGAAAATACACCTGAGTTATAAATCCACTGCATTTTTATTGGAATGCTGCTTGATTTTCTCTTGAGTCAACTGGATTTAATAATGAGAGAAGATTTGAAGGCCGTTTTCATCTTCGTCTTGTAATTTCACAATTTGTGGTCTATAACTAAAACGAACTCTTCAGTTGTCTCACGGATGTGTCAGTTCCCCTTCTTAGTTCTCCTAATATATGTATTTTTTGTCACTTCTTGTTAGTGTATTTGTATGTATTTGTGTTTTAAAATCCTTTTAATGAAGATTTGATTCCTACCTCGCCTTTTCTTGTACTCTTGAATCAATAAATGTTTTTACAGATGTCCTGAGTTCATACTGTAAGTATTTATTAAGTCAGTCTTATTCAGATATAATTTTATACGACAAAATGTACAGACTTTAAAATAAATTCCAATAAAAGTTCACAAATACATACATGCATGTAACTCATCACTCCAGTCGACACACAGAACATTTTCATCACCCTGGAAAGTTCTCTCTTGCTCCTTTGCAGTTCATCTCCACATTGCCTCTCACTCCAGCCAACCAGAGATCTGGTTTCATCCCCACTGCTTAGTTTCGCGTCTCTGAACCACATATAAATGGAATCAGAAAGTGTATATTTTGTGTCTACCTTGTTTTACTTGACATAATTCACCTGTGTTGTATCAGCTGTTTCTTTTTATTGCTTAGTAGTATTCCATTGTGAGAATATACCATAATTTATTTACCCCTTCAGCTGCTCATGGACATTTGAGCTATTTCCATTTTTAGCTTATTATGACTAAAGCTGCTCTAAATATTCACATATGTGTCTTTTTTGTAAACGTGTTTTCTTTTTTTTTCACATAATTCTCTAGGAGTGGAATTGCTGAGTTATATGTGTGTTTAACTTTATGAGAAAATGCCAAATTGCTCTCCAAATTGTCTGTACCGTATATATCACATCCACAGCTGTGATGCGTTGGAGTGCCTCTTACTGTGCATCCTCATCCACATAGGCTTTTGTTAGTTCTTTGAATACTAGGCATTCTTGTTGGTATGAAGTAGTATTACATTGGGATTTTAATTTGAATTTCCTGGTGATTAATGAATTTAGCATCCTTTCATCTGTTAGTGTCTTTAAGTATATTTTATTTTATGTGTCTAAGTCTTTCATCCATTAAATAAATGTGCTTTTTATTTTCTTGCTGAGTTCTAAGAAGTCTTTTCATATTCAGAATACCAGTCCTTTTTCAGATACATGTATTGCAAATGTTTTCTCCTAGTCTGTGGCTTGACTTTTCATTTCCTTAAAGGGGGTTTTTGAAGAACAGAGATTTTAATGTTGATGAAATGCAGTTTATCAATATTTTATTTTATGGTTTGTGTTTTCTTGTTCTGCCTATAAATGCTGTGCTTAATCTGAGGTCATAAAAGTTCTCTCCTTGCTTTCTTTTAAGAATTTTATAGTTTTAGCTTTCACATTTAGTTCTATAATCCATTTTGAATTAATTTTTGTGTATGGTGTAGATTCAGTATCCGTTTTTCATTTTCAGTATCCATTAACAATTTTAGCTTGTTGTTAGTATATAGAAATACATTTTATTTCTATGTACTTTGTTTCTTGCAAATATAAATTCTAATAAATTTTTTTTTTTTTGGAGTTTTAAGGATTTTCTATGAATACAATTGTGTTGTTTGAGAATGCACAGAGTTTTAATTATTTATTTCCAATAGTTATGCCTTTTATATATCTATTTTTCTTCCCTTATTGCTTGGCTAGACCCTCTAGTACAATATTGAATAAAACTGGTGACAGCAGAAATTCTTCCTTCTTTGCAATCTTATGACAAAAGCATTTAATATATCACCATTTAGTATGAGGCTTGCTATAATTTTTTTTTTTTGTCGATGCACTTATCAAACAGAGATGTTTCTACCTATTCCTGATTTGCTGCAAATTTTTATTATGAATACCTGCTGCAACACCAAAATTTTTTTTCTGCATCTTGTTGAGATGATTGTATGACTTCTTTATTCTGTTAATGTGGTAAATTACAGTGATTAATTTTCAAATGTTGAAGTAGCATTGTTTAGTTCTTGAATAAACCTCACTTAATCTTGATGTATTATTCTTTTATATATTGTTGATTCTATTTGCTATAATTTTGTTAATTTTGGAGTCTAGCTTTATGAGTGATATTTTCCCTGTTTTCTGCTTTTTCTGTTTTTTAAAAAAATTTATTATGCATATTCATGGGGTACAAAGCTCACTGTCAGCACTTGTGCCTAAGATGTGATGGCTAGACCAATACTATCAGGATGCCCATAACCACAAAATGCAATTATTACCCTTGTCCCCCACCCAATGAATCCCATCCCACCCTCCCCCTCTTCCCCTCCCCCAACCTACTCCACACCTCCGGTATGCTCTCTCCCTCTGCAAGTTCAACATATCACTGTGGTCTTTCCTTCCTTTATTCTCTCTTAGCTCCCACTTATGAGTGAGGACATGCAGTATTTTCCCCTCTGTGCCTGGCTTATTTTGCTGAATATAATTTTCTCCAAGCTCATCCATGTTTCTGTGAATGGCAGAATTTCATCCTTTTCATGGCAGAGTAGTATTCCATAGTGTATATATACCACATTTTCCTTATCCAGTCATCTGTCAATGGGCATTTAGGTTAGTTCCATATCTTGCCTTTTGTAAGTAGAGCTGCAGTGAACATGAGAGTGCAGGTATCCCTTCAACATGGTGATTTCTATTCCTTTTGGTATATATCTAGAAGTGGGATTGCTGGATCGTATGGTAGTTCTTTCTATAGTCGTATGCCTTCCTTAGAAAAATGTTTATTCGGCTCCTCTGTCTATTTTTTAATTGGGTTATTTCTTTTTTTTTTTTTACCGTGTAATTGTTTGAGTTCCATATGTATTCTGGATACTAATCCCTTGTCAGATGTATAGGTTGCAGATATTTTCTCCTCTCTGTAGGTTGTGGTTTCACTCTGTTGATTGTTTCCTTTGCTGTGCAGAAGCTTTTTAGTTTGTTATAATTCCATTTGTTTATTTTTCTTTTGTTGCTTGTGTTTTTGGGCTCTGTTCATAAAGTCTGTGCCCTGACCTAGTTGCTGGAGTATTTCACCCGTATTTTCTCTTAGTAATTTTACAATTTAGGGTCTTATACTTAAGTCTTTAATCCATTTTGAGTTGATTTGGGTATATAGTGAGTGATGCAGGTCTAGTTTCATTCTTCTGTGTATGGATATCTTATCTGATTTTATTCCATCTCCTCTCTTTGCATATAAATTTATACTTCTTTAAAAAAATTTAGTTGTCCTACAGTTTGCAGTAAAAATTAACTAATCTAAGTCCACCGTCAAATAACACTATGCTGCTTCACAAGTAGCGTAGGTACCTTGTAATAGAGTATTTCTAATTCCTCTTTCCTATCTCTTATGACATTGCTCTTACTCTATTTGTGTGCTCTAGTCATGGAATACATTGTACTACTTTAAATAAAATGTTCATTTTTAGATCATTTGAGAATAAGAAAAATGAAAGAATTTATTTTTCTCCATGTTTTCCTTTTCTGATGCTCTTTCTTTCTTTATGTAGATCCACATTTCTGACCTGTATAAGTTTTGTTCTTCTTAAAGAACTTTTAACATTTCTTTCAGGGCATGTCTGCTGGTGATGAGTTCTTTCAGTTTTTGTTCATCTGAGAAGTCTCTATTTTTTTTCCTCACTTTTGAAAGATGATTGTTTTTTTTTCCTTCAATACTTTAAATATCTCTCTTCGTTCCATTCTTGCTTGCATATTTCCTAGCAAGAACTCTCCTATAATTCTTATCTTTGTTTCTCTACAGGAAAGAAGATTTTTTTTTTCCCTTTCTGGCTTCTTTCAAGATTTTCTCTTTATTTTTTGTTTCCTGTCACTTGAATACGATATGCCCAAGTGTAGATTTTTCGATATGCATCCTGCTTGGCTGTCTCTGAGCCTCCTGGATCTGTGATTTGGTCTATTTCATTAATTTTGGAAAGTTCCTGGCCATTATTAAATTATTCCTTCTGCCCCATTCTTTCTTCTTCTTCTAGTATTTCAAATAAGGATAGGTTCTTATACCATTTAAAATTCTCCCACAGTTCTTGGATCTTCTGGTTTTCATTTTATTTTTCCATTCTTTTTTCTCTGCATTTTTATTTGGTAAGTTTTACTGAAAATCTCTTCAAGCTCACTGATTCTATCCTTGGCTGTGTCTAGTCAAGCTGAAGTCCATCAAAGGCATTTCCATTTCTCTTACAGCTTTTTCTTATTTCTAGCATTTCCTTTTGATTCTTTCTTGGAGGTCCTGTCTCTATACTAGAGTCAAAGAAATGCCCTTTCCTCAGGTAAAATAAGGGTCTGGTAAAGTTCTTAGCACTTTTCTATTAGGGAGTAGGCATTTATTATGGAGAATTCTGTGAGCCTGTTTCACGATTGTTACTTTATCCCTACCCCCTGCCAGAGCCAAGAGGACATCTTTCTGGGCACTTCCTCGTGAGAATCTGGTGGGGTTACTGGAGTGAAAGTACAAGGCCCTTCCTTAAGGCTGCTTCTGCAAGGAGTTTCTCAAACTAGTCTACTCTCAGGCTCCAGCAATGTGTCAAAATTACCATGTAAGTGTTGCTACTACTTTATGGATCCAGTGGCTTCTGCTCCAGGTAAGTGGGTAGCGGTGGCTCTGTCTATTTTCCTGTCTCTCTAGATTTTGTGGTAGCAGTTTGTTCTGTTACCTCAGTTCTCTGATGGGTCCAAACGTCATTGATTTTCAGTTTGTTCAGCCTTTTCTTGTTAGTTATGAATGAAAGTGATGACTTCCAAGCTCTCATGTCAGAACTGAAACCAGAAGTTCTAATTTTCTGTCCTTATGATGTATTTGTCATTTTGTCATTTTAAAAATTTTTAAAAATTTATTTATTTGTTTTATTTTTATAGATTCAAAGATGTTATTGCAGAGTAGTGGGAGGGGCAGGTGGGAGGGGGGTAGGGAACAGAGGTGGAGGTGGGGGTGCAGCAGTGGCCCATGGCCAGCTCCCTTGCTGGCCTGGTCATGGAGGGCAGTGGGCCATAGCCGAGGCCTGTGGGCTCCCCCCACTCTGGTTCATGGAACTGGGGAGTTTCCAGTGGCAGGTTGGTTCTTGCTGGGCTGGATGTGGACATCAGGGGGGTGTGGTTGAGGCCCTTGGCCCGCCCACCCCAGCTCTGGAGCCCTGGGGGCTTCTGGCTCTTTTAGGTTTTATAGGTGTTCTCTGGTGGTGTAAGACCTTTACTAGTTAATATAAGAACTGTCTCTGATCTATGGGTGTTTTGTGTTTTCTTTCACTTCTGTGTTAGATTATTAGCTACCCCCACCACTTAAACTCTGCACTGGAACTAAGTGGTTGTCCTTTGTTCACTTCTCTCCTTGTCACTTTTTGGTATCAGGATTATAGGTCCTCATAAAACAAGCTGAAAAGAGTGTCTTCCTCCTCTGTTTTCTAAAATATTTAGTGTAAGAGTGATATTGCTTTCCTTAAATATTTGGTAAAAATTACCAGTTAGACTCTCTAAGCCGGGATTTCTTTTTGGAAAGGGTTTTTATTATAAATTCAATTTCTTTGATAGATATAGGCTTCTCAGATTTTTCTATTTCTTCTTTTGTCAGTTTTTGAAAAAACGTTTAAGTTATCTAACTTACTGGCATAAAGTGGCTTATAATATTGCCTTATTGTCTGAATGTTCTGTAGTAATAACCACTATTTTATTCCTGCTATTGCTAATTATGTTTTTTTCCTCCTCAGTCTTTATAGATGGTTATCGGTTTTATAAATCTTTTAAAGAAACAACTTTTGGATTAGTTAATTTTCTCTCTGTCAGTTAAAGATTTTTGCTCTTTTTTGCTTTCTATTTTCTACTTGCTTTTGAGTATAATTTGTGCTTTTGTCAGCCTTCAGTTGGAAAGTTAAATAATTTATTTTATATCTTTCTTCTTTTCTCATATTGTCATTAAAAGCTATACATTTCCCTCTAATAATTGTTTTAACTGCATCCCAAAAATTTTGATATATTTTGCTTTCATTATCATTCAGCTAAAAATTTCCTTGTGGTTTTTTCTACCCACTGTTTATTTAGAAATATATTGTTAAACTTCCAAATATTTGAGAATTTTCTAGATATCCTATTTTTATTAATTTCTAATTAATATTTTTGTGGTCAGAGAATATACTCTATAAGATTTTAAGTTTTTGAAATCTATTATTTATTATATGGCCTGGTCCATGCTTTTATCTTGATGCTTGTTCCATTTGCACCCGACAAGGAATTGTTTTTTGCAGTCTTGTGTTAATGTCAATTAGATCAGAATGGCTGCTAATATTTTCCACATTTTCTATATTTGCACTGTTTTCTATACACTTGTGCTATCAGTAACTATAAGAGAGGTGTTACACTCTGTAATTACTAGTGTAGATTTGTCTGTTTCTCCCTTTAGTTCCATCAGTTTTTCTTCATATATTTTCATGCTTTCTTATTCGGTGCCTATTTTAACTTGTTATGTATTCTGTTGCATTGACCTTCTCATTATTATACTATTCCTCCCTTTATTTCTTGTAATACTCCTTGTCTTATAGCTTGTCTCATATTAATATAACCACACCAGTTTTTTTTTTTTTAATGCTTACTTCTGGCATGGTATATATTTTCCATCTTTTTACTTTCAATCTATTTGTGTCTATTTTTAATGTGCATATCTTATTGAGAGCATATAATTGGATTTTGCTTTTTTAACCTGTACAATACCTGGCTTTTAATTTGAGTGTTTAGTCCATTCACTTTTCATGTAATTATTGGTATGGCTGGGTTAAAGTCTATTATCTTAACCTAGCTTTCTATTTCTAACATTTGTTTTTTGTTCCTCTATTCCTCTTTTGATGCCTACTTTTGTTTTAATTGAATATTTTTGTGCTTCATTTGTTTTATCTCATTTTTTTTTAGCTGTATTTCTTTATATTATTATTTTTGATAGTTGCTCCACTGAATACAATATGCACCTTATTCTCTTTGGAATCTCTTTAGAATTAATACTTTACTATTTCACAATTTGCATATTACACATCACAAATGTAAGAATCTTACAGTAGTGTACTTACCATCTGTATCTTTTGTTCTAATTTGTCAAATATTTTTGATTTACATTGGTTATAAAGCACTTTATAATTATATGAGGGGTCTTCAAAAAGTTCATGGAAAGATTTGTATTACCTTTAATTCTATTTTTCCATAAACTTTTTGAAGTAACAACATATTTTTTTGCTTTGATGATTCTTGTTTTTTAAGAGAAATTAAGAGAAGAAAAAAAGCATCTAATCATTTATATTTATTCACATATTTAACATGTCTGACTCTAGTATTTTCTGATGAGATGTCAGGTATCATTTGTATTTGTGGTCCTCTATATGCCATGTGTCGATTTTTGCTGCCTGCTTTTTACTCCTTTGCTGGCCTTTTTTATCTTTGATTTACAGCAATTTTACTAAAATATATTTAGGTGGGATTTTTTTTTTTTTTGCACTTATTCTGGGTTGAATAAGCTTCTTATTTAAGTCATTTGACTTTTTTTTTTCCATCATATTGGAACAACTTCCACCATTATGTCTTCAAATATTTATTTCTTTACTTTTTATCCTCTTTCTCTCTTTCTAGGACTTTCAATACAGATGGGTTTGACTGCTTGATTTTTCCCCCAGGTCATTGAAGAGCTGTTCATTTTTCTTCCATTTTTTTCTCTGCATTATTCAGATTGGATGATTTCCATCAAATGGCAATCAAGTTTACTGACCCTTTTGCCATTTCCAAACTGCTGTCAAGCTCATCAAAGTAAAACTTTCATTTTAGACATTGGACTTTTTAATTGCAGATTTCAATTTGAACCTTTTTCATCCCCCTCCTCCTCCCCCTCTCCGCCTTCTCCTTCTCTTCCACCTCGTCTTCTTGTTTCCTTTTTTTCCTGGTATTTCTCATCTTTTCACTCATTAAGAACATATTTTCTTTTAACTCTTTGAACATCTTTGTAATAGATAGTCTGAAATTATTGTCTTTTTTATATGACATTTGCCATTTATTAACATAGAATAATCTCTTTCTTAAAAATTTTATTATTTATTTCAAATATTCATGAGATACAAAGCTGATTGTCCCCCCTCCTGCCCATGATGTGGGGGCCAGATTCACACTGGGGACATACCCATTACCACAAATTACTTTTGTACCCTTTGTCCCCTTCTAATTATCCCCCACCCTCCCTTCCCCTTCCACTCTCCCGTCAACTTCAATTTGTAGCCCTGGGAATGTTCCCTCCCTCTGTTGGATCACAGCACTACCATGGTCTTTCTTTCCTGCCTTCCTTTCTCTCTTAGCTCCCACATATGAGTGAGCACATGAGGTATTTATCCCTCTGTGCTTTGCTTGTTTCACTCAACATAAGTTTCTCCAAGTTCATCCAAGTTGTTGCAAATGGGAGTATTTCATTGTTTTTATGGCAGAGTAATATTCTATAGTGTTTGTATACCACAGTTTCCTTATCCAATCATCTATTAATGGACGTTTACGTTGGTTCCATATCTTGGCTATTGTAAGCAGAGCTGCAGTAAACATGGGAGTGCAGGTATCTTTTCGACATGATGATTTCCATTCCTCTGTATATATACCCAGAAGAGGGACTGCTGGATCATATGGAAGATCTATCTGTAGTTGTTTGAGAAACCTCCAAATTCTTTTCCAAAGTGGTTGTACTAATTCACATTCCCACCAATAGTGCAGTAGTGTTCCCTTCTCTCCATACCCCCACCAGCATTTGTTATTCACCATCTTTTTGATCATAGCCAGTCTAACTGGAGTGAGGTCGTATCTCAACGTGGTTTTAATTTGCATTTCCCTGGTGACTAGTGATGTTGAGCATTTTTTCATGTATCTGTTGGCCATTTGTATGTCTTCCTTTGAAAAATGTCTATTCAGCTCCTTTGCCCAACAAAATATTAGCAATTAGAATACAGTAACATATTAATAAAATTATATACTAAGATCAAGTGGGATTCATCCCAGGGATGCAAGGATGGTTCGACATACAAAAGTCAATAAATGTGATGTATCACATCAACAAGCTCAAGGACGAAGACCATATGATTATTTCAATAGATGCTGAAAAAGCATTTGACAAAATTCAACTTTCTTTCATGATAAAGACTCTCAGAAAATTAGGTATAGAAGGAAAATATCTTAAAACAATAAAAGCCATTTATGACAAGCCTACTGCCAGTATTATTCTGAATGGGGAAAAACTGAAGGCCTTCCCCTCAAGGAAAGAAACAAGACAAGGATGTCCACTCTCACCACTTCTATTCAACATAGTGCTGGAGGTACTAGCTAGAGCAATCAGGCAAGAGAAAGAAATAAAGGGAATCCAGATTGGAGAAGATGAAGTCAAACTTTCTCTATTTGCAGATGACAGGATACCATATATAGAAAAACCTAAAGACCCTATCAAAAAACTCCTAGAGCTGGTTAATAACTTCAGTAATGTTGCAGGATACAAAATAAATGCCCAGAAATCAGTAACATTTATATTCTCAAATAATGAATTAACAGAAAGAGAAATAAAGAAAGTAAACCCATTTACAATTGTCACCAAAAAAATACAATACCTAGGGATCAATTTAACAAAGGAGGTTAAAGACCTCTACAATGATAATTACAAACAACTTCTGAAAGAAACTAAAGAAGAAACAAAAAGATGGAAAGATATTCCATGCTCTTGGATTGGAAGAATTAACATTGTGAAAATGTCTATACTACCCAAAGTGATCTACAGATTCAATGCAATCCCCATCAAAATACCAATGACATTCTTCACAGAAATGGAAAAAACAATCTTACCTTTCACACGGAAAAGCAAAAGACCCCGAATAGCCAAAGCAATCCTGAGCAAAAAAAAACACAAAAAACAAAAAACAAAAAACAAAGCTGGAGGCATAACTCTGCCTGACTTCAAATTATACTACAAAGCTGTTGTAACCAAAGCAGCATGGTACTGGTATAAAAATAGACATTCAGACCAGTGGAGTAGAATAGAGGACCCAGAAATCACTCCTCAGGCTTATAGCCATCTGATATTAGACAAAGGCAATGAAGATCTACATTGGGGCCTCTTCAACAAGTGGTGCTGGGAAAACTGGATATCCATATGCAGAAGAATGAAACTAGATATGCATCTCTCACCATACACTAAAGTCAACTCAAAATGGATTAAAGACCTAGGTATAAAGTCATTGTTTGTCTTTTAATTCTAATATCTGGATCATCCTGGAGTACTTTTCTTTTCCCTGCCTTATTTCTTTATGCTGTGTCATGTTTTTCTGCTTTTTCACATATTTTTTTAATTTTTGGATTGCTTTTGCACCTCTGTGGGTGATATCATTAATAATATGTATTATGTAGTCTTTGTCAATAGTATCAAGGGTTTTTTTTTGGCAGAGGAAAAATTAAAATTAACCAGAAGACTTCTACGTTCTTTCAAGGCTTGGCTTAGGATTTGTTAGGGCATAGTCTTTATTCTGAAGATATTGATTTTCTAGTGTTTTAGCTGAAGGCCCAGGGTCTTGAGTTCTTTCATCTCTGACTTGACTAAAACTTGTGTCTTCACATACTATGTAATCTCCATTACCTTTGTGTTTCACTCCCAATCCTGTAAGTGTCACTCTCTGCTCGACCTCTCAGAGTCTTATCGCCATATGTACAATCCAGCCCTTGATCCTAGAACCTCACGCAGATTTCTGGGACCAGTTTTCTTCCTAGCTTCTTTTTCTCTAATACCTCATCCTCTAAATTCCAGCTGTTTTAGCAGCTGTAAACTCTGAACTTAGCCTCTTCAGCTAAGTGGGAATTCCTTGTTTCTGTTGGTCTCCAATTCCTTATGCTGCATTAGGGAAATGCCCCTAGACAGAAAGCCTAGGTGATCATGGAGCTCACCTTTTGTTTTTTCCTTCTTTCAGAGATTACTGTTCCGTGCTGCCTATTGTCTAATGCCTGATAATAATCACCTCATTTTGTTCAGTTTTACAGTTGTTTACCATGTGTGGGCAAATCTGGTAGAAGCTACTATTTCATATTTGGAAGTGGAAGTCCCACACCATTATCTTTTAAAGAAGATAACTTCTCACTCAGTGGAATCTGGAACTAAAAGGTCATGATATCAGTTTTGTACAGGGGCATACACAGATATTACATATATTACTAGTAAGCATTGCAACACGTGAGACAACTAAGCAATGACTTTTCACTTTTCTCAAATAAAAATACAAGGAGGGGTAGGGTATCCTCTATTTTGGCATTATTGTATGCATTCTCTTCAAAAGTTGCCCCTGACTTTGATATCTGTTGTCTCATTTTGTTGGCTATGTGTTTAAATATGAAATGCAGCAGTGAGAAGCTAAAACCAAATTGCAAATCTGGCAGGTTAGTAAGTATTTGTAGTTAATTTTTCCTTCATATTAAAAAAACTGAGGGTGAAAATTAACATGGTGTAACATAACATTATATAGTTCAACATATAATAGGAGACATAAAAGTCTAAAGTTAATATGTGATATTAATAATTGCTGGATTTTAAGGCTTATCACATTTCATAGAATGAATAATAGTGGAAAGGGTGGTTAAATTAACCTGATATGAGAATTTAAATTTTTGAGAGTATTATACATCAGAAAAGTTTTGCCTTTATATTAAATTTTTTACTTGGCATCTCACGTTACAAGAAAATCTCTCTATTTCTGTGTCCTGTCAAATTATCTGCTGAACCAATTCTTCTCCAACCTTGGGAGTTATGTTCTCAAAAACCCTGTGGTTGGACATCCAGTGGAAGTTCTCTTGGTCTTATGTGATGGTAAAGCTTTGAGGTTCATGTGTTCTGAGTGAAACTATGAAGTTCATATTAATAGTTTTTACTTTAACCAAAGCAAAGCAAAATGATGTCATGTTTCCTTGTATCTTGGTTATAGAATGTACTGAACAATTAATAACTATAAATCATTTGTTTGCTAAAAACTATGTAGATCTCTCCTTCTCTTCTTTAATCAGATCATTTGTAATTGCATATTCCTTTGTTCCAGTTAATATGAACACTAAGGAGTGTTTCTTTTTATGTCTGATACTCCTTGCAAATAGCTGATGCCTTTATGATTTTATGACTCAGGCTGGTTGACTCCCTGTTTAAGTCTCCTGTGGCTCCAGGGAGCTGGAATGACTCTTAATTACCAGAGTTGGGAGAAGCTTTACCATGTATTCAACATGATCTACCACTCATTTTTATATCCTATTTCTCTCCTCCACCCCGAGTTCCCTCCCTTTCATAGTCTCTCCAGGAAAAATGTCTCATTGATTCACATATATTTACTTGATTTTCATGTAAGGAGAATTGGAGCTTGGAAAGAGTTTGATATACCTACTTATTCCCATTGTTTAAAAGATTTAGAAAACATTCCATTTTGGAATAACCCTTCAGATTTACTGTTACATTGAACATGTGATGGATGATCAATGAGTCCTTATTTTAGGAGTAAATAGACATCCATTCACACTATCCATACACTTCTAATTCAGCATTTGATTGCCTTCCAGTTCTGTTTTAGTAATTGCTATTATCTTCTCCAGTTCATACTCAAATCATGGCTTTTCTAGAGACTTTCATGTGTAGAATTAATTTGTTCTTGAGATTTAGGAAACTTCAATAGATGATAAAATTTGAATAAAAATGCAAACAGCCAAGTAATGTGTCAAACTATGAATAAAATATATTGCCATGGGAATTTCTACAAATTATTATTTTCAGAATTGATTGTTACTAATCTGAAACAGAAATTATTAAATGACAAATATTATAGGACCTTGAGGACTCCCAGAATTTAGAGACAAGTCAAAGAATTTTTCTACCTAAACTGGTCCTAAAAAAAAAGATTGAGAAAAAATATTGAAATCTGGTATTTGTGCAGTGTTCATAAGAAATATCTCATCCAGTTACAAAACATGGGCTGATTTTTACTAGAAAGTCTACTGAGCCTTCTAAACTGAGGACCAATCAAGCTAGCTTAAAATAACCTGGGAGCTTTGCAAACTACTTTAAAGGTATTATCTTCACAATGTTTTAGCTCCTAGTAATCTTTATGGGTAAGTCTGAATGTCTGGCAGTAAGAGATTGACACTGGTCATTACTGCAAAATCAGCTACTTAATTGAGATGACATTGAGTGACCTATGAGAGCTAATACAATTAAATAATATTAAAATATTAGTCCTCAAGTCCAAACTCACATATTTAACAGTGTACTCCACATATATATCTGATTTTACATAACCAGAACTTGTATATACAAAATGAACTTTCCATCATGTCTCCCTTGCCCATATCTGCCCCTCCTACAGTCTTTTTTACCTCTTCTTGTTTCCAAACATTGACACTATCCATGACTCTTCTCTTTCTCTGATACTCCAAGTCCAACACAACTGAGAATCCTTTTGACTCTGTCTTCTACATGTATGGAATATCCCCTTCTACCACCGTGGTCTGGATTACATCAGTTCATGCCTAGATTACTGAAATAATCTTCATGGTCTTCCTGCTTTCACCCTGAGTCCCTTTAGCAACCCGAGTGATTGTGTTAAAGATGTATCACTTTATGTCTCTTCTTTACCAAAACCCTTCTATAGCTTTCCTGATCACTGACAGTAAAAACTAAAGCTTTGTGTATGACTTATAAGGCCAGCATGATCTGGCCTTTTTGGCCTTTTCCTCTTTGGTCTCATTTCTTACTGTCCCTCCTTCTACTGCTTGGCTCCAGCTGTCACTGATCCTTGCCATTCCTTGAATATTCCAGGCGTATTCCAAGCTAGCTCTTTTGCCTGGAACACTCTTCCTCTCATATTCACAGGTCTCTCTTGCTCACTTCTCTTAGGTCTTGCCACAAAAGTCACCATTCAGTGAGGTCTATCCTGATCACCTTATTTGAAATTGCAACGCCACCCCTGCAACACTTCCTATCCTCATCACCTCTTTATTTTAGTATATTTTTCATCCTTCATATGTATTACTACTTAATGTTATTATTAAATTCTGTTTTATAATTACATAAGATCGTTATTTTTTAGCTTACTTATTTTGTCTCCCTCCCCACACTCCTAATCAGATTGCATTATTCATGAGGGCAGATGGTTTATCTGTTTCATTAACTCTTGTAACCCCAGAAAAATGCCTGGCAGAGAAGATGCTTAACACATATTTGTTGAATAAAGTTATTTATGGTTGTTATGGCCGAGGCACTGCGTTTAGAGCTTCACTTGCATGATCTTAATTAGTCTTCACAATTATGTTAAAAGATGACTAATAGCCTTATTTTGTGTATTAGATAACTGAGACTTTTAAATATAACTTCCCCAAGATCACACATTTTTTAAATAGCAAAGCTAGTATTTTAACCCAATTTGTTTAATTCCACATCAGGATTTACAACACCTCCATGATGCTTAATCTTTGGGTAATCCTAGTTCTTGTAACTATAAAACTAGAGCAAGGTTAAAATCTAAACTATAGTATGAGAAATTTTTGTAATGTACTTTTTCTTATGAGTAGAATTATAAGGGCAGTTGTTCTGCATCTTAATTCTGACTGTGGAAATGGCAAGAACTGTGGAGTCTGAAATTTTATCCTACTTGCAAGTTAATGTTAGTCTGCCACAGTTTCATGGTGGTGGCAGAAGACATGAGACTACTGGGTCAGGATTGAGAATAAATAATTTGTCTTTAGGCCTAGACTTGGAAGAATCATTCTCATATGTCATGATATTTTGATAGCATGTTAATGTCTATAGTTTAAAAGCAATAGAGAAATATAATATTAGTTTCATAGCTAAACTGATCAGAAATAAAGGTTAGGAGGGCATTTATTACTTTTATAGATCTACAAACTTGCTTGGATTCTTTGTTCTCAACTGAGTACTTGGGCAGAATCACCCAGTATAGAACTTCAGAATAACTGAAAGTGATAGAAAAATCAACATGTCTGGGTGGGCTAACAGTTTCAAGCATTGATCTATTTTCTCTTATTGAATAATAATTTGCATGTTATGTAGCATATTAACAACTATTCTACTTTATATTATCCCTTGACACAGTTCAACTTCAGATGAATTTAAGATAAATTCTGTATGTAGTTTAGGTAAATTTTAATGTTCACCAAAGAAAGAAAGATTTAAAGACATTTCCAGGTGATCTAAGTATTAACTAACTTTGAAAAAGCCATCTTTCTAGTGTCCAGTAATATGGAAACTACATATTTTAGAAACATTAAAATTCAGTGTGTACAGTTAAAATTTCTTAATGTTGCTATAACTGTTTAAATAAACTTTGTTTTTCCCTCCAACAATTTTTCATTATTTTTTATTTTTATTTTATTTTTTTTGGCTGGCTGGTGCAGGGATTGAACCTGAGACGCTGGTATTATCAGCACCATGCTCTAACTGACTGAGCTAACTGGCCAGCCTATTATTTCTTATTTTAAAATGCATTCTTAAACCTGTGCAAAAAACAAAGATGTTCAATAGTGAGAGAGTTTGAAGTAATGTCCTTAGGTACACAGAGCACGAACAGCAGAATGGATCTCTAAAATAAACTTTGGGCAGGACCAGGGCAGGCACAGCAAATGCATAATGGGAAAAGAGAGTAACATCCAATGGCTGCAAGTCATCTTTTTTGCTAGTGAAGTTGACATAGCCCTAAGCAGATTTGCTCTTCACTGCCTTTTTTTTTTTTTCTTTTTTTTTGCAGCTGGCTGGTGCTGGGATCCAGACCCTTGACCTTGATGTTATAAGGTGGCGCTCTAACCAACTGAGCTAATCAGCCAGCTGCTCTTCACTGCTTTAGTAAAACATTTTATCCAAAATATAATTCCCAAGTCGTATTTAGGATATATTTATGGAGCCTAACTTTTACAAACAAAACTGAAGTAAAATTTTGAAAAGTATCAATACAAAGGATTTATTATGTGGATCTTGATTATATTGATGTTAAGCAATGTGAGGTGTCTTAGTTCTAGCTGTTATAACAGAATACTGTAGACTAGGTGGCTTATCAACAAAAGAAATTTATTTCAGTTCTGGAGGCTAGAAGTCCAAGACCGGGGTGCCAGCGTGGTCAGACTCTGGTGAGAGCTCTCTTCTAGGTTGTAGACTGCTGACTTCTTGCTGTATTCTCACACGATGGAAAGAAGGCCAGAGAGCTCTCTTGGGTCCCTTTAATAAGGGCATTAATCCCATTAATGAAGGCTCCATCCTCATGTTAATTACATCCCAAAGGCCCTTCCTCCTAATACCGTCACATTGGGGGTTAGAATTTCAGCATATGAATTTTGGGGGTCTCAAACATTCAGTCCATTGCACGAGCACTGTATAAAGCTTACTGAGGGATTGGCAGACCAGCCAGGATCCTCAGTATATTCCTTCCCAGGAAGTTCCTTGCTTATGACACTAGTCTTCATGCATTGAAGCAATTCCAACTTTCATTTCATGTTTTAATGAAGGCGTGCATCTGAAAGTCTAAAACATCACCTAGGTGATTCAAAAGGTTTTCCACAAATGGTTTCTTTTGTAATGCCCTCCAGTGTTTGATGTGGCATTATTGGAAGGATGTAATTTTGAAGTAGTCAAGATTCTTCAACCTGAACCTAAATTTATAGTCTTAGATTCCAAACCTGGTAAATAAAATTCATGGATTGATTGCATCGAGTTAAACATTTGCCCAGTAAGAGATCTGTACACAATGTATATTATTTCATCTCTTTATTTCTCTTGCTTATTGAATCTAGGTTTTAAAAAACAAGTATGTAGTATTAGTTGCATTTTAGCTTTTCCTGGCAAAAACATATAATCAGGATTCAAATCTGTAAATAATTTTCATCATGTATGTTTTTGAATGTAAAAATGTTTATTTGATGTCTGAAGAACAGTTAATGTAGCCATTCTTTGAAGACATTCTGTAATTTTTTCTTGGATCCCTAAGACTGCTCAATGATATATCAATCATTTTTACTATTTGGCAGGCTGCTTTTCTTGCTGATGACTTTTCCAACTTTTTAGATACAAAAATCTACTCTTTTCTGATGAAAGTTTATCTGTATTATGTTTTATCTTCCACAATTCTCCTCCTTTTTTATGAGTCTTCTCTGGTTGTAGTTTTCATAGTTTTGTTTATAAAATAGAATACCTCATAGATGCTCTGTGTCATCTGCCATTTTTATATATATTCTACTGAATTATAGTATTTGTTATGTCTTTTATGCATCAGAGATATATTGTTTAATTATGTGAGAGTATATCACCCCTGAAAACTCTTTCTAAATTTTATTTTAAAGTTTATTTCTTGAAGTGCTTGGGAAGATGGTGGACTAGAGGGGTCCAGAGCATATTTCTCCCACAAAGAAGGACCTGAGCATCTAACAGACAGCTAAATATCATCAGAAGCTTTGGGAGGAGAGTGTGGGAGTGTAGCAGGAGACTGGTGAGATTACAGTGGAGTTCTAAAACCTAGAAGAGTAGCATAGAGAGGAGAGAAAGCCACATAACCTCACCACTCCCCCCTGCATTTCTGACCCTGGGAAGGGAGCAGGGAGATTTTCTATCAGGTGAAAAGGAAGGCAGAGGAACCACACCAATACCCAACCTCACCACAAAGGCCCACAGATTCTTTGGCAAGAAAAGCTCAGAACCAAATGTGGGCAGCACCCTACAGAACTGGCACCACAGAACACTAGCATGAATGGTTCATCCCCCGTCCCCCTGCCATCCTCAGGACACAGCAAACCAGTGCAGATCAGTGCTATCTTGAAGCCAGAGGTGTTGCAGGAGCATGCCCTGCCCTGGGGCCAGTTGCCACAATGTTTCCCAATCCTTAAAGCTCTGCCACCCACCCAGTACACTCATGGGAGAGGATGTAGTACACTGATCCTGGCAGCTTGAAGTTTGGGATCACAGCAGTTGTGACTCTGCTTTGCAGTCTAGGAAGTCAACACTAGTCCTGCTAAGCTGGTGTACTACCACATCCCTGGCTAATCAGACAGGCAGACCTATCTTAGGAGGACCACATTACATTCCTTCCCCTACCCCAGCCCCACCAGCAGACTGAGTTGTGTGCTTCTGAGCCCTGGCCAGAAGGATAGCTCATGAGTCCCTGCCCTAATGAATACACCCTTGGGCTATTGGAAGTAAAGTGCATCAGTTCCTACCAGAGAAGTGGCCAGTTGGCTCTATCCTGAACAGTTCTACTTTGCCACCTTATTGGCAGTCCCACAAGTGCCCAGACCAGGCCAGATGTAGGCCAGCTGAGTGGTCCTTATCCACTGCTCCACAAGTGGCCCTACTAAAACACCCTATGCAATGGTCAATGTAAAACACATCTATAGGAGGGAGACTCTCTCCTCAAAAGCCACTCCAGAGTAATAAAAGAAGCAACTACTCCACCAGATAGCCAGACATCAATGTAAGGATACTAGAAATATGAAAAAATCAACAAAATATGGCATCATCAAAGAAATACAATAATTCTCAAGTACTAGACCCCAAACAGCAGGAAAATTTTGAAATGAACGAAAAGGAATTCTGAGCAACAATCTTAAGGAAACTCACTGAGGTGGAAGAACACTCAGAAGACAAAAAGGAATGAGAAAAACAATTCAGGATATAAAGGAGGAACCCTATAAAGAGATTAATACTTTGAAAAAGAATGTAGCAGAACTCATGGAACTGAAGAATTCATTCAACAAAATAAAAAATACAACTAAGTGCTTAAGGAAATGGTTAGAGCAAGCAGAAGAAAGAATTTCTTTCTTTTTTTTTTTTTAACTTTTATTTTGTCGATATACATTTTGGTTGATTATTGTTGCCCCTTACCAAAACCTCCCTCCCTCCTACCTCTCCTCCCTCTCCCCCAACAATGTCCTTTCTGTTTGCTTGTCATATCAACTTCAAGTAAAAAAGAAAGAATTTCTGATCTTGATGATAATCTTTCTGAAGTAACCCAGGAGGAAAAAAATGAAGATTTCTTAAAAATGAAAAGAATCTATGAGAATATCAGGCAACCTTAAGCAAGCAAACATCAGAATCATGACTGTTCCAGAAGGCAAGGAGAGAAGAAAAGGCATTGAAAACCTATTCAATGAAGTAATAGCAAAAACCTTCCCAAGCATTGGGAGAGATATGAACTTCCTGATCCAAGAGGCTCAAAGAGCCCCAAACAGCATCAATCCAAAAAGATCCTTTCTGAGACACCCTGTAGTCAAACTGTCAAAATTCAAAGACAGAGAATCCTAAAAATGGCAAGAGAAAAGTGTGAGGTCACTTATAAGGGAGGCCCCATAGACTAACAGAAGGTTTCTCAACAGAAACCTTGCAGGCCAGAAGAGAATGGGATGATATATTCAAAATACTAAAACAAAAATCTTCCAGCCAAGAAAACTATATTCAGCCAGGCTATACTTCAGAAATGAAGATGAAATAGTGTATTTACCCGACAAACAAAAACTACGGTACTTCACCACCACATGACCAGCCATAGAAGAAATCCTCAAGGGAAACCTACAGCTGGAATCCAAAAAATGATAATCACCACTGTGAATATATGAGAAAGAACAACCCCCCATGGTAGAGCAGATACAAAAATGAAAAATAGAAACTATATCCCACCACCTCAAAAACAACAACAATAACAGCAATAAATACTGAAAACAAACAGTAAAAGGGAAAGAAAGGAACAAAAGATATTTAAAACAACCATATGAAAATCAAAAAATGTCAGGAATAAGACAATACCTTTCTGCAACAATCTGAAACATAAATGGATCAAATTCCCCACTCAAAATACATAGACTGGCTGAATGGATTAAAAGACTAGAAACAACTATATGCAGTCTATAAGAATCTCACTTCATCAATACAGACTCACACAGACTAATAGTGAAAGGGTGAAAAAGATAAGCCATGCAAATGGAAACCAAAAACGAGCAGAAGCAGCTATTCTTATATTGGCTAAAATAGACTTTACACCAAAAACTACAAAAAGAGACAAAAAGGGTCACTAAATAATGATAAAGGGATCTATCCAGGAAGAGGATATAACAATCATATATCTACACCTCTAACATTGTAGCACTCTGAAATATAAAGCAAACATTATTCGATCTAAAATGAGTGATAGACCCCAATACAATAGTAGTTCAGCACCTCAACAGTACTCTCTTGACATTGGACAGATCATCTATGCAAAAAATCAACAAAGAAATGCAGGATTTAAAATACACGTTAGATCAACTGGACATGGCAGACATCTACAGAACATTTCACCAACACCTACAGAATATACCTTCTTTTCATCAGTACATGGAACATTCTTCAAGATAGACCACATGTTAGGTACAAATCAAGTCTCAAAAAAATTTAAAAAATTGAAATAATTTCAAGTATCTTCTCAGATTACAATGAACTCAAATTAGAAATCAATAATAAGCAAAACTTTGGAAACTGTACAAATATACATAAACTAAGCAACGTGCTCCTGAATGAATATGGGTTAAAGAATAATTAAACAGGAAATCAAAAAAATTCTTAAAACTAGTGAAAATAAAGACACATAATTCTGAAACGTATGGATTACTGCAAAAGCAAAACTAAGAGGAAGGCATATTGCAATAAAGGCTTACATCAAAAAAACAGAGAGACTTCAAGTAAACAACTCAACATTGCACCTCAAAAAACTAGAAAAACAAGAACAACCAATTCCCAAATTAGTAGGTTAAAAAAAAAAGATCAAAGCAGAACTAAGTGAAATAGAGACATAAAAAATATAAAAGATCAACAAAACAAAAAATTGGTTTTTGAGAAGATAAACAAGATAGACAAAGCATAACTAGCTTAACTTAAAAAAGTATAGAGAAGATCCAAATAAGAAAAATCAGAAATGAAAAAGGAGTCATTACAACCTCAGAAATACAAAGAATTATTAAAAACTATCATGAAACTATATTCCCACAAATTTGGAAACCTGGAGGAAATGGATAAATTTTCTGGACACATATAAAATACCAAGAATGAACATAGAAGAAATGGAAAACCTGAACAGACCAATAATGAGCAAGACTGAAGTAGTAATCAGCAGCCTCCCAACAAAGAAAAGGCTAGGACCAGACAGCTTCATGGCTGAATTCTACCAAAACTTTAAAGAAGAAATAATATTAATTCTTTTTAAACTATTCCAAAAAATTGAAAGAGGCCATTCTCTAAAACATTCTATGACATCAACATCATACTGAAACCAAAATCTGACAAAGATACAACAAAAAAGAAAACTACAGGACAACATACTTGATGAACATAGATGCAAAATTACTCAGTATTAGCAAACAGAACACAACAGCATATCATTTCAAGTTGGATTCATCCCAGGAATGCAACAATGTTTCAACATATGCAAATCAATAGATGTGATACACCACATCAACAAAATCAAGAGCAAAACCTCTATGATCTTCTCAATAGACATAGAAAAAGCATTTGACAAAATTCAATATCCCTTCATGATAAAGACTCTCAACAAATTAAGTATAGAAAGAAAGTATCTCAACACAGTAAAAACCATATATGCCAATATATCACTACCAATATCATCCTGAATGAAGAAAAGCAGAAAGCTTTTTCTTTAAGAACAGGAACAAGATAAGGAGACCCACTCTTACCACTCATATTTAACATAGTATTGGAAGTATCGGTAGAGCAATCAGGCAAGATGCATCCAAATTAGTAAAGATGAAGTCAAATTGTCCCTGTTTGCAGATGGCATGATCTTCTATATAAAAAAACCTAAAGACTGTATCAAGAAACTTTTACAGCAGATAAATGAATTCAGTAAAGCTGTGGGATACAAAATCAATACACAAAAATCAGTAGAATTTTTATATTCCAACAGTGAACTAGTAGAAAACGATATTAAAAAAAATCCCATTTACAATAGCTACCAAAAAAAAAAAAAAAATCTAAGAACAAATTGAACCAAGGAGGTGAAAGATCTCTTCAATGAGAACTACAAATCACTGCTGAAAGAAACTAATGAGGACATAAAAAGATGGAAATACATTCCATGTTTAAGGATTGGAAGAATTAACATTTTGGAAATATCTACACTACCCAAAGTGATCTACAGATTCAATGCATTCCCTATCAAAATAGCAATGGCATTCTTCACAGAAACAGAAAAAACAACCCAAACATTTATATGGATCAACAAAAAACCCTGAATAGCCAAAGCAATCCTGAGCAAAAGTAAACAAACAAACAAACAAATAAATAAATACATAAAATAAAGTTGAAGGCATTATACTACCTGACATCAAATTATACTACAAAGCTATAATAACCAAAACAGCATGGTGCTGGCATAAAAACAGACACAGATCAATGGAACAGAATAGAGAACCCAGAAATCAACCCATATTCTTATAGCCAACTGATCTTTGACAAAGGCACCAACAACATACATTGGGGAATGGAAACCCTCTTGAAAATGGTTATGGGGAAACTGGATATCTATATGTAGAAGAATGAAGCTAGACCTTTATCTCTCACCATATACCAAAATCAACTCAAAATGGATTATAAAAACTTAAGTATAAGACCTGAAACTATAAAACACCTAGAAGAGAACACAGGGGAAACAATTTAGGATGTAGGACTGGGCAAAAACTTTATGAATACAACCCCAAAAGCACAGGCAAGAAAAGAAAAAAAATAAACAAATGGGATTATATCAATTTAAAAAGCTTTTGCACATCAAAGAAAACATTCAACAAAGTGAAAACAAAACCTGCTAAATGGGAGAGAATATTTGTAACATTACAATCCAGAATATACAAGGAAGTTAAACAACTTAACAGTAAAGAAACAAATAATCGATTAAAAAATGTGAAAAGGAGCTGAATAGACATTTCTCAAAGTAAAACATACAAGTGGCCAGCAGGTACATGAAAAAATGCTCAATATCACTAATCATCAGAGAAATGCAAATGAAAACCACAATGAGATATCATCTCACTCCAGTTAGACTGGTTATATCCAAAGACCAAGAATAACAGATGTTGGTGAGGATACAGAGAAAGAAGAACCTTCCTACACTGTTGGTGGGACTGTAAATTAGTATACCCATTATGGAAGATAGTATGGTGATTACTAAAACAAGTGCAGATAGAACTACCATTCAGCAATCCCACTTCTGGGTATATATCCAAAGGAATGGAAGTTATCATGTCGAAGGGGTACCCTCACATCCATGTTTATCACAACCCTATTTACAATAGCCAAGATATGGAACCAACCTAAATGTCCATTGATGGATGATTGGATAAGAAAAATGTGGTATATATACACAGTGGAATACTACTCCACCATGAAAAATAATGAAATTTTGCCACTTGCAGCAACATGGATGATTTTGGAGTAATTATGTTAAGCAAAATAAACCAAGCACAGAAAGAGAAATACTGCATGTCCTCACCCCTAAGTAGGAGCTAATTTGGTAGTTATATCAGTGATTGAGAGCATGGTATGAAAATCTCCAAATATGATTGTTGAATTATGTATTTTCTTTTCAATTTTCAGTTTTTACTTCACCTGCTTTGGGGACCCTTTTTATTGGTGTATGTACATTTATAATTGATTTATCTTCCTGATGTATTGATCCCTTTGTCATTATAAAATATATCCCTTTATTTCTATATATATTAGAAAAATATATATATATGCCCTGTAGTGGATTGAATTATGTCTCTCCGAAACTCACTGAAGCTTGAATTGTATCCCCCAAGTTTTATGTATTAGAAACTTAACCCCCACTGTGACTGTTAAGAGGGTGGGAAATCCTATTATGGTAATTGAAAGGTGGAGCCTTGAAGAGGTGATTGGATTATAGGACCCTGCAGTAGTGAATAGATTAAAAATGGTGGCTGGGGGTGTGGTTCTGAGGGCTTTAAAAGGAGAGTCTGCTCTTTTTCTGCTCTCTCTGCTCTGACCATCTTGCAATGTGAGACCCCAGGGTCACTGTTGCCACCACCAGAGGGACTTTGTACTTCCAAGCCTCAGAAATTGTAAGCAATAAATTTCATTTTCTTTATAAATTACCCAGTTCCATGTATTTTGATATAAGCAATCTAAATGGACTAATATATAGCCTTAATATTTATTTTGTCTGGTATTAATATAGCTATACCAGCTCTCTTATGATTTCTGTTTGTATGGTATATCTTTTTACATTCTTTTACTTTTATCCAATTTGTGTTTTTGAAACTGAACTGTCTCTCTTGTAGACACATAAAGTTGGGTCTTCCTTTTTAATTCAGTGTAATAACTGCTGCTTTTTGATTGGGATATTTAGCCCATTCACATTTATTGTAATGATTGCAAACATATTTAATGTAATTTTTTCCTTTTAGCAATTAAACTATAATGTATCTAAGTGTGGATCTCTTTGTGTTTATTCTTCTTGGAATTTTTTTTTAGCTTCTTGATTCTGTTCATTAATATTCTTCATCAAATTTAGATTTTTAGGTCACTATTTCTTTGACTATTTTTCTTATCTCTTTCTCTGTTCTCCTTCTGGTACACTTATTGTACATATGTTGGTTTGTTTGATATTGTGCCACAGTTTAATGAAGAACTGTTCATTTTTCTTCAGTCTTCTTTCTGTTATTCAGATTGGACAATTTCTACTGATTTTTCTTCAAGTTCACTGAATTTTTCTTCTGTCATCTCAATTCTGCTTTTGAGAAATGGGAGAAGCTCCTAGTAGGAAGGCCTCAGACTCCCACATTTCTTACCTAGATTTTTAGCAATTCTTCATGAATAAGCTTCTCTCAGTTTGTTGTTTGGTTGTTTTTCAGAGTACTGAAAGGGTTGTTTAGATGATATTGTCCAGATTTGGAATTATTTTTTAGTGGAGAGGATTAATTGACAGTTCATGTCATCATAACCAGAAGTTCTGCCCCAAAAACCATTAAATATAATTGCTTAACAGGTATTTTAAAAATAGTTCAACATCACTTGGAAAGGTAAACTAAAGTAATAATGATTTTTTTTCACCTAAAATATTAGCAAATATTGAAAAATTATTAATATTGAATGCTGGCAAGGATTTAAGGATGTTAGTGTTCCCATATGGTTTTGGTTACATTGTAATATTAGAAAAAATTTATTTATTTTCTCTTTCATTTATTATGTTTCTTCCCTGAAATTAACTGTACAAAGGGTTTTAAACTTGTTTCTTGACTTTAAAAAGTGTTTATTATTAGCACAGTATAACATTTACAGTATAATTTAATAAAATATATAATGGAAAGTAAATCTTTTACCCAGGCTTTCACATCTTCTTCCTGGAAGCAGTCATGGTTATCTCTTCCTTGTGAATATTTCCAGAGATATTCTATGTATTTACAAGCTTAGGCATGCATAATATAAACTCTTTTTAAAGAATACTAACACTTGAATATTCAGTACACAATGTTATCCAGCTTGTTTTTATCATTAACAAAATATCTTTAAGATTATACTCTATCAATAGAGATATTCCGCAAACAAATATTTTACAATTTAAAAATCAGGAAAGTTTTAGAATTTTAGTTTTTTTCTTTACCACTTCCTACTTTTTTGTACTTAATTTTTTTTATAATGGAAATTTATTAATTTTAAAGTTGTAAAATAGACATTATTATTAAATATGTGTAACCTTTGACCCATTAATTTTACTTCTGTAAATGTCTTCTAGGAAGTGATTTCAAATGTGAAAACTGATTATTCACAAAAAGTTTTTTGCTGACTACACATTAAAATAGAGTTTTATCTAAACATCTAAATATACTGACTAAGTATAATATGGCTCATTCATTTGAGAGATATTTAAGCAGTCATCAAAATGGTAATAATGTCTAAAATTTTTTCAGAACTATTATTACATGCTAGACCTTGTTTTAAAATCTTTAAATATATTATTTTTTATTATAAGAATAATTCTGTGAGGTAGGCACTTTTATTTTTCATTTTATAGATCAGAAAACTGAAGCATTGAAAGGTTAAGTAACTTGCCCAATGAAAAGTCATAATGATATGCAAAAATACTTATTTTGTTTTAGCTCAGTTTCCTGAGGAAAGGGATTTTGAAGATACGTAGGAAGAGGTACTGCATTGGAATTCAACACCAGAGGGGAAGCAGAGGAAGTAAGGTTGGGCTGAGAGAAGAATTAAAATGTGATATAGATGTGATATAGTCACAATAAAGTTCTCAGCAGACCCTGCAGGGAGCTCTGGAGACAGGTTGGCCATTTAGAAAAGTGACTGGCCTTTATACCTTTTTGTTGAGCAGTCATTGGTGGAGGAGTGTGATAGGAGAGGAAGAAGTGTGACTTTGGTGAGCTAGATCTCTGGCTGAGAGCAGGTCTCTGACAGTGCCTCAGCTGAGACTGTCACCCCCAACCTTCCTAGCTTTTGAGGAAATCAGCATTCCTGGCCTGAAGTGGGATCTTCTGGGTGGAGCACATAGCAGCCACTGCATATATAATAATAAATCATCATAAATGTAAGGTGAAAATACAAATATTTATACATTTCTATATGTATATATATTTTTACCTTACATGGATATATGACACATATATGGGAGGGTACTTTAAAAAGGTCACAGAAAAATAGAATTAAAAGATATTATGAATCTTCCCATGAACTTTTTGAAGCACCTTCAAGCATCCATATATGAGTATACACAAACACAAACACACCATATATATGTGTGTGTATATAAGTGTGTCTGTGTGTATATATATATATATGTTTAGAATAAAATAAAAATATGCCTTTATAGTTGGAAACAAGTAATTTTTCTTTTTCTAATTTAAATTACCTCCTTTCTAAGTGCAAATACTTTATATTAGAATAACAATTTACTTTCAAAATTTCCTTCAACCAAGTGAATTGAAAATATTCCAGGTGTGTAAGATGTTTCTAATGTACATTATAAAACAGGTTATATCAATGGAAAGAAGCTCACAGTTTAAAAGACTATTAATTCCATATTTGAGTAAAAGGGATAACTAAAGTCATATCAGGTACTTACAATATATGTACTTATGACAGTTTCATATGTTAAAATATAACTTTCTCATTACTGTTAGAAAGTTCTGTAATTAGAAGAACCCCTTTCAAAGAACTTCAAAGACAAAATCCACTCATAGGTAATATAAAGTATTTGACCATATGTAATTTGCTTCTTGAGTTAATCGAATAGACTTTTTAAAGTTCAGCTTTCATTTCCTCATTTTTGCATTCTTTTTTCTATTGAAAAAGTGAAGACAGTCTAGAAAGGAAAGGGAATAAAAAGAACCTGGAGACAGAGAGGAGGATAAAATCATCTAGATTGATGATGAGAATGACTGCTTCTGGGTGTGTCAGGAATACAATTTAGCTCGGCCTCTGGGCAGCTTTCAATATTCCTGACCAGCATCAAGGTGCTGGTTGCAGATTGCCTCTGGCTATTGGTGAGATCATTTCCACAAATATAAACTGGCCTTTTACAATTTTCTCATCTTTGCTCTGAGCTCTCTCCCGTGCTCTGTTCTTAGGAGACCCAATATCAATTTGACACAGTCACTTTAGATATTCTTTTCCTGCATTCTTCTTGGTGTTTTTAAAGCCAATGCATCCTTCTAATGCAATTTAGTTTCTCCATGTCATGGCTGTGCTGGGCACCTTTTATTGGGAACCGAGAAAAGTAGGCTAGGCCTTATTGATCTGACCTATCAAGACAATACTTAAGCAGCAGCTTGAAGGGACATATGTGGTGAGAACATGTCTCAAAAGCAACTTTCTTGAGTTGGAATTAATTACACTTTTAGACATTCAGCATCTAAATTTTCATGTAATTTTTATGTTTAGAAATGTTTCCACTCTGGGAGTCTTGAAGGGGCAAGTCTTAGCTTACGGGACCTGAAAATGCTACAGCATAGACATTTGAACTGAGTTCTCCCAAGCGGACTCACCTATGCTAGACCAGGAGTTAGTGTCACAAGAAAAAAGGGACTGAGAGCATGTTCTCTTTTTGGTGGTGACAGTAGTAGTGTAGGCTGAGTGGTGTTCCAGGAGCAGAGTGGCATCAGGGTGGCTGTGGAGGTAGTTGCTGTGGTTATTAGTGCCCTGCCTTTGGGACACATAGGATTATACTTCCTGGTCTCCTTGTTGTTGGGCTAGTCCTGACTAATGAGTTGTGAGTGGAAGCGATGGTGTCGCTTCTGGCTTGGAGTGTTTAATAGCTGGTGTGAGACCCTCTGGAACTCTTTCTCTCCGCCACAATGAGCAGTGAAATTCCAGATATTGACTTCTATCAGTCTAGGTCCCAGAGAGGGATGATGCAAAGCAGAGTTGCCTGAGACCTGTGACGGGGAAGTAGTGTCAGTGAGAAATAGTGCTTGCTGCTTTAGGCTGAGGCATGACCTCGCTCATCATGACTGATGTGGTGACCACGGCAGCAGCATTCCTGGTGTAAAAGTGGCTGCAGAGCTAATCAGTGTTTGGTTACTATCCTTATCCCCTCATTATGAAGCATGATTTTGTGCTATTTCCAGAAGACAGTCTCCAGCTTGGTTCTTCATCCTTTTCAACATTTCTGTGAACCCCATGGGATCCTTTTAGCAGACTCCATTTTGGCTTGAACAACCAGAGCCAGCACAACTCTGCCCAATCCAACTTCCAAATAGTCTGGTTTCCTTTAGGATCCTGCTGTGAATTTCTCTTTCATAAATTCATATAAAATCTTTGGAAACTATTAATTTTTTAAATCTAAACCTCCTCTTGAGAGTCACACATTTTATAAATTTGCTAAATGATAAAATATGTGTAGGCTATTTTCCCCTAAATGTATTGCTTTCAGGCTCCAAGGGTTATCTTAATTCTTGTACAATAACATTTGACAAGTAAATATATATTCACCCCTAATTTCCTTAATTATGCTATTAACTTCTGTAATATTCTTTCTTACCCCTTGCCATCCAGATGGAAGCATCCTGATCTAATTAAACTGACCGTTTCAGAGAACATTTCTTAATGGCTCCCAGGGAGCTCTAGGACTGTGTCAACCTCTAAACATCACGTCCATCCACTGTTCTTCTCTACCCAATCACTGCCAGCCAGGAGTTTGCAGACTGTGGGGAAGCACACAGCATACTTCTCAACTCTGCCAAGCTGTCTCTTTCTCTGTTAAGTGGAGTTTGGAGTAGATAGCCTCTTGTGTCCCTTCCAGCTCTAAAGTTCTAAAATATCTTTCTTTCCTAAGTAACAACTGGTGGCTCAGAACCCGTCTTACTGTAACTATAGTTTTGTAGGCTTTTATTTTCTTATTTTACCTCTTTTCATTTTGAAATGAAGGTAACTCCATGGGCCTTTGGTGATTTTCAGTAGAGCAGAGTTCCTCAGTCTTGGCACAATTGACATTTGGGACTGGATATTTTTTTGTTGCAGGGAGGGGGACGGTCTTGTTGACGGTGGGATGTTTAGCAGAATCCCTGGCCTTTCCTCACTAGATGCCAGTAGTACCCCCTAAGTAGTAATGACCACAAATGTCTGTAGACATTGCCAAATATCCCCTGAGAACAAAATTAGCCCCAGATGAGAATCACTGTGTTAGAGTATCTGCATTTCCATGGGATTTTACTTTCCAAAAGAGCTGTTTCATTGTCAAACTTGAGAATGTCACTCTGTAATGTCTCTTTTAGATAATTCACAAAGATATTAAAGTTAATTTCAAACACAGGAAATAGCAATATAATCTCTCATTTTAATTACCCCTAAACTTTTATCATTACAGGGATGTAGTCATGGGCTACATATAAACATTTATAGTTTTCAAGACTGAAGTATCATGTCATTCTGTCTCCATTTCAAATATTAGCAGTAAACTCTTTTCTAGAATTTTAGCACTTTCAAACTACTTTAAATCCCAGATAACAAGGGTGAACTAATTCTCTTTTTTCTTTTACTTCCTTCAAAAAAAATAAATAAAATAAAAGTATTCTGCCTGAAAGGTTTAAAATGTTTTTAAGTGTCCTCTCTGTAGAGAGTAAGCAGAATTAAACTTCTATTTTTCTGTGTAGTTAGTGATCACACCACTGTTGGAGATAAAATCTCCATTGTCAGAAGAACTTATTTCTTACCTTTCCCTGTCCCTATTTTTATATGCTTTACTATTTATTCAAAGTGAAATAGCTAGCAAGGTCCCAGAGTGACAGCTGACAGATTTGTTTGGGTGGTAGTACATGTGTACCTCTGTGTGTGTGTGTGTGTGTGTGTGTGTGTGTGTGTGTGTGAGATTATGTCCCTATACATCTAGTCACTTAATGCTTTTTTTTTTTTTTTTTTTTGGTGTGGGAGACAGATGTCCGCCCTGATCATCTCTACTGATAACCCTGTGACTACAAATTGACTTGCTACCTATGATAAAGTGAAAATGAGGCTGAGTCGGATAAAGAGGAAATGAAATAGAGTCTGTAGAGAAGAAAATGAGCACAGAGTCAATAGGTGAGAAAGAAGGCTGCTGCACAGTGTTTCAGGATTATTTGATCAATGCAGGGGAAAATGCAGGGGGAAATAGGAGGCAACCCAGTTGTTTAGTACTCTGTCTACAAATCAGTCAGATAGCTGTCTGTGAAATGATTATCTATTTCAGTGTTGAGTGTGTAGATAATAGTATAGTGAGAAAAGCAGGAGATGTGAATGAACCAAAACAACTCAGGTCACAAGACAGTTGTGTGGATAGATGCTATTTGGACTAGCCATCTACTCATAACAAAAATAGCATGAGATAGAATGTCAACGTTTTTTGGCATTAGCCCTACCCTTCAATATTGTGCACATTTTGCATTACTTTCAGAATAAACAGTAAACTGAAGGGAGAGCAAAGGAAAAAGACAAAAGAGGCAATATTTCCTTAAAAGTATGAGCATGCGTTTGAAAATTAACGAGATGACAGATGTCGGAAGGAAGAGGGAGCTTGAATGGGGTGTTTACTCTGAAGTAGACAGACCATTGTGATGCTGCGGAAGCTCACATATCACTAATAGTTGCCTCTTTTTGTCTTCTTAGGGTCTCTCCACTATCTTCTTTGGAAAGTGGTATTTGCTTTGTTTCAAGACCAGCTCTGGAATATGTTTTAACTACACTTATTATTTTGCTATGTCAAACTTAAAAAGAACTGCTTTGTTTTGGTTTCTCACGCATTTTGAAATATTTTCATCATATGCCTGAAGATGTGTTTTACACAGCAGGTGTTAAGGATCCAGTGAGGTCTGTTGGACAAATGATTCATAAATATGTGTTCCCATGCTGTACAATAGTTGAATAGAACCACACAGATGGAGGCACCCTATTCTATTGAGGAAGTGGTATGTGTTTTTGTAAAAACTGTGATACACATGGTTTTTAGCCAAGGAACCAGACTCTGAGAAAGTTTTTGGAATAATTTACTTATGTTGTACTGATATGTGCAGTGGGAGTGTGATGTAAATATACCCTTATTGCATATTACAGAAAGGCCTGGGAGGGTCTTAATAAAAGAAGCTTGAGATGTCTCGGGGGAACTATGACTAGAATATAGATCAAATGGAGGCTACCAATGAAAAAATTGTTATCTTGTAATTTTTAAAGTGATGAAGATTGAGAAGTAAGCTTGAGTTCTTTGGTGAAGGATGTGTTTTAGATCAACAGAGGGTGATTGAAGACTAGCTTTTGATTCTGAAACATTCTCTTTTGTTATAAATGTCATACTGGCGAGCAAGAAACATAACTGTTTCCTGAAGGCCTGGGAGATGGGGCTGTATAGGGCCTTTTCAATCACGTTTCAGCTAGAAATTAGTGATTGAAATGACAACGCTTTAACACCTATGCATTGCGTCTTATGAAGCATTTTTCTGATATTTTGATGGTGTATTCAGAGAGTATGAAAGACCTTACCCTGTCATTCACTTGAAAATACCCTTTTTTGTTTGTTTGTTTGGTTCTCTGGGTGTTTCATCATCATATAACCACTCACAATGATGGGAGATCAGTGAAGAGACCCAAAGTGGTTGATATGTGAAGAAGTTTGAATTCTAAGAGGAACAGATCAGAACTTACTCTACATGCATAGGGGACTCACCAGATATATATATCTGAGTTTTGTCCACAGTTAATAGGTTATCAGAGAGACAGAAATCAGCAAAGAAAAAGAGGGTTCAGAGAAGCATGAAGAGAGGTAAGTGTGTGGAGAGAAAGAAAGAAGAGTATTGTATATACTTATTATTTATAATAAAAGGCTTTGAAATCATCTGCTATAGAGGGAGCCAAGAATAAAATACAGTGGCATGGCATTTTCCTGAGTAACTATTGTTGGTGGCTTTTCTCAGTTAATTGTGCTTCTTCTTGGTTAATTGTGTTCTGTTAGCTTGAAAGTAAAAGCCAATAAAGGAATAAAGTACAGTTCCTGCTGAGCACAGGTGAATGCAAGCCTTTGATTACTGACTATAACTCTAGCTAAGTGTTTGTCACTATTTTTGACTTGCTTGCTGGATTCATAATTTACATGAAAATGGCTGATAGGTGTGCAGCTGCTGGGTTCCTCGGCAGGCCACTTGGTGTTTTTGGAAGCTCTATTTCAGTGAATTCTGGAAATGCTTCTTCCATCCTCTCTGCTTCTGACTTCCTACTTCAGCTGCCTGTACAATCATTTGCTTAGAACCATATTGCTCTTTGTGGTGTAAATATTCCAAAGCAGTCAACTCATATTTTGATTGGTATTGATGGGATTTTACCTATTGGTGATATTTATTTCTGTTCACTAAGTCTTTATGTAAAAGTGATGAAATTTGTTAAGAAGTTGTTCATATGCTCATCTGTTTTGTATATGAAGGAAATCTGGATGTATAGGTGTGCATCTGTGAGAGAGAGAGAGAAAGTGAGAGAGCAAGAGATAGAGTTCGCCAATGGGTTTTCTTTTGGGTATATAGATAAATTGATAAACCACCTGAGTGTTCTGATGACATTTCAATCAGATTTTTTCATTATTTCTTCAAGATCAGTTTTATGCATTGCTTCTGGCTTGGAAAAGTTAATATTTTTTTCCAGAGGGGTCCGATTTAGAAAACGGATGCATATTAGATCATACAGGAATTAGACTGAATAAGAGATAGATCCTTACCCCCTTGATATTTCTTTTTTTATATATGAGAATAGGAAGCAGAGTTTGTTGCTGTCAACAAGAAAACATTCATGTGCCACCACCTAAGGATGTGCTGTCACTCCCATTTTTCAGTAAAGCATCTTCAGATTTGTGTGACAAGTATAATTATTGAACTCGAGCTGTACTAAGATTGCTTAAAGTACTGAAAGATTTGATGTGGATAAAGATTATTTACCCATAAAACCATATATTCATCAAAATTCTTTTCCTTTGTGATTAGTAATCATGCTAAATGCACATCACTAACATTTTAAAATTATAAAAAAATGAATAATCTCAATGTATATAGTGAAAGCAAACATTATATTCGTGTCTTATTAATTGTAATATTGGTCCTATATAGTGTGGGATGTGGGTAAGAGGAAAGGAGGAGTTAAGACGGAAAACAGAGTATTTGCCTGAGCAATTGGAAGAATGGAATTTTCACTTAATGAGATGGGGAAATATAGAGGAGGAGATGTTGGTGTGAGAAAAATCAGGAGTTCAGTGTTGTACATTTTAATTTTGTTATGCTTATTAAATGGATATGTGAAATGTATGATGGGATATATGAATTTTAGCTTGACAAAGGCCTAGATAGTTATTTTATGTACTGGGGAATTTCCATTAGTTTGACTCAGTATTTTTTGAATATATATAACAACAGGATTCAAGGTAGAAGTCTAGTCCGAGACATAAATTTTGCCACTGTCAGCATATAGTTGTATTTAAAGACAAAAGTCTGGATGAAATAACTAAAGGTGAGACCTCAGGAAAGAAGAAAAGAGATGCAAAAAGTTAAGGGTCTGAGTGCTGGGACATGCTGATCTTCAAAATTCTGGAAAATGAGGAGGATCTTTGTCTCTTTATCTCTATCATCTCTGTCTCTATCTCTAACTCTCTCTCTCTCTCTCTGTGTATGTACACATACATCTATATCTATATCTACATCTATATCCAAGTTCTTACCCATAGCTCTCTATATATGTACATCTATATATACATCCATATTAATTTCCATATCTATGTCTATATAGACAAATACACATATCACAATGTACATAAAATACATTATATTGTACTCAATCTTTGGCTGTTTGTGTTTTCAATTTAGTAATATTCCATAGAGATCTTTCCATGCCCCATATTCAGTTTTACCTCGTTCTTTTCTACTAGCTGTATGTCATGTTGTTTTGAAACTCAATAGTTTAAACAGTTCACCACTGACTGACATTTATTTCTTTCTAAATTGTTTGCCATTACCAGTACTGTTCCAGGGAACATCCTTGTCTCTACATTAGAGCACCCGTATAAATGTATATCTGTAGAATATATTCCAACAGATTAATTTCTGGGTCAAAAATATATGCATGTTTACGTTTAATAGACATTGACAAAATGCTTTGTTAAAGATTGTCTTCTCATTAATAGTATATGTAATTTTTGAAAGGTTATTCATAAGTTAAGTAATTATTGTGTCAACTGACTCATCCGTATAAAATAAAAGTGATTGACACAAGTCAGAGAGAACAAAATTTTGATGTAAGAAGGAAGGGTATGGGGAGGTCCATAGCCACAAAGCCCTGGGACACCTGTGTGATTATGGCTTCTGGCTTGATGAAGGCCCAAACCAGGGCAGAACTGTACATTTGATGAGGTAACCTCTTCATTCTAAAATTTCTTATTACAATAAGTAAGCTGAACCCATATGTAAGTGTTTAGAATTTAATTGCACAATATGACAGTTGATTAGCTATTTGGACAAAAGTCAATTTAAATATTTATGTGTTATCACCTGAAATAACTCCAGACAAATTAGAATGTTAAATATTAAAAATTGAATAATCTAAAGGCTGAACATCCACCGTCACCGTCACTACCACAGCAGCAGCAGCAGCAAAAACAACTAATCTAGAAACAAATACTTAACTGCAGCCTTAAAGGAAGCTGGTAAATTTCATTAAAAATTAATCTTTTTGCATAAAATAGCAAATTTCAAAGACTAATTTTTAGAAAAGCATATAGAAGATATAAAAAGCAAGGTTAATATTAATTATAACATATATCAAATCATACATATTAATATGTCAAAAATAATATTATTTAACTAAACCAAATAGCATTATGACTTAAAAAATGGGCCAAGCATGAAAAACTACGTTAAAGAGAAATTAGAACATAAACACATACCTGGAGTAATAATGCTCAACTTCACTAGAAACAAAATAAAAAAAAATTAAACTGGTATACTACATTTAATCTTTCAACTAAAAAAAAAAAATACTTAAAAAGATACTGAGAATACCATTTGGTTGGCACGAGTGAACTGAAATGGACATTTTTATATCTTGTTAGTGGCAATTTTAGAAAACAATATAGTAATACATACCACACTTATAGATGTTATTATATTTGAATCCACATATAAATTATATACTCTCTCCTGAGAAAATAATGTATATATGAAATAAAATTTAATCACTACAATTATTAATAGCAGCAATATTTATGAAAGCAAAACTTTTATTCTACCTAAATATTCAATAATAAGGAAGTAGATACCTATGGATATACCCATGTAATGAATTATTATGCAGAACTTAGCACTGCTTAAGAGGAATAAGTAATAGTAAGGATGTGATTATTATGTAAGTGAAAAATAGACAAATTCCAATAAACATTATAATTAGAGCTTTGGGAAGAAACACTTGCTGGTAGATAGAAAGAAGGAATCAAATGTTTTAGAACTGTAATTTCATGAAATAAAAAATATTTTTGTTTTGTCCTGTAAACATTCACTCTGATCCTTCTTTTTTGGCTTTAGAGAAATAAATAAATCTTAACCTCCAGATTTTGAGGCTTTCTCTTAAATTACATATGATAGGAATGCAAGCCTTACTTAGGAATTACATACCTGAAAAAATTAGTCCCTGTGTCATGAATTTTGCCTCTTAAAGGATTTTCAGGGTTGCCAGACAGTCTTCAAATTACTCCCTTTCATACGGCTTGAGAAATAAAAATTTTGTGTTGTGTCTGTATTGTGTAAGTGCCAACTTTGAGAACAGGCAATAACAACCCCCCCTCCACTTGAACCTGTGTGAGTGCATCCATTTTAAAGTTTCCGCTAACGGGCACAAAACTATGCTAAATGATTGACTGTGCAGTATATGCATGTATTGAAACAGCACACTGTACCCCACAAAAATAAGTATTAATAAAACTGAAAAAAAATAATTAGTTTCTGAGAGTGTAAATCGTGTTCAGTGCCTTGAATTTGCAGAAAATCTATCACCAGGGCTGGCAAACTGCCAGTTACCATGCGCCAGTGAAGGGAACAGAGAAAGAAAATTGAGGCGTTAAATAACTTGCCCACTGTAGGGTAGTTGAAAAGAAAATTGATACTCAAAATTCCCACTAAGTGATTTCCAGGTCTTTCGGATTTTTCAAACTACTGGAATACGTTGAAATGCTTAAACTCTTTCTGTCTCATGACCACTGACTTAGGCGAATTAAATCTTGGGAATGTGGATGACAGTATGATTCACAGCAAAGTTTTCCCAGAGGGCAACTCAGGGTAGGAGCAGAGGTGCGTTCTAAAGATGGCTTTCCAGTGTATCTTTCCCTCATCTAGCTCCCTGAAGACACAATCTTAGCGTTTTTTAATAGACTGTTTCAGAACTGAATTTTGAGTCAGTATAGAGATTAAACTAAATGTAAACGTGCATGTGCATATACATGTATGTATATGGGACACAATTACAGATGCTTGTACACATATATACTCACATTATACTCGTGGACTTACACTACTTATACTACTTAGTAAGTTTGAAGATTATATTTAGCTTGTTAAATAGTGGAACGTGGTGGATTATTCCTCTCCCTACATATCAAATCTCTCAATAGCTAGCTAATTAAACTAATTAAGAAATACAGTATTTGCTCATTTAAAAAATACAAAGCCAGTTTTTCATCCTCAGAGTTGTTTGCTATGTTAATTATTTTATTCTGGCATGCGGGTGCATGTTTGTTACTTGTATACTAACCTCCGAAGTGTTTTCTACACGTCTTATCGTGAAGAATAAAAGATCATGCATTAAGAAGATAATATGGGTGGTGTACTTTTTGACACCGATTCTTCCAAGTAACTACAGAAGTCTCACCAGCTGCATTGGTTTGCTATCATTTGGAATATTGAGCAGCTTATAAACACATTTCCCTGGAGACCTCATCGGGTTATACATTTTTTAAGAGACACCTAGCACCAGCAGTAAGTTATAGGCATTCTCCAGCATCGCAGCTCTTCCATCTGGCCGAAGTTTCACTCCCTCAATTTGCACATCTCCACATGAGGAACACTCTAGGAACTAAAACTGTTCTCCTTCATTATGCATGTGGCGTGCGATGCAATTTACCACCTAACAGATGTCATGGCTAAGTACCCAGGATCGTGTCATGATTCATTCATCTTAAGACAATCTGCTTCAGAGATGCAAGGCTTTTTATAAATTGGAAGAATTTAGCTTTTGAGTAATTCTATAAATGCTGTCTGTTTATAACTTTATTTTTTTCTTGAAATACAATTACAGACTTCAGATTGTTTGTTTTCAGGTTAGCTGCCTATTTCTAGTTCCACTTTGAATACCTCCGCCACTGAAAAAATAATAAAGACCATCAATTTTTTTTTTTTAAACTAGAATGGTTATTGAGGTAACTCTAGATATTATCCTAAAATTGAGATTTTGGTGTCTGGGCAAATCTGGTGAAACATTATATCTCTGCCCTCATAAAGCAGGCAAGAAATTCTTTTCGGGTGGTATTTTACATAATATTGTCATTAAACATGGTCTATCTTTAGCGGAAGAAGCAGACGGTAATAAGTCAAATAGGGATGAAAATTATCTGAATCTGAGGAGGTACAATTGCAAATGAGTAAGTGAAATTATTATTAAAGGTGGAAATATGACATCCAGATTAATAGAGTAAAAGGTTGAAAGAAATGTTTAACTATTGGGAGTAATTATCAAAGGCCTTTTCATAAAAGACCATGGTTACATAGTCTCCTATTTTGGGAGGCTTATTTTTCTATGCTAGGATAAAGAACCCATAGACTCTTTGCTGCAGCTGTTTGGGTCTTGATAAATCTAAGTACTGTAACCATAAAAGGAAAAGTAGCTTAATTAAAAAATGTTAGAGCAGAATAGAATACATTTATAATAATTTCCTTTCTCTTTTTGGCTTAATGCTAGAAAGAACATCATCCTTTCTTTTAAAGGGAGCAAATCAATATCTGTGCGTTTGCAATTACCCTCGAGGCACAATGTTATACAGACGGGTGCACAAAGGAATCATAGGTTAAAGCCATA
The DNA here is from genome assembly GCF_027409185.1 of Cynocephalus volans. Lineage (NCBI taxonomy): Eukaryota > Metazoa > Chordata > Mammalia > Dermoptera > Cynocephalidae > Cynocephalus > Cynocephalus volans. The sequence continues at coordinate 93,463,773 of NC_084461.1, read as the reverse complement.
TCTCTCAGCATTAAAAAAAAAAAAGTTTGGTTGTGTATGTTATAAAAAAAAAGCAAGATAAAAAAAGAAGAGAACTGTTTAAGTCTTGCTACATATTTTTCCTGTTCCCCTCCCCAATCAAATGCTATTATTGCAACTTCCAACCTTAATCCCATAAAGATGTTTCTCCCAAATGTATAAAATTGTTCTTTATTACTTAATTCTGTTTTTAATTTTCTTCCAAAGGGATCTAAATTGATTTCCTCACTACCTTGAAGTGAATATGTCTCATTGTGCTGATGATTAGATTGTCTGTAAAATGAATTTATCCTTTTAATATTTACACAACTCTTGAGAGGTACGATGCAAAGCCACAGCAGGGTAGGACTTTTTGCAGGTGGGACTTCTGTGTTTTTCTCTCCTGTGACTGTAGAAATTGATTTCCTATGTGCATTTGTAGGAGCCCTATAGGAAAACAGTTTTCTTATGATTGTGCTGTCAATTGCTCTTAGTAAGTATCTGTAATGATAGGCTATAATGGGAGAGAATACATTTCAACTAGAATGGGTGGATATTTAAAATTTTGATCGTACGTTGCTAAAAGTTTTCTTTTTGATAAGTTTAGGAATACATCTAAATTTTTTCAATAGCCACAACAGGAAAAGCAACTGTATTAGGCAGAGTGTTTTGTAGTTTTAATCATAAGCAATCTATATTTCTACTATCATTGTCTTAATTATTCCCAGCAATTATCTCAATTGATTCAGCATATACCCAAACTAATTCCACTGTGGTTACTTTACATTATATCTGGCACAATTTACAATCCAGATTACAATCCAGACATAATTTATTTCAGTGGGAATTTCCCACAAAAAAATGAATTATCTTCAATTTTGCCTTATATTTGGTTTAGTTTTAAAGGATTTTTTACTACTTCATGTGAAAATAATAAAATACTTAATAATGCCCAGTAATACTGTTTACAGGATAAAACCCAGCATTTAGCTCCGCAGAGTTCATATTAAAGGCAAAACAAAACATACCACACAAAATGAAGGGAAGGAATGGGACCAAACTCACCTAAACAATAGGAAAGTATTTTATTCCTTTGGCTTAATTTATATTATGGGAATATAAAGCCATCTATACTCCTTTATGTACAATTTAAAATAATACTTTGCTTTACAGATCTTTCAGATAGGGAAATTTGGTTACTACATTTTCTGATTCTTTTCCTTTTGGTTAAATCCCAATGTACAAACTGAATGTGTTTGAAAAAGAAATCGCTTTTTTTGTTTTTAGAAACATATGAAGAAAATCTCAATCCTTTTTACATGGTGAGACCACTTTATTCTCTGTTTCTTCTCCATAGAAAATGTGCCTGCCAACCAGTTGGCTCCTTTGGAAGACAAAAGGACCTAAGAAGACTCAGTTCTCAAGCTGTCTCGAGTTACCCTTGAAGTGACTGAAAAGTAGCAGATTTGATTTCAGGATCCTAGCAAGTAAGCTAAGCTATCTTCTAAGGGACATGTCAGATATTCAAAATTTACAACGTAGAGTAGCTACACTTGAGGTATTTGCTGAGGGAGGAGAATCTAAAACCCATGCCGAGTTATGTCTAAGAAAAGACTTGGCTAGGGAGAAACAGTATGGGGTTTGCTCAGTCCACCCTTCATTAGATCAGAGGGTCTCTCATCTCAAATTCACATTCCTTCAGAGTGTAAGCCAGTAATGTAAATAAGTGAAACAGGACAGGTGAGGCACATGTGTTTGGAATTAATAATTGAGTTCTAATGAAAAAAGAGAGGAAATGGACACATTTGTTTTTGTATGAACTCACATGCCAGACATACAGTACCCACCACTCTCTGGCTCTGCATCTTGGCCCCAGGAAGTGGCAAGGCTTTTCTCTTCCACTTACAATCTGGGCAAGTTACTTCAACTCTCTCTGCTTCAGTTTCCTCATCTGGAAAAGGGGAATTTTAACAGTACCTACCTCATGGGGTTGCTGTGGGGAATAAATGAGTTGATACATATAAAGTGCTTCCAACTGTGCCTGGCACATACCAAGGGCTATAGAAGTGTTTGTTGTCAGGCTTGTTTGCTCTGTGCCTCGCCTTCAATTTTTCTTCCTGTCCTTATACACACACAGGGCATACATGCACAGGCACACACACAAACATGCTCATCCATAAATATCTTATCAAAAATAGATTAGAAGTTGAATAGAGAAGCTCCAAAAGCTAAATAATTTATGTTTGCCCTTCAAGAACCATCCTCTGCCATCCTTCACCCCTTTCTCTCTTCTCTCTGTCCCGGGAGGCTGACCTTTGTGAATGACCCAAACTGCTTTCTGGCTTCTACTTCAGATTGTCCAGGGGACATCACCCACTGGAGACTGGAGAGATTCAGGAGAACGAAGTCATGACATTTAGTTCCACACTTCCTCCTTTTTGGGACGTTGCTGGTTGGCTGGGTTCTTCTGCAGAAAGCCATAGCTCCTTTCATGGCTCGCTCACCTTCAGCTCCTCTCTCCCCTTCCCCTTTCAATCTAGGAGGTGACAACTTCTCTTACTAGCCCCAGTGTGTTGAATCATCTTTCATTGTGCATGCTCATGTGTTTGTAAGTAACCTTCCTCAATTACCCTATTGGAACATGTCATTTTTTTCTTGCCTGTACCCTGACTAATACAGACTTTTATTTAAAATGGTTTCATATCTTCTCTATTTCCCTAAATCCTGTTGACATAATAGGAAACATAGTAAAGTAATAATGAATCCACAGAAAGCCTGGATATCCAATGGAGTGATAGCAGGAAAGTACAATGAGTAAATTCGATGTTGACAGTGAAAATCAGCTGAACTGGGGACCATGTGCCCCTATACAGGTGACTTTCAAAACAGTTGATTTTTCCCTTCTAAACAAAAGTTTGGAATAATCTATAGTCAGAGAGAGCAGAAGCTGGTTTAAGTCGTCACCAGTGGGAGTGGCCCCGAGTTACTAACAGGGTAAAAACATTTGAAGCAGTCCTATCCTTGTAAGAAGTTCTCCCCAAATAAACAGTGAGTATAGTTTTTTAAAGAAGGCATTTGGCATAAGAGACACCTAGAATGCCTTTTGTACACTTCAGGACATAGGTCTGGGCAAAGATTTTATGAATAATACTACAGAAGCACAGGGAACAAAAGCAAAAATTAACAAATAGTATTATATCAAACTAGAATGCCTTTTGCAAGCCAGAGAAACAGGACCGTTCCTCAGGTTACAAGTGGAATAAAAAGACATCTGCTTGGAATGGCTGTGGTGAAGTTGTATCTACAGGCAGATTTGTAGAATAGACAGCCTTTGAAAATACCCAGACATCATAAAAATTATGGCTTTCTTGCTCCTAGTTTTCAGAAAACCTAAATTCATATGGTTATAACGGAGTGAAAAACATAAGAATAAAAGTTAAAAATACATCATTCAAATAAATATAAAATGATCTGGTTTACTTCAATCTTTAAAACTGGATTTTCTCTGTTCAAGCATTACATGAATATCCATGCATATGTGAAAACAAAATACTGGAAAATGTAACTTTGTAGGTTCTCTGAAACTTTGTAGCACTGTCAGAATTCAAGAATGATTTTCTTAATATGAATGCGCAGTGCTTGAAATGAGGGTAATAAAGAAGTGTGTGTGTGTGTGTGTGTGTGTGTGTGTGTGTGTGTATACATGCACACACAAGTGTTAACTCAGGGCAAGTCTACACTGCTGAAAAGCAATAGAATGGTGTCCACATGGCATTTTTCCTTCCCTGCATTTAGCAGCCTACTTTTTATTGCACTTTTCTCTGGGAAGAGTGTACACAATATAAATTTTCAGTTTTATAGTTGTTTACATTCTAAGGAGATGAAATGAAGAGAAATAAAAATTTCTCTTTACTTTTCTTACATAGTGAATGTCAGGAATATTTAGTGCTAATGAAAATTAATTTCTTTCCTATAATAACAACAGCAACTTATAACCACCACAAACAGGACAAAAAACACCTTGGGTCATGTGGTCATTTAAAAATAGCTAGATACTGTTTATTTTTGTGGCTTATAACTATCAATTCATTATAAATAGCAGAAAACTTCTGAACATTTAATCATGCTTTAAACATGGTTTGAAATTGAAGAATTTATTATTATGAAATCACTTTGAAACAAACTTTCTAACTTCTTCTCCAACCAAAGCAAAATAAACCAAAGCAAAACAAAAACAAAAATAAATAAAGGACATTAAGAAAAACAAACAAACAAACAAACAAAAGAAACAAAGAAACAAAGAGAAGAATCTAGAGTGGTTAAGAGAAGTAAATAAACTGGACATAACATTTCGGCGTCTGAGTTATGTGGTTCATACCAATCATACAAATGCATTTTGGAAAATGTAGGCTAAGTACACATTTGAGAGAAGTTTCTAAAATAGCACTGTTTGGGGAGTGTTTACTTCACTAGATAACAGAAGCCTTAGTTCTTGTCTGAACCCCTATAAGTGACTTTCACGGCACCAACAATAATATTCCCCAGTCTTTCTCTAGACATGAAGATTGACATATTATTTATCAATCTTTGATGGAAATAGTCCTCCTAGATTGTAAGGGAGGTTTTGGTATCAGGTTTCCTGAACTGTCTTTGGAGTTCCTGACTCATTAAGGGCTTTTAACGATTGTTTCCCTGGCACAGGCATTGGATAAAGTTTGGATTTATTAGGTCCCAAATATCCATTGATGCTTTTAAGCCCAGAATAGAACACTGGAATTTTAACATCCTAGATCATGAGGTTAATTAACTTCCTGGATTAAATGAACAAAATAATTGCAAAATAATGTAAATACTTGATTTTATTTAACTCAATCTCTAGTAAGAAACATATCTATTTATTTTTTGAAAAGAAAATACATTTTCTTGTGGTAAATATACATAAAATTTATCGTTTTAATCATTTTAAGTGCATAGTTAAGTGGCATTAAATACATTCCTATGGTTGTGCAGCTAGTATCACCATCCATCTCAGAATTTTTCATCTTCCCAAACTGAAACTCTGTGCTCATTAAAAAACTCTCCATTTCCCTCTCTCCCCAGCCCTGATAACCACTATTCTGCTTTCTGTCCCTATGAATTTGACTACGCTAGGTACCTCATATATGTGGAATCATATGATATTTGTTCTTTTGTGTCTGGCTTATTTCACTTAGAATCCATGTTGTAGCATGTATCAGAATTTCATTGCTTTTTTAGGCTGAATAACATTTTGTATGTATATACCACGTTTTGTTTAACTAGTCATCTATCGATGGACATTTGGGCTGTTTCCACATTTTGGTTATTGTGAATAATGCTACTATGAACACCGGTGTACAAATATCTGTTCCAGTCCCTGCTTTCAATTCTTTTGTGTGTATATATATAGAAATGGAATTGCTAGATCTCATGGCATTTCAGTGTTTAATTTTTTGAGGAAACACTGTACAGAGACTGTACTCCACAGAGGCTGTATCATTTTACAGTCCTACCAGCAATATACAAAGGTTCCAACTTCTCCATAAGCTGCCAACCCAGGTTATTTTCTGTGTTATTATTACTGTTTTTCGTAACAGTTATACTAATAGTTGTGAAGTGGTATCTCATTGAGATTTTGATTTGTATTTCCTTAATGATTGCTGATGCTGAGTATCTAAAAAGAAAATAATTTAAAAGTTTGTTTTTAGCTCCAACCAATGCTACAATCAGAGAGTTGGAATTTCTTTTTAAAATCCTTTAGGTTGATCTAATATTATTTTATTTTTTAAAGGAATACTGTTAAAAATTACTGTATATTAAATTAAAATTTTAACTGAATTCACTGTATTGGTTAAAAACATTGCAGCTGCTCATTTGATTGAAACAATGGTAAATATTTTCTACACCCTGTAAATTGCTAATTTACTATCTCATTTACAGATTAGGTGAGTAACAGAGTCTTATTAGGTAAAAAATATTAAAAAAATGTGAAAACCAAAAGCAAACAAACTATCAAACAAGCAAGCCATAATATTAACTAAAGCAAAAGTATCAAGAAATGCCAGATAAACTGAGCATAAAATTTCAAATTTTAATTTCTTTACAAGAAGAGACAATGACAATTGAAAGAGGCAGGGAAGGGAAATAATGTTCTCATTTCAGAGATCTTTATTAATCTTGTAGATAAATAATGAGAAACATGGTTGAAAGAAGCATGAAGAGATGTTTATGGCAAAGAATATAGTCTATTTAGAAACAGATGGCTTGTAAAAAATCAAGCTTTATGAAGGAGGGTTTGAGGGAATTTCGCTGGTTGGATTTAAAAATGTTATTTTTTTGTCTCTGAGTATTTCCATTTGATCAGAGAAGCTTTGTGGTGATATTTCTGAGGCTAGTGATTCTGATGCTGCCAGCCAAGGAGTTTCAATGGTTTTCTCTGAAAAGTAGTTTCATACTTTCCTTTCCAAGACAGTAAATTACCCAAACAAAAGTAACATGTGTAGTTTGCTGGAGGCTATATAAAGAAAGCGAGAAATGTGTTTGCGCAGCAACAAAAGACTGTGGCTTTATTGGCAACACCATCAAAGCTAATCCATTTGCTTGCCAAGGCAGTGTGAATTCATTGCAAGATGTGTCAGATCTGTTAGAGAAATAATTTTCCTGGAGCACCCACTTGCAAACTGTAGCTCTTTCTTCAAGTCCCTGATTGAGAGGGGAGACTTTCTACTATAGCGCAGAGCTGCATTCCCTTTTGGTTTTTCTTCTTTCAGAAATTACATATGGAACAGTATGATTCTCATCAGTCAGCATTTTTTCCTATCAAATAACTGAAAAGATTTACTCTGGAAGCCCTCTCTTAGCTGTCTGATTAACAACCACTTCTGATCTTAAGTGATTCCAAGAATTATTTTGAACCATTTTAAACTACCAACTGGAAGCGTTCATCAACTGCTGTTAAGGCGTTTTGGAGAATTAATAGAGAATATACCAAGTTAGAGAACTTCTGCCTCTGTCTTATGATAATATATGCTAAACCTATGAATACAGGGCAATACAAATCCACAAAAATCGTATTTAGCTTCAATCCAAAGATTTTGCTGTGTTTTTAAAGCTCTCATTTAAAGACAATGAGGGGTTTAAGTTAAAGCCTTCTTGCTTGTGAAGATAAAACTTTACACTGCAAGCCACTGAACATCTTGTTATTTGGTTGAGCCTGCAGCCAGCTGGAATGACACAAATAAGCAAGAAAAATAAAATCACAGAACCCTGATTCATGGCATAAATGTCTTGACTTGCCCTAATGTAATGGTGTAGATACTATAGTCTGTGCTGTAATTTGTGCAATCTAATTCAGTATCTTTTTTTTCTTAGCATTATTCACTTTATCTTAAAAATATAGAAATAGTTACAGAAATAGTCAGTGTTAAATGCATTTTATAAAACAAATATACTCAGGTTTAGAAACTAATAGTAGGTTTCAGTTTGCAGATATGTAATGTAGCTAAACAACCCTTTCAAAATTGAACAGATACAGTAGACAAAAATATGGAAGGATATAGAGAATTTATAGTAACTAACATACTTCAAAAGAAAATACAGGTTTTCTTCCTTTTGCTCATGGAATATTTATAATGATTGATTAGATACTTGGCCACTAAAGACCTCAACAAGTAAAAACTAATGAGAGTGTTTAAGGGTCACATCCTTTAATAAAGTAAATGAAGGAATAAATGCAAAAAACTCAGTTTACTTGGAAATTAAAAAACACACTCCTAGGTGATTCTTATATCAAAGAAAAAAACCCTGATATTACTAACTCTAGAAAGCAGGGAGTATAAAACCTTGCATGACTGCCTGTGAAATTAGAAGAAAATAGATACCCTTTATCATATTCCATGTTAAAAATGACAATGATAAACAAGAGTAATAAAGTAACCAATATTCAAATTAAGAAATTGGCAAAAGAATGGAAAAAATAGCCAAAAGGAAGTAGAGAAAGAAAAAAACATGAATCTGAAATTGTTGGATAAATAGAAAAAAATATTAGTAATGATAAAATTTATTAAAAAATTTGGTTTTATGAAATGATCAATTAAAGATATCAATTAAAAAGTTTTAATTATGAAGCAGATGCAGGAAAAAAGAGAGAGAAAAAATACACAAAATTAGCTGTGGGAAAGAAATAAAATGACAAGAAAGATGAAGAGAATTGTAGAAGAAATTGAAATTCTTTTGCAGAAACTTTGAAAACTTAGAGGAAACAAATGGCTTTCTGTAAAGATATAGATTAATAAAAGCAATTCAGAAGGAATACTCAGACATGTCATTTATGGTCAAAGTGCTTGAAAAGTGATCATTGAGCTATCTTTGAAAACTCACCAAGACCAGATGGATTCATAGGTGATTTCTATCTAACTTCTAACTATTTAATTATCTATGCTGTTTAAACTGTTTCTTTCCATGGAAAAAAATGAAAAAACTTTTTTAGTAATTTTTCAGAAGCAGTTTAATTTTAATAATAAATCTGATGAAGATTGTATAGAAAAAGCATATAGTCCAATCTCACTTAAAAAAAGAGATGCAAATATGACAAATTAAATATTGGTAAAGAGAATCCAACAATATGGAAAAAGAATGATGTACTTAGATGAGTCAAGATTTATTCCAGAAGTGCAAGGGTGATGAAATATCAGAAATTAGCAGCTTTACATCAACAAATTAAAGAAACAACAAATCACAGAAATAGAAGATGAAAATAATGTGCATAAATTTGGCAGAGAGTTTTTGAAAAATACTAGGTTAAATAACAATAAAAGAAACCTACTTAAAGATAATAAAGGTCATTTATTAAAAATAAAAAACAGGGCTGAGCCCCGTGGCGCACTCGGGAGAGTGCAGCGCTGGGAGCGCAGCGACGCTCCTGCTGTGGGTTCGGATCCTATATAGGAATGGCCGGTGCACTCACTGGCTGAGTACCGGTCACGAAAAAGACAAAATAAAATAAAATAAAATAAAAGACAAAATTTTTCCAAGTGGCAAAAAACCATTACAATTAAAATTTGGAATGAGACAAATATACCTGCCATTGCTATTATTATTATATGAGGGCCTTGAAAATTCTAGATAAAACTTTAAGACAATGAAATTACATAATTGCTGTAAGTATTGAAAAAGTAGAAATAAATGTGGAAATACCTGAAGAACTCTGGTAAAAAATATCCAATAGAATTAATGAGAATATGTGTTGAATTGTTTGAATAAAAGATTAATATACAATATTATGAGTGTTCTCTATATTAACAACATGACCCTGAAAATGTATACAATGAAAATGTTATTAACAATACTATGAAAAAAAGATAAAATTCTTAGGAAGTAATTTAACAAGAAAGGAGCAATATATAAGGAGAATGATAAAATCTTATAGAAGGACATATGTAGGATATAAAGAATGTCTCCACAAATGGAAGATTATTCAGTTGGATGGAAATAAGCTGATATCATAAAAATAAATTTAACAAATTACTAATTAGAATCTCAACAGATTTTTTGGACTAGATAAATTACATTAAAGTTTAGATGGAAGAAGAAATGCTTTAAGGTAATCAAGAAAATTATGAAAGAAAATAATTATAAAAGGAGACTTGCCCTATAAAATAATAGGTCACAGCGTACAACACTCAACTCAGATTGATATGGTATTGGTACAGCTATAGATAAATACATCGTAGAATAGAGTAGTGAATCCAAGAAAAGACCCTATTGTATGTGAAAATTTAATATGGGATGTAAATGACATTTCAATTCAGGGTGAAAGAGGTGGTTCTTGCTCAGTTGCTCATGTATCTAGAAGACAATTAAATAAATTAGGATCCCATCTCCTATTCATATAAAAACTGAATTCCAGCTGGGGTAAAAACTTAAATGTAAAGAATAAAATAATAACAATCCTACAAAAAAATCTAGGGAAAATATTTTAGCCTGGGAAATACAGGGAAAAGAAAGGAAAAGCTTTTAACCCCAATAAGAAAATAAGGAATTATAAAATGAAAGATAAATATTGTTGGCTATATAAAATTACATAGAGGTACAATATACAAGCAATAGAAAAAACAATGTATTTGTAAAAATATTTGTATGTAGCAGATGCTTAATATTACTGCATTTATACATCTCTTGAATGTTTACCACAAAATTTGTGTTTGTAAACCACAGAGGAAATGAATATAAAATAGCAATTTACAGGAGACCAAACCAAATAACCTACAATGACGTGAAAAGCTGTAAACTCACTAGTATTAGAGGAAATTTGAAAATGGAATATGTGCTTTATATCTACCATTTGACAAAGATAAAAAAAAAAAAAAGCAGTAACTACTTTTGATAGAGTCGTATGGGTAAAGGGTATACAGATGGAAATGCAATGTGTTTTAGCCATTTTGCCCAGACTTCTGAAACACTCCTTAAATTCGTCTGCATCCATCATCTCATCATCTCTCACCTATCTGTATCTGTCATCTAGCCATCTATGTCTATGCACTTATCTGTATCTATCTACCTCTCTATAGTTTAATAATCCTACTGCTACAAATCTATCCCATGGAAAGAAAACCATCCATATGTGTGGATATATCCAGAAGGAAATGAATTTATTTGAATCGATCTTCACAGAAAAACACTGGAAACATAGTAAATCATGATGAAATAAATTATGGTACCTGAAGGCCCTAGACTATTATGCAGCTATACCATAGAATAACATAGAACCAGACAGGTTGATTTGAAGTGATTTCATGACGTGTTTCTCACAGAAAAAAGCAAGATGAAGAAAAGTATGTATACCACATCCCATGAAAAACCATGGCCAACCCCATATGATTATATGATATGAGAGTAGTATAAAAATATACATATAAAAAAAGCGAAACAGAAAAATAATGTACTAAGAAAACCCTAACGTATGTGATATGATTCCATTTATGCATTAATATGAAATTATATATGTATGTATACAGAGTTTTAAATAAAATTAATAACAATAAAGAGAAAATTTGTGATACATATTTATATTGCTATGAGTGTCATATGAAGACAAACTGTTTTGAGCTTCTTAATTTCATCATGGAGGTTTTGTGTCACATGTATCCTGTTATTTATTTTTGGTCATTGCTTTGGAAGGGATACTTTTGAAAATATCGTGTTTACTTTTATGGATATTTAAAGGAAATTACTGTGTATTGAAGATTTACTACAACTATGTCTTTGAAAGTCATGCTGCAAGAATAAGCCTCAAGAAGACTTGAAGTCCAGACCCGTTAATAATGGGAGTTGGAAACTGGAGAACATCCTCTCAGATTCTTTAATTCAGTAAATGATCAGAAATGCACCATGATTGTTAGCAATCACTGGCATTTGGTGAGCAGGCAGGCACATAGACTAGGTCTCTACAAGAGTTTGAGAGGAGCCAGGAAGATATGAGGCCCTCTGAGAATGGAAGGAAAGAAGCTTTTCAGAAGAACCAGATGGAATTTTAATCTGAGATCTCATTGGCAACTGGGCTCCATAAAGGCATGGAAATTTATTCTCCAGTTTGAAATACGCCCCTGGTCCCCCAGCTCTGATTATTTGTCTTTATGCAAATCTAGAATTATTTTCTTTACCTATGTCAATGGAACTTGTATCCTTTGCTAGTGTCTGTTGATGTCTTACTCTTGTGTCATTATTGCACACGCTGGGGAACCACCGTCATTCATTTATTTGATAAATATCTGTTGAGTGCCTAGCAGGGGCTAGACACTGTGCTAGGTGCACTTTATGTGTAAACTTGTATTAGGGCAGCTTTTTTGTTACTTCAGTACATCTACTCTTTGGAAAAACTTCAAGACATTTTTGCCTACCTTTGTAATACTAATAACTTTCTATAAAGAGTTCCTACAATGGATGTGCTAGACAAAGTGCGACATATTGTAGTGTGCTGCAGTTCCTTACTCTACATTCTGTACAATGATAAATACTATAGAAAGGTTCTAGTGCATTTGATGATATCTGGCCAACTTACCCATAATAACTCTGACTTCATTGTGGAAGAAGAGCCTTCTATGCAAGGCATAAAATCCAATTGATTTTTATGAAATAAGATGCTATGAAGAAGAAATGCATTAAGTGTACTGTATCACAATAATTCCACTTTGTAAGCTAAATGGCTTTTGGAACATTGTTGAAAATGCTGTCACTATTCTGAGCATACATAAAAGAGCAAGATAAGGCCAATAATTTAAAAGTCAATGCTATTCCTAGTCAAAGACTTCTTTCCTCAATTAATAAAGCATTTTCTCCTCTGTGTCAGTTAAAAATAAATTCCAAAGTAGCTTTATATGATATGATCAGACACAGAATAATATATAAGTTATGTTGATTCTACAAACTTTTTAAATTGAATTCTCGGGCACAACTATCTTTCAGTTCTATTTTAGGTACTTTATAAAACCTGTTATGTATATTTTAAATAATACATTTTTGCTTAGGCTGCATTTATCAATTGTTTTAAAGTGAGTTTATTTCAGAAAGCCTGGTTAACCAAATTTAGTAAACATTTCTAAAGTACTGGGATATGAATGTAAACAAGAAAATCAAGTCATCTGATTTCTGAGACAGAACGGCTCTGTAGCTCTCTACATCAGACAATAACAAGTAAGTTTGATTTGGTGAATTAATGGTGGCAACATTATTATTATTATTTTTTTGTCTGCCCCAACACACTTAAAACATACAGTATACTCCCATCAATAATAGGGGCTCCTGGGAACAGGGATTCTGTGAATTGGGGAAGTAGAGTAGACTGAAAACCAACCAGTCAATGAACCAACCATCCCACATGAAAGAGATGATTCTCAAAATCTCTCCCTGGACATACTTTTGAACATCACTGTAAAGTAGTTAAAACTATGCGGAAGATTCTTGGAGCTAGCAATTTTAATTTTGATTTCTGATGATCCTAAATGAAGTGATAGACTGGTTTTGCACCTGGCATCTGGGTGCTCGGTGAATATATGGTTGAATGAAAGAAGGAATGAAAGAGGAATGCTTTTTAATATCCCTTACTTACATCATGGCAAATAAGTATATATTTCACTGTCATTTAACATATTCGTGTTTAATGGAGCTTCGTACAGGCTTTTAGAAAAGCTATCTGGTAATATATAGCATAATTAACATACACATATATCTTTTGACCCTGAAATCCACTTCTGAAAATCTATCCCATTAAAGTAAGACCTTATATATCTCAGACATAAATGTCCAAGAACGTTCCTTTTAATGCTATTTGTAAAAAATAGAAACACATGAAGTGACCATCATTTGGAAATAAAACATCATACTCTTACATTATGGCATGTTATTTAGCTATTAAGAAGCATAAATTATGTTTTATCCAATTCACTTGAAGACATTTTCTCACGATATTTTTAAGAGGAAAAAGAAATGACACAAAGAAATACGTGATTTAATTTTTGTAAAATAGTTGCAAAATCCCCATATATCATTGCAAGTGATTATTTAAGAATGGAAAAAATATGGAAAAGATAAACAAGTTCCTGATATGAATTACCTAGGGGTGGAAGTGAGAGGTTATATGGATAAAGTAAATATTAATGATCATTAAAAACAAAACCACTACATGCTTAATATGATTCCAATTATATAAAATTCTATCTATCATCTGTCTACGATTATGTATAAAGTAATGCAAGTAAGTTTTGTCACCAGAATTTTAATAATAATTATCTTAGAGTGGTAGAATTACCATGTATGTTTTACTCTTTCACTTTTATGTATTTTGTCTTCTTTTTACCTTGTTGACACTATTTGAATTTTTAAAATTATGAAAGAAAATAACAAAACGGTATTCATCATGAAAATTAAATGCTTAGTGTGAAATTCTTCCTGGTTCTTAGGGATAATAAAAATCTCCAATCTATTGACAAACCATAAACTAATCAGAGAACTAAATCAATCACTCTGTCTATTAATCAAACTAATTAAAAAATGGGTGTATGTGTTTGTGAGAAAAACACGTCTTTTGAAAACACATTTCCCTTCTCTAATGGTCTATTTTTCCTTTGAAGATCAATTTTTTTAAATGGTAGAGAGGCAGAAATAATTAAATAATAGTAGCTTAAGCTATTTCCTAAAAGCTAATCTCAATACAGGAAGAAGGTGCAGGCCAGACTGTTCTCCATAACACCCTTTCCCTAGTTATGAAGCTTTCCTGAGGTGCCTTGACCTCCAAAAGAGAGAGCCTATGGTGACTCAAAGCTGGGGGAAGAAATTTGCTTCTTCCCCTTAAAAATTTCTTGAAGAAATCTCTGTACGTCAACCTGTAGGGTGCACCCTACTTTATTCAGTCTCTCCCCACTGGTGAGCATTAGCATTCAGTTTTGTTCTAGTTAGGGAAGATTCTTCTCTTCAGATTGGCTGCACTGTAGAAAAAAGAAACATCTTGGTTGTGAGGATGAGGTTGTTTGAAGGCTCTCCTGCAGGCTGCCATCTAGTCCAGGCCATGAATAGCCCCTTTCAGCAATATAACAGTGACACCACAGCATAGCAGAAAGCCCTGGGGCCTGAAATCAGGTAGGATACATTTCAAATCCCTGTGCCACCTCTCATGAGCTGCCCAGCTTGGTAAATTCTGATATCTCAGTTTATTCATCTATAAAGTGGGCACAGAGACTCCTACTCTCAGGGATGTAGGAAAGCCTCAATAAACTGTATCTATAAGCACCTGGCCCAGTCACTTGTACTTCATAACTACTTAATAAATGACAACCACTGTTTGTCAGGTCCACCACCGGCTGACCCAAACAGCCCTAGCCTCGTTCCTTTTGGTGGGCAAGCGAATGGCCCGGATTCCTCTTTCCCTCCGGTCCCCTTTGGAAGGAGACGGGGGAAGAGAGCCGTGAAGAGAGGTGAGCACAGCCGCTGGCCCCAACCAGCCCAGTTAAAGGACACTCAGACGCGCGGGGTGGGGGGTTCTGTCGAGCAGTTCCATTCATTATCACACAAGCACTTGCTTTTATAGGCAGATGGGGAGGGGAGGTTTTAACATAATCCTATCAGCTTAACGGTCAAGAGCATGCATCCTGTCTCAATGCCTAGCTATTGCAATCATGCAGTGTTCACAAGTGCGGAAGCGCAGTATTTGGCCAATAAGGGCTAAGGCAAGTTTCCTGCAGACTCTCCCAGCCTACTTCCTCCCGGCACCATCTTAGGCTGCCACATTAATACGCCCTTGTGGGCCTATAATGGCGCCGCTTGTAATGTCACTTAAGGTGGCGTTAGTTTTTAAGGCCCGACAACTTTTAATTAATTTATATTTATTTCTGTATTGTCACGTGTTCATGTTCTCAGACTCTGTTGGTATCATGGAAACAGTGCTTCCATGAGTATGTATATGAGCATTATTGATATCAAAGGAAGGGCTATCCTTAATTTTTAGCTACTTGAAGAAGTTTCATGCATTTTAATATATTAATATAATATTCTAGTTTCCATGACTTGGGGCCTGTGGGGGAAGTAGAGTTGATTCTGGATGACGAAATACGTACATGTAAATGCGTTCTCTGTATCTTTACGCCACATGATCTTAACGGGACCTTCCTCTTCCCCTTACATACATGAATTTGCAGAAGGGTAATATAAATGATATATGTATTTATTATTATTATTTTTAAAAAATTTTATTTTGTTGATATACATTGTGGTTGATTATTGTTGCCCCTTACCAAAACCTCCCTCCCTCCCCCTCCCCCCTCCCCCACAACAATGTCCTTTCTGCTTGCATGTTGTATCAACTTCAAGTAATTGTAGTTGTTATATCTTCTTCCCCCGCCCCCATTTTCTTTTTGTGTGTGTGTGTGTGAATTTATATATTAATTTTTAGCTCCCACCAATAAGTGAGAACATGTGGTATTTCTCTTTCTGTGCCTGACTTGTTTCACTTAATATAATTCTCTTAAGGTCCATCCATGTTGTTGCAAATGACAGTATTTCATTCGTTTTTATAGCTGAGTAGTATTCCATTATGTAGATGTACCACATTTTCTGTATCCACTCATCCGATGATGGACATTTGGGCTGGTTCCAACTGTTGGCTATTGTAAAGAGTGCTGTGATGAACATTGGGGAACAGGTATACCTTCGACTTGATGATTTCCACTCCTCTGGGTATATTCCCAGCAGTGGGATAGCTGGGTCGTATGGTAGATCTATCTGCAATTGTTTGAGGAACCTCCATACCATTTCCCATAGAGGCTGCACCATTTTGCAGTCCCACCAACAATGTATGAGAGTTCCTTTTTCTCCGCAACCTCGCCAGCATTTATCGTTCAGAGTCTTTTGGATTTGAGCCATCCTAACAGGGGTGAGATGGTACCTCAGTGTGGTTTTGATTTGCATTTCCCGGATGCTGAGTGATGTTGAGCATTTTTTCATATGTCTGTTGGCCATTTGGATATCTTCCTTAGAGAAATGCCTGCTTAGCTCTTTTGCCCAATTTTTAATTGGGTTGCTTGTTTTTTTCTTGAAAAGTTGTTTGAGTTCCTTATATATTCTGGATATTAATCCTTTGTCAGATGTATATTTTGCAAATATTTTCTCCCACTCTGTTGGTTGTCTTTTAACTCTGTTAATTGTTTCTTTTGCTGTGCAGAAGCTTTTTAGTTTGATATAATCCCATTTGTTTATTTTTCCTTTGGTTGCCCATGCTTTTGGGGTCGTATTCATGAAGTCTGTGTCCAGTCCTATTTCCTGAAGTGTTTCTCCTATGTTTTCTTTAAGAAGTTTTATTGTTTCAGGGTGTATATTTAAATCCTTAATCCATTTTGAGTTGATTTTAGTATACGGTGAGAGGTATGGATCTAGTTTCATTCTCCTGCATATGGATATCCAGTTATCCCAGCACCATTTGCTGAAGAGGCAGTCCCTTCCCCAGTGAATAGGCTTGGTGCCTTTGTCAAAGATCAGCTGGAAGTAAGTGTGTGGGGTGATTTCTGGATTCTCTATTCTATTCCATTGATCAGTGTGTCTGTTTTTATGCCAGTACCATACTGTTTGGGTTATTATAGCTTTGTAGTATAGCTTAAAGTCAGGTAGTGTTATGCCTCCAGCTTTATTTTTTTTGCTGAGCATTGCTTTGGCTATGCGTGGTCTTTTATTGTTCCATATAAATGTCTGGAGAGTTTTTTCCATTTCTGAGAAAAATGTCAGTAGAATTTTGATGGGGATTGCATTGAATTTGTATATCACTATGGGTAGTATGGACATTTTCACTATGTTGATTCTTCCAATCCAAGAGCATGGGATATCTTTCCATCTTCTTGTATCCTCTCTAATTTCTCTCAGCAGTGGTTTGTAGTTCTCATTATAGAGATTTTTCACCTCCTTGGTTAACTCAATTCCTAAGTATTTTATTTTTTTTGGTGGCTATTGTAAATGGGCAGGCTTTCTTGATTTCTCTTTCTGCATGTTCACTATTGGAGAATAGAAATGACACTGATTTTTGTGTGTTGATTTTGTATCCTGCTACTGTGCTGAAATCATTTATCAATTCCAGCAGTTTTTTTGTAGAGGTTTTAGGCTGTTCGATATGTAGAATCATGTCATCTGCAAACAGGGACAGTTTGACTTCATCTTTTCCAATCTGGATGCCCTTTATTTCCTTCTCTTCTCTGATTGCTCTTGCTAGTACTTCCAACACTATGTTGAATAGGAGTGGTGAGAGTGGGCATCCTTGTCTAGTTCCTGTTCTTAAAGGAAAAGCTTTCAGCTTTTCCCAATTCAGGATGATATTGGCAGTGGGTTTGTCATATATGGCTTTAATGATGTTGAGATACTTTCCCTCTATACCTAACTTATAGAGGGTCTTTGTCATGAATGAGTGCTGAACTTTATCAAATGCTTTTTCAGCTTCTATAGAGATGATCATATGGTCCTTGTGTTTGAGTTTATTAATATGGTGTATCACATTAATTGATTTGCATAGGTTGAACCAACCTTGCATCCCTGGGATGAATCCCACTTGATCGTGGTGAATAATTTTACATATGTGTTGCTGTATTCTGTATGCTAGTATTTTAGTAAGGATTTTTGCACCTATATTCATCAAGGATATCGGCCTGTAGTTTTCTTTTTTGGTTATATCTTTACCTGGTTTTGGTGTCAGGATGATGTTTGCTTCATAGAATGAGTTTGGGAGATTTGCGTCTGTTTCAATCTTTTGGAATAGTTTGTAAAGAATCGGTGCCAATTCCTCTTTGAATGTTTGGTAAAATTCTGCCGTGAATCCATCTGGTCCTGGGCTTTTCTTTGTTGGGAGCCTTCTGATGACAGCTTCAATCTCCTTTATTGTTATTGGTCTGTTCAAATTTTCTACATCTTCATGGTTCTGTTTGGGGAGCTTTTGTGTGTCCAGAAATTTATCCATTTCCTCCAGATTTTCAAATTTGTTGGCGTATAGTTGTTTATAGTAGTCTCGAATGATTCCTTGTATTTCAGATGAATCCATTGTAATACTGCCTTTTTCATTTCTAAGTTTTTTATTTGAATCTTCTCTCTTCTTTTTTTTGTTAGCCATGCTAATGGTTTGTCAATTTTATTTATCTTTTCAAAAAACCAACTTTTTGATTCATTGATCTTTTGTATTGTTTTTTGGGTTTCAATTTCATTCAGTTCTGCTCTGATCTTAATGATTTCTTTCCGTCTGCTAACTTTAGGTTTGGATTGTTCTTGTTTTTCTAGTTCTTTAAGGTGAAGTGGTAGGTTGTTCACTTGCCATCTTTCCATTCTTCTGAGGTGACCATTTAATGCAATAAGTTTCCCCCTTAATACTGCTTTTGCAGTATCCCACAGGTTTTGGTATGATGTTTCATTATTTTCATTAGTTTCAATAAATTTTTTGATTTCCTGCTTGATTTCTTCTTGGACCCATATGTCATTAAGTAGAATGCTGTTTAATTTCCATGTGTTTGTATAGTTTCCAGAGTTTCGTTTCTTATTAATTTCTAGTTTTAATCCATTGTGGCCTGAGAAAATACATGGGATAATTCCAATTTTTTTGAATTTATTGAGACTTGATATGTGACCTAATATGTGATCTATCCTGGAGAAGGATCCATGTGCTGATGAGAAGAATGAATATTCTGAGGCTGTTGGGTGGAATGTTCTGTAGATATCTGCCAAGTCCAATTGGTCTAGAGTATTGTTTAGATCTTGTGTATCTCTGCTGATTCTTTGCCTAGATGATCTGTCTAATATTGACTGTGGGGTGTTCAGGTCCCCTGCTATTATGATATTAGTGTCTATTTCCTTCTTTAGGTCTAATAGAGTTTGTTTTATAAATCTGGCTGCTCCAACATTGGGTGCGTACATATTTATGATTGTTATGTCTTCTTGATGGATCAGTCCTTTTATCATTAGGTAGTGTCCCTCATTGTCTCTTTTTATGGTTTTTAGTTTAAAGTCTATTTTGTCAGAGATAAGAATAGCTACTCCAGCTCATTTTTCTTTTCTGTTTGCATGGTAAATCTTTTTCCATCCTTTCACTCTTAGTCTATGTGAATCTTTAGGGGTGAGGCGGGTGTCTTGAAGGCAGCATATAGTTGGGTCCTCCTTTTTAATCCAGTCAGCCAGTCTGTGTCTTTTGATTGGGGAATTTAAGCCTTTTACATTAAGAGTTGTTATTGAAAAGTGTTGATTTATTCCTAGCATTTTATTGGTTGTTTGGTTGTCTTAGGTGTCTTTTTTTCCTTGTTTTCTGATTTACTGTTTGGTTTCTGATTTTGTTGGTTCCTTAGGTTGTAGATAGCCTTTTTGTTTGTTTGTTTTCTCTTCATGAATGCCATTTTTATTATACTAGTGGGTTTTGATTTTTCTTGGTTTTTTTTTTCGCAGTGGTAGCTATTTTTCAGGAACCAAACCCAGTATTCCCTTGAGGATTTCTTGTAAGGGTTGTCGTGTGGTAGTGAACTCCCGCAGTTTTTGTTTTTCTGAGAAATATACTATTTGCCCTTCATTTTGGAAGGATAGCCTTGCAGGGTAGAGTATTCTTGGCTGACAATCTTTGTCTTTTAGTATTTTGAATATATCATCCCATTCCTTTCTAGCTTTTAGGGTTTGTGATGAAAGGTCTGATGTTAGCCTGATTGGGGCTCCCTTATTGGTGATTTGACACTTCTCTCTTGCAGCTTTTAAGATTCTCTCTTCATCTCTGAGTTTTGTCAATTTGACTATAACATGTCTTCGAGAAGGCCTTTTTGGGTTGAATACGTTTGGAGATCGTTGAGCTTCCTGGATCTGATGATCTGTGATTTTTCCTATACCTGGGAAGTTTTCTGCCACTATTTTATTGATTATGTTTTCAATGGAATCTCCATTTTCCTCCCCTTCTGGAATACCCATGACTCGGATATTTGAGCGCTTGAGGTTGTCTGATATCGCTCTCAGATTTTCTTCCATGTCCTTGATTCTTTTTTCTTTCTTTTTGTCTGCTTGTGTTATTTCAAACAGCCTATCTTCAAGTTCAGAGGTTCTCCCTTCAGCTTCAACAAGCCTGCTGGTTAAACTCTCCGTTGTGTTTTTTATTTCGCTGAATAACTTCTTCAGTTCAGCAAGTTCTGCTACATTTTCTTTCAGGACATTGATTTCCTTGTACATTTCCTCTTTCAGGTCCTGTATACTTTTCCTCATTTCATCATGATGTCTAGCTGAGTTTTCTTGTATCTCATTCAGTTTCCTTAGAATTTTCACTCGAAATTCCTTGTCAGTCATTTCAAGGGCTCCTTGTTCTAAGGATCTAGAGTTTGAGATTTATTAACTTTTGGTGGTATACTTTCTTGATTTTTTGTATTTCTGGTATCTTTTCTTTGGTGTTTACTCATTGTTTCAGGGGGTTTCACAGTCCACCGGTTTGAGACTATTGACTAACTAAGATGTTGCTGTGGTTGTCAATTTGGTATGGCTACCTCTGTGACTGCTCAGGTGGCCTCTAGTGCCTTGTGTATGTGGTTGCCTCAGGTCTTGGGCCTCTCCGGGGAGCCACCTTTCTGGTCAGCTTGGACTCTGCTCGCTGCTGGATCACAGGGCGGTACCGCAGTTTGTGTGGTCTCTGCTGAGCTTCCATTCCCTTGCAGGACTTCTCCCTGTTCCGTGCGCTCTGGCCAGGGCTGCTGGATCATGCAGTGGCGGCCCCGCAGGGTGTGTGCTTTCTGCTGACTCTCCACCTCCCTAGCTGGATGTCTCCCCACTCTGTGTGCACTGGGCTGGGCAGGGACGTGTCTTCTGCAACCCTCATCTATTGGCCGGGCCTTCAAGACCCTTCTCGGCACCGCCTCGCCCAGGATGTCTACCAGGTTTCTACTAGGTGCAGACGACCGGTCGCTCTGGGTGCCTTTGTAGCACTGTATAGATCTTTCTCGGGACTTATCACCTTCCTCCTGGTATCGCGGTTATTTGTGTACTTGTCTTATCTCCCACACCAGAGCTGTAAGCTCCTCGGGGGAGGAGTCCACAGCACACGGTTCACCTTTGAATCCCCCTGGCGCAGACTGACTCCGGTGCCCTCCCGCAGTCAGCTCTCTGGCAGGTTCAAGCGAACTCGGAACCCTCCGACCACACTCTTCCTAACCAGAAATCAATTAGGCGTTTTTCTGAACTGGTGGCCGCAGAGATGGTATCTGCCTCCTGGTAACATGAAGTTACATGAGCCCAGGGTGCGGTGGAGTGACAGTCGGCCCCGCCCGTACTTCCTTGCCCTCCCAACACTGTCCAGGGACGCCCCATGCCACCAGCCCCGCCAAAGAACTGTGGAGGGAGTGGGAGGGGAGGCCGGCCCGCAGGCCCAGGGAAGCCCCACGCCGGGGCAAGCAAGTGGGAAGGCTCAGTGAGGAGCCGAGCCAAGCGAGGAGGACAGGCCTGGCCGAGCCGGGCCAGAACCGCCACCGCCTAAGAAAATGGAGGCAGCCCCGGGCTGGTGTGTGGCCCAGTGGGGCAGGCGGAAGCCTGGCAGGCGTCCGTCCCCCGAGCAGGGCTGGGCCAGGGGTCACTCATTGGGCTGGGCCTGGCCGGGCGGCTCCCTCTCTGGCTCCGCTTTGTCGCAGTCCCCGTCCTCGGCTGCTGCCGCCTCAGGCTGCTCACTCGGTCCTGCGGCACGGCTCGGGCACTCCCAGGAATCTTCTTTTATGCCGGCCTGAAACCTCAAATCCTGAATAGGGCAGCTGGCCGCTGCAGCTAAGAAACAGTTCTTTTCCTGCTCCACACTTCAAAGCTGTTGCCTGTAAACGAGGCAGCCTCTCCTGCCAAGGGCAAAGTGGCAGTCAGCCCCCACGACCGGCCACCAGCAGCGGTCCTCCCTTAAGAGATGGCAAGAGGAAGGTCCACACGTTTCCTGGCTGCCCAAGGCCCAGTGGCCACCTTTTCCACCTCAGCTACTCAGCGCCAACCGCCGCAGCCACCGCCATCTTAGGATCCTAGATTTCTTTTCTTAAAAAATTTTTGCTTCTGCGGTTAATTAAAAAAAACTATCCTTTAAGGTATTTGGTTTAGAAATTCTTTTCTTAGAATGAGTGGATTACAAATTCAAGTGTCACTGGAGAACATCAAGAAAGAGAATGACTCCCAGAGGAGGCTGTCCCCTGCTGCTTGCCTTGATATATGTATTTTTTAAACTAGGGATCCAGTGAAAATAATCATGATGCTGTTGAACACCGAATTATTAATCGTCACTTGCATAGCCGAGAAAATGCTTCAGTTCTTGCCAAATTCACTGTTTACTGAAAAGAGGCCAACATTTCCCACTGAAAAGATAACATACTTGAAGAAGTAAAATGAAATGCAGAATTAATCTTGTGTGTATTAAATATGTTTCTGGAAGCCATTTAATTTGCTATTTGAACCTTAGAACGCTTAAATTAAGGCAGCATACATGAAGAATTGTCTTTCGCACTAAACTCCACTTGTTAAACTCCTGCATTTTTTCTGCAGAAATAACCATTGAAATAAAATATCAGCTTAAGGTGGATCTCACATTTCTTGAAAAGCATCAGTAAAAATTGAAGTTATTTCTCATATAAGAAGAAATTCCTTATACTTACTTGTTCTTTAAAATAATTTATGTTTATTAAGATATTGAGAAGTAAAGTAAAAGAAGAGAAACAAAATCACTAATTGTCTCATTACCCACACACACAGTTAATAATTTGGTGTGTTTTCTTCTAATCTTATTTTTTTCAAGGTTAAATTATTTGCCCATGTAGTTGTAATCATGCTCTGTATCCACGTTGTATTTGTTATCAGCTTAAAATTGTTTTGAAAAGTTAATTAAAATAAACATTAACTCAGTTACTTTATATTTCCTCTTTCCACATACAGTGGGTTAAGATTTACCCTTTTTAATCCAATATTCTGTTTTCTGTTAGGTTTCAAAAACAATGTCTGTGTCTGGAAAATCATATAGTCAGATGGGAAAATAATTTACTCATGCTATGTAAACTAATTTGACCTTTTCTCTGTAAATTTGACAACCTCTCTTGCAATTCCTAAATTGGATTTTGAATTTGATTAATAACTATATTCAAAATCCAATATTTTATGTAGGAAGTTTCCCATTATCATGCTTTTAAAGAAGATTAAAGAACTACTGTGTTAAATCTATTTATTCTATGGCAACATGAAATGTTACAGGGGAAAAAAGTCCAGGTTAATTCTTTTATGTTCCTCCTCAGCTATGGCTTCTTTTCATTTACCATCTTTTAATGAAACATTTGGTCACTGTCACCGGTAGGCATTAATTGCCAGGAAATACATATTTAAATAGCTCATATTTTAGAGCACTTTAGTGATCACAGGATTTTAAACTGTATCTACTTTAGATTAAGATGTCAGAAGTATCAAAACTTGTGAAGTGTGATGTGAAATAGTCCATATGCTAGACAAGAATAATCTCAAAAGAAAGCTATTACATAATCATCACTGATTTCCCCACACTTGAGTGATGGTTCTTAATATTCAATTAAGAAGCCTGTTTACTCGGCTCAGGGGCTGATCCAAACCTCAAAGAAAGCTTAATTTGTTTGACCTTTGTAACCTGCTAACTTTGATTTTATTTGAGCTTGTGACTAATCCATTTGATGCAACCAAGGCGGAACCCAGCCTTCATCATCACCATCATCATCATCATTATGATCATTATTGAGAGACAGTCAGTTCCTATAAAAGCTGAGTTAGGTTTCCTTTGGGGCATTGATTTTTTAAAGGGATAATAAGCTCAGAGAACCTTTGACCTGCATTAAATCTTATTTATTTGCTAACATAAACAGGAACTAACCATAGGTGCAAAGGATTAGCAGGTACAGGAGACTAGAGTATACATTTTAAACTTTACTTTGGAGATCTGAGGAAATGCTTTAGTGTAGAATTGGATTAACGTTTTTGACATTTTCTTTGAAATACCTCAAAGTTATATGGCTTTGTTTCCCAACTCTGTGGGTACTCATTTAATGGTATGGGTTTTGAGGTTATGAATGAAACACTCTCAAGTTTTACTGAGAATATGTAATAAGAATTTTTTTTGTCGTTTGTCAGTCTCCAGTTCTCTTCGTGCAACATTTTCAATAAAGAAGACAGTACATCTTCAATAGTACTAGGTGGTGGGTCTGTAGCCCTGGATCTGAGAATTTCCTGAGAAATGGTTTTTGCCAAGAATGTTTCTTAGTGGAGCAATATGGTTCTTCTTAGTGAATTTTATTTAAAATATTTTCCAATTTTTTTAATAAACTGCAAATAGTTTTAAGTATACCACATTTATATAGATTCGATAGAGATAGCATGTCCAATTTTGCTTAAGTATTTTTTTTCTTTGCCTCATCTACTATTTATCTCATCTTTTAAAATAATAAAAAAATTATTCCTTGCATTAGTATTGATCTACATTTATTTAATTATTAAATAGAGGTAAGGAAGATATGATCAGTTATGACAATTTTAAGGCAAAATTTTCAAATTTCTGATACAAAAGAACAAACAGTCCTCCTTTGAATTATTTTACTCATAAAATTTTATAGAACTAATTTCTTCTTTTTCTGTTTCTTGTCCTTCACTTCATCCTCTTACTTCCCCTTTAATGCTAGGTATTTTATATAAATCACTATCAGTACAAGCCACATTTTAAATTGCAAGAACTTTGTTACAAAATTTTCAGTTTAATTTAGACATGCTATTTTGGAATTTCAACACCACTTAAACATTCAAATATATTTTCCTTCAAGTGAAAGAGATTTTGTCTAGGCTCAGTAAACTATTTTTACAATATTTTCCATCTTGATATTGACTTCTCAGTCATTTTTTTTTGCCATTAAAATTATTCTTTTGTGAGATTCTTTTTGCCAAATATTTCATGTTGGCTTCATATTTGTGATCACATTATGGAATGTTTACTCAGATTCTACTTGGCCTTTTCCTCCTCTGTCTAAAGCACTTCTAGGTCCTGAACAGCAGGAAGTCAAAAAGTATTTGAGGGCCTTCTGTTTGCTCAGCACTGAGCACTATGAGGGACACAGAAAGGGCATTGACATATGACTCCTAAATTTAACCTACAGTTATAACATACCAAAAGTAGTACCATTGGTCTATTGAAAGTATTAATTACTCTTTCTATGGAAGATGTGCTGATAGTATTTAATTTAGGCCCTGGGAAGCCCAATAGAACGTTTACATGCTCACAGACTGTATCTCTCTGAAATGGACTAAGGCCACAAGATCCAATTAGTTCTCTAGCTTCCTAGACATTGCCCTCAAGTGAAATGGGGCAAAAGTTGGCTTCTCCTTTAATATAGTGTGATTCTACTACAAATGCTTAGTTCCATAACAGCTTTTCTCTTTGGTGTTGTGTAGTATTCACATTTAAACCTTGCATGCTTTATCTCTTAAACTCTTTTTCACATCTCTTCTACAATTATTTCCATTATACATTATAACATACAAGTCAACACTTAATGATTTATGTAGCATCTTCTTTATGTGTCTAATAATCTTTTTTGAGGTTTAGTTTCAAAAGAGACCAACGATCCTATTTTGTTCATTGAAGTTAGTGACATTGTAAAATGGACAGACATACTAAGAAACAAGAAGCTAAATCAATGCAATATATAGGGTCTTTCAGATTATTTCTCAGGATTTTTCTGTTTCTTTTCAGTTTTTGTTTAAAAAAAAAAACCGGTAAAACCCTTGAATCTTACCAGTGCATTGACATTTTTCATTTTTCCTATACTTTCATTCCCAGGAAAATATTCAGCATTTTAGTGTATTATGTAGAAATGAAGTTCTCATGTTGGCTTTGACAATGCTGTTAACTATATAGTACTGCAACATTTAGAATCATTTGTGTTTTCATCTTTCAAAAGGGAATGACAACATGAACATGACCCCAACCAAAAAGGAGCTCCCAAATACAAAAAAGTTGGTGTAAAAGCAATGACCTGATCACTATTTGTGTTTTATTTTGACACCTACAGTCTTGCTATGCCATCTAATTTCAAAATGGTCTTTTAAAAAAATTCTGAGGTGATTGTCTGAAATACCATTATGGATTGTGTCCATACCCATGTGTTTGCAAGAAAGCTTCTGTATCAGACTATTTACAGCTGTTCCCCTAATAGAATGCTGCAAATTCTAAGTATAGTTTATAAAGTGCCAGGGTAATAATTTAGGGACAATTTGACAATTTACCAAGCACAGAGCAGCTCTTGCCTAAACACTGCCCCCATCACATGCTTCAATATTAAAAACAAAGGAAGTAAACAAAAGTTATGTTACAAAATATTATACATACATTTTATAAATTACTCTTTTTGTTTTAGTATGAAAACTATCAGATGAAAAAAAATTTAGGAATTATATGTGTGTATATAAAATCAATATTATGTATTTTTAACTTACATGTAAAATGACCATAATATCAAATATGTACATATGTACATATGTGTGTGCATATATATACACACATATACATTTATATACATATTCAAATTTTTTCCATTCAACACAGTGGGACAAGCATCCCTTTTCACATAATTTTGCTGTATACAGGAAACCCAGAAGATATTGCAACTTTGGTATGTGATTACTGATTTAAAGAAAGTGAGAGAGAAAGAAGCAGAGAGAGAGAAGAAAAAGGAAATACATGCCATACCTCATTAATCACTTTAACCTAGACGTGATAAATGGTATTTAATACTATTTTCCAAAGGTGCTGAGAAAAATACTATTGAATTTCTGTTTAGTGATATCTGACCTATTTTTGAGACATCAGCTGGGTTAACAAATTCCTTTTTAGTAAGTGCTTGAAGGACGATGGCTGTGTTTAGTCAGGAGAAAGATAGAAATGCCCCTAGTTTGACATTTTTCTATATAGGTTATTCTTAAAAAATTCACACTGTTCTTACTTTCCCAAAACAGTGGAGATACTCCTACAGTTACTTCCCACAGGAAATTATTTCCTGCAGAGACTGCATTGGAGATGAGGAGAGTATGTGAAACTCCTCAGCTAAAGTTCACGTAACTTCTTTCAGGTAAGATATGAGATGTGTGAGCCAAGGAAACAAGTTAAAACTCAATCCTAAAGTCTGTATTTAAAAATGCAAATAGTGTGGCGAATTGATTATTAACAAAATACAACGGTTTTGGCTAAGTACAGACAGGGAGAAATAATATGAGTTATATAAATTTGTGATTTTCTTATAAAAATTCACTGAATGAAATTTTACAGGATTTGCAAATTTAAAACCTGTGCTTTCTGGCATGATGAGGTTTATTTTCTGAAATGCAAATTATAAGAAAAGAATTTTATGCTTAAAAGGAGCTAACTTTAAAACTTTGCAAATTTTAGAATGACACATGTTCAAAATGTCATATGATTGATGGATGTTTTTGTACTATAAGAGAATAGCTGTACACCTCTTGTGATTAAAAATTGTCATCAGAGTTAGTCTGGTATTTGGTGACTTTGTCATTGAGTAGGAGCTGAATGAGGTGCTGATAAATCAGTTGAGAGGCTCACAGGGGTGTTGGTGACCTATATGTTGTGGGAAGTGGCCTGACACCCAGGAAAAGCAATTAAGTTTGTTGTTGTCACCCTGTTCCCATTCGAAGTGAATGTAGATACCCATTCAGAATGAGTTCCTGAGGCCATGGCAGAGGTTCCTATGTGACAAAACGGGCATATTCCAGGCTACTACAGGAGAAGAAAGGTAGTGGATATTAATTTGAACACTGGCAGAATGGAAATGGGTGTTGACTCTTATTAGTGGTAACACTTATTTCTATGGAAGTGTTTAGCCAATGAGTATCAGTTAAAAAACAGGATAGCAAAAAGGTCATAGGCCTTTAACTACCCAGTCATTTTGCTGAGAAGCTGCAGTAATCCTCAGGTGAATATATCTGTTGTAAGTCACTCTGTCACATCAGCTGCCTTCATCAACTGTAACACTATTCAGGAGTTTAGAGGAAAAGGCCTTGCTTTGCCTCAGGCCATGCTTCTATTCTTTTTGCTTAATGCGGAGATGAGAGAAGAGATGGAAATCTCAGGTGAAGCCTCCAGGAGAAAATGCCCTTGTGTGTTACAGCTTATTTTTCTGGTCTCAGAGAATCTAAAATAGATTAGTTTTGGTGTCCTCCTGATTTCAGCGTGGTTGGCCAGCTCCTTGTGAGCAAGAAGGCTGCATTAACTTCTGAACTGAAGCATTTGTGCTGTGATACACAGTTTTCTCTATGAACAATTTGCTAAGCTGTTTAAAAATCACAAAAGAAGAAAGGGACATAAAATGCACCATTAAGTCATTCTGTGAGATTTACAAAGGATTTAATGAGTTAGAGATGGATGGAAAAGCCTTTTTTTGATTCATTAAAGATATCCATCTGATTAGAAGAGATTTTCATCACCTTATCCAACTAATCCAATAAATTGACTATCCAGTTCAAAATGGTTCCAATTGGATTCATGTCCCTCAGAAGGATTTTCTGAAAACCCCAGAGTATTGTATAAAATTGAAAATTATTATCAAATTGCCACTGGAAAAAAATTTACTAGATCCTGATAAATTTAGAGGATTAAGGGAAAAAAAAAATTCCCTGAGCTGAAAGGTTACTAAAAATCAAAGTTCAGCTTGCATAGCTCTCTTCAAGATTATTATTTATCAGTGAAAAAAATCCCTAAGAGAAAATCAATTTTTTGGTAGCTAAAGTACAACTATTTTGTGAGGAGATTGTTTGGTATGTTTTTTGCTAACCCCATATAGACCTTAAAAGAAACTAATATGGCTTTGTGTATCTGGAAAATATTTTAAAATGCCATACCAATGAGATAGTTAATGCATGGAACCAGCTAATCAAATTTCCAGTTTTTGGCTAGTGTATGCCCCAGTCTAACAAAGTAAGATTAATGGGGTGTTAACAGTCTGTATGGGCTTGTCAGTTTTATGCTGCAAATAGGGTTAATTTCATCCAAATGTAGAAATTTTGAAAAATTAATGGGAATGAGCTAAAGCTTTAAATTTGTCTTCACTTTTAAGAAACCTGTGTTTGCAGGACCAGTCCTATCCATACTCGCCTGGCTAATGGAGAAGACTGAGGGAGAAAAGAAATGCCTTTCAGGGAACAGCGCATCCTGAGGTCAGCTACAATGGAGAAATGCCAGATGCTGAAATTTAGAAGCAGATAATTTTATCAATCGGACTAGCCAAAAGCATTTATTCTGGACCAGTATCTGATACTATGCAGGAAGACAGGCCCCCTTTATCTTTTTTTCAAATCACTTTTTACATCGTCTCCATAGGAAAACTGGGGCAAAGATATTTTGACCTTTGTGGAATACTTTAGGTAATGAGAAGGTGCCTTCATAAACCATCTTCAGCATTTTAACAATCTGGCCTTCATCCACATATTTGTCTACATAATGCCAAACACTTGGATACTTGGAAACATCCAGATGTCTGACTGCATTTTAAACCTGTCATTCAAATGGTATAGACCTAGGCTCTGTATATGTGTAGTTTAAATTGGGTGGTAGTTGAATTGGGTGGTAAGGGGAGAACAGAATTTCAACAACACCTTTTATTATTGCTTCATACATTTTCTTCCTCCTGTGATAACTTCAACTTAAATCATGGAAGCATACGTTTTTAGGATCCTCAAAAGAAGTAAAATGCTTAGACTGAGACAGAAATCTACATAGCATTAAAAAAATCAACATTCATTCGGGATAATGTAGGGGACCAGTATGAGATACTTAGAGAGATGATCTGTGGAGCCTCAGCTATTTGGAACCCTGGGCAAAAAGGGAAATAGACAAAGGGCTGGCTTTATAAGAACACAATTTACAGTGGTGTGATTTAAAGAGTACCAAAAACTATATCTCTCATTGGCTGTCTCCCACAACTGGACTAAATATCTTCTCCTCATTTTGTTTTATTTTCTGTACTTTAGCATTGGAGAATCATTACTTTGTATTAATAAATGTCATATTTTAAAGTATAACTTCCTTTTCCCAATAAGTTATTAATTAAACATTTGTTAAGAATGCATTTGATAAGACTCAATGTCCTCCTATTTTAGACTTGAATACTGGAGTAGGGAGGTGAGAAGTGAGAGAGACTGGAATAAAGCACACTGCAAGATAGGCCAAGTCTGAGTCGGGACTAAAGAAGACTGGGAAAGAAAGGCTGATGACGCAGGTGCAGAACAGACTGGTGAAAACACAAGGAGGCAACTGTGCTTTCTTCACCACGTCACTTCCGTCCTGTCCTTGTGGCAATCTCATTCCCTACAGGAGAGTCTGCAGGTCAGCAGCCTTGTCTTACAGCATCGTGTTCCTCACTGCAAGCCCCAGCACTTTGCACAGGGCCTAGCACAGAGCAGATGCTCAGCAAATATTTTCAAGTGAATTGATAAATGAAGAAAAGAACTCTGTGCTCTGAAAGCTACCAGGTTAAATTTCAGACTCTAGGCTCAGAGGGATTTCAGGAAGTCATATAGTTCAAGTTGTCTTCGGCTAGCACTTAAACCACACTGAGAAACAGCTTTCAATAATTTTCTTTCTGGAAATTCCCACATGTTTTCCTCAAAGCATATTTCACCATCATTTAAAAAATCCATCTTGAAACCTTCCTTCTATGATTCAAAATCACTTTTCTTCTTAATAGAAGCAAAGTTCTGCATACTAATAGATCTTTTAACTTTTCCGAAAGCTTTTGCACACATTTTTCCTTTCTCTCCAGAATTAACAGGACAGGGGTTACTGCCTTTATTAATTTATTCAAAATTTACTGATTAATTTATTCAAAATTTCCACTTCTTAGTTTTTAAAATGGAGATGATATGAAGATGCTTGCAGCAAAGTTTGGGAAGATAGCAGTTTCCCAACTTTTTTCTCTTCAAATTGAGGAAAACTCAATTGAAGGTACCTAGAGTTTGGGGATTTTCTTCGGAGCACCAATGAAGGGAGACCTAAGACTGGCATTCCATTCATCTCAATCTAATTACAGTGTTTCATGTCCTCCACTGGGTATCTGTTCACACAGGCTTGCTTAGGAATGGTTTCATCAAGTGATGCCCAGCTCTTTTAAATATGATTTAGGTTTTCTACGTTGAGATAGATTTTTTTTCATCACCTCTATTCTTCCTTACAAAATTTTTTATAGTCTTCCATATTGGCCAGGTTGTGGGATAAACCCAGAGGCTAATCCAATCTGAGAATAAAACCAGAGCCATTCAATGGCTTTGTTAGATCATTGTCAGTATTTATATAACTGTTAATCATTTTTGCAAATGGTGAATTTCATGGAAGTTATGAAGTGAATGTGGGTAAAGCAATTCTCATTTCTCTTACTGTCTTATTTTCTGTGTTACCATGGAAACATATGTACTACTTGAAAAGTTAAATAGAAAATTTTGGCTTGGAAATAGTAACACTATTTATATTTTAGAAAATTCAAAAAAAGATAATTCTCTGAGTTGCAAGGGAGACATAGTTTTATACACAAGACAGATGTATTCCTTGCTCATTAATTATGTTTACATTATTTAGAAAATTAATGTCTCAAGAAGGGATAACTAATCCAGTGATAAATTTGTTGATATAGCAGGGGTCTGCAGGTCTGACTGGGGTGTTAGTCAAAATCCTGTTCAGAGGGAAAACAGCCACAGCCATTGTGGAAGACAGTTAATGTACAGGCAGCACAAACTGACAGCTCAAACTGCAAACTTTGTCCAGCTCCAACAACATGAGCAGCAAGAAACTGGCCAGCTTGTCCTCATTTGCTAGTATAGGAGTCCCACCTTGGGCTTAAGCCCTTCATTCTTTCTTTTTCTGAGTGAGCTCTAACAGGATACCTTGCACAGCATGGGGCATTTCAAGTTGAGGTCATTCCTAAGCCACTGGGCATCAGCCTGAACAAGAGCTGCAGCTTTAGAAAGAATAATAGAAGTGTTAGTTCATTATTCTCCTAATTTGTCCCAATCACTGTTAAGGCACTTTTCATACATGTTCCTAATCACGATGACCCTGAAAGGCTGTCCTAATTTTCCTTGCTTTTTGATGAGAACATTGAAATTCGGGGATGTTAAAGAATGTATTCCCCTGTACAGTCGGAAAGTGGCAGAACCAGGGTTTGTGCCCTGATCCTCCTAGGACCACTGGCTGTGTCTGTTCATTGTATATGGAGGCTGCCCTCTGTCTCCTTAAAACTGCTCATTTTTATAGTCAGAATAAACAAGTAATTCCGTTATCTGTTTTTCTAATTTTTATGAGCTAAGTAGTTTAATAGGACCCCAAAGGCAATCTTATCTATATGTATCTACAGCATGAGAGGAAAAGTTCAAGCTTTGAATTCAGGCAGATCTGGATTTGAAACTTCACCCTGATTAAATGACATTAGGCCAGTTACTCTGAGTTTTAGTTCCCTCATTTGTGAAAATGTTATGACATCTCTCTCATAGGGTGGTTATGAGCAATAAGAACATTACAGGAAGAGGTGCAATGCATGGCTCATAGAATTAAGGATTTCACTGTTATAAATGAAAGATTAATTTGCATTATTGATAGCAGTAATAATAATGACTACTATTACTTTATCAGTGTTTTTTCCTTACAAGGCAAGACTTCCTAAAAGCACGATTACTAATTATTTCACTATTTGTAATAATAATTATTGTGTTTGTAGAACCAGGTATTTAAAAAGTGTCTTTCCATACTGTCCTGTGATGGGTTTAGTGTGTCTATTGAAACCCTATTAGTCAGAATGTAAATTTTGTAAAAGACACTAGGCTAAATTTAATTGTTAAACGTGACTCTTATTCTTTTCATAAAGATGATAAAAATTTTTCTTGTGAAATAGTGACAGTGCAACTTGATAAATATTAATCATTAGCATTATTAGATTACATATTTTCTTAATATTTAGTAATCCTTGGAGAAAGATTCTTAATGACTGCCTCTTACTATTTTATATACTTTGTGTCTAATATGCCAACTGTTAAATATCAACCTTGCTGAAAAACATAAATGAAATGATGTAGAGACAACAGGGAATTGTTATGACTTTAAAATGGTGTTTCTGCTACCACGATGTGTAGACTGATGTCACGCCATCTCCTTTGTTTCCTGTCTCTTTGTTAGAGTGCCCTGGCTTCCCTATTGCATTCTCCAATGCACAATGGCCCCATGCTGTTTCAGCTACAGACTTCTTGATGGGAAATCATGTCAAACACAGGAGGCATGCAAGGTAGTCTGTATCTACACTTAAAATCGCGATACTGAAAAGTATGCTTCTAGTGCTTGCTTGTTAGGGTGCTTGTAAAATGATTTGCTGTTTCAGCAACTTGTAGGCTAGTCAGACAGTGGTATAAAACCATCAGTTATCACATGGTAATATCCTTTTATTAAGCACTGAAATTTATCAAGACATTTCATGGCAACTGACAATGCTGGATGCTATTATTGTCCTAATGGCTAATATGTTTGCACTCTCTTCTACTTAGCTCTTTGTGCATGCTTACTGTTCCTTTTGTGAAAAACACTTTAAAAATGTGTGGGAGCATCCTAACTTTTCAACATCACTTTTAATCTACATATATTTATGGGCACTCAATCAGCTTTTCAAGTTTCCCACATAGATGTTTTTCCTTAAAATGCAGGCACTCCTCAAGTTATGAGCACCTGACTTGCCAACATCCTGTGCTTGCTCTCAGTTTGCTGTTGGGTCGTTCTCCGCTGCCCTTCAAATACTGACCACCTCATCCCCAGCCTGCTTCTGATTTCCAGAAGAAATCTTCAGAGGATGTTAACTTTTGTAACTGGTCATGTCATGATTTGAATGTGTGTATCTTTGCTAGTTCACAAGTATCGTGGTGTACTAGTCCGTTTCTGTTGCTTATAACAAAATACCTGGAACTGGGTAATTTGTAATAAAATGAAATTGATTGCTTACAGTTTTGGAGGCTAAGAAGTCCAAAGTCCAGGGAACACATCTGGTGAAGGCATTGTTGATGGCGACAGTGACCCAAGGGTCTTACGTGGCAGAAATGGTGGAGCAGAAAGAGACTCTCCTGTGCTCTTCTTTTAAAGCCCTTAGAACCATGCCCATGAACTAGGACATGGTCCTTACAATCTAATCACCTCTTCAAGGACCCACCTTTTAATGATCATAATAGGATTTCCCACCCTCAACAGTTACAGTGGGGATTAAGCTTCAGTGCTTTGGGGTGGGGGAGGCATTCAATCCAGTACACTTGGTATATACACATATTTTTTGTCCATTTGAGATCATGGTCAGTACCACTTTGGGCATTTTGTTTTCATCTCATATATCCATCTTTTCCCTTGTAATTCTTGTCTAGGTCCCTCTGTAAAGTTTTCCCTCTTCTACGTTATCCTTCTCTCATTCCTTGTGTATGTCTCAATTGTGAACCTTCAAATGACTGCATTCATAGCTAGGGGTGAGTGATCACACACCATTAAGGAAATACATGGTCTTTATTTGAAAAAAATTCAGAATTAAAACAGAAAACCTTAAGAGTCTTAGAAACTCTCTTGAGACTTCTTTCAGAATTTCTAAAACTGTCTCTCCTCTCTAAATAATCTTCATCTTCCCGGAGATCCAGGAGGCAACTAATTTATTTTTTGTCTTGTCCAATTTTGTGTTAATTGCTTGCCCTGTTTTGCTCTAATTTTCATCATCTGTATGGTATTTCAGGTTAAGCATGACCTTGTTAGGCTTGAGTGGGGACCTAAGCATTACTTACTCTGTTACTATGGGCAAATGATTTTGAGGTTGTAAAAAAATGGCTTTCTAATGAAACTTTGCAATGTAAGAGGCTGACTCCATTTTGTTAGCTGATGAGCAGAAAGTAGCCCACACCAAATCATATTAAGCACAATGTAGCAAACAGTGACAGCAGAGCAATTTCTCCACTGAAGCATGCCAAATATTTCTAGAATGTTACATTTAAATTGTCTCTATCTTTGAGAGTTGATGATGACAGAAATCTGTGCTCATCAGAATCTCTCTTTTCCCCTCTTTTGCCCCCAGGAACCTTCCTTGACTTGGTATGTAGACATCCCTGGCGTTGCTTTGACATTACAGGGTTCGAGATCAGGCTGGCAGCTGCCGGGCATAACAGATCCACCCTGTCCATTGGAGAAAGTGTCTAAGAATTTTTTTACCTGAAATTGCAGAGAAGAATTTTCCTTTGAATTGAGGGCATGATGGTGGGAAGGACATATGTCTCATAGTTTGTTTTATTGAAATGTAATGGGTTTTTAAAAATGGGGTGAGTGGAGTTCTGATATCAAAAGAAAGAAAAGGAAAAATAGAAAACAAATTAAAAATAAGAATAATGGCTCTCTATAAGTGACAATTTACCACTTCACCGTTGTTTTACCCATATGATCTCATGTAATTTGCACCAAATTCCTATGAGATAGATAACACAGAAATTATCCTTCCCATTTATAGATGAAGAAATTGAGAGTCAAGGAAGTTAAATTGTTTCCTCAAGATCACATAGTGAATAAAGTTTGACAGAAGTTGGAAGCTAGGGAATATTTGCAGGTTAGACACGTGGAAAGAAGAGTAGAGAATCTATCTTAAATGTTTATAAATTGTTTAGTCTTTAGTAAAAAGCAACTGAATTTTGCCAATGACTAAGAAAACCCTGGGGACATTCCAAGTGACCTGTGTTTCTGATAATTAATGTATAAAAGCCCCATGAAAGTTCTACATACCAGACATACTTATGTTGCTTTTGGTAATATTTGAAATTTCATAAGTTGGAAATGACATGTAAGCTACCAAGGTTTAAGACTACATTTAAGATTTAACCTTAAATGTAGGACCTGAAGGATTTTAGGTAAATTTAGAATCCTAGAGATTGGGACATCCTCACAAAGTACTACTTTCGTGTCTGGAAAAGAAAAGCTATTTTTGGGATATAAATGGTTAGAAATCAAGCATGATGGAGAACATTCTCTGCTAAATGTTAAATATTCAGGTCCTCTTGATGACCCAGTATAATTCACAGTTAGACCAAAATGCCTAATGTCTTTTTAGTGAGACCAATGATAAACTAAAAGAATGGTTCCAGGTGTATTCAAAAGTATACTTTTTTTTTTTTTTTTATAAAGAACTGAATTCTTTTGGTAATCAGAAAAAAAAATCAGACAGAGGGGGGAAAATGACATCTTTTGTGAATCTTTCCTAGTGTCTCTTCAGTCTCCTTGATGAATTCCATTATCACAAAAATGACCTTTCCAGTTCATATCTCTTTTGAGGCTGGCTAATGCAATTCTTTGCCATTCTGTTATAGTGAAAGTATTACATGGATAACTATCCAGCATTATCTTCCAGAAGGAGAGCTAATTTGGGAAAGAAATGAAGTACTTTAATATAATATCAGATCTCTCTCATTTTTTTTTTTTTATCCTTGTAGAGACCTTCTGGCTAGAGCTAAGCAAGTTTACATACAAGGTAAATATACTGAGCTCCCTATCTAATGTAGAAGTAATTTTTATTACCACATTCACGAACAGTCATACGAATACTTCCCTTAAAAAATAGAGCCTGAGATAAATTCAAAGGCATAAGTTGCTGAACATGTTACAGACACCTTTAGTTGAATTTTCTTTTTGGAGATATGAAAGTGAAAAGAATTAACATCCATGGCACACTTCCTAGAGGCAAAGCAAGTTTTGAACATGTACTACCTGTTTCTACCTGTGAGAAGCATCATGACAGTCTGCATATAGCATAAACACTAATTATATACTCTTGTTAATTGTATATTTCTTTGACATGGTAGCAAAATGCAGCCTAGTGTATGGTGGAAAGAGCTGGCAATCATGGTGGGAAGCTTCTTTGAACAGGTTCCTGCACGCAGGAAGGTAAACTTTTGGGTGATCTCTAGTGTCTTTACTTGAGAAGCTGACATTGATTTTTAGTTCTTTCTGAAGAAATCATTTGTCTGACGAATATAATTAGTGATGGTATAATGACCAGTTAGTATATAGAACAAAGATCTAAACCACGATATGTATTTAGAGTCAGGTCACATGGATTGAGGTCAAGGCCTGTCACACCCTTTGCGGGGGGCCAATTAAATGGATATATAAATCCCTGCTTGTTCTGTATGATAATAAACTTGTAAGTATAGTTCCTTAGAAGAGGTAACACTTTGAAAAAACGCCTTTACTTTTACACTCCCTATGAGACAATTAACTGGCAGAGATTTTAATTGCTATGTTGTGGATGTGGAAATTGCCGCTCAGAGATTTTAAGTAGTTACCTAGGTCACACGTACGCACTACAACAGTGCAAATTCAGTTAAAATTTGGAAAGTAGAAGGCAACTGGATAGAACAAGGGGCCAATTTAGTTTCTCAAAACTATTGAATCTGAAATTAATGGTTTTGACTGTTAATGTGTCCCAAAATTTGCTGATTAAATTAACATTATAGGATTATTTGAACATGAACTTTTCAGTATTTTCAAAATAACGGAAGGAGTGTAATATTAAGAAGGTGAAAAATGAGCACCTCATTTTTGTTTTATATAGTGGTCAGGATAGCAAGGGTGTCTCAGAGATTCCTCTCACAACCTGACATTGTCATGATAACTTTCCAGGGTTGCACTGTTTGCTTAAGGCATAGTGAATAAGAGCATTATTAAAAGGCAAATATTTATTTCTCAATTTGCTGTTTCCTCTTTTTTCTGCCAATTCTGAATATAACTTTGTTTTCCTTCTGCACATTCGTCCTCACTTTCTACTAATGTGGTGCTTGTTTTTTTCTTTTTTTTAAACTTCTGTTCCTACACGTACTTCTGGTTGACTATGATGGCATTACACTTGAACCACCACCCAATGGCACCGCTTCTATGACTACCTTTAACATCACTTTCCAAAGTGGCATATTTCCTTTGGCTGGGATGCTGCAGTTTTGGGATTTGTGTATCAGATACTGACTCTTAACTTAGTCCTCCAGCCCTTAATGTACACTTTTCCTCTATACACCCTTGATACCACACAGACATCCCATGTTGAAATCTTTTTCAGTCTTGACCTGTCTGCTAGACTAAACAGAGACAAGGAAACAGGTAATGACAGGATTGAAACATGGTTTGGGGATCTTGGGAGAAAAAAAGAAAGTAACAAAGAAAATTTTGATGAACAACATAGACACCCAAGCTTGTGTTGTCTCACTGGGACCTCTCTCTGTTTGGAAGTTTTCCCAAGACTTGCCCTAGTGAAACAGAAAAGACTTATTAGCTCATTGTGTCTGCTGCCCCACCTGGGCAGGGAAGAGTCTCCCTTTCGGAGAACATATGGCTTGCTCTTAGATTAGCAACAAAGAATGTCAGTTGGCAGACAGATGGAAGAGAAGCAGAGGGTTGTATGAGTTTCCCTAGCCTGGACTTCACAATGAGTTTAAAAATCATATCCAGTTGGTTCAGTTATGAAAATAAACACTGACCAACCTGTGTGGAGGAGGTGGAACTAACACTTATTGAACACTTACCGCAATCTAGGCGTAGTATTTTACAAATCTTTCTTTTTCTAGTCCTCACCTCAGTTTTATTGTTTGCATTTCACAGATGAAGAAAGTGAGGCCAGAAGGGTGGGGTCACTTTGCCCAAGGTCATGTAGTTAGTCAACTGGCAAAGTCCAGATCCCAGGAATTTGATTTGAAAGTCAATGCTTTTTGGAGGTAATAGGTCAGACAACATAAAAACAAATTTATGTGTCCTAACTTTTCTACTTTTTAAAAAAAATATGGATAAAGGGAATCTCCCCTCGTCCTTTTTTTTTTTTTAAATTGTGAAATTCAAAGAACTTGCTACAGACTGCCACTTATGTTACTTAATGTGGGAATATAGAAGTAGGCTTTGGGGAAAGGGAATGAGAAAGAGAGTATGGAAATATGGCAGATATAAAATGATATTACATTATAAATGTTTGCAGTCTCCCCCTCTCTCCCCCGCTTCTTAAGGAGGGAAGATTCTTACTTCTTGGGTTAGATTGAGAGCTCTCCTTTGTGGAGCAGAATCTGAGGGAAGGTAGAGGACCAGGTATCCTCTCCCAAAGTAAAGGGAGCAAGAATGCAGTATTTATCTATTTCATGGAGGGAGGGGAACTAACAGGGGGTGGGTGGATCTGGGAAGAAAACTTTGTGTTTCTTTTTTCTTCTGCACTTCCCTATTACAGTATTTTTGTTTTTCTCTGTTCATATATTATTCAATTTCTGTTCAAAATTTACAACTTCAGAGGTGAAGTTCTTAGAGAGATGGTTTGGGAGTTGAGGGAGAGGGGCAGAGGTCTTAGCACAGCTGTGTGCTGTGCAGGAGATGCAGAGACCTATGGGAGAGGACGGCAGCGAGTCTACTGGGGCTTATGAACTGGAAATCACTTGATATTTTTCAAGAGACTTCAGTAAAAGCTTGGGGTTAAATCTACCAACTAAATATTTATCACATGTTTTTTCATGCTTTTCCCTCTTCTTTCTTGCCTTCTCTTGGTTTAATCACGTTTTTTCCCCTTATTCCATTTCCCCCTTCTATTAGGATTCCTTTATTGTTATTTTAGGGGCTACCATCAAGTTTACTGCAGTCATCATTTAATATTAGAATCTACCTTAGAATATTTTTTTATCTCTTTCTGGACAATGCAGAGGACCTGGAACACTTTAACTCCATTTATCATTCTTCCCTCTGCCTTTGTGATATTTTTGTCAAGGGTTTTAAGTATCTCTGTCTCTTAAACTCCACACAATAGTGTTATTGTTGTTTTTAAACAATCAAGATTACATTTAGGTTTACTAACACATACATCCTTTCTGAAGATCTTTCCTTCCTGTATTATCTGTGCTTCAATCTGGTGTCATTTGCTTTTGTCCTGAAGAACTCCCTTTTGCATCTCTTTTAGTCAGGTCTTTTACAGTGAATTTTCTCAGGTTTGCTTTGTCTGAAAATGATTTAAATTCATCTTTATTTCTGAAAGTCATGTTCTCTGGGTATAGAATTCTAAGTTGGTAATTTTTTTTTCATCACTTTAAATAGTTTTTCATTGTCTTCTGTGTTCCATACTTGGTTGAGACAATGTTAAATTTAAAATGCCTATTAGACAAGCAAAAGGAAGAGTAGAATTCAGGTGTATCTGCATGTACAGAGTTCAGAAGAGAGTTTCAGGGTAGAAATATATTTTGGGGAGTTGCCTGGCTGTAGTTGTCATTTGAAGCTATGGGACTGCTTGAGATCCCCTGTGAAGTGATTGTGGGGAGAGAAGAAATAGAAGGTGGCCCAAAGCCCTCTAACATTTAGTTATTGAAAAGACAAAAGGGATTGGGCAAATAAAACTGAAAAGGAGCTGGCCCTGAAGTAGGAGAAAATCAAGAAATTGTCTTGCCTTGGAACCCATTGAAGAAACTATTTACAAAAGGATAAGGTAATCAGCATGCCAAATGCTGCTGACAGACACAGTGAAATAAGGGCAAAGACTTGACCAGTGGATTAGTCGATTTGGAAGAGCATAGTGACCTTGATGAATGCAGCTTGAGAAGAGTTTTGAAGATGAGAACCCTTTAGGAGTGAAGAAAGGAAGGGAAATGAGAAAGTTGAGAGAGACACACTATAGACAACTCTATTAAGGAATTTTTTTAAAGTTTTGCAAATAAAAGGGATTGCTAAATGATATGTAGGCTACGTAGTCAAGCTTTTTTCTTCTGTTTTTTTTTTTTTTTAAAGATGGAGTTATGTCAGCTTGTTTTTGTGCTAATCAGAATGATCCATGAGAGAGAAAGGAAACTGATGATGCGCAGGAGAGAAAGGGGATATATATAGGGACAAAATTCTTAAATAGAAGAGAGGGTGTTGGGTCCAATAGACAAGTATAGGAACTGTGCTTTGGTAGGAGTATGAACAACTCATCCAAAGGAGGTAATCTTATTATTTAGAAACAAATATTTATGTATTAGTAAATTTGATAGTGCAAATAAATATATGACATATATTCTGTGGTTGTTTTAATTTTTTTTTTTTTAAGTAAAGTAAGAAGCAAAGAGAGTGAGAATGCAGAGGATTTGGAGAAGTCTGAGGAGAGAGAAGAACGTGTAAAATCAACATCTTGCAGGGTAAGAGAGTGAATTGATCAGGACAAGACAATGTTTGAAAGTCTATTTGAAATTTGTAGTTGTAAATTTAAAGTGCCATCAGCCAACATGACCATGGTTTTTTCCAGTCATGTTCAGTTGCTTGGGCAAGCAAAGTATAAACGGTGAAATTAGTTCTGGCCTGTCAGAATTGGCACCGATCTGTCATAATGGCCAAGTAACACACAACTGTTATTTTGTTAGCAGTGCTACCAAACTGAATTGTAGCTCTAGGTGATGGGGCTCGTTTTGATGATAGTGTCTTCCTTGGGCATGTTCTTCCAGGCAGTTTGCTATGGTAAGGCTGAGAATGTGTGATGGGAGAGCATGGGGAGGTCTGGTCTCACCTTTACTTCCCCCAGGACACCCCCAATTATAAGTATCCATAATTTCTAAAAGGAATGGACTTGGAGTTCAAAGACATAAAAGCAATCGCTGCTCTGCATTTACTAATTGCTTGAGCTTGAGAAAGTTATATAACTGTTTTGGGCCTCAGTTCCCTCACCTATAATACAAATTAGATTGGATTAGAACTTTTCTAAGGTCCCTCTTAGTCATAAGGACTTGAAATACGACTTACAGCTTACTTAGAAACATTTGCTTCACCTGCATGCTTCAGCTGAGGTGCTATTTTTACTTTGTCATTTGCACTCAGTTTTTTGATAGATGTTCCCTACATCAAAATGTCCCTAACTTCAAACAAGTTATTTTCAGTCTATTATGTAGCGATTTTCTGATTCTGTAAGAAAAAAAAAAAAACCACATACACCTGAATTTCCATTTTCTATCTCTGAAACTTGTTTGGTCTTTACTCTACTGACTCTTTCAATACTCTTAAGGGAAAAATAATTTTTTTTTTTTTAACTCTTCTGGGAGAATTTCTCATCTTTGCTAGTTCCTACATTTCCTGAAAGTTTTTAAAGTACTTAACTTTTAAGTGCATTTAAGCTATGCCTAGACTTTTAAAGACTTTTTTGGTTTAAAGATTACCTCCTTTGTGGTTAAAATGGAGAAGAAGAAAAAAAGTACCATGGAAAAAAATTCATTCTGTGTTACTTGTTAATACTGTTTCAAGACCATGGGTGTGTTACTAAAAGTTCTTCTTTTCTTAATGCTGCTTATCTTGCTGCTTCTTTCTTATTTCCTGGTAAGGTAAATTCTAGGCTAATTGTCAGGAATCTTTTGAATGCTAGAGACAGAAGCCCAATTCCAAATGACTTAAATGGATTCTATTAGTTGGCTTTTTTTTTTTTTTTAAATCTCAGAGTTTCTATGGGTGGGGAATCTGAGCATAACTTAGTTGGGTCCTTCATGGTCTCTCACAAGGCTGCAGTCAGGGTGTCTGCCATGTGTCGGCAGTCTCATCTGAAGGCTAGAATGGTAAAGGATCCACTTCTAAGATTACTCAGTGGTGTCGGCAGCATTCAGTTCCTTGGGGGCACTGTTGGACTGAGTGCTTTAGTTCCTCCTTTGCTGTTGTTCTTCACTATGTGACCTCACCCACATGACACTTGCTTTTTCAAAGCAGGCAAGCCTAGAAGACAATCGAGAGTATGCCGGTAAGACAGAAGTCAGCCTCATGTAACATAATCATGGAATTGACATCCCTTCCCCTTTTGCCTTACTCTATTCATTAGAAGCAGGTCATTAGCTACACTCAAAGGGAAGAGATTACACAGAGGCATGAATACCAGAGAGTTGGACTATGGAGGGTCATTTTGAATGTTGTCTGCCACATAGATTCACCCACGTAATTGAAAAGGTGAGGACTAATTGGTCTTCAGGA
Organism: Cynocephalus volans; assembly: GCF_027409185.1. NCBI lineage: Eukaryota > Metazoa > Chordata > Mammalia > Dermoptera > Cynocephalidae > Cynocephalus > Cynocephalus volans. Next base: position 93,420,236 of record NC_084461.1, on the reverse strand, counting down.
AAAAATGGACCCAGAAACTTAAAAGATGCCATCAAATATCAGTTTCTCTTCATCACCTTTACTTCCATTAGTTTGATTCTTAGATAAATTGTTCTTTTGCGGTAGCCCATAATAATGGCTCCGGATTTTTCCTGAGGCTAGAAGTAGTGAACATCCCCTTCTGAACGCCATGGATTGAGAGTGGTGGGGGAGTATTGCCTCAAACACGGTTAGGATACTGATCCCCAAAGTAGGGACAAAGGATTTGGGGCACCAATAAAACCACAACAAATGAGGCAGACTGTTCTACTGTATTTTATTTTTATTTTTTTGGTGGCTGGCTGGTACAGGGATCTGAACCCTTGATGTTATCAGCACCACACTCTAACCAGGCAGTCCTACTTTAACAGAGAGTGGATCTAAATGAAAACTGAAAGGTGCAATGGTGTTTGGGACTCTGCTGATGAATGACAGTTCGAGGACTCTGCACATGTCATCATTGTCACACAGCAACAAACCAGACACTCTGTTGATTGAGTGCCTACAATGTGTCAGATATTGAGCTCGGTGCTTTACGTAAGTGGTCTCATGGAGTACTTACAGCAACCTTATGAAGTTGGTATTGATTCGTTTTTATAGAGAAGGAAATATGTTTTGACATTTGGTTTAAGATCAAAGCTATACTGACTTCAGAAATAGTGCTCTAATGATACCATACCACCTTCCAGAATATACAAATATTTTTTATCTTGTTCTATTTTGCACTTGTAAGAATGAGAAACTTGTATTTATATGTTTTATTTGTAAGATTTATACAAAGTATGATTTAATATATTTCATAGCTTATAGTTTAACAATCAAATAGTTTATTGAAATAAACTTGCCTAAAAGGCTTTGAGGCACCAAAGTATATGTATTTACTAACTTTAAAAAAATTAGAATAAAAAATGGAAAATAGAGTCAAGGGAAATCAGGAAGCAAAACTTTTAAACAAGCTCTGACTGAATTTGATCTTACCAAAGAGCTGTTATTCATTTTTTCTCTTTCTGGTAGTCTTTACAGTTTTTGGTGTACCCTCTTGATATGGAGAATATGGGAAATATTTAGTGAAGAAAGAGAAATATGCTTGCACTTGATAAGACGTAATAAGTACCAGATAAATGGCCAATTGCAGAACAAAAATACAATTCCTTGTGACAATTATATTTCTCTCTTTTAATCTCAGTTTCCCTATCTACAAAGTAGAGATAATAATCAGCAGGGTTGTGTAAAGAATAGAAATAATGTATAAAAAGCAATGTGTTTAACAAGTCATGTGTGCTCAATAAGTTTGTCTTGACCTTATATGAACAAATTAAATATTGCCTGAGATAGACTCACAAAGTAATCAATTTACTCAAAGGAAGAACTGAAATGAGTCTGGATTATATATATATGGCACTAGCTATTATGCGTAGGGAAGGAATGAAAGAGTAAAGACTGAGTTGTGCAAAAGCAATTTGTCCCCTGAATGCCAAAAATCTTCTCTTGAAACTCATATCCTTCTGGCTACCATAAACTCTTCTTGAATGACTCACTACAATACCACTCTGGGAAGACAGTAATTTTCATGACCTTTTATCTAATCTTTCTATTCCTTAAGTTTTTACTAATATTTGGGTGTCCCTTGATGGACTGTTTCTCATTTCTTGGAAATTTTTGAATTTACCTATCATGTTTGGTGGGAATTGTTTAAAGATTTTGCAGAGCATCTTGATACCTGTAGTGGAAGTTTGTTAAATATTTTTTCTGTTCAAAGGAATTCTACACTTTTTAGGTCTTGAAGGGAAGCAGAGGCAGTCACCCATATGAAAGGTGAAAGCTCCGGCTACCTGCTTTCCCAGCTTCCTATGGAGCAAAGGTGCAGGCATGCGATCCAGGCCTCAGTGGGACTATGAGCCAAATGCTAAGGAAGAGAGGCAGCTGTCCATACAGAGGCCTGGGGAAGAGTATTCCACGAAGCAGGAAGAGACTCTCCCAAATCTCTAGGGAGCAGGTGCTCAGTGTTTTTGAGGAACAGCAAGGAAGCCAGAGCGGCTGGGGCTGAGCAACAGACTTACAGACATAAGTTATGCACATTATCCCTAGAATCATTTAAAAGATGAAGAAATTGAGAAGTTAAGTGACTTGCCCAAGATTGCACAATAAGTGTCAAAACCGGAAACCGGAGGCTACTCTTCTGATCTTAAGTGCTGTGCTTTCATGAAGATGCCATTGTGTACTTTCCTCTAGATTACCTTAATATTTTCTTTACACTTTTTTGTATAGTTTTTGTTAAGGCTATCAGAAGTCAGGAATTGTGCCTTCTCAGGTTGCATTGTACATAGCACAAAGTTCAAATAGATGCTTTCTAAATACCTGTGGTGAATCATTCTAACAATAGCTTTCTCTATAGACTTTGCTGAATCTCCTAATTTGGTAGAAATGTTTTAGTGTAGATTTATCTGATTATCTAGCTGTTTAGCATGTACACTCTATACCTACATTAGATTATTTATTTTAAAACCATTTAAAATTTTATGTGGATTCTAACATTACTTGTAACGCAGAATGGTCAAGTAAGGAGACAAAGATAAAACCATACTCAGTAGTTGAAAACATTCATAGCATATTGGCATACAGACACACATGCACACACCCCCCCATAACTAGATCAGTGCTGAAACCAAAAAAATTTTTTAAATACTTAATGGAGAATTAAATGAGTCTTTATTGATAATGTAACCATGTAACAGACAGGTGATTTAATTTCTGTTATTTTAAAAATGTAATTATTAAATATTCATGATATATTATACTTTATGAGACTTAAATACTCATATCAAAATCATATGGTGAAGATAAAATGCAGACAAAGAGTCTGGATTCCCACAGCCACCGACCCCCAAATGACCTGCTAATAAATGCCAGATCCTCATCTTGTAAAACTCCTATGGGAGAAAAATAAAGGATGAACATTTGGCCCAACATTTATTTTTATAAAACAAGCACCTTTAGTTTTTCTTTCAGAGAATCATTTTCCAGCTCTATAAAAGTCTGTGGCTCTTTATGAAAATGTGTACCTCATGTCATACAGCCAGAGACATAAATTTGGGCAGTTACAACATGGAAGTGCAGACATCCGGCTTAGCCAATCTAGATGATTCAAGTTAAAGTTGATATTTACTCGAACATTGTCCTAATTCCTAGTACATTTACCAGCTAATTATATAAGCATTCATTTTTCTTGAACCATAACTTTGGTTGTGAAATTTTAGGTCATAAATTTATGTAGATTCAAAACAGAAATGTAGTGGTTATAATGAGCTCTGTGACTAGTAATTGCTATAAGGCCAGAAATTTCCAAACTTTTTTTATCTAGGGGGACTACAGAACAGATGGGTACACTCACAACATATTGAAGAGGTTGTGACCAATACAAATACATACTATAACAAATATATAAAAGATACTGAGAGGTGAATCAAAACTAACAGGTCAGGAATAGGTGTGCCAAGATGTATCTATAAAGCTCTATACCTTCAGAGCTCTTCCTTAAGAAAAGCAGCTCCTGGAATCTCTGTATTTAATATATGCTATGGATCATGCTATGGGAATCTACTCTGATTTTGGTTATTGCTCAGAGCAAGAGTTTGTCCTGGAGCCAATGCCTAGCCTACATATTGATATTTAATCTAAGGTGGGGTGGTAAGAAAATCTTGTCCTATAGACTAGATGTTCCATATTGTATAAAGCAAATCTACTCAGTCAAAAGGAATGCTAATTACATTTTAAAAGCCAAATAATTAGCATTTACAAATTTCCCTAGTTTTTAGATTCTCCACCTTCATTGCTGTGAATCTCAGTGTTTGAAGCTCTAGGACACAGATGTCTGTGTGAACAATGAGACGTTTCCTAAGTACTTCCTACTTCCTTCTTAACATAATCTTATGATCAAGTCACCAAAGGGACTCAGTGAGCATTTCTTCAAAAAAAAGGCTTGGTTCTTAACGGCAAAAAGTGCTAGTGGGAGTTGGGGGTGAAGAGGACAAGGAGGAGGAGGAAGAGGAGGAGGAGGAGGAGGAGAGAGAAAGAGATGAGAGAGAGAATGAATGGGAAGGTACAAAAACAAAAGTACTTTCCAATATATTCTACCTAAAAAAAAAAAAAAAAAAAAAATTCAAAAACCCATGAAGAAAACTAACCTAAGGTAGAAAGCCCGTAAAATAAAAATCAACTATTGGAACATTAATTCAAGTAAGAGAAAATAAAAAATTAGGGAACATTGAAATAAGTATATTTGGACCCTCAAAGAAGGACAAATATCAAATAGGCAGAAATCATGAAAGAAAAAGTGAGTAAGAAATAAAAGCAAAAAGAAATCTTAAACAAAAATAATCATAATAGGATAAACTCTAGATGGAGGTGGTTATATGTTTCCTGTTGTGAAATTCTTAGTGGCAGAGCAAAGAGCGTGGGCCCAGTTGACGGTGAGCCCAGGTTTGAACATAAACTCCACATTTTTAGCTGGATGGATGACTTTTTGCAAATGACATAACCTGTTTATATCCTGTTTTCCTCATCTATAAAATGGAAATAAAAATATCTTCTAACTGAAAAGTTGTTATAAGGATTAAATAAGTTAATTATTATAAAGTACTTAGTGCTTGGTACATTGGAATTGCTCAGTAAATATTAGCTATTATTATTTTCTGTATGTTTAAAATAAAATATTTTGGAAAAAAGGGATGAAGGTGGAATAAAATCTACATAAAAATTGAAGTTAGCTGAGAATATGTTTATAAAACAAATTTTGTAAATTGTTTAAAGAAGCCATACAATGTGAAATATTGATTTTAACAGACCTGATCCATAAATATTATATCAATTAAGACTATGAGTGAGGCAAATAAGTAAAAGCAATTCTTCATTTAGTGAAAGTCAAGAGCTACCATTTTTTTGGGGGGGGGGATTATATTTAGAGAAATATAAAATGCAGAAAAATGAAAAAAGCAAAGAAACCTAGAAATGTACAAATCAAAAAACAAGATGTTAGATGTGAGAATAGGTAAATATGTAAACTGGTTAAATGATATTATATAAAGTTAAAACCACAAATGTTTTGTTAAAAACAAGATGCTACTGTGTACTATTTAAAATAGATAATCTAAAACTCAAATTACACACCTATCTAAAATTAAAATAATGTTGAAGATTTATTACAAAAATAAAAAAAATTAAAGAGTAGCTTGGTTGGTAACCAAGAAGTAAATATTAGAAAGAGGGTAATTTTAAATTTCTAGAATACACATTCTATAATTATGATAGGATTATGGATTTTATAACCCTGTCATACCATATTATCAAAATACATAAAGAAAAAAGGAGATAAAAAGCATAATTTTATAAAAATACTATTGTTGCAATAGACATTAACAATGTTCTCTTCACCTTTGATAGGTGATAGAAGAATAAAGTCATAGAAAGCTCATTTAACAATAAAAAGATTTGATATTTCATATAAGCATATATAACTATATTAAATATGGTATACTTAACATGATATAAATCTGCAAAAATGCAAATCATGTAGCTTAATATCCTATAAACACAAATTATTTGGCAAATTTACAGTAGTTGAACAGAGGCTTTAAAAAAACTTCAATTTTTCTAGGAAATAGTTTTCACTTAGTCAATATTTCCTGCTTATAATGTGATTGATGTAAATGGCCTTTATTAGCAAAAGCTTAAATAACCAAGCAAATAAATTTTTGTTCATCTGAGCTTTTGTTAATTGATTTCTATCTAAAACCACTATAAAATTTAACATCAGTTTTCTAAATAACTTAGATCAAAGAGGAGATCAAAACTGCATTTGTAGAGTATTAAGGAAATATTAGCTGTATCGGAAGACAGAGAAAAGGCGAAAGCTATCCAATTCCTGTAAACTTGATACTAAACCATAAAAAAAGATATAGCAAGAAAAATTTAAAGAACCGTCTTGCATATTAATATAGATACAAAATTCTAAGTGGAGTACTAGGAAAAGAAACACTGGCAGAATTATTCACCCAAATCAAGTAGGATTTGTCCCCCAAATGCAAGGAACTTTAGTTCTCTCATGTGTGAAAATCGCATCAACAGTGTACGCAAAGCAAACTATACGAGAATTATAATAGAGGTCTTCTTAATAGGCAATTTTAACAGATTAATAGAATCTTATTAGACACATAACCTCTCTGTGCTTCAGTTTCCTCATATGTAAAATCCAGATAATAATGGTATGAGCCTTTGAAGTTTGTTGTGGGGATTAAATAAGTTAATTTAGCTAATATGTTAATAGTGCCTGAAAGTGCTAAATAAATATTAGCTACTATTTTAAGAGCTATATCCTTTAAAATTTAGATAACCAGGGCTATGTTCATCAGTATATTAAAGATGGTCTCTTTTAGTCCCAGAGCCAACATGATATTTAATTGTCAAACTATGGAGTTATTGCCATTGAAATGAATAAAAATGTGACATGCATATGAGTATTACTTCTTGAAAATTTTCATAAAAATTCCAGCCAATACAATAATATTTAAAACAAAAATAAGAAATATGTTTGGCTGAAGAAGGCAAAATTGTAATTTTCATACAATGTGCTTACATCTTCTGAAAACTTTATAACTTATAAAACTTTAAAATTCACTGAATTTTGTAAAATTGAAAGTTACAAAAATGAATGTACAAAAAATAGAAGGTACCGTTTGATAAAAAGACTCCTTTCTCATTATTGTAAGCAACATAAAATAGTGAAGAAAAATCCTAATATATATGATAGGAATATATGAAGCAAACTGCTCATTTGTATGGGTAGCTGTTAAAGAAGAGTAGAGTAAATGGAGAACCGTGCGGTGTTCCTGGATAGAAAAAGTTCAATATTATAAAAATAAAAAATTCCCCTAAGCGAAAGCATATGTCAGAAAAAAATAAGGAAAAATGAACAGGTAAAAATAAAAATAACAACAATAAATCACTCATAACTGAACCACCCTACTCTCAACATCTTGGTGGAAATTTCTTTCTTTCTCTCTCTTTCATCTTGACAAAAAATAAAATCATACTATAAATGATAATCGTGCTATAAAAATGTATGGTGCCATTACACAATGGAATATTCTGTAGATATTAAAAATGAGGTTTTAAATAATTTTCAGTGAGTTGGAGATATCTTTTCCGTCAGTTGTATAATAAAAGCAGGGTACAGGCAGAAAACATGTAGTCTCCTTCTATAATATGCAGATGTAAAAAAATTCAGTGAATAATTATAAAATATTATGAATGCTCATTGCCATTTGTTGGAATTCATTTTGATTCCTATTTTCTTATTTCTCTTATACTTTCTAAATTTTCTGCATGATTATTGCACATCTTCTATAATTTAAAAAATATATTAAAAATTATAATCACTAACATCTAGGTACAATTTTTAAAAAAGCTTCATCTGATTTACTATAAACAGAAAATATTTTATATTTAAGTAATAATTTACATATAATCTGTATTTGTATGTTCTGAGACTATTTTAAGGCTTGGGAATATGTGGTGAGATAAGTGAACATGTGATGGATTTGAATTTACATTATTTTACATTTACATTATTTACATTGGAGGTGTCATTCAGAGCTATATCAGAAATTTCTGGTTCTAATGGTTTAATTTCTGGAGTTAATGTTTAGAAAACTGAGTAAACAAATCTAAGAAAATGGCACCTTCACTCTTAGTCCCCTGACAAGGATGAACAAGTAGAAGGAATTGACATTCCCTTAGAATGGCAGTAGGATATTAGTCTATCCTCTAGTCCATGGCAGCACATGAAAAGTTTACAGCACTCAGAGGGGAACATCCAGGAGGCTGGATCCTAGGCGAGGGGTTTCCAGCCTATGAAAGATTCCTACTCTCTAAGTGCAGCACAGAAACTCTTGAGCCATCAATTGCAAAAATATACACTGGGATGATAGGTTTATCAGTGGTAAAAGTATGAATGGATCCCCAGGAAGCTCTGGGGTCTCTGATGCTCTGGTCTGGTATTAGACCTAAGGAAGTTTGTACGCTTGGGATATTGGAGAGCAGCTCTAATACAGCAATAGCCAAACCTGAATTTCCTGCTTTTCCTTCAAATTGGATTCTCAATGAATCCACTCTACCACATATTACTCAGTAGTGCTCTTTAAATCTTTAGGGAGAGCCAGTCACATAGAATGCTCAATCATAAGCAACAGCCCCACGTGCCTGTTTCTCTGACTTGATACTGGAACCTCATTCCCTTTGCCTTGCATACCATGCTTCAACAACCATGACCCTCTTTGTGTTTCTTAAACAGATGATCACCTTGCATTAAGGCCTTTATGTTTGCTGTCCCTGCTGCATTGAATACTTTACTAAAATATTTACATGATTCTACCATCTTATTATCCATATTTCAGCTTAAATATAACCTTTCCAGGGACATCTTTCCTGTCCACCTAACTGGCATCCCTGAAATCATTCTCCATCACATTTCCCAATTTTAATGCCTTCAGAGCTCTTACAACGACCTGAAATTATCTAATTTGTTAGCTAATTGGTATTTTTTATATCTCCCACAATATAATAGTGCCATTATCTGAAGAACCCACTGTTCCATCTGTAGTGCCTAGGACAGTATGTGGCACAGAAGAGGTGCTAAATAATTATTTGTTGAATGAAAGAATGAAGGAATACATAAATTGGAGTAGATTTGAAACTTGAGATTGTGGCAGAGGTTTTGGATACTATGAAAGGAATCTCTCTCTCCTCTCCCATTATCTCTGTAACCACTTTTTAAAAATATATGTACACATTATAGAAAATGTTTTTGTTTTATGTTTTGATTACTCTATTACAGGGTGATGATAGAGAAGATGAAAGCTGGTGCCAGAGCATGGTCACGTTCAACCATTGACATACTGTTGAAGAAGACAGTATAGGCAAGAGGAATGAAAAAGTTTGGGTTTGGAATTTTTTTAGATGTGGCATATTATCTGTTTGTTTTATGTTTTTATCTAAAATATATTTTTCTCAAACATCATATATGTTTAAATATGTGAAAATTCCAGGTACAGATTATAAATTGGATGTTTGAATAAGTGATTATTTGTTCCAGTTTTCTTTTAATACATTATCTTGTATTACGGTTTGATAATCAATTTTAAGAGCAGTTGAAGATGGTATAGTAAGTGTTCTCAGATCAAGTCAGCCATGTTTTTATCTTTTTTTAAAAACTCATAGTTTGAGATATTCTTTGGCTATGTTAAGCCTTCTATATGTGCTATTGAATCTTTAAGGGGATATACATACATTTTGAGAAATTCTGAATGGGTTATTTATGTCACATATTTAATTATTCCATATGATGCATAAAATATTTGGATTCCTTTGTCTTACATTTTATGAGGAAAGTGATTAAGCATGGTTAAGGCAAATAATGAAACTCAAATATTAATACTATTTTTTTAACCGTTTGGGATTTTTAGGCCCAAAAGTGGAAAGTAGTTTAATTTTTAATTTTGCATTCACATAATCTGTTATGTACACAGTTTTAATATTAAGAAAATTACACATATGAGACTAAGAATGTTTTCTACTTTTAATTACAGAAGTTACTTTCTTCAATTGTTAAACAAAGAAGATAAGAAATTATTTATTTTTTAATGTAAGTTATAATCATATTTATTATCATAATTAATCATTTTATTAGTGGTTTATAGTATAAAATATTTTAAACTCCTGTTCTAACAAATAAAGGGATTATTCCTTGTGATCAAAATATGCTTTTGCATTTGTATTAATTTTTTCAACTTATATAACAATTTTTGTACATGTATTAGAAAAATAGATAAATATAAGTGAAGTAGGAATTCTGGATATCTTGAAGAGTATGCATGCTAATCTAAAATATATTTCTCTCAGAAATATGTATAATTAATTATGCCTCAATAAAAAAAATTTAAAAACAGACAAAAAACAAATATCAGTCTGGGTTTTTTCCATTATAAATAACTTATTTCCTACCTGGGTTTTTGTAGGATTTATTTTTATCCTTGTAATAAAGAAATTTTACTAGCATACACACACACACACACACACACACACACATCTTTTTTCAAAAAAAAAAGATTTGCTGCAAGAGATGAGAGATGCTTAAAAACATTATCGATTCTTAAAACCTGTCAAAAAATGAAGGTAAACCAAGGGAGAAAGCCCTGAGGGGGTTATGAAGCCAGTTAAGCTGCATACATATGTTTGCTGACAGCTGGAAGAATGAACATTTCTCATCCCCCTTTGACTGCATTAAAAAGCATTGGAAAAGCTTGTGGATTCAGGTTTCATGCTTTTTGCAATTGAATTCCATTCCTTTTCATATTTTAAATGTGTAACTTGTTCTATATAGTCCTTAAGTGAACATCCTGTTTTCAGGACTTCTAAAACTCCATTCCTTTGAACAGTGTGCCACATGGCAATACTACAAACATAAAGAGTCCAGCTGTTAAGATTGAAAATACCATATAAATCACTGTAAAAGCATCTTGTCTTACCAATTTGGAGAGTCCACTGAAGTATTTTTAAAAAGAAAGGAATACTAACTTTAAAAGCCTCCAAAAAGCATTGTCATGATTCTTTGGATTTTAGATTATAATCTCAGAAGAGAAGGTTTGTTTACATAGCTTGTTTGTTCTCTGAGTAAGGAAATATTTTTTTTCCAATAATTTCTCAAGTGTGTTCATGTTCCTGACCTCCTCTATGCGGTTTGTGAGATCTGAAAATGTATCATAATTAATTCTACTTAGATGACCATATTTTAAATAGAAATTTCTTTGAAATAATATTCTAGTTATTTCCATTTTATCCTCAAAAATAAAAATAAATTCCCGGGCGAGTCTTCTGGATTGAAAATGTTTTTGGGAAAAGAAGCATGCTCAACTAAGACAGTCCTAGAATTTGGGAGCACCCTAGAAAAACACTGAGGCAGAGTATGAGAGCATGCACTCAATGTGCATGCTATGAATAGTTTGTATTCCTGAAATTATAAAATGTTTAGTTGAGATGTTTTACGTGCTGACAGAGTGAATTATATGGAGAGAAGGGGAAATAGTCTAATTGCTATAAGAGAAAGGGCATGGATTTACAGACACAGATCTGGCTGCAAACAATACTAAATGCTGAATAAATGTTAGTTTCCTCTCCCATTTTAGTTCGAAATTCTAATCTGTGGAGCCCACTAAGGTGGTTTCATTGTCTCACTTCCGTTGCCTTTTCACTTTCCATGGGGTTATTTGGCCACCATTCTAGGCAATCTCCAGGGTTTCAATAAAAATCTCTGCAGCTAAGGAAAGCAATATGCGTTGGGAATGTAAATCCATGTCAGTTTTTCCTTATTTTGTGAAATCAATTTTGCTTTCTTGTCTTCCAAATAAGACTTAATCACTTTATTTATTAATCCAGCTATTTCAAAGGATTTGGTGGAGCTTCTTTTCCTTGACAGAAATTTTTATTCTTCTGCCTGATTAGCAGGCAGCCGAGAATGGAGTTATTACAGATTATTATGCTGGCTTCATTATACAGTTTGTGGCAAACTTTAAGCCCTCTGTTTCCTCATCTGTAAAAGAGCAGGAGAATGATGCAGCTGTTATGAGGATTAAATGAGCAAATATCTTGCTAAGAATTTACCGCAGTGCCTCCTGGCACACAGTAAGTTCTTGAGCAGGGATGGGTGATGAATAGAAAACCCACTGGAATTTACAGTCTTGGTTGATTATCCTTGTGTTTATTAGCAGCTTTGAATAATTCAGAAATACAGACTGTTAGAGATAGGGAGGGCCTTAGAGAATGCTTAGTCAACAAATTTCATTTTAAAGATGAAGAATGGAAATCTAAAGAATATGACTTGCCCAAGGTGGCTTAATGAAAGATCTGGAACAAGACCTTCTGCCTCCATTTTTTTTACGTTTGCATCTTCCTGTCATACCACATTCCTATTACATGTCTCTCTGTTTTTGTTTCTGGCAGCTTCTCACTAGGGATGGAACATATGCTTGGTAACATGACTGCTGTGCAGATACCGGAGAAGTTTGTTTTCCCATTGAACCTTTTTAGACATGCCACGTTGATTGAGTAAAAAAAGATGTGTGGAGCAAAGCATGGAGGAGATGGTTTCTGATGTTTCCATTATGTAGACAGGGCCATGATATATTTCAATAGCCATCTTTCTAAAGCATAAACTCATAAAACATAATGTTCAAACCAGAAGGTCATCTATTTATTAAACTCATAAGGATGAAACATAGAAGCAAGATTTGGGCGTACATGTTTGTAAAGTCATTTTGCAATGAAATGTAAAGACATGATATAATGCTTTTTATGGGATCAAGTTGATGCTTACTGTGCCTGGAGCTTCCCCTTTTGACATAGAAGAACTTAGATTTATCAAATGTTAAACACATGGTTTTAATGGTTCATATTAGGAGAATTCCTGAGGGATTTGCACTAGTTGTGAGGTTGTATTCACTTCACTTTATTTCTTTCCTGTGGCTCTCCTATTTCCCTTTGGGATGTGCTTCTTGTGTGTGTTATTGCTTTGAAGATTTCTCATTTCTGTCTCATGCTTAACACCTGCCATTGACTCCTTGCATAACTTATGAGAAATGAATGGCATTCTTCCCCCTGGGTACCAGTCTTTATAAGTAAATATGCATGTGCTGACCTAGAAAAAATGTATATTTGCCCCTCTTTTGTAAAAAATAAGATTTTACTTTTTGGTGTTGATAGATATTTGGAAACTTTATATATATGCATAAACTTTATATATATTATCTCCTTGATTATTCCTTACCTTGGAACAAAGCAAAATAGCAGATATCCTGTGACTTTGCTTTTAGACAGTAACATATTTGTAAGAACATTGAATAAAGGGAGATAATTTGAAACCCCAGAAATTCACTCTTTTAAAGGACCATTTGATTTTCATTTATCTTTAGATGTTTGAACTTTATTGTTACGATAATAAATATTTTGTAGAAATTTGAATTTGAAGAGGAACATACACACTGCTATATTATAAAAAGTTCGATGCAGGGCAACATTCAGGACCCATTCATAAATGCTTGGCTGGCAATAATATGCAGAGATTATCTGTGTCTTTTGGTTTGTTCCTGTCAGTTTGTAGGTGAAAAGAGAAGTGTGTTTTGAGTATCAATTGATCAGCATTGATATAAATAACATGCACATATATATGTATATATATATATATATGTGAATGTGCTTACAGAATGAATCACTGGAAAACATTCAGCCTGTATTCCTGTGGTCGTATCTGTTCTTTTTCAGTTTTTATTAAACATGAATGATTTAATGGAAAGCAGGTTAAAAGAAAAAACATATTGTGGTTTGAACAAATCTTACATTCAAAGGAATATATCTTATTTTCTTAAATGAAATCTTTACATTTGCCTTTCTGGCAGAAATGTTCTTTCTCATAATTTTCTAATCCTTTTGCAGTTGGTACCACTGTCATATAACTTTTATGGATATTATGGTTATGGCTACAATTTAAGCCTTCATCCTTTTCAAGTTAAAAAGAAGGAAAAACACAAGCCTCTTAATCTCATCAGAATTATGTTTTAATTATAAACAGATTATTTGATAAATAAAAGTAATGTTCTAAGGAGGCCTGATTGGAGATTTTGGCAAGTAGCTGGTATACGGGTTATAGTAATAACGTTTATTTTCAAAAAATCATCTGAGGCCAGTTTCTTGATGTTTTAATTCTGACTCCCTTCCAAAATGAGTAAAATGAGTTTATAGCAACATAAAATCACATTTGGAAAAAAAAAAACAAACTAGGCTTCAATTTTTAGGTGAAGAAAATCTATAAGACTGGTTCTTTCTAAGAGAAAATGACCATAGAGGAAAAAGTCCTGCCCTTTACTATTTTAATGTGTCCTAAGTATTATCTCCTGGCTCCACAATTGACTGAAATTGGTCACAGCTCCCAATTAGCCTGCATTTGGTATGATATGAAGAAAAATTTTAAATTATGTAATCATTAGGTGTGTATTATTATAATCGCATTTTCATTCTTTTCATAATTTTTTTGCCCATTATGAAATGTATTATTTAGCCATTTTACTTATGAACCCTAGATACATTGTGAGAATATAGAATTTAGGAGTGACAATTTCTCTAGTATTCTTCATCAAACCATTGTCGCTTAATGATTGCTCATTTTCCTCTCAAGTAAGTTTTGCTTACATCAATGGCAATGTGAACCAATTTACTGATTCCTTCTTCTCTCTCCCACCTTTTCACATGGAGCGTCCCAGGGCTTGGTCTTTGGCCCTGGTTCTCTTTTCTATTCTCACCTTTTTGTTGCTTTCTTTGTCTTAGTCTTAAATATATGTGTGTGTATGTATATATTTTCAATATGTGTATAGACATCTTAAATCTACAATTTTAGCCTGAGCTTCTTTCCTGAACTGCAGACTTTGATATCTAATTGCCTACTCAAGACCTCCACTTGACAGTCTAATATGAACTTCACATTTTATGTGTCTGAAATAAAACACACCCTCACCCAAACCTGAATCCTCCAGTAGGCTGCCCCATCTTAGTTAATGAGAGCTTCCCTCTTCTAGGGGATCAGACCTAAATCATCTTTGACCCTTCTCTTTCTCTTATACCCCATATTTCATTTTTCATCACATTCTAATGACTTTACCTTTTAAATATGTTCATAATGTAACTATCCTCACCACCTCCTCTGCTAATCCCTGAGTGACTGTAGTAACCTTCACACGTTAATCCCTGTGCTTCGCATGTTGGTCTCTGGGCTCTCTCTCCACTTTCCTTTACCGCAATCAACTCAGCAGCAAGAGTCATCATATCACCATGCTTTTGAAACATAGTCAAATCATGAAAATCTTCTGCACAGAATTCTCCGTTTGATTCCCAGCTCACTTGGACAGTAACCAAATTTGGTTGAAAGATCTGGCTTCCCATTACCTTTTCGACTTTATCTCTTACCTCACTCTCTCTTTTGGCTTGAGTCCATTGATGTTATTAAAAGTGCCACTCTTTTACATGAATTTTCTTTTTGCCTGAAATGAGCTTCCTTAAGATATCCATAATGGCTCACAAAGCAATTACCAAGTCTTTGACCAAATATTGCCTTCTCAGTGAGGCTGTCTCTAAACACCATTATGAACAATTTATTAAAATTGCAAGACCCTCTTTTCCCTGGCACACCTTAGCTCCCTTTTCTGCTTTGACTCTATGTAGCATTTACTACCATCCAAAGACTTCATGTTTTACTCATCTTCTTAGTATCTGTTTCCTGCATTAGACTGTAGGGATGTAAGCTCTATTAATGGCAGGGAATTTTGACTTTTTTTTTAAACCACTGAATCTACTATACCCAGAATAATGCTTGACGCATAGTAGGTGCTCAGTAAACATTTATTGAAACAATAAAACAATATGCAGCTAAAATATCATAGTACTTGTGCTTTTTCTTCAGTGAATCAAAAAGAAAGATAAAATGTTATGAAGGCATCACTTATCTAGAAATTGGAGAAGCATCAGGATTTATTAGAAACATGATCATAAATAAATCCCATAAACATTTTAAATTTCAGTCATTGTAAGTATAATTATGGAGCTTAAATAAGATACTGTGAAAGTGCTTGTCACCTGTTAAGCATTTTATTAGTGTTTTTTCCCCCTTAGGAGTGAATTAACTTAACCTTATAAATGGCTTAATTTTATCAGTCAGTACTAGATTAACCTCTCTATATTTGTTTTTTTTAAGTCATTTTCCTTTTAAGTTTTTGTGATCCCTTTTCCAGATTAATATAAATACACATGATTGGTTAGGCACTAAGCATTTACTGAATGTTTACTACTATTATACATTACGTAACTATAACTGGGGGTAGGCATACTTAATGCAATTTTCAAAATTTATTTATACATACTTCTGTAATTTCTATTATTTACTCTGTACCATGATCTCTTCTATGTATTCTACAAGTATAAACTCATTTAATACTTTTAACAACTTTATGAAATCGGTATTATTTACTATATTTTGCTGATATACAGACAGGTTAAATTGTTTAAGGTCATAATTTATATTACCTGTGTGTACATGCATGTATTTGTATGTTTAAAAATAAAATATTTTTAAGATTAGTAATATAGTTTTAAATATATAAAAAATTATACTTGCATACTAAATGTAAGTGTGACTAAACTAGATTTTAAGACCTCAAGTGTTGGCTGACCTTTACTTATTCATATTATATGGCCTCTGAACATTTTGAGATGCTAAGATCTTGATATTCTTTCTGAAGTGTCATTGTGTTAGTCCTTGGTGCCAATTTTTAAGAGTAGAATATTGTGTAATTTTCATGCCCAGGAAAATACTGGCTTATTGAAACATTTCCATTTCTTACCTACATGTCCATAAGATCCTAAAGTATGATTAACAGTAGGAGATTTTTTGTTTTCTGTTCCATATTTCTACTGTGGTCTTGGCCTTGCTTCCTTCTCGGCTTCACCTACAATAATTATAGCCTAGTAGGAACAGTGGCTTTCACTGATAATATGTCTCTTAAAATGAATCAGAATAGATCCTTATTCAGTTCTCTCCTTTTTGCCATGGTTATTCAATTCCATACTTGAGTAAATCTTTATTGGAGGAATTTTCTGAAAAAATTGATAAAAATTCATTGATCATTTTATATAGTTATTCATAGCACAAATATTATTTGAGAGTCTACTATGTACCAAGAGTTAGGTAAGACAGGCAAAATCTCTATTCTTAGCATCTAGTTTGGGAGAGCAATTTTGGACAGATAATAAAGTTTTGGTTGATAATAAATTCTAGGTAGAAAACAGAAGGTGATAGGAGGGAGACTGGGTGGCCCTTAGCACTGGCCCTTAGGTGTGCATAAGCTAATCGTGTTCAGATCAGAAAGCACAGTGTGGCTAGAGCACAGCGAGTGAAGGAGAAGGTGGTACCAGATGAATTCAGAGTGGTAGGCAGGGGTCAGAAATATTGATCCTTATGGGAAAGAAAAAAGAATTTGAATTACTTTCAGTGTGATGGAAAGCCATCTTTAAGCCAGGGAATAACACCAGTGCAATCATGCTCAGAATATCTATTCTGGCTTCAGTGTGGAGAATGGTAAGTGGGGCCAAGAGAAAGAACACGTGTGCTCCACGAGCACATTGAGGTGACCCATGAAGTTCCACACTACTGAGCACCTTTATCTCCTCTGTCCATTTCTGTGAAAGAATAGAATGTTTTTCACAAATCTTTGACACATATGCTATGTTAGTTACCTTTTACGTATAGTTTAAACAAAATTCAAACTTATGTTTACCCCACATAGAGGTAGGCATATTGGATTTTGACAATTATTTGTTAGATTCATACTGAAATGATGCACTTTTTCAATATATTTAATATTACATGGTACATGATATAACAGCAAGTGATTTTTCAGGGAGCATTTTGATATGGCAAAGTCGTTGCACCTCTTTAATGTCATGTGCGTTTGAATTGTTCCATCATTCCTAACAATAGCATGCAGTGGTACCAGGGGACAGGGCAATTTCCTGCAGGCTTATGTGGCATGGTACTGGTGGGATATGAGATCATGTCATGAAATCCAGGAGTGTAATTTATAAGACCGATTCCTCAATTTTGCCCGATGTCATTTAGTGGGCTTGCCTGAACGACAGTGTAGAAAGTAAGGTATTATTTCTCTAACCCCAATTTGTTTTCATTCATTTAGTTAAAATAAAAGAGAGTAAAAAGATATTTTGCCTAATTTGAAAGTGTCCCTCTATTTTACTTCATCTAGTTTTCAAGAAGTCTGTTTTTCTTTAGGTATATTGTCACTGACATAACTCTTTAGTTTTATGAAAATATTCCAGTAACTTTGTGGTTTCTTCTGTATCTTTATTCATGGTAGTCACAATAAAGAATAAAACAGCCATAGTTTTCAAGGTCCAGTAGGAATATATTTATGGATAAAAAAAATAGTAAAAGACAGCATGCAGAAATTTTTGTATTAAGTAGTCCAAAGTGATGTTGATAGAAATTATTTTTGATACCGTGTGTTTCAAAATATACTGTAGAAAAACAGAAAAAATAATTCAACTGACTTGTTTTTTTACATGAACCATGGAATTTCACTTCGGCCTGTTCTGTTCATTACAATGGAGAATAGAGTGTTTGAATATGAGCAGCAGAGAAAGCCAGACCTCATAAATTAGATGACATTTGTGTATTTTCTGGACCCACAGTCAAAAGGTAGAAAATTTATTCTGTAAACTTTAAGATACAAGTTATTAAAGGATATTATCCTTTTTTTTCTCAACTTGTACAGCTGAGTTCAGTCAAAAAAGGAAAAGTAGAGTATCCGTTTTCTAAGCTAAGTTTCCTTCTACAGGAGACTAAACTGTGGTCCAATGACTAGGTTACTGTCTAGGGAAGACAACAGCTTTTTACGTTTGGTTTCTGAAATCTGAGCTTAGCATATGTACGCTTCTTTTGTCATGAGTTATACAGAGTAAGTCTTCTTACTCACTCTCCTACTGGTGGCGACAGGCCTCACCCTCAGTTTTCAATGCTGGTAGAACTGATACTAGCACTAGCCTGTTTAGGGTCGGTGTAATGGCCCCTCATGGAAAGAAATGGCTTGTGATAGCCACTGTGGTGTGGCTCTGTGATGGCAGCTTTTAACTTGCTGTCTGTCTATGGAGTACCAGCAATATTCCCTCAAGGACTATAAATAAGATAGAGGACTGCTGGGGGGCCTGGACAAGAGGGCTCCTAAATGATGAGCTTTACCATTATAATAACACAAAGGAGTGAAGAGGCTGCAGAGAATATTTAGAGAAAATTCTACATATGGCAGATGCCACTCAAAAGGAAGAAAAGTATAGTTTACAAAGAACATAATTAAATTCCATGTGCACATGCTACTATTAAACTATTTCTTTGTGTTAGACAAATTCTAAGTGGGTATAAGTGATGGTGAAATTTCTTGACAATAATGTTTAAGTATATCTGACAATTTTTTTTTCCAAAATATTTTAACATTTATTTGTACATATTGGTAGGGTACGATATTTTGTTTCTATATATGCATATACTGCACAATGGACTGCACAATGATTCACTTGAGGTAGATGGCATAGTTGTGTACCTATTAGTCCACCACTCGTCCTCCTCCCACACCCCACCCCCCACCCCCCAGAGAGGAAGAGAAATTTACCTTCGCACCTACACTGCATGTCAAAAGAGTCCAATAGGCCCAGAGACTCTTCCATATCAGGTAGAAGAGTTTGGGGCACATTCTAGAGATCTGGCTGATTCCATAGAACTGAGTTGTTCAGGTTAACCGTGGATTTTCAGCCAAGAAGAATAAATCAAGAAATTAGAGAATTCCCTTTCATCTGTCCATTGTCAAACATGATGGTCTTGGCAGTAGGGGTGGGTATGGGAGCAGACTGAGTATAAAAGTCAAATAAAGATTTGATTAATTCCTTCAAATTCTTTGGAGCTAAAATTAGTTACCTGGAAATATTACTTAGTTAGTGAAAGTGATTTTTTGTTTGTTTTATTATAAATGTGTACCATATTGAAAACATGTATGTTAGGCTTTGGGAGAAATGGGAGCACCGCATAATTGCATACAGTCATATAATATGATTAAAAAGTGGGGTGGGAGAGGCAGAAAAAAGATTTTCAACTAGTGCAATTTCCAAAGAATACATACCAAACGTTAACTTTAATTATTCTTTGGGAGATGCCAATATTATTGATTTTCACTGCCTTATATTTCTACTTTTCTATCCTTTAAGATTTCTATAAATTACATCACATTGCTTGTTCAATAGACAGAAGTACTAAAAATTAATTACAAAGGAATGAGCCGTACTCTCCATCTTACTAGGTTTTGTGAACTGAGGACAGATTCACTCAGGAATATAAATTTATTGAGTGCTTGTTATGTGTTAGGCACCACGCTAGGATCCAGTGTTCAACGATGAGAAGAGATAGGCCTGATTTGGAAGCAAACAGGATGCACACGATTTTGGAAGCGAACAGGATGCACACTTCTCTTCCACACTACCCCCATTCTCTCCTACTTAATTAATCCTCCTCCTCCTTCTTTCCTTCCTCCCTCTTTTCCTCATGCTCCCATCCTCTCCCCCACCCCCTTTTCCCTCCCCCTTTCCCTTCCCCTCCCCTTCTTCTTCTCCTCCTCTTCCTTCTCTTTCTTCTCTTTTTCTCCTCCTGTTCCTCCTTTATCCTCCTCCTTTTTTTTTCTTTTTGTGGATTCCCCTCCCCTCAAAAGGTGCCACACAGAGAGCCAGGGAAAGATGAGATATGCTGAGGCTGAGAGTGAGGCGGGGCCAGCGTATGCACGCCATGTCCTTCCTATGTCCAAAGGAGGATATAAGAACAATGGGAAAGCACTGGTGGATTTAAGCAAATCCAATCTATATTTTGCACAAAAAATCGTGATTGCAGGAGAATAATGGATTAGAGAGAGAGCATTTTGGGAATAGGGACACTTTATTGCCATGGTCCAGGTAAGGGTGGATGGTAGGATTCAGTGGTGACAATGGAGGAAGGGAGAACAGAGTGTTTGCAAGACGTTTTCATGGTTTGAGACAAGATGGGGTAGTTTACCATGACCTTTCCTCTTATCTTAGGCACAGCACCTTTACAACATGACAAACTGTCCTTGGGAAAAAGAACTGAGACAAAGATTCAGCCTTTTCTTGATCCCCATTCCCCCTGACTGGAGATTGCAGATTGTTTCTTAAAAAAATTTATTAGTAGGTTGATGATGATGTTATTGTTATTAAATTAAAGCATTGTCCAAATTATTATTCTTCCCTCCCCTCTTTTTAATATTGCTAAGACTAGTAATCAGCAGCTTGAGATCTTATAGACACAGCTATCCTTTTTCCTGTAATAATAGTCCTAAAAATTAAAGAGTTGCAAAATTTTCCCTTCTGCTATTGAACTACAGATGTATTTAGAATTTCTAACTGTTTACTATAGCCCCCAAGAATTACAGCACTTATATTTTTAAAAAGAGAGAAATTTAAATAATCCCCACCTATGTGTAAAAATGTTTGAGTTTATTAATGCTTATAATGGTATTGAAATAGTAGATTTAATTGAGAAAAAGCACTACTTTAGATGAGTTATTATTACATGCATTCAGCATGTAGTTTTTAACTGCAAATCTTTCGTCAAAGCCATATAGTTGACAAAAAATTATTTTTATGTGGATTTCACTCAAGGCTTAATTTTATTTCCTGCATTGATTACGTCCAGCTCTGCAGAACACCCAAGATGATATGAAAATCAGAGGTCAGCAACTTATTTTGGTTGAGTCCCACAGATGTACTATACAAGTTTCAAAGCAATGAAGGACCCAAGGTATATATTTAGCTTTTCATATTATTAAATGATGCTAGAAACATATACCTTTGTCTGGAGCTATCATTTTCTCTTCTTTTTAGTTTCATTTTCAGCTATTTCTGCCTCTGTCTCCCTATGCTACAATAGCCTTTGCCTGTCTTTTCTTTCTTTCTTTCTTTCTTTTTTTTTGCCACAAACTCTGGACTATTTTACACTTGGCACTCTGGATACTTCCTTCTTCATGCCAGCAGAGCAACAAAGGCAAACGTTGGAGGCCACTTGATTTTCTGCCTGAAATGAGCTCAGCTTTGGAAAAGCTGAAAAAGAATATATCTTTTGGTCACTATATTTTAGAATGCTGAAAGAATGAAATGGGCACATCAGCCCAAAGACAAAAAGCATGGAGAAGCCACTTCATGTGCAGAAGCATGTCCTAGAAGACAGCTGCTAAGGAAAGAAGCATTACAAGAAAAAATCGGGGGGTGGGGGGGTGGGGTGGGCGTGGAGGGAAGAAACCTTCAAAGAAAATGAAAAGAAACAGACAGTTCTTTAAAGCAAGAGAGGAAATTGGAAAAAGAACATTTGAGAAGGATGAAGCATGTGGAACTACTCTAAAAAGTAGGTACAAACCGAACTCTTAGAAGTAAGAGTATAGCAAAGCAGGAGACGGAGTGGGGTGCAGATTGTTACAGAATAAGGAATAGCAAGTGCAACGAGCCAAAGGGAAAAAGAGCATTAATTATTCTGGAAGTCAGATGGTCCTGTGGATGAGTATAAAAAATGAGAAGGCAGGTGGTCCAAGAGGGGAGCAGGGATGACAGAGCTTCTCAAACTACTTGTGGTGAAAGATTTATTTTTTTTTTATTCATAGTGGGCTAATACAGGGTTCTACTGTCCATAACTCTTGTGCACGCTGAGCCACACACAATTCACCCTGCGAGCCTGGCAGCAATGCAACTGGTCTATACTTTTGCAATGAAACAAATTCACTGATCACATAGATAGATGTCACAGCACTGTTCAATTGGTATAAACGTTTGTTAATGCTTAATCGTAATTTTTACACTTAAGTCACAGACTGGCAACTGTTCATGGACCACACTTTAAGTTGCATTGATGTAAGGAATTTTGATTTTATTCTAGGTTCAATGGGAAGTTACAGAAGGGTTTTCCAAAACTGAGTAAGATTAGAACATTTGCATTTTGAATCACAAACAATAGCTGGCAAAGAACATCTAGGAGGCGGGCAAGGGAGGAAGTAGAGAGTATAGGAGACTATTGAAATAATGAGATATAAATCATAGGTAGTGACTAGAAAGATGCAAAATGGATTCATGATATATTTTGGTGATAGTACTAATAAGACTTGTTAATAGGTTGGATGCAAAAATTGAGGGTAAAGGAAGAATCACGGATGATTCAGGGATTCTGTTTGGAGCAACTGGGTGAAAGTATCGTATTAAAATGAGAAAGACAAGGAGGAATGGTTTTGGAACAGACACGGAGATAGTGGAATCAAAAGTTTGGTTTTAGCTATGCTAAATATAAACTTGTTACAATTGAATAAAATGGATTAAGAGTCTCATTTGTTTAAAAGTTTATATCTCTCTAGTTGGGTTAAAACAAGGTACGTCCCTAATCCCAGAATTCTGAGCAATCATCTCAACAGTAGTTTTCATGAACTAATGAAATGGTCTGTGTACTAGTCAGTTTTCTGTTGCTTATAACAGAATACATGATACCGGGTCATTAATAAGAAACTAAAATTCATTTCTTATAGTTTTGGAGGCTGGGAAGTCCCCGGTTGAGGGGTGCATCTGGTGAGGGCCTTCTTTTGGTGGGGACTCTCTGCAGAGTACCACGGCAACACAGGGTATCACATAGTGAGAGGCTGAGCAACGGCATGTTATTGTGCTCACTTGCTCTTATAAAGCTACCAGTCCACACCCATGACTACCCAGTTATCCATTAACCCATTAACCCATAAGTCTCCATTTTTCAACACTGTCACATTGGAGATCAATCTTCCACAAGAGCTTTGGAGGGGACAAACATTCAAACCATGGTAGTCTGATAGTAATGCTACTAAACAATAGTTAGGCCTCTGTGAACTACTGGCTTGAAAATGGAAAGAGCTCCCAATATGCGTATGTTATCTCAAAAATATCTCATTAGCCTTTTATGAATCAAGTTCATCTCAATTTTGGATTAAAAAATGGATTTGTATTTGGAGTTGCATTGCAAGTACAATTTTACAATTGGACCTAAATGGTGAAAATGGAAAAATGTTTTAAAATATCTTAGCTTATAGGAAAGAGTTCCAGAAAGAATAAATAGAGAAAAGTCAGCAACTTCCTTCAGGTTCCAGAGAATAACCTTTGAATTCATATTAATTAGTTTCAAAGGTCCTGGAAAATGTGTCCCCAGTAATTGCCCTGTTGAACTTTGCTAAGCAGAAATAGCAATTTAATTCTCTGGTTGGCTGGTAAGGACATGACAAGCTATCGGAAGAATTTCTCACTTACTAAGAAATTTCCTTATGGTACACATGACAGTATTAACTTAATACCTTAGCAAACTCCCAGTTGTATTTTTATCAGTCTTATGAAAAAAATTATGGTTGATGTTACCAAAATGAGATATACTATGTCATGTCATTTGTTGCATTTTGGGGTTAATTCTTACTTCTAATAGGGCTTCTCCTGAAGAGTTTGTTTCTTTGCATTCTGCTACATGCAAAATTCGTCTTACAAATTTGTCTCTAGAATTACCTTTCCTCTCATACCACGGGTTTAAACATCATTCCTCCAACCTTGAGCTGCAGTGGAAATGAGCACCTAGCACAAATGGTGTATCTAATGCTGAAGACT
Source organism: Cynocephalus volans (assembly GCF_027409185.1). NCBI lineage: Eukaryota > Metazoa > Chordata > Mammalia > Dermoptera > Cynocephalidae > Cynocephalus > Cynocephalus volans. The sequence continues at coordinate 93,395,852 of NC_084461.1, read as the reverse complement.
GTAGAAATAATTTTAGACTATAGTCATTGATAATTTTATTTTCTAATGCATATCACTTCAAGGGAGGAAATTTACCAGATTCTCTCTAATTTTATTTCTTGCAGAGGTTTTTAGTGCATAAAGCAAAGTTTAGTTGCTTTATCGGGAAAAGACGATTAAAAAAATAGAATTTACTCAATTGTTTTCTCAGAATGGTCAGTAGCAGAAACACATGTCCTTAAGGAATACATTTAGTCATGGTTGAAAAACTTAAAAATGGCAAATTCTTAACTTTGAAGACTAAGGGTTGACAGAGGCTGACTACTTCAACTTCAAAGACAATGACAACAGCCAGTAGTAATTGTTGCTAAATACATTAGGAATATTCTTTATTCCCAAGGGGGTCATATTTGTGTAGTGGAAGCTTTCTCAGGGATGTTATTATGAACAACGTATTGGATACTTTACTCTGATTTATCTCAGGGAACATTATAATGACTAGATTTTGATCAGGATATCAGCTAGTAACCTCACTAGCTACTATGTTCTACTGCCCACGAGTAATCCGCTTAAGATAGCATTTTTTACTCTTATTTGTGGAGCAAATTTTCTTCAAATGTATATTGTGAACTCTCTTTTCATACCTTTGAAATAACTTTTAAAGTAAATATAAATATTTCTCTCTGGACGAGATTAGATTCTGCTGAGCTGGTATCTATAACTATCCAGGGGCTGCACAGCTATTATCCCTAATGCACTGGTTGCATCAAGTGATAATAACTCAGTCAGCTCTGTGCTTTCTAAACCAATCCTCAAACCCACTCTATCAATTTTTGTGTGTGACTAGTGTTAGTTCCTGTCGATGTTAGTTTCACTGCATCGATGTCCCAAAGCAGTAGGAATTGTTTGTTAAATCTGCAGAGAGATTTAAAGAATTGGTTATCAATACTCCACAGTTGTTATTGCTAAGGAATGAGATTTCCTTATTGTCGAGCTAGTTCTCCAGATCACAACTGGCAAATGTTGAAGGAGTTGCTATAGATTTCAGTGCTCTAGGGACTTTTTTTTCTCTCTAATTAACATAACACTATATAACCCATAACACCTCTAAAATTCTACCTAATATTTACAATGTGAAAGTGGGCTTTTAAAAAACTTTTAAATAGCAAAACTTTTTGAAAGCATCATAAAGATAAGCTTTTACACCTGAAAATTTACCCCTAAGCACAACTTCGTTTTTTTCAATATTAGTAGTCAAGCACATAAGAGTATACTGGCCTAGGCAAGTTAATTATCGTCTATGTTTTGGAGATTAAAAAGACAGAAAAAACAGATGCTTTGACTTTAATTTGAAGAAATTGGCATGTTAACAAAAAAATTACAAATCTGTGGGTTAACTGTTGGGATAGAGATATGTGAGAGACATGGTGAGTTTTTGTTGTTGCTTGCTTTGTTTTTAAGAGATGAAACAATCCATTTTATCTGAGGCAAGTGGAAGGATCAAGGAACGTTCTATAAGAGAAGAAGCTTTTTGACTTGGATCTTGAAGAATTTTTTTCCAGTGGAGGAGATAACGATTCTAGTCAAAGGGAAATTAATTTAAAAAGGCACAGTGTCAGGAGAAAGTATGCCCGTTTTTCACTTCATGTTAGTAAAATTTTTTCAGTAATTTTAATTTTAAGGCAACATAGGGCATTTACAACCCACTGTCAGGTACATAGGTTGGTGATACAGGTGAAGGGTACTGTTGTGTGCTAAAAAAATAAAAATGAGGTATGATGAGATAGAATTTTGTGCCTGGATCATAACTTACTACAGAGAGAATTTTTTATAACAAAAAATATAGAGTCAGTATTTCTGAAGTAAGGATGGATTTTAGGGGGAGAGTGGTCACACTTCTATAAAGACAGAAATTAAAGAAAAATTGTAATAATCCTGTTAGTCCAGAAGAAACATCATGCACTCAAAGTTTTCCCAGATCTTATTTTTTTTAATAACTATAATGAGGTAGATAAATAATAAATGCCCATTCACTGGGAAAAATAATTAGATCATAGCATGGTACCCACATTGATAAGGTGTTTGAGACTTCCCTCTCTCTCAATATAAAAGAAGAAATTATGTAAAATGTTTCATTACTTTTAATATGAACCAGGTAACAGAAGTGGGTGGTGTGTGGAGAACAATATGACTATATAAAAATAATTTTATTGTTCATCCTAATTTTTCCACCAATGAAGGAATTGCCACTCCATTCATCTTACCTCTTTTGAAAAGGCAAGCTTTGAAATAAAATGTAAGGTGAATAAATGCCTCCAAAAAAGCCAAAAGACTATGGGCATATACTTTAGCATTTATTCTTGAGATTTATGTTTATGAAGTGGTGTTTCATAATTGTAATATCAATGGAGTACTTTCTAGTAGGCTCAAATTCTTGATGAGGTTAATTACTCAACAAAAATTGTCCTTTTCCTGTTCACAATCTTGCATCTTCATTTCTGTCCACATGTCCTTTTTTATTTCTACCATGTTGTTAAATCTGATTGTCTTTAACCTTTTCCTATGACACAGATCAACAGGGGATTCAGTTCTATTAAAGAAGATCTTTAGAATGAAATCAACTGTGGAATGTTTTACAAATGTGGTTCAATAAACTCCGTATAATTTCAAAAGAAAATGATGCATACAAGAGCATCTTGGGATTAGCATAAAAAACACTTTCGCTTAGACTCATGCAAGAAGGACCTTTGGGAGAATAGGACCACTTTCAAATAGTCTAATTGAAAAAAAAAACAACAAAACTCTTACTGGGGTTCTAAAGAACAAAATTTGCATATTAATAGAAGATTAAAGTGCCCATCAAGTATTCTGAAGCAGTTACTTTCTCTTGTCTAGTTTGTTCTTCACATAAATATCTTTCATAATAAAAAGAAACTTGTGCCTTTGCTGCTATTTCAATGAATTTCCAAGCTTTCCTATCACAATAGGACAGATTTTTAAAACCCTTAAATAAAGCTCTTTGGATTTTTATTTATTAACACAATGAAAGGGTTACTTTTAGGGAAAAAATAGAACACTTTAGAAGAAAGGACATATCAGAAAACGTTCTTTAAAGAATATTCCATCCACCAAAAAAAGGAAAAGAAAGAAAATACACACAACTAATAAATAAATACAACCTCAAAAACTCTTGTAGTGAATAATACATATTTCAAAAATGAATTGTAGATGTAGTGACAGCCAAAAAAAAAAAAAAAAAAGAAAAAGAAAAAGAGGGTACATTTCTAGGTGGAAAAAGTCCTGCGGCATTCTAATACAGTTCCTTTGTGCCCCAAATACAATTATTGCTACATGTTTCTCATGTTAGTGTGGAGATGCTCTTGTAATGAAACATAAGTGTTGTTCCTCATAATAATCCATAAAATTTAAAATTCAAAAATATACTTGAAATAGAAAATATAGAGCAAAATCAACATAAAAATTTGTAATGTAAGAGAATTGCTATGTGTGCCAAGTTTTAGGCAGGAAATAGAATTTATTTATTTAACAATCAAAGATGTGGACAGTCATAATAATATTCTGCACATTTTGTGGGTTTCCCTGCATTCCCTCATCCTCCTCCCCAACCCCATTTCTGGTTCTTTGGGTTTTACAGCTGCCTTCAACTTCAAAGACCTTAGAGTATTTCTACTGCTTTATCTGGAGTTTGACAAGGAGCAGTCATACTCAATCATATGGAACATGGATTTTTTTTTCCATTAATTTTAATATAAATGTCTGCTGTTTTTCAGATGAATTCTCTAAGCTGGACAATTTACTTTTAAAAGAATAGCATCTTTCTGTCTCTTCAATTAAGAATGTGTGGGATAAAAGTGAATCACATGTGGATTAGCTTTTCACACTCTCTCAGGGTCTCAGATGTGAAATAATCATTTCCATTATGATTAGGCTGGTATTCCTGTTCTATGAATGTATTATATACACTCTCAGCTTTAAAATGATACTTTGTATAATGGACTTTTGTGCACCTATTTGGTCTGGATTTCCAGCTTTCAGTTCCTAGGCCTCTCTAACCCCAATGACAAAGAAGTGTGGAAAAGTGTGAGAATTATAGTGAGGAGAGTTTTGGAAAACTCATCTGACGTGGAAGTGCTCCTTTTCTCTCACTTTGAAGAGGCTTGCAAAGCTTCCTTGCTAGCAGTGCCAGGCATTCCTGGGTCCTGGACTCAGCAACTTGCTGCCACGGCACACGATCTGGAGACACTCTCTGAGCAGCAGCACCAAGTCTTGGCTGAACCTCAGTGTTCCCAAATGTCCTGTTTTTTTTTTTTTTTTTTTTTTCAAGTTTAACATACTAATTATGCTGATTTGAGCAACACATATTGCACACAGATATTGATATTCAATGCTGTACCACATAGATATGTACACTTATGTTTCAATAAAAATAAATAAATAAATAAAATAAAAATGAAGACACCTGGAGGAAGAAGTTTTCTGCACCAACATTAAGCTACTAATATTAGCTACTGTTTATTGAGCACTTCCTACAAGAATGAAGACATTCCAGAACCCTATGAGGCAAATATTATTATCACTTAAAAAATGAGGAAAATACTCCTCCAGTCTAGAGAGTTTGAATAATTTACTGGTCACACAGGTGATGATGACTTGCATCCAGGTCTGTCTGACTCTGAAGTGCACATTCTGGACCAGCTGACGTGATATCTGTCCTGTCAGCTTCAGCCTACCTGGTGACCGTTAGTTGGAGTTTTCCAAGTCGCTCTTCTAGGCTTTATTATTTTCTTATATTTTATCATCCTTAGGTAATTTCATGCATTCAGTGATTTTAATTCTCCTCAGTATGTTGCTGGGTTACAAATCTATAGTTCTTCAGGGCTCATCACATGAGTTCTGAACCAGTTTTCCTGCCCATTGGGCACATATCTAGATGTTCCACAAAAACTAAAACAAACAAACAAACAAACAAAAAAACCCAGGAATTTAAAATAATGTCTTTAAAATCTGTTCCTTTCCCTGAATCCCCAAATTTAAAAAAAATGATATTTTTTTACTCAAGCCAATTCCTCAATTTTATTTTCATTCCATTCCCTTCAGTCCAATAGATTTCCAAATTCACCTGAACATTTCCCACTATATATTATCAAGCTTTCCTCTCCACATTTACTCCCCTGGTTTTGGTTCTCTTTATTGCAGGGCAGGGCTGGGCTTCTTAATAGTTTCGTTGTTATAACATGAAGCAACGTTTGTTCATTGTAGAATATCTGGAAACTCTAAACATCAAAGAGAAGAAATCTAAGTTTACTTATCTTGTTATCCACAGAAAACTACTATGCCTATTTAATGTATTTCCTTTAGCATATTTCTGTTGTTGTAGATTAAAATATTAGCTTCATACTCTACATACTACTACATAATTTTCTTTTACTTAATATGTCATTAACAGTTTCCCATATAATGATGGTTTTTCTGCATTATGGTATTTAATGTCTGCTTGGGGTTTCATTATGAGGTTGTTACACAATTTGATCAGTCCCCTATTGCCAGATAGATAAAATGTTTATGAATCTTTGTACACTTAAATCAGAGTGCACATCTCATTAACTTTTTAGGATACATTCCCAAAGGGATTAGCGTGTTTACATATATATATTTTAAAATATTTTCTTATAATAATAGCAATAGATATGATTTTGGATAAATCAGAAAAAACCATGTAAATAAAAACAGAGAATAAATTCTAATTATCAAAAACTCAAGAAAAATAATTTATATTTGTTACAACCTGGTACATCTAATTTTGTAAACTTTATATCAATGACAAATGAAATAATTTTTTATATATTGTATTAAAAATTTTTTTCAAACCCAATATATAAATTTTCATTTCAAAATATCAGTTTACAGGATAGTATTGGCTAAAGAGTATACAATTATATGTCTATAGCATATTTTTGAATAAATGTTCTATTGTTGAACAGTAAGATGTATTATTATAATTAACATTTTTAATACCTAAATCTGTGCAGGTAAATTTTTATTCATTCTCTTCCTCACTTTTTTAACATGATTTCTAAGAACTGGAAACACTGAATCAGAAGGCAAAAATATTTTTTAAGACTTTTGATAAATATTTCAAATTTTATCATCAAAACAGTTGAATATTTTATTTTAGTAATATGGAGTACTATTTTTTTCTGATCTTTTAACAAAATTGATTCACTTATTTCCTTTCATCTCTTTTTCTTATTTTAACTAAATATATAGAAAACATCTCAATAATCTTAAATTTGAATTTATTTCATTACTAATTAGTCTGAACATTTTTCATGTTATAATTGGCTATTAGTATTTTTTCTTTTGTTTGAATGGGTCATATTTGCCCTTTAAAAATTATATTTGAAAGTGCTCTTTAAATATTAAATAAGTGCTATTTTAAAAAATTACAAGTATTTTTCAAAGTTTGTCTCAAGATTCTTAATCTTGTTGATAGTGTTTGATAATGTAGATTAATTAAATATATTATGTAATCAAATCAGTCTACTTTTAATTTTTCTGTTGTTTGTTTTTCTATTCAGAGAAGTCTACTCTGAGCTGAGATAAATTCTCACATTTTCCCTTTCCACTTTTAGCCTTTTTGCTTTAAAAATATGTAAAATATTAATACAAGTATTATAAGAATAAAAAGAACTGTGAATGGTCTGATATTTACCCTGTTTACAAGCTAACAAGTTGGCCCGTCACAGTTTTATGATGCTGATAGAAGATAGAAGACTCCTGGGCCACAGATAAAGAGTTTATTACTCAGAGCAATAGCAATAGCCAGAGTCCTATAATTATTTTTGTGCTAATTATTAGATCCTCAATTCCACATCCATACAGAGATGGTACCGGTATATGCAGCTGGTTGCATTACAGGAAAGAATGCTTGAGCCTAGGAAACAGGAATCTTATATAATGGGCAGTAAGTATGCTTGCCCTTTGCTCTGGAGGGAGACATTATATCTTCCAAGACTATAAGCAAACCTACACTTTAGAGGAGAGGAGGGCTGGCCAGTTAGCTCAGTTGGCTAAAGCGCAGTGTTATAACAGCAAGGTCAAGTGTTTAGATTGTTGTAGCAGCCAGCTGCCAAAAACTGAAAAAAAAAAAGGGGGGGGGGAGGAGATATTATTTCTATAGTCCAAAGCTATTTGCTGTACAAACATCTTTTTAAAGATAGTGATGGAGTTCAAGACATACTACCCCAAAATATGACACCTTGGCATTTGAAAAAACAGGAGAATCAGAAAGGTCTCTTTGACTTTCTCCTACCATTCTCCCGTGAAGCAGGCCAAAAAATAATTCTCTGACCTTCTTCTAAAATAAGTCCTAAGACCCTCATGTGAGAGATACCCTTCCTATACTCAAAGAAAAGAAATACCCTTATCTTGGAAAACAGGGGCATAGAGAAGAATCTGAACAAACATGCCTTGCTATGTTCCCCCTAGTTTACAACCATTAAATCATATCCCCTTTTGTCCAATCATACTTCTGCATGATGTCCACTCTTAAACCTAAGGATAAAAATGCACAGGTTTTCCTGTTTCTTTGGGTTTTTATTTCTGAAGATTCCTTTGTCACATAAACTTATGTTAAATAAATTGTATGCTTTTCTCCTGTTAATCTGTCTTTTGCTATAGGGGCCTCAGCCATGAACCTAGCAATGGGTGAGAAAAGAAGTGTTTTTTTTTCACTTACAATTGTATGGAACAAAGGTCAGCCAGTGCCTTGCTTATAAGTTGAGTTAAAATATGAGTGACCCATGGAAAATTATCTCACAACACAAGAAAATGGTTAATAATCAGTTGGTATATGATGGTGTATAATAAAAAATGAAACCTATTTTCTATCCTTTTCTCCCCAAATCCCAATCTTTATACAAAATAATTTTGGCCATTGTTGTTCTTAACTCTTCTCGCAAATACTAAAAACTTCCATATTTTCAAATAGTATCTTTATATTGTACATTGATTTCAATAGTCTAAATTACGCTGCAGTAAAAAACTGACAAATCCCAATGGATTAAAAAAAAAAAAAAGCCTGGGCATGTTGCATGTAAGGAAAGTTTTTTTTTTTTTCCTTTCTAATATTTTTATGGCCTTTTTTTGTCTTGGAAATTTTTTTTTTTTTTTTTTTTTTTTTGCTATAAGTATGTCACATGTCAGTTTTTCTTTTATCTTACTGTAGTTTTCTCTTTCAATAGTCAATATGTTAGAAAAGGCCATGTGTCCTCCCCATGAGAGTGCTGGAGGTCAAGCTGCCTGCGCTTAGTCTATATTCTGTGAGGAGATTCTGTCTAGCTTCTACCTTACTTAACGTCTTCATTTCTGACACCTGAGTATTTACTTTTATTTCTTTCAAAAGTATATTTTCTATTAAGCATTTCTATGTAACTAGCAGAAGGAAAACTCCCTCAATGTCAGTTTACTATATGCTCTGGTATTGCTTTTTCTAAGCCTTAGTTTTCTTTTATTATTGGATATAATAATAGAACTTTCCTTATGAAGTTGTCAAAATTAATAGGTCAATTAACGCAGGAAAATAATACACTGCCTAGAGCACAGACAGAATGTAATTGATAATGAATCAGATTTCTCTTATATTCTCAAGTTTTTCTTCTATCTCAGTGTATTTTTTTCTTTTAATATCTTCTGCAATTTTAAGTTCTGCTCTGATATTATTAGTCTTCTTACATTCTCACTTCATTTCATTTGGCTCGTTTTTCAAAAATTTTACCCTGCCCTTCAGCCAGTTGCTTTTCTGTATTTTGTAGTTTATTTCAGAGAGCAAATTTGTTTTTGAATTTGAAAGAGAGTACAAACAGATGCTATGGGGAATTTGCTTTCTTAGTAAATATTTTCTCAAAGCAAATTCTCTTTCTTTCTTAGTGCTATACTTTTCTCCTTTTTCCTCCTTTTTCATTTGTTATAAAAAATTTCACTCAGTTGTGTATGGATTTCACTTCAGTTTACTCATTCTTGATTTTGGAGTAGTAGGAATCCATGCCTCCCAATCAATACCTCCAAGGAGAATGTATGAATTCTTCTTGGATCCAGGTTCCTATCCTCCAGGATCTTGTTCAAATGACTTTCTCAGATATTCATGGAACTGCACGCCAGTTCAATAATCCAGCAACAGCTGGAGAGAACAAGCGTTCTTCCAGAGGAGTAAGTTTGTCACTCTGTTCAAGCTTTCTTCCTAACTGCTGAAGTCTGCAGGCCAGATTTCCATAGTCAGTTTGCTGCGTGGTTTGATCTTCCTTCTAGGCCTCTATGTTTGTAATGCCAACAGAAAGCTCCACTGTGTTTTATTTCTGGGACCGGTGTAGTTGCCCTTACCCATCTGTTCAGGTTGCCTTACTTGCATTGCTTTCCTCTACAGATAAGGAGACACTGTATGCTCAAAGTAAGCTATTAGAATCTATTGGGCATCCATGAGGCACAGAGCACATAACTGGGTATTAGAGGAAGAAAATACATTAGTTTCTATTTATTATAGTCTTTAGTTTCGTTAATGTGTTAATAAGGCAAGTTAAATTCATATAAAATATTAACATAAACTACAGTTTTTATGGTGTCTATAACCGATCTTATCCTATTTGCTTTGACTTTTTATTTATCTGGCTTGTAAAACTTGAAGTATCAACAAAACAGGGAAGAAGGATTGACTATATTAATCACAATGTGGTGACTTTCCACTATCTTAAACCATTCCTCCTATGGGAATCTTTGATCTTTAATTTCCCAAGTAACAGTTTAGACAGAGAAATACTATGCTCTTCTTTGGCACCTCTTTTTATATTTTCTGATTTAAGTTCAATTTTCTTTCTCTTTTTCTTTCACTTTTCCGACATATATTAAATCATCCCATTAAAGGAGATTAGTTCCGTTACTTAAAAATTTTCATATTACATTTAAATCAATTCACTGTCTGAATTACACCAATTTTATTTCACTATTTTGATTCATGCCAAATAATGTTGTTAACTGTAGAGCTATGGGAATGGAGAAATAGAAATGTTTCACTTCTCCAGTTCACTTGTATTTTCTTCAATGAAATTTATTCTAAAAATAACTCAGTGTCAGTGTATGAAACAAAAATTTATAGATATTGAATATAGAGACTATCCCCAAAAAGAAAAATTTCCATAGATAATTTTTCAGACCAGTGGTTATCATTTTTATACCTATGGACAGGTATAAATTTATATTTTTACAAAAAATTAGAACATTATATAATATTTTTATACAACCAGCTACTTACACTAATAAGATCCCAAAAATATTTTTTCAGGTCATTAAGTAATTTTTTGACATTATTTTAAATGGAGGCATGATATTTCATTTAACCAATTCTGTATTGAGGATATTTTAGGCTCTTTCCATATTTTTCCAATTTTAAACAAAATTTCATGGACATTGGTTTTTAAACACAGCTGTATTCTTTCTTTAGGGAAAATTTCTCGAAACGGATGCAAAGAAGAATGCACTGTGCACAAGACTTTTGCTACATACTGCTTCATTTTCCTACCGCAAGGATGCAGCAGCAACCTCTACTTTCACCAGCAGCAACCTCTACTTCTAAGTTTTAGAAGTATATTGTAAGGTTTTCAATGCAGACAAGGGTGCTGGTGAATTTAGAGCCCTCATTTAGTAAAATCACAAGGAGTATCTGAGCTGGAAATAAAGAAGTTCCTCTTTTCTGATTACATTTTAGTCTTAGTAAGGATGGAGGTAAGAACGATTACTTCTTATTTCATTTTTCCTACTGTGTGCATTTCACTCTAATTTCATGTGAGAGATATACAGCAGCATATTATATCGACCCTTCTCTTACAAGCTCATTTAGTAGAATAAAGGTACACATACAATGTGTTAGACAGAAATTTACATCAATATTTGATTAGGTCTAATTTGTTTTCTAACAATAACATTATATGAGTCCTAAAATATCAAAAGACTCTGTAACCTAGAATGAATTGACAAAGGCAGAGGGCTTGTACCATGGGGTTTACTTGGACCTCAGGGGCTGAATTGATGAATGGGTTTGATAGAGATGGGCCGGGAGCTGTACTTTGTATTAGCAAAGCTTCAAAAATGGGAAATGCGCAGGGCGTATTCAGGGAAAGAAAGAAGGGAAGGAACTAATGGTTACAGATTTCCTACTATGTGCTAATCTCTACACTAGGTTCTTTACTCAGAACGACTCTATTAGTGTTATTATTCCCATTTTACTGCATCTCAGGGAGGTTCAATTACTTTCTTGCCCAAGCATATCTACTTATGACTCACAAAGGGTTATCTCTTCAAATGCATGGTTTACCTTGACTCCTGCCTAGTTAGACTATAATTAGGCTCTGGTTTTAGTACTGGATCTCTTCTTCAGAGACATCTGGTTTAACGCTTTCTGTTCATGCAAAGGCTAGTAATCCTAATTTCGTGACACTGAAATAAGAGGGCACATAATTTAAAGTATGGATATTATAGGAGATGTTTTGTCCATTAGGTAAATATGATACCAGCGATAGCATTGGGGGCTTTTTAGGTTTCCTGGAGCAGTTAGTGCTTCTTGTGTCACAATTGAATAATCACTCTGAGTCTGGCATCCAGGCTTTGGAATGGCCAAGTGTTAGAGAATCAGAAATTAGTGCTGTAGCACTGAGGTTACACATGTCTCTATAGAGCTAGGAGACATCAACAAGGTCCTTTATTTGAGTCACATTTATAGTTTCAGCAAAACTAAAAAATCATCTTTTAATCTTTCCACTGGAAAACTAAGCATTGACCGATTTAAGCATGTGATATAATTATGCCTCTCGTCATTAGAACAGAGTGAGGTGGAGGGAGAATCAGCAGTTGGCTGGACTTCAGGCAGCAGGGCAAGTCTAGATTAGTTGTCCTCATTGCAGTAAGTGGCAGAACATTTTCCTCCAGTTAAAGTGTTAAGTGCAGGGTGGATTGCCCTAGCCATTAATCATCGCCAAGCCCATGAGTGTAGAAACAAGATAGGTTACTCATGATGCCAGAATCACAAAACCATTTACTAATATAAGCCAGGACTCAACTGTAGGCGAATGGTAGCAACACATTCTTTCCATTCACTATGCTTTCTGTGAGTAGACCAGCCTGACTGCCCCATAAAGATTTTGTTTGAGAACGAAGGGAGACAATGTTGGAAAATTAAGGTAGGGCCACATTATGGAGACCTTGAAATGTTAAATTGGAATTTTATAGACCTGTACCTTCTTGTTGAGATGCCTCCGGTTTAATCTGACACTGAACTATTTTCCAACTCGCTTGATAATAAGAATCACACAGGGTGCTTGTTCAATGGATTCCCTGGCTTCTCTCTTAAAATTCTCGTTCAGGGACCTGGGGCAGGACTGAATCTCATGTTAAAAATTTGAATTTTTAACATGAGCTTCAAGTTATTCTTTAGAGTATATGTCTGAGAAACCCTCTGAGTGTTTTTCCTGCTAGTGGGGATATGCTCCCTCTTCTATTCAGATAAAGAACCATTTTTTTGAACAGTTCTTGTGAGGGAGGTGTTAAGGGGAGAGACAGAGAGGAATAACTTTGGGCTCCTACCTTCAGGAGGTTTCCTTTGATGATTGAAAGATACCTCCAGCAGCTCTCTGAACTGCTGGTAATTACACGGCGATCTTATTAAGAGAGGACCTCATTATGATCCGATTTTCTGGTTTAGCAAAAGAAACACATTTAAAACTACTGACTACTATACACTTGGTTAAAAAAAGACTTAAGATGTCTCTTTTCTTGGATTTGTGTGTTTTCTATATTTATTCTGGATTTTCATTGTTCTGAACATAAAATTATTTGTATTAAATACATAATCATAATATTTATGTTTCTATTACAGTTCTGGATTTGAGATATACAGTTCTCTGAGTTATTAAAGTGAGGCTTACTTTCACCCAGAAATAAAAAGTTTCTATTGCTTATTTATTTAACCAAGTTACCTGACACTCAAAACCTGTCTGGGAGGTATTCTAGAAAGCAAGGAATATTTGAATTTTAAATTCAAAATCTTGGCACCATAGCCTTTACCCCTTGATTACACAGAAAATATATAGTCCTTAAGCCTCTGTATTTTATTATTAGCCCAACTCTGTAAATGTATCATAGCTTCAAGTTTCTACAGAGAGTATTCATTGGGGCATTTCCACCAAACTAAAAGAGTTCCCAAAAGGAATACAAATCACCATTAAGATTGTGTCCACACATGCAAAATTAAGTGAAAAATTGGGGTATGAATATTCCAGGCCCCAAACACCTTTACTTGAAATATTCAGATATTTGAGGCTATAAACATAGATTCTAGTAATGAGAAGGGACTAATAAATCCTCTAATCTAACTGCTTTTTCTTCTTTAGATCATAAGCCAAAAATCTATCCTTGAATTTATGGCTACTTCATGCAAAAAATTTTTTTTTAAACTCGAATTATTCAGATAAGTTTCTTACTTTTTCACTTCATTTTGATTAAGGTCCTGGCTTCATTTTAACATCTGACATTAACAGCTTCTCTGGGGCGTCTGCAGCCTGAATTGGGAACACTGTTTTTCTATCTTGAGAAGCCGTGAAGCTTAGATTGGGCACAACTGAATATAGTGTGTCATGTGATTCGGATCCCTGGGTGTTAAGCATCCTACCTTTGAAACTTGTTTTGTTCTCAGCATTCACCTTCGCGCTCCTGATTTGAGCACCTTCCAGTTTATTCTTCACTATTGGCTTTTCTCTTCAATTTAGTTCAGTCTAATGTTCTTTGGATTTTTTTTTCCTTCTAAAGGACAAGAACTAATGCTCTAATTTAGAGGACTCAAGTACCATTTTTGCTCATTCTTCATCAGAGATTGCACTATTCAAGTACTTTGCTTTTTTTTAGATGAATGCCCTAATTTGTTCCTGTTATACAGATGGAGAAATCTTAGTTCTATATTAAAAAGAAGGTCTCATCACCAGCCTCAGACTCCTTGGAATATGAAATACAAAGAAAGTAGCATTGAACGAATAAAAGGGTCTCTGACTTTAGGAATGAAAGCCCATAAAATAGAAGGTCAAAATTAGCTTTTTTTGAATAGTTATCTGTATGTCCAAAGACAGCTGAACTTATCGTAATTAACTCAATTTTTGCAAATAATGGTATGAAGGAGTATTTGGAAAACAAAAGATGTTAAGTAAATGCAGTCAGTGTTTAAGGTAACCTTTTAAAATAGATATCCAAAGAAGTTCAGAAGTTCATAAGTCATATTTTAAATTACAGTATTAAAAAGCATTTTCTTTGTACCAAACTTAGCATTGGGATGAAACAACCTTTTGTTTCGCATGAGAACATAATGTGAAAATTAAACAGCTGACCAAAAAAAAAAAAATTCAAATATGTTTTACCTGACAACTTGGGCTAGGTTTGTTTCATTAAATATGGATAGAAACTAAGAAAACTTAGAGATTTTCTCAGGTAATTTTCAGTCATAAGAACAGATCATTGAGTGGCAATGCATATTTTTAGTCTCTGCTTTATTCCTAACTGGATTATCATAATTCTCAATTCCAGAATAAAATACTGACTTCATATCTTAAGTCTCAAATGATTTTCTCAAGGTGATTTGTCATTTTTCATTACATCAATCCTTGAATCTTGTTGGACATTCCTATTAAATATCTTCTTATGGTTCCTCACACTTAAGTCTATTCGATTGAACTCTACCTCCTATAAACTTGTAGAAATTATAATCTGTTCCACTAGTTACTCATTACCATATATTGACTATTTTTTTGAACTTTTTAAAATCATGTGATATTATTTATTTTCTATGTGTTTGTTAGTATTTGTGTATATATGACATTTAACCAATATGCTCAATGGTGGTGATTATGCCTTGCCTTTCTTTGGTGTAGTCAAAGGCAACAACAGGAAGCTTGATAACAGATACTTTCCCAAGAAATATGTTGATTGAATTAATAAGTGAACTAACTCAAAATTTACCTTTTTCCCCTGTATAAGGAGTTATTGGTAACCAAAAGATGACTATATTTATAAATGACTGCCCATTCACCACGAGCCAAAATTTCTGCCTTGTGTTCCATGCAGTTTACTAAAGAGCCCTGGTAAAATTAAGTGATTAAAGAACTCAGAAATACCAGCAACCTTAGTGAACCTGCATGAATGTGACTGATTCTTTGGATTAGATAGGAATCAAATGTCTGATATAGAATTTCAGTGGAAAGATACCTAACTTGTTCTTGGTTTCTCTACCTTGGCTTATATAAGTTAATAAATATTTTTATAGTAATAAATTAGGTCCTTTAATTTTATGTACCAGTTTTCTCTATTCTTTGTCAATCTTTAAAAAAAAATTATCTTTCACATTAAAGACATTCCCATCTCTCTTTCTCAAGAGAAGCCTCTGGGTTGAAGGTAATTGATTTTTTCTGGTTTTCTTTCACCAGGAAAGCCCCTGATTGACTAGAAGTGGTTAAGGATCACAATTTACTTCATCTTTAACAACTGATGAAGCACTATTGACAGTGTATTCAAAATCAAAGGAAGCATTTTCATGTTAAGCTATAAGGAATAGTTTTGCCCAGTAGGTGGAAAATGGCAGGGAATATTCAGAGTATGTAAGGTACTACTTCCTTTAAATTAGGCTTTAACACCCAAGTCAGCAAAATTTGTTTAGTATTGTACAAAGTGGCCATGTCATGAGATCAAAAGAGATCTGTTACGGTGCACCTCAAAATAGCTAAAACATATGTAAAACATTTTCAAAAGTCAAACTGTTGAGATTATTGATCAAATTCAATAAGTAACACAAAATGTGTGTTTACGTTTACTAAAGATCAACAATTATTTTCTAGATTTTATGATGAGTCATTCATATCTTATAAAATTCTTTAAGGCAAAATGATCATGAATTAAAAAAGAAAAGAGGAAAAATGCTATGCCTTCTGCTATTATAAATGATACCTAGTCTGTTTCTATGCTGAAAGAAATTAGTCAAAAAAGTCAAAATTAGTCAGGACAGTTATTTCCCGCAATCTTTAAATAATACTCCTATTAAATTTTTCTTGCCCACAGGGGAAGAAAATTCTTATAATAACTTTCTACAATTTCCACGTATAATCTTGAAAAATGACCAGTTAATGAAAAAGAGCTCAAACTTAAACACTGATAATTGATACAAAGTTAAAAATTCCCTGGCACTACATGCATTTTGAACCATGGTTAGGTACATGTTTCATTTTATATTTTAATTGTATCAAATAATTTTTTTTATTTGTACGGAGTTTTAAGTTTAGAAATAATCTTAAAAATAACTTGGCAAGTATTCTTTTTTCAAAAATATCATTTGTAAAAGGACCATATATACAAGTATTGTTACTCTTATGTATTAACGGCATACAAATGTTGTATAGCTCTGTACAACCAATATGAAACAAATTTAGGATAACACATACCTAGGTTTTGACCAGATTGTCAAGAAAATTTGATCAAATTTTCTCCATTATGTGACTATGAAGGTTTGCCTAGAAAAAACTAGAATAGTTGGCATGTTGGTGCATCCAACTTGGAATCTGATGCAATATGGACAACTTTATTAGCTATGTATGTGCATGTTGTCACCTATAAAAACATGGGCATGTAATAGAACACAGTTATATAAATAAAGTCATGAGAATAGATTTTAGCGACTAATTTATTCACTGTTGCATCTCACTATGCCTGACACAATAGATACTCAGTAAGTACTCGTGGAATAAGTATATGAAATATATGACTTTTCTGTTAATATTTTGAGCTTAATCACTACTTGAAATTTACAAAGCAGTAGTTGGCATTTTATCATTATTGCCACTTTGTTAGTCTTTTTCAATCCAGCTTTTCAAAGGGAATGAAGTTGTTTGAGGATCTATTTAGCACCCTGCGGAAATTTATGGTTCAACTTGGGAGATGAGGCTTTGAAGGGCAGAGGAAGAAAGAGACGACATACTTTTCTCTAGCTCTGTGGACAGGGCTGTTTTGTGATGTGGTTTTATTTCATGTATCTCCTTGCAGAGGCATAATACATAGGAAGCAAAACAGGAAGTAGCTGGCAAATACAGAGAGTATTTCCGGTAATCATCTAGAGTCAAAGTTATCTCAACAGGCTGGAATCAAAAAGGTGATTGGTAACAGGGAAATGTAAAAATTCTTCAATTATTACTACTCTTACTAGTAGATGATAATAGTAACAATATCAGTCACCAAATTTTTAATCTAATGTTTTTATTGAGATAAAATTTACATAACATAAAGTTCATCATCTTAACCATTTTAAAGTACAAAACTCATTGATTTTTAGTACATTTACAATGTTGCACATCCACCACTCTTATTTAATTCCAGACACTTTTCTAACAGCCCCAGAAGAAACCCCATACTTGTTAGCAGTCATGCCCAACTCCATCTGCCTCTGATTCTCTGGCAATTATCTATTTTCAGTCACTATGGTATTCACATACATAGAATCATACAATATGTGGCCTTTTGTACCTGGCTTCTTTCACATAGTTTAATGCTTTCAAGGCTTACCTGTATTGTACCACATATGAGTTCTTTATTCCTTCACATGGCTCAATAATCTATTTTATGAGTATATCTTGATTAAAATTTAAAACCTTATCTTGTATTTCCATATCATATTCTCGTTTACTTTTTCAAAATTAAGATAAAATTTATCTAACTTAAAGCTGATCATTTTAATCATCGTAAAGTAGACAATCCAATGTTTTTTTAGTATGTTTCCAATGTTGTGCAAATATCACCACTGTTTCTATGAATTTTTCTAGTTTCGATATTTCATATAAATGAAATCACAGTATGTGTCTGTCATGTCCACTTGTTCTTTCACTTAGCATCATATTTTTGGTGTTCACCCATGGTGTAAGTATTGCTGCAGAGATTTTGTTACATAATGAGAATTAGAAGATCCTAAGAAAATGTGAACAAAGAAGGCAGCAGTTTGACTCTAAACCTAATGTGAGACACATGAAAAGAAGTTAACTCATATTGAGAAAAAACAAATAAATATAATATCAAGGTCACAGGAGTAATTCCTGCTGAATTCTGTGTTGGTTGGACAACACCGTGGGTGATGTGGCTAGTTCTGGATACTGGTTAAAGACGTTTGTTAAATAAGTGCCGGGTATTTAACATTACAGAGCTGGTAAGTAAGACCATGTAATAGGAAAATGGTGGAGAAACCAGGCTTGCAGAGAAGCCTGAGGGGACATATAGCAGTTGCCTTTAAATATCTGAAGAACTGGCATTTCTGTTAGGGAGTAGACTTTCTTTTGGCTCTAGAAGAAGAAATTCAGATCAGTGGGTGAGTGTCAAGTAAGCAGAATTTCTAACTTGATAATAAATATCTCATATTCTGACATGCTTAAAACTGGATGAACTACTTTATGAAGTAGTGAACTCTGTAATTCAAAATATGGATTATTTTCTTTCAAAAAAGCTATGGAAAGAGTCTGGATTGGGGCAGGTGAGTGGACAGGATGATCGCCATTGGTTCCTTGTAATCCTTGCGTCTAGTCCTGTTACAGTCACTTATGCTGTTCCTGCTGAGCTCTGGGCAAGGCTTATAGCAATGATTTATTTGAAAAGAGAAATACTGGCTTATCATATTTAATACTCACCTTTAGTATCTCCAGTCTCTGTTTGCAGCAAACTTCCGCTATTTTGTGCTTTGAGAGGGTGACTCTTGCGCCTTGAGAAAGTCCATTCTTTTGATGAGGTTCTTGGTTCATCACATTGTCTTTACCATGTCCCTGGTCCACATCTGCTCTCAGAAAAGGCTCTGCTACCAGTCATTTGTACCATAGTGTAAAACAGCATCATTTTTTTTCTCTTAGGGTTATTTTCATTTTGACCCTTATTGTATAATAAAAAGTTTTACTTCTTGATAAAGTAATTTCAGGTACCATGTAGAGATGGGGACATTATTGGAAGCATTTGAATAACCATCTTCTATATATGTCAGATCAGAGAAAAGACGTTGATATGTTTCTTGTCTGGTTATCATACAGAATGAACAAATATTAAATTATATTTCATCTAAACAGTAACAATAAATGAGGGATATAATATTTACGTAGTCCAGAAAGCATAGTCATTTCTAGTGTATTGTGGAGGAGAACTTGGTTTTATTTTTGATTAGATCCTATACTTTAAAAATGTTCTCGAAGGAAATTTACTTCTTCATGCTTTCCAGTGAGTATATCTACTATGAAATA
Source organism: Cynocephalus volans (assembly GCF_027409185.1). Lineage (NCBI taxonomy): Eukaryota > Metazoa > Chordata > Mammalia > Dermoptera > Cynocephalidae > Cynocephalus > Cynocephalus volans. The sequence goes on along the minus strand of NC_084461.1, from coordinate 93,376,515 downwards.
TTTTTATACTATTTTGTAGACTGACATGGGAAAATATTTACAACATAAAAATAGGCGGAAAAGTTAGATACCAATTTATAAATTATTTTGTATGTATAGCAGTAGAAAATATTAAGTAGTAGGAAAATGTTTGGTTTTTGTTAATCTTATTTTTCTAATTCTCTACAAAGATCATGTATTATTTTCATAATTAGAGAAGGAATCCTTAAAAAACACAAGCCATATATTCTTAAGTTGGTACCATATTTGAACACTGTATATTTCCTTCCTTTCCTCTACTATTTTGCCATTAGATATATTTTCCATCCTCCCCTTCTCTTTTGACATCCTATCCTAATTTTCCTCTCTACATATGTGAAATGCCTCACGTTCACTCTAGTATTTATAAATGAAGTACACTTCGTCTGTGTGGACACTCTTCCAGGTACACTTTAAGGCTGATCAAGTGTGAAAATCTCTTTTCACAAATATGCCTTCCAATGTTACCTATTAAATTAAATAATGTAAGTAATGAACTTGATCCATTTTTTCCTCCATGGGAAAAGAAGATATGGGCAGGGGCAGGGGCATAGACATGGGGGAGGTTTCTGAGAGGAAGTGTGGTGGGGCAGGAGGAGCCCTGCCTGGCTGGTAGAGGGCTATATGGTTTATCTGGTGCTGGGACAAGCGTGTGACTATGGGCAAATAATTTAGCATGTTTGGATCTCTGCTTTCTCATTATATAATGAAAAGTCTGGATCTTGATGTCATTTCTGGACTTAATATTTTATGAGTCTATAAATACTTCCCTGGGGATTGCTCCAGTTTATCTACTGTAGTACCTCCACAAAACCTACTGTCTTTAAGACTTAAATGAATAAAGGAGGAGGTGAACATTGACCATGATTATGCAAGCAGATTGCTCTTTAGTTGATCTTTAGCTATCTTTAAAATTGGTTCCCTTAGTACTATCTGCTGCAGATGGGTGTGCATGATGGGACTATTGATGTGCATTTGTCATACCTGGAATGAATATTATTTCTCTGTCAAGTCTGAAAGTCAGAACTCACATCAGGAGCAACTTTTCCTTGGTGTTGCTAGCTATTTACATTATTGGAAAGAACACGGTTGCACTGCCTGTAAAGCATTGTAGAGAGACATTTGCCAGAGACAAGAAACAGGGAGCAGTGGCTGTGGAGTGTTTCTTTACCACAGTTTGATGAAAGTGAGGATTTTAATTAGATGAGGTGGTATTCAGCTATTAGGCACGTGTTAGCATTATCTCAGAGCTTTATTAAGTACCTTAATTAGGGCAATCAGCAATCCTGTAATAGGAATAAAAATGCATACAAAAATGCTTATTTTGGTTGTCCTATGTTGATAATCATTACTAATTTGAGGTTTTTCTTCAAATTTCCCTTGGGATTCCAATGAAAAAAATACTACTAAGACTCAATATATTTGGAGATTTTTTTTTTTTTTTTTTTGCACTGGACTATTTATTTTACATGCATTAACTCATTGAGTTCTCATAAGAATAGTATGAATCAGGTAATATTATTATCACTAGCAGTAGAGGGAATTGAAGAAGTTTAGAGCAAATAAAATAATTAATCTAAAGTCTCTCAGAAGTGAACACTGAATTTCTACCCAAAGACCTCTCAGTCCTGAACCTGAGTAATTAATTGCTAAGGACCATCTCTCTTTGTGGCTTCTGTCTGTGTAGTACCCTTATTTGATGTGTTTGATTGCATGTGTGATTGCAGCAGGGGCTCATGGAGTGACACTGCATCCCTGCCTGATTTCAGTGCAGCTGTGGTATAAAGTGCCATTGCTAGTGTTGCACATCAGGCATGCATCTGAGTCTCTTCTGCACTGTCTCAGGGCTTTCTCCAAGGCAGAAGAAGGCTTTAACCCATGGGTAGGTTAACTCAGAAGTACAGGGAAGATGATGCCAACTGGGAGCAACCTTCAATCAAGGGTATAGAAGTCAGTGGATAAACTCTCTATTTCCCCAGCTTCCAGCAGAACAATTCTGAAACATGCTAGTCATGGTTTCTTTGAAATTGCCCAATGGGATTGAGTCCTATTCATGCATAACTCTAACCAGTGCATTAAAGGTATTCTTTACTGGCTTTTCTCCTTTCCCTGTTTCTCTCTCCCCATTTCCTCACTGTTTCCTTTCTGGTACTTTTTCCTAAATAAACAACTTGAGTTCATGCCTTTGTCTCAGGTTGTTTTTTCAGGGAAACAAAGACTAAGACGGCTTTATTATGTTTTATGGGTGCCTGGTTGTTAACTCTTGCAATATATACTCTAAGTAATAATCTCTCTCTACTATTTCTACTTAGTTATAAAACCTATCAATTTTTTCTCCCAAATGTCAATTTCCTATTCCCACAACCCACCTCATAGCACAGGCCTCTATCATATTGACCCTGAGGTATTATGTTAGGCTTCTAGTTAGCATACCCTCTTCTATCATCTAATACTTCCTGCCTACTGATGCCCCATAAGTTTTCCTCTAGTGTTAGTTTCATCTGTCACTCCCCTGTTCAAAAACCTACAGTTACCTCTGAACAATTTATCACATCAAGTCTAAGTCCCTCTCTCCAAGTTACGATGCACTTTCTTCATGAAATTCTCCAACCCTGATAAGCTCTATTGATTTTCCATGTCTTTGAATTCTTATAACACCTATAATCTTGCTGCAGAATTTAACACATATTTATTAACTTGTATTGTTCACATATTTTTATATGTTACCTTACACCACTACATTTCAGGCTCCTTGATGCCATAAACTGTTCCTTGCAGTTATTTTGCATTTTCCATAATCTATTAAAATTTCAGGTATAAAAATACCAGTCAATACTTTTCAACTGGATGATCATTCGATCTTGGATACTTCTTACAAGGGGGAAATTTATATCTGATTTTGCAGTTATATTTTCTGAAAAAGATAAAATTTTGGAAGGTATTTTGTTTTGCTCAAATTCTCAAAGTAAGCAACAAATAAATGCCAGTTCTTTTAACTTGCAGTTTTGGAATATGATTGTTACTATTAAGTGGCAAAAGTCAGCTTCAAAAGAAAGGAAGATTTACATGTGTTTTTAAATCTAGAGCATCGTTAAATATTTGGCCACAAGGCAGAGATAGAAAGGAAAATAAAGACTTTTTCGTAGGTCCCCCAAGGATTTTTTAACCTTGCAGCAAATTATTTTTTAGCCAGATTGTCACTATTGTTTTGCCTAGTTTTAAGGACATCTTTCGGTAAGCGTGTGGAAGCCCATCTTGATTAATATAAGAAACTCTGGGAAAGGAATGATTTCACATCTTCCCCAACCAATATTCCCAAAGATATATTCTCTTCCTGTTTATTCTTTTTTCTTTAAATTTAAGCTCTGTTAGGGGTTCATTTATTTTTAGAAGGACATAAAAGGCACTTATTTAAAACTGGATAATAATGCTAAAACGTGAAAAATTCTTAAACTCACCCTATTTAATATACTATAGTCAAGCAAAGGAGGGGTGTGAGTGTGTGTGAGTATGTATGTGTGTGTGTTTTCAGAAAGTACTTGGGGAAATACTTTAATAAATTATAGAAAACTTAAAACCAAAAGATCTGTTTAATTCCCTTGGGAGTCTGTCCAGGTGTTTTTCCAGGCTGGATTTTTATAATTACTAAGTATGCTCCATTGCATAGGGACATCCTAATAGAAGCATCTAAATCTTCCTGCGCAACCTCAGGGAACAAAGATATTCTCTCGAAAACTTGATTGCTTTTCTGTGGAAGCAGTTAGCTTTGATTTATATCACTTCTGAAGGGAGCTTCACTGAGGCTTTGAGTAATCCAATAAGGATCATATAATATACTCTCCTTTACATCTTATAGAGTTGCTGTGTATGGAGCTCTTTGTTTATGATTCAGGAAATGGGCTAAAAGCTTCCTAGGTTCATCTCTGTTCACAAAATTTGTTTTGGGGGAAGTAATGGCCTTTTGCATTTTAATAAGCAGTAAATCTCAAATATTACAATGCTCCCGTAACAAGCTATCTTTGGCAGTGTGTGTCTTTCCCTGTTTTTGGAGCTTGCTTTTATTCAGCAGTTTGAGTATAAAGATAATTCTTATCACTGTGTTTCCATCTGAAGACAGTGCACTGGAAGATGCTGCCCACATTTTATTCTGAAAATAGTCTGAGCCTCCGTCACAAGCACCTTAGAGGAATGTGAAAAATTAAAAGAAGCTTTCTGAATGTCCAGAAGTTTTAACTAAGTTATATAACTGCATCTAAAAAAGACAATTGTATGCTATTTTACATCATTTCTTCTTTAAACATTGATCACTTAAATATTAGTAGTTCATCTAATATTCAATGTAATGTCTTAGGTCCTAGAGATAATACAAACATAAACATGATAAAAGCCTGGTTTATAACTGCTTAAGAAAAATCGTCATGTGAATGAACTTCATGGAGTGTACCACGGTGGGCCTGTTAGAATTTCATAACACAGATGCCTTTATAAGTAGGTTCCTTGGATAATTTATTTCCTTTAAGTAGAACTTTCGCCAATGAAGACCAGATACATAAAAGCTCAGCTATGTAACCTTGTTCTGTTTGAAAAATAAACCATCAAACAATGATGTGGTTTCCATACTTAGAAACTTCTATCGGGAGTTCTCACAGGGATAGGGTTGTTTTTGCCTGGCTCTTTGACTGTATCTGTATGACTTGACATGCCTATAGCACAGTGATGTGAGGGTCTTGATCTAATTTGATCTGATCAATTGCTTAGCAATCAATTAGGTTGTGGTTAATTTGATATGTTTAAGCAGATGTGCCCCTAAATTCCAATTTAATGACTAGCTCAGTTTCTTTACGGCAAAATTTCTCTAATATCATGTAATTAAATTTGTTTTTTAAAATTTCGCTTCACAAACATTTAGGCAGCTTAAGACTATGCAATATGATGCTGATTTAAAATACAGTTAAAATATTTACAGAATATTGTGATAAGAAAGAGTACATGAACGGGTATTTTCTAGATGTATTAAAAGTATTGCGTATTTCTCTTGGGTTCAGTATCTTCATAAAAAAAACCACAGAATTTAGTACTGTAAAGAATTTTTTATCTCCAGTCTGAATCATTCCTTGGTTTTTTCGGTTTTTTAAAACTGTTTTTTGTTTATTTTGGTGGCTGGCTAGTACAGGGATCTGGGGAGCCGAACCCTTTGACCTTGGTGTTACAATACTGTGCTCTAACCAACTGAGCCAACTGGCCAGCCCTAAATCACTTCTTTTATAAATAAGATGGAGGCTCCTAGAAGTAAAGTGAGATGTCCAAGACAGAGGCGAGCTGGGATTTGAGCATTGTACTTCAAATTTAGCTCAGAACCAACTTACTGAATTCATTATTGTGTATACATTAGGTGATTACTTTATTTCTGGGAGATGTTTTCTTCAAAATATGAATATATTTGAAATGGTATGTCTGTGAATAGTAAAATATTTCTCTCTTTGCCTCTCTTTCTTCTACAAGTATTTATTGAGTGCCTGTTACTTACCAGACACTAGTATACATATAGGTGATATAGCAGAGAACACGAGCCAGATGAGGTCTCAGTACCATGGAGACTAAATTCCTGTGGGGAGATAGACAACAAACAAAACATATGACCCAGAGAAATATGAGTTGGCCATAAGTGCTGTGCAGGAATTTATTCTGGGCAATATAAAGGAAGTGCCGGGGTGGTCACTGTGGATTGGGTGATCTGGGGAGAGACATTTACACTGTGACGGAGTTCAGAACAGGCTACCTTAAGTATATGGCACCTTGGCATTTGAGAGAACAGCAGAAGCATGAAGACCACTCTCACCTTCCCCTTGTCCTTCTTCCGTGAAGGAGGTTATAAAGTCCAGGAAGATCACTCTCTGACCTTCTCCCTCCCTTCTCCCCTGAAGACCCTCATGAGACAGGTGTCCTGCCCTATGCCCAGAGGGAAGGAATGCCACGTGGGGATGCCAAGAGGAATCTGAATGAACAGGCTTTGCTAAGTCCCCCCAGTGTATTACCATTAGATCATGTACCCTTTTGTCCTTCAATCATTCTTCACGACTATCCATAAAATCACCCAGATTTCCCCATTTATTTGGATCTTCATTTCTGAAGGCTCCCATGTCACATAAAACTTATTGAATAAATTATGATACTTTTCTCCTGTTAATTTGTCTTTTGTTACAGAGGTCTTGGCCATGAAACTTGTGATAAGTGAGGAAAAGATATTACTTTCTCTTCCTTGCAACTGAGATATCAATGAACTATACACAGAAGGAACTATACACACAGATTGGGAGAGAGCAACCCCTGGAGAAGGAACAGCAAGGACGAAGAATTGGTGGTGAGAACAAACCTGGCGTATGCAAGGGACAGAGGGAGAAAAAACTAGTTTATGGCAGCACTATCCAATAGAACTCTGCAATTACTGATATCTCCTTTGAGCTGTCCAACCACATGTAGGCTGTTGGGCACTTGAAGTGTAACTAGCATAATTGAAGAACTGAATTTTTACTTTTATTTAAATTTAATGAATTTAAACTGAAACTGAAATAGCCACATGTGACTAGTGGCTACAGTATTGGGCAGCACAGGTCTAGAGTGTGGTGGGTAAGAGGTGGGCAGTGTGATGAGTATGTGGGGGTAGGGTCAGAGATACAGGAAGGGACCAGATCATTTAGGGCTTTGTAAGAAAAAGAGAAAATCTTGGTTGTTATTCCAAATGGATTGGAAATTATCAGGATATTTTAAGTGAGGCAGTGGCATGATCTGATTTTTATCTTAAAAATACCACTTTGGCTGTTGGGTGAAGAATGGAAGATAAGCATCGAGAACAGAGAAGGGGGACTGTTAGAATACCGTTGTAATTAAGAATTTATGGGAAATATGACAGTGGCTTGGATTAGAACTGTATACTTTCAGGAATATCTTTTTACATGTGGAGTTTTAGTATATGACGGACTAGACATGGGGTAAAGATGGATACCAAAAAAGAATCAAAGAACACCCCTACATTTTTATTTGATTAACTGAGTGAATAGTGGTGCAAGTTACTAAGTGGTGAAAATTAGGGGAAGAGCAAGTATAAAGGGATAATCTTGTTTTATTTATTTATTATTGTATTTATATTCTTTTGGTCATATTAAGTTTGAGATGCCTCTTATACATCTAAGTAGAACGTTACATAGTGAGTTGAATATACTATTATTCTAGTCTGTAGCTCCCCTGAGAGGATAGGGATGAATATATAAGGGAGTCATCACATACATCTGTTGTATTATGCATGTATGTGTATATATATTTCATGTGTCACATGTGCATGTATGTCCAAACAGATTCATAAAATCTGAGGAAAACACAGAAAAGTAATGGAATTGCTCTTTCTGTAAAAGCAGACTACTTCAGCATAACTACTGAAGCAAGAATTATTTGCAAATCAAAAAAAAGCAGCACTTACAAAAATAAACATCTTGACCGCATGAATGAAGACAATTGCTAGTAAGAGAGATGCTCTGTATATTTCTGGAGACTGTGATGATTTGGCACACAAATACTTCCCAGATATTGTGGGGCATGTGTCGTGTGGAGGCAGGGCAATGGCGGGTCAACCTTCTCTCTTCTCTGCCCTTCTCCATTCCTCTCAATCCAGTTCTTCAGTAGTGAATCTGCCCAGTACTTGAGATAGATGAGGGTTTCTACATAAACTCCACAGCTCTACATTTGTCATGATCAGTGAGAGCGTCCAAGGGACTTTGCGAGTAGCCACCATTATCTCTGATCTGGACTATTGCAATGAGATCCTTTTAGCATCATTCTTTCCAAGATGTACTTCTTTGATAGCAGAAAGATGGGCCAAGCTCTTCTCCTCCCAACATAAACCAGTATTACCAATCCTAACTTTGCTAAATATTAGAAACCATTCTGGCACTAATACAAAGCTTTGATATGGCTGAATTTTACTAAAAATTCTAAGGTGAGTAAAGGGAAGTTACATTTTAACACCACCGAGCAAGTTAGCTCTCTATGTTCTTACAAAGGCCCTTAGGTCTTCTCACTGGCCACACTCCTATTGAGTACTGGACTTTCACTAGGTGACCTGTTCCATTTCTGTGGCTTTAAGCATCAAGCATATGTGTTAATGGGGTTACTAGAGGGAAAAGAATCAAAGGAAATGAACTGCAGGAAACACAAAGAAAGAGGAAGTTTAGAGAATTAAGGAACAACTATTTTGAGGTATCTTAGGAGGTTTAAGAAGCATTCACATAGGACATTTAATCTGAAGTTCCTCTCAATGAGGTACGCTTTTATTCAAATGAATAAGAATGCATACATCTCTAATGTAGATCCAACTAGCCAAGCTTTTATATAGAGAACTGCTTAATCTTCATCATGATGAGCCCCTCCGTATTCAGGTCTGAGAATCTGGGAAAAGCCGTATCCGTATATGCTCATGCTCATCCTTATGTGACAGCAGTGGTTATAATTATTGCCAACTAGATGATGACATGGCAGGGAAAATAAAACAAGAGCCTCTGAATTTCCCTTGAACAGACGTTGCTAGAAAACTCCCTACTAGAACAACGGACTTAGATATCATTGACATGGGCTACGTTTTAAAATTCACCTGTTTTTCTTCTCTGCCGTCACTCCAGTGCAGCCGTCATCTCTCTGTCCGGGATTATTTCAGCAACTTCCTAACTGCTTGTTTCACCTCCACTCAAGTCTCTTTTCTGGCACATTTTTGCTTTAGCAAAATAAAGCAATCTTTGAAAAAGGAAATCTATAGTTGCTTCACCAGTGATAAAATTCTTCAAAGATTAACAATGGCAAATTATAGAAAACTCAAGCTCTTTTATTTAAAGCATTTTCAAATTTGCTTCTTGTCACTGTTCCTCCTACTTGCTTGGCTTCAGTCACACTCAGCCTCCTTCGGATCCTAGAATCCCTGTGCACTTTCCTGAAGCATGGCCTTCCCTCCTGCTGTTCCTTCCTCCCAAATGTCACCTCCCTATCTTTAAGGAAAATGTACAAATGGCCAGGCTCCCTCAGCTTTTCCTTCCTCCCAAATGTCACCTCCCTATCTTTAAGGAAAATGTACAAATGGCCAGGCTCCCTCAGCTTTTCAGAATCTTGCCGAGCATGACCTAGCCTGTTTAATGTAAATATGTTAATTGTGCATGTGCACCGAGGTGTTCCTTGGTTATTATGTGATGTAATGGCTCAAGTGTGCCCAGGTGTTCTTTGGTTATCTGACTCGCACCCAGTAGTCCCTTGGTTATATGACTTAAGTATAAAGGACAAACGGCTCTGATCAACAGGGCCCTTAGGATGCCCTGGGACGCCACTAGAGTGGCTGCTGCTAGTCACTGGAGCTCGCATCTGAATAAAGCCTATCAACTTTACCCATGGCTCCCAGGATCTTTTTCCAATTACCTAGCTTGTGACCTTCATATGAGGGGTCTGTGACCCAGTCTGTATAAGAGTTTGAAGGGTCTGTGACCCAGCCTGATGCTATCTAAAGCAAGTTTCCTCCTCTTGCAGCCTGTTTTACTTTATTTTGTGCACTATTCACATGCTTCGTAATCCTCCATTATATTTAGTATTTGTTTGCTTTATTGTTTGTTTTTCTCCTCCATCAGACAGTGTAGTCTGTAAGCTCAGTGAGGACAGGAACAATGGCCGTTTTCTTCACTACTGTACCTTGATGCCTAGCACAGTCCTTTGGCACAAAATGTACTATGGTCTGAGTGCTTGTCCCCTCCAAAGCTCATGTGGGAGTAATGGGCTAATGGTATAATGGGTTACCATGCGTGTGAACTGGTGGCGTTACGAGGAGAGCAAGTGAGCATGTGAAAATGCTCTTTCCTTTCCTTGCCATGAGACACCCTGGGTCACCATGGGACTCTGTAGAGACCCCATCAAGAAGAAGGCCCTCACCAGATGTACACCTCAACTTGGACTTCCCAGCCTCCAAAACTGTAAGAAATAAATTTCATTTTCTTGTAAATCACCCAGTTTCAGGTATTCTGTTATTAGCAACAGAAAATTGACTAATACAAAGCGGGTAGTCAGTAAATGCTAGCTGAATGAATGAGTACATCAAGCATTTCCTTTTGAAAAAGTTATCATAATTCATAAGAAAATTATGTTATGTCTAGAAGACAGAGCATGTGTAGTCATCTCACTAGAATAGTGATTCCCAAACTTGGGTGTGCATCAGATTCACCTGGAGGGTTCAATAAAACACTGATTGCTGGGCCTCATCACTGGAGTGTCTGATACAGTAGGTCTGATACAGGTGGGTAGAATTTGCATTTTTCATAAGTTGTCTGGTAATGCTGATGCTGCTGATCTGCAGATGAGGTTTGGGAACCACTGCCCTAGAATTGTGTCCCCCACCCCAGTCTCGATGCACAGACAACTCTGGTGCAATATATCTACAATCTACAACCTGTTCTATAGTTAAGATGGGAGAAACTTTTGATCACCCCTGCAAATGTTTGTGTCCTACAACTCCTTTTATTCAGTGTGTTCTTTGACAGGTCTAGAATTTTAAGATCATGCAAATATCTTGAAAAAAGTCATCCAGAAATCACAAAATTTATTTACAATATTATTCATGATGTAGCTTCATGTTTTATTAGGGTGTTATCTGTACAACACAACCACACTAAATAAAAATCATTCTGTTTTACCTGAGGAATAATTTTAAAGCTAGAAATGCTATATCTATTAGGGCTGGCCTTTGATTTGTGTAAAAATCTATGTAGCATCACTTCAGTGCGAATTAATTTAATGTAATAACAATTAATATTTCTGGGGTTCTTTAAACCAAAAATATAAAAAGATTAGATGGACCAGACACTATTTATGAATGGAAACTCTCCCTTTAAACTATTTTAAATTATGCTTGGTTTATAAGTGACAGAACACCCTAAATAGCTACCTGGGACCAAAAGCAAATAAAATGGTGGAATATTCACTTATACCAAACTATCTTATAATCATCAGCAGCCAAGATTATTCCCAGCTGACATTACTAGAGCATTAGCCAAGCTTTACCTGGCTCAGATCCTGACTCTCCTGATCATATTATTACAATCTGGGTTTCTTTTGAATAGGAACTGAATTGAACCACTCTTTGTTCAGTGGTTCTCACACTTTGACAGCATCAGAACCCCCTGGAGGGCTTGCCAAACCACAGATTTCTGTACTTCCCAACTTTGAGAACACTGTTCTAGGTGCTGCTTGTGTAATTCCAATGGGTCTGGCAGATGTGAGAAGATCATATTTACCTGTGGCTACTTAGAGAATGTAGGAAATCTTTAAATTTGTTCTTGTAAAAAGCAATGGAATTATTTATCTTATTCTTCCAGAAGCAAATATAAAAAATGTCTCTCCTATCCTAGAATCTGCTGAGTGCATATCCAACTTCTTGAAGTTTTGTTTTAATCAGTACATGCACTTAATAGCTCTTTTATATATGAGACCAGTTTTTCTACCTCACTGGATTCTGTTTGGATTGTGGCAAAATGGTAATTGTTCTAATCTCATTAAGTTCATTGCTTATAGAATTCCAAGGTATCTCTACTGTTTATAAGCTTAATGGGTTTTACTTTAATATGTTAGAAAATATACATTGACATAAACAAATCACAATGAGAATTTTGGACTGGGAGATTTACTGTGGCAAGCAGATCGTTTCAGCACATTTTTGGCCCATAGTTCATTGGTAAATTGTCTTACTACTGAGAAATTGACTGACTAAGTGTATTGAGATAAATATAAATTTATCTTAGGACAAAGGTCAAGTGGAAAAACTTATTTCAATTAAGTAGAGAAGAAGAAAATTAAGAAAACAACAACAATGAAAATCGTCAATCCTTAATTGGTGTCAAAAGCTTTGTAAACTTTAAACCTGTCTACAGTATTATTTTGTTGTGATGCTCAGCAACTTAACTGCTACCTTAATTACTTTAATTATTAGTGGCCTAGATCTCAGGTACTCCTTTCCTAAGTAAAATGTTCCCTGTGTGTATCTTAAAATTCTGTCTTGCTAAATCTTTTCCTTGACGCTATTTAGTGTAAACCAAATTTAGTGAGATTTTTAGTGTAAATGGGTGTAATTTTTCTTCCATATGGTGGGATGATAGGCAGACAAGCAGCTGTCTTTCTCTACAAGGAAGGATCGAGGAAAGATGTCAGGAAGTAGAATTATCTAAATGATGCACAGATTATATTTGGACTTTAGTCTTGTATAGCTTGTATCGATTCAGGTATATGAATGAACAATCAGCAATTTTTTCATGGTTTGTTTTTTCTTTAGTTTATTATAGCTTTATTTTTTAAAGTTACATATCTGTTAATTGCAGATATATACATGATACTGTACTTGTGTATATATATCTGTATGTACACACACATAGACATACTTTTTTTTTTCTGAATTACCTCTGTTCCTTTGTTATCTACAGTGATTGTGATTTACTGGGTTTCTGTAAGTATTTGTTGCTGTTGTTTTGTTTTCTGTTATGCAATTTGAAATCTTTCCAAGTACTGATATGATTGTAATTCTTGTAGGAATAGCTTGTTTTCCTGAGGTTAAAAAGTTTATTTGGTGGCTGAGGCAAGGTTGGAGCTCTAGAGGAAAAAGGAAAAGGGTCTTTGGAGATCCCGTTTTAGTCTAAAGAAATGTCTTTACTGCTATACACGTATCATTATTAGTGCTCTACATATGGGCAATATATGATTCTATTCATTAATTTTACATTGAAAAATAAAGTGGAAAATAGTAAAACTATTTTTAGCATATGTCTAACTGAAAAAAGTAATGATAGATTCTTATGAGACTATTTTATATGTCTATGTTTCTAGACTAGTATGTATCATGAAGCTCAGGGGTGTTTTTTGTTTGTTTTTGTTTTGTAGCTAGCTTTTCATTAAATCCTACACAGCTCTTAGGTAAAGGAATGTGTTATTTTAACAGTTGATAACATAGTCCTCTATAGGGTTTTATCATTTGCTAAGGAAAACGTAGTTTTGTGTTTCTGATCTTCGTCAAGGTATACGGTGATCTGATTATTGAAACTCAAGTTGACTAGCATCCTCTGGGCCAAAGGTATTCCTGACATTTTCAGAAAATTGCTTCTACTCTTGGTCTTACTTTCTTAATTAATAACATTGTCTCAAAAAGTAATTTTATTTTTTTCCATTCCCACTTGATGATGATTCCATCAGAGATGTAGCTGCCCCTGGAACTGAAGTTGAAGCTAAGATGAGCGCTCCAGTTCTATGCTTCATGTTTCTATTTCCTATTCTTAGTAAAAATATCTAAAGTATACTTTCAGAAACATTAGCAATGTCAGTCAGAGAAAAGACATTGAAATATGACTGATCTGCTTGCCGTCTCTGAACAAACAAATGAAAAGTTCCATGGTCCATAATTACCCTTATGAAATGCCTGAGGTTAACAGTAGACTCGTTTTAGACAAGAGCAAAAGAAATGCTCACTCTTAGCTGGAGGGAAATTCTTTAAACCTCACCCAGAGAACTTCACAAAGAGCTCAGCTAGCTCGACTATGTAAAAGTAGTTTCTAAAGTAAATAACTCTTCTTTTTACTTACAAAAAAATAAAAAATAAATAAACGCTTATAGAAATTCAGCTAACAGTCTGCTCCAAAGCAATCAGTCAGCTATACAAGAGCCTTATCATTGTTTTCTTTTTTTAGCTAGAGATAAGAAAATAAGTTGCAAAGATATTATAAAAATTTCAAGTAAATCATCTCATCTGATTTATTCTGAAATGAAACTGAGACATGCTTACTTTTTGTACATATAATTTTGTCTTATCAGATCATTGGATTATTTTTCTTTAGTTATTATAATGGTAGGTTGTTCACAATGATAAAACTGTTATTTAAAATCTATCTACCACTCTACAGAAATCTCTTTTAGGATCCATGGAAGCTAGGAGAGGAAACTGAGAGAAGACATTTCCCTTGTCTCTCAGGTCTTAGCAGGTGCCAGCGTCCCAGGCTATGTTTCTCAACATATGTTCCAGTGGGAAGTTTGAATAGCTTGTCTATTAAATTATGAGATTTGCTTATAGTTCCCTTGTGACATTCCCTCCACAGAATACCAATGATCATTTCTTCCCTTTTTCTTTTGCATATATATATACTCTACTTATATTTTTTCTGAGCTTATTACCATACCAAGGAGAGAACAGCTTATTTTAAGTACTACTGATAGTTATTTTTCTTTTAACAGTCTTGAAAGAAGCATGAGGATGAGGCATTTTTAAATGACAGATACTAGTCACCTGTGATCACTTGTCCTGCCTTTTGCAATTCTGAACTTACTCTCTTTAATGGTTGGTTGCCAGACTTATGGAAATACCTTCCTGAATACTCCATGATTAGATTAGTTGCCACTGTTCCACCTATTCAACTGGATTTTTTTTTAACAACATTTGAACAATTTTGGGAAATTAGAAACTTCGAAAGACCATGCAATTTAAGTAGTGTTATTGTAATAGAGTTTATTGTTATTATTGTTATTTTGATGCAGGTGTCTGGAACAATCTGATTGACCAAATTTAGAAAGAAAAGCTATCACATTGTGGAAAATTGAAGGGTTAAGGAATTTCAATAACAAATGGGAGAATTGACTAAGAAGCAGAAAGAATTAATGAGGTGATAATAGTACAATTGTGAGCCCCCAGGGCAGAGCAAAGATGAAAAAAACAAACTCTTGGAAAGAGAATGCATTAAAAATAATCACAAAATTCATTTGGCACAAGAAAATTATGAAAATTGGAATAGTTATACATGAACTATAATCCTTGTTGTTCTCACAAATAACCAGAGTCATGCTTACTAAAGTTGATATCATGCTTTTCTTTGTGGAATACAAGAACTCTGAGTATATAACCTCATGAATAGTAATTACCAAAGTTTGCAGCCCAGATTAAAGGAACACAGACAGATGGTGTTCCGACCATTTCAAGTTGAGACCTTTTTTTGTTGTTGCTGTTCGTGTTTAAAATGACTCTGTTTATTCCTCGGCCTTGTAAACTAGTGTATGATCTCCCCTGGTGGAGTCACTGATCTATTCCACCTGTATGTGCTCTTCTGCCAGGCAACCAGTCTTACTACCATGCATTGTACACAGTAGATGTGGAATAATTATGCACTGAATTAAAGTCATTGTGCCTATTTATAGAGAACAGAAGTAAGCGATGACAATTCATCAAAGCCAAGTAGCTAGTGAAGAGTTTGATCTTATTCACTTATTTACACTTGATTATTAAATACTTCAAAACACATGTGGTCATCGTTTGTAGAAACATTTAAATTTGAAGTGACTAGCTGGTTTTTAAACTTCAATCAGGATAAAGCATTTTCCTGAAAATTCTTTTGCAGTTGTGGACAGAAAAAGTCAAGTGATTTACTTTTCTATTACTAAAATCTAACTCTTGATTTAAGATTTTCTTCAGCACATTGAAAGAAATCCCTGAAGAGGATTTGGTCAAGATATTCCTGTCAGGCAATAGCCTTTTTCCTCTTCCATACCTTTTACCACTTAGTTATCATTACTCATATTTATGTACATTTTGATGTCAGATATTTGTGATGCGTTAGTGCATAACAGGTTTATCACTTCCTTGATGAGTGGATCCATAGCTTATGCATCACTGTATTTAATGCAGTATTCATCAGATTGTTTTGCATCTTGAAGGGAAGATTCTCACATATTTGATGATTGAATAAGTATTATCATTGAAAGATATGTTCATTAGAGGCAGCACTGGGGAGTAGTTAAGAGTTTAGACTCTAGAATTAGACCCCCACCTGGTATGAATCCTGGTTTCACCACCTTCTACATGTACAATCCTGGGTTAATCACAAAACCTCCTCTAAGCCTCACGGACTTGTTGCAAAGAGTATAGGACGATGTAATGAAGGTAAGGCCGAGAGCAGTGTCTGTTTCATAGTCAGTGCTCTGCGCGTGCTATTTTTTGTTTTGCTTTTTCCACAGGAAATCTTGTCTTCTGGCTAAACAAGTTATACTGATGGGTTTGTGAAAACAAGGAATTTTAACTTCTTTCCATATTTTCCGTGATAGCAATGTAAATTTTGGCATGGATGTCTTTTATCTTCACATCAATATTTCAGTAGAGCAGGTATTGTTATCTCTGGATATTCTTTTGATTCTCATCTATTTGATGTCACTTCTCATTTTGTATAAGGTGGAAAGGAGTTCCAGGTAAATTAAACATTGTTTATCATTTACATATTTTGATAATATTTTAATAAGTCACTGATTTTAATTAAAGATGTGTCAAATTCTTGTCTACAATACATATTGATAAATACCAGAAGGATCGTGATGGCACTCGGGGTTATAGTAGGGGATAGCCAATGCCCAAGCAAGGCTTTGTTAATCACTTTCCTTTTATGAAGTTCTTGAAGAAGCTATGCAATGACAGCAACAATGACAAAGGAGAGAATACGGGCTCTTTCGTGTGGAGCTGGCCAGCAAGCTGAGGGTCTAAAGCTGAGATCTCTGACCAGCTGTGTCAGGGTACCTGCCTCAGTCTCATGACCCAGATAGTCATCTTCTTATCATCATCTATGCTTTGATCTCAGTCTCACTCAGCAGCTGCGTGCCCATCAGGGGGAAATTCCAGTGGACCAAGTCTTCATGTGAGAAGAGGAAGAAGACAAGATGGCATGGTCTTGAGGGGCCTTAACTTTGTTTACCAATCCCACTCCCCAGAAGTCTGTGGGTTTCTGCCTACTAGTAAATGCAGTGAAACAGTGTCCTGGATGTGACCTGCCAGATTAGTTTTTCCTCCTCTTGGGAGGCAAACAGGGGTAGGGGAATGGGGGAATGGGAGAAAAGCGATACAACTCTGGTTTGGGAGTGAAAAGGAAGATTTTTCCCCCACTAGAGGCTAAAGCATGTGTTCTCTTGAAAAGATTAACCCTGATTTAAACCCTCAAATAGGTTAACACATGGATGTTTGCATCATTACTGATAAATGATGGCCAAATCAAGTTTATGCACTTTAAACAAATTGTAAAGAATTGGACTCTCTTTTTCATTTCTAATATCAAAATATTCTTAATATTGGTCTTACTCATTTGTTTTCTTTGCTGTTAATTTTTAGGACTGAAGTTCTCTGTTAACAGAAAATAGCCTAATAACCTTATACTATTTGTAAATAATTTTCCACATTTCTTAAATACATCTCTGCATGTTTATTTATTTATTTTTTAGGAGACAGGGGTTCACTTTGTTGCCTGGGCTGGAGCACAGTAGCTGTTCACAGACACGATCCCACTACTGATGAGCACAAGAGTTTTGTTCTGCTCTATTTCCAGTCTGGGCAGGATCACCCCTTCATCTCTGAATATTCTAAAATAAGGATTTTTATGTATCTTTAAAGAATCCTAATGCAGAAAATGTTTCTCATTTTTTTGGTTCATAGTTTTCTGGTTTATTAGATTGTTTATAAAATATATTTACTTTAAGGCAATAGAAACACTAGACGCATTTACTTGTTCCATGAATCCTTTAATTTTTACCTGTGCAAGCCTTAGTTTTATAATAGCTAATAATTAGAAGAAAATTTAATGCTAACTAAGACATATCTGGTGGATATTTCCTGTTCTAAGTAAGAAAATGTAGATTTTATGGTTCTAACTACACATTATTTTAACCGAATGTGATAACTACAGCAATATTTAGTTCTCAGGCAAAGAACATTGTGACACCTTGGGCTTTTTACGTGATGTAGTGGAGGAATACTAATTTTGTTAGTTATAATAGCAAAACAAACTCAAAGTTCAGGGGGTGGTAGAAGGAAACTAACATTTATTTTACCAATTGCCAGGTGCTGATTTGATCAAAATTATGTTATCTTATTTAACTCTTGTCACTATTTAGTACTATTGATGGACATGGCAGGTGAGGAAATCCGATTTGCATAGAGGGTAAGTAGCTTGCTCAAGATTATTCAGTAAGGAAGTAACAGAAAATAAGTTTTAACCCAATCAAGGTTGTCAGGCTTCAAATATTGTATTCTCTGAATGTTTTCTCTGTTCCTAAAGATGTAACAGTAATGTGACATAAGCATTGGGGCTTCTCCTCTTTTGTTGATGGGAATCTTTCTATCACCATGTGATGAAACTTGGGCTGGCAAACTGGAAGAAGAAGATATGAGGAGAGAAAAGCCCGGGTGTTTTAACCACGCCATTACAGCTAGCTATTCCAGCTGAGGCCCCCACACATGTGGAGGAGACCCTTCTACACTACTGAGGCTAGATCAGAAGACCAGCCTGGCCAATCTACAAAATTATGGGAAATACAGAGAAATAATTATTCATCATTGTTTTAAGTAACTAAGTTCTAAGGTGATTTCTTATGTATCAGAAGCTGATCGATATGCATTAAGTAGTTTTTGAAATAATAGTGTGAGTTAATTTACAAGGAGTGGTTTAGAATTCTTAATTGGAGAGAGCAGGCACAATTTAAGTTAATGAGTGTAACTTCAAACTCAATGACAACAATCTATAGACAACTTCTTATTTGTCATGCTAATTTTTTTAATGTGTGCTTACCTTTAGTTCTCACCACTATTTCATGAGTTGGATGTTATTTATCTCTCTTTTACAGATGACTGAACTGAGATTCAAAATAGTTAAATAATTTACCGAGGGTCACAAACAATAAGTGATCTTGTTGGGATTTGAAACCTCATCGGGCTAATTTGAAAGTCTTTTATGTTACTTTCTGTGTTGCTCTCAAATAGCAACACATAGATAGAAGTCATGGAAGAGTGGAAGAAGGGATATGAAGAGAGGAAGTCTGCAAGCAGGGTTCCTTGGTTAAAGCTGTCCACTCAAATTGTAAGAATCTGTCACTTTCTGATAGGGCAGCCTTTGTTAAAAGTGATGGATTGGTGGGAAATACCCTGTGGTAAAGTTCAAAAAGATTATGGGATTAAATTAGAAAAGGGGGAGAAAGTCAAAATGAGAAGGAAAATAAATGTTAGAAGAATATCAAAAAAATTCACATGACAATTCTTGTTGCTGGGTTTAGCAGCCAGCAAATGAGATGTCCTTGTGACAGTCTCAACCCTAGAGTCAAGAGAGGAGAGACCATGGCTGGCAGACTAAAAAAATGAAGAATCTCAGTGATATTCGTATAGCAGTCTGTTCATCACCCTAGATACCTTGTCTTGGACAATTTAAATTGTCCTTGTGCCTGATAGACTTAAACTAATTTTGACTAGATTGTTATGAGCAAATGTTCATGTCATATATTAGCTATGATAAATTCATTTTGTCCCTTTCTCTTTTGTTTTAGATGAATTGAAACAGTATTGACAAAGTTTAACTTACGCTCATAGTATACCATGGCTCCAAGCTTGCATATGTTACTATTTGAATTATGCAGTTAACAGTTATCACTGGGGTAAGCATCTGAAGTCAACCTTGCTCACAGGAGGAAATAAAACCATCAGGAGCAACATCTTTGAATCATGAGTATGTTAATGTTTATATAATGACAGCAACCTTCTCCACTGAACAACATATGGGTAGATCTTCTCTTAACCAATGAGTAATATGGCATAAACAAATTAAAAGTGGTGTCATATGACTTCACAGTCAAGTAACCAGAATATAATTAGTCTGATTTAATCTGGAAAGCAGATTCATTATTGCCAAGACAGTGATTCAGTGCTCTGTGCTAAATGAAGTAGATGTGGATGTTTAACAGTCAATTTGCACCATGTGTTTTTGTAAAAAAATTAAAAAATGTTTTTACATTTTAGGTCATAAGGAAACTCTTGAGGACTGCAAAACTAAATGGGAACTCTTGGTAAATAAAAAAAGCAAATACATGAAGTGTTTTGTAGTCATAGCAAGAGTTAGCTTGCTATGGAAAGCAACATGTCTCTGTAGTAAATTTATGTCTGTCAACACTAGTTCACAATCTTCCCAGTTACATTTAAGATACTAATGATTTGGGTTCCATGTGGAATAACTTAATGAACTACACAATTTTAATGGAAATATTTTCATTACAAGTCTTGATACATTTCAGAATCTCTTACAAAAACTCTTTACTATCAATCCTACTGTGAAAATATATTTAAAAATCCAATAAAACACTAAACATTCATGTTGCCATAATAGAACATAACAATAAAAATTTCTTAAATTTGTGTAGTTCTGTACATTTTTATTGTGCTTACAAGTTGGCTCCTTTGCTCTTCATTATGTCAAGACAGCTTAGGTATGGCAGATGAAATCATACCCATTTTACTTATGAGACAACTAAGACTCAGAGACATAAAGTCCCCTGTTCATAGTCACTCTGCTAATAGAAAATAGAGAGGAATAAAAGACAAATTTTCTGGTTTTGAGAGAAAAATCTCTATAAATTCTTACATTGCTTATTCTTTCAATTAAATTACCTAAAGGCTTTATGAAAGAAACATCTAAAAATCTTTCTGAAACTGACAATGGCTAGGAATAGTTTACAGCATAGTATTTATATATTTCCTGAAATGTTGCTAAACCTTCAGTATTAATTTCCACATATATTCTAGTATCATTCCAAAATGATTCTTCTTTAGGCTTGATTCCCATTTTCAAAAAATCAGCATCATCATATAGGTTCTAAGAGGTTGAGGGTTTGTTTATCAGGGCAAAGCCAAATGTTTAGATCTACAAAATAGGCCTGAAAATCTTGTGAGAGCAGTTTTTTCTAGGAGATTCCAGTACTAGACCATCATATTCCCATCAGTTAGATACTTTAGAGAAGATAAAAGAAAAGCAATCTGTGACTAACAACAACTTTGAACAGGGCAAGAAATCATATTTCATGGCAGGTAACTTGCATGATTTAAATTTGAAGACATAATAACCTAAAAACAACCAAACACCGGGGGCAGGTAGACTAGAAGGCACTTGGTATTAATGTTTTCAGATTTTTCCAAGGCATCATTGATATGATTCCCATTGACTCTCAGAGAACTTGCACGTCTAAAGTAAGAAGTCTGTAAAAATTTGATGAACTATGAAAACAATCATAGATCTTCTGTCAATTGAATAAAATACACTTGATTGTGATTAACTTAGAGCTCAGTAGGATACATGCTGAAGAAGAAACTAACCGAAATCCTTCTATGGCAGTATTCCTTTGTTTAATTACTAACACTAGATATAGTATATGATGCAATTTGAATAAAAGAAATGGGAGTATTTTGGACAATAAGGTATAGGAGTAGATATAATATATTTTAAAAATTCCCCATTATTTATAAGAATTCTCACAACCCAGGTACAATCTAAGCCATAAAAATATTAGTGATATTAGCATAAAAAATATTAGCATAATGTCTTAGTTCATTTTCTGTTGTTATAACAGAATACCACAGGCTGGCTAATCTATGAAAAATGTTTATTTAGCTCATGGATCTGAAGGCTGGGAAGTCCAAGAACTTGGTGCTGGCATCTGGCCAGGGCCTTTGTGCAGCATCATAACATGGCAGAAGGTATCACAGGGTGAGAGTGAAGGAGTGTGTCGGCTCAGGCCTCTCTTTCTCTTCTTATGAAGCCATCATTCTCATCATGAGGACTTCACCCTGATGATCTGATCTAATTTTAATTACCTCTCCAAGGCCCCACCTCCAATCAGCATGTAAAATTGGGGATTTAGTTTCCAACACATGAAATTGGGGGACGCATTTGAACCATAGCACGTAATTTTTCTTTTTAGTACATATTCTTTGTGTTCTATAATAAATAATATCAAATTTAATTTAATATCCAGGGAAAATTTTCAAATTATGAGGCCAAAATTCATCTAGTCTGCATTAGAATTTAAAGGGCTGAAGCTGGAAAATTTTTATTAAAAAAAAACCAGTTTCCAGGAGATTCTGATAATCATCTTGGTTTGGGGATTCCTTGAGCTAATTTACTTATATTTTTCTATTCTTTATCCTCACTCCCCATTGCTCCCCACCCCCAGAATTTTCTCCAAATACATAAAGTTTTTCCCTAAATAATTTTCACTGATAATTCTCATTTTCGGATCCTGTTGGTTCCCCTATGTTTTCTTCACGATTGCTTCCCCCAGGCTCTTAAGTTTTTCTTAGGATATCGTAAATCTGCTTGTTTATTCTCACTCTTACTAGGTCTTTCTTATCTCATTTTCCATTAACAACTTTGAGTTTTACAAGCATCCTTATAAGAACTACTCAGGATTTCTACTCTACTATATAGACATTGTAACTTGAGTATACTCACGTGACTAGAGGAAAAGCCAGTAAGGCTTAAGATCCCATTTTTGAGAAGTATTCCTAAATAAATAAAAATATGCGCAATGATTCCTCCCCTCATCCGTGTATCCAACAAATGTTTGTGGGTCTCCTATGGTATCTTTGGTGTTGTGCTACTTTCTGGGAATTTGGGATGAACAAGAACATGCCCTCATGAGAAAACTCTATTCTAATAGGAAAGGCAAAAATAATTCAGTAAGCATATAAATAATTTCTGACAGTGACAGGTACTTTGAAGAAATACACAGCAAGGTAGATGTTCATCGCAGCACACCTCAAGTAGACAAGAAGTAAGAAAAGTTTGACTAAATTGTAATAAATCAATCTGAAGGAATATTATTCAGTTATAATTATCAAGACTTTGCCACCAAACATGGAAAATACTTATGATGCAATATTTAGTGAAAAATACAGGATAAAAAATATCGTGTCTCTGCAAAATATGTAAAAAAGAAAACATTGAAAGAAAAGTCATTTTTTGAGACCATATAATTTTCATAATTGCAATGTTATTTTGAATTAACTTATTAAAGATTATGAAATGTGAAAAAATATAGTTATTTGTTGTCCTGTTAAGCAAAGGGTTCTATTACCTGGTCCATCCATACACTACAGCACTTCATTTTTTATAATGGTAAACTTGAGGATTTTGAAGTACATTTTGAGTCATCAGGGAAAAGATAATACTTTACTTGTCTACTTTTTGTGCTAAATATATTTTTATGTGGTTTAATTTTTCATAATCAGTGATGTATGCATGGAATTAAGTAGAGTAATAATCTATTAACCAGAATATTTGGTTAACCAGAACACATCATTTCCCTATACTCTAGATAAGAGAGTTATTTATAGGAAAAAATAGATAAATTAAACCTCAACTCCAAAATGCTTTTTGTTGCCCTTCAATTTCTTTGCAGATGTTGGTTACTAAATTAGAATCCTGCAAAGGTATCTTAAGAGGCATAGAAATCTGTCTCTTCTTTTCACTTTCAAGTAATAGTTATCAAATGCCTGTTCTTTTCTTGTCACTAGATATAGGAAATTGGGAATTGTTAAACATATTTTATATTTTTTTGTCTGAACTCAGTTCATTCAAAACATGCAGTATTTATGCAAGGCTATAATATCAATGATTATAAGATGCAACACTAAATTAAATACAGCTTTTGGGGAGAGAAGAAATAATGATATTAAATACATATATTGAAATTTTTAGTCATACACCAATTCAGATTCAAAAATTTACTTGGAGGTGACTCAACCATAATAAAATTCCAGCCCAGATCCTGGGCTGATACTGGGAAACACCTGCGGCAGAAAGCACGGTTCCTAAATAGGGATCTATGGCCCATATCATTTTGAGGTAGACTTTTCATTAATGTGTTGTGAAATGACAAATAAATAAATAAATAAATAAATAAATAAATAAATAAATAAAAGAAAAGGAAATAGGGAATTTTTCACAACAATAAATTTATTAAATATAAAAAGTAAAATGGTCTTTCTTTTGTGAACTGATGATTATTGTATTTTTTGTTTTATTTATTTTTTAATTTAATTTTTTCTCATTGTACATCATTATGGGGTACAGTTTGTTGTTTCAGTACATGCATACATTGTATGATGATATAATCTGAATAGTTAGCATATCTGTCACCTAAACATTTATCAATGCTTTGTGGTTATAATATTCAAAATCCTCTTTTCTGGCTATCTTGAAATATACGGTACAATATTATTAGCTATTGTCACCCTAGTGCACCAGAACTTGTTCTTCCTATCTAACTGTGACTTTGTGACTTTGTACCAGTCTACCAACCTTTACCTGGCCCCCCTTCTCCTTCCCTGACCTGCTTCTGGTAACCACTATTCTACACTATTTCTCTTTTTCTTTCCCCTCTTTTAAATTTATTTTTCTTAATTGGCCCATGATAATTGTATATATTTATGGAATACAATATGATATTTGGGTACATTTATCCTGTGTGCAATGATTATATCAGGGTGCTTAGTATATCCATCACCTCAACTAATGATTATTGTAGTTGGGCTTTTTGTTTTTTTAAAATTTTTATTGAATCATAATTGATTTTATATGTAGTTCAGGGGTTCAATGTTGACATATGTTGATCAAATTAATATTACTATATATATATATTGTTACAAATTGTACTTATTCTTTATGCTCCTTCTTCAATCTCTCCCTATCCCTCTCTTTCTCCCCCCTCGCACCGCTGATAACACTAGATTTCTTCTCTCCTTCTGAGAGAGTAATGGTTACTCTGTTGATTTGTTGCCTAGATGATCTGTCCAATACTGAGAGGTGTGTTCAGGTCCCCCAATATTATTGCAGAGCAGATGCTTCTTCTGTCACTCTGGAATGGGCTTTGTGGAGAGAGACATCCTCTTCTTTTCTCTGGTCTTTGTTGGTGACTCTCCTTGTGTCAATGCACTCCAGTGGCTGGTGGACCATCTGCATGGTGGTTGTGACATCTAGCCACTTTCATGGCAGCTGTGGTTACTGTGGTGGCTGTGGTGGGCTACCCACATGGGGTTGATGTTTTTGGTATGCTCTGTGGTGCTGGCAGTCTGCATGGCTGTGTGTGGGGGGGTCCAATCCCTGGCTCTATGCCTCAGGACCCTGGGCAAGCCCCCAGGCCCTGGCTCTGGGAGGGGGGGTCTGGTCCCCAGCTCCATACCTCAGATCCCTGGGTGGGCCCTGAGGTACTGGCGGTGTGCCTGGTTGTGGCGGGGGTGGGGGTCCCAAATATTTTTGGGAAGTTTTTGAATATAAGGAATTCAATGAATAGAAGTAGTCTGGTGGGAATAGCAGTGGACTTACTGTCAAAAGGACTAGTGTTGATTAGCTGTCAATTACTAGCTATGTGTTCTCAAGCATGTCTGAGTCTCACCTCCTTCATTTGTGAAATAGGTCTAGTACCAAGCATATAGGCAAAACTGCATTATTGACATAACATTTGATTTTCTCACCTATGTTCCTGCTCTGTAATTGCAACTAATTACTTCAGGTGATCATTGTTTTGTTAATTATATTGTTTAATTCCAGTTTTCTCAAAGCCATCCGATTAAGAGAGTATTAATTAGCCACCTTCGGTTAATTTTCCTTTAAACCTTGAAGTTCCATTTGTACCCTTGACAAATCTTCAGGGTACTTTCTTGATCCTTTTGCAACAATCCTGTATCATACAATACTATCTTATCACTTTCTATGCCATCTGTACTTTGTCATTAGACTCTCTTGAGTGACACAGTGGACTTTGATGAGTACCAACCAACATGGATTACAGTACAGAAGTCTCAAGTCCTCAAATCTGCAAATCATAATTAGTTCAGTAAAAATCTAGGACCCTGAAAAAGACAGGGAGAGAAACAACCCTTCAAAATTGAAGGAGGAATAATTACCTCTATTTATTTCAAATCAAAAGACTCCTACTCTAGGAAATGTTAGCACAAAAGATGAAAATTGGTGCATTCAACATTATTTTCATTGGAATAAATTTTCATGTGGAATGTCAATTTATTTTTGAGTATGCAGTCTTGCCAAATCTAAAACTCTCATATGTGGTACTTTTAAATTCAATCTCTTGGTATGTCAAGAATTCTTATAGTACTGTTTTAAAATAAGATATCTATCTAATACTGGGAGCATTTATCTCAAATTCAGCATTTAAATTACTACTTTGAATGACTGCTGAAATTAATCTAATATCAAGTTTATATACCTTTATAATTTTTTTATTTTGACAACATAGTTTCATAAGCTATGATTAGTTCAGGGATTTTGTGGGTGTAATATACAAGATAAGCAGGTTGAAAGCTTTTTGACTTATCAAAGCCACATTTTGAGAAGTAAAGAAATGCAGCTTTCTTGACTGGCATCTCCATAATTATTTCCAGTTTTCTTAGCTGTTTGACAAGATCCCATTTGTCTTTAAAATAAAAAGACTATAGGGAGAACAACCTCAGACTTTCAAGGTATTTAAAAAATTTTTCATGAGCAAACAGGATTTTAGCCAGAGGGGAAGAATTGACACCTTCTGGATTTTTAGGTCATATCATAATACTACTACTACAAATTCACCAAAATGTTGGCTCTAAGGAACATTTTGACATCATTCTTACACTCTCTGAATTAACATTTAAATATTTATGCAATTTTTCAGTCTAGAAGAGGAACTGTAAGACTTCCCTGAATGAGAGGTTAAGCAAAGGTTATGATGTTACAAATTAGAACTAAATAGGACACTGATACTGAGAAACTGGAATCCTGTTAGTTAGACTAATAATGAATCAAGTCAATGAGACAAAAGGTCCCTCAAGGTGAGGTTTGCTGGAGTCTGAATATAAATAGCCATATCATTATTAATGCATCCATTCATGAAAACGCTATAATACTAGTTTATGCCACAGAAAAGACAGAATATGAGTCAGTGTGAAAGTGTGAATAAAGGAGAATTATTCATACGTCTCAATTTAAAAAAGTTCAATAAAAGGATAAATAAGTTTGACTAATTTGTAATATGTTTTCCCTTGTTTTTTCCATACTGAATGAGTTTGGCATTGTTTTGATTTTTATTGGAGTAGTCATATTAGTTTATTTTAAAGAAAGCATTTAAAAAAAAGATTAAGAATTCCAGGATTCATTTGGATCATTAAATTATAACGTATCTTTTTAATTTAATTTTATTTTTATCAACTCTTCTCACTCTGCTGGTGCATTTCAGCCTATACAGGTTGAGGGAAGGAAATAATGTAAAGACTATAATGATGTTTTTATCCCTGCTCTTAAGTGTAGGTGAAAATGGGCTGTTTTACCAACCTATAATTTTGAAGACACTTCAGAGAAATTTGAACATCTTTATTAAATGTAAATCTACCTTTATTATTTTGTTTCCTATTCATATTTAGAAGACTATTGCTGTGCAATTAATCTTTGTAGAAATGACATATGCTGATCAAAGATGTTGGAAGTTAAATGTCTTCTACAAGTTTGGAGCTGAAGGAAAAAGCTGGTAGTTAAAATGACCAACTTCACTTTAAATGTATTGAGTGAAATTATTTATATAGAGCTTAAAATAAAAGCAAATCTGCTTTGTCCCCAAATTTGGTTATCTTCCTCTGCAATGCTATAAGACGTCATACTGTGCTGAGAATGATATTGTTGCAGTACCATTTAATGTTGTTTATTGAAACTTGAAGTTTAAAAATTGAATTAGATTCACATTGTTCTGCTTTAGCAAACTTTATCTGGAATATGATGTCAATAAAATTTTTACAAATACTCATTTATCCTTTCTGATGTTTTAGTTGATAAGCCTGGACACACATTAATTTCAATATAGTACATAGCAAGTTGTTTGTCTCAGTTTTTCCAAAACAAAAGAATTTAGGTACAATGAGAATATGCATGTGATTTAACAGTATAGCTGAGTTAAACACTTTATTCACCATATATTTATTTTGCACTCATTTTGAGCCAGGTTCTGTGTCAAGTTATGTGAATATAATAATGTGTTAAGTAGATGAGGTTTCTGCCTTCATGAAGTATACTATCTAATATTACCTGGAAACTTTACTAGTAATAAATAATCTGTTCCAAGGCCAGCCAGAAATGTTGCAAACTCTTTTATACTCATGAGTCTTTTAAGGTTTATCTCTCCAATGCTTTTCTCATAGTCCTCAAATTTTGAAAGACTTTGCTAATAAATCAAATTCTCTGTTAAGAAATAAAATTTTCCATTAAAAATTAGCAGTATGTACACATATATTATATATAAAATTAGCAATATATACATACATACATACATACATATATACATATATATATATACTGCTGATCAAATTTCCAGTAACATTACCATAACCATTTTCACTCATTGAATTAAAATGTAATGAAATATTTTCCTGTTTTAAGAATTTTGGTATTGTTCATTAACTTTGGGGAACTCTCCCAGATTGGACACCATGCAATAGCTAAGTATCACTTGCATGTTCTCTGGTTCTTTGTTGAGTTCTCCTGGGCTTCACTAGTTGATAGATTTGGAACTCTCAGAACTCTGTTTTAGAATTGTGGTTTCTCATTCCTCAAATCCTTTCATTCTTCAGCCATCCCCAAAATGGCTTCTGACTTGTACCCTCTATACCTAATCCAAGTGTATAATCCAATCTAAAGGAATATTTTTAGTCCCAGTCTTCCATATTCCTGCTTCAAGGTTTGAAACAATTGACATCCCCTAACTTCTTGAAAATCTCTCTTCATTTGAGTCTTACAGAATTTTTTTTCTCCCAGTTTTCTTGCTCTTTCTTCCATTCTTCTTTGATTGATCTTTATTCCTTTACCTCACCCATGAATAAGTTTTTTTTTTTTCCCAGAAAGACCCACCTTTGATCCACTTCTATTCACAACTTGTGTGTTCTACTTAGTGCTTAGGATGTCAAACACAATTTAAAATTCTGGAGGACTCCCATCTCTACATTTCCCCTCCTCCTGATTCTGAACCCATATTCCCCACTGCTTCTGGGTATACAGACAATAGCGGACTTATGGTGGTTAAATTTAATGATTTTTTTACTTTATGATGGTGCACATTCAGTTGAAAGT